>NC_092504.1:42374956-47174956 GCF_047511675.1 Marmota flaviventris | reverse complement strand
GAGACTGAGAATGGGGCTGACTGGGATTCTTGGGGAGGTCACAAAGCCCAAATGTCTGGATTAACTAGATCCATGCATCACTGCCAGGGGCCTCAGCAACACCCCACATGGTACCCGGGAAGAAAATAGAAGAGCAGAATAGCAAAGAACAATAAATCAAGTCTCACTTTCAAGTAGAGGACAGTGAATAAAATTGATGGGAAGAGATTTTCTAATTTTCCAGGTATGGAGGAATTGATGGTCATATACAAATTTAAATTAAAATAGTATTATACTGTTTCCATGGTAAATTAATGTAAGGTGTGATTAAAATATACTCAATTAAAATTTTTCAACATAATTCATAATTTGATATTCTCAAAGGGAAGTATTTTACATTTAAACACACAGAATCTGAATCCTCACATGTGGATAGATTTATAATAATAATGTCCAATTGGTGATTAATTATGTTGAGATAAATGCATTTATATCACTTGATAACCTGTAAAGAGAGAGATCCGATTAAACAAAGATGAATTTAAGTTTTTCTCTGGGTAGCCTACAAATGAAGTGATGGCGGAAAATGAGACAAATTTAAGAGCAGAAAGAGTCTGTAGCTGAACAACTTGAGAGACAAGCATACAATACTATTCCTAGGATATTAT
This sequence comes from Marmota flaviventris, assembly GCF_047511675.1. Taxonomy (NCBI): domain Eukaryota; kingdom Metazoa; phylum Chordata; class Mammalia; order Rodentia; family Sciuridae; genus Marmota; species Marmota flaviventris. Next base: position 47,174,309 of record NC_092504.1, on the reverse strand, counting down.
CTTTCTCTAAGGAATGTAAACCTTTAGAGATCAGAGACAGTCTTTGATCTTTTGTTGTTTTACAGCAGGACAGTCTAATAAATGTTATTCTTGTTTTATCCAGTCTATCTTTTCTCCTACTGTTTCCCAACGTGAAGCTTCCAGTCAAGGCAGGCTGGCTGCTCACTTCACTTCACATGAGACACACTCCTCCTTGCTTCTGAGCCCACCTTCTGTGCTCACACCATTTTCAATCTTTTTTGTAGTGGCTTTCTTTTCTGTCATCTTCTCCCCAAACTCTGTTCATTCCTCAGAGCCCAGCTTAAATCCTCTAACCTCTTTCCTATTGTTGAACTTCTGTAGTACATACAGTGGTCTCCCCTTATTCTCTGGGGATATTCTTTAAGAGCCCCAGTGAATGCCTGAAACAGAAGATAGTACCAAACACTATATACATGGATATAGTTTTTTTTTTTTTTTACTATGCATACCTATAATGAAGTTTATTTTATAAATTAGGCATAAGAGATTAACAACAGCAGCCAATAATAAAAGAGAATAACTATAACAATATACTTTAATAAAAGTTTAAAAAGGTGAAATAGTTTCTCTCTTAACTGCCATGAAAACAGAGGTTAAATGGGCCTAAGGGATGATTTACATCCTACCTGGTCCAAAGCTGGATGAGAAGGTATAAGATTTCCTCATGCTACTCAAAAACGACAATTTAAAACTTAGGAATTATTTTTTTTTTTTCTGTAATTTAACAATAATATTTTTAGACTGTGATTGACTACAGACTATGAAACCATGGAATGTAGAACTAGATTAGGGTCAGCCTGTAATTCTTGACTGAAAAATTTAGAATGTTATGACCCTTTAATCACTTCATGTATAGAAATCATGTTTTGCCAATAGGGTAAGTTCTTTGAGTAAAGGGCATAGGTTTTCTTCTTTCAGGCTCATGGTGGACATCCAGTAAGTATTTATTAATTGTTTAATATGCTATCTAATGCACACAAGTTACTCTTAGGAAGTAATTATACAGTGGGACATTCTGGTTAGAAAAAGTGTGTTGCAGAAGGAATTTGAGCAGAGAATTGGATAAAAACAAAGCTTACATTAATGATAGCAAATGACATGATTAACACCTTTTCTGACAGCCTTGCCGCTTGAATTTGATAAAGGAAAGTAATTTCTCTAAAGAACCAAAAGCTAAATTGAATGATTGAATTTAACTCCATAGTGTAAGGCTGTGTTAGTAGATTTTTTAAAAGATGACATTTGGGTGTATTTTAAGTGCAATACATCAATCTGCCATTGAGCTAATGAACTTCAAGTTAAAAATCACTGAGGAGTTTGGTACAGATGACTCCTTCATGTATCCTTGGGGAGCTAAGATGTGTAGGTAATTGAATGAAAATCTATCTTGACTGACCCCAATGACAACAATGTCCAACTCACATTACAAATCACCTGGAATCTTTAATGGACTATGTTTTAATTGCTTTGAAAGTATTAATGGTGACTACAGGTGAACCGTGTTTCTTATTTATCTATTCCTCATCAATAGAATAAATTCCTAGTTTTTTTTTTAATCCCTGATAGTTTACCAACAACTTTAGTAACTCTATTTTAAATTTTATCAAAGGGGAAAAACATATTTCATTTTCTTTCACTTTGTGTAATTTCTCTGTCTTTATGAATACCTTGAGATTATGGGATCAAATTAGTTCAGCCATAAAATGTGGGAATAAATGAGAAATCAGTGACTGTAAACTAATAAAAAATAAAATAAAATAGAGAAACACCTTTTCCTATGAGTTCTAGTAGGCTTGCATCCAAATTCACAGCTCAGTTTAAAATATGACTTTCTGTTTTTCTGAAGGGAAACATAAACGTTTAGAGACTGTTACACAAATAATACATTATGAAAGAGTCATAAAATGAGTACTTTTTGAGAAACGGTGGAAAAGCTTGTATCTGAACAGCACCAAAATATGTAGAAATATTAATAAAAACACTGAACCAAAAGCCGGAAGTTTGAAGTTAATGCTTGACCAAATTTGATCCTGAAGCCCATCATCAGAATCACTTGTAGGCTTTTGAAATGCGGTTTCCTCTGTCACCCTAGATCCACTGAATCAGAGTTCTAAAGGTGAATCACAGTGAACCATGCTGTAAGATTGTACCTTAGATGATTCTTACAGCGGCAAAAATTAGAAGACTACTAACAATCCACTTAATTATTGACTTTTGGGAATATGCCTAGAAAAGCAAACATTAATCTATTAACAGTGTTAACTTCATACTACAATGTAGAAAGGTGATGAACTCTTACCTTGCAATGACAGATTTTTATATAGCTTTCCCCCCTAAATCTGGCATTTTTTTAGTAATGAGGAAAATAGGTGCAATTTGATGATTTCTGGTATTGAGTTATATTCTGTCTGTTAATTCCTTCCTCCCTATCTTTTGCTTGAGAAGGGTGTGTTGGGGAAATGTGGTGCTGCAGGGAGGCATCTGGGTGTGAGCTGTCAATTCTAGGAGGATGGATGATATCTGAGAGAGTCATGGGGAGCCAGGATGGAGTGAGCTTCTTAGTTAAAAATCCTCAGTGATTGGCCAAAAATAAAACTGTAGAGACCAAGTTCCAAAGCTGAGCTTAAGGGTTGGAAGTGAGATAATAGATGTAAAGTAGGTCAGGGAGAAAGAATTCGGAGGAACAGAATTAAAATGAGGAGAATCAACATTGGCTACTCCTTTTTAGAGGCAAACAATTTCATGTACAAGGAAGTCCAGCTAACTTAAAATTTATGTGTGGAAGTGCTTAAGCGTCTGAGACAGCATGAAGTCTCTTAATATTTTTCATGATTCAACTTCCTAAATTAAAACACAAAAATAATATTTAATTCATTCACATTTTACAAAGAGGCCTGTACTGCTTACTTTAGTCTGAATACTATGAATTTGCCACTAGAAGTGTACATTTATGGACTATAAATCTTTCTGAATAAAATCTAGTCTGTTGACAAGAGAGGCAAAAACAATAAAACACAAAAATTACCATTAAAAATATGGAACTGGGCTGGGGTTGTAGCTTAGTGATAGAACACTTGCTTAGCATATGTGAGGCACTGGGTTCGATTCTTAGCACAGCATACAAATAAATAAAGGTCCACTGATATCTAAATAATTATTTAAAAGAAGAATGTGGAATCATCTTGATATATCCTGAAACACAATCTAAATAGTTAAATTTAATTCCTCTAGGAAAAAATTCTCTGGGGCGAAAAATTCAGACAAGATAGAAATCTTGAACTTTCTATTTTTCTCCCTATCTGTGCCTATGAATGTAGGTGTTGTTGATGGGAAGGATGTTGTTGATTCAGAACAAGAAGTTTTGTGATTTATATGCATCTGGCAACTTCTGCGTCTTCCATTCCTTCTCAGCTTTGTCTTTCACCAATTTTATGTGAAGGAGAGGTCTTGATTAGCTCCTGAACTCACAATAAACATCAGAAATGCATTTAGAATTTGGAACCAGCTGGGCACGGTGGTGCAAACCTGTAATCCCAGCGGCTTGGTAGGCTGAGGCAGGAGGATCAAGAGTTCAAAGCCAGCCTCAGCAAAAATGAGGCGGCAAGCAACTCAGTGGGACCCTGTCTCTAAGTAAAATACAAAATAGGGCTGGGAATGTGGCTTAGTGGTTGAGTGCCCCTAAGTTCAATCCCTGGTACCCCTCCCCCCCAAAAGAATTAGAACTATAAGTAGTCCTGATGTTTTTCACTTAGGAGCTGATATGCTGAAAATAAATTTCTTGGATCTACATGTTTACTCTATATAGACCATCCATACAGCGTCATTAGTTAGCTGAATTCTGTCTTCAGGTATTGCTAAGTATTAATTTTCTTGAGGAGTTATTTATCCTGAACCTAAAATGACTATAATATTTTGATTCTCTTTTGGTATCTGGCATATCTTAAGAAGCTCTATGTTTTTCTCATACTTTCCATACTTATTGGATATATTCTGCAGACCCTACAGCCTGACACTAGACACTAACAGACCTCATTTCAATTCTTGTCTGCTTCTGTGAACCTTTGATCTGTGTCCTTATTTGCTTGCTTAGTAATTTGCCTGTGTAGTTTGGTGGCTGCTGAAACAAACCACAGTGTCTTTGGACATTATTCTTTGGACAATGAGCTCCTTCTTCAGAGCCCTATGTTTAGGGAATGTCAGTTGTTTTCAACTGTATTTGTTATGGTCCTATTTTTCTCCTCTTACCCACTGGCCAGGCTACTTGGTCATTACACTTTTTCCTAGACAGAACTCATTTAGCATCTGATGTTGTTAGAGACAATTTTTAGTGTATTTTCCAGAGATATTGTGCCTGACAAAAAGCATCTGGTTGTATAGAATGTACATGCTTTGAATCAGAAAGACTGGTGGATTTATCTCCTTTAAGAAGTCCCCAGGGATTAGCAACCTCCAATCATTAGTGAAATGAGATTGATTTTTCTGTATGCATATATGGAAAGACAAAGCTTCCCTTGGGGGAAACTACCCACAAGAAGGTATCTTTTCCAGTAGAACAGATCTAGTACTTAGGAGCAAAGAAAGACCTTGTGACAGTGGTTGTTCCCATTTTTTGAAAGACTGATGCAAACCTGTATATACCCTCTTTCGAGCAGATTTTGCCTTGTTGTGCTGTATCTCTTGGGAACAGGATGTTTTATGCTCCACTCATTCCCTACTCTGCATTTCTCAATACACACCTGGAGCATAAGAAAGCAAGCTGTGAATACAATTTGTACAACTCTTTTATAATATTCCATTAGCATTGTTGTAATGCTATTCTTCTTGGATACAAACATAGCAACAGCATTCCTACTTTTTGTCTACCTACACTTTGACTGACAATATCATGCTTTTACTAAAGGAATCCCAATAAGCTTAGATAGTCTTACATATTCAGGTTGAAACAATACCATTGATAGCACTTCTTATTTATGAAACCAATTATATTCTCATGTGCATTGCTTTGCATTTTTGCATAGAACTTCTCATTATTACCTTGTAAGAATTTTTGTGAACTCTTTTTTCATTCCCCCTTCTCTCTTTTTAAAACTTTTTAAAAAATCCATTTGCATTGCTGTGTGTGAACAATCTTCTCCTTACGTTTATCATAATAAGGCATTTGCAGATAACTTCTTTGACCCTACACCTTCCTTCTCTTAATTTCCTTTTTATAACACAAGTTAACCTGTTTTTTTAGTCTGTCTCCTTTTCTTTGGGCGTGTTTCAACAGGCAACCTGGAATAATGTTGTTTAAGTGCTTTATATGTTTGGGTCTTCTAGATTGTGAAGCACATTAATTTTATTTTACAAATAGACAAAAAATGAACCTCACAGAATTTAAGTGACTTCCTATGGCCAAATCATTAGCAAATTATAAAATCAGATCTGGAAAGGGGTCTTCAGATTTCAAGACCAATTTTCTTTGAATGATGCTAGGAAATGACAGACTACTATTCTCTCTTCAACTTGTTTATTGGTGGGAGAGCAAAGACATGAGTGTATAAGTGTTCGTTAACTTTTTGTATAGTCATTTTATATAACTGCTGGATTCATTGAAGAGGGGTAGCAAAAACTCAAACTGTAATCCATAATTGTCTTCAATTCCATCATTATTCTTCTATGCTAAGGTCTTGATCTAATTAAGTTGTCATCACCCAGTTAAAGTATGGTTAGAGGGCATTTTATGAAGTTTAGTTAAAGAGGAGAAAAAATGAGGAATTAATTATCTGACACAACAGTATCACAGATTTCTTTGTTGACATGTAATTTTAAAGTCAAACCATTTCTAGAAAAGAGCAAGAGATTTTAGTGTGAAGTGAAGAGGATTCCACTGGGGAAAAATATCTTTACATATAAGCCTAGAACTTAAACATCTGAATAATAGTGTAAAATTTAACATTCTGTCTCTTTTTGAACTCTATTTTTTTACAGAGAGGAGAACAATTTGAAAAATTAGGATACTATCTTCAATTTCTTTATTATATACATGATTAGGATTAAATATAGATTTAAGCATTCAGCTAACAATGAAATTTCAGTTTTGCTGGACTGAAAAAAATTTTTTAGTTTTGCTGAAAATGTATTTTAACCAATTAACTAGGTATAAAGTTGAACGTAAATATAGATGTATATTGCTCATTAAATCAAAAATTTCAATGGAACTAAATTGTGGATTGGGTTTAGTTATGGAGAGATTTTAGTCTTTTCTCTCCTTATGTTTAGTGTCCTGCTAGTGGATCAAATTAAAAATATAAACATGGTATTATCACTGTTGATTATTAGTAACATTGCTTTTTTCCTCAAGTTGAAAACCTTAGAGAAATAATCTAATCTTCCTGTTCTTGAGATGTGGTAGCAATTTTGTCACTCATCAACTTGACCTTAATATAGGTATAAATTTCTTGGCTCATTGTTGGGTTATGTTCCAGAAAACTCATTATAACTTGAAAATACCATTGAATCAAGATGGATTTAATTGACCTAACTTATTGAACATCATAGTTTAGCCTAGCTTTACTTCATATATTTTCATAACACTTACATTATTGTATAGCATGGCAAAAATAATCTAACATGAAGCTTATTCTATAATAAAATGTTAAATATTTCATGTGAAAACACAGATGAGTGTTTGTAGATATAAAAGGATTCAAAACACAAAACACAATATTCAAAAGATGCTAGTAACACGGTACAGTGTAGTGCATTGTTTGTTTACCCTAGTGATGGCATGGCTAAATGGCATCTATGGCTCACTGCCATTACCTGGTATTGGAAGAAAATATACCCTGCTTTGTTAGCCCCAAGAAAAAGTCCAAAAACTGAAATTTGTTTCTACTGAACATGTATGACTTTCATACCATTGAAAGTCAAAATATCACAAGTGAAACCATCACGAATTGGGGATTTTTTCTTTCTTTCTTCAATTGCTATTAAATTTATTTTTTCACATCACCTTGACTACCTGTAATTTCCATTTATTCTCTAATTACTATAATTTGAATCACAGTAATACCTTTATAACTGATCTCTCTGCTTCCAGGCTCTGGTCTTCTAACTTATCTTTCATATTATTGTTAGTTTAACCATGCTAATGTATTTCTTTCATGTCAGTTATATTGTCCAGTAAGTTATAATGAGTTTAGGTGTCTATAAACATCTAGATGGCAACACTGAAAAGTTGACTGTGATATTCTGGAGAGAAAGCTACTGGAGAGATAACTGAAGGTTACAGATAGAGAAGAGGATCAATATATATCAAAGAGAGGGAAGTGCAAGAATAGGAACAAGCAAATTAATCAGTGAAGCTAACTTTACCATGACTTTAAAATTTTTTACTATGATGCAATTTTTACTGTGAGAAATATTTTGTATGTTTTGGTCAGGTATACATTCAAAGTTACAATAATCTACAAATATGCATACTCACTGCACACACACATACACAAATGTGTTGACTAACAATGCAAAATATAGCTAGTGTAATGCATTTTACATTTAAAAGTCTATTCTATGTCATAAAGAAAAAAAAAAAAAAAACAAACTCCTAATGGGGGAGGCTATGCATATGTTGGAGGAAGGGGGATATGGGAAAGCTCTCTATCTTCTGCTTCTCTGCTGTGAACCTAAAACTGTTCTAAAAAACAATGTCTATTAAAGTTGGAAACAAATGAAACAACCAACCCAAAAAACTCTTGAATGTCTGGTAGTAATTCATTCATGGCTACCATGAAGCCTTGATCTGGCTTTTGGAAAATATTTCTACATAGAAAAGTAGTAGGCTTGTGCTATTAAGACCTGGAAGGGGTTTTAAAGCATGATTAATCAAATGCAGCAGAGAGATAAGATGATGATTAAAGGCCTTGCTTGGATTTAATAACCAAAAAGTGATAAAAATGAGGTGATTATTGCTGTGCTGATTCTAGTGACTACTAGTGGGATGAAACTAGACTGCTAAGGATAAAGGAATGATGAAGACAAAAAGATTATCTCTCTAAAAGCCTGCTTTACAGATTTGTAAACTGATTCATAAAGGATAAGAAATTTCCCCAAATTTGCATAGCTCATGGTGACAGAACCAGGATTGAAACCTATTCTTATCATGCTCTAAATCTACAGTTTCCCCATCAGTAACAAGAGGGCATAGCTGATGAAACCTGTGGTGGGATTGATGCTATGCCTCATATCCTGTTTCCCATTACCTTTTCTCTGTTCCTCTAGCTACATCCTTCATTTGAACATCTATTGAATGGTATTTCTTGTACTTACAACCTAGTTTTCAAATATAGTTGGCCCTCAGTTATCCACTGGTTTCACATCTGCAATTCAATCAACTGCCAATCAAAAATAATTTTTAAAAATTGCATCTGTACAGACTTTTATCTTGCCATTACCCCCTGCACAATACAGTGTAACAACTATTTACATAGCATTTACATCGTATTAAGTACTATAGGTAATCTTAGGATGACAAAGTATACAGGAATATAAACTTAGGCTATTAGCAAATATTATGTTATTTTAAAGGGACTTGAGCATCTACAGATTTTGGTAACTGCAGGTTATCCTGGAACCAATCTTTCCAGAGAAATTTAACAGAAATCTGTAAAGCTTGTTATTCTAATTATATTATGTATCTTATCTGTATCACTAGGCTTTTCACTTTGTATTTCAGTGGAATATAGTGTTCTATTATTTTGTTGATGATTAGGGTCAGGGTTATTATAGTCCCTGTTATTTTGGATCTGAAATATTCCCCAAAGTTCATGTGCTAAAAGCTTGGTTGCCAGCTTGTGTTGTTATTGGGAGGTGGTGTAAACTTCAGGAGGTAGGACAATGTTAGAGGAAGTAGGTTACTGGGCCAGTCCTCTGAAGACTGTATTTTATCCCTAGCCCCTTTCTTTCTTTCTCTTAGTCTCTTTTGGTTTCTGGCCACTATGAGTGAGCAGCTTTGCCCCCTGCCCCCCAAACACACCATAATGTTATCTGACTTATCACGGTCCCATAGTACCACGTTGCTATGGACTGAACTCTGAAAGCCTGAGCCAACATAAATCTTTCCCACTTTAAATTATTTTTCTAAGGTATTTTGTTACAGTTACTGAAGTTGAGTAATACACTCCCCCCACAGCACTTAGCATAACACCTTGTACTCACTGTTCAATAATCCTTTCTTTCTCTCTGACCACTTGTGCCCTTTCCTTCTGTTACTCTCTGGCTTCCAGTTATACCCAACACGAATGATTTTGGAGGCCTGAAAATCCAGCTGAACTGGTGTTCAATGATTACCTGATAGACAAGAGCTATAAAGGGTGGTGCAAACACAGGCAGATGGGGCAGTATGTGAAGCAGGCTCTGGCCAGGGCTTGCTGGCACTGACATAATCACATCATGTCTTATGAGAAAGAAAAGGCCAACCTGGCAGGAGTGAAGAAAGCTTTGGTCAAGTATAGCTCTGCCAATGTGGAAGATGCCATAGAAACTGGTGCTAAGGGTAGTAATAGTTAAACACCAATCTCACTGGATATGATAAAGAGGAGGAAAGTGAAGAGGCAAAGGAGAGAATGTCTGGCACAGTGAGAGTCAAAGAAAGACAAAAACCTGTGCTTGTTGCCAAGTCTTATTTATCTTTGGATAATGAGACAGATATGGCAAAATTAAAGGAGTGTATGAGAATCATTTATGCAGACAGCTTGGTCTGGGTATCCTGTATTCTAGTTCTGGTGGGATATGAAATTAAGATACTTTAAATACAGAGTATAGTAGAAGATGATGAAGTCAGCACAGACACACTACAGGAGCAGGTCACTGCTCTTGAGGAATATATACAGTTCATGGACATGGCTGCCTTCAATAATATCTAAATTCCAACCTGGATCTTTGCCCTTAAATAAAAGCTTGAAAAATAAAAGTTTAAAAAAAACACTCAACAAACATTTGTTGTGTAAACAAAAGCACTATATACTTCTTAGTCTTTGAAAAGAGAGTTGCTTTAGGAATTCATGTCAACTGCTTATCTCAGAGTGATTGACATGTGCTATACAGTTAATAATTAATATTAACCTTTTCACTGTTCATTCTATTTTTGTCAAAACTTAATAGGCATGTAGTTTTTTTAAATATTTTTTTTTCTAAGTGGCATGATCTTTATCTTTTCTGCTTTTTTCCCCCCACAAAGTACCTCTAAGTTAACTTGGCTAATTAGAAGAAATATTTTTTTCTTTTAATGACCAAATGATACCCTGTGCTTCATTATACTTGACCTTCTTTTGTACCTTCACTATTATTTCCTACCAGATTGGAGCAAGTCTGTCTAAGAACTAAAGGACTCTGCAAATGCATCATAAATATCCTGATGATTACAGCAATTTTTTCATTTTGTAGGTGTGAAAATCTAGTGATAATTGGTCATATTAAAACTGCATTTTTTATTTGTGGTTTAGATTTGTGTTTCATTTTAGTTAGTGTTTTTATAGGAGCTGCAAAATTTTATAGACTAAATATACATCTTGAAGCTTGAAGTTCCAAATTTAATTTGTCTGTAATTAAAAACTTTCTTGTTTTATGAATTTTTAAATCTAGCCTTATGAAGCCCAGTCAGGTTTAATGTGGTTTCTTAAGCAAAGATTCTTTGCATCTTTTACATTCTTAACATTATTCTGAAGAAACCCCTTCTTTCTTAAAGTACAAGAAGGAAATATTGGGAAACCATATTTTTCCTGAGCAGCAATATCTGAGGAATAAAGGTGTTGGTTGACTCTAAAATAATTCTTTTTCAGGAATTTTAAATTCTGTTCATAATGCATGTATTATCCTTCTTTGAATAAAAAGAGGAAAAAGGCAGTTTAGTGCTTACTCTGTCATTTAGAATGCTGGGTACTTCTATCATAAGTGTACCTTTGAAAAATCAATAGTTTTTTCAATAGTTAGTATATATTATACAAAATTCTAAATCTATAAATTAAATTTAGTGAAAATTATCTTCTTTTACCCACATTCTTTCAGATACTTTTGTTTTCTTGGAATCAATATTTCTTTTTTTCCTTGTATATTTTTCAGGAATATCTGTATAAGCATTAAGTTTGAAATCAGATCTTTTATTAGTACAAAATATTTACTCTTGTTAGTTGTAAAGAGTACAAAGCTTTAGGCAAAAAAAAAAGGGTTAATGTGATTATCTCAAATATTTGTCTCTTTGGGGTTGTGTATCTTTAATGTCCTGCAAATCATAGGGTACTAGAAAACTCATGGTCTTTGGTATGCTATAGGCCTGGAATTTGGAAAGTTAGTCCTTGAACATTAGTTGAATTCTTAGAACTTAAGTTTGCTTATTTGGAATTCAACTGCATAAAATTACACACTGCAGGGCAGAAGGAGTATCTTTTTTTTTTTTTTTAAGAGAGAGAGAGAGACAGAGAGAGAGAGAGGGAGAATTTTAATATTTATTTTTTTAGTTATCGGCGGACACAACATCTTTGTTTGTATGTGGTGCTGAGGATCAAACCCGGCCCGCACGCATGCCAGGCGAGCGCACTACCGCTTGAGCCACATCCCCAGCCCGGAAGGAGTATCTTTATGTCAGGCTACCCTGTGTATGGTCCATGGTTTATTACTTCTTTGACACTGGGAAAATTATTTAAATATCTCTGTGTGCTACATTCTTTATCAATATCATGGGGATATTAATACTAATTTTATGGATATATTGAAAAATAAATGACAAATTACATGTGCTAGCTGTTAGTATCAAATACTATTTAGTAATTTGTATGAGTGGGGTTGATTAAATAAATTAGATACTATCTGCAAAATACTTGACACACACCCTATTTACCAGTAACATGTTGCTTTATAAATCAAAACAGTATACTGAGGAATAAACTTTATAAATCAAAACAGTATACTGAGGAATAAGCTGGATATATAATTTTTGTATGTGAAGTTAAAATAATAGAAATTTGATTTAATAAAAAGCTTAGAGTTGGGGCTGGGGTTGTGGCTCTGTGGTAAAGTGCTCACCCTAGCACGTGCAAGGCTCTGAGTTCGATCCTCAGCACCACATATAAATAAATAAAATAAAGGTATTGTGTCCAACTACAACTAAAAATAAATAAATAAATAAATATTAAATAAAAAATAAATAAATATTTTGAAAAAGATTACAGTTGAACAGTCTCTTTTGTTTTCAGTGATCCATGAAAATGGTGGTTACGATATATTAGATTTTTTTTTTTTTTTTGTGTGTGTGTGTGTGATGCTGGGGATTGAACCCAGGGCCTTGTGCATGTAAGGCAAGCACTCTACCAACTGAGCTGTATCCCTGGCTCAACATATTAGAAATTAATTGTTTCATTTATTTATGTTTGCAAAATATTTTTCTTTGTTCCATGATAAGAAATAAGGAAGGTTAGAGAAAGGAGAATGGTACCTTCATAGATTATAGAATAAAATATATAGTCAATTTTTATATAAAAGGGTAAAAATGATAGCTGCTCTTAGAGGAAAAAAAGTATTTTATATAAGGAATACTCTTTTTTTATTGGTTATTCAAAACATTACAAAGCTCTTCACATATCATATTTCATACATTCGATTCAAGTGGGTTATGAGCTCCCATTTTTACCCCAAATACAGATTGCAGAATCACATCGATTACACATCCACATTTTTACATAATGCCATATTAGTAACTGTTGTATTCTGAAACCTTTCCTATCCTCTACTATCTCCCCCTCCCCTCCCGTCCCATCTTCTCTCTCTACCCCATCTGCTGTAATTTAATTCTCTCCCTTGTTTTTTTTTCCCTTTCCCCTCACAACCTCTTATATGTAATTTTGTATAACAATGAGGGTCTCCTTCCATTTCCATGCAATTTCCCTTTTCTCTCCCTTTCCCTCCCACCTCATGTCTCTGTTTAATGTTAATCTTTTCCTCATGCTCTTCCTCCCTGCTCTGTAATTAGTTTCTCTCATTATATCAAAGAAGACATTTGGCATTTGTTTTTTTAGGGATTGGCTAGCTTCACTTAGCAATAATCTGCTCTAATGCCATCCATTTCCCTGCAAATTCCATGATTTTGTCATTTTTAGTGCTGTGTAATACTCCATTGTGTATACATGCCACATTTTTTTTATCCATTCATCTATTGAAGGGCATCTGGGTTGGTTCCGCAGTCTAGCTATTGTGAATTGTGCTGCTATGAACATCTATGTGGCAGTATCCCTGTAGGATGCTCTTTTAAGGTCTTCAGGGAATAGTCCCAGAAGGGCAATAGCTGGGTCAAATGGTGGTTCCATTCCCAGCTTTCCCAGGAATCTCCATACTGCTTTCCAAATTGGCCGCACAAATTTGCAGTCCCACCAGCAATGTACAAGAGTACCCTTTTCCCCACATCCTCGCCAGCACTTATTGTTGTTTGACTTCAGAATGGCTGCCAATCTTACTGGAGTGAGATGGTATCTTAGGGTGGTTTTGATTTGGATTTCTCTGACAGCTAGAGATGGTGAGCATTTTTTCATGTACTTGTTGATTGATTGTATGTCATCCTCTGAGAAGTGTCTGTTCAGGTCTTTGGCCCATTTGTTGATTGGGTTATTTGTTATCTTATTGTTTAATTTTTTGAGTTCTTTGTATACTCTGGATATTAGGGCTCTATCTGAAGTGTGAGGAGTAAAAATTTGTTCCCAGGACGTAGGCTCCCTATTTACCTCTCTTATTGTTTCTTTTGCTGAGAAAATACTTTTTAGTTTGAGTAAGTCCCATTTGTTGATTCTGGTTATTAACTCTTGTGCTATGGGTGTCCTATTAAGGAATTCGGAGCCCGACCCCACAATATGTAGATCGGAGCCAATTTTTTCTTCTATCAGGTGCAGGGTCTCTGATTTGATATCAAGCTCCTTGATCCATTTTGAGTTAACTTTTGTGCATGGCGAGAGAAAGGGATTCAGTTTCATTTTGTTGCATATGGAATTCCAGTTTTCCCAGCACCATTTGTTGAAGATGCTATCCTTCCTCCATTGCATGCTTTTAGCCCCTTTATCAAATATAAGAAAGTTGTAATTTTGTGGATTGGTCTCTGTGTCCTCTATTTTGTACCATTGGTCCACCGGCCTGTTTTGGGACCAGTACCATGCTGTTTTTGTTACTATTGCTCTGTAGTACAGTTGAAATCTGGTATCGCTATACCACCTGATTCACACTTCCTGCTTCGAATTGCTTTTGCTATTCTGGGTCTTTTGTTTTTCCATATGAATTTCATGATTGTTTTATCTATTTCTACAAGAAATGCCGTTGGGATTTTGATTGGCATTGCATTAAACCTATAGAGAACTTGGGTAATATTGCCATTTTGATGATATTGGTTCTTCCTATCCATGAACAGGGTATATTTTTCCATCTTCTATGGTCTTCTTCTATTTCTCTCTTTAGGGTTCTGTAGTTTTCATTGTATAAATCTTTCACCTTTTTGTTAGGTTGATTCCCAAGTATTTTATTTTTTTTGAGGATATTGTGAATGGGGTGGTTGTCCTCATTTCCATTTCAGAAGATTTGTCCCTGATATACAGGAATGCCTTTGATTTATGCGTGTTGATTTTATATCCTGCCACTTTGCTGAATTCACTTATTAGCTCTAGTAGTTTCTTTGTTGACCCTTTTGGGTCTGTTAGATATAGTATCATATCATCCGCAAATAGTGATAATTTAAGTTCTTCTTTTCTTTTTTATGCCTTTAATTTCTTTTGTGTGTCTAATTGCTCTGGCTTGTATTTCGAGGACTAAATTGAATAGAAGTGGTGAGAGAGGGCATCCCTGTCTTGTTCCAGATTTTAGAGGGAATGCCTTCAGTTTTTCTCCATTCAGAATGATGCTAGCCTGAGGCTTAGCATATATAGCTTTTATAATGTTGAAGTAAGTTCCTGTTATCCCTCGTTTTTCTAGTGTTTTGAACATAAAGGGATGCTGAACTTTGTTGAATGCTTTTTCTGCATCTATCGAGATGATCATGTGGTTCTTATGGTTAAGTCTATTGATGTGGTGAATAACATTTTTTAATTTCCGTATATTGAACCAGCCTTGCATCCCATGGATGAATCCTACTTGATCATGGTGCACAATTTTTTTGATATACTTTTGTATTCGATTCGCCAGGATTTTATTGAGGATTTTTGCATCTAAGTTCACTAGAGATATTGGTCTGTTGTTTTCTTTCTTTGAAGTGTCTTTGTCTGGTTTTGGGATCAGGGTGATGTTGGCCTCATAGAATGAATTTGGAAGAGCTCCTTCTTTTTCTATTTCTTGAAATAACTTGAAAAGTATTGGTATTAATTCTTCTTTGAAGGTTTTGTAAAACTCTGCTGTATATCCATCTGGTCCAGGGCTTTTCTTGGTTGGTAGTCTTTTGATGGCTTCTTATATTTCCTCCTTTGTTATTGGTCTGTTTAAATTTTGTGTATCTTCCTGACTCAATCTGGGCAAATCATATGACTTAAGAAATTTATCGATATCTTCACTATCTTCTATTTTATTGGAATATAGGGTTTCAAAATAATTTCTAATTATCTTCTGTGTTTTTGTAGTGTCTGTTGTGATATTGCCTTTTTCATCCCGTATGTTAGTAATTTGAGCTCTCTCTCTTCTTCTCCTCGTTAGCATGGCTAAGGGTCTGTCGATCTTATTTAGTTTTTCAAAGAAACAACTTTTAGTTTTATCAATTTTTTCAATGTTTTTTTTTGTTTCAATTTCGTTGATTTCCACTCTGATTTTAATTATTTCTTGCCTTCTACTACATTTGCTGTTGTTTTGCTCTTCATTTTTTAGGGTTTTGAGATGAAATGTGAGTTCATTTATTTGTTGGTTTTTTCTTTTTTTGAGGAATGAGCTCCAGGAAATGAATTTCCCTCTTAAAACTGCTTTCATTGTGTCCCATAGATACCGATATGTTGTGTCTGTATTTTCACTTATCTCCAAGAATTTTTGGTTTCCTCCTTTATGACTTCTGTAACCCATTGATCATTCAGTAACATATTGTTCATTTTCCAGGTGATGCAGGATTTTTCATTCCTTTTTTTATCATTGATTTCCAGTTTCATTCCATTATGATCAGATAAGATGCATGGTATTATCTCCACACCTTTATATTTACTAAGAGTTGCCCTATGACATAATATATGGTCTATCTTTGAGAAGGATCCATGTGCTGCTGAGAATAATGTGTATCCACTTGATGATGGTTGATATATTCTATATATGTCGGTTAAGTCTAGGTTATTGATTGTGTTATTGAGTTCTATAGTTTCTTTATTCAGCTTTTGTCTGGAGGATCTGTCCAACGGAGAGAGCGGTGTGTTGAAGTCACCCATAATTATTGTGTTGTGGTCTATTTGACTCTTGAACTTGAGGAGAGTTTATGAACGTCGCAGCACCATTGTTTGGTGCATACCTATTGATAATTGTTATGTCTGGTTGGTGGATGGTTCCTTTTAACAGTATATAGTGTCCTTCTTTATCCCTTTTGATTAACTTAGTTTTGAAGTTGATTTTATTCTATATGAGTATGGCCACTCCTGCTTGCTTCCGAGGACCATGTGAGTGGTATGATTTTCCCAACCTTTCACCTTCAGCCTGTGTATGTCTTTTCCTGTCAGATGAGTCTCCTGAAGGCAGCATATTATTGGATTTGTTTTTTTTAATCCAGGTTACTAGCCTATGTCTCTTGATTGGTGAATTTAAGCCATTAACATTTAAGGTTACTATTGATATATGGTTTGTACTTCCCATCATGCTTGTTTATTTATTTATTTTAATATGGCTAGTTTTTCCTTTTTGGTTATTTTTATTCCCTTCCCTTTACTGAGTTATCTCCCACTGTTATTTTTGGGCACTATTTTTCAATTCCTCTTCTTGTAGTGTTTTCTAAAAATTCCTTGCAGTGCTGGTTTTCTGGCTGTGAATTCTTTTAACTTTTGTTTATTGTGAAATATTTTAATTTCATTGTCAAATCTGAAGCTTAATTTTGCTGGATACAGTATTCTTGGTTGAAATCCATTATTTTTTCAGCATTTGAAATACGTTGTTCCAGGATCTTCTCGCTTTCAACGTCTGTGATGAAAAATCAGCTGTTACCCTAATTGGTTTACCCCTGAATGTAATCTGCCTCCTTTCTCTTGTAGCTTTTAATAGTCTCCCCTTGTTCTGTATGTTGGGTATCTTCATAATTATGTGTCTTGGAGTTGGTCTATTACGGTTTTGAATGTTTGGGGTCCTGTAGGCTTCCAGGATTTGGCAATCCATTCCATCTTTCATATCTGGGAAAAAATATGGAATGCTTCATGAATTTGCGTGTCATCCTTGCGCAAGGGCCATGCTAATCTTCTCTGTATCGTTCCAATTTTAGTATATGTGCTGCCGAAGCGAGCACAAAGGAATACTCTTAATAAGCAACTAGGTGGGGAGAAGGAAGTCAAAACTGGAGGTTTTTGAGGTTTAGTAGAGAAAAAGTTACAAAGTAGATTCGATAAAACTTGAGGGAAGAACAACATGACCAGATTCTGTAACTACTAAAGAAAAGATAAATCAACATTTTTTGAAAAACAGCTGATTTTATATATTTTTTATTTATATAGCATGGATTTTCAGTCTTTAGTAAAATCTCTTGCATAAAATTATTTTGGCAGTTATACAGGAAAACAGCTAAATTCTACTTGTCAATGTTATTTTAAGAGTGGGCAGTGAAAGGAAATTATCAATGTATTGAGTTATTCAAGTGCACATATGAGAACCACCCTCTATCCTTACTATTCATTCAAATTTTGGGTTTCATAACCATTGGACTGGAATTTTCATTTGTTATCCTGATTTTAACAAGCAGGGAGGTCCAAGTTAATACCTGGGTTATAGACTGTGAGAAAGTACTTCTTGACAAACATATTATGAATTTTCTTTCTGTGCCCAAACAAGTTATCCTATATTAAGGGGCTTATAATAATACACATTTATTATCTATAGGTCAGAAATCTCACAGAATAAAACCAAGGAATTATTAGGGTTATGATCTTCTCTGGAGGCTCCTGTGGAATCTGTTTCCTTTCCTTTCCCAGCTTCTATATGCCAACTGCATATGTTTGCCCTCATCTAATGTTTTCAAAGCCAGCAATAGTGAATAGAAACCATTTCACATCTCAGTTTTTCACCCCCTTTCCATAGTTGGGATTATAGCTGTTTATAGCTGGGAAAAGTTCTCAGCTTTTAAGGGTGCATAATCTCCCTTCTCAAGATCCTTATACTTGGTCTCTTCTGCAAAGCCTCTTTTGCCATATAAATCAACACAATCACATGTTTTAGAGAATAGAATGGGGAAGAACGTGGGAAGAACCTATCACATGTACAAAAGCTAAAAATGTAGAGAAGGAGGGTGTTAGTTTTCTTAATGGGGGTATTAGGTATCCACCAAAAGCTCATGTGTGAGACAATGCAAGAAAGTTTAGAGCTGAAATGATTGGGTTGAGAGCCTTAATCCAATCAGTGAAATAATCCCCTGATAGGGATTAACTGAGTAGTAACTATGGTAAATTGGAAGGAAGAAAGTACATCAGGAGGATGAAGTTATCAACTTTTTAATATCCATTTGATAGAACAACTAACATTTCCAATCAGTAGATGCAGGTAGGGTTTGGCTGGAGGAGGTGGGGCACTGGGATTGTGCCTTTGGAGTATGTATTTTGTGGACTGAGCTTAGTCTTTTTCTGCTTCTTGGTGGCCATTTCCTGAGCCTCTATCCTCCATCTTACACTTCCACCATGATGTTCTGCTTCATTTTAGGCCCAGAGCAATGGAGTCATGTATCTATTGACTGAGACCTCTGAAATTGTGAACCCTAAAATAAACACTTTCCCCTCTAATTTTTCTTGTCAGATCTTTTGGACACGGCAGTGCAGAAGCTGACTAAAACAGATTGCAATACATAATTCAGTATTATTTATTAAATCAAGCAGAACATTAGCATTTATTTTTAGTAATACTTCAAAACCTTAAGTATAAAACAATAACTATTACTCTGTTGATGATGATATGTTAACAGCAAACACATTAAAGTCTGTTTTCTCAACTGTCAAGAAATGCTGCACTTCCCTCTGCTCCAGCCACCACTGTTGTTTTGATGCACATTCCCATGAAGAAACAGAAGAAGGATTCTGAGGGTTTCCCTCTCTTGCTTGTGGAGCTGAAACAGGTGTACACACTCAGTGTAATGAATTACAGCCTCATATGCTGTTTCCCATGGAGGTGTTTTTACAAGTGGTGACTAGGTGCTAAAACACTATTCATATTGCACTTTAAGTTCTAGGTAAAATACTTTTATGTGGTTTTGCTTGCCTAGGGGCATACTACACTTTCCAGGAGAAAATGTGCTATACTTTCTTCATAACTGCATTACAAACACACACAACGCTTGTTGTCAGCTAACAATAGTTGATGTTTATAATCCACTATTGAGTGCACATAATAGCAATCAGTGGGGTACTGGGAATAACCCTTGATTAGGAGAAAAGTACTCTGAGTTCCAGCTGTACCACTGAATAGCTGGGGAAAGGAACGAACTAGATGATTTCCTTCTGGTTGGGATATTCTATGCCTTTATTTAATTTCTTTAGTAGTAGATATCAGAGGCAGCTTGTAACTCCATTCTGCAGTGAAAGCCTCATAAAAGCCGCTGTTGTAAACTGGTCTGTTTTCAAGATGATTGTTAGGCTGAAATTTCTCAATAGATCACTTTTTATCACTTCTGTCTTTTTAATACCACTATCTACAAGATCTTCTTAATACCACCATCTACAGAGAGCAATGCCCTGTAAATTAGAAAGAAGAAAGTACATCAGGAGGATGAAGTTAGCAACTTTTTAATATCCATTTGGTAGAACAACTAACATTTCCAATCAGTAGATGCAATGAGTGGACAATGAGAAGTTTTAGGTTAACTCTGATGAGAGCTGTTTCAGTGAAAGGAACAGGGTGGTTTTAAAAGAATGACAAGAGTGGGATTGGAGACTGTATGGAGAACACATCCAGGGGAATTTTATATCAAGGGAGTAGCAAATAGCAGTTGAAATGAGGTTAGGATATTTCTTTTTGAATGGGAGGAACAATAGCATGCCTATGTGCAGATGAAAATAATTCAATTGAGAAGAGAAACTGACAATTCTGGAGAGAAAGGAGAAAATTGCTCGAGTGGGGTGTATTTGAGCAGGTGACGGGGATGTGAACTAAGCACAAATGAGGGATTGACTTAAATTAGGAGCACAGAGCACAGATTTGGAGCAGCACTATGCTGCAGAAGAATAACATGAGTTATACAAGGAATCTAAATGTTCCCAGTATTCACATTTGAAAAAGTAAAATAAACAGATGAATTAGTTTCTCGTGTGATTTTCTAATCAATGTATAAAATATTATAATTTCAACATGCAATGGCATAAAATCATCACTGATTTTACATTCTTTCTTTTTTTGTCTAAACTTTAAAATCCTCAAGATTTTATATTTACAGTTCGTTTTAATGGGAATCATTAAATTCTCATCAGAAATACTTGATGGGTATTTCTATTAAAACAATGGTACTGTTCAGAAGCAGATTTATATACCCTTGCATTCCAAACATACTTAAAATTTGTCAGTAAAAGAGTTGAGAATTTATTTCAAAGTTAAATATATATATATATTAATTAAAACTTTTTGGATAGGCAGCTCTGTAGTTTCAGGCAGGATGATAGGAGAATGCTTGTAGATGTGGTGAGTAGAGCAGCTTGTGGTAATTCTTTCAGTTATCACAGTTTTCTTAGTATAGTGCAAAGCAACATCACCAGCCTTCATTTATTTTAGGTTGAACGTCTTAGTCCAGGTCACATCAGGAAATAGATTCTAACACAGATGGTTCAAGAGCATTATTAATGTGGGGAAAGGGTTAGGAAGTCACAAAGGAAACGAGCAACAGCAGAAAGCGATTTCTCTTCTTGGCATGGGAAGGAGAAAAGGGGAAGAGCTGCCCTCTGAAGCTGTGGATTTGGAAGGATGCTCAAACCGGCAGAACCACAGTCCACAGCAGGCAGGAGGCAGAAGAAACTATTGGGGACCTCTTTCTTCTGCTTTTTGATGTCCTGCCAAAGACTCCCAAGGGCAAATTCTGGGAAGCCAAGCACCCCAGATGATGTATTTATGGAGGTCAATTCCCAGAAGGTGGAGCAGCAAAGAAGAGAGTAAAACACGGGTCTTGGGTGGAGTCAAATGGAGACTCCAGGACTTTTATAGGAAAATTCATTTGAGGGGAAAGAAATGAAATGGTGAACATTATCTAGGCAAATGACAGAACAAATGAACTAGAAAAATATAAGACTATATCAGTGTCTAAATATTTCTCTTCCTTTCAGCAAATAAGTATTAAGTGACTATAACACTGCACACTGTGTGTGCAGCTTTATTTGATCTGGAATAGATTGATGTAAAAGACAAAGTTCTTCATTCTCCCAGGGGTAGGCACAGGCAGGAAATGACTAAATAGACAAATGAAAGATACCTTAGAGAGTAGTAAGTTCTGTTTCAAGAATTATGGTATCTGAGAGAAGACTGGGACTATACCGACCAGGGTAGTCAGAGGGGACACCATTTCAAGAATTCTATTTGAAATTGTCTCTGAGTGATGAGAAGAAAGCATCCGTGTGATGATCTGGGGAAGAATATTCCTAATACATTAAGTGCAAAGGCCCAGGGGCAGGAAGTCTTTGATGTCTTAGGAGGAAAGAAATAAGGACAGTGTTGCTAGATGGTACTGAAGTAGGAGAAGCGCCTTGCAAGATGAGATTGGGGAGGTGGGCTGGCACGGCATGTAAAGATGCTTTCATCTATGTGCATGCCATGGAAGGGTTAGCAAAAAAGTAGTGTGAACTGACTTTTCAGAAATATTACTCTGGAAGCTATGTGAAAAATAGCCCATAGCAAAGCAAAAATAGAAGCAAGGGGACCAGCGAGAGGCTGCTGTAGGGAAAAGGGATGAAAGTGTCTTGAACAAGAGTGAAGCTGAGATAGCCAGACATTGTTAAGTTTGACATATATTTTTAGGTAGAGTTGTTAGGACTTTCGGGCCTTGCTTCCTTCCTTCCCTCCCTCACTGTCTATCATTTTCCTTCCTTCCACAAATTCCAAATGGCCCAGTGCTAGAACTGGTGATCTGAGATAATTCTGGTTAATGTTCTGACCACTTAAACACTCATGGCAGTGGTGGGAAGGTTGTATGATGAAGTGTGGACACAAAATCCAATAGGTAAATGAGAATATGTCCCTTATGCTAAATGGACATTGTAAAGGGAATAATAATTCCATTTGGTTAGATATCTAGGAGTCACAGATTTAGAAACTTTTTTTTTTAAGAAAAGGTAGTACTTAGGCTGGGCAGAGTGGTGCACACCTGTAATCCCAGATATTCAGGAGACTGAGGAAGGGGGATTACAAATTCAAGGCCTGGCTAGGCAACTTAGTGAGAACCTTTCTTAATAACAACAAAAACAACAAAAATGCTGGGGATGTAGCATCGTAGTAAAGTGCCTCTAGATTCCATCTTCAGTACAAAAAAATAAAAAGAAAATAGAAAGTAAGAAAAGGGAAAAGGTAATGCTCGAGTCTAATCTTAAAAGACGAGTAGGTGTTTGCTAGGCTTGCAAAGATGGGAAGAGCACTCTTGGCAGAAGAAGTGCATGCAAGGCAAGGCAGTGTGAAATATTCTGGCATTTTTGAGGAACTGCCAGTCACGCAGTGTTGTATGGTTTGAGGTTGGGAAGAGTGGGTGTGTGTTGGTACAAGGAAATGAGGAGCTAGATGAAAAATGAGGCTGAAAAGGTAGTCTAGGGCTGGGATGCTGAAGGTCTCCTGTGCTCTGATAAGGAGTTTGGATTTGTCCTTAGGCAAATGAGAGTCCTTCAAGGATTATGTAAATAATGAAGCTCTTGAACATGTTTGAGTTTTTAAAAGTCACAATATAGTTGCATGAAAGGTGAATTAGAAAAGGGCAAAGATAGAGAAGAGCTTGAAGATTTTTAAAATTCATAACTTGATTTGTTTCTAAAATAATTGTTATTAAAAGCATTAATAATTCATCACAACTATTCACCAGAGATTCTTTTATCATTGTTCTCTCTATCACATGTTCACAAAATTCCAATTAGAATCAAAGAAAGTAATTTTTGCTTCCATGTATGCTATTGCTATATGGAAAATGTCCAAGTTCCCTTATGATTTTTAGGAAATTTGTGAACACATTTGGTACCTGTGGAACACACAGACAGTGTCCAAGTCCATTGTGATCCTGAAAGGAGAAATGATTTCTCCTTTTTATTTTCCCCTTTGTTATAGGCACTCTTTAAAGGTTAGGTAAACAAAACAGTGTCATAATGAAGTAGACATACAAGTTCAGGTTCCTTTTACATTAAGTCATGTATTTATAGGTGATTTGAATCTGAATTTGAGGACAAATTCACCAAGTAGGAATGTTTAAAGTTATGACCTTTTCTTTACCTCCTTCTGT
The DNA here is from genome assembly GCF_047511675.1 of Marmota flaviventris. Lineage (NCBI taxonomy): Eukaryota > Metazoa > Chordata > Mammalia > Rodentia > Sciuridae > Marmota > Marmota flaviventris. The sequence goes on along the minus strand of NC_092504.1, from coordinate 47,150,686 downwards.
TTCTATTTCAGTTTGGTTTCTTCTCTAAAATTTCCCATTTTCTTTCATCACTGTCACCAGACAGTTATGATATTCAGATGCTTTAGTGACGACTTTTATTTCCATTTGCATTCTCTGGTCAAATTTGAAATGGATGTCTGCCTCGCTGTGATTAGTATGGGAAGGAAGCAGCTGTGAGGAGGGAAGTGCTGGCAATGATGATTTTTACTTTCTTTCTTTCTTTTTTTTTTTTTGCTGTTGGTAGAAATTGTCCAAATAACAGGTGTCTATCATCATAAGTGTGGGAACATGTTATTTTTATCACTGTGAGGGCCAGAACCAGGCTGTAGGTACTCATCTGAACTCATAGAGAAGTCAGCTGTCCTCAGAATCCCAGAGAGTCAATTTCTTCTATCAGACTTTTTATCAATTTCTTCAGACTTGTGTTTTGCCCTTCAATTGCTCTCATATGTAAAAATTCCGAACCTTAAACATTTTTATCGGTCTTTGCCACAAATCGTATAATATAAATATACCATTGGCTTTGATATATAACAAAAATTTCCCTTCAAAACGAAAACAGATGATTGGCATTTAACATCTACAATTATAAGTAACAGATGAGGTAGTTTCTGTCATTCTGGAAAAACAAAACAAACAAAACACAAGCATTCTGTCAGTATTCTCCCCGCCCAGCTCAGGGCTGGGTTGAAACACTTTTACATTTTCTAGATACATTTGAAGCATTTTTATGCCAGAGTCTACAGACCCTCAGCAACATGCAAGATACTAAGCCTTTTCTTATTAATTATTTTAATATAAAGTGACTAATTATGTGGAATGGGAAATCCTAGCGCATGAATGCACAGAAAAGCACAGAGCTGTGCCCAAGCACGACTCAGCTTTGTACACTCAGAGTTCAGATGGCATAGCAAATTACTCTCCTTCCAATCATTTAGGTCATGAGAACCCACTTGCTGTGAGTACATAGCCTTTTAATTTAGCAGTGCAGCTTCTCTACCTAAAACAGCATGAGCCAAGCAAAGTATGACTATAAGAAAACACAATGTGCTGATTGCTACAGTCCCTTCAGCATGTTGTGCTGAGCCATAATATAAATGAGAAAGGGAATATAGACTACCAGATGCCATTGGGCAAGTATAGAGATGGATTTCAAGAGCAATGTAATGAGATTCCCAAATTATTGAAGAGAGAATGCATAGATGTATATTTTATAATTTCTGTTAGCTAATTCCAGGAGAAATTATGTTTTTCATTTTGATTTTAAATTACTTGCTGCCAATGGCACATTTTGTTCATCTTTATATAACCACCTTTATTCTTAGCAGTGCTGTGCTGTACTCATGGTAGGCATTCAATAAATGTTTTACTTGATTTGAAAGCATTATCCAAAAATTAATTCTCTGGTTAATTATATATCTTCTATTTTTAGTAGTTACAAAGAGCAGGAACTGTATTTTTTGTATTATCTGTAAGTCTTATCAAAGGGCTTTGTACATATTACACATGTAATAAATGTCTTTGAATTGAGTTTTATTATTTTAAAATTAAAGGAGATTTTATTTCCAATCAGGTAGTTTAACAAGTGAATTTAATATATCTTTATTATTTTGGATATTAATTTTTAATTATTATTTTTGATTTTAAATTTCTTTCATAAATATAAAAACTTTGCTGCTTTAATGGGACATAGAGTTAGACCAGACTTTTCAGTCCCTTTCCTTTGATAGTCAATACAAAACAAGTTGTGCTGTCTCTGCAACTGAAATAGCCTGAGTTTTTCACTGGGGTTTGTTCCAATAACTATTCCCCCAACACACACCCTGATATCGTGCTGCTCACCCCACCTCCCTCTGTTTCTGCTTTATATTTTGGAAAAGATGGTCAATGAGATGATGCCTCATACATCAAAAGAAAGCTAGTGATAAGTCAGTCCTTGTAAATGATCACCTTAGAGGGTTCCATCAAAGGCTGATCATTGCAAATAAAGTGCCTTTGCCCCCTACCCCCAAACTGTACTTCATGTATCAGCTGGAATCATCTTTTTAAAAATAAAAATGAGGTAATTTCACTGTTGTACTTTACACTTTTTCAATGGCTTCATTAATTCAGATTCAAATCTGACTTCCTTACCAAGGCCTGAAAGAAACTCATTTGGTCCCTCCCTGTTTCTCACTGTTTACTTTCTTCTCACCTCTCTTGGTTACTCTACTGGAGCCATATCAATCTTCTTCCAATTCTTCTAAGCTTCTTCCCTACATTATGGTTTTGGAATTTTCTCTTCCTTCTGTCTGAAATGTTTCTCCTTTGCATGGCTAGATCCTTGGAAAAATTCAGTTCCCAGTTCAAAGGTCACCTCTGCAAGGTGGCATTTGCTGCCCTTCTATCTGCAGTGTCACCACATTGTCCAATTGCTGTGCAAGGATCATGTTTTATTTTCTTTGAAGCAAATCTCTTCTTCTGATAGTTATTTTATCTGTTCATTGTCTTTCCTCTTCAACTAGAGTTTAAATTCCATGAAAGCAAAGACATTGTCTACACTGGCATAAGGAATCATAAAAAATTTTGTCAAATAAACAAATAATTTGCATATGTAGAGGACAGATTTTAACTCTCAAGAGTAAGAAAATGAAAGAAAGTCACCCTAGCTGTAAGATCTGCTTTAAATTGAACCCCCTACGGAGATTGTGGGTTTAAAAGGACTTACTACTTAGTTTGATGTGTGGGGAGTCATCCTGTTGAGATCATATTTTCCAAAATGTAGTTTTGAAGATTTTTGTGTATTCTGAGACATTCATAAACATATTAAGAGAATTGATTCTTACAATCAATATAAAGAGCCATATTTACTAGTCTAGAAAAAAGGGGTGAGTGAGATCAACTGCTTTTCAGTCTGGTTTGATATTTTAAAATATTTTAGTGAATGGCCTGACCTTCAAACTGGAAACTGTATGAATATATAGGATTATTAGATGGTATGGGATCTACAGAGTATAATCTGAATTTAAATTATTATCAACTTGCAGAACTTGTAAGAAACAAATAATATGAAATTCAGCAAGAAAAAATGCAGGGCATTATACTTTGGAATTAAATGAATTCTATTTTTTTTACACCATTTAATTTCTGAAGGTCAGTCTAAAATATTTTATGCCAGATTTATGTATTATAGTAGATAGTTGTATGTATAATGCAATTTCAGTTTAAATATTTTTTTTTACAGAAGAAGAAAATAGAAAGCCATCCTTATTACATTTTTCATCCCAATATGGCATGCCATGGAGTCTGAAATTGCACCATTGCGGAACCATTACACTGGGTATATGTCTTCATATTCTGAGCTTTCCTTGGAAAACAAAACTACTTGCTTTTTCTCAAATGGTTTGTCTGCATGCTGGGAGTCAGACTTCAAATTCTGGCATCGTAGAAAGTGAGGGTGGTATTAGCATGTGGGAGGGTGCCTGGGTGACAGAATACATGTGGTAGAACTGAGTGCTTAGTGCCTGGAGGTGAGGACATCAGCAAGGGCTAGCAGCATATGGAAAAGCCTGATCTGTAGCCCTAATTCACTTATCTTGCAATTACACCTCAGGCCGTCTCTGTCACCATGCTCTTTTTTGGTGCTAAGCCCAGATCCATGGGGACTGATGAATGCTGAGTACCTTCTGGTTTGTACATTTTACGATCCTACTCATGTATCCCACTATCATGTTCCCTTTCTTCACTACAGTCCCACACTGGTGACTCATTGTCATCTTATCTACTATGATTCCCGATCCTTTGCCTACACACCCATACATCTGGTCCTATCCCATCTTGTAACTGGGCAGCCTTTTTATCTGAGGTACCACTTTCTATTCTTTTATATATTTTTTTTAAAATGAAAAGGCCTGAATATATGATTCTGTCAGTGGAAACTCTGCTTATAATAAATTGAACTGCCAACCTGAATGAAACATACATCCATATAAGAACTTAAAGATCAGAGTTTGAAAGCGGGCAGTAATATATTAGGCCAGCCTTGGAATGTTTGGGATTGGCATCAGGGACAAAGGAGATTACAGAAAAACAATGGATTCAGGAATAAGTAGTGAGAAGCAGAGACACAGCATGTAAGATATATGATAAGAGAAACCTAAGCAGGTGGCAGGTGAAGACAGGCAAAAGATCCTGCTCATCTTTATCCATCTTCCATTATAAAGGAAAAAAAGAAGAAGAAGAATATTAAAGGGGAGAGAGATTTTTAAAAAGACTGCCTTACTTTAAAAAAACGAGTAAATGATACACAAAAGGAAATGCCTCCCTGGCCTGATTATGTCTACTATTCTCCCAACTTCATATCCTATATTTCAGCCAAATTAACCTTTCAGATCACATCTATGATTATTTTTCTTTAAGTGTTTGCATGTAGGGTGAAAACACACACACACACACACACACACACACCCACACCCCCCCCCCCCCACACACACACTCCTACCCAGAGTTTCCCCAATTGACCTCCTTAGCCTGGCTTTCAATATTCTTTCTTTTATGAACCTAATGCCTGGTGCTGCTCTTCCTAGCAAACCTTTTCAACTTATTATTCCCAGATCGTTACCATACTGTGAACTCCATAAAGTAGAAACTCCTTAATGTTCATTATTGTACTGCCATTAAGCCATGTGACTAGCCAGAGTAGAGTAAACATGTCTGACCCTTTACTACTTCCAGGCTTTGCTCACTCAATTCTCTCTGTTTGGAATGCCTTTTCACACTTATCTGCACATACCACAATTGTATCAACATTTCTAGACCCATTTCAGTTAATTTTTCATGGTTCTCCCCAAGCAAATGCATCTGTTTCTTCTCATCATTTCTACAACTTTAAGTATTTTTTGCACCTACTTCTATATTCTATCTTATTTTATACTGACCTGTGTTATTGTTGTCTGCCTTTTCACCCAAAGGCTAAAGTTTTGAAAGTAAGTCTATTTCTTTTAACATTTAATATAGTTCTTTACACAAGCACACATGCTCAGTATTTTTATAATAAACCAATAAGTTGGTCAGTAAGAGTTTCAGTTTGAACAGATTGTTGTACTCTGAACCCACTCTGGATTTAAAAAAAAAGTTTGTGTGTTTGTCACCTAGTAATTCATGCTTCTAAAGAGATAAGTACATTTCTGAAGACTCTGCTATTTATTTATACAGAATCAGGATTTTGGATGATTGTCATATCTTCCAAGATAGAAAGAAGACTCTGTGATTCATTTCTTAGCTGTCTACCTAGGATAATATATCCTTTCTATTGAATATAAATCAATGCAAAACTATCACTCTTGATTTGAGCAAAAACGTATCTAAAATGAGGTACTGGAGAGATGTTGTTCAGTTAAATCCATATGAAAATGTATTTTGCAATGCTTTGTAAATTTGTATAATACTGTGTAATTTGGTAAAAGGATCAAGAACTTTTAAAGTTTAATTATGACACAGGAGAACCAATGGGAATATTGCCACAAAACAATACACTAGAACCATGCAGAGACAGAGCATGACTCTGGAAGGCTGTTCCAATTGTTCTTTGAAGAGACACAGAGCCAATTTGAACTGCCACCATCTTGTCAAGACAAGACCAGCTCTCCTCCTTAGGGTGTGTTTTTGTTTTTCTCCACTGTAGTGTTCTATAAACCACTGTTTCCCAGTGGTTCTCAGTCTGTGAGACATCTGTGACCTTGTCAGGACTGGTAGAGATTTGGATAAAGAAATACTGAAGAGGAAAATAGACTAGAGACAACTAGCAGCTGCAAAGATTGCAAGAATACACACACACACACGTACACACACATACACACACTCATATTCACACACTCACACATATCTGGCACCCTCCTTTCTCATTCCTTGGTGGTTATCTCTACTTCCATTGTCTACATTTCACCCTTTACTTCTTGGTGAAAGATAGAGGGAAAGAGTAGTTAGGGAACCAAGATATCAATCAAACAAAGTGTCCTAATACACTCCTTGGGAGACAGTGCTCTGAGAAAATATTAGTCACTTCAATAATAAACAACAAAAGAATCCCCTAACTTAAAATAACTAAGAGCTTGCCATAATTAAATACAATATTTTACAAACACCAATGATAAGAATGCTAAATATTGAATTTGGAAAAAAATAAGATGAAAATTCTTCTCTGAATACAAAAAAAAAAAAAAAAAAAAAAAAAAAAAAAAAAAAAATTCCTGATAAAGACCAGGACAAAAACAAAAACTGAAATTGTCAAACTGAGCCTGATATTCCAGAGGGATTTCTTCTTAAAATCCAGATTTCGAGCAGCACTCTTATTACTGTTTGTGAACATATCTATTTTATATCTAGACATCTTCCTTGCTTTATGGGGGATTAAAGCTTTCAAAAGGGCAAATGGAATCTTGCAAGGTACTTTTGAGTTCGTTGGGAAAAAAATGGCATGGGAGATTAATGTATTATTACATGGAAAAAGTTTTATTTTTCCATCTAAATAGTTTCTTGGAGGCTGTTCAGGTAATAATTAAAGAGGTAGTGGCTATTCATTGTCTTTATTTTTATACTTTATGTGTTAATTTTGTTATGTGAGCTGCTGTGTACATTTTAGTTAAGGGAAGAGTATAAAAGAGTCTCAATCACTTCCTCATCCAACAATGGAATGGATACATAGACATTAGAGTATCCATGGTAAAATGCACGCTTTCCTTATACTTATGAATTAGTGGGCATTCCAAAATGCATATGTGTGGGTGCCCCTCTTTGAGCATATGGGACTATATTTACACATGCTCTCTACTGACTGCAAGTTTTGAGCCACAGAATACACATGAGTTAGATATTCTTCATTCGCCCTGTCAATTCTTCTTACAAAGTTTCTTTTCAATAGATTTAACTGATCTGCTTGAGGTGATTTCGCTGATTGTTTTCAGTCAGTTCTATGATCTTTGTCTATTGACTCCTACTCCAGAGATCTTTTGAGTACATTATTTTGCCTTCTAGTTTATAAAAGGATATATAGTATTTTCTGATGAAAGACCCTAAATATGAAACATTTCTCCTGAGAAATTTCAGGTTCTTTAAACTTTGCCAGTGAAAACTTAAGCTCTTTCTCTTCTGTTGCCAATATTTGTTTTCTTGGCAAGAGCTCTGTTTTCGTCAAAAATGTCTGGAAATTTGAACTATGTAAAATAGTATCTAAGTTGTGCTCTTTAAGGTTTCAAGAACAGACAGGCTTGTGGTAGTTGAGACACCAGAACAGTCTGGTCAAATGAGGTAAATTGTAATACTGTACACACCAGTTAAACTTGCGGAAACACTTTGTTGAGAAGAACTCACAGAAACCAGAGCCATTCTGACCCACAATTGACCATGACATTCAAGGACAGCAAAGCCAATCTATCTTACCAGTAGTCTGGCTGTGGAGTTGGGTCTTTAATGAATCACCATGAGGAAATCTTTAATCCCTGCCTTGGTGAGCACAGTGAGGAGCTGGGATGCAGCAGTAGTATCACTAAATGGCAACCATAGTTTCTAGTCTATTCACCCACCATGGTGAAGGAGGCACCAGACCCTTCCTTGACATAACAGATTCCTGTCACAGCCTTTCTGTACTAATGGCCTAGTGTTGGACCCCTTCACATTCTAACGTGCATTGATTGGCTTAAGCAGTTGGACACAGCCAATTTCCATGGGGCTCTGGAAGGCTCACAGGTGAACAGGCAGTTTAATCCTTACCTCCCATGCAAATAAGAAAAACAGAAAATAAGATCTAAAGTTACTAAAGTAGGTCTCATTGACATGTGGCCTTGTGTAGGTAGAAAAAAAGTCTGCAAATGGGAAATCTAATTTTCACCTCCAATTTTAGTGTTCATAATGACTCAGTCAAATACGTGACTCAGCTTATTGGAGTGTATGAAATACAATATTTTTGAAGAGGAGAAAATTTTCCTCTTTTAACAGATCATCCTTTCCATATTCTTGCATCATCTTTATCAAGACTCTAATAGTCAAGAAATAAAGGCAATTGTTAGACTAATAATGGTCTCATCTGTAAGAAGGATTATTTCCATAGAGTCTAACCAGTCTCTGAGAGGATGTGTTTTGAGGTGTTTAAGATAACTGTCCCTTCAAGAGTACCCAGTTCTACTGCTAGACATGATTTAATTAATTTTAGCTTACGCATGGTTGGAGGCATAAGTGCTTAGATCACTTAGGTCTCTACAGTCAGCCAAGTCTTTCTGTAGCTGATCGTGATGACACTAGTCCCTGGTAAAACCGTCCATTTTAGTCATTTTCATGATTGATGCAGGTTACATCAGCCTAATAGTGGTTGATATCAGCTGCTATGCTGGCTGAAATAATGGATTGACTGTGCCACATTTCACATATTTCATACATAAAGACAAGACTTTCAATGATGTGATGAGAAGAGGGCCTGAAATAAGAGGCTAAGGTAAAAATTGAAGCACTCATGATGAAAAATTTCAAATTACAGATTGAAACTTTCTTCTATTGTTACATTTCAGCTGGCATTGAAAACATTATACACTCTTTGATTTTTTTTTTGGCACAATTTTTAATGCTACTGTCACAGCATTAAAATGTTGAATGCCGGGGATTTTAGTAACAATGACTTTAATGACGTTTTGCTGTCTTTAATATTGGATAGAATACTTAAAATAAACATGTTGTGACAGTGAACTTTTGAGTCTTGCAACAATAAAAGTCTTTTGCTTCACAATATGGAATTTAAAAATCAATCCCTATGAGATCAGTGTTAGAATGAAATTATAATTGGAAGTCTATCTTCCTATTAGTTTTTTTTTTTTTAGAAGATAACAAAGCTGTTATGAAGGAATGTATAACAGAATAGATAAAATTTGTTTTTAGAGCTTCCAGTTTGATTTGTTAGACTTCAAATTATTTACTAAGTTAAGAATAAAATTAGTGGTCTAGTAACCCAGTTGGGTTATTATTTTATTCAATTTAAATTGTCTCACTTGTTGTGTTATGCTCGAATTCGGGACCCCCAAAGACCACCAGAGACCCAAGATGTATGCAAGCAGCAAAGAGGTGTTTATTGGGAGCTAGCTCGGTCCTCCGCGCACACACACAGCAACTGGTGACGCTGAGAGGCCCCGAGCCCAGGGTTTGCATCATTTTTATACATATTTTTGGAGAGGTCAGGGACTTCACATACATCATAGCCTCTTTTAGCAAATCATCACACACCACGGGAAAATCAAATAACAACTCTAAAACATGTTTAGCACATTCACTGGCGGGAACAAGTTGGGTAGGGGTGATTGGTCAGTACAAAGGGGTATTTGTTTGAACTGATTGGTTTGAGCCAAGAGGGGTGTACGTGCTGAACTACATGTTTTCCCAACTTGTTATTAACCACCATAAACAACTGGGAGGGTTATCTGGCATCCCAGGTATTTCCCTATCTCATGCTGATTGGTGGCTGCTAGGGGGCTGCTATGGATCCCCACCTAGCCTGACTGAGTCAGGGACCCCTGGCGCAGCAGATCTCTCCTGTTATTTGTAGATAAACAACTTAGCAGGGTGGGAATGTGCTTAGGAGTGCTCTGCGGGTTTTTCCAAGGACTAAGGTCATGTCCCTTCCTTGGACAGGCTTTGCTCTGAGGTAGAGGCTGGTTTTTCAGTTGAATGAATGTATAGGTAAAAGTGAACTGAAGTTTTCATGACCAAGAAAAGTGAGAATTGTCTGTATCATGGATTTCTTTCTTGCTTCGTAGAAATCCTTAAGCCTTTTGGAAGGGATGAGAATAAAAAAACTAGAAAAGTATTTGTTATTGTTGTTGGTAAAATATTACCATCTTTGAGATGATATGAAATTCTCAACTTTTAAAATTAGAGACTTCAATGACAAAATATTCTCATGAGATCAAAGACATAGATTTTAGAAGTTTCTAATCTATTAATATTGTAGCAGTATTTTGGCATGTATACAAAGAAAGTAAAAGTTTTAAATATAGCAAAATAAAAAGTTGTCACCCAAAACAGCTAAATATTTTTTTTGTATTTTAATATATCTTAATATATTTTTTTAGTTGTAGATGCACACAATACCTTTATTTTATTTATTTATTTTATGTGGTGCTGAGGTTTGATCCCAGTGCCTCACACATGCTGGATGAGAACTTTACCACTGAGCTACAACCCCAACCCCTTGTATTTTAATATTCTTAAAGGAACAGTTAAAGTTTTTTTTTTTTGTGTGTGTGTGTGTGTGTGTGTTTTCTTAAAGAAACAACCAAAGATTTTTTTTTTGTATTTTCTTAAAAGAACAGTTAAATATATTCGTTTTTATTTTGATATTCTCAACGGAACAAATGGACCTGCCAGGTTACAGTCTGCTCTAGTAGAATATTATCCTTGTGGCACAAGTAGTAACCATATGGCCTTTGTGATTGCTTAATATGTTTATCACTTTATTATTCTTTCTATTTAGAAAGCTTACTGATTCTTCTATGGGATAAAGAAAAGAAACTCAATTTAAACAAATGACAGTGTTGTGCTAAAGATGATAATTCTTTTTTTTTTTTTTTTTTTTTTACAGGGCCTTTTCAATTTTTATTTTTTTTTTTATTATTTTTTTTTTTTTTAAATTTGTACTTTTTATTTTTAATTAACAAATCAATGTACATATTTATGGGGTACAGTGTGATAATTTAATATACTACACTTATACAATGTATAAAGATCAAATCAAGGTGATTAGCTTCTCCATCTTCTTATATATTTTATCCTTTCTTTGTGTTTGAAGCATTTAAGCTCCTCACTTTAGTTCTTCATAAAATATATAATGGGTTGCTATAAACTGCAGTCACCCAACCATGCTGCAGAACACCACATTTTATTATTCCTATTTATCACCCATAGTCCAACCTCTCTCTATCCACCCACCACACTCTTCCTTGTCTCTATCTCTGTCCTTTCTTCTTTTTTTTTTTTTTTATTGTTGGCTGTTCAAAACATTACATAGTTCTTGATATATCATATTTCACAATTTGATTCAAGTGGGTTATGAGCTCCCATTTTTACCCCATATACAGATTGCAGAATCGCATCAGTTACACATCCATTGATTTACATATTGCCATACTAGTGTCTGTTGTATTCTGCTGTCTTTCCTATCCTCTACTATCCCCCCTCCCCTCCCCTCCCCTCCCCTCCCCTCCCCTCTTCTCTCTCTGCCCCCTTTACTGACATTCGTTTGTCCCCCTTGTATTATTTTTCCCCTTCCCCTCACTTCCTCTTGTATGTACTTTTGTATACCTCTGAGGGTCTCCTTCCATTTCCATGCATTTTCCCTTCTCTCTCCCTTTCCCTCCCACCTCTCATCCCTGTTTAATGTTAATCTTCTTCTCATGCTCTTCGACCCTACTCTGTTCTTAGCTACTCTCCTTATATCAAAGAAGACATTTGACATTTGTTTTTTAGGGATTGGCTAGCTTCACTTAGCATAATCTGCTCTAATGCCATCCATTTCCCTGTAAATTCTATGATTTTGTCATTTTTTAATGCAGAGTAATACTCCATTGTGTATAAATGCCACATTTTTTTTATCCATTCATCCATTGAAGGGCATCTAGGTTGGTTCCACAGTCTAGCTATTGTGAATTGTGCTGCTATGAACATCGATGTAGCAGTGTCCCTGTAGCATGCTCTTTTTAGGTCTTTAGGGAATAGACCGAGAAGGGGAATAGCTGGGTCAAATGGTGGCTCCATTCCCAGCTTTCCAAGAAATCTCCATACTGCTTTCCAAATTGGCTGCACCAATTTGCAGTCCCACCAGCAATGTACAAGTGTACCCTTTTCCCCACATCCTCGCCAGCACTTGTTGTTGTTTGACTTCATAATGGCTGCCAATCTAACTGGAGTGAGATGGTATCTTAGGGTGGTTTTGATTTGCATTTCTCTGACTGCTAGAGATGGTGAGCATTTTTTCATGTACTTGTTGATTGACTGTATGTCCTCCTCTGAGAAGTGTCTGTTCAGGTCCTTGGCCCATTTGTTGATTGGGTTGTTTGTTCTCTTATTGTCTAATTTTTTGAGCTCTTTGTATACTCTGGATATTAGGGCTCTATCTGAAGTGTGAGGAGTAAAGATTTGTTCCCAGGATGTAGGCTCTCTATTTACCTCTCTTATTGTATCTTTTGCTGAGAAAAAACTTTTTAGTTTGAGTAAGTCCCATTTGTTGATTCTAGTTATTAACTTTTGTGCTATGGGTGTCCTATTGAGGAATTTGGAGCCCGACCCCACCGACTGTAGATCGTAGCCAACTTTTTCTTCTATCAGACGGCGCGTCTCTGATTTGATATCAAGCTCCTTGATCCATTTTGAATTAACTTTTGTGCATGGCGAGAGAAAGGGATTCAGTTTCATTTTGTTGCATATGGATTTCCAGTTTTCCCAGCACCATTTGTTGAAGATGCTATCCTTCCTCCATTGCATGCTTTTAGACCCTTTATCAAATATAAGATAGTTGTAGTTTTGTGGATTGGTTTCTGTGTCCTCTATTCTGTACCATTGGTCCACCCGCCTGTTTTGGTACCAGTACCATGCTGTTTTTGTTACTATTGCTCTGTAATATAGTTTGAAGTCTGGTATCGCTATACCGCCTGATTCACACTTCCTGCTTAGCATTGTTTTTGCTATTCTGGGTCTTTTATTTTTCCATATGAATTTCATGATTGCTTTCTCTATTTCTACAAGAAATGCCGTTGGGATTTTGATTGGCATTGCATTAAACCTATAGAGAACTTTTGGTAATATCGCCATTTTGATGATGTTAGTTCTGCCTATCCATGAACAGGGTATATTTTTCCATCTTCTAAGATCTTCTTCTATTTCTCTCTTTAGGGTTCTGTAGTTTTCATTGTATAAGTCTTTCACCTCTTTTGTTAGGTTGATTCCTAAGTATTTTATTTTTTTTGAAGATATTGTGAATGGAGTGGTTGTCCTCATTTCCATTTCAGAGGATTTGTCGCTGATATACAGGAATGCCTTTGATTTATGCGTGTTGATTTTATATCCTGCCACTTTGCTGAATTCATTTATTAGCTCTAATAGTTTCTTTGTAGACCCTTTTGGGTCTGCTAGGTATAGAATCATGTCATCTGCAAATAGTGATAATTTAAGTTCTTCTTTTCCTATTTTGATGCCTTTAATTTCTTTCGTCTGTCTAATTGCTCTGGCCAGTGTTTCGAGAACTATGTTGAACAGAAGTGGTGAGAGAGGGCATCCCTGTCTTGTTCCAGATTTTAGAGGGAATGCCTTCAATTTTTCTCCATTCAGAATGATGCTAGCCTGAGGCTTAGCATAGATTGCTTTTACAATATTGAGGTATGTTCCTGTTATCCCTAGTTTTTCTAGAGTTTTGAACATAAAGGGATGCTGTACTTTGTCCAATGCTTTTTCCGCATCTATCGAGATGATCATATGGTTCTTATTTTTAAGTCTATTGATGTGGTGAATAACATTTATTGATTTCCTTATATTGAACCAGCCTTGCATCCCAGGGATGAATCCTACTTGATCATGGTGCACAATTTTTTTGATGTGCCTTTGTATCCGAGTGGCCAGAATTTTATTGAGGATTTTTGCATCTAGGTTCATTAGAGATATTGGTCTGTAGTTTTCTTTCTTTGAAGTGTCTTTGTCTGGTTTAGGTATCAGGGTGATGTTGGCCTCGTAGAATGAATTTGGAAGTTCTCCCTCTTTTTCTATTTCCCGAAGTAGCTTGAAAAGTATTGGTATTAGTTCCTCTTTAAAGGTTTTGTAAAACTCTGCTGTATACCCATCCGGTCCTGGGCTTTTCTTAGTTGGTAGTCTTTTGATGGTTTCTTCTATTTCCTCAATTGATATTGGTCTGTTTAGGTTGTCTATATCCTCCTGACTCAATCTGGGCAGATCATATGACTTAAGAAATTTATCTATGCCTTCACTATCTTCTAATTTATTGGAGTATAAGGATTCAAAATAATTTTTGATTATCTTCTGTATTTCTGAAGTGTCTGTTGTGATATTGCCTCTTTCATCCCTTATGTTAGTGATTTGAGTTCTCTCTCTTCTTCTCTTCGCTAGCATGGCTAAGGGTCTGTCGATTTTGTTTATTTTTTCAAAGAACCAACTTTTAGTTTTGTCAATTTTTTCAATTGTTTCTTTTGTTTCGATTTCATTGATTTCAGCTCTGATTTTAATTATTTCTTGCCTTCTACTTCTTTTGCTGTTGTTTTGCTCTTCTTTTTCTAGGATTTTGAGATGAAGTATGGGATCATTTATTTGTTGGTTTTTTCTTTTTTTAAGGAATGAACTCCAAGCAATGAATTTTCCTCTTAGAACTGCTTTCAATGTGTCCCATAGATTCCGATATGTTGTGTCTGTGTTTTCATTAATCTCTAAGAATTTTTTAATTTCCTCCTTGATGTCTTCTATAACCCATTGATCATTCAGTAACCTATTGTTCATTCTCCAAGTGATATATTCTTTTTCCTTCCTTCTTTTATCGTTGATTTTCAGTTCCATTCCATTATGATCAGATAGGATGCATGGTATTATCTCTACTCCTTTGTATTGTCTAAGAGTTTCCCTGTGACATAATATATGATCTATTTTTGAGAAGGATCCATGTGCTGCTGAGAAAAAAGTGTAACTGTTTGATGTTGGGTGGTATATTCTATATATGTCAATTAAGTCTAGGTTATTAATTGTGTTATTGAGTTCTATGGTTTCCTTATTCAACTTTTGTTTGGAAGATCTGTCCAGTGGTGAGAGAGGTGTGTTGAAGTCTCCCATGATTATTGTATGGTGGTCTATTAGACTCTTGAACTTGAGAAGAGTTTGTTTGATGAACATAGCTGCACCATTGTTTGGGGCATATATATTTATGATTGTTATGTCTTGTTGGTGTATGGTTCCCTTGAGCAGTATGTAGTGTCCCTCTTTATCCCTTTTGATTAACTTTGGCTTAAAATCTATTTTATTTGATATGAGTATGGATACTCCTGCTTGTTTCCGAAGTCCATATGAGTGATATGATTTTTCCCAACCTTTCACCTTCAGCCTATGTATGTCTTTTCCTATCAAATGCGTCTCCTGTAGGCAGCATATTGTTGGGTCTTGTTTTGTGATCCATTCTACTAGCCTGTGTCTCTTGATTGGTGAGTTTAAGCCATTAACATTTAGGGTTATTATTGAGATATGGGTTGTTCTTCCAGCCATATTTGTTTATTTATGTTACTAAACATGGTTTGTTTTCCACTTTGATTATTTTCCCCCCTTTAGCGTCCTACCTCCCACTGTTGGTTTTCATTGTTATTTTCCATTTCCTCTTCCTGTAATGTTTTGCCAAGGATGTTTTGAAGAGATGGTTTTCTAGCTGCAAATTCTTTTAACTTTTGTTTATTGTGGAAGGTTTTAATTTCATCTTCCATCCTGAAGCTTAATTTCGCTGGAAACACAATTCTTGGTTGGAACCCATTTTCTTTCAGTGTTTGAAATATGTTATTCCAGGATCTTCTAGCTTTCAGAGTCTGTGTTGAAAGATCAGCTGTTATCCTGATTGGCTTACCCCTAAATGTGATCTGCTTCCTTTCTCTTGTAGCTTTTAAAATTCTCTCCTTGTTCTGTATGTTGGGCATCTTCATTATAATGTGTCTAGGTGTGGGTCTCTTATGATTTTGCACATTCGGCGTCCTGTAGGCTTCTAGGATTTGGGGTTCTGTCTCATTCTTCAAGTCTGGGAAGTTTTCTCGAATTATTTCATTGAATAGATTGCTCATTCCTTTGGTTTGAAACTCTGTTCCTTCCTGTATCCCAATGACTCTTAAATTTGGTCTCTTGATGTTATCCCATATTTCTTGGATGTTCTGCTCATGGTTTCTTAACAGTCTTGCTGAGCTGTCTATGTTCTTTTCAAGTTGAAATACTTTATCTTCATTGTCTGATGTTCTGTCTTCTAAGTGTTCTACTCTGCTGGTAGTATTCTCAATTGAGTTTTTAAGTTGGCTTATTGCTTCCTGCATTTCTAGGATTTCTGTTTGTTTGTTTTTTATAACCTCTATTTCCCTGTATAGTTGATCTTTTGCTTCTTGGATTTGTTTATGTAATTCATTGTTGAAGTGATCTTTCATTGTCTGATTTTGCTGTCTGATGTCTTCCTTGAGACTCCAGATCATCTGAAGCATGTATATCCTGAATTCTTTATCTGACATTCCATCAGCTGCAGCTATTACCTCTTCTAAAGTTGAGTTGACCTGCAATGCTTGTGGTCCTTTCTTTCCTTGTCTCTTCATACTGTTCGCGTTCCTTTCTTCTTGGTGAAACTGTTGTGCTATTGAATTTTCCCCCTATATATTTATATTGGTCTTGTATAGTTGCAAAGTCTCCCTCGCAGGCACGGGCGGCGGCTCTGCCCCTCCGCCAATTGGGGCAATGTGCCTACCACGCCGGCAGGCCGCTGGGCCTGCTCTGCCAGTCGGTAGCAGGTCCGCCGTCCTTGCAGGCGCGGGCGGCGGCTCTGTCCCTCTGCGGGCCGCTAGGCTTGTTCTGTCGGTGGTCGCCGTTCTGCCTACTTTGCAGGCGCAGGCAGCGGCACTGCCCCTCTGCAGGCCTCTGGGGCTGTACTGCCAGTGGGTCGCAGGTCCGCCTACTTTGCAGGTGTGGGGGGGGGGGCGGCTCTACCCTTCCTCAGGCCACTGGGCCTGTTCTGTCTCTCGGTTGCAGGTCTGACCTGTTCTGATGGTGGTCTCAGTTCCGACTACCTTGCAGGCGCGGGGGGGAGGGGGCGGCTCTGCCTCTCAGCAGGCCGCTGCTCCTCTTCTGCCGGTGGGTCGCAGGCCCGCCTACCTTGCAGGAGTGATTGGAAGCTCTGTCCCGCCGCGGGCCACTGGGCCTTTTCTGTCGGTGGTCACCCTTCCCCTACCTGGCAGGCGAGGGGTGTGGGGGGCGGCTCTGCCCCTCAGCAGGCCGCTGGGCCTGCTCTGTGTTTGGTCCCAGTTCCCTCTACTATGCCAGCGCAGGGGGAGGGGGCGGCTCAGCCTCTCAGCAGGCGGCTGCTCCTCTTCTGCCGGTGGGTCGCAGGCCCGCCTACCTTGCAGGAGTGATTGGAAGCTCTGTCCCGCCCTGGGCCACTGGGCCTTTTCTGTCGGTGGTCACCCTTCCCCTACCTGGCAGGCGAGGGGGGTGGGGGGCGGCTCTGCCCCTCAGCAGGCCGCTGGGCCCGCTCTGTGTTTGGTCCCAGTTCCCTCTACTATGCCGGCGCAGGGGGAGGGGGCGGCTCAGCCTCTCAGCAGGCGGCTGCTCCTCTTCTGCCAGTGGGTCGCAGGCCCGCCTACCTTGCAGGAGTGATTGGAAGCTCTGTCCCGCCGCGGGCCACTGGGCCTTTTCTGTCGGTGGTCACCCTTCCCCTACCTGGCAGGCGAGGGGGGTGGGGGGCGGCTCTGCCCCTCAGCAGGCCACTGGGCCTGCTCTGTGATTGGTCCCAGTTCCGTCTACTATGCCAGCGCAGGGGGAGGGGGCGGCTCAGCCTCTCAGCAGGCGGCTGCTCCTCTTCTGCCGGTGGGTCGCAGGCCCGCCTACCTTGCAGGAGTGATTGGAAGCTCTGTCCCGCCCTGGGCCACTGGGCCTTTTCTGTCGGTGGTCACCCTTCCCCTACCTGGCAGGCGAGGGGGGTGGGGGGCGGCTCTGCCCCTCAGCAGGCCGCTGGGCCTGCTCTGTCTTTGGTCCCAGTTCCCTCTACTATCGATAATTCTTGTTTATATTCAGAGAATAATAAATTATTTTACATGGAAAATAAAAGCTTCTGAGAACAAATAACTTTGAGAAGCACTAAATACAATTTATAAGGTTATTATTTCAGTTACTTCTTGGAGTATTTACTCTGCTGGTGCCATCTCTGAATCGAGGGAATTCTTGCTCTTTTGCTTTCTCCATACACGTTATAACCCTCATTCTGCCACCACAAAATAACTGTTGGCTCTTGTATTCTTCTCAACAGCACAATTTTAGTGAATAGTGGTTAAATTCAGAAGGCAAAGAAACTTGAGTCTATTTTTTTTAATGTTTTTAATGAGAGAGTGAGTCATATTTAATTAAGTTTGTATTGTATGTTTCTATGTCAGACAAATATTAAATGTTAAATGTTGGGGCATTAGTTTTCTACTGCTGCCATGACAAATTACAATAATTTAGTGGCTCATAAAAACAAAAAGTTATTATCATACAGCTCTGTAGTTCAGACTCCAACCCCATAACGTATCTCATTGGAAGTTCTTTGTGGAAAATCTGTCTCTTTGCTCATTCCATTTGTTGGCAGAATTCAATTCCTTGTGGTTTTCGGACTGAGATTCACAATTTTTTCTTGGCTGTCAGGTGAAGGCATTTATCAGTTTCTAGAGTCCTTCCAATACACTCTTGGTTGGTAGCTCCCTTCCTCCATCTTCAAAGCCAATAAACCTTCTCTTTTAAAATATTTCCTCCTCACTGTCATTTCTCTGAGCCAGGAAGAGATGTACCCTTTTAAGAACTAATAGTTAGACATGGCCTGCTTATTTAATCAGGGATAATCACATCTGCCAAGGCCCTTTTGAAAAATGTAAGCTATATAAAATAACATATTTACAGGTTTTGGGGGCCATTATTCTGCCTATCATAGTTGTTAATACAAGACTGAAAGAGATGCAGACTCTGCCCTGGGGTAACTTTCAGTTTGTGTAGGTCCCACACTATTTAAATTCTTTAGTAAGCATTAACAAATTAATCTGTTACTATGACATTTAAGAAATATATGATGATATGTAGAGTTGGTGACAATACTCCCACTTCTCATCTCAATCAGGATACTTAAGAATCTGCTCGAAGAACAATGATGTATTTCCACGACAGTCATGAATGGGTATTATTGAGGAAATTTAACCCTAGTTGTGATGAATCCATTCCTTCCTCAGTGCTTATTTGGAGATTCCCTCCCCTCCGCCCTGCCCTTTAAACACACACACACACACACACACACACACACACACACACACACACACTCTTTCTCTCTCTCTCTCACTCACTCACTCTGATATTCTCATAGTCTAATATATGAATTTGTACCAAGTATGACGTAGGGTGAGAAGGTGTTCTTACAGATAAGACACTCCATTCCTAGTCCTTTGAGTTGCACCCTTCTTCCTCATCCAGACCAGGTACCAAAATGGGATTTGGTGAAGGCAGATGCTGATAAAACTGTAGTGAAAATATATCACACTCTACTTTTAGTTACTGTTTTTTTTATGGTTAGATACTTCTGACTCTCTGTCTGGGAATCGTTTTTTTTTGTTGTTGTTGTTCATTTGTTTTCTCTTAATTATTTAGTTCTTATGTTTCTTTTAATGTAGATGATTCTTTTAGACATCAAGATTTAAAGGAGTGGGTATCTTTTGGATAAAATGAAAGTAAAATCTGCATTTTCCACCCACCCTTTAGGTGGTCTAGTAATATTAGCTTTCTTATTCTTTGGACACTGAGTTTTAAATAAAACAGTGTAAAATGTATTTTATAAATAGTGTGCACTTTGTTGACTAGGATAAGTTCATTCTCTACTCTAATTTATCTTTTATTTTCCCTAGGAAGCTGTGCATAAATATGCTATTTTTTTCTTTCTTGGAATTGGACTTTCTAAACTTCAACCAGAATACCCTCTAGAGCTAACATATGCTTCTACCATTTTCACACATGGCAATGGGGTGTTATAGTCTCTTGAGACTATATAGTGGTCACTTATACTAAAATCGGGGTTACCTCCAGTGATGCACCATTTCACAGATTATCCAACCCGATCTATAATTTTCATACAAGTTTCAGAAATTATTTATCTAAGACAAGGTATTGAAAGTGAATCTTCTTCAGTGGAAAAAATTAGCAAAGTTCTGTTATTTAATAAACAACCACTCCTTGATAAAATCCCTGGCTCTTTGGGATTTTCCCATTAATAATAGCATGTTAAAATGGCAAACTCTTTTACATTCTATAAAGAGAAAATTTAAAAAATAGGTAAGTGCATTCTAACTCCTTTTTCAATTCTGAGCAATTGGAAACTTCACTCTAAATATAAAAATTTTAAATAGTTTCTTCTCTGAAAATACTTGTAAACATTAATGTAGCCACTTATCATGATTCTAGGAGACAGCAGGATATCCCTGAGTAAGCACTGTCCGAGACCCCTCCTTGCTTGAGGGATGCTAAAATTTGTCTCAGCTTCAGGTGAGGTAACCAGGTGAGACTTTCTGTGTAGATGGAGAAAGTGAGAGACATTCAGAATGGAAAATGACTTTATTCAAATGAAACCCGTAAATATCAAATCCTGTGACCCATCCACAAGAAGACAGGGCATAAAAACTAAATTTTTAAATTTGATTTTCCCTAAATTCCAATGCATAAAATTTCAGTGATCAAATATACTAGATGTTTTTCAGACCATGATAGTGTGACAATGCTTGCATTATCGTATATCACTTCAGTCTACACTTTCTACACAAATATGATTCTCAGATCTTTCCACATTTCACTAAGTAGAGGGAATAGGAAAATACAGATTATGTCATTTTTGTGGACACAGGATACATTAAAAAATATATATATATGTATATAAAGACAGTAGAAAAATAGCATTGGTTGAAGTAAAGTATTATTTCTCTCTCTAAAAATTGGAGACATAAGGTAGGTGATTCAGGGTTGGTTTGGTGGTTCCACAGTCAGTATGACCCCATCTCCTTCCTTTCTACTCCACTGACCTCAGTACAGGGCCTCCATTCTCAAGGTTTCTTCATAGACCAAGATATCAGTTGGAGCTCCTGCCATCTCATCTCCTTTGCAGGAATAGGATGGGACACAGAGAGTCCCTATAACCCAGCTTCATAGAAGTCTCACATGACATGTCATGAATGCTTAGATTTTAATTGTCAGATTTTAGTTACATAGACACATCTAGCTACCAAAGAGGTAGAGTAACTACACTAGTGCCTCCTTATCCATGGTATCATTTTCCACAGTTTCAGTTACCTACACTCAACTGTAATCCAGAAATATTAAGTTGAAAACTCCAGAAATAAATCATTCATAATTTAAAATTGTGCAACATTCTGAGCTGTGTGATGAATTCTCATAGCTTCCCACTCTTTTCCTCTGGCTTTGAATCATCTCTTTGTCCAGAAAATCCACACTGTATATGCTATCTGCCCATTAGTCACAGAACCACAGTGCTTTTCTTCAAGTCATTCTTATTTTACTTAATAATAGCCCCAAAGCACAAGAGTAGTGACACCGGCAATTTGGCTATGCCAAAGAAAAGTCATAAAGTGCTTCCTCTAAGTAAGAATTTGAAAGTTCTTGACTTAATCAGGAAGGGAAAAAAGTGTATGTTGAGGTCACTAAGATCTACTATGTAAGAATAAATCTTCTACCTGTGAAATTGTGGAGAAGGTAAAATAACGTTATGCTACTTTTGCTGTTGTATCTGAAACTATAAAAGTTATATCCACAGTGCATATTAACTGCTTAGTTAAGATAGAAAAGATAATAAATTTATGTATATATGTATAGGAAAATAGATAGTATATGTAGGGCTCAGTACTATCTGCAATTACAGGAATTCACTGGATACCTTGGAATATATTCCTGTGGATAAAAGTGGGCTACTGTAATCTTTAAAGTATGTACTGATGACCACAAACTTGAGACTCTTTCATCTCTGAAATTTCATTTTTTTTTCTATTGGCTATTTTAAATTTTTCAACAAAGACTTGGGAAGCTTATGGTGTTTTTGAAGATAAATTGATGTTAGATTAAGAAACATAAAGTATAATTTGATTTTTTAAAATCTGAGTCAAGTCACCAATGCACCATTCTTTCTACTAAGCAGATAGCATCTCTATCCTGTGATGAATTAGCAGCTGAAAAAAAAATCTTTTTTTTTTTTTGCTGTTGCTGAATGCTATTTCATGTATTGTTCAAAGAATAGTGATTTTCTTATTATTGGAGACCTTCCTACCCCATTATCCCTATTTTATAGATGAAAAAAATGAGGCAGAGAAATGATTAATGGATTGCTTAAAGTTGGACAGGAAATCAGAGATGTTGCTAGGATTTGAATTCATACTGTCGGACTGCAGGATGTATGGGGGTCTCTTGAAACATGCTTCTTTCCAAAGCACCAGACTTACTTCAAAAACATTGTAACTCTTGCAATTAAGCATGGTAACTATTATTTGATAGTACAGATTTAGAAATTCCAGGAAGAATAGGTGAAAGTCTTGGTCTGAGCTGATAATGTCAATCAGAGTTGTAAATAGAATTCAGGTTTCCTGACTTCAAACAAATGCTAAAATAGCACCAGCTCTCTCATCTATTTGCAAATAGCAATATTCATGACATTCTTCTATAGAAAACATTCTGATCTTTTCAAATAAACCATTGAAAGATGAGATGAGAGTCTGAATTATGTAACCTTATTTTCTTTCCTTTCCATAGACTTAATAATTTTTGGTAACAAGAATACTATGTCATGGGGTTAAATACCATAGATTTGATAGGTGAAAATATTCTAATATTCTTCTTTTGCTTACTGAAGTATATAATATGTGCATTTGAAAACAAAGTACAGAAAGTCTTATAGCTACAGTTACATGAATTAAATTTTTTTCCAGAGGGTATTTGGGTTTATTACCTGATTTATTTTCTTGTTTTAATCTTTATTAAAGATTGTATATATATATATATATATATATATATATATATATATATATATACACACACACACACACATAAACATATGAGATAAAGCAGCAGAACATCAAACATTTGAAAGGCAGAAGAAAAAAATCAATTTTTCTGCTGAATCCTATCAAACTTAATTATGATTCAAACATTTCAGTTCTTTCTTAGAGACAATTATAACATCAAAATGCTTACAAAGTATATGCAGCATGTGTTTTATAACATTCGAATTGTTTTCAGGAGCTTCTGAATTATTGCTGCTGTTTGTAATCTGCATCTGTTAAAAAAATCAAATAAAAATGATACAAATAGAGTTCTTATGAATACAATGAAAAGAAAAAAAAACAACCTTAGGAGAATAAGCAATATATTTGTTTTAGAAAGAAAATCAAACACTGACAAGGTTGGAGTGCCTTGAAGTAAAGCTCTGATTGTTGTCTCCAGAAAGGCCTCATGGAATGACATTCACCTTAGTCAATTCATAAAGGATCAGGGTGGAAACTCAGTCTTTAATGGGTCTCTGAGCAGGCTAGAACAGGCAGATAAAACAATTAGAATAAGAAACACTAGAGTATATACAATACCTGTCAAATTGTTATAAATTTTGCTTTAGCCTAAACCTCAGCCATAATCATCTGCAGAATACAGATACATCTGGAAATTTCAGACATATGGGCTGGCAAGGCTCAACTTTCAGGAATGTACCTGTAGGAGAGATGCATCAATCTTCTAGGAAAGAAAGAAAGAATCTATCCTAAGGGATGAAGGACTGCAGCTTCAGTTTTCATACGAAAAGAAGTGGTTCTGAGAACAGTGTGTGCATCCACATAAATGAATTCACAGCCTATTTTCCATGAACTTAGGTCTGAATTCTAAGTTAAGAAAACCTCTGAGTAAATACTTAAAAACTTTGGGAAAAATGATGTTGTTGTTTACTTCTCCTCTGAAAGAACAATATGAGCAAAGGAAGAGAATTTTTTCTCTTGAAGCCACAGACCATATTGAGCTTTGGTTTTGCAACATTTTTTTTTTCCTCCCGAAAAAACAGTATTGACAGGAAAGGGCAGCAGTACATGTCAGAAAGACCAGTGATTCCTTCAAATGTGCTACCTAGTATATAGCATTCTATATATGGGAAAAGGCATTTGTGCTTTCGTGGGGTGAGAGTATAAGATCCAGAAAAAGAGGCGGCAGTGGTCACCAGTGTGACAATGCCCTGTGGAAGTTTTGATGTGCCAGAGGAAGCATTATTGCCTAGAAGAGGCATGCAGTACTGTGCACTTAGTGTGGCAGCAATGCCTAGCAGAAGAGTTTATAGCAGGTGAAGTGTGTAAACTGGTGGAGAACAGTCTATAACTGTTGGAAGCAGTGGTAGAAGTAAATGCTGTTGGTGCCTTCCTCAGAACCTATCAACCTGGTCACTCATTCCCAGTTCCAGTAAGGGTTGTCTGCTTCAAATTCACAGAGGCTGCTTGACATGTAGAATTGTCTTCATTAAAAAAATCTCTCCTTGTCCCAGTATGCAGCAGCAGAATATCAGCAGTTCATGGTCAGAGTCAATTACTTCTGCTAGTGAGGAAGCTCTTTTGCTTTGCTTTCTGGAATCATATTCCCCAACTAAATCACTTCAGCTTCCAGCACTTGTTTTCTGGAACCATATATTCTAATTATTGGGGATACATCACCACATAACTGCCATTGGTTGAATTTACATATTATGCACGAAAGGGTAGTACTTCATCCACTCTTTATGAATAAAGAGCTCGAAGTAAGAATATTTACC
This sequence comes from Marmota flaviventris, assembly GCF_047511675.1. Classification (NCBI taxonomy): domain Eukaryota; kingdom Metazoa; phylum Chordata; class Mammalia; order Rodentia; family Sciuridae; genus Marmota; species Marmota flaviventris. Next base: position 47,126,103 of record NC_092504.1, on the reverse strand, counting down.
TACATGTAACCAGTGTCACATTGGGTAGCTTGTGGCCAGGAGCCTGGAAGGAGCAAGATTAGGTTAGGAATCAGAAGGTTTGAGGAAGAAGCATGTGGATGAACTCAGAGGACTAGACACAAAGCATGAGGGTCTCAGAATCACGTGTGAATGGATACCAGAGAGCATCCACTGCAGAAGGGGCATTAAAAAAAAAAACAAGTGTTCAGGTGTCTCTGTGAGTAGATTTCAGCAAGATTCTATCTTTAGCCATCCCAGTGTTTGAACACAATGGAGGTGGCCATGAAGGTTGTGTATAGACTCCGTCTTATCAAGGCTGAATTTGATTTGCCCACAATAAAGAAGAGCACTGGGCTGATCAGCTGGTGCTATTCTTTAGAGATCCATCAGGACTTGGGTTGTATCAGACCCTGTACAGTAGGGAAAACAAAATGTTTTGCACTGGATTGACATGTGATCCAGGTATGGACTTGCCTTCCCTGTAGTGCCTCAGCCCTCATCTTTTCTTTTTTTTTTTTTTTTTTGGTTTATTTTATTATGACTATATCTCCAGCTCTTTTTATTTTTTCTTTTGAAACAAGATCTCACGAAGATGCTTAAGGTTTCACTAAATCGCTGAGGCTGGCCTCAAACCTGTGATCCTCCTGCCTCAGCCACCCAAGTCACTGGGATTATAGGCCTTTGCCAACATGCGTGGCTCAACATTGTTGAAGAGTTATAGAGTTTGATCTAACAAGGTAGGATTTCAGAGGACACTGTCTTGAGCCAAGAAACATACTTTATAGAAAAGAAGTTGTATCTGTGGACTTTGACCACGGAATCCATATAGTATGCCATCCCCAAACTGCTGGCTTTAACTAGTTCTGAGATAAACCTAGGACACTGCATTAATCTTAAACTAATAGCTAATGTATGAAATTGTGTATCCAATACTTAGGTGGGTCCAGGGATAACAGTGGCCCACCTTTTATACTGGGGGCTCATTTAGAAATTTGGGATTCCCACCCCTGAAATTTAGGCTCTGTAGTTCTTGAGAACCTCATTTATAGAAGGGATCACCTCCATTAGGGCACACAGATTCTCACCATATTAAACTCTGCACACAATGGAGGTGGCCATGAAAGTTGTGTATAGACTCGGTCTTATCAAGGCTGAATTTGATTTGCCCACTGCTAGTGAGGAAGCTCTTTTGCTTTGCTTTCTGGAATCATCTGCAACTTGGTTTCTTGGTACTTGCAGCCAGAAGACTAGCACCCTCTTTGATCCCCCCAAAAAGAATGAGGCTAATATATTTTCATGATAAATTGATACTGATCATCATAAGAAGCTATAGTGGATACTCTGCATTGTGGAGTTTCTATTTCTGAAAATGGACAAGTGCAGAAACCATATTCTGAAGACAGCATGAAAACCAGGGGCTCAGAGCACTGAGGAATGGTGGTCAAGGCAACTGCAGAAGGTGAGCCAGAGATGCTGACAAGTGGAAATGCTTGAAAGTGAGTAGGAGAATCTAGAAAGTGTGGTGGAGGAAGAACATGATGAGTTTCAGTTATGGTTTCAGAATGAGGTGCAGAAGCAGAGCTTGTGGCCCAACCCACTAACCCTTGTTAGTTTTCCCAGAAAGTGTGACTAAGCAGAATCCTAGAGAAGCTACTCCTACATGGAATAAATTTAATATGTCAAACAAGTGGATCTAACAATGCAAGGAACATACCTTACTGGTGCTTTAGTCAGATTGCTTGACAATCACACATATTCATCTCTCTGCTGCTGTGAATATTGGCTAGTAACAACTGTACCTTTCTCTCAAGAAGTGTTACTGGTCAAACCAAAGCCACTTTCCCAATCACTTGTAGACAGATCTTAGCCAATGACAATGGGACATCAGTGTTCCAGGGCAGCCCTTTGCCTGAAGGTGAGACTATCCCTTTGATTCAGTTTGAACTTCTGATCTTAACTGGAATAGAGCAAAGCTCTGTCTCTAGCATAGAAACAGCCTTGCTTTGTTCCCTCTTGCTTTTATCCTGCTTCCCTTATCCCATGCCTCATTAAAGCACTCTCCCCAAAGTACCATGTAAGAATCCTTAATTTAGGCTCTGTATTGTGGAGCACAGTGTTAACCACTTCCCTGCCTTTCAGCAGAGAAGGTGGTACTGACCTTGGTCATGACTGCAGCAGAACCACAGCAGATAACATGAAATGGTGATGTCCCATCATTCTTAGTGGAACTGTTCATGAACCCTTACAAGATAGCTGCTGGGGATGGATATTCCCAATATATCAGGAAAAGATTTTGTCAAGAACTGGAGAAGCTGCAGAACAGAACAAGAATAAATAAGACTTATTGTTAATACATCTCTATTTAATACTATGGACTACAGAGGCCTGGGGAACATGGGGTACATTGCCATAGGAAACAGGCAATACTCCTCCCCAGATCTCCTTTTATCTTGTATTCAGAATATCCTGCTTCTTGTCAAACATGAACAGTCATTGTAGTAATCCCAAAATGGCTTACTGCATGTGGACTCCAATCTCATTAGAGTACATGATTTGGGATATATTTTTTCAGGGCTGTGATGATCCTGATTGGTAACACCTATCTAAATCTCTGGTTTACCTGTATAATAGTTTTAAATATTATATACTTGAGGCTTATTTTGCACAGTTTCCTTTCTTCAACTAATACTTTGGTTTTCATCACATCTTTCCCAAAGTATTTGGCTTGATTTATAATTTTGAACTTGAAAAATAACAGTCAAACTTTCTTGAGCTATCACGTAGATCAACTTGATTTTAATATTTTTATACATGTCAATCATATATAGGAAATTTCTAATTTTATTTCCACCAATGCTACTTGCATTTGTTTCATAGGGTTTTCATAAATTGAAATCCTAGAGCAAATCTAACTCTTACAATTATAAATTCTAAGTATATATCTCATTGTTTTCTCCCCTTTTCAAATACCACACTTCACTTTCAAAAACTGGGCAGAGCTGAAGGAAAATAAAGAAATGGCTCAATCATTAACAAAATATCAGTGTGTTTCATCTTAGGAGAAGACTGATCATAAGGATTTTCAAGGCTGTTAGTTTATCTTTGTGCTTTCAGGCCAGAACTAAACTTAACAGTTGAGAGCAGAAGATTTAATCTGTTCTCACTTTATCTTTATACTAAAATGATTTCTTTATATTTTAGGATTAATCTAGAAATTAAAGATAACACCATTACTTCAAATATTGCTATCATTTCATATGTGTATAGATATGAGCAGATCCTTAACACTTAAAGTAGCTAGAATAGATGATTATTTATCAGGGTGTTGATGTCTATCAGTTAAGACCCAAAGTCTGCTGAATATAGGCATTTCAGACATTTTTGGAACCAGGAAATTTTCTTTTATTCATAAATATTTCCAGATATGCCTGTCAAGGTCACTATGTCTCCATCACTAGAGATTTGTTTATTTGGCTTACGGCTTTGCTTCTCTGTGATTTGATTTAACATCCTAGATGTTGGGAAGCTAGGCTGAATTGGCTTGGCATCCTTATCTGGAACTGTTTTTGCACAGGGGAAAAATGGTATTTTCCTCCTGGCCCAATTCTTCTTACTTTCTAAGGTTTTAAATCAGAACAAATAAGATAAGAATAAGATTCCCAAGGACAATTTTCCCTATCTACAACACAAGACTAGTCCAATATTGCCCAAACTTTGTTCTTTGGAGATGTTAATAAATGATACAGTTTTCTTTAAATCGGCAGGACTGCGGTTACCTTACACCTCAGTAAAGAATTACAATGCAATTAGAAGCTTTGAGGAATGCTACAGGAAAGAAATTTGTTTCTTTGTTTAAACTTTGTTTAACTCTGTTCAAACTTACATGAGCAATAATAATTTTAGGTAGAACATCCGTTAACCTCATGCAAGCCACCATGGGGTTACTGGATGGGAAATACTGGTTTAATATAAAATCGGAGTATTTATATCCCAAGTCAAGGTCACATCCTGTCTTTGTAATTCATTTCATCTCTCCAGTCCCTCTGATACATGGGCATATGCATCACATTTCTCACCTAGGGGTTTCCAAAATGAGTGTAATCACTATGAGTTCTTTTACTAATTTTTTTCAGAAATATATCAGTATTAAAGATAGAGAAATAAAGTAATGGTATAAGTTAATGTATATAAATAAGATTATTAAACTTGTATTCAAATTCTTATCTATTGACGACAAAAATATGCTGAGGTGGAAATAAATGATACAGTTTTCTTTAAATCGGCAGGACTGCGGTTACCTTACACCTCAGTAAAGAATTACAATGCAATTAGAAGCTTTGAGGAATGCTACAGGAAAGAAATTTGTTTCTTTGTTTAAACTTTGTTTAACTCTGTTCAAACTTACATGAGCAATAATAATTTTAGGTAGAACATCCGTTAACCTCATGCAAGCCACCATGGGGTTACTGGATGGGAAATACTGGTTTAATATAAAATCGGAGTATTTATATCCCAAGTCAAGGTCACATCCTGTCTTTGTAATTCATTTCATCTCTCCAGTCCCTCTGATACATGGGCATATGCATCACATTTCTCACCTAGGGGTTTCCAAAATGAGTGTAATCACTATGAGTTCTTTTACTAATTTTTTTCAGAAATATATCAGTATTAAAGATAGAGAAATAAAGTAATGGTATAAGTTAATGTATATAAATAAGATTATTAAACTTGTATTCAAATTCTTATCTATTGACGACAAAAATATGCTGAGGTGGAAATAAATGTATACATAACTTAAAAAATTTTTAGTTACAAGTTTCAGAAATCCAAATGAAACTTGCTTATCTCAAGAGTGTTTATCAGGCAATGAACCTGGTAAATCAAAGACTCAAAGAGTTTAAACATTAAGAAGAAATCTAAGGATGTCAGATTCCAGAATTACAGATGGGGCACTGTGAGGGCTCCCTCTACCTTCATTTCATCTGTAATGATTATTGCTTGGCTTCACTTTCCCCGAGGTCACACAGCTTGTTCCTATGCAGATTCAAAGGGAGCCCCTGCCACTAGACACCAATTCATGTCCTTCAAACATATGACCTCACAGGGCAGGCCTCTTTCCTCTTGTTTTAAGCATAATTCTTAGAGGAGGAATCCATTTGGACTGTATTAGATCATACAATAGACCTAGATCAATCACTGGTCAGGTGAATTGGCACAATGACTCAAGACCTAGATCATATGCTCACCTGCTTTAGTCAGCTTTTTTTTTTTTTTTTGGTTGCTATGTCTAAAGGATTGGAAAAGAGCAAATTTAGGGGAGGAAAAGTTTATTTGGTGGCTCATAGTTTCAGAGGTCTCAGTCCTTGGACAATAGTCTTCATTCCTCTGGGTTCAAGTTGAGGCTAAATATTATGGCGGAATGTGGCAGAGAGATATGGCTCACATGATGATCAGAAAGCAGAGAGAGAGAATCTGCTCCCCAGATACAAAATATATACCCCAAAGCCAGAGTCCCAATGCCCATCTCCTCTAGCCATACTCTACCAGCTTTCAGTTACCACTCAGTTACTCTGATTAATTCACTGATTGGATTAAGACTTTCACAGCCCAATCATCTATTCTCTGAACTTTATTGCATTTATTCCCACACAAGCTTTTGGTGAACACGTTAGATTTTGGGGGACAAGTCACATCAAAACCATAACAACACCTTTTGAATCTGCAGTGCTATTAAATACATCTAAGTTGAAATAGTTCTCAAAAAAAAAAAAAAAAAAAAAAAAAGGAGGGTACGCGGAGAAAGGAAAGGAGTTCCCAAACAGGCAAAAATAAAAACATTCACTACATTTCACTCTTTGATAAGCATTGAACACATTTTGCCATACATTAACTTGCAACTGTGCCCATTCCAGAGGAAAGCAGTTATTTTCTGTAAAAATGGAGACATTTTGTATCTTCCCTCAGAACACAACCTGAAGTCTTTTTTGGTTACTGAATTTAGAATCTTTAGATATGGCTCGGTTCTCTCAGTTCAGTCTGGATGTACCACTTCATGATTTAGCCATTTATGGGCTAAATAATATATAAAACAACCTTAATATATACATATATTAAGACAGTATAGTCACAATGAGACCTTTTGGAAAGAAGAAAAATGGAAAGCACAGCATGATGATAAGAGCTGTGGACGACAGACTTCTGGTGGACAACAGCTCCTATTCCCTCCTTGTTCTACAAAGGAGGAGCCATGTTTCCCTCAGGTGAAAATGGATGCAAACTCCGAGGTCCTCAAGATTACATTTGAAAAGAGTATTGGGAGGATTCTCCAGTCTAGACTGTATCACTTTGGAAATCCTTTCCTTGTTTACATGAGTTTGGGGATTGAGTAGGTCTCTGATAGACAGGATTGTGTGGTAAATACTTCACTTAAATAATTTCTTGGAATGCCAGATTACTGCATTTTTCTTGATCTACAACCACTTCCTAGGTGATCTCATAGAGATAAATAAATGTGAAAAGCCTGAGTGATATCTTTAGCTCTCATATTTTCCCATATCAGACATGCATTGTAACCCTTCTTCAGATTCTCCACATGAGCAGTTCAAATTTAACAAGGCCAAACCGTTGGGTCTTCTCACTTTTTGGTAAATGGCCATATGATTCACTCATTTTCTCAGGTCAAACATTCTCATACATCTCATCCACAGATCCAACTTTATTCTGAATCTTCCCACTTATCACTACTTTCATTGCAATCACCCTGATTCAAACCAGTATAATCTTGGCCTGGAAACTTCACTTGTAAAAGCTTTATAACTACCCTCCCATCTCCTAACACAGTACTGTAAATTATAGCTAGAGTGATTTTACTTTAAAGTTTTGTGTCAAATGAACTAACTTCATGCTCAAATAGTCCTGTCTTCTCATTATTGTAAGGTAAAATATGAACTCCTGACCATAGCCTGCAAGTCTGTGTGTCAGGCTATGACCATCTCTGAGATTTCAGCCTCTAATGGACTGCACCTTGCTCTGTCCACTCCAATCACCCTGGTTTGCAGTTCATTTAACACTTCAAACTTGCAATGCTGCGAGGGTTTTGCATTGCTGTTCCCTCTTGCTCTACTTTCTGTCCTCAGATGTGAATATGAGTTTCCTCATTTTCTTCAAGTTTCTCTTGCGTCACCTCCTGTTACTTATGTTGTTCTATTTGTTTTCATACCACAAATAATTATCTGATATTATATATTACTTATGCATGTGTTTTTTTCTTATGCCACTGAAAGTCTAGAAAGTGATCTGATAACAAGGTGGTTTGTTTTGTTCATTGTTGCTTTCTAGATTGATGCTTTGAATATTTTTTATCATCCATCAATCAAACAAGTGATAACATGTTATATATTTTTTTATATAATAAGATATAATGTATGTATAATTATTTTTATAATCAGTAACTAAAGACTAACTCATGGTTATTTAATATTGACCTACCTTCTGGTTTCGTTTCTTAGCAAGGAGCTAACATGTCTGCCTTTTAATCTTATTTGTATACCTAACAATAAGATCAAGTCCTGTTTTGATTTGTCTTAAAACTCATCAAAGTTCACCCTCTTTTTAGCTATCCCATGAGGAAAGATAAAATAGTGTATGTATCCCATTTTAGGAGGAAGGTGGGGTATAAAAGAGTTCACTCACTTTTCCAAGTTTTGTGGCTAATGAGAAACCCAACTTGAATTCAGTCAAAGTGGATGGGCTCTGAAGTCTGGGCATATGACCATGCTTGTGATGTTTTTTTTTTTTTTCCTGAATGAGCCTTGGCTTCTTCCTCAGAAGAGTGAAGTGCAGGGTTAAGAGGAGAGTCTAAGGGGATGATGTACTAGGCCTCACCTGAGCAGGGCTCTGTCAGGAGGCTTGCACAATAGGCTGGGCCAGGGCTTCTGAGTTTTCTTCAGACTTACCTTACTTTTCTGATACCACCAAAGGCTCAGATTCTTTCTTTTATTTTAACTCCTACTTTTTTTTTTCCCCCTTGCTCACATGAAATTTAAACTGATACAGAGAACAAAGTTTTTATTATGATTATTCAAAGTCCAAGACTGAATTTTAGCAGTTTTGCAGCACAGACCACAGACAGTTAATGTCTTTGGTAATAACACTGAGTTGTGTTTTGTTTCCTTTTCTGCTTTCAATATCATTTCCTCAGTTTGGTTCCAATTCTGTTTGTACATGTGAATCACCCGGGAGCCTTTAAAAATACTTGGTCCTACCACATAACAATTAAAAAAAAATCTCTGAGGATGAAACTATGGCAACCCTATTTTTTATAGTTCCCTTGGTAATTCTAATGAACATCTAGAGTGAGAACCATTGCCTTAGATCAGTGGTTCTCAAACTTTAGCATTTGTCAGTATTATCAGGAGGGCTTATTAGAAACAGATTGCTTGGCCCCACCCACAGAATTTCTGATTTGGTAGGCCTGGGGTGGGGCTGGAAAATTTCCCTATCTAACAAATTCCCAGGTGATGCTGGTTCTGCCAGTTCCAGATCACACTTGGAGAACTACTACCTTAGACCAAAGCATTGTTCTTTTCCTAGTACTCCACTGAAGTTTTAGGAGGCACTAACCCATTGTGATATTTTCTACCAAGTACCTAAATTTCTAGTCTCCATAGGCACATAAGCTAAGCACCAAGACTGAACAGGTAATATTGTAACTGTTCCTTGTGAAGGTATTATAAAAAAATTTTTAACTCGATTGATATTTGTTTTGTCTCCAGATTTTTGTACTACTAATGCTCAATAACTTCATTGATCATATAGCCATTTATCTATGGTGGAGTTGGCGGTCTGCTTTCTCCGATATGGATGTTACTAGTTACCTGTGATTATTTACATATAAATATTCAGTTTTTCTGTTACATCAGCCACATTTTATAAAGAAAACTTTTTATGAACCCATAGGTGCTTTACCACTGAGCTACACTCCCAGTCCTTTTTATTTATTTATTTTGTATTTTGAGTCAGGGTTTCTCTAAGTGCCGAGGCTGACCTCAAACTTTCTATCCTGTGTCTCAGCCTCCCAAGTAGCTGGGATTATTAGCCACGGTTTATATTAAATAACCCTGTATGACTAGTGCCTACCATATTACACAGCACAATGGAACATTTCCATCATAATATAAAGTTCTATTGGACAATGCTGGGTAGATGTTATCAAACTTGCTTCCTTTATGAGGGCATTCAGCTCAATATGTTTTTTTAGAACCCTTATGCTAAGGTAGGATTATGTCAATAGTTTTTTTTTTTTGTGTGTGTGTGTGTGTCTGGAATATGTAGGACAGATGTATTTCTTCTGGGCCTACCTTGGGAGAAGCTTGTGTGCCTGAATGATTGCATGGAACAGAATGTGGCCCTCTCTTCAAGCCAAGATGAACTGTGACTTAGATGAAAAATAAGTTTTTTTTTTTTTTTTTTTTGCTGTGCCAGCAATTGAACCCAGGGCCTTGTGTATGCTAACAAGTGCTCTACTACTAAGCAATACTCCTAGCCTCTGAAAAATAAATATTGATTTTGTTAATCAATTAACATGTTGAGGTACTTAGTTATAATATAATATTCAATCCAGATTGACTAACATATTGACTTAAAAAAATATTAGGGGCTGGGGTTGTGGTTCAGTGGTAAACTGCTTACCTAGCATGCATGAAGCACTGGGTTCAATTCTCAGCACCACATACAAATAAATAAAATAAAGGGCCATTAACAACTAAAAATATTTTTAAAAAATAAATTAAAAAAATGTTAGAACTTAGAGTATTCTTTGGGTCAATAATTTTTCCTTAAAACACTACATTAATTAGTCCATTTTATTGAGTTTTAATATCATAGACACTTGAATGGAGTTTCATATTTTGTTTCTATGTAGGTAACTTTTATCTATTGGTATTTGTAGAAGTGTTTTTTACTAATGAAAACATGTATTTTTATTTATATATACATTTATTTTCTTGGTATGTGGTAAACTCTTTAAATATTTAAATTAATGCTCATTTTCAGCCTAAGATGTATCTATTATTTCCTTGATTATTGTTTTGGGACTGTTTGCTTTATACTACCATGAATTCATTAGGTTCTTTTTTTCCTCTGTAGATTAAATTTCCTGAAATGGGTTCCTTTCTTCTTTCTTCATTGTATAAGTGCTTGGTTTGCCTTAACAAAATAAAACAAGCTGGATTATTGAAAGAACAGAAATCATTTTTTTTTTCATAGTAATTGAGGCTAAAAGTCCAAAACCAAAGTATCAGCTAATCTAGTTTTGGTGAGGGTTCTGGTTTGCAAAGGCTACCACCCTGTTCTGCTATGTCCTCATATGGTCTTTTTTATGTGCATAAGAGGAGATAGAAAAATGGAGAGGGAGTGCAAGAGGGTGGGGGAGACAGAGACATTGGTGTCTCTTTTTATAAGGACATTGATCCTATCACATCAAGGTTCTGCCTTATGTAGTACTTAACCTTATGTAATTTTAGACGAACAAATACAACCACAGTGTGTGCTTGGGCATCAACATAAGACTTTTGAAATGGACAAACATTCAGTTAATTTTAAAATTTCTTTATTCTCCTCATTACACTGGCTGAGTTCCAAACAATAGTCTCCTATTTTTACTTAATACATTTTCCTTAGTTGATGATTTGTTTTTGCAAAGCTTCCATCATATTTTAAATTTTTGCCTCATGGTTTTCATGTTGTTGCAAAGTTTATCCAGATCTTATATTGTTTTCCTTTCCTCAGGATTACTTTTCTAATATAAAATATGTATTTTGATTCTGTAATAACTCAGTTAAGTTTATTTATTGTTTTAGGAACAGAAACACTGAATCCAATGATCAGTTTCAAAAGGGACTCATTGGAAGGATCATGACCTAATTAAGGATATTTGAAGGGCAAAGCTGATTAATAAGCATTGAAAAATTCAAGAGCTGTGTCTGTAGAGATTCTCTTCAAATACCTCAGTTTCCACAGTGTTCATTCTCTGTGTGTCTGCTCAAACTTTGAGCTACCTCGATATAAATTTTCATTGGTTGTATTTATGACACATTTATTCTATTTTGTGATGTGCCATTTTTGGGTTGAGGTGTGCATGTTCTTTTGAACAGATAAAAGTAATCAAGGTGGAAAGTGAAATATTTTATTAACTACAGCATAAAAATCTGCTGTAGCATATTTTTAATCTTCTTATGATCAAAAATAAATAGTGTTATGACAGTGGATTTTTTTGTAGTACATGTATTACATAAAGAAGAATGATTTAAAAAAATATTTAGAAGGTACTTTTGTTCCTTGTGGTAACATTTGTTGCTGGGGTGGCTTTCTCTACAGTGAAGTAGTTTATTATTTGTTTTGATCATGAATCAAAACTCTGACCTGTCATAGACAGAGAGTACTATTGTCATTTTGACTGGGACTTTATGTGTTTTCTAGTCACACTGAGAATTACCAGTCCATTCTATTTGGCTCCTAACCTGGGCAAATCCACATTACATAAATAATTTAATGAATCTTAGTATATGGATAGTACCTTTTTAGTTACTAAGGTTAATGCATATTTTCTTATTTTGAGGACCACTTTTATTGATATCTAGAAGGGGTGATTTAACTACTTTGATTTAATATCAACCAAAACAGAATTTTCCAAATCTTTAAAAAATGAAGTTTCCAAATATAACACATAATTTAAAGCATTTGGAAACTTAATCTTACATACATAATATATTTACAAGAATAAGAAGAAAACTACAGTAAATATTTTTCTTTGATGGTAACACTCAAAGCTTATATAATCATTGACACTTGATTAAGCACTAGATCATAAGATGTATGGAGGAATAAGAAATATGTGTGCTACAAAGAATAATAAGATAAGTTTTAGAAGCAAACCTCAATTAAGGGGTATTTCCTGGGATGGAGACTTGAAAATGAGAGCTTTTGAATGGCAGATGACACAAATTATCTAAGGAAGTCTATACAATGGAAGGGGCATTGGACCCTGAAATGAAAGTGGAAATTACCAAGCATGATATACCTTTACTTCATGCTGTAGCTAAATAATTTCTCTGACTCTTATTGCAGTCTGTTTACCTAGGGCATTTAGAATATTCTGGTCTTCTTTTGGTGATAGAACATGGACATTACCTTCTACCTTAGGATGTTGTTTGGTATAATAAAAAGAGTAAAAGGCAGGGAAAGCTTTTCGTTCACATTTGTTTCCATATGCATATGTATGCATGTGTCTATATTTGCAGGCATATATTGCATATGCATATGCAGATATTTTATATGCATATGCTTGCATCAGGAAATTAATATATGCATATCCACATGAATCCAATAGCAGGTTGCTGTAAGTGAGGTTAGCATGATGAGGGTGAATGTGGAGGGAGGGCTTGCTCCAAGGCTGTGCCACCCATGACCTGTCGTCTTGTGCCATGCACAATACATGTGGTCAAAGTGGCAGCATTGATGGAGATGAAAATTTTCACTGTTTATCTTTTTAACTTTTTAATTCTTTGAGCTATGTGAACATATTAACTATTCAAAGTAATAGTGAAAATGTAAATTAGATTATAAGGAATGTCTTGAGGACAGAAAGCATGTGGTTTTGAAAGCAGAAATTAAAATTGTACTAGCATGGATATCTGCTTATATAAGAACTAATATTTTTCATTAAGATAAAGGCTTCTTGTAGATAAAAATCTTGTCATAATTCTGTTCATTTTCTAATCTTTCTCTTCTTCAAAAGTATAAATCAAAACATTCTTTTTATGATTACTTCATTGTGTACATTAATTTATTTTATAGTCAAATAGTAAGAATTATTAAATTATTTAACTGTAAATGATATGAACTTTATTTTTCAATAGCAAATTTTAGAATTTCTGTTTTTAAAAAAATATTTGGCTGGGTTATTGGGTATCTTAGAGAAATAACATTAGACATTAAAACTAGATGCTTCTAATGAACAATCATTTCCCTCTAATAGCAAGCTAAAGTATCTTGAAATTTGAATTTACATAGTTACCATTTTAAACAAATCCATCCTTGATTTTAAACCCAGCAGTTGTGTATTCAGTGTATATTAAATCCAGAAATATCAGAAACAAATCATTTAAACATGGGGAAATGCATTGAGTTCTAATATCACTCAAATTACAAAATGAATTTGTCAGGTAGGAAAAGCTAACTATGCAGTGGTAACACATAATCTGAAAGTCCTAAACATCTGAAGTATCTAAGGTTTATTTCTTGATGATGCTTTCTCTCCATTTCTTAGCAGCTGGAAATTATGATCCAAATCTTCCTTACTCTAGGTCAGGGTTTCTCAAAGGCAGCAATGTGAACATTCAGGACTGAAAGATATTTTGTTGCTCCAGGTTAGGGGGAATGCTGGAGAGGCTGTCCTGGGCCTTGTAGGATCTTTCACTGCATACCTGGCTTCTACTCACTAGGTGCAGGTAATATCTCCCAAGTCATGCCAGTCAGTAAGTGTCTCCATTCATAAGCATCCCCTGGTCAAGAACCATTTCCTTCCAAGATACTGCTGGTGTCCAGATAGAAAGTGCAAGTGGAAAATTACACATGGGCTCTTCTTCATTATGCTGGGAAGGGATTCACACCACTTTTGCTCACATTTGGTTGGCTAAAATATGCTCATATTTCTCTTCTAGGAGATAAAGGAAGTACAGTCTTATTTTGCTGTTATAAAGAGAATAAAACAATATTAGGAGGATAGGAAATTATACTTGCTAGCAGTTCATAATAATTATTATTGGTGTTCTAATGTATTAAATTCATTTTATGGGGCCTACGTATTTGTTAAATATTTCATTTTATTGTTCATTTGTTGTTTCATTCAAGCTTCTTGAGGGCAGAAAAAAAATTTGCACAACTCTCTAACATTTAAAAAAATCGTTGAAATACTAATTACATAATTCCTCCTATGAAGTTGATATATTAACACTCCACTTACAGATAAAAGAACTGGGGACTTAGAAAGGCTTGCTGAACTTTTATGCATGTATTATATAGAAGTGTTAAATTTCAAATATAGGAAGTTTGACACCAGAGCCTCAACATTAAAAAAAAATTATGAACTCTTCCTCTCTAACATGATGCTAAACACACACTTGATGCTTCATAAATACTTGTCGAGCTGAACAGAATGACTTTATATGATCATCAGTCATAATAGTCCAAGGATACTCTGAATAAATAAGAGTTTGCCACCTCTATGAAGTCCTTTAATGATAAACTTATTTATCTACAACAATCAATACTCTGCTAAAAGGAAAGTTCTCTTCTCTGAAGAGCAATAGCCAGTAGCAATGATCTTTCAATAATATTTTAGAGGGAAACAATTTATCACTAAGAAAATGAACAGTTTCTCACTAGAAACTTCAGAAGCCAGATCACATTCCCCCACCGCAGCAGGTGGTTCCCGGAGAACCAACAGTCAATAAGCTTTCAGAAGAGCAAACAGCAGAGGCCCTCCCAAGTTTCAGCACCTCTCTGCAGCGGCAAAGGAAGCAGTTGCTTCAAATACCTGAGGGGAAAACAAAACCCAGTACTTACTAGTTTTCCAGGCCCACTGTCTCCACCTGTGACTATGAAAAACAAACACCATCACAAGTTAGTGTACAGAAAGAGTAGCCGTGAAACTGAAGAAGCAGAGACAAAAAAATGCATTGTTTTGGTAAAGGGAATGGTGAGGAAAACACAAATTCTCCGAGTAATGGGTTCAAGAGTTACAAAGAAATACCAGTAATCGTATATGTCCACTTGCCACAGAGTACTAACTTAAAGTTTTGTTATATCTTTGGTTAAACAATCTCATATTATTTTCAGTTTTATTCGTATATGAAATATTTGTTTCCAGATTGTGGTGTTATGAAAGTAGAGTTTTTTTTTTTTCCCAATTGCATAATAAAACTCAAGTGATTTTTTCACTGTAGGAGCTTATCCATTAATACACACACTGTACTTTTTAGAACCTAGTATTGAAGAATGTGAACTTCATGATGAACATGTTTGCCTATGTCTCCCTAACTTTATCATTTTGACTAAATTCATATTCATTGGTATTATTCCATTTGTAGTCTTTTAGCCATCAAACTTATTTTGTACATTCCTAAATTGAGTTAATCTTTTTTTATCAAAAATTGTAATTCATGTCGCACTGAGATTGCTTAAAGATGTTTTAAGAGGTAGGGTTCATCAAAAGGACAGAATCCACACAAGTAATTTGAAAAGAATTGTTATTATAAAATGGGACTAACTACTAGGAGGGAGTAAAGTCAATATTGGAATAGCATATATAATTTGAAGGCAGTGTACTTCAAGGAAGGAATAAATTGGGAAGAGATGCTGTTCACTGTATGTAGTCTGAGATTGGTCTTCATAGAAAGGCTGTGTCTGTGGTACACTGGATGATAGAAAAATCTGCTAAAGTACCTCAGACCAAGGCAAGGGAGGAGGAAAGTACCCATTGGAATTGCAGGGAAGCTCTCTAGGTGGTAGTCCATTCCAGTCTGGTGACATGTGCTAGGAAGCAGTCTGCTAAGTTGGTGATGAGACTATCTGGAAGGCTATCCATTGGAGCATCAATCAGACTCACTAGGATATGGCCCTCTGGGGGAACTCTCTAGGAAGCTATTGCTGGGATGCTAATGAGAAGAATTATAAGTTCAAGATCTGCCAACTTAGAGTGTCTCAATGAAAACCTCGGGTTTTCCACAGAATCCCAAGTAGATTCTCACAAACTCATATAGATGACCCAGATTTTTGCAATTAACTGACAAATTATTTCAAGATTTGGGATGGTATACGGGTAAATAGACCTTAAATGGAAAACAACCATCTTATGGGAGTGATGAGACACAAGAAAAGTTTAGATCTGCCAGATGACTAGCAACTGAAAACGAATTACTGTGATTTATTTCCTTTCTATTTTATAATAATTAAGAAAACATTACATAACTTTGTCAGTTACAAAGTCCATTCTAATTTGTGCTACATTATAATACTGGAGTTGGACCTTGCAAATGTGTTTTCTTTACTAGCTGACAACAAGGTTAGACCTTGTTGGTGAAGGACAGTGTAAGGAGCAGCAGCTTCCCGTCTAGATCCTTATTCTTTTCATTTTGCTCCTACCGAACTTTAGTCAACAAGAAGCTTACTGTAGTAGCCTGTGATGTTTACCCTCCTTGTATCTGGCCCAGGATGAAGGCTGTACCCTACACTAAAATCAAAACAGCGTCACATTAACAAAGACTAAAAGAGAACTACCATAAAATCAAGATAATAAATTAGTAGTTTAACTTCCTGTTAGAACAAAAGCCAACATTATTGGGAGGAAGGAACAAAATCCAAAGTTTCTACAGTGCATTATACACGATATGCATAATAGAGTTCATCAAAATTACCTTACGTTCAATAAAAGCTGTTAAGTTTAATCATGAGAGAACAGTGGAAGTAAACCCAAAGTGACCATGATGTTGAAATTTATTGAAAAGGAATTCCAACAGTTATTATAAATATTTCAAATAACATAGAAGCAGGCAGGATAAGCAAATAAATGCATAACACTGGTGGAGATACTGAAACAAAATCCAGAAAATTTAAATTTAAAAAATATCATCTGAAATAAGACTGGATACTGCAAAAGAATCAGTAAACTTGAACATTGCCTAGTACAATTGTATTTTATAACTTTATTATATGCTATATATAATGTCTGTATGTAAATTATATTCTGTGGATGTTTTTCATAAAATATAAATATGTTCTGCTATCAAATTACATTGGATTAAATGTAGATGCACAGAGAAAATATATTGACAACTAATGAACTGGGCTTGTTTAGTTCATATGATTGTAAGAAACGCTCAATTATATCTGTAGGTGGAAATTAAGTAAAAGAGGAAAGAGAAAAACCCAGATTTTTTTTAAAAAAATGGGTGAGTAATTTACAAATATGAAGAACCACAATATTCAGGAAGCTCAGCCAAATTTAATTAGAATAAACATTAGTAAATTAGTTAGAAATGTTGTATCTTGAAGATTAAATTTAGAGAAACACTTGAAAGTAAGTAGAGGAAAAAGTACATACTGCCTATGAAGAACAACAGAAAAAAAATATTTGTCACACAAAACAAAACCAAAATAATAATAATAATAATAATAATAATAATAATAATACTAATAAAAAACAAATAGAGAAGCTGTAAAACAATTGAATGATGTCTTTCAGGTGCTGAAATAAAAATGAAACTGACTGAAATTTTATATCCAAGGAAATGATATTTAAAAATAAAGGCAAAAGATACAGTTTCAGATGAATGAAATCTGATAATTCAAACACATTTCAAAAAATGTTATAGAAAGTTTATCATTGTAAAAAGTAAAAATATCAGAAAAGAAAATTTGATATAGCTAAAAAAATTCATAGTTTTAGAAAAGGTAAACATTGAAGTGAATGCAAAAACTACCTTCATATAGTTTTAGTATTCTTTAAAAGATTGAATAATATACAATAAAGTGTTGTAGGTATTTTAAACATATAGAAGTAAAATGTGTGAAAATATAAGTGACAGGGTAGATGATAAAATGGAATTATAATATTATAACTCTCTTATACCATAAATCTCAGAAGTATAGTTTACTTCCAAAGCTCGCTCGTTTGCTCGCTCTCTCTCTCTCTCTCTCTCTCAAAATCAGTAAAACAAAACAAAAGAGGTGCCATTAGTAGAAGAATAAAGGAAAAACTTAAATCTAACTTAGTTTATCTAAAAATAGGCAAAAAAAAGAATAAAAGAAATAAAGATCAAATGGGAAGGAAAGAAAAAATCAAAGTGGTAAATTAAAATACAATCATAACAATAATTACATTGTAAGCAAACAATTTATAAATCCAATTAAGAGGTAAAAATTGTCAAAAGTAAACTTGAATTACTGCTTACAAGAAATCACTTTACATTTGAAGTCACAATTTAAATGAAAGTAAATTGTAGAAAAAAGTTATAAAAAGGAATCTAGGGTGTTCCCATTAATGTTGTACCAAGTAGATTTTAGGATAAAGAATATTAGCCGAGAAAAAGAGGTAAGTTTCAGTATAAGGAAGTCAGTTATCAAGAAATAGTTGCAATTTTACATACATATTCATAGACATATGGATTTTAAAATATTTTCTAAATTATGAGAATTACCTATATAGAATACAAAGCAAAGTTAAGAGAAATTAATGAAAATATAACAGAGCTATCTCAGGTTCATGGATTAGAAGACTCAATATTACTAATGTACAGTGTGGTTAATAATCATAATTAATAACATTAATGTCTTTTTTGAAAATTGTTTATGGTTTCAAAGCAAACTATTAAAACTTTCTTATAGAAATTGTGAAACAAATGTAAAAAATTCATGTAAAATGCAAAACAGTCAACACTTTCCAAAATGACTTTTTAAAGAACAAATTGGAGGATTAACATTGTATAATTTTAAGATTATTTCTAAAATGATTGTTATTTAGACTGTTCAGCATTGATTTAAGGATAACATAGATTAATGGAAAAAGGCATAGCGTGCATATATGGTTAATTAATTTTTGACAAATGTGCCAATTTAATTCAATAAGGAAGGCTAATCTTTCTTTAAAAGCATTATGTAAAATGAAAGACTTTAGACATAAGAAACTATATGGTATATAGTTTTGTACATTTTGTACATTTTCTACATGTACAAAAATGTGGAAAATTTGAAAATAATCATTGCAAAAAGCAGATCAGTGATTATCAGAGCCTGAGATCAGGGCAGAGATTTGACTGAAATTAGGGAGGAAGGAACACAAAATAGCTACCCTCCACACAACCCTGCCCAGTGCTGGGTTTCAAACCCAGAGCCCTATGCTGGCTTGGCAAGTGCTACACCCTTGGCCCTGAAAGCACTTTTTTGAGATCAAAGATATGTTCTATATTATGATGATGGTGGCTGTTAAATGTCTGTATACATTTGATTAAACTAATTGAATTGTGCACTTAATATTGTAGATTCTCAAAAATTAATTATATCTCATTGAAGATATAATAATCTAATGAATTAGCACATTGATAAAGCCAAGGAGAGAAATTTATGAATATTGCAACATACACAAAAAGAAAAATAATGGGTTTGATAAAATTTGATACTGTTTGATAAAAACTCTTAGGAATAAATAATACAAAGGCCTCAATGTGATTAAGTAAATCATGTACAATAATCTACAGTTAATATCAGTCTTACTGTTGAAGTTTGAAATGCATTTTTCTGTATGATAAAGATAAGTATGGTTTCACCATGTTCTGAAGATCTTACCAGTAAAATTTCAAAATAAAGAAATGAAAAGCATGAAGACTGGATTTAAACTAGGTGCAGTGGTGCAAGTGTATAATCCCAACAACTCAGGAGGCTGAGACAACATTGTAAATTTGAGATAACTGAGACACTTTGGTGAACTCTGTCTCAAAAAAAAATGGATTTAGCATCTTTTTATGATACAAAATCAATTTATAAAAACAATTGCATTTGAAATATTGAAAGTATACATTGCTACACTGCATAGTACTACTGCACACTACTACAGTGCATCGTAAAGAAAAATTTAAAAATAATAAATGGAGAGATATGCCAGATCTTCATTTGAAAGTTTCAATATTTAAGGTGTAAATTCACCCCAAATTTAGCTATAGGTGAAGTGAAAATTAGAACAAATGATTTACTCTTTAGAGGATGAGCTGATACTACTGTGTACAGGAGAATGCAAAAAACAAAGAAATAAAACAATTTTGGAAAAGAACAAGGTAATAAAAGTTCTCAACATTATCTGCCATGAGGATATTATTTAATAAACCACAATGACATATGACTTCCCATTTTTCTAGATTGTTTAAATTAAATTTGGACAATAATAAATGTTGTGAGAGTATGGAACAACCTGGACACTTATCAATTTCTGGGGACTATAAATTTAAACAACTACTTTAGAAAATAGGTAGCAATTCTTATGAAATTAAAACATCTATCACTCAACATTTTCATTGCTTGTTATTTATTCGGGAAAATACCTTAGATTTGCAAAAGAATGTGTACAAAATTGTTTATAGAAGCTTTATTCATAACATACTTGGACTTGAAATATCCCAGAATGTGTCCTATAAAAAGAGACTGGATAAACAACTAAATCAAATGAAAGATTATACCTGTCTGCAATAGAATAAGTAAAGAATTCTAATACTGGACTGGACTCTATATAGAGAGAAAAATAGTGTGACTTTTTATAATTTTATACTTCATTATATCCATAAGTAAAAAACATAAATTTGAATATATAATAAAAAATTAGGTTTCTCCCTAGTGCCATTAAATTAACAATTGATATTATGAAATAAAAAGAAAAAGAAAAAGAGGGCCCTGGTATTTTGCTTTAGAAATTTCTCTGGAAATACTGGCACTGCACCATGGCCAATTTCCAGCTACCAACATGGTGTCACTAAAGAAGCAGAGATGTCTCAAAAGAAGAAACACAAATGGCCAACAAATATATGGAAAAAAACTTCAACATCTCTAGCAATTAGGGAAATCTAAATTAAAACTACACTAGGATTTCATCTCTCTCCAGTTACAATGGCAATGATCAAGAATATGAACAACAATAAATGCTGATGAGGTTGTAGGGAAAAAGATACTCTGTACATTGTTGGTGGGACTGCAGATTAGTACAACCACTCTGGAAAGTGGAGATTTCCCAAAAAACTAGGGATGAAAACATCTTATGACCCAGCTGTCCAACTTCTTGGTATTTTCTCCAAATAGCTAAAATCAGCATACTACAGTGATATACCCACATCAATGTTTATAGCAGCACAATTTGCAAAAACTAAATTATGGAGTTGCCCCAGAGGCCCATCAGTAGATGAATGGGTTAAGAAATTGTGAAAAAAAAAAAAAAAAAAAAAATATATATATATATATATATATATATATATATATATATATATATATATATATATATATATTTTTACATACACACACAATGGAGTTTACCCACTGATTAGAAAAATGAAATCATGATATTTTCTGGTAAATGAATGGAAATGGAGAGTATCATGCTAATTTAAATTTCCCAAACTCAGAAACTCAAAAGTCACATGTTTTCTCACATATGCAGAAGCTAGAGTAAAATAAAGAAAAGGGGGAGGGAAGGGTATGATAAAATAAAAAAAAAAAAACAATCAAATACAAATTAATAGATGAAGAAAAGGAAGTCTAGTAGATTTGAGGAAGCAGACTGTATAACTGTAAAGCTCTAATTAAAAGAAAAAGGAAGCAGAGTTGGAGAAAGTAAAAATAACTTTAACACACCAACAGAATGAACTCTATACATACAGTATCCACAGATCTTAATGATAGTTTTCATACACACAGCAAGATCTGAAGCAATAAACAGAATATCCGTAGCTACTCCCAGCTATCTGGCAGTATGGACACTATTGTTATTAGTGCTTGTATAGTTCATTTATTTTTCTTGCCAATAATGCCATCCCATACAATGGGTGAGGTGTTAAAAAAAAAGAAAAGAAGGTTTATTTTGTCTTGTGTTTCTGAAGATGCAAAATCAAGAGACAACATCTGGTGATGGCTTTTTTGATGGCAGATTCCTATGGTGGCAACAGACATCATATGGCAAGAGACAGGGAAACTCGTATGTATGAGTGTCCCTCTGGTCTCTCTACTTTCTTCTCCTTCTCAATCTCCTCTTCCTCCTCCTCCTCCTCTTCTTCCCCTTCCTCCTCCTTTCCTTCCTCTCCCTCCTCCCTTTTCTCTTCCTCCACTTCCTCCTCCTCCTCTTCTTCTTTTTCTTTCCTTCCTCCTCCTCTTCCTCCTTTTTCTTTCTACAACAGTTAATTTTATTTGTTCATTGGCTCATATTTCAAGTATTAAAACAAGACTGGGTTTTGATTTTGTGAGTCCAAATTCACATATTAATTAAGATAAAAACAAACTGCATTCTGCATATATTGATGAAAGCTAACTATTTAGGGTTAATCACATTGTAGTTTTAAAATTTCTTCAGCCTAAAACTCAGTAGTTGTGGGTCTTTTAGGTCCTTCTGGATGTTGCACAGGGTGTCTTCACTTTCATTGAACTGAACAACCTCGTCATCCTTTAATCCTTCTGCTTTAGGTTGAATGCAGATTAATCTGTAGGCATTATGGATACATGAAATACTCAGACTTCATTCTCAACACCATATGTCCTCTCCACCATTGTTGATGCTGGATGAATCCTGGATGGGTCTTTCAACATGTATTCCATGAGATCAGCCACAATTAATCCAATAAAACCCACTTTAAAGAACCATCTTATATACTTCCTTCCAATTTTCACTATCTGTTACCAGTTCAGGATACAGTCTCTGTAAACAGTTTCTGGATACACCTGCCACATTTTTTCCTATTCCATTTCCACTTGAAAATCTATCTATGGCATCTTCTGGGATGGAGGTCAAGATTTCTAGCCATTAGGCATTGAAATCTAGATGAATTCAGATTGCATCCACTTCCAAAACATTTGGATAATCCACTTAGTTTCTGGGTAAAATATGTAATAGTGTCTACTGAGTTGGAAGCCACATTATGATAGGATTATAATTGATGATTTGAGGAATAATGAATTGAAGATATTAACATCTTTCTGTATGAGATTAAAACAACCCTTCTCCCCTTGAGATGGATTCTTGTAGTTACCACCACAACCTTGGAATTGGCAGTTACAGAGTAATCTATCTGTTACAGTTTTAGGTATCAGGTTGCATGTCTATCATTCCTTCTTTAAGTTTATTTTCCAAAATGTCCAACATGACAAATTCTTAGCCAAACACTATCCCGTAATGGTATGCCATACCAGTTTATTCAACATCCACTATAGTGATCTTATTGTTTGGGACAATTGATTGCTTCTTTTTTGTCTAGTGAAGTGAGTTTTTCTGTAAGGATCACCTTTTTATACAAGTGAGAGAAGGCTCTAGAAAGCACTGGAATAGTTATGCAAAGAAGACAATGTCATTTCCTCTTTTTATAAAGCCACCAGGAGTCAATCATGAGGGTTCTACAAAAATGACTTTACCTAATTCTAATTGTCTTTTGAAGACTCCTTTTCTAAAAAAATCATAATGAGATTTTCCTATCCTTTTTTAATACTTCACAGTAGAGATTACATTTCACCATGAGGCAGTGGGCGTATGAATCACATTCAGTCCATAGCAATGATCATATCTCTTATTTTGACTCTTTGTTTTTAGTGACTTTTTTATTTGAAGTTGAATTTCAGCAACTTCCTCTCTGTAAATCTTGCAGGAGAAATCTGAGTGAGGGTCATTTAGGTCCATGACTAGCTGAATAAGCACTGGAGACCGCTGATGGTGATTATTTTTTACCTGGTGGCACAGGGAGATGTTTGCAGACACTGACATTGTCAGAATTCTTATCCTTTATAGCAGGTATTGCCCTGAAAAGTCTTGATTTTGTGTCATCCTTGATTAAGGAGAGCCTGTCCTTGTCTTCTCCTCAGTGTATGAGGCAGCTCTGTCTGTGGATTTCAAACTGAGAGTGTTTTTGAAAAATAGATAGAAAGAACAACTTCTTTGCCAATCTATTCTTCTCTTTCTTTCCCCAGGTTTGTCTCACTGGAAGAAATGCAAATACTGATCTTAAG
The DNA here is from genome assembly GCF_047511675.1 of Marmota flaviventris. Taxonomy (NCBI): domain Eukaryota; kingdom Metazoa; phylum Chordata; class Mammalia; order Rodentia; family Sciuridae; genus Marmota; species Marmota flaviventris. Next base: position 47,102,304 of record NC_092504.1, on the reverse strand, counting down.
TCAACAGGAAAGGTTCAGAGTTATTTAGGACATTTTTTTTAACGTATGTCGATGTGTAAGTCCTAATGATATCCATGATTGTGAAAAAGAATTCTTCTAATTTGTCATCTGATTGGCAAATTTACTTTGTATTTCTTGTTGTAGTTCTACTTTTTTTTTTAAACCCAAGCAATTCCAAAAAAGTCATTAAACTCCAGTTTATCTTCCCTGTGCATATTTTGAAGTAGTATCTTCCTCCTCCATTATCTAACCAGGTCATTTTATTTAGACTATTCGACAATATCATTTGTGTGCATGTGTGTATGTGTGTGTGTGTGTGTGTGCACACGTGTGTGCACACCAGCTATTTTATAATGCCTTCAAATATTCTTTTCCACCTAGTATTTATTTTATAATAATGAATATAATTCAATTTAGAGTGTCAGATTTTTGGTACTTTACAGTTATATGATTATGACGCAGATGACAAAAAAAAAATACATGGCTAAAATAACTTCTCAAATTTCTCCTAAGGAAAAATTATAGATAGCTATAAAAATTTAATGTTGTGAGGGTTGATCTCTGCGTCTTTTCAGTTTGTAAAAATTTCAGCCTTTTTTAAAGGCAAAATGTGATGGCGAACTACATGAAAGCATTCACACTGTGAAGTGAACTGCAGGCATGACAAAGAAGAATGTAGAAAAACATTTAAAGACATGGAAATATTGATATGTTAATAAGTGAAAATCAGGTTACAAGTAATTATGTGGGCTATGATTTCTCTTTTATTTAACACACAGAAAATGTTTTATTAGTAATGATAAGATTATTAGTGATGATAAAATTGTGGTAGGTTTTTACTTTTCTTATTTTTTGTTTTCTAAAAATTTTACCTGAACACAATTTTATATTAAGAAACAACTAGACAAAGTAATTTGTGTGTCAGGATAAGAGAAACTAAAAATAAATATAATTATTTGAAATTTGTCTAATCTTTAATTAATGAACTTATAAGCAGGGTCATTTTATCCTTACATAGTCAGTTGATCTCTGCCATTATTGCTTCTCTTACAAGGTTTTTTTTTTCTTTTCTCTTTTTACTTCTTTTCTTAAGAAGGAACTGAACTGTGTGCAAGTCACAAGAGTTCATTAAGCCATGAAGCCTTGACTTCTTCAGACAACCAGGAAAACTTCCTAAAAGAGGAAAAGCAGGATCTAAATTAAGGAAGGGACTCCAAAACAGTGTTGGGGACTTCTTCAAGAAGAGTGTCTTTGCTTTGTCCTCACAGTCTTTCTTTTTCCCTCTATTTCTGCCTGCCTCTCCTCTTTTCTGCCTGTTCTTCGTTCATCTTTTCATTATTCCTTTCTCAAGAATTTTACTGAGTTTCTACTATGTTCTGAGCACTGGAGATATAGGCAAGGTCTCCACATACATTCGTGTGGAGAAGAAAAGATCACAAAACCTAATCAGTAAACAAATAAGATATTTTGGTAGTGACAAATTCAAAAATGAAAATAAAACCAGATTATGGTTAGTGACTAGCAGAGGGAGTTGAGGGAACCTGATAGAACTTTAGAATGAGTGGTCAAGGGCTCCTTTTAGAAGAGTAAACCTTTGATAAAAGCTCTGAAGAAGGATCTTGAGGTCAAATGTTCCAAGTACAAGTGCTAAGCAAGCACAAGGGGAGAGTGGCAGAAGAACTGGGTAGTTCATGCCAGACCTTCATTTTTATTCTCAGTAAATTGGACATTTCTTGGACCATTTCTAGCAAGGGTGTCAAGTTAAATGATGCATAATTTAAAAGCTGCATTGGCTATAGTATGGAGAATGAATGAATCCTACCTGGCCAGCAGAATGACAGGGTACAATTAGGATGCTACTGCAGCACTCCAGAGAGCAAAGGGCATACATCATATCTAATGTCAATGAACTCAATTATTCCCCTTGTTTCTATCCTCTTTTTGTTTTAGACTCAGTGATCATTCCCTTTCCTTCTCTCAATTGTTCTGTACTTCATAGCTTCCATGAGCTTGAAATTTGGCTTTCTGTTATCCTTCATTCTCAGGTTTGATTTCTGCCTATAAGCCCTGGATTACAGTTTCTCCCTCCTCTGTATGCATCTATTTAGCATCAGCTCCCTCCACTAATTGCTTGGTTCCCTCCAAGCAGACATCCTAGAGAAAATCAGCTTAATTAAGCCTACCTTCGATAACAGGCAACATCATGTATTCCTGGACTGCCTATTGATTACTTTTAAATTTGAATTAAGTACTTGTTTCTGGTTTGGCCAACAGGGAGCTTAGTCAATTTTTACAAATCATAGCCATCTTGGGGAATGCCCTTATCAGGAGCTGTAAGTAGATGGTTTCATTTCAATGGAGTCATGAGTATAGGACATCAGAATTGGCATGTTGGTATAGCTATGTGACATTTTTTCTTTTGGTTGACTTGTAGATATTTCTATTAAGAAATCCAATAAATAAAAAGAATTGTGAATGCAAGTGCTACATGATTAACAAATAAGGGGAATAAGCTCATATTTAGAGCTGGATTGAGCATGTGTGTGTGTGTGTGTATGTATGTGTGTGTGTGTGTGTGTGTGTGTGTATGTGTGATACCCAATTGATAAGCCATATTGTACATTGTTCAAGAGAAAACCTTATTGCTTTGGAAGTCTGAAATTGTAGATACAGGACAAAAAATATTATTCAAGTAGGAAAGTTTATAAATGTCTCTATTTTACTAAAGAAGAAAGCATTAAATAGTTGAGTTGATTAAAATAAGCTTTTAGCTATTTTGGTCCATGAAGATTAAAAACTAATTTTAATAAATTTTTAGATTCAACTAAAGCTAATATTAGTAATCCCTAGAAATGTCAGAAGTTTTGAAAATAACTTTGAAACTTTTATTACACCTAGGACTGTGTTTTAAGCAGATTTATCAGTAAGGGTGAATGTGAGGAACTAAGGCTTAAATTTATTACTGTACCATTTCATTCAGTGCCTTACTCAGTGAAAGAACTGCACGAATGACTTCTAGTCAGTTTAGTTTTTTTTCATATCATTGGAGTTTCTCATTTAGAGATTCTCTAAGTACACATAATAAAAACTAAATTGTTGTTTTCTGATAAGTACTTAAGGAAATAAAAATAAAAGCAGCCAAAAAATGAGGGAAGAGTATTTTCAAAAGTGCTGGTAATTTGTTTAATGTGATATTTGGTAACAAATGTTGAGGCTATTTCAAAAAGCAATTTGTTTAAAAAGATTGTATCTTATTTAGAGCCTAAACATAATAGTAGAATCTTTTTCAAATGAAGAGAGGATAGCTCTAACTTATTTATTATTTTGTATTCCTTAGCCAAGACATGGGCACTGAAATGCACTTTTTCAATAACTAACATTTTAGCCTAAGAGGCGAAGCATTGTGTCATTCCATTTCAATCACATACTTTTGGGTACTGCCAAAGCTTTAAGTCTCTTTTCAAGGATATTCCTTGGGATTATGTTCAATGTTATGCATGATTATATTAGAATTGGGGCATAGAGAATTTTTGGCAACATTTGAAAAATTTCATATAGATAAAAGGAAAACAATTAAGTTATAAATATTTGCCTACTTTCCCTTGCAAGGCTGATTTGAATAATGGGTAAAATAAATTGATTGACATCTAAAGAGGTTAAGTTGATTTGCATTGCACAGCCGAGTGTGAAAGGGTGTGAGAAGAAAGCCTGTAACAATACAAGAAAAGACTGAATGAAGCAAGGAGGGAAGTTATGCAAAGAGATATTTTTGAAAATAAAATAATAGAGTCAGTATTAGAAGAAATGGAGCAAGCCATTGAGGTTATGTGGGGAACAGAAAGTGGCAAAGAAAAAAAACCTAGAGCCCATTGCCTTGCATCATGCCTTTTATCTTCCTTTATCCATTTTCAGAAACTTGAGAAAAATATCAGTCAGTGAGTTTAGAAAGTGGAACTTTCATCTGGTGAATATGAAGACGTGTCGAAGTGTTACCAGGTAGAAGCAGGAAGGTTCAGTTGTATCTCGGTCACTTAGGAAATACCACTAGTCCTGGAAGTGACTTCAACTTTCCATCCTCCTCCCAGGAAGCAGGAAGGTCCAGTTGTATCTGTCAGTAAGTATCTTCAACAAAGATTAACAATAAATTTAGAGTAGGCTGCAAAACCTTCCTAATGCAAGCAACTTGAAAACCATACCATGCTGGAGAATTTTTGCTATAGGTTAAATTGATGGATTGTCAGTTCTTGCCTTACTTAATACTTGCTTTATTGACATCTTCTTACACTTAATGGTTCCTCACCAGTGTATCATCCATATTCATTAAGCACCAATAGTGTTTTTATATATGGAAAAATTAAAATAAAAAATATATCTTGTTTATGAATTTTTAGAAAAGCAAACAATAATATTTGATAACATTTCTGACACTATTCTATAAAAAAATTACTAGTCCTACAAATGAAATTGTTTTAAAATTTCTTTTTCAGATTGTTTGCTGTTCATATGTAGAAATGCAGATATAATTCAGAATATATGTGTCACAGATATATTTATTCCACTTTTTACAAGAATATATTTTGACAAAGGAATTTATTTACATCTTTATTGTGCAAAATCAACCAAATGTAAAATCCAAGTTCTTAAAAAAATTTAAGTGTAAAATATAATATTGTCAAGAACATGCACATTATTGTGCAGTAGATCTAGAGAACTATTTTTATTTAGCACGGCCATAAATCTACTCCCATTGGAGGGGAACTCCCCATTTTCACTGCCATCTCCCTTTCCTCCAACCCTATTTCCAGTCCTTATCAGCCATAATTTGACTTTCTGCGTTTATGACTTATCTATCTCATAGAAGAAGAATCATGGAGTATTTGCCTTTAGACTACCTTATGTCACTCAGCAAAATGTCTTCCAGGTACATCCAGAGTTTTGTAAATGGCAGGATTTCCATTTATAAAAGGATGAATAATACTCTGTTGTATGTATATGCCGAATTTTAAAATTCATTCACCTGTTCTTGGATATTTAGGTTGTTTCTAACTTTAGACTATTGTGAATAATGCTGTAAGGAATATGGATTTACATAGATTACAAACATCTTAGAGATTTTAACTCTTTTGGATAAATACTCAGGAACACAATTGCTAGATCACATGGTAGTAAAATTTTTTCGATAAATCCCAATACTTCGGTAATGGCTCTACCATTTTACATTCCCAGCAACAGTGCCCAAAGATCATAGTTTTATCTCATCTTGGTAACCACTTGTTACTTTCTGTACTTTAAATTTTTTTTTTCTATAGTGGCCATACTAATAGGTGTGAGGTGATTTCTCCTTGTGATAGGGCTCCTCATCACCCACAGCAGTCAGATCACTAGTCTCTGCCCAGAAGCATCAGTGGAATGCTGGAGCAGTGAAGTGGTAGCCCGCCAGTGGGTCGGAGGCTGGCCTGAGGTGCAGTGAGCCAAAGCTTGCCAAGGCTCGCAGACCACAAATCAGTCACCTCCTGGCAGCACAGCCCCCACACAGGGGAAGGCCTACTGGAGAAGCACACTCAGGTGCAGTGCACTGCAGCCCAAGCCCAGGACCTCAACCTCCTGCTCCCTGAATTGCCAAAAGAAAACGGAAGTTGGGCAAATTTGAATGAAAGTTGGGACTCATTGGGCTGGGGATGTGGCTCAAGCGGTAGCGCGCTCGCCTGGCATGCGTTTGGCCCGGATTCCATCCTCAGCACCACATACAAACAAAGATGTTGTGTCCGCTGAAAAACTAAAAAATAAATATTAAAAAAATTCTCTCTCTCTCTCTCTCTCTCTCTCTCTCTCTCTCTCTCTCTCTCTCTCTCTCTCTTATAAAAAGAAAAAAAGAAAAGAAAAAGAAAGTTGGGACTCAAGAATTGACTAATTGCTTTAGTATATTTCCAAGACCTAGTTAGCATACATTTGGACCAAAACTGTTAGTATATTTCCAAATCCTAAATAGCTTAGGTTTGGACCAACAGCAGTGAATAAAGTGCTATATAAAACCCTAGACTAACACACTCCATGGAGAAACCCCCCATGGGTCCTCCCCTGTGTGGCAAGAGTTCTGTTCCTGTTTCTATTCTTCAATAAACCCTACTTTTACACTCACTCATCATGGTCCTCAATTCATTCTAAATCCAGAGACAAGAACCCTGAAAGAATTCTGAAAGAAGAAATTGATGGTGAGCTGTTGGGGTTTGCTGCAAAACTGGAGGGCATTGTCTGCTTATTAAGAGCTGTAACACCTCTTGGCTGTAGACACCTGTCACATTACACTTTCTGGGTCTCCCAGTGGAAGAAGGGAATCCAGTTTTGTCTGAAAACTTGTTTCAGTTATAGTTAAGATTTTCATTTCCTGATGTTGAGCATATTTTATAGTTATCAGCCATTTACATGTCTTCATTGGAGAAATATCTCAAGTCCTTTGACATTTTATTCATTTATTGCTTGCTAAATAGTTGTAGGAGTCTCTTCTATATTTGAATATTAGGCCTTTATCATATATATGGTTTACAGATATTTTCTCACATTCAATAGGATGCCTTTTCACCCTTGTTCCTTCTATTGTACAGAAACCTTTTAGTTTTATATAGTTTCATTTATTTTTACTTTTGTTGCTTGCTTTTGGGACTATATTTAAAGAAATCATTTTCAAAACAAATGTTATTAAGCTTTTCTCTTTAGATTTTTCTCTAGGAGTTGCATTTTTCATGTTCTACATTTAGAATCTACATTTGTGTATAGTATAAGATAATGGTCCAATTTCATTCTTTTGCCTATAGATTTCTAGTTTTCCCATCTCCATTTATTGAAGAGATGGGGTGTTTCCCTCTGTATAGTCTTGGCACACTTGCTGAAGACTATTTGAACAATGATGTGTGGGCTTATTTTGAGATTCTCTGTTCTGTTCCATTGATCTATATGTCTGTCTTTATCCAAGTACCATACTACTCTGATAACCATAGCTTTGTAATATGCTTTGAAGTCAGAAATATGAGGCTTTTAACTTTGTCCTTTCTCACAATTGTTTTGGCTATTCAGGATCCTTTGTGGTTCTGGGAGAAATTTAGGCTTAATACTTCTGAGATAAAAATGCCATTGGACCTGAGGATAATGGCATAGGCCTGTAATCCTAATGACTCAGGAAGCTGATTCAGGGAGATTGTAAGTTCAAAGCCAGTCTTAAAGACTTAGTGAAACCCAAAGCAACTTTGTAAAACCTCATCTCAAAACAAAAATTTAACAAAGGGCTGGGGATGTGGCCCTAAATGTCCCTAAATTCAATTTCTGATTTAAAAACAGAAAAAACATTGTAATTTTGATAGGTACTCATTAATTTTGGAGAACACTTTTTGTAGCACAAACACACATGTATTAATTCCTCTAATCCATGAGCATAGTAGAGCATAGTAATTGTTTCCATTTGTGTTTTTAATTTTTTCCCACAATGTTTGGAAGATTTCAGTATAAAAATCTTTTATCTTCTTTCTAAAATTTATTCTTATTTTTGATGCTATGGCAAATTAAATTGTTCTCTTAATTTCTTTTTCAGAGTGTTTGGCTTTCTCTTTTAATTTTGTATCTTGCACATTTATTGAATTAGATGTTTAGTTCTAATGGTGTGTGTATGTGTTTGTGTGTGTGTGTAAGCTTTAGTGTATACTTTACATAATATCATTACCCTTGAACACAGATAATTTTTCTTCTTCCTTTTTAATTTGTATAATTCTAATTTATTTTTGTTGTCATATTACTTTAGCTGAGACTTCCTGTATTGAATAGAAATGACAAGAGTGGGCATCTCTGTCTATCTAGTTCCTCATCTTAGAGGAAATGCTTTTATTTTTACTATTTAGTATTACGTTACATGTGGGATTTTCACATACGAAATTTATAAATTTGTGCTAATTTCCTTATATTCCTGGTTTAGTTAATGTTTTCTTAGCATGAAAAAATGTTTAACTTTGTTTAATGCTATTTTTACATATATTGAAATGTATTTATGTATATACTGAGATGATCATGTGATTTAAAAAAAAAAATTCTTATTCTGTGGGCTGGGGATGTGGCTCAAGCTGTAATGCGCTCGCCTGGCATGTGTGCGGCCCGGGTTCGATTCTCAGCACCATATACAAACAAAGATGTTGTGTCTACTGAAAACAAAACAAAACAAAAAAAAAAACTAAAACTAAAAATTCTCTCTCTCTCTCTCTCTCTCTCTCTCTCTCTCTCTCTCTCTCTCTTTAAAAAAAATTCTTATTCTGTTATGTGGTGTACTACTAATTGATTTTGTATATTGAACTACCTTTGTATCTCAAGGCTAAATCCCATCTGCTCATGTTGTATTATTACAATGTGTTTTTGTATTCAATGTTAGTGTCTTTCTAGAGGATTTTTGCATGTGTATTTTTCAGCAACATTCAAATATGAATTGCTTTTCTTGTGGTGTCTTATCTGAACTGGTTATAAGGATAATGGTATCACATAAAATTACTTTTTAAGTGTTTTTTGCTCTTGACTATTTTGGAAGAGCTTGAGAAGAGTTAGTGTTAATTTATTTTAAAATATTTGGTATAATTATCCACTGAAGGCATCCTGTTCTGAACACTTTTTTTTAATTCTAATTTGTTATGTATGACAGCAGAATGAATTACAATTCATATTACATGTATAAAGCACAATTTTTCATATCTCTGATTGTACACAAAGTAGAGTCACATCATTCGTGTGTTCATACATGTACTTAGGGTAATGATGTCCATCTCATTCCACCATCTTTCCTACTTCCATGCCCCATTTCTTCCCTTCCCTCCCCTTTGCTCTATTTAGAGTTCATCTAATCCACCCATGCTCACCCTCCCAACCCCACTATGAATCATCATTCTTATATCAGAAAAAACATTTGCACTTGTTTTTTTGTGATTGGCTAACTTCACTTAGCATTATCTCCTCTAATTCCATCTATTTACCTACAAATGCCATTTTATTCTTTTAATGCTGAGTAGTATTCTGTTGTGTATATATACCACATTTTTGTTATCCATTTATCAACTGAAGGGCATCTTGGTTGGTTCCAAAGTTTAGTTACTGTGCATTGTGCTGCAGTAAACACTGATGTGGCTGTGTCCCTGTAGTATGCTGTTTTTAAGTCCTTTGTATATAGACCAAGGAGAGACATAGCTGGGTCAAATGGTGGTTCCATTCCCAGTTTTCCAAGGAATTTCCATACTGCTTTCCATATTGGCTGCACCCGTTTGCAGTCCCACCAGCAATGTATGAGTGTGTCTTTTCCCCCATATTCTAACCAACATTTATTATTGTTTGTATTCTTAATAGCTGCCATTCTGGAGTGAGATGAAATCTTAGAGTAGTTTTTGATTTGCATTTCTCTAATTGCTAGAGACATTGAACATTTTTTAAAATATTTGTTGATTGATTGTATATCATCTTCTGAAAAGTGTCTATTCAGTTCTTTGGCCCATTTATTGATTGGGTTATTTGTTTTTTTGGTGTTATGAGTTTTGAGTTCTTTATGTATCCTAGAGATTAGTGCTCTATCTGAAGTGTGAGGTAAAAATCTGCTCCCCGAATGCAGGCTCTCTACTCATGTCACTGATTGTTTCTTTTGCTGAGAAGAAGCTTTTTAGTTTGAATTTTTGATTTTAATTCTTGTGCTTTAGGAGTCTTATTAAGGAAGCTGGGGCCTAATCCGACATGATGGAGATTGGGCTTACTTTTTCTTCTATTAGGCCAGGTGTCTCTGATTTAATTCCTAAGTCCTTGATCCATTTTGATTTGAGTTTTATGTATGATGAGAGATAGAGGCTTAATTTCATTTTGTTGTATATGAATTTCCACTTTTCCAAGCACCATTTGTTGATTTTTTTCTCCAATATATATTTTTGGCACCTTTGTCTAATATAAGATAATTATAGTTATGTGGGTTTGTCTCTATGGCTTATATTCTGTACCATTGGTCTGCAAGTCTATTTGAGTGTCAATATCATGCTGTTTCTGTTACTGTTGCTCTGTAGTATAGTTTAAAGTCTGGTATACTGATGCAGCCTACTTCACTCTTCTTGCTAAGGATTGCTTTCACTATTCTGGGTCTCTTATTTTTCCAGATGAATTTCATGACTGCTTTTTCTATTTCTATGAGGAATGTCATTAGGATTTTGATTGGAATTGCATTGAATCTGTATAGTACTTTTGATAATATGTTTATTTTGACAATATTAATTCTACTTATTCAAGAACAAAGGATATCTTTCCATCTTATAAAGTCTTATTTAATTTCTTTCTTTAGCATTCTCTAGTTTTTGCTGTAGAGGTCTTTTACCTCTTTCATTAAATTGATTCCCAAGTATTTTATTTCAATTTTTTTTGAAGATATTGTAAATGGGGAAGTTTTTCTCATTTCCCTTTCAGAGGATTTTTCACTGATACACAGGAATGCCTTTGATTTATGGGTATTGATTTTATATTCTGCTACATCTCAAAAATATTTGTTCTAGAAATTTTCTGATGGAATTTTTTGGTTTTGTAGGTATAAATCATATCATTGGCAAATAGTGCTAATTTGGGTTCTTTTTTTTCTATCTGATTCCCTATAATTTCTTTCATCTGTCTAAGTGCTCTGGCCAGTGTTTCAAGAACTACTTTAAATATCACTTTTTTTTTTGGTGGAGTTAGGGATTGAATCCAGGGCCTTGTGCATGTGAGGCAAGCACTCTACCAACTGAGCTATATCCCCAGGACAAGAACTATCATAAATAGAAGTGGCAAAGGAGGTCATCCCTGTCTTCTTCCAGTGTTTAAAGGGAATGCCTTCAATTTTTCTCCATTTAGAATGATGTTGGCTTGGGGTTTGGCATGGATAGATTTTATGGTATTGAGATATGTTCCTGTTATTCCTAGTTTTTCTAGTGTTTTAAACATGAAAGTGTGCTGCATTTTGTCTAATGCTTTTTCTGCATCCATTGAAACAATCATATGATTCTTTTCTTTAAGTCTATTGATGTGATGAATTACATTTATTGATTTCTGTTTGTTGAACCAACCTTGCATCCTTGGGATGAATCCCACTTGATCATGGTGCTCAATCTTTTTGATGAGTTTTTATATTAAACTTTCCAGAATTGTATTGAGAATTTTAACATCTATGTTCATTAGAGATATTGGTCTGAAGTTTTCTTTCTTTGATGTGTCTTTGCCTAGTTTTGGAATCAGGGTGATACCGGCCTCATAGAATGAGTTTGGAAGTGCTCTCTCTTTTTCTATTTCATGAAATAAACTGAAGAGCATTATTATTAGTTCTTCAATAAAGATTTTGTAGAACTTTTGAAGGAAAATTTTGCTGGATAGAGTAATTTGATTTTGCATTTGTCCCCACTACTTTGAATATATTATTTCCTTTCAACTTGTGAAGTTTCTACAGAGGGGAAAATAAATGTCCATAGTCTTATGGAGGCTCCCTTATATATAATGAATTGATTTTTGAAATTCTTTGTTTTTGAGTTTTAATAATCTGATAATTACGTCAAATTTGACAATGTGGGGCTGAGGTTGTGGCTCAGTGATAGAGCACTTGCCTAGCATGTGTGAGGCACTGGGTTTGATTCTCAGGCACCACATAAAGATAAATAAGTAAAGGTATTGCCCATCTACAGCTAAAAATATTTAAAAAATAATTGACACTGTGTCTTGATATAGTATTTTTTTAGTTCATCCTAATTTGATTCTGTTTAGCTTCTTAAATCTGGAAGTCTACTTCCTTCTACAGATTTCTGCCATTATTTTTTCAACCAGAATTTATATTCTGTTTTTTATCTTTTCCTTCTGGTGATCTTACATGCTTAATGTTTCCCTGAAGATTTATATCATTTTTGCATTCATTTTTCTTTTTCTCTTATGCTGGATAATTTGTAATGACTACTTTTTGAGTTTGCTTTTTTTTTCCTGGATCAAGTCTGCTGTTGAACTCCTCTGGTGAACTTTACAATTCATTTATATGTATTCTTCATCTCAAAATTTCTGTGAGGTTCTTATTTATATTTTCTATCTATTGATATTTTGTTTGTGTATTATTTTCTTGTGTTTCTTGCACAACTTCATTATTGTTATTTTTTTTTAAAAATATTACTTTTATTTATTTGTTTTTAGATATACCAGACAGTAAATTTCATTTTGACATATTATGCATACATGGAGTATAACTTCTTCTAATTAGGATCCCATTTTTGTGGTTGCACATGTTGTAGAGTTTCACTAGTCATGTATTCATATGTGCACACAGGAAGGTTATGTCTTTTTATATTCCCATTTTTCTCCTTTCCCTTCATTCTCCTTTGTCTAATTGACTGAACTTCTAATCCCTCCCCAACCCTCATTTTGTTTTAGTACCCTCATATCAAGGAGAACCTTCCTCCTTTGAGAATTGGATTATTTCACTTAGTATGATGGTCTCCAGTTCCATCCATTACCAGAAAATGCCATCATTTCATTCTTCTTTATGGCTAAAGTATTCCATTGCATAAAGGTACCACATTTTCTTTATCCATTCATCTGTTAAAAGGCACTTAGGTTGGTTCCATAATATAGCTATTGTGATTTGAACTGTAAACATTGATATGGCCTCATCACTCTAGTATGCTGATTTTAAGTCATTTGTGTATATACCAAGGAGTGGGATAACTAGGTCAAATGCCAAATCAAATTACTCTATCCAGCAAAATTTTCCTGCAAAAGTTCTACAAAATCTTTATTGAAGAATAATACCTAGGTCAAATGGTGGTTCCATTTCAAGTTTTCAGAGGAATCTTCATACTGCTTTCCATAGTTGTTGACCAATTTGCAGTCCCACAAACAATGTTTAAGTATACCTTTTACCAATATTCTTATAAACATTTTTTTACTTGTATTCTTAATAATTGCCATTATGAGTAGAATGAGATGGAATTTCAGTGTAATTTTAATTTGCATTTCTCTATTGCTAGAGATGTTGAACATCTTTTCATATTTTTTTGTTGTTGTTCATTTGTACTTCTTTTTCTGTGAAGTGCCTGTTCAGTTCCTTTGCCCATTTATGAATTGGGTTATTTGTTTTTTTGGTTGTAAGTTTTTGAGTTCTTTGTATATCCTGGAGATTTAATGTTCTATCTGAGGTGCACCTAAGGTGGCAAAGATTTTTTCCCATTCTGTAGGCTCTCTCTTTACTTTCCTGATTGTTTCCTTTGCTCTGATGCTTTTTAGTTTGATACCATCCCATTTATTGATTCTTTTTTTTTTTTTTTTGCTTTTTTTTATTGGTTGTTCAAAACATTACAAAGCTCATGACATATCATCTTTCATACATTTGATTCAAGTGGGTTATGAACTCCCATTTTTTACCCCAAATGCAAGTTGCAGAATCACATCGGTTACTCATCCACATTTTTACATAATACCATATTAATGACTGTTGTATTCTTGATTTTACTTTTGGCATTTTAGTGGTCTTGTTGAGGAATTTGGTTCCTAAGCTGATATGATGGAGAGATGGGCATAATTTTTCCTTTTAGTAGGTTCAGGGTCTCTGGTCTAATGCCAAGGTTCTTGATTTACTTTGAATTGAGTTTTGTTTAGAGTGAGAGATAGTGGTCTAATTTCATTTTATTATATATGGATTTCTAGTTTTTCCAGAATCATTTGTTGAAGAAGATATCTTTTCTCCAATATATTTATGGTATCTTTGTCTAGTATGAGATAACTGTAGTTCTCTGTGTCTTCTATTCTGTTCCATTGTTAACATCTGTTTTGGTGCCAATAATATGCCATTTTTGTTACAATACCGCTGTAGTATAATTTAAGGTCTGGTATTGTGATGCCTCTTGCATCACTTTTCTTGTTAAAGACTGCTTTGGCTATTCTGGGTCTCTTATTTTTCCAAATGAATTTTATGACTGATTTTTCTATTTCTATGAAAATCATCATTGGAATTTTAATAGGAATTGCACTACATCTGTATGGCAGTTTTGGTAGTATGGTCATTTTGACAATATTAATTCTGCCTATCCAAAAACATGAGAGATCTTTTCATCTTCTAAGGTCTTCTTTAATTTATTCCTTTATTGTTCTTTAGGTTTTATTGTAGAAATCTTTCACCTCTTTTGTTAAATTTCTTTCTTTCTTTCTTTCTTTTTCTCTCTCTCTCTCTCTTTCCGCAACTGTGAATGAAATACTTTTCCTTATTTCTCTTTCAGCTCATTCATCAATCATTGTAGGAATACAATTGATTTTTGGATGTTAATTTTATATCCTGCTACTTCACTGAATTTGTTTATCAGCTCTAGAAGCTTTCTGGTAGAATTTTTGGGTCTTTTAAATATAGAATCATATCATGATAGGAATAGTTGGAGCTCTTCTTTTCCTATGCATTTCCATTTGATTTCTTTCTTTTGCCTAATTGCTCTGGTTAGGGTTTCAAGGATTATGCTGCATAGATGTGGTGAAAGAGGGCACCCATGTCTTGTTCCAGTTTTTAAAGGGAATGTTTTCATTTTTTTCTCCATTTAGAATGATGTTGCCCTTGGGTTTAACATATATAGCTTTTACCATTTTGAAGTATGATCCTACTACCCCTGGTTTTTGTACTGTTTTAAGCATGAATGGATATTGCAATTTGTCAAATACTGTATCTGTATCTATTGAGATAATCATGTGATTCTTGTCTTTAAGTTTATCGATGTGATGAATTACACTTATTGATTTCCATGTGTTGAACAAAACTTGTATCACTGGATGACCACACTTGATCATGATGCACTATCTTTTTAATATGTTTTTGCATGTGATTTGCCAAGTTTTTGTTAAGATTTTTATATCTATGTCTATCAGGGGAATTGGTCTGAAGTTTTCTTTCCTTGGTGTGTCTTTGTCTGGTTTTGGTTCGGATGAAACTAGCTTCATAGAACGAATTTGGAAGGGTTCCCTTCTTTTCTATTTAATGAAAAAATTTGATGCATATTGATGTAAGTTCATTTTTTATGGTCTGGTAGAACTCAGCTGATAATCCATCTGGTCCTGGGCTCTTGTTTATTGGTAGGCTTTTGATGGCATCTTCAATTTCATTGCTTGAAAATCATCTGTTTAAATGTTCTATGTTCTCCTGTTTCAGTTTGGGTATTTCATGTCTCTAGAAATTTGTCAATATCTTCATGATTTTCTATTTTATTGGAGTCTAGATTTCCAAAGTAATTTCTGATTTTCATGTTTTATTTCTCTAGTGTCCATGGTGATATATCCTTTTCATTAGGAATTTTAGTAATTTTTTATTTTCTCTCATTTTCTACATTTGTTTGGCTAAGAGTTTATGGATTTTATTTATTATTTCAAAGAACCAAATTCTTGTGTTGTTTTTGATTTTTTTTTAAAAATTAATCTCTTATTATTATTCTGACTTCTCCAGCTTTTGGTGTTGATTTGTTCTTTTTTTCCCTAGGGCTTTGAAATGTAAAGTTAGGTTATTTATTTGGTGACTTTCTATTCTTTTAATGAATGAGTTCAATGGAATGAACTTTCCTCTTAAAACTGTCTTCATGCTGTCGCAGAGATTTTAATATGTTGTGTCAGTATTCTCATTTACCTCTAAGTATTTTTTAAAATTTCATCCCTGATTTCTTCAGGTATCAATTTTTGGTCATTCAATAGTGTATTATTTCGGGGATGTGGTTGTGGCTCTGTTGTAGAGAGTTTCTCTAGCATGTGTGAGGCACTGGGTTCAATTCTCAGCACCACAAATAAATAAATTAAATTATTGTGTCCATTTATAACTAAAAATATTTTTTTAAAAAGTAGTGTATTATTTAGTCTCCAGGTGTTAGAGTAACTTCTATTTTTTTAAATTTTATCCTTGATTACAAATTTCATCCCATTATGATCTGATTAAATTCTAGGTATTATTTCTAATTTTTTTGTATTTGCTAGAATTTGCTTTGAGGCCTAAGATATGGTCTATTTTATGGAAGGATATCTGTGCTCCTGAGAAGAAAGTGTATTCAGTCATTGATGGATGAAATATTCTATATATGTCTGTTTAGTCTAAATTATTATTATTATTTTTTAGTTATAAAGCTTCTTTATTTAGTTTTTGTTTAGAAGATTTATAAAGCTATGAGAGAGATGTATTAAAGTTGCCCAGTATTACTATGTTTTGATCGATTTGATTCTTGAAATTATAAAGGGTTTGTTTGATGTATGGAGATACTCCATTTTGGGGAGCATAAATATGTAACATTATTATGTCTTGTTGATGTATATTTCCCCTAACCAGTGTAAAATGTCCTTCTTTGTCTCATCTGATTAATTTTGGCTAGAAGTCCACTTTATCTGAAGAGAAAAACCTTTGCTTCTTTATGAGATCCATGTGAAAGATAAATTTTTTCCCATCCTTTTACCTTCAGTCTATGGATATCTCTGCCAGTGAGTCTCTTGGAGAATGCATATTGTTGGGTCATGTTTTAAAATCCATTCAGCCATTCTATGTCTTTTGATTGATGAATTTAGACCATTTACATTTGACATTATTATTGGTAAATGATTTTTATTACCTGTCTTTTTTACTTATTTCTGGTCTTCAGTTTGAATTAGTTTCTCCTTTGATTGACTGTTATTCTAGTGTAATTCCTCCCTTTGCTGGTTTTCACTTTTTAAAAAATTTCTTCTTCATGAAATAGTTTATTGAGTATGTTTTGTATTGCAAGCTTTCTAGTTGTGAACTATTTTTACTTTTGTTTATCATGGAAAGTTTTTATTTTGTTGTCAATTCTGCAGCTTAAATTTTCAGAGTATAGTATTCTTGGTTGGCATTCTTTTTATTTCGGAGCCTGGTATTTATTATTCCAAGACTTTCTAGATTTAAGGGTCTGATTAAAAAATCACCTAAATTCCAGGTTGGTATGGAACTTGTCATTTTTTTCCCTCTGACAGCCTTAAAATTCTGTCTTTCTTCTGTGTGCCAGGCATTCTCATTACAAAGTGTGTTGGCAGGGGTCTGCTATAATTTTGTACATTTGGAGTTCTGAAGCTTCTTATAGTTTATTTTCCATTTTATACTTTCAGTTTGGGAAATTTTCTGATATTATCTCATTGAAAACTTTTGTGCAGGGCTGGGGATGTGGCTCAAGCGGTAGCGCACTTGCCTGGCATGCCTGAGGCCTGGGTTCGATCCTCAGCACCACATATAAAACAAAGATGTTGTGTCCGCCGATAACTAAAAAATAAATATTAAAATTCTCTCTCTCTCTCTCTCTCTCTCTCTCTCTCTCTCTCTCTCTCACACACACACACTCTCTCTCTCTCTTAAAAAAAGAATATTAAAAAAAAAAAGAAAAGAAAACCTTTGTGCATTCCTTTGGTTTGTATCTCTGCTCCTTCATCTATCCTGATAAATCTTAAATTTGTTCTTTTCATGTTATCCTGTATTTTTTGGCAGTTCTGTTTATGGTTTCTTACCATCTTCTCTGCATGGCCAACTTTATTTTCAAGATTATATATGTTGTGTCATTGCCTGAGGTTTTGTCTTCCAAGTGGTCTAGTCTGTTGGTCTTGCTTTCCATTGAGTTTTTAATCTGGTTTATTGATTCTTTCATTTTGAGGATTTTTACATTTTTTTAGACTCTCTCTCTTTATTGAACTGTTCTTTTGCTTCTTGTATTTTGTCCCTTACATTATTCTTTACCTCACAGAGCAATTTAGCTATGAACATTCTAAAATCCTTCTCTGAGATTTCTTTCACTGTGGTGTTGATGGATTCCGTTATTGAAGTATTTTGGTTTGTTTGGGGCAATTTGTTCCCTTGGCTTTTCATGTTGTTTGGGTGTTTACCCATCTAACAGTTTTGAGGCAGTAAACTTTCTACCCTGGGGACTTATAGTGTCCCTGAACATTTCCAGTACCTCACAGTTCAGTGTGAGACAGCTAATAACAACAGCCAATGCAAACAATTTACAGCATTAAAGCTAATAATTCTTGCTATGAAATCTACAATGTTGATTGTCACAATAATAAAAAATGGTATGATCAGTTATTTCCCACAGTAAAAACAGTACGTTTACAAAAGAGTTTTTACAGTTTTAAGTGGTCAACAGGTATAAGATAGAAGTGATGTAGGATGTGATGAGTATGAGGGAGGAAGAGAGAAAATAAAATTAAAAGAAGAGTGAAAGAGAGATCAATAGAGATTAACTCTTAGCAGCGGAAAAGAGAGAAAGACAGTCATGGGAAACAGATAAGTGAGAGAAAAAAATACATAAAATAAAAATTAAAAAAATTATAAGAACAATATATATATATATATATATATATATATATATATATATATATATATATAAATCAAACTCCATAGTCCTCAAAATATTGATCCATGAAAAACGCCTGCCTTAAATAACATGGTTAAATGAGAAAAATAAAGATATATAAATATGTATGTGTATATGTATTCAGTTAAAGAGAGAGGAGAAAAGAACAGAGGATGGTAGAAAACAGTTTGTAGACTAAAGAGGTGAATAAGACAAATGTGGAGATGAGGTAGGGAGTGTTTATAAAGGGGGAAGGAAAAATAGAAGTAAAAAAAAAAGTAAGAGTGAAAAAGAGAACCATAGATTTTGGCTGTTATGAGAAAAAAAAGAGTGACATAGAAATAAAGGGAAACAGAATTGTGAAATAGAAAAAAGAAAAACAATTCAAAATATACTAATCAAAACCCCTAACCCTCAAAAACAACATGGAAAAATAACTACCTTCAAGAAATGATAAAAATGAAAAATCAGAAGCAAATATGTAAATGTACAAATATATAAGCTTATCAATCAGTACACATTCAAAAACAAAACAAAACAAAAAAAATAACAGAATAGTCAATGAAAGTATATGCATGATGTCTGTGCCAAAGTCTTTTAGTTTCTTAGCTTCCCTTCCCAGCAATATGGTCTGAGGAGCTGTGGAAGATACTTTTGGCTTCATTTCCAGGATACAGTTGCTGCTGGGTTCAAGGAGATGAGTTTCTGCAAATGAAGCTCCCATGGATGGAGATTTGGTCTTATATTGCATGTTTTATTGTGTGGGGAGTTATTGACATTGATGAATCAATGTATTTCTACTGTCCCCAGGGCACCACTTGTGGGAATGAGGAGTCTGTTCTTCACTGATTATGTAGTTTGGGGATACCACCTTTTTTGGCCCCCTCAAGGACTATTTGGGAGAACTGAGCTCAGTCACTCTGCTCTTTCAGATTCTCCCTGTAGCTTATCCTGTGGGCTGCCAGGTTCAAGGGAGTTGTGGGGGTGGGAGGTAGGAGCTTTCTCCAGACTCTTTTGTCTGTATTACCCCCCAGGCAAATGGTCTCCTAGCCAGAAATTCTCTGTGCCAGAGATTCTCCTGATTTGCTAGGCTCAGTTTTTGTCTCATGGTTGGTGATTCACTATTGAATTCAACCCCAAACACAAGGATCTAAGTTCCCTGTCTGGGTTGGCGTACAGGGAGGTATCACAATGTCTCCAGCTTTAGCTCCTCACGCACAGTGGGCAGACCTGGTGACTTTCGTGCACCAGTAAAGACCCATACTTGTTATCGTGGCTATACAGTCTACATGGGCCTCACAAATATTTTTGTGGATGTTTCTTCTCTGAACCTGCTCATGTTAATTTCCATTTTGAGGGACTTGTCTGTGTTTCTTTCCCAGAAGTTCCTATTCTCTTGTTTGCTCTGTTGTATCTCCATTGCACAATGGTTTCCTTGAATCTCCTATGAGCCACCTCATCCCTCTAGTTTTTCGTGTCCCTAGACTTCTACAGTATGCCAGGTTCTATTAGCACTTAAAGTCAGGCAAAGAAAGAAATCAATACTTTGGGCAGCTTACCAAAATGCCTAATCATTGAATAAATGCTCAACTCTTTACCCCATGAGAAAGAAGCTGTCAAAATCTATCAGCCTCTATCTGCTGTCCCATAGCTATGGGATGCTTCCAGCTTATTTATTTTTTTCCTTAGTAGTCTCCTGTCATCTAGTGTATGCCAGGTTTCATCAGAACTATGAGTTGTGCAAGAAAGATATCAGTTCCCCAGGCAGTCCCCTTAAAGTCTGGACAGTGTTTGTATGTTTCAAGCTTCACACTCCCCAGGGCTATGCTTGCAGCTAGGAGTTTGCTTCTGATGTGCCATGTTGGAGGGCTATGGTAAGTGAGTGCCACAAATTTTCTTACCCATTTCAATGTGACTGCTTTTCCAGTTGCCTGGCAGTGCAAGAGTCTCTATTGTTTTATGGATTTCTTACATAGGGTTTTATGCATAATTGTTGAGTGAGTGTCTCTGTGGAGGGTGGGGTTTTCTATTCTGCTATCTTTCTTGCAAGTTTTTTTTTATGGCTTTTGTTGAGTTGATGTTTGAAATAAGACAGTCTGATCCTGAAGTTCACACCTAAAGTTATAACCTTATATACTGCTGAAAGGGATGTGGGAAAAAAATCCAAATTTTAATACGAAGATTTACTGTCCTGTTTTATAATTTCTACCCCCACCCCATACAACAGTGTAACTTCGCCCAAAATTGTTACAGCACAGAAAGCATTTGAAACTTATGTATAAGTGAAAAAAAGACAGACACTAGCATTACATAAAGCTAAAATTTTAGAGAGTGTAAATTAAGTTTTATCTTGAAGAAACCAAAAGACCAGAAAGTTCAATTCACAGTGAATTTATTTAATAATGAATGTAATTTTGTAAAAGAGTGAATAAAAATTTGGTTAAAATGTATTAACCAGTAAAATTTAAAAATAAGAAAATAATTTTATGTCCTATGATACTCACAAAATTTACATTTTAATCATGGTTGTGCAACTAATTTCTAAAAGCAAGAAAGGGATTTCAGCTTAGAATTTTAAAAGTCAAAATGTGTAAGTGCATGTTGTTTTCCATCAAAAGTGTATGAGATACTACAAAATCCATAACTTCTTAGGCTTGAGCAGCAGATCCATAAAGATGGTTATTTTTCTCATTATATTCAAAGGTTTTATCATTTTTTTCCAGAGCATTAACCATTTAATAGATAAACAATTCTTTTTTGAAGTTCTATAATTTGAACATCCTTGCTGATTTTCTTTTATTCTTGTCAATTACCTATTTTCAAGATCTTATTTACATGATTTGAACAGTTGTCTGATATCATTTACATGATGCTCACATAATTACAAAACTATAGCAAAATCTGTAATTTCAGTCTTAGGAAATAGTGAAGTATAAAGTAGATGAGAACAGATGTTGGTATTGGTTAATGCTGGGAGGGAAGAGTTTAATTTAATCCTCTGCATAAGGATTAAATATCAAAATCATCTCATTAGTAATATAGCTCCATTAGAAAATATGACCAATAAATTATGAAGTCATGGGTGATGAATACTCAAAAGTGAGCCTTTAAGTATTTAGAAAAATATGTGATGGTCATTAGGATTCAGTTCACCTAGAACAAGTTATAGCAAAATAATTGCATTTCTTAATTATATAAATAGACTAATAAATGGAAAGAGCTTTGGATGTAGTGTTTCAGGATGTTATCCAGACAATGCACAATATTTCTCACTGTATTACCCTAAGTGTAAAAGAAGTAATAGAGGTTAATGATGATATTTTATGTTGAATCTAAAATGCCATAAGTTGTAAGTTTCTTCATTCTATAAAACAAAAAAGAAAATAATAGAATCGTTTAATCAATACAATACAGTAGTTTTTTTTTTTAATAACTAGAAGTGTTACATTTACTAGAGGAATTATTTTTTAAATAATTTGTATATTTTTTTACATTTCATTCTTAAGTATGTATTAAAGAAAACATTTGGATAAAGCTGTTAAGTTATTTCTAAAGTATTTTTACATTCAGATTCTTCTGAATCCTATTGTACCCCAGTCATTGTGATCTGGTACAGGTTATTTTCCAAAGTAGTGTCAAGATCATTGATGATGATGCAGTAGTTATCAAAATAGCCCTCACTATTTTCTCCAAATTTTTCTTCCAAGTAATTTCCACCCATTTTGTAAGTTTTTATGCTGCTTTTTAAAAATTTAGCGCATGGAATTATGTTTAAACGACACAATAACTGTTGCCTAGCCAGTTATGGGACATCGTTTTGAGTTCAAATCTGTTAAGATGTGAAAACATGTGGGTTTCAGAATCAGTCATATATGGTGGTTGAAAAGTTGTCCTTTGAAGTTATAATTAATATATGAAATCAAACTGGGAAAAATTAATATACTTAATGTTATAGAAATATGCCCTCAGTTCTGTCCTGTTATATTCATTAGTATCTTAGATGACATGAATTTCAAAATTATATATTACATGAAGCTGGAGTGGATGTCAGTAAAGTAGATAATAAAGAACATAATTCAATACAGAAATTTAATAAGGATTTACAGTGGTGCTGTGTGCACTGCTACTTTTCTTCACAGGGAAAGTCCCCACTGATTCAATTTAGTTCACCATGGTGAAGGGACAAAATCTTCCCTTCAGAGGAGAACAGAATATTCACATTCCAGGCTTTATTCGGGAGTAGGTAAGGACAGCTCTTATGGCAGAAATTGTCCAGCATGCTTGGTCAGCAGGTTGTAAATATGCAATAAGTTGGTGAGTAGAGCCCATGCAAAAGGACAATTCCCAGCACTTTTTTGACTCACATAAAAACAAAATGCTGTTTTTAAAATCCTGCTTAAAAACATTACTATGGAATTCTTGAAACTCTTATATGTTGTTAATGTTGACAATGAGCTTAATAGCCATCTAACTGGTTCTTTACCACCTATTTTGAGATTTTTATGTAGTTTGACATCTCACTTTGGTATTTGATACTTATGTTCTTAGGGTTTCTGGTGAAACCTCCACTTTAGCATGCCATCACATGGGTGCATTTAAGATGTTGCAATAGCAGGAAGACTATTACTGGTTAAAGTAGGAAGATCATTAAATACACAATTAGAAACTTCAGATTCTGAGTTTGAATTCACAACAAATTCTTTTTGAGAGTAGCTTTTATCATTTTTGTTTGTTTTGTTAAAATGCACACAATAAATGAAAATTACTTTATCATACACAATTTCAGTTTCCCTCGTTATTAATCCAATACATTTGTACTCCTGGAAAACAGCATACTGATCTTCAGGTGAGAGAGACAATATTGCTATAGATATGATCTTAGAAATTATTTGCTGTAGAAAACTGAAACTAGCAAACTTTCATGTTTATTTATTAGTAACGTATTATGAGCAACATGATTCAAAATTAATAATGACAACAACAGCTTCCATGATTATGGAAGAATGATTATGATAGGTAGTCTTAAACAGGTTGTTGATCCTTGACCTGTTTGTCATTTGAAACCAAATGTGAGTCTTAAGGTCCTTTCAGTTCTAAAATGATTTGATTTATTTTGTTCAAATTTAACACAATAATTGTACAAATTAATTAAGTGTGATGTTTGATATATGTATATATTGTGTAATGGTAAAATTAGTATACCATCACATCAAAATTGTCATTTCTGTGTGGTGAAATTTCAAAGTCCTTTCTTTTATCCAATTTGAATTACACAATATGTTATTCTTAACTTTAGTCACCCTAGTGTCCAATAGAACACCAGAAGTTATTCCTCTTAACTTTGCTTCTCCCTTTCCCTCCACCTACCCTCATCAGCCTTTGGTAACTACTTTTATGAGATCAACTTTTTAGATTCCACATATAAGTGAGATCATGTGGTATTTGTCTTTCTGAGTGCAACTTATTACATTTAACACCCACAAAAATATATAAAAATTTAGTAATAAATTTAACAAAAAATGTAAAAAAAGTCTGTGCAATGGAAAAATAAACATTAATAAAAGAAATTGAGGACAATGCACAAAAAAATGGAACAATATCACATGTTCATGGATTGGAAAGTTTGAAATGGTCTAAATGTTTAAATGACCCAAAGCAATCTACAGATTTAACATGATCTCTATCAAAATATCAGTGACATGCTTCATAGAACTAGGAATAAAAAAGTTCCTAACATTTGTAAGGAACAACAATAGATCTCAAAGAGATAAAGAATTGAGTGAAAAGAGCAAAGTTAGAGGTATCACACTATGTGACTACAAAGCTATAGTAATGGAAACATATCATGGGCATAAAAACAAATACACAAAATAATGGAACAGAATAGACAGTCCAGAATTAAATTTATACAGCTATATCTAACTTATATTTTTGTCTTTTTAAAAATATTTTTTAAAAAACTGTAGTTGTAGATGGACAGCCTGCCTTTATTTTATTTGTTTATTTTTATGTGGTGCTAAGGATTGATCCCAGTGCTTCACACATGTGAGGAAATGACTCTGCCCCAGCGCCCCAACTGATGTTTTAATAAAAGTGCTAAGAATGCACTTTGGGGGAAAGGACAATCTCTCCAATAAAGAACTTCTATATATAGGATGGGGAGCCACGGTTAATTGCAAAACATCTTTATATATTTGAAAAATAAATCATCTCAGGGCATTTGATGAACACTACAGAATGGGAAGCAAGGCATTCATTAATCAACAGTGGTGAGGGTTCTTTGTGAATTGGTCATGTTACTATTTTAAGATTGTTATTTTCAGTTTTCAGAATATTTATTGTCTCTGATAATGAAATAAATATTCAATTTATTTCAAGCACTGAGATTTTATCAAAAGCTTCTTTGAATATTTGTTTACTATGATATATCTTGCAAACTGTCTACAGTCATTTAATTTGGGAGTTGTGCTTCTCTAATTGGAGTGTGTTAGTGTCGAGTTGGTTATTGTTTCTGGTATCCTCTTTTTTCTTGGATTGATCAGGATGAATATATTTGTTATATTCATTTATTTCTTCATTCACTCACTAACTCATTAATTTATCCATCCATCCACTATTTCAGGCCTCCTTGGAAGCAAAGTCACCTTTCAGTTTGGGGGTCAAATCAAAGACGAACTTTGGCATTATCATGACATTTTCTTGACTGATATCCTAGGTACCCACTTAGGGGCACTGACTGAGGAGGCTATTCATAGCCATTTCATGTGTATGAATTACAATTTATCTATTTTTTTTCTAATCCTGCCTTTGGTGTTTTTAGATTTATAATCATACAGGAGTGATACTCTTCTACAAAAACATCATTTTTTAAAAGTTGAAATTTCTCATTTGCTCTGTACATATTCTCTAATTTATTGTCAATGATTTATTTTCACCTTGACATAATTGAGATTTCCAGTATATATGCCTTTGCCTTTTAATTAAGAAGGTGATTGTTTTGATCCTTCTTAACAAGGTAAAAAGGAAAAATAATACAAGCCTTTTGCTGGAACAGTGCTATGGAGAATCCAGAGAGCCATTAACAAAGACAAAGTTTGTGTTCTGAAAAGGTCAGTGACTTATATTGGCTCAGATTATTTTCAGTCCTGATTTTCTTTATCATCAAGTGCTCCTGAATATATTATTGTTAATCTCTTAGTTAACCTAATGAATTATTCCATATATAATATTCATGCTTAACTAAGTAGTGTCATAAGGGTGAAAGAAAAAAAAATTGATTAAAAGAAATGCGCAGACTAAAAGACAAAATGGAAATCAAATTATTCACTTTCATTTTGGCTTTTTCATTGATTTCATTGAAAAGATGAATCATCAAAAGTTTAGCACTCTCTGAGTTCATCTCTTACAAAAACAACTCCGTGTTTCCTACTTGAATTAAATGTAAATTTGACATCCTGAATACAGCCCAAAGTATTTCAGGGTTATAGGTACTTTCATTTTTAAATCCTGACATTAACTAATATATATAGAAAGGTACTTGACTTAACTAATTTATTAATCATTTCCTTATTATAATCTTCTTCAGTCGGATATAAGAAAATGGCTGTCCTTTAAGGCATGTAGGAATGAAGGGTGTCCTAAGCAATTCACCCTGCTCTTCATGCTACTTGTAATACCCTTCAGTAAGAAGACTCTGAAGTGCATGAGGCAAAAGAATTCCATCTTCTAATACGTTTAAATCACATTTCAAACTGCCAGAAATGGTTCAGCATCTATTCTCCATAGCCTGGCAAATTAGGCTATTTTAATACGAGAAAATATAATCTTGATGAAAACTTTTATTTTTAGTTGAGTATGTTGTAAAGGAGGCTTACAAAATCATGGTGTCTGTGTATATGTGAGTGACTATCTACCCCCATATGCTGGCATAGACAGTTGGCATTGCCTTGGCAACTTCACAGGATCAAATTGCTGCATTCAATATTCAGTGAAAGCAAAACCAGCACTGCCTCTTCTCTCCATCTGGAAATGAGAAAAAAATCAATCTCTGTAGGTTTCAGTACTTGTGTGTCTTTTGTTGTAGTCAGACAATTATACAAATTATAATAAGTTCCTTGGGGGCAAGGAAATATTTGTTTGATTTTGTATCAAATAGAACTTTACTAGGACCTGGCTCATAGGAAGTACTCAATAAATAATCTTTTTTTTTTTTGTTATTGTTGTTGTTCTTTTCTAGTACTAGAGATTGAACCCAAGGGTGCTTAACTACTGAGCCACATCCCCAACTTTTTGTTAAAAAAATTATTTTGAGGAAGAATCTTGCTAAGTTGCTTAGGGCCTGGCCTCAACTTGTGATCCTCTTACCTCAGCTTCCTGAACCCTGGGATTACAGGTGTGTGCTACCAAACCCAGCTAAATAATATTTCTTAATCAATAGATTTTTGAAAAAAGAAAATCATATCATTGTTTTTGTATTGTTTCAGAAGTTTTAAAATTGCAGTAAAAGCTTGATGATGTTTATAGCTGTAATACTGAGGTGGTGATTCACAGGAGACTTTGCAAAAATCTCACTTCTGCTAAAGTCAGAAGCTTTACTGCTTCCTTACTAATCTACACATGTTTCTCACTATTGGGTATTAACCCAGAGAGTTAATGTAGTTCCCAGGCTTTTTGCCCCTATAAAACAGGGAGAACATAGAAAGAGAGGGACTCTTACTGAGTTGGCAGGTCAGAAATTATTTTGAAAAGGCTGTATCAATATGAAGTATAACGTGACATTCATTATGGTTGGTCCAGACCTAGGACTCTATACAAAGATTTACTGCATACATTTTCAAATGCCTTCATTCTAATATTTCACCATACTATTTTAGATGGCACCAATATAAAGGCAAATAATTCCTATGTTTATTTTTTGGATATTTTTCTTAAGGATCCACTCATTGAATTGTCGCTTTGAAGAGTCTTTGTGAATACAGACTAGTGATAAGAAAACCTGTGAAGATATTCCTGTATGGATGCTAAGTGTCTCTGACACCTCCAGGTTACTCTTTTTCTTTTAAATAAAGGCAAGTGAACTAATAATTAATCTAAACAGTGGCCATTGAAGCTAAGGGGATCTGTTGCACCCCTCCTCCAACTCCATCAAAAACAGTCTAAGTGACTTCAACAAGAGAAAAACATTATAGAAGTCAGTAAGACTAGTACCAGATACCTTCTTTTTGTAGTTAGGAAGTAAGTTATTTTGAAGTCGAGGCTGGGAACTAATGCTATAGTGTTTTGGGAAAATCAACAATTATGCGAAACCTATAATATAAAAAGTTATTCACCCACCAACACCCAGGCATTTATGATTTTGATACTTTCATGCCTATGGTCCATGGTATTGTGCGTGTATAAGAGAATATAAATAATTGTTTACATATATATAGATTAGTACATTTTATTACTCAATTTATATGCTCTCAATAAGTCAATATTTTTTGAGTACTTGCCATATTAGGAATGACATGTAAATTAAAATATAACATTTGTCTTTAAAAAGTTTACAGTTTAGTTGTGGAAACAGATTATAAGATAAAAACTTTAATATTCTGGGTTACATATGGATATGGAGATATATATTGGTGGCAGTAAAAAGTAAATAAACTAAATTAAAAATTCAATTAATTTAGTGTGGATTATAGTCCAGAGTAACAAAATGTTACTCATTTTGTACAGAGTAACATTAATAGGCCTCAGTTAGTGTGCAATACATTGATTAATAAATTCTCAGAGCAACATTATTAGCAGTAATGATCAAGGAAAAGTATATTTTCAATGATCTGAACTTTACATATTATATGTTTAAGAACAAATTTTAAACATTTAAGAAAAACATATTTCTTTAGTAAACCTTGAGTTTGTTCCATACTCTTTACTTTTTACCAAAGTTCTTTTGTGCATAGTGTGTTAAAATGCAGCACTGATTCTAAATTAGAGGTTAATTAGAAAGTTTACTTTCATTTACTTTCATTCCTTGGTTGTGATGGAAATGTAGTGTTTCCATCTTTTAGAACATTGGTAATTTTTGTGCTCCCAAGGCTGTCATTGGTTTATACTTGACTGTGAAGATAATACCGGAAGCTTCTGGGTTTTTCAATGGGTAGGTTCAAATCTAATTCAAGATATATTCAGAATAGATTTTGTCCCACTTAAGCACATGTAAAACTTTGCTGCCTGTTTTGCACACACTTGACTCATGCTTAACTCATACACTGATGCGTATTCCAGACACATCACACCAGCCTCCTACAGCTTTTCTTCCCACAAACACACAACTAACTCCACATGGTACAACACCCACCACTCGAGGGCCAGTAGGATCACTATAATATATTTCAACAAAGATATATGCAAGGAAGAACACACACAGCTCTCCCACACAGCTTGGAACAATCATGCAGAATGAAGCACAATCTATTCTGGTTTCATATTCCTGTTTTCCAGAGGTGAGTGGGCAGATACAGAGATGATGATGTTGTAATAATCTTTGCAGTCATAAAGGATCTTTAAAAATATTCAGTGAATGCATTTCTAGGGTTGTTCAGTCTTTAACTCTTGGTTTATAAGGATCAATTCACCCACTGTTGGTTTTTTAAAAACTAATTTGCCATACATTCTCCATTACCATCATTTTCTTCCTTACAAAGTACTCAGTCTAGATGGTCAAGAAAAGTTGGCTTTTGCATTTCACAACACCACCAGGTCTTATTATTCCTAGCATTCGAATCCAAATTACAAACAAAATAAATAAAGACAATAAGTTGGGGCACACCCAAGTCAGAAGACTTCACAGATAACACCTCTGAAATAGGAAGGCAATTATTAAAATTTGGGAGTAGGAAGATGTCCTTTAGGCATTCAAGTCTATACAAGTTGCCTGTTTTTCAGCATTAGTAAGTCATAAGTGCTTTGTGGCCTTGAACTGAGTCAGGACAACTGGATCTTCATCTCAGATCTGTTGTTTATTGCCTGCGTGACTTGGAAAAATCCCCATGTTTTTTGGTATAGGTTTCCTTAAAAGTAAACTGGTTTATCCATATTGTTATGTGTATTAAAAGGCAGCTCAAAAATAAATACATACCCTTTTTAAAATATTTACTTTTTAGTTTTGGGTGGACACAATATCTTTATTTGTTTATGTGGTGCTGAGGATCAAATCTATTGCCTCACACATGCTAGTCAAGCACTCTATCTTGGAGCCACACCCCCAGCCCCAATACATACACTTTTATTAGCTGCAACTCTAGGGTTGAAATTGGCAGAGGGGATACAGAGCCAGCTAACATTTATGGAATATCTAATTTTAACCATTTTAAACTAGCAATGCTACCATAGTATTAGACCTTATTTTTTCCTGTTATTTACTAGAAATAGAAAGCAGGAATGCTTTGTATATGTTCCCAAACCAGTAAAAGGTGTAAATAAGCTCAGTCTATTAATGTAACATAACTATGAAAAATTGCCAGGAATTATAATTCTTTGACAAGATGGTATTTTAAGTTTAACTTATATATCATATATTAAGAAATATATCAGTATTTCAAAATTTGATTATTAATTGCTTTTATTCTAATAAAATATTACATTTTACATAATAATTTAAATTTGAATAATGTCCTTTTTAGTTTTTAAAATCTATATTGAAGTATAGAGCAGTAGACATTTTTACATTCATATTTGTATATATTTCTCTGACTAGTTTCCTTTAGGAGGGATTTCTGATTAAAGAATATGAACCTTTTAAAACCTCTTTAGTCATTTTGGAAAAATATTTTCTAAAAAAATACCTCATAAGTAATTACACTATCACCAAATTATATAATTATCTGTCTCCAGCACCTATTCTACTATTAAAAATTATCATTCCTATAGATACTTGCTAGTTTGATTAGTAATAAATAAAATTTATTTTTATTTAAATTTGCATTTATTTAATCTTACTGAAGGTGAACATCTGGTTTTATGTCTATTTTTACAATTAACAACTTAATCTATCTGACATCTGCTTTGTTACATGAGGGGAGGCAAGGATCTATCAGCAATTTCCCTCAAGGGGTAGCAGATTTTTTAAAACATTTTTTAATTTATTGGCGAATCCTCATTTATAATGTTAATTTGTTTTCACACTAATATCAGTGGATGTGTCTGCACAGTCAACAGAGTACCTGACTCAAAGTGAGCACCTTCTCAGAGCCAGAGACATCTAACTTGAGTCCTTCAGGTGGGGTCAGACTTAACTTGATGAATTGGGGCAGGAAAGTCATTGCAGGAAGTAGAATATTCTGTAACTTACCATACTCAAGAGAAAGCCTCACAAGCTGCATATTACTATAAAAGTGGATGCTGGTAAATTCAGTGAGAGCTGGGAAAAGGACCTTTGTATTAGGACTCTTACTAGTTGCAAGTGAAAGAAAAGTTAAAGCTACTCTACAATGATGTACATGTAAAGGAAACTTCTTACTTCCTGCAAATCCTAAAACCAGGAGTAGAACATGCAGGGTTCAAATAATAACCTCAGGCTCTTGTTTATTTCTGTCCTTCTGCTCTTTTTCTCCATCCATTTATCCTCTTGAGGTGGAAAGACTTACCTTCTCACTGTTTCTAGTATAGTACAAAAGATCATTTCTTTTCCCTGGTTACTTAGCAAGTGCTGGAAAACTGGGATCTGAAGACCAAATAAGTTCCACACTTTTTTTTTTAAAGGCCAGAAAGATCAGGATGTTTTTTGTATTTTAAGGGACTAGGAGCAAACAGATAAAAACAAAGACAAATATGTAATTAAGATAATATATGGCTGGGTTCCCAAAGCTCAGAATCTTTGACATCTGTTTTGCCAAAAAACATTTGCCAAGTTCCTTACTTAAGTGAGAGTCCTGTGATCATCCCTGAGATGGACTGACTTAGCTTGGATCACAGGGCTGTGGCTATCTAGCCATACTAGTCAGTTCAAATTGACCAATGGAGGTTTTCTGCCTACCTATGGAAGTTTCTATCTAAAGATAGAACCAGTGTTATTAGAAACATGGACTGAGACTGGGAAAGGAATATATAGCTGCTGAGAAAAATCAGAGGAAATGTAAAGGATTCATGAATTAATAAATATCCAGCATTGTTGTACAAGTTATTTTGAAAAGAACATGATTGAAAGTATCAGGTTGCCACCAAAGGCTAAAGTGTGGACAGGCATGATTATATTTATATTTTATTGCATTAAAGTATTTGAATTAATTTCAGAAATTTAAACTGATATTTTCTCTATGTTTTTCTGTCCCTCATCCTGGAATAGTTTTTCACCTGTACCCCAAGGGCATTTTTCCTTGCCAGGTTACTTTGAAGAGTGTGACTCACAGATTCTGGAAACACAAAGACTAGGACTCAAAAGAAATCTTTAGCCAAAGTTCCAATCAAAGATTTAGACACATGCTGGTAGGGCAAGTTTTCCCTCTTTTAGAAAAGAGGTAAGATTTTGGCAGAGATTTGAGGAAAAAGTCATGACAACTGAAGAAGATGGAAAGGCATTTAATCCTTGAGGGAGTGAAGACTGGGAGGGTAGGAGAATGGATTTGGAGAAAACTTTTGCTTTTGAAAGAAACTTATCAAATTTAATGTGTATGTTTGTCATCTAATAAGCTGATAACATGCATATTTTAATTTAGGAAGTTTAGAATGTGGCTCAAAATCTGAATTTCTTCCAAGATTCCAGGAGATTCCATTGTTAGTGGTCCATGGATTTCCATTGTGAGTAGCAAAGAGAATAAAGTTCTAGGGAGCCACTTGGAACATGATTCAGTGCTCAATTCTATTTCTTATTATTATCCAGGGAGAATTAAAATTTATCAGTGGCTATTCAAAGGGCCATCAGTTCAGAAATTTTGGTTCTAAGTTTTTATTTCTCTTTAATCCCTTTACCCCATTGCTTGTGAGTAACTCAGAAGTAGATTGTCCTTATAATTTAATAGAGCTTTTTTTCTAGAACAGACAATAGAGATTTGGATAACTTGGTGAGTGTTGGCAAAATTAAGAGAAAACCTTATTTCATGTACACTATAGGACTACATATAATCAACATGAAATTTTCCTCTAAACTGGGTAGTAGTAAACAGAGAATTCCTTTAGCACTCTTCACTTCACTATTGGGTGATGGATGGGAACAAGATGCAAGACAGAAAATAAAAACAAACTGCCATAATATTCTGGAGTAGAAATGGTAGTGTTCTATATTGAAATTGAACAAGGCAGTTGATAATATAAAGAGATATATTGTCAATAGAATTGGTGGAATTTAGTCCTTGCTTTTACATGATCTACAGACAATTAAAAGGAATCTTGACTACTTTTAGAATTTGGGAAATTGAATAGATGGGAATATTGCTTAATAAGCTAAAAACAACGGGAAATAAAGCAAGAAAGAGTTCTATGGGAATAAAAAAATCAGGAAAAAGTCTATATAAAGAGAATTTGGGGTGGAGTCTTAAAAAAAGTGACATTATTTAGCTAGAGAAGTGGAGTAGAAGACATTTCCCAGCACAATGAATAGCACCTGCAGAAGTATGTGGCATGAAGGCTTTGAGTGCTTACTGTATGAATGAGAATGTCTGGGGCAAGCATGGGGAGTAAGTTGAGTTCAAACATAGATGAGATCAGATCTCAAAGGTTTTTGAATGCTAACGCTAACTTGCAAATTGTTTCTGAGGACAAAGTGTAGCCTTTCAGGAATTTAAGCAGAGAAACAACATGATCTAATTTGAAAATTGGGAAACCAGAAAGGAAATCATAATTACATCAATGCCTTTTATGTAACGGGCTTTATATGAACTACCTTGCTTTAGCATAGAAATCAGTGGCAGTGGATTTCTAAACACTTACGATGAATTGCAGGAGAGATGAAGCTCTATTCTATGACACAAGGAAATGTTAAGAAATATACTCTGTGTTGGTATTGTCTGAAGCCTGTTTGTGTCTTTTTAAAATTCATATGTTGATGTTGTAACAGTCAAGGTTGGAGTAGTAGGATAGGGCTTCTGTGGGGTTTAGATCAGGAAGACAGAACTACTGTGGATGAATTAGAGCTTTCGTACAGCAAGCCCAAGAGGGACCTCTCCCTTCTACCACAAGGGTACACAGCTAGAAAACATTGTCTGTGAGACAGAAAGCAGGCCCTCCTTGGTTACCCAACAACCAGCACCTTGATCTTGCATTTCTCAGTCTCTAGAACTCTGAGAACTAAATTTTTGAATGTATACTCACTCTATGGTGTTTTGTTGTAAAAGCCTGAATGGACTAAGACTATATTAATTTTGTCTGTAGCAAAAAGGACACACACTGGCTTCCCTTTAATGGTGACAAACACTTTTAAAACCTTTCTTTCCCAGTTCCTTTTACTATTAAGCTACATATTTTGAAATAAATCACTCCTAGTGATGTGCTTTGATTTTTCTAATTTAAATTTCATAGGTGTTCTACACCATTCTTCCTCCCACATAAATAATTTATCCCACATATTTCATTATAAATTTATCACACCTTTGGTTTAAATTAACATTCAGAGTTCACTTAATTATAACTATAAACACTATTTAAACGTGGTCCCATAACTAACCACGATTATATTACCTTTTTATGTAGTGTCATATAGACACCCTGCCCATTCCCATTGTAGTCTGTACAGACTATAATGAGTGTATGAATTTATTTATCCACAATTGGTCATCTAATTTTTTGAAGGCATCTCTCTTGGATGTGTTTACTTATAAAACATAGACTGTGTCAATGTTAGAAAATAGACATTGAGACTTTCCTTTGTCTTGATTTTGGGAATTTCCTTTTCTGGTCTCTACTGTTGAATCTCCTGATTCCAAGAAACTATCATTTCCTCTTTCTTGGTTTATTCCCACACTTTAGTAGAGCATACTCCTAGTAGGTTATTAAGAAATGATGTATAGCAACTAAACGAAAGAGGTAAAAGACCTCTACAATGAAAACTGCAGAATGCTAAAGAAAGAAATTAAAGAAGACCTTAGAAGATGGAAAGATATCCCTTATTAATGGATAGATAGAATTAATATTGTCAAAATAACCATATTACCAAAAGCAATATACAGATTTAATGCAATTTCAATCAAAATCCCAATGACATTCCTTATAGAGATAGAAAAAGCAATCATGAAATTCATCTGGAAAAATAAGAAACCCAAAATAGCAAAAGCAATCCCTAGCAAGAAGAATGAAGTAGGTGGCATCAGTATACCAGACCTTAAATTATACTACAGAGCAATAGTAACAGAAACAGCATAGTATTGAGACCAAAATAGACTTGTAGACCAATGGTATAGA
Organism: Marmota flaviventris; assembly: GCF_047511675.1. Taxonomy (NCBI): domain Eukaryota; kingdom Metazoa; phylum Chordata; class Mammalia; order Rodentia; family Sciuridae; genus Marmota; species Marmota flaviventris. The sequence continues at coordinate 47,067,562 of NC_092504.1, read as the reverse complement.
GGACACAGAGACACTAACCCACATAATTACATTTATCTTATTTAGACAGAGGTGCCAAAACATATATTGGAGATTAAAAATAGCCTCTTTGACAAATGGTGCTTGGAAAACTGGAAATCCATAAGCAAGAAAATGAAATTAAGCCCCTGTCTCTCACCATGCACAAAACTCAACTCAAAATGGATCAAGGACCTAGGAATTAAACCAGAGACTCTGCATCTAATAGAAGAAAAAGTAGGCCCAAATCTCCATTATATCATATTAAGCCTGAATAATAAGACTTCTGTAGCATAAGAATTAAAAATCAAGAATCAATAAATGGGATGGATTCAAACTAAAAAGCTTCTTCTCAACCAAAGAAACAATCAATGACATGAGTAGAGAGCCTACATCTTGAGAGCAAATTTTTATTACATGCACATCAGATAGAGCCCTAATCTCTAAGATACATAAAGAACTCAAAAATCTTAACACCAAAATAAATAGATAGATAGATAGATAAATAAATAAATAAATAAATAATCCAATCAATAAATGGGCCAAAGAACTGAATAGACACTTCTTAGAATATACAATTGATAACAAATATATGAAAAAATGTTCAATGTCTTTAGCAATTAGAGAAATGCAAATCAAAACTACTCTAAGATTTCATGTCACTCCAGTCAGAATGGCAGCTATTAAGAATACAAACAACAATCAGTGTTCGTGAGAATGTGGGGAAAAAAGGCATACTCATACATTGCTGGTGGGACTGCAAATGGGTGCAGCCGATATGGAAAGCATTATGGAGATTCCTTGGAAAACTGGGAATAGAACCACCATTTGACCCAGCTATTCCACTCCTCGATTTACACCCAAAGGACTTAAAAACAGCATACCACAGGGACACAGCCACATCAATGTTTATAGCAGCACAATTCACAATAGCAAAATTGTGGAACCAAACTAGATGCCCTGCAGTAGATAAATGGATAAAGAAACTGTGGTATACATACACAATGGAACATTACTCAGCATTAAAAGAGAATAAAACCATAGCATTTGCAGGTAAATGGATGGACTGAAGAATATAATGCTAAGTGAAGTAACCCAATTCCAAAAAACTCAATGCTGAATGTTTTCTCTGATATAATGATGCTGATTCATAATGGGGATAGGGGAAGCCTGAGAAGAATAGACTTTAGATATTTAGAAGAATAGACTTTAGATAGGGCAAAGGGGAGGGAGGGGAAGGGAGGCGGCATGGGGGTAGGAAATGCATTGGAATGAGATGAGCATCATTACCCTAAGTACAGTATGAAGACACTAGTGGTGTGACTCTATTTTCTGTACTATCAGAGACATGAAAATTTGTGCTCTATATGTGTAATATAATTGAATCACATTCTGTTGTCATATATAACAAATTAGAATAAATTACAATAAGAAATTATGTATAGTAGTTATTTTTTTAGACATTTCATGCCTAAAATATGTTTACCCTGTTTTTCTATTGAATGATATCCAGTGGATAAAGGATTTTTACAGTGCAACTATATTTCCCTCAGAATATTAGAGATACTAATTCATAATCTTTTATCTTTAGTGTTGCTATTAAGATGTTTTATGTAATTTTAAAACCAGATGTTTCCTGTTTTTATTTTTATTTTAACTTTTTAAAATTTTATATTTAATTTAATTTGGGTGTGAGTATTGAAGCTATGACACTTTACCACGAGCTACATCCTCAGTCCTTTTCATTTTGGGACAGACTAATGCAGATTTTCCCAGGCTGGCCTTGAATCTTCGATCATCCTGCCTAGTCTTCCAAGTTTCAAGGATGTGCCTGCCACTGCACCTGGCTTTATTTTTATTTTTATTATTGAAATCTTTTTTAGGATATTCTCTGTAGAATATATAAAATCATATAATATGTTGTGACTATATTTTCACTGATTGTATAGTATTTGGATAGGTCATTTTAATCTGGAGATTTATTTTTCATTAAGAGAAATGTTCTTATATTATTTCACTACTAAATTTCTTTCCTTCATTTTTTTTATTCCTATGAATTATAATTTTTAGATACTAGAATATTGTATTGTGCTTCTTATTTTTAAATCTTTTTTCTTAATTAATATTTGTTTTCCTTTTGTCATGTGAAGGATTTTTTGCATTTTGCCTTTCAAAACTTTTTTCCTGGGGGTGGGTACTTAGGATTGAACTTAGGGTCACTCAACCACTGAGCCACATCCCCGATTCTTTTTGTATATAAATTAAAGACAGAGTCTCACTGAGTTGCTTAGCACCTAACTTTGGCTGAGGAGAACTTTGAACTTGAGATCCTCCTGCCTCAGCCTTCTGAGCCACTGGGATGACAGATGTGAGCCACTGTACCCAGACTTACTTTTAAAATCTTCATATGTACTTAAACTAATTCTTCTATCATAACTTTAGCTTTTAAGATCAATTTATTCTTTTCTGATTATTTATTATTTTGCATGACAGGTTCTTATATCTTGAAGAAAATGTCTTATCGCTTTAGGGATATTAATTATAGGTATATTTTTTAAGTTTCGCTCTGTGTCTTTCCCTATAGTTGATTTTTCTATATTACTTAGTCATTTTCTATTGCCTCTGAGTTTATTATAAAGTTATTTCAGATATATGAAAATATCTGTTGGTAGTCATGGAATTTTAAGATTCCTGTCCCTGTTATACATAACTTACATATTCCTCTGACTTTGTAAATATGATGGTATAGTACCTCCCTTGTTTGGTTATGTTACATTGCAAAGATGGTGAGATTGTTATTCATAGAATTACCTTATGTTATATAAAGCTCCATGTTGGGGAACAGGGGAGAGATATATCTGTTGATCCTGAAGGAGCAAACTGTCCTTGTTGTGAAGAGTCTTGACTTGGAGGCAGAAATCAAGTAGCTGAGAATGATTCTCAATCAAACATGAACAAGAACAATTCTGTAACCATAGGAAAGTGAATTTGATGAATCACCTGGCTGCTCTTTAGATTCTTTTTCTAAATAAGCTCAAGATGAGAACATAGACTGAGTGACATCTTGATTTCAATCTTTAAGACACTGAGCAGAAAGCCTGGATGAGACATATTTGGTTTTCTGACACATAGAACTGAGAACTAGAAAATGGACTTTGTTTGAAGCTCCTAAGGTTGTGATATGATATGATAATGTCTTACACAACAATAGACAATTAGTGTATCTGCTGTAATGACATATCTTCTATTTAAGGAAGAAACACCTCAAAGCTGAATGGAAGCTCAGAGTACATGTGGTATCTGAGTACATGAGCAGTATGTCATTACTGTCACCTAATTCATGTTTCTGGCTCAATTTCACATCAAAATGTTGGTCTTTCATTGACACCCCTGAGACTCTCTACAACTTTATATTTTAAAAACTTGGTGAAAACTAGTAACACACTTCCAAGAAGCCTAGCTAACTCCAAGTAGGGTACTCAAAAAGATAATCACACCCAGACATGTCACAGTCAAAATATTGAAAGCCAATAAATCTTGAGAGTCAAAAGAGAAAGATGAGTCATTACATATAAGAAATTCCAATAAAATTAACAGTTAACTTCTCTTCTGAAGCTATGGATGCCAGTAGGTAGTGGGACAATATATTCAAAGTGCTAAAAGTGAAAAAACAAAACAAAATTGTCAGCCAAGAATTTTATATTTAGCAAAAATATCTTTTTAAATGAAGGAATAATAAAGACGTGTCCAGATTAGTAAAAATAGAGATTTGTTGCTAGCAACTCTTTTTCAAAAATCTAAAAAGGAACAGAGTTCTTGAAGCTGAAAGCAAGTGACACCCAACAATAATTCAAATCAACACACTGGCAAAAGAGTGCTGTTAAAGACAGTATGCTGTTAATTATACAAGTCAGTATAATTACATATTTTCATGCAATTATATTCTTTTTAAAATTGATTTCAAAGTAATTGCATAAAATGATATGTATGTAATTATATTGTTGAGCTTATAATATAGAAACATAATATATTTGATAAAAGCAGCATGATGGGTGGGTGGGAGCAAAGATTTATTGGAATAAGGAAATGATACCATATGGTAATGAGTATTCACAGGGGGGGAAATGAAGATAACAAGATATAGTAAATAGGAAGAATAATATTACAAACTCTAAATGTATATTTGAACTTGTTTCTTTTCACATCTTGTTTAAAAAGTTGTAACATTTAAAATGTATTGATTATATTTCTGTTTTTAGGGTTTGCAACATACATAAATGCAGTATGTATAAAAATAATGGCATAAAGATGTGGGGCATATAGCATGCATAAATAATGTTTTATGTTTCAAAGGAATCTTGTAAATAAAAATGTGCAGTAGATTTTGATAAGATATGTATTTTAAGTTCTAGAGCAATCACTAAGAATATAATTTAAGACTAAGTAGAACTTTTGAAAAAATTAAAATGTTACTAGACCATATCCATTGAATTTAAAAAAAAGCAGCAAAAGAGGAACAAAAATGCTATGAGGCATATAGAAAACAAATGTAAAATGAAAATGTAAGGCAACTATATCCATAACAACATAAATAAAATGACTTAAGCAATCAAATCAAAATTCAAATATTTTTAGATTAAAATAAAAATAGGTTCCAACTACATGCTATATCAGAAATCACATTTTAATTTTGGGAGTACCAGGGATTGAACTCAGGGGCACTCAGCCACTGAGTCACATCCCTAGCCCTATTTTGTAATTTTTTTAGAGACAGGTTTTCACTGAGCTGTTAAGCGCCTCACCATTGCTGAGGCTGGCTTTGAACTTCTGATCCTTCTATCTGAGCCTTTGGAGCCGCTGGGATTACAGGTGTGCGCCATTATGCTTGGCAGGAATCACATTTTAGATTCAAAGATAGAAATAGGTCGAATGTAAAAGGTTGAAAAAGATATGTCATGTGAATAGTAACCACAGAGGCCATATTACTATCAAACAAATTAATTGATTCATACTTGTAATAATTTCTTGGTGTATCTACATGTCAAATCATCATGCTGTATATTAAACATTCAATTTTCATTTGTGAATTATTTCTCCTTAAAACTGGAATAAAGATATGATGAATAAAATGAATAAATGAATATATGATGAATCACAGAATGATTTGGCAAAGTTGTTTTCCTGAGTGACCCAATCATAGTAGCTACAGGGCTTTTTTTTTTGTTCCTGGGGCAGGTCAGGTTTTCAAGATCCAAATCTTTGAGTTTCAATACTGGGGCAGAACATGGCCAGGTGCAGAGGTGGTACTGTTAATGGAAATCACATTCAGCAAGAGACCAAGCATCACTTGGAGGATTGGAGAAATCAGGTTTATTTACGCCCATGTTTCCCAGGTAATCCAGTACTTTGAAGTTCTGGACTCTGAACTGAGGTTACATGGGACTTTTATAGGAAATTTGACATCGTTTCTTGAACATTGGTAGGTTTGAATGCTTGGCCTATGTGACCAAAGACAATGCATAGGGAATTTACGATAAGTAGTTCACAGGTGTTGAACAAAGGCAGTAAAATATCTGCACTTGTTATCATGAAGTGGCCTTCTCCATAGACAGCAGTAACTCAAGATAACTTGAGTTTTCCTCCCTAAGAGCTATAGTTCTAAGAACTAAACCAACAAGGTCAGTAAATTTGCATTTTATGTAAATTATCCATCCATTTTCTTTCTTTTTTTTTTTTGGTGGGGGATGGAGAGCAACATTTTTCTTCTCCATATACTGTGCCAGTGTTCTCAAGACTACATTATTTCTGGTACAATTTTCTAAAACTGGGATTGTCTGCTTGGTTGGAATAGAGTAATTGCCTAAATGGAAAAGTTAGGGAAAATGATTTAGGGTAAAATAAAAGTTTTAAATCTTTTAAAGGATTTCAATCAATTTTCTTCTTTTAAACCCTGATTCATGCTTTGACTTGAAACTTTTCCAAGATTTCCAGCAGGGATTTGTATTCTCCTTTCTGTCATATTAGTCACCCTCTGTCTGCTTTTCATCTTTCCAGCACTTACTTTTTTTATACATATCATCTTTTCTTTTCCTCTTTGTCTTTTTTGAGTATTGGTTTTAAAAATTATTCTGTTTACTATCAGTATAGTGAGACCTCGGAGTGAAAATAAACAAAATTATTCAATCTACTATGTTTAATAAGTATAACTTGTCAAAAATAAGTCAGGAAAGTAAAAACAAATGATTTTGGTTTAAGCAGATCTCAGTTCAAGTACTAGGTTAGTCTCATGCTAATGGGGTTAAAAAGATGGTTTATGAGTTTTTCTTCACTCACTGGTTTCTCCACAGGAAACATGCATGATAACATCTACTTCATGGGTCTTACAAGAGAAGAAGTATCTATGGTGTTCCTAGCTTGATTCTTTGTGGGTAATCATCACTACCACTATTGTCCTTGTCATCATCATCTTCCTCCTTATCATCTATGATCCAGATAATATTATATGACTAAAGTGTCTTGGATCAGTGTTTGAAATTTTCCACATACTTAATAATTTCATGCAGTTTTCAACTATATATATATATTATAGCTTTATTTATTTATGTATTTTTTTTAATGTGGTGTTGAGGATCGAACCCAGTGACTCGCACATGCTAGGTGAGGGCTCTACTGCTGATCCACAATCCCAGCCCAGTTTCTTTTCTTTTTAAATGAAAAAGAATTTGCAGGCTCTCTATTTACCTCTCTTATTGTATCTTTTGCTGAGAAAAAACTTTTTAGTTTGAGTAAGTCCCATTTGTTGATTCTAGTTATTAACTTTTGTGCTATGGGTGTCCTATTGAGGAATTTGGAGCCCGACCCCACCGACTGTAGATCGTAGCCAACTTTTTCTTCTATCAGACGGCGCGTCTCTGATTTGATATCAAGCTCCTTGATCCATTTTGAATTAACTTTTGTGCATGGCGAGAGAAAGGGATTCAGTTTCATTTTGTTGCATATGGATTTCCAGTTTTCCCAGCACCATTTGTTGAAGATGCTATCCTTCCTCCATTGCATGCTTTTAGACCCTTTATCAAATATAAGATAGTTGTAGTTTTGTGGATTGGTTTCTGTGTCCTCTATTCTGTACCATTGGTCCACCCGCCTGTTTTGGTACCAGTACCATGCTGTTTTTGTTACTATTGCTCTGTAATATAGTTTGAAGTCTGGTATCGCTATACCGCCTGATTCACACTTCCTGCTTAGCATTGTTTTTGCTATTCTGGGTCTTTTATTTTTCCATATGAATTTCATGATTGCTTTCTCTATTTCTACAAGAAATGCCGTTGGGATTTTGATTGGCATTGCATTAAACCTATAGAGAACTTTTGGTAATATCGCCATTTTGATGATGTTAGTTCTGCCTATCCATGAACAGGGTATATTTTTCCATCTTCTAAGATCTTCTTCTATTTCTCTCTTTAGGGTTCTGTAGTTTTCATTGTATAAGTCTTTCACCTCTTTTGTTAGGTTGATTCCTAAGTATTTTATTTTTTTTGAAGATATTGTGAATGGAGTGGTTGTCCTCATTTCCATTTCAGAGGATTTGTCGCTGATATACAGGAATGCCTTTGATTTATGCGTGTTGATTTTATATCCTGCCACTTTGCTGAATTCATTTATTAGCTCTAATAGTTTCTTTGTAGACCCTTTTGGGTCTGCTAGGTATAGAATCATGTCATCTGCAAATAGTGATAATTTAAGTTCTTCTTTTCCTATTTTGATGCCTTTAATTTCTTTCGTCTGTCTAATTGCTCTGGCCAGTGTTTCGAGAACTATGTTGAACAGAAGTGGTGAGAGAGGGCATCCCTGTCTTGTTCCAGATTTTAGAGGGAATGCCTTCAATTTTTCTCCATTCAGAATGATGCTAGCCTGAGGCTTAGCACAAATCTTTACTCCTCACACTTCAGATAGAGCCCTAATATCCAGAGTATACAAAGAGCTCAAAAAATTAGACAATAAGAGAACAAACAACCCAATCAACAAATGGGCCAAGGACCTGAACAGACACTTCTCAGAGGAGGACATACAGTCAATCAACAAGTACATGAAAAAATGCTCACCATCTCTAGCAGTCAGAGAAATGCAAATCAAAACCACCCTAAGATACCATCTCACTCCAGTTAGATTGGCAGCCATTATGAAGTCAAACAACAACAAGTGCTGGCGAGGATGTGGGGAAAAGGGTACACTTGTACATTGCTGGTGGGACTGCAAATTGGTGCAGCCAATTTGGAAAGCAGTATGGAGATTTCTTGGAAAGCTGGGAATGGAGCCACCATTTGACCCAGCTATTCCCCTTCTCGGTCTATTCCCTAAAGACCTAAAAAGAGCATGCTACAGGGACACTGCTACATCGATGTTCATAGCAGCACAATTCACAATAGCTAGACTGTGGAACCAACCTAGATGCCCTTCAATGGATGAATGGATAAAAAAAATGTGGCATTTATACACAATGGAGTATTACTCTGCATTAAAAAATGACAAAATCATAGAATTTACAGGGAAATGGATGGCATTAGAGCAGATTATGCTAAGTGAAGCTAGCCAATCCCTAAAAAACAAATGTCAAATGTCTTCTTTGATATAAGGAGAGTAGCTAAGAACAGAGTAGGGTCGAAGAGCATGAGAAGAAGATTAACATCAAACAGGGATGAGAGGTGGGAGGGAAAGGGAGAGAGAAGGGAAAATGCATGGAAATGGAAGGAGACCCTCAGAGGTATACAAAAGTACATACAAGAGGAAGTGAGGGGAAGGGGAAAAATAATACAAGGGGGACAAACGAATGTCAGTAAAGGGGGCAGAGAGAGAAGAGGGGAGGGGAGGGGAGGGGAGAGGAGGGGAGGGGGGATAGTAGAGGATAGGAAAGACAGCAGAATACAACAGACACTAGTATGGCAATATGTAAATCAATGGATGTGTAACTGATGTGATTCTGCAATCTGTATATGGGGTAAAAATGGGAGCTCATAACCCACTTGAATCAAATTGTGAAATATGATATATCAAGAACTATGTAATGTTTTGAACAGCCAACAATAAATAAAAAAAAAAAAAAAAAAAAAAGAAAAAGAATTTGCTTTGGAAAGAACATGAATTACAATATTGGGGCACATTCAGGTGGAAACACAAATGGGAAAACTAAATAGAATTTTGAAAGTTGGATGGAATGGAATGATAGTTGATAAAGTGTTCATAAAGTTCTAGTGGGATAATTAACCTTTGAATCTTTAGAAAGGAGATACATAAGGCATTTTTGACTTACATATGATACTGGAGGAGGAATTCAAGATATAAAATATATATATATATATATATATATATATATATATATATATATATATAAAATCTCTATTCTTCAGATAATCACAATTTTGAAATTTTGATTTTCTTCTTTTCAGTCTGTGTTTTTTTTTGTTTGTTTTGCTTTTAATATTATGGCTTTATAGCCATCATTTCCTCCCTGTTTAATATAACTTGCTTGTATTCATGGGTAATGTGGTCTTCAGCATGAATAATTCATTTATAAAATAATGAGCACTTCCTCATCATTTCAAATTAACCACATGTATATTAAGTTGAAAGTTAAACCAAGTTGACATCTTGGTGAACCAGTAACACCAGACTAGAATCTGATTTGCAGAAATGATGAGAACTCAGGATTATAAAAAAAAATATTCAAATCATTAGGAAACAGAAGAAGTAAATATAGATTTCTGACTCATATAAATAATTAAAGCTGACTACTTAATATTTAATGTGAACATCAACATATATTAAACTATGACTAGTGTTTAAAGCAAAACACTTTTTATTTGTACATTTATTTCCAGAAGATAAGAGTCTTCCAGTACTTTGTAAATATTATCTCTGTATAGAGAGCACTTTATTCAGGGAAGATAATTTTTGAATGGAAGATTATCCCATGGTTATGGTTTGGATGTGAGGTGTCTCCCAAAAGCTCACACATGAGACAATGTAAGAAAATTCAGAAGAGAAATGATTGTTAGAGCCTTAGCCAATTAGTGAATTTATCTCCCTATAGGGATTAACTGAGTTGTAACTGAAGCCAGAGGGTGTGGCCAAAGGAGATAGGAATTGGAGGCGTGGCTTTGGGGTATGTATTTGTATCCTGTAAGTGGAGCCCCCTCTCTCTGTTTTCTGATTACCATGTGAACTGCTTCCTTCTACCACACTCTTCTGCCATGATGACCTGCCTTACTTCAAACGCCAAGGAATGGAGACTACTATCTATGGATTGAGACCTCTGAAACTGTTAGCCCCCAAATAAACTTTGCTTCCTTTATATTGGTTGGGTCTTTTAGACAAAGCAGTGAAAAAGCTGACTAAAACACTGACTAAAATGAATTAAATATTTTTCAGAGTGGCTGTTTTGCACACATATCCAGTTTTCAGATTTGGAATCCATGTGATTGTAAAGTGATTAGTAAGTTGTCGATGTAGTTTGTAATCATTCCAAGAAAGGATGTCTGTAACATTAAAATTGCTGAAGCACAAATATTTATCACTGGTCCAATAAGATTTTATGTACCCTGTAACTGCAATGTTATATATTTTATGCTTCTTCCATCTTTGGTGTAATATACACAAAGTTTTTTTTTTTTTAATTTCACAATCAGTAGACATCTCTCTAAACAATAATTTATTAGAGCCTCATGTGTATTAAATGTTTACAATGATCATTATTTTCCCTGTAGGTGGTAATAAAAGTTCAGATAACCTGAACCCACATTGTTTATATTTTGAAATTGCTTCAGGCTATGCTATAATTATCTTTAATTTCCTTAGATCTATCATATTTATAAACTTCTCTGATCTATTTGCTTTGAAAAATACTATTAATGCATCTATTGCTTATGTAGCATCATGAACATTAAGGTTAAGTTCAGAACAGGGTGTATTTCCTTAAGTTGAAAAAACAAAGGAGGAGAACCTTGTATGGTGGTACCTGCCTTTAATTCTAGCCACTCATGAGGCTAAGGCAGAAAGATTCCAAGTTCAAGGCCAGTTTGGGCAACTTAGTGAGCCCCTACCTCAAAAAATAAAATAAAAAGTAAATTGAAAGTTTACAAATGAGGCCATGGATAGAACTCAGTGGTAGAGGCTCCCTGGGTTCAATCTGCAACTCCCCACCCTTCAAAAAAAAAAAAAAAAAAAAAACAGAAAAACATTAAAGATTCTGTTTTAGTCCTTAATTTTGTGTGATTGGGTAAAGGGAGAAAAGAGTAAAAGGAGATTCTTTTCCCCCTTGTAGTTTGCTTGAAATACAATATGGCTTATCAAATATTTGATAAATGCTTATTCATATGCACAATATAGACATATTGTGACTATAACACCATAAACATAGTATTATGGTTTAGATATTAGATGTCCAACAAAAGCTCATGTGTGATAGAATATAAGAAGGTTTAGAGGTAAAATGATTGAATTATGAGAGCTTTAACCTAATCAGTTTATTAATCTTCTGATAGGGATTAACTGAATGGTAACTGAAGACAGGTAGGGTGTGGCTGGAGGAGGTGGGTTTTCAGGGGCATGCCTTGGGGGTATATATTCTGTGTCTGGTGAAAGGAGTCTCTCACTTTCTGTTTCTGATCACCATGTGAGCCCCTTCCCTCTACCGCACTCTTTCGCCATGATGTCCTGCCTCACTTTGAGCCCCGTGGAATGGAGCCACTGTCTATGGACTGAGACCTCTGAAACCTTAAGTCCCCAAATAAATTTTTCCTCATATAAAATCATTCCTGTCAGGTCTTTTTAGTCATAGTAATGAAAAAGCTGACTAAAACACATAATAAGTAAAATGAATTTTGTGACAAACAGGGTTACTATGTAAAAGCAGCTGGATGAATAACCTAGATTTTAAAATTCTAGTCCAGTTTTGTCACTGACCTGTTTTGTGATTTTAAGTAACTTACTCCATTCATTTTTGTTCTAAAATAGAGATTGTCACATTGACTCAACTAATGGTTTTGTGAGAGAGAATAATTAATAAAAAGAAGTGTGAAGCAAGTAGCCAATGATTGCTGCTAAAGCAGTTCATAGCCTCAGAACCTGAAGAGGTGATAGGGCATTTTTCATTTTCTTATATTTGGTTAGCAGGATGTTTAACATCAAGTGTTGGCCATATATTCTAAAAGCAATCACCCCAGAAGCCTGCCTGGTTTAGGGGAGAGAGTATCCAAATCTTACTGGGAGATGTCATTGTATAAGGTCAAATGTTTCTCAGGAAAAATATTTCCTCATTTGAAAAGGATGCATAAACATCCTTCTTAGTCATCTAGTTATTATGCAGATCATACTACTTTGAAGACCAGGAGGGTCATTTGGAAAATATGAGTGTTAAACAAATGTAAGATAGTTCTATGAGTGTTTCAGAATCAAAATATACCATAGGTAAATTATGGCAGACATCCAGAAAACTGCAGTGATTCCCACTTCAATAGTATTCATACCTTTAATTCTTTTTGAATTAAAATAATTTCCCTTCTGCTAGGAAAGTTGTGAATGCCCAGATCACGATCTTGCAAAGTTCTAAGTTGACCTGTCATTATCCTTCATTTTTCCTCCAAGTTTCCTTAGAAAATAATATCTACACGTTTTTTTCTTTCTCAATATTCACACTTTTTTTGTCAACAGTGTTTTAGTTTCCTAAATTCAAATAAAACCATTCAGTGGTTACAAAGAACAGTTTAGTCACCACACTTGATGACTTCTTTCATTTCTTATTCTCATTTGAACTGTCTACTATATTTCACTGTGTTGATTGTTCTCTATTTCCTGAAATTGTTGTTCCCTTGCTTCCTTTAAAATGGTCTCTGCTGATATTCCAATGAGTTCTTTTGTCACTTCTTGCTTTCCTAAGCATTTCAGGCTCACCAACCCTGCCCACAAAGCATGGTTACTACTCAAAGTTCTGTCTTCAGCCTTTCCCCCTTTTCTCTCTTACCTATTTTTATTTAAATATTAAATTATTATTTATGACTTAAATTATCATTTTAATGAGGATAAATCAAAGTTCTATTTCTATCCTTAGTCTCTACTATTTTTCCATTGTTTCTGTACATATTTCTATAGATACTTCTGAAATTGGTAACATCAATATGCTTGATGTATCTCACCTTTATGATATGGCTTATTTTCTTTTTGGTCTCATCCATTTCCATATCTTTTCATAATAAAACACTAAAAATGCAATTGTTGTGTACTTTTTTTGGCTTCTAATTTTATTTTTTATGCATTAAATTTGAAAGACTGTGAATTAGTAACTAAGTAAGAGTGTACTGAACTTTAAGTAGGTTGTCAGTTACTAAGTTGTAAAAAATTAAGACTAATATCACTAACGGTTGAAATCGTGTATTTATTTTTTTATTGGTTGTTCAAAACATTACAAAGCTCTTGACATATCATATTTCATACATTACATTCAAGTGGGTTATGAACTCCCATTTTTACCCCAAATACAGATTGCAGAATCACATCTGTTACACATCCATATTTTTACATAATGCCATATTAATAACTGTTGTATTCTGCTACCTTTCCTATCTTCTACTATCCCCCCTCCCCTCCCCTCCCATCTTCTCTCTCTACCCCATCTGCTGTAATTTAATTCTCTCCCCCCCCCTTTTTTCCCATTCCCCTCACAACCTCTTATATGTAATTTTGTATAACAGTGAGGGTCTCCCTCCATTTCCATGCAATTTCCCTTTTCTCTCCCTTTCCCTCCCACCTCATGTCTCTGTTTAATATTAATCTTTTCCTTCTGCTCTTCCTCCCTGCTCTGTTCTTAGTTGCTCTCATTATATCAAAGAAGACATTTGGCATTTGTTTTTAGGGTTTGGCTAGCTTCATTTAGCAAAATCTGCTCTAATGCCATCCATTTCCCTGCAAATTCCATGATTTTGTCATTTTTTAGTGCTGCGTAATACTCCATTGTGTATAAATGCCACATTTTTTTTTATCCATTCATCTATTGAAGGGCATCGAGGTTAGTTCCACAGTCTAGCTATTGTGAATTGTGCTGCTATGAACATCGATGTGGCAGTATCCCTGTAGTACACTCTTTTAAGGTCTTCAGGGAATAGTCCGAGCAGGGCAATAGCTGCGTCAAATGATGGTTCCATTCCCAGCTTTCCCAGGAATCTCCATACTGCTTTCCAAATTGGCCGCACCAATTTGTAGTCCCACCAGCAATGTACAAGAGTACCCTTTTCCCCACATCCTCGCCAGCACTTGTTGTTGTTTGACTTCATAATGGCTGCCAATCTTACTGGAGTGAGATGGTATCTTAGGGTGGTTTTGATTTGGATTTCTCTGACAGCTAGAGATGGTGAGCATTTTTTCATGTACTTGTGGATTGATTGTATGTCCTCCTCTGAGAAGTGTCTGTTCAGGTTTTTGGCCCATTTGTTGATTGGGTTATTTGTTATCTTATTGTTTAATTTTTTGAGTTCTTTGTATACTCTGGATATTAGGGCTCTATCTGAAGTGTGAGGAGTAAAAATTTGTTCCCATGATGTAGGCTCCCTATTTACCTCTCTTATTGTTTCTCTTGCTGAGAAAAAACTTTTTAGTTTCAGTAAGTCCCATTTGTTGATTCTAGTTATTAACTCTTGTGCTATGGGTGTCCTATTAAGGAATTTGGAGCCCGACCCCACAGTATGTAGATCGTAGCCAACTTTTTCTTCTATCAGACACAGAGTCTCTGATTTGATATCAAGCTCTTTGATCCATTTTGAGTTAACTTTTGAGCATAGCAAGAGAAAGGGGTTCAGTTTCATTTTGTTGCATATGGATTTCCAGTTTTCCCAGCACCATTTGTTGAAGATACTATCCTTCCTCCATTGCATGCTTTTAGCCCCTTTATCAAATATAAGAAAGTTGTAATTTTGTGGATTGGTCTCTGTGTCCTCTATTCTGTACCATTGGTCCACCCGCCTGTTTTGGTACCAGTACCATGCTGTTTTTGTTACTATTGCTCTGTAGTACAGTTTGAAATCTGGTATCGCTATACTGCCTGACTCACACTTCCTGCTTAGTATTGCTTTTGCTATTCTGTGTATTTGTTTTTCCATATGAATTTCATAATTGCTTTCTCTATTTCTACAAGAAATGCCCTTGGGATTTTGATTGGCATTGCATTAAACCTATAGAGAATTTTGGGTAGTATCGCCATTTTGATGATGTTAGTTCTTCCTATCCATGAACAGGGTATATTTCTCCATCTTCTAAGGTCTTCTTCTATTTCTGTCTTTAGGTTTCTGTAGTTTTCGTTGTATAAATCTTTCACCTCTTTTGTTAGGTTGATTCCCAAGTATTTTATTTTTTTTTGAGGATATTGTGAATGGGGTAGTTGTCCTCATTTCCGTTTAAGAAGATTTGTCGCTGATATACAGGAATGCCTTTGATTTATGTGTGTTGATTTTATATCCTGCCACTTTGCTGAATTCATTTATTAACTCTAGTAGTTTCTTTGTAGACCCTTTTTATTATTATTACTTTGAAATAATTTGAAAAGTATTGGTATTAATTCTTCTTTGAAGGTTTTGTAAAACTCCGCTGTATATCCATCCGGTCCAGGGCTTTTCTTGGTTGGTAGTCTTTTGATGGCTTCTTCTATTTCCTCCTTTGTTATTGGTCTGTTTAAATTGTGTGTATCTTCCTGACTCAATCTGTGCAAATCATATGACTTAAGAAATTTATCGATATCTTCACTATCTTCTATTTTATTGGAATATAGGGTTTCACAATAATTTCTAATTATCTTCTGTATTTTTGTAGTGTCCGTTGTGATATTGCCTTTTTCATCCCGTATGTTAGTAATTTGAGTTCTCTCTCTTCTTCTCTTTGTTAGCATAGGTAAGGGTCTGTCGATCTTATTTATTTTTTCGAAGAACCAACTTTTAGTTTTATCAATTTTTTCAATGTTTTTTTTTTTTGTTTCAGTTTTGTTGATTTCCGCTCTGATTTTAATTATTTCTTGCCTTCTACTACATTTGCTGTTGTTTTGCTCTTCCTTTTTTAGGGTTTTGAGATGAAGTGTGAGTTCATTTATTTGTTGGTTTTTTCTTTTTTTGAGGAATGAACTCCAGGAAATGAATTTCCCTCTTAAAACTGCTTTCATTATGTCCCATAGATTCCGATATGTTGTGTCTGTATTTTCATTTATCTCTAAGAATTTTTTGATTTCCTCCTTTATGTCTTCTGTAACCCATTGATCATTCAGTAACATATTGTTCATTTTCCAGGTGATGCAGGATTTTTCCTTCCTTCTTTTATCATTGATTTCCAGTTTCATTCCATTATGATCAGATAAGATGTAAGGTATTATCTCCACACCTTCATATTTACTAAGAGTTGCCCTATGGCATAATATATGGTCTATCTTTGAGAAGGATCCATTTGTTGCTGAGAAGAACGTGTATCCACTTGATGATGGTTGATATATTCTATATATGTCGGTTAAGTCTAGGTTATTGATTGTGTTATTGAGTTCTATAGTTTCTTTATTCAGCTTTTGTCTAGTGGATCTGTCCAATGGAGAGAGCAGTGTGTTGAAGTCACCCATAATTATTGTGTTGTGGTCTGTTTGACACTTGAACTTGAGAAGAGTTTGTTTTATGAACGTTGCAGCACCATTGTTTGGTGCATACATATTGATAATTGTTATGTCTGGTTGGTGGATGGTTCCTTTTAACAGTATATAGTGTCTTTCTTTATCCCTTTTGATTAACTTAGGTTTGAAGTTGATTTTATTCGATATGTGTATGGCCACTCCTGCTTGCTTCCGAGGACCATGTGAGTGGTATGATTTTTCCCAACCTTTCACCTTCAGCCTGTGTATGTCTTTTCCTATCATATGAGTCTCCTGAAGGCAGCATATTGTTGGATTTGTTTTTTTAATCCAGGTTACTAGCCTTTGTCTCTTGATTGGTGAATTTAAGCCATTAACGTTTAATGTTACTATTGATATATGGTTTGTACTTCCAGTCATGCTTATTTATTTATTTATTTTAATATGGCTCATTTTTCCTTTTTGGTTATATTTTTTCTTCCCTTTACTGAGTTACCTCCCACTCTTAGTTTTGGGTGCTGTTTTTCAATTCCTCTTTTTGTAGTGTTTTGTTCAAAATGCCTTGCAGTGCTGGTTTTCTGGCTGCGAATTCTTTTAACTTTTGTTTATCGTGAAATATTTTAATTTCATTGTCAAATCTGAAGCTTAATTTTGGTGGATACAGTATTCTTGTTTGGAATCCCTTATTTTTCAGTGTTTGAAATAAGTTGTTCCAGGATCTTCTTGCTTTCAACGTCTGTGATGAAAAATCAGCCATTAACCTAATTGGTTTACCCCTGACTGTAATCTGCCTCCTTTCTCTCATAGCTTTTAATATTCTCTCCTTGTTCTGTATGTTGGATATCTTCATAATTATGTGTCTTGGAGTTGGTCTATTACGGTTTTGTATGTTTGGGGTCCTGTAGGCTTCCAGGATTTTGCAATCCATTCCATCTTTCATATCTGGGAAGTTTTCTAAGATTATTTCATTCAATAGATTGTTCATTCCTTTGGTTTGAACCTCTATACCTTCTTCTATCCCGATGACTCTCAAGTTTGGTTTTTTTGTGACATCCCATATCTCTTGGATAGATTGCTCGTGATTTCTTAGCGTCCTTTCTGTGTTGACTATATTCTTTTCAAGTTGATAAACTTTGTCTTCATTATCTGATGTTCTGACTTCTATTTGATCTAGTCTATTTGTAATATTCTCATTTGAGTTTTTAATTTGGTTTATGGTTTCCTGCATTTCTAGGATTACTGTTTGATTTTTTTTTTTTAAATCTCTATCTCCTGGTAGAGCTCACTCTTTGCCATTTGAATTTGCTTATGTAATTTGTTTTCAAAATATACTTTCATTGTTTGGACTTGCTGTCTAATGTCTTCTCTAAGATTCCATTCCATCTGAGTTAGGTATGCCTTGAGTTCTTTCTCTGTCCATTTTTCTGATACCTCTAGGTTCTCCTGTGAATTTAAGTTGTCCTGCATTGTTTGTAATCCTTTTTTCCCTTGTTTTTTCATGGTGCTCACATTACTTTCCAACTATGTTTGACTGCTGTGTTTCTGTTTTCTCCTTTAAATTTGTTTTGGTTTTTATAGTTCCAATATCTCTCCTGTTCTACACTGCACTAGCTGCGATCTGTCGGAAACCGGTGATGGTTACGTCAGCTCTCCAAGATGGTGGCCGCTGGCTTCCTTGGTGGGCTGTCCGGTGTGGAGGACAGAACTGGACCGCTTCCTTCCCCCGTCTCAAACCCAGAACTCAGCTCGGAGCACAGTGAGTACAGAGCCGGCAGGACCCCACAGAATCCACAGCACTGTTCCTCTGCATTGCTGGTACGCTGTTTCCCAGCATGCCGCAGTCTCTAGTAGCGGGGCGGGTCACCGATCAAACAGCCTGAATCTCTTGGCTCACGGTTCACTCGCGCTTGAGCCCCAGTAACCGATCCTCGAGTGATGGAAATCCTTCCTCTACATTTCGGTGCACCCCAATTTTGCTGGAAATTCCTAACAAGATAGCTTTTGGCTGTTCTAACTCATTTTTCACCTGCGCAGTGACGCGGTACACGGGGGTGATGCGCTGTATTTGCCGCCATCTTCCTCCTCCTGAAATCGTGTATTTAATTTTGTTTACTTCTCTTGGATTAAGTTCAGCCTCAGCATGAAGGTTGATTTCTATTTCTATGTGTTTTGGAGAAGAGGGCAAGAGAGTTATTTATATACAGAGAGTCAAAACTTAATCCAGATCAATAGTTCATTTTGTTACCTACATTTTTCTTTTCTCCAGTTTCTTAATATAGAAGCAGATTTATGTTCTATCATTCAAACACACTGATTGAATGCTTAAAGAATTCAAAAACTTTACTAAAGTTTATGAAAGATACAAAAAAATTAGGCAATTTTTATGCCAAAGAATTTGGCATCTTGATATAAATTATGTGTAAGGATATGTGTAAAAAAATTTATAATTCTGAAGTGAAGTAAGTGTCTTAAGAGAAGAAGAGATAAGGTGCTATTAGATTTTATGATATGTAATAAAATATATGTGGCTTAGTGTTTACACCCATTTGCAGGCTGCAACTTTATTTTTCTTTGATGTCCACAGCTTTTTATAATGAGAAGCTGAGCCATGTAGTGTTTATTAGGCTCCTGAAATCTTAGAGTGCGACTGCCTACGTCAGACCTACTATCTGTTATTTACTAGCTATATGTTCTTGGCCAGTAACTTCTTGTACCCCAGTTTATTCATCTGTAAATTGGGAGCAATAATAATACCACTAATTCACATACTTTTGATGAAATTAAATTAAATATTTTTAAAGCTTCATAGAAAGTATTAGTGACTTATCTGAATTATAGAAATTAGCATGTGGAGAGAGCTCGATTTCTTAATGGTTTTACTATTTTACTTGAATTGGATTGAGAATAATGTAAATTTGAGACTCAAGCTTTCTTTTCTTTTTATATTTCTGGGGACTGGGAATTGAACCCAGGGGTCTTTACCACTGAACTGCATTGCAAGACCTTTTTATTTTTATTTAAGACAGGGTCTCATTAATTTTCTGAGGGTTTTGCCAAGATGCTGAAGTTGGCCTTGAACTTGAGATCCTCTCACCTCAGCCTCCTAAGTCTTTAAGACGTGTGCCACTGGGTCTGCTTCACTTTTACTTTCTTCTAGAGCTTTAGGATATCCCCAGCTAAGAGTCTGAGAGGAGGCAATGATCAAAAGATTTGTTCATAAAATCAGATAGCTAATTAAACATATTTCTTAAAAAAATTATGGGTACACAATTATATACTCTGTGAAATTTTCATAACACATAGTTCTTTTGGTTTTTAAAGGGTCTACTTCAGGTCAAAGGATTTTCTATTTTAAGAATCATAAAGAAGATAATTTTCCATTGTCTTCAAGTATTTTTCTTGATGTATGCTGTCTACTTTTCACAGTAGAGTGCAGGAACAGGCTTAGTTAATAATAATATCAGTGTGTTTATATACTCACTTTTGCTTCAGACTTTTTCAACTATAATGGGTGTTAACCATTCAAATTTTTTGAACTTAATTCCCCAGGCATCCTTTTCTTTGATTATTTATCAAGTTAGAATCTGTGCATTTATTTATTAATAATATCTCTGCAGCATTCATCTTTAATATTGCTTCAAGTATAATAGAACTTAGCTTTTATTAGACTTGGGAGAATCCAGCAAAATTTTGCAAGTTTTGATTATGTATACTTACACAAAATCTGAATTTAATATTACTGTTTGAATAAATCATTCTCAGAACTTGTAGGATAAGATATGACCATCTTTTGTTGTTGTCTACTACAGTTTGAGATTAATGTTTTAACAGAATTTGCACTGGTATATTAACATAATGGAGGAAATTTTTGGTAACAAATTTTTCAGTTATGGAAAATTTGAATTTAAAGATATTCTGTTGTGTTTGACACTGTTGTCATTATTACATAAAAAAATGAAAAAAGGATTGGTGATTAAAAGCTTTAGACACAAAGTTTAACTACATAGTTTGTTTAAAAAAAGAAGATAGCTGATGGGAGAGATGTAATAAATGTACTTAAGAGATGACACAAGGAAGTTTGATTTGCAAAATCGATTGATATATGCTAATGAAATCAAACAGCAAATGGAACTATAATTTTGTTTGCTACTTTTCACTGTCACTGATTTTAGTTATTGGTTGAAACAGGTAGAATGTATGATGCTTTTTAAAAACTGTGTTTAATTGTTTTAATATTGATTGTATTGTTTGAATTAAAAACCCTTGACATTCTGTAAACATTTCTAAGATTTACCTTCCATTTTTAAACCTATAGATTATAATTCTAAACCACATTCATAAAAGACTTCTCAAATACCTCTCAGATGTACAAATATACTTACTTATAAAAATTGATGCCTTTTTTAGACAAGAGAAAATGGAATATAAATATTATACACATATTATATAAATGATATACCTAAGTTATAAATTATAATTAAAATTATAAATTCAAATTATATACCTAAGTTATAAATTCACACCTACGTTAAAATCTAAAATAATTTAAATAATTTAGGAGTTAATTCAATAAAATATTTCTTTAAAAATACCATAATTTTGTAAATAAAATTATTACTATTATCTATCTTGCTATGTTTTATGCTAGTAGAATGGACTCTATTTTTAAGTGGAAACAAAGTGAAGATAGATTAGTTATAAAAATCTAGGAGGAAAGACGGCGATTTAAGGTGGCAGATAAGAGGAAGGCAACATTCCTAGTTGCTCCAGACTTAGGATTCAAATAGTGGGAGAAATGCTTCTCAGTGAAGTAGGAGAAAGACAGATTTTATTAAAATCTAATATTGGACAGTTAGAGCATCTTAGAGACTGAGGAATTTGGGTACCTTGAACAAAGAAGAAAGAGTACGCTGGAATGAAGCTGGTGTGGCAGCAACAGCAGCAGTAACAGCAGAAGGCACACTGGTTCACCACGGAGGGGAGGGATTACATAGTAACACAATAGATAGATTTGGTACAGAAAAATTTGACACCAGAAAAGTGACCTGAATTTAGCTGATTGAGAGGATGTACTGTGAGTTAGCTATTGGAAAGTGTTCTGTTTACCAACTGGCCACAGAGAGCTTAGGCAGAGCCATCTTGAGGTGGCCACATTGCACTTGCCTTGGTGAGAGCCTAGAAATCATAGCAAACATGTCATCACTGTCCCAGCAAGTGCCTACCATGTGGGCTAGGGTATACTAGGCAGAACATAAGTGAAACAGGCTCAGAGAAAATTGTACCCAGGAAGATTCGAGTTGGAAAAGTAAAGGAGAGCCCAACTCTCTTTTCCTTTGGGTCTGCTCACTCATGTGACCAAATAAAAGCGGTCCAGAATCTGAACAGGTGGTGTGAATATACTCAGAGACTAAGCCTGGGAAGGCTGTGCTTGTGGGCAGCAGAGTGTATGGGGAATTGGCTTCCCTGTTCTATGAGAAAAATTCTTGGAAGGCTCCTGATATCTAGACTTCTAACAGAGATTGGAGATTGCTAAACCCTAGGGTATATTGATCTAATCTCCGCAGATCAGGTACTACCAAAGCCTGCGAGGCCTGATTAGACCTAAGCCTCACCAGCCTCTGCTGCTGAACTACACTTAGCCAAGAGACAGTGCACCTTGCTCCACAGACAAATTAATGACATTCAAAATTCAGCTATACTTTAGTACAAAGACTGTAATAAAACTAATGACCAGGCCTCAAGTAGAAATTGTTAGGGATCGGCCTTCAAGTCCCACTCATGGACATCTACTGCTACAGAATTCTTTTGAATTCTTTATCTCATATTTCATTCATTTCAATATTTTTGAGATTAGTTGCTGGTGAATTATAACCTATAGGAAGTTTTAGGTTGCCTCGTTTTTTCATGTTTCTTGATTTCCTGTTTTGGGTTTTATGTATCTGTTATAAGAGATTGCTACTACACTCTTATGTGCAAAAATCAGAGAGAATTCACATACCTTCAAGGAATCTCAATCTAGATAACTCTGGGACACTGGGGCAAGTAAAATTTATGCCCTAAAAAGGCTTACACATAAGAATGTGTTCCAAAGAAAATAATTGTCAACCAAGACTGCTATATCCAGCAAACATATTCTTCAAAATTGAAGGGAAAATAAAAAAAATTCAAGATAAGCAGAAACTAAAATTAATGATGACTAAACTAGCACTACAAAACTTAAACAATCAAACAACAACAAAAAAATCCCTAGAGTTTACTAATGAATGAATCTCATTGGAAGAATTGCTAAGCAAATGAGAAAGAGGACCAAATTAAACATTATACATAAATCAGAATGGCAGGAATAAATAAACACCTCTCAATAATAACATTGAATATAAATGGTCTTAACTCTCGAATTAAAAGACACAGGCTGGCACAATGGATTTAAAAACAAGACCCAACTATATGTTATTTGCAAGAGACCCACTTTATAGGCAAAGATAGTCACAGGCTGAGAGTGAAGAGGTGGTACTTGATATACCATGTGAATTGAGCCTAAAAAGAAGCAGGGGTAGTGGCTCTGATGTCTGATAAAGTAGAGTTCGAATCAAAATTAATTAGAAGAGACAAGGAAGGTCACTTCATATTGTAAAGGGACCAATCCAACAAGAAGATATAAAAATAATATATACTTATGTCCCTAACATGGGTGCAACTAATTACATAAAAAAGACACTACTCAAATTGAAGCCTCAGGTAAACCATGGATACTGAGCAGCATACTTCTACCACCATTAGATAGGTTATCAAGACATAAACTTTATAAAAACTCTTTAGACCTGACAAATATATAATTAAAATGGATTTACCAAATATCTGTAGAATATTTTATCCAACAAGAGCAGAATACACTTTATTTTCAGTGGCTTATGGCATTGTCTCCAAAATAGACCACGTTTTAAGCCACAAAGGAACTATTAAGAGACACAAAAAATGATATAATTCCTTGCATTTTATCAGATCATAATGAAATGAAAATTGAAATTGACATAATAAAATCCTTCAGAAACTATATAAATATATGGAGATTGAACAATACACTTTTTAATGATGAATGGATGAATAAATCAAAGGAGAAATTTTTTAAAAATTTCTTAGACTCAAATGAGTATAGTGATACAAAATACTAGAATTTATGGGACACTATGAAGACATTTCTAAGAGGAAATTTTATAGCTAAGTAAGATTAAAAAGATCCCCCCAAAACAACCTAATGATCCATCTCAAGGCTGTTGAAGAAGAAGAACAAACCACTTCCAACCAGTAGAAAGAAAGAAATAATTAAGATCAGAGCCAAAATCAATTAATTTGACAATAAAAAAATACAAAGGAAAAATAAAACAAAGTGTTTGTTGTTTGAAAAGATAAACAAGATTGACCTGGCCTTAGCCAAGTTAACCAAAATAAAAGAGAGAGACCTAAATTAATTAGAGTCAAAGAAGTAGAAATTACTTCAGACATAACAGAAATTCAGTGAATCATTGGGAATTATTTTGAAAACTCATGCTCTATTAATCTGGAAAACCTAGAAGAAATGAATACCTTCCTAGACACATACCATCTTAAATAAATAAATAAATAAATCTAAAGGACATAGAAAATCTAAACAGATCAATAACTTGAAATGAGAAAGAAATAGAAAAAGGCTTTCAACAAAGAAAAACCAGGACCAGATGGATTCTCAATTGAATTCTACCAGATCTTTAAAAAATAACTAATACCAATACTCCTCAAATTATTCCATAAAATAGAAGTGGATGGAAAACTTCTAAATTCATGCTAGGAAGCCAGTATCACACTTATACCAAAACCAGATAGGGGCACATCTAGGAAAGACCAATATTACTGATGAACTTATATGCAAAAATACTTAGCACATTGTGTTCAACAACATATTAAGTACATTGTCCATCACTATCCCGTTGGTTCTATTCCAGATATGCAAGCATGGTTTAACATATGAAAATCAATAAATGTAATCCATCATATAAATAGAATTAAGGACAAAAATCAATTTGTCATCTCAATGGATGCAGAGAAGGCTTTCAACAAAATTCAGCACCCATTCTTAAAAAAAGAAATTGAAAATAATTGAGATAAAAAGAACCTATCTCAGTATAAATGCTAAATCTATAAAACCCAAAGTCAACCTCATAGTGAATGGGGAAAAACTGAAAGAATTTCTTTTAAATCTGTAATAAAATAAGAATGTCTACTCTCACCTTTCTTATTTAATAGAGCACTAGAAATTCTAGCCTGAGCAATTAGGCAAAATAAGGAAATAAAAGGGATAAAAAAAAGGAAAGAAAGAAGTCAAACTATCACTGTTTGCAGATGATATGATCCTATACCTATAAGACTGCTAGAGGTAATAAAAAAATGGTTACAAAATAAACATACAAAATTAATATTTTTCCTATATACCAACAATTAATTTGTGAAAAAGAAATAGGAAAAACAATTTCACTCAGAGTAGCCTCCAAACAAAACAAAACAAACACAACCTACTACTAAATCTAACCAAGTAGGTGAAAGAGCTCTAAAATGAAAACAATAACACTGAAGAAAAAAATTGAAGAAGACCTCAAAAAAAAAAAAAAAAAAAAAAAAGGAAAAACCTCCTATTTTCATGGATAGGCAGGATTAATATTGTTAAGATGGTCATATTACCAAAAGAAATACACAGAGTCAATGCAATCCCCATTAAAATACCAATGAAATTCTTCATAGAACTAAACAAAACAATTCTAAAATTCATGTGGAAGACAAAAGACTCAGAATAGCCAAAGCAGTTCTTATCCACAAAAACAATGCTGGAGGAATCATAATCCCTGACTTCAAATTATACTATAGAACTAGAGTAACAAAAACTGTATGGTACTGGCATAAAAACAGACATATAGACAAATGGTATACAGAAAACACAGAGACTAACGCACAATGTATTTGACAAAAGTGCCAAAATGTATGCATCAGTGAGAAGACAGACTTTTTTTTTTTTTTTAAACAATGGTGCTTGGAAAACTGGCTATGCTAGCTATACTTATGACAGGATTAATATCTAGAATATATGATGAACTCAAATCATTTAAAACCCCCAAACCAAAAAACACTATTAATAAATGGGCAAATGAATTACACAGACATTTCTCAAAAGATGAAATACAAATGGCCAGAAACACATTGAGAAAATGTTCAACATTATTAGCAATTAGGGTAATGCAAATCAAGACTACACTGACATCTTATCCCCCACCAGTCAGTATGGCAGTCATTAAGAATACAAATAATAAGAAATGCTAGAAAGATATGGAGAAAAATGAACGATTTTATACCATTGGTACAATTATAAATGAGTCCAATCATTATAGAATTTAGTCTGGAGTTTCCTCAAAAGACTAGGTATGAAAACACCATATAACTAGCTATACATTCCTTGGTATTTATCCTAAATAATTAAAGTCATCTTACTACAGTGATATATGCATATCCATGTTTATGGGACAGCACAGTTTACAACAGCCAAACTATGAAAACAGACTACACGCTTGTTAATGGATGAATGGATAAAGAAAATGTGGTGTATTTACACATGGAGTTTTATTAAAAATCAATTGTGTCATTGGTAGGAAAATGGATGAAACTGGAGACCTTAATGTTAAGTGAAGCAATCCAAAATCAGAAGGTCAAGGAGTTGTATGTTTTCTCTCATATGTGGAAGCTAGAGAGGAAAAAAAAAGTTGGGTGTGGGAGGAATGTGATAAAAATCAAAGGAAAGGAAACAGGGGTGGGAAGGTGGGGAGGGGAAGGAAATGCTGAGGAGTGATATTGGTTGAATTACTTTGTGTATTGTATGCATGTACAAATATGTGACAACAAATCCCATCATTATGTACAACTAAAACACATCAATTAAAAAAAACACAAAAAGAAAAAAAATCTAGGAGGGAAAAATATATGTTTTCCTTCATTTTATCAGTTTATCGAGTATCAAGTTTATATTTTTCAAGAAAGGATAAGAAAATATAAAAGTATGCTCATTTTTCATATGGCAGTTCTAAGTGACTTAATATAGGTGAAAATTATGTTATTTAGGTAAAAATCATGTAATTCTGTCACAAATGAGTCTAAAATGCTAACTGTGACTACTATGTTATATCATCTCAACTGAATTCACCTACAATAGAATAGTAAGATGAAAACGAAACTCTCATATTTGTTTAACACAGCTTATACTGGTGGAATTGCAGCCATGTACTCAACTATTTTATTGTAGGCATGAATTGATGCAAATATTGTCTTACAACTACAAACTAACCAGTAATATGGTTACGCCAGGATGGATAGATTCACAGGGAGGAATATCAGGGCTTATATTCTAGATTATTTCATGCTTTTAATCAATGTATATCTACATTTTTCTGTAGTTCTTATTTAAAAACTTGAATAAGATGAGCCCCTTAACTTGAGGCAGTTGGAGCCTATGGGAGTTAAGGTATATAAACAAACAATTATCTTCCATAGGACAAAGGAGTGAGAAAAATCAATTCCACACAATCATCAGCAAGGGATGTGATAATATCTGGGCTAAGAGAAACAACTTTAAGTGTGAGAATAACGCTGATATTATCTCTGTGTGTGTGTGTGTGCGCACACACACACACACACACGCACACACACACAATGGCACAAGGGTGGAAGTTACATTCTTTTAAAAGATTGGGTGAAGTAACTGAAAGCCCGTAAAGCATACAGTGCAATATAAGGAGGGAAGAATGTATGGGTGAAGTTTTTCAGTAGGTATGACAGTGAACGTATTGATAAGCCCAAAACAGATTTTTGGAAGAGACTGCACACGTATTTGAATGATGAGTTGTTGGGACTTCATCTTGTATGAAATGAAAATCCAGAAAAGTTTTAATTTGGAAAATGACATGATCACGTTTAGATTGTATTTAGAAAGTTAAATGTAATGTAAGAGTGGAGGTATAGGAGACAAATAGGAGAAGGAGAGTAAGAAGATAAATTGAAAGGAGATTACTCAAATAATATGAAATATTATGCAAGTTGGCATTAAGGAAGTTATACATGGAATTGTGAAATTAAACACATGGAGGTAACATGTAGCACAGTAATTCAATCTACTAGATAAATATCTTGTTTTCAATTCACCAGTCAATTACATCTGTTACATGTATATACAGTTCTCTAAAAATGGCCATTCTCTAATTTGCCTGACAAACCTTCAGTAATAAAATAGGTTCTCACTCTAAATAGCTTTGATAAAGTAGACCTAGAATAATGATGAATGGGAAAAGAATGTTTCTATTTGATGCTATCTTACAGTAACTATTAAGCCACTAAAGTCTTCTAGAGATTTCTTTAGATAAAAGATTATTTGGAACACTAAAAAAATCTAACCTCATGTTTTGGAGCAAGAACTTGTTATTTTACCAGGTTCTAAATACAAAAATTAAAATGACCTAAGTATTTTTAAGCTAATATTTGCCCTGCTGTTATTCAGCTGGCAAAATCAGAAAATCCCCAGGAAAGGATGAAATTGTCCTTTGATAGTAAAAAATTTGATAGTAAAAATTTGATAGTAAAAAATAAGTGAAAATTAATTGTTTGACAGAGAAACAAAAAAATGGATTCCTTTTCTCCTCTCTGTTGACATGAAACTGACCTTTGGCTCACTGTGCATAGAAAGTTCCAGTCACATTCAGAATGGATTATGGCACACTGAGCTCCTTCCTGACATGTTCTTGCGTTCAGCAAATCTCAGGGGGGATTCCCTGTGGAGGATGTTGTAATCTCCCACTGGATGCTTTTTCCCTTTTTCTTTCTTCTTTTCTTTGCTTTGAAGAGCTGGACAAGAAAGGTATCTGTGCTGAAAGCTGAGTAAACCTGGAGGGCAAGTGCCGACATTTCATGAGATCAGAGTCACTCTTGCGAGAGCTAACCAGCAGGGTAAACAGTTTGCTGTAACTTTAATAAATGACACTAATAGAAACAGTATTGGTTAATCTCCATATATTTCATTTTTCATACACAGCCAGTAGTCACTGAACTCTCTTTATCATGCAATTTAGTTTTTCTAATATATTTTGCTCTTTCTCTCCATTAAGATCTCATCCTCTCTAGGTACTTATAAAGCAGCACTAAAATTTGATGCTGTTATTGGAAATATTTTGTTGATAAAAGATGTTCGAAGAAACCATGCTCACAAAATTGAATAAATTAAGTTGTTAACAACACTTCTCCACAGAAAGTGGAGTTCTCTGAAACTGAAAGACCACACAGTGGAATTTCTATTTCCACAGTGAGAGCTTCTTGGTAATACCAGATTATACAACTTTAGAAATACAGACTTAAATGAATAAATGGCATTGTTGACTATGCTGTGGTGCAGAATGCAAGCTCTCTAGGGAGTGTCCAGTGTCCTACATAATATATCACAAGAAAGGATTAAAAATAAATTACGACAACACTGTGCTTCTATTTTATTCTTATACTAAGGGCCTTAGAACTAGAGAGAAAAGGTTGTTTCTTGCATTATATTTTCAACCAAGTTTCTGTAAGAAAGCTGCATGAACCCTATATGTAGGAGAAATGTCTTCAAAGAAACATATTTTAATTTTTAAGCATTTAAATTTCACCCAACGGTTGAATTTAGTTACAATCCAAGATCATATCAGCAGGGAAGTGCCCTGCTTGAAGCTATGAATGTTTTTGCCCACAAGGGTGATCTTGGATGCTTCAAATACTGTCAGGTGTGTGGAAGTGTTATCTTTGCTTTAAATTAGAAGGTTCCCCCCCCATGTGAACCTTTGGGGATATACTCTGAAACAATCACAGTACTATTGCTATAATCTTCAGTGTTGTGAGTGGACTGGGCCTCTTCTGATTACAGAATTCAACACAGTAATTACAAAAAGTAATATTAGCTTTTTTACAATGCCACAAATTTCTGTAAACTGGTTGATGTTCATTAAAAGATGAGAAAATTAGAAAAATTTCCCACTATGATACTTCTTTTCTCAATCTTTTGGTATTTTCAGATATGTGGATGATATCTTGATTACACTATTATGATTTTCTCTTTTTGGCTTTTAGTGTGGTAGGCCTTCTATGTAGCTAAAAGGAAGCTTCCATTGATTTCAGAGAGTTGGGTAGGGAATTGGAGATTTTATGGCAGTATGCAAAAATTGAGATACTAGAGTGAATATTTAAAACACTGAAAGGTAACATTTTCACAAGAAAGGAGGTTTTAAAGGAAGACTTTAATGTAGATATTTTCTAGATTTTCTTAACATGCCAATGCCCAAACATTGATGGCTCACACTTTGAAAATTCTGCCTCAGCTGTAGGAAGGACACACCTTCCACCTTCACCAATTGTCTTCATGGGTTGTTACTGGCGATAGAAAGAATTACTCCTATCTTTACTTTTCATGTAATAAGATAATACAATGTTGTAAAATCAGTAGAGAGAGTGAGTTTGTTCTTTTGATTACAAGACATTTTGAGAGAAAAAGGGGAAGGAAGCCAGAAAAGTGAAAATGTGAAGAATCTGGTCTCCCTAGTTTCTTACTTTCAGACTTTGTCTTGGACAGGAGGAAATATGACATATAAACTGAAGGGATTACAAAGGCTGGGAACACTTGTCCAGATTTATCTCTGGAACTCTTAAAGGAGGTTGCCTGTATATTGTACCAGGGAGGTGAGGATGGAATCTAGTATTTCTTCATGACCACACCCCCAGTGGGGAGTTCTGAAGGGATACAACTCAACTACAATGGTGAGAGGATAAGGATTGTTTGCTAACTTCAGGTGTGGGTTGGAGGGTCAGCAGAGATTCAGGTGAGTTCACAATACCTTCAAGGGCTGAGGTAAGGCCTGATGATTCAGAGTTTAACAGATGACTTGATAAATCCCACAGAGCCCTGACAGTGAATTCCAGCAGCACATTTGAGCAGGGTAAACAGAAAATAAACAAGGAAGTTCTTTGCAGAGACTGGAAGAGACCAAGGGTATTACAGCTGTGTGCTCTACTCATGTATTCTGCTCTATGAGAACAATGGAAACCTCATATTCCACTTTGAGCAAGAAGATGGCTAGTGGACAAGAATGTAAATATGGAGCACCTGTCTAGGGGGAAAAAAGAGACTCTTTAAAACATTTCTGTGAGGGATTTTGATTTTGAGGAAAGTGAAAAACCAGAAGAGACTGAAATACTGTTATTTGAGAGCGATATGTTTTCTTTCGTGTAGTTTATGGACAAAGATTGAGCCAGGCTTAGAGTATAAAAGAGGTTTACTTTCTGTGCACCTTTCAGTATGGTGTAAGAATACTTATAAATCATTCATGTTTCTGTGTTGTTGTGGTATTATTTGGGTTTTAAAATGACCATATAATATTATTCTTAGTATAGGACTTTTTATGGCTTGGATTTGGAATGTCCTCCAAAGTCTCAGATGTTGAAGTCTTGGTTCCCAGTGCAGCAAGGTGGGATGATGAGGAGTCTAACCTCCTCAGTGAATAAATCCATTTGATGGATTAAAAATTTGAGTGGACTAATGGAAGGAGGTGGAAAATTTGTAGGAGAGTTGTAAACTGTAGGCGTGATTGGAGGAAGTAGGTCACCTGGGGCATGCCTTGGAGTCTATATCTTGACCTTTACCCCTTCCTCTCTCTTTCTCTGTCTCTCTCTCTGCTTCCTGGCTGTCATGAACTTTGCTCCATCATGACCTTTGGCCATGATGTTCTGCATCTTTTCAGGCCCAGAACAATGGGCTAACTGATTCTGGATTGAAACCTCTGAAACTATGAGCCAAGAGAAATCTTTCCTCCTTTAAGTAGTTCATGTCAGGTATTTTGTTCACAGCGACAAAAAGCTAACAAACAGGAGAATAAGTTCATAACTGGAACTTCTGGTTTAAAATTAGGAGAGTTAGCATACATTTGTATTGCTGGGAACAAATTACCACAAATTTAAAGTAGCTTGAAATACAAATTCATTAGCTCAGAGTTCTGTTGATCAGAACTATGCTGGATTTGCTAGATTCTTTATGAAGTCTCACAAGGCTCAGATGGAGGTGTCAGCAGTCCTGGGCTCTTATCTGGAGGTTGTGGTGAAGAGTTTGCTTGATCAGATCATTGGCAGAATTCAGTTCCTTGTAGGTCTGAGGTCTTTGTTTTCTTTCTGGCTGTCACCCTGGCCCTTATTCTCTGTCTTGAAGCCCCCTGTATTCTTTCTCATGTGGTCGCTGCTGTCCTCAAAGAAGCAATGAAGGGAGCTGAGAGAGAGAGAGAGAGAGAGAGAGAGAGAGAGAGAGAGAAGGAGGGAGGGAGGAGGAGGTAGGGGGAGTGTAGGGGCCAGAGGGACATTTTTTCTTATGCTTTGAATATAGTTTCTTTTTCTGCTGCGGGTTAAGAGAAAATTCTGTGCTTTTAAGTTAATATTAATAATCAAAGTCAATCGATTATTAATATTAATTTAAAACACATAACCCCCTTTATGCTGTCATTTAACATAATCCCAGGCTTTACATGCCATAAAATACACAGAGCCAGTCCAGGGGATGACCTGGGGAGAGAAGGATCATTAAAGTATTCCTCCTGATAATATCAATTTTCTTGAGTACTTTTTCTCATAATATCAAACCATAGAATATAGGTATTATTGTCTGAGAAGATAGATAATGGTATTGAGAACGGTTATAATTTAGTGACTTATTGTTCAAGGTATTTCCAAAGAGAGTGGCCGTTATATATTGTCTGTCATAAAAGGAAAAAAACCAAAAAAACAAAAAAACAAAAATAAATTTATTGAGTGTTACAAACTTAAGAGGTGTCTAAGCAAATTGCAAACAGGGTCCTTCCTCATAAAGCTCACAGACTGCAAGAAAATACAGATGTGTAGACAGATGATTGAAGCACAATTAGCATTGTCCTATGTAGGCATGTGACATGTGCTATGGAGAAAGAGAATGGAGTTAATAAAAAATTTATTGAGAAAATCATACTACTTGTTTGCTCAAAGTTTAGAACTTTACCTTCTATACCTGTTTTATACATGATGAATTAATATTAAAATTTATAAATGTAATTTCAAATTATTTAGTGATATTTCATTAGATGGACAGACCAAATTTTAATTAGTCATTCAATCTATTTTTTGACATTTTTAGTAATTTTTGATGTTTATTAAATACAAAAGGATTTAAGTTCACTTTTTTTTCCCATTCTTTAGTCATAAAATTTATTTTAGGGCAGAACTATGGGTATTCACTGGACATATGGAAGATAGTGAAAAAGGGAAAATCTAACTTTATATATGTTAAAAATAATTACAAGTCATTATATAGAAGCAGCTTGTTAACTTCTAATGTGAAGGGATCTGTAGTTTCAGTAATTAAATAACTTTTTAAGCTGAAACACTCATTTCTTAGGGTATTAAAATAACTTTCTTCAAAATTGGTTTTCTCACTGTTGCAGACTGCATTATTTAGGGTTTCTTAGAGAAACAAAATCAATAGGTGAAAGAGAGAGAGAGTTTAAGGAAATGACTGATGAGATTGTAGAGGCTGGCAATTTTAAAATCTATAGTCTGGAAACTCAGGGAAGAATTGCAGATTGCAGTTTTATTTCAAAGGAAGTCTGCTGGCAGAATTCCTTCTTTCTTATGGAATCTCAGCTTATTTCTCTGATTGAGTCTGCAAGGCACACCAATATTATGGAAGATAGATACTTTCTGATTTGAATATTTGGGGAGCCCGAAATACCTAGGAAGAAACATCTGGAATATAGAAAGTATCTGGATTCCATGATCCAACCAAATTGACACATAAAACTAACCGTCACACAGACTAAGTATGATAATTATGAAGTCACTGGCCATGAATATGACAGTTTGAATTCTACACATGGGTTATCTGTGTTCCAGGATTGACTGGAATTAAAGCTTCCTTTCTGAGATTCATAATAATGTAAGATCAGAAGAAGTCAGAGGAATATCCAAAAGCATTAGTCATAGTTAAAATAATAGTAGTATAAATGAGATTCACAATTGACCTTAAGGGATAAAAATATAATTTCACTCTTTTGCCTCTTTAACCGAAAGGCAAAATATCACTTAATGCTTGGATGGAAATCTTTCTAATGATGAATATTTGTATTAAAGTTCATTTTAATAAATTAAAATTAAATTTGATAATATTTAAAGGAAAGTGCTTTTGTCTTCAATACAGGCAATTATCTAAACATATTAAAGGAGCTCCCTAAGCATAAATGCTTTGCTGCATGTAAATCACTGGGAACTTTCCTTAATAACTAGATGAGGAACATTATAATTAATATACTTTTATATGAAATCATTTGAGAAGCTCTTGAATATAGGTCTATATGTTGCTTTATAAAAATAAATCTCTCTATATAAAGTTTATATCATACATTTATAGAATTTCCAAAAGAATGGGTAGGTAAACACAGGTAAACTTTGATTTAAATTATTTTAAATTATTGAAAAAGTCAAAGGATTTTGAGTTATTAAATTTTATTCTTTGTATGTTAATTTCTGGAATGCACATTTATTATGATAGAATTCAGGCATTTGTTTTTTGTCAACGTTTTAAGTACTATTATTAATTAAATATATTACTTAATATATTACTTAATATATCACTGTTAATAATATTACTTACGGTAATATTATTAGCAGTAATATTGGTAGTTACTAAATTAGACAAAAGAAGTGGGTTTGAGTTTTTGGTGGTTTGTTTAGAATTTTAGTCTCATGCATAAAAACATGCATGAGAAAGTGCTTGTAATGGGGAATAGGCATTTTAAACTGATCTCATTTAATATTCAACAGTTCTCATTGTAATGGACCTTCAATAAACTTTCCCCAAGTGAATAAAATGCACTTTTAATTCTGATAGGGGACAATAAACTAACAATATCAGGGAATGAACTTCAACATCAGGAATAGACTTATTGGTTGCCTGACCTACCCAAGAACCTCAACCTTGAGTAGATCTTTTCAGGTTCTCTGATTAACTAGACAATCCCAGATGTCCTGGCCTTTGTCTGAGTCAGGTTATAGAGGGCTGGCATATAGAATGTAAATGTTATCAGTCATGCAAAAGGTACTGTGCCTTCATCTAAATAATACTGAAGGGGAAGGAAGCTGCTTGGTTAAGAATAAGGATTAGCATTTTTGTCTAAATGCAAATAAAAATGGCCTACACAGCTTAAAAAATAAAAAAGAATAAGGATTAAAATCCATCATTCTGTTAATGTAGCCTAAAGAGTACTCCATCAATTCTGAGATTTTGAAAACTGCAAAAGAATTATATATCACACAAGATTATTATGCTGAAGATTATTACATCTTTTAAATTGTTTTTGGGTTTACATTCCAGAAAGACATTAATAATTTTTCCAAGTTAAAGCAAGGGGAAATTAACATTTATGTTTTGTTCTTTATTTCCAAATTATAAATGTTTTTCTGACCTTTAAAATCTAATGAGGGGAAATCAAATGATTATAAAATATTTTCCTTAATTGTTTTGTGTTTTGTTGCTTCATTATGAATCTTCTCTTAACAGCTTAATTATTCCCAGTGTCATTGTAGGGAAAAAATATCAAGTGGGACACTGAAGGGATGTTGGAGGTTTTCAACAATTTCTGAAAGTAAAAAGAAGATCACACAAGCAGCACTGTTTATTAGTATGTTAGAATTTTGACTGCATTATTCACAATACACCAGAGCTACTACTTTTCATAATGCCTTGGGGGGAAAACCATTCTTGGAGTGGATAAGGGCAACTTGGCAACTGTTGGTTCATCTGGAGAAATTGTCATTTGGCAGATTGTTGCACTTTTTTTGAGTTTATTGTACTCTTAAGTTATCAACAACTCCTCCCTGCCACAGTCTGGCTGGGCACAAATGCTGCAGTCTGGCTGGGCACACAATCACGAGCCACCACACAGCTTGTAGATTCAAACAGCAAGTCTTTATTCCCGAACTCACACCAGCCGTCTACAATCACGTTCTGGGGAAATCCACGTTCTCTGCCCAAATCCACGTTCTCTGCCCAAATCCACCTCCACTGGGCTTCTATCTCCAAAATATACTGTCTGAATCCCGTGAGAACTCAAGGGGAACTCAGGCAGCAGGATACGCCCTATTCCCAGCAGGAATAATCTTAAACCTTAAACCTGGAACCTAAACTGGGAACGCCCTAAACACGATTATCTTAAAACCGGGAACACCCTAATCTGCCTAGGTCCTTGAGCAAGGTCACCTACATTCAATGTCGCTGCAACATGTCAGCAACATGGGGTACGCTGGCAAGGAAATTGTCATACCTACTTGGCTAATGGCTCCCAGCATCTCCCCCCTTCTGATTAATTAAACAACAAGCAATGTGGCTTAAGGACCGTGCCTGGTAGGTTGTCCAATTCAACATATGGTTCTTACCCGTCATCGGAAAACTGACCTTTAGGCGTCAGCCTCCTGTCTTAGGTTGATACCACTGCAATTGAATCATACCCGTCACTGACTACCGGTCCAGCATACAGCCATACTTGTGGATAGGTCTATGCACCAGTGGGGGGGTGAGGTTCTTTGCCTCACCTCTGTTGGCCCCCAAATTTGGCCTTGGTGCCAGTGGGGGAGTGAGGTTAATGTGGCTTATGGACCGTGCCTGGTAGGTTGTCCAATTCAACATATTATTGCTGTTATTAAGTTGAGGTATGTGGATGGGATACTTCCCTCATAAACAGTAGTTTAAGCATAAAAGGAAGAAACAAAGCTTCTTTTGACTTCCTTCTCATTTTGGCAGAACCCCATTTGCATTCATTCTTATATTACAGACTAAAATATTAATTAGTAGAAGCAGATTAGGGATGGTCCCCTTCCCACCATTTCATATGCCACCAGATACATATATTTTCAACCATAAAGTATTTTTTAAATGTGATATATTTTCTCACTTTGCAAAGAAACATAAATGTTAAGTGACAGTATCAACCCAACTAACTATCTCTGCATTACTTAAAAAGTCAGGTTTCCCTAGGCAGAAATAACTTACAAGACTTTATTTACAAATATGTTTCTACAACAAACTACCCAAATAAAGAACTCATGTCTGTGATCTCCCTAGTCTTTAAAAAGGGGTGTTACACGCCTGTAATCCTGTCTACTCTGAAGGCTGAGGCAGGAAGATCACAAGTTCAATGCCAGCCTGGGCAATTTAGTAAGACCTTGTCTCAAAATTAAATAAAAATTGCTGGAGATGTAGTTTAGTGGTAAAGCATTCTATTCCCAATACCACTTTTACACATAAGCAAATTTTGGGTACATTGAGGCAAATGAGTTGGTATAATTCTATTGAAGGGTGAATTCTACATTACTTATATGGGAACAAATCTTGTTAACAGCCTGGGGACTCGGCTTATACAGTTTAGGGACTTTCATTGCACTAATCACTAAGGATAAAGGAATATTGTTTCCTGCTTCTGTTACTGCAGTTCCATGTTCCAGGTACCTGTTAGCCACGGCAAGCCCCTATGGTTAAACGCCAGTAAGCAGAGCTGCTGTGTTTCAGCATGTAAAATCACAGCCTGTCAGCCCTTAAACTGCAGAAGTTCCCACTCTGTTCTACCGCATTCTCTTGCACTCCTCATCTACCCTAGTTTGATAATTTTTCTTCTTTTTTACCATGTCACTTTTCATATTCTTGCATATTCATTGTATTTATTGTTTGTTTTCAATTATCCCCTATTAGAATGCAAGTCCCTTGAAAGACAGGATCTTTGTCCACTTTATTCACTTATTTACCACACATTCCTAGAAAAATACCTGGCATAGTCTTATTTAGTATGTGCTCAGCACATGCATGAGTAAATAAATAAATAGATATGTATTGTTTCTGGCCTCAAAGGAAAACTATGTTTTTTCCATTAAGAAGAATATTCACTCCTCATTGCTATGGTGCAGTTCTGTTGACTAGGAAGGCTGAGGCAGGAGGATCACAAGTTCAAGGCCAATGTTAGCAATTTAATGAGATGCTCAGCAACTTAGTGAAGCCCTATCTCAAAACATAAATAAATAAATATGTCTGAGAATGTAGCTCAGTGGTTGTAGTACCCCTGGATTCAATTCCCATTCCCCCCACAAACAAACAAAAACAAACAAACTTACTAACATTTGCTAAAAGGATTTCATAGCAAACTATTATCACTTTAAGGAAATTTTTTTCTAGCTATATTTTCTAGCTATGTTTCTAGCTATGTTTATGTTTTGATGTTTATTTTTTACTGTCCTTGTCTAATTTTCTTTCATTGTAAAAGCTGTAGCAATGTTTGCTTTTTATTTTCTGGAATACGAATCGTAAGGATGAAATGATAAGTTTTTAGAAAGTTTCATAAAATCCTGTCCTAAAACTGTGATCCTTCATGCAGTGTGTATGTGTGTGTATGTGTGTGTGTATATGTGTGTGTGTATATGTGTGTGTGTGTGTGTGTGTGTGTGTGTGTGATTGATGCCTTAGTTTTCTAAACAGCATTAAGTCAATTTTAAAAGTTTTAATTTCCTAAAAATATGCTAACTTTATTTAACCATTCAATTGAATTGGCATTATGTTCTTCAGGCCATTTTATATATTTGTATCCTGTATCCTCTCCTTGTGTCCTCTTTTGTTTTCCTAGATATTTTTTTATTGGTTAATACTTATTTTCTTCACCAAACTTTACTGTTTCAAATATCAAACTTTTGACTTGACTTTATCCCTGATTCTAGATCTTTTATCTATTACTATTTGCTACCTTTTCTTCTTTCTATGAATTTATTCTGTTTTATCATCAACATCTAAATTGGATATGTCTTTAATTAATTTGTCATCATTTTCTTTTGAAATATAACCAAGTAAAGACCTAAATCAATACTGATTTTTATCACATTTTACACAGTATGAACTTAAAAATATTGTTTTATATTTAGAATTTTGAAACAGCTACATCAATTTAATTCCAATTTTTTTATTTAGTAGTATGTACTATGATAAAGAAATTGAATAATTCATAACCTCAATTTTTCCATCCATCAAACTCATACTTCAGTGAGAAATAGAAACAAAGTAAAGGGGAAACACTAGGAAACGATATTGGACAAATTCTATTTTTATATTGTGTGCATTCATGAATATGTAATAAAGAATCCCACCATTATGTACATTTATAATGCAGTGACAAAAATATCGAAAAATGAAACATAGAAATAGAGTATATGTTCAATCTTTTGGTATGGGTGCTACAATATAGGGGGTAAAAGGTAGCCTGGGCGCATAGTCAACAAATAATAGCCTTTTCAAATAAAGCAAAGGAAATTAGAAAGAAATTCACTTATTGAGAAGATCTTTAAAATGCTTCAAATGTCAATAAAATGGAAACCAAAAATTCTGTTTATTCAACATGATAAATTGTGATGGCTAGGGGTAGAGAGGAATTTTTCAGTTATTTCACAAAGTTTGATATATATTGCCTGTATCATTTAGTCCTAAGTATTTTAGTTTCTACTATGGCTTCTTTGAATAAAGAATTTCTTTGATATGTTTCTTTATTTTTTAAATGTGCATGTGTGCATGTATTGTGTGTGTGTCCTACAAATATGTCATGCAATTAGGGACTATCAGGATCCAAGGTCTGTAGGGGGACTTATAAACATCAGACCCAGAAGAGCTTATTGGTTTTTATTCAAAGGTCAGCAGGCTTGAGACCCAGGAAGAAGCTGAAGTCCTTGCTTAGAGGCTGTCCTCCTTTTTTCTCGGCAGGTCAGTCTTTGTGTTCTACTCAAGCCTTCTACTGATTCAATGAGCTGACCTACATTGGGGACAAAAATCAGTCTACTGATTTAATTAAATGTTAGTGCCATCCAGAAACACTCTTACAAACACAGCTGGAATAATGTTTGACCAAATATGTGGGCACCCCATGACCCAGTGCAGTAGCACATAAAATTAACCATCACACTACTGACTTTATTTCACAATAGTTATAGAATATAACCTCTATGACAAGTGTTTGAAATTTGTTGAAAACATAATATTTATGGCCAATTTGTGATCATATTTCATGTGGGCTTGAAATTATTGTTTTCTCC
Organism: Marmota flaviventris; assembly: GCF_047511675.1. Lineage (NCBI taxonomy): Eukaryota > Metazoa > Chordata > Mammalia > Rodentia > Sciuridae > Marmota > Marmota flaviventris. The sequence continues at coordinate 47,027,715 of NC_092504.1, read as the reverse complement.
AATAGGTACAAAGTTTAAATATATATGTGTGTTTGTGTGTATTTTGAATTTGTATGTGAAAAAATATAATTCTGAAAAATGTAGCAAACAAAATACTGTCAGTCATTTTTATCTAAAATTTATCATGGCTAGGAATTTTAGGAACTCAAACCCACAAAAGATAATATTATATTCCTGAGATGTTTTTTCAAATATGTTCTGTCCATTAATAAAGTTTTTTTAAAAAAGCAGTTGAGACAGAGTGAGGTGCAGTGACACATGCCTGAAATTCCAGCAGCTCAGAAACCTGACACAGGAAGATCATGAGTTCAAATCCAGCCTCAGCAGTTTAGCACAGAAGGCCCTATGCAACAGCGAGATCCTGTCTCAAAATAAAACATAAAAAGGACTGAGGATATGGCTCAGTTGTAAAATGCTCTGGGTTAAATCCTCACTATCAATAAATCAATAAATAATTTATAAAACCAAACAAACAGTTCAGTATCTGTCATCTACCCATTTATTCAATACTTTATTCATGCTATTTTGTGGGTGGTCATTTTCTTATTCTCAGTCAAGTGTTTTCTCTCTTTTTTTTAACCCTACATATGGAGACTTAAATGAGGGAAAAATATTCTTATTATCTGCTATCTGAAATTATAGCTATTCCCTGAGGCAAAGAATACAGAATATCCTCATTGACTGGATGGAGAGTTTGATAACTAAATGGAAATAGAGAAAAAAGTAAATTCCCAAGTAATTTTAAAAATTTTCTAAATTAGATAGAACTTTTCCTTCAGCTAAGGTAAATGAGCCTTTCCTACACACAATTTGTTCCTTCTGACTGCAGAATATATCTTCTCAGACTCACATCCTTTTCAAATTTGCTCTGGATGTCAAAATGAACCAGAGTTTACTTATATTCATTTGGTCCTGGTAGGGCTGAGGATATAACATAAATTACCAGGAAGCTGTTGGGGGCAGCCTGATGTAAGTCTTGTGTTGTTATCAATAACATCCTCCATACTAATTTTAAAATGTAAACATAAGCAAGCTAATGAAACACATAATGCTCTGGCTAGTATTGAGTCTCATACTTCTGCGACTGTCATGCTATACCTCACTTGGCAACCACAGTCTCAAGCTGAAAATTATTATTGAAATGCCTTAACCCTAGACCACAATGAACAATTCCATGATTTAATAGCTTTTTTCATGACAGCATTACTGATTCATGTTTATCAGACAGCTCCATCATATGCTGATTGTATCTTTCTGTTTGGAGTAGATACATAAGCATTGCTACTTGTTTAAAAAGAGAAAATAAAAAATCTCTATGTACATATAGATCCCAACCATGACACACAGCTTTTGGAAAATTATTTGTTCTTTTTCAAAAATTTTCATATTTTATCTGCCTAATCTTAGTCATATAAAATGTTATAATTGGCTAATTGCAACCCTTAGATACAAATAAGTATTATATTGGGTAATTTGTTTTCTCACCTAGAACTCCCAGCATTCCCTTTCCCCTTGCTGTGTCTGGGAAGGGCACTCTGTTTGCTTTTGCTTTCAGTACCTTGAGACCTTTCTGGAAGACTGTTGTTATGATTTGGATATGTGGTGTTCCCTAAAAGCTTACGTGAGAGACAGTGCAAGAAGGTTTAGAGAAGAAATTATTGGGTCACAGCCTTAAGCTAATCAGTGAATTAATTCCTGATGAGATTAACTAATTGGTAACTGGAAACAGGTTGAGTGTGGCTGGAGGAAGTGGTTCATTGGGGGAGTGGCTATAGGGTATACATTTTGTATCTGGAGAGCATATTTTTTTCTCTTTCCTGCTTTCTGATCATCATGTAAGGTGCTTCCCTCTGCCACTGACTTCTGTCATGATGTTCTGCTTCATCTCCAGCCCTGAGGAATATAGCCAGCCTTCTATGGACTAAGACCTCTGAAACCATGAGCCCTCAAATAAACTTCGCCTGCTCTACAATTGTTCTAGACAGATCTTTAAGTCACAGTAGTGAAAAAGCTGACTATAACAACTGCCTTACATTTTGGAAACTTCTTTACCTCTTAAAGGATGCTGCTTAACTGATGTGTGTTGGATGCCTGAGTATGCAAGACCCAGCCCCCTCACCATCCCAGCTGTGGACAGCTGTCAGGCATAATCTGCATTCCATGGTATGTGTGCACAGTCATGTTGAAGCCGCTGCTCTGGCACTTGGCCTCAGATGACTTGTCTGCTTTATCACCTCCTTATCCTTCTTCTTCCCCTATCACTTTATTGGTTTTCCCAATACCATTTCCTTATAAATCATCTGCACATGGACCCTCGAATCAGGATTTGCTTCAGTTCACTAAGCATAAAGATATTTAACTTTAAAATTGCAAGTATAAATTGTCTGTAATCTCATTTATAATTTTATGGAGTTTACTCTTCAACTCCCTAGTTGTTAGTTGGGAAGCCTCATTTTCACATTTTAAACACTAGCACAATTTTATGCTTTGTATGTCATTCATAATTTATTAAGTAATAATCCTAATGTGTAGATGATTCAGAGCCATTGCATTTCAGAGGGTCATTTTATCTACAGAACTATAGTAATCCAGACTTGACACAAGATATTACCGAGCACTTTCTAGTGCATACCACAGATAGAGAATCACTTGTCTCTATTGCATTCTATGTGAGAATATGAAAAATTCTTTTAGACTTTCTGATCCTTTTCAGAATTCCTGAACTGCTGAAATAAATGGACACTCAGCCCTGTTAGTAAGACAGGTCATCAGCTAGACATGTCACTAAAAAGTTATATATTTTTTCTTTCTTTTAGTGAATTATTTTATATAGTATATGGGAGATAATTTCTTGCAGAAAAAACAATCAGTTATTTGGTGTTGGCTAAGCTCAGGTATTTATAACTGGAAAATTTGGTGGTTTATTGTAATTAATTCACTCAATTTTTTTTGTATAGAATAAATTACATTCCCCCATATATTTACGTAATATTTATGAAACATGTAGGTCACAAAATATATCTGAGTAAATTATAAATAGTTCAAGGTTGTGAAAGTCATACTTTATCTGATATTTTATATCATACAGATCTGTAAGTTAGTTTTGAAAAATAACAAAATAATTAGAAAATCTAATATGGGGAAAAATACCAATTATAATGTTAAATTTCAATCCATAAACTTTTCTCAATTTTAAAGTATCTCAAACTAAATATATGCATTATTTATGAAGAAAAATAATATGACCTTAGATCAAAATATTGTTGAATAAATGATTTTTTGGTATTAGGTAAGATATTAACTATATTTGAATGAATTACTCAGTCACATCTGTGTTGGTTTGGTAAGCAGAATTCTGAGATATCACCCAATATCCCTTATATACATGTAATCTCTTCCCTGTGAACGTACATGAAGTCCATGAATACCACCACATACCACTCTTCTGATTATTTTTTATTGCACAGAAAATTGATTTTCAGGTTGATTTTCCTTCTAGTATTATTAACTCATTGCTGACCTAATTAATCAATTTTTTGAAAAGCAGAGCATTTTGTCTCATAGGAGCATACAAAGAAGTCAGCAAGATATACTTCTCTTGGCACTAAAGTTGAAGATATGAGCTGCCATGTTTTGAACTGTCTATGAGGATCAAGTCTCGAGGAATAATGCAGAGACTATGGGACCTCAGGGTAACCTACAGCTTATAACCAGTAGAAGTCTGGGTCCTGTAGCTATTAGGAAAGAAATTTTGCCAGAACCCTAGATAGATTAGAAGCAAATTCGTTTTGAGTTAAGTTTCCATTTGAGAATGCTGTTTGGCCAACATTTGGATTTCAGTCTGGTGAGATTCTGAGCTGAAGACCCAAATAACTCTAAGTAATGACTTACTGTAACTAAGTATGTTCTTTTTAGTTATTATATTTAATGTAATTTGTTGCACAGTGCTATGGACTGATTGTTTATTCCCTGCCTGTAGGAAATTAATATACTGAGATCCTAATGCCCAATGTGATAATAGCAAGTGGGGATTTGTGTACATAGGGTGGAGCCCTCATGAGTGGGATTAGTGCCCTTTAAATCCTTCACCCCTTCTACCATGAGAAGACACAGTTTGATGATGGCAGCTAATGCACTAGGAATCAGCCATTCATCAGAATCAGAATCTGACAGCTCCTTGATCCTACAGTTCACAGCTGTTACAACCATGAGCTTTCATCTCTTTTGAATTCATCACTTAACATATGTCTTAAGCAAGGGGTGAGTGAGTTTCATTTGGTTTATATGTGAAATCAAACATTAATTATTCTTCAAGATGATATTTTAGAAACACATTTCTGGAAGTTAAAATATGATCTATATACAATGTTAATTGAAAAAATAGGTTCTAGTCATGTTTAGTGCTTGATTTCTTTTGATTCTACATATGTGCATATGTGGTCATTAACATATACACAAAAAGGTAAAGGGAAATATTCAGTGGGTTGATGGAACTTAGGTAATTTATATTTTCTACAGTGAATATTATTCCTAGCAAGCTAATCAAACTCTGTCTTACTAGAATTTTATGATTATTTAATGTGAATTCTTGGACATTTTCTTTTCTCTCCTTTTAAAATATTTTGATTACTGTTATTTTCATTGAACCACTAAATGTGTTTGTAACATCTGCCATAAATATCAGAATAATACTAGTAAGGTTTACTCTCAAACCACACATTTAACAGAAAGGCACAACATGAGTCCCATGGTACATCTGTCATTTACAAATCAATAGTATGGATGTATTAACACCTCAGCAGTGCCTTTATAAGCACTGGGGACAAGAGCTAGGCAATGTGTACTTGTCTAGTTGACATTAAAATACTGTTTATGCACAGTACACATTTCTTTGTACTGTATTTACATAGCTTAATGGGGTTTTGAAAGGTCACAATCAGACGTGTAGACATTTGGAACTGCGAATTACATACAGAGGCATTGTTGAATTCTTAATTATATTATTAAAAGGTTTACACAAGGTTAGTTTCTACCAAAGAATAGATTGTTCTTGGTATACATTTATTTAAAACTTGTATTTTCACTTATCTTTCAGTCCTCTGTACCAGATGAGAAATTTCTATGCTCCAGGCTCATGTTATAAAAGCTCTGTCTTCCTGAACCATTCTAAGTTTTCCTGTAGTGTATTTGATTTCTTTCTTTACCTAATCAATGATTACCAAGAATTATCACTGGTACAAGATAAATGTGTTTTCTGAAAGTATTATGGGAAAACTTTGGGAACACAATGCTAACTGAATAAAGGTACTGATTATTTTAAATTGTTTTTGTATTACTTCTTTAATTTTCTTATAAGCGTTTAAAAATAATCCCAGAAGAGAACCACAGAAGCAACCAAAGTATCAAGTGACTAAAGAAAAATGACTATGCCAATGGAAATTATACAGGGAAAAATTATACAGGGAATTTATAGGCCACAAAACTAGTAAAATTTCTCCAATCATGGTGACTTTATCCTCTTTTATACTGGTTTCTATTAAAGTATATGTGAGAATAAAGTTTCCTACATTAAGGATAAAATACATTTATTTCCCACAAGGAATATTTTTTTTTTCTTAGTCTAGAAATCTCATAAATTGGAAAAGCACAGGTAAATAAGTCAGGAAGAAAGTGAGGCCTTTCCAAGTAAGCAAATCCTTTGTAACATAAAGAAAAAGTGAATATTTGATAGATGAATTTTCAAAATTATTTTACATTTTATTAAGCTTTGCTTCATGCCTTTATGAGGATTAAATATAATATTTAAGATAAATAAAAATGTTGCTTTAATTCAAGAAAGAAATATTAATGAAAAGAAATTATTTGATAATTACCGAAGGATGGATATATATATATATATATATATATATGGATATATATATATATATATATATATATATATATATATATATATATGTGTGTGTGTGTGTGTGTGTGTATGCGTGTATAAATATATAAAGGATAAACTATGTATATATATGTATGTATGTGTGTGTATATAAAATACAAAGATAGTTAATATGCTGAAGGAAAGAACAGAGACTAAAAGGCTTTTGTGAAATTGAATAGGATAAAATCTAATGAATAAAAAATATATAGCTTTGTATATACTTCTAACAATTAACTACAAAATAATTTAGGGAGATTTGATTGGCAAAAATTTGTGTGAATGAGTCTTGAACATGCATTGTTTTTTTTTTCTCCTCCATTTGAGCCAACAATCTGAACTCCAAGCTGTGCCAGTTTAAACTACATCAGTATAGCATGGTCCTTAGATAAAGTGAGAAATCAACCTTCAAGGCTCTGCCCTGATTATACCACATCCATCCTATTGTCTTTGATTCTGAAAAATTAGTTTACTCTTAGGATAATACAAATGATATTGAAGATATTCTAATTCTTGATGTATGAAAATAGGTTGAAAGAAACGCATTCATTTGGGAAGGAAAGATTTAAAAACACTATGAGAGTTGTATTATTAGAGCACAATACTTACTCTCCATAATATGAAACCTGGTTTCTTGGATTTGATTTAAAAGTACTGGGCAAGTTACTTAACCTTTAGTGAAGATCTTCAATATCCTTTTTTCCCCACTGTCCCACATTTGTAAATGAGTGCGGGGGCATCTATCTTTAGGATAGTTTTTAGTGTTAAAAAAGATGTGCAAAGTTCAAAGAGCCATTCCTGGAACACAGTCAGCACTTGAATAAAAATTGAAGTTATTAATGATGTTGTTAATATTGTTATCATAAAACATTTGGAAAGTTCATATTTAAAGGGAATAAAATACTTTTGAGTTTTATAGGGCAGAAATAATAATGACAGTTTATGTTTAACATGAGGAAGAATTTAGTTCAGTGTAAGATCTCTAAAACAAGATATCATGGTCTTCCTGATGAAGCAATAGACTCCTGTTTCTGGATAATTTTTTTGAATTAATTTATTTTTAATTGATAAATTAAAATTTTATACATTTATCTTGCAAGCATGTAATTTTGAAATATGCTTACAAGTTAGAAACATGTAGAATAGCTACAGTGAGCTTATTTAGCAAATTAATTCATGCAATACCTCACATTTTATCAATTTCATTTTGTGGACAGAACACAAAATCTACTCTGGTCACTTTTTAAGAATATAAAACATTTTTATTAAATATAGTCATCAGGACATACAATAGATCTCTTGAAATTATCCCTTCCATCTAATTGAAATTTTTTATCTTTTGACCAAGAGTTTTCCAACCTGCTGTGCTCCCAACCAGATGATTTTTAAAAGCAGACTCTTAGGAATCATATATAAGGGAATCCTAGAATGAATGTGAAATTCAATTAGATATTCTTTGTAGTTTATTTCAACTTTGAATTTCCTGTGTTTCTAAGATGTTTTAGAAAACCATTTTCTGCTTGAGAAAATATTTAAAATACTAATTATCATAATTTATATTAACTAAAATAATAAATATTGTATTTATTTTACTCACGTCATTAAAAAGTAAATTTGAGGGCTGGAATTGTGGCTCAGCGGTAGAGCGCTCACCTAGGATGGGCGGGACCCGGGCTCGATTCTCAGCACCACATAAAAATAATGGCATTGTGTTGTGTCCATGTACAAAAATAACGCTTGCGTGCGCTTTAAAAGAAAAAAAGAAAAGAAAAGTAAATTTGATGTTCTATGCTGAAGTTATTCCAGGCCTGTTCCAAAACCATATCACTGATGGCTTTGACAAAAAACAAGCAAATAAACAACAACCACCCCAACAAAACCCTTCAAAATGTTGCTTTGAGACTGAGTAAACAGTTTGGCTAACAATTATGAAGGAAATTTTCTATTTTTTTCTGGATGATTTGATAAATCATATATTTAAATATAAGAATCCTCATATGTAAAAAGACTTATATTAACTGTCTACTTTTCTAAGGTTTTTGGAAAGCAAAAATTATATACATATGCACACAAATACACACAAACACAATGATTGTTCACAGGATCACTTGCTTGTGTAGATATTTTCAGGTTGGTCTAATCTAATGGTCCAACCATTTTCTTCACTTATATAAACTCAGTAGCTTTCCTATGGTCATCAAGGAGTAAGATATTTAATTGGATATTTATTGTAAATGAAATATATTATTGCATAAATTAGACAGAAGATTCCACTTTTAATAAAGTCATGAGTCTTTAGCCATAGGAGGGGAACAAAATAATGAGCATATGCTGAATATAAACCATGTGTATCTGTGAACTCACACACATTATTGTCTGTGTTTGTGGTCAGAGAGTACAAATAGAATATAAACTGCAATATATAATATTACTATATATTAATATTCTATAACACAAAATATTAATAATATTGCTACAGTAATATAGTATACTGCATATTATATACACACTATTAAATGTTATTTATAATAGATTAGTGTAATATAGTAAATATAGCTGTATTATATATTATAGATAATGTAGTTATATTAATAGCCAGATAAGACAGATAATATCTAATATCTGCTTAAAGTAACTGTGAATAGTCTTATTATCCTTAATTTGAGTTACATTTAAATGAATTCATTTGAAGAGAATTTGTGATATCAAATTTTTCTATGCCTTCCATTTACAAGATATAGAGGGTAGGTATGAAGCACTAGTACAATGAAATAAGACAAATAAAACTTTTTACCTCAAAACCTAATTAAAATTTTTACAAAAAGTAGTGAAAAACTTTTTATTAATGAGTAAAAAGAATTGAAAATATGCAGTTGCATTTTAATTTATATGTCTACATAGATGGGTTTTTCTCTGTAAGGCAATGAAGATGAAACTAGTGGTTTGGCACCATGCACATTACAGCCAATAAAAAGAAAATGAGCTAACTCCCTCAAAGGGGCATTCCTCTTTTTCTGATTGAGCTCTGTATAATGCTGCTCTGTGGAAATTTTAATAGTGTCACACAGTGGAGCAAGCAAAGGGACTATAAAACCTTGCACCTTGTCTGTGCTTGAACAGTAGTAACCTAGCATTGATCTTTTTGTACTGATATGCTAACCACAGGCACAATTAGGAGATTGAACCTAACTTAACACATGGACCTACCAAAGTAGAAAGCAAGCCAAAATCAAGCTATATACTGAATGCATTCTAAATGAATGCATTTCACATTAGCATTTGAATAAGTATTTGCTATCTATGGTAAATGTTGTCAAATATATGGCAAAATTTCAGAAGCTTATCTGAGAATTACACATTGAAATATCTGCATTGCTATTGACCATAGAGAACTGTGCTTTTTCTTTGAGATGCATGTGGGCAGGTGTTTAATTTGGGATGATTTCCATTTTGTTTTTGTTTTTAAAAGTTCATTATCAGTTTTCCTCATTTAAAAATGCATTAGTAAAAATAAAGCTGTAATTCATTATATAAAAGATTATTAAATAATTCTTATTTTAAGATAAAAGAAAGAAATATATGTTAAAACTATTGTGAGAACTTCTCTAAAGGTTAGGTTTGTTACATTTGATACCAATTAATCATACACACACACACACGCACACACACACACACGCACACACACACACACACACACACACACATATATACACATATAAATATTTTAAAATTTCATTATGAATTTTAGGTTTTCATTTTAATAAGGTTGGCCTGAAAACAATCCCTGTTTATTGGCCAGAAATAATTCAGTGAGATCAATTACTATGAAATTAAAATTACTATGAAATGGAGAAGTTTGAAAATTTTATTAAAAAATGAGACAAAAATCTAGTATTTTCAGTAATAACTGGGTTATATTAGCAATTCAGAAAATTGAAACTCAGAAATTGGTACATAAAAAAGATTAAAAAGCAAACAAATAATTTACTCAAAAGTTTATCTGCAGAAGTAAACACAATCATAAAATATTATCAACATTTCTAACTTGGACCCTGATAACTAAATGATGCTACATTTCTGATGAGAGTTGCATTAATTCTCTTCATCATCAAATTATCCACTTATTCACTTATTTTTGCAACTATTAGCCCATCCAGTTACTAAAGTCTTTATGGGATGGTTAATGTACATAATCTACTATAGTAGTTTGCATACAATTGGCAACATAAGATCCTGTGGTTATAATCATACCCAGTGCAATATGAAATATCAGATTTTCTTATCATGCAACAGTCTCTCCTCCTTGAATCTCAGTTGGCATAACTTGTTTTGTACAAGAGAATGTGGCAGAAGCAATACTGTGACCATTTTGACAGTTCTAAGAATAGGCCTTGAAAGCCTCATGTTCAAGAATCTCTTTTTAAAAATTTATTTTAATTAGGTTTATATGACAGCAGAATGCATTTTGATTCATTGTACACAATTGCAGCACAACTTTATATTTCTATGGTTGTACACGATGTAGCGTATTACCATATGTGCAGTTATACATGTACCTAGGGTAATGATGTCCATCTCATTTCACCATCTTTCCTACCCCCACATTCCTTCTCCATACCTCCCTCCTCATTGTCCCATTAAAGATCCTCCATTTTTCCCATGTCCCCTCCATTTGAATGAGCATCCACTTATCAGAGAGAACATTCGGCCATTGTTTTTGGGATTGGCTTACTTAGCATGATATTCTCCAACTTTTACCTGCAAATGCCATAACTTTATTTTATTTTAATGCTGAATAATATTTGATTGTGTATATATACCACAGATTCTTAATCCATTCATCTACTGAAGGGAATCTATTTTGATTCCATAGTTTAGCTATTGTGAATAAAAATTGATGTGGCTGCATTACTATGGTATGCTGATTTTAAGTCAAATGGTGGTTTTATTCCAAGTTTTATAAGGAATCTCCATACTGCTTTCCAGATTGGTTGCACAAATTTTCAGTCCCACCAGCAATGAATGAGTGTGCCTTTTCCCCCACATTTTCGACAACATTTATTGTCTATATTCTTGATAACTGCCATTCTGACTGAGTGAGATGAAATCTTAGAGTAGTTTTGATCTGCATTTCTGTAATTATTAGAGATGTTGTGCATTTTTTCGTGTATTTGTTGACTGTATATCTTCTTCTGAGAAGTTTCTGCTCAGCTCCTTAGCTCATTTATTGATCAGGTTGTTTGTTTATTTGATGTTAAATTTTTTGAGTTCTTTATGAGAAACCTGTCCAGCTACCATGTGAACAATGTGATTGATCCTGTGAGAAGATGAGATACTCATAGCCCATCTATTTTGACTCTATAGCCAACAACCAACCATCCCTTACAGCTAACTCTTGCCTGCAGACATTTGAGTGACCCCAACCAACTGAATTCAGAGAATTTCCTAGTTGAGCCCAGTTTTGGCAGATCCACAGAATTATGAACCAAAGGTTAATGTTTTAAGTCATTCTATTGGGGTGGATTATTATGCAGAAGGAAAACTGTAGAGTTATGATCATTGAAAAAATGACAGGAGTATAGATGTTTAGACAATGTTACTTTTGTAGTTATTTTCCCGCATTGTCCTTATTGAATCATGTTTTCTGTGTGCAGCTAAAAATAGAGATTTAGAAATTAGCAAGTGGTTGTTTTAGGTCATTTTTTCTTTGCTTTAAATTTAATGCAGCCAAAATGCTGTATATGTTACTATTTTCTGACCTCAGGAAGGGGTTTTCCTTATATCACAAAACATAGTAACCCATACAGTAATTGGAACATAGACTGTGGTATTAAAGAGTTCTAGGGGGAGAAAAATCACAAGTGATTGTTTTGTAGTTTTAATTTTTCAGGTGAAAAATGTATATTTTTAAATGTACTCTTCGTTTTAATTGATAAATTATAAAGTAGAATTAAAATTTTTGTACCCACTGTTTCTTCTTTTTACAATACAACATATATCACACTATTACTGTGCTGTTTTTTTTTTAATGGAATAATGAAATTTTTTTCTTCAGTCCTCCTTAAAAACTATTTAATTCTATTTCAAACTCTGCATAAATGGCAAAAATTATATTTCTAAGGAAATATAATTTAAATTAACATGATAAATACTAAAAGACAAGATTAACCATATTGTCAAATAAGTCCAGCTATCAAATTTTCATAACTAGCCAATAATTTTAATTAAAACTATTTAAAATTCATTAATGTTATTGCAACAATAAATTACAGCAGGAAATATAAAATTTGTGAATGAAAAGTACTTGAACTTCCTAAATATTTGAAGGGTATAGTTATCATAATAATGCTTATTCTAAGTAAGCAATCTAAATTATAAATGAGAATTAATTTCTTTGTATTATCATCAGTATTTCTTATGGTTCATGAATTTATTTAAAAATAATAATAATTGTTATTTTTGTAAGTATTCAGATAATAAGCCAAAGTTACTTTCCTTGTGAAATATGCTAGGGTTAGTAGTGTGTGTGTATGTGTGTGTGTGTGTGTGTGTGTGTGTGTGTGTGTGTATTTGATATTAATGTAACTCTACCAGAGGCTTTTGTTTGCAATATCCTTGGATAGCAACAGATAATATGAATATTTTCAATATATGGTAGTCTCTACTGAAATTCTATTGCAGTTATATTTTCAGCAAACATCTTTCAAAATGATGATAGCAAAAGGGACTTGGAGATTGAGAAACATGGTGGCTGTTTATCTGTGCTTGTGAAGATGCACATGTTTTTATTTATTGTAGAAACAATAAATCTGGGAGTTGTGGCATTTTTCTTTAAGAAGAGATTGATGAGATTTATTCTATTCATTGACAGATGAACTAATTATGATTTAATAAGTTGAGATTTTTCTAAATTCTGAAAGTATTTGAAATAGTTTCTGATTTTAACTTTCTATGCAACATCTTAGTCATTAGATTTATCTGAGATAGATGATTTATAATGTCACACATGTTCCATGCATTTGAATAAAAATAGCTTCATGAAAAAGTACTTTTCTAATTAGTGAGTTTACTAAGACTTCTAATTTGGGTTCAAGTTTATGGATGTTGTGAGTCACATATTTCATATTTATGTTTTAAAATTCTAAAAATGTGAATGTACATCATCCCTTTTGAATTATGTAGCAAATGTTCAAATTTTGAATGGTTTTATTTTGAAAGCTTTTTTTAATGACAATTGGGAACAGATCAAGATCTAAAAGATAATGACTAATTTTTCATGGACTATATTATAGAGTATGTCAAATCAAGACAAAACAGTTACTTGATATAGGGATTTGGAAATGTATGGTTAATAAGTCATGGCATAAGGAGCTAAGAATTATTTGCTATTTAATAGATTATAAACAATAGTTGTCTTGTGTCAATTTTTATTATGTTTAAAGCAAAATGCAATTTTTCCAAAAGTTGATCAAATGTCACCTTTTTTTAAAAGGAAAGTATTTTGAAAAGACTGAATGATTGTCTTGTTATAATTGAGTATCTTCAGAAGTAATTAAAATTCTCTTAGCATGAAATTGAATATAATTCAGTTTTAAGTCCAGGAATAACTTCCCTTGTTACTTGCTTTATAGTTTTATAAATCATTAGATATGTTGATTTTTAATAGTGTATCTTCTGATTTAAACATTCAAGAAACAAATTATTCTAGCACAGTAGAGTATATGTACTATTTAAGTATGAAAAATTATTTAAATTTTTTACATTATCCCAAGCTATTCCCATTACTAACATTAACTTTAAAAAAATAAACATTTAATGAAATATCAGCTAAGGTCAAAGTTGCTTAACTCTGGATCATCTTCATTCAGTGCTATAAAACACAAAGGCTATTTTCATCTCTTTCTCTGTAACATTTTTTTAAAAGAAGAAAATTTTACTGGATTTGCTTTGAAAAATGAAAGTTATATATTTGTGAATAATATTCTTTGGGGCAAAGTGAAGTGAATTTGAAGAAACTAGTCTCTACCCTGCAACAACTCTATGCTAAGGATAATGCCAAGCAGTTTGTTATGTTTGACATAGTTATAAGTGAATTTGTGGTATATGCAATATTTATGCGTGGTTGAAAGTATGAACAATAAGACTTAAAAATACATATATGGAGTTTTGGAACACTGATCGATCTCAAATCATTTTTCTCATGTATTTCTTATTTTGTATTGATAGCTCCTAAACATTTCCATAAAAATTATTCACAGTTAAAAATCTTGAAAAAGGCTAATGATCAAAGGCTTGCTTAAAGTTTTATATTATATTTCACAGCTGTCCTTTAGAGGTCTATGTAAGTATAATGTAAATCATTGGTGGTAGTTTGGTGGACACTTCTGAATTGGTAATAAAAATAACAGTAATATGTGGCAATAATTTTGACAATAATGAGAATGGCTTCATCTAAAAAGTTTGAGCTTTGAATGATCAAAGCACATAATTGTAAGTGAAACAAATTAGAAGCCAATCTCTTTGACACACTGCTGTTTTTCTGCTTTCTGATATCTATTCTGAAGCTTATTTTGTAATGCCACCTGTACTCATTTGTAAATATTCAGGCTAAGACCACATGTTTTGTTGTCACAAACAGGGTAATAGCTTGCACCTGGATTAAAAAAAAAAAGCCCAAGAAGTCTTTGCTAGAAAAAATTCTGCCTATAAAGGGTGGCTTGTCTAGATTCCTTCCCCATACCAAGCCTTTGTGGTTATTTATACATTTTTGGAACAGAAGAGATAAATTCTCCTTCACAGTTATCCAGACAAGACTTAAAGGGTAAAGAAGTTTCATTTTTTGCCTTTCAGCCTACCTACTGGAATCCATCATCCTCAATTCCTTGACATCTTTCTCTCTCTAATATACACATAATGACTGTAAAGGAACAACATGTTTTCTCAATGTAGTTTAAACTCAAGATTCTGAACCTTTAGAGGGGTGTGTGCTGAATATGAAACTGAATCAGAAACATTTCTTTTAATGACTATGAGTCACTGTGTGTTATTTTTGGTTATTTTATCCCTTGTGTGTTTCAAGGTGGAAATGCAATTATCCAGGTGATTGGTCTGTGGGAGGAAATGTTTTAGGCAGGAATGGGCTTTAACCAAAAATCCCCAAGGGACTCAAAAGGGGAACAAAACCATTTCCATAATATTTTCACTTTCCAAATTGTTGGGGGAATGTACTTTCATTATTGCGACTTCTGAAGTCCAATAAGCTGACTAATAATTATAGACAGCTCTGAATAACTCAAGTGGGAACAGTTGCTTCTCACGATTTCCCAGGCAAAATTCTGTGACTGTGAGTTGTTCCATTTTGGTATATATAAGGAGTCACAAATGCTGAATTTTAGCAGGGAATTTATTTTTCCTTATAGAAAACAATGAAAGTGTAGATGAGAACATTACTTTTAAACCTCTTTTACCTTCTTTTAAGTCATATGATATGACCAAGGGGAGAAAGAAAGAAACTTCCCAGATGACTTTCCTATTTTCTTTTGTTAGGTAGCTGATTTGGATATCAGCAACTGAAAAAACCAATCTACGAAATGGACAAACTTGAATGCACTGAATGGCATCCAAGCTGGTTGATGGTTTTCTACAGGGAAAACAGAAAAGCACAGAAGGAAGCAAAAAGAAATATTACTTAATAAAAACACAAAATTAACATACCAGATAAAGTAATCAAATAACTTAGAGTTTAGATATTAACATGCTGGAAATTGCAGGAATTCTTCTAAAGTGTTGCTCTTTATAATTTTGGCTTTGTGTTTTATTTGAAAAAGTAATGTTAATACCAGTTTTCCTTCATAGCATTCTTAGCTGCAGTAAATTATAACAGACTCTGGAGTAGCATTGATTAATCCGAACTTAAGGGTTCATGTCTGGTTTCCTGATCTAGGACCAAGAGGAATCCACAGATGGTACAGAGACAGGCAGGCTTCTCTTACTGGTTAAAGCTATCAACAGGGAGATCACATCTTCCTAACCTTGTATTGTCAATTCTGAACTGAGTTGTTTACAAACTATTATACATTGTGAAATACCATCTACTCAAATGCAGCTGGTTTATCATCTTTTTCCTTCCTCAGAATTTAAAGATGCTTTACTATTTGCTGATAATATACCCTGGTCAATATCATATGGAAACTAGTGACATTGAATTTTTGGAAATTATTGTATTTTAGAGAATACACTGTACCATCTCCATCTCATCTTAAGTGACTCATAAGGATCAAGGTAGGGTTGGTATTGATCCCCAGAATGACACTGAAGGGTTATCAATTAAATGTTTAAATGGATTATACAACATATTGGATGAGTTATGATTGATATGGCATTATATTGAAGATGGATATATATGATATTAAGAACACAATCACTTAATCAGAAATGTTCATTAATGAAGATTCCATAAAATATCCAGGTCCTAAAATTATTTGTGGCTGTTTCAGAAAAGCAATAATAATTTTTTCAGGGTGGGATTTTAGGAACTGAGATATTGAGAAATATCAATTTGATAAATGAGCAGAATAATTCATGGTAATATGATCAAATATCATATCTATAAAGTGAGATTCATACCTATAAAATGTGCAATTATATGCTGTGCATATATATTATATTATCTAATTAGTATATAGTGTTAATAATAATGACATTGTTCAGAGAGTATTTGGTCTGGATGTGTATATTCATTCCTTTATGTTTTAAAATAGCAGTCCCTTTACATATTTATATTATTTGCCTGTTTATTAAAGCCATTTTAATTTACAACCTGCAAAGTTACTTAAGGTGTCAAAACATGAAGTACATAGACACAATGTTAAAAAATTACAATATGAAGTTCCTTATAAGACATTTGTTTACACAAATAGTATTCCTAAAGTCTAATTTTTTAGGCGTCACTATTATTTTATTTTGATAATAAAATTATCGGTTGCCTTTTAGCTTAGAAGTACAGTGCTTTTAAATTAAACATCTGGCCTAATTAAGTCTTCAAGCACAATTTTATTTCAAAACCACTCATATCCTAACAAATTATTGATCTTGATACTTGATAATATCAGGTATTTGGGGGAAACTGTAATGATCCCCAGTGGCTGTATTCATGGTTTCCAACAAAGTGCTGCCACAGGTAGAATTCAGGCAAGAACACCTCTTCATGATTTCAGTTAAATTCCTGGGGAGTTCTTGACCTTTTTCCTGATTTTTCCTTGAGTTAATAAGATGTATGGATAATTTTAGATTTCTGTCATCTGGCTTCCTGGCTGTGTTACTTTGGCAGATTTATGAACCCTCAATATGTATCAGTTTACTGTTGTAGAAAGAAACATCTATGAGCATTGAAGACATCATATGCAATCTGTGTGCTACATAGCAACATGTCCTATGCCTGTTATTACTGCACACTAATATGTTGAAGAACATGTTGGAAACCAGTGGACATAAAGCAATGGATAAATCAAAAGTCTTTGCTCTTTTGTTTCATTTCACATTACTTATTTATTTAGTTGTTATGTACATATGTTTCTATACATATTTTACTTTGGTTAATGTCACCATTGATTTTCCTTCCCTGAATACAAGCCAACAGATGATAGGGACGTAATATCCTGAGTGCCAGAGTAATAGTGGGCATCATTAAATGTTTTCATGGATATCTCACATCTGAATTAGTAGGAAAAAATTATAAGTTCCTGTCAATCCATATTATAGTTGACACTGAGATGACATTATACTGTTCCATTGCAGACCTATACCATCTTTATCTGTGTTGTGACTTTGTCCAACTGCTGCAAACAATAAATTGTAACACTATGCTCTGCAAATAGTAGGTGATAAATAAGTGGTGAAAATTATGAAGGTCTGAAATGCTAAGGTCTGAATATGGTTTGAATGTGTTTTCTAAAGTCTCCAGAACTGTGAAATAAACAGACCTCTTTTCTTTGTAATATATGAAACCTCAGGTATTTTGTCATAGCAAAGGAAAATGAACTAATACCATTTGAATAAAAAATTTTAACATCTATCCTCTGATTAGAATAATATTTTCATATATATTTCCTTCTCATTCTGTCACTCATTCCATTTCAGAGATGGGTTTCTGAGCAGTAGCAAACCCAATATATGCACTTGTCACTGACAAAGAAATATGATTTCAATGTGTATAATTGTGTGTGTGTGTGTGTGTGTGTGTGTGTGTGTGTGTGTATGGTTCTGGGGATCAAACCCATGGTCATGTGTGCCAGGCAAATACTTTTCCATTGATCTATAGTCCCAGCCCATTAATGTGTTTAATCTTGCTTAATTAAAATATATATAGTCTCATGTAAAATAGAGATTAACTTTTCAGCATTTTACTCAATTTCAAAGGACTGCAGGAATTTCTAGATTTGACATGGTAACAGTCTACTTTCTTACTGCATGTGTGAATGTTTATTGCCTCCCTTCCTCTCTAGACTTGGCACAATATATAAAAAATAATTGTTTCTACATTCTATCACCATCTGTTCTATGGCATTAAGATCAACTGCCCTTTTTTTCTGTTCTATGGCGTTAAGATCAACTGCCATTTTTTCCTGGTGTTTTTGAGGTTTTTTCTTTGGCACTCAGGTCATACCATCTGATTCCACAGCTCTCCGCCTGTGGGTGGACATCTGAAAGAGTTGGCTTAAATAAATTTGTGCTTGTTGCTGGTTGAGGTAGAATAATAGTATACCTCTGTTATTCTCAATGGTTATTTTCTTAGTTTATCTGTTGGAGTAAATTGGTTTCATTCCCATAGAATATCTTCCATTGCACTTGTCAAAGCCATCCAGTTTCTCTTCTAAAATTTTGGTTTCTTTCCAGGTCTTGCAGCTGTAGATCAGTAATATGATTACATTTGAGTTGAATACCCTCAGTTTTCTATCTGTACTTTTAGTTTTTGTAGACTCTTTATAAAGAATTTAGTAAATAGTTTCTTCTTTCTGCTGGGCATTATTTACTCAGTAGTAATTATATTCTATAAAATAATGCAATATACCTCTTTCTATAATATAACACAGTTTATGTTCTGGATTGGTGTCAATGTGGGTTTGAAAGACTATTTGGTATTGGTTTGGCTAGGTCATGAGATGTAGAAGACCAGATGAATTTTGTGGTAGTCCTTTGTTAAATTTAATATCTTTGGATTTCCTTGATACTTTTCTAGAAAGTCAATTCCTAATGGTGCACTGTTTACTTGAATGTCTGAAAAATGCCTTCCTCATTTATGTCAACATAGAGCAAGAATATCCTGTACTTGAGGATTTGAGAGAAGATGAGCTAAGATTCAAGGTAGAAAGAGAGGGGCATGAGTAGGATATAGCTAACACAGATCCATTACAGGGAGGTACAGTTTCAACAGAGAAAAAAAATGGATGGTTCTGAGAAAAATTTAAGACACTGTTTTGAATTATTATCTTAAATAATGTTTCAATATTTTCTATTTCAAAATATAGAAAAATGGTCAATCTAGATTCTATTAAGTGATCAGAAAAATAATTATTAAGTATATATTATCAAGTATACAAAATGAGATTTTTCTCTTAAAAATATTTGCTGCATTTAACCATATCTGAAGAAAAAATATAAACACTTGATTCAAAGCAGAGCCTGAATACATACAATTTATCAGTTGTGGTACACTGGATGTCTAAACCAAGGCTGATTCTCATAAAAGGAACCGTGTTTTCCTGTTGACTAGGTAAGTTAATATCTTGAATGATTTGCAATTATTATCTTTATGAATGCCACATTTCACTAAGATCTTGGATATGACTTGTAATAAACATTTTTTTGTCTCAGTTTACTGTAAACAGATGATCATGATCAATACTCAGTCTGTCTATATTGTTATTATTTACCAAATTAAATAAATAACTTCTTTAAAAAAACATTTATTTTCTTCACTGTATTCTTCAAACTAAAAGAAAATTAACCCCCATATATCACCAGGAAATTCCAATAAATTGACAATGACCAATTTCAATCTATTAAAGAAATTACATGTAGCCCTAAATAATTTCTTATAATTATTTCAAGAATTCTTATATGTTTTAATTCACATGCAATAAACTTTAACTATACACTGAAATGCTATATTTTCATACTTGAGTAGAGAAGAATAACAAAAATATTTAAATTTAAATTTTCATTTTATAAAACAAATTTATAAGTTAAATTTGTAAAAAAGCAATTTTTAAATGCGGAATTCTTTAAGAAAAAAAATTCATCTTTTGCCTAATTACAGCATTACTTTTCCCCAGATGTTTCTTCTTGAAAGTATGAAAAAATAAAAATCTCAAGAATCTTCTAGTAATCTGATGATAATGCCAGCAACCACTCAAGACAGGAAGAGACAGATACTAATTAAAGTTTTATTAGAACGGTAAATCTATGAATGGTTAATTGATTGCTGTTGCACCACCCCTAAGGCATCTCTGATTATTTCAAGAGATGGAATAGAATTCCCAGCTTCACCAGGGAAAATTAATTTAAATTCAATTTAAAGCACACACATCAAACCACTACTTTTAAAATTACACTTCTGAAAATTTTAGCCTTTGAAAAAATAAATGTGAATTCAGAAAATGCTATGATCACCTATGTAATCATAGCTACCAAATTATAAGGAAATATCTTAGTTAGATATTGTTTACTCACACCTGTTGAATAAATGAACAAATGGAACTTGAGATGGAGTGCTTTATAAGCTAGATTCCCTTAGGTTGAATCTCAATATCTGACAATGGTGCTATAATTGAATATATTTGAGTTCATAGAAATAAATTTTAAAGAGTATAGTAAAAAAAATCTGATAGGTATATTTGTCCTTTTTCTGGTATTGGAGTTTGGGAAACTAATTAGCTTGGTGCTTGCATAGGCCTCATGCTGCTTCAACCCATGGCAAAGAGCAGAAGGGCAAGTCTTGTGTCAGGAAGAGACAAAATGCAAAGGGCAGCCTAGCTTTGCAGAAACCTCTCTTGCAGTGATGATTTACTCCAGAGAGAATTCCCCACTCCCATGAGAAAGGCATTAACCCCTCTTAATGACCTAGTGACCTGTGAGTCTCACCTCCATGCACCTTCACAACAGCAATCAAATTTCAACACAAGTCCCAAATCATATTCAAATCATAAAAGTAGGAACAAGGATTAAGTAAAAAAAATGGTTGCATACAATTAGTTCTACTACCTAATGTAGACATAGATGAATTAACAGTTTTTTTCAGCCTACACATATTTGTACAGGGGAAAAGTTGCGATTTACAACATCCACATTTGAAACGTGTCAGTTTGTGAGATGGTCATGAGAAGAGGACCCCATAAACTAAAATAATTTGCTCTAATTCAAACTAAAACTGTTTAAGATTTTTTTATTTTTAGGAATATTACTGCTTTTAACAGCAAATATGAAACATTCTAATTAGCTTATTTACAAAATTACCAGCACAGGAAGAATTAAAAGATTTGCAGGTCTCAGGTCAGTAGAAATAATTCTTTAGGAATTGTACTTGAAAAGTAGCAGTTGAGGAATTCCATCTATAGTTGGAACTAATTTAAATGATGAGATCCCAGATGTCAGTCCTGAAACTGATGCCCTACTTACACAAGACTCTAATAAGAGATCTTGAGCAAAAGGTGATGGTGTTTTGCTCATGAGGACATGAAATATTATAACCAGAGGGTAAACTGTGATGGATTATAGTTTCTCGGTCTCAGCAGTATTCTAGGTCCACATAACCTTCTGGAAGCTTACTATTGTTTTAAGCTACTAAGTATAGAATTATTCTTATATTATTAAAGAATGATCTCTTTGTCCTTTAAAGGAAAATTAAATACAAATTCTCACCCTATCCTTACAACAATGTTTGTAGATGTGCAGACTTTTAAAATCTCCTTTGATTGCTATTTATAAGGAGTTCAAGTAACTTTTGTAAAGATTCAGACTTTGTAATTGTTGAAGTCTGGATTCAAATCTAGTCTTTTTCCAGAGGTGAAACAGTTACTAAGTTACATTAAAAAAATGTTTGTTGAACACTTCTGAGGTACCTAGCAATGTACTAAATATTCTGTAAACGAACAACAAACAAGAAATTCTCATTATTATTATCATTTAATGGTTAGAGAAGTCAGGACACAAGTAAAATTCCTGGCTTGAAGTCAGAGTTTGGGAGTCACAAAAGTAGATGGTGAACCCAAGGAGTCATTTTGGACCCCTACTTTTAAAGAATATCATGCACTGCAGCTGTGGCAAAGGGCTTAGCTCTCTTATCTTTCATTCTTTACAGAAGATCTTAAATTCATTACTTTCTTTTCAAAAAATAGAATAGAAAAACTAGGGTGATAGCAGCACAATTTGGATGTCACTGGGTAATTTCTTCTAATTGTATCCTCAGCTCTCATATAGAGAGATGGTTTGCAATGATGGCCCTTCCCAGGAGGTCTAATTTTTCTTAAATTTCTGGATAATTTTGATAATCATTTAGATTGTGCTAAATATAGATAGAAAGATATTCTGGCAATTGTGTGGTAATTTGAAGTTCATAAATTTCAATGCTTGTCATTAAAAGACACATACCTACTTTGAATTGCCATCCATAGCACTTTTTGTCTTCTGTGCTTCTTATGTTCTTCATAAATTTATTGTATTTTTTAAAAAAAATTATCCTAATTACTCCACTACTCTGTGAAATCTTTCAGGAACTATGTTATCTTGAATGTAAAGCTTCAGTATAAATTTGATAAATAAGTGGAATACTTCATAGTCAAATAATAAGTTATTATATCTGTAATGTGAAGCTAATCCTTCTGGAAATGACATATATACCATATAT
The DNA here is from genome assembly GCF_047511675.1 of Marmota flaviventris. NCBI lineage: Eukaryota > Metazoa > Chordata > Mammalia > Rodentia > Sciuridae > Marmota > Marmota flaviventris. The sequence continues at coordinate 47,004,886 of NC_092504.1, read as the reverse complement.
TCACATATAGTATATATAATTATATATGTGTGTAGTATATGCACCTAAGCATGTTTTTAATTTAACAAATACTTCCCATCCAGGCACTGTTTGTTCTAAGTGTTGTGCAAATGTTAAATCATTTGATTTTTGAAATAACAGTATAAAGTAAGGACCATTATTTTTCTTATTTTAAAATGAAAGGAACTGATGTATAGAAAATCTGTTATTAGCAATTTGTTCAAAGTCACACACTGGCTAAGTAGGGGACTTAGAATTTGAAGGCAGTTTAGCTTCAAAGCCTACACTTCTGTTAAAATATGATACATATGAGATAGCCCTTACTATTGCATCACCAGGTGATAGATAAATATATTACACCAAACCATCCTGTTTGCCCATAAAAATGTCAAGTTTATGTTTCAACCAATACAGTTGATGTTAGAATGTGACCAAGGGCAGGGGGGAAAGAAAGGAAATAGCTCTTCTCTGAGAACTAGAAGTCACAATGAGATTGAGATGAAAATAGACAAGTCATAAGATTGTATATCTTCCTAATCCTCTGGTGTCAGCCATATCTTCAAAAAGTGATGTAAAGAGTGATTCTCGAGTGTCTTAACTTTCTAATGAACTTAATAATCCCAGTATGAGCACAGAGAGGAGGCAGCACCAACAGTGGATATATAAACACAGCTGCAGCAATTCAGGCTACCGAAGAGTCGAAGACAAATACAAATAAAAATACAGTTACTGAACATTGACTTTGAACAAATCTCTAGGTCTCATCGTGGCTACTGAATGACACTCCTTGCAAACTGCTATCAGTGTACAGCATTCAGCATTCCTCCTGGATTCATTCCCATTGGCCACAGTTCGCAGAGATGGCCCTGCCATGGAGCAACAGGCATAGCTAAAGTTACTAACATAGCATAAATTATTAATGCTTACTTGGATGAGAATAAAGTGAGGAAATGGATTTTTACAGAAGTGAGTGAAAGTAAACTTTGTCATTGAGGATGTTGACAAAGATGAATCAGACAAAATGTATAGAAGTATGTCCTTATATACTATATATGATAAATGCCTATGTGCCCTATTACTGTAGTTATAGATTAAAATGTATTTCTATCTTATTCTAGATGTCAACTTATTTATAATAAATGTATTTAAGACATTTGATCACATAAGCTAAAATATACCTGATTCAACATTTTTTTCTTAAACAAAGGCTGAGGCAAACCAAAGGAAAAAATTAAGCATCTCAAAGACAAGCAAGGAAATTCAGTGTATAAATAGCATGGAGAAAAATAATATCTGCCAACGGCATATAAAAAACTAAAGAAGATTGATTCAGAAAATGAGTCCAGTGTTTAAGGAGCATGAAATGAAAAACAATATACAGTGCGCTGTTATAATGTTTTAAAGCGTTATGGATTTTATATTGGTGTGCCTGGCAACATCTAGTCTGCCTTAGAAACTTATTTTGACATTGTTTTGTACTCAGAGTGCATGTCAAAGCAGCTTTGCTACCACAAATTTATTGGAATCAGACTCAGGAGTAGACATTGCATATAACTTCTTACTTAGCACACTCAATTTTTATTTTATCAGATTTAAACTATGATGAAAATTTGGATGTTATATAATAGGAGCTAAACAGTTAGAAATTTTAGTAAAAAAAAAATCAAAATATTGATGTGCCTGAGTGAAATACAGTTATTGCCACATTTTGATCGAAATGTCTCTGTTGACTTTCTGAAAATTTATAATGCAATAAAAGTGAATTAGTAATGATGTCTAATACCTTCTTAAGTGAAAGCTGGTTCTATGAGTCTTTTTGAAGAGTAAATTTTATTCATTCATCAGTTTTTTTTTCATGTGTATACCAAATGATAACCAGCACTTCCATTCAGCATTTTCATTTTAAGGTGAAGGTAAATAAGAAATCCTTAAAATGCTTTTAAAAATCTTTAAATGCACTTTTAAAAATAATGAGATCCACTCAACAACATGGAAGCATAAGAACTTTCTTTGCATTCTCTGAAAATATAAGTTAATTAACCTGCTATTTTACTGGTGTTTCTATAATGATAAGCAACCAATAAACTATAATATGTGTGTTCCCACTTGAACATAACTATGAAACTTCTGTGACATACTTCTAGAATAAAGCAAGTCAACATATTTTATTCCAAATTTATTGTTACTTATTTGTTAATTCTACAAATAACTCTGATAATGACTTTTTAAGTATAGATGTATCAAGGAAGAAAAAAATGTTTTTTTAAACTATATGTCACAATTGTTAGTTGTATTTATATCCCATGAATAGTTTCATAAATAATAGATGACTTACATACAAAAATATTTCAATCTAACTTGATGTTATTCACATTAAAACATATTTTAAACAGTGGTACTTGACAAAATTAAATATCACCATGTGTATGAACTCATACCCAGGTCCGCAAAGTTTCCATACTTCAATTTTCTTAGTTAGAAATGAAGGACATTGATTTTTGACAATAAATATATCTAATGATTTTTTACTTAGTAAAAATTTGAATTAGTAAAAAGATTCAAATTTTTGAAAATGAACTAATGATTACTATATATTCAGAAGCAACTCATTGACCTGCCAACTGATTTTTCATCTGTGATTCCAAATAATTTATAAATATTTAAAGAGATCAACAGTAATCACAAAACTTAGGAAGCCTCATTCTCTTCAGATTTTATTACCTATCTATTAATGAAGGTAAGACAAGGTGTTAAAAAGTGTGTAATATGGAATGTATGTGATGTATGTATGAGAGTGAGATATCATAATCCTCTTGGTTCTTGATAGTTCACACACTGAGAACTCGTAAGCAAGTTAGGACTACCTCATTATTCATATGGTCCTTACATTTCAAAGAAGCATAAATACTAATATGCTCTTTAAGATATATTTTATCTTTAAACTGGGCAAAGATGAAAGGGCCTATAAAAATTGATGGAATATGACCTAAGGTCTATCAAAAGACTTCACTTTTTGACTGACATTTACTGAATTACCAAAATGGAAATAAAGCAGGAACTTTCCTTTCAGTTCCTGGCTATTTGATTCTCAGTTTTTCTGTTCCGTGTTCGTGTTCTTCCAATGTCATCTCATCAGTTCCCACAAATCTGAGAATAATCTTCATGTTGAGAATGTTCAAATTTACAACTTCAGGCACATGTATTCACCTTGATCTCCATATATATATTAAAAAGCCTTACAAAATGTATGTATATTTCAATCTTTTGTGTACTTATTTTGTATTTGTTTGGCTTCCTTACTGTAATGTAAACACTGAGACTGAAGATCTTATTTGTCTAGTTCACTTAGGTCATAGTAACAATCAATAATTACAGAAACTTCAGAATTAGAATTTTTACAACTCTTGTTTCTTTTGCTTGCCTCTCCTATCCTTGGATCCTCTCCACACTGAGTATTCTCTGTGTCAATATGTCACATCAGCAATTTCATAATTAATATTAGCTAGAAAGATAGATCCTTACCTTTCCTCCATTATCCCAGTCCATCAATAACGTTCTACCCATTTAATCTTTCAGGTATTTCCTTTAGATAACTGCTATTTACTCTAGAAGACCATCATCTCTTTTGCAGACTATGTACTTCTTTTGTATTTGCCTTATTGACCTCTTTACTTACACACTGTACAAAATCAAAAGTTATTTGGCTAAACATAAATCTAACCAATGCATTCCATGCATAAAAATGTCAAATGATTTGTACTATACTATGAATACAAAGAACCTGAAATAATAATGATGATCAATAATACCCTGATTCCTGTTTTTTCTTTTTAGATGTCCAAAATCATTTCTTGCTATTATTTTTTCTCTTCTTGACTGTGTCCAGTCATACAAGACTTTCCTCTACTTCTGGAACAAGTCACTCTCTATTCTGTCTGGTGATATTTTTATACATTGTTCCTTCTCCCTAGAACATTCTTGCTCTTTTGCCTGCAGATGGTTAGTTCTTAAGCTCTTGGTCTTCCTTTTAATATTAACTTTCTAGAAAGATCTTTGCTGATATTTCTCCTTCAATTACACATCTATCCTTCTATACAGTCTTGCTTGTTTTCTTTATAAAACTTATAATTAATGGTTAGTTTTGGTCCATTCTCCTCACTATAACATAAACAGCAACCATGTTGATCCCTGTTTCGTTTGGTTTAGTTTGCCTGGATTATAGTAACTAATAAAAAATTACTGTAATAAATGAATTACTTTTATTTAAAGCATCACCCTGCTCCTATGAACTGCATATAGGCGCCAACTGATTTTTCATCTGTGATTCCAAATAATTTATAAATATTTAAAGAGATCAACAATATATTTTGCTACATATAGGTATAATGCTTTAATTCCAACTGAACTAATGTTCACATTCAATAGTTTTTCACATCTTCTGAAGTACTTGAGAAAGTTTAAATTTTAATTTTTTTATTAAGGGCAAAATATATTTTTTTCTACCTACTTATGGCCAAACTCATGTTGAGCTTCATTTCCAATTAAGGCTATGCTTTAACTAAAAGAAAATTAAAATTTACAGTTCCAATGGTTCCATGTCACAGAGTTTAACCAGGATCTAAATCAAATCCCTTCAGTTATAAGCAAAGTCAAGTGAGTTTTAATTGGCTAAAATTATTTATTGTTTTACATTGTGAAATAAACCAAGGATTAGTCTGATTCTGACATGTCTGGATCCAGTGCCTCAACTAGCACTATATTTCTGTTTTTCTCTTTGTCTGCACAGGCTTGGACTCCATGATAGGATAAAAATCCTTGTACTCCCTGAAACTTACATCCTGCCATCCTGGTAATCCCAGGTGAAATAAAACTTTTCAACCAATGCTTTTGGAAGATTAGCCCAAGGAATATTTTTATTAGCTTACATTATCCATGTGCCCATTTTGAATCAATAGGTTTCCCAAGGGGTACTTCGTCTGCTGATATTTCTTGACCTCAGGTATTGTGTTCATTTGTAAATAAAAAATACACACACACACACACACACACACACAATTGGTTGGCACAGAATAACAGGGATGCCAATAGATGAAAAATAACAATTTGCTAGAAAAAAAGGGCAAAACATATTTTTTTCTACCTACTTATGGCCAAATTCATGTTAAGCTTCATTTCCAATTAAGGCTATGCTAGGTGAATAACTCAATTTCTTAATAGTTCTGATAAATGCACTCTAATAGATAACTTTTTATTCTACTAATATACTGTTTGCCTACAATGTTCAAAAATATTATATAGGCAGTGTACACTCAATTTACAGGTAAGAACAATCTACTTTGTGTTTTATGTATTGGAGACAAATATTAAAATATTCAAATACAAGGTTTCTGTTTAAAGTGATGCTTTATTGTTGTACCATAAAAGTATGTTAATATCTTCCTATCCAAGGATATTTGAAAAAATTAAAATTTAAACTTTCTCAAGTACTTCAGAAGATGTGAAAAACTATTGAATGTGAACATTAGCTTGGTTGGAATTAAAGCATTATACTATAAGTAGCAATGATACCTTGAGCTTTGAGAAACTAGATTTCCCAGAAGCTTATTGATTTTAGTATTTAATTAAAATAAAATGTAGCAGTGATTAAGAGCATAATAAAACAGAAGAAAAATTTTTCATATGTTGTTTCCTACTTTGGCAAGTTGTATTAAAAAATCAAAGTGAGAAATGACAGTTATAAAGAATAGAAAAAAATCTATTTTCATCATTTTGGTCCTGTCAGTGAGAACTGTTAAAGGAGAGCTTGCCTAAGGACCTAATATCCACCTCCAAACACAGTAATACATTTGGGGACTTCTGAATGGTTATCTGATATTTAAAAGTAGTCTGATTGAATTCATTGTGTCCCATGAACTGTAAATAGTTTCTACTTAATAATAAAATTTCAATCTCTAAATCAACCTTAACAACACAAATCTTGTTGGCTGTCATGTTAGTAAATCAACTCACCTAAATAATCTTGAGACTCGGACAATGATGCAGGCTCTGGGCTTGGAAATTTAGCCATTGCCTCACTGTGAACTTGATCTTCTGACATTTTAATGGATCGAGGTCCTATTTCTGATGGTTCGTTTTATACATGGACATAAACTATTTTGAGTACTTCAGAGCTGAGAGCTAAGAGCTGATGTTCAGGTTTGGAGTCAAACTGTCTGTCCTTTGAGTTAAGTAGGGTGAGGTAAAATGGGCAACAAGAGAGTTTCCATTATATATGCAGTTGCTATGCTAAATAGTAAGTACAACAAAACAAAACAAAGTAATATGAAAATTCTGAATGAGATAATATATTTCCATTAGGTTCTCTCAACTCAAGACAACTATTATTGTGTGTGTTTGTTTGTGTGTGTGTGGTGTGTGTGTGTGTGTGTGTTTTAAATGCATGTTGTTACTTCATGGCATAAAAATAGCTTCTAGGAACAGAGTTTGATGTTTGAAGACCTTTAATTCTACTTTCTTCCTAGTGTCTGGAATTGTTTGGCAATAAATTGTATTCAATGCTGCTTCAATTTACTACTCTTTCAGATCTGACTGTACTTAATTACTCAAGACATGATCTGCTAAAAGCTACATCTGGAAACAATGTCACTTGGAGTCTTGCATTTGAAAGTTGAACTTACGTTAAATGAATTTTTTTTTTACTATAAACTTTGGTAAAAACAATGGTGCCACCAGACATTTTTTGTAGATTTAGCTTAAAACAAAGAGTGAATGCTATATATTCATTATTTATGTTCCAAGCTGCCCATGAGCATCTCTTTACCTTTATCTTATTCCTATCTATGTATGTAACCACATATAGTTACTGTCCTATCCCCATTACTAGCAGCAGATTATGTCCTTTCTGTCTGTCAATTTTATGTGCTTAGGATAGTTCACAAAGTATTGAACTTAGCTTTTGGGATATCAGAGGCAATAGAGGATGTTCCCATTTAAGGATGACTTTATTTTAGTTTTAGAAACATCATGAGAATTCTTTAGAATTTTTCATCAAGTATTTAAACATGTGTTCTTTTGAGCCCACGGTTACTTGACCTCTTCCCAGAGTACCTGGTGAACATGGTTCAAACCATGGGAAACTGTGGGTTGGGTGGAGTCTATAATAGTTTGGATCCTAAATATGCTACACCTGTAAACATGCCTGTGCTTTATAGATTACTAGAGTAATGTTTTTGCTTTTCCTACTTGGGGTTAAATCAGTCCAAAGGTAACAATGTATAAATATAAAAAGCATTTCTTTAGAAACTCAGAGTAATGTAAAAACTAGTTATGAGGATAAAATTTAATGCAAGAGTAAGATACTTTCTATGTCCTTTTATTCCCTAACAGTATTTTTGACTGCTTAATTTTCAATGACATAAAAAGATATATAATTGTGTTTTCCACTTCAACATTATTAGATTTTTTTGTAGGAAAAAAATCTAGTTTTAGCAGAAAACCCTATTTCTTTTATTCTTTTCCTTAATCTTATGAAGGCCATTTTATATCACATCTTATTAAATTGAATGAGGCTAGAAAGATGTAAGAATAAATTACTTTGCCACCTAATTCTTTACTGATATTTGATTTACAAGTTACAGTTAAGCTTGTTGATTAAAAAGAAAAGTGAAATCAGAGAAATCTGAATGACACCATTCACTAAGAGAACTTTCTAAGCATTTATATTCCTGATAGTAAGCTAAATGAAAAATAACAATTAGTAAAGAACTGGCACTTGTGATATTTTGGCACTGAAATTAATACTGTATTTGGCAAAAATCAGATGCTTATTGGCCATCACAGAAGATGATCAGTTTACATTTTTAAAATCTACTGGCTGCATAGCAAGATCCTAGAGAGTAAATTGTTTATATTGTTAATTATATCAACAGAGTATTGTATTATATCAGTCTATGCAGCCTGGGATATTTGCTTTGATGGTAATGTATGCATTATACAGTTGAATCAATTTAAAATCAACATTATGCTGCAGTGTAGATTGTATAAATCATATTACCTTATTAGAGCACTTACTGATGGGAAATAATTTAACATTGAATGGTCAACAGAGGTCCTCTCTTTGAATACAACACTTTGAGGCATTAGTGAAATTAGTCAGGAACAAGAGATAAGAGGGATGATGTCCTGGTATCTGTGCTTTTATTAAACTTTTGCTGCAATTTAAAGCATTTACTGTAGAGCTTGTAAAACTTATCATTGAAGAAGAGCCACTCCTTTAAATAATGTTCTGCAGATATTTGAGGTGATTTTCTGAATAATATATTAAAGCTATTTTCCCAAGCTTTCTGTAACTCTGGAATATGTCTGCAGTATTTTCATGCTACCATGAAAATAATACTTTTTGATATTACAGTTTTACAATTCCTCAGTGCCATATAATAATTAATTGTTATATTAATTTTGATTGGAATTAATGGCAAGAACTTGAACACCTCTGAATTTATTTCCTTTTTATTCTTTTCATAAAAGATTGCTGAAGACAACCTCATGTGTATGGGTTCAGTGATTTTGATTGAGTAAAGGGCTGTAGAAAATAATGAATTCAAAGTAGACAATTCTTCTAATGTGGGTAGGAAAATGCAATACCATCAGATTCAGGGAGTTATGGGATATTGGGATATAACATAGAGAGCATGCCTTTAAAAAGTATATTCTGATTTGCAATTGCTTTTCAGCTTTAACTGCATGACTGCTTTCTGGTCATCTATAGGTAAATTAGAGAAATGAAGCATAATAAATATAAGCAAATATGTTTTATATAACTCACTATCTTGATGTAAAACATTAACCACTTCTACAATATTTGTGATCAATTTAAATTGGATCTTTAAGGAACAGAAAGTATTCAGATATTTTATAGAAACAATCTAAATGATTTAGTATTACAGAAATGCATTGCAAGCAGTTAACAAAGACATTTTGGTAAGTATACTATGAGATCTCTGCAGGTATTTTGTTGATAATTTAAATTCTCTCTAGATTGTTACAGTATTATACCATTGCTAAGGTTGCAAGAAGTTATAGCTACATTGAACTTGAAGTAAAATGATATCATAAGGACACTTCAAAAAATGATGTTGTATCTATAACATGCTTTCATCAGATTTTTAATTTTAGTTAGCTTCAGAATTGTTTTCTTCCATATTTGCACACTACCTTTAACTTTGCCCCTCCTGCCCCCCCCCCACCCCAGTGTCTCATTCATTATCTTTGGACAAAATGAATGTGTGTTACTCTTCTTTCTGGTGGAACAAAGGGGCAGAAGGCACTCTGTCCTGTCTCCCTGGCCCATTACCTGGTTGCCTTTGGTTTCTCAAGAGGCAACTACAGTTCCTATAACCTTATCCCTGCTTTATTTATCCATAAAAACTTTTATCCTCTATCTCAGTGCCTTTCGTATTTCTCATTTCATCTTCTACTTTACTTTCTGGATTGTTTTCGTGTGTTCTTTAAATCTAACAGGCTGTTTCTGCAAGGTTAATATCCTATGTACTTTTTTTTTTTCTTTTTTCTTTGATCATTTTCTCCATTTCCCTGGTCTTTTGTATGGATCATTTACAACTTCACATAAAAGTTTATATCTTTGAATTCCCTGAAATCAACCCATGAATACTTTACTTTATGTTTTCTTCTGGGCCCTATCCCACTTACAACTCAGTTTTTCAATGTATTTCCTTTAGCGGAACACACATTTATCCTACTGTGTCTTTTTTCCTCCTGGGGTTCATTTGGCGGCTCTTTAAGGACCTTGTGTAGGATTTTTGTTTTGGGACCAACAGATCCAGATTCCAATCATAATGAAGGCCCTTCAGCTGTTTTATTTTATTTCAAACTTATTTCTTCTGTGGCTGCAGGAAAATTTTCAAAATTACCTCTTACCCACCACAGAGTAAACAGATCTCCGGCAGGGATGAGATCTCTTGTTTTTATATACTCTCTCTCACTTCCTGCCATGTAAAAGATACTAGAGCAGTTATCAAAACCGTGCTTTCACAAGCTGAGTACAGCACATGCAAATAGTATTGATTCTTTTGCGAAGCTATTTGTTGAGAATTTTAGACGCATAATGGTAAACCGAAAACAACATTTCACTGGGGAACATGGCAAACCAAAACATGCGAATATTCTTGGATTAAATGATATGCAAGGTTGCATTTAGTTCTTTCTTATTAATGATAGAAGATGAATTGACTGAATCATTTCTAAAATAATTTGCAATTAGACTTGTAAAAAATCCATCCTGTCTCCAACCATGAGGGTTTGAGGCTGTGGATAGCATTGCACAAAGATATTGGAAAGTTACTAATACTGACTTTTAAAAGCAGGGAAGGTAAATGTTCCTGAAAGGTATGGCTTGTCTGCATGTACAGGAGGGGGTTGCATCTCATTGGGAATTCCATTGTCCTGTCCAGTGCTATATATATACATATATATTTTTTATTTATTAGTATAAAAGTTTTCTTGATCATGAGCCAGAAATTCTGCATGTAAATTTCACTCCTGGGATGATGTTCCAGCAGCAGGATATTGAGTTTATGCTCCCTTCAAACACTTACATTCTGGAGAATAACTTATGTACTAAGAGAATCCAAACAGTGAGGTTCTTAGCTTTTCTTTACTTAATATTACCTACTATAGCTATTCAAATATTTTTTTCAGTCATAGTAAAAATAATATTGCTCTTAAAAATTAATATTCCATATTCATTCTTATTTCCACACTTGTGGAAATATCTTATATGTCTTTATATATCTTATATATAAACATATGGAGGACAGTTTGGATTCATGATTTTTTTAATATCTTTTATTTTGTTTATTTTTTTAAAGTGGTCCTGAGGATGAAACCCAGTGCCTCACATGTATGAGCCAAGCATTCTGCCACAGAGCTACAACCCCCCAGCCCTTATGATTTATTTTTTGATATTTTTGGGACCAAAGCTGAAGTTTCTTTCTTTTATTTTCCCTTCAACTTATTTACTTACTTCAAAAGCAGTCACAGATAATCCTAAATATTGAAAGTGCCTGTGTGCCAGCTAACTTCATGAGTTTGTAATACAGCTTTCTGATTCTGCCATAAATATATGTTAGCTTTTACTTTGATAAGTTTGTTCAATAGAAGCATATGAGAATTTTTGTTTCTAAATGTTATTAATAACAAAACAAGTTCAAAGTATTGCTTTTGATTTATTTTTTTAAAAAACTGAATATCTCCATAAATGTACATTCATTACAAATTTTTGGAAAAATATGACAGAAACTGTTATTAATGGCTACCTTTGTGTTACCTGGCTAGGGATCCTGGTGAGTTGATTGGGAAGAAAGAAAATGTTTATTTAATATCTAAACTATTTGAATGCTTTACCATAAGCAAGTATTGACTTTATAATATTATAAGCTTATTTTCCTTTGCTATAAAACAAGGCCAACTTTTAGTTACCTTTGAATCAGCAACTTATTTACTATAGAAGTTTATAAGGCTTATTTCCACCAGCATCCCATCAGAGAAAAAGAAAATTGTTGACTCATTTGTTTCTCCTTCTCTTGCCTCTAAGAAATTATTTATAAACAGAATCTTGTGGCATGCATATTCCAGAATTCCTGGTACATAAGACATATGAATGAAACTACCCCATTTCTGTAACCCTTCTTCATTTTTAGCAGTTTCTTTCAAAATAGTTAGCATACAAAATTAACCTTGGTGAATGAACAACCCCTTTTGTCACATTTGTTTATTAAAATTGTTTGGGTAGAGTTGAAGGCAGATGACAGCTGTTAACTTGATGTGTTTGCCACAAGTAGTTCTGTATAGTTACTGCTGTCCTTTTCCCTCTAGCTCTGCATGTCACTGTTGAACAGAAGAATGGGGAATGTCTTTTCTCCTGGTCTGTCAACACTCTAGGTGGGCTGGATGAAGGATTTGGTTTCTGCGTATCTGCCAGGCAAAGTAGGGTGATGATGGATCTCAAAGCAGGCAGAATATGCTTAAATCTTGTTCTAGTTTTAACTGCAATGAATTCTTTATTGCAGCAGTAGAGAGGAGGCTGTGGAAGTCTTGCAATATAACTTATTACTGCTCCTTGGGACTGAATCTCCATCTAGGCTCCTGGCCCTTATTATAGCTTTGTAACTAAATCCACCCACATTTTCCTTCACTACAGAGGATCTTCCTGTTAAGTTGGCCCAGCTTCCCATATATAACCCCTCTATTCAGCATCACTTCCCTAACAGAAATGTGAAATTCACTATGTTTTAGTAATTGCTGTAAATATCCAGGAAGGTCTTAGCTTTCTGCCTTTTACAGACATGCTTCCTTTCTCCATGCAGGCTAGTGAGATTGCAAGTTCTGAATGAAATTTAGAAATCACAGCCTAGCTTCAAGATCAAATTGTTGGTTAGTCAATCTTCCAAAAGACAACAAATTAAAGGAAAAAAGCCACAATATAGGAGAATGATTGGTGTTTATAGATAAGTAACCTCTTTTCTTTTACTCAAAGCCTTGAGTTAATGATGTTTGGAGGGTATAATTACATCATCATATTAAGCCAATACCATTGTCTTCAGCTGTGGTACCAGATGCACAAATTCTCTATCTTCTGTATCTTACCTCCAGAACCATTCCTCTTTCTAAGAACTGAAATATCAAAGAAAAATATTCTTCTTATAAAGATCACTAAATAGTGACCATATCAACTTAAAAAGCAGAGTCAGTATTGTGACAGAGTGTCTATATATGAATATCTAGAAAAGAAGACAAAACTGGATCTTCAACATAGTTCTGAAATGTGGACAGGTATGGCAGCAGTTTCATGCTGGATGGTTCAAATGACTAGATCATTCTATTTCAATTGTATTATACTTATGATTTGCTGTCATTTAATGGACTTCACATTCCAATAAAGAGGATACATATTTGCATCAGAGGAAAATAGACTATTAAAGGTTTAAAATACAATATATACGATACAAATATTCCAACTCTTCATTTTATTGAAAAACAAAAATGGCACACACCTGTAATCTCAGTTGCTTGGGAGTCTGAGACAGGAGGATCACTAGTTAAAAGCCAGTCTCAGCAACAGTGATGTACTAAACAACTCAGTGAGATCTTGTCTCTAAATAAGATACAAATTAAATAGGGCTGGGGATGTGTCTCAGTAGTTGAATGCCCCTGATTTCAATCCCTAATACCAAAATACAAACAAAACCAACAATGAATATATAAACCAAAAAGAGCTCATTTGGTATTTGGAGGAGTTGGTGATATGTTAATCAATAAAATTCTTCCAGCATAAAGAATGATAGAGTATATGGGTGAGTATTTAAAGAGTTTAAAAATAGTATTGCAAAGAATACAGATTATATCCCTTTAGGTTTTTTCCAATGTCTATTGTAACTGAAATTTTTAGTTGTTATAATAATCTACTAATGAACACTCTGTTTCAGTCTTGCCAGCATATCTTTCACTCCCAGAAAGGGACTTTTAAAAAGTCCATCAAATCATGTCACTTGTCTTTATTAAAGGTTTCTTATTATGTAAGGTAAAACTCAAAAACTCAACCCATGTACCATGAACCTTCTGAGGGATATACACTTGTTCTTCCAGTCTTATTGTTATACAACCCTTTCCTGGATTGCTCTGATGCAGGGAAGAGCTCTTTGTTTGCTGTTTTAAAAGTGCCATATAGTCCTTGTATTGACTTTTGCTGCTGTTTGCTCACCTGCAAGATCCCTGCATTAACTGCCATCTTATTATGTAGATTACAGCTTAGATGTCCCTTCTTCAGAGATCCCTACTTTCATCCTCTGACTAATGGGATCTCCTATTTCCATTTATTTTCTGTTATAGCATCTTGTTTTACATTGCTACTTGAACTGTTGTTTGCCTCATGATTTTTTTTACGATTCATTGCTTAATTTCTGTCTCCAACTAGCACCTAAGCACTGTAAGAGCAGGGCATCTTTTCTGCCACATATACCCTGCCACTAACATGCTGGACATATAGCAGATGCTTAGTCCAGGTGGAATAAAGAAATTCCATGCTCAATATTTCTTAGAAGGCAGATTTTCATCATATTCATAATCAATTTTTAAAATTGCTAAAGGAGAGGACTCAAAGAAGATTAATACATCATTGTGCTCCTTAGTTGTTTATGATTTTAAATGGACAAAACAATTGCTAACATATAAAAATGCTTTCAGAAAAGGAGATAGACTTTTATATTAGGGTCTTGAAAACAGAAGTCAACAAATATACATGGGTTAATTAAATGCAAAGAAGAGTAAAATTTGCAGTAGAGTAGAATCGCTGAGAAGATGGCATGATCTTGCGGATTTAGAAATCCTAGGTCAAAAAGGTACTTTTCAATTTGAGAATGAAAAATTAAAAAAGCCCTAATATGTAAGCTAAAGAATCAAGTTATTTTGGACTAAACAAAAATTACAGCATTTAAGATGAAAAGAACCTTAAAATTAAATTAATGACAATGAAACCTGATGTATGTCATGGTATAAAAGTGTCTGCATATTTAGAAATTTCATCATCAGTGTGAAGAGTTCTTTATGGAAATGCCCCTTGTGTTTTTAGTGTCCATTTAAGTTGATGGTTACTTGCTTGTAATCTGGCTCTGGTATGATCCCATGCAATAATACTAAATTATACTTTTTGTTATTGAGTGAATAATGCTTCACTATTGTTGAGTAAATAATAAGTGAATAACAGAATGGCTTAGGTGAGAAAACACTGGTAGAGGACAAGGCTGAGAGTTAAGTTGGAATGCATAAGGTCAGAGAGATACAATATAAGAACTTAGCAGTAAACTCATCTTGAATTATATTCATTGAGAAAACAGGGGACTACTATATCATTCTCATTGTCTGTACACAATGTTAGAACAAAGTGGAATAAAGTTAATGTCTTCAAGGGAGAGGAATTTGTCATTTTCCTGACTGCAAAACTGCATCCATAATTCTAACAGGACATCTTACAACTTGGAACATATGGCAACAAGCACTGGCATATTGCTGAAAATAATCTGACTGAGCAGGCAACTTTCACCTCTCTGATGAAAGTAACCATAACTCCTGGAGTTGATGTAATTTTGTGATTTAGGGACCAATCTCAATCATACTTGGACATCCTGTTGCTTTTCCAAGAGCACTATGCAAATTATGCAATGCTATTTGTTCAGATTTTTTTTTTCCAAATTGGACTCAAATTGAATACAGCTTAATGCTGTTTTTCCATTTGCCTGCTAGAAATACATTTATATAGGCATATGTTTAAAAAAAATGTTGTGAGAGTTTATTACCGTGAAATCCCAGTTTGTTCTGAGAGGAAGTGAAGAGGGTGTTGATGATGTATTTAGTCTATGAGTAATGCATTCTTCCATACTATGAAGATTTTACATATTTTAAATTCATATCTGGGAAGGTTAATTTCATTTTTAGTAGGAAAATAAAATAAAGTACTTTAAAAAATACATTTTGGTAGAAAAATCTGGTAGAGAATATTTTACTGAAATTATGGGTAAATATCTCATGTAAAATATATTTTTAAAAATTATTTAGAATAAGAAGTTACTCAACAATTGTTGAAACTAGGATATTTCCTTAAAATTTTAAAGAAATAGAGCAACCAAGCTGCCTTGAAAAATAGTACTTGGACAACACATTGATATCAGAACACTTACTGCCCTTTTATTTTTGTTGTTGATATATTTGCATTCATTTGTAATTTTATGAGATCAGTTGGTATTTTGCTTTAGACTTTTGTTAACAGTTTGTGCATTATGAAAGCTGTCTTTTAAAATATTTATTTATTTATCTTTTTTTTTTTTAGTTATCAGTGGACACCACATCTTTGTTTGTATGTGGTGCTGAGGATCGAACCTTGGCCACACGCATGCCAGGCGAGCGCGCTACCACTTGAGCCACATCCCCAGCCCCTGAAAGCTGTCTTTATATATATATTTTAAAGTGCATGTGCCTTAGCTTTGAAGACCATTTCCTTGACAGAGTGCTCTGAGATAAGATAGAATAGTATTCAGTGGACCAGAAGGATTGAAAGTGTTTTCAAGTCCGATTGAATTTGGATATCAAGAGTGTTAAAATGTGGAATAAGGAGGAAAATAGTGTAAAAAGTCAAAGATACAAAGATAGAGAATGAAACAGTGATTATAGGGGTGGTGGTGGTGGTGAGAAAATGGGGAGTTTTAAGTCAAGGATACAAAGAAGCAAATACATAGAATGAAAAAATCCAGAGATCTTATGTGTAACCCAAGAACCATAGTTAATGACACTTGCATGAAATTCAGGATTTTTCCTAAAAGTGTAGTTTTTAGGTGCTCTTGCCTCTCTCCCACAAGTGTATAGCTATTTAAGATGACAGATGTGTTTATTTGATTGACTATAGGAACCATTTCATTAGGTACATGTATATTAAAATGTCATGCTGTACCTTTTAAATGTATGCAATAACATTCTGTAAAAGAAAAGAAAGTAGATAGGATGTTTAGAACATGAAAGCTCAGATTCATGGTAGGAAGGACAATTGCTGCACATTTATAAGTAAAACTCTAGCTCAGACATAGTAACAAGTTATAAAAATTCAAAATTATATAGCACAACTATCTGAGATTTGGATAATAGAAGATCTTGTGTTGGTAGCAGATTGCAAGAATCTTAGATAAATCTGGTTAACATTTTAAACTAAATGTGCAGATTTAACCAATTTACTATTTTTTAATGTTGAAGTGTAGGATAGCTAGTAACTAGCACTGAAATGAAATATATATGTTGTAAAATAGCTTCTATTAAAATGTTAACATCTTTGACATGCATAAATTATTACTTTTTGTTTTAAATAAGGAACACTATCTAATAAGAGCTGGCATATAGAGGAGACAGCCAGAAGGAGTTCTCCTGAATAAGAGGGAATACTGCCTTGGACACTATCTTCTTCCTACTCTCCATTCTCCCATACAGCCTTTTCTTGGTTACATACTATAGAATCTGGAGGACCTGAAGGCAGAGTAGAACATACAAACAACAAAAGATGGCTCTGAGAGGAAGTGATTGGCAAACATCACTTTTTAAGTTTCCTTTTGATGCAGGAACAATTTATCATAAACATAGTGGCTAAAAATAATATAAATAATTTTAAATAATTTATATTTAAAATTCTGCAATGGTTTTTACAGGACCAATATCAAGCTGTCAACAGAGCAAGAGGGCAATCTGCTCTTCTCTGTTATGGTTTGAAAATTTGTGTCCCCTCCACCTCCAAATTCGTAGGTTGAAATCCTAACCCACAAACAAATGGTATTAAAAGGCAGTGACTTTTGACAAATGATTGTTATATAGGATTGGGCCCTAATGAATGGGTTTGTATCCTTAAAAAAGAGACCCCAGAGAGCTGCCTTGCATCCTCCACCATGTGAGGATACTGCTATGAATTACAACCCATGAACCAGAGACCAAGCCCTCACCAGACATCAAATCTGCTGGTATCTGGATCTTGGACTTTCCAGACTTTAGATCTGCAGAATTATTAAGCTGTTTAGTTCATGGTGTTTTGTTTTAGCAGCCTGAATAAACTAAGACATTGCCTTTCCTAGCTAATAGAAGCTGTGCAGGATTTCTTGGCAAGTAACCACATCACTCTGAATTCTCATCCATTTGTCCATCTTTTCTCCAACACTTATCTCCCTCTCATAAAGACCCTTCTGATTACAGGGGCCCACTTTGATAACCTCATATACTCTTCCTTCTCTGAAGTCCCTCTTGCATTATAAAGATAAATAAATTCAAGGGATTATATTTTTATGGCATCTTTGGTGGGGTATTATTCTATCTACCACATACTTTTCTTCAATTTTATCATTTCATTTTTACTGTATTTTCTTATAATTGAGTCATGTGATATTTTAAGAAAGTAAGGTAATATGTTCCTGATTTCTTGGTATTTGGAAATTTTTTGATACTTCAATATAAGCTAACATTATTTGTTTAGCCTATTTTATTTTTTCACTGAGCTGGGATTCAATCCCAGTACTAGGCAAGTTCTTTATCATTGAACTGTATTACCAGCTCCATTGAGCAGATTTTAACAAAGGATCTGAAGGACAAATTAATCGTCACTATATACTGAATTAAGTCTCTGACATAAATTTCAAAGTAGAGGTTAGATATATATAAAAAACTTAATTTATAAAATTGTGTTAGTTTTAGTATATCAAGAAATTATTATTAATCTATAACATAATAGTGAAAACGACTTTAGTGATATTTCAATAAATTAATTTATGTGGTAATTATTCAGAAAAATATTAAAAATGATTGATACCTTCAACAGGAATCTCATCTACTAAAAAGCTTGGCTTATGCTAAATATGTGATTGTTTTGTACACATTTATGAAATGACAAATAGCATTATCCGTCCCACTCTTTCTGAAAAATGATGAGTCTCAAGTTACTATTATTTAAGATCTATATGAGAGATCTAAAATTTAAGCTGTTTTTTATTTGTTCCCTTCACCACATTTTTTTGGGGGGATGCTGGTATCCAAACTATATACTTAATTTAAATGATTAAGGATAAGACTTACCTTTATGGTTTTAGTGAGTCAGTCATTGTGATCTGAATCTGCAAAAGCAAAGTTTATATGAGAACCTTTAATATTTTTCCATGAGGTCACTAAAGTGTAGACTTATCCCCATTGTTTTTGATCTTTACTTATATTTTAATTTTTAAATGTGCATATTATTAAATATTGCTACTCTCTAATGTTGCCAGTCAGTTGGTTAGAAGGTAAAGCCTAGTTAAAAAAAAAAAAAAAACAGGACAAGCTTGATACAAAACTGCAGGTATACCAGAAAAGGACAGGTGTAGAATTTCCAAGTGTGTAAGGAAAAAATAAAAATTCATGTGGTCTTTAACCCACATGGAGAGCTAATGAGATGTGCTCTCAGACAGAAAAGAATGCATAATGCTTGACAGAATTGTTTCTATGGTATTAAGAGATGAAGCATTGCAAACTTAGATTCTCTACATAAGAATAGCCTTTCTTTTCTCTCTAATCTCCTGCTTCTCTCATTTTAAAGAATAGTATATTAGAAAGAAAATATAACATCTGTTAAGTAGTGAGCTAACACAATATTAGAACACATTTTACCTTAGGGTAATGACCCCTGTGTCTAAGGTCTGCTGTCATATCTCCTCTCTGAATTGGTGAAGACACTTCTGATCTGTATGTTCGCTGAGGGGAGGAACACTGGTAAGCAGTGAAGGTGATGTGGGAATAGAGTGCATCAGAAATATTAACCATAGTTTTAGGAATACTCACAGAACTGGGTTGAGGGAGGGTGCTCTGCTTATTATAGAACTGACGCTGCTGCCATTTGTAGAGCTGCCTCATAATGTCATCTCTCATTGACCTCCATTTTTCTTCTGTTCCAGCTCCTACTGTCTTGCCATGACTGGAAGGGGTTACACTGCAGATACTTTGAGGCCTTCTCTTGCTGTTTCTTGGGAGTGTTCTATAACCTTCAGGGTAGAGGGCCATGATCTGAGCTCTGTGGCTTGACATATTTCTTGGTAATATTTGGTAAGAAATTACTCCTCTGGTTTCTTCTTCATGTCCCCTCCCTTTTTGGATTTTAATCCATTGTTTCAACTGTTGCATTGAATTTGTTCTTTGTATGACTAGATCAGCCTCTGCGTGCAAAGGCCCTATATTTGGGTGATTTCCACCTCTAAGATCTGCCACACTGACATTGACTATTTTGTTCTCTGAACTATTCACATTGACTTGTCTGTAGTGTGCAGTCTGAGCTGGGCATGCTGACCCACTTTCATATTCAGATGACAAAGAATTCATCTTTACACTATTAATTTTTGTTAAAGGTCTATCTTGACCATCTTTCTGAAATTCATATTTTTCAGCTTCTAATGTCTTTTTTTCTTCAATTTTGCTTATTTCCTTGGTTTTTTTTTTTGGGGGGGGTTTGTTTTGGGGCCTCGGTTTAATTAGCACTTTATGTTTGGGAATGTTATTGCTTTCTTTAGTTGGTATACTTTTGGATGTAATCTTATCCACTCTTTTCACAGGTCTGTCTGTACAAGGGCAGCATCTAACATGGTTTTCATCTACAGCTCTATTTCCTTTCCTGTATCAGTGCAGAAATAATAAGTCTGCATGTTTGGATGGGCTGCCCTAAAAGCATATTTGCAATTAATGTGATCCTCCGAGGTTAGCATAGCCATCTGAAAACTAGGTAATAATATGCTTCCTAGGATACTCTCCTCTTTCTCATTTCTGTAATACAACAGGCAAAGATCAGAAAGCACAAACCAGTGTTTCTTCCACAGCTTCATGCTAGTATTGTCCTGTTTATAAAACCAACCTCATCTGACCACAGGTGCATTAGGATTTCTTTTAATTGAATTTGACTTCTATTTAAAATTGAAACCAGTGATTTTCTGCCTATATGGCTCTTTGGATGTACTGCATAATCTGAAATCATGTTATAGTTAGAAGCTTCATTTATCATACTTATAGGTCTTTCTTTCTTTTCTTTAGACATCATGGTTGCAACAGTTAATTGTGTTAGTTCACTACAAAAATACAGTTGTCCTGTGATGGCTGTCCTGTGACTGGATGTTTGCAGGTCATTCCTTTCATTATGGTTTATAGAGTATCTTGCACCTTCAAAAGTTTATGCTTCCTCCCAGCCAGTAGGCAAATCTGTGCTCTGCTGCTGGTGTCCAGGTTCAGATCCACCTCCGGGTCTGATCCCCAGCTGGCACTCTCCCCACCTTTTCCTGCTGCAGCAGAGGCTGCCCAGGGAGGACAAACTCATTTCCATTTTAAGCATCATTTCTAGAGCATGAAGGTACACAGAAAAGTGGACCTTCTGGCAGAAGAGATCCAGTGAATCCAACAAGTATTATTTTATCCAAGAAATGCCAAAAAAGCAAAAAAGGATAAGGGGGGAAAAAAACCTCACAGGCAATAGGGGATTAGAGAAATTAAAGATAAGTTATCTGTTACTCAGTTTCCCAACAAAAGGCAGGAGAGTAGCATAATGGTACTGCCATCACCTGTGCGAAATAGCAGGTAAGCTCAAAAAAGGGCTGGCAGAAAGGTTGCTTTACTCAAAGATACATAGATCTGGAAGCAACCAAGATGCCCTTCAAAGGCTGACTTTATAAACAAACTGTGGTACAGCTATATAATGGAATATTATTCAGTGATAAAAAGAAATGAGCTGTCAAGCTATGAAAAGATTTGGAGGCAACATGCAGACTGGCATTGTGAAAGATGCTGATCTGAAAAGGCTATGCATTGTAAAATTCCAACTATATGGTTTTATGAAAAAGACAAAAACTATACAGACAAAAAGCAATCTGTGACTGCTAGAGGTTTGAGGAAGAAGGGAGCATAGATAGATGGAACAAAAATGATTTTTAATGGAGTGAATCTATATTACACTGTCATGGTGGATACCTGACATCATTCATTCCTCAAAATGCACAGAATGTATAACACAAAGAAGGAATGCTAATATAAACTATGGAATTTAATAAGAATGTATCAATTATCATAACAAATGTGCCACACTAATGCAAGATGCTAATAAGTGAAGAAACTGAGGAAGGAGAAAGGGATGTATGGGAATTCTCTCAGAAAAAAAGTACATACATCTGGGGCCTGGCTAGTTGGAAATAATGAACTGCAGAATGGACATAGAGATTCTGACTCTACCTGAGGAGTCAGTTTTCAGTGTTCGTGTAATGGGAGTCTTACTGCTAAGAATCATAGGAGAGTCTGGTTTGTCTTCATAGGATCTAACTCTCCTTTGATTTTTTTTTTTTTGTGATTGCACTTTGGACTCTCCATGAATTACTTGAAAGCAAGTTGTTTTTATATTTCTTGCTGTTTCTCTGAAAGCAGAGGGCATATTCCATGAAATTGGGGCATATCCCTTGACCTTTGCCTATCTGCACTTTTGCCTTTAGAGTATTTTATTAAGGTCTCTGAGACACCTTGAATTTTTCAGAAGGAGCCAAACTCTGACAATATTTATCTCTTTCTGGTGCCAATTTCTTATGGCAACAGCCTCTAGATTATTCAAAATTATTTCATTGTGTAGATACTACTAGTTCTCATTAATTTATATATAAACCATAAGCAAGGAGATGAAGTTTCCCGTGTTGACCAAGAGTAATCATTTCACTATTAGGAAATATTGCTAAATTAGCTCAGAGTAAGAGAAGGTTGTCTGTCATCAGTAGGGGTAAATATTTATTTGTATGAGTTCCTGTGCTCTCTGAGTAAAGAGTTCCGTAATAAAATAAAAGTTTTATATAAAAGGTGATGTGGGAATAGAGTGCATCAGAAATATTAACCATAGTTTTAGGAATACTCACAGAACTGGGTTGAGGGAGGGTGCTCTGCTTATTATAGAACTGACGCTTATAAAAGTTAAATTTTTCTTAAAGGTGTATACACAATACAAGAAAACCAGACTCTGAATTTTTTTGTTCAGCATTGTCAGATCTGTAAATGAAACAAATGTTTTCTTTTGAAGTTTTTTGATTTTTTGTACAATATTAATTTTATGCTCATGTGGAAATATAATTAATATAATTTTATTTAATTCTACAGAGAATTATTTATAAACTAGCTTTAAAAATCATAAAATTGTAAATGCTGCTCAAAATAAAATGAACAGTTTGGAAAGGCATCTGGTGAAAAATAAAGATTTCCCTCAAAAATCCCCAACTTCTCAGTCACACATTTCAGAGTCTTTTATATAATGATTTCTTGTATATTTTCTAGAATTATCTATGCAGATTCAGGCTTATATATGTAAAACTGTAATGCATACACTTTAGAATGTGATGGATTATATAAGTGTTTTATATATATATACACACACACACACACACATATGACATTTTGGACATCAGCACATATAAAGCTCTGTTAGTTATGAGTATGGGTGTGTGTATAGATGAGGAATGATTTTATGGTTCTGGGATATGCTTTGGAGAGAAAAAAGTTTTTTGAATTTCCTTTAGTTGTTGGAATGAGCCTCTAATGTACTCGTCTAATATAGCAAACAATTCTTTGTCTTGAGTCACACATATAGCTTACATCTCCAGACTAGACTAGAAGCTACTCCAGATGGTTATGGTTGAAGGATGGGCTTCCTGAGCCCATGTCAGCCTTGCAAGGCTTCACTTCATAAATACACGGCAGCCTCACAGTATTCAGAACATGTCACTTACAACACTTCAAAAGTTTATGTTTGGCAGTTAGCCAAAAAACACAATCTTTGTTTGACTGTCAGTGGAAAATATTCAATTAGATGAACGTACACTGAAATGAGTTCTTCCTACAGGACTTAAACTCAACAAAACATTGCCATATAATTTCAGTGGGACTACAATTCTCATGAAGCAATGCCACTTTGGATCTTAAATGAAATTAAATATGCTTTATTTTCTGGCAATTGCCTTATGGTTATAAACCTCGTTCATTCCAAAGATATCTTACTTTTATGGATGAAATCCAGAATTAGAAGGCAGCAAGTTTTGGTCTTTAATATCCTCAAGAGAGGTCTCTGTAAGTGGAACTATTTGTAATTTTTGGCTTTATCATAGGGATCTCATTGGTTACACAGTAAAGTACTTTATTTTTCCAAATAAGAAACTCTTTGCATATCTGTATTTTCTGGAATGTGAAGGTAGATTTAATACTCGTGGATGAGCAGATTTTTATGAAGCTATTAATAGTAAAGTCTATAGTTAAGACTGTTAACTGTTTACTCTATACCCAGTGGCTTTTTTTGTTGGGGGGTAAGGTGGTAGAGTACTGGGGATTGAACTCAGGGGCACTCAACCACTAAGCCACATTCCCAACCCTATTTTGTATTTTATTTAGAGACAGGGTCTCATTGAGTTGCTTAGTGTCTCGCTTTTGTTGAGGCTGGCTTTGAACTCATGATCCTCCAGCCCTAGCCTCCCAAGCCATTTAGGATTATAGGCCCAGTGGTTTTTTTAGGGCTTATAACCCCTAAAATGTATTTTTTTCTCACATATCAGTGCTACACTATGCCATAAATTAATAACACACATGAATGCACGAGCACGTGAGTGCGTGTGCGCATGCGTGCACACACACACACACACACACACACAGAGCCCATAAAGGATTAATAAAGAGAACTCAAAAATAGTCATTTAGCAGAAATAAAAGGCATTTGTTAAAGAGAACAAATCATGAAATGTGGAAGTCTTAGAAAGGAAAAGGTTGACATTTACTTGCATGACTATAGTTTAATTCAAGCTTGCTTTGAGCTTCAGACATAGAACTTTTGATGGTAGGATAACAGCAATGGGGAATACAAATGAATTGTGAGAAGAGACTGATGGTTAGGAGAGAAAGGCTTTTTGCTTTTGTATGAGATTCTTAATTGAATCTTTTGGCTTTTTTGCACAGTGATTATATAGCTTGATGTTTTATTGTTGGAACTGCCTGCAGAAATGGCATGTGGTAACTCTAGCTGTTGGAAAAGCTTGCTGGGAATTGGATGCTCTGTTCTATTAACAGGTACAAAGGCAAGATATCAATTTACATAATTTTAACACTGGTGTGGAATAAACAAGTGAGAGCAATATTGACTTATTCTTTGAAGTGAGGGTCTAACCTCTTAATTCTCCTCAACATTGGTTACTTCAAATACAAGACATCCAAAAAAACTTTACATGCTCAGATAGCTGCAAAAACTGTAACTTTGGGAGATCATTGTCAAAGCTTCTCTTCATTGTACCAGTTACCTCTTTCTTAGTTCTCTCTTCTTCATCCAAGATTATTCAGCATTCAGTGCCTGCCCCCTCATAGATTGACCAGCTCTGCATGCATCCCTTCATCTTTTGATATTATAAAAGTACTTCAAATACTAACTAGTTAATTTTACAAAATCCATGTTGGAATGCCAGTGAATGTCAAAAGAGAATAAGGAGGAGCACATCCTCAAAGGGGCACATTTGTTTTCTTAGTAAAAAAAAAATAAAAAAAGTATATATATTACAAACACACACAAACATATATGCATATATATAATTTATTCATATATATTTCAATTAATTGTAAGGCTATTAAAGTATAAAAGTATGTAAAGATGTAAAGTTCAAATTGTTTTACCTCTAAATGATAAGATCTGTTAATTTCATGTCTACCTTGGATCTGTTAATTTAATGTCTACCATTTAAGACATGTCCTACAATAAAAATGAAATTATAATGTTTGTTCTCTGTGATGTTTATTTTCAATTAATATATTTTGAACCATCTTAACATATATGAATCTCCAAATTCTTTTTAACTATCATAATAACAGTTTATTGTATAATCTTGATAGTTTAATTAATGTATTACAAGATATTTAGATTTTAACTTAATCAACAAACAACAGCAAAACAACGAACTACAATGACCATATAATTTATGTATCTTTCACGTTTGACTAAATATTTGTTTAGTTAAATTGCCCACAAATTGAGTTACTGTGCAAAGGAAAAATAAAAGATCTGTTACTTAAGATCATTTTTTCCCTCTATTATGTCTTTTCTTGTTTGCACTTCACGGTAAAAAAAATATTTTTTCAAAAGCTCTTTAGAAGAAGACCTTTTCATATTTTGGATATTTTAAATCAAGTAGAAAAGGGAGTTTTTGTGAGCAAACAGAGGAAAAGAAGATGTTGGTTGTATCTTTTAATTTTTTTGGCCCATTTGGCGCATGGAGGACTGTGCCACGGACAGGCTACTTCCAGACAAGAAACTGTGCAATTGAAAACTAGTTTGGCAAATCAATTTTGCGAGGTTAACTAATCCTTGATCTTACACATTGTTAATAATTTAAAAAGTTCATGAGTTTGAGGGTAACATTCAGTAGAGAAAGTCAAGCATAAGACTTACCATTATATAAATTGTTTAATGTACTCCTTAATTATGAAATGAATTATACTGATTACCTAAGTGATGAGATCTCCGAGTGACAGGGAATCTTGTTACAGGATTTTTATACCAAGAGGGGAAATTCAGAATGTGGAAAATTTATAATGTTACAATGTTATGAATTGGTGAATAATAGGTTATGCTTTTATTCTGGACTACATTCTGGACTATATTACTTAGAGATATATCATATAGAGCATTATGGATTTCTTTTTCAAAAATAGAAAGGAGAGGACCTCTTATAATGTGAATGTTATATCCCTGTCTTTAAGGAAGCAAAGTAACATAATCTTTTTGCATTTCGTCCTATTCTACTTCTTTTTGTAGGTGACGAGTAGAAATTTATTTTATCAGTGGATTTAAGCTCTGTATATATTTTTGTAGTGTTTCTCTGTGGTATTTCTGAATTTTAAAAAATATCAAAAACATGCTGAACATTGGAAATTTTGTGATAAAAGCATGAGGCTTTAATGGTGCTGTATTGTAATTCCTAGCAAATCACAAATACCTGAACCATGAATCCTGTTAAATCTCTCCTTTCAATTCCATGAGGTTCTTACTATGTAATTAATCAATTCATTTATTTTCAAATCGTCTACTAAGTATCTTTGTAATTTCTTAGTCCACCAATGCAGATTATTGGGAAGAATGAATCAGAGCATGGCTTCTGTGGGACATTTGACTCTGCCAAGCCCCTTCACTTCTACTGAAACCTAAGAGGGCAAGCAGGGAATCAGGAATCCACAGGAATCAGGCTGCCCTAGCAGGTGGGCATATTTTCCACACTCAGGCCATGTTGAGCATGAAATTGAAAAGAAAGGGAGACAAAGACTTTTATTTTTAGGTGAAGTGGCAACAGGGTTGTTGCCTAGGTTGTCATCCTACTGATAAAAGTAGTGTTTAGCATGTGTCATGCACTCTTAAACAGGCATAATATGTGCATGCACTCTACTGAGCACTTTATTCACAGTATCAATTCACCAAATCTTGATGATAATCCTACAGCATGAAGTACAGAAAAAGAAAATTGAGGTACAATGAAGGTATCTTCCTTAAAATACTAATATAAACTGGGATTTGAATCCACACTCTGTCTGCCGAGTCAATGTTCTTCACCATTTTGGTACACTTTGCTTTCCTCCTAGGAAAGAGGTGAGTCCATAGATAGGTGAGACATCATATCTGGTATAGGTGGATAGAAAGGTGTTTAATTGGACCTAATACTTCCACTCTTATCTAAAATTGAGTTCTTATAACATGGTAGGTCAGACTACCTGACATTTATCTTCCTTCATTTAATCCTTGTAGTAATCATTTCAGGTAGTAGATGCTTACTAACCCTATTTTGGAGATGAACAATCTAAGTGAAGGCAGAATAAATAATTGATCAAGGAAAAAATGTTGATAAATTTGAAATCAAGATTTATAATTGTGTTTTTATCCACAATGGTAGGCTGTTTGGTTAGGATAGGATAGGAAGAGAGTATCTTTCCCCAATACATCCTGATACTCTTTTCTGAGCATTTGGATAAACTTGTAAGGACTATAATCAACCAGAATATGGTCCTCCTTTCTGGTGGGGAGGAGTCTTGTAGTCTTGAATCTACCTGGGTGTGAACTTCTAATATAACTATATCTATGTTATAGTATATATAGCTGATTCTTTATCTACTCCTGAGATCACTAAAACAGCTCTGTTCTCAGAGCTATTTGTATGTTAGTTTGAAAATTGAATCCCTCTTTGATTAACTCTTTCAAATTTTTTGGAGTCTTGCTATTCATCTTGTTGCACCAGAAGATTTAAAAACCCAGAAATAAATTCAATTATACCTTGTTAAAGTGTCCATTAACAAAATGAATCATATCTTGCTATTACATTTTCAGAGAAAAACCAAAATACAAAAATGAAATTCCTTTCCTGATTGGAGAAATTAAATTTCAAAAATATTAAACTCTGAATTCATTCCTAGTGATGACCCTTTTACCAATAGAGGTCATACTTGTATGTTTATATGAATAACTATAGACTGAGCCTTCTCCCACTCCTAAAGGCAATCACTCTAGCCCCATACCTTTAATTCTTTTCAGGGATCCAAAACCACCCTGGATGAGAAAACTCTGCAGAAGCTTCACATTCCAATGCAAATTTATTCTTAATTCTTCCTGGTATCAGAGCTTCCACTTTCATTTGGGAATAGGGCACTTCACATTTTCAGTAGTCAACTCTTCAGGCAACATTAATTGTCTTACTTCTGCACACAGCCAAACTCTGGGGCTTGTTTCAGGATTTTTCCAATGAAAACAGGACCTCCAATATTTTATAATGTGCTATGTGGCTTCCCTTCTTATTACCTTCTGAGGAAGTTACTTCTGAAGCCTTGCTGAACTAACTACAGGGCCATTCTCAACAGCTACCTGAATTTAAAGTGCTGCTACACATATTTTAAAACTTGTTCTTTCAGACATTAAGGGGAAGAAGAGATGCATTTCACAAGGTTGTGCTTCACTTTAGAGTTTTAATTTTCCAAGCCATAAGTATTGTCTATTAACTGTTTCAGAAGCATGAGAAAAGCAGCTTCTATCTCCTTTATCTCCAAAGCAAGGCTTCCATTTCCCAAGGCCTCTGTTTTCCCCTGATGTATCCCAATTCCCCTCCAAATTTCAAGTGTGTTTCAAAAAGTCCAATCTATTTTATTACACCTTTATTCCCTGGTTTGATTAGGAAGAATATATATTACTGGTATAAAAGTATTTAAATATTTCCTTTCCCTTTGTTTTAGATATTTACTTTCTGAACATACTTTTAAAAAATACTTTGTCTTGGTTTTTTTTTTACATCAAGTACAAGTAGTTAATTTCTCCCAAACCATCCTTTTGTTAAAAAAATAAAAGAAAATTAAATAAAACTAAATCCTTCCCATTGTCATCCTACTGATGGTGGTATTTTCACATAGGAAACAGACGGTTATAATAATCTATGACAAATCATTTGCCTTCTTTTCATTGGGTTTGTTTCCTTGTATATTTTCACCTTCCCAGCTCCTTTACACAGGGCAGAATTGCTTCTCTATCCTCTTAAAATTACCAAGTGTTTTAGGAAGTGGAACTACTCTTCTGTGATCTTTTTAGCTTTCTCCTGCTTTCAAGTATACTTGGTTTTAGAAATTTTTCCATTTGTAACTTGGAAACTGAGGCAGTGTGAAGAACCCCATCAGCCCTTTAAGCCCCGATTCTTGCCATCAAGTCAGAAAGATCTTAGACATGTCACTCAGAGTAACAGGCATGAGTTTATTAGAAAGGATGGGAAAAGGGGACACTCCCAAGGGAAAGAGTGGGTGCTCTCAGAGAGGAGAGGGACAGTGTGCTTCTCCTGCACTCCAGTTTTATTGGGGATCCCAGAGAAGTTTCCAGAGACCCACCCAGGTCCACCTGATGACTTTTAACTGGTAGCAAGATGACATCAGACTTTGAAGTCCCCACTGCCACGACAACTCTAGGTCACTCTGGCTCAAGTTGACCAGTTCTAATTGGATTCTTAACCATAAATTCTTATAGATTTTTATGCTTAGGAGGAATTATTTTTATCTCCCTGAGCTTTGGGATCTGGACTGTGAAAAGGGTCACCAAAGTCTCCCCCTTCATAGTAACTTTGGTTTCTCTTATCGACATTATTTCAGGCTTGCATTTCTCCTGTAGATAACAGGTAATTTTCTTAAGAATGTGACATATCCTGTCTTCTTAAGCCAGGCAGAGCTGCAGGTAAATTGCTTCTTGGAAAAGAAAGCATGTGGGGGTCAGCAGAGTGTGTCCATTACATAGAATTATTCCTGTAACTTTGTCTTCCCACCACTCACATCTGTGGATCCCTATCATATTCATCAAAAATAATTCCCCCAGTTACTCCAGTTATTAATCTTTTCTCTGTTTTCAAAGAGGGCCTCAAAAATTTATTTATCTTGTTTCCATCTTTTGAAGTCTATTCAGCTTACCTTGTGACATCTTACCATTCTATCAAATCAATTTGAGTCTCGACTTGTCTTTATAAACATTTGTATTGAGGTATATCATTTTTTTTCATATTTATTGAGCTTTGCTTCTATAATTTCCATCCTTCCCTAAGGAAATTTCTGTCTTTCTGTAGATCAGTCAGTGTGTATGTCTGCCTTCGTTTTTCTTTCTTTTCTTCCAATTATTTTTGATAATGCAAAGGAAGTCTTTAAAAAATTGTATCCCATTATGAATTCCATATTTTTAATCAATGTGAAAATAGAGAAAACATGAAAGACAGAGGTCTTTGGTTAGTTTCTGTTTTATGCCAGACCAGCTGCTATCTAAATTGGCTATCTAAATCTGGATTGATCTTAATAGTGCATTTAATTAAACTATTTAGTTTGTACTTAGGAGTGCCTATTAGAATGCCCACTGGCTTATATCCTGACATCAGATGCTAGGAGAGTTTGATCCCTTTTAATCTTTCTTTCTTGGAATTGAGTTTGAGTTATTAGAAATGGAAAAGTACACATATTACCCTCTGTATCCTCAAATAATCTTCTGAGTACTTCTCAGCTCCCTTGCCATAATTGAAACCTTGAGGACTAATTTCCACTATGGTACATTTAAGTGGATTTTATTTCATCTGCTCTATGCCATGAACTTCAAAGCCTAGGAACAGAAGTTGGTAGCTTTCTGTTGCTGCTTCCAGGTCATTATTCCTCTAACTCCTCTGGACTAATTTGCTAAGGCTGCCTTTACAAAGTGCCACAGACTGGGTGGCTTCAACAGGAATTCATTTTCTCACAGATACAGAGCATAGTAGTCCCGATGAGGTGTTGGCAAGTGGTTTCTTCCGAGGTCTCTCTCTACCAAATCAATGTGATCTTCCTGAGTTTTCATATTGTCTTCCCTCTGTGGACATCTGGGATGTAATCTCTTCTTCTTAAAAGTCACCTTGGATGAGGGTTCACCCTAATGACCTTATAAACTTTAATTATTTCCTTAAAGACCCTATCTCTCCAAGAAGTCCCATTCTGAGTTATTGGGGGTTAGGAGTTCATCTTATGAATTTGGAGGAAACAATTTAGCCCAAAAAAACTCTCTTACTTATTCGTGCACTTTTAAAAATAAAGTCTCTACTACCCAGTTTCTTTCTTGATTGCTGATAACCTCAAACCTGACCTATTTTGAAAATAAATTTATATGTTTATATACCTGATTAGCAAGTCTTGAATAAATTCAAATATTATCTATATAATTTCAAAGACACACACACACACACACACATTCTTAACAATCTCTAAATTCCTTTTTTTTCACCTGGTTCTTCCTTGGCAATATTTCTAATTTTCAGAGAAAATAGAAGCCCTCATCCTTTTCAGGCCAAACATTCCCATCTATTTGGAACACACTGTGTATCTGACAACAAGGTGTCTATTTTTACATACTTCAAAGGAACCCCCAAATTATCTTTAACTACTTTCCCCAAAATCAAACTTTTCCCTTTGCAATATCACTTGTCACAGTGAAGGGTACTTTTGTATTTGTGGTACTACCAAGCTAGAGATTTTGAAATTCCCTTTCTCTTACTCTTTATATTCGTTTCTCAAGTTTTGTACCTTAGTTTCTAAATATCTCTTGTTTCTTTTTTTAACAATATTTTTTAGTTGTCAATGAACCTTTTTAAAATTATTATTGTTATTTACATGCAGTGCTGAGAATTGAACCCAGTGCCTCACACATGCTAGGCAAGCACTCCACCACTGAGCCACAACCCCAGCCCTCTCTTGTATCTTTATATCCTTTACCTCTCTACATTTTCTGCTCATTACCATCACCTGTGTCTCCAAGCGTGCACTCTCATTTATATTCTCGCTAATCCCCAGGTAATTTTTTCCCACTGCAGATAGTATAACATTTTCAAAACACTAATATAGCATTGTCACTATATTTAAAATTCTTCTAAGTATGCTAGATTTCCCTCCATTCTTGTGTCTCCCCCCGCCCCAACCAGTTTTGTCTTATTTATCCTAATACACTGTGGAAAACACAGGAGATTCTCAATAAATATTTGATGAATTAAGAACTAAAAGCATGAATGAAAAATAGATCAGTATCTGTACTTTGGGAAAAGAACATTATAATCAAATTAGTAAGGATATTTTAGGTATAGAAATGATACACATGTGCATAGCACTCATGTAAATGAATAAGTCTTATATGAAAGGTGAATCATCATGCATCAACTATAAAATTCTCTTCACCAATCTTAATGTTGATTTACTTTTTTACCTCTTCATTTACCTTAAATCAAAATTTTTTCCTTGTCTTTAAGACTATAGCCTTAGTTCAGGTAACTATTCTTTTTCATTATTGTTTCCTGAAGGAATACTCTAACCACTTTTCATAAATATTTATGAAAAGTGGTTAGAGTATTCTAACCACTCATATTCTTCTAATCCTTTTTCCCCAAATTTTCTATCATAATGATTTTTTAAAAATATAGAACATATTAAGTTACTTCCTTGCTTATAGACCCTCATTGCTTTCCCCTTGTTTTCAGGATGGAATCTGAATCCCCAAGCATGGGTTTTCCATAGCTCTGGCATGATTCTCCACATTCCTTTATATTACATTAAATATTATATTATAAAATATTACAAAAATATTGTATTAAAAAATGAATGATGAATTAAATCATTTAAGATGTTGTTAAAACAGTGGAAATCAGGGCTGGGGATATAGCTCAGTCAGTAGAAGGCTTACCTCAAGTGCACAAGGCTCTGGGTTCAATACCCAGTACCAAAAATAAAACAAAACAAAAAACAAAACAGTGGAAAACATTATAATACAACATTAAAATTATCTATTTTTCTCTCAATTTTATGCACAATGTATTTAATTTCACTGCTGTGGCATATGAATTGATATTATTAGTCTTTACTGAAGACATGTCTAGGACTACTGAATTCCTACTGATCCAGAATTTATATTATAGGATTTCCCCAAACTATTTTTGTGAAATGGAGGGGGGAATGGCAATAAAACATATTTCTTGTGTCCCCAAAATAACCTGAAATTAGTTAGCCTTGATTTTAGAATCCTGAATTTCTAACAACATATTTTCTCTGCTAGTAGAGGCCTTGCATGAAAATTACTCAAACATGTGTATTAGGTAATTAAGTCAAAAAAATGGTTAGAATTAAGCAGGCTTTGTTTTGGGTTGATATGTAAGTACTCAGGTGATTATTATTTTTTTTAAAGATGAATTTCAGTTTCATAATTATGTTGCTTGTTTTAGATTTTTATATCATTTTTCTCATTTGATACCCAACCAGATATAATATTCCACCAAAATTGTAATTCCCAATTTTCTCTTTACTTTTTTCCCCCAGATATTTAAACTTCAAGAGAGGGTGGTCTTTATGTGCCAATTCATTTAAAAATATTGGCAAGAATTGCAAAATTCTGTTCAAGAATGAAAATCGAATTTGTGGGTAAGAATGCGAGAATGGGCTTTTCGATTTGAGAAGTGACACTTTTTTTTTTCCCTACTTAGTAATGTAAGGGCACTTGTCTAGCTTGGAAAAAAACCTGGCTATATATATGTTAAAGTCAACTTTCTGCTAGCACTTCCAAATCAAAATAAATACAGTGTAATTTATATCCCAAATCTATGCTGGAAAATGACTTCAGATGACAACAGTTTGAAGCAGCTGATTATTTTGAGCCTTCTCGGCAATTAACCCTCATTTTGGTCTTTCAAATCTGTAGAAGTGACCAGACTGCCTTTACAAATCCAGTTTTAGGGAATCAAATCAGAAAATCTTTCCTTATTTTTATCCTTTATTCTTCTATTACCACTTGACTTAAATTTTTGGCACTTTTGATATTTTTAGACAAATAACCAATATTCTAAAGTCATTTTATTTATAGAAAAATAGTAATATGGTATAAAACCATAAAAATGTGAAAACAGCATAGCTTTAATTAAAAGTAATTTATATTCACGGGTTTATAAAATTAATCATATGGCAGAATATTAAAATAAAATATCTATTTTTTTGCATTTTGATGTATCAAACATGAAGAGACAATTACTAAGAAGACAAACTTATCTTCTTTTATTTCTAAATTTTTATCTTTTAGTGGGTTACAGAAGAAAACAGCAATAATTAGTTCTTTATATTTATGGACAAAATATTAAAGCTAATAAGCTCAGTCTGAGTATAACTAGTACAGAATGATCTTCATCGGTGGCAGTGAGAGAAATGAGTGGTCTTCAATGTCAAAGAGTTACACTAATATAGTCAAATAAGAATGATATATAAATAACCGAATATAAACCAATTAATATTCAATGGGAAAAATTAATATCTAAGAGATATTATAATAATCAGATATCACTTGCCAAATACTACAGAATCATTGATGGAATAAGGAAACAGTAAAATTACTGCTTTATTTTCAACTAGCCAATAATTTTGTTGCAACAAAAATTGGCTTCAGTTCAGTGGTTCTTAAACAGGGAAATATAAACACATTACCCAAGCCAGAACAATAGTGGGATGAGGGGTGGGAGGGGGAGGCTGGAGAGTATAAGAGTAGTGGAATTTGCACCATATGCTCTAATTTGGATTTGGACAGCTTTTTGGATGTCTTTGGTAATAAACAGGATTTCTGCTTTTTGTCTTCTTGATGTGAGGTTTATATTTGGAGGAAAAAAAACCCACTAGTTTAAGGAAACAAAGGAAGACCTTCTGGTTTGAATATTTATTTTAATGAGAAGAAAGCACATTTGGATAAAAAAAAAAGGTGAAGAAAAAGCAAGTTTATACTCCCTTGATGTGCTCTATGATCACGTCTGTCTTATCCAGCTCTAATTTTCTTTGATTTTAACTCATCTGTATGACCAGACATCTGTGAGTATTTATGCCTTTTTTGGTTATGTGCTGTCCCGTTCTGGCTATCCATCAAATCCAGAACAGACTTCCCAGCAATGTTTTGTACAAAATGTAGAGTAGAATGATAACTGATTAGCATTACGTGATAAATGGACATTCTTCAGCTGAAACTGTAAAGTGCAAAACAGCTGAGACAACATATGAGCAGGAAATACAGTGCACAGTCTGTCTCTTGGTTCACGTTCACACAGCTAATTTTTTATTGCTACGACTCAAAACCATATACAACTCAGGCACTGTATATTCTATACAGCAAATATAAAATATGGGCTGATGCCCTTTTGTCTGCATATATTTTGGGGAAGATATCTTGATGTTATATTCAAAGAATGATTCATTGCTTAGTAGCATATAGAAAAAGATAAGGCTCAAGGTTGCTGCTGAGTTTGTCTTTTGCTAAAACTCTTGGTGTGGTTGTTTACCCCACCCCTAGATGCTGTAAGGTCAAATCTCATGTCTTTTAATTCTTTCAATTTGATTAATCCCTTGATGAAACCCTGAAATAGACATAGATTTGCAAACAAGCCTACAGATAAAGGAGAAAATGGGGTGGGGTCTGAGATAATAACTGCTGCTCTAGCTAAAAGCCCCAGTTCCTTACCACTGGCCAACTGTTATTCTGCAGTAGCATTCAGACCAGTGTTTACAAATATGCATTTCTTTTTTAAGGAAGTTAATAATCCATTTCTTAAAAAAATGATGTTTCCTAATTTAAAAAGTTTACATACAGACACACACACACACTCTTGCACACACATTTTAAATACTCTAAGGAGTATTCGACAACTACTGATGAGATTTAACATGTAGGAATTTGAAACCTCTATTTTGTATACTTTTTAAATAAACTTTTATTTATATGAGATGACAAATATGTCCTTTCATTTATATGAGACTTATAAGAGATGAAAAAAATATGTATTTAAAAATGTAACTATCAAAGTTTAAGAATAGTCTACATTACATCATATTACAAACTGTCTGATTTATTAGGATGTATCAGTGTTCGATAGAATATTAAATCAAGTAGTAGTCTGTTGTAGTAATTTTTATCAATTACTATTAGTAATTAATTAGTTACTTATTAGTTCATATGTAAATATCCTAACAGATTTTTTTTTTATCTAATCCACAGTAGAGATGAAAACAATTAGTGTCAAAGATTAGGTGATGAGACAACACCGAAACACTGCAGCGCAGTAGGAATAAGCAATTATCTGCACCCAGGTGCTGCTCCCAAATTGTGTCTTGATACCCTTTTCACTACATCAGGCTTCTCTAATTGTAATAATGGGAACAAGGGTTAGATTATGACTTACTTAGAACCAACAGTTATAATAAGCCTTTCATTTTGTAATAGTGAGAATAAGGGAGACATTATAGTTGCCTAACACCAACACTGAAAAGGGGTTTTAAACAAATAGCTTAAGGCAATGTCAAGGAGATTTTTTTAAAAGAACACATTACTTTTTACATCAGATCAGATCAGATCCCAGGAGTGGCAGGGTCATACTTCAGTATGATACATTTTTTTAAAATTTGTAAATGGCGATCTTTGTTTACTTACCTTTTTTTGTTTGTTTAAACAATACGACTGCATTTCTTTCAAGTTTTAAATTTAAGAAATTTTAAAGTCAAGTATACAGAGTCATTAGATAATCAAAAGTAGAAATATTTTAGTGTTTTAAAAATTGGTTTCTACAATTAATATTTCTTTTGATTCAGAAATTAAATTGCATTTGTCATTATGGCAGTCTCTTCATTAATGTCTAAAATCTAATAACCATGTCAAAGATTTAACATTTCTAATTGTTGTAATTCTTCTTGGCCTCTGGATGTTCATTTCCCTCCCATGGATCAGAGTAAATTAAAATTTAGATAATTACATCTATTTCATCAGGAAATAATAGGTTTTTTTTTTCCTTTTCTGTTAAACATAATGCTTGTACATTTGTGAGCATGAAGACTGTGGTTATGTGTCATCTGGTTAAATTATATACTTCTTTCAGATCAATGAACTTACTAGGCTCAGGTAGAATTATGCTAGGTTTCTAGATATTTTATTTGTTTGGATTTGAGAACAATTTGTAATAGTATAAAACCTTTGCAATATTTTAAATTGAAAATTTGAAGATATATTCTAATTTGACATTTAATCTTTTTACAAAAGCATATTTGAAAATTTGTCCATGGTTTTTAAAATTTCATGTCTCCAAATTCTTTTTGCATTTTGATAAGATTTTTATTAGCCTATTAAGCTTCTAAGATATTTAAGAAAATTTATTATGATGTACGATGGGGTAAAAAAGCATTTTGAGGCAGAGACAGATAATGTAATGAAGTGTACATTTTGTTCTCTAAAATATCAATTACTTTATGCTGCTGTAGGAGTTTCATGGTGCCATATTTTAGATGTCTCACCTTATACATGATTTATATTCTGGCCACAACCATTGTCTCTACCAAATATTTTATGTTCCATTTCCAAAGATCACATAATAACTCAACTTTTAATATGCTAATGACTGTAAAATATTAGGTCAAGTAAGTTTAACAGTGGACTTTTACAAACAGTAAAATCTAATGTAGAAATTGGGTCTCCTAGCCATGTTAACCTTGAAGCTTCTTCTTGCAGCTGCTAGTGGGCAACCAATACAAACTGTCTTCCAACTCTTTTTCAGTATACCTTTTCTCCAATATTAAATCTTACATTATTATGCCTTTGCTTGTTTCTAAAATCCTTGGCTACTGATATGAATACTTTGAAATGTTGGACTGACTTCATCTATCAAACGCGGGTTTTAATACTGTTTCTCTTCTCTTCATTTTTGCCTTTCCTCTTTGGCTATAATGTGTAGAAATCCTCTTGAAACAAAATAAGTTTGTGTTAAGCAAAAAGGTGGGGAAATGGATGCATGATCAACATACCCAACAATATCTTTAAAGAAACAATACACAAAATCAAATCATAGAATTTCCATATTAAAATATTGCTTTGAACCAAAGAAGGTAAACACATACCACCAAAGTAAACTTACTTGCCTTTAATATCAAAAGTTTATATTGATTTTATGGTGACAAAATAAATTAGTTGATTATTTCGTGAAGTAACTTCATTGCCTTCTCATGAGAATTGTAAGTAAAAATACTGCTAGAAGAATGTATGAAATGTTAGTCATCTCTGTTCTAATATTATCTCTTGAGAGTCTCTAAACAATGTTCCCATGACATTTGGTAAGATTTCATTTCAATGCTTAAACAGTCTTCACTACTATTTCCAGAATCACAGTGTTTTTCCATGGTATTTTGGAATTTTGACTTTATTACAAGTAAAACTATTAATGCTCTGCACATATTATAGTATATTTGCTGTAAGTCAGGTAATTAATTGCTTCTAGTTTTTACAGTTAAAAGTATAGTGGTATAATAAACATGTATGAGCTTCAAAGATATAGACAAAGGTAAAGATTAGATATTGCCTGCACTTTGTTCTCCCACATGTTACCTGGGGCAGATACAGTGAGGGGAGTTACCTAAACATTGCTGTTGTGTTGCCTCATTCTTCCCTCATTATTTAATAATCATCTTTATTGTTTAATACCTTACATGTTTTTTTCCACCTAGTTTGTCCTCATATAAAAAGTCAATGCATAAACAACAAAGACGCTTTTTATTCATGAACATGCATAGCTCTTTAGTAACATGCAGGAACTTGTATATATTGCAGATGGTGGAGGAGTAACTGAGTGCATATTTATGTTTGTATGTGATTGTGAGTTTGTGCCAACATCTTCCTGTAAACTGAAACCTTCCAGATCATTTATGCTTAGTGAAAAGAACTGCTCAAAGCCTGTTTCATGTGTAAAAAGAAGAGGAATTCAAATATATTTGGGGGTTTCTGGAATGCTTATGTTGCCTTTTCTCCCCACTATCTTTTACCCACTGATCAATTCTTGTGATTCTACTGTAAGAATTTATTTCAACGTAAAGCTTTTGAGCTTAATGATGATAAAATATTTTGGAAGGTTAATATATAAGTAGTTTATCATTAATGTGAAAGAAAAAGAAATGGAGAACTTTCCTCAGTAAGAGGCTTGTGAAGTGATTTTGAGAGTCCTAGCAGTCCTAGAAAAAAAAAATGTTGACTATTATAAACACAGAGGAAGAAATTCAAGATACACAATAGGCTTTTAATATTGTTTACCATCGACTTGGGATTTGATGGTATGACAGTAGGGAGCAACAGATAAATGATTTTTAAATTTATACATTTTTACAATGCTTTATTTGTAACAATATATATTATTTTGCAATAAAATGTAATTAAAAATGTAAAGTAAAAATAGTAGGGAAAAAGAGGGTCATTAAGTGGAAAGAAATCCTTTATGGGAAAAAACAATCTATGAAGTTTTCATAATTTTACAAATAACTATTCTGTGAGGGCCACAGGGTGGCAATCAAATAAACTTTATGTGACCCATTAATGAAGATTTTGTGAATGCAGTATGTAGGTTGGAAGGTTCAGCTGTGATGATTCCCCAAACAGATGGTATTAAAAATCATTCTGGGGTTTAATTTAACCTACTAGTTTAATTAACCTACTATTGTGGTTACATTTTATCATCTGGCACTAGATAAGCAACACTGTAGGAGGCCCAACTTCACTCTTGGGTGAAAAAACAACAACAATAAAATAAATAATAGGGCATTGACCTTTAAACAATGTTATAATAACGTTAAACTACACTTGTGAAGGGTGGCAAAGATTTTCCATAAACACTAATGGCTTTTAGGTCAATTCCACTATTTTAGAAAGCAGAGTTGTGTGCCATTCAAATACCAAAGCCCTTGGTTCTATTTTTCATATGACACACAATCCCATTTCTGAAAGGCAAGGTAATCTTAAGGAAAAAGTCTGTAGCAGAAAGAAACCCCATGTAATAGAGAATCTCATTTTTGTATTATATCTGTATTATAGAAATATTATTAATTTGATTAATAATGGAGAACTTCTTGGTAAATTAGAGAACATTATAATTGCATAATAAAAATACAAAATTTGTGTGTATAATAATTGTATTTATATAGAGAAATATAAGTATTGAAGGGAATGTTAAGATGAAATATTTATGTTTGATAGTGGGATAATTAATAAACATTTTTGTGCATTTATAACTATTTTCTCCTGAGATAAAAAATAATCTTACATATGAAGCTGATAGCTTAAACTAATTGTGCAGTTGAGTCTCCTATATGCTTGTGTAAGAAATGGCCCATTTGTATGTTTCTGCTTTTACTTTCAGAGCTGCCCAAATTAACAATCAGTCTATCTTTAGAGATTATGATTTTATAGATCTGAGGTAGTGCACAATATTGGAATGTTTTAATATTTTCCTACCATATAACTCAGTGATTTTTAGAACATCTACAGAGTTGTACATCCATCACCACTATCTAATTTCAGAATACTTTTGTCACCCAAAACAAAACCTTATACACATTAGTAGTAATTTCTCATTCTCCCATCTTCCAGCCCCTAAAACCTGCTGTTGCACTTTCTGTCTCTTTGGATTTGTCTCCTTAGGATATTTCATATGAATGTTTCCATACAACATGATCTCTGTGTCTGGCTACTTACAGTTAGCACACACTCTTCAGGACTCATCCATGTTGTAGCAAGTATCAAACTTTGTTCATTTATAAAGATGACTAATATTCCATTGTTTGGATATACTGTATTTATGTTTTCATCAATTAATATACATTGGTGTTGTCTCTACTTTTTTTGACTACTGTACGAATAACACAGCATATTCATGTCCAATGTAGGCATACATTTTCAATTCTCTTGGATATATTGGTTGGGTATGTCATATCTAAAATGCTTGAGAAGTGTTTCAGATTTCAAAGCTTTTGGATTTTGAAATATCTATGTAGACTTCATGGTTGAGCATGAAAATCTAAAATACTAAATTCTACAAAATCTGAGACATTTTGAGTGCCAATGTAATGCTCAAAAAGTTTCAGATATCTGGGAATTTTTTATTTTAGGTTTTCAGATTATGAATGTTTAATTTATTAACCTAGAAGTGAAATTGCTGGATCATATTACAAAATCCTGCTTAACATTTTTAGAAATTGGCAAATTGGTTTCCACAGACCTCTATCATTTTACATTTCCATCTGCAGCATATGAAGATTCCAATTTATCCACATCCTTGCCAGCACTTTTTATTAATTAATCTGATTTTTTGAATGTAGACATTGTATTGGGTGTTTAGTGGTATCTCATTGTGATTTTATTTTTAATTTCCCTGATGACTAATAATGTTGGGCACGTTTACATAGGCCTTTTTTTGGCCATTTTTCTATATTCTGTGGAGAAATGTCAAATTCAATGACAATTTTTAAATTGTGTTTTTGTTTAGTTGCAAAGGTTCTTCATATACTATAGAGACAATTCTCTTCCTTAACAGCTATACTATGGAAAATATTTCCTCCTTTCACAGACTTGTCATTTAAATTGCTTGCTTTACCTTTGTAATTATAGTAATAAGATATAATGTTGTGGACCATAATTATTATAATAAAAACATAATTGGGTAGACAATAATTTTACTTGAATGGGTAGAAATAAGTATGGTAAAGAAATAGCAAAGTAATTATTTTATGTTTGTGGGATGAAGAGTTGCTAAACATTTTTGTATTTTTATAACTTTTCAATTTATTCTTAAAAATAATTTTAGGGATGTACATTTATAAGACAATACAAAAAGAAGTCACAAAATTGTATATTTTTATGTTGTCTTACTTATCTAATTTTTTCTTTTGTTGCTTGTGCTTTTCATGTCATATCGAAGAAACAATGGTAACATAAGATCACCAGAGTTTACAGTTATGTTTCCATTTAATAGTTTTAGCTTTTGTATTTATTTCTATGATGCATTTTGAGTTGTTTTTGTGTGAGTTGTGACGAAGTTTCTTTGCCAATGTGTATCCAGTTTTTTAAAGACTTTTTTTTTTTTTTTGGAAAGAATGGTCTTTCCCTTGTGAATTATCTAGCTCCTTTGTCAAAATTAGTTGACTAAAAGTTTAAGGTCCACATTTGGATGCTCAATCTATTTCATATATGTACACCAATACCACAACATTTTGATTACTGTGGCTTTGGTGTATGTTTTAATATAAAGAATTATGAGTATTCTCTACTTTTCCAGTTTGTTGTGAATATTATGGGATGCTTGAATTGCTGAATGTTTTGGATTTATTTGTCAATGTCAGCAAACATTCAGCTGGGATATTTATTGGAATTGTCTTGAATCAATAGATCAATTTTGGCAGTACCAGTGCCTGCATTAGTTTCTTTGGATTGCCATACAAAGTACCAGAACCCGAGTGTCCCAAGCAACAGAAATTAATTTTCTCACTGTCATTGAGTTTAGAAGTGTGAGATTTAGGTTTTGGAAGGATTGAATCCTTCTTAGGGCTGTGAGGGAAGATGTGTTCCAGTCCTCCTTCCTAGCTTCTGATTTTCTGGCAGTCTGTGAAATTCATTGTAGGTGGTTGCCCTGTATCTTCACACTGTCTTCCTTCTTTTTCTTCATATAGCATTCTTTTTATAAGGATGTCAGGTAAACTGGATTAGGGGCTTATTCTTCATCAGTGTGACCTCATTTTAAGTTAATGATTGCTGCAATAACCCTTTTTTCAAAATAAGATCATATTTTGAGTTACTGGTGGTTAGGGCTTTAATAGGAATATTTAATGGATACAATTCAAGTCATAACAACAACTTAGCAATATTTATTCTTTTGATTACTGTACATGTAATAATATTTTTCACTTTCTTAAGTCTTTTATTAATTTCATTATAGATGATTTATAGTATTCAGTGTGAAGCTTTACACTTCTTTTGTTAAATTTGTAATTTTTCTATTGATGCTACCCAAATGGAAGTGCTTTCTTAATTTCCTTTTAAGATTTCTCATTGCTCCTATACAGAAATACAATGGGGTTTTGATAACTTAGTGTCTTGCTACGTAACTGAACTTATTAGTTCTAATATTTTTATGTGCATTATTCATAAATTTCTATATGTAAAATCATGTCACCTATAAATGGAGATACGGGCTACTTCTTTCTTTCCAACATGGATTTCTCTAATTTCTATTTACTAATTGCCCAGGGTAGAAATTCCAATACAATGTTAAATAGGAGTGGTAAGAATGGACATCCTTGTCTTGGTCATGACCATAGTAATATGGTAGCTTTGAGTTTCTCCTCTTAGTTTGATTGGTATTTTTATTGGGAAAGAGAGTCAAGTTTGTTCCAAATGCTTTTTTATCTACATTTAATAGATAATCATTTACATTGAAAACAGTTTTAGTCACGGGATGTATTAAAATGATTAACTTTTTATATGAACAAATCTTGCATTCTGGGCTCAATTCCACTTGGTTATGATATAAAGTCCTTTTACTTTATCCAGATTAGGTTTGTGAGTATTTTGTTGAGTATTTTTGCAACTCTATTCATAAGGAATATTTTGGGAGGCCTTTACTGAACACTTGCACAGTGGCTCTTCAATACTGGTATTTTTAAAGAGCCCTTCACTTTTTTTAAAGTCTTAATTTAATGAACTAATCTGATTTATGTCCATATATCACAAATTTGAACTATGCTAATTCTTTACTAAGCAAGAACTAACTTTCTTATTGAACCTGATAGACTTGTAGCATTTTAGTTTAATTTATAACTATTAGTATTTAGTTTTCTTTTCCATTCCTGAGCAGGTCAAATCTTTTCCTCTTGCTTCTTTTCTCTTCTCCTCTTATTTTATCTGTATTTTGGACTTTCTT
Organism: Marmota flaviventris; assembly: GCF_047511675.1. Lineage (NCBI taxonomy): Eukaryota > Metazoa > Chordata > Mammalia > Rodentia > Sciuridae > Marmota > Marmota flaviventris. The sequence continues at coordinate 46,960,988 of NC_092504.1, read as the reverse complement.
TTTTCTGCAAGTCTCAGAAAACTTAAGAATACATTCTTCTGGATTAGGGCCAAGTTATTTTTTTTTTTCTGGAAAAACCTACCAATATTATGATACTCATCATAAAATATTACTAAACTTGATCCTGCATGTTCTAATCATAATTTTATTTTATACTGATGTGTTCAGGGGTTTGCTTTTTCTGGGAAAATAAACTGTAGAGGAATTATTTAATGTTTTTCTGTCTTTTTTTACCACCCTGGGTGATTTCTCAAATCAATCCAGTGTGTTCAGAAAGAAAATAAGCCCTGTCTAGTATGTTTGAAACAATGTCCTTGGAGTTACGAAGAATCTCTCTTCCATAATCTGTATTCTGTGTGAAGATACTCTCTACTCATTCTAAAATATGTTAAATCCCTAGAAGTCCCTCTGATTTCTAAGAAGCATAGCATTTTCTCAGTTAAAAAAAGTATGTTAATACATGTTTTTTGTTATTTTATGCTCATCTTATTTACCTGTGAATTGAACCCAAAGATAGAACAGGAAAGCTTGAGTGAGAACTCTGAAAGCAAAATATGCTCTGGACAAGCAGAGAATAGGAAGGAGATGAATGTGCTGGTTTATTATGTACTTGGGGAAGGATAATGGAGGAGAGGGGTGGTGCTAGGGATTTGCTTCCTCCAAGAGTGTTATGCATATCTTGGATGTTTGTACCCATTGCAGTTGTGAGAAACAGCTCTGCCTGTCTTAATGAAGCTCTCTACTCCAGGGGCTTAAGGTTTCCTGGGGTTCTTTGAGAATATTTGCGGTAGATAAATGGATAAGTAAAAGCCACAGATAAATATCTCACAGGATAATAATGTACTCTTACAAAGTGGAACAATGGAGATGCTCACTTTTCAGAAAAGGGATTAAAATAAAGAATCTTGTCAGTGGAAAATAGAAGGTAAAAGAGAATTACCAACAACAGCAGTAATGCATAGCTAGGAGAAGAATAATGGAAAGCTTAAGTCTCTTGTTATGTTTTTTGGTGGGAATTTGCCAGCAGAACCTCTTTGTTTAATGTTACTGTGTTACTGGTGGAGGGAGTCCTGATGGAACATGGGGAGAGCATCAGGGGAATGCCTGTTACATAGGTATTTACCTTCATGGTTTTATACTTTCCCTGGCTTGATTTACTTTTCCAGTTACTATTTTTATTGTATGGATTTCTTTCTCCCACTCTTTTCTAATTCTGTAAATGCTGTTGTTAGGTCAACAATGAAATCATTGTTCAATCTAGTTCACACTTTCCATCTTACTAATCATATTTAATCTCTTTTCCACATTTAGCACAGTGGACTCCTCTCTTTTTGAAATTCATTGGTTCCTTGGCTTCCAAACCTCTTCTAATTCTTCTTCTCTTCCATCATTACTGGCAATTCCATCATTGCACGTCAGGCTTTTTTTGGCTTTTCTTTTTCTCTATCTCTTAACAATAGACTATTGATTTCACCTCTGAACCTCTTCTAACTAGGAGGAGTTCACCTGGCCAATATAAAGGTGATCAACCCCAAATTGTAGCTCCTAAACATCCTCTCTGAGCTTCATACTCATATTTCTAACACCCATTTTGATAATTCCTACTTGTTGGTAAATAATCTCTTACATCATAATGTCATTACGGTATGCCCTCCATTTCCCATTGGTTCCTCATCTGTGGACTAAACTAATAGAAAATTAAAAATATTAAGAAAAAAATGTGCATCTATGTTGAACATACACAAATCTTTGTTGTGTCATTATTGCTTAAACAATACAGTTTAAAAACTCTTTAGATAGCATTTGCATTTCATTAGGTCTTGTAAGTAATGTAGAGATGATTTTGTATACAGGAGAATGTGCTTAAGTTATAAGCCAATTCTATGCCAATTCTATATGAGAGACTTGGTGTGTGTTTGTGTGTATGTGTGTATATATGATGATCTGGAACCAATCTTCATGGGTCCTAAGCGATGACTGTATGTCTACATTCCCAAATCAGTTTTTCTTCCTGTATTTATTGCTTTGTTTTATGGTACTACTTTCCAACAAATTGGAATGGACCTCACTCTCAGAAGCCTGTGTAGCCTACTAGCTGCTACTCATTTCCCATAAGCAGTCAGTCTCCAGGCCCTGTTCAGTCTAACTTCCATCTCTAATTCCCATTCTTTATTCTCTTGCACTGAAGAGACAAATTTAAAGACAAATACCATGGTAAATATTTTTTATTTTTATTTTTATGAAGCACAGGGAATAAGAATGAGGAAGAAGAGAGGACCAATGACAAAACCATCTTATTGACTGGACTCTAAGTATGACAGCTAGTTGCTGAAAAACACTTCCCCAAAAAGTCTTTTATTTTTATCACTTTTTATTAGTTCTTTTTAATTATAAATGACAATAGAATATCTCATGACATCATTGTAAAAGCATGAAATACAATTTGTTCTAATTGAGTCTCCAGCATTTCCCCTTCCCTCTCCTCTTCCCACAGATGTCTTACAACCTTTATTTAAGGACTGGGAAGAGACAGGTTCAGGAAATGTGAGTACTATTTATCAACCCAATTTGTTTTCGTTTTTAGTCAAAGATTTTTCTAGGACTTTCACAAATTCCCACTTACTGGTTATATATTTGTTTTTACAAAGTGGGACCACAAAGATCAACAGGAATGCCTCAACACCAGAAGCCCAAGACATATGACCAGTAAAAGAAATGGAAGTGCTTTAGATTGTGAATGCCTGACTCATGCAGAGAAAACTGAGCCTCAGAGGATCTGAGATGTTTTATAAGTGGTGTCTAATATACTTCCTAACTTCTTTCCCATTAATTTATCCTCTCTCTTTTCTGCAACGTCATCAGCCTGATCTTTTGAATTGCTAATCCTACCAATATAGTCCTAAATCCTTTGGTTACTCTACATAACTCGTGATAAATCTGCAGATTCTTCATACCAAATACAAGGGATTCATAATCCAATTCTTACTCATCTTCTCAGCATTCACAATACTACTGTACATTTCCCTAAAAAATGACCATGGGCAAGGACCAGCATTTTACATCTGTTTATCAACTTGTGATTTCTTCTGCTTAGAAATCTCTCAAATTCAGCATTTAAAGTGGCTCAAATATAACTTTTTTTTTTTTGGTGATATGTTCTCTAACATCCTACAAAACTGTCATTTTTTTTCCTGAATTTTTTAAACCACTGGTTCATACTGTAATACAGCATGCAAGAAAATGGCTCAAGAATTGGTTTACACATATAGGATAGATACTGCATTCTATTTCTTTTGCTATTATCTGAGACTAACAAGAAATCTAAAAGGTATGAAAATTGTACTTAATATGGTAGATTATCTGAATGAGTAAAACTTAGATAAAACTCTACCATAAATAATTTTATCTTATATTTCAATCTGTAGCAATCACCTTTCTCTGTTACTTTATACACACTTTTGTGTATCTTTTATGAAGTTAATTTTCCTACATCCATTTATATTTCAAATTTTAATTATTCAGCTGAATTATGATTTCTTTAAAAAACAGGATCATTTCTCTTCTTTATACTTTTCATTCCATTGTGCATAGAAAATAAGCTCAGTAGTCAGTATCAAATTCATTCAGCAAATGAATAAACTAAATGAAGAATATTTCACTTTCATTGAAAGTTTTGAATTGCTGCTTCATTTAAAAAATAATTTTCTTCAAGGGTTTGAGGACAATTTAAGAATGACTTCTCTTCTTATTCTTTCTTTGCTCAGGCTGTTTTACTCTGTTAGTTTATGAAATTGCTGTAAAATATTATCAGTAGTTTCTTCTGCATTCTGTAAGGGGTCTAGACATTAATACATTTTAGCACTGCATTAAGATCCTCACATGAATACAGGACTCTTAAGGATCATGAAATAATTGGTAATAATGGCTATTATAGAATTTTGGGACTGAGCTATTGTTTAGGAATTATTCTGTGTAGTTTCTGCATGTATAGGAATGATAATCTCTCATTATTTTTGATGTAATGAAAAGAATATTGTGTTCCCTGTTAGAATCTCTCTGCATATAATTTTCATTCTGCTTTCTTCAATATATTTTGAAAATATCTATTACATATCCTTACAAAAACGATATATCATATATATGATATGAGATAGAGAAGCAGTGCTAATTTGAGGATTTGAATAGTTCTATTCATATAGTGAAGTCACTGAATATAAATCCATGTCCCTTTTTTCTATCTGTACAACAATTGCCTCATTATTTAGAAAGTTCTCAAGTTACAGAAATATGATACCTGAAGTAAAGTGCATGAGCTCTCAGATTAACAAATAAAACTGTCTTTAGTAGTATTTTTTAAATCACGTGTACAAAACAGGGAGAATAATTTTTAAAAAGGAAAATTTTGTACTGTCTCGTTTGCTCATGTGCTATCTATAGTATAGCAAATTATTCCTTTTCTTTCTTTTTTCTTCTTTTCCCCTGTCTTTTCTGAGGATAACATTGATTTAGGACAGCTTGGAGAGAAGGTATAAAAGGTTATCAGGAAAAAAAAATCACTCTTTTTTAAACCCTGAATTTATTTTAATGTGTTTGTTTCTTTATTGAGTATTCTTATTACTAGTGTCTTATTAATTAATCATTAATTTTTTGAATGATCTCTGTAAGCAAAAGGAATAGCCCCTATTTATATTCCCTAAATGTCTTACTGCAAGAACTGTCTTACTATAAGAACTTTGGTTTGGGAGTCTGGAAGTCTATGTCAATATTTTAATCAAAAAGTAAGTAGCAGATACTTGGACTGAAAAAAGTTAATATGAGGTGTTTTAAAACATATGGTTTCTGGCTGCTGTTGAAAAGGTATGCACACTTATTTCCATCTCTATAGCTACTCAACTTTAAGAGGAATAGTACAAATTTCTCTAGTCACATAAAAAATACCTCCTAAATGACCCATATGTGTAATCAACCTTATTGATGAGAAAACTATATATTGGAATTTTAAAAATATTTCTTATTCATATTGAACTTCAAAACTAAAAATAAAAATACAACAATGACTTTATGTAAATGGTTTAATAAACATAAAGCAGATATAAGTATCCTGATAAAAGTATATCTAATTCTTTTGCTGAAGTACATTGAATGAAAACCATTTAAAATATGTCATTAAGAAGGTATTGGATTTACTTCAACTATATTTATTTAAAATTGCTTAGTCATTTACTTTTGAGGTAAAAATGTGGATTTTAGGGGAAAAAGTCAAATTATGTTATTACTAAGAATTACATTTGTGAGAACTTCATTATCTGAAGTTAATATATAACAGGTACAATAACAACTTAACTTCATTTACATTTCTCATCTTAAACTTGTTGCTTAGGAATAATTCCAAATAAAGTCTCACAAACTAGATGAAGATTCAATAGAATGATTAGGCCTAAATATGAACAAGTAGAAAGGCCCATAGTTTTTCTTGTATTAACTGCAATTCGATCATAACTTGACAAAGACGTGGCAGAAAAAATAGAAATACTGCTAATCTTCATGCATTACTTCATGGAGAACAGTTTTATATTTACAGAAAACTTTTTTTTTCTCTGAGTCATGGTCATTTCTAATTTTAGTGTTTAGTCTTTATTTGAGAATCAATGAACCATTTATAAGCCTCATAGATCTTTGCTTAGTCACAATCATAAATGTGGCTCCAGAGTGATACAATGGTCATTATCATTGCACTGTAACATAGTCTAACTAGAGAAAATAGAATTATAACTGTAGACATAACTTGATTATTTTCTACCTATATTATATCCCTTTATTCTTCTTTATTATATTAATTTCAGAGTACTCCATTAAAAAATTACACTGAATGCCTTTGTAGAAATACTTGTCAGCATCTCTTATTACCATTATCTACTAAGAAATCTCAAATACATTAATTTTAAAACTGCTATCTCTGTTGAAAGGATGTTTTATCTGGCCACATATTGTCATATGGTCTAACATAAAGTCTACAGTAAATATTTTGTAATTTTTCTTTTAAAGCTTTATCTACCTCAGTATTCCATCTCAGAGTAAAGCAATATTTTCTAAGCAGTTACTCAAGTAAATTTTTTTCTTTTAACTTATTAATTATCTTATCTTTTGCTTCAAACATATGTTCCATATTTATCCACTTATTTCCACCTCAACAAGTACTACTTGAGTTTGAGTTACTCTCATTTCTCTCCTGGATAACTCCAATATCACCTTTTCCTAATTACTCTTACTCTGTGTTTCTTACCCCCTTGCTCCTGCCAAGGAATTCAGAGGGATACTTTAAAGCTGAATTTAGACTATGTGGCTTTTCTGTTAAAAATCTCCAAATGACTCATTACTGGACTTTTAGTTAGGCTTCAACTCCTTAAATTCATTGTTTTTCTACGTGACTTCTCTTTGTTGAATTTGGCTACACTGAGCTTCTAACTGTTGTTTAAGTACAACAAACTGGCTTAAATTTGACCTATATATCCTATTTGAAGAAACTTCTATGGGTACCCATAGTTGAATTGATTCTCATTAAAGTTCTATATTATCTGAGATGGAAAAACAGATTCAATGATCTGACATATACACAGTTGTATTATGGTCATTACAGCAGTCCTGCCTTACCTGGGTTTTTGCTTTCTGTTATTTCAGTTATCTGCAGTCACCGTGATCTGAAAATTTAAATGGAAGATTCCAGAAATAAAAAAATCACAAGTTTTAAATAACTTTAATCACAGCATATTGTTATAATTGTCCCATTTTATTATTATTGTTAATCTTTTACTAACACTATAGTATTAAACTTTAAAAATTAAATTTCATCACAAGTACTTAGGTATAGAAACAACATCATACTCTATAGACTCCAAAGAGAACACACTCTGTGCTCTCTGCAGCTTCAGGTGTCTGTCTGCTGGGGCTCTTGGAATGTATGCTCTGTGGGCACCTTATGTTTTTATATTCTCTTTTATGTGTGACAATTATTAAGCCATTCTCTCTCAGCTTCAAGTCCACCTTTTCATACTCAGTTTCTGATGCTGGGGCTAACACAACATCCCTATGTTGCCTCCTCTGCTGTCTAGTCTCTGTTAGGCCCTCTGTGGGAGGTGACGCAGGAGTTTCCTGTTAGTGCCAGTGTCTCCTATGCAGCACTTCTTCACTCAGCAGCAGCAGTTTGCTACAACAGAAGCAGCGAATTCCAGGTCACAGTTTTCTAACAGTTCTAGAAGAGCTTCATTAGAGACATGCTTCTTGGAGTTCTGAATCCCACCTCTGTAGGCCCCTCTCCTGAGTTCCCCAGGCTCCAACACTGTCCAAGCCATGTGCCTTTCTCAGAAATTTGAATTGTGTTTCTACTGGCTCCTTTTCCAAGATTCTAAACTTTAATACTCTTAACCTTCTTTTGTTTTTCCAGCCCTGGGTTAGCATCTGCTTCCTGCAGTTATTACTTCATGATACTTCAGAATGCCTTTTCCTTTCCAGTTTGTTAATGCCAGGTTAACAATTATTCACATTAAATTCTTTCTGTTAACATAACTTCTGTGGCTCCTATCTCCAGACTGGATTCTAACAGAGTAGGACTGAATCATTGCCTAATTAAAATGTCTAAGGAGAGGACAGGGTTGTATTTCAACTTCTAAAGGAGCTCTTAGAGTTATGGGAGGAAAAACTTAAGTAGTTTTCTAATGTCGGTCCCAAAGGCACAAATTTCAACTCTTTGGTAAATTTTTTTTTTCTTTATAATGATCTAATTCTTGCCAGACATTCATATAATCTTGAATTGTCTGGTCAGGATTTTCATTGCAGAAAAGGCTGAGCAATAAGTGGTACTCATTATGAAAAGGGTACAGCCAAGAAGGAAGCATGATGAAGAAATTATAGGGATTAGAAAAGGGATCAGTGGCGGGGGCTGTTTATGAACTTATAAAAGTACATTCAATTTTGATTACACTGTTCTTCTAAAACAGTAAAATAGTTATTCTTGCACTATTTATGTGGTGTGCTTATTGACATATATAAGGAATTATCTAACTAAAAATATTTTGAGAAATATGAATTGCTAATTTGGATATATATGCATTTTAAAAATAATTTAGAATGTGTAAGGAAGGGTATGGGTATTCAACTTTTGGTGTCTGTTTTCATCATTCTATCCTTAAAACCAAGAATTATACTCAAATACTTTATTTAGCATTTCTTCCTACTAATATAAAGTATATATATTGATATGTTATAAAGTAAAGTATTTATATATATATTGATCTGTTATCACAACATGAATTTGAAATGCTATTTGAAATGCTACTATCTGAAAGTCAGAACCTTTGCTCCATTTAGTTATTCAATTACCCTTAGATAATATCCTTTACATCACAGAAAAAATGTGTTTTTTCATGGTTATGATGCTTCTAACACCAAGTACTGAGTGACACTTACAAATATACATATAAGTTTTGAGAAAATAAATGACGTGATGTATGAATATTTGGATCTAGAATTAAAAAAAACAGAAATAATAAATTTGAAGTGCTTTGTAAGTAATTAGCATGTAATACATCCTTAAAACATTAAATTGGTTTCTAATATTTTTAACATTTGTTTTCATTTGAAGATATATTAATAGGACACTGTGGTGATTTTTATTCTTCTGTCAAGGATAGGCTGGAAGGCCAATAATATAGTGACATCAAATGACCTGAAGCTAAAATGTCAGTTGTGGAAAATACTATTTCCTTGGTTCTCTAATTTTTTAGAAAAAGTCTTTTATTTTTCTCTTAGAAAATAAATGAAGAACTATAGACTGCTAAAAGCTTGTGTGACATCCTAAGAGTTTGGGGGACTAAACATTTAGAAGTTGCATTTGGACATAATTTTATCCTTCCTGCTTCTGAAAATTGGTAGTGGTATCTGCAGAGGGTGTCAGCTGTGGCTCTACCAACTGGTGCCAAGAGAAGGCTAATGTGGAAGTATATAGAAACTTTCCATTTTGGAAACAAATTCTACATTTTTTGCCAGATTTTGTGCCAGAAAAAATTATGAATGCAATCCTTATCTACAGCACACCAAATATAGGACAAATTCCTCCTAAGCATAGCAGAAAACATTATTTATTGAACAAGTGATAATCCTGGGCCTTCCCCCAAATCAACCTTTACAGCATGAGGAACATACTTGGGTGAGACCCAACCCTTCCTAAATAAGAGGCATTGACAATAAAGCACGACGTCTGCCATTCTCGGCCCCTGAACGCCAGGTGAATCTGAAAATCCTGCTATTGCGGTCCTCCTGTTTGCATTACCCTCCGCCTCCATTCTGAACAGGCACAATGGCAGAGAGCCTCAGTTATTGCAGTTGTCTTGGCACAAGCATTCAGATATTCTGTTCTCTGGCTGCTCACTCTGTCTATTGGCAGACAGAGGATGAACAGGCTGCAGAATCAACCCCATTAGTGTCAACCTAATCCCCCATAATGGGATCTGTACTGGCCAAGACTAGGCACCGGTCCCTATCTCCATCCTTATGTGCAGTGCATCTTAGCCTGGAACAACGTCGAGCAGTTAGTAGATAGGATGATATCATTGTGTTTGCCGCCACCTTTTGAAGAAAACCAGAACATATGCCATGGGAGTTTGATGGTGCACATTAGAAGATTGGGAAAAAAATGGTATTTTGTAGTGAAAGGAGGTTATTGAGTTATATTTACCTACATATTTCTAGCCATGCCTTTTATAGAACAATAAATACTGTTGGAGCTGTTGGTCTCATGGAACAGTACCAAGATTCAAGGGAAAATGAAAGCATTTTGAGCAGGATTTTGTAAGTATTATATGTCTGAAAGGGTGGATGGGTGGAGAGAGAGAGAGAGAGAGAGAGAGAGAGAGAGAGAGAGAGAGAGAGAGGAGAGAAGAGGGAAGATAGGATGATGAACACATCATAAATATAACATTTTTACCAGGGAGGGACAGGGGAACAGGTAGAAGGACAGGGAGAGGCAGAGATTTGTCAATGTTTGTTGGGGGTAGAGTCTTTGAGATTGACAGCAGACGGTACATAGCATTCCTGATTACTAAAAGTTCTTGAGAATCTTTTGTTAGGTGAGAAATGAATCCGTTAGAAGATTAAGTTCTTGATGAATTTGATCTTGATGAATTTCTGTGGATCCTTCCTGAAGAGTTAAAATTGCCTGTAAGAGCTCACTCACTTTTGTCCCCCTTTTCTGCCTTTCTGTCTCAGAATATTTTGAAAATAAGAATACAGAGGAACATGGAAAAAGCTGTTTGGGGCAGTAACAATAAACAAAGTCTAAGCATCAGCAGAAAAACAATAAGTCACTTGCACTCCCAAAACAAAGTGAGCTCGGAACAACGGAGAAAGAAACATCAGAAGCTGAGCAGCCTGCCTCTGGGCTCTTCAGTGATGACAACCTGGCTTCTAACAGTCCTAAGGCCTTGGAATATCCAAGTTCTGTTTTTGGAGTTAGGATCCTTACTTCATATACTCCAGTAAACCCTGGGACTCTTATGGTTCAGCTGCTCTTATTGAAGCACCTGTGTATGTACCTGTAGGCCTCAAAATAGCAACAACCCAGGCAGCAAACCCTGTGGTGCTCACAGTTTGTGTTTCCATATAACTCCTTGTTAGGACACCCACTTAACACACGTTCTGAGATTTTATGGGCAGCTGCAGCATTGTTTTCTTATTTCTTTCCATGTGAGGTTTTTTTCCCCCCTTTAAGAATTTTAAGTTTTCAAGAGCTGAGTCATCTTTGCCCAAGTTTTCAGGATTATGTGGGGCTCCTCTGGAGGTTTTGCATAATAATTTTTTTTTAATTGGAAGATACAGGGAATAGTGAATAGATCAAAATTATTGTACTGAAAAGTAATTGAGATCCTCATTTGGAGACCTCTGAGCTCAGAAGGAACAGCCAGAGAATATACTTTAAACGGTCTTCGTTTACTTCCCACCCCATAAAACTGGGGAGAATCGGAAAATTTTTGACTTTATTGAGAAATGTGCTCAGTTTGGACCCTTAGCAAGGGTCTAAAAACTCCCATTTACTAGCTTTTGCCCTCTGAGTTCAGGATCTTTTGCATCAACTATGGTGCCACCCAATTTAGTCATTGGTTGAACAAGTGAAGGTCAATGGGTATGAAGGAAGACATAATTTCTAAAACAGCTGCCTCTAAAGATATGCAGGTATGAAAGATCTGAGCACAATATAAGGGAATAGAGTAGAGAATTTTATTTCTAACCTCAGAAGTCATCCTTCTTACAAAAATGTCCTGCTGTACCTTTTGAATCTAGTTTTGTGATGAGAATTCCACCAAAGAGTTTCAAATTTATGAGACAAGGCAGATTACATCTTCTTCTACCTCCTAAGAAATTGCAACTTGAACATAAATTGTGGTGAAATGAGTAAGCAGTAATATACACCTTAGCAAGGAACCTCAAAATATCTAAACTCAGAACTTTAATATTTTTAGTTGTAGATGGACACAATACCTTTATTTTGTTTATTTATTTTTTATGTGGTGCTGAGGATCAAACCCAGTGCCTCACATGTGTGAGATATGCATTCTACCACCGAGCTACAACACTAGTACAGTACTTACTCTTGATTATTTCTTAAGGCCCCTTCATCCTGTTCTTCCCTATGATCGACTTTGATACCTTCTGGGTTTGGACTCAGCACTAGAAATATAGCATGGATGTCTTTTGGGTCATCTCCTGACAGATTCTCAGGAGACAAAGTTTATTTTAGCAGAGCAGAATCGTTGTGCTGAGAGAAAGCAACTGACTTACATATAACCTCTGCCCTTCTCTTGGGCATTTTCAGGACTTTCTATGACATTATAAGTATAGAGTTGTTGTCCTAAGGATAATCTAATCCGAAATAGTTTTTGTAATATTCTTTAGCTATCTTCTGCCTCTCTTGTATTGAAAAAGAATTAAAGGAGTTTAGGCCATGGATAATTCTGGCTTATTGCATATATATTAACATAATGATAGCTCATTCCTTATTTAGTCTAACAGTGTATTAGAGACTCCTGTTGTTGACTGAACCAATACTTTATTTTGTAAGTAGCCTAAATAGCTTATAGTATTACAATGCATACATATAACATGTCATCCATTCATACGATGGACATTTGGGTTGTTTCCACTTGTGGCTGTTATGAACATTTTTGCACAACTCTTTTTGTGTACATATGTCTTCACTGTCTTGGGTAAATGCATGAGAGGTAGAATTATTTGGATCTAGAGTAGGTGTTGAAATAATTAGTTTTCTGAAGACATTCTTTTAACAGATTCAACAGATAATTTTATATATATATATATATATATATATATATATATATATATATATATATATATATAAGAACTTTATTTATTTATCTTTATGTGATGCTGAGGCTCAAACCCAGTGCCTCACATAGACTAGGCAAGTACTCTACCACTGAGCCACAATCCCACCCCAAAAGATAGTCGAGTGTTTTATTTTGATGAAGTCTAATTTATCATTTCATTTTATGATTTTATTTTTTGCAGTGTCTTCTCAAGGAAATCTTGTCTACTTCAAGCTCATGAAGATATTAGGCTTTCCCTGTGGAGTTTATATTTTTAACATTATTGGTTGGTCTTTGATGGATTTCAAATTAACTTTTGCATAGTGTTTGGAAGGACTTTATTTTTATATATTCATTCAGTTGTTATAGTACAATTTGTTGATTTCACTTTCCCCACTGAATTGCACTGCACTTTTGATGAAAATTGTTTCTGCAAGTTTTATTCCTAAATGCTCTCTTTGTGCCTATTGAATTATGTTTCTCTCCCCACACCAAGCCTATAGTATGTCATTACAATGCCTTTTTAGAAATTTTTAAATTCAAGCAGTGACAGTTTCCCAGACATATTCTTTTAAAAATTGTTGTATTGCTTAATCTAGATCTCTGCATTTCTATCTAAATTTTAAATCAGCTTCTCAACTGATGCCAACAATTCTATTGTACTTTTTTTTAAATTTTTATTGTTGGTTGTTCAAAACATTACATAGTTCTTGATATATCATATTTCACACTTTGATTCAAGTGGGTTATGAACTTTTGACTGGGTCTACATTGAAGCATACAGATCAATGTGGCACATCAAGAACACTGTCTTAAAGTCCATGAATATGGCATATGTCTCCATTTCATTGGATTGCTTTTAATTTCTTTTAGCAGCATTCTTTCCAGTGTAGAGACTGACTTTTCTTTCATTAACTCTATTCCTAAGTGGTTTATGTGAGCTTATAAGTGTTTTTAAGAAACACAGTTCCATTTCTGAAAGTTGCCTCATATATTTTGTCTAGTGTTTTATTTTTTATTCCAGGAGGTCACAACCAGTTACTTTGTCATGGCCACAAGTGAAAATGCTGCAGCAATCTTTTTATAAGAGAAAACAGAAAACATTTTATGTTACCTTCTATTCGAATTTCAATTACAGTGGAAGACCTTACAAGTCCTCAAGGGATTCTGTGGTTATGCACCATTCCTAACCTCACAACTCACTACTACTTCTCCCATTGTGATCATCATTCCAGTCATTACTCATTGTTCCTCAGAATTACCAGGAAAAATACAATATGTCCTTTGCTGAAATGCTCTCTGTGACTGTGACAATCCTATGTGGATTTCTATGAAGCTGATTCTCCCCCCTCCTTTTTGGCCTAATCTTATCTTCTCAATGGGGTCTACTCTAAAAACCCCATTTAGTACCGTAAACTAGGCTTTCTATAACCTGGAAATAACAATCCTTGCTAGCTTATTCTTTTTTTCCTTTTTGCCAGTGACATTTTTGTCTTCTTCTAACACACTTGAAGCTTATTTTTCTACTATGTCAGTTCCTTATTGTCTTTCTTAGTGTGGCATATCTGTCTGGGCTCTAACCAAGCCGTATAAACCTTTTACAGTACTCATGCTCTTACCCAAGTGCCATTATTTTTTGCAACTCTGGACTTTAGTACTTTCCTCCAGAACTATAGAATACTGTTCTGTGTGCAGCAGACTGAATGTGTGGAGAAATTAACACCTTCCAAGCACTTCTCCAATGACTCACACGAGTTAGTCCATAGATACTTTAGTTTTCTCAGTTTCCTGGTGGATAATTCTCAAACCTGTGTTTTCAACATTTTCCAAAAGTTTCCACTCAAGAGTAAGTGGCAGTTGCCCACTGCTCACTGTGATAACTGATTTAATAATCCATGACTGATTGGTTGCCTTTCTATCCCTCATTTAATCGATCACTACTGTGCCTTCCAAATAATGTACTTCTAAATAAATTATTTGCACTCAGATCCTTTATTCAAGATCTGTTCCTGAAGCAAACTGAACTAAGACATCAAATAGAGTGTAAGTTCTATGGAGGCAGGGATCCTTGACTTTTAAAAATTATTATAACTTTTAATTGATGTATCTCAGATGTCTACAACAATGTTGAGTGCAGAGTACATGTGCAAATGTTTGTGGAATGACTTAATGAATGTAGAAAATAGTTTCTAAAAGTATTCTTCAATAGTGAGACTTACAAAAAGCATCTGTTTTATCTGTTTCAATTTCTTGGTTGCCAATTTTCCAGTTTTATAAATCAACCTCACTTCTTTTTGCATTATAAATTTTTTATAAAATTGGTAATTTTGGATTTTTAAGGGACTCTTATGGCTAAGATATTTTATAATTTATGCAAATTATAAATTTTACATTTATAATTATGTAAAATTATATTTTATATTTTGAATTGTTCTTTACAAATTTATTTTTGGGGTACTGATATGTTAAATACTTTTTGCAAGTTTTTTTCCTTATGCTTTTAATCTTTCAATTTATTCAATGCCTAAAATGTTATATTTGTCTAGGTAGATCATCCTGTGATTCTCTATATGCCTATACTCAAAATATTTTTCAAAATATTAACCTCTGTATTCTGCTTTTATGTTATCTTTTAAAGTGGATGTTTATTCTTTATTTTCCCTAGAATTAAATGAGGTTTTCCCTTTGATATAGATAATGATTACCTTCATGATCAATGATTACTCTTTCTTTAATATAGTAAGCCATATTTTGAAGAATGGGGATTAACCATAAAGATAAGGAAGGGAACAAATTTTTCAGCAAATGGAACCATATGGTGAAAGACAAAAATATAAGTAAGAAAATAATGGGAACCAGGATCTATAGTAATTTAGCACATTGTTGGAAAAGTAAGTTTGGACCTCCATATTTAGTTTGGGACCTCAGTCTTATTATAGTACTATGTGTTGTAAAGGATTTGATAGTCCCTGTGATAGAGATGGTCCACATGCTTCCCTACATTTCCTGTCCTTCCTTTCAATTATGTTAGGACCATATGATTAATTCTGTGCTTAGGACTGTGAGTGGAAATGATGTGGGTCAAATCTGAGATAACACAATCAAAAGCATGCGTTAAATTCCATCCCCACTTTTTTTGTATAGATCAGCCACAGGCCTGTGTTTCAAATAATAGCTAAAAGGGGCAGAGTCTTCAACAGCCTAGAACAGTATAGACGAAATCCCCATGTAATCTGTGAGGGACACATAATGAATTTGAGTTCTCAGATGTGGGAGATAACATTCTGCATCATGGAGAACCTCACCTATACTAAAACAAGAAAAATGAAACAGAATTCATTTTTCATTACTCCAAATCCATTATCCCATTCAATTTTCTGATTTCTGTTCATGGCAAACTGGTTCTTGCCTTCTTAGGAATGTTTTGAGGATTATATAAATAAGTATATTTTGGCACTTAAAATTTATCAGTCTTTCAGTTAGTGTTTGATATCATTGTTGTTAGCTACCTGAGTGCAGAATATTGGACTTTCTTGTCTTAAGCCTTTTTCTCATTTAGTTAGTTATGGATACATTTTGTTCTATCTCCTAAATTCAGCATTAAATCAAGCTCACTTCCATTTCCCCTCCTGCTCTCTTAGTTTAAGCTTGACTTAGTCTATTCTAATAGTCTTATAACTAGTTTGCCTTCTGTTACAAGATTTATATTATTATTACACATGCAATCATATTCCTCTCAAGCTTCAATTGTTGCATGCTTTCCTATGACATACTAAGACTAAATTTTCATCTCAGGTTCTATGTGATTTAAGTGCAAGTTACACTCAAGCTTGATCTTATGCCATTCTTGTGAACCTTTTTCTTATATTACTGACCCAAACACACCTCATTTATTTTTTATTTTGTGCTTATGGAGGTGATAGCTTTAAACACTATATCAAATACACCAACTCTTGTTTGAGTTCCAACTTGAATATTACTTCTTCCCGATAACCTTCCATGATTTTCCTAGTTAAAAGTAACCTTTTTTTTTCCTGCTGATCTTTCAAGGCACATTGCATCTTACTG
Source organism: Marmota flaviventris (assembly GCF_047511675.1). Classification (NCBI taxonomy): domain Eukaryota; kingdom Metazoa; phylum Chordata; class Mammalia; order Rodentia; family Sciuridae; genus Marmota; species Marmota flaviventris. The sequence continues at coordinate 46,944,546 of NC_092504.1, read as the reverse complement.
TATTCCAATAAATATCATATCTTTAAGAGTCTACATACTTAACTCATTTTTTGTTTTAATTGTCACTTAAAATAGTATCTTGAATCTCTTGAGTGAACACTATATATTTCTTGATACAGACTGAACAGTCCCAAGGTAATTTTATGTTAGAAACTTTACATGCCAAGTTCTTCATAATCTGTGTTTTCTTTGCAGAACTTAGTTGTTGCTTATTTATGTACTTGGGGCCTATTTTTAAATCAACTCATTGAATTGTGTCCATTGCAATTTAGTAGTTATTAAATAAAACATTCAGGTTATTTGCTTTTATTTTTCTACAAGGTGACATTCATGCCATTATCCACTACAGACTTTAATTTCCTATGTGGAAAGGTCTAGATTAAGGAAATACACTTTCAAAGGCCAAGGAGAATAGCATAAGTTAGAAAAAAATTATTAGGAGCCTTAAAGATAAATAAAAGAAAAAATTATTAGGGGCCTTAAAAATAAGACAGTATGGAATATCCTCTGAAGCAGCTGCAACTAAAAATGTTAATAAGAATCCATGAAAGAACAAAAACTGTAAATGAGTCTTTTAACAGGTAGAAATACAATAAATTGCACTACTCTGGATAATCACAATTAGCAAAATGGAGAATAATTAACAAAACCAAATGAGAGCACATATAGTGATAAACGAGGTTAGACTCATTAAGAACTGTGTCATTAGCAGATTCTTTCTGCTGGTGGGTAAAAGAATAAGGAGAGAAAGTTTTCATGAAAATAAAAGGTGGATGTCCATGCCCTATTACACTTAATGAAATAGTGGTCTAACAGTGAGCTGTCCACAGGGATGAAAATCTACAACTAGGCAAATGTTCCTGAGCCCTCAGGGAGGCAGCCTCTGTCGCACAACTGTCACTCAAGTAAGTACTTGGAAGATTCAGGTCACTAAATACTAACCTTTTCCTGCCCGTGTTTTCCTTTGCAGAGAGTGGCTATGAATTACACAGCAGGAGAGGTGCGTGTCTGTGCTTATTAAAGTCAGGGAGGCTTGATCACATGTTTTCTGATACTGAAGGTTAACTGTGCTAACTAGAATATTCTTAAGAAAATAGTGTCCTTCCATACCAATAATCCCTAAAAATATTCTTGAAATGGTATACATTCTCCGAGTTATCCTTGATTTATCAGAAACAATATGAGAATTGACTGTTTTGGCTAAGCAGCATGCTCTCATCCCAAAGTCTGGGATTTGTGTTGAGTGCCACCTCTGAAATAATGGAAATGTCAGGCCTGTGCCTCGAGCCTTCTAGGACTGAGTTTATCAGTGTAATCTGGTAGAAATGGGTGTACTAAGTTGTTTTGTTCAGTTCTCCTGATCAAATTACTTTAGAGTCATACTCTTAAATGACTAGAAGTTACAGCTATGTGCCCACGTGAGTAGCTTAACACTTTTAAACTCCTGAACACTGCTTTACCCTAATGTCTATTACTTTCAATAACTGCCTACCTGCTATAGTTGTTTGGTTTGTGAAGGATACACTGGTTAGAAAATACATACAGTTTCCAAATATACAAAATTCATGACATCTATGTTGTTCACAGATATCTAAATGAGTTTGTGGTTATTACCAAATTATATAAACCTCCTAGAGTATCCCAAACTGCTATTTCAATAATTTCCTGAAGAGAACAGTTCCTGTTCAAATATCTGATCCTATTTTTTTGTCTGTTATGAGTCGATAAATGTACATATATTTGCATTTTGCTTCTTCAACATGCATGGAGAGTCTCCATAAGGTAAGCACTGGTTTAAGCATTAGAAATAGGGGATTGAGTAAGAAACAAGTTTTTGTATAAAGATTATTTTTAATGGGGAAAGATAGACAATAAACAGATGAACATACAACATTCAGTACAATGTATTGAATATAAAACAGGATGTTATGCTGGATATTAAGTGGTCAGGAAAGGCTTTCCTTCTTGAGAAGATAACATTGGAAAGTGATTCCTGAATTTAGACGAGTAAACATTTAAATGTTCTACAAGACCCTAAGATTTGAATGCTATTGTTGTATTTGAAGAACAGAAAAATCAGTATTATTAGAGTGTTCTGAGCAAGGCACAGCATGGTGTTAGATAGGTCTGAAGTTGTCAAAGGATCAGTAGTTTGGTACATTGCATGTGATTTTTTTTCTAAGTGTAGTAGAAAGCATTTAGTTAATTTTAAAGGGAGAAACATTATAGTATGATTCCATTTTTTTTTTATCTGTACTTGGAATTGCACCCAGAGCCTTTTTCATGCTAGGTAAACATCTTGCTACTGAGCTAAATCCCCAGATTCTTGATTTCTATTTTGGTTGTTCAGTTGAGAAGGATTGGAAAGGGACAAGAGTGGAAAAGAAGAAATCATTAGAAATCGCTTATAGTAATCTAGATCAGAGTTGAGAACAGCAAAAATAATGTGAGGTTAAGTTAATCAGAATTATTGGAGAGAGGGGTTGGAGGACAATGAAAACATTTTTTTCTTTAAACATGTTAATTATGAGATGCCTATTAAAAATCCAAGTGGATGGATCATATAGATAGCTGGAGTCTGAGTCTTCAATTTAGAAAAGATCTTAGGACGGAATGTATACATTGGAGGTCAAAGACACATCAATGTATTTTAAACTTGAGCTAAATGAGATTGTCAAAGGAAAGATGGATAAAAGAATGAGGCTAGGATAGTATCCATGAATAATGAGAAATTGAGTAGAAGTGTAGAAGCCAGCAAAGGACAGTGAAAAGGAATAGCCAGTAAGGAAGGAGGAGAACTAGGAATGCCTGAGATGAAATAATTACAAGAAACATAGGATGTCCCATTTTGTTACATCTTTCTGAGCAATCAAAATATGTAAGAGAGTATCCTAGGACCGATGGGGAGGGAAGTGGTGTAGTGATTATAGGAGAATAGAGAGATAAGCAGGACTTATTTTATTTAAGAGTGCTTGCATGCCATGGGCAATGCTCCCACAGAGATAAATTGCTGGTGCAAAAAAAAAAAAAAAAATAAGTCATTGCAAAGCTTCATATAAATTTTGTAGGGACTTGTCTGAATAGATCACTTTCAGCTTGTGCACTGCAAAATTAAGAACAAAACTTGGAATTACCAGTACAGTACTAATCCTGGGAAAATGAACCTGAATCAGCTATTTAACGTGATTCACTGTGTTTCTGCATAGTAGGCACTGTGAATGTTGTTGTTTGGCATGGATTATTTTACCACTATCATTGTACAGTGTGGTAATTTTGTGAAATAAAATTAAAGTTTTGCTAAGTTTAAATTATTTAATCAGGAAGAGTAATATAGTGAAGATAAAATATTTCAGTTCATAACATAGAGAAGATCTATTGTCTTGAATTGTAATAGGTGGAAACTTGGCTATAAAATGTCCAAAGTCACATATAACAGTTATAGCTATTAGAGAAGTTATGGAAACAAGATCTGCAGATATCTTTGCTTTTTAAACTGCCATCCAATCAATATGTAAATAAAATATGGTGATGTATATCTGTGAATCATTTTTTATGCTTCTTTACATATATATGTATATCTTTAGAAAACATGCTTTTGATTTGCTGAAAATAATAAGGATGTTTCTTCCCCACCCCCCCCCCCCACATACACACACACACACACACACAGATTAGGGTTTTTTTGTCTGTTTTAAGTGTTCTTTTCATGTATTTTCAGCAGTGCATTTTATGTGAATGAATGTCATAAAGTGGTAAAGATATCTAACAACTGCCCTTTGAAGTAGTCTTTACTCATCAGCCCTGTTTTTCAGAGTGGCCATTTAGTGAGTAATGCTTTTATGTTGTATGGTCTGTATACATTACCTTGAATCTTGACAAAGGCCAACACATAAGTTATTATGATGTAACTTTATAGATTGAGGAAGTATAAGTCCATGTGGTTGAATATACTTTCCTAAATTCACTCACATTGTTGGTGAATTAATGTAGATTTGAACTGTTGTATGTCTGATTTGTCATTCTGTTTATCAGTCACTACCTTTCTTATTGCAAAAGCTTAAGTATATAAGTGCCAATCTATTTAGTTTATTTAATTATAATTTTTATACTTGGAAAAATCAAAATTATTTTCTTCCTGAGAGAAAATGGTATAAAAGAAGAAACATGTTTCAAAAGTCCATCATCTGTCAGAAAAAAGTGAAATATGAGGGGCTGGGGTTGTGGCTCAGTGGTAGAATGCTCGCCTTGCACATGAGAGACCCTGGGTTCGATTCTCAGCATCACATAAATATAAACATTTTTTTAAAAAAGTGAAATATGATAAAAAATACTTATCTGGATTTTTGTCTTTGTTCAACAATATAATTAATGTGTAATCTTAGCCAAATTGACTCTCTGAACCTGATTTCTTCATCAACAAAAGTTTGTTATTAACTATTTCAGATTTTGTGAAGTTTAAATTATACATATTTTGACTGTGTTTAGGGGCATAATGTGCTATTCTTCAAACTTCAAGATAAGGTAATGTTCTGAAACTAAAATAATGACAAGTCCACATAAAAGTAATATTTATTGAGGAAACACAAGTTAATAGGAATTTAATGGCAGCAGAAGCATATTGGAAGACTCAAAGTCCAATCAAAATTTAATATTCAAGTTTGTGGATATTATTGAAAATACAAAAGCTTAACACCCAGTAATCAGCCACAGAATAATCTGAACAGTTGAAATAAAAAGAATTTAGTCTCTTTGTTTGCAGGGTAGTTCCCATAAAAATGGATCTGAATACTCTACATATGAGGAGGTATATACTGATTAAAGAGGGAATAGATGATAACCAGGCTTATGCATCTTAGCCTAAAGTAAATAAATGTTAAGTTTTTCTGTCATTTTTTTTATTCCAAGTAATGAAATGAACATTGAGTTCATACTAGAAAGGTAGGGAATGCATGTGTATTTCCTTAGTAACAAATCTATTAAGATATAACTGATATACGAAGAACTTCATGTATTTAAAGTTGAAAATTTGTTAAGTTTTGACCTATGAATACACTCAGGAAATAATCACTATAACCAAGGCAATGAGCATATCTATCACCCCCAGAGTTTCACTGATGCTCATTTAAAATCCCTCTTTCCTATTCCTCCCACTTCCTCCCACTGCCCAAATATTCATTTCCTTCCTGTCACTATAAATATGTTTGCATTTCCTATGAATTATATAAATGGAATCATACAGACTTTACTCATTTTTGCCTGCATTTTAAAATGTAATAATTATTTTGAGATAATGAATAGACACATCTTGTGTGTATAGTTACTTCATTATATTTTATATTTGATTAGTATTGTATTGTAATAGTTTATACATTTGCCTTTTGATTGATATTTGTGTTTTATTCCAGTTTCAAGCTATTACAAATAAAGCCATTATAAAGATTTATGAACAATTATTTATATACTAATATGCTTTCATTTTTTTCTTGGTGAATACCTGGAAGTGGAAATTCTCAGTCAAAATTTAGGAAGGTACCATTAATTTTATAAGTTACTACTAAAATGTTTACCAAAGTGGTTGTAACATTTTACATTTCACCAACAATGTAGGGAAATTCTTGTTGTTCATATCTTCACTGACTCTTGGAATACTTAGTATTTTTAATATTAACTATTCAAATAAATGGGTAGCAATGTTTCATGGTGTATTTACCTGACTTTTTTCTAATATCTAATAGTGTTGAACATTTTTATGAGCTTATTTAACACCCCTATATCTTCTTTGGCAAAATTTCTCTTTAAATCTTTTGTCCATTCCTTAAATTGGATTACTGATTATGTTATTAAATTTGGAGGGTTATTTTGTACATTCTGGGTAATATTATATCAAATATGTAGTTTGCAGTAGTTTTGTTAGTGGCACCTTATTTTTTCATGCTCTTATTAGTATCTTTAAACTAAAATTTTTTTCATGAAGTCTGATTCTTCATTTTTTTGTGGGTTATGCATTTGATACTGTATGTAGCTGAGATAATTGCCTGAACAAGTTTGCAAGCATTTACTTATAGGTTTTCCCAAGATTTCTAGAAATCTGGCTGTTATTTTTTTGTTATGACACTTCCAGTACATACACAAGTTGGGGACATAGTATGATGAATTTTCATGCATTTATAATCTGTTTTATTAATTAACACATTGCAAATCTTGTTTCATCTGTATTCCTCCCTACTTCTACTTACCCTCAAGTTATTAATGGATTTTAAAAATTTTATTGACATACAATCCATATACAGAGAAGTCTACAAATCATAAATGTGTAGCTTAATCAATTTTTAAAAAGTCAGACATTTGTATAATCAGCATCCCAATCAAGAATGTCAATATTACCAGTCTTCCAGAAATTCCCTTATGTTCCAAAAGGAACTCTTACTCTTAATTCTGATATGATGCATAATTCTGGCCTGTAACCAAACTTACAAAATGTAATCTGTAGTATATTCACTCCAGTCTCTTAGCTCTTTCATATGTCACTATGTTTATAAATTTATTCATGTTGTTTCTTGTGGTAAATATTTTTTCATTTATTATTCCATTGTATAAATATATTATAATTTATTTGTACAGTCGGTTCTTGGTGGACCTTTGGATTTTTTAAAATTTCTACTTCTTACATACAGTGCTGCTCTGAACAATTTTGTGCAATTTGGTTTTAATTATACATATGCAGTGTGTGTGTGTGTGTGTGTGTGTGTGTGTGTGTGTGTGTATCATAACATTGAGTCCAAAACTAAAGGTAGAATTGTTGGGTAGTCAAGTATATGTATAATAAGCTTTAGTAGGCATTGACACTTTTTATATAAGTAGTTGCATCAACAATGTATGAAAGAATATTGTATACATATATGCCATGTAATCTTCAGGATGATAAATTTTAATCCCTTAAATTCTTTAAGTATTTCTGCACCCGTAAGCAGTAGAAAATCATTTGATGCCATTTTGCATTTGTTTTTTATGAGTGATTTCTCTGAACTTATTCAATTTTTTGGTCCAACAATTGAATTTCTGGCTACAATGTTGAGACTGGGTCTGTACATGAAGAAACCAACCAAAGTTTTTCCATTTCCTGATACTTCAATAAAGTGCTATTTGGTCTCCATAGAAATTATTTTTGGTTCATTTCATTATAGCTGCAACAGTTTGTTAAAAAAAAAAAAACAAAACAAAACAAACAAACAAACAAAAAAAAAAACTCTTCTAAAGCCTAGTATATAGATGTACAATAAATGTGATTCTCTTTCCTTCTATTACAGTAATCTTTTTACAATTTCCTTTAGCCTTTTCATTATTGTTAACATCTAGCTTTTTACAAAAAAACACCTCCATGGCCAAATCTAGACAAAAAGTAGAAATCCATCGCCATGTAAGCCTTCAAGCTTCAATGACAAATCAATACCACATCTCTATGAAACAAGTATATCTTAACGTATTTTCACAAAGGTCCTGACTCACCCTATCTTTATGTAAGTTTGGGCCCAATCCAATAAAATTGTAGATCTGAAAAAAAAAAATCTTCCCTATCAAGTAATGCTGTTGAAGGCTTTGAGATAAATTCTTAACAGCAAAAAAATCACTCTTTTGAAAATCTGAATGCCTCATTTTCACTAATACAAAGAATTAAGTTGCTGATTTGTGTTTTTAGTGTGGTGACAGGAAGTATTTGAATTATACACATGAACATATTTTATGCATAACTAGTTATTATTTAAAATGGTTACATTTTTGTGTGTGCCTGCCTCTCTATTTTGATATTTTATCTAGTTAACAGCTAGACGGCAGAAAACATTGTGAATATAGAATCATCAATTGTATGGTTTGTATGACTTTACTAATCACTACTACTTGTGAATAGACATTTTCACATTGGGTAACGAATGGCAAAATTGATTACAGGTGATAAGCCAATTAGGTGGCACTGAGGTGATTGAGGGACAGGTGAATAATACTAAAATAAATATGAGGTCTAATTTGCACATTCACAATACATCTCAAGATCTGTTATTAATAGTAAGGTGGAGCCACTTGTGTTTTTCAAAAAATCCACTCATTTATGTGCAACTCTGTAATATAACTTACTTCAAAACAAGGGGCAAATCATAGAACTTGATCTTTTGGTATTTATTGATTCCCAGTATTTTGGAAGTGTCTTTAGAACAAACAGAGAGGGGAAAAAAAGTGGGAAATTAAAAGCAAAATAGTTTCTCTCAGAAAGTTTATGTTATGGTAGATCATATGTAATATATATTTACTGGGAAGGAAAATTTAAGACATGCCAAAGTTTCTGAAATGTTGAGTTTAATATTTAACATTTATTTTGCTGAATTTTAAATAAGAGATGTCAACTATTATTTTTATTTAAAATTTAACCTATTTAAGAAAGTCTTTTTGATTTATTCTGTGTCTTAAGAGTTATTTTTTTCCCTGTGTATTATAGGGCTATTCAGCAGTCTCTTTAGTTAGTACTCGTTGAATCAATATACTGCTAATATAGCAGAATCATTGTACAATGGTAAAATACAGAATCCTTAACTTCACAGCTGAACTAAAAAAGGGTTAGGGCAGTGGCTTTGTCATTTGTACTTTTCTAGAAGTTCCGCAGAAAGTTCTGATTCCAAAGGCTAGTTTGCCATTCCTTACATTGCCTGGTGGGGGGTGGAGGTGGGGTAGGGGAGAGTCCCTCCCATATCTCTATGGCAGTGAATACTAGCAGCTACATACCAGAATCATTGTCCTTATAATAAGATTAGACCAAGTGACTTTGTTTCAGTCAAAGTGGTAGGAACAGATGTGATGCCAATTATGATATGAACGATTTGTGATTTCAACAAAAATATTTTTTTCACTGAATCTTCCACTCCCTTCCCTGTCAATTGGATGATTTTCCCATTATTAAACTTTATAGTCAGGAGTTGGATTCCAGACTCTCTATCAGTCCATGTGCTTAAATCATTGTGTGGAGGAGAGCCTCTTTACTGATAGGAAATTCCTTATAAGACAATATCAAACTTCTTCTATTGTATTGGAGCTATTGTTGACATTTGGAGGCAAATTTAACTTACTCTAACAAACAGTTTATCAAGGAATCTGCTGCTTACAAAAATACATAGGAGAGGGTATTGTTTCTGTTCTTTTCGAAGACCACAGAATAAGAGTGGAATAAGGAGATAAACAAATAATGGTGTACAGCATGAAAAGTTCTTTGATTATGTGAAAAGTACAGATAGGAATGTCACCTTTCCTAGGGAGGAAGGTGCATAGTCAAAAATCACGAAGCCCTAAAAAGGAAGTATTTTTGGAATGTCAACTAGGGAATAAATATGAATTTTCCAGGTAGAGAAGGCACTTTATGGAGTATTCAAAGACAGACTGCTTTCAGGAGCAGAGGTTAAGTTGCAGGACTGAAGACCCAGCAGCAGGAACTAATGGAAAGGAATAGATCAGGTGGTGATCTTTATGCCATACTAAAGAGTTGGGCACTTATTTAAAGAGCAATCAGTGTATACTGGTTTTGAAAACAATTAACAGGGTTAGGTGTGTTTTGAGCAACATCACTTTTATGTAAGAAAAGAAAATGGAGACAGAGAACATGATTTGGATGTTTTAAAATAACATCTGAAATTAAGTGACAACATTAATAATGGGAAGGAGACAAGAAGCTGCAAAAGATTTTTAGCAGAAGATGAAAAATCATTTGGTAAAGAACCAAATATCTGAATAGTGATGAAGATTCAGGTTTGGCAAATGAGCAGACATTGGTGGTGGTCACTGAAAAAGGGAAGTTGGCAATGAAGTTAGTAACAAAAATGGCAGCTTTATCTGATACTTCACTTGTATTGTGCCAAGTCATTTAAATGTACTAACCTATAAAATGTTCATACCTCTTCTGTGAAGTTAGTTCTATCCTTTATGGATTTTATAGATATAATTATGGAGAGGTGACACATTTAAAAACATGCTGGTGGTGATATAAAGTAGTCAATGGAGAAGCCGGTGTGCATAGAGTCTAGGTCCAGGCCAAGCTCTTAATCACCATCCTGTAATGACTGCCTGAGAATTGAAAACATAAAAAGTCTGTTTGGGTTTTGTTGAATTAGAAATGTTTGTGTCATTTGGTGGAGAATTTGTGAACATCTAAAATATAATGTTCTGTTTTGTGACAGAAGAGAATCAACACTAGTTATGAGAGTTAATAATGCAAAAGTTGAAGAGATGTCACAGTAAGAAAATATATAATGAAAAAATAAGAGGATGGAGGATGGTTAATTAGTGAAGACAAATATATAGACATGATAAGAAAGGGATAAATATCAGCACACCAAGAATCAAAAAACTAAAAAGAAATTTAAAAAGAGCCTATTTTAATGAGAAAAAAAGTTCATAAAAGAGTAGTTAAAAAACATGCCAGATGTGGCAGAGACTTCAAGTAATATAAGATTGGAAAAAAATCAGTGGCAACCTTAGCTAGATTAATGTTAATATGTGGGAATTGAGATCAGAGTGGAAAGAGCTGAAAATTCATTTGTGAGAAATTAAGGAAATGAAGGGAAAAAATCTTTCAGATTTTTGAGTAGATAAGTTTTCAGGGAAGGAATTTTTAAGATTAATACATCTTGAATCTGTTTTAAGTTACACTTTCATAATTTATCAGTTGCTTTATGTAATAAACACATCCAGAATTTTGACACTGGTCTAAAACATCTATTTCTGTAACGTCTATTTTGTCATATAACTCCCAGCAATAGTTCTTCCATTTGTTTTCCTTAAATTTCTTCTTTTGGAGTTTGACACTCATTTTCTTCTTCTATATGAGAGGATTGTTTCTTACCATTTCCAATTTTTTGCACACATAGTTGACTTTTTCCAATTTAAATTAACTTCTAGAGCTAAGAAAATGCTAACTGGAAATATTTCCAAGTTAGAAGGAATTATAAAGTCTTAACTTAAAAAAAAACAGATACAAAAGGATTAAAACACAATGAAAAATGCAAGTAGAAATTTATTCTTAATGCATTAAATAAAATTCCAAAACAAAAGTTTATTACTATGCAGTATAAAGATTATCAGAAATTAGCACATGTTCAACCAAATTAATAAAGGCATCTCTTCCTTAAATTATTAAAATTTACTTTGATTTCATATGCAATTAACATGGGCAACTACAATCATGTGAACATGAGAGTTCCAAGAGTTTTATACAAAGTAAAAGCTGGGAATTGATCTTTGTTTTTATTTGGATCTGAAGATGCAGAAAAGGAAAAAAGAAATGGTACAAAATTGCCAATCACATTATCTTCATTGTGAATTTATTCTTTTATATATTTATTCATGATAATCAGTCCACACAAATTCAGATGAAAATACATTTTGGTCTTAGAAATGGTGAAGATAAAACAAAGAGAAAAAATATGTTTAACAATGTGACAACATGGAGTAATGGAGGAAAGGCAGAGTTACTTTAGTTCTGGAAAACTTAGGTCTGCCTCCCACATATTCTGTTGTATTCTCAATGGCCAAATCAAAAAAAAAAAAAAAAAAAAAAGAAAAGAAAGAAAGAATAAAAATATTTCCCATAGTTGATCATATTAGAATCTAAAAAAAGATGGTGTGGGTGGAGTGGGAAGGGAGGACTGCTAAGACACAAATATAACCAAGAAGCCTGCCCACTTTATTACAAAACAAGAGAATCTAATGGTACTATGTATGACATTTGTGGGACTTCACTGACTCTTGAGCTATGTCTACATATCTCAAATTTGAAAACCAGTAAGGAGATATTATATAGCAATTCTAGATAAATGAGTAAAGCAATTAAATTTCCTGTGAAAATATTATGGACACAAATAATGAAAACCACAGCTGAAAGTGAAAATTTAACAAAGAAAAGAGCCACTTGAAATTGTATTAAAAAATCTATCAATAGCACCAGGTTAGGGATGAAATTTTTTGTTAGAGAAGAGGTAGATGCCCAGGAACTCAAGAATTCCTGTCTTGAGTAATATTAGAAGCAATGGGCAGATGAGTTTAAAGGAATTACACTGAGTTGGAGGTATCTATGGGAAAACTAAAGTGTGACCTATGTGAGGTAGAAGTCACTAAAAATTCACAGATTTTTTTTTAATAGAAACATGCTGTCTACCAATATTAAATAAACTACACCTAATTTTATAAACATGGACAACTGTAGAAAAAGAAGACCAGACTTCTTTAAAACAAAAGAGGAAAAAAATAAAAAATTATAAAACTTATTCTCATAAATATTTGACTCATATACTGCATATCAGAAAAAAACTTCACGAACTATTATAAAAGTTTTTTTAGAATACGAATACAAAACACGTTATAAATTTTAAAAATATTTGACATAAATATGAAATAAATAAACCTATGAAGTGAACAAATTAAAGGAGAAAGAAATAGTGAAATTCTACTTGAAGAAAGAGATAAAAATATGAAGAAATTTTGAAAGAAAAAATAAAATTTAGAAAAAGATAATTTGTTATTTGTGTATTTTTCAGAGAGAAAGAATGAAGCAGAGTTGGAAGACCATCAATAATAAAAAAGAGAAGGAAGTATTATACAACCACCAATAATATGTGAATTTTACATTATTTGTTGAGCAGGATTAACATTACAAATAGCTGTACTTGATATTTACCAATGGCATCTCTTTATTTTTCATATAAAATGGAATTTTAAAAATATTAAGACACAAATTCTTACAAAACTCATACAGTGAATAAATAATTGTCAGTAAATATATCTATAAATAAAGACCAAAGACAGGACTGTTTAACATATACATTTTGATAACAAAAGTTTAGATGATGTGGAGCAATATTTCTAGATTTTTGAATCTCTTGTTTTCTATACCTAGGTAAAACTATCTTTCTTTTGTGAAGCTGATTTTACAAAAGGAGATTTGTCCCTCACTTGTGCATTATGTATTTGTGAATCTGCCTGCCTGCTGAAATTTGTTTGTAGCCACTAAATTAAAACTAATGATGTTTTATGGTCACTTGTTGATATATACATTTGAAACTCAAAAAAAAAAAAAATTGAGAAACCCGAGGTCAGTGTTCCTATTTGAAGATAAGTAAGGCAGCAGTTTACCTTTTTGTTTTAGTTCTCAGACTAAGAATAGGCATCCTTCTCAATGTCTATCCATTGCCACGTTTTCACCATTTTTCAGCTGTGTGTGTGTGTGTGTGTGATTTTGTTCTTTGAAAATTTTCTCTCACACCCAATTCTTGTCTATTATTCCTAAGTGCAAGATAACTTTAATGTGCCTTACAGGAAAAAAATGTGTTAAATAAATTTCTTTCAGGTCTGTGATTCAATTTATATAAAATTTTTAAAGATAGCCAAGATCCTGTAAATATTGTTGAAATGTAAATGTATATACATTAAAGTTCAGACAGAATGCATGGAAATAACAACATGAAGCTCATGAGTGTAGATTCTTTGGGGATGAGAAGAGAAAATTCAACAAAACCATCTAAGAATTTTCAATTACAATACTTCATTTCTTAAGGTGAATGCTAGGTACCATATCATACCATCATTTTATATTTCAGGTGAAATGTTGCATTATAATAAAACAGCATACTTTACACCAAATCTGTGCAGAAAAGTCCTGATTCTGTCATGAAATATAGGCAGCTTAAATATATGAAAGTAAATTATTTAAAAACTCATTTATATTTCTATATGACACTAAGATACAGCATTAAAAGTAAGAGATGAATCCATTTCAAACTATCAGAAACAGCTTTTAAAGTATATGTTTGTCAAGAGAAAATAAATGCCTGCTGTAGTTGAGCTTATCACCTCAAGAAATTTTCAGCCATTAATAAATAAACTCATATCGGTGGTCACTATAAGACTATTAAGATAATCTTGAAATTTTATGAAACAGTAGAGATAAACTAGCTTGAGTCTGGTTTACATGGAGAAACTTTCCTGAGTCTTTTTGAGTTTCAATGTCTGTATTTATAAAACTGGTATTTAAAAGCATTTAATACATGAGTGAGTAATAAGGATTAACTAGTAAAGAACATAAATACTTAAGTGTAAAAGTGCCACATGAATGCTATAGAATAATGTAAAACATTTGTCTACTGTAGGTGTTTTGTTGATATTTGTTCAACAATATACAATTACGTGATTTCATATACTACTCAGGCAGAGTGAGTTTGTTTGCTTTTTTGCTTTTTTAGTCATTGTTACTATTGGTAAAAATTCCAGATAAAACAAGAAAAAGCTCTTGATTCAAGGTAAGAACAGTGAGTTCATCTTTTTCTTACAGAGTTTAGAAAGAATCCAATCCTCCATAACAATGGGAAAAAAATGAATATGAAGGATTCCTCTCTCCTCTTCAAGTGCTTTTAAAACTCAAGCTGATCACTTCTGTAACAAGGATGTGAGTCTAAGTGGACCATTAATATGACTTGGTGGGGAATCCTTTCCTCACATGCTCAAATAAGCTGGCTTTCTTTGAAATATAACCTTTAGCATGTATTCTTGGAGACATGCAGCAATCTGTAGACAGGCATGGGATAATGACAACTCTTACTCATGTTGACAATCATCTCTTCCTTTGGTGTTTTAGCTAGTTATTAATCATGCTATCCTCTACCATTTCCAACTAGACAACACATGTTAATTTTTATAACATGAATATAGGCTGCCACAGGAAAAAAATGCTAATAAAATAAGAATCAATAAATAAAAGGAAAGAGTTTTCTAAACCCTTTTCTTGACCTGGCATGCTTTATGTTTCCTATTTGCTTCGAGCTATTAAAATGTTATACAAAACAGCAGGCTAAATAAGACAGATTTCCAAGGAGCTGAGCTATAAATTTCTTGACATATTATTTGATGAAGGTAAATAATGTCATTTTCTACTTTATTAACTTCATGTGATATGCACTCTGATCTTTAAAAATTTATTATATTTGGAAGAGAGAGGAGATAGCTTGTTTAAAATCCCCTCTACCTATAATTTATTGGGCCTCTTATGACGGTTGTGCATCTCACACTCTGATCTATTCACATTATCTAGTATTTGGGTAATTGGATGTATTTTGGTTTTTCTTTATCTAAAATATGACAAAATAAGAATAAGAGATGTCTTTTTAAAGGGCAATGGGATTTATGAATCATCAAACAGGTAAATCAGGTTTTTTCTTTTTTTTTTTTTTTAACACTCCATGTCTATTTAAAAGATTGTCATTATCCTAGTTCTGTCATAGTTTTTTCTTCTTATTGTAACTTCTGGCATTTACGAGCAATATGTGTGAATTTGACCTTGACAGTATTAATCCTGGCTGTGTTTGTCACAACTTTATCTTCATTTCCTCCCAAGCAGCCTGAGTAAGTAGACTGTGATTAACCAGGCAAAAGAACAATTTTCAGCTTCTATTTTCTTGAGCCTAAGAAGTTGAATTACCTCCTAAGTCCCTGGGAATTATTAAACAGGATGCCCATCAAAATTAGTGAATATGTGCAGCACTTTTCCTTAATGAGGATACTGAATGTCTATTTTCTATAGGAAGAGATAATTCTTCTGGTTTAGCAGTTCTCACAATTTATTATTTTCTGCAGAGTCACACTTGACAGATGATAGTCCCATGACCAACATGCCCCCATGAACTTATAGAGAAGGGCATTCAGTCCCCTACATGAGCCCGCTCATTCCCACTTGTATAAATGCCCTACTCAATGCCAGGGTACATGATGCTGTTGTAGGAGTGACAACAAATAACTTAATTTATATTTTTCCCAAGGTAAATGAACTGAGAGAGGCAATGTTATAAATATTTGCGGTAACAAATCAGAATCATGCCTTTTTCACCAGTGTGATACCCAGTGTCTTGACTTCAGAATTGAGTATGGCTGCTCTAGATAGTATGTAAGATTTTAGAACTTAACTAAACACACAAAACTCAAGGATTCATGAAGTGGTTGTTTTCAATGCCTTTTAAAATATAATATGCTGTTATGAAATTGGTAGTATTTCATATTAAGAAGGTGAGGGAAATGGATAAATCTTATATTTCTTGGTGAAAATAGTATAGAAATGGAAGAGTACTTATCATGCTTTTGTTTTTGATTATGCTAAGACCAAAATGAAAGAATGTGAATCTTACCAACTTGGAATAATCTAAGGGTATCATGGGACTGATTACTAAAAGAAAAAAAATACAAAATAAAAAATTATTTCCTTATTATATTGAAATTCTGATTACCAGAGAAATGATCTGCTTGAAACTGTGTCTTAGGCAAAGCATGCTTTTAAGTATTTGCTGACATTACTAGGTGCTGTGCTTTTTAATAATTCTGTGACATCTCCCATTCTCAGGAAACAGTAAGGTGAATGAAAGACCACTTAAAGCAGCTCTTTTCATTCTATAGATAAATAATTGTGAGCAGTACAAAGAGCACATATAAAGAGGACAGAAATGAATCTTTATATCAGGCTTCAATGACTTCCTGAGCCCTGGGAATCAGTATGCGTAATCATAGTTATATGGACATTTAGGGGGAGGAGTCCATAACTTTGTTATTTTCTTAAATGGGGTTAATGATCTACTCAAGAAATCAAGGACCAAACAATTTTAGTATTAATGTTTTATAAGAGACTGAGAATAATCACATTGGCGGACTGGGGAATGGAAAGGATGTGGTTTGCCAAGCTAGATGACTTTCTTCTCATTCTGACTTGAATAGACCACAACAGTGTTTCCTCTTTAGATGAAGTCAGTTGGATAAAAACAAACATAATCACAAAACTTTGCAATGTCAAATATAAAGTATTCTAGGGCTAATCATCTTTGGGGCATTCCACTTTTGCTTCTCTTCACTGCATCCAACCAAGAGTTAGCAAACTATATTCTGTGGGCTGAATATGGCCCAGAGTCTATATTGATAATATTTGCCAGCTAAGAAAACTTTCATATATTTTTTACAGAGACACAGACAGAAGTTTCTTTAGGAAAGCAGAAACATATTCAAGGAAGAATGTGGACTCTTGAGAGTGGGAAGGTCTTGGGGGTAAAGCAAAGGGTACACATCCAAGGGGGTCTACAAACCATCTCCAGGGGGAGAAAAAGCTGAAAACTTTTATATTTTTAAAGAGCATGTAACAGAAAACGTTCGTGGTCTGTAAATTATAAACTATGTACTATCTGACTTTTTATAGAGAAAGTTGACCTTGGTCAGCCATGGATTAGACAAATCATTAAGTTATTTGAACAATAACTAATGTTTTCTAAGGGTTATCAAGCATCTGATGAGATTTTAGAGCTGATAATACATCAGTGCAAAAAAAATGACCTAAGTACCTACTTTAGTAAATCTCACATCTATTTAAAGAACAACAACAACAACAAAAATAAAGGTAGTAAAAGAGTTAATATGTAGCATATTGTAAGTAATAAATGTGGGGAAAATAGAGCAGGGTATGGGATTTGGGGAGCAGTTGGGACAGGTGGGATGTGTTCTTATAAGGAGTGCTTGGAGTTAAGTTCACTGAGAAAGTACTTTCAGTGCAGACTTGAAAGAGATAAGGTAGTAAGGCCTGAAGGTCTTCAAAGGAAGAGTGCAGTAAGCAGGTCAGTGCAAAGGACCTGATGTGGGATATTTTGTTGCAGGAAGATTGAGAACAACACTTTAGAATTGACTTTGTATCAATAATCCATGCTTTAAGTCTCCCAGGCATAATTTACCTATAACATATTTATTTTAAATTTTGGTAACATGTAAATCTATCTTTGTTTTACCAATATCTACACAAACATAATGACACATTTTGATTTATGATTTAAGTGCTATCCACAAGTGGATTGACATTGTAATTTCATTAAACTTCTCAGATCTTATGAGGGTATCAGTATAATAAGTCAGAGATGAAAAATTTAAACTATCATGAATTATGTTTAGGATATTTTAATGTGTAAGAAGTGAATGCAATTGTGCAAAATAGCTGCTCATGTACACCATATGTGAAGAAAAAATTATCCTTAAGCATGCAAAAATATTTAATTGCTTTCAAAGAACCATGCCTGAATGAGTTCCTGATGATTTGTGTAGAAGACTTTTAATTCTGCGCTGTCCAGTATAATAGCCATTGGCAACATGTGACCATTTTAATTTAAGTTGAAGTTGTTAAAGACAACAAAACATTCAGCTCTTTAGGTGTACTGGCCACATTCCAAGTGCATGGTAGTCACACATGGCTAGTGTATTGAACAGCACAGATAATAGAACATTTCCACCCTAGGGTTGCTTTGACAGAAATAGTGAATTTGATTATGCTTAATATAACTTACCTGAGGAATTGGGACTTTAGATATAGAAGAATAAGGATGACTCCAAAGATATATATTTCATGTAGAGGAATAATATATGGGCAAAACCAATCAATTGATTAGTACAGACAATGTTTTTAGGTTATATCAATTAAAATTAATCAATGAATGTAATATAAATTACATCAAGAAATAAATGAATGATGGGTAAGAATCATTCTGCAATTTCAAAACTTATTCTGACAACTTTCTTGAAAGCTAATCGAGTAAATCCAACTTGATCATATTAAGTATTGTTGTTAAGAACTGGTTTGTTGACTCTTCATCCCCTTTTATATATTACATACACAAATGTGATCTTTATTCAAAAATTTGGCCAGAATAAATATAATAATGAAATATTTTATATTTACCTAAAGATGGTCATTTATACTCCTTGAAGTTGAATGTTTGGTGCTCCAAGATAGCAGTGTGATTCCCTTAATTAGAGAAGATAATTTTCTAGCACCATAAATGAGGCCAGCAACAGAGCAGGAAGTCATGTTGGCTCTGAATTAAAGAAACATACACTTAAATGCTTGTTCCCTGGGGATTCAAAAGGCAAGTAGCTAAAAGATAAACTTCAAAGCACCAACCCCATAGATTGTGATAGTCTTTGAAGAAGCCTAGACAGAATAATGGCTTCCTCTAGACACTCCAAAGTTCTTCTGCTCTTGCAAAATTTGAGATGGATAACAAAAAGAGGGTGAATGAAGTTTTTCATATATGGGGCAATTAAATGTCAAGGCCCTGAGATTTGTAGTTTAGATTGGCTGTGACTGGTGCCCCAATGTAAAAGAAACCACAAATACAGTTGATTAACTCAAGCTAGAGAGACTCTTGATTTTTAAAAAGTAAATTGATAAAGATGTACTGAAGAGTCACAGTTACTATTTTCATAATTTTCTTTCTCAGATTCATGAAAAAATGTGAAAATGAATGATGATTTAATTATGAAATGTTAAGGCTTTGATACCTGCATACCATAGCATTTATAAACTGGAACATGGCACAGTGTAATTCATATTCAGGTCATTGCTTGATATGCTAAGAAACATGTTCACATACTAAATGGCAAATGTTCAGGGCACTGACGATTTGGTGTGAGAAAAAATATTTTCATATAAAATGTGCGTTTGGAAACTTAAAATATCAACAATAGGATTATGAATAACCTGTCCTGTATGTTTATATCCATCTTTCAAATTTCATACAATAAGCAGTTATTCATTTTATAAACAGAGGAGAATATAGAATTGGAAATATTATAATTGGAAGCCTTTCTTATTTTATGATACTTTTCTTTTTATCTCAATAGAAATATGTAGAAAAAATAACAAGGAGCACAGATCTTGAAATTTCTGTGAAGTTTTATCATGATACTGAGAAAAGATGCTGCTTTATTATCATATGTACATTTCCAGGTAGATCTGAAATTTTCATATTATTAAGTTACTAATATTTTTTATATTATTCATAGAGAATTTCACTTTATTCATAATTTAAAATTATGAATAAAGTTAATACATTTTCATATTATTAAGATAAGTCATTGGAACATGAACTATCAATTTTTCAGCAAAATATTAAAATAAAAAGCAGAACTAAAGTACCAAGCAAAGTATTTTGATACTGGATATTTTCTCTTCAACCTCTCATCTCATTCTTTGGTCAGTAAAATTCTCCTAGATTATAACACCTGATATTTTCCCTGAAATTTGCTACATTTATGCTCTGGGTCTAAAACATTGGGCAAGAAAGACAAATGGAAAAATGTTGGGAAAGAAAAAAAGAGGGGAAAAATACCCTAAATCCTAGGCAGCCTTGCAACTTAGAAATATAACATGAAATTGTTACAAAATGCTTTTGTTGCAGGACAGATGATGGTGGGAGCAAATACAGTCTTAATTCAGGTGGCATAATCATTTTCCGTTAAATGCTCAGAAGTCCTGCTTTCTTCCACAGCACAACAATTACACAGCAGAACATAATTATTTTACAGTCAATTGAGTACACCAAATGGGCATATTTATGAAACCTGATTTATCCCTCATACTTGCAACACTACATGGAGCATGGCTTCACCTCCCACCAAACCTGCAGCCAGTAAAGCTATCAGAAGGACTCTGCTTCAGCCCCACAGCAAAATAATTTCAGTTTGAGCACTCCTTTTGAATGTTGGTACTGCACTTAGCTTTTTTCTATCAAGTTTCCTGCAAAGAGTAAAGGCAAAACAAGTAATGTGGTATCTGTGGAGAAGCTCCATAAAAGTTTTATGGCTTTAGTTCATGCCCTGATTCTTGCTGTGGTGAGCGAGTACATTTTTCATTAGCCTATCCCACAAAGCAATGAGACCGTCTACATTTAAGTAATGACCTTCTCCATATAAACTCAAATTTGTTTTCCTTGTGCTTCAATAACCAAAAATTATTTATGAAGGTTTTCATAATTACCCAAGGTGGTGCAGTAGTTTGATCACATTGTGACCTTCCTAAAAACTTCTCTGAATATGTTAGTTCTAAGATTTTTGAAGATATTAGACTCCTGCTCCTTTTTCAGAATGATATCCTTTTCTCACTGATTTGTACAATTTGCAAGCCTTCATCTGTTTATTGTGATGGCTTTTTAGTGCCATCAGTGAATTTTGTATTGCCTGTATAATGCATGTAGATCTAGTATCTTTTTTACATGCAAAAAAAAAAAAATCAGGTTGATATGCTGAGACTATTTCAAAAGTCACATAATAAGTCACATAATAAGGATTACATAATAAGTGATTTTGTTGATTTGCTGATTAACTATATTCAGTGTATATGTTTTTCTTGTTAATTGCTTCATTTTAGACAATTGCATGAGAGTATAAAGTCTCCTGTTCCACTCAAGACTGAAAAGGAAAGGGAGTACTTATTCAGCATTAACTAGAGCACTGTGTGGTCTCTGGTCTCTCTGTAATTCTTTATCTTCAATCTCTGAGCACAACCTAATATGGAGACTGTAAGACATGATTCCTCTATCTAACTTTGACTTCCAAATGAAAAAAGATTTTTCACTCCTTTTATAATACCTGTGAAAATCGGCTCATGTTGATGGCCTCCAAGCACAGTAAACTAACACATAAGGGTAAACAGATGTTTTCTCTATTAACAGCATCAACCACCTGGCTGCAGGCCAAGTCTAGTCTGGGGAGTAATTTCAACTGGCCTGCTTGTTAATGTGAAAACTGACTAAACACTTTCTCCTGTTAGTCTTCCCATCCTGTAGTTGATGTTTCTTCCAGTGTATGATTCACGCAAGAACAGGAAGGAGGGAGATCATTTCAGAGATTTAATTAATTCTTAGTTGAAATTTTATTCAATTACCTGTTTAAAATATAAAATGCATAGCATTTGAGATGTTAGAATATAAACTAAATATGATTTGGAGAATTAGGGAAAACATAGAGATAAATTTTCCTAAACACTGGAATCAGCTGTGGTATTTAATTTAATCTTTATTTAAACAAGCTCAGTTCCTGGGAGATTATGAAACTAGGTTGCAGACTGTCTTCTAAACAGTAAAGGAGTGAAAGTAACTTTTGTGAAGAGTAGGTAGAATCATGATCATACCACATATTATTTAGTTTTAATCAATGAATATATTATATTTTTCCAAATAGAATTGCCTTAATTCTAAATTTTAATGTTTTCTTTAGTAAAGACTCTTGAACAACATGAATGTATTGTGCTCTTAATGAACCCTAAATTATTTGAATTAAAAGTTACAATTTATAGCAGTATTATTTTCACAGATGTAAAATTGTCATGATTTAGGACAAATATCAGTGGTTTTTATTCATGGGTATTTGTTATAAATATCCACCTTTGCAGAATTTCTCTTTTTTTCTTATTTATGGCTAAATGCTTTGATTACATTTTTTTGATTACATTTTATTTTAATATCAGATTAGGTATACATAGTGGGAAATTCCAACCCAAGAAGAGCAATCCTTACAAATGGAGAACTGATTTTGGTCCAGAAATTATCTGATATTGATGCATGGCATCTTTTTCCGACTAAACCTAGTGCAAATATTTCTCCTCCTGTGTTGAAGAGGTCTCTAACTCTAGGAATAGTTAAAAATTTTGCTTAAGGCTTCTAGACTCAAGTTGGCTTACTTAAGGAACACGTGGTTTTTACTGGCTGCATAGAATTTCTTGAATGGATCAGCTAACAGGGAGGTGAAACTTGATGACAGTACTGATCAAGCTCCTTGCCTGGTGTGGAGAGAGCTTCAAGTCTGTAGACTCTGATTTGAGTCTTAAACTAACACTTACTAGTTGCCCATTCCTTGCAGAAATGCATTACCAAGTTCCTTTAAATAATTACTAATGGGTTTATTGTGTGCCAAGTACTGTGTTCATAGCTCATGGTAGCTTTTAGGCTACCATAAATTTTAACCTCATAGAACAGGTAGTCTTATTGAGAAAATAGACATAAGCTGGCATAATTAAACATTGAGGCCCATGCAATAAAGGAGAAGAATTGAGTGCTGTGACAAGAAGTTATATACTTCAGTTTTGTGACTCATTTTGTATTGGTGGATTAGACAACGTTTCTTTAATGAAGAGGTATTTAAAAGGACACCACAGAGGTAACAGGGCAGCTGTTTAGATGGAAGAAGGAAGTGTGTTGAAGACAATAAGAGCAGAATATGTAAGCTCCATGAAAAGAAAGAACCGAGGGGGTTAAAAAATTGAAAGAAAAATGTCACTTCTGATATTTCCCAGCCATGTTAGATGAGCATCTGCACAATAGATCTAATGTGATGTACACTTCAGATACTTGTTTTGGGAATAATTATGCCTAATGTTTATTAAGAAGTTACTATTTACCAAGTACAAGTGGAAGCACTTGCCTTGAATTTATTCAGTTAGATTTTATAAGTCACCTCATAACCACTCCCTCTCCATTTTCTAGATAAGGAAACTGAGTTTTTGGATAAATTTCAAAATTAATATTGGATTGACAGGGTAAAGTTGTAATCCAGAAGGATGGCATCTTGAATGGCATGATGTAGTTGATGCTTTAAGTGTAGAAATTGTTATTATCAATACTTTACATGATACAGAAATATATTAGTCTGATGTACTGGCCTCCCACATTTTATAGTTATTTTTACAATTTATATTTCATGCCAGAATGATTTCAGAATGAGAGTGTTTAATTATAGGAGGAGAAGTATAAATCTAAATTGTACTGGTCAAACTGGGACAGATGGTTGTCCTGCCTAAAATGTTGTAAATTTGCCATAATTGGCTTGAGGTCACTATTTAGTGAATAGCAGAAGTACTATACCTTCATGAATTTATTAAGCTGGAAGTGAATTTAGAGGCTATCAATTCCAATTTCTTGTTTTATAAATAATTTATTTTTAAGGGTCAGAGATCTGAGTTTCTTGCCTAATGTAGGAACTGGTTAGGAATAGAGCTAAGAATAGAAATCCATTGTCCTCATTAGTTTGGGCTGCTATAACAAGGTACCATTGATGGATGGCTTATAAATAACAGAAAAAAATCCTCATGGTTCTGAAGACTGGAAGTTTGAGATCTGGGTGTAAGCACAATTGGGTTCTAATGAGGGCCATCTTCCAGGTTGAAGACTATGGACTTGTCTCTAATCCTCATGTTGGAAAGATTTCAGTAGGGTTCTCTATAGAATCCATTTTATGAAGGCACTAATCCTATTTTTGAGGGCCACCCTCATGACACAATTGCCCCCAAAAGGTCCTATCTACTAATACTACTCCCTTGGGGATAAGAATTTCAACATATGAATTTTAGGGGGATGTAAACATTCAGTTTGTTGGATTCAGTGATTTTTTTTCAGACTGCTTTAAAGTGGGTGCAGTGGATCATACTTATAATCCCAGCAACTAAGGATGCTGAGGCATGAGGATGGCAAATTCAAAACTAGCCTCAGAAACTAATTGAGGCCCTATGCAATTTAGTGAGACCTTATCTTAAAATAAAATATAAAAAAGGCTGGGGATTTGACAAATGTATATTTTTAGTTGAAATATATGGAGTTTACTTTCCTATTATACATTTCTTTTTTAAATCCATGACCTACATTACAGAAATGACCATGATTTCCAACTAATCTTGGAAACTATTTAGAGAGGGACCATAGTGAGTTTACTGAGATGTGCAATTGATATTTCTTAAACATAGGCTGTTAATTTTGACTTTGTCATTAATCAGTTAATTTAATGGTCTTAAGTCAGTCAATTATTCTCCTTAAGCCTTGATTTCCTTATATTGAGAGGAAAAAAAAAACTTGCCTTTCAAGTCCTTTTAGCTTGAACTTTTATGAGAACAACAGTTTGAGTTTGAGAAAGGAAGAGTTGGTAAAGGGAAAAACAAAGATAATAAAAGATTTCAATTTTGCCAAGGGCTAGGCCTGAGTCTTTTGCATGTTAAATCACATAGTTCCTCCACTGGATTAGTGAGTAGGTAGATAGAGTTATTGATTAGGACACTAGTGATTATCCAGTAAATTATGCATGACTGAGTTTAAGTAGACCAACAGGATACTTTTGGACTGTTTCCCACAAGACAAACTAACATTGACAGCTCATTTTCTGGAATCATGTGGGATTGTTCAAGTCTTTACAAATGGGCAATCATGGGTATTTTAAATTTTTAATCCTAAAAATAAATAGAACTAAGAGTCTAGAAAAATGAATTCCAACATTATTTGAATTTAAAAAAAAGTTAGGAAGGTAGAGACTTGCATTTGCCTCTCCATTTTCTATATAATCTGGAAACAGTTGCTAAATATTTGTGTTATTTAAAATATGGTAATGACACTAAAAGAACACAGGTAAAATTTTAGGCATTTGGATTTGGAGTCAAGTAGATAAGTTTAAATCAAATGACTAAAACATAATAGCTTTTTGATATTTGGCAAGAGTTATGTCCACATTTGTAAAATGCAGCTATTACAATTTGTGGATTTATAGGATTGTGATGAGAATCAATTGAATACTTACCTCATCCTTTATTGTGCCCTAGCTACACGGCTTTCCTTTCATTCTCTGATTGCATTACATTCTCTTCAGCCACAGAGTTTGTGAAAAATACTGTAGATTGATTGGCTCGTTCAACTTCCCTTGTACAGAGTTTGAAAAGCTAGACTCTTTTCTAGGATTTAAATGTATCCAGAATTCCATAGACTTACTTCTACCAAACAGACCCACACAAATGAGAACAGGAGGGCAAAAATAAACATTGGGAGAAGTTTTATTTTTACTTTTGGTTAACATGTAGAAATTGTACATTTTAATAGAGTTCAGTGAGATATTTTAATGTACACATTTGTGTACTAATCAAACTTTAACCTTTTTTTTAACCCCTGTCTCAGGCCCCACCTTTCCTAACCTCTAGTAATCACTATTCTGCTTTTGATCAATGTTTCCTTTTTAGCTTCCACATATGAGAAAGAATATGCAGTACATGTATTTCTGTGTCTGACCTATTTTACTTAACATGTCTTTAGTTTCAAACATTTTACTGCAAATGGCTGGATTTTGTTCTTCTTTATGGTGGAATAGTGATCCACATTCTCTTTATCCATTGATCTATTATAGATAGGCATCTAGGTTGGTTCCATGTCATAGCTATTCTGAAGTACTATATAATAAACATGGTATGCTAATTTCATTTTCTTTGAATATATACTCATAAATGGAATATAGCTTCCCACTATCATATAGTAGATCCATTCCATTGCTACTTTTTTGAGGATACTTCATACTGTTCTGCATAATGATCGCATTCATTTACATTTTCACCAACAGTATATGAGAATTACTTTTTGTCCAGATTCTCACCAGCATTTGTCATTATTTTTGTTGTTGTTATTTTTACACAGGTAAGAAGGTTTTTTATTCCTGAAATATCTGAGAGGATCTTATGTCTAATCCTTTGCTTTCTAGGACCACTGAATGCAGATGGTAGCATCAATGAGGTTTCTGGTGGTAGTGTTGGGTATAGCTTCTGGTTGAGTCACCTGGTTGTTTCGCATCAGTTTTACCTCCTTGATGTCCCCCAAATTCTATGCATTATTAATAAGCTATTATATGTGCTCTTCTTTTTAAACAAGTCAGAATAGGTGCTGTTGATTGTAATTAAAAATCTTAAAAATACTACAGAGATTTTGAACATTAAAAGAATTCCATTAAAGTCTCTGGCTACAGGAGAATCTTTATTTGTATATGTATCCTTTCAAAATAATTATTTAACATAAGACATTGTGTTAAATGCTGCCAATCTACTGAACAAATTAAAACATGTTATCCTTAGATGTAGAAGTTAAAAACTATTAGGGGAGACAGATTATTAACAAGTGACTAAACAAATAAATATATATGCTAAAATAGTAATTGTGATGTGAATTAAATAGATGAGCTAAAGTGATATAATAGGAGAAGCAGCCCAGTTATGTTGAAAGAGATTGCCTGAGGAAGAGAAGAAGTCAGAGAGTAAGAGTGTGAGAAGAGAATATCTCAGCTCTTGAGGTAAAAATTGTGTTTGGTGCACTAAGAACTTCTGGTGAATTTTACAGATGTCCATTACATAGCAAGTAGTTAAGTTAAAAAATTTTTAAAATAGAGAAAACCTAAAGTCTGGTGGTAACTGATATATACTTATTAATGAAATGTAATTCTGATAACATGACAAAAGCAGCAAAAGTGATCTATTTCTAATAGCTGGATACCTACATAATTGTTTCCAAATATTTTTTAAAAGCTTCTTTGATTTTTTTTTTAAGAAAAGAGGATGGTGATTATCTAGTTGGTGATTATCTCTCCACCAACTAGCTCCTCTAATAACACATTACTCAAGTTAAAGTCGTACTTTTATTAAAAACCATATACTTTATATACAAAGATATGAAAAATCGTGCTCTATATGTGTAATAAGAATTGTAATGCATTCCACTGTCATGTATTTAAAAAATAAAATCAATTAAATAAAAAAAATCATATGGCATATCTATGGTGGTGGGAATCCTATGATCACATATGATAGAAAAATAAGGTGAGGAACAAGTCTAGTTATGAACAGCAAAATGAGCAAGCTAACAAATTTGGAATGACCCAGTGGCTGCACACTATCATTTACCACTGTTGGGAAGACTATGATTACTGGGTTCTCTATAATTCTTCTTCCACATTACTACTAATTTTAAAGATAAATTTTGTCTTTAGTATATTAATTTACTTTTTACAAGGGCTCACTGCTCTTAAAATTTAAAGTGATATTTTAGGGTCAGCAGAGAGACTTGTGATTAACACAACTGGGAACAAACTGGATCTTGAAGCTTTTTTAAAGACTTGGCTCATACTAATCAAATGGTGTGATGTGTTTTCAGTATTCACCGTTTAACTGGGTCTTCAACAATCAGGAGTTGTTTTTTTTTTAATTTTTTACCAAAATATGCTTATTTGTATAGGACACAAATTTTCTCTTTAACCTGTCTTTGGCTGGTACCTTGGTCCAGCTAAGCCTGGCGGAGTGTTCTTTGGATGGGCACACTGCCATCATGGCAGATGGTCCTGGGGCAGCTAGTTCAAAAGCCAGAACATATATTGTATTTGACAAAGAAGGGCACAATGACATGGGTGTTTATGGAAATAGCACTTGGTGTTCAATCTCCCTCCCTGTGGCTGAGGAGACATGACCCACTAATCTAGCTGAGCAATGAATTAACTTCATAATCTAAAACATTTAAGCCTAATCACTACAGCTCTATTGCCTGGGAAAGTTAAGGATGGGATTCAGGGTATGTTGGGAGAGATGAAAATGTAAAGTTTTGTCTCAAGATATACTTTGAAGAAAATATTTGATATAGATATTTCTTCAAAAAAGGATTCTTATCATCTACAAATATCACATTGATCATATACTCCATTCATGCTACTTGTAAGGTACTATATCTTATAAACAAACTCTTAGAGAAAAGATTTATGATTTGTTTTCTTCACATAAACAAAAGTACATTATCTGAGCAATAGAAAATTTATACTTTATATCTCTTTCATTTTTATATATCCTATTAATATATTCCAGGGTCTCCTCTTTAATTTCTTCAATGCCATCTTTCCTCTTCAAATGCTTTACTGTATATTATATTACACTTCACCAAGAATGAATATTTTGCAAAATATCTTTTAAAGCATTTACCTACCTCACTTCCATCCTCTTAATCCTGCTTTTGTGATTTCTGGCAATGGTGTTACAATTACCCTGATTTGAAACATCAAGGTCATCTTTGACATTCACTTACTTTCATTTACATACCTAAATATTATTCAAATTTTGCCAATTGTATCACCAAATTACCTTTTCAATTAATCTTCTTATTCCCAAGCACAACTTTGTTATTTTAATCTTTAACCACATTATCTCTTACCTGGATCAAGAAAATATTCTCCTAAGTACTTACCATAATGACTTTGAAGTAAGATTTGTTATTAATTCTGGTGAAACCATTTTGATGTCTAGCCAGAGTAGGTGCTGTTGATTGTAATTAAAAATCTTAAATGCACTACAGAGATTTTGAACATTCTTCATCCTGAAGAATTTGTAAAACAATATTTATCTCTAAAAATTGGGGAGTGAGGAGGAAGATAAAATAGCAATATGTATATGAATATAAATATGTAAATATTAACTAAAATAAATGGTTACTGTATTTGCTATTATTAGCATCGTTATTAATATGTTTTCTGGTTTCTTCTCTCTTATTGCTATGATTCATTAGTTAGATGCCACATCTAAACATATAATGACCAAACACCACTTCTACCCTCTACTTCAAACTTGCCTAAGATATCCTCCCCATTTTTATTAAATAAAATGGAAACACCTAAGTATGTACTGCAGCAGATAATAAGGTTTTGGTGTCTAGCATACTATATTAAGATCTTAGCTTGGGGATTTTTTGAAAAAAAAAGTATTGGTGACCTATTGCTTACATGGGACTTTGCTGAAGACTAAAAATAGAAAAGTCAACCAAACAAACATAATTACCCTCTTTTATCAATTTTAAATCTCAATTTACGTTGCTACTCTGGTGTCTACTGTCTCTATTTATAAAATAAGGGATAATATTTTAAACTGTGAAGCTCTTTGAAAGGTTTCATGTAATAAGAGTTAATGTTGTTATCATTAATGATTTTTAAAAGAATACACAGTGATAATTAAGAGTAATCAGATATGGGACTGGAGTGGTAGAGTGAAAAAAAAGGTAATACATATAGACGCCGAAGTTCACCTTCATAATGTTGAGGGAGTGCTCTAGGTAGAGGAATAAGGAATAAAACAAATCTAAAACCTGAAATACAACTGAACATTGTATTTATGACCATAGATGCAAATACAGTCTTTAAAAAGATCATTTGGACATACATACAACTATCAGCTTTTGTTTGTGGTTGGTTGCTTACTTTAAAACATATTTGCACTATGTGTATTACTTTTATCTTTCAACTTCTCTTACTGTTTTTTTTCAATATTTAAGTGTTAATAAGTTTGCATATTATTATTTTGTATAAAAATAAAATTGAATCATAATTATAATGCTAATAAAATAATAAAAAGTGGGTGGGTTGGAACCATGTAGGATTTTGGAAATCATAAAAAGAATGAATTTTGTTATTGTAACGGGAGAGTTTTGGGGGGAGATAATATGAGGGAATCTAGGCTTTAACTAGTTCGCACACTACTTTGTAAAGAACAGAAGGTAGTAAGGCATGACAATAGTTTAAGGAACAGTTAGAGGGAGGCCCACTAGGAGTCGATGGTGGTAAAGTGGTAATGGTAAAAAGGTAGTGAAATTCTGCATATGTATGTGAAGTAGACATAATGAATTTGCTAACTGGTAGAAAGTGGGGCTTGAGAAAAGTATGTGAGTGGAAGATGACTCCAACTAATAAATAGTAAGGAACTGCCCTTTGCTGAGAAGTGTTGGACTGAAAGGGGACCAAGGTCTGAAAGGTGAAGTGGTTATACTGCATTTGGCATAGTCTCAGATATTACAGATCCTCTTCTGTGAAAATAATAGGATTACACTTCCCTATCTTTCTTAGGGCATGCCCATATGATTTGTTTTAGCTAAAAAAAAATATGAGAGGAAGTGATAGATGTCATTTCCAGGTGGAAACTTTTAAGGACCCCTACTTGATTCTACATTTTACAGACTTTTTCAGACTTGAACATAGAGACTGAGGTTAAGATGAAGTGTCTGGATATATTTGCTATTAAGCTTCATCCACGTAAATAAGCAACTAAAATTATTTTAACTTCCTGTTAATCCATTTTGGAAGTGTAGCAAAACCCAGAAGTGATTTTTTGTTATGCTAGACCACTGAGATTTGGGGGCTTTTCACCACTGCAGCATATCATATCTTATCTTGATTGACACTAGAGAAGAATGGCAGAAACTAAATTTTGAAATTGCTATGTGTGCAGTGTTATTAGATATATGACTGAAGATGTCAAGATGGATATATCTGAATTTTGAGAGACAAGACTATAGATATAGATGTGGAAGTCATCAGGATATAAATCATTTTTATGGCACAGTGGTGGATGAGATCACTAAAAGAATAATGTAGAAAGAAAAAAAAAGTGTCTAAAACCTGAGTTTTGAGCCTTGCTATTCTAAAAAATCCAGAAAGAAAGATGGAGCCTGCAGAGAAAACTTAGAGGAGCAAACAGTAAGATTCTGGCATTATGCATGCCAAGTAAGGATAGAGTAATCAAGAGAATAGATTAATAAACTGCCAAATGCTGATGGTGGGTTAGTTAAGATAAAAAATAAAAATTTGCTACTGAATTTAACAAAATGAAAGTTACTTGTGAGCTTGAAAAGGAAAATTTTGGTGGCATGGAAGAGAAAAACTTGACTTCCTACTTTTATCTTCCTTTTCTATCACTGCCTGATATGCATTCATTCATACAATCATTTAAATTGTTTGTCTATCCCACTAGAATGATCCTAGGTCTTTGTCTTTTATGTTTACCTTTTTATGTCTAATGACTAGAATAGTTCTTCAATAATTATTTGCTGAAAGAAAGGATAAACATCAAAAGCCCAAGAAGATTCAAAGAACAAATGAATATGGCTTCTCTACTATTAGCAAGAATTAACATTTTGTCACATATTTTTTTTAAACTCCAGGATCTTTTAATTAGCACTTTTGCTAGAATTGAGACACTAATTATTTAGCCAGCAGGCCATTGCATCTCCCTTCTCACATTCAGGACAGAAGTTATGAATTAATCATAGAACTTTGAATATTAGTCAACATGCTCTCATAATCCTTCTCAACCCCTTGCTCTATGTAGTCACAATCAATTGGGTGGAAATTGTATACGGTATTATTTAAAACTTATTTATTGAGAGGTACCAGGAAGTTAACTATAAATAGATATTACAAGTAATGGTGTTACACAATGTAAAAAAGCCATATATGTCTGTAACATCAGTAAATTTTTGATCTCTTTAGGAAAATAGACAATAAACAAATGTATAGTATATTAGATAGAGATTAGGGGATTTTTTGTTATTTATAGGTTGGTGTATCATTTGAAGTATACATAGCTCTTGCAACAGACAAATGTTGAAATCTCATTTAAATTTGTTTCTTCTTCATAATTGTAAATGACAGAAACTATGTATGCTCAACTCTTTGCAGTCCTTCGGAGATCTAGACTAATGTGTGTCCTACTGTTTTCAAAGTGTGAGTCCCAGTGTTAACTTGGGCAGCAGAATCTAGATGGCAGATAAGAAATGAGGATGTAGCAATTTCACAGATTTTTATGTGGTGGGCACAGAGTGGTGGGTCACCTCTCCCACTCCCCCCTTTCACTCTGTATTATGAAATTACATGATTGCTGTAGGTTGAAGGGGTGTTGGCAACTGTAGTTCTTGCCTGGGCAGCCACTTGCTGTGCTGGTAATCATGGAAGATGAAAACCATTTTTGATATATTTGGTCTGGCAATTGTTGACTGAGAGTTCAGCATTTGAAAGGAAAGCTGGAAGTAATGGTAGGGTAAACATATAGCTCTCTCCATGAAGAGCTAGTAGGCACAGAGAATAACAGATATAAAGCTCCTGAAAAGGGAAAGAGGTGTTCTTTGGGAGAAATAGCAAGATAAGCAAGAAAATGAATATCTAATGAACAAAGGCAGAGCCATAAGACACAATATTAGAGGTGACCTGAGCAGATTCTGAGCAGATCCTAAGGTCAAAGTAACTGTGGTCAGAGTTTCACTTTTTACTCTGAGTGATATAAGTAGTCACAGGAAGGAACATAGGAGTGGTGAGTTATAGTTTGGAAGAGAACTACTCTACTATAGAGAATAGATTATAGAGGCCCATGAGCAGAAGTAGGAAGAATTATGATATTAATTCTAAAGCTCACACAGGTTGAGAAAAAGTGGTTAAGAACAAGCAGGTAGAGTTGGATGGATATCCTAAGAAGCGATTCTGGGGAAAAATAGGTTGTAGAATCATCACTTGTATCAGACTTTTTATTCTAATATCTTAAACCCAGAGAATATTGAAATAACAGTAAAATAAATCAGAGTATATTTAACTTTCAATTTGATTCACCAATTGTTATTATTTTACTGTAGTTGCTTTAGCTTTATCTACTTCTGACTATGTGTGTATATATGTTCACATTTAAGTTCTGTTTTTTTTTTTTTTTTTTGGCTCAATTAATTTTAAAGTAGTTTGTAAACAAATTCATGACCTAACATTCCTCAATGCTTCATACTGCAATTCTTAAGGATAAAAAATTAGCCTACTTTA
The DNA here is from genome assembly GCF_047511675.1 of Marmota flaviventris. Classification (NCBI taxonomy): domain Eukaryota; kingdom Metazoa; phylum Chordata; class Mammalia; order Rodentia; family Sciuridae; genus Marmota; species Marmota flaviventris. The sequence goes on along the minus strand of NC_092504.1, from coordinate 46,911,279 downwards.
CAATAATACTGCAAATATTTTGAAAGCACAACTGACAAGATTTCCTGATGGATATTTGTGGGATGTAAGAGAAAGACATAATCAAAAATGATTCCAAAGATTTTGGCAGGAGCAACTAGAAGCATGGAGATGCAGTTTACATACACAAGGAAAACTGCAAGAGAAGCTGGTTTTAAGCCCAAGAGATTAAACTTCCTGCCATCCTTGTCTAGACTTCGTTGGGCAAGGTTATGCTTTAAAACCTTGGGGGTATGTATGGTGCTGTACAAAACTACATGATCCTAGTGTTATAATATTTTTAGTAAAATATTTTTATAGGAAACTCAAATGGAAAATGAAGTTATGTCATTTGTAATCTGTAACAGGATTCCAAACTCAAACTGCAGTAACTTCTGAAAAACTATTAATTCTAATATGAAGAAATGCAGAGTAGGGTAGTTTGCAGAGTTGACTGAGTTGATGGTTAGAAGTATTTCTAGTTTTCCATCCTATCATGCTAACTATAGATTTTATTTTGATAATGATTCCCATTGTGTTCAAAAAACAGCTATTAGAAATACCTAAAGCAATGTTTATTTGTTCTTGTCCAATGAAATAGCAAGAGAGGAGGCTTGGTTTGTAATTCCCTGTTTTAATAATGCTTGATTGTATAAGGAAGATGAAGGAGTAGGCAAATAACAGAGTCCATTACTCAAAACGCTTTCATACTTCACCCAATATTGCCTTTTTGGTTTTTTTTATGATAGATTATTATGTTTTGATCAAGAAGTACATAAAAATTTATCCATATAGTATATACTCATTTGGTATGGTTTCTTTGGTTATGCATAATCTCTGAGATATTTATTTATTCCTTTATGTTGTATGTGTATAGACACACAAGATATATCTATTCTTTGTTTTTTTTTTAATATTAGTACATAGTATGAATATACTGTATGAATATTTTAGTTAATGACTAAATGATCCAACCAGAACAACTTCAGGGGAGGAAAATTTTATTTGAGGGCTCATGGTTTCAGAGGTCTTAATCCATAGAAGGCCAGCTCCATTCCTTGGGACTCCAGGTGAGGCAGACCATCATGGCAGGAGAGTGTGGCAGAGGGAAACAGCTCACATGTTAATCAGAAAGCAGAGAGAGAGACTTCACTCTCCAGATACAAAGATACATGGCAAAGCAATATCCCAATTCCCACCTCCTGTAGCCATACCCTATCACTTCAGTTACCACTCAGTTGATCCCTATCAGGGGATTAAATCTTTGATTGGGTTAAGACTCTCACAATCCAATCATTTCTTCTCTGAACCTTTTTGCATTGTCTCACACATGATCTTTTGGGGGGACACCATATCTACACCATAACAATGGATGTTCGGCTATTAGTGGTTTTGGTACTTTTGATTAATGCTACTATGAACTTTGGGAACTATGCATATTTTCATTTCTATTGGGTAAATACCCAGGAGCAGAACTGCTGGGTCACACCAAAGGTGAATGTGTAACTTTGTAAGAAACTGCCAAAACTTTTTTCGAAGTGAAGTCTTGGAAATAACAGAAGCAGAACGAAGGTATTAGCATTTGCGATTATGAATCATTTAATACAAAATTTAAATTATTGTATGAACTGTTAATTCTTAATTTCCAAATTACTATATGTAGAGAAAGGAGTAAGGTATAGGTCTTATTTACTGAAGGCATGCACTGATTCTTTCCAAGGTTGGCCAATGCAAAACTGCTGGCATATGATATTTGAATCTCAGAAAGAAGAGTGTAAATGGATCTTCCTGATGGACAGAATACTCAATACTGTCTTAGAGATTCAGAAACTGAATCATCAACTTACTAGAGCCAAGAAAGGGCCATGGCACAGGACTGGAGCCTGATCTTTAAAATAATGTTAAACTCCAAGAACTGTTACAAGAACTGTTACATCTCCTGAATGGAATGTGTTTTCTCTGAATTAGGAAAGGTCTGGTCACTTGTTAAATCATGGAGATTAGTGAGTTGTCATCTCCATGCTGTGGGTACTGGTGCCAACCCTGCAAGGTCATTTCTGACTCACCTATATACCCCTTTACCAGGTGCATTTTTACTGCCTGTCTACTCATAGGGCAGCATCCATCTGGGGGGGGGTGGCATCAAAGATGTGCAATTCCAATACAAATATAAATTGCAAGCAAGTTTATTTGTTATGGCCCAGTTAGTTTACTTTTCTTGGCCTACCCTTTTTCTCCTTATAAATCTTGAAAAAATGGCTGTTGTAGATAATAAGCCCTTTCATTGTTCTTCATTTCTTTCTTCTCTACTTTTTACTAACAATTATTTATAGCTAGTTTTATTCTGTATGCCCTACTTTTCATGACTTGTAAATATGCAACTGTGTACTTCTTTGACTTTTTCTTATCTTCTAGACTAAAAGAATTTGTTCTATAGGACTATTTGCTTTCTAACATATTTAACAAGTGCCAGGATCAGCTCACAAATGTACTCTCATTACTTTGTATGTACACTCATTGGCTTTTGGTCACTAAATGAGAGCCCATGTACAGCCAAACTTTAAGAATGACAGTACTACTTAATATTGGTTTCTTTTCCTTTATGTACATGTTGCTACAATTTGTCATTGGCAGCAAAGTGAAATATTTGCAGGCCTAGGGTGACATTTTTTCCCCACTCTTTTTTTTGAGTAAATCCCTTGGCTTGAGGTCATTATTTTTAATAGAGTAAGTGATAATGTGATTGTCATATTTCCAATTTGGAACCAGGGTGTTTTGATGTAATGATTACATAGGAAATACTTACTTGACTAGTTACAAGTGTTAACTTGGGCTCTTTCTATAATTATTGGTGTGAAGTGGAGAGGTATACATCCTCCTTTATAACCCATTTGTTAAAATAATTAAAAATCCCTGATTCTATATTTTTCATTGACTCAATAGATACGTGGTTAATAAATGGATAGTTAGGTCAATCTATTGATCTAATTTCCTGGTGCCACTTCTATATTTCTCATCAATTGCAGAGTTCAGTCTTGCAATTCTGAGAAGTCATTGCCTCTGGATTCACCATGTTAGCTCAGTGTCTTCATTGTTCTAGTTTTTTTTTTTGCAACTGCTTCATCGTAGGCCAAACCAGCTTGGTTCTTCCCTTTCTTTTCTAAAACACCACTCATATAAGTTTGTGCATCTAATAGATCATGAACAATAGGATAACAGACAGTAGTGAGATCTTACAGAACCTTTTTTGTTAAAATAGAAACCAAGACTACGATACCTTCCTACATTGCATCATCTCTTCCCTGTCACGGAATAATTTTTGCTGACTTTTTTGCCTCATTAGACCTCAGCTCATTACCATTGCCTTGGGCTTGTTTCTCTACCAGCTTTCCTTTGCTACTTACAGGCTATCAAATGCAGACCTCCACATTGCTTTCCTGGTGCAGAGATTTTTATCTTCTTTTTCCTACTCTTGCTCAGATATATCCGGAGACCCCCTACTTTACTAATATTGTAGACTCATCAAGTTTCTACAAGTGTTTAATACATTGAAACAAGGAAAATACTTTTGTTTTCTTTGCTAAAAGAAATATTTGATCCATATTTGGCTATAAACATACCTCTTTTATATCTATTGAGATTCCTTATCCATTACCTCACTCTGATTATAATTTGAATCAGATTTCTGAGCTCCGTGATTTAAATCATTTTTTAACATCTCAGTACAGAAAGCAGTGAATATGAACTATATTGCACTCAGATTAAATTTTTCTAAGATTGCCCAAAGTGTTTTCTCTTCATATTTAACTATTAAACTGAGCATATCAAAAGAGATTATCAAGTGATAAAAACAATTTTTAACCTAATACTAAATCATAGTAAATTGAAGTGCCATTCTTGTACCATTTCATCATTTTGTAAAGGGAATGGTAAACTTTAAAATTTGGGTCATGAACCAAATACATCCCTTCTACACAGCTAGGTCATGCTTTTGCCACTTCGTTCCTGAAGTCCAACATGGGAAAACTGACTGAAAACTACCCTCCTAAGTCCCATTGTTTTTGTCATCAACTAAATACCCAGTGTTTTAGTCTTTTGGGGCTACTATTTTTAAATTTTTTAAGCTGAGCTGCTTAAAATATATAGAAAGCTCATTTCACAGGTTTGGAGCCTGGGAAGCCAAAGTCAAGGGACTGGCAGGTTCGGTGTCAGGTCTGCTTCCTCGCTAATGATTGCTTCTGGTGTACTTAAATGTGGCAGGGACAAACAAACTCTTTAGGACTCTTTTCTAAGGTCACTAATCCTATTCATGAGGGTTCAGTTCTCATGACACAATTGCCTCCCAAAGTCCTACCTATTAATATGTACCACCTTGGGAGTTAGGAGTGTAACAGATGAATTTGTGGGAGACACAAACATTCAGATCATGTAGTACTCAGGAGAATAAGGCTCTTTTACAATCTCTGAGCACCTTGTAAAGAGAAGTTTACTCAGGATCTCACTTTTGCAAAGCACTTAGAAGACACCTAGAAAGTACTTAAATGGTGTTGCTATCAGGATTAATGAGAGGTAACATCACAATAGTTACAAGACTGAGCTCTGGAATAAAACTGCCTAGATTCGAATCTTGGCACACCTTACTTACTACTTGCTGTGATTTGGGCAGTATTCTTATATTTTCTGGGTCTCATTTTATTGTCTATGAATAAAATGTTATAATAATGAAAAGTATAACAGGATATTGATTAGAGGATTAAGTCACTTACTACATGTGATGTACTTAGAAATGTGTTGGTGCATATAAGTACTAAATGAGAAGAGTTCCTCTCTTTGTTCTTGCTTTTGCCAGAGGCTGCCTAAAATCACTTCCAGTGCCTAGAATCACTTCATCTGTGCTCTGTGGCTTTGATAATTTCATAAGTTGGTGAGAAATATGAAACTGTGGTGATACTGTATCTGATTAACAATGAAAGGAAAAGATCTGGTGTTATCAACACCGTTTTTTTTTTTTTTTTTTTTTTTTTTACTGGTTTTATTTTTTTAAATACATGACAGTGGAATGCATACTGTGGATACTGCAGATCAAGTGGAGCTCTGTCTAGAAAATTTTAAAAGGGTATCTCATAGGGTAACTAAAGTATGTGTGTGCTGATCCAGGGGAGACTTGGTAATGTATATTCCCAGTTCAAGCTAAACCATGAAATTTCAAATGAAGTAAAATATATTTTCACTGGGGATCTAAGGGTTCTTACAACTCTACTAATTATAGAAAGGAATCAATGGCAATTTTGTCATGCACACTATTTCTGCTGTTTTTCTTTAATGTTCAGATTTGGAAATTCGGCTGATCTAAATATGTATAATCCATCAGGTTCTTTCATGTTTTGGCAAATGGAAGCCATGAGAATTTTATTAGGGTTTTCTGGGTGTGTTGAGGGAGGTGTTCTTTTTCCTCTTCTGCCAGTGTTTTCTCCAGCTACTGGCACTTCTCCGTGGTTTTGGTACCTGGATTGGGTCAGGTGAACCTTGGTAAGGGTTAGTTCATCTCACTGGGAATCTTACCTTGGTATTATTCAATTCCAAGGGTCTTTTATTCTTCAGGTTCAGGAATGTGGGTCTCGGATTTGTTGGCTCTGTTTGGCAGTATACAGGTTCTGATTTGTAATAGAGGTCTGGGAAAATATTCAGGCATCTGTTGGAAGGCAGGAACTGAGCCAGGGTAACTGCTGGAAAGCAATTGACTTTTTGACAACAAAAACTGCTTGTCTTTGCTTCCACATATGCAACTCTGTGAACAAAGGTAGAGATGGGAGTAATGAGTGGTGTGTGGCTTCTTATTTACCAGGAAGGGACTGGGCAATTTACTAGCATCTCCAAAAATCTAGCTGTGTGATTCTGTGGATGTATGTATGGAAATGATTATAAAGCTGAGCAAATAGGCAACAATGAGCAAAAGACCCCAGCATCTTTCAGAGTTGGCTGAATTAAGTGAAGTGGCCTCTATATCATGCAAAACAAAAGATGGATTCAGAAGAGGAAGAAAGCCAATGCCCCATGATTCTACAAGACCCAAACGGAACTTATGATCTTTTACCATGCTGCTACAATATTTTAAAAGAAACACATAACATAAAAGTGCCAAGGGCAGAGTTTTACATAAACTTTTCTTTTACATTATTTTGCAATCAACTTGCATGTTTCAATTAAGATGACACTTTAATGCTTAATGTGTAGAAATTTACACTATTAAATGAGAATTCCATGGTAATTTTTTTGAATGTGTTAGGCAGGGTACTCCATGAATTATTTTAGGTCATTTAGTTAATGATAAGGAAAGGATTTACTTTGGTGTAAAAATATCAGTTAAGAGTTTACTATTGGGATAAGATATGGCTTTAGAACATGTTCCTTGGTTGGGTTTAAGAAGGTTACAGGTGGAGTGCTCATGGTGGTTCACACCAATAAATCCAGCTACTCAGGAGAAGGAGTTAGGTAGATCAAAATTTTTAGATCTGCCTGGGCAAAACTGTCTCCAAATAAAACATAAAAAAAAGAGCTGAAGATATAGCTCAGTGCTAAAGTATCCCTGGGTTCAATCCCTAGTACAAAAAAAAAAAAAAAAAAAAAAAAAAGAAAATGTAAGAATTGGGACATTTAGTTCAATTTATAATCCATCACATCCATTATTCATTAACAAATATTTATTGAGTGACACCTACACACAAAGCTGTTTCTTGGCTCTAGAGTTACTTCTGTGTAAGACTGGTTTCCTGGTCTGAAGAATATCAAAATCTGATGAAAACTAATGCTTAACAAGTAATCTTGATAAAACAGAATTATGTAGTCTCTGACAAGAGACATCAAAGATGAATGTGCAGGCTGTCACAACTGGGGTTCCACTTCAGCTTTCAATGCTTACAAGTGCTTTTATCTTTGGTTAGTTATTTATCTCTCTGAGCTTCAATTTCCTATCTCTCAAATGGAAATAAAATTATCATTTAAGGAAGATTCTTGGTATTGTTAAGAATATTAAATTTAAAAAAAAAACTTCATTAGATGTGTATAGTACCCAGCATATAGTAAGTGATATTCATGATTCCTCCACCACATACAGTTTGTAATAAATGATTTGTAAGTAATACTGGCACAATTTTGTTTTTTAAAAGGAGCTTTACATAATGGTCCCATACATCACTGTTTGTGCAAAACAATTTGATATAAAGTCTGCAACAATTAGGTGGTGGAATTAAGTAACATTAAGAAGGTAACATTAAGTAGGCCTGAGAAAATGGATATTGGAAGAACATAAATTCATCTCTCAAGTACTTTCAATGAAGCTAAAAGAGAGAGAAAGACAATGGATTCCAAAGTTGACTGCCACCTACTGGATAGATGACTTTGGAAATATGCTTTTTTATGCTTCAATTTACTTCTCAGGAATATAGGTCTGTTTCAGAAACAAACAGGATAGTCTATGTAAGCACTGAAACAGCGCTGTGTGCATAAGAAGTGCTTATTTCAGTGTATTGAAAGCCATAGGAGAAGATGGTGGAAGAACGCCATAATCTGTCCAAAATGTTGAAGTGACTATTCTAGCTGATAATGAAAAGCAATAAATAAATGGAAGGAAGAGATGTATAGAAGTGTTGAAAAGAGCAAAGAGGACTACAGCAAAAGGACTACTACATGGAACTGGGTGGTGTCAGTAGAGTTTTGAGGGGGAATTATGTTTTAAGATGTTTATATATTTGATGGTGAGCAAATAGGATTTACTGATATGGAATGAGAGAAAAGAGTTAAGATGTTTAGAAAAATTGGGTTTGAACATCCTGTTGTCCCCTTTTATCACTATGTTATTATAACCATTACTTCCCCCAAGTTTACACCATATGCACTATACTGTCTTGCTTAGTAAAAATTTAAGAACACTGTGGTAGTTTTTTTTTCTGTAAAATGCTTTAAATGCAAAGGCTATTAAAATAAGTGATATTGTTTTAAGTATTAGAGACAATATATTGAAGTGGAAACAATAGAAATTTATAAAAAGGCAAACTGAGGTTCAACTGTGAGGTTAAATATTTAAGTTTTCTGAGGACCTATGTTGAGTCCTAGGTTCTGATTCAGTTCTCTGTCTAGTACATTCTCTGAGATGGCATATGCCTACAATTTTTGTTGTTGTTTTTATGCCATCCCTTTAAGTTGTTAATAACCAGTATGTTAAATTTTGGTTCCCTATTATTTTTCGTTAATATTTTAGGATGATCACATTTTCTTCCTGTATCCAGTGACCCCTAACATTATTTGATCCTTACCTTTTTTTAGGTGACCTGTTGTCCATGTAGGCTCCCAGGATTTTCTTTTGTCTTTTGAGTTTTCATAGCTTTCCTCCTCCTCCTCCTCTTATCTCCTAAATATAAAAGGTATATTATTATTATTTTAAATTATCTGTAACTCTACTTTGAATGATAGGTTTCTGAGGAATTAGCTTTGTATTTAAAGAGCTCCAGCCAGGCTGCATTGGTCTCATGAAGTTTAGGGAGGAATGAATCAGTTTTGAGTGTTAGTGTGGGTGATCCCCATGGTCACAAAATGCCAATAAATATCTTATGTCAGGTTTTCATTACAAACCTTTAGAAAGAACAAATTTTGAGTTAACCAGTGTCCCCCAAACTGTAATCCTACCGTGTTGGGTACCCAAAAGGGGAACTTTCATGGTTTTCTAGTTAATCTTCCCTCTCGCATTCCCTTCACAAAGTTCTACATTGAGTTCTGTACAGCTGCTGCGACTGATTGCTCTGGTGAAGGCGCTCAGTATGATGCTCCACAAGCTGTGCTGGACAGAGTCAAGAACAGCATGCAAACTATGCTTTCACCCTTTTCTTGCCACCAGTGACTGTCCTTAGTCCTGGGTTGGAGGTCTACTGACCCTTATTCTTCGTGCATTCAGCACACACCAGTTCAAGAAAAAAGGCTTCCCAAATCTATTGCTTGTGTTTTTGTTGTTTAGTTTGTTAATTCCTGAAGTCCAAGCCCATTTCTGTTTTCTATAACTTCTCTGGATTGATTTAATAAGAGAAAGCAAATAGTTCACTGCAGTTCCTTATCTTGTATGGTGCTCTACCCTTTAAGACAATACTCAGGCTTTCCCAAATCCTGAGGAAACACATGCAAATTGAACATGATTATTCATTACAATATAACTTTTCATTTGTATATTTAGATTGTAATTTTATTTTTAGTTTTACTCAATGTCCCTCCTTCAAAAAATAAAATTTTGTCTTGCATTTTATTCTCATCATTGAACATTGAGGAGCATGTGATATTTGCTTGTAAAACTGCCTCTACTTATGCACCTTAAAAAATGACTTTCTAAAATATAAGCTCTATTTCTGTTGTCACACTTGTGAGATGATAAAACAGGAGGCCTGCGATGTGATGCGTTATAGTTAGTTTTTTTTTTTTTTTTCTCTTATTGCTGTGGCCTTGCAAAAACAAATACTTCACCAACAAATAAAGTAGACAAAATAGGCTTGGATATAGAAAATGCAGCAAATGAAGTTAGAGAAAGTGACAGCTCACTGCTCTTCAAAATATTATGGGAACAATTGCTCTGAAAAGAGATTGTTGTGTGTGTGTTTTTTTTAACCTGCCCATTTATTTATACTCCTTTCATTTGTTGAAATGGGTTTTTATTTGATTACGATACATATATATGTATATATATTTCAATGACACAAGCACAATATAGGACATTAGGTACTTGAAGAATCATTTAATGCTTTTTAAAATTTTTTTGCTTCAGGAGTTCAAAGCCAATTACAATCATAATATATTCATTAATGTGCTTATCTAGATGAGGCTAATGGACATGATTCATTGGAATTTAAAGAAGCAAATTAAATAATAATGGGAATTTCTTAATGATTAAGAAACATCATAGACTCTATTAGAAAGTGAGAAGTGGAAGGGAGGAAACAGATTTGTGCCAGCTTTCTAGGCTAGCTCCTTCCTCTGCTATGTAATTTGGAAGTTAACCTGGCATATTCTGCAGTTGTTTCAAACACATTTATTGAATGTTTTACAATTACGTGTTTTCCCTGTTTGCTTGGGTAGGTGACCTTTGGTTCGGCTTCTGTGTGTACACACAATCTAATTGAAGCTTTTAGAGATTTCCAAGGAAATGGAATTAGTTTTCCAGATGTTGTCTCTCAGAGAAATCTAGCCAGGAGGTGTGAAGGTTCTGGGGTTAAATAGCTGCCTTTTAATGGTAAGACTATATCATTTATTCTCTCTATTCCATTTCCTTTCCTTTTCTCTCTTTCCATATACTATATTTTCTTGTTGTTGGTTAGAACCTACTGTGATTCAACTAGAAACCAGAACTAAAAGAATTGGGATGTTTATCTGACCTTAAACAAATCAGTTTCAGATTAGATAGGTGTTAAAGCAAATGAATTAATTTTATATATCATGAATATTACAGACATGAAATATGGTATAGCTAAATGAAGTTGGATTTAAGAAAGCCAACAGCAAAGTAAATGTTTAGGAGTTATTGTCAAAGACAATTCTATTTTTAAACAAAACGCTTTTTGTACAAAAAAAAAAAAAACATTTGTATGAGATGCATTGAAAATTTTTTTTAAACTGAGAAATTTGTTCAAAACAAAATCTGATAAATAATATAATCATCAAGTTATTTTACTATTGGTAATGCCTTTAAAGCCTTCCTTTAAAAAATGTAATTTTGAAAAAGGAATGCTTTCTGTGTGCTCTAAACTGATGGAGAGCAGTTCCTGAAAGAGAAGCTCCCATGTGATCAAGCACAAATAACGTAATTAATATAATGTCTAGATTTCCCAGGGGACAGTAGTCAGCACATATATTTGTGTATTTAGGTCCTAGTGTGTTTATGACTAAATCAGGCCTATCCTCATAAAGTCAAATTGTGTATACTTTTGCAGTTAAGGTTAAGATATTACCTATTCATTTCATGTACTGTGAAAAAGGATGGGGGAAAAGAGAAGAAAGAAAAGAGTGGTGTTAAGAACAATTTATATGCAATAAAATTCAGCTGGATTGAAAGCTTTGAAGCAAAGGAACAAGTTTCCAGGCAAGAATAATATGTTACCCAATGATTATAACAGATGCACTGAATTTGATGGCTATCAAATGACAAAAACATTGTCAATGTTTATCAGCTTTTTTTTAATTACATTCCAGAAATATGGAAAATAGAGTTAGATACTTAAAGACAAGGAAGAAGAAAAATACAGTCTAATCTGTTCAAAGTTATCCACAAGCAGAATAATAGTATTTGCATATGAATACCAAAGGAAATCTCTACTGCCTAGTCCATTGATTTGTAATGTAAAATATTATTGAACTTTTGCCACCTCTAAGATTTTTTCTTGCTAATATATAGTGCTGATGTTCTATGCATCTTTTTATCTTTAAGACAAAAACAAACAAAAAACAGTTTTTAGTACCAAATAGCAAGGAGATGTCTCCCTCCCTCCCTCCCTCTTTCTTTCTCTCTCTCCTTCCTTCCTTCCTTCCTTCCTTCCTTCCTTCCTTCCTTCCTTCCTTCCTTCCTTCCTTCCTTTCTTTCTTTCTTTCTTTCTTTCTTTCCTCTGCCCAGCCTATGAATTCCTTCTTATGGTAAGTATAGACTGCATCATGGAATACTCTATGGAGCTTTGTCAGGCTGAATCTATCTGTAGGTACAGGTTCTGATAAAACCTTTGGACCTTTGTGGCAGTCAAAACATGAACATGACTTAGTATCAGTAATCAGGGCTTGGTAAAGGGGCCAGGGACAGGGGTGCATTCATTTTGCTCATGGAGCAGAAAACCTTTGTCATTTCTAGGGGAAGACATGGCATGGTGCCAGTTGCTGCATCCAATGTCTGGTGGTGGTAAGTGTGGAAACCAATGTAGGGGAGACAGGTTGGTTAAGATCCTTGGACTGGCAAGATTTTCATTTTAGTTATTTATTGAGCTCTTACTGTGTCTCCAGCACTGATCTAAATACTATCCATTGATTTAATTCATTTATTTTTATAAAAATGATGTAGGTAGATACTGTTTTTATTGCCGTTACACAGATGAATTAATAAGGAATAGGAAAGATGAGCAGTTAGACTTAAGTAGGCAGACATAGGGATGAAACCCAAGTATCATGTCATTGGCACCTAATTGGTTAGCCTCTTTGCTTTCTGGTCTTCCTTTGCTCCTGTATTTTCCATGTCTCATGTCAGAACCTTCCAATCGTTCTAATATATATATAATATATATAATATATATATATATATGCACACACACTAGGGTTTGAACTCAGAAGCACTCAACCAGTGATCCACATACCCAGCCCTATATTGAATTTTTATTTAGAGACATGGTCTCACTGAGTTGCCTAGTGCCTCACCCTTGCTAAGGCTGGCTTTGAACTTGTGATCCTCCTGCCTCAGCCTCCCTAGCTACTGGGATTACAGGAGTGCACCACTGCACCAGCCCCAGTATTCTTTTAATATGCTATTTTTATGCTCAAAATATCCAGTGAGCTTCAGTTGCTAACAGTTAAGATCCCTACCTGATACCATAATTATTTTATAAATGAATTAGTTGTACAATCATAAGCAGATCCATTAATCTATTGAATCACATATATGTGTATGTACACATATATATGTACATATGAAAATTTATGAGTGTTCTTATTTTCTACCCTTCAAGCTTTCAAAGAATAATAAAATACTGTTTAGAGAATTACTTTATAAACTAATATTATTAAACTCACTAATTTCATCTGAACCAGCATTACTTCTAACCTCTTGGATATAAACAACTTATAGTAGATATAAACCGCATCATAAGTAGATAATTGCCCATCGACTATCACAATATACCAGTCACTGCCCAAAATGGAAAACAGGAACTACTATGGATATTGTCAGTAACTGTTATAAAATTGTTGGAAGGACTTGAGAAGCAAAATGATGGACTCTTACTCTATTTAGACTTCAGTAATTACAGGAAGCCCCTGCTGTGCCTGTTGTTGGAGGAATGAAAGTGATGAAGCATGAGTCAGCAATTAGAAGTTACAGAAAGCTGGTGCTCTCCGGGTGGCTGGAGACTTATGGGGTTTAGTATCAAAAGATAATATTTGACACATTACATTTAATTCTAGAAACTTTTTAATGTGTAATTATTAAAATTTATTTTGCTTATCAAGTTATTTTTATCTATAATATTATTAAATTGTTATTGGTGGCAAGCAAATGTTAGGAGGAAATCTGCCAACAATGGTACCATTCTCTGCCTTTTTTCAATTAGAAAGTGGATAAGATTATTGAAAATGTTCATTGATATTTCATCAATTCCATGTGGGGTTATCTTTTCATCAAACTTTATAGTCTTGCTAAGATTGTAATTAGTCTTCAAATCCAATACCACAATATTATCAAACTTTAGAGGGATGAAAAAGTCTTTGAGACTTTCTGGTTTAATTTAGTATGTTATAGAACTTACTGGTCAGGCCTTGACTGCAAGTCCCTTCTGATACTTCAGTTCAATTTCTGTGTCCCAAATGTGGTACAGGGAATATAGTTTCTGTCTGTGAAAGCTGCCAGGGAAAGCTCTGGTAACTGTCCATGGTCAGGCCTCAAAAATGAAATATAGAGTTTTGTCTAGGAACCAGACTTCTCAGAGGTGAGAGGGGTGTAATGTTCCTGTCAGTTGTTCTAATTAGTTATACTTGATAGTAGAATGTATTATGACGTATTGTATGGTGTATAATGTCTCATTTGTCTGGTTGTACATGATGTAGAATTACATTGGTCATGTAATTATACATGCACACAGGATAGTAATGTTCATTTTTTCCCTACTATCTCCCATTTTCTAATTCCCCTGACCTTCCCTTCATTCCCCTTTCTCTAATCTAAAGCACTTCTATTTTTCCCTAACTGCCCTCACTTGTTGTAAATTAGAATCTGTACATCAGAGAAAACATTCACCCTTTGATGTTTTGGGTTGGCTTATTTTACCTGGGATGATATTCTCCAGTTCCATCCATTTACAGGCAAATGGCATAATTTCATTTTTTTAATGGCTGAGTAATATTTTATTGTGTATATATACCAGAGTTTCTTTATCATTCACCTATTGAAAGGCATCTAGCTTGGTTCCACAGTTTAGCTATTGTGAATTGAGCTGCTATAAACATTGATGTGGCTATGTCACTGTAGTATGATGATTTTAATTCCTTTGGGTATGAACAAAGGAGTGGGATAACTGGGTCAAATGGTGGTTCTATTCCAAGTTTTCTGAGGAATCTTCATATTGATTCCCATAATGGTTACACCAATTTGCAGTCCCACCAGCAATGTAAGAGTGTACCTTTTTCCCCACATCCTCACCAATATTTGTTGTTGTTTGTATTCTTGACAATTGCCATTCAGACTGAGTGAGATGAAAGGAATTAAACTAAAAAGCTTGTTCACAGAAAAATGAAACAATCAGTAATGTGAAGAGAGAGCCCATAGAATAGAAAAAAATCTGTTCTGCACCTGCACCTCAGATTGAGCATTAATCTCAAGGACATATAAAGAACTAAAAACACTTAACACACACACACACACACACACACACACACACACAAAACCAAAACAAAACAAAACAAAAAACCCAAATAACCCAACCAATACTTGGGCAAAGCAACTGAACATATGCTTCATGGAAGAAGAAATATTATCAGTCAACAAATAAATGAAAAAATGTTCAATATCTCTAGCAATTAGTGAAATGCAAATTAAAACTTCACTGAAATTTCATCTCACTCCCTTAGATGATGCTTCAAAATGCATCATCTAAGGTATAGTGTGAATAGGAATTAGGAAAGCTAATCCACAGAGAGAAATACCTTCAGTCACAGGGTGCCAAACTGTGAAGGACCAAACATGGGATGAAATAATAGTTTGAGGCATCATAGGCATCATCTTTTGTCTCTTTAATTGATTTGGAAAATGTCTCAGGGACAAAGAACATATAACCTCTTTTTGTGGCTTTTTTCCTCCTAAAATATGAAGCCCTGAAGTAGAGAAAGTATTTAAAGCCAGTGGGAGGAGGAAAAAAGGATAATTTTCTTGTTGCAAAATAGATTAATTTGGCATTAAAAACAGAATAGGAAAAGCCCATGCCAAAAGAAGGGTGGTAGCAGGAGATATCTCTGTGGAGAGAAGGCAGCCGACCATTATTTCCCTGCCCTAAAGGAAGAAGAAAGTATAAAGGGTGATGGAGGACCTTGTGTCCACAGCCTTCAGTCTTTTTGTTTGTTTGTTTTGTTTGTGGTCCTGGAGATTGAACCTAAGACTGCTTAACCACTCAGCCACACCCCCAGCACGTTTTTATATTTTATATTTTTATATTTTATTTACAGGCAGGGTCATGCTAAATTGCTTAGTGCCTCAAATTATGCTGAAGCTGGCTTTGAAGTCATAATCCTCCTGCCTCAGCCTCCTGAGCTTCTGGGATTACAGGCATGCACCACTGTGCCCAGTTTAAAGCCTTCTGACTTACCAAGAGCTTGCCACTACATATGGTTCCAGTCCTCTAACAAGTCCTGGTATGGAAGGGAGAACTGAGGTTAAGTGTTTAGATTTGAAATACAGCTGAGCTTGAAAAAAATATGTTATAATGTGAGCTGAGATTAACATGTTCTCTGTGAAACTGACATAAATTCTTTAATAATATGCACTTAGTTTTAATGAACATTTATTGTATGCCTGATATTTTAGGAATAACATTTAACGACGTTCATGAAAACCCATTGGACACATATAATTAACATCTACTCTACCCAGTTGAGAATATTGAGGCTTGGGTATGTAAAATGACTTCCCCATACTTTGCAAAGTTGGCAGGTGGCTGATGTCAGGCTTCATCATAAGTATACACCTCTAGAGATTTTGCTGTTAGCTTTTACAACACTGAAGTTATCAGGTGAAAAACAAGACTGTTCCTTACCAAGAAAGGTAATATTTCTCTAATCATATATAAAAAATGAAGACAAGCTTTCAGTTTTGAAGGCTGGGCTTGCCCTGGAGATGAAGGTTATACTGATCCTTGTGGATATAGATTAGATAATCTGAGAAAAAGAAATTTAGATGGAGGGGCTAGAGATTGTATCTGTTTATGATGACTAATCAGTGTGTCCCCACTGCAAGCACAGTGCTGGGAATGAAAAACAAAATACTATAGAGATTCGTACTCTCACATGGGGGGGGGGGGAGAGAGAGAGAGAGAGAGAGAGAGAGAGAGAGAGAGAGAGAGAGAGAGATCCCATTTGCACAAAAGAGGTGTGAGCACACAGTAATATGGCAGCCTCCTACAAATGAAGAGAAGTCACAATGAAATTTACCTTGTCAGCACCTTGATCTTAAGACTTCCAGTCTGCAGAACTCTAAGGAATCATTTATATTGTTAAGCCATCCAGTTTATAGTACTTTGTCATGGCAATTTGAGCAGATTAATACACAGGTATTTCAATTTACCATGCTCTAACTTAATTCTAACTTAATACAAGAGATATGTTTAGAAAAACTACTCTCTAAAAAGTTAGTCTGTTCTTTAGACTGTCTCCTTGAAATACGAGGTGTTTGCATAGAGGTTTTGGAAAGTGTTAGATCACATATTATTCAAGGTTTAATTATTTATTCTATAAAACCTGTCCTGTGAAATGGTTGAGAGAGCAATACTTTCTTTTTTATAGCTGCTTAAATTTCACAAAAAACACTTTTTCTAATATCATCTTATCTGATCCTAAAACAGCCTTGTGTTGCAATCTTTTCCCACTTTTCAGATAAAAAAAAAAATAAGGTCCTTAAAGAAAAGTAGATTGCCAAAGATTAGTTTATTTTTTCAACTGACATTAAATATACATTCACTGACTTTTTCTTTTTTATTCCAGGCACTGTGCTTGCAATAGGGACACATTGATTAGTGATCATAAACAGATGTGATCTCTAGCCCCATGGGGACTCTACCTTCATGACCTCATCTCACCATAACTGCCTCCCCTAGGCCCCATCTCCAAATACCATTACATTGGAGGGTTACAGCTTTGATATATGAATTTTGGGAAGACAAAATTCAGTCCATAGCTAATGGATTTCTTGTGTTATCATTTAGTTTTGTGTTCTGGGCTTTATCTTCCAAGGCTTATTACAGGACATGGCCTTTTGAAGAATGATTGCATATCCTCATTTGATTATATCTGAAAACCCTGTTGGCCATGATAACCTTATATCTGGAAGCACAAGGTAGGTACTGACATGACTTAGGCTCAAAGGAAGTTTATGCTCTCAAAATTCACTCCCGTTTCCTATCTAGCAATGAAGTCTCTACCTAATGCATTTTTATTGTCTTTAATGCCAGGAGGAAAAAGGGCTAAAATCAGAGTTTTGTTTTTATAAGCAATTTATCATACGTCCCTGATTTAGTTTTGTACTGTCTTAATCATTTACATAATTTATAGTGTATCTTGGGCACTTGCTGTTTAAAAAAATCATTATTGTTTATTATTGTTCTGTTCTTACATTTGCTTATTTTCCATAAAAATTTCAAGATTTTTAAGCTGCTATGAAAAAAATCAACCCAGAGCTTGGCAGACAGCAAACTTAAAAGAAAAAGACATATGCATTCCTCTCCCACTGTGATTATCTGGGTCTCAGGTCTTCCTACTGCCTTGTTTTATTTTTCACATTAATAAATTTAGGAGAGGGATTGTGGTGACCTATTTATCATACAATATTGGGAGAAGATAATTTTATAAATTACAACACTCTAAAGAACCAGAGGGCTTAAATTCTAGGAGCAATATAAATAATACATTACACTTCAGTCCCAGTTAATTTCCATAGACACAGAAAAGAATGAGTATGCATGAGAGTTTTAAATTATCATTATTCTGAAAAGAGAGGATCAGAAGAGTGCAAAACTTTATTTGGGGGTATTTCAGAGGCAGATAATGCTTTTAATATGCTTGTCTTGGTTGGAGTCATGTCACAGTAACAGATGCCAGGAGGCACACAGCTCCTCTGATTGGAGGAGCGGCAGAGTAGCTGTACAGTGACATGTGAGGATGTGCTTTATACATTAGGATGCTTAGTCCAGCTTAGGAGTCCCAGAGAATGATAAGTGATACTTGCTTGAGGTTCTCTTGCATTTAGATTCTCCACTAAACAAACACACACACACATAGCAAGACAGAAGGACATTCCAGTGTGGGAGCACCTTCACTGACTGCCTTATTTTCCCCGCAGGCACATTCCAAGTTCAATGGTCAATGCAGCCCTTACACAGTATGGAATCTATCATGTTAGAGGAGACCACAAGAACAGGATTTTTTTTTCTCATTAGCCTGTGGGCAGGTCCAAATTGTAGCCAAAGGTCTCTCCTATTACCAGTAAGGTCATTCTGTCATTCTTGTTGACAATGTTTCCTAGTTCTATATTCTATTTGTTAATACTATCATCTAGCCTAGAGCAGGCAGGTCCATAACCTGCTGCAGATATAAGCACAGGAAAATAAACAGAAAACAAAGCAGACCCTTTTGGATAGAGGTGAAAATACACCATTAAGTGTTTATTCTTCCGGGGTTTCTCTACCTTGAACTGAAATAATGCTGTTTAAATTATATAATTCAATGGTACAGTGAGATAATTTTCTCCAGTGAAATAAAAGCACTGACAAAGATACTCCTTCTAACTGAAGATTTCTGCAGTTCACTTAACATCTGAAACACTTAGAATTGAATATACAAAATAAACCATAGAAGATAGTGATTTTGATTATTTTGTCTGAAAGAGTCACTATATGACCTTGGACAATTTCTTAGTTTTCTTAAGGCACTTTACTGCTTACAAAATAATTTTTGTAATTATGACGATTACAAAAACCTGGCCAGGTTCAGTGGCATATGCCTGTGATCCCAGCAACTCTAGCAGCTGAGGCAAGAGAATCGAAAGTTCAAAGTCAGCCTCAGCAACTTAGTGAGATAAGCAATTTAGCAAGGCCCTATCTCAAATTGAAACATAAAAAAGATGGTTTTATTTTGTTGTTTTATTTGTGGTTCGTGGTTAAGCACCCTTGAGTTTAATCTCTGGTGCCAAAAAAACAAAACAAAACAAAACAAAAATATAAAACAAAACCCATAACATTATATACTATGCATATGGTTTACTGTATGGATTGTAATAATTGGTAGATATTCTATGATTAATATGCTATAACATTTGCAAGATTTATAATAACTTGAGCTATGACAGGCCTTGAAAGTATTAGTATCATTAAAATTTTTCAGTCTTTTATCAACTTTTCTTACATTTGTTTCCTAAAATATACTAATGACTGGCAGCAAAAATAGGAAAATCTATAAGATTTCTCTAACGATTTGTGCCAAAACAGTTCTCTAAGTATAGAACTGATCAAGTAAATAAAGGACAATCTAGAGAAGGATTATAGAGTATACATAACCATAAAACCCATTTTGAAAGTGTTATTTAAAGTAGCAAAAGAACATTTATATGCCTCCAACAAATAATAATTTGAATCACAACATTATTTTCTTCAAAAGCACCAAAAATAAAACACCCCCATATCTCTTTAATAATTCAATTAAATTACCTAATGACTTATACTGTTAAAAAGTAGAGATGTTTTTCTCTATTTTTTGAAGTATAGTTGAAATTCTTGAGTAATATGTATAAAATAAACATAAGAAAATGGTAGAAGGCAGAGAAAAGGAAGCAGATGAGACCTTCATGTCTGACTTAAGGCAGTGAGTCCCTGGGTTTTATCTTTGTTTCATATATCACAGATTTGGCACCAGAGAAACAGACATTTAACATATAGGAAAAAGGTCCAAGAAAAGTCTGTTCTTTCTACAAAAGGGAAAAGGAAAGAAGTAGCCTATAAAGACACAGGCCTTTTAGATAATAATTCTTGTATTTTTCCTAACCAGTGTGAATAAGTTGTGGCCTCAAATGTATTAGTAAGGGCAGAGTGGAGAACTTGGACTTCACCCTTTGCCAGACTCTAAGGAGTCACCAAAACCCCTGCCTGGACAACGTCAGAGAAAGGAACAGGAAATTTCTTTTTTATTACAGAGTTATAATTATAAATAGTATTGGGGTTCATTTTGACAAAATCATGCATGTAAAGAATAGATTTTGACCCTCATCCTCCTCCTTTGCCTTCCCTCTTCCCTCCCCCCAATCTCCCTCCTCTACTCTACCAATCTTCCTTTCTTCTACATACACATACATGTGAAATTCCCTTTGGTATCTTTATATGTGAATGTAGTATGATTTCGTGAAATTCATTCCATTTTTCTTCCCCTTTCCCTGCCTTCCTCCCTCATTTTATTCTCCTTCTTCTATTCCACTTAACTTCCCTGTATTTTTATGATATCTGATCCCTTCCCCAACTTCCTTCTTTCCCTTTATTTTGCTCTGCCTTCCATATATGAGAGAAAACATTCAACCCTTGATTTTCTGAGACTGATTTATTTCACTTAGCATGATTTTCTCCATTTTCATCTGTTTACCAGCAAATATCCCTAATTTATTCTTCTTTATGACTGACTAATACTCCATTGCATATATATGATATAATATACAAGTATGATATCATATCATATCTATCTATCTATGACATTTCCTTTGTCCATTCATTTTTTGAAGGGCATTTGGTTGATTCCATAATTTGGCTATTGTGAATTGTGCTGTGTAAATATTAAAGTGACTGTATGTAAAATGTTTGGTTTTAGATTTTTTGGATAAATACCAAGGAGTGAGATAGCTGGATCATATGGTGGTTCCATTCCTAGTTTTTTGAAGATCTCCATATTGCTTTCAGAGTGGTTGTACTAATTTGCAGTTCCACCAACAATATACAAGTGTACCATTTCCCCCACATCCTCACCTGCATATTATTTGTGTTCTTGATAATTGCCATTCTGACTACAGAGAAATGAAATTTTAGTAATTTTTGATTTGTGTTTCAGGGACTTTTATTTTTGATGGACAGTTAGGAGCCCTGGAGCATCGTCTCATGAGTAGAGACCATGTGGTGAATCTGGACTTCCACCCCCATTAATATATTGAGGCATGCTTTTCCCTTGTTGTGGTGGTGTCCTAAAAGCCTCAGGTGGGAACAGTGACTTATGCTGTGTCTTCCACTGTGTCAGTAGAACCACATCAGAGGAAGGCAGGAGAAATCGCTGTGCCTCTAGGCCAGGATGATGTGATCAGAAGTTTAATGGAGAGCTTGAACATCCACCACCAACTGGACCATGACAAGAGTCTCCTCTTACACATCAGGAGTCAAACTCATGATGAAATATGAAGAATGTGAACTTCCATTCTTACCTGAAAGTAAGAAAATGATGTCAGATGATGCCTGCTAAAACACAATCATCAATTAATATTCATTCTTATAGAGCCCAAACACAGATTTTAATTGAAAATCACTAACCATATGATGAAATAAGAATATCTAAAATTCAATGAGAAAAGACAAACAACAGATATCATCATTGATATTACACAATTCTAGGGTTACCTGACAGGAATTTTAAAACAACCATCATAATATGCCTCAATAAGCAATTGAAAACATGCTTGAAACAGATAAAACAATTGAAAATCATAGCAAAGAGGTAGAAGATAGAAGGATAAAATGAAAATTTTAGTACTGTGAGATATAATAGCTGAAATTAAACAGTCAATGATGGGTTGAGAAGCAAATTAAGAAGACAGAGGTAAGAATCCAAAAATGAGGACAGAACAATAGAAACTCTTCCAGTCTCAACAACAGAGAAACTGAAAAAATAATGATCAGGGTGTTGGGTGATTATACCGAATATATAATATTCATGTCATGAGAATGTAGTAGGAAAGAAATAAAGGGGACTAACGGGAAAATCCTTGAAGAAATAATGCAGAAATCTTCCCATATTTGGCCAAATACATAAATCTGCAGAGTCAATAAGCTGTGTAAATACCAAGGAGGATACATTTAAAGAAATCTGCACCAAGACCTGACAGTAAAAATTTAAATAATCACAGACAAAGAAAACCCTAAAACCAATCATAGAGAAACAGTATGTTATATATAGGGAAAGTATTTGAATTACAGAACATTTTTCAAAAGCAATCATGTAAGCCAAAAAACGACATACCACATGCTCTACATGTGCTAAAACAGAAGACCTGCTGATTTGGAATTATTTATCCATTGAAAATATCTTTCAGGAGTGAAGAGAGGCTATAAACATTTTATGATGAAGGTAAACGCAGTACTTTGGCCATCAGTGGACCTAAAACTAAAAAGAACAGCTAAAGGAGTTTCCCTAACTATAAAGGACATGATAAAAAGAGGAATTTTGGAAAAACCAGGAAGGAATAACAAAGGAAAGGGCATATATATGATAAAATATGATATATATTCCCCTTGAGTTCCTAAGTTATATTTGAAGGATAAATTAGAAATTGTAATACTATTTAACATGGTTTTCAATGAATATAGAAGAAATACTTAAGGCAATTTCAAATGGGATTTTTAAAGGGACTAAAATAAAGATAGTTTTTGTACTTCGCTTAGACTGGAAATGTGTTAACATTAGTAGAGTGTGATAAATTATGTATTGCAGTTTTGTTGCATAATGATGGAAAACAACTCATACATACAATGGTGGTCCCATAAGATTATAATGTAGCTGAAAAATTGTTATTGCCTAGTAATGTGATAGCATAATGACATTGTCTTCATGCAACACATTACTTATTTGTTTGTGGTGATGCTGGAATAAATAAACTGACTGTACTGCCAGTGGTATAAAGGTACAGCACATACAATTATATATATTATATTTTATAAAGATAAACAACTTTGTTACTGACTTATGTGTTTATTACATGATATTATTCGTCATCATTTAGAATGTATGTCTTCTACTTGTAAAATTGTATTTATTGTAAAGCAGTATGCCATATTATGCTGGCAGCAGCCTTGTATAGTTCATACTTACCATGTCTCTTGATCATGTGCTTAATTTTTCCTTGTTTTAAAATTTTATCTCATATTATTTTGTTCATCATGGCCCCTAAACATACAGAACCCACTGCTAATGTTGCCACTAAGAGGTTACATTGAAAGATTGAACTAGAAGTGAAATTAAGAGTGATCAAGGACTATGAAAGCAAAGACTCAGTAATGTTTATTGCTTGCCAACAATGCAAGATCCATTCTACCATAGCTACATTATTGAAGAACAAGAACAAAGTAATGGAAGCTGATAAAGCATCCCTTCTTTGCAAGCACTATACCAACAGAAATTCAAGAAAGACCAATATCAGATATGGAGAAACTCTACAATTGGACCAAAGACCAGATAACAGAACTGTATCTCTCTTAACATGACAATCACAGAGCAAAAAAAAAATTGTCTTTCAGTGTTGAACAAAAGATCTGGACCTGGCCATGTAGATTAATTGATTGCCAGATGCAGATGGTTTAATTGACTCAAGAATTGTTATTCATTACATAATGTGAGAGTGAGTGGTGAGTATATGAGGACTGAAGTGACAGGAATTGAAAAGTTTCTTAAAACTTGACATATGCTGATTATGGAAGAAAATTACTTGCCAGAGGAAATCTGACAAAACAATAGGTCATACTACATAGGCTAAGAGTGTGGTAGGCAATACCATCTAAGTTTGTGAACGTAAGTTCTATGATGTTCACACAATGAAAACTCTCTAACAACACATTACTCAGAACATATTCCTGTTTTTAGGTAATACATGACTGTATAATGTTACACTGTGGATGAAAACTAAAAAAAGAAATGTGGAGAAACACTTAAAGTTATTATAGGTAAATTAAAATGGGATTCTACTACTGTTGAATTAACCCACATGAAGGTAGGGAAATGTAAATACGGAAATGAAAACCAGAAACATACCTGCAAAGCAAAAGATAAAATGGCAGACTTTAACATATCAATAATTACATTAAGTATGAATTACCTAAACATATGAACGAAAAGACATAAATTAGGAGGTAAATAAAATTATGACTCAATCTTCAGGATTTTCCCCAAACTCACTTCATATATATATAGTAGGCAGACTAAACATGAAGGGGTGAAAAAGTTATACTATTACATTAAGTAAGAAGCACCTAATGAAACTGAATGAAATTATTGGCTTTTCTGTTTAAATGAAGCCTTATCACATCAAATCAGTAGTGGGAGCTGATGAAAACACACCAAAGATTATTGGTAGAAAGTATACTGGCAGAGTAAAATACCTAAGCAAACTGAATTACCTATATAGAAAAGTAGAATTTATAAAATAAAGGAATAAAAACAGGATTTCACATCAATAGAAGGGAGATCAATAGAGCAGAGGAAGAGGATTGAGAGCGAGAAGGAAGGGTATGAGGAAGTACTAGGGAAAGAAATTTACCAAATTATATATGCCATGTCTATATATGAATATACCACAATGAATCCTGTCTTTATACATAATTCATAATTGTAATGTCTTAATTAAAATAATAATAATAACAGTAGTAGTAGAAGGAATATCATAGAGTAAAGCAAGGGGGTCAGGAAGAGTAAAGAGAAGAGGAAAAGGGAACTTAATGATGAATGAGATTGCACATATTATATGCATGCACAAATATGGTATAGTAAAAATGAATACCACTATTTTGTACTATCATAAAGCAAAATTTAGTGCATCAGAGAGAAAACAAATGATATATGACAGTATAAAGATATCAAGCTAATAAATGAGCTGTTTTATTGTGAAGGATAGAGCCATTGGCCTTTCTACCACTTGGGTGCAAATGTGAGGGCCCACAATAATTGTGAAATGTGAGTTGCTTTGTAGTTCTTTTACATGTATTTACAAGTATTTTACATGTATTCTTTTACATGACAATTACTATCATTTTTCTTATTTAATCCTCAAGTCAGGAAATGTGCATAGTGAACCCCTTCTATACAAATAACAGGTTGTTGTCCCAGAAAGCTAGTAGTTCAGAGATATAAGCAGGCATAAATAATGTAGAACCAAATAAGCAAGAGTGCTGAGTATCCCCTGAAACTTAAATACTTAAGGGTACAAGGAAATTTTTTTGTGAATTAAGAAAAAAAGAGACAAAAATATGGAAAATTATACTAGAGATTATTATTAATGCTTCCTTAGTATTTTCTGTATCTTAGTGTCTATGACTGAAACATACATAGCACAGAATATTTGGCTGTCATCTTGCTTTAGCCAAGAATTGGATAGAAACTAAAAGAAAATAAAGAAGTGTGAGCAATAAATAATAATAAATTCATAGGCTTATACATAATTTAATTATAACAGAGAGTAATCTACTGATAATATTAAAATCATGAAAAAAATATACTGGAAAGAATAGTGTGTGCCTGTAATCCCAGATGTTCAGGAGGATCACAAGTTCAAAATCAGCCTCAGCAATTTAGTGAGGCCCTAAGCAACTCAGTAAGATACTGTCTCAAAATAAATAAATAAATAAATAAAAAGGGTTGGGGATATGGCTCAGTGGTTAAGTGCCCCTGGGTTCAATAGCTAGTACCAAAACAAAACAAAACAAACAATATTTATCTTCCATTTTTGGTAGATTATTCATGATATAGTTATATAGGAAGTGATATTTTATATTTTATAGCAAACTTTTGAGAGTATTTATAGGTTCTTTTATGGCATATAAATTCTTTGTTGAAGCTAGGTGTCTTAATGTAACAGATTTCTAGCAGGTCTAATTTAAGGAAGAATATAAAATTTATCCTAAAAGTCATCCCAATGATATTAAAGGATTTTAAAAAGGTAAAAAGCTAATCAAAT
Organism: Marmota flaviventris; assembly: GCF_047511675.1. Lineage (NCBI taxonomy): Eukaryota > Metazoa > Chordata > Mammalia > Rodentia > Sciuridae > Marmota > Marmota flaviventris. The sequence goes on along the minus strand of NC_092504.1, from coordinate 46,885,337 downwards.
TTACATTTTAGAATGCTCACTGTGGCAACCATGAGATGGATGTCTGTAGAATTATGGGGATGTAATTATAATCCAGTTAATAAGGGATGAGGGATTGAAGAATGGCAAGAGACATTGCAAAAGTGAAATAATTCAAGGCATTTAGAGATAATCTATAGATCTTAGAAACTGATGAAACCAGTAATGAAGAAGGAAGAAATGCAGAATAATAAAAGTAAATTATATTGATTGTGTCTGTACTATTTACTAACTAAAGGAATAGAAAAAGACACATGTTTTGAAATTTGGTGTTGAAGTGCTTGTAAGACATGCAAGTGAAAATGCCCAGGAGACATTAAATGGAGATCAAGTGAGAATTCTCAGCTAAATCCACAAAGGTTGCAAACAGCACATTCACACTAAGTCAACGATATTTGTCAAATGTGTATAGCATGCTGTAGGTACTGAGCTTGGTGCTGATTATGCAGGGTGAATAAAATACTTCTACCCAAAAAATATACATTCTACTGGGTAATAAGAAAACTGAAATTTATGCATATGAAAGATTTGCTTAAATTTACTGCTTGGGTGAAAATGAGTATACTCAGTCACCTAGTTTGCAAATGCTGGTAATCTGGGGAAATAAAGTTTTTGATTTTTTTTTAAAAACCTATTATTATAATGTATTTTAAATGTTTATGTGTTTTTCCCCAGTGCAAAGGTCACATATTCTAAAATGGAAGACAATCAAAGCAAAAAAAGTAATTTATTCATAAACATTTAAGGTGTGCCCAATACATATCAAGTGTTGTACTGTGTGTTGACATTAAATTTCTTCTCCTCTCTGGTCCAACCAAAGAGCAGTGTGCTTGCTTTGTATCAGACCAGAGTGGTCCACGTGTGGTAACCGTTTTCTTCTTTTTCTCTAAGTTCACTCAGTTTATTTTTATTTGCCCTTCAAGTTTCCACCTCTTTGTCCCTTATTCTGAGATGGCTCCTTTGACATGGACCTTACAGATGAAATTATGTGTTTCCATGTTATTCTGTCCTTACCCAGCTTTTGGCAAATTTCCCAACATGTGGTAATTTCCTGTTTATTAGCACCAGGTGATTTTTGATAAAAATAATTTGGCTAAAATCATATTAATTGGCTTGAGAGTGTGTGCAAAAAATGACAATTTGAAAGTCAATATTTCTCATCACAGAATTTTTGATATTGTTGATTTTGACACACTGAAAAGGTCGTTTGCAACTTTTGCCCATTCTTTTGCTAAGAATTTCTGATTTTTCTTAAATAGTTTTCCCAATCTTCAGTCAATTTTCTTGCTTTATAATCTTTTCAGTTGGAAAATATTGGCATACTTTACATAATTAGTTCAAATCATAGTGACTGAGATTAAGAAGCTGAAAAGTCTAACAGGTCTTATAAACCATTGGAGACATGCATTTCAGCAGATCACATCCTAGTACTGGACCCTCGCTATTAGAATCTGTTCTTCAGTGACAATTGCCCTCTCACTCAAATTCATTATTGTTGCATACCTAGTGACATTAAAAAAACCAAAAGAATGGTAGGATCCATAATTATTAGTTTTCCTTATATGAATAATCACTATCAGGAGGTGGCTTGCATTTGACATATTAAAACTGAACTATGAGCTGATGTGTCATTTTCTGATTTCAGATGGCCTAGGAATATGTTATCTTTGGGTCAAAGGACCAAAAAAGCAAAAGAGCCACTATTTAAAAGCTTCATCATTCCCATTCTGTACCATCCCAGGTATAGAAAGTGGGTTATAATCAGGAACATTGGTTTAGACTTTTTGCTTCATTTTGGGGTGGTGTTTCTGCCAGGCAACAAGAACCCTATTAGATTTTATTCATTATGTTTATCTAAAAATTTCATTTGACCTTTTCCTTTCACCCTGCTGGAAAATTCTAAGGCAATATTGACTTGTAAAAGTCTAGGTTTCTCCAATTATATCTGAATTGGCAGTGAACGTGTCAGATCATGGCATCATGAATCAAGCCAGCATTATGCCACTTTCTAACCTCCTGCAATGAGTTCCATGCTGAGTTTCATCACCAGCTCCAGAGCCCCGTCTGTGGCCTACACAGGCATAGAGACATGGAGACTGGATTCTGCTAATTACCAGGATGCATTTCTTTTAGTAATAAGTACATTCTGGAACATTTGGTCTATTTCCTTCCTGTTTGGAACAGAGAAATTTGGAAATAATTAGAGCTTTTTCTCAAGTTAAAACATTGACTGGTTATAATGGCACTTAAATTTTACATTGCATGCTCAGAGAAAACAAAACCAAAATCGTGTTCAGAGTCACAGGGTTTCATCTAGATAAATAGTGCCTTGAATGCAGAACAGGTATTTAGCTTTGTATCATGGGAGGCAAAGCAGTGCTTGGAACTTCTGAATTGTACTCTTGACTCACTCTTCTGTGTTATTCTGAATAGCACCTTCATGCCAGGATGAATTCATTAAGCCAACGATTATTTTGGGCCTCTATCATATATCAAGCACTATTTTAGATGGCGAGGTTACAGTGGTGAGTGAAACAAAGTTTCTTACCTGATGGAGTTTATAAATTTGTTTTATTCAGAAACAAATGCTTATGAAAGATGTATTCTTTATTATGGCACATGACTTTCACTCAATTTTGAGTAGTGAAGAGACAGGGGGAACACAAACTTCTGCCTTTCCTTTTATAGCTTGGACATCACACATGTAGTCAGAGGCCATCTGCCCTCCCGTATGAACTCTTTGAACTTTTTAGTTCAGCCTGTGCAAAGGAGACAGTAAGCCAGCAAGACTTAGACCACATCTGCGATTTTCTTTGTTGATACTCCCTAAGTATGTGAAAATAATGGGTTAGAATCAGACAGCAATTGTCACTTAAGCAAAGCTTCTAATACTGAGGGTTAAGTGCTGAAGGTGATCCACACGTCAACTACAGATATGCAAGTCTTAGAGTCACTGATGGCAGAATGATGGGGACCTTGTCAAAGATTCACTTCTGTATTAAGTCCCTATTTTGCACAGTGACATTAGGGATGTTAATGTGAAGGTTCATAAGTTTGCCTTCTTCAGATTTTAGTTTATTTTCCTTTGGTCTTTTTTTTATTCCCTTCAGTAATAATATTTTGATTTTTTTGTTGGTGAAAATGTTGAGGAAGAGAAAATGAGCCATATTCTCCTGTAGCAACCATTTAACTTTGTGATCTCCCAGCCCCTCCTGTCCAGCCTGCCCAGAAAATCAACTCTACCTCATGGCTATATAAAAAGTACAATAAAATCTAACTTTCCCAGGATGTGAGGGGCAATTATTCTCTGGTTCCTAATGGGAGGTGATGACTCAGTGCTTTCTTTGGCCTGAAATATTGAACTAAACTAGAAAAATTCTATCAGCTTTTTGAGATCACCCCAGAGTAGCTGGGCTCCAGATATGCCAGAAGGAAAGAGGGAAAGGGGAGGGAAGTTAGCCTTGTGTACAAGTGTTTCTGGCACCAGAGTCAGAGGTGAGATTGCCAAATAAATAGGACAACAGGTCACTGAGGGAGAGGGATAAATTTTGGATTTTAAGGTTGTTGATTTTATTGAGCTGGAGCAGACACTAGGGCCACAAATCAGCTGGCAAGGTCATCCATCTCTGCCAAGTAAACACACAGCAAAGGTGTGAGATAGGCAAGATCTTATGACCCACTAAACCACCAGGAAAGAAATGAGACCACTAACCACAGAAACATGAGAATGATTTCAGAACCATGCATTGTTAGTCTTGATGCAGAATGGAGCCCTATGGTGTGCTGGTAAATTAACTGGAGCATTTGCTATTTTCTATAGTACAGATAATTTCTCCATGGCTAATTTTAAGCTACCAGTGGTTTGACATTTCACTCAACAGACATCCCCGAATATTTAATGGTTGGTTCTCATGGACCATTAGTAAATGCCTCCAGGAGACCACTGACTAGGAAGTGGTATATGGTATTATTTTTCTTTTTCTTTTCTTCCTTTCTTCTTCTCTCCCTCTCCACCCTTCTTTTTTTCTTCTCCTTTCTCTTTCTTTACTTCTAACATTAAAACATGGAAGATGATAGTAAAACTAGAATAATTTTATAAAGATTGAAGAAGAATGTCTTTATCTAAAGTAAAAGAAGAACAAGGTTATAGATTAAAAATTAGAAAATAGAAAGTTTCAAGGATGACTTGAATCAAGTCAAGCTTGTGTATCTGGATGGATGATTGTCTCATTCACTAAGAGAAAACAAGGAGAAAAAATGCTCTATAAGGGATGGGCTGAAGAATCAAATTTAACTTTGGACATCCTGAATTTGAGGTAAGCATGAAAATAGTTGCTCTAACAGAATTGATGATGATTAGAACAGAGTCCACAAGCAGGTGAGCTATGATGGAATAAAGAGCATAATTAATTGATAATTCTCTTATTGAAGGAGGAAAGAAAGGAAAAAGAAAAGTATGGATCCTGACAACTTTGTTGTTGTCTTGAAAGGAAGTTGAGAAAGTTCTTGGCTCATGTCCTTGATTTACTCAGTAAAATGGGACACACAGTCATTTGCTGAGGTTGAGGCATAATGTAGGCGTTTTGTAAAAACAAGAAAAAAATTAGGGATATTTATTAAGGTAAATCATTAGCAGAGACAGCTGAAAGGAAATTTCCTAGGGAGTACTAATGACCCAAATGAAATTGAGTTTGTAGTGGTTTTGATTCAATGTTTTAAATAGCTACATGCCTTTTTAGTAATTAGAGAATATTATTAAATATTCTCTACCTCATGCTTTCCACTCATTCCAATATAGTCTCTGGCTAAAGAGCAAACTATTATATATTCTGAAAGCAAACAATTTAGTGCTGTTAACTCCTAATAATTTTGTATTTTACTCGCTGATTTAATCATTGTAGCAATCCTAGGAGGCAGATACCATGACTTCTCTCATTTTGCAGATGAGGAAATATAGTCCTGGGACATTAGTAAACTGCCCAAGGTCATATATCACCATTGAAATCACAGCCCTTCCCTAGGCTTCAAATCTGGTGCTTTCAGTCATTTACATACCTCCCAGTATAGAATTATACATATAGAGATGACTCAGAAACCTCAGTTCTTTTATTCTGTTTAATTGTATTTTATCATTATGTCATCCAAATTAAGTAGATATAAAACAAGAAAACGTGAAAGCAAAGCAACAAGCAGTGAGGTTATAATAAGCACCTTTATGTAGTTTTATTTATTTATACTCAGGGGAATATTGCATAATTCAAAAACACAGTATACAAAGATTGAACAATCTTTAAATAACGAAAGAAATATCTTTCATGATGCTCTATGTGGAAGTAGTTTTTCTCTTATTAGAAATTGAGACAACCTAGAAATCCCATTTGATACCAGTATCAAAGCTATTCCCAGGCAAGCATACACAACCATGTTATTTAAGGAAATCTCTGAAGAATCAATAGTAGTAAATAGAACATTGGAATTATAAGACTACATGTGGAGAAGACTTTATTTTAAGGGTTGATTTTGTTTAGATTGAGATGTCTTTGAAATTAGCATGTCAGTTTTGTTACTAGGATATGATTAATTCAAATTGAGCAACACAGCAAGAGGAAAAATCGACAATTCCATAGTGGCTCCTGTCTATGTTTTACCAACATTTAAAAGAAAAGATTTTGTATTATTTATATTTTATGGTCTCTATATACACCAAATATATGAAACTGTATCATTTAAAAAACTAAGCTGTACTTATTTTTTTAACTACCACTTACAAATTAAAAAAAAAAAAACTATGTTTAAATGTTTTAAGTAAAAGACTAGCAGACAAAACTGATAATCATAGTTAAGAGTTTAATGGTCAGATATGGCTGGTCAAGTAAGTTGAATTATCACAGAACATTTCTGAGCAAGTCTGATTCATGAGTCTTCAAACATCATTATAACACCGCACCTTATGTCATGTTTTAAATAATATTAACATTATATCTTAAGATTATGTCCATCTGGGATTTAGTGCAAGATTGCCTTCACAGCACAACTTTTAGTATCTCAGTCTATTTTGCTGTGATACCTCTAACTTTGCTGAGAGAACATGGGCTTTCTTATAATATGATAGCAGCTCACCACTATTTAAAAGCATCAATCTGAAGGACACCATGCTTTTAAAAAAGGCCTGTGGTATCCCGAACTCATTTATATTTTATTATTGCTAATTCAGTAATGTGCTGCATTTTTGTTGATGTAATAACATGAACAATGAGTTTGAAATAACCTTATGGTGATTATTTAAGGATGAGAATTTGGTATATTTCTAAAGACTTTCCCTACTTTTATTTTCTCATCACATTAATCTACACAACATATCAATTACTTTGACAAACATCATTAATATTGTACTGTATTCCCAAAAGAGGATGATACAAAGCTAGGTGAAACACATCAAAAGAAATCAATAATTTTACTGTATCATATATTATGAAGAAGATGAAGGAAAAATGACATCCAAAATAGGTAATACTACAATTAAAGTAGCAGCATATACAAAGGTATGAAATAATAAAAGTTTAGAATATAAAAATGGTTTGGTCTTGCTGAATTATAAAGAAGGAAAAACAGAAAATCAAGCAAGGATCATATGAAGAATTTTAAAATCTTCCTTACTTATACCTATAATCCTTATCTTCTGCTTTCATAATTGTGCATGTTTCCATGCTATATCAAATCAATCCTGAGTATTTCTACATGGAAATAAAGATGTTGTTTTTAAAAATCTGATATTAGCCTACCTTATCACCCTTCTTTACTTCATCTCTCTTTCCATGTAAATTTAGCATTTGTTGACCTCTTCAAATATTTGTCACCTTTTTTCACTGTCCCCAGTGCCTGAGAAATTTCTTGTATTTGCCATGACCCCACTCATTTTTTGAAGGCAAAGTTCAAAGACACAATTGCAAGAAGCATTCAAAGTTTTCCCAGTGGTATATTATCCCTCGTTTTCCTGAAAACACATGAATTCCTATAATTCAGGGTATTTCTTTCTGAAGCTTTTCATAGCACAGATTTTTAAATTTGTGAATGCCTCTGTTTTTCCATAAGTTTATGAGCTCTTTTTTATTTCTTGCTAACCATAAAATTACATAGGCTACAGCAAAAATAAATAAATAAATAAATGATCCGAAAAGCAATGGTCTGACTCAATAAGAACATACTTTATTCACATGGAAAAGTGCTGGGGAGGTGAACAGGGTAGCTGTTGCGCTCTCCTCTGCAGATTCAGGAACCCAGGAAAGGAGAAATTGCGCCATTTTCACCAAATACTTTCCAAGGCTGATATTGGTACTAATATCCCAACTGACCAGAAGAGAGAATGAGCCTGAAACATAAGGAAGCCTACCTTCCTGGGCCTGGCTTGGCCTCACTCTCCCTTGCCTGTGGTTTAGCCACATGACCACACTTAAGAGTAAAGGAGTCTACGGTTCATAGTCCAGATAACATGAGGGTTCAGCTACTGATCTTGGCCATGGTGCATTGTTATAATATTTTAATTATAACAATGTTAGTCAATATTGATAGAGCATTTATCATATGTTGGACATTTTTTCTTAAGGGCTTTGCATGTGTTTACTGATTCACAAAAAGCCTTGAAAATAAATGCAGGCACTTTCTTATCTCTCTTATTTTAAACAAGGAAAGACAGAAACAAAGGAAATGTAAGTAATACCACGACGGTCACTTGGTTAGAATGTCAGGAAGTAGGGCTGTCTTCACAGGGTCCGTGTTCTAAGCCATTGCTTTTAGGAGAGTAAACTCTCAGACGTCCATCAAATGAGTATACTTGAGGTCTATCAAGTAGCACATCAGGACCAGGACATATTTACAGTTCAGGTTCCATATATACAGAGTGGGAAAGTGGCTAATTAGAACTATTCTAAAAACAATTTTTAGGGATCCATTTGCCAAATGTTTACACAGCACCTTTAGGAAGACATTTTGGAATGTTTTCATGTTATTGTACTGAGTCTCATCATCAAAATATTATGAACATTAGGAAATGGACATTTTTTATATTTTTTTATTTACTATAATTCTTAATCAATAGATGAAAGTCAACAATAAACATAAAGGCAGTTTACCTACCCTTCATTTAAAACACTGCTTGGAGGTGGTTGGTGTGCCAGACAGCCTGGAGACGTTGTATTGACAGCTGAGTCTGAGTAAATCAATGGATCTGTGCCTTGAAACCAGTTCAAAAAACATTTTTACCAATGCATTGAAGAATGCTGAAGGTAAAATTGTAATGGAAAGGTCTTCAGTGAGTGGGGTCAGCCTTTCTTAGACTTTGTTTTCACTTTCTAATACAAAAGTTAACTAATGTGTCTTAACAGGTCATCACTTTTTTAGTGTTCTTTCAGATTTGTGCTGTATTCTATGTGATTCTCCTCTACCAAGAAGAGCATTTATTGATTTTTTTTGAGCAGCCAGCTGCAAACTTGGAGTCTCTTGGCTCAATCAACCCAACCTGAGCATTTTGCAGAGCATTAACTGAAGGATTTTATGGAATGTTTCTTAAAACTTTATAATTTGAAGGAAGCACATTTCTTTCCTTACAGGTGGGCATTAGGATGATATATTGATATTTTTATTAGCACAGATATATAGTAGTGAATGTTTGCCATCTTTTCAGTTCCTAGAAATTATACCATATTCTTGTGGTAACAATATTTCTTTTTTTTTATCTGTGGCACTACCTATCTTTTTTTCATTGCGATAGCTCAGTAATTTTGGGTGGATGGTTTTTGCCCAAATCTGGAGAAAAGATTGTATTGTTATCCTCCAAAATAAACTAAAGAGATTTATGGAGATTTAGACTGTGGCTACTTGTATAGGTGACCATAATATTTTCTGCTGAATTTAAACTGTGAAGGCAGGAATCTGGAATTACTATTGCCATTTAACTTTCATTCATTTATTTACTTACTTACTCAATACATATTTATACAATATCTACCATAAGTATAGCACAAGCACTTTGAATACAACAACAAATAACATAAACAGAAATTCCAGAAAACTGGATGTAGGAATCAGCTTGAGAAGAGAATTAACACTGTTGAAATAGAACTGAGAAAATAGAGGATGGGATTTTTTTCAACATTGTTTGTGTCCCATGATAAAGCCTGAATGAAGTTAACAGTGGCATGAAAAATTCTATTTCATATCCTGATACATTTCCTTCTTAAGTAGTATGGGTTAAATCTTTCACTTGCATTCAAAGACACCTCAATTAACATTTATACTTGCAATGACATATACTATGAAAATCACCTGAGTCATATGACTTGTACACTCTACCCGATTATTATAAATTATTCCTCTCTAGATTTTCTTCTTGCTACTGCTGCCTTACTGCTTTAGGTTAGGGGTTGCATCATATTCATTTTATGGTTTAGAAAATTGAATGTGAAGTTCTAGAACACATAAATATTCTTTGTATTGCTATTACCCAGGGCTTGGGATATAAATGTGGAAAATACCTGGTATGTATATATGTAGTTACTTCTAATTTTCAACATATGTACATTATATTGATTGAAGGTATGATTTATAATTGTGAGGAACAAAATATTTTTGTCCTAATTATTATTTGCAGTGTGGACTCAAAAGATTTTTGATGTTGTTTTAATGTTGTTCATTTGTACACTAATTATATCATTTAAGAAAAACATCATGCCCTAGTGAAGTACTTTCAAATTGAAAGAACATTGTATAATGATGTTTTATTAATTATGCTTAAAATACCTCTTTCACTTTCCATTAAAGCTGTTTGTCTTATGGTATGATGTATTTCTTCCAATGTGGAAAACAAGCACATCTAAAATTTAGATTGAAATATAGGTAATTTTGTAGGAATAAGCAATTACTATATGCTTAATGTACAAAATGAGAAAATGTAGAAAGATAAACTAGATAAAAAATCACCCCTACTGCCACAAACCAACTGATATGTTTGTGCATTTCCTTCCAGAAGTGTTTTAAATGATACAGAAGTATTTTTAAATGACTTATTTCTCATCTAAAGCATTAGGTATGGACTTTCATCACCTACTTCTGTTTTGAGTTTCTACTAAATAATTCTAAGTAAGAAAGATAATATCCCCAACATATCTAATTTATTGTCATACCATGATCTCTTTAAATGTTCCTCTATTGTGCAAATTTACATTGTTTATAAATTCATTATTTTAAGAAATACTATAGCCGGCTTCTTACTCTGTAATGTTTAGCTGCATTTCTGATTATTTAATGCAAAAATTCCCTGAAGCTTAGTTTTAAAACACAAAAATAATACTTTATCTTTACCAGGCATGGTGGCATACACCTGTAATCCCCGTGGCTCCATGGGGCTGAGGCAGGAGGATTGCAAATTCAAAGCAATCTCTGCAATTTAGTGAGGACCTGACTCAAAATAAAAGGTAAAAAAAAAAAAGGGGGGGGCTTTGGGTGTGAATCAGTGGATCAGTGGCTAAGCACCCCTGGCTTCAATCCTTGGTACCAAACCAAACCAAACCAAACAACAATACTTTAAATTTTTGTCTTTATTACTAAAGATAAATAAGTTGTCTTTTGAACTTCTTTCTCCATTTTTCCAGTATTGTGTGGGCTTTATTCCTTTGCTTGTTTCTCTGTGTAACAAATAAATTAACCTTTTTTCTCCCATGTTCATTGCCAGTATTTCTCTAAATTTATCTTTCAATTTGATTTAAGAAATTATTGGCATAAGAAGACATATGTTTGCATGCATGCTGAAAAACTTACTATTTATCTTTCTTTACAATTATTTGCAATGTCTTTTTGTTCAGAAAAATCTATACCCATACTTAAATCATTTACATAATACTTAAATAGTGTCTTAGTCACCTTTTTCATTACTGTAACCAAAAGATTTGGCAAAAACAATTTTAAAGGGGAAAAGTTTATTTTGCACTCAGAGTTTCAGAGGTCTCAGTCCACACATGGCCAGCTCTGTTCCCTGAGACCTGAGGTGAGGCAGGACATCAACGTGGAGGAAAGCAGCTCAGGATATGGCCACCAAGAATCAGAGAGAGAAGGAGATTAAGCTCAGTTCACAAAATATATACCTCAAAAGCAGTGATCCACCACCTCTAGCTACATCATAACCTGCCTACAGTTACCAATGAGTTAATCCCTATCAGGGGATTAAGGCACTGACCAGATTAAGGCTTTCATAAACTAATCATTTTACCTCTAAACTTCCTTGAATTGTCCCACTCATGAGCTTTTGGGGACACCTCATATCTAAACCATAAAAAATTCACTTTAAAATATCCTTTCAGCATACAAGATAACAATTGGTAAGTACAATTTGCTAATTAGTGGGGAGTTAATTTTGAATTATGGCATAGACAAAACTTGCATTTTTCATTTTTAACTTAGCTATTTTCTCTCATATCATTTGTTGCTTAACTTTTATTTTCCCCATTTAATTTGATTTCTTTATCATGTAACTATTTAAATATAATACAAAATTCTTTTCCATTGATTCTGGGATTTTAAAAAATCTATTTACCAGTTTTTCTCTAGTAGTATACTACATTAATTTTTATAGCTGTGTCCTAGCTAATAACTAGTGTATTATCTTCACCACTTTTCTTTTTTGAGTACTTTCATATCAATTCTGGACTCTTTATATTTATAAGTAAATTTTAGAATAGTACTTTGAAAATTTTATAAAAATTCACCTACTGTTTTTATTGGAATTTCTCTAGTTTTCTATGTTGATTAATAAAAATTTGATTAATCTCAAATGTTTACATCTTTCCTGAAACATAATGTGTGACTTTAATCATTTATAAATTCTGTAATATCTATAGGTATATTTATCTCTTTTAACCTATACATACATACAAATATATGTACACACATATATATGTATGCACACACATATACATCTACTTGCTTTTTGTTTTGCTGATTTCCAAAATATTTTCATTTTCTATTGGTAAGTATATATATATATATATATATATATATATATATATATATATATAAAAATATTTTATATGTCAATATATTATATATGTCAATATATTATATATGTCAATATATATGTCAGTACACACACACACACAGACATATATGTATGTGTGTGTGTGTGTGTAATATATGCCCAGTATATATTTAAGAAATATATGTCCTGTTGGGCATGGTGGTGCACAACTATAATCCCAGTGGCTCAGGAGGATGAGGCAGGAGATTCTCCAGTTCAAAGCCAGCCTCAGCAATTTACTGAGGCCCTGAGCAATTTAGTGAGACCGTATCTCAAAAGAAAACATAAAAAGGATTGGGGATATGGCTCAGTGGTTAACCAAACTTGGGTTGTATTCCTGGTATCAAAAGAAAAAGAAAAAGAAAAAATATATATATGATCCTTAGGTATTTCAGCATTACTGTGATTTATATAGGAAATTATTTGAATGGAGCATTATTGGAATAGCTGAAGGAGTGAGACCTACATTCCATTTATGATCTCAGGAACACTGATATTGATTTTTCTTCACCTGCCTCTGTTTCTCATGAATTTTGACTGTTAGACACATACCACGGCCACTACAACAGTCTCCTAGTATTTGTGTGGCTATGACATTGCTTGACCTCAGATGGAACACTTGAGCAGGTTTCTGCATAATTTCTGTCTTCCAAATCTGGCAAAAGTACAACAAAGTATTGGAATATGTTTTGTATCCAAACTTCACTGTTAAGTTACTGTGAAAAGTGTAGATTTTAGGTTGTGAGCCTGTAGAATTGAATCTGAGTCAATCTATAAGATCAATCATAATGGTATTGTTCATTACCTATTCTTAAAAATTGTCCCTGATATACAGTACATCCATTGAGATTGAATATTTCTTAGATTGATTTTAATTTTAATTCAAATTTACTTTTAACACTAGCTATAAAAACAAAAATAAATAAATTTACAATTATAAATATGGTCTGATTGATAAACTTTAAAAATTTAGATTGCATTGAATTGAAATTATTAAAGCATAAAAATTATATTATCAATAATGTCTGAGTGATTGAAGTGGTGACACAAGCATATAATCTCAGCAAGTCAGAAGGATGCCGAGGCAGGAAAATTGCAAATTTGAGTCTCAGCAACTTAGCCAGACCACCAGCAAGCTACCAGAAACCCGGTCTCAAAAGCAAAAAAAGGGAGTCAGTCACAGTGTCAAATGCCTGTAATTCCAGTGGCTTGGGAGGCTGAGGCAGGAGGATCACAAGTTGAAAGCCAGCCTCAGCAATTTAGAGAGGCCTGAAGTAACTTACTGAGCCCCCGTCTCAAAAAAAAAAAAAAAAAAAAAAAAAGTAATTGAGGAGGCTCATTGTTTAGGCACCTCTGGATTCAATCCCCAGTACCAAAAAGTAAAAATAAAATAAAATAAAAATAAAGGACTACAGATATACTCAGCAGTAAAGCAACCTTGGGTTCAATTACCAATATAAATAAATAAATGAATAGATAGATAGATAGATAGATTGATTGATTGATTGATTGATTGATTGATGCTAGCTGGCTGGACTGGCGACATGAGCTGGGCTCAAAGGAGCTTGCTGTATCAATAACTAAGAAAACAGTGAAGAATCCATGCAGCACATGAACATGGGTTTCTAAGATAGAGGGTGGGACTGCTCTGTGACCCCAAGGGTCAGCTCCACGCTGGGCAGTACTGGAAAGACAGAGCAGGCACCCAGATTCTTTTTATTTTATAGAGAGGACACACACAAGGGAGGTATGATGGAATGTTCTTCACCAAATAAGGCAGGGAATAGGGTTTTGAAGGTGGAGTCTTGTTTTGTGAGGTCTTGTGGTCAGCAGATTGATTGACATCTTGGCTAGTCACACCCATCTCCGGTGCTGTGTGGGATCACAGGCAGAGCAAGAGGGAAGGCACTCCTGCATTGGACAGCCCAATCAGTGTGCAACACCAGACCAGTTCCCTCACATGCTCAAATGTGCATAGCTCACACACTCAGCCCATGGATGGCTCACAACAATAGATAGATAAAATATCAAAGTTAAGTAAAAATGTAATTTTTGGTAAGTATTTTATTTGATAGTTTTTAATTTCTTCTTCCTCATTTCCTTTCCTTTGTGACCTAACAATCAGTTATTCCTAGTCTTCAATGTCTAGCAATTTAAAAATGTACTATGGGGCTGGGATGTGCCTCAAGCGGTAGCATGCTCGCCTGGCATGCATGCGGCCTGGGGTTCGATCCTCAGCACCACATACAAACAAAGCTGTTGGGACCATCGAAAACTAAAAAATAAATAAATATTAAAATTCTCTCTCTCTCTCTCTCTCTCTCTCTCTCTCTCTCTCTCTCTCTCTCCCCTCCCCTCTCTCTCTTTAAAAAAATATATATCTATAAAAAATGCACTATGCTTTTATCTGGTTTATTTTACTATGAACTTTGAACGACATTAATAATAACTTTGACAACATTTTCTTACACATTGACTTGATATCCTTAAAACCACACAATATATTTGTTAATAGAATAAATAACTGTAAATATATCCAGGTTATATTAATTTTGCTTCAGAAACCAGTGTGAATTGGCATGTAGACTATTTTCTCAGATAAATATTCAAATGTTTTTAAAGTCATATTTTGTTAATTTAAAAATGAGGACTTTTACAATAACTTAAGAATGGTTTCATTTTTCTGAGAGACACATAATATAAAAGCTAGAATAAAAACTCAAAAAACAGAGTCCTGCTGCTATCACTTTCATACTTGCACATTTTAAAAATACATTGAGTGTTAAAAAAGAAGCACTCTTTACTGATTTTTATTATTGAACATTCTTGTATAGTGGCTGATGGGATGGGAGAGAGGATGGGATTTAGAACTAGCTATAACAGTAATTTCTCATGTTCTCATATACCCCTGCTTTCACGGCACTCTATAGTCAACAACAAAAAGCAATGATAACACCCAACTATCAACTTAAAAGAAATTCATTCCTTTTAGGAAAATGGCTTTCTCTGTTTGCAGTGTGTCATTTTATTTTGTAATATTTATGTGATTAATGCTAGTAATATTTGGAGACTGTTCAGCATTCTCTACAATTTCAGTATAATTCAGTGCAACATCTTTATGTGCAGTAATATTTGATGAGGTCTGATGATTTAGTATTTCTAATTTTACTATCAGATGGAAAAGTTTGCCAGTTTAAGGCTTCTAATTTATTAATGATGTGCTTCAAAAGGTATTGTCTTTATTATATATGGTGTCTGGATATTTTTATGTACAGTTGTTTATGTGAATCCATAATTATAAACCTTTACCCCAGGCGTTGCCTTTATTTATTACCATGCCTGTTCTCTTATTCCTAACCAGCAGTCCTCTTTTCTGTTTATTTTGGTTTTCTCTGAGCCAAATGCCCTAGTAGCTTCAAGCAATACCAAAAAAATAGAGTGTATAGAGTTCAACAGTAAACCAAACTAACAGTTTATAATTCAAATCCCTACCCAATTCTGTTTTTTCACGGCTCGTTTGTTTTACCCTTCTTCCCTGTCATCTGCACCTTCCGAATCTGAAGAAGACAGTACACATGTTGATTTGTGACTCTGAATGTCAGAACTTTCTGTAGACATAGTAGCTAAAGTTCACTCCATGGTATTATGTTTCTAATAGAGAGAAAACTGAACTGGGAATCAGGAAATTGGATTTTTAGCCTCCTCCGATGTGTTGAACTGAAAGGAGCTGTGTTTTCTTTTCTATGTCTTGTACTAGAAAGGCAGTTAGAGCTGGAGGGAGAATACTGTTGAGATTAATGCTGTGATTGAATATGACAATTATATACAAGTTGAAGACAAAGGGATTTTCCTAAAGAGGATGAAAATTATAGAGTCAGGCTTCATGATGGGAAATATAAATGGAACTTCAAAGGTTTCGTATGTGGATAGAAAACAATTAAATAATATGCTTACCACAAACCTGTTCCAACTCCTGGATGATCAGTTGAGTTTGGAAAAAGCCACCTGGTAAAAAAACAAAACCTTTAAGACAGATCTCTATGTTAAAATTATAGCTTGAGAGGCTGGGGTTGTGGCTCAGTGATAGAACACTGGGCTGGCATGTGTGAGGCACTGGGTTAGATCCTCAGCACCACATAAAAATAAAATAAAGGTATAGTGTCGAACTACAACTAAAAAAAATATAAAAATACATAGCTTGATACATTCCTTTGTTGCTGTATATAGCTTAATATGAGAAAAGATTTTTAGAGGAATTAATTCACTATTTACTGAAAACTCAATAATTGGATTACTGATTTGCAGCCAGAGTTACATCAGAAAACAGATGGTCTCATACAATTTATATTTTAATGTGTTTCAAGTATATATTAAGATTGCCATGATAAAAAATTCTAGGATTCTGAATATTGAAAATTCAGTAGAATAATGAACAAAACACTTGAAGAGTCACCTCACATGAAACATCTTATATGAAACAGAAATGGCCAACCAACATATGAAAACAAAGCTATCTTCATTATTATATGTGTGTGTGTGTGTGTGTGTACAATGTCTTAGTCTATTTTTTAATGTTATGATAAAATACTCGAGACAGAGTAGTTTGTAAAGAACAGAAATATATTTAGCATGGTTCTAGAGGCTGGGAAATACATGGTCAAAGTGCCATCATGTTGGTTATTTTGTTGAGGGTCTAATCTCTATTTCCCAGATGGTACCTTGAATACTCCATCCTCTGGAGGACAGGGATGATGTGTCTCTTCATATGACTAGAGGCAAAGGGGCAAAATGGCTGAATACTGAATTTGATTTTTTACAAAATAAAGCCCTTAATCTTATTCATTAGGGGAAAAGCCTTACCTTCAATTAGCCATTAGATTTTAACACTTGAATTTTAGGGGGACATATTCAAATCAGGAGTGATGCCTAATAGACTCCATAAAATGAAAAGATGGGAAAATAAACAAATAAAAACAAGTATTCTAAAGAAGAAAGCCCAGATTCTTACATTGCTAGATAAAGTAGAAATGGCCATATACACATTGTAAAATTCTTTGGCAGAACCTATCAAAGGTGAACACTTGACACACTAAAGAAACAGTAGAAATTCTACTGTCAGGCATATACAGGACATAAATGCATAGAGAGGTTCAACAGAAGATATGCACTTTTCACATGGGCAATATTTGTAAGCAACACAAATTGGAACCCAGTAAAGTGTGCATAAGTAGAAGAACATAAAAAGAAATTGTGGTATTCCACAATGGAACAATTCTTGTGAATATAAAGTTGAGCAAAAGACGCCAGACATAAAAGAATACATACTCTGTGGTTTCAACTATATAATAAACCAAACGAGCAATTGAGGTTAGAAATCAGAATAGCAGTTGTCATTGAGAGCAGATGTTGTGACTGGAAGGGAACACGAGAGGTACTTTTTGAGCTCTGGTAACATTAGGGATTTTTACTTGTGAGCTGACTATATAGGCCTTTACAGTTTGCAAAAATTTATTGAACTGGACACTTATGAAACATATTCTTTTGTTTGTATTATTGGTCAATTAAAAATAAAGTTGTTTTGTGATTAGTCCCTACTCAGTTCAGCTCATTGCATTCACTGATTAGTCAGTCACTTTAAGCTCCATTAAACATAGAGATGATTAAATAGCTAGAATAAGTTTATAACAGACTTGTAAGTCCATGCCATTTCATGAATATGAAAAATCATGCTTTAAACATGATGATAGGAATCCAGAACTCTCAAATTTTCCTCATAGAAGTAGTAGCCATATGAAAAGACTAGTAGAAATAATAGGAAGAAAAACCTTACAATTCACTATCCTATTAATGAATATTGTGATAGAAATAACTTCCTATATCAATTTCAATGAAAATAATGAAAATTTACATGAATATCTTTGGAAAAAGGCTCTTATTTAGAGGTTTTCAAATACATAGACATACTTCTAATCTGCCTGTACCAACAAAGAGTTGTGTAGTCCTTGGCAAGTTATAGTCTGAATCTCATTAACCAATATATTCTGAATTAGATTGGCCAGAACATGAGCAAGATACGACAATCTGCTAGATATATGGGGTCTCTCCTGTGCTGGTGGTCTTCCTTTGCATCTCTGAAACCAACTTAATATTTACTAAACAGTGTCCCTAATTTATTAATATCTGGGAAATAAATGAAAGACATTAATATACAGGTGATCAATGAGTGACTTAGTGTATTACATACTTACTTTATATTTTTAGAATTTATAGGGTATCATTTTTAATCCTCACTGATGATTATCTAATAATGTATTGTCACTTTCAGACAACTAGTAGAGACTGTCCAATTTCTCAAAATTAGGAGAGGAAGTACTTTATCTAAAGAATTTCATGCTCAAGCCTACTTCTCTTATGACTATATAATACTAAAATATGTGGTTGTTGAAAATACATAGAAAGAAACAGTCTTGTGGAATTTCAGAGCTAAAAATGGCTTCAATTTTTATTGGTCTCTAACTCTGTGAAGGATTGTTGTCAAACATATCATGAATATATGTGCAGTAATGGGAAATCCCCTACAATTGTTGGGTACATGCATCATAAATCAACAGCTATAATTGTGAAATATCTCT
Organism: Marmota flaviventris; assembly: GCF_047511675.1. Lineage (NCBI taxonomy): Eukaryota > Metazoa > Chordata > Mammalia > Rodentia > Sciuridae > Marmota > Marmota flaviventris. Next base: position 46,866,623 of record NC_092504.1, on the reverse strand, counting down.
TGTCTTGATTTAAATTGCCTCCAAAATAAATTATACCCATTAGAGAGCCAAAGATGAGCCCATTGTCTACCTTGGTTTATGTATATCCAGAGAAGTAGTTCCTAGTTTGTGATGAGATGCCAAAGAAAATAATAAAGATTACCCCAAACCAAACCAACCAAACAAACAAACAAAAAACCCCCCACATGATTAGACTAACTCAGCCTAAAATTCTGTTGACATTTTCAGTAGCCACCTTACAATATTGTCTGTACTATAGAATTTATTATTTTCAAACCTTGTTATGATGTACTTCACATAGGTTGTACAAGGACCTTAAGTTCCAAAATGGCAAATTCTCAATCTATATATATATATTTTTTGTTAAGGCTATAATATTTCCATTAATTTCAGCAAGTATTTATTGATTGCCTATTATATGGCCTTGCTTTTGTAGAGTAAGAGATACAATAGTGAATAAAACAAAGTTCTCTGATATCAAAGAACTTATGTTCTAGTTCAGAAAAGTAGTCTCCAAGGCAAAAATGGTAAACTGTAATCAACTTCTTTTTCAGAAATGTACATTTTTTTAAATAAGTTAAGTACTCCAAACCCCAATTACTGCCAATTATGGCTAATAAGAGAGGGCTTTGATATTAACTAAAGTTATTAAAAATCATGCCTTTTATGAGCAGAGTCCAATGAATTAATTGGTTTCTATTATTTCTAGTCAAATGAACTTTTTATGTAATTTCATTATTCTTTGAGAAGAGCCATAATTAAAATTCTGATTTGCAAACCTTCCATATAATGTTGATTCTAGGGTGGGTGGAAATACTTTCTAAAATACATTCACAAAAATAAAATGGAAAATTACTTCAATGATTCTGTTGAATTAAGACTAAAAAGGCAGGTAGATATTTAATGATTTTCCTGATAAGGATGGCACTATACGCCTCATCATCACTATTTAAATTTCTGCATAACAAAGCTGAGTTAATTCAGTATAAATTTACAATTCTGTTTATTGCTTTAGTTAGGTTGTGACTTCTTGTGAGAAATGTAAGTAAATTACATAATGATGATGGTAGAGTGGTGGTGAGAAATCCTATTTATAGACTATATTAATTTAGACCAAAACATTGAGAGGAAGAGGAGGCCCATATACAAAGGCACAAGGAGATACTCCTCACATCAAAACATAGTTAAATCATAAATGTGGTAATTATTTAAGGTCTAAGTTAAATGGATTATAAGGGTTAATGAAGATTAGCTCACTTTGTTACTATCACCACTGTATTTTTGAAAATTATTATTTGAATGAAGCACTACTTTAAATCCAACCCTATAACCATGTGAAAAATCATACAAGTATTACATTGTAAATGTGTTAGAGTTCCATTTTTTTTCTGCCTAAGCAGAGTTCTTTTTTTTTTCTACAAATAGTAAATTTGTTCATCTGTATATTTAGTTACCTGATAATAGGAACATGCATACTAATTTTATTGTGGTTTTAAATTAAATAGCATATTCTTTAATATTTTCAGAGTATATTCAAGATAATAAATATTTTTTCAGGTCCTCCCTAAACTTACCTGGGCATTTCTACACAGAAGTCAACATCACTGTTGATGATTGTTTACTATTCTGCTTGGTTGCCACAACAAAATGCTGGAGACTGGTAGCTGAAACACCAGAAATATATGGTTTCGCAGTTTTGGAGGTAAGACGTCCCAGATAAATGTGCTGGCAGATGACTTTTCTAATGAGGCCTCTGACTTGTGGGCAGCCATTTCTCCCCTGTGTTTCCATGACCTTTCCTCTGTGTAGGCTTGGTGTCTCTTCCTCTTCTTCTAAGGATCCCATTCCTATTGGCTCAGGGCCTCTTTCAACCTTCTTTACCTTTTTAAAGGCCCTCTCTCTAAATGTAGTTACCTTGGGCTGAGGGATTCAACATAGAAATTAGAAGTAGGGTGAGGTAAGGCAGAATTCAGTCCATTTCAAGATGTTCAAATATTACTCTTTTTTTTCAAATAAACTTTTTATTATAGAACATTTTTATGTTTACCCCCAAATTATGAAGATGGTATGGAGCATTACCATATGCACTATATTCAGTGTCCCTTTTTATTAACTCATATAAAAATATGTTCATTTGTTACAATTAATGAACCAATATTCATACATTAATATTACAGTCCATGTTTTACTAATGTTCAATTTTTATCTCATGTTTCTTCTTTCTTTCTTATTTTTATTCCTTCCTTCCTCACTTTCCCTCTCTCCCTTCCTTCCAAACACACACACACACACACACACACACACACACATCCACACATCTCTCTCTCTCCCTGTCTCTCTCCTTCTCTCTCTCTTTTTTTCTCCCACTCAGGATAACATTACAGTTAGTAGTCATTAGGCCCCACATGACTATGGTAGCATCTCATATTTTTTCTTGTTTTTGATAATCTTGACACTTTTGAAGATCGTGATTTATTTATTTATTTATTCATACATACGTATGTACCAGGGATTGAATTCATGGGCACTCCAACACTGAGCCACATCTCCAGCCCTATTTTGTATTTTATTTACAGACAGGGTCTCACTGAGTTGCTTCATGCCTTACTGTCTCTGAGGATGGCTTCGAACTCTTGATCCTCCTGTCTCAGCCTCCCAACCTACTGGGATTACAGGTGTGTGCCACCATGCTCAGATCTAGGTCATATGTTTCACAGAAGCAGTGGGATTTTGTTCAAAGTTGAACTGGGCTTGTGCATTTTGAAAGAACTGACCACAGAGATAACAGTGCTATTTTTATTACACCATATGAAGAATTCATATTATCAATTTGACTTATTATTGAAGATGTTAATTTTAATCATTTATCTCAGACAGTATTTGTCAGGTTTCTCCACTGTGAAGTTACTGTTTGCTTGCTCCACTTTCCATACTGTATTCTCTGAGAGACAGTTACTATGCTCTGCCCATACTTAAGAAGAACGAAGCAGTTATATCCTCTTCTTAAGAGCAGAGTATCTTTATAAATTATTTGGAATTTTTTTGCACTGGTCACTGTTTCTTCACTTATTCATTTAATAATTTATATTTTGGTTGTACTCATGTACAATTATTTGATACTTTATAGTCCAGTATTACTTTATTTAGTTGCCCAAATTTTTATGGCTTTGGCTACTGGTAATCTTCTCACTTGGCTCCTGTCTTTCTTTAACATAACTCCATTATTGTGCCTTTTAATTAAAAAAAAAAATTGAGCAATTCCTTACTCTCTGGCACTACAAGGAATTCCAGGTTCTTCTTGTATATTTTCTGGACCAATCCTAGAATCAGCTACTTTGCCAAAGTGCTCTAATCCCTTTTTGCTGGACTATGATATTAGAGATCAAGATTGGGGTATTAGATGTGCTCCTTGTTACTGGGATGTGTTGCTTTTAAGCCTTTTCAGCTTCTCAGTACAAGGAGATACATGCACATATGTAGTGCTGTGCACATTATGAAATTTGTATATTTAATGTATGTCAAGCTAACATTTTTACTGATGTCCCAACTTCAATAAATCACTATCTGGGTCTTTGCTGATCCTCTCCCCTTTCTTATCAGCAACTTCCCACTTCAGTACTTTCAAATTTCAATCCAATTATCTTCCCTTCAATTGCTTAATTATTGTTTAATTAAATAAAACAACTGTACATAGCACCATACCTTGGTTAAGTAGTTTACCACAGAAGTATGGGTGAACAATTTGATGCTTGTGTTGTGGGCATCTTATCCAATAAATCGTTGTGAAACTCAATGAATCTCTCCCACTAAGTTTTTTTTCTAAGAGATTCACAGTTTCAGGTCTTATATTTATGCTTTTAGTCCATATTCAGTTGATTTTGTTATTGTGTGAGATAAGAGTCCAATTTCGATCTTTTGCATGTGTATTTCACCGTTTCCCACTACCATTTTGTTGAGGAGACAAATCTTTCACCATTATGTTCTTGACACCCTTGTTGAAGATCCGCTGGCTGTGTCTGTGTGGGTTTCTTTCTCAACTGATGCTATAGAAATAGAAAAGATCATTAGACACTATTATGAATGACATGCCACTAATTCAGATAGCCTAGAAGAAATGAACAAATTAACAAATTCTCCAGGACTTACTCATTGGTAAATTCTACCAAACATTTAAAGCATTAACACCAATACTTTTTAATAACTTTCAAAAAATAGAAGAAAATAAAGCACTTCCAAATCTATTTTATGAACCCAACATTACACAATCACTATTATTTTAAAATAATAGAGTTTTTTTAAAGGTCAGTGTTGGGTTCTGTTTGAGTATAATTTGTCTGTAGAAAGTTATTCATGGTGTATGATATAATTGGAACCAAGATAAACAGGCTCCTCAGGAGTTGAGCTGTGTTGAAGATTCCTGTACATGTAGGCAACGGAGGTGTCCTAATTCTCATTTTCACCTTCTGTTGTTTATTTTGGATTGAACCTAAGTATTTCTCCTTTGGAGTCTCTTTCAAGGTAAGTCACTTTTTAATCCTGTGTTATAATATAACCCCTTTGGTGTTTGGTATAATACACTTTAGGAGAGGATGTGCTCTATAAACTTCAGATTTATTCTCATTCCTTTGTGGCATGGGTCCTTCTTTTGGGTGTAGTTCTCTTGTTTCTTCATTGTATAATATTTTGCTCCCTTAGGTGAGACAGGCAGGCCAGCAGGGACTGGAGGTGTAAGGGGTGAGTTTCCTTCTTCAGCAGAGCCAAAGATCTGCTGAAGTCGCTCCCCCTGAAGAGCATGTCTTTATTAAGAAAAAGACTGTGAGGTTTTCCTAAGCATTCTTTTTCTCCTGCCAGTCATAATGGGATCTTTCTTGGATCTTCACTGAGATCCTTTTATAAAACCTGGGGGTAAATCTATAACAGTGTGAGGAGCTTCCTAAGATAAAGCTGCCAGAATCTTTTGCTCTGATACTTGTGGATTTTCAGCCCCCAGCAGTTCATCAAATTACCACTTAAGTGTTCCTACCAGTGTGTGGCTCCAGTAACTTCTGATCTAGTTAAGCAGATCTCAGCTCTGACTCTCTATTTTTCTGTCTCTCCACCTTTTGGGGTGACATTTTTTCCTAAGACCTTAGTCCTCTGATGGGTCAAAAAAGTAATTGGTTTTTCAGTTCCTTGAGTTTTCTTGTGAAAAGGGAACTGATGACTTCCAATCACTTTATGTGTCAGAGCTAAAACTGGCAGTCTCGTATTTTTCTTTTAAAGATTTATGTGGCCAGATGTTTACCCAGACTCTCAATACAAACATCTGTAGCCGTTTAGGCAGTTTAACAAAATGCTAATAATTTCCTTTATGTATTCAGAGCAAATGACCATCTGTAACTGCTGTGGTCAATTAAATTGTATATGGTCACTATGTATGGCAAATTCTGAGTTCATGTAGAAACTAACTTTTTGTTCTTAAGTCTTGAGTTCATGTGGTTTAATAGCTATCATAAACATCTTAGTTAAATTTTCAAAATATCCAGATTACAGCTGTGGTAGTCAGAGTCCTAATTAGCTCCTTGGATTCCAAACATGCTTATATACATGCTCTGGGTAATTCCTCTCCCAGTGAGAGGGACATGTCATGTGATGAGATATCCTTTCTATGATTATATCACACTATATGACAGAAGAGACTTTAAAGATGTAATTAAGGTTCCCAATCAGTGACTCTGAGTTAATCAAAAAAGAGATTATTCTGCTTTGATTTATTTTAATCATATGAGGCATTGAAAAGGTCAAAAAGATTCAAGGCAAGAGGGATTCTTCCTGCTGACCTTGAAAAGACAAAGCCCCTTTTGGGAATTACTTATTGAGGGGGTTACATGGCAAGAAATTGATGGTGATTGATCTCTAAGGCTCAGAGTTTTCTTTAACATATGGAGAAAAAAAGGTGTATTCAGTTCCTATAGTCACAAAGAGCTAAACTCTTTAAACAACCAGTAAGTTTGGAAGAGAAATTGAACCTCCAATGCAAATACAATCCTCACAAACACCTTGATTTCAGCCTAGTGAAAACTGCTGGGGATGGGTCTCAGCTAACCCATAATGAGTTTTGAGTCTTGGAAACTGAGATAATGAATGTATGCTGCTTCATACTGCTAATCTGTAAAAAAAATTAATAGAAAAAGCTGGGTGAAAATGCACAATGTGAAAGTATTTGATTATTTTGTTAACATTAGCCCTATTGGAAACATAATCAGAATTTAGATCTACAAGAATTAAATTCCATTTTTATTCTTATATTTAACTTCTTAAATATAAGACTAATCTATAGACATGCATAGGTGTGTTGCCACCTTCAGTGGGTTGTGATTTCCATGTGGTCAGTGCAACCAAATAACATGGGATTACCCAGGAGCACTACAAAATTCAAGCATTGAAAATTTACCAGTTTGATGCTAGCTGTTGACAGGCAGGTAGCAAACAATTCCAAGATCTGTATTTGTTTCACAGTATTAATTTGCTTAACTGTAATTTTAAGAAGAATAAATATGATAGATCTGTGTGTACCTAATTAGCATACAAAAGTGTTAATTAATATGTCAAAGACAGACCAAATAGATAAAGACTAGAAATCCTTCACTGAGAAGTAAAATGGCAAAGAACACCAAAGAATAAATAATGAGAATAAAAAAGAAACACTCTGATTAATCAAATGAAAAAAATTACAGGTGAAAAACTAATGCTTAAAATGCAAAGAACTAAAGAGGAGTATGTGTTGAACTGTGAGAGCTGTGTTGTTTTCTTCCCCCTCACTTTGTTAGGTCTGCCTTCCTGTGATTTTCATCTGGAACTATTTGAGTTTCAACTTTCATAGTTGTAATAAGCCATTATTCTATGTAGTTAGCTTTCCAGAGCCAGAATTTTCTGTGTTCAAAAGTCTAGAATTAAATTGTCAAAATTTGAATTTTTACCTTCTTATGTGCAGCTCCCTGAGAATGAGATCATGTTTATCATGAATAAGATAAAATGGTACTGTACTATATTTTTATATAATATTCTTAATATTTTAAGAGAGGAATTCAAAAATAGAAACAAATATCCATCTTACTATGTAAATTGTCATATATTTTTATTATACTAGAGAAATATTTTAAAAATCATCCCCACTTAAAAAATCTTTAGCATAGTGGACTTGTTTTCAAAAGTTGTTTATATTTCTGTTTTTCTGAATGTATTCCCAATTTGTTATCATTTTCTTTGTGGTTCTTTACCTTGAGGATTTAAGACTCCTCAAATTCTCAAAAAAGGATGCCTATCTGCCTCCCTATTTGAGACCCAAATTCCTGTGTACAACCTCTTTGTTGGTTGAAAATTACTTCTCCACTAACTCCACTGTGAATTGTGGTCTGAATTCTTCCTTACCATCTCCCATTTTAAGAGTCTACTTAAAATGCAGGCTCTTTGGGCACTTTTGTCTTCCTGTGTCTTCAGTAACTCCTCTTCAGCCTCTTGTTAACTCTGTCTCTGGTATCTGCAGTGCATGACCTCCTTTAGATTTGGGGGAATCCTTTGAGTTTCACTTGCTTTATTTTCTCTCTCTCTCTCTCTCTCTCTCTCTCTCTCTCTCTCTCTCTCTTTTAAATCTGCTCATCACTTCCTACTTGATTATATTGTGAGTTACCAAGGCATCACAACGTGTGGTATAATTTTTTTTGCTCATGTTATTTTTATGTTTCAGTGTTACATCAATTCTCTTTTACCCCTTTTCTTGTCTAGTGGATAATGTTTAAGATTGACAGTTACGATGTTTTTTATAATAATAGGTGTGATATTTGTTGCTGTATACTGTTGGCATATTCTTACCTATCTTTATTAAATAACATTTTGAACACCTGAAAAGACATGAACTTATACTGAATATGGATGAGAAAATAGAAAGTCTTTATATATCTAACAAAGAAGAAGACTGCTGATGTTTTCCTTTTTACCTGAAATAATTTTGTTCAGTTAAAAATGCTCCAGTTTTCTTTTTTAAAGCCAATGAGCCAATCTCCTGATGTCTTTTAGGTGCCCTCTAAAATAAAGAGGAGACAATTTGTTATGTGTGTAAATAATCATTGACATATATTAAGTATGCTTCTTTCCTGAAATATCTGTATAATAAATCTTTATTTAAATCATACTGCAACAATGCTTAAACTACTTTTCTACTTCATAGCCCTTTCTTCTTTTGTGTACAAATTAGTTTGTAATTAAATAATTGGACTAATTTTGTAATCAGGGAAACTAGAATTTATTTTCTAATGTCATAAGGTATTATAAAAGAAAACAGGTTCACAGAGGAATCCTGTATTGAAAATCTACTTACAAACTTTGAATTACATCACTGTGCCATAGGTGAACTCGGTGCTCAAGTGCCAGTTTTGGAAACCACTTTTCAACATCTTAAAGAATTCCCTTTTTCAAAGCAGTGACAGTGAATGACTTGTGAGATGGCATGCTTTGCTAAATAGAATCAGTGTGCATTTTCCTCCAAATAAATTATCCAATGTACAGTAAAATTAATTTTTTAAAATAAATTAGAATTTAAAAAAGGAGTTGTGGTATTATGGGTTGAAACCCAGAGACAAATTAATATTTGGCATCGTTATTATATTAGTGCTAATATCTTCTTTAGATGTACAATTTAATATTAAAGATTTGTAAATGTTTATTTAAAGATGATAAAAAATGAATATGTATGTTGTATCATTATGTTACATTGCTATATTGAATGAGAACAACTCTGCTTTACTTGTTTGATATGGTCATGGTGTTTTGAAAATGTTTTTAAATTGGTAATATTCTACTAAATTGCAAAGTGATGTCAGTAGGGGGCATGTATTATCTATTTGAGTTAAACTACCATGAAAACATACAGAGAATCTTCATATATCAATGAAAACAATCTAATCATCAAGGAATTGTTTTACCCAAATGTTGTAACTACTATTAAAAGTTGTGAGCTGTTCATGATGGCATATTTCTGTAATCCTAGTGGCTTGGGAGGCTGAGGCAGGAGACTGCGAGTTCAAAGCCAACCTCAGCAACTTAGTGAGGCCCTAAGCAACTCTGTGAGACCCTGTCTCTAAATAATATAGAAAATAGGGCTGGGGATGTGGCTCCGTGGTCCAGTGCCCCTGAGTTAAAACCAATAAATAAATAAATAAATAAATAAATAAATAAATAAATAAATAAGCAAGCAAGCAAAACATTGTGTTATGATCAGTTTGAAATATTTGCACAGTTCTTACTAGTTATTTGTTGTCAGATGAATAAAAGGACTGGCAGAGTTATAGATTGAACAGTTCAGAGAAAAATAATGCAATCAAATAGTAGTAACATTAAAATCATTATTGTACAATTATAGTAAAAGCAATATCTGCTATCAACTTCTTGAATATTTATGTGTATGTTACTGAGTATAATGTTTCTGGTGGTGTTCTGATCACTTTCTAAGGGTAAAATCATTTATTTCCCACAATAATATTATGTAGTAGTTATTATTTTCCAACTTATAGTCGATAAAAAACTCGATACAGAGAGAAATCAAATAAATACAAGGAAGTACTTAATACCATCAACCCAAGATGGCTCACATTGTCCTTTCCTTTCTCTCATGAAGCAGACAGACTAGCTGGACCTGATCATGGAGTTCTTTGTTTTATGCAGAGGTTTCTAGCATGTAATGGGCTTGCTGAGGATATTCAACAATGATTTGTCATGACATGCAACTGAATCAGTAAGGGTCACTCAAGGTGAATTGGGCTGTCTACTAAATAACCAAACAGAGACAGAAAATACCTTTTTTGGGGTGTTCAGTGATGGCTCCTCAATCTCAGCTTCCACAAGAGAGGCAAGAAAAGCAGGCAAAGAGAGAGAACATGCCTGAAACCTATTTATTGAGGGGGAAGCATTGGAGAAAGTTCAACCCAAATAAGGCAAGGGATTGGGTTTCAGGAGGATGTAGCCCAGTCCCACTGGGTGACACCCACTCCCAGAGCTTTAATTCCTTGCTTAGGGAAGGTGCAGTCCACCTGCTTTTGAGCTGCGATTGGAAGTCAGTTCTATACCTTCACTGCTCAAGGCTAAGGGTATGTGCTCAGCTCCGACATGCTCAGCTGCTGTTCATTGTGGTCCCAGACAAAGATTCATGTGAACAACATAATGGTCTCACTGGACAAGAGAAATCATCCTTTAGTTAGATGTCCATCATGAACACTCACTCTGTTTCTGTCTCTCTCTGTCTGGGCCTTGGGACATGTTCACACATGGCCAAGGGATCAGATAATCTGTGGAACTATTGAAAAGCAGGTTATTGGTCTGGAAGTTACACTATATAAATAATACAAATGAAAGCAAGCATTATGATAACTACTACTAATAATAATAATAGAAAGATATCTTGTAGTAAAATAATAGTAAGTTATGTTTTTGATGTTTATATCTCACCAAATAGTTCTCAAATTGATTATTTGTATAACTAGTAAAGCAATATTATTGAGAATATTTTATTATCGTCCTAACTTTGAAAAAAGGAGCTACGTTTCCAGGAGATGGGTCGCACAGCCAGAACTTAGTAAAACCAAGTCTTGTCATTCCTGTCTTTTAGTAACAAACATCCCTAAGATTTACTAGTTTAAAACAGTATGGTTGATCCTTCAGGTCCATGATTTGGGCTGAATTTCACTGGTCATGGCCAGACTTTCTCCAGCATGTGCAGTCAATTGCTGGTCAGCCATGTAGCTCTGAAGGTTGGCTGATGGTGAGCTGAAATGAAGGGGAGGACTGAGCCAGTATCTCTCATCTAACAGTGTTCTAAAATTAGTAAAAGGAAAAATGCTACAATGTTCCTTCACTTTTCAAGTTTTTGCTTGTATCTCATTTCTGTTATCTCACTGGTCAAAGAAAGTGACATGGCCAAGTTTAGTGTAGGTGGTTGCGGACCACCCAACAACATTGGTAGAAAGAGATGTGAACTGCTTGAGGCCATAATTGTAAGGATCTACCAAACATACTTAAAGGATAAAGCCCCTCCAGTTTGATAGGTCCTATGACAGTTATTTCTAAGGGCACATTGATTATTGATTCAAAAAGAAATGAAAGTGTAAAATCTTTCAAAGGTTATGGAGAGAGTGTGGTGTAATGTAACAGTCATTTAAATCTCAAGCTATAAATCTCTAAAGATTTTTATAACACATTGTTCCTGAGAATTGTTCTTTCAAGAGATGAATATTCTCATCAAAAATGTTTAGAAAATGCTTATATTCCTGTTTATATTATCCTGAGATTACACATTAGCACATATAATAGTTAGTTGTTTGTGTCAACTTTTGACTGCCCAGACATTTGATTAAATATAATTCTGGATGTGTCTGTAAGGATATTTCTGGATGTGACTAACATTTGAAAGAGAGTGCCTTTATTAATGTGGGGTGGGATTCTTATCCCATCACCTGAAGAACTAAATATGACAAAAAGAGGAAATTTTTCCTTTCTGACTGCTCAACCGGAATATCAGTCTTTTTTCAGCTCTTGAATGCAAAGTGAAAAATTGTCTCTCATTGGGTCTTGAGGCTGCCTGATTTCAAATTTAACTTACACATTGGCTTTCCTGGTACTTAGGACAAAATGAAATGGCGTAATGTACTTATTCTTGCATAGAAGTTTCTAAGCAAAGCAGAGCTTTCAGTGAGATTCTTCTGAGTTACATCTTTTTTGGGAAAGGCTGATTACTAGATGGAAGATTTATATGTTTGATAAGAAGATAATATAATAAACAATAGTAATGACAGTCCCATATAGTTCTCGGTCATCCTTAAGTTTCAGAGTATGTGTTACCTCATTTATAACATAACTCATGAACAAAAAAGCAGGACTTTTGATATGGCCACATAGTCACAAACTACTAGAAAGTTCTACTGGTTGACAGATCAACTACTCGAAAGCAGAAAGAGTGTCATGAATACCTTGTCCTTACAGATTCAGAATATGAGGTTGATAAAGAACAAATAACATGGACAAAATGGATCACTCTGAAATATCAAAATAATAGTTTTAGGTTAAATTTTTTTTATTGCATCTAATAAGTAAAGATTACATTAAATATCCCTTACTCTAACCAATCTCAAAAATGGAAACTTCAACACTGTGGTGTCTGGGTGAAAGTGATTTCATTCTTTTCCCTTAATGTTCTGTGCCTCCCATAAAGTTTATTTTAGCTGGAACCAACTAATGTTATTCATTCATATATATATATATATATATATATATATATATATATATATATATTCATTCATATATATATATATATATATATATATATATATATGATGGAGTAATCATTATTATACTACTTCTCCAGTTGGTGTATAATTAATAGAGGATTCTGTCATTTTTCTCATCTTTTGTACATTGTGACCTATTCGCACAAGGATGAGGAAGCTAGAAAACTTTTGGCTACAACAATTCATCATCAATGTTCATAGCAGCTCAAGTCACAATAGCTAAACTGTGGAATCAACCTAGATGCCCTTCAACAGATGAATGGATAAAAAATGGTGGTATATTTACACAATGGAATATTGCTCAGCATTAAAAGAGAATAAAATTATGGCATTTGCAGGTAAATGGATGGAGTTGGAAAATATCAGGCTAAGCAAAGTAAGTCAATCCCCAAAACACCAAAGGCTGAATGTTCTCTCTTGTAAGTGGATGCTGATTCATAATGGTGGGGGGGGGCGGGTGGTAGGGATGGAGGAACTTTGATTGGGCAAAAAGGAGGGAGGAAAGGGGAGGGCCATGAGGGCAGGAATGATGGTGGAACGAGATGAACATCATTACCCTAGGTACATTTATGACTGCACATGTGGTGTGACTCTACATCATTTACAACCAGAGAAATGAAAAGTTGTGCTCCATTTGTGTACAATGAATTGAAATGCATTCTGTTATCATGTATAACTACTTAGAACAAATTTAAGAAAGAAAAATTATTACTATATTTCTAACTGCATATATAAAATCTACTGCTTCTTTAAAGAGATGTGCAGAAATATGAGCATTTTCTTATACTATTTGTTGGTGATTGATAGAAGTCAGACTGATACAATGATGATAAAATGTTTCTTTTTGTGTCTATAGTTACATTTTTCTTCCATCACAGACTAGACCTAATCAAGAACAATTTATTTTTTATATTCTTATTTTTCTTCTCAAAGGCCTTGGGCAAAAGTTAGTTAATAGATGAATTTCTAGAAACCCAAATCTCTACTGGGACAGTCAATTAATTTGAAAACCATATTGAGAAAGAGGAAATGAGATCTTTATTTATGCAAAAAATACAATGAAATGAAAATCATCTTTAGAGTTCTCCAGTATGAAGCTTGATATCTAATCATCTCTTTCCTGAGCGTAGATCATAATTCAGCCAACTCTTTTTCCTCACCATGCATTTCACAATCCAGTTAAAATCTTAATCCCGTTATTATTTTTCCCTGAATAGTGCATCTGAATGCAATCTTTTTCTTTTCATCTTCCAAATCAATATTTTCTACACTGTTTATGTTATCTTTTTTCACACGTAGGTGAATAATGTCATGGTTAAGAGCATGAATCACAGATCTTAAGGACTGAGGTTCAAGTCTAGCTCCACATTTATTTGCACTATTCACCTGATTCTTTCATGTTCCTGTCAGTTAATCTCCATGAGGTATGACAGGCACATATGCCATTTAGGTTATTATAAAAATATTTAATAAAATGTCTGATACATACTCTGAGTTTTAAAAAAAATGATCTTGTATCATAAGCTTTATGAAAATTCTCAATGTTATATTTCTAGTTATAGTTTAGATACAAAGGATGGGACAAATTTATAACATTTATTTTTTTTAACATCCACATTGACAGTGCAATGTCTTGCTCCTAGTTGGTACATAAAAATACTTGTAGATAAATAGTTGTCTGATACTAGCTAAAAAATGAATAAAAAGTAAAGATAAAGGGTAAACTATTTCTATATGGACAATACTAACATTAAAATTAATATCTGGGTGTCAACATTTAGCATCTATGTTAAATCAATAGAGTAAATGCTAACATATTAGACAAAGATTCTTTCAGGCTATGTTCACATAAGCTGTAATTCTTGTACTATGATATATTTTTTTAATTTTTTATTGTTGGTTGTTCGAAACATTACAAATTTTTTGATATATCATATTTCACACTTTGATTCAAGTGGGTTATGAACTCCCATTTTTACCCCATATACAGATTGCAGAATCACATCAGTTACACATCCATTGATTTACATATTGCCATACTAGTGTCTGTTCTGTTCTGCTGCCTTTCCTATCCTCTACTATCACCCCTCCCCTCCCCTCTTCTCTCTCTACCCCCTCTACTGTCATTCATTTCTCCCCCTTGTATTATTTTCCCCTTTCCCCTCACTTCCTCTTGTATGTACTTTTGTATAACCCTGAGGGTCTCCTTCCATTTCCATACAATTTCCCTTCTCTCTCCCTTTCCCTCCCACCTGTCATCCCTGTTTAATGTTAATCTTCTTCTCCTGCTCTTCGTCCCTACTCTGTTCTTAGTTACTCTCCTTATATCAAAGAAGACATTTGGCATTTGTTTTTTAGGGATTGGCTAGCTTCACTTAGCATAATCAGCTCTAATGCCATCCATTTCCCTGCAAATTCTATGATTTTGTCATTTTTTAATGCAGAGTAATACTCCATTGTGCATAAATGCCACATTTTTTTTTTATCCATTCGTCTATTGAAGGGCATCTAGGTTGGTTCCACAGTCTTGCTATTGTGAATTGTGCTGCTATGAACATCGATGTAGCAGTGTCCCTGTAGCATGCACTTTTTAGGTCTTTAGGGAATAGACAGAGAAGGGCAATAGCTGGGTGAAATGGTGGCTCCAATCCCAGCTTTCCAAGAAACCTCCATACTGCTTTCCAAATTGGCTGCACCAATTTGCAGTCCCACCAGCAATGTACAAGTGTACCCTTTTCCCCACATCCTCACCAGCACTTGTTGTTGTTTGACTTCATAATGGCTGCCAATCTTACTGGAGTGAGATGGTATCTTAGGGTGGTTTTGATTTGCATTTCTCTGACTGCTAGAGATGGTGAGCATTTTTTCATGTACTTGTTGATTGACTGTATGTCCTCCTCTGAGAAGTGTCTGTTCAGGTCCTTGGCCCATTTGTTGATTGGGTTGTTTGTTATCTTATTGTCTAATTTTTTGAGTTCTTTGTATACTCTGGATATTAGGGCTCTATCTGAAGTGTGAGGAGTAAAGATTTGTTCCCAGGATGTAGGCTCCCTATTTACCTCTCTTATTGTTTCTTGCTGAGAAAAAACTTTTTAGTTTGAGTAAGTCCCATTTGTTGGTTCTAGTTATTAACTTTTGTGCTATGGGTGTCCTATTGAGGAATTTGGAGCCCGACCCCACCGTATGTAGATCGTAGCCAACTTTTTCTTCTATCAGACGGCGCGTCTCTGATTTGATATCAAGCTCCTTGATCCATTTTGAATTAACTTTTGTGCATGGCGAGAGAAAGGGATTCAGTTTCATTTTGTTGCATATGGATTTCCAGTTTTCCCAGCACCATTTGTTGAAGATGCTATCCTTCCTCCATTGCATGCTTTTAGCCCCTTTATCAAATATAAGATAGTTGTAGTTTTGTGGATTGGTTTCTGTGTCCTCTATTCTGTACCATTGGTCCACCCGCCTGTTTTGGTACCAGTACCATGCTGTTTTTGTTACTATTGCTCTGTAGTATAGTTTGAAGTCTGGTATCGCTATACCACCTGATTCACACTTCCTGCTTAGCATTGTTTTTGCTATTCTGGGTCTTTTATTTTTCCATATGAATTTCATGATTGCTTTCTCTATTTCTACAAGAAATGCCGTTGGGATTTTGATTGGCATTGCATTAAACCTATAGAGAACTTTTGGTAATATCGCCATTTTGATGATGTTAGTTCTGCCTATCCATGAACAGTGTATATTTTTCCATCTTCTAAGATCGTCTTCTATTTCTCTCTTTAGGGTTCTGTAGTTTTCATTGTATAAGTCTTTCACCTCTTTTGTTAGGTTGATTCCCAAGTATTTTATTTTTTTTTTTGAAGATATTGTGAATATAGTGGTTGTCCTCATTTCCATTTCAGAGGATTTGTCGCTGATATACAGGAATGCCTTTGATTTATGCGTGTTGATTTTATATCCTGCCACTTTGCTGAATTCATTTATTAGCTCTAATAGTTTCTTTGTAGACCCTTTTGGGTCTGCTAGGTATAGAATCATGTCAACTGCAAATAGTGATAATTTATGTTCTTCTTTTCCTATTTTGATGCCTTTAATTTCTTTCGTCTGTCTAATTGCTCTGGCCAGTGTTTCGAGAACTATGTTGAACAGAAGTGGAGAGAGAGGGCATCCCTGTCTTGTTCCAGATTTTAGAGGGAATGCCTTCAATTGTTCTCCATTCAGAATGATGCTAGCCTGAGGCTTAGCATAGATTGCTTTTACAATATTGAGGTATGTTCCTGTTATCCCTATTTTTTCTAGAGTTTTGAACATAAAGGAATGCTGTACTTTTTTGAATGCTTTTTCAGCATCTATCGAGATGATCATATGGTTCTTATTTTTAAGTCTATTGATGTGGTGAATAACATTTATTGATTTCCATATATTGAACCAGCCTTGCATCCCAGGGATGAATCCTACTTGATCATGGTGCACAATTTTTTTGATATGTTTTTGTATCCGATTCGCCAGAATTTTATTGAGGATTTTTGCATCTAGGTTCATTAGAGATATTGGTCTGTAGTTTTCTTTCTTTGAAGTGTCTTTGTCTGGTTTAGGAATCAGGGTGATGTTGGCCTCGTAGAATGAATTTGGAAGTTCTCCCTCTTTTTCTATTTCCTGAAGTAGCTTGAAAAGTATTGGTATTAGTTCCTCTTTAAAGGTTTTGTAAAACTCTGCTGTATACCCATCCAGTCCTGGGCTTTTCTTAGTTGGTAGTCTTTTGATGGTTTCTTCTATGTCCTCAATTGATATTGGTCTGTTTAGGTTGTCTATATCCTCCTGACTCAATCTGGGCAGATCATATGACTTAAGAAATTTATCTATGCCTTCACTATCTTCTAATTTATTGGAGTATAAGGATTCAAAATAATTTTTGATTATCTTCTGTATTTCTGAAGTGTCTGTTGTGATATTGCCTTTTTCATCCCGTATGCTAGTAATTTGAGTTCTCTCTCTTCTTCTCTTCACTAGCATGGCTAAGGGTCTGTCGATTTTGTTTATTTTTTCAAAGAACCAACTTTTAGTTTTGTCAGTTTTTTCAATTGTTTCGATTTTATTAATTTCAGCTCTGATTTTAATTATTTCTTGCCTTCTACTTCTTTTGCTGTTGTTTTGCTTTTCTTTTTCTAGGATTTTGAGATGAAGTATGATATCATTTATTTGTTGGTTTTTTCTTTTTTTAAGGAATGAACTCCAAGCAATGGAACTGCTTTCAATGTGTCCCATACATTCCGATATGTTGTGTCTGTGTTTTCATTTATCTCTAAGAATTTTTTAATTTCCTCCTTGATGTCTTCTATAACCCATTGATCATTCAGTAACCTATTGTTCATTCTCCAAGTGATGTATGCTTTTTCCTTCCTTCTTTTATCGTTGATTTTCAGTTTCATTCCATTATGATCAGATAAGATGCATGGTATTATCTCTACTCCTTTATATTGTCTAAGAGTTTCCCTGTGACATAATATATGATCTATTTTTGAGAAGGATCCATGTGCTGCTGAGAAAAAAGTGTAACTGCTTGATGTTGGCTGGTAAATTCTATATATGTCAATTAAGTCTAGGTTATTAATTGTGTTATTGAGTTCTATAGTTTCCTTATTCAACTTTTGTTTGGAAGATCTGTCCAGTGGAGAGAGAGGTGTGTTGAAGTCTCCCATGATTATTGTATGGTGGTCTATTAGACTCTTGAACTTGAGAAGAGTTTGTTTGATGAACATAGCTGCACCATTGTTTGGGGCATATATATTTATGATTTTTATGTCTTGTTGGTGTATGGTTTGCTTAAGCAGTATGTAGTGTCCCTCTTTATCCCTTTTGATTAACTTTGGCTTGAAATCTATTTTATTTGATATAAGTATGGACACTCCTGCTTGTTTCCGAAGTCCATATGAGTGATATGATTTTTCCCAACCTTTCACCTTCAGCCTATGTATGTCTTTTCCTATCAAATGCGTCTCCTGTAGGCAGCATATTGTTGGGTCTTGTTTTGTGATCCATTCTACTAGCCTGTGTCTCTTAATTGGTGAGTTTAAGCCATTAACATTTAGGGTTATTATTGAGATATGGGTTGTTCTTCCAGCCATATTTGTTTATTTATGTTACTAAACATGGTTTGTTTTCCTCTTTGATTATTTTCCCCCCTTTACTGTACTACCTCCCACTGTTGGTTTTCATTGTTATTTTCCATTTCCTCTTCCTGTAATGTTTTGCCGAGGATGTTTTGAAGAGATGGTTTTCTAGCTGCAAATTCTTTTAACTTTTGTTTATCGTGGAAGGTTTTAATTTCATCTTCCATCTTGAAGCTTAATTTTACTGGATACACAATTCTTGGTTGGAACCCATTTTCTTTCAGGGTTTGAAATATGTTATTCCAGGATCTTCTAGCTTTCAGAGTCTGTGTTGAAAGATCAGCTGTTATCCTGAATGCCTTACCCCTAAATGTAATCTGCTTCCTTTCTCTTGTAGCTTTTAAAATTCTCTCCTTATTCTGTATGTTGGGCATCTTCATTATCATGTGTCTAGGTGTGGATCTCTTATGATTTTGCTCATTCTGGGTCCTGCAGGCTTCTAGGATTTGGAATTCTGTCTCATTCTTCAAGTCTGGGAAGTTTTCTCCTATTATTTCATTGAATAGATTGCTCATTCCTTTGGTTTGGAGTTCTGTACCTTCCTGTATCCCAATAACTCTTAAGTTTGGTCTCTTTATGTTATCCCATATTTCTTGGATGTTCTGCTCATGGTTTCTTAACAGTCTTGCTGAGCTGTCTATGTTCTTTTCAAGTTGAAATACTTTGTCTTCATTGTGTGATGTTCTATCTTCTAAGTGTTCTACTCTGCTGGTAGTATTCTCCATTGAGTTTTTAAGTTGTTTTATTGCTTCCTGCATTTCTAGCATTTCTGTTTGTTGTTTTTTATAACCTCTATCTCCCTGTATATTTGATCCTTTGCTTCCTGGATTTGTTTGTGTAATTCATTGTCGAAGTGATCTTTCATTGTCTGATTTTGCTGTCTAATGTCTTCCTTGATACTCCAGATCATCTGAAGCATGTATATCCTGAATTCTTTATCTGACATTCCATCTGCTGCAGCTGTTACCTCTTATAAAGTTGAGTTGACCTGCATTGCTTGTGGTCCTTTCTTTCCTTGTCTTTTCATACTGCTTGTGTTTCTTTCTGCTTGGTGAAACTGTTGTGTTTTTGAAATGTTTTTTTCCCCTATATATTTATATTGCTCTTGTATAGTTGAAAAGTCTCCCTTGCAGGGCCGGGCGGCGGTCTGCCTACTTTGCAGGCGCGGGCGGCGGCTCTGCTCTGCCCCTCCTCCAATTGGTGTGACTTGTCTACCATGCCCGCGGACCCCTGGGCCAGTTCTGCCGGTCGGTCGCAGGTCTGCCTACCTTGCAGGCGCGGGCGGCGGCTCTGCTCTGCCCTTACTCCAATTGGGGTGACGTGTCTACCACGCCGGCGGGTCGCTGGGCTTATTCCGGTCACGGGAGGTGGCTCTGCTCTGCCCCTACTCCAATTGTGGTGACGAGTGTACCACGCCGGCAGGCCACTGGGCCTGATCCGCCGGTCGGTTGCAGTTCTGCCTACCCTGTAGGCGCGGGCGGCGGCTCTGCTCTGCCCCCCCTCCAATTGGTATGACTTGTCTACCACACCCGCGGACCGCTGGGCCTGTTCCGGACACGGGCGAAGGCTCTGTTCTGCTCCTACTCCTATTGGGGTGACGTGCCTACCACCTCTGCCGGCCGCTGGGCCTGTTCCACCGGTCGGTCGCAGGTCTGCCTATCTTGCGGGCACGGGCGGCGGCTCTTCTCTGTCCCTACTCCAAATGGGGTGACGTGTCTGTCGCACCGGCAGGCCAGTGGGCCTGTCCCGCTGGTCGGTCGCAGGTCTGCCCACCTTTCGGGCACGGGTGGTGGCTCTGCTCTGCCCCTAATCCAATTGGGGTGTTGTGACTACCACGCCGGCAGGTCGCTGGGCCTGTTCCTGGCACGGGTGGCGAATCTGCTCTGCCCGTACTCCAATTGGGGTGACGTGTGTACCACGCCGGCAGGCTGCTGGGCCTGATCCGCCGGTCTGTCGCAGGTCTGCCTACCTTGCAGGTTCGGGCGGCGGCTCTGCCCTGCCCCCACTCCAATTGGGGTCACGTGACCACCACACTGGAGGGGCCTGATCTGGGCGCGGGCGAAGGCTCTGCTCTGCCCCTACTCCAGTTGGGGTGACGTGTGTACCACGCTGGCATGCCGCTGGGCCTGACCCACCAGTCTGTCGCAGGTCTGCTTACCTTGCAGGCGCGGGCGGCGGCTCTGCCCTGCCCCTCCTACCACGCCCGTGTACCACTGGGTCGCAGGTCTGCCCACCTTGTGGGCGCGGGTGGCAGCTCCGATCTGCCCCCTCTCCAATTGGGGTCACGTGACCACCATGCCGGCGAGCCGCTGGGCCTGCTCCGGGCGCGGGCGGCGGCCCGGCTCCTCCCCTCTGGCTCCACGACAAAGCGAGAGAGACTCGGGTGTCTGTGACTCACCCTCCCTACCAGGAGACCAACTGTTTCTGTCACCGCTGGTATTGATGAAGTTCTCTCCTCCACCGCTTTCTGATGACATCAGATCTCTGCCATGTTGGTATCCTATGCGAATGGCAGCATTTCGTTCCCTTTGCCATGTGACCAAAGCAACGGGTGAGTCCTGACCGGCCCTCACAGGCCCCGTCTCAGTCCTGTTGCCACTGCCCACGAAGGCTCGGTTGGTATTTACCTCCACAGTACTCAGCAGGACCCGGACCGAGAAGCAGTTTCCGCGGGCTCCTTAGCCCTGGGCCAGAGCAGTTCCGGGAGCCGGAACTCGGCCGCTCCGTGCTCGGTGTATGCTCTGATAAGAGCAGGCTCCAAGAAGCAGTTTCTGCGGGTTATTTAGCACTGAGCCTGAGTAATCTGTCTGCAAGCCGCAGGTGAATGGCAGCCTGAAATTACCTGTTCTATGGCTGAATGAGCTGTGGTCAGTCGAAAACAGGGATGGTGACGTCAGCTCTCCAAGATGGTGGTCGCTGGCCTCCTCTGTGGTCTGACCAGTGTGGAGAACCGAATTGGACCGCTTCCTTCCCCCATCTCGAACCCAGAATTCAGCACTGAGTATGGTGCTTGCACGGCTGGCATAAACTGCAGCGCTGTATCCCTGCGTCGCTATCTCCTCGTTTCCCAACGCGCGCTGCAGACTCTAGCCGCAGGGCGATTTGCTGAATAAGCTGTGTTACCCTCCGTGCGACAAATCTCTCGCGTTTGAGTCCCCGTAGCCGATCCTCGTGCGATGGAAATCCTTCCTCCAGGTTCCGGAGCACCCCACTATTGCTGGAAATTCCTAACAAGATAGACTTTAGTCATCCTGACTCGTCATACTCCCACACAGTGTCGCGGCACATGGGGGCAATGCACTCCCCTTGCCGCCATCTTCCTCTCCCCTTTGTACTATGATTAAAATATTCTTGAAAGAACTAGAGGGTCAGTGAAAAAATAATCTATAATATTATGAATGTGTCAAGTAAAGTGAATATAAAAATTAGCACATAGAAAATTTCTATGATTTGCGTATGTGCCCTAAAATTTTATGTATTGGAAACTTGATCCCCCAAATCATATGTTAAGAATATTTGAAGGTGGGGTCTTTGGGAGGTATTTAGAATGAAAAGAGGTCATGGGGGTGGGGACCCCATGAATGACATTAGTGGCTTTGTTAGACGAAGACAGACTCAAGCTAGCATTCTTACCTCTGTCTTGCAACGTGGCGCTCTCTACATTATGAAGTGGTTAAAAGGCCCCTGCTAGATGCTGAGCACATTCCAGCCATTGTCATGCTTTTGCACCTCCCAGCTACCAGAACTATGAGCCAAATATACTTCTTTTCTTTATAAATTATCCAGTCTCAGGGATTTTGTTAAAGTCACAGGAAGCAGACTTAAAATAATAAACATCTCCAATTTTCTAGGCATTGTGGTAAATTCTGGGAATAAAGTGACTACAAGTCATCATCTCAAAGTAGCCCAAAGTCAAGAGGGCAGATAAGTAAGCAATAAATTGTGAGAGGGTGACATGACTTTACAGAAATATTTGTTCAAGATGGTAAAGAGGCACAGAAGAAGGGCACCCAAACAAGTCAAGAGAATGTGTGTGGGAACCATTTAGGGAAAGAAGTCTATTTTAGCAAATTTTTAAGACTCTGACAAATTGGTTAAGAGGCTACTGTGATTGCTTAGCCAAAGTATAATAAAGGTCTTGTAAAGATGCTGATTAAAATTAGACAATAAATGAACCAGAAAAAATAATTCAATATACTCCCATGGTAGTTCACCCCAAATCAATACGAGTTTGGAAATAATGGAATTATTGATTAACTCTCATCACATGCCCAACCTGTTCTTAGAAAGAAGGAGTCTTTGTCTTCTAAAGATGAGGCCAAGAAGAAAAATAGCTGAAATTTCATCTTGAGAAGATTTCTCACGTTCTCCTGTATCCATACTTACTGATTGTTGGTTTCAGACTGCACCATGGAAGTGGGTCTATTCCTAGGCAGAATCCCGAAATCACTGCTCTGTCCCAGAAGTTCCAGACTGTTAAAAGACCCAGCATCATCCTCTTGATTATTAAAACTGGGAAGCAACTGCCACCAGGTGGCACCAAATTGCAGGCTGGGGTTCCATGAATTTGGAGTACACAAGTTGTCTGATTCCTTTACCAGTAAGCTAGACAGGAGAGCCCATCATTTCATTAAGTGTACTACAACATGAGCCAACATTTCATATGACTTTTTCTGTGTTTTCAAGTAAAAGAAGAAAACTACAGCCTGGTGGAAGGAGACAAATGCAAGATCATTTGATTCTGCTGGCTCACCATCAGAGGAAGTGATTCAGTCGTTGGGGTGTGAAGAAGACTGGATTCATAAGAGTAGTGCAGGAAGAATCTTGACCTTCAACTGTTTAAGCTTCTGGGATAGATATTAATAAAGGAATGAGAATCAGAACAGGGGTAAGAAAGGCTGAGAGAGAAACCATTCTAACCATTTATATTTTAAGCAATTCATGAAAATTGGAGCAATGTTGGCATTGAGAGAAAAAAACCCTGGAGATCCTGATGTTCTTATATTGTTTCATTTTGTACTATTGACCAGTTCCTGAAATAGAATGGCTAGTTTTGTAATGTATAAAATCATTTCCGCTTGCTCCTCTCTCAAAGAATGTCATTGAAACGACTCTTGCCTTCTGATAATGGTTTAAACTGTTGGCAGTCCCAGGAACCAAATCTTAATTCCTGATAGTTTTATGCTTATTTTTAATTTCTCCCCAAAATCCATGCCCCTGTCTTCCTAATGCACTACTGACTTTGAGCTCTGTCTGGTGATATAGCGTTTTCATTGACTCAAGACCAGGCATTTTCTGTCCTCTTTCCTTGAGCTGCTCTTTGTCTTCCTTGCTTTGGAATTGCTCATGCCTATGAAACTTGCCTCCTAGGAGAACTTTGTCTCCAATTTTCATAATTGTTTTTGCTCTAAAATTATCTTGAGAAGATTCCTAAATTGACATAACTCTGGCTCAAATTTATTCAATTAGGTTCCTAGATATGACTGATACATTTACCATGTATGTTTCAACACACTGTGATTGCTGACCTTTTGATGAGTTGCACCTTGTGTTCCATTTCAACTCATACCATTATGTGGCAGAATCTACCTCTAATGTGATGCTCTGACTGAACAGGGGAATAAGTAGGGATTTTCTTGAGAAATCATCCTGTTACTGCACAGTCTGTCCTACAGTTGCTAGTTTTTTAAACACACTTTTCTAGATATTTTTTTGGTCTCCCATAGCAAAAAATAATAGACCTTCCACATATAGTCACTGTTCAAAAATTTTCTTTTCTTTTTTCTCATCCTGAGTTAGAAAATTCTACCTAGTATCCATTATTCTCATAAACTAATATTTGCCTTAAGCATTTACTGTAGCTTTACTACTTATTTCTGGTTATATAATTTTAACTATGAGATAGTAGGGGTTCTGAGTAAGATGTTCTCTACCTTTTATTCTGCAGTGAATCCTAATATAATATACTTTTCAGCAATGTGTGTGCAGAGGACATGTAATACCTTCACCCCACCTATGAGTATAGGGATCACTTTAGATTGTACCCAATAAATCCCTTAGTATTCAACAGTAACTTTTATGGTCTTCTCTAGGTTTTCTGTAATAATTTGAGATGCTTGCACTAATTCTAGTGCTTTTTTTCTGTATATGAGGGAATTTCTCAATATTTTCTGGGTTGTGAATCTTGCCTGGGAAGTCATTACATTCTGCATTCTGTGATTGTGATATCTTTGAGCCTTAGCCATACTAGCTGATTTATTAACAGCTAAAGCAACATACTCTGTCCAGCTACTCTATCTTTCATTTCCCTTATTAATATCTCTCTTTTCTCATCTTCTGAAATTCATTTCAAAATACATCTGTCTAAGATTTAGTTGTCCTTTTGAAGAAATCTCTCTTTCCCTGAAATAATTATGTTTCATTCTCATTCTTTTGGCATAATTTATGTAATAAAAAATTAAACTTTATTTTTTAGGTAATATCAGTTTCTCTTTGATTCACTATTATTCTTAGGGCTGTAAGTTCTAAACATGGATCTTTGTAAAAACATCTTTGGCCTTTGGATTTCCCATCATTTCATTGAACTAACTCTTCAAACAAAAGTAGATAGGGTATTCTCATAGGTATCCTTCTATTGTTGCTTGTTTTTAAGAAAAATATTGTCATTTACTTGTGAAGGAGGTTCAATTTTATGACTACAGAACTGAAGTCATTGTTAGATCTTGTATATTTAATCTAATTAACAATGAACTGAAGACCAAGGGCAGAGGTCAGGACTTGGGCTGTCAGGCAAATCCCAGATATAAAAATGCCTGATCCCATAGGTCTAAAGTATTCTCCTAAACTCAAAAATAAGAGGCATCAGAGTTTTTGTTTGTTTGTTTGTTTTGCTGGAGAAAAACAAGTTAGTAGGGAGAGACTAGATATTTTTATTTAAAAATATTCTCTTAGAAAGGAGAGGAGTAAACAAAGTTCTTTCCTAATGTTTAGTACCAAGTCCAGTGCAATTTCCCCTCAATAAATGGGGTATAGAGTTGGGGGCTGGGAAAGTTCTCCTTAATTTTAAGTGCCCCAAAGCTATTATGGAAACAAGTGGGAAGGACCACTTGACCAGAGATGAGACAGGTGGGATCACAGTGTATGACAGCTGGTTAACTGGGTTTTTATTTAGTTCTACAGTTGATAGTTCCCTCAGTTATGATAAGGAACAATAGTGATAAGGAATAACGATAGCAGAAATCAAGTGTATGTAAAATATGACAACATTTATATTAAAATATATTCTTATATATATCTTATTTCAAATTATAACATATTAGATTTATTATATAAAATGTTAAAGAATAGTAAACATATGAAAAATGCTAAACATCAGAGAAATTCAAGTTAAAGCACAATAGGATATCACTTCATAACCAATCAGAATGAATATTATAAAAAAGACAAAAGATAAATGTTGGAGAAGATGGAGAAGAAGGAACACTGGTACACAGTCGGGGCAAATGTGTTTAGTATAGCCATTATGGAAAACTCTGTGATGGGTACTAAGGGGGAAAAAACAAAAAAGAAAAAGAGAAAGAAAGAAAGAGAAAAAAAATAGAACTACTACATGATCCAGCAATCCCACTACTGTTTATATATCCAATGGAAGTAAAATCAGTGTGTTGAAGAGATATCTGCACTCCCATGTTTATTGAAGCATTATTCAGAATAGCTAACACATGGAATCAATTTGTGCACATTTTGTGAATATACATAATGGAATGGCATTCAGCTTTAAACAAAAAAGGAATCCCGTCATTTGTGGCAACATGAATGAACAGAGGACATTATGATAAATGAAAGTTGCCAGGCATAGAAATACAAAGATTGCATGATTTCATTTATATGTTGAATTTCAGAAAGTTCAACTCATAAAAGTAGAGAGTAGTATAGTGGTTACCAGGACCTGGGAAAGGAGGGATTGGGGAGATATTGATTAAAGAATATAAAATTTCAATTAGAAAGAATAAATTCAGAAGATATACTAAAACATGGTGACTATAGTTAATAATCAAGTATTGTATTATAGACAATTGTTAAGATAGTAGATTTTAAGAATTTTCATCAAAAGAAAAGGATGGAAGTAATATATAAATCAAACACAAATTAGTTCTATTTAGTTATTCCACAATGTATGTGGGAAAAATGTCTTATGTGGTCAATGTATACAAACTTTTATTAGTCAACAAAATAATTATTATTATTATTATTATTTTTTTTAGCAAAGACAGACTTTCTTATTCCTCGAGAAGATGCACTACTGTATGGCAGTATAACTCAAATAAAGTGCTGTCAACAGAGCTACCACAAGAATTTAAGAAATGTCTCTGTATTCAAAATCAATTTTGGAAATACATAGAATCTTATGCAAAACTTTGAAGAAAAGAGAGTATATATTAGGAATTATGACTTATATTCCATATCCAAAGCTCCCAGATTTCTGAGACTCAGGGAAGAAATCCCATATCTTTATTTATAAAAATAGATTAGTTTACTGATTTTCAAGACTCTTTTTAGTTGTAAAATATTAGAATTCTGACAAAGATGGAAAAATTTGTAATGATGTAAATGAAATAATTTTGACTTATGCGTAAGATTAAAAAATATACAGAATAAGTTTTGTTACATAATTATAATATATAATATTTATACTAATGTATTAATATGATGGATGTTTTATCTGTTTTCATATATAAATATTGATCCATACATAGTCTATACAATTAACGTTTTAAACCTTCATATCTTTTATCTGCAACCAAAGAAAATCTTAGAAAATAGACCAAACTAAAAGTAAGAACTTTGAGTGATGCCATCATATATTCTGTTCATTGGAAAGCAGCCAAGGCAAGGACTAGGGACACAGTCCATGGTCAAAGCCAAAGAACATCATAAGAAAGAGCCCTTAGCTTTTCCCATGGCCAGGTGTGTGCAGAAGCCCCGTCTATCCTCTGTACCTGTGTATCTCATTCTACAAAATATCCAGCTAGAGTAGTAAGTGTCTGGCATAGTTGAGTGACTGAGAAAATTTTCCTTGTAAGACCAATAATTGTTTAAAAGGAGTCTTTATACTGTGAACTTAACTTTACATTATTCAAATAATATATATAAATACTTTAAATTTTTCAAAAAGAAAATTTCAACTAATTTTGTTTAAAGGTCTAATTAGTCTTTATTGATTAAAAAATTAGAGAACCTCTCACAGATTTAGAAAAGGTACTCAGATGAGCTGAGCAGTAGAGATTTGCTTCATAAGCAGAGAATGACTGATGAAAATAGAAATAATGAACAAACAGCAAATTAGTTAGCATTGGGATATTCCATGTTTGTCATGTACTACTTAATGAAGATAGGTCTGTGTGAACCTCATAGAGCATTCCTATATAATCATAAAAGGTACAACCTACTACACCTGTAGGCTAGATGGTTTATATTATTTTATATTCGGCCCATCATTGGCCAAAACATTGCTATGTAGTGCATGAACAAAATTTTCTTATAAAGGTTAAAGTAGGCTTTCTTATTATCTCAAAAATAACTGTCCTTTTTGGGGATTTGGCTATTTTATCTTTATCTCCTGACTTTTAGTAAATCAGATATACAACTTATCTTCAGTATGATGCAAAAGAACTATAGCACAAGTGACTCCATTTTGTTTTGATTTGCTGGGGTCTAATGCAGGATCTCACTCCAAATCAATGAGCTCTTTTAAATTTTACTCAACAAATTATTCAGTTGGATTAATTTTTAAACACAAAATAATCAAGTACAAGTATTTGCTCTAACCCATGAACAGAAACTTGGAGAACAATACTTGTTGGCTATAGACAAACTAAATTTGTCTCTTCTTTAAGGCATTGAGAGTAAAACTTTGACATCAATGGCATTTTATGAATCAGAACTCTCAAGCAATAATCTGTATGTGTTGTGTTCAGATATACTGATGACTCTGAAAATACAACTTATGTAAAAAGAAACAACTTCTCTTTTTTTTACAGAAGCTGGAAGTTCAAGGCAAGGCACCTCAATGTGATCACTCAAGAATTCTAACCAAAATTAATAAATAGAAATTTGAACATCATTGCTCACCTCCATGTGTCAGGCACTGTGTGGTGAGGATAAAAGGGTGATCTTGGTGGGGATAAAAAGGTGATCAAGGCAGATATGGATTTCATGTTGAAACAAGGAGAGATAGAGGAAATAAAACAATAAATAGCATCATTCCAGATGGCAATAAGTGCTACAAAAAAACTACAACAAATTCATGAGATAAGAGTTTGTAGCATAGAAATTTATTTGGAACAAAGGATGAGAGAAGAACTCTGAGAAGACATCATTTTAATTCACATCAGAATCATTTGATTAAATAAATTATATGACAATGCAGAGTGAGAGAATAAGGTCATAAGGATCAAACTTGTTTGGTTAAAGCAAAAGAACACAGGTTAGTTTGGGTATGATTAAAGGTTGGGGGATAAGTTTGCAGAAATAGTCAGGGATACATCAAGCAAAGTCATAAGTAGCAGATGGGTTTTTACAGAGTCATGGCAGATAGATTCTTTTCTAAGTGGAATTACATAAAGGATAGCATTGGTGCCCAGTTCCCTGGAGATATGTATACTCTTTTTGTGTGTGTATATTTCACCTGCAGTGTTCTCTTCTAGGGATCTGTTTTGGAGGAGCAGTCCCCATGCTGTTGAAGTCTGCCTTGTTGACATTGTAAAGAAATATCTGAAAACAATTCCCAGAAAACAATGAGATAACTAATAGGTGGAACTTCTTGTTGGGAAAACACTAAGACTTCGTATTCTGTCTGGTATTAGAGTGGCTCTGTGCGCTCAGGCTGAAGCTGCCCTCCATGGGAATATCACATCCTTGCTTGTATTTATCCATTTCTCTGTCACATTTCTCTGTCATATTTTCCCAGTTCCTCCCTGGAAACAGCTCCCTCTCAGTTTCCCTGGGAATGGCTCTTTTTCAAAACCCTTGCATACCAAACCTCTTCTAACATTGTGTCTATACAACTCAACTTCTGACAGTTGGAAGACATTGGAGGAAGTTAACAAAAAAGACAAAAAATGACTAATGTTAAAAAATATTGCGATGTAAAGAATGTGTAGTGGGGATTGGGAGAGAGCCAGGAAGTAAGGACAAAGTCAAGGAGGCATTTATATAATCTGAACTAGATAGCAAGCTGTAATCGCCTAAATTAAGTTCTATAAGATGACATAGGTGCATTGGAGAGGTTGCCATAAATGAAGCAACATGGTGTAAAAAGAAAATGATATGTTTAATTTCTTTGTTTCATTCTAGAATTTAGGAAATAAATTATGCTTCACTATTAATTTGTGGGTGGACAGATATATACATGCTTATGCTTTAAAAACAAATTTATATATTTGAGGATGTGCTTCAAGATTTTGTACTGAGGAAGTAGGTCATCAAAAATGACCAGAGAACACTGGTTTTGGACCCCAACCATCCTTATATTCTCTATTAAAATGCCTCTATTCTTGAAAATCTTATGGATGCTTTTTATGTGTATCTGTCTCTGGTAAATACTTTTTCTCTTGAATCCTTCATTTTGAGGAAGGAGATTAAATTATTTGGGAGCTCCTATAGGATGGTTATTTTGAAAAATGAAGCCATTCAATTTGTTCTGAAGAAGTGCATAACTAGTTGTGGGGGCAAGCCTGATAATTCTCTATTATTTTCTGAGGATAAGAAAATTAAAAGTGCTCCAGATACTTTAAGTGTAATTTTCCACCTACCATAAATTTACTTCAGAATGCTTTCCTCAAACAAGGTCAGGGCATTAGTGCTCATTAAGGACTATATACATGCACAGCTTGAGAATTCATCAGAAAACCAATCAGTTGTTTGAACTCAGAGAAAGTCTGTAAAAAATTGTTGAGCTAACTTTCTTCCTCACTCAGCAATCCACTGACACCTTTTCCATCAGATATTGCTATTTTAAAATGTAAATTTTATTATTATTTAGGTACAGTCAGGCTAGCAGATCAGACGGCAATTGCTGTTAAAAAGATAACTTGTTACTTAAGAGATTCTAAGAGGAGAGGCACAAGGCCATGCATGCTACTTAAAACAGAGAGTGTCCTCTGGGTTTAAGAAGCATGTGAGAATTCAACAAAGGAGGTGCTTCATTCTGGGCATGAGCTTTAGATTGGTTGATTGGCACATGAAAGGGATCTTACAGGTCATTTTATACTCATTCTAGAAACTGGCTTACCCTGGGATGACAGTTTCTCCCAGGTCAGAAAGGTCCCAAGATATAAAGCATCAGAAAATTCAGGAAATAAAATGATGGTTAATACACTCACAAAAAAATGAAAGAAAATATGTTTTTATCATGGGATAAAAGAAGGAAAGAAGAAGAAGGGAGAAAGGGAAAAAAGAAGAGAAAGAAGAAAGGAGAAGAAGAAAAGGAAAGAGGAAAGAAACAAAATGGGGAAGAATGGAGAAAATAAAGATTGTACTTTTGCTAATTTTTAAGAGGAAACGATTTTAATGTGATAGTCTAATAAAAATTTTGTAGGCTTTAATTAAACTTCTCTCTTTCTAACATGAATTGACTCATTTAGCAGTGTGGAAAAGTGTGGCTAAGTAGATTTGAGACAACTGAATGACAACATATTTCATAATAATATCTCTATATTGAAAAATATATTGAATGTATTTTAACTTAAGCTTTACATAATTTCTTTTTGTAAGTTTTGTGCTTGAATGATTTCTTCCTTAAATGAATAGTGGAGATTTCTAGTCATCAAGAACTGCAAACTTGACAGGTGTTCAGGAGAGAATGTGGAACTCTTTTTTTTTTTTTTTTTCAGGTTAAATACTGAAAAATTAGAAAAAAAAAAACAGACATTTTTGTTGCAGATTTTATTTTTTCCCTTTTTTTCCTTTTCTTCTTGAGATAACACTGTAAATATTGGCTTGAGTAAAGTAGCATTTAATTATTTTAGCTATTCAAGGTTTTTTCAGGTGTCAGATCTTGCTTTTGCATTCACCTTGGATATGACTCCTATTGACACCTTTCTCACTACATATAAAACTGTCAACACACTCATGTTTCCTCCTTTATTCCTAATCTAGATTTTCTAAATCCGTCCCAGATGCTTGAGTGAATATAGAATCGACCATATGTCCAATGAATATACTTGGACATATGAGATCTGTAGCAAACAGACCAAGAGGCCAAATAATAATCTCTGCAGCACTCAGCACAGAATACCCAGGACTTTGCTAATGGATTATGAGCATCTATAACTTGGTTCTTCAGGACCATTTTCCCCTCAAAACCAATCACATAGGATACCCTGCCTTTTAGGTACCCCACATGCAGATTCCTTATGCCAACAAATCCTAGTTAAAGTGTACTTAAGCTTGTTTATTTATTTATTTATTTATTTACTTATCTACTTATTTATTTACTAGAAAGTATTCTCACTCCCTTACTGACTTTCACTCTCTACCAAAGGCAAGTTATGGTTCCTGTGATTGAAAGCTCTAAATAAATAGCCTCTACTAGTTCACTTAGATGGTCTTCTAAGATGTCTTTTTTCTTTATTTCAATAGTATGTAAATATATATATATATTTTCACACACACACACACACACACACACACACACACCAGGGA
This sequence comes from Marmota flaviventris, assembly GCF_047511675.1. NCBI lineage: Eukaryota > Metazoa > Chordata > Mammalia > Rodentia > Sciuridae > Marmota > Marmota flaviventris. The sequence continues at coordinate 46,834,438 of NC_092504.1, read as the reverse complement.
TTAAACTCAGGGTGCTTAACCACTGAGCCACATCTGTAGCCCCTTTTTAAATATTTTATTTAGTGACAGGATCTTGCTGAGTTTCTTAGGGCCTCTTTAAATTGCTGAGGCTGACCTTGAAATCATTCTCCTGCCTCAGCCTCCTGAGATGCTGAGATTTCAGGCATGCACCACTGTGCCCTGATTTCTTCATAATTTTTGCTGAAGAAAAGGTAAATGATGTTGTCTTTCTACTGTACTGAATATTATTTAAAAATAGAATGATATTATATCAATCAGGGATGAATATGGGTAAAACCATGACTTAAGGTAGGTGGATTTCCTTTCAAGGCTCCTAGATGGTACAATTATTTCCTCTTATCTGGTGCCTGACATACTTTAAATTTTCTTCCCATGCCGAAGTCTGGCTGGGCACAAATCACGAGCCACTGAAGCAGGAACAAACTTTATTTCTGAACTCCACCAGCACACTCCACACAGGCTACCGGGAAAAATGCCGAACCACACCACAGGGCTCCTCCCGGGACACACTACACCAACAGGAAATCCCTCCTCCGGAATTCCTCCTACTGCACTTCCCCAACCAATGGGAACTCTCCTGGAGTCCTGAGAGAGCTCCAAAGTAGCAGGCTGAGACGGACAGCAGGGGTGTAATCTCCAATTGAATGCATCTCTTAACATAATCATTATCATCTCAATGGCTTGCTGGTGTCACCTTTCAACCAAAAATGCCATGTGTCATTCCTACTTGGCTATGGCTCTCAGCATTCCCATCCTTCCCTTCCCCTTCTGCTTTCCTTTCTCTCTCTCTCTCTTTCTTTCTCTCTCTCTCTCCTTCCTCCACCCCCCCTCCCTCCAACCACCTCTTTCTTTTTTCTTTCTCACTGAGGTTTTAACCTGAGGTCCTTAACCTCTGAGCCACACCCTGAGATTTTCTTTTCATTTTCACTTTTTCAGTGTGAGACAGGGTCTGGCTAAATTGTTGAGACTGGCTTCAAAATTGCAATCTTCCTGCCTCAGCTTCCCAATTTACTGGGATTACAGGCTTGCACCATGGATTCCCACATTTAACTTTTTATTCGATAAAACCCAAACCTTCTTTCAATACCAAACTACATTTTCAGAACCTTTGTGGGGTTAGTGGAGACAACATGAATTCTGTATCAAACTGCCAAATTCAAATTAGTTTCTCCTTTATAAAGCTATTTGACCTTAGATAATTCACTTAATTCTTTTGAATTTCAGGGTTCTTATTTGTTAGTGATTGCTTACCTAATGTAGATCAAACCCCCCCCCCCCAAAAAAAAATCATATAAATATTTTACAAACATTTTGTATACCTTTTCCCTTTTAAAATTTTAAATAATATTTAAACTGGGGTCAATTGTCCATTTCTATAATCCCAGCTATTCTGAAGATTAAAGTTATGGAGGAACCATAACCATGAATTTGAGCTGGTCAGCAACATAACAAAACTGTATAAAAAATGTTGTAAAATACAGTTTTGAGTAAATAGTTAAATTTACAGTTTTGAGTAAATAGTTCAGTAATAACAAAACACATTCATGTTGTTGTATGAATAATCTCCAGATTGCTTTTCATTTTGCAGGGCCAAAACTCTATGCCTATTAAATAATTCCTCATATCCTCTGTAGGGATATTCCTAAAATAATATATGACAAAAACTGTACGTCCATTTCACAGAATGATGTTTTGGCTGCCGATTCAGGTTTCTTTCTGTAGGAAGAGAGCATGGAGCAGCATCATCCTGGTCCCTGTAGTGGCCCAGGTCTGCCTACATTTACCATGCATTTATTTTGATTCTTCATGTCAAATTTTTGCTTATTCCTGTTCAGTCAAGTGATATTTCCAAAACCAAAGTAAAAGCATGTGTCTTTTAGTAAAAATTTTTGGTGGCATTGAGGGTATTCTGAGAAAAGACCAAAATCTAGAATTCGCCCTTTTAGAATTTTTTTTTAATTTCTTCAGCTTTATTTTTATAATAGTCTCCATCATAGATTGATTCAGCCTTACTGATCATTGGATTCCCAGAAGGGGTCTTGCTTCCTTCATCGCTCTTTCTTGTGTGTATGTGTGTGTGTTTGTGAGTGTGTGTGTGTGTGTATGCTGTGAAACTTGTTGGCAGTTTCTTTCACTTAGGACCATTTCCATGAATCCTGAGAGAAGGGTTAGAGCATTTCTTATGTCAAAATAATCTTATAACAACAAATTTCCACTATACTTTATCACATTACTAGGTAGAACCAGAAAATATAATGAAATTTCCATATAATGTATTAATGGAGGAAAGAGAGATAATATAATCAGTTACAATGTTAAAACTACTGAATGGCAAGAAGAAGGAGAATAACATGTAAGCATAATAGGAAATGATTTTATGTTTCCTCAAGGATCAAAAACTCAAACTGTATTAAAAATTGAGTTGGTTCCAAGTCAGTAGTACTGTTGTAAATGCATGTGATACAAGTGGTTAGCTGGGGGAAACTTCTGTGTACAATAAAACAACAACTAATGGTTTTCATTCTCTCTTATAATTAGAAACTTGACTTGTCCATGTTATCAAGTTATCTGAAGCCAAACTTTTAATATTGGGAAATGTCATTTATTTTTAATGTCTTTTCTTTATGAGTGTAAATGAGAGTCTGTCAAACCAAATCAAGCAATATTATAGTATTTGTATCCAGGATGACTATAAAGCAAAGTTGAGGTTCACTATTATATTCACCCATGATTTGGAAGACCTAAATTGCTTTGCATAGTAAGAGAAGAGATAGTGTAAGGAGGTATCAATACTATGAAAAAAATAAATTATTTCTTTTATTCTGAAAAAGCAGCTGTGCTGAGGTTCAGCAACAATCTTAAAATAGATTGGAATGTGTGAAAGTCTGGTCATTGTTGTCAACTATTTTTATGTTCTTTACTCTGATTTTCTCATAGAAAAGGAATCCACCCTGAAGATATTATGTGCTACTTGTCAGAACAATTTAAATATATGGAGATACAAAGGCAGACAGAGAGAAGAGAATCAGGACCCTTTTCTTCAGGCAACTATCTGTAACTATTTGATTTATAGTAGCAGACTTGGTTGCCAGTTACCATGGTGGTTATACCACATCTAAAAAATATGACAGATTCCTGGAAAGTAAAATAGCCTCATTTCTAATTAAGCATGGATAGACTTTTTAAGAAATTTGCAGCTATAATTTATCTGTTAATCCACAGTAATTAATTCTTGACTTTCAGAATACTTAAGAAAAAACTAGAGGCTATTTTTCTTCTGTAAGTTATATTTAAAATTCAAGAGTAAAAAATATTAAGACTAAATTGGATAGAGAATGACAATATTTGCAATAATTATGATGAATTTTGACAGTTCATTCCAGTGATTTGTGAGTGTGTGTGTGTGTGTGTGTTGTGTGTACTCACTTTTAAAGAATTCATTGTAGTGTGAATTGCCATAATGTCTTTCAAAAGGTTAGAAATTTTTAGTACTCTGACCTAAAAATCAACCATCAAAGATTTTGCTTTGGAGACAATAAGTGTTTCAAGTTCAAGTACATGGCATTAAATGGGGGTAGATAATCTTTCTCAGAAGTTCTTGCCCATCTCTCTAGTCTTTACCATCTAATCATCCTGTGGATTTGTACCCAAGAACACTCAAATACTGGCAATTTTAAGTCCATTTCTTATGCTTCCTGAATGAAAATTTCCTTATAATCTTGTTTCTGTTTGAATTTCAATACTCTTATTGCCATTTCATCATATTCCTGAAATAAGTGTGATGTGAAAATAGGATCAGATGAATTACTTAGGCATCATAATCTTAGAGCTTTGTGGCATTATTTTCAAAGTATCTTAGGGAATCTGGATACTTGCTGATTGCTTCCTCAGTATCCATTCCCCTTTTGTTTCCACCAAAAAGAACCTGAGTTTCTTCAGGAGAATTTACCCACCCACAGTTTAAAGCAGACATGTGTTTGGGATGATAGATGCCTCCCCCAAGTAAGTCTAGCAGTGCATTAAAAAAAAAGTATCAGAAAATCAATGAGAAAACTTGTAAAATACAATAGCAGTTTTATAACTCCTTATAATAGCAAGGAAGTGGCATAAAATCAAAACAAAATTAAAGAATGTATGTTTGTGATATTGTGCAACAAATAAAATTCTCTCTAATCTCTTCCCTAATTTGTAAAATGGTCATTGTAGTCCATGCGAGACTTTTCCTCTACCTTTTCAGTTTCTCTGGCTGGGCCTGAGGTTTAACTAGATATAAAGCAAATTAGCAGGAGAAATGTATCATGAACAAAGAACATCTTTTTCTTTTTTTTTCTTTTTTGACATGTCATCTTCAGTTTCTTTCATCAATGTTTGATAAATTTTCTTGCAGAGATATTCTACTTCTTCACTTAAATTTATTTTCAGATATAATTTATGTACCCATTGCATATGAGATTACTTTTCTTGAGCTCCGCTCTCGTTCTCTCTCTCTCTCTCTTTTGAAGTCTGAATTATTTTTCAGATAATTCACTTTCAGTATATAGATACTTATGGAGGTTTGTATGTTGATTTTTTTTTTGCTCTAATTTTGTTGAATTGTTTTATTAGCTCCTGATAGTTTTTAGGCGGATTATTTGGGGTTTTCTGTGTGTAGGAGCATGTAATCTGCAAGCAGTGACAGTTTGATTTGCTGTTAATTTGAATGCCCTTGTATATTTTCCATTTCTCTTACTTAGTTGTTCTTGATGGAATTTCTAGTACTATGTTTAATAAAAGCAATGAAATTCATCTGAAGAACTTCCTTCTGGATTTCTTGCAATGAACAACTTTTGGTGATAAATTCTTTTAATTTTCCTTTGTCTTTCATTTTAAGGGATAGCTTTGCTGTGTAAAATATTACCAATTGTTTATTTCCCTCAGCATTGTTAAGATCTCACTTTACTATTCCCTGGCCTATAAGCTTTTCTGTTGAGAAGACTGCTGTCAAGAATTAGGAGACTCTTATGTGTTTTTTACTTATTTTTCTCTTGTTGCTTTGAGAATACTCTCTTTATTGTCAGCATTTTAAATTTGATTGTAATGTGCCATATAGTATATATTGTTTAGTAGAATCTGACTAAAGACTGGACATTTATATCTTTCCCTAGGTTTGGTACATTATATGTTATTATCTCTTTTAATAAACTTTCTATCCCTTTGGCATTCTCAAGTCTCCACTGGGCCCCAATAACCTGAATGTTTGCTCTCTTAATACAAAGTACTCTGTCTGCATTTTTTTTTAATTTTTTTATTGTTGGTTGTTCAAAACATTACATAGTTCTTGATATATCATATTTCACACTTTGATTCAAGTGGGTTATGAACTCCCATTTTTACCCAGTATACAAATTGCAGAATCACATCAGTTACACATCCATTGATTTACATATTGCCATACTAGTGTCTGTTGTATTCTGCTGCCTTTCCTATCCTCTACTATCCCCCCTCTCCTTCCCTCCCCTCCCCTCTTCTCTCTCTACCCCCTCTACTGTCATTCATCTCTCCCCCTTGTATTATTTTCCCCTTTCCCCTCACTTCCTCTTGTATGAAATTTTGTATAACCCTGAGGGTCTCCTTCCATTTCCATGCAATTTCTCTTCTCTCTCCCTTTCCCCTCCCACCTCTCATCCCAGTTTAATGTTAATCTTCTCATGCTCTTTGTCCCTACTCTGTTCTTAGTTACTCTCCTTATATCAAAGAAGACATTTGGCATTTGTTTTTTAGGGATTGGCTAGCTTCACTTAGCATAATCTGCTCTAATGCCATCCATTTTTTGTTTATTCCTTTTTTGTTTTCCTTCTACCTGTGCATTTTCAATTAGCCTTTATTTGCAGTCACTGATACATTCTTCCCTTTGATCTTTTTCTTTGATGCCTTCCATCACATTTTGAACTTTCATTTAGTGTACTTTTCAACTCAAGCATTTCTGTTAGATCTTTAAAATGTACTTCAATCTCTTTGTTAAGTTTCTCTGATAAAGTGACCAATTGCTTCTTCATGTTTCTTGGAATTAGCTGGGTTTCCTTAGAACAGCTATTTTAAGTTGGTCAGAGAGTTTCACATATTGGTGTCTAGATGGTAGATTCCTTGTGCCTTATTTTGTCTCTTAGGGTAAGTGAAGGTTCACTGAAAGTTCTTCATGATTTGGGCATGCAAAATCTGTACTTTGAAAGATTCTATATTTATTTCAGTCTTCATAATCTATCTTTGTTACTCTGTTTCCAGAAATTTGAAGCTGGTTATTTTCTCTGAACCTGTGGCATTGCCTCCATTTCAGCACTAGGTGGTCCCCTTACTCCCAAGTTTGCTGTGAGTTCAAAAGTTTTGTTTTGCCACTGTTTCACTAGAGAGCACTCTAGGCCAAGTTTTTCCCAGTTCTGCAGTTGATTGTTATTCAGAATGGCATAAGGGTGTGTCTAAAAAGGATAAGCCATTCTCATAAGACACCATCTAGTGTTGTGGTGAGACAAATCCTTACCCACAGTTACAGTTAATGTGGTTTTGGAGGCACTGTCTGTAGGGACTAGCCTGGGGCAGGAGGCAGGGAGTGGTGCAGATGGTGGTGGTGGTGGTGGTGGTGAATTTCACTTTGGCAGGCCTAATACTGGGTTTCAAGTGTAAGGCCTGGACTTAACTCTTTATCCTTATGGAGATAGCTCTTATGCTGGGTTTCTTGGAGTTGGGGAAGAGCTGACATGAGAGCAACTGTTTCTTTCTTTGCCACAGTCTGGCTGGACACAAAATCATGAGCCACCACACAGCTTGTAGATTCAAACAGCAACTCTTTATTCCCGAACTCACACCGGCACTCTACAATCACGTTCTAGGGAAATCCACGTTCTCTGCCCAAATCCACCTCCACTGGGCTTCTGTCTCCCAAAAAATACTGTCTGAATCCCGTGAGAACTCAAGGGGAACTCAGGCAGCAGGATACGCCCTATTCCCAGCAGGAATAATCTTAAACCTTAAACCTGGAACCTAAACCGGGAACGCCCTAAACCCAATTATCCTAAACCAGGAACACCCTAATCTGCCCTGGTCCTTGAGCAAGGTCACCTACATGCAATGTCACTGCAAAATGTCCTATTTCCACGAGTCCTTCCACTAAGCAACATGGGGTACGCTGCCAAGGAAATTGTCATACCTACTTGGCTAATGGCTCCCAGCACTTCTTGTCTTATTTATTACAACTTTTCTTATTCCTACCAAAGCCAGATTCTGTGATCTCTCATTTTGTTTCCTTATCTGTGGTAAAGGTGATTTAGCTATGCCTCTTCAAATGTAAATTCTGATACCAGTATATAAGTAAATAAATAGATAAATAAAAAAGTTTGAACAATTTGTAGTTAGTCAGTACAAAGAAAAATTTATAGATTTCTCAGGAATTTGAGAACGATAGGTCTGGAAGAGGTACTGACATACGGAGTTACAGGCCTCAAAAATCATGGGCCCTCTTCTTTTATTTTTCTTTTCTACCTGTTTCTTATTTCTTCTATCCTACCTCACAATCAATAAGGTGGCAAACATATTTATGTCTAAAACCATGGGGTTTTCATTAGTATCTAATAAATAAATATTTGAGAGGGAAATAAATATGTTATACAAAGAATGTTTATCTACTGGTAATTGATGACACTGAGCATACTTTCATATGCTTATTAGCTTTCTTCTAAGTTGTTGTTCAAACATTTCAGGCACTTTCAATCTGATATTTCTTTTTTATTAATTTGTAAGAGTTTTTATGTATTCTAGATATAGATATTTTAAAACAAATACATTTTGTTTAAACATTTTTCATTTAAAGGAACCAAAAGGAAAAGACACAGAAAAGAGTAGGAGAGAAAGTCAAAACTAAAACAAAACAAAACAAACAAACAAAAACATGCTGTGTGAAAAGATGATAACTAGACATTTTACCAATAAATAATTGCAAGCTATTATAAAATATGAAGAATAAGAATGGGAAAACAAATTTGAAAGACAGTTAATAGTGAAGATTATAACATGTTTAGTAGGAGTCCCTTTGAATAAAGATTCAAGAAGTTCCCAGAAAACATGATTAAATTGCAATAGAAAAATAAATATAAATGCAAGAAATATACAAAAATTAGATGATCAGTTCATAATGTTAGACATTCAAATTTTAGGAGTTCTAAAAAGTTAGATATTTGAAAGTTGGAGATAGGATTGCAAATTGCTAAAGATTAGGTCACATGAGAAGACTCTAAATAATCCAAGAAAATGAAAAAACAGTTTCATACAAAAAATCATGACATATATACTGTCAATTTTCCCACACTATTACTAGAAAGTGAAAATACATACAGAAATAATTTTAGCTATCTGGGAAAATATTACTTTATCAAAATATCAATGAAATAATAACTATTGTAAGCATGTATGTCTTAAAAATATTATTTATTTGCCTTGTATCTTTTTGTTAAGAAACACTCAAAAATTGCTCTAGAAAGACAAGAGAGTAGTTATAAAAGGAAAGGATGGAAGACCCAAGAATCACGATACTTACAACAGAAACTTAGAAAGGTATATTAGTCAGCTTTCCATTACTACAACAAAATACCTGAGGCAGCTAACTTTGTTTTTTTATCTTTGATTTTGGAGACTGAACCCAGATGGTTTGTTATTGAGCTACATCCCAGTCCTTTTCATTTTTTAAAAAAAATTTGAGACAGAGTCTTGCTATGTTGTTGAAGATCCTGCTAAGTTGATGAGCCTGGCCTCAAATTTGTGGTATCCTATTGAGGTAGCTAACTTTATACAGATAACATCTTTATTTAGCTTACAGTTTGGGTAGTTCAAGGATATGGTTCCTGCATTTTTCAGGTGAATGTTCTCCCAGTTAGTCACATCATGGCAGGAGATTGTGTGTGTATAGAAAGGCTTATATCACCAGACAGGGGGAGAAAATCCAGGGCTCCATATTTCTCACCAAAGATGCAAAGCCACACCAGTAAAGTTCTCATTACTTTGTAACAGCAGCATCCAGGAAACCAAACCTTTAGTCACAATAGTCTCTTGGGGAACACAAGCCATATTTTATCTGTTGCAAAAGAAAATATGTAGTATGATGTTAAACCATGGCAATTATCCCTCACACCATAATAACAACCACTTCTTATAACATTGCATGTACCACACAAGCCCTCAACAGCTGAGCTACCCAGCCCTAATGGATTGTTACTATGAAAATAATATACTCACTTAACAGACCTGGGGAAAGCATAGTTGGTATAATCATAGAAAATAAATAAATAAATAATGTGAGTGTGTGCACAAAAAGTAAATATATAATTTGTTTAGTCTGAATAATATTTGCATAATCAAAAAATATAAATATTTTCTGATCACTTAACATAAAAAATTTGTTATGTAACTTTGAGGTAAGAGAGGTGTGTAAGAGACTGCTATGTATCATTATTTATCATAAAGGAGGCAAATGAAGATCTAACACTGAAAAAAACCCAAAAAATCAGAATATCATTTAGATTATTTAGTTAAGTATCAGATGATAGAAACAGCTAAAAGAATTCAAAATGTTTGTTTACCCGAGTAGGGTTTGGCATGACAGATTTGGGGATATTATTTTTCTGTGATAGATCTAGAGAATATAGTCTCTTAATGTCACTCTGACTTGAAAATATGTACTGTACTATTTTAATCAATTTAAGAATTAGTTTATACTAATTGACTTCCCAAATATTATAACCTTATAATTTCACTAAAAATTTGGAAGCATATATATTTTGTGAGAAAATCAGCCACGAAAATATCAATAGGAAAAATACTTACTAGAGCCTGGCTATAGTAGACTGTTAATTTGGAGTCATTTTCACATTTTTGTGCCAGAATATAATTAGTATTTACACAAAGACTGATAGGTTCCAGTGATCAGTATGGAGAAAATCCAAGTGATTGATGGAAATATTAATATTTGGGATGTTATTCTGGTTAATATACTTTTGCAATACTTAAAGGAATTGGAAAGAGTAAAAATGTGAGGAATTGACATAATTTTGCTTATAAATCTGGAAGTCTGTGAAACTCACATGAATGTAGATATTCCTTTCTGTTTGCTGCTGCAAGCCAAGAAATACTCCCAATAATTACTAGAAATAAGGGAGATTGTGAGGACATAATATAGTGATTTATCATCTTTACTTATAATTTGGTAGAAACATGACCCAAATGTAGAAACACTCATTCATAGGAATTAGTCAAATGAGATTTGATAACTTTTGATACTGAGGAGTTAAATGAGTAAATTTCAAGAGACTTCTCAGGTAATATCTTATGTTTGAAATGCATCCCTGAACTATCCTGTGATAAGCAAAACATGTTTGTAATTTTAATGGAAGAATACTACTTTTAGTTCAATAAATCTGTTTAATAAATTAGATTTTTAAAAGGTGTTTCTCTATTAGGCAGCAAATAGTCTTTTAATCAATGCAAGCATTAATGTAACTTCCTTCCTCCTTATTAGTCACTGTATTGAGAAGATCCTGGATGGCAGATTCTGGGCTGGTATTTTAAATATACCTGTAAATATTATAACAACCCAGGAAGTTTGAGAAATATTCTGAGAATAAGGAAATTTATTTTTAAAGATGTTAATTAAATTGCCCAATATCACAATGCTAGCAAATTGGAAAAAAAAAATATTTCTTTCTGAGAACAAATTTAATACTTTTCCATTACATCATCTCCTCTCATTTTAAACATGTATTCTTTCAATCAACTAGTGTTCATAGAGTGCCTAGTATCTGTCATACTCTATTCTTGACATTGAGATAGAGATATACACAATGTATTTTTCTCTTCTTATGATTCTCGTAGCTTAATGAAGAGAAGTATTCACATAAAAATTTATTTTGGGAAGCATGAAAAAATTGGTTTTGGTATTATTATTATTATTGTTTTTTGAGAATTTTGTATGTTGGGAAAATAAATTAAGAACAGAATGCCATTACAGAATTTCATGAAGGAAAAAAAATCCAAAATAACTCTGATAAATTATCTCCAATTGTGACATTTTAAAAAGATAATAAGGGGCTGGGGATGTGGCTCAAGCGGTAGTGCGCTCGCCTGGCATGCCTGTGGCCTGGGTTCCATCCTCAGCACCATATACAAACAAAGATGTTGTGTTCACCGAAAACTAAAAAAATAAATATTAAAATTCTCTCTCTCTCTCTCTCTCTCTCTCTCTTAAAAAAAAGATAATAAGAAGAAAAATTTTTGAAAGATAGAGAAAGCCAATGTAATGAAAACCTTATTTTGTTCCCATTTTTCATATTTTGAAATTGTTTTCACAAATTATTTGGGAACACAAAGCCTATATAGAAAAAAATTGAAGGAATTTCTCATTTAAATGACTGCAATAAAATGTTAAGCATTTTCTGTGTATAAAACATTTTTAGATTTACTCAAGCCATAAATTCTAAGTAATGGAATTATATATAAAAGACATGTTGTTGAAATACTACTTACACTGCTTCTGACTTACACTCTTCTGTGTACACCAACCCAAAAGTTTCCATATTATTGAATCAGTATATTTCTTTTTTTTAAATAATCATACATTTAACCACAAGATACTACTATAATTATTTTCTTTTGTGATGTTGAATAATGAAAAATTTAATTATTCGTATGCATTATTTTTGAGAGACTTCAGGATCTTACAAAGTTAATAACTGAGTGAATCTGATTGTTGAATTATATGTGGAATAGGAAGATCAGTAAAGAAAATGTTATAATTATAACTGACAATAAAATCAATATGGCAAAGGTTCTGAGTGACATGGGATAAAAAGATGATGGATAATTTTGTCCACATCCTTTGGGATGTGTTGAAAAAGTAATTATAATACAGAAAATGTAACAGAATGCCTGCCCTTACCCAGGAAAACAGTGATCTAATATTATCACTCCACTTAATCCAAAAACAATCTACATGACATAGAAAGATGATGGAACCGCATTGTCAGATATCAGATGTTCAAACAAGATGGAATTGAAGCTGTTACACTTTTTAAAACGATTGAACTAAGGAAAGCTTTGTCACTATACTCTGCCAATAACAATACTAACATACAAGACAGCTTGCTTGTAAAGAACATAATTTATTTGTTGGAATCTGCTTGAAAAATAACCAAACAGGTGTGACTTGATAGTAGCAGCCTTTCTTACATTATGCTTGCTATAAAGAGCCTCTCAACATTTTGCTTCCCAGAACATGCAGAAATTACTGTGCATGGAAATAAAGCTGAGATAGTTGCAGGTGGTAATTTGGAGATTTGTTATATTGAAACCTGATTTAGTCCATTTTCTTTTTCTATAGCAGAATACCACAGACTCGGTAATTTTTTTGACAAAAATAGATTTATTTGGCTCACAATTCTGGAGACGAGTAAGTCCAAGAACATGGCACTGACGGCAGTTGACAAAGACTTTTATCGTAGATCAAAACATGTAGAAAGAGCAAATTATGTTTGTGTGTATGTATGTGTGTGTGTGTCAAAGAGGAAGAGGGAGAAGGAGAGAGGTGGAGAGGGAGAGGCAGAGGGAAAAGAAGAATGAGAGGGAGAGAGGTGGAGAGGGAGAGGGGTAGAGAGAGAGGGAGAGGGAGAGAGGTGGAGAGGAAGAGGGAGCGAGGTGGAGAAGGAGAGGGAGAGGGAGAGGGGGAGAGAGATAGACAGAAAGATAGACAGAAAAAAGAAGTTATCAGTGCCTGAGCTGGGTTCGCTATTATAAAGCCTACTGTATTGAAAATGACTCAGTTCTACAATAACTAAATTAATCCAGTCACAGAATGGATTAGGTGTCCTCAATAGTGGGAATTGTGTTTTTTTTTTAATTTTTTTATTGTTGGTTGTTCAAAACATTACATAGTTCTTGATATATCATATTTCACACTTTGATTCAAGTGGGTTGTGAACTCCCATTTTTACCCCATATACAAATCGCAGAATCACATCAGTTACACATCCATTGATTTACATATTGCCATACTAGTGTCTGTTGTATTCTGCTGCCTTTCCTATCCTCTACTATCCCCCCTCCCCTTCCCTCCCCTCCCCTCTTCTCTCTCTACCCCCTCTACTGTCATTCATCTCTCCCCCTTGTATTATTTTCCCCTTTCCCCTCACTTCCTCTTGTATGAAATTTTGTATAACCCTGAGGGTCTCCTTCCATTTCCATGCAATTTCCCTTCTCTCTCCCTTTCCCTCCCACCTCTCATTCCAGTTTAATGTTAAACTTCTTCTCATGCTCTTCGTTCCTACTCTGTTCTTAGTTACTCTCCTTATATCAAAGAAGACATTTGGCATTTGTTTTTTAGGGATTGGCTAGCTTCGCTTAGCATAATCTGCTCTAATGCCATCCATTTCCCTGCAAATTCTATGATTTTGTCATTTTTTAATGCAGAATAATACTCCATTGTGTATAAATGCCACATTTTTTTTTTATCCATTCGTCTATTGAAGGGTATCTAGGTTGGTTCCACAGTCTTGCTATTGTGAATTGTGCTGCTATGAACATCGATGTAGCAGTGTCCCTGTAGCATGCTCTTTTTAGGTCTTTAGGGAATAGACCGAGAAGGGGAATAGCTGGGTCAAATGATGGTTCCATTCCCAGCTTTCCAAGAAATCTCCATACTGCTTTCCAAATTGGCTGCACCAATTTGCAGTCCCACCAGCAATGTACAAGTGTACCCTTTTCCCCACATCCTTGCCAGCACTTGTTGTTGTTTGACTTCATAATGGATGCCAATCTTACTGGAGTGAGATGGTATCTTAGGGTGGTTTTGATTTGCATTTCTCTGACTGCTAGAGATGGTGAGCATTTTTTCATGTACTTGTTGATTGACTGTATGTCCTCCTCTGAGAAGTGTCTGTTCAGGTCCTTGGCCCATTTGTTGATTGGGTTGTTTGTTATCTTATTGTCTAATTTTTTGAGTTCTTTGTATACTCTGGATATTAGGGCTCTATCTGAAGTGTGAGGAGTAAAGATTTGTTCCCAGGATGTAGGCTCCCTATTTACCTCTCTTATTGTTTCTTGCTGAGAAAAAACTTTTTAGTTTGAGTAAGTCCCATTTGTTGGTTCTAGTTATTAACTTTTGTGCTATGGGTGTCCTATTGAGGAATTTGGAGCCCGACCCCACCGTATGTAGATCGTAGCCAACTTTTTCTTCTATCAGACGGCGCGTCTCTGATTTGATATCAAGCTCCTTGATCCATTTTGAATTAACTTTTGTGCATGGCGAGAGAAAGGGATTCAGTTTCATTTTGTTGCATATGGATTTCCAGTTTTCCCAGCACCATTTGTTGAAGATGCTATCCTTCCTCCATTGCATGCTTTTAGCCCCTTTATCAAATATAAGATAGTTGTAGTTTTGTGGATTGGTTTCTGTGTCCTCTATTCTGTACCATTGGTCCACCCGCCTGTTTTGGTACCAGTACCATGCTGTTTTTGTTACTATTGCTCTGTAGTATAGTTTGAAGTCTGGTATCACTATACCGCCTGATTCACACTTCCTGCTTAGCATTGTTTTTGCTATTCTGGGTCTTTTATTTTTCCATATGAATTTCATGATTGCTTTCTCTATTTCTACAAGAAATGCCGTTGGAATTTTGATTGGCATTGCATTAAACCTATAGAGAACTTTTGGTAATATCGCCATTTTGATGATGTTAGTTCTGCATATCCATGAACATGGTATATTTTTCCATCTTCTAAGATCTTCTATTTCTCTCTTTAGGGTTCTGTAGTTTTCAATGTATAAGTCTTTCACCTCTTTTGTTAGGTTGATTCCCAAGTATTTTATTTTTTTTGAGGATATTGTGAATGGAGTGGTTGTCCTCATTTCCATTTCAGAGGATTTGTTGCTGATATATAGGAATGCCTTTGATTTATGTGTGTTGATTTTATATCCTGCCACTTCGCTGAATTCATTTATTAGCTCTAATAGTTTCTTTGTAGACCCTTTTGGGTCTTCTAGGTATCGAAATATGTCACCTGCAAATAGTGATAATTTAAGTTCTTCTTTTCCTATTTTGATGCCTTTAATTTCTTTCGTCTGTCTAATTGCTCTGGCCAGTGTTTCGAGAACTATGTTGAACAGAAGTGGTAAGAGAGGGCATCCCTGTCTTGTTCCAGATTTTAGAGGGAATGCCTTCAGTTTTTCTCCATTCAGAATGATGCTAGCCTGAGGCTTAGCATAGATTGCTTTTACAATATTGAGGTATGTTCCTGTTATTCCTATTTTTTCTAGAGTTTTGAACATAAAGGGATGCTGTACTTTGTCGAATGCTTTTCCACATCTATTGAGATGATCATATGGTTCTTATTTTTAAGTCTATTGATGTGGTGAATAACATTTATTGATTTCCATATATTGAACCAGCCTTGCATCCCAGGGATGAATCCTACTTGATCATGGTGCACAATTTTTTTGATATGTTTTTGTATCCGATTCGCCAGAATTTTATTGAGGATTTTTGCATCTAGGTTCATTAGAGATATTGGTCTGTAGTTTTCTTTCTTTGAAGTGTCTTTGTCTGGTTTAGGAATCAGGGTGATGTTGGCCTCATAGAATGAATTTGGAAGTTCTCCCTCTTTTTCTATTTCCCGAAGTAGCTTGAAAAGTATTGGTATTAGTTCCTCTTTAAAGGTTTTGTAAAACTCTGCTGTATACCTATCTGGTCCTGGGCTTTTCTTAGTTGGTAGTCTTTTGATGGTTTGTTCTATTTCCTCAATTGATATTGGTCTGTTTAGGTTGTCTATATCCTCCTGACTCAATCTGGGCAGATAATATGACTTAAGAAATTTATCAATGCCTTCACTATCTTCTAATTTATTGGAGTATAAGGATTCAAAATAATTTTTGATTATCTTCTGTATTTCTGAAGTGTCTGTTGTGATATTGCCTTTTTCATCCCGTATGCTAGTAATTTGAGTTCTCTCTCTTCTTCTCTTCACTAGCATGGCTAAGGGTCTGTCGATTTTATTTATTTTTTCAAAGAACCAACTTTTGGTTTTGTCAATTTTTTCAATTGTTTCTTTTGTTTCGATTTCATTAATTTCAACTCTGATTTTAATTATTTCTTGCCTTCTACTTCTTTTGCTGTTGTTTTGCTCTTCTTTTTCTAGGATTTTGAGATGAAGTATGAGGTCATTTATTTGTTGGTTTTTTCTTTTTTTAAGGAATGAACTCCAAGCAATGAATTTTCCTCTTAGAACTGCTTTCAATGTGTCCCATAGATTCCAATATGTTGTGTCTGTGTTTTCATTTATCTCTAAGAATTTTTTAATTTCCTCCTTGTTGTCTTCTATAACCCATTGATCATTCAGTAACCTATTGTTCATTCTCCAAGTGATGCATGATTTTTCCTTCCTTCTTTTATCGTTGATTTTCAGTTTCATTCCATTATGATCAGATAAGATGCATGGTATTATCTCTACTCCTTTATATTGTCTAAGAGTTGCCCTGTGACATAATATATAATCTGTTTTTGAGAAGGATCCATGAGCTGCTGAGAAAAAAGTGTAACTGCTTGATGTTGGGTGGTATATTCTATATATGTCAATTAAGTCTAGGTTATTAATTGTGTTATTGAGTTCTATAGTTTCCTTATTCAACTTTTGTTTGGAAGATCTGTCCATTGGTGAGAGAGGTGTGTTGAAGTCTCCCATGATTATTGTATGGTGGTCTATTAGACTCTTGAACTTGAGAAGAGTTTGTTTGATGAACATAGCTGCACCATTGTTTGGGGCATATATATTTATGATTGTTATGTCTTGTTGGTGTATGGTTCCCTTAAGCAGTATGTAGTGTCCCTCTTTATCCCTTTTGGTTAACTTTGGCTTGAAATCTATTTTATTTGATATGAGTATGGACACTCCTGCTTGTTTCCGAAGTCCATATGAGTGATATGATTTTTCCCAACCTTTCACCTTCAGCCTATGTATGTCTTTTCCTATCAAATGCGTCTCCTATAGGCGGCATATTGTTGGGTCTTGTTTTGTGATCCATTCTACTAGCATGGGGCTCTTAATTGGTGAGTTTAAGCCATTAACATTTAGGGTTATTATTGAGATATGGGTTGTCCTTCCAGCCATATTTGTTTATTTCTGTTACTAAACATGGTTTGTTTTCTCTTTGATTATTTTTCCCCCCTTTACTGTCCTACCTCCCACTATTGGTTTTCATTGTTATTTTCCATTTCCACTTCCTGTAATATTTTGCTGAGGATGTTTTGAAGAGATGGTTTTCTAGCTGCAAATTCTTTTAACTTTTGTTTATCGTGGAAGGTTTTAATTTCATCTTCCATCCTGAAGCTTAATTTCGCTGGATACACAATTCTTGGTTGGAACCCATTTTCTTTCAGGGTTTGAAATATGTTATTCCAGGATCTTCTAGCTTTCAGAGTCTGTGTTGAAAGATCAGCTGTTATCCTGATTGGCTTACCCCTAAATGTAATCTGCTTCCTTTCTCTTGTAGCTTTTAAAATTCTCTCCTTATTCTGTATGATGTGCATCTTCATTATAATGTGTCTAGATGTGGATCTCTTATGATTTTGCACATTCGGCGTCCTGTAGGCTTCTAGGATTTGGAATTCTGTCTCATTCTTCAAGTCTGGGAAGTTTTCTCCTATTATTTCATTGAATAGATTGCTCATTCCTTTGGTTTGGAGCTCTATACCTTCCTGTATCCCAATGACTCTTAAGTTTGGTCTCTTTATGTTATCCCATATTTCTTGGATGTTCTGCTCATGGTTTCTTAACAGTCTTGCTGAGCTGTCTATGTTCTTTTCAAGTTGAAATACTTTGTCTTCATTGTGTGATGTTCTATCTTCTAAGTTTTCTACTCTGATGGTAGTATTCTCCATTGAGTTTTTAAGTTGGTTTATTGTTTCCTGCATTTCTAGCATTTCTGTTTGTTGTTTTTTATAACCTCTATCTCCCTGTATATTTGATCCTTTGCTTCCTGGATTTGTTTGTGTAATTCATTGTCGAAGTGATCTTTCATTGTCTGATTTTGCTGTCTAATGTCTTCTTGGATACTCCAGATCATCTGAAGCATGTATATCCTGAATTCTTTATCTGACATTCCATCTGCTGCAGCTGTTACCTCTTATAAAGTTGAGTTGACCTGCATTGCTTGTGGTCCTTTCTTTCCTTGTCTTTTCATACTGCTTGTGTTTCTTTCTGCTTGGTGAAACTGTTGTGTTTTTGAAATGTTTTTTTCCCCTATATATTTATATTGCTCTTGTATAGTTGAAAAGTCTCCTTTGCAGGGTGGGTGGCGGTCTGCCTACCTTGCAAGCACGGGCGGCGGCTCTGCTCTGCCCTTCCTCCAATTGGTGTGACATGTCTACCACGCCCGCGGTCCCCTGGGCCTGTTCTGCTGGTTGATTGTAGGTCTGCCTACCTTGCAGGCGTATGCGGCTGCTCTGCTCTGCCCTTACTCCAATTGGGGTGACGTGTCTACCACGCCAGCGGGTTGCTGGGCTTATTCCGGGCACAGGAGGCGGCTCTGCTCTGCTCCAACTCCAATTGGGGTGATGTGACTACCACGCCGGAGGGCCGCTGGGCCTGTCCCGGGCGCGGGCGAAAGCTCTGCTCTGCCCCTACTCCAATTGGGGTGACGTGTGTACCACGCAGGCACGCCACCGGGCCTGATCCACCAGTCGGTTGCAGGTCTGCCTACCTTGTAGGCTCGGGTGGCGGCTCTGCTCTGCCCCTCCTCCAATTGGTGTGACTTGTCTACCACACCCGCGGACCGCAGGGCCTGTTCCGGGCACGGGCGAAGGATCTGCTCTGCTCCTACTCCAATTGGGGTGATGTGCCTACCACCCCGGCCGGCCGCTGGGCCTGTTCCACCGGTCAGTCGCAGGTCTGCCTACCTTGCGGGCATGGGCGGCGCCTCTGCTCTGCCCCTACTCCAAATGCGGTGATGTGTCTGTCGCACCGGCAGGCCACTGGGCCTGTTCCGCTGGTCGGTTGCAGGTCTGCCTACCTTTCGGGCGCGGGTGGCGGCTCTGCTCTGCCCCTACTCCAATTGGGGTGACGTGTGTACCACGCCGGCAAGGTCTGCCTACCTTGCAGGCGCGTTCGGCAGCTCTGCTCTGCCCCTCTGGCTTGATGACAAAGTGAGAGAGACTCGGGTGTTTGTGACTCACTTTCTTTACCAGGAGACCAACTGTTTCTGTCGCTGCTGGTAGCTGGTATCAATGAAGTTCTCTCCTCCGCCGCTTTCTGATGACATCAGATCTCTGCCATGTTGGTATCCTATGCGAATGGCAGCATTTTGTTCCCTCCACAGTATTCAGCAGGACCCGGACCAAGAAGCAGTTTCCACAGGTTCTTTATCCCTGGGCCAGAGCAGTTCCGGGAGCCGGAATTCGGCTGCTCCGTGCTCGGTGTATGTTCTGATAGGAGCAGGCTCCAAGAAGCAGTTTCCATGGGTTATTTAGCACTGAGCCTGAGTAATTTGTCTGCGAGCCGCAGGCGAATGGCAGCCTGAAATTACCTGTTCTATGGCTGAATGAGCTGAGATCAGTCGAAAACAGGGATGGTGACGTCAGCTCTCCAAGATGGTGGCCGCTGGATTCCTCTGTGGTCTGACAGGTGTGGAGAACAAATTGGACCTCTTCCTTCCCCCCTCTCAAACCCAGAATTCAGCACTGAGTACGGTGATTGCACAGCTGGCAGAAGCCCACAGAAACTGCAGTGCTGTATCTTTGCGTTGCTATCTCCTCGTTTCCCAGCGTGCGCCGCAGACTCTAGCCGCGGGGTGATTTGCTGAATAAGCATGGTGACCCTCCATGAGGACAAATCTCTCACGTTTGAGCCCCTGTAGCTGATCCTCGTGCGATGGAAATCCTTCCTCTAGGTTTTGGAGCACCCCAATTTTGCTGGAAATTCCTAACAAGATAGCTTTTAGCCATTCTAACTCATCATTCTCCCGCACAGTGACGCGGTACATGGGGGTAATGTTCTCCTTTCACCACCATCTTGCAGAGTCCGAATTGTGTTTTCTTGATGGGTATTTTGAGAGACATATTTAATCCATAGCAAAACCAGTTCAAATTGCCATTACTGTTATCTATGATCATGATTAAGGGAAATTTTGTTTCAGATGAATGTAAAATAACAATTAAGCAAAAATGTTCCTGATAAAACAATATATTTCAAGAGACCTTAAGTCTCTTGAAAACATGCAGACTCTTTAAGTAGTTGAACAACTTCAATTTTAAAGTTGATTTGATCACTTTATAGTAATTAAAGAGTTGATAAACCTTTTCCTAGACAATGAAAAACTTCCAAACTTAGTGGCTAGTTTCACCATAAATGGGAGCCTATTTTGGCAAAGTTACTATAAATTATCTTAAACACCCATTGTTTATACTTGAAAATAAGAAGAGAAATACTTTTTCCTAAATAAAATTTTAAAATCTTAAAATTTATTTTTTAAAATTTTAAGTAGAAAGACTGTAATCATAATTAATTTGGGGGGAAATTTTTCCAATTTTCTGAAAGTCCCATACATTCATTTCAGGATGGTATCACTTGGCTTCCTCTAAAAACTGATTTTAACATTCAACTCAATTCAAGGTATATTGAAGTCATATCTATGATTATAAAGTGGTGTGATAATTTTAGTAATAAAGACATTAACTCAAAGATATCCACTCAAGGAGATATATTGATAATCAGAAATGATGGTAGAACATTAAGGAAAGCTATAGACAAGTGTTTTATGGTAGTGTATAGAAATGAAAAAAAAAAAGTGCTAGGACTATAGCTCAGTGATAGAGTACATGATTGGCATGCAAGAAGCCCATGATTTTATCCCCCTCACACACACACACAAAATATATATATATAAAAAAGAAAGAAGAAAATAAATAAAGGAAAGAAAAAGGAACAAAGAACAGATAATAATAACCAATTTAATAGAAAATTTGTGTTAGTAGAACTATAAATACAAATTAATGCAATCACCATCATTTTGTACATCTTCTACAATGTCCACAGAACTGGTCAAATACATATAAAAATAAAATAAAATTGCCATATTTTATGCAATATGTTGTGTATGAGCCCTTATGTAAATGTTTAGTCTTCCTATTAACACCTATTATAAATAACCAAAAATTTTACATTTGATTGCATATTCCAGAATATACTATTTTTCTCATTTTAACATTTATTCCTTTTAAGGGCAAAATGTTTTCATTCTCATATGAATTTTTGGATGTACAGGAATTGTTGGAGTCTACAAAACTAGATAAAATGGTACCACTGCATCTTCTCCTCATCTAATAAAAGTAGAATTTTCTATATGATTGCGTATATGAGGAGTAGGAAGGATTAAAACCAGGAGACTAAAATCAAATATTGATTTTTGCCACTGGACCTCCAGTTCTAAATTTGTAGCTCCCTGCTGTGTCCAAAGAGACAAGAAGAAGACTGAAAACAGCAGCCCAATTTTACCCAGCCAAGGAAGTGCAGTGAAACAAGGTAGAGCTCAATTAAACAATTTTCAACTTAAAAATGACATCATAATATTTAGTAGAAGAAACAACTTGGTGACTCTAACCCAGTTCTTCTAGTGAAGATTCCCATTTACATTTTCCTGTATCATTCATTTTCCTCTTGACCTCTGCTTTTGAGGATGATGCAATTCTCCAAATCCTTCCAGACCTTACTACCCAAAGTGGAGCCAAGTGGATCACTGAAAATCCCTGTCTAAATTAATTTCCATATAATTGTTGTCTCCTGTAGAAGACCACTTAATTAGAACTTCTAGGAGAAGGTATTATATTCTAAACTTGGCCAGATTTTTTTGTGTGTGTTTTTGATTAGCTTCATTTTTGTGACCATAAGAATGTAATAATAATTTGATGTTTTTCTCCCTTTTGTTTGGCTATTTTTCTCTAAGATCTTGTGACACCTTGTATTTCCAGAATGCAGTAGCTTCTCAAATTTTCAAAGACTTCCCAATGGATTATAACATTATGATCTCTCTTCAGTTTTAAAGCATCACCCAATAAAATCTCCTATGTTTTCAAGTTTGTTAGGAGATGGTGAAGTGACATAAGGTGAAGCCAACTAATGTTACTGATATTTAGTCAACAGAGGTCTTCATTGTTTAGTACTGATTTCTTTTAAAGGAATGATGATACATTAGTTCAAATGCAAAAGTTTGACCATCAAAAAAAAGTGTGACATTTAACTTTAAAAAACATACACTCTTCCTAAAAGCCTCTACGGTATGAATGCTTTTCTCTAAATCACTGTGCCATTATTTTCCAGGCAGCCTGGCTGAAGGTAATTAGTTTTGCTTCTCTTTGTGAAATCCATTGAGAACAGGTCAGTGGATAATGAATGTGAATGAGAAAATCTTCAGCACATTCATTTTTAAACAATACACCACAATGACTAGTTGTTTATGGTTTGGTCCCCACTAGACAAGAGCAGCACAGGGATCCAGGAGGCCTGACACTGGCTTCTTTTTGCTGGATGATGTGAATCAGCTTTTGACACATTGTTGTAATATTTCAGGTTTTACTCTAGATAGGCATACATAGATATTTCCTATTCATTAATTTAATTTAAATCTTAAGGATGAAGATCAGATTGAAATCAAATTTTAAGCACATTGTTGGAAACATAATTCCATTCACTTATTTCAGAGATTTGAATGATGTTTCTGAAATTAATCATGTGGAAAATGGTCTTAAAGGGCAAATGAGATGGTGAAGTGACTTAAGTGGTACAATTTTTGACTTAAAATAACATCAAAGTTATTTAAGTTCTCACTTGAGAAAAAAAGAATGGCATAGACCATTCAAAAAGTCTCAATAGTAACCTGATGATTATCTTAAAACACCTTTAGCTGGGTGCCTTGAATGCCTGCCTATAATCCCAGTCCCTCGGGCATCAGGAGTTCAAAGCCAGTCTCAGGAAAAGTGAGGCGCAGAGCAACTCAATGAGACCCTATCTCTAAATAAAATACAAAATAAGGATGTGGATGTAGCTCAGTAGTCAAGTGCCTCTGAGTTCAATCCCTGGTACCCACACCCCCCCCCCCCCAAGAACAAAACAAAACAAAACAAAAAAACCTTTTGGAATTTTCTTAGAGTACTTCCTGAAAAGCTAATGTAACCAATTTTATTTTACAAATGCTGCTGTGTGGATTCAGCTAATTTTAATATAATTGATTAATCAGTACAGCTAAATAACTAGAAACTCGTTTATATTTATGGTTAATGGAGAATGTTTATTTAAAATATTGCATTATAAAAATAAGCAAATCATATGAAAATTAAATTTGTGATTCTAGAAATGCATATAACATTTAATACTCTTATTTATTACACCTCTGTGCTTACTTTTTAGAATTTTGTGAAGGCTTTTTAAAAATGTCATTCATCATCCTCTTCTTGCCTCCATCTAGACTAAGGAGTTTGGCAGTAGGAGGCATTTCATGATAGACAAAATGGGTCTGCAGGGAAAAGAGTAGTGGTCCAGGCCTTGAAAGTGGACCTGGTGAAGGAAGCTTGGTGTTTATGCCACCCACAAATTTTAGGAGGTTCACTTGGTAAGTTGGCATGCCTACAGTTGCTTCCATGAGAAGATACAAGCTCTGACTAGGAAGCTATCATCCTCAATAGATACATCCAAGAACATGAGTCACAGTGAGTGATAATAGCAGCTTGGGTCCTAGTTTTTCTTTGAAGGTGGATTGGATTAGTCAGCCAATTAGACAACACTGTGAAGCATATAAAGGGCATATGCCTATTCCTAGACAGTGTGGAATCTTCACTATACACAAGAATTAACTGTGGTGTGTGGTACAAGGAACTTTCCTTCATGCCTTTTTCAGAAATCATGATTTAGAAAATATATTTTTGAGTCCATTAAAAATCAAACTTTTAGGGCTGGGGCTGTAGCTCAGCCGTAGCACTGCATGGCATGGCATGTGTGAGGCATTGGGTTCAATGCTCAACACTGCATGTAAATAAAAAAAAATAAAGGTCTATCAACAACTTAAAAATAGTAAAAAAAAAACCCTTACTTTTTGGAGAATTTTTGATTTCTGGAAACTTCTGAATATAGTACAGAGTTTCTGTACATCTCATACCCAGGGGAATATTTTCCGAGGTAAACATGACTTAGATGTGTGTGTTTTGAAACTAGAGAAGAATCATTTTCTGCTCCTGAGGATGCAGAGTGGGGAATGTTTGTTACTTAGGCAAAGCTTGCACTATCTGGATCCATCATAACCTATACGGTTGGAGCAAAAGCTAATGGGTAGCTGGCTATGAGATTTTTTTTTTTTTTTTTTTTTTTAATAAAGGCACTGACAGGCATTATACATGAAATTCTGGTACTGGTAATGTATCTAAATTCTACAGGACTGAGAGATAGGATTGCTAATATATTTCCTTTTTCAAACAGAAAAGTCCTGACCTGAGCCTGCAGGTGCGTGATTTCTGTATTTCAAAGTAAAACTAACCAGGGAAAGCCTAGAAGTAAGGCTTTTATTCCATATGTTAGACTAGTTATAAGGTAAATCTTTCTAGAGTATTTAATATATAATATTCTCTCATATATTGATATAGCTTGCTTATACTGTTCTGTATTTATTCAGGAAGCTTATCCTGTTATGAAATTACATGAAGTCTTCAAGTTAAAACTATATTCTAATTTTCTTGCTTTCAAAGTACTATTTGTACATCATTCTATATGCTTTGTTTTGGGCCATGGGTAAAACAACTCTTTTAAAAGTGGGAATTGGAAATAAATATAACCCAAAAGAGAGCAAAGAAATACATTCATTCACTATGTGTTCATGAGTTTTTTTTTTTTTTTTTTAAGAATAGCAAACATGTACTTCTGAACATGGGATTTAGAAAATACTTTCATAGTTTAACTTATAGACTAGCCTAATGCTTTAACGGATGCATCTTAGAAATAAATGAGTATAAATTCATCATGATGAAAGGATTGATGGATTTCTGACAATGCTATGACAGCTGAATTGATGTGTGTGAAGTGTTAGCTTTAATGATAAACATTAATAAATGCTGCATGTAATTGAATTAACAGTGATGTTAAACAATTTTTTTGCTTCTATGCAAAACTCACTGAACCAGGCAGATACACTACATTCTTATGCCTAATATAAACAATTTCAAAGTAGAGCACCTTATACAGGATACTCATTGAGATTCCATTTATGTTGCCTAAGCTTGCATTCATCAAAGCTAATTTTCTTTGTGTAACTTCTTGAAAAAAAATCATAGCTTTGGTGCTAAAGTTCATATTCATAACATAGTATTTTTAAATAAATCGAGTGCTAATGAAATATCAAAATTGTACAAACTATGTAAGACCTACTAGTCCTTGATTATCCTTTTTATTAGTATGATACTAATAGCCTTTATATACAGGCAAGGCTGTTTCAATCAGGGACTACATTGTATATTAGTTTTTGGGTTGTTACAAAGCAAATATTCTCCCTTCATTCACCAATAATAATAATAATAATAATAATAATAATAATAATAATATAATACTGAAATAATCCAAAGTATTCTTGCTCCCTTCCTAATCCTTGAGTGAATTATGTAGTATCAAAAGAAGACAGTAGAATTGAAGCATCATCTAATTCAAAATAGATGAGTATTGTGCATGGATAGGAGAGTGAACTTAATAATTTTTTTTGAAAAATTAAAAAAAAATGGTAACAATTAATCCCTTCCTTATTACTTAAAGACAGAATGCCGTGTCTTTCACACCAATTTATTCTGGTTCCTGAACCTGGTGGCAAAGGGATTGAGAAAAGACAAACAGACACAAAACTAGAGAAAAAGCCGGGGCCTGGTGGTTCAGACAATCTCTAAAGGAGGAGGACTGACTGACCACGAGCAAGCTCAGCACATTTATAATATAAGTTTTAACATCAAAGGGTTTTATTGTGAGGAAGTTACTTTAAAACAAATAGAACTGAGGGCAAAAGTATGAACAGCCCAATTATAGTTATCAGCTTGCATCCATAATTCTCTACCTCAAGGTGGCTGACATTTGAACCTCAGGCCATGAACCGATACATTTTGTGGCTGGCATAGAATTCCCCTTTGAAGGGCATATCACCATAGCAACTGGGCAATCTTCAGTTGGTGACTTTGCATGGAGACATTCCCAACAGAGGTAATGCCTCAGTCTCTGGGCTGTTTAAGACCCATAATTCAGTTGTTGCTTCCACTAATAGATGTGTCCAAAACACAAAATTATGACTGGAAGCCAGTAGTATGTACAAATTTTTACTATCATTTGTAGATTCTACTGCATTTTGAATTACATATTCTACTGAATTATATATTTTCTAAAAATGAGTAAGGACTTTGCACTTTGCTCAGGTTGAATATGTCTAATTATGTTTTAAACTCTACATCCCACAACTATGCTTCATTTCTTAGAATAATTATTTTGATATGTTCTGTGAAAATTATATGGTTTTGTAGAGGAAATGAAAAATACATTTTGCATATATAAATGAGGCAAATAGATATGCAAGCAAGAAATTTAGTCTCATCCAAAACCTATTGAAGGACTGAAATTTCTTTCATCTCCTCCATTAGAATTTAAATAATATTTTTTCTTAGATATGTAATGATTTTGTGTGTAATTTTTTTCAGCATTCTAATTGTCATTGAGATTTTTCCTGAAAGAATTTATTTTATTTTAATTATGTTATTATGAAAATTTTAAACCATATCAAGAAATAATCAATATATTCCTATGAATGTGCCAAAGACTGATCTTTAGTTACAGATTCATCATTCAGTTCCAACTTAATGAATGTACACTAAATACCTAATAATGTCACATAAGATTTTGCTCCCTAGGAATTTTAATATAATCCTTTGCATTTATCTTTTCCAAATCCAAAAGGTATTCAATATTATGTTCTGTTTCTAGTGTTGAAAATGACAGTGAAGGGAAGTGAGCCACTACTTACTGCAAGTACACATGCCAGATGATTAAGAATCAGATCATAAAGCAGACCCTTTAATTTCAGATTTCATTTTCGTTCCAAAGCACAGGAAAAGGAGAGTTCTTGTGAAATCAAGGGGTGGAACAGGAAGGTGAGGGTGCAGTTGAAGCATCATCTAATTCAAAATAGATGAGTATTGTGCATTTATGGGAATGCCAGAAGACTATGAATGAAGGACTAAGACTGGCTTGCTTTCTAAATCTCCTTTCTTGAGGAAGAAATAGTTGAGAAGAGAAGACAATTCTTGTCACATAGGATTCTAAACAAAAATCTGACAGTGATGTAGGAGGATGTAGAAGGGGATAGATAGTTGTTACCTAAGCCTTTTTCATAAGTTCAATTAGGGAGACAGAACAAGATGATATTTTTCATAAACATACGTGTATTTTATGAGCTATCCTGCACATTGCTAAAATATATATTTTTGATTAACAATCATAATTACCAATAAGTCAGGTTTTACTGTTTCAATGATTTTATGCTTATCAATTAATTTTTAATTGGAGAAATGACTTTCTATTCAATTGGAAGACTGCATATAACATAGTAATACTTTTAACAGATCAGAGACTAAGTGAACTGTGGAAAAATTCTTTTCATACTCTACTTCTTCAATACAATAAATATTTATTTTCTTTATTTTTTTAAGAAGTTAAAAGCTCAAACACTTAACTTTTTGGATGCTTAGCTTGTTTTCTAATTTTAGGAATTTCTAAGTCTTAGTCTTATTCAGTCTTCAAATAGAAGTCCTTGAAATAAAAAAAAAAGTTGAAATTTTTGGCATTGCTTTCTGTTGATTTGGATATTAAAAATTCTTGAGCTTTTATTGTGGGAAATGACCTTACAAGGCTTTTCTTTTCTGACTATGTCTAACAAGTTTTCAGAAAGCTGGTTGAACACATTCAATAATGGGGTATTTGCCATTTACAAGGGTTGGTGTAAACTGCTGGCTAAAAAAAAATCTCTAAAGTCTTTTTATGTATTTTTGAACCTCAATTATGTTCCTTAATGTTTATTATTAAATTATTGAGCTGATTTGATGACTTGACACTCTAAGTTTATTCAGAATACTGTGACACATGGTAAATATCATCTAACAATTAGTTTCACATCCCAGGGCAATCATCTCATTTCTAAATGGATATACTTTAGAATACTTAGTATATATCCTAATTTATTCTATGAATTGGAAAACTTTTCTTCTGTTGGGCCAAGTAGTAAATATTTTCAGGCTTACAGGATACAAAGCCTCTGTTGTAGCTATAGACATGGTCACAAATGCAAAAAGCAGTCATCAACTTATAGATTAGTATAGATTCATGACAACTTAATGAATATAATAAACATAAAATGAATGGATGTGACTGTGTTCCAATAAAATTTATTTGTAAAAACAAGTGATGTGCTAAGTTTGGCCCACAGTTCATAGGTCACTAATCTCTGATTATGAAGAGTATTTCAGTTCTTTTATCAGTTTATCATTCAGACTAGAAGATACTTAAATCCAAGTTGAAACAAACATGCCCTAAGTAAGGAAATTATGTACTCTATGCTCCCTTGACAATAAATCCATTTGGATATCTGTCAACACAGTGGAGGAGCAATGGCATCTAGAAGATCACTATTAACTACAGTGAAAACCTGGAAGGGAATATCAGGGTTCTGATTTATGACTAAAATATAAGTCTATCCAAAGAAGTACATTTAAAAATTTCAGATAACTTTTAAGTAAAGATGTTAAACCTGTTGTGTATTATGATTTTGAATAGCAAAACCATACACATTTATACCATGTATGAAGACTTCATCTGCCAGTGTATTAGAAGAACTTATTAGTATTAATAAAAAAATTAATAAATATAATAATATTTTATATAAATTGATACTTAAAACAGTACACATATGATTTGGAATGAAAATTATAAATGTAAAATATTGAGAATTTTTAAAAGATCAATAATAATACATATTTTAAAAATTATACATTAGAATCTGAAAAGAAAACATAGTTAATAATTCTAAATATCCTTCTATTAAGTTGTCAAATGAATAATTAAACTAAAAATTGAAATAGAATTAATATTTAAAACATTTAAACATGCAACCACTCTGGAAAGGAGTATGGAGATTCCTCCAAAAACTAGGAATAAAACCACCATATGATCAAGCTATCCCATTCCTTGATACATATCCAAAAGATCTAAAATCAGCACATTACAAGAATACAGCCACATCAATATTTATAGCACAATTCACAACAGTCAAGTTATAGAACCAACTTAGGTGCCCATCAACAGATGATTGGATAAAGAAAATGGATAAATATATATTCACAATGAAGAATTATTCAGCCATAATGAAGAATGAAATTATGACACTTGCCAATTAATGTGTGGAACTGGAGAATACCCTGCTAAGTGAAATAAGCCAGACCCAGAAAGTCAAAGGTTAAAGGTTTTCTCTGATATGCAGAAGATAGTCCAAAGTAAACAGGGTGGGGGTGGGGGTGGGAGGGGAGGGAGATGGGGAACAAAGAAACAAAATGAAAGAAAAGGAAAGGAAGGTGAGAAATTCCATCAAATTAGATGCAAGATCAGTGGATAGGATTGAGAGGGAGGAAGGAAGGATAGGATAAGGAAAGAATAGTGCAGTGAATCTGACTAAATTTTTGTATGAACACATATGAATATATATAGTGATTCTCACTTTCCAATGTATCCACAAGACACTAATTTTAAAAAAAAGTAAGTAAATAGCAGAGAAATCATAGAGTAGAGGAAAGGGAACAGGGTGAGGGAAGAGAGGAAGAAACGGGGAAGTATTGGCAACTGAATTAGAGCAAATTATATTGTATACTTTTATAATTATGTCAAAATTAATCCCAATATTATGTATAACTAGAAAGAGCTAATAAGAATATATAAAAATACAAAAATAAAATAAAATACTAAAATCTGAAAACAATTGGTTCTACCTGCTTAAGAATAGTATTAAGTAACTTCTATTTTTAAAAGTATATGTTGAAAGCATTTTTGATAGTTGATACTTATAAATTAAATAAGATTTTGTGACCTATATATACATAAAGCTATTTTGTTAAGTTTAAAAGTTAGCAGAATGTAATCTAATTGTAGTAATATTCCTAAATGTAAGTTGATGTTATAATACTTAATGAAAAAATATTAATAGAATTTTCAGCAATTTTAAAATACATTTTACTTCTTTTACCTTCATGAATAAAGTATATAGGACTTTGTGTTATGGTTATCCCATCTGTGGAGGATGGAAGAACTGGGGAGGAGGAAAGAGATTAAAATTTGTAACAGAGGAAATGAAGAGTGAAATAGGTGGATTAGTAATACTTAGTAGTTTTCAGCTTCTGACATGTAATTCAATCATGCAAATGGACAATATCCTTTCAATCCAGTTATTGTTCTAACAGAGAATTTATCAAATTTATTTTCCCCCAATTTAATGCCTTGATTATCACTTAGTTTTTGGTATTACATGTACAAAGGTCAATAGAGTAAAAGAGCACTATTGCAGACTCTTAAAGCATAGATAAGTAGTACAAAGAGGGAATGGTACAGAACATCTAAAGAAAGGTCAATCTTTTATGCCTCTGGGGAATTTCATGAAAGAGAAAGAAGAAATAGAAGAATCAAGGAGGGTGATATCCATTGACTCTGAATAGAGAGGAAGAAAGTATTTCTTGTAAAATGAAGAAAGTATTTCTAGGGCCAAAGGTGGTCAAATTTTCACATTTGGCTTCTTCTTGGAATTCTAAATTAACTTTAAATTTAGCAATCTAAATTTTAAGCTTCTGTCAACCTTACATTAAAGACATGATTCGGAGGTGGTGTTTCAGGATTAGATCTCCTGAGCCAAACTCAATTCATTCTTATCAGTGACATTGAATACTGGGCTATATGTGTCATTGGTCCTGTGGTCGTACCACGTAAGCAGATGGAGGTGGCTACAACAGAGGATGGCTATATCTGGACCAGTGAAGACAATTACAGACTTAGGAAAATAAAACCAGAGATAATTTACTAAATATAAACAAATAAAATATAAGAAGACTAAAAATTCAACAGTTATATATTTCAGTATCAGAAAATGGCAGAAAAATCAATAGCCAATAGAAATGTGATACACATGACCAGAATAGCACCTCCCTTAATCCCACTCAAAATGGTACATAGCCAAATATCTGGTACCTATACTTCCTTTCAGTTTGTTTGTGTTGCCTTAGTAAAATACTTTAGATTGGTAATTTATAAACAAATATAAACTTGTTTCTCATAGATCTGAAGGCTGGCAACTCCAAGTTCAAGTTAGTTTTTAGTGAGGGTGCTCTCTCTCCTTCTAGATTGTGCCTTGTTGCTATGTTCTTGCATGGCACAAGGGCAAAAGTGCTAAACAACTGCTTTGTACCTCTTTTATGAGGTCATCAATCCACGTCATGAGGGATCCACTCATAACTTAATTACATCCTAAAAGTTCCTCCTCTCAATACTATCACATGGTGATTGAGTTTCCATGTATGAGTTTCAGGGGGAAATTTCAGAGGGTAGCAATCACAGAAACCATTTTGGAGAGGAAAAAAAGCTTATGTGAGAGTTTTAAGAGACTGAATGTTCTTTTCTTTAGAAACGAGCCTTACTTGAAAGCTGTCTTAACCTATGTTGCATCACTATTACAAAATAACTTGGGTTGGATAAGTATAAAAAAAAAAGTGATTCATTTAGGTCACTGTTCTGGAGATTCAAGGGCCTGAATCTAGTTATAGTCTCTTTGTTGGCAGAGTCCCAGAGAGTGCAAGGGATCACCTGACAAAAATCAGGGAGTGCATGCATGTCTGAATTATTTGGTACCTCTTTATTATAAAGCCACCTGTATTCAATCATGGGTCTTCTACCATTGTGATCTTATCCAATCCTATTCCAAAAAATGCACCTGTAAAGAACATAGTTAAGTTTTATTTCTCTTAACACTTCACAATGGTCCATAAATTTTAACCCTTAGGGGCAAACTCAGATCACCTCCAATCACTAACAAAGGAACTCCTAAAATTATCATTTTGGTTTAATAGTAAAACCAAATTAGATAATCAGGTTAATTCATCCACCTCAGCAATAGGTATGTGTTTGATAGAAGAAGACAAAATGAAATGCATACTAAATAAATAAATTATACAAAACTGAAGTGATTGACCTTGTTTCCTGGTCACTATTGTAATTTGTGAATGTCTTCACAGATTTATTATAGACAAATCAACAGTATGTATACAGTATAGAACCAATGTCTGACTTATTAATCATGGTAAAGAGAGATAAAGAGCACAAAACTTAGTTAACACATAAATAATTAAGACATTGACTTCTTGCTTCAAAATTCTCCCTGCTAATTTTTAACTAATCCATAGTAAGTAATTATTTATTTAAAAGGCTTATTAAGTATTTCATGAGTTCTGTGTTCTTTCATGAACACTAAAAGAATTAATAACATTTTTCACTCTTGGGGAACTTATTTATAAGATAAAATTTGAATACTTAGAAAATTAGATATTAACTCTAATAAATATCAGTAGAGAAGGTAAAATATTATATGAGAGATTGTTATTGGAATTGGAGGAAAAAGGTCACGATAGTTTGACCTTATAAAATTCATGTATTATTTGTATGTACACATGATAAAAGAATTAGATTGAGCTATATCTGAAGGGAGAGCAAATATGGAACATGACAAAAGTGTAGCATGGTCTTAGACCCATTTAAAGTCAAGACATATATTTGGAATCATTAAGCAACTACCAAAATAATAGCAATATTTAGAACTTACTATTTAAAATATTAACAACTCTATTATTGAGTTATTTTCTTTACTTGTATGTAACATTTCCCACAATTAAAAATAGATCTGTTGTGTACTGAACATAGGTATTTGCTTAAATTTATGTATTGAATTAGTAGCCCAAATTATGGTGGTACTAAGATGGAACATTTGGAAGGCAATTATGTGATTAGTGTGAATCCTTCAAGAGGATCTTTAGATTATTCCCTCCTCCTCCTCCTTCTTCTTTTTTTTTTGCTACATGAGGATGTAAAGAATCTGCATCCTGAAAGATGGGTCTCACCAGAACCTAACCATAACCATTCTGGCAAACTGATCTTGGAATTTTAACCTTTGAGAAAGAAATATTTGGTGTTTAAACCACCCTGTCTTCAGAATTTGTTTGGTAGCTCAGATTAAGACAAGATCTGTACTCAGATGCCAGTGTTTTAGCTCCTTGTCTCAAACACTTTACAAAACTGAAAGACTAAGACAACATCAAATAAGAGTGGACATGGAATACCAGATATAAGAATTTTAACATTGAAATAGAGATGTGATAACATAAATTGATTGATGTAACAGTAACTTTTTGATAGAGTTTATGTTCAGAAGGAATGATAAATAATGTATATAATATAAATATTAAAGCTTTTTGATATTATTGGATTTGGTTCTGAATCTGGGTTTGCTGATAACAAGATGATTACATTAAGTTCATTTCCTGATCTAAAAAGCTAATTAACCCTAACTTGGTTCTTCCAAAATGCAGGATGCTAAATTACGAGGTCACATGGGCTTCTACCAAGATTTCAATGGAAAGTCTAGAAGTTTATGCAAAGTATAGCAGAGTTAAATTCCTCCATGCATTGCTTGAGAGGATAATATGAGAACTTGTGAGAATGAAGTTGAGGTTGCAGTGTAGACTCCACAGAATTAAGAGATGCCAGTAACATGGAACATCTGCTGATGGAAGCTTCTGGGTATGAACACAGTCTCCCTAACAAGGAGACCTTGTTGTCTAGAACTGGCACTGCAAAAGGGGTAGGGCTTCTAAACCCCTTTGGAGAACATTCTTGCCACCATGTGTCTCAGATTCTGTACATTGAGCTACTGAATTTGTTTGCCCAACTGGGTTTTGATCTTGTTTTGGTCTGATTTTTTTTCTATCTATTCCATTATTTTCCCCTTTTATAATGAAAATCTTTACTTTGTGCCATTATATATTGTACATGTGTAATTTGCCTTTGATCCTTATGGGGTCACACTGCCAAGGGTTTGTCTTGAATCTTAGAGGAGTCTTTGGACTTCAAATTTTGAGCAATGCTGGAATTGTAAAAACTATGGGGACATTTGGATATAGACTAACTTCATTTTGCATTTTGAGATGAACATGAGCTTTTGGGAATCAGTTATGGCTTGGATATAAGGTGTCCCTGGAAAAGTTAAACAATAAAGAAATGCTCAGAGGTGAAATTGTCAGATTATGGTAGCTTTTACCTAATGATTGAATTAAACATTTTGATGGGTTATTGAGTTGAATTGATTGAACTGATTAGCTGTAACTATGAGGTGGAGAAAGTAGGTCCCTAAGGGGGCCTCCTTTTGGGCATTATATTTAATCCCTGGCTCTTTGCTTTTACTCATTGTGTTTCCATGATCTTAGCAGATTTCCTCTGCTGTGATCTTAGCAGCTTTCCTCTGCCATGTCTTTCTACCATGATATTCCACCCCATCTTGGGTGCAGACCAATGGAATCAGCTGATCATATAGTGAACCTCTGCACCTTGAGGCCAAAATAAACATTTTCTCCTCTAAGTGGTTCTTGTCAGTTATTTTGATCAGAGTGATAAAACAAAAGAAAACAAAACAAAAAACCCAAAACTACATGAGGGCATTGAACAAATACGGAATTGTGTGATATTTTTCTCTTTGGTATCCCTAGGTCCATAAGTGGAATAAAAGAGTTTATTTATTAAGACAATTTAATAATAATGGTCACAATCTTTAGGAACCAAAGAAGTCTTTCTTAGAACAGTTAGAAAAACAGAACTTTTGGGGAGGGGAAGTCTTTTGGAATATGGTGTGGAACATTTTGGAGTAAAAAGCACATCTCCCACACTGTGTAGAAAATGCATTAAGTGTTCTTCCATAGAGAATGGCTTTAGAGAATGGCATCTATGGATCTTCTAGAATGGAAATAAAATGGAACAAAAGTTCTTAAATTATTTCATACTTTCAGATTAATAAATTTGACAGGATTATGTATATTATGTATAACATATTATAGATGTTTGCTAAATAGTTGATTAAAAGTAAAATTGCTAATTGGCCTATTAATGTTATTTCATGAAAAATTCACCTTAAGAGAAGACAAAGGCTGAATTTCCTAGATTTGAGAATTACCTTGAATTATGATAAAAAAGCAATCATTCACAAGACACATTTAAACATTTATCAAATGCATGTACTATTTGTTATAATATATTGATGGATATGAATTGTGATGGTATAAGAAAACTTTATTGTTCTTATATTTTCTGCAACTCTGTACGGGAAATATCCAAATTTATTTTTTATACTCATTCACATTTAATGTGCCATAATAATTTTTAAAGCCTTTAGAAATTATACAGTCAACTTAAATTTGTCCTTAAGCAAAATTAGTCTAAAGGATAAGAAGTAAAGGAAGTGAGTATAAGAGTAAAGACAAGAATAATTTTGAAGACTTTATGAAACATCAAATACCTTTAATCTTCCAGACACTTGCAATCATAAAAATGAACTAAATGATCCTTTAATCATTCAACACCAAAGTCAATATTTCTACAACACTTGATCATCACCATTTTCCCTTTCTTATACTTACAAAATAGACTTTAATTAAATGTTCAATAACAAATACATTTTTTAATTCTTTGTATACTGACCTTGAATTCTAAGACCTTGCCATAATATACTTAATTTTTGTAAGATGTCTTCAAATTTTTAATTTACACAGTCATTTCATTTATGAATAAAGACAGTATTGTTTATTAGTTTCCAATTTTGGGGTAAATAATATTGCTTTGTTTGAATAAAGAAAATTAGTTAAAATGGATGATTCCACATTAAAAGTTGCTGAAGTTAATCTGTAAAATGTTCATTTATAATTTTAATGTACATAATAATGACTGTACTCAGTTATCTTTGCTGTACCTTTGCCCTGATATCACTGTTAAGATGACTGTGCAATGAGATAAACAGATGTCCTTTTATCCTATTCTTTGAAAGATTTTGATTGTTTCTTCATTAAATGTGAAGAATTATTTGTGGAGCCTTCCTGGGCATGGAGGTTACTTTGTGAGAATAGATTGAATTATTCAGATTCCTTAGCAGATGTTTATTCAGAAAAATATCTTGTTAATTTGGGTAATTTTGTTATTTTTCTTAGAGAATTTCCCAATTCATTTAAAATTTCAAGTGTATTAGAATAAATTTATTCATAATATTCACTTGTTATGTTTAATATTTTTGAAATCTCTGGTGTTATCTTTTTTCCATTCGTCATGTTGTATATGTGGTTTTTCTTTTGAATCTTCTTATGATGGATGTTGTAATTTTGTTTTCCAACTTTAGACATTGTTTCTTTCTACTAAATATTTCTTAATGCATTATTTCAGGCCTTTTACTCTTCTAAAATGTTTTTGAAAGTACAATTTTCTTTTTAATCACAGCTTTAGCTACATTCTACAAATTTTGCTTATTTTGATATTTCAAAAATTTTCATTGTGAGTTCTGTTTTCATTAATGGTTTAGCACTGTGTTGTTTAT
Organism: Marmota flaviventris; assembly: GCF_047511675.1. Taxonomy (NCBI): domain Eukaryota; kingdom Metazoa; phylum Chordata; class Mammalia; order Rodentia; family Sciuridae; genus Marmota; species Marmota flaviventris. The sequence continues at coordinate 46,797,645 of NC_092504.1, read as the reverse complement.
TTTTAAAATATTTGGAGAATTTTATTACACTTTTATTGTTTTCTTGATTAATTTTATTGTACTCTCATGATTTCAAAGTTTGCTAACACTTAAAAATTATCCATGTTCACAAATGTTCCAAAACATGAGAAAATAATTTGTATTGTGAAATTCTTGAGTGAAACATTCCATAGAATCAACTTTGTGAAGTTGTTTAAACTTTTTCTGATCTTTACATCCATATGTCTTATTTTATCCTTTATCAAAAATGGTATATTATCATATAGATATGTCTTTCAGTTTTCTTACTTCTCTTTTCATTTTTAGTTGTATATGGACCCAATGCCTTTATTTTATTTTATTTTTGCGGGGTTTGGGGGATACCAAGAACTGAACTCAGGGGCACTCAACCACTAAGCCACATTCCCAGCCCTATTTTATATTTTGATTTGGAGATGGTCTCACTGAGTGACTTAGTGCCTCACTTTTGCTGCGGCTGGCTTTGAACACATGGCTTTGAACACTCCTGCCTCAGCCTCCTGAGCTACTAGGATTACACGCATGTGCCACTGTGCCTGGTTTAGTCATTTACTTTTATGTGATGCTGAGGGTCAAACCTCATGCCTCACACATGCTAGGTAAATGCTCTATCACTGAGCTACAACCTCATCCCCTTATTTCATAATTTCTTTATTTTTAAGATAAAATACTAAATTCTTAAAAAAATATAATCTATTTATATTCCTGGTGGATTGATTTTTATTCTAAAAAATGATTCCTCTTCATTGTTGTAATTGAACATTGCTTTAAATACAATTTTTCTATTACTTGTATATGTTACATATTTTTCTTTAGGTTTCTGTGAACCACCAGATATCCTATAATTAAGATATATCTCTGAAAAGAAGAATACAAGTATGTTTGCTTTAAAACCCAATCTGAAAATATTTATCTTTTAGTTGGTCATTTAATCCATTTAAGTGTGTTTGGTTATAAGTACACAATTTTAACATGCTATGATTTTGCCACTTACCTTATATTCCTTAATTTGTTTCTCTTTCCCTGACATTATTCTGGATTAGTTAGGATTTATGTTATTACATTATTTCTCTTTACTACCTTAATGTTAACACATTCTGAAACTTCCACTGGAAAATACCTTGGAGAGTGCAATATGTACCATTAATTTGTTTAAACTATGAACTGCAATATTATAATAACTGCGTTACAGATAATGCTAGAACATTGAACCTTTGCTTAACAAAGTGTGATCCATAGACAAACAATATTGCCGTCACTTTGTTGTATTTAAAGCTTCAAATTCTCCCCCTTGAGACCTATTGCAACCAAGCCTGGAGTTTTTGAAAGAATCTCAGGTATATATTATGTATGTTAAATTTAAGGAACATTGATTTTGAACACTTTAACTGTATTAGACTTGTTTCTTGTCTTTTTCTTTAATTATGTCTGTGCAATTTCACTGCAAAGTATTGCAAAATTCAACAAATATCATTTTTTTAGCAAATAGTTTGGCTACCTATTTACCCATAATTTAGATATACTCACAAATAACATATTTACCTTTTCCCCTCTCTTCCTTCCTTCCTTCCTTCTTTTTGATAATTACACCAATAATAGTTTTCTTTCTACTAGAGTAAGTATGTCAATATTTCCATTATTGTAGACAAGCTGGTGTTTAATTCTCCCATTTTAATGTTTTATGAATGTACTTATGTATCTTTAATTTGGGGAATATATATGACATCATAGTTAATGCCTCCCAGAGGGTCTAGCACAATGTGTTTGACACAGTAGATCCTCTACATATTTGGTGAATTAATAGTTGAATTTAAGAAATTCATTTTCTTAATTGAGTGTGTTTGACATGTAACCCAATAGACAGTATCAGAGTATTTTTCTTAATAGGAAAAAGTGATCTCTTATTTTCAACATAATAAAACAGTCAATTATCCTTCTCTACTTTTTTTGTGCATGTGGAAATAATCTTTATAAAACCTCATATATATCAGTTACAAGAGTTGCAGGTCTGTATGGAAGTCACCAATGTTAATTAACTATATTCAATTTTAAAGTTTTGTCAAAGCAAATAAATACATAACAGCCTCCTATTGTGCATTAAGATTTCAATTCAGACTGAAATACTATAATACAATCTATTTATTTTTGTGATAGGCTTGGTTATAGCTGATCATGAATAGTTCTCAACAAAAGAGAGAATATATCTATATATAGATATAGATATAGATATAGATATATAACAAATAAATAACAAAACTACAGATTCTTTTGATAGATATACATCTTAGCTGGAAAAGAAGTGATTAAACCCTCTAGCTAAAGAAGCTTTGTTAAATACATAATGTGCTGAAGAGTTAGACATCAGACTACTGTTGCGACTCTTACAGCAAATTAAATGGAACATCTAGAATTGGCAATATGTACGTTTCTGTTTTAAGTGTGTGTCATCCAAATCACTTAAGTACTTTTCCTGTTCACAGTGACAGCTGTCAGTGTTCAGCAAACAAACAAAACAAACAAACCTACAAAATCCTTAACATCTGTTCTTATTTAGCTATAACTATTTTAATAGAGTTTGTTTTACATTCTATATAATGGGAAGAATGGGAAACCAGCAAATGAATATTACTCTTGGAAGTTATTTTTTACTGGTATTTACTAGTCTATAAATAACTGAAATGTCTATAAAGTGAGCATATGTTATTTTTTAATTAAATTTTTATTGTGTGCATAACATGTTGTGATATATAATAATGTGATGTTATGGGATATATATATATATATATATATATATATATATATATATATATATACACATACACACACACACACACACATACATACAACATATCATCTCATATGGCTACTTTTTGTGGAAAGAGCAGATAAAATATATTCATTGCATTAATCTCAAATTCAGTACAATTTTATTATTTATACTTTTCATGTTGTACTTTAAATCTCTATACCTGTTACTCTTACATACATTGTAACCTATGTTCTATATCTCCCATGTGCTCTTTATACCCAGTACCCCAACTCCACCCACAATAATCACTGTTTTATTAATTTTGTGTATTTATTTATTTATTTTTATTTAGTTTTTAGATCCCATATATAAGTGAGGTAATGCGATTTTTTTCCTGCATCTAACATTTCACTTTGCTTACTGTTCTCCAGCATCATCTAATTTGTTACAATGGCAAGATCTTCTGTTCAGAGCTGAATAATATTTCATTATATGTATGTGTGTGTAATCTTTAATTTTTTGCATATAGAATGATGTTATCTGTGAACAACCATAATTTGACTTCTTCTTTTCCAATTTATATCTCCTATTGGTTTTTCGTTGTCTGATTGCTTTTTGTTAGCACTTCCAGTACTATGTTGAACAGAAATGGTGAGAATGGGTACCCTTGCCTTGTACCACAGGTTAATAGAAAAGCTTTCAGATTTATTCCACTAGTTGTAACATTTGATATGTATTTTATTCTATAAGTGGTATTCATTATGTTACAAAACATTCCTTTTGTACTTAGACCTTTGAAAATTTTTATCAAGAAAGAATATTGGACCTTGTTGAGTATTTTTCTATATCAATTAAAATGATCATGTGACTTTCATCTTTTATCCAGCTAATCACATTAATTGCTTTTCATATGTTAGACTAACTTTTCATTCCAGGAATGAATATACTTAGGTCATTATGTGCAGTCTTTTTGTTGTTGCATTTTGTTTGCTAATACTTCCTCAAGGATTTTTTTGCATCCCTATGTATTTGAGAGATTGGCATTTCATTTTCTTCTTTTGTGACGTAGCTGACTCTCTTAGGTGTTAAGATTAAATTGATCTTATAAAATGTTTACAAGTATTCCTTCTAGGTCTATTTCTTGGGAGAGTTTAAGAAGCATTGGTATTAATATTTTTTTTTTGTACAATTCAGCCATAATATCATCTGGACGTGGGTGCTTCTTTGTTTGAAAAGCTTTTTTTTTTAAAAAAAATTATTACTTCCTCAATCTCTTTTTCATTTGACAGATAATGACAAACATGTAAGGTTTTCTAATGCTTTTTAACTCAATCTTCAGAGTTTATAGTTTTTTAGGAATTATCCATTTTGTCTTGGTTATTCAATTTGTAGGCATAGAGCTGTTCATAATAGTCTCTTATGATTATTTTTACTTCTAAGCCATCTGTTGTAATTTCTTCGTGTTTGGTTTTATTTATTTGAGTCTTCTCTAAATTCTTCTTAGACTTGCTAAAGGATTTTACATTTTATCTATTTTTTAAAAATCCACTTTTATTCATTCTTTCTGTAGTACTTATTTTATCTACCTGATTTATTTCTGTTATGATTTTATTGTTTCCTTTTTTTCTGCAAATTTTGGGTTTAGTTTTTTTCCTTTCCTAGTTCCTTGGGGCATAATGTTTGGTTATTTTGGATTCTCCTCCATTTTAAATGTAGACATGTATTAAAATTGCATTTGCTGCGTCCCGTAGGTTTGCATAGGTTTTAGTATGTTGCATTTCTGTTTTCACTTGAATAAAGACATTTAAAAATTTCCCTTTGATTTCTATTTTAACCTATTGAAATTTCAGAAACATGTTGCTTAATTGCATGTATTTATAAATTTTTAAAGATTTCTCTGACTATTGATTTCTGATTTCATGATATTTTCTAATGCAATACTTGATATGTTTTTATTATTTTTAAATTTGTTCTGACTTGTTCTGTGCCCTAACATATATGCTGTATCCTGCAGAATGTTCCTTGTGTTCTAAAGGAAAATATGGATTATAATGATTTTGGACGGAAAGTTCTGTATATGTTGTTAGATCCATTTAGTCAAAAGTACAATTCAAGTATAATATTCTTTATTAATTTTATGTCAAGTTGACCTATTTATAATTGAAACTACTCTGTTGAAATTCTCACTAGTATTGAATTCCTCTCTTTCTATTTTCATGTTGATTGTTTTCTTATATACTTAGGTACTACAATGTTGTGTGTATGCATATTTATAATTGTATATTCTTTTGATGAATTGACACCTTTATCATTACATGATGACTATTTTGCCTCTTGCAGCAGACTTATTTTTAAAATACAACAAACACTAGTATTGCTGTATGCATAAACGTGACTGTATAACCAAAGTGATTCTGCAATCTGTACACGTGGAAAAATAAGAATTCAACCCCATTTGAATCAAATGTGTGATATGTCAAGATCATTGTATTGTCTTGAGCAACTAATAAAAAAATTTACAAAACTTTTTGTTTCTTCTTTTTTATTGGTTCATAATAGTTATATATAACATTAGGTTTCACTTTGACAAATTATAAATGCATAGAGTATAGTTTACTCCAATCAAGTCCTGAGTACTTCCTGTTCCCCTTCTCCCTCCATCTGTCCCCTTTCCTCTATTATATTTATCTTTGTGCTTATTTAGTCTTTCATTAATAGTGTTTTGTATATATACATAATGATTATATTCACTGTAGCATATTCATATGTGTACATTGAAGATCAGTTAAGATTCATTCCACTCATTTTTTCCTTATCCTTTCTCTCTTCCTGTTCCCTCAAGCTCCTTCTTCAACTCCCTGATCACCCCTTTATTTTGATGGAAATTCCCCAATTTCTTTTTTTCTCTCTCTCTCCTTCCCCATACCACTAATTTTAGAATAGATTCTGCATATCAGAGAAAATATTTGGCCCTTGACTTTCTGAGTTTGACTTATTTCATTGAGCTGCAAATCTCCAGGTCCATCCATTTAACAACAAATGACATAATTTCATTCTTTTACCTGACTGAGTAATACTCCTTTATATATATATATATATATATATATATATATATATATATATTATATATATATAATATGTATATTGTATGTATGTATATGTGTGTTTGTGTAGATATATATGACATTTTCTTCTGTTGAAGGGCACCTGGGTTGGTTCCATAGTCAGGAAATTGTGAATTGTGTATCATGAAAGTCCCACCCTTGTAACCATACTAATGCTGGTTATATTAGAGCTTGAGACTATGAATTCTTTCATCCTCTCACTTTCCACAGTGGAATGAAATACCTTCACTTTAGACTTTAGACATCAGAATTGTGAGCTAAATAAATTTGTTAATTATAAAATAATAAGTTTGTGGTATTCTGTTATGCCAGTCCAAATGAACTAAGAAATTTATTACTAATAGGTAAGGATGCACTATTGCCATTTACATTTTTTCTCATTGTTTGAGGGCTCATTTGTTCATTTTTACCACTATTTTTGGCCACCTATGTGATAGTTTTCTATATTGCCAAGCTATGAATCACTTCTTTTAATGTTTGTAGATCTTTTTAATGTTGGTAATTTTTATTTGTGGTTACCATGAAGTTTATATAAAACATCTTATAATCAACTATTCTAAGCTTGTAACAACTTAATTCTGTCATTGACAAAATCTATAGACTTTTATCCTTCAGCCCCACAAATTATGGCTTTGATGTAACAACTCACATTTTTATATTGCTCATTCATTAGAAACTTCACTTAGTTTTAGTTATTTTTGAGTGTTCTGATTTTTTATCTTCATGTTAGAAATATGTGGATATATGTAATGTACACACACATCACCATTATAATATTGAAGATTTTTTATTTGACTATGTATTACTTCTACCAATGAGTTTTATATTTTTTAAATATATTTTTATTTGCAGATGTATACAATACCTTTATTTTATTTTATTTATTTTTGTGTGGTGCTGAGGATGGAACCCAGGGCCTCACATGTGCTAGTAAGGCACTCTACCACTGAGCCACAACCCCAGCCCCACGTTTTATATATTTTATATATAATACCATCCTTTTATTCCTACTTCATGAAGTCCTTTAAGAATATCTTGTATATTACATCTAGTGGTGAGGGAATCCTTCACTGTGCCTACAGAAGATTTATATTCCTTGATTTTAAAAATATTACTTTTCTAGACATAGTATTCTTGGTTGAATATTCTCTTTTTTTCAACATGTTCATATGTATCCCATTGTCTCCTAGATTGCATAGTTTCTACTGAGAAATCTGCTGAGAATTTAATATCACTTCCTGTTTCCATGTCATTTGCTGTTTTCTCTTCATGCTTTAATTTATTTTTTCCTTTTTAATTTTTGTCCTTGACTTTTGTCAATTTGATTATAATGTGCCTTAGAAAGTATCTCTTTGCATTTTTATCTTTTTGAGGATATTTGAGCTTCATGGACCTTGTTGTTCATATTGTTTCCAAGATCTAAAAAATTTTAGCAGTTATTCTATTAACTAAGCTTTCTGTCACTTTCTCTGTCTTTTCTTCTACAGCTCACATTAAGCAAATATTTGTGTACTTAAGGGTATCCCATAAATTCCATAGGTTGTCATCACTTTTTTTTTCATTCCTTTTCTTTTATTTCCTCTGAGTCACTTCAAAAGATTTATTTTCAAGTACACAGATTCTTTACTCTGCTTGATCTACTTTGCTTTTGAAATTCTGTATTGTAATTTTGTTCCATTATCAAATTCCTCATCTCCAAATTTTTTTTTGGTATTTATATCTGAATTTCTCATTCAGATCATTAATTTTTTTCCTGATTTCACTGAATTTTCTGTATTTTCTTATATCTCACTGAGTTTTCTTAGGATCATTATTTTGAATCCCTTTTCTGGTGGTTAACAAATACCATTTCTTTGGGAGTCAGTCACTAAAATTAATTATATTCCCGTGTTCCTTTGCTGGTGTTATGCTTAATTTTTTTGATATCCCTGAATTGATATCATGGATATAGTAGTGTGGTAGTATGGTAGCAGCTATTGTTGGGGAAGATTTTTACATGCAGATGGGCCTGAGCTGGGTTTGTTGGGCAGGGTGTGGTGACTGTAGTTCTGTGTTTATTCAGTGTTATAATCTTGGTGTAAATTCTTCTGTTGTGATCAGCATTAGAAATGACAATTGATTTAGTCAGCTTTCTTGATGCTGTGACTAAAGAATATGACCAGAATAATTTTAAAGGAGGAAATGTTTATTTGAGGGCTTATGGTTTCAGAGGTCTTCGTCCACAGAAGGCCAGCTCCATTCCTTGGGGCTCTAGGTGAGGCAGAACATCATGGCAGAAGAGTGTGTCAGAGGGAAACAGCTCACATGTTTACCCCAAAGCCACATCCTCAATTCCCACCACCTCCAGCCACACTTCACTCACCACTCATTTAATCCCTATCAGGTGATTAATTCACTGATTGGGTTAAGACTCTTATAACCCAATTATTTCTCCTCTGAATCATCTTGTATTGTCCCACATGTGAGCTTTTGGGGGGCACCTCACATCCCAAACCATTACAGCTATGTATTCCCCAATGATCTAGGCTGCAAGAGCTTTAATAAGTGATGATGCTGTATAGATAAACATAAACTTCTTGTTTCAGCAGAATGTGAAAACATCTTAGATTCTATGAGGGTAGCTGTATCAGCAGCAAGATTGTGCATGGCTGGTCTAGTTCCAGATAGGCATGGTACCAAGTCTGCTCATAATAGATGACTGATTATTTCAGTTATTTCAGGCTCTGATTCCCTGGGACGTGAGACATTGCTTCTGCTCAGCATGGAAAGCAAGGATACACTGATTGGAAGAGCTCCAGATACTAGGGCAGAGAGCTCTGCTTCAACTATGGCATTTGGAAGTGTACTTGAAAGAGTATTCTAGAGGCTTCTAGCTCCCCCAGTGAAGAATGCTTTCTTTCTGTGACAACAAGGGTTGGGTCAACTTATTCAGTGGGCTGGGGTTCTGAAATCCATAAGGGGTGGAAAACTGTCTCAGCTGTGACAATGATGTCAGAGAACATAACTACTCTGGTAGGCAGTTTTTCAGGAGGCCTGAGCTTTCCAGAAGTTGGGTACCATTTCAGCTTAGTCATAGAGGAAGCTGTAACAGTACATAGAATTAGGTCAATGGAGCAGATTATGAGTAGTTTGTCTGTAAGGAGTAGGGAATTACAGTAACTTGATTTGGGGATGGCATGCCACTGGTCGGGGGGTGTTATAATAGTGGGGAAGCTTTCAGGACAGAGGGTACAATGGCTATTTTTCTCTGGAGAAGGATGCACTCTAAAGGTGGTTCTGGTTTCAAGAAGGTGCAGTGGGACTGAAACACTGCACTAAATCTTCCAGGGATACTCAGCATGTACACTGTAGGGAGGATGGTTAGCTGGATCAGAGCTTCTAAGGACTACAGGAATCTCCTCTCACAAAGATTGCAGAGGTCCACAGTGGTGATGAGGATTCTGACTTTCTCTTGGTTACAAGAGATAGGAAGAAGTCCTCCCAATTCTGAACTGATTTTCACTGGGGGGATAGAGTGAGGCAATGTATTTCCTTCACTTCTCCATGCAGCTATACCACTCTGTATTTTATAGAACTTCTGCTGGCTCTTTATCTGTTCTTGGGAATGCTCTAGTTATTTTGTTTTTGTGTGTGTGAGCGGGGAAAAGTGTGTTAGGAGTTCCTAATCACCATCTCACTTGGTATTTGTTTTTTAAAAATACACTGAACAGCTATGTTTTAGGTAGACAATATTTTTGATAAGCTTAAGCTTAACTAATTAACTGACACAGATTTAGATTCTAATTGCTTTTGAAAGACAGCTAAGAAAATACATTTTCTATATCATGTAAAAAGGAAATTCTTTATCAAACCTAAATGTTGTGTGTTGTATCTTACTTTGGTTTGAAAAATATTTAGTCCATAAGAATGGGAAAGACTGCATCAAGCAACCCATTTATTATGTTTTTTTTTTTTTTTTTTATCTTTTACCTGATGAATTAGGTGGTTCTTTTCAGAACCCTGCTGCTTGATTTAGAAGTAGCAATAATACTTAAGTTCTTATTCCTATTCATAAACAGATTACTGTGACAGGGCATTATCATCTCAGGGAGCTACTAAAACTTCTAGATACTCTAGTTTTGTGTGGCAAAAGAGCTTACTTTTTTTTTTCTTCATCAAGCTACTATGTAGTACCAATATGTAGAAGTTCAACATTTTGGAATTATGTAATTAATAGAAAAAAAGAGCAATACCATAATAGAAATTAAAAAATATTATTCATCAAGCAATAAGGAAGGGGATCATTAAGCATCATTTTTTCCTTATCTCAGGTTTGAAACATTTTTTAAAGTTTGTAATCAACATTAAAAAAAATCATCTATTACCTCTACCTAACTCATTATGGATTGATATTTTGTCTACTTAATTATTATTATTTTTATTTAGTTAAATTGGCTTCCATGTTTTTGTACCAACTATGCACCAAAATAATGTGTGTGTGTGTGTGTGTGTGTATAAAATATATATAAAATATTTTATCTCCAACTGGAGGAAGAAGTGCATCCTCAGGGTAGTTGTGCTATGTCTTTAATCATTCTACTAAGTAGCTCTGAGAGCATGGTTTTTTTTGTGTGTGTTAAAACACTGAAATTTGAACTATATTATTTTTCCAAATTCATTACATTTTTAGTAATATGCCAATTTGAATTAATTAAAATTGCTCTGGTAACATTATTATAGATGGCCTGATAGAAAATTGGACTGAAACATATCCTTTACTTTGGAACTGAAAATTTTATAACAATTATAATGCTCAGCTCATACTTCAAAAATTTCCAGTATTTTGTAAATAATGCAGACTTCTTCCCTTTTGCATTCAGTGCAGAATTTAAACAATAAAAATCTTACTTCTAGTTTAGGGAAAACATAATCTAAAAAATACTGATATAAACAAAAATGTAGTAGATTCTTGTTTTTCCATGCAATCTGTCAACTTTTTAATAGAGAAAATAAAGATAATTTATAAAATAAGGGATGGCAACAGATCTAAGAAAGATTTATGCTTTATGCTTACTCATAGATGTGTCCTTTTAATACCTAATGTTTTTTTCTTTTTTTTATTAATTTGCTTTTAGTCATCTAGTTTAGTTATTAAAGATAGACACTATCTTCTTTTTCATGGATTACTATGTGAGATGAATTCAGATATTTCACTTATATATATTATTCTATTATCTATATTTGTAATATAATAAACTGTCAATTATAATTTGAAGTTATATATAATGATATGAGTAATGTATAATTAAGAATAATTAATCAATTTTAGGCATCATATTAAGCATTGATGTTATACTCTCTTTGAATTATAACTTGTAGCCTCCATGTAGTATCATATATGTAGTTATTAATGACAAAGAATGAGCAGTGTTAAAGAAAAAATATTGTGAATAATTTACAAAGTAGATAATTAGGGTCCCAAAACAAAATTGTAGGCTTTACCATTTTCAAAAGTAAACATTTGATGATGTATTCAATTTAAGATTAAGTGATTATAAAAAGAACATTCATATAGTTTTCTTAAGAGGAGAATATATATATTTATATATATATATTCTCCTCTTAAGATATATATATATATATATATATATATATATATATATATATATATATCACTACTACCAATACTATTAGCTTTAATAATAAACACTATTGATTGAGAACATTTGTTATCATGTGAAATTGAATTTAATCCTGTAAAAATTACTGTGGTTCTTCCCACTTTCGAATTATGATACCAAGTTACAGAGAATTAAGAAATTTGTGTAAAAATATGCTGTGAGAATTTAATAAAACCATTAATGCCCTCATTTTGGGAGGCAAGAAGACTGCAATTTGAGACCAGTTTTGGCAACTAAGCAAGATCCTAAGCAACTGTCTAAAATAAATAAATAAATAAATAAAAACACTGGGTGTGTAGCTCAGTGGTTAAGTGCCTCTGGGTTCAATTCCTGGTGTCTACCCACAAAAAAAAAAAAAAAAGGAAAAAGAGAGAGAGAGAGAGAGAGAGAGAGAGAGAGAGAGAGAAAGAAAGATAGATAGATTTAAAAAAGGATTTATGTACAGATAAATTTTTGGAGTGCATGATTTTAAGCTCAGTGAAACTGACTTTATGATGACATTTATTTTCCTACTAGGCCTTTTTTATACTTGCTGATTCCTGGTGATGGATATGGTAATATTACTTTCATTTAAAGTTCTATAACTTTTAATTAAAAGAAAGAAGTTATGATTAATTGGCAGAGTAAATTAGAATTTCTAAGTTAAACCATGTTTCAAAAATAAAATTATTTATGCCCAAATAAACAAAGCTAGTTGTACAATTCTTCAAATACCAAGTACAAGCCTATATTATTAGTCATCTTTTGCTTCATAACAGGATATCACAAATTTAGTGGCTTAAATTAAATCATTTATTATCTCATAGCATCTGAGGGTTAGGAATGTAGTCACCACTTGGCCATGTTTTCAGTTCAGGGTCCCCTTAACCTATGAACAACGGATCAGCTAAACCATGTTCTCTTCTGGAGGCCTCAATGAAGAACTGGCTTCTAAACTCTTGAAGCTGAGCAGCAGTTGGCAGAACTGGACTTCCTTCTGTTTTTGGCAAAATTTATTCCTTGCACTTTTATAACTAAAGGTTCTGAAGTGTTTTCTGGCTGTTGGTTGGAGACCACCTTCATGACCTGGAAGTTGCTTGAAATTCCTATAAAGGCCACCTTACCACAGAGGCTTCTCTAGTATGTTCAATTACCTCATCAAGGCCAAAAGGAGAGTCTCTGACTCCTCTGCCAAGACTTATAAAGGCTGATATAATGTAACATAATTACAGGAGTGATATCCCATAACCTTTGCCATATAATGTTACATATTCAAGCCTAATAGTGGGAGTGAAATCCTTTGATGTATGACATTACCTAGTTACAGGAGTGATATCCCATAACTGTGCCTTATTCCATTAGTTAGAAGTCAATGGCTGCATTTATAGACCAGAGAAGCAGTTTAATATTTCAATAGTGATAATTTTGGATCTGCAAATAGGCAACTTTACCTTCTGGCAATTTAACTTAGTTCAGTTCTAGTGTCCTTAATATCCAAAGATGATAGGAACTGTATCTGGCCAATTTAAGGGTATTCAACTCCCTTTTGGTTCAGAAATCTGCCTTCTTTTCTTTGCTTCAAAGGAATTTCAATTGTCAAACATAAGTTCACAATATTAAGACAGAATTTAGTCATGAAGGTGCATTTTACTGGCAAATTCTTAGTTGTAGATTATCTGCTATGTGTTGATTTTTCTCATTGGCTGCGTTTGCTGCTGTTGTACAAAATCCTGCCATGATCTTAGTTCTTTGACTTAAGTAGTTACATCCATGAAAATGTTCTCCTTTTTTTTTTTTCACTAGGGATTGAATCCATGGAAGCTTAATCACTGAGCCAGATCTTCAACCCCAACTCCCTCCTTTTTTTTTTCCCTTTGAGACAGGTTCTACACAACTTAGGGCCTCATTAAATTGCAAGGTTGGTTTTGAACATGTGATCCTCCTGCCTCAGCCTCCCAAGCCATGGGCCATGCACCTAGTGATTTCACCAATTCTTATCCTCCTTGGGAGGTAGAGTAATGGAGTTCTCAGATATGTTGGGAAAAGACTCTGTAAATTGCTCTCAAGACCATTAAGGCAAATCATTGTACATCAGCCACTACTACTCCATTACTCTGGTTCTTAAAGAGGAGCTAACTGAAAATCTATTCCTTTATCTCCATTTGTTTAAATATATGATACTTAGAAGAAAGAATGTATTATTTTAGTTTGTCAAACTAGGATGAGTGTGTGATATCCCATCTACTTTTACCCTCTAAGCTTCAATTGCACAGTAATTTTGTTTTCTGATAGTCAATTTCTAGTTCATCCTATCTGTCTCTTGAAGCTGTCTTCTAAGGCCATCTTCAATTTACCATTCAAATCTGAGCTCACTTGTCATTTCCTCCAAAAAATCTTTCATTAACATTTCTCTAAAGTCCCCTGCACACTTGCTATCACTTTATCTTGTGCTTTTCATTAAAGTACATATCTCATGTTATATCAATGTTTTGCCTTTCTCTCCTGAGCCAGGTCTTCAACCCCAAGATAGAGAGCCTTGTACTGGGTCCCATTTGTCACCCTAATACTTATCAAGGCCCAGCACATACAGATAAATGATTGCTTAATAAATAAATTACAGAAGAAGTAAACAAGAAATTCTTTATATTATATATAATATATGTATAATATTCTTCATATTAATAACAAATGTATCTCAATATGCTCTATGAAATAGGTTATTAAATTTCACTATGGGTGACTTTATGAACACAATTGTAAATTCAATTAAAATAGACTTAAGAAACCTTTTTAATGAAAGCCTGATCACAAATTTGAAAATGAGGTTTATAGCAGAAACTACTTTGTTTCATCATCATACAACATTACTTTTAAGTGCTATGGAAGTAGTATTTGACTTCAATTAGAGAAAGTTAAGGGAATTAGGCATTTATAATGTTTAACAAAGAAAAGTTCAGTATTGAAATCTAGAAAATTAGAAATATGCTATATTATAAAAGATATTGTAATAAGAGTAGATTAAATTATAATTCCACTTTAAAAAGTAGTACCAAAAAAACTGGTACAGAATGAGAGAGAAACAGTTACTCTGAAAATGGAGCAAAGAGAGAAAATAGAATATAAAGAATTATTTATAATTGAAGGGAGCACCTTGAAGTATAAAACCCAAAATAGAATGAGTTTATTGTTCATAAATGGCTTTTAAAATTATAATAAAAAGCATTTATAAAGATATACTCAGGGGAAATATCCTATTAGTGAAAAACTCCAGAAAGGAAGACTGTTAATGATGATATTAATTTAGAACACTATTGTCATGTAATATATAAATTTTCCTTTAAATTCTAGAGAGGAGAGAAATAAAGACCTCAAAAATATTGTCAGTTGATACAAAGTGGATGAAAGAATGGTAATTAGAAAAAATGACCACATGCAAATTAGCAGACCTGTTGACTTTATTTTCTATGATTTTAAAGGATTGTTTTGTGCATTTATCATGTTTGAAAAGTCCTCAGGTATTCGTGCTGCATTTGCCTGCATATGAAAAGTCATCTGGTATTGGAAAATCGCCTGAAAGTCTATAAAGAGTGAATCTAATTAGAAGGAGGAGTCTAACAGGGTGCCAGCCATTTGATGTCACATTGTCAGCCTTGAAATTTTAAATACTTTGAAAAGAGCTATTCAAATGACCTTTATAAATGATATTAAATAGGCACTGGGAAACCAGTGGAATCAGAAATCTTGTAACAGGTTTCAAGCTGTGAGTTCAATTTCTCAAATTTTGATATGCTGCAAGTAGTAACACATCTAAAATCTTCACAAAGATTTCTGAGTCTTCAGTTTAACTGAACTGAAGATCTAACACATCCTTATGATTAAGGCTTATCCCCATTGGAAAGTGAAAGAGAATTGAAAAAGGAGAGATGTGTAAAAGATAATATAAGAAATTTAAGCAAAGAGGGTGATAGAATGTTATGTGCCATGGAGAAAGAGTTACTGCTTTTATTGCTTGGTTTTATTGTTGGATTTTTCTCTGGTCTTGTCTTTCTGAAACAGAAATGTATCTTGTGAGAATCTAAAGGATGGGTATAAAATATCATGTAAATAAGCTTCCAGGGAAGATTGGAACATACTTCTACCAATTTTATAAACAAATGAGCTCTGATGGAAAAATAGATAACAAAATTATTAACCTTGTAAAATGTTTTGCCAGATACTAACAGTATATATTTGACACATGTATAAAAATAGAACAGATAACATTGCTACAGGTATATGTAATGGCTTTTCTTTATGTAATGTATGAATTGGACACATCTTTACATATCCTTTTATGGAAAGGTAAATAAGAAGGGTGCAGAGATTACCTCAGCAATGGGTACTTGCTGCTAAAATTCCTTAGACTCATTTTGAAACTA
Organism: Marmota flaviventris; assembly: GCF_047511675.1. Taxonomy (NCBI): domain Eukaryota; kingdom Metazoa; phylum Chordata; class Mammalia; order Rodentia; family Sciuridae; genus Marmota; species Marmota flaviventris. The sequence goes on along the minus strand of NC_092504.1, from coordinate 46,781,696 downwards.
ATCAACAGTGATGTATTAATAATGTCACAAATAATCCAGTTAGGTACAATCGAAATTATTTGTATTTTTTTTGATTTTTTTTGTATGTGTGTGTTGTACTGGGGATTGAACCCAGGTTGTGGTGCATACAAGGTTAAGTGCTCTAACACTGAGGAACTAACCCAAGTTATCATTTTCTCGTTTACATCTTTGAGTAGAAAGTGATCATTTAAGCAGCCTGGAAGGAAAGTTAGTGGTAAATTTTTTAAACAAGCAATAGAGGCAAAGTCATTTATTTAAAATATCTCATACACTTTCCTGAATTTCCAGCCTGCCAACCTGACCACAAAATCAAGCCAACATCATCAAGCCTGGTGGCACAGGACATCCAGAAGCTAAGGCAGGAGGATCACAAGTTCACAGCCAACCTCAGGAACTTAACAAGTCCCTGAGCAACTGAGTGAGACCCTGTCTCAAAAATAAATAAATAAAAAGAGCTGGGGAATTAGTTCAGTGGTAAAGAACCCATGGGTTAAAACCCCAGTACAAAACAAAAACAAAATATAGAAAAATAAAAAAGGAAGAAATTTGAATCCACAGACTTTGAGTTTTCTAGTCTCCCTATTCTGTGAGTCAGTTCCTTAAAATTTTCCTCAGTCTCTGTGTTTATGTAAGTCTCTCTTCATAATTAGATATGTATATTATATATAATATATGTAATATTGATTCACACACATGTATACACATAAGCATTCTTGTTTCTGATTCTTTAAAGAACCCTAATATAGGGGTCAATGTTGTCCTAGGATCTATGGTACATACTAACTTGTATAAGCAACATATTCTATTAGGTACTTGAGGGAATATTTTTATCTCACATCAGCAGTGCTACGAAAGCCTGAAGCTCAGAGACAAAAAGTATGGTATTGGTGTACTTTCATTTTTCTTTTTAGTAATAAAAACTTTAAAATTAACATCGCAGTAAAGCTAAGACTATAAGACTACATGAATGCAAGACTGTGTTTTTAGTAAATACCAGTTATGGTGCATCTGGGAGTTATATTTCAGAATATCATCACTGATTATTTTTCTATAAAAAATTCAATAATAGAAATTTTATCATCTCCAACTACAAAATTAGGAACTTATCAGATATCCCTTTTCAGATATCCTTTCAAATGAACATTCTTAATAAAGCGATAGGGTTGTTAAAACATGTCATTCTTCTAAATATTGTCACATTTACTTAAATTGTTAATACAAGGAATAATTTCAGGAAATTTGGAGAAGTGATTAAGAGGAATCAAAAAGGATTCATGTTATAATTTTGTCTGTTTGGAATGGCATAATAAGCCAGAATAGTGTTACATATTGTTAAATACTTCTATTATACACATTATAATTGGAGACATTATAATAATTTTAAAACATAGATTTCTCAATTTACAGCATTAAAGAGCCATGAAAATATTTAAAAAAACAGATGACAATGTGTGGGATATGGGTGGTGTTATGGCTCTGTGGGAGAGCGCTTGCCTGGCATGTGTGAAGTACTGTGTTTGATCCTTGCACCACATAAAAATAAATAAATATAAAGATATTGTGTCCATCTACAACTAACAAATAATATGTGGGAGAGTGAGAGAAATCATTCCATTTTCTTTTTCCAATAAACAAATTTATCTATCTCTTTAAAGTTTATAAAACAATTTATACACATTTTTTGTTTTCATATATTCCTATGATATGCAATAAGACCAGCCCATAGGATTTTTTCATGACAATTGCCTCAGTTAGACAATAATTGATGATTGGAAGTGGATATTGACTCCAAGTTCAACCTAACAAGGCACTTGTGCACACTATGGTATAGATGCATGAGCAAATGTATTGTCATTTCTTAAAAATATAACACAGAATATAATTACAGAAAAGCATTCAAGCACTGAAAAGAGCAAGAAGATTGTATATTTTTCCTGTTCCTTTATTATGTGAGTTTCTCCCTAGTGGAAATGTCCCTTTTAATTTATTTCGGCAAAATACTGTAAGGATTATTACATTTGATGGCTATAGGGGAATATTAGTGGTCACATGGTACACACACATTTAACCAGTCATTCATTTCTTTGAAAGGGTTCATAGCTTAGCACTCTCATAGAAAAATTTTCCATCATTATAAACTATTTCTTCTATTGGAAGTCCTTACTTTTAACCTTATCTATCTTGAATAATAATTGTTTTGGCTAGGTAATTATTTGATAACAAGACCACCATTTGCCTCTTCATACAACTTTAATAGATAATGACTGATTTGTCAAAGGTTAAAATGTTAGCCACAAGGACAAAGGTTTGGGTTGTCATGATTGTCTGATAAACATTTTATTCATTCTGCAAGTATCTTCTTTGCATTCTTGTTCACAGTTTACATTCTGGTCATCACAGTAGTCAATTTTCATAAGACTTTCTACTTATCAAAAGTCAGGTTACGAAGAGTCTAATTAGTTTATTCGTTTCTGGTGAATGCAAATACATTTAAGTTTCTTTTTCTACATCAACTTGTAAAGTCTTTTCAAATTTAGATCATTTAGTAAAATATTATAGAGAAAACTTCAATTTTTCATCTTTGACCAGGGGAGTTATATAGTTTAGATAATTCAAGGAGGATTATTTTTAATCTATAAACCCAGAATCTGCTGCATATCATTAAATTATTTCAGAATGGCAAGACCTTTCTATCATTCACTCCCAACAACATTCATCATTTTTGGCCTTAGGAAAATTCCTGAAACTATTATGATCCTTCTTTTGTCTGACCCTTTGATTCAACACTGTACTGTGCCTGATAGTGTCCTTCAAAATTACCATTGGGTATAAATACAGAAAATCTTTATAAGGCTAAGGATGTAGCTCAGTGGTATAGTTATTTACTCGAATATAAAAAGCTCTGGATTCAATCTCCAGCACTGAAAAACAAAAAGGAGAAATAAAGAAAAAAAGAGTGTGCAATATTTTTCATGTGTGTGCATAGCTGCAATTTCCAAGAGATTTTAAGAGGGATATGTGGTATGCTTACACCATTGCATGATCAGTTATGAATCATTTTTCAGAGGGGACAATAGGACTGTTGAACATTTTAAATAAATATTATAATTTATCAAACTGATTAATATGGTTAGTACAGAAAAGCATCTTTGTGAATTATGTGTTGTAAATGAAATTTCAAAATCTTGAGGAGGTCTATGAGGGTTATAATTAACCTCTTTTTTAAAAAATTAATATCTATTTAAGTGGAGAAGATATATTTTTATATGTATAGGATTTTTAAAATGTTCATGATTAGACAAAACTATGCAGTAATAAATTTTATACTTGACTTATGCATTCTATAAGCTAATTTTCCAGTGTACCAAATTTAACTCCTTATATCCTGTATACCTATTTAAAAATACAAAATTTCAATATGAGACCGTGAAATCAAGTTTTTGGGGGGCGGGGGGCTGGGGATAGTAAAATTCTTGAAGGAAGGAAATAGAAAATTAAAAACTAAAGGAACAAAATGTTAATGATTGAAAAGTGTTAGATATTTTTTTAGGGAAATTCAGAAACCCTAGGAGTAAGTTGGCAGAGAGACAAAGAGAATTGTTTTGAAGCTATTAACATTTTGATGTATAGATTTATTTTTTTAGCTTATGGCTTTGGGGTGGGGAAAATAGTGATTTGGAATGGAGGCTGAAGTAAACATCTACATTTTAGAATTTTTAATACAACCTTAGATAGAAAAAAATCATCTGAATCTTGAAATTAAAACATATGTAGAGGTGTTGGGGTTTTAGATGTAGAAATCAAACTAAAGCAGAATCTTCTGCTATGCTTTGTGGAATCTGGAATCATCATTAAATAAGACCAGTGCACTGGCATGCCTTGCCTGCCTCATATGACCAATTCATATTTATATTATAAGACATGTAAGTGAAAGAAAGTGATTCATATATATCTCCCTGTATACAAGTGTTTTGTAATGATGAACTGAGAATACCCATCTGTACAGAACAATTGGTGCTAATGATAGAGGATGGAAATAAACCAATAGAAACAAGATAAAACAAACAAGAAGCCCTTCAAAATTAACTACAAAAGAAGTCATGTGACAAATTGAAAATATATATATATATATATATATATATATATATATATATATATATATATATATTCATTTTAACAGATTATTTTCTTTTTAAAAAGGATTAATGGTATTTACCATGATATCTTCATATAGTTGTTCTATGTGATTGAACGTGTCCACCATCCACCCATTTTGCACCTTTGCCCTTGCAAACTTCCTCTTCTACTTTCAGATCAACTTTTAAAATTTTGTTTATTTATTAATTCATTTATTTTAGTTTCCACATATGAGAGAGAACATGTGATACTTGTCTTTCTGTTTCTGGGTTATTTTTCTTAACATGTGTCCTTCATTTCCATCTACTTTGCTGCAAATGACATAATTTTATTTTTCTTTATAACACGCACACACATACAAACACCTACACACATTTATTTATCCATTCATTTGTTGAAGGGCACTTAGACTCATTTTATATCTTACTTATAATGAATATTGCCACAATAAACATGGACATGAAGGTATCTCTTCTGTATACTGAGGTCATTCTCTTTGGACATATTACAGGAGTGGAATGTCTACATCATATGGTTGATATATTTTTGTTTTCTGAGGAACCTCATTACTGTTTTCTATATTGGCTATACTAATTGACATTCCTACCAACAATGTTAAGGGTTCCATTTTTTCCACATCCTTACTAACCTATGTTATTATTATTACTTTTCACTAATAGAAATTCTAATTGGGTGAGATGTCTCTCATTGTATTTTTATTTGAATTTCCAAAATGGCCAATTTAGCATTTTTTTCATATATTTATTGGTCATTTTTATTTTTTTCTTTTGAGAAGTGTTTCTTCTGATCATTTGCCCACTTTTTAATTGGATTACTTATTTTTTGTTAAGTTTTTTGAGTTCTTTATGTATTCTATTAACCCTCTGTCAGATGAGTAGCTTGCAAATATTTCCTCCTATCCTATAGTTAAAATAAGCCAGACACAAACAGATAGCTATGCACATTCTATCTCATATGTAAAAATGAATAAATAAATAAATATATATATAGATAGATAAATAGGATGATATATTGAAATTAGATAAGGGGTTCCCGGGAACCAGGAAGGTGCAGAGGGCAAAGATACTATTTACTCTGGTCACTGTTTGCTGTGTATAAGCTTTTTAGTTTGATGCAATGCAATATTTTAAATTTTTATTTCCTTCCTTTCTTCCTTCCTCCCTTCCTTCCTTCCCTTTTTCCTTCCTCTTTCTTTCACATTTGAAGTACCATTTAAGAAATATTTGCCTGTACCAATATTTTCATATCTTTCCCTTGTGTTTTCATTATATTTTCAGAATTTTCATGTCCATTTCAAGTTTTTTTTTTTTTTTTTTTTACAGGGTGGGAAATAGGAATCAAGGTTTAATCTCCTGCATGTGGATATCCAGTTTTCTAGGTATCATTTGTTTTGAAGGTCACACTTCCTCCAATATATGGTTTTGAGATCTTTGTCAAGAAGTAATTCATTTTAGTTATTTAGATTTATTTCTGCGTTCTCTTTTTTGTACCATTGGTCTATGTGTCTGGTTTTGTTTTGAAACCATGCTGGTTTTGTTACTACAGCTGTGTAGTATATCTTAAAATTGGGTATTATAATTCCTCCAGCTTTGCTCTTTTTGCTCAAGATTTTTTTTGGCTATTTGTAATTTTTTATTCTTACATTTGAATTTTAGAGATTTTGTTTTTAGTTCTGTGCCAAATGTCATTGGTATTTTGATGGTGGTTTTACTGAATCAGTAGATTCGTTTGATTAGTATGAAGTCTTTCAAAGACAGTCAAGGATAATTATGTTTCAAAATATAGAAATAGATTGCTATGGTTAAAATATATACTCAATATATAAAAGATGTATTCAAGAAAGAGAACTTTTGGAAATGGAATGCAAGATAGCCAACATGAAATACAAGTCAAAAGTTGAGAGAAGATATACATTTTAAGAATAACCGAGATCACAGAGCAAAAGCAAAACACAGAGGTAGATAAAGAGAGACGATAATGAGCAAGGTATGCTATTTCAAGACAGCCATTATCAGAACAACCCAGTTTTTTATTTTTATGAAGAGAGGGAAGGTGACAACAAAAGAGATTTCTCAAAGTTGAGTGTGTGCATTCATTGCTGTTATAATAATTGAATTCAAACCACATTTAGTCATACTAAAGTAAAATTACACCAATAAAGACATACGAAGATATTCTAAAAGCCTTCCAAAAAGAAATCAACTCAAACTAATCTAAACAAACAAACAATTATTCTGGAAGGGAACGAAGACAGACTGATATATGTATTCTCATTGGTGAAAAAAGATGTCAAAAGACACGTAGAAGTAAAATTTTACCTGATCACTTTTACCTTGATTAAAATGATATTCTGAAGGTATTTGACAGGTTTTGAGAATAAAATATCAGTATGCTGATAAGATACAGATATTTAAAGTCTCAGAAGCATAGTAAAACCAGAAGGCTATTAATGTATCAGACAAGTGCAAAAGGTTGTTATTTAATTTGCAAAACATTTCATTGTTCATTTAATCTATAGACTGTTGTAGGAAAATAAGCTAATGAGCTGTGTTAATCTTAGGTCTATAAAAAAGAGTTTAGGCTTTTCTATTAGCTGAAAATTATCAGTCTCTAGTGTTTAGTTTTTCTCCTCCTGGGATATGCAAGAAGAACAAATGATGGTTTTAGCAGATTTAAATCTAAACATAACATGAAACTGATTTATCTGGCATAATAAAAAGATTCTCAGAAATTGTTAGAAAAAATGAAATTTTTTATCTATAATTCATACCTGAATAATATATGCATTAATTGTTAGTATATCATAAAATAATTTTAAACTTTTATGGACTTAGTACTTTGACTTGATGGGTACTATTTCTTAGGGGGCTCTTTTAGTATATTCTCTAAGAAAACTAGGAAATACTCCAGGCATACTTTGTAGATCTCAGGTGTAGACCAGTTGGACTGAATGCCAGCATGTGCTGTGGCCCTGGTCAAATTATTAGCTCTGGCTCTCATTCAGAAGGGCACTGTATATAAGGTAAGGGAGTCACCGGTCAGCAATGTTTGCAGCCTTACTTTGTGAGAAATATAGATTGGAACAGTGGGAGAAAAGCCTCTAAAAGGGAGCTTTCTGGGGAGGGGCTTGGTGTAAAATGTGAAAGGGAATTAAAAGATTATGTGATCATATAATTTATAGCCAGAATAGCAGAGTTCATTTAAGATCATAAACTCTAGCCAGTGTTATGCTGCTCAATAATTCTGTGCCTTAGTTTCTTGTTCTCTGTAATTACAATAACAAGATTATTGTAGGAATGGATTATTTAAAATAAAGTAATGATAATAATAATGCAGGATACATGAGAAAACAATATGTAAGAGCTGAAGGAAAAATGAGGATAGGATAAAAATAGTTCAGGGAAACTAATTAAAGAAGTATTAATTAACTAAAATGTCAGACTAAAATGTCTGACTTAAAGAAAACAGTAAAAGTTTGAATTTGATCTTACAGTGTTCTTACAGAAGGCCAGGCTCTTGATATGCAATCAGTGGTTGAATAAAATAATTCCAAGTCAAAACTTGACTTCAGATTAAGTAATATTTAAAAAAATCATTATTATGTAAATATATTTTACTGGGATCAAAACTTTAGAGTAAATCTAATAAAAAGTGGTTGAAGAACAAAGTAAATGATTTTTTCTACCACCAATGTAAAACAAAAGAGAAAATAAATGTGTTGCTGAGAAAATATTAGCAGTGAAGAAGGAGGAAAAAATAAGGCTGCAGCATAGGACTTTTTCAAATGTTGATGGAGTTTCAAGAATAACATTGACAAGAATAATTAATAAAAACAATAGCTATACATAAATTGTCATTTAAGGATTCCAAATTTTGAAAATTGCAAAATTCTCATCATTTCTATCCAGGTGTTAGTAGAAATTGCTTTGATTTTGTTAAGCATAGAATAATGCTAGTCCAATCTAGATTTAAATCTCCCCACTTAAAAAAATGTAATAACTCACATTTTCAGCAATGCTAAGAGATGAAATCACTATCAACTTCACAGTATGTATACATCTAGAAAATAAACTCCTTATCCACTAGGCTGAGCTCCAGACCCCACACATGAGTGTGGTGGGCAAGGGCACATTGTCTCAAACAAACACATCCCACAGTGAATGCTAAATATTGAGAGCAATGCTGAGATCTAATAGGTCCAATAACAACTATTAAGAGATTGAAAGGAAGAAGCTCAGAAAGCTGTGGGAGCTGATTGTGAACACACTGCTTCTTTAGAGTAAGGAGGTCACTTGGAAGGAAGAGCATCTCCTTTTCCTGCTCTTTTTTTCCTTCTACCGTCTAATCCAGGAGATTGGGAGGTAGAAGAAAGGAAGAGAGCAGAAAAAGAAACTAATGGTCCTGTTGAAACACAAGCACATTATAAATTCAGCCTATATTGGTTTCCTATTGTATTGCTGCTGTAATAAATGACTACAAGTGGGCAACTTAAATGACTTAAATCTTTCATAGTTCTGGAGGCTGGAAGTCTGAAACCATTGCAGCAGGTTGAAGTCAAGGTGTCAACTGGAGTGATCCTTCTGGAGATTCTATAGGAAAATGTTTCTGGCCTTTCTAAGCTTCTAGTGGTTGTCTGTATACTCAGCCTTTGCAACCGTCTTTCCTCTTCAAAATGTGTCAATCAAATTCCTCCTTCAGTTTAAGTAAGTCCCATTTGTTGATTTTTGTTATCAACTTTTGTGCTATGGGTGTAAACTGAAAAGTTTTCTCTCAGCAAGAGAAACAATAAAAGAGGTAAATAGGGAGCCTACATCATGGGAACAAATTTTTACTCCTCACACTTCAGATAGAGCCCTAATATCCAGAGTATACAAAGAACTCAAAAAATTAAACAATAAGAAAACAAATAACCCAATCAACAAATGGGCCAAAGACCTGAACAGACACTTCTCAGAGGAGGACATACAATCAATCAACAAGTACATGAAAAAATGCTCACCATCTCTAGCAGTCAGAGAAATGCAAATCAAAACCACCCTAAGATACCATCTCACTCCAGTAAGATTGGCAGCCACTATGAAGTCAAACAACAACAAGTGCTGGAGAGGATGTGGGGAAAAGGGTACTCTTGTACATTGCTGGTGGGACTGCAAACTGGTGCGGCCAATCTGGAAATCAGTATGGAGATTCCTGGGAAAGCTGGGAATGGAACCACCATTTGACCCAGCTATTGCCCTTCTTGGACTTTTCCCCGAAGACCTTAAAAGAGCGTACTACAGGGATACTGCTACATCGATGTTCATAGCAGCACAATTCACAATTGCTAGACTGTGGAACCAACCCAGATGCCCTTCAGTAGATGAATGGATAAAAAAAATGTGGCATTTATACACCATGGAGTATTACGCAGCACTAAAAAATGACAAAATCATAGAATTTGCAGGGAAATGGATGGCACTAGAGCAGATTATGCTTAGTGAAGCTAGCCAATCCCTAAAAAACAAATACCAAATGTCTTCTTTGATATAATGAGAGCAACTAAGAACAGAGCAGGGAGGAAGAGCAGGAAGAAAAGATTAACATTAAACAGATAGATGAGGTGGGATGGAAAGGGAGAGAAAAGGGAAATTGCATGGTAATGGAGGGAGACCCTCATTGTTATACAAAATTACATATAAGAGGTTGTGAGGGGAATGGGAAAATAAACAAGGAGAGATATGAATTACAGTGGATGGGGTAGAGAGAGAAGATGGGAGGGGAGGGAGGGGGGATGGTAGAGGATAGGAAAGGTAGCAGAATACAACAGTTACTAATAGGGTATTATGTAAAAATGTGGATGTGTAACCGATGTGATTCTGCAATCTGTATTTGGGGTAAAATTGGGAGTTCATAACCAACTTGTATCTAATGTATGAAATATGATATGTCAAGAGCTTTATAATGTTTTTAACAACCAATAAAAAAAAATTAAAAAAAAAAAAAAACAAATTCCTCCTTCAGCCAGGGCAATGCATTCTGTCTCACCCCTTCTTCACTCTTACAAGGACCCATGTGATTACACTGGCTCCATCCTTGTAACCCAGGATAGTCTCCCCATCTCAAGATGCTTAGTTTGACCATAAAAGTCCCTTTCTTCTTACAAAGCAGCATTTACAGATTCTGGGGATTAAGACACAGACATATTTGGAGGACCACAATTGAAATTAACTACCTTCTCCCTACTGAAATATTGTAAAATGAACCACAAAAGAAACTGCACTTTTCTATACTAATGAAAGAGGGCAGTCTTGAACTAAGAAAACTAATTAGACCCTCAAATATTTCCTACATCTGCATACAACTAGGATCACTTGTCCCTGGGGCAGGAGGCAGGGGGTTAGGAAACCAAGAAAGATTGGGAAGACCACATCTATAAAGTGCTTCAGAAAGAAGAAAAAAATCAGAAAATAAAATGAAAATATTTCAAATTGTGGAAATTCTTTCAACAAGCACAAGTTCAAGTCAGAAGACAACTGCATCACAATACTCTAACCTCATAAAATATACTCAAGAAGAATTTTTATGTGAGGAAAACATCTCAAATTGAGAATTGAAAAAGTCAGGAAAATATGTAAAAACCAGAAGGATGTCAAATCAGAATTCATCAAACTTAGGAAAAATTCTTGAACAAAAACACCACATCTTAAAAGTAAAGATTAAATTCCAAAAGTTACCAAAACAAGTTACCAAAACAAGGGTATATTCACTTAAAATTTAATGAACATTGACAAGATGCCTGAAAACAGATAAGAGAATGAAGAATAAAAAAGTTTAAAATCAGAAAGGAACATTCAAAAGAAAATCTAAAGTATATTCAGCTAGAATATCAGAAGAAATAAAACAAAACAATGTCAAACAAATAATACATAATAACAAAAGCAATCTGAACATTAATCTGGATATTAAAAGGAGTTAATAAGGAAGCTGAATAATCAGACTATATAAAGAAGGAACCATAATACATTTGATAACATATAATAGCGGCAACAAAATAAAATGGCAGAGTTGAAACAAAGTATGTTGGCCATCTAAGTAAATGTATCTGGACTTAACTCACATATTTAGAAGATTTTCAGAGTGGTTCCCTAACAGAAATCAACTCTGTGTTGTTTAAATAAAAAGATTTCTTTTAAAAAAATTTAATTTGTTTCAATTATTTATACATGTCAGTATAATGCATTTATACACTTTGATATATCATATGTAGGTGGGATATAATTTCTCATTTTTCTGAGTGTACAGGTTGTAGAATCACATTGGGCATGCAGTCACACATATACATAAAGTAATAATGTCTGTTTTGTTCTACTATCCTTCCTATCCTCACACCCCTCCTCACCCCTCCCTTCACTTTCCTCTACTGAATCTGAGGTAACTTTATTCTTCTCTAGTGCCCTCCCCCATTATTGTGAATTAGCATCCTCATTATAGAGAAAACATTCAGCCTTTGTTTTTTTTTTTTTTTTTTTTTTGTCAAATGGTGGTTTCATTCCAAGTTTTCTGAAGGAAGCTCCATACTGCTTTCCATAGTGGTTGTACCAATTTGCAGTCTCACCAGTAATATATGAGTGTACCTTTTTAAATAAAAATATTTCTAAAATAAAAGAACTCTCAGAAGCCAGACACACACACACACACACACAGAGATCACAGATATATATGTACTTGTTTACATATCAAGAGATTAAAGGTCATATTCCAATATTTGACAGAAATTCAGGATGAAAAAGAAGTACATATGGCTAATAAAACAATTTGATATTCTGAAAGCTCCAGTTCACTTTGAGGTGTAACTATCAATATTTCTATATAGAAAAACATAGTGATCTTCATAAGCAGAAACTATAGGAGATACAAAATAATAATTATAATAATAATAATTAGAAACACTAACCAGAGACCAATACAACAATCACAGTTAAAAACAAGCTGAATGAACCAGCCAATAAGGACATAAAAATCATTAAAAACATAAATCTTAAGACAGATTTTAAGGTAATGTCTCAAACATTATAAATTTTAAGAGTGAGTACATTCAGCATGCAAAGAACATTCACAAAAATTTTGCTCAAATATTACATTTTAAAATAGCATTATTAAATTCTATGTCAAATAAAACTTCCACTCTCTGATAAAATTATTAGAACACTAGAAATTAATGAAAATCTAACAAAGTCTTTCCACTTGGAAATTTGAAATCTCTCTGTTCTAAAAGCGCCTGAGTAAAAGGGTGAAATGCAAGTTCAAAATGAAAGCCTTGTAAACTGTGATAATATAAACATTTCATATAAAGTGGGAACACTTAAAGCAGTAGACAGAGGAAAAGCTAATGCTTTACTCTATCAATAAAATCTAAGCAATGTGCATAATAAATCAAAAGGAAACAAATATAGTTAGAGAAATTGATGAGACAGAAAGAAGAAAGATATTATAAACAACTAATAAATCAAAACCTTCGTTTAAAATTGATAAAAAAGGCAAACAAATGAAAGAAAAACCTGGAAAAATAAATCTGAAAAATAAAAAAAAATACAAAGGAAACATTTAAAAAAGAAATAAGAAAAATATACTAGGCACAGATATTTAGCAACACTTAAGTCCAGAATATTATATTGCTACATAAATTGTTCTAGAGTTTATATAAAGCTTATACCAAACCCAATGAATAAAATCCCCTGAAAAAAATTATATAAAAAACTTAGTAATTCACACTGATACTAACAGCCTAGGTAAAGCATTAGCAAGCAGAATTTAGTACTATATTCAGATAGCAATATGTTGTGATACAAATGTATCATCTTCAGTTAAGTTTGTTTTTCTAAGAATTCTTCCACATTAATTTTTCAGAGCTGCAGTTACTGTTCCTACAAAGGATTCAGACAACTGACTCAAGGACAAAAACATGTAATGACATCATGTTGAATGATATTTGGAGAGCAGACTTCCATAAATGAAATCTTTTTTCAAGTAGCTACAACAATATTAGTGAGGACCAGGCCATCCCTGATGACCCCTGCTGCAGGTTTGATCAAGAGCAAAACCAAAGGGAAAGCAGTAAAAAGAAAAGATTCTTCCCATCCTTGGGCAAGATCTGCTTCAGGACTAAGTCAAACTTAACAACAGGATTCTGCAGAGTGTTTGTTTTGGAATTGAGTTGTCTGCTGAGGAAAGATCATGTTGATTTCTGCCTTAGAAGTGTATTTGTGTTGGTGAAAAGGCAAGCAGGGATTAAAGCTACTTATAGAATTTTGTTGACCAGAGTGAATCCACCACAGATTGAATAACTTTCAAAATGTGAGGCAGCCACCAATTGATTTGCTTTCGGAAGAAAGCTCACTGTAGTGATCTGTCACTGATCAATTAAATATGAAATCAGTTATGGTTTTGCCTGTTATGGTTGAGTAACTGCCATTAATTAAAATTTTTAAATCTGTTTCGATATTCATTTATAATTATTGATATAGATTTCTTCCCTCCACAGAACTATGGGAATTCATTTTTGTCATCACCATGACCTTGTTGTAGATCAGGAAATGCTCCCCACTCTAGACAAGTGGAATTAGTTTAATAATTTGAGCTTTCTATTTTAAGGACCCATTTTCTCATTGTCCAGTTGGTTTGTTGATCTACAGCTTTCCTCACCAAACCCACTTGTTTGCAAAATACTTTAGGAGTGTATCATTGCAGCATTAAAACATAACAGAAAAAAAATCTCCTAAGCACAGTGTGTGTTAGGCTGTGTAAATTTACAGAGCTCAAACAATATTTTCTTTTTATTCTGAAGAAAAGATAGAATCCAAAATATTTTGGGTCAAGCACAACTTACTGCTTTGCTATTATACCTAATTTCTCCATTCCCTCTACTTTTAATATGTACTCATATGTATACTGCTATTTGCATGTTTCACTATTTAATAAATGATGTTTGCTTAATCAACAACTAAGATTAACTAATGATCATAGTTATCAGACAGAGGTAAGATTTTACATTTTTGTTCAATTGTATTTTGGATATATTAAATTTTACCCTATTTTGTAGCAGAATAATAGAATATTGTGGCAGAGATTAATAATTACCTACATAATATTTATTCTCTCTTGTTTAAAGGGAAAATTCCACGTTGAGGGGAGATATCTCCCAAAAGTTGCATTACATTCCTATAGTTGGTGCTAAATAGATATAATTTATGACATTGGACTTCAGGAAAACCCCATTAAAGTGTGCTGTCTACTATCATGATCATTGGCCATCACCTTTTCCCTTTTCCCTTCCTATTTATCTTTACTAGAAATGTGATGAGATACTAGAAATGGAGAATTATCAACCAAAATGAATAATCTGAAGAAAAACCATGGAAGGGATATGGACAATAGAGATACTATAAAACAATCATGCTGGCTGTGCACTGCTTTCCTTTGATTTCCCTCAGAGACATAAAAATCCTTGCTTATTTGTATAGAAAGATTTGTTGTTGTTGTTGTTGTTGTGTGTGTAATTATATCCAGTTAAATTTATGCATACTTTCTACAAATACCTTTAAATAAGTGTTATTGCTATGCTCAGTAATACCAATTTATACTAAATAATCATAGAACAAAAATAAATTGCATTGTTTTTCATTGATGTGGGTCACATAAAGTGGGCTTTAGCACACATAGTCAGATGTTTTATACTAGAAAAAGACAACAGAAAAAAATATATACTTACATATGCATTCTCTCTTTCTCTTTCTGTATACATATACATGCTTTTGCTGATATATGTTGCACAGAACTTTAGTGTTCAAATATTGAATATTTATTTTGAGTTCTACTGTCATTGATCAATATTTATTTTGGGTTCTACTGTCATTGATCAGTTTAAACATAGGCATAAAATTGGGTGCATAGTGGAGTTTGAAATATTCAGACTCAAAATCAACTGAACCATACACATTTTAAAGCTGTTTTGGTATCATGTAGATCTAGTGGATATTTATGGTACTATAGAAAATAATAATGACATATATTAATGATTCTCTATGGAGAAGACATTGGGATCTGTAGTAAAGAAAAATTCAATCACCTTTTGAAATCTCCTTATGACAAGAGATATAGCTTGGCATTTATTATCCTTCTACTAAGAGCAAAATTTACTCTTAAGTGCCTCTGCTTAATCAACCTTAAAATAATTTAATTTTGATCATTAATTCCTTATTACAATACTAAATATAACAAAAGAGAGACAGATTTTATTGAATATTAAAGAACATTTTGATTGATTCTAAGCCAAAAAGTAACTGCCTCATATTTTCACTGGTATAAGTATGCTTTCTATTTCCTTTATGTAAAATTCGCTGCATTGGAGGGCCCATTTAGGAAAAAGTGAAGCCACAGCATTGTTTTGTACCTGCTGCATAGACATTTTCATGTCTTCTACTGCTTCTTTTCTAGAAATTCTCCAAGTTGAGGTTAAAGTCTTTAATGGCTATTACTAAAAATGTAAATAAACACTTAAATATATTTCAAGGAAAGCACGTGGCTTGTCCCTGAGTCTAACATGCGAGCAATAGGTATGTTTGTTAAAAGAGAATGATATTAACAAATGAGCATTTGCAATGACACATGCTCACTCCTTCCTCAGGGGAGATTTGTCACACTACAGATGTAATTCTTGAGGTATTCAGGGTGCAGTGTAATCACACTGTATAAGTACAGTAGTGCCCCAGCTTTGAGTCTTTGTATGCAGAAGTTTTTGGCAACTTGAAGGAGACTCATACGTTTTCTGAGTTTAGTTTCCAAAAAGTAAAGGAGGACACTGGCATATAGGACATTCAAAATTCCTGCTATATGTGAAAGCCAACAAAGTTTATGGGTGGACATAGGAAATATTGTTCTATTTTAATATGTTTTTCTTCCAGGCAAAGTTTGAGCTTCATCAGTTATCATGCTTTTCTGTGTTAAAGCATGAGCGGGAGGAAGGGCATAAAGTATGTTGGCCTTAATATCAGCAGATCAGACAAGAACTGGACTGAATCACATTTTGACTGCTTACTCCCTGTGCAACCTTTCACAAAGCAATTAACCTCCAGACACTCAGTTTTACCATCTGCTAAATGGCAGATGTTTCCCCAGATACAAACAGTGAAGGAAATTTTAGAAGGGCACCTAATAAAGTGGCTGGGATATTGTATGAAGTCAGTTAATATTAGTCTAATTGAAATTTTATTTTGAAAACATAGAGATAAACTCCAATATAGAATACAGTAGTTTATTAAGGTTCATTGGAAAGGAACCCTGATAACTATCTGATTCCAGGAGAGAATAAATCATGTTTGATCATGACACTAGCATATTGAATAAATAATACTTATCTATTGGAGTTGGATAATATTAACAAAATACTTCAAAGAATAAGTGCAACAGTTCTTATATTTCTATGGCGGATATTGTTTCTAAAAATCTGGCCAATTTACAAAACATTTAAGTGGCATAGTCAGGGAGATTTCAAAGAATAGTTCTATGATGGGACATTTTAAGAAGAGTTGCAGAAGCATAAGTTGAAGAGATGCACATCTCAAAGGAAAAGGAAGTAAATCAAATTAACATAGTGAACTAAAAGTTTTTCTTTTTTTTTTTTTTTTTCTTTTTCTTTTTCCGGTTACCTAAGTAGGTTTGGCTTTTTCATTAGAGAAGGCGATATCATGATTAATATCTCTTTTGTGGTTTAAATTACACATATATTTTCAGGAATACATACTGTAATTAAGTCATAGTGTGTTTGAATTTATTTCTTTATTTTTCTAATTATGTCCTCTAAAAACTGGGTGAAACTAAATACCATTTAAAGATAGCCAATTTTTTTTCTCTACTGTTGAAATGAACATACTTTTTGATCTTTTGCCATGATGCATTCATATTAAAATGCCTATGAGTAATTGATGAAGGAAGTTTTTAGCCTTATGCTAATGCTGTGGTCACTGTTATCAAATCTACCTCTTCTTAGCTGGAAGACTGTATTTTAATATAATTTGCATATTAATTATTATAATTATCTGTGATTTGCAAACCAAATGTAGACCTCTATTAAAAGATTTTTCTTACTCATGAGTCTGTAAATATCAACTGGATAATAGAACCAGAATTTTCCAAACTTTCCTTCTACAATTTGGTCCTCATAGCATGCTAAATGAGCTTTTCCAGCTATTCTTGAATTTGATAAAGTCATTTTAGTTACTTAACAAGGAAGCAATGAAGTACTGTATTCCACATCAGTTTATCTGTGTATTTTAGTATCTTGTTTGGCATAGATGAGTAAGTCCAGTGTTTTTTCTCTCTCTAGTGATATTTATTATTTCTATTTTCATAATTGAAATATTTGGCTATCTATCCTGGACTACTTTTGTAAGTACTGGAAGATTTATGATCTTATTAAGGTCTAAAATAGAATTTAAAAATTACTTGTATATTGCAAGTAAAGTTTGAACAAATATTGATACTGAGGAACTTCATTGTTTATTTTTATGCATCTTTACACCTCTTTGCAGAAATAAATAAGATAATGTTATTCATTTGTGAAGTATTACAAATGATGACAATATCCATTATACTTCTTATGTTATCAGTTAGATGTCTAAATGAAAAACTAAGAATGAGATAACATGAAAAAATAGGATTCAAATCTACAAATTACAGTATCCAGCCCAGGAAGGCATTCTTTTTTGTGTTAGACTTATAGGAAGTCACCATCATCTCTAGAGATGTCCAGATAGCTAGACTGTAACAACTGGTCCAGAATGCCCAGCACATGATTAATGATATTAATTGACAATTTCCCTAATGTTTCGGACTCATTTTCAAGTTAGAATCAACTAGATAAAGCAAAAATACATCCCTAACACATCACAGAGATGCTCCACTTCTAGTTAACCTGCTCCATGACATTTTATACCAACATCCTCCAATTACGCCACTTGTAAATCATTCCCTCTTTTTCACAGTGCTTTGCCACTCTTTTGCCTGTCATTGACTCTGCCCTAACACAAGTGGTGGCAGCTGACTCTCTGCTGAGACAAGTTCTGAACAAATTGCTTGTTCCTATTTTTACTTGGTTGACTTTTTATTTCAGCATTGGCCTAAACTATATAAAATGACTTTAGTTTAATACCTTCAATGTGACCTTTTTAATATGTTAGATTTTGTGCCAGGAATTGCTGTTTTGACAATTAACACATAGTGAGTTCGTGCCTTCACTAGATTTAAATTGGCAAAGAAAAAGAGCAGGTAAATATAAAATATTAATATAATGAAATAACTTTGAATGTAGAGGTAGGCACAGGTTGTTATGGGAACACAGTCACCTCCAAATAGGAAAGATTATTCAGCAGAATCTGAACTTGGTGGTCCATCCTTGTAATCACAGGGACTCTTGAGGGTGAGGCAAGAGGATTGTTTAAGTCAAGGCCAACCTCAGCAACTTAGTGAGACCCTAAGCAACTGAGTGAAAACCTGTCTCAAAACAAAACAAAAAATAAAAAAAGTTGAGGATGTAGCCCAGTGGGAAAACACTCTGGGTTCAATCTCCCTTACCAAAAAAAAAAAAAAAAAAAAAAAAAAGATTACGTAGCTTAAAGAAATAGACTAGTACATATGCAATACATTTTAAATGTTAATGTAAAAATTTAATAAATTATTTTACAAACAACAATCATTTTTATACTATTATTTTCAAGTAATTCCTTTTAACAAAAGGATTATCATTTTATTATTATGACTTAATATACTTCCAATATATGTTTCTCAAATATTTCTTCAGATTTTCTTTTATGCTGATAGATATTCAGCTCAGCACATCTTTTTGTCTTTTGGGACTAATGAGATTAGACTCTCCTTTGATGAGTATGTAATAGATGTTTCCTCTTAGGTTCTCATATGTTTTTCACATTATACATGGATCAAATGGAAAATTGTACTAATTTGAATTTTGTAATTAGAATTCTTCAACTGTCTCACGTTTAAATAAAACCATTTAATTTTAGTTTAGAAAATAATTTCTGCACATTTTGGGGCAATTAATATATGATGGATTGCTTCTCTTCTTGAGGCTAAAATGTGGTGTTAACTACCTGGTGTGTTGCTAGACTGCTGAAATCTTTTTGAAATCTTAAAACTATTCACTATCTTAACACTATTGCCCCTCATAAGCTGTAGCTTAAAACAAGCTTGAGATAATCTACAATTAAGCCAAATTCATGAACTTATTTTTTATCAAGTTTATTAAAAATATATAAATGGATTTAACTCTCAGTTTGCAAGGCACAGATTATCAAACTAGTGAATACACACACACACACACACACACACAGACTCTATATGTTGATATCAAAAGACATAATGAAACTGAAGAGAGGAGAAATGTTTAAAATCAAAAGGAGAAATATGTTAGGAAAGTGTTTTAAAATATGTTTTGTTGGATATTTATTTTGCCATTGAGATTTAAAGGCCAAAAAGCAATATCAGAAATCTGTATGTGTCTATATCATGGTAAAGTTTCAATTTGATGGAAGGATATAGTTATTACAGATTTTGCTGGATATAAATAAGGAAGCTTCAGAATATATAAAGAATATATCAGATAATTGCAACAAGAGAATATGATAAATTCATTTTCATATTTAAAGACTTTTATACATATCTCAGTATTTTATCAAATAACTACACATTAAAATATAGACCAATTAGGGGCTCAGAGGTAGAGTGCTCACCTAGTATTCATGAGGCACTGGGTTCAATACTCAGTATCACATAAAAATAAATTAAAGATATTGTGTCCACCTATAACTAACACATATATCTATATATCTATATCTATACATCTATATATATATATATATATGTCAGAGATGAGCTTTCATCTGCCCTTTGGTTTAAAAAATATATATGAAACAATTAACGTGTTACAATTGTCATAAAACACCTATTTAGCTGATTTTTTAAAATTGGAATTATGTATTTATTTATTTATGGTACCAGGGATTAAAACCCAGGAGTACTTAACCACTAATCCACATCCTCAGCCCTTTTAAAAAATATTTTAATTAGAGTAAGGATCTTGTTGTGTTGCTTAGGCCTTGAAAGTTGTTGAGGCTGGCTTTGAACTCATGATCCTCCTGTGTCAGCCTCTTAAGCCACTGGAATTACAGGCATGCACCACCATGCCCAGCTTTAGCTGATTATTATAAAATACACATTTTAAAGTGTAAACTTGAGCATATATCATTCACTAAATTCTGAGCCAACAAATTCTAAACAACAGGTTTTTTTATACAGACCAAAATTTCTTAACCAGGGGCTGGGATGTTGCTTTGCAGTAGAACACTTGGTTCTTTCAAAAGATTAATAAAATTGACAAAACTATAAGTAGAATTAAGGAAACAAAACAATGCAATAAAAGTACTAAAATGTAATAAAAATACTAGGATGCAAAAGTGTTACAATGTAAAATATAACTTCAATGAATAAAATATAATATTCAAAAATATATTCATTATATATAGAATATAATGAAATTAACTTGGACAATTATATACGCTCCTTGAAAAATATAAATTGCCAAAACTGACTAAAGAGGAACAAATCCAAATCATTCCTACAATCAATAAAAACAGAAATTGGAATTTTCTCAAAACAAAATCCAACTTCTAGATAGTTTAGAGTATGTTCAGCTCACAATCAAAAGAAATGAATAGAAGGAGTCAGGGAGTTCATAGCAGTTCATTTTAAATATTACTGCATAAGCTAAGTAACCCAAGGTTACTTAATCACTGAGCAACACTCCCAGCCCCTTTTATTTTTTATTTTATTACAGGGTCTTACTAAATTGCTTAGGGCCTCGCTAAGTTGCTAAGGCTGGTCTTGAAATGGGGATCCTCCTGCATCCTACTTCAGTGTTGCTGGGATTACAGGCGTGCATCACCTTGCCAGGCTAGTCTATGCTTATCTTTGAAGGTCTTTATTTTCCTTTGATTCTGAAGGATAACTTTGCTGGGTATAGTAATCATGATTGACAGTTTAGTTATTTTATTTTGGGAATGGAAATACATCATTTCATGCCTTCCTGGTCTTTTGAGTTTCTTCTAAGAAATATGCTGATATTTTGATAATAAGAATTGTAATGCAAAAAAAAGTACATGCATAAAGACATGAATTGGTGTGAACATACTTTATATACAAAGATATGAAAAAATGTTCTATATGTGTAATAATAATTGTAATACATTCTGCTGTCATATATTTTAAAAATAAAATAAATTAAATTAAAAAAATAAATTAAAATAACAGATAGTTTTACCTCGAAATCTACTTTCTGACAGGGTGCAGTAAGTAAATGTTGTGTGGATCTGTATGGAAAACTAAATACCTGTACCCAAAAGACAATATAAACATTTGATGATGTGTCTGAATCACAAATATCAAGGTACATTTTTATTGTTGATGTAATTAAATAAGAGAAGATTTTGAATAAAAAAATTTAATAAGGATAAATATCTATATTGATTCCCTTTAAATTATGATCTCTCTCTCTCTCTCTCTCTCTCTCTCTCTCGCTCATTATGGATTTTTTGTTTCTTAAGTATGTAACTAAAAGACAACAGTATTGTTGAAGACCCGATCTTAATGTGTTTTAAATGAAGCAAGAACAAGGAACTTCTGATGGACCCAGATTCTAGTATAGAAGATTATTTTGCAGGGTCTAAGTGCATGTTATGCTCTCTTCACACCAATAATTAATTAAGATTATATATTACTTCTCTTTGATTTTCCTTTCCATATTAAAATTGTTAAGATGCTAATAATCAAATGGTGTTTGTTCACCAGTTAATTTATTTTGGATTTTTTAAAGTGTAGGAACAAATTAGCATGGCATATGACACACAAACACCATAACAGCATAACAAGCAAAAGAAAATAAATGAATATGCACATATTAAAATTACTTAGAAGAATTAATTTTATTTTAGTTTTTGAGAAAGAGGCTGATACTTTATATGCTTGGTGGAAATTTCCATTTAATTGGGATATGTAGTAGATATTTCTGAAGGTTTTATTGAAATTAAACTGACCATTATTATGAGAAGAATAACTTCTTTCTTATGTTGTGGAGATTTTCTTATATTGACTCATTGTGTGCATGTATTTCATCAACAGTTAATCTGTACCAACATTCTAGAAACTTCTATCTTACTTGTATTCAGAATATGCCTGCACAATTTTTATTCAACATAGATGAATCAAAATATCTTAGTATTTTGTGTACAAGAAAAAACACTTCTAAAATCCTACACAATAAAATTTCTATTATTTGATGAGAACTTAATTTTAACAACAACAACAACAACAAAGCAGTCTCTTAACATCTTTATATGCAGACAAAGATACCTGGCATATAGTAAGGATACATTAATAAAAAAAATGAATAAATACAAAAGTGGATCAGTGACTTTCTAGATAACCAAAAATGATTTTATAACAATAAATAACTAAAAATAGTTTTAATTATTTGTTGTTATATTAGAATACCTCACAATATATGTAGAATGACAATTTTATATTTTTAATGAGGTAGAATGTGCTGAAGAGAAAATGGAATCTCTGGGTGACAGTCACACAGTATAATGAAGTAGCATAAAATGGCCCATAGAAATGAGACAAGTGTTTTGGCAACATTTTTGGCACATTATGTGACATTTTTTCCCCTTTGAGAAAGTCCCTCTTCAGTGACAGTGCATTCTATCTGGTGTTGGAGTTTGGTTTGTGACTTTTGAAGGCAGCTCTTGTTTGGATGCCAACATCATCACCTGTAAAGAAAGAAGATCTGTGTCATTTAGACCTATAACAGAACCTGATGTTTACAAAAAGACCCTTGGCACAGAAGCATCAATTCTTAGAGCCAAGCAACCTCTGCAGCAAAAAGGCTTTTAGAGAAGGGGAGACAATGGAATGCTTTATATTCTTTTGTTTATTTTGATCAGGCTTATGTCTAAAGGTAATTGATGCCTTTCAAAGTGTAAATGGCCTCTTACCTTGAACTGAATTTAAGTTTTGTGGCAGATATCAGTTCTCCTGTGAATTTATTCATTAAAATTGATTTTTGTTTTTTCCTTTCACTAGTAAGGGATTTCATACATACCCTCCTAAACTGTCATGATTGGCTTTCTTCCATTAAAAAGGAAATCCAAACATGACTTACGACTTATATAAAGACTGAAATATCTTTTTCTGGAAAGAGATGAATGAATGTTAGCAATGAATGTATAACTCCTTCTGAGAGAAAAATCAAAAGGTATTAAAAGGTTATTCCAAATCAAATTTCCATGGTTTTCTCAACATAGTTTTATTAACTGAGTTGAATACTGTCCCGATTAAATTCATGTTCACTCTGAACCTATGACTGTGACTGTTCAAGTTTGAATGTTGAAGGTCTCTTAAAGATCAGTGTAATAAAGGCTTAGTCCCCAGATTGGTGCTATGGGGGATGAAGAACATTCAGGAGGTAATGCCGAATGGGAGGTCCTTATGTCTTTTGGGGACTATAGGCCTCTGGCTCAGTCTTTTGAAACTTTTTATTCCTGGTGTTGAGGTGAGTGGTTTTGCTCAGCATATACTCTCACCATAATGTGCCACCCCACCAAAGGCCCAAAGCAATGGAACCAAAAAATCATGCCCTGGAAACTTCAAAACAGAAAAATACACCTTTTCTGTTCATAAATTAAGCATCTCAGGTATTTTTTTATAGTGACAGAAAGGTGAGCAGAAAGTGACTTCATTTGGAAATAGGTTGTTTGCAAGTGTAATGAACTAATGTGATATTTTATATATATATGTATGTGTATATAAATTATATATATATGTATGTGTATATAAATTATATATATATGTATGTGTATATAAATTATATATATATATAATTAAGAGTAATACACACACACACACACACACATACACGCCCTAAGGCCAATAGATATTTGTCCTTAAAAGAGAAGAAAATTTGGACACAGATAAGAAGATACACAGTAAAGAAAGCCATGGGAAAATTAAAACTTTTGACACCCAAAGAAAGAAAGAGAAACTAAGAAAAGATTCTCCCACATAGACATCAGAGGGACCTCGGTCTGCTCATTTTCAATTTCTGCTCTCCCAAACTGTGAGACAGAAAAGTCTTTCTTAAGCTATCAAGTTTGTGTAATTTGTTTGTATCTCAGAGAAACACTTTTATTAAGATTCTGCTGCTGGAAAGTTGGATCTTGATGTAAAAAAATAAAATTTAATAAAATAACTAAAATGAGACAGTGGTAATCCAATAGGCCCTTCATCCACGGTTTTGCTTTCCATAGTTTCCTGAGGTTAACTGCAATCTGGAAATATTAATCGGAAAATTCCATAAATAAATAATTCACAAAATTATGGGCCATTATGATTATGTGATGAAATCTTCCTCTTTCCTACTCCATCCTATATGAGATTTGATTGATCCCTCTGTGCAGCATACTCACAATACATATACTGCTGACTCAGTCACTCGCTGGCTTTCCAGGTATCAGATACCGTTGTGGTATTGCAATGGTTGTGTTCAAATAACTCTTGTTTTAATTAGTAATGACTCAAAATACAAGAATAATGATGGCAGCAATTCAAATTAGTGACGAGAAGCCAAAAGTACTGTCTTTAAGTGAAAATGTGAAAGTTCTTGACCTGATAGGAAAGACAAAAATATCATATGTTGAAGTTCCTAATATTTATATAAGTACTATTAATCTTTTCCTGTGCTTAAACTATAAATAAGATTTTATTATAGGCATTTGTATATAGGAAAAAACAGTATAGATAGAATTTGTTACTATCTGTGGTTTCAGGTTATCTACCAGGAGACTTTGAACCTTACTCTTATAATGGCATGGTTTCCCTAGGCTTCAACAGAAGACAATCAAGAATTTTGAAAATTTTATATGGGAACAAAACTGCAGACCTTAACTAAAAGAAATAGAGATAGGCCAGATTTCTATTTTAAGCCATCGTTTTGTGGGATCTTATTATTCAACACTTGGAAATAAATAAAACCTTTAAAAGAAGAAAAACTCAATTGAGTAATTCATACCTAATAAAGTGATATTTTCTTCTAAACGGAGAGGCAATGTTTGAGATGAGCTGTATGAGATTATTAATGTCTTTTGAACAATGTCTCTAATATCTTTATCATTAGGAGATTAAGAATAATCTACAGGTTAGATCAAAAGTAAATATAATAATTGACAATTTATACTATTATGGGACTATATGAGCAAATTAAATGAGTGAAAACACATGAAATATTTAGAGTTTATGTGGATATATTTTTGATTTACACAAGAAATGTGTTCTCACAATTTTTTGAAGGTATTATTTTCAAATGCTTTCTGTTTTCACCAAACCCCTTTTCTGCTTTTGAAGGCACATTGGTATAGCCCCATGGCTTTGCTGGCAACTACTCAACTTTGTCATTGTAGGGCAAAAGGAGCACTGCAAAATACATAAGTGAATGAGCATGGCTGTATTTTATTTACAGAAAGAGACAAGGCTGGATTTGGTCAATGGACCTTCAATTTTTCCTATGGGTTGATCCCTGCTCTAGATGACAATAGAGATAACACTTTTATTTATCACTAAAGAACTATGTAGGCATCTATACAGTGTAGAAACTGCCCTTAAATTCAAAGTTTAGGTGACATGTAAGTAGAATATGTTAGTAGCTACCTTTCTAAACCTGCCACAGATATTCTCAGCTCTGATCCTTTTTACATGCTAGTGCCCTTGAAGTACAGTTCTGTGCATGTTGATTTTCTATACATATTTATTTATTGGGGTTTCCACGGAAAATAGAGGAAAGTTCAAATTCCAGCCTCTCATCTTTCAGACTTAGATTAATATTACTTTAAATTACGTCCATCTTACTAAATTGAAATATTGCTTTCATTAGCCTTCCTCCCTTTGATCATTCTATTCCTTCCAATTTGATATGCCAATATTCTCAGGTAGTTAAAACTACTCATCATAATCCAAGTTGATGATTTTCCAGCCTCTGTTACAACACCCACAGGATTTGTTTTATTTATGCTTTTCTTCTGGCATTTCATCTTCACATTCTGTTCTAATTTTTGGTGTAATACATTATCTTTTTTAACTATAAAAAGATTTTTGAAGATAGGATTGGTTTATGATTCATCCCTATTTTTTCCCCACTTATCTCACTAGGAGCCAAACAAATACTGCTTCTTTGAGTTAATGTACAATGCAAAACTGTAACGCAGATATATTTGAAAGATGTATATATAGTACGTGTGTGTGTGTGTATATATATATATATATATATATATATATATATATATATATATATAATTTATACATTTTTAATCTTCCTATTTTACATATAACAAATCATTCTTCCTAAGGCTTTTTCTTAAAGTAGCTATTTTATCCATAATATATGTACATATATACATATATTTGTGTTGTTTTATATTTTTAAACAATGTTATTAAGTGTGGGGGTGATTGAAAAAGAAAGAATCTGTTTCGAATAAAATAAAGGTATCCTCAAGCATAGGAAGGCTAGAGTCAGAAACCTTAGCTTTCATCTTGACTCCTCTATTTATCTGATAGCAGGCAATGAGAAAATTATCTAAATACTTAGTTTTAGTGTTTTAATCTGTAAAACATAGATAATGAAATTAACTACCTCATAGGGTTTCTATTTCAACTAAGTACTTGGCACAGGTGAAATACAACATTATTCCTTCAATTAATTTCAGTTTTTAGTATAATTAATCACATGTATAAGAATATTATATCTGATTTTAGACTTCAATGCCCATCATTAATATCCTAATAATTTTCAATTTTTAAACATCTTAAAGCAGATATTCATATGTTTTGTTTTGTTTTTTTTTCCCCTGTAGCAAAAGTTCTTACCACATTTCAGTGGTGCAACTAGAGAAAATACTGCTTGAGGTTCCTATATGATGTTAATCTCAGCAATTTCTGGATACATTAATATATATAGGGACTACAATTAATTGAAGAATAGCACAAAGTATAATAGGCAACATTTTTATTTAAACTGAGTAATTTATACTAGAATGAAAGAAGTAGTGAAAAGATTGAAAAGTGACCAGTATTTATTTCCACAAAGAAATACCAAAATTATGGTCTGGGTCTGTAGCTCAGGGATAGAGCACTAGCCTTGCACTTGCGAGGCACTGGATTTGATCCTCAGCATCACTTAGAAATAAATAAGTAAAAATATTTAAAAAAAATACCAAAAAATTTCAGTCTTTTTTTCTTTTAAAATATAGCAACATTGCTTTATTGCATCTATGCCTTTATCTTTTCTTAAATTGAAGAAAAATATTTGAATTCATATATAGCAGGCTAGAGTTATCTTACTTTGATTTCTAAACATAAATCATCGATAAATAAAACATCATAGACCACAAAAATAAAAATATAAGTCATGCATTTCAAGTCTGGAAAATTATCTATTATCTTACTTTGGCATTTAATGAATGAATAGAATGAATCCATTCTACAGTGAATAACATGAACCTTCTGTTATGTTTTGGATATATGGTGTCCTCCAAAGTCTCCTGTGTTAAAGCAGGAGGACTCGGAGGTGTTATGGTTTGATTATGGGAGCTTTATGTTAATCAGTTCATCTTAGTATGATGCACTAATTGGGTGGCAACTGTAGGCAGCCCAGGGTGTGACTAGGGGAGGTGGGTCATCACCCTTATTTATGTTCCCGTGTTCTTCTCAGCCACCATGAATGGAGCACACCTCCTCCACCATACCCTTCTACCATGATGTTCTACGTCTCCTTGGGATTGCAGCAACAAAGTGATTGACTATGGACTGAACCTCTGTAATCATAAGCCAAAATAAACTTTACTCCTGTAAGAAGTTCTTATTGGATATTTTGATCACTGTGACAAACTGCTGACTAATACGTTTCTGTTCCAAATATGAGTCTCTTGAGATTTAAGACTTTCGTAACTGTTTGTTTCTGGCTTGGAAGCTACTACTTCTGCAGGAACTTCATTTTAGAAATATGATGACATTTTAAGGTCACTGATTGCTACTTTAACCCTGTAGACTACTCTTAAAGCCTAGAAATAGGACATGCTTATTGAGATAGGATTCAAATATTTTTGTATGGGCTTAATATGCATTAGTTTAATTGTCTTAAGTCTGTTTTGTTCTAGAATAACAGAATAATACAGAGTGGGTAATTATAAAAAAGTTCATAAAAAATAATTTATGTCTTACAGTTCTTGAGTCTGAGAAATCTGAGATGAAGGGACTTCACCTTTTGAGGGCCTACTTCCTGCACCGTAACACGACAAAATGTATCATATGTCAATACAGCATATAAGCTTAGATCCATAACCAAGCCATACCCAGGAAAACTAACCCACTCACTCCACAATAACACAAATCCATTCATGAGGGCAAAGGCCTCAAGACCTAAACATTTCTTGAAGGTACCACCCCTCATCACTATTGCAATGGGCGACACATTCAAACCATAACAAAGTGCAAATAATATTTTCTAATGTATCAAAATGAAAGAAACTTTTTTATATACATTGAAAAAAGCCCAAAATGTTATAAGTTATCTTAACCAAAAAGCTGGGTTTAAATACATAAGTTTTGAAAAATACTGTTTTTGAGCAAGTCTGACAATACATACTGCTGTTACACAGCCTCAAGAATTCTATGGAGCAATATCTAGATTATAGCTAAGGTTAAAACAATTAATATCCTGGCAGGGCATTGTGGTCAGTCACCCTGCAGCTATAGAGTAGGCCACAATTGAAGGAATGGTGGTCTTTGTACTTTAAGGAATAAATGAACAACCTTAAGGGACTGCAGGATGAATCATGGACTGAGGTCAAATATAAATGGAGTAGCCCTTCTAGAACATGTAGTATTATTTTAGTCAAAGGATTTTATTATTTAGTCAAAGGATTTAGTTAATGTCTTTCATGTATTTTCTTTTAAGCAAGTAGAGTAAATAATTGCCTATTTACATCTATCATTGATGGCTAGCTGCTTAAGTCATTTTCAGTTGTCTTTGATCAGTCTGCTTGTCTGAACATCCTGAAGGTTAGACATGTGGTGTTGCAGATGATTCTTCACTATTGAAACTTTTAGAAACATTTGGTACATTGGTAATTCTGATGAAACTCAAGAGATGAAATTCAAAGATTATTTTTTTAAATTTGTTTTTTATTCTAATTTGTTATATATTACAGCAGAATGTATTACAATTCAAATTACACATATAGAGCACATTTTTTCATAACTCTGGTTGTATACAAAGTATATTCACACCATTTGTGTCTCATACATGCTCTTAGGGTAATGATGTCCATCTCATTCCACCATTTTTTCTACCCCCATGCCCTCTTCTTTTCCCTCCCACCTCATTCATCTCTCTAGAGTTTGTCTAATCATCCCATGCTCCCCCTCCCAACCCCACTATGAATCAGCCTCCTTATATCAGAGAAAACATTCAGCAGTTTTTTTAGGATAGGCTAACTTCATTTAGCATGATATTCTCCAACTCCATCCATTTGCGTGCAAATGCCACGATTTTATTTTCTTTTGTTGCTGAGTAATATTCAATTGCATATATATATATATATATATATATATATATATATATATATATCACATTTTCTTTATCCATTAATCTACTGAAGGGCATCTAGGTTGGTTCTCCAGTTTAGCTATTGTGAATTGTGCCACTATAAACATCGATGTGATTATGTCCCTGTAGTATGCTATTTTTAAGTCCTTTTAGTTTAGACCTAGAAATGGGATAGCTGGGTTAAATGGTGATTCCATTCCCAGTTTTCCAAGGAATCTCCATACTGTTTTCCAGATTGGCTGCACCAAGTTACATTCCCACCAGCAATGCAAGTGTGCCTTTTCCCCTATATTCTTGCCAGCACTTATTGTTGTTTGTATTCTTAATAGCTGCCATTCTGACTGGAGTGAGATGAAATCTTAGAGTAGTTTTGATTTGCATTTCTCTAATTGCTAGAGATGTTGAACAGTTTTTTTTTTCATGTATTTGTTGATTAATTGTATAACATCTTCTGAGGAAGGAGTGTCTGTTCAGGTCCTTGGCATATTTATTGATTGTTTTTTTTTTTTTTTGTGTGTGTGTGTGTGTATGTTTAGCTTTTTGAGTTCTTTATGTACCATAGAGATTAGTGCTCTATCTGATGTGCAAGTGGTAAAAATTTGCTCCCAGGATGTGGCTCTCTATTCATCTCACTGATTGTTTCTTTTGCTGAGAAGAAGCTTTTTAGTTTGAATTAATCTCATTTATTGATTCTTGTTTTCAATTCTTGTGCTATAGGAATCTTATTATGGAAGTCAGGGCCTAATCTGACATGATGGAGATTTGGGCCTGCTTTTTCTTTTATTAGACCCAGGGTCACTGGTTTTATTCCTAGGTCCTTGATCCACTTTGAGTTGAGTTTTGTGCATGGTGACAGAGAGGGGTTTACTTTCATTTTGTTGCATATGAATTTCCAGTTTTACCAGCACCATTTGTTGAAGAGGCTATCTTTTCTCCAATGTATGTTTTTGGCACCTTTGTCTAATATGAGTTAACTGTAATTTTGTGGGTTAGTCTCTGTGTCCTGTATTCTATGCCATTGGTCTACAAGTCTATTTTGGTGCCAATACCTTGCTGTTTCTGTTACTATTGCTCTGTAGTATAGTTTAAGGTCTGATATAGTGATGCCACCTGCTTCACTCTTCTTTCTAAGGACTGCTTTAGCTGTTCTGGGTCTCTTATTTTTCCAAATGAATTTCATGACTGCCTTTTCTATTTCTATAAGGAATATCCTTGGGATTTAATTGGAATTGCATTAAATCTGTATAGTGCTTTTGATAATATGGTAATTTTGACAATATTAACTCTGCCTATCTAAGAACAAGGAACATCTTTCCATCTTCTGAGGTGTTCTTTGATTTATTTCTTTAGTGTTCTGCAGTTTTCATTATAAAGGTCTTTCACCTCTTAGATTGATTCCCAAGGTTTTGTGTTTTTTTTTTTGAGACTATTATAAATGGGATAGTTTTCCTCATTTCCCTTTCAGAGGATTTGTCACTGATATATCAAAAATAAATTTAAGATAAATTTGTAGTGTGCACAAATGTGTAAATTTACAAGATATACCAAGACATATAAAATATAGGCCATTAAATAATATGAAGAAATATATGGCAATTTATAAGTGTGTTTCAATTTGCTTAATAATAAAAACATATAGAAAGAACTTACTTAAGGAACCATGTTATAAATTCATATCATTCTAGATAGGAATCTCAGTGAATTGGAAACAATTATTTTTATATACCTTTGGTCTCTTGTTTCCTTTGCTTTAAATAATGTTCTGATATGTATTTATATTTGCAGAGAAAGACTGACAAATAGTTGGAGGGACTGTGTGGAAAAGAAATGAACAGGATGAAGAAAGAATAAAAGGCTCAATTAAGACCAACAGAATTAGGACCTCTTTTATAGTCACAGTAAGAGAATAGCTAGGTCATTTATTATTTTCATGACAAGATATGGAAGGTACACTTTTTGTTGGCTTGAGTTTCCTCAATAATGACCTAAAAATGGCATTTCTTAGAAATTTTTAGTTAACATAGTTTTGGGCTTTGATAGATTAACTCTCATTTGCTTCACTTATGGCTTCTTTTCTTTTTTCTTTTATGGAGGGGGGCACGTACTGGGGATTGAACTAAGGGGAGCTTGACCACTGAGCAACATCCTCAGCCCTAGTTTGTATTTTATTTAGAGACAGTGTCTCACTGAGTTGCTTAGTACCCTGCTTTTGCTGAGGATGGCTTTGAACTCACGATCCTCCTACTTTAGCCTCCTGAGCTGCTGGGATTACAGGCATGTGTCATGATGCCTGTCTCACTTGCAGCTTTGTGGGCCTGACCTAACTTATTAGCCATTTTGAGTCTTAGTTTGTAAAACAAGAATTTTACCTACCTTAAAGAATTCTTATGAAAATTCAATGAAAAGATAAATATTGGAAGCTCTGATATAATTAGCATAGTACTTGTAATACAATGAGTGATTTGTGATGTTAACACTCCTCACCTTTTGTCTTGACATATAACTATCAGAAATATACAAAGAATTCAAGAACCACTTTCACAAGCTCACAATTGTGGTTATAATTTTGTTGATTTGTATAATTTCCTATTATCAATGCAGACAATTTGTACATTGCAGCAGATCTTTCATATGCACCTTCCTACTTCTTTAGTTGTTATTTAGTTAACTGAAATCTCAATTTCTTTCATAGGAGCCACTGCAGTGCATTAGTGTTTTCCTTATCCTTCAATATTGCTATGTAAATATAAGACATCATTTATGATTTTATCTTTTTGGTCTTACATCATCCTAGAATGTATAAATCTTTTGGGTCTCTAATTTTGTCTTTCCAGTTCATTATTATCATTAAAAGTGATAAGAGTGCTATCTATATTAAGATTGTACACAATATGCAAAACATCTTTTTAGTGGAAGATGCTAAAGATCTATGGATTTCCAGTTATTGTCTATATTATTGCTATGGGAAGCTTCAACCACACCATCATCCTGCTCATGCATTTCATCTTGTGAATATGACTACAATGCGACTTTGTTAATGTCTTGTTTAAATTTTAAAATACTCTACTGCAGGTGTCTACCTGATATGGTATTCTAATATCTAATTCTGTGAAGGAATTGATGTCAGTCTGATATGACTCATACACAGCTATCACTATTTCGTTTTCCAAATACTTAACAGACTATTATTTTAATGAACCATTTGAAAATTTGGTTTAATTACAGATTCTCTGGTCTATAATTTTTCACCATTTTTACCCTTTCAAAATTAGAACATTATTTATGCATATATTTTCTTCACCACTTTCCAGCTAGCCTTGATCAGTCAAAAATTAATATCAATGCCAATATAATCGTGAAACAACTTTTCTTTGTAACATGGTAAAAATTTGTTCTATGCCTTAAAGTTGCATTTCCTGAAAAGCTTAAGTGTTAGCTAAATTTTTATCATTGTGACCAAAATACCTGAGAATAACAACTTAGAGGAAGGAAATTTTATTTTGGTTCATGTTTTTAGAGCTTCAGTCAGTTCCATTTATTTGGGCCTGGGTTTGGCAACCATCTTGACTGTTTTAGTCAGCCTTTTCACTGCTGTGGCCAAAGTACCTGTCAAGAACAGTTTTAGAAGAAGAAAAGTTTATTTGGGGGCTCATGGTTTCAGATATCTCAGTCCATAGATGGCTGACTCTATTGCTCTGGGCAAGAGATATAGTGGGACATCATGGGGAAAGTCTGCAGAGGTGGAAAACAGTTCAGGACATGACAATGAGGAAGCAGAGAGATTCCCTTCACCAGGGAAAAATATTCTACACCAGGGTCATGTCCCAGTTTTCCAACTACTGCAGCCACACCCTATAGACTTTACCTGCCTACAGTTACACTCAAGTAATCCCTATCAGTGAATTAGTGCACTGATTAGGTTAAGTATCTCATACCCTAATAAATTTTCTTTATTTGTTCATTTGTTGATGGATACTTATATGCTTGCTTGATGACTTGGTTTTTACTAATTATGCTGCTATAAATATGGGTGTGAATGTGTCTTATAGGATGATGACCTTAATTCATTTAACCTAATCATTTTATAAGATCCAAGGCATTTCAAATACTTTTTCTTGATCCTACATGTACTTCATACTTCTTTTCACAAAGGATTTAATCTTTAAGCATAACGGAAGTTGTTTGGTATTGAATTTAACTGATCTAGATTCAAATACTTGTTCCCTGATGGGCCTTGGAGATATTGGTTAAACTCTGTGCTCAAGAAAATATTATTCTCTGTCCTCAAGAAAATATTATTTTGACTTCTTCAAATGTGGATTTGAATGGGTCAGTATAGAAATAATTTGTAATGGATTTAAACTTTGGTATTTAGACTTCCAGTAGCCAAGTTGTATTACAGTCTACCCCAAAATATTTTAAGAATTCTGAAATTAAACTAAATATCACTTGTCTTAAGTAGGGTTTCCTGGTAAACAGACTTTGATGGAAATTTGCATGCCGATAGTTTATTAGGGAGTGCTTTTGGGGATCAATACCAATTATGTAGTGAGATGAGGGAAAGTTGTACTGCTATGTATGAAGCTCTGCATCTGACATGTCTTTATTTTAGGCAAGGGGGTATGGATTTTATATTTCTGCATTGACCAGACACAGGATGAGGATTGCCCCTGGGAAGGGGACATTAGGCTCTGGTGAAGCAATTCTTTTTGGTGGAGAATACTTTTTGGAGAATGAAAGCTTCAACCTTAAGAGGTATCTAAAGGGAACATCACAGAATCTTCTACAGTTCATTTTTGTGCTTCTAAGATCCATTTTATTTCATATAATTGACTTTAATTTTCATCAGATACTCAGGGATTCAGATTAGTCTCTAATCCTTGGAAAATTTACAGGAGGAAGACTAATGGGACAAAGTATAAGCCACCTACTGCAGCTAGAGTTAAGGCTTCAAATAATACCCGTCACTCTCTCCCCTACTAACAATTCTAGATTTTCTTCATATTTGCTTAGAAACTCTGTGCCTTATTTGGTGGGATAACCCTACCAATTATTGCTGATGAGTCAGCATATCAATTCATGTATGTCTCCTGTTTATCTGCTAGATTTTCAATTTATGTTTAAATTTGGGCAGAGGAATACTGTTAAGTGTCTAGTGGATCACCTTTATGGCAGACATGTTCTCCCTTGCCCCCATAGCATAACTGCAACCTATTTTCCCGTGGCAATTCAGGTCACTGCTAATCAATTTCAATTTAGATTTTGTGAATAATGGTCCTTCAAATGTCATAACATTCTCTCCCTTCTTCTTTTTCAATGCATTGTCATATGAATAAGTGATTCATAGGTTTCAGTAAGAGTATTGAATTATTTACTGATATATTTGCTTTGTTTTCAAGGTCCTTGTTCCTGGGAAATCTGTTCTTGTATTCAACAAATTATGAGTCTAAAAATTGTCTCAATCTTTCATATTTTTGGGCCTCGAAGTCTCTAAGCTCCTGCTTATTCAACCTTGATTTCTTTTTGTTCAATAGATCAATACCTTTCTTGCCCATCTATGTTGTTCCAAGGCATGTTGTGTTTTATTAATCATCTCCATAGCTCTGTATCAAATTATCATGGTTGCCATCTAATCTAGCCACTCATCCATTAAGTATGTCTGACTTTAATGGTTCTATTTTCTTCTATTATTAGGGGACTCTTCTAAATTAGTATTTCCTACCCTCAGTTCTAGCTTACAGAAGACAGTTTCAATTGATTTTCTCAATCAAGTGTTTTGTTCTACCTGGAGCATTTCTAATTTCTATAGTAAAACAAATGTTTGCTAGCCCTTTTATGGATATTATTCAGCTGGTAGGTTTTCTGGCTTTATGTATCATATCAATTCTAGTATGCTTCTTTCTTTGAACTTATTTCTTCCTCTCTGCCAAAACAGGTCTGTTATTTCTCCTTAATTTAGTGTGAGTCATCAATCTCTGAAGGCTTCTAAGGGCCATTCTAGCTGTATTTTAGCACCTTCATCTGGAGCCTTTCCAAGTTATTTTATTCTGTATCATGGGAGAGTTCTCCCATATTGAAATAAATTCTTATTAATCCAACTTTATATACCAATTTCCTTGATCCAGCACTTTTAGGAGCCATTCTGAAACATACTTTCTTTACTTCTTTGGATACCTGTATTTCCATTCTTGTGGAGAATGTTCCCTTTTTTCCTTTAACAGACATGACATTTTCCTGATCAAATTATATTGACACTTCTAGGTATTGGTATAGAGGTCAGCATGGAAGGTGAGGATAGAGCTTGAGGTTTGTGACATGTAGTCTATTAATCCAATGGCTTCGGCATCATATTCAAGGAAGGAGAGAATACTAGTGCTAACTTAGAAGCACATTACTTCAAAAAAATATAAAGTTCAGACAGATGCAAACTGCGAAAAAAAAAAGTGAAAGTAAAAAGCCCAATTTCTCTATTTCATATCTCAGGAGAGCACTCCTTTCAAATCAGGGACATGATAATAATTTATTAGCTTACTACCCTTATAAGAGATTCTTCAGCAAGACCTTTTTTTATTGTAATCTAATTGCAGGAGATAATAGACTCTTAAGCAAGCATCAAAGAGGATGCTATTGCCGTCATATTATGCATTATTTTTCATAAGTAGCAGAGCAAGATGTTTACAAAGAGGCAGGATACACTTAAGAAATGGATTGCAGGTGATGAGAGAGTGAGAGGGAGATTGATTGATTGATTATATTTTAAGTTAGTATATGATCATTCTTCTTCTTTTATTATCCTCCTTCAAAGCATATTTTGTGTGTGTGTCTGTAATATGGTTATGAATATATAACATATATGTGAATATATATTTATATTATATATTATTAAATATATGTGTGTGTATATATGTGTACACATATGTATATATAACATAAAAATATATATGTGCGCATACACACACACAAAATAATTATTCATATCTACAGACCTTATAACTATTTTATCTATCAGAGGTCATGATCACACCTGCTAGTGCATTCCTTTATGTTGTATACATAAATAAGTCCAATTCTTCACCAGCAAAGTTCTCAACTATTTCTTCACTACTGCTTGATGAGGGCTATTAACGCTCTGCCTCCTGGCGAGGTGGTTGTTGTAAGCTGGCTGACCAATAATCCAACTCCCAAATCCCACTATACCTACTCTTGTAGATTCAATTGCAGAATTAAGAATCTGCAGAAATTATTACTCTTGGGAGTAACAGTTGGAAGAGAGTGAGGAAAGCAGGATTGAAGTCGGGGAGAATTTCAGGTTCCATACAAAGTCAACAGAGGCTTCAGCTGATCCCTGGAGAATTTCTAAAGTTTGTATGGTTCTTCAGAGATGCTCTGCATCCAGCCAATTGGTTCAGGCTGCCCTCTAGTGATGAGGCATACCTTAGAGGAAGCATCTTTCCTTGGCCAAGGGAGAGTATCAGCTGTGCATGGCAGCAGCAGCTCTCAGTAGCTGAGAGAATGAGCACCTACATTGTGTAAAGTGTTATCTTAATGGTATACTACACCAACCACTACCCTTCATGATCTCATGAAGTTTACATCAAAGCAGATCAAGAATTGTTTTCATGGGAGCAGGAAAAGAAATGTTACAATAAGGCAATAAAGTGAAATGTTGTTTTAAGCATCAATATTTTCAGCTAACATAATAATGGTACACTGAATGAATGAAATATGATTTTTTTTCTTTTTTCCATTGGTGCATTATAGTTATACCCATAAGTGGAATTCATTGTCATATGTTCATACATGCACATGACATGATTTGATTACTTCATTCAGCTATTCCTTCTCTTCCCTGTTCCTCTTCCTTCTGCTTCTTTTCTTTCCTCTACTCCACTCCTCCCCTTTAAAAATTCTATATTTCTCTCTATCTTCCACAAGAAGCAAAAACATTTGACCCTCGGCTTTATGAACCTGGCTTGTTTTACTTAGCATGATGTTCTCTAGTTCCATCTATTTGCTGGCAATGTCTATTCTTTTTTATGGCTGGTTCCATAGCTTGGCTATTGTGAATTGTGCAGCTATGATTCCATATAATATGCTGATTTTAGTTCTTTTGGATAAATACAGGGAGTTGGATAGCTGTGTCATGTGGTTGTTCCATTTCTAGTCTTTTGAGGAATATCCACACTGCTTTCCAAAGAGATTATACTAATTTGCATTTGCACCAACAGTGTTTAAGTGGGTGTTTACTCTCACATCCTCAGCAGCATATACTGTTCTTTGTATTTTTGATGACACCATTCTAACTAGAGTGAGATGGATTCTAGTGTAGTCTCATTTGAATTTCCCTGATTGCTAAATATGTTGAACACTTTTTTCACATATTTTTTTTTGGCCATTTGCCTTTCTTCTTTTCTATAATATAGGTTTGGAATTATTATTTTTTGAATTCTTATTTCTCAAAAGAAGGAACTTTTGTTTCTTAAAAGAGAAATGTTTGAAATTTTCAAAAAAGGGACATGTAAATTTTTTGATTAAAATATTTTCTTTTTCTCTCACTTTAATTGTGTTTTATTTGTTCTTTTCATATACACACGACAGTAGAATGTATTTTGACATGTCATATATCCATGGATATAACTTCCCATGGTTGTGGTTGTACATGATGTGGAGTTATACTGGTCGTGTATTCATATATGAACATTGGAAAGTTATGTCCGATTCATTGTACTTTTTTTCCCCCATTCCCATCTCCTCTCCCTTCCCCTCAATCCCCACTGTCCAATCCTGTGAACCTACCCTACTTCTTCCCCATGCCTATTGTGAGTCAGCCTTTGCATATCAGAGCCATCGTTCAGCCTTTGGTTTTTTGTTTTTCCCTCACTTTTAAGGCTTTTGATATATCAGTTGCTGTGCTTTTAACTCTGTGTAACAGAATACCCCAAGAGTGAATTACATGTGAGATATATATATATATATATATATATATATATATATAATTAACAATTAAGCTTGAGATAGATATGTAAGAGAGTTCATTCAAAAACGTCACAATGTCAACTGGGCCTTAGGTTCTTACATATTTTCACTAGATTCTCAGTGACACTTAAAGCATTCCATTCTTAGCAAAACTCTGTTCTGCAGACTGAAGCGGAAGAGTCAGAGAGAAATGTTTCTCCCTTCTTTTCTCCATTTGGGTTAGAGATGAAAATTTCTCCTCAGCCTCTTTTCTTCCTTGACCATAAAAATTTCACCTGGTTACTCCTAGAATTGCAAAAAGAGATGAGATTAATAAAGTTGGCATAGATCAATTGATTCATCACTTGGGACAGGGCATATTGTCTCTCATCCCATCTGAATAAGCATCTGTAACCAAGAAAAAAGAAAGAGTAGGTGTTGTATAGGCAGATAATTTACTTTGCCACTATTACTTTAGCAGGATGAGACTGGTGTAAATCAGGATGTGGAGGATGACATATTCAAATTTAAGAAATGATGGAAGAGCAGGTGTGATTATATTAAATAAAATTGTATTAACTCACTCAGGAGCAATTTTACATCGTAGAAAGAAACCCTTCTCTTGGAGACTTCAAATAAAAACAATGTCTTGATCATCATTTTATGGCGTAATATTTATCTTTTCATTGAATATACTCCTAAGCTTGTCA
Organism: Marmota flaviventris; assembly: GCF_047511675.1. Taxonomy (NCBI): domain Eukaryota; kingdom Metazoa; phylum Chordata; class Mammalia; order Rodentia; family Sciuridae; genus Marmota; species Marmota flaviventris. The sequence goes on along the minus strand of NC_092504.1, from coordinate 46,742,091 downwards.
TCATTTCAATGTATGGCATATCAGTATGTCAACTGAAAATGATGACAGGTAAGTTTTTACTGCAGTATTGGTTTTCTACTAAAGTATTTAAAATATTCTGATATTTAAGGAAGATGACAAAGAACCCTGAGAGCATACAATTCTTGCTTTTATCTGTATGAACATACATGTATGCGCGCACACACACATGCACACACAATTTTACCATTGTCTTCTTATGAAGCATACAATTCTTCCAGGAAATGTATGTTTTAAAAGAATTATTACTTTCATATGCATTTATGAATGAATGAATCTGATGTCTGCTTTTTAAACTTTTCTTTCAATTCTATTTATAGCTCTCTGACACTGCTTAGTTTTGCTTTCTGTTGAATGTTCACAGCGCTTAGCTTCTGTTTTCTAATAACTTTTCAAACTTTTATATTACTCCCTGTTTTTATTCTTTGTCTCCAAAGACAGCACTCACTCGACTCTGACTCACTAGACTGTTTCTCACCTGTGGCTATCTCTCAGTTCTTGTTGAGCAATCCAGAAGTTCATGTTCAACTTCTTTTACTCTCAGATTCGAATTTTTTTCCTTACATTTAACACTTTTAACACATAATATATTTTTGAAGATTAAACATTGCAATATTTGAGAAAATTAATGTTGCTCTGAGAGGTCTTAGAAAGAACTATTTACATATGTTTAAATTTAATTCTGTTTTTAAGCAAAAAGAAATTGCCATGATATGCCTTTTCTATTATTATTATTATTTGCACAGCAATGTCACTGCACAGGGTTCCTTGCAGGTACTTCCAAGGGTATACTAGAACATAAACTCAGCCAAGATGGATTATTGCCTTATACTACTGAAAATAATTTCAGAACTTGTTGAAAACAGATCGTAAGCAAATATTTATTAAAGGATAGTGTAGGTGTACATAACCCAACAACAGGGTGAGGACACTCCTTGTCTCAAAGAAGACAAATGACTCACTCAGGGTTGAGGTATCTGACATATAGGATTTTTCAGGGAAGAAAAGTGCAAGTTTCCAGGTAAGCCTTTGTGATAATCGAGTGCAATGTTAATCATTTCATATTTGGGGTTCTGAATGTTTCTTCTTGGTTAAGCCATCTAGACACAAATCAGTTGTGGGCACATTGTATAGATTTTTGAGTCTGATGACATTTAAATTGATTATGTTTTTGTTCTAATTGATGTCATCTAGGCCCACACAGGAGGTTTTGTTTATCTAACTAAAGAGACAAGCATGTCTGGTGGTGTTCTATGTCTAGGTTTCCATATAGTGAGGTTCTGTCTTTCTCTCCCTGAGAATCTACCTATCTCAATAACTTTTTAAGACCATCTATGTTACTTTTAAAGAGATTGTTTAATAATCATATTTCATATCACAATGTTAAGATTTAAATGTGCATATGGAAATGTAACATAGAATGAATACAAACATGAAGTTTTACAATTTATAATATACCATGTTTTAATTCATTCACTAGATTATTCAATATCCATGCATTATATGAACTTGGAATACAATGAAAAAAATTAACATTAACTACATATTAATGTGGAAGCTTCTGTTGTGTAGAACCATCAATTCCTCTGCACTCTACCAAATAGCCTTAGATCAATTTAAATTTATGAAATATTCAATTATTTCCATGATTGCAATAGCTTTAGCATCGTACCCTTTAAAATAATTATGATTATTTTCTTTAGTACAAACTGATTCTGGATTTTTTTTTTTACTAAAATCAATGGAAATCACAGAAGAAGTTTAAGCAAAAATAACATAATTAGTTAAACGATTCCTATGGCATGATAATGAATAAATCAGAGAACAAGAGGTGCTTACTGTAAAAACAGTTGGGGAATATTCTAGTCCAATCATGGCTGGGCAATTCAAAACTTTGGTGCCAGGGGTTGTATAAAACTTCCTTAAACTGTAGAGTTTCAGATGAAGACTAACAAATGGAGTTTAACTCCAGTGTAGGAATACTACAGTGATTTGAGGTCAGGTCTAGAGAGACCTGATGATCAGTTGTTAAGAACAGAATGCTCTGGGATATTTTAAAATGGTTCCTTTTCTCCTGTTCCTACCAGAAGTTATAAGGGTGTATTCTCTCATCATTGAGAAAATCTGGTAGAACACTTGGGAGATAAAAATCACAAAAGTCCCATCCCCCCATTACTGGGTTCTCCTGGATTTAAAAAAAAAAAAAAATCTGAAACCCATTCCACAGGCAGCCTCCAGCAATTTTGTGAATTTCAATTCAAGTTTCTCCATCTCTGTGCTAGTTCCCCTGGAGTTAGTCAGTTTCTGCTTCAGTAAGTTGTGATTCTTATAACCTCCAGCCCCATTATGTCTTTCAGGTTTTGGGAGACAGTGGTTTGTGCTGAAACCTTACATTTTTGACAATTCTAAGGAGATTTGATTTTTTCAGTTTGTATAGTTTTTGCTTCTTGCTAGGATGGAGAGATAGAGGGACATCTTTTAGGCTCCTCAGATGCCTGAACAGAAACAAGAAAACCAGTTTTTTTTTTTTTAACTCAATAATGATAACTTCTTAGAGCAACTGCATCTGAATGGGACTTAGGTCTGAAGTCAGGATTAGGTAGTTGAATTAAAGAACACAAATCCTGAATGATACTTTTTAGTTGATGATATAGAACACAAAAAAGGTGAAGATAGAAAGAATACTGAGTAAAAGAATTATTAAAAAAATTAAGAAGAAACTTCAAGCATGTGAATTTGTTCATGTTAAAATAATCATTTTTTTAATTAAATTGATCCATTATTAGGTCATAATATACATTTTACTACCAACATTTAAACAGTTATATAATAAAAAGAATGAAAGAATTTAGAATATTACTTATAGTGAGTTTAAATATTATCTTTGTACTTTACTTCTGTATTGTATACATTATGATTGTATGTGAATTTTTATCAAAATTTTCATTTCACAATACACAATGAGCAATACTACATATTTTTTAAAGTTTTTTTTAAATTTGTTTTAATTAGTTACCCATGACAGCACAATGATCTTGACATATACAATTGAATCAGATGGGATATAATTTCTCATTTTTTCTGAGTGTACAGGTTGCAGAATTACATTGGTCATGCAGTCACGTACATACCCACAGCAATAATAATGTCTATTTTATTCTGCTGACAACAGAATAAAATACTACATGTTAAATGTTAATTGTTTACTTAATGATCAAATATGTACTTCTATTTTCAAATTAACTGATATGAAATGTGTTAGTAGTGGGACAACTAGAAATTATATATATATATATATATATATATATATATATATATATATATATATATATATATATATGACAAAACTAAGTTCCAAAACAAGGACCAGTCATGCTACCTCTTGAACCATATTGGCTGTGGGGTCAATTTCTTCTTATTGTGAGCTTTTATTCTCTCAATATATTGGTGGTTACCCATGCTACAGACGGAATGCAAAATGATAAAAGAAGAATTCCTGGTTCAATCTTGCAAGAGTAGATTTTCTTCCTGATATTTTGTATATGACAACCATTTGTGATGTCTGAGAGACATTTGAGTATAGTTTCTAATTGGCCTGGTGGAATAGAGGTACATATATGACTCTTAGTACATTATGACTTCCTCATAGCTGCTTATTCGTAGTGTTTTTGATAAAAATGTAGAAAGACCTTTTTAAATGAAACATAAGTACAGATTCCAACCATGTTCAATTTTTTTTTTCTTTTCATTTAGAAAAGAACTTAGAATAGACTATTCAAGGTTATATTTTTCTGGGATTTCTAAGACAATTGAGGTGACATATTTTTGCATTAGACATGGAAAAAGGGTGACAGTTTTGGAAGAGAAAGTGTAGTTTGATTTTATCCAAAATTTTTAAAAATTTCACTGTATATTTTTTGAAATATCATATTAATATGCACATCAATGATATATAATGAGAAAACAAAAAAAAAATGAACATATGAACAAGGACTTTTCACCAGGAAAAAACAATTCTAAACAGTTTTTCTATTTGCAGAGATTGTTGAAAAAAGTGAATTTTGCCTAAAATTTTTGTCACACTGAAAGGTAAAACACAGTTTCATTGTTTCTGTTCATTTGTTGTGTAGTTAAAGTGTAAAGATATGGGATAGATAGCTTTTGTTTATCAGAGGATTTTGATAAGGTTTTATACAATTATAAATCCTGACCCTAATTGATGTGTGTTTGTGAGTATTACAAACTAGGGTGTTAGGCATAAGGAAGAATTAGAAATGTGAGTATCATAAACTTACTTATCAGTTAGATTTTACTGTGTAATATGACAAAAATCCAGAGGCTTAAAATAACCAAACTTTTAGTTCACATTTTGAAGGTTGGTTAGAAGTGTTGAATTCCAATATGGGCTATGTTTGCCTGATCTTTCCTGGACTTTGGTCAGCTGTCATGTGGAAAAGGACTGGCTGGATTAGGATGGCTTCAGTTAGAAAGGCTAAGAGGACATAGAGCTCTTTCCAGCAGACTAGCCAAGCTTATTTATGGGAAAGTTCTTAGAGTTATTATAATAGCAAAAAGGCAAGTTCCCCTGTGCAGGACCTTATCCTCCGCTTGCTTCATATTGCTGTTTTCCAAGACCTTTTACATCATGTAACCTTGAGAAATTATAGGCTGGTACTGACCAAGAACTTAGTTATAGGATTTATGAGAGATTGTTCCTGCAATCAGTCCACTTTGGCTGCTATGATTCAGGATGATTTCACATGACCAAGGCAAGCTGATACTGGAAGAGTGATATACACACTTATATTTACCATATTTAGAGAGTTAGGCTATACCCCGCTCTGAGTTACTCATTGATGTATAGAACAGCAGTTTTCAGACTGTGCCTAAACCTGAGTTACTCAATTTTGTAAAGGAGTAATTTGCCATAGTGGCTCCATTTTGAGTACAAGTGTCAAGATAGGATGATGTCACACCTTGTACAAATAAACAACCACCATCTGCTCAGCACCACCATAAGGCACAAATTGAAAAATGACTTATACTTGCCAATTTGTCAAACAAAATCAAGGGGTAAGTGGACATGTGGAGGTACCAAATCACATCAGGAATAACAGACATTGTGACTTAGCAGCCTCACCAGATGAGAACCACTCACTCAAGGCCCATAAAAAGAGGATCAGCCCAAGGCTGGGCAAAGTGTCTCCTTGAGCTTGTAACCTGCCTCAGGAAAATGGCCACAGTGACCAACATCCATTTCCTGTCCCCCTTAGGCTTCAGCAGAGTGTGGTTACTCCTGCCTGAGATCACCACATATAGCTCACTCCAAGCTGACACCTTAAACTGAAACTACTGTCTATCTGAACCTCTGCTTTGACAACTCAGCAAAATTGGTTCATTTAAAATCCTTATTGGACCAATAACAGTGACTCTTTGACTCCATTCATCTTTCTCTTCGTGCACTTTTGGCATAGCATTCTGTAATCCTGAGATGGCGTTATAAACCTTTCTTAGTCTTTCTGTGACCTATTTATATAACATTGAGTGAAGTATGTGTAACATGAATATTATAGGTATTAAAAATGATTATTAGAGTAAAATAATTTTTGTTTGCCCAGCTTATATTCACTAAGTGACCCACAAATATTCAATGAACTACCATTGATGAAAGTGTTGTAGTCTATGAATTTATTGTTATTCTATAAATTTTAACATTGTGGAAAGGCACAAATGTGTTTTGTCTATGTTAATGACAGAGCACACTCATGACACCATAGCAAGTGCAACAAATAGCCACTTTGCAATGCTATAACCTTGCTGTGATTTTGCTCAAATGTCAGCAAAAGTTTTTTTTTTTTTTGAGAGGAAGTGAGGGGAAAGGAAAAAAAAAAAACAAGGGAGAGAAATGAACTACAGTAGATGAGATAGAGAGAGAAGATGGGAGGGGAGAGGAGGGGAGGGGGGATAGTAGAGGATAGGAAAGGCAGCAGAATACAACAGACACTAATATGGCAATATGTAAATCAATGGATGTGTAACTGATGTGATTCTGCAATCTGTATATGGGGGAAAAATGGGAGTTCATAACCCACTTGAATCAAATGTATGAAATATGTAAAGAGCTTTGTAATGTTTTGAACAACTAATAATAAAAAAATAAAGCCAATTAATATTTTTAAAAAAGTTTTTTGGGTGTGTGATTCTCTATTCTTAACACAATGACTTTTAGTTAGTGTGCACTCTGATGAAATGAATGAACTGTGATGTTATCCATTATGGGACTATTGGAATATAAAAAGAGATATTAGAAGGCAACATGCAAAGGGAAGATTAAGAATTCATTATAAACAAGAAGTTTGGTTCAAGGGTGATTATCATGATAAGAAACCTCATAAACTTCTGCAAGTTTGGGGAATATTTTGGGTTTCTTATTGAAAGTCGAGTCAGCATTTAATAATAATAAGAGATAATCCTTGTAAGATATTCAGCCCATTCTATAACATCTTTTAGCTTATTTAACACAATATTCTTATATATTATCTTGTTATTCACATTATACAAAAATGGAAACCTAAGTGCATAATATTTGAGTGATTTCTACAGGGCTCCATCTCCACGGGGCTTGTAGAAGTTGAACCCCTGTGAAAATAGAAATAAATTTCCTATTGACACAAAACTCTTAGCTATTTATTGAGGTAAAATGAAAATGAATCAGTTCACTTATGAATGTAAAACTAGAGGTTTCAATAATATTGTTAAGCCTTTGAAGGACAATTTATTTTATTATAAGTTTCAGAATATATCCATTTAAGGTAAACACATATTCTGTATTTCCCTGTCTACTGTTTATTCCTGTATTTCCTGTATATTCTATGTTTGTTGCTATTAAAAATTTCATCATAGCTCTCTCCTTGGTTTTAAAAACAACCTTGTTGATATATCTACCCTCACTTCATAAAGACCTCATTGGTGGTGTAATTAAGCTGTTCTATTTTAATATTAAATAAAAACTATAAACAAAACACTACTTAGCTTCATTAGCCAGTCTTGGATTTTAATGAATTGTGTGTTTCCTGTGACTGAGCTGCCTATTTTTATCAAAATTTCTGGATATGTGTTCCTCATATTCTCATTTTATTAACATATAGAGAGAAAGTTTGTCATATGGCTTCAATATTAAATAAAGTATAACTATAAAGAGGCTGAAAAATGCAGACAGCTTTAAGTTAGATAATGGCAGTCCTCTGTCGCCCAGTAGATAGCACTTCCTAATATAGCATGAAAAGGCTTTTTCTGTTAGTGAAAGTGGACTAATAATGGCAGCATTTGCCTTTTCAGGCTAGCAACAAAGTGCCATAGACTATGTGAAATTTACTTCTCAAAGTTCTAAAGGTTGAAGGTCTCAGAAACAGCATTGGCAGATTTGATTTCACCTGAGACCGCCCTCCTTGGTTTGCAGGCAGTTTCCTTCCCACTGGGTTCACACATATCCTGTCCTTTGTATATGCTCACTTTTGGTATCTCTTCCTCTTCTTATAAGGGCACAAGTAGGGTCCTTATTAAAGAGGGATATTATAGTGCAATATATGTAAACACACCTTTCCAATCAGTGAGTAGCTTTATGTAAAAAGTGGGGGGCTACCATTCTGAAAATGTTTCTAGCGAAGAGTCGACCTCACTTTCTGGGATATGGTTGTGTGGTAGGTTGGTGTAAAAGACTACAAAGGTTTATTCCTCCCAGCTTCCAAACTCTAATCTTAATTGATTGAATTTTTAGATTTGCCTGCATGGATCATACTTGATCCTAGAAAGAATTTTTCAATACAATGAAGGAAGAGAACTTTCAGAATCTGAAGGGATAGAAAAAAATAATTTTAAGTGGAAATTGATGCAGTTACTCAGATGAAGAGATGTTCGTAGAGAAAGAACAAAATCAAGTGGTAATTACAATGAGCTTCAGGTATAAGTGGTACTGCCATGTAGGCTATATGCATGTGCAGAGAGGAAGGGGAAGATTGTGATGGTGGAGTTACACAAGTGTGAGATCATTCAGAACACTGCAGTACAGAGCCCGACTGAGCTGTTTTTGAACTCAATCTAAATTGAGTCAAGCTCAGCAATTGTCTGTAATTTGTTTGAGAGACTCTTTATCACATATTCTTTGAAATTGGATTTAGTATTAAGATTAGCTATACATAATGGATTTTTGATAGGACCTACAGGATAATTGGCTGAGAGAATAATTCTGAGATATCAGTGATGAACTAGGCTCAGAAAATATTATTTTTTTTCTTTTTAGGAACAAGTTGAAACCAGAGCTAAGTCTATGCATATTAAGTATGTCGATATAAACTGAAATTCTTTAGAATGCTGGATATCATTTGATTGCTATAGGGAAATTAAATTTAATGATTTTCCATATTTCATTCAAATATTAGTACCTCTGAAATTTGTATTTTGTGCATAATTCTCAGGTTTTATTTTTCATAGTAATTACCTTAATATATCATCAGTTTTTTAAGTTTTAAATTTGCAAAATTTAAAATAATTTTAATTCCACAAAACAGAATGTAGCCCTTTCTTTGCATGGATATTATTAGTCCAATTATGTGTATATGTTTCTTGACTAATTTTTATGTTTTATTAGACAAACTAGAATAATTTAAAATTCAGTAACAAATAGACTAAAATATCAGGATGAACTCCACATAGATCTATTGTTCTTATTGTACTTGGTACACCTTTATATCTTTCCTTGGAATCTATGCTCATATAAAAATCTTCAATATTCTCAAAGGTATCTGATTCCATGACGCTGTCTTCTTATATATGTGCTCCCTTGTGTCAAGATAGAGCCAGGAAGAGGCAAACAAAGGAGATTTTAGCACCGCCCCCTCCAATCCTTCCTCCCCCACCCACAACCCCCACCCGCCCCACCAATATGTCATTTCCTTGAACTCCCTTACCCACCCTCAGCTCAAATGCAAGCATCAATCCTGAAAACTGTAGTCTTCTTTTGTGATCCAGAAGGAGAAAATGAAATCAGAATTGTAAAATGCATAGCATGGTCTTGATTATATGATACTTAAAGATATGTTCTGGGAAATAGGGACAGAGAAGGAAATGAGAATGTTTTTGGCACATATGTGATCTAAAAGACCAGAGGCTGGTAAGGGACAAAGTTGCCTAGTAAATAAAATTAAGGAAACATGTACTGATGAGAATTCAGCAACAACTTCAGTCCAGTCAACCAGAGAGGAGAGGATTAATGGATTATTAAAACAGAGATGCCAGACCACTTATTAAAAAGTGATGTAGGGCTGCAGTAATTGGAGGGACAAGGGAAACATGTGCTGAGGCATGATGTGTAGGACAGTCAAATGTGGGAGTTGGTATTAATTTTCAAAGATATATGCGATGCTCTTCCTGAAGTGATATTACACATTCTCATGCACTTGAACTCTGAAACAAATATAACTTGCTTTGACAAATAAAATATGAATGCAAGACACAGGTTCACTCCCAGGCAGAACTGTTAAGAATGAGTGTGCTGTATTTCATGAAATTTTTCCCCCATTCTTTGGACATGAAATCTTGGGTTGAGATGCAGATTCTATCAGCTGATGTTTTTAGGTGACAGAAATGAGCAGATCCTCCTAAGCACATACAAACATGCAGTGTAAAACTTGTAATTACTTAGAGATATTCAGGTTGTTTGTAGTTGCAGAACAGCTTATCCTCTCCTGACTGAGACAGAAATTGAAAGGAGGAATAGGGACCTGATGTACCAGAAAAGTACATTATGTGTTTTTTAATTAGATAGTGCACAGGAATGATTTTCTTATTGGGGGATGAAAAGATTATGCAAAAGTAAAACATCCCCTTGTATAATGTGGAAGGTTGAATAGTCTTAAATATTTTGTACCTTTCAAGAAAGATGGAAAAACACACAAAAGAAATTAGGAGACCAACTATTATAAAAGTTTTATAAGCAAAAAGTACTCAGTTTTAATTCTGGAGTAAAATTGTTCTTATAGACACAATGGCTATGTGGGTATATACAAAGAATTTTGCAATAAAGTACACATATATAATGCACACAGGTGACTATATTTATCTTGTTGACTGTTATTATTCCAACCACCCAACAAATGCCTAAAACATAACAGTGTTGTCACAAGTGTTGTGTAATATTTCCAGTTTGTAATATTTTCTCTCTCTAGAGACAGAGAAAGAATGAAAGAAATGATGCCATACATTATTATGTTATGTTTGCTAGTCATCATTTCTCTCCTTTTTTACTTGTTCAGTGTTTTTTATTTGTTACAAATATAAATAAAAGAAAAAGAGCTTTACATATGCAGCTTTTGAGTGTATAAAATCCACAAACACTTGTCCTCCTGAATATACTGACAAACTTCTAAGCATTGGTTTCTCTGGATGATATTACACTAAGTAATAGATGAAGTCCTTGAGATTACTCTTCATATATTCATTTCAATAAGTAACTTCTCCACTATTTTAATAAGTTTCTCAAATTTATTTAAGAAATTTTGGAAATTTTCTACCACAATATTTGATTTTTTATATTATGGAAGGTCTGTCATTTGTAAGGTTTTCTATACAGGTTTGGGTTTCTGTCTTCTTGATATCTTTACAAAATGTTCTTAATTCGTTTTGTGTTTTCTATTTGTATCTTTTGTCTCATTTAAAAACTCTTAACCTTCCATTAATTAATAAAACAAATATAATGCCATTCTCTGTTAGAAATCTTGTCCTTACTAACTTCTGTTCAAAAATTGTTTCCTATGTATATTTTAGTCCATTACTTTATGGACCTTTGATTTTTATATTATTGGGTTTGGAGTATTTTCAGATAATCTTTAAAAATTAAAACAATTCTTTAAATTAAACAATTAAATTAAATATTCTTTCTCCAAATATTCTAAAATTGTCCAAATTTTATTTACTTTGTGTACTTGAGAAGAGAAGATATTTTTAAAGTTGCCAATGATGAGATGGTTCATTTTTTCATTTCTCACTTCAGACAGTAATTTCAGGAAGATACATTTCACACAATGGCATGAAAACCCAATCATACTGCTCATGAACCATAAAAAGATGTGATAGGATTTGATAACCCATTTTTAATCATTTTTTCAACTCCTTTGACTCCTTTACATCTTCTGTTTATATGTCAAATCATTAGCATTTGTGCTCAAACATATTTATTAAATCTTTATTCCTACTGAATGGCTCTATTGTCTGATACAGTAGGCTTCTATTTACCTTTTTTTCTTCTCTTGCTCTTAGATTCAGTTGAAATTCCCTTTAATAATTAAACTGTCTTATATGTAGAAATGGTATCCTTAATTTTTTTTTCTCATTTCTTCTTGATGTTATACAAATTTAGAACACTGATATTTTCCCATACTGAGTTCTGGAATTGTGAATATGGATTATGAAATGTGAAATAAAATGTTCATGTATTCTAGACATCTCTTCCAAATACCTACACACATATAGTAAACTACTCTGGCCTAAAGCTATTTTCATGATAATGGCTAAAACAACACTAGAGAGAGAGAGATAACTCAAGGGACAAGGCATTTAATGTGTCTTCATGGAGGTTCAAGAAACTCACGTATTTCCCCTTTTATCACTTGACAAAATTATCATGACATTTTCAAAAGTCTGTTTTCTCCTACGGCGTCCATAAAGGCAGGACCTTGCCCTCCTTTCCATCCCAAGTGCCTCACATGTTGCCTGGCACATAAGAGTTTTGTTATGAATGGAGTTTTTTTGAATAGGAAGTGTTTGGAGAATGAAGCAGGTTCCTCAGTCAGAGGACACAGCTGGGGTTACTCCCACTTCGGTTACCCTCTGTGCTGTGATGGTGCTGAACTAGAGATCTTCAGTGTTGTTACTCTTTTTTCAATTATGTATGTAAAACACTACTAACTTTCTAGTCATAAAAAACATATTTAATTTCTTTTCTTTTCCTAAGTTCCATACAATGACTGTAAGTTGAATTCATGTATTCCCAAGTGTTTTCCTAGTTCTTATTAGACTACACCTCCACAAGGAAACTAAAGTGTTCCTGTCTCAAATTTTCTTACTTTGATACCTCAAATCTGTCTCTTGCTCCTACTTTATATACATAAATATAACCCAAATCCTAAATATCATCACTTCACTTCCCCATAGATGTTTGGAATTTAGTCTACCTGCTTGTCTTGTTCTGTTCCATAATTCATTGAATGGCACCCAGAACCACTAAATTCTTAAGGAAGTAAACTTGTCTTCATCTTAATTGCTCCCTCGCTTTTGAACACACTTTCATCATTTCTGATACAGCATATTTTGGTCATAGATGGTTAGCAAAGTTGTCACAGCTTCCTACTCCCATTGCTAACTTCCTTTCAGGCTACTGTCAATTCCAGTAAAGGTTACCTTGAAAGCATAGTATTTTTTACTCCAATTTTTTCCTCCTCCATGCTTCTGGCAAAATGAAGTTTATAAAATGCAAGCATGATTCTGGCATTCCATGACTAATTTCATTCTATCATTTTTTGCAAGAATTTATTAATTGACAATAACCTTGTTCATTACCTCTTTCAACCTTAAAATCTTAAGCACGATTTTTATATCATTAGTAATGTGGCATTTGCTTGCCCTTCCAGATTTTTCTTTCATCAGTTGCAATGTATGTCGAAATTATACTCAACTCTGATCAGTTTCCTTATGCCCCTGGGATATGCCTATCCGACCACCTCACCTTATGTTCTTCCTCTAGCTAATGTCTGTTCATTATGATTGCCTTAGCTTTGAGGTCTTCTCTTTCTGTTACTCTTCCACAATTTTCCAAGTATAGCTTAGATGTCCCTGACATGAACTTCTGTTGGTACTTATACTGCTAACTTATGCCCTCACAAAATATCACTATTATTTATTCTATATCTAAATGTATTATGATCCTTGTGATTGAATCATGTCTTCTTTGTTCAACTTTGCATTCTTTGGACTGAGTACAGAACATGGAACATGCATGCTATTCAAATATGTACTATTGAATGTTGAAGGGAAGACACCTTTTTAGAAGTGGAGTTTCTAAATTTTATTTCTAAGAATTCATTTTGCATTGTCATCATCAGACAAACCTAAATATTGAGGTTAAAAAAGTAAAGCAGACAAATAAAAGATTCTAGCTTTTGAGAGGTGGAGTGTTTAATGTAAATAAGTCCTTAGCAAACATTCAGAGTCAATTTGGACACAAACACAATGAATTCCCAGCAGTAGCACCAAGTGTGGAGTGTACCATAGTCCATGAGGCACTGAACACCTAAAGCAAAGAACCTGGATCAACTTTTAAAAATTGTGGTCTATAATTAAAAACCACATAAAAATTCTAAATCCCACATTTCTTAAGGAATATTGTTAGTTTATGCAAGTGTTTGGTGCGCATAAATATAGAGTGAATTGCACAAGTTGGGAATTCTTGTGGGGACTGTGAAAGCCAGCGGTGCTCTCCCTGACATCAATCACAAGAGTTAGCAACTATAGATCCCACAGAAATCAATTCCGCAGACAAGTGCCTTACGTTCTACAGATACAGAAACAGGCCATTTTGTGTAGGTATGTATGATGATCACTCTGTAACTTTAAGCCAACAATTTTAACAATATATACTAATAGATAACACCATTACTTACAGACTATTCAAATATGTACTATTGGAATTGGTTTTGGCTAGTAAACTGAATTTTCTGAAGTTTAAACAAATTACTTGGGCCTCTGACTTCCTAGAATTCGTAATACGATTATACAATTTCAATTCTCTTCACAATACTACTGAAATTGTATTTTCAGATAAACATGGAGAGCAAATGGGCACTTAAGCTTGTATGCTCCCCTATCTTTATGTGTGTGTGTTTGTGTATGTATGTGTGAGGTTTGTGTTTTGGTGACATTTGGCTTTTGTTGGGTTGGAAACACAGAAGTTATTTTGCTTTTTTATATGAGCTTTCCATACCTCACTTCCTTTGATTGATTTATTCTCAGTGTCCTGATGGGATTGCTTTCTCTCCCTTCTCCACTCACTTGATCCTCTGTCTATTTTCAGTGGGCCCCTGGCCATTTTTCCTTTGGTATTTCTCTGCCTTTATTCCTTTAGATGTCTTTCCTCACACTGTTCCTCCACACTCTGAGAATCTAGGAAAATGCACTTCTCCTGCTAACTAGCCCCTTGTCTCCTTGGGAGATCTTGCTCTTACTTTCTGTTTCTTCCTTATTTCATGTTTATTCCTTGCTTGCATGTTTCTTACTCCTTTTTTTGAAATTTCCCTGCTCTTTGAACTTTCCTATTTTTTTTCCTTCCTGTCCCATTGGACTCCTTTTATATTTGTGACAGTGAGGCAGGGGGTCACATAGAAAGATTCTGAGATGGAGACCCAGAGATTGCTAGGCTTCAACATGGCTTGTTTCTTGCTACCTGTGTAGCCTTGGACAAATAATTGGCACTTTCCGAGGCTCAGTTTCTTTCTCAGTGAAACAGATAATAATAATCACCTTGTGAGATTGTTGCCAGAATTAGAGATAATGAAAGTAAAGTGCTAGCCTGGTGGCTGGCACTGTACATCAGAGGGCCCTTCTTGTCGTTTTCATCCTTATTACTGCCCCAGTAGGGTTACTGCATTCACTAGTGTAGACTTAATAGTTTTGTTGATTCATTTTTCCTTCCAATTTATGTACCCTTGAAGCTGTACAGCTGGGCCTGTTTCAGTTCTCATTTGACATGTTTTGGGGCAGTTTGTATGGAAAAAGTTTTATTCTTTGGAATAATCTTTGGGTCACATTTAATCATTTTTTTTCATAAATAATCACTAATACATACTTCTCCTTTATTTAGAAAAAACTTTATGTCTGATTATCTTTATCATTTTGGGTGGTATTTTGGGCTATTGTGAATGATGAATCTGCCCTTTAATTTACTTATACCCTTAGATTAACAGTCCTTTATGAAATAGTGTATTATATTTTAATATCACATTTTAAACTAAAAGCAAATATGCTGACATTTCTTGGAACCATGATGACATTATTTTTAAAATCAATTCCTAATGTTCAAAATCAATTCCTAATATTCACCATGACTGTCTGTATACATTATTAGGGCATTCATGTTGTTGGAAGACTGATTTCTTATTTTGAGTAATATGAAAACAGTAATATCTACAATACATTTCAGAGAACAGTCCATCAAGTAAAGATATTTGCGACAGAATGATTGATTTATAACACTAAATACAACAAAGAAAACTGTTGTCTTTTTAGCTTCCACTTACTAAAAAGAATGTCTAAAACTTGTTGGATTTTTTTGGGTATCAAAGATACTAAGTGCCCTATACGGACATGTTCCTTGGTCCTTCAGATGGACTAACTCATAAACAGTGTCTTTTGAATGAAGCTCAAACCAGTAGACTGTAGGGAAGGCATTTCTCAAGCCCCAACACTCTCTACTATTGGACACAAACCCTGAGTGACCTCTTGAAAACATGTGTACTCTGACTGGCTTGCCTTTAAAAATGGGCATCCTCAAATTGGAGATGATCCTTGGGGTTTTGAATTCAATATGTTCCCTTAAAGTTATTTTGCATCATATGTACTTATTTGTAAAATAAGCAAGCCTATATATTAGTCAACTCAGGTTGCCAATAACAACAATAAAAATAAAAAATACAAAAAAATATAGACTGAATGGATTGAACAATAGAAATTAATTTTCTAATTGGTCTGAAAATTGGAATTTCAGTATCAAAAATCACCATAGTCAGGTTTTGGTAAAGAATCTCTTCAGGTTATAGTTGGCCATCATTTCATTGTGTCCTTATGTGGTAATGTTGGCGGGACAGAAAATGGGAGAAATGGGAGAGAGAGGGAGAGAGAGACTGAGAGAGACAGAGAGAGAGGGAGGGAGAGAGGGAGGGAGGGACTGTGTTCTCTGGTGCCTTTTCTTACTAGCATTAATCTTATCCTGAGGATGATCCCACACTATTGAACTCATAATTAACTCTATTTCACAAAAATCCCATCTCTAAACCCCATCACATTAGTATAATTACAGGTTTGGTTTCAGCAGAACACTCTTGGGAGGAGGCAGAACCTTTGGGAGATGAGGTTCAGTAGGAGAAGGTTAAACCATTGTGAATCCCTTGAAAGGGATTTTGGGAACCCATCTCTCTCTGATTCTAGTTTGAGATGCAATTACCTGCTTATTCCTGTGTATGCTCCCATGGTGATGAACCACTATCTTATGCCCTTTACCTACCAACTACAGCCAACCACTATCATGGGAAATTTAAAAAAGAAAATTACTATTATTCTTTATTAAGACCCAGGATGAGATCCCCATTCCCCATTTCTTGAAAAAGAAAGTTTAGTTTCTGTTCTTGGATCCAAGGGGCTCTCTGATCTAGGCCTAGAATAGTTTGCCAGCAATTCACAAATGTAGAACCTTTTATTGGAACATCCCAAACTCCCTTTCTCTCTTCCTCTCCCCCACCCACATTTATTTTGAAAGGTATGGCTTTCATTGTTTCTTTGCCTTTCTACAGTTTATTCTCTTTCTTCCAAGATATGCTCAGAACTGTTTTGTAGTATTTATACACCAATATCCTTCTGGAGTTTGAACTTATGGAGAATAGGGACCTATTCATAATTATAGTCTTGATTTAAAGCCTAGAAACTTATATTTTATTAAATCAATCAAATAAGCATGTTTTTGGCTTGTGGCTCTGGAAAATGATTTCACTATAATTTTGTTTATGTGCTATTAAGCAAAACTGTTATTTTTCTCTATGTATGTTCAGTTGATAAGGATGTTTATGCTAGAATTCTTAAGTTATCTTAGTCACTGAAATTCTAGGTGTACATGTAATTGTTTTATGCCTTTACTTCTTATGTTTCATTATTACTTGACAAGAACAGCCATTGAGCCAAAGCTAAGATCCATAATGTAGGACAACTGGGTTTTAGAGAGTTCCACTCCCCATGTTGCTCCTGGGCTTCTGGCCTCACAGAAGATAATGCAGAAATCTTACTTCATGTAGAAGGGATCATGAAGTCATGGCAAGGGAGGAGTTGGAAACCCAAATCTTTCTTCTGAATTAGAAGGCAATTAATAATATGTAGATACAACAACAAAAAAAAGAACCAGATCTAAGCATTTTATTAGTTTTCTCTTATTAATTTTATTATTGTTCCCTCTATTTAAGCATGGATATTTTTTAATGAATGTATTCTGTGGTATTGTGGTCCTAACAAACATTGGAAACTTTATTCACACACGTGCCGCAGTCCGGCTGCAGCAAAATAACCGGGGGGTGACGAATAACTTGTGTACGTTGATACAGCAGGAGTAGGAGCCGTTTATTGCAGGAGAGGAGCGGTATTTATACATTCCATGCAGCTTATCTAATTAGCATAAACTAGATACATCAGTCAACCAATCAGGAATCTCCACACTTAATGGCGCGCTTTTGTTACTTCTCAAACCACTCCCTCTGGCATTTTGCCAGGCACCATCCAGACTTGTTTACGAACTCTAACATTCCCCTGGCAAAATGCCAGGTGTTATTTTGACTTGTTTACAGACTCTAACACACACGCACACATCATATATATATATATATATATATATATATATATATATATATATGTATATATATGTGTGTGTATATATATATGTGTATATAATATATACATATTATATACATATAATATATATATATATATATATATATATATATATATATATATATATATATATATAAATTTAAAAAAATTTAAGTGATGCTAATTCCAGCTGGTTCTTCCTACATTCTGCCCTGGAATAGACTTGTACTTCTTGACAGTGGAAGAGCAAACACAAGAAGACATGGGCTCTTGACACTGAAGGATTGCATTTTAATTTGTGGCATTTCCAAGGTTCTTTTTCCAGAGTATTTTTTTAACTTACTTTTCCCAAACACACTAACTTTAACAAATATTCTTTCAGAAGTGACAGGTATTGAGATCACTCTGGGGAATTCTCTGGATCTTTCTATTACATTTCCCAGGTAACAGATTTGAAACCTACTGCCCACACATGTTTCTGCTATAGCAACATCTATATTAATGATAAAATATAAGAATTTGTATTTCAAAATGCTGCACTTGAAGTATAAAAGTTATAGGATTGTTTTTATCATCTTTGTGGGATATAAAACAAAATGCTTTCAGAAAAATAGATGATATTTAAGCAAATAATTGGGAATAAACATCATTCCTTTCTTTCTTTTTCTTTTTCTTTTCTTTTCTTTTTTTTTTTTTTAAGAAAAATAGTCCTTCAGAGATTTTGGTGAGAAATTATTGCCTCTAGGAGTTGTTAACTGTTTGCAAATATTTTATCTTTAAGCATTTGCGTTAGTGGATGCTATTATTTTAATTGATGTTGCATATAAGAATATTTTAATAGCAATTTATTCTGAATATATTAAGGCTAAACAGGCATAATATTTGATTTACAAATATGAATTAAATACCTGATAAATTAAAAACTTTTATAATAAAAATATAAAGTTTTATAAGTGAATTTTAAATATAAATTTGATGTAAAATCTGGTACTGTTTTGTTACATTGTGCATCACAGAAGAATCCTGAATATTACTTGACTGTTCTGCATGGTCTAGGTAACACTATGGCCCTCATACATAATTTTCAGAGGCCAATGATTTTTGTCTATCTTTATTCACTGCTGTAAGTCTACAGGGTCTAGAAATAGAGTTTGATATATAGTAGACACATAAAAATGTTTGTTGAAAGAATAAATATACCATCATCTCTTGACTACTAGGTCAATAGACATACAACTTTGAGTATAAATCCTGTAATTCAATATGATTCCCTTTGCTCTTTATTAAATATATGGTCAACCACTGAGGAAATGGGAGTTACTTCATTTAAATTTAAAAAAGAGTAAGAATAAAATGACATTTAGAAGAATGCTTTTCTAGGAGACAATACAATGAGGGTGAGGACATTTTTTTACAGCCTTAATTAGGTTGTTTTTGTTAATTTGAGGATTAAAATTGTTGTTGCTATGTTTTTAATTTTTTTCTTCCCAATGTTCCAAAATAATGAAATGGAATAAATAAATAAATATTCAGGTACTGTTCTGGGTTGGCTGAGTGGAGTGTGGAAATCCAACCTGAGAAGCAAACCTGAAGATCCCTTGGCCAATATCTATTCTACTTATTTTCTTGCCCTGTGTATTTTATCCCCTACTTACCCCAATAAAAAAACACCACCTTCACACACACCCCAAAATGTATATAGACTTGACTTTATACTGGACTCCTTGAGAACTATCTTCTAGTTTTTTAATCTGTAAAATTGTTGTTAAGATTAAACTTATATAGCTGTCAGAAATGCCTCTCTTTTGACATGTCTAAAAATCCTTAGGAAAATTTGTTAGTCAGTTCCTAATTTAGCAAAGATGACTTAGAATGTCAGTAATTGGGATGTTAAAAAAAAAGAAAGAAAAATAAATTTGGAAGCTTAATTGATGCTTCAATACCTTTAAAGGTGACTTCCCTTGATACTGCTGACCATGTTTAAAGGTGAAGCCTGAACACAGAATGAAGGGTCTCATCTCCTTCTGACAATGAAACTGAACATTCAGCAAAATCTTTTGTTATCTCTTGCTGCTTGTAATCTGACCAACTGTCACAAAGCATTGTCTCTTTAGCCTGACAAGTACTAAAATACCCTGAGGAACCCTGTTTTGTTGATCTGGCAAAACAATGATTAGAATAATGACAGTTTGTAGGAGGCAATGTATGTGCAAAGCCTCTTAACACTGTAGTGCTCTGTACATGTGAGCTGTTTTTATTACCCATAACTGAAGTTGTCATGACTTACTATTTTCTCTGCTGGGTGAGAAAGTCTTTATTTAACCCAGGCTTCCTTTTGCATTGGCTGAGAATGTATGTCTCGTGGACATTAACTGTGACAGTTTTCTGGAAAGCTTCTTCTTGTTTGTAATATCTTTGGGGAGGTTTTCTTAAGGTTACAAATCTAGGTTCAGAAGGTGGCTTTTTAGCTGGTAAATGAATTATTTGTGAAGGAAGGTCACTGTGCGATGTATTATTGAAAACACTGAAGATGATGCAGTTTGCTGACTTTTTCAGAAAATAGTGATTCCTGCATATTTTAATATTAATTGAACCTAGAGTTTGTAGTGGAAAGAGTTAAGAAACAGAAAGAAAAGAATCTGAGTCTAATGAGGAAATGCTAGAAGGCATGCTCATTAGTACCCACTGGAACTTTAACCCTCAATAGTACAGAAACCTTTCTCTGTGTCAACACTAATTCACATATTCGTGCCTCCCTTACAAATGGATAGAGAAACTAAATCTGTCCTTTGTCCTTTGTCCTCCTCCTTTCACTTGGTATCTCTTTGTGTGTTTTGGCATACATGTATCCTGTGTTCTCAGAAGTAGTCACTTAGTATTTGAGTATATAAAATGACATTTTTAGATTCAAATTAACAGCATGTGACGAATTAGCAGTTGAAATTTTCCTACTCATTTCCTCAGTCCCTATTCATCATATTTTTTCCTGCAATTCTCTGCTCCTTATATAGCTACTAATGAGAGGTGCTTCCCCCAACAGGAAGTAGAATGGGCAAATGGGAAGAAATCCTGCTCTGTGATGGTCTCCCATTGACATACCCTCAAATAGCTTAGCTCAGAATCTCTGCTCTCTGGTCAGTAGTGGAATGAACATTAGCTTATGTGATAAATGGAATAGCTAAACTGAATTTCTGTAGACAAATAGATGATTAATCCATATAAAACTCGTACATAATATGATCTATTAATATGATCAACTTTTATCTAACTTTTGTGCTAACTTTAAGGAGTCACATGCACATTCTTATTCATTCCTGGAATTGTCCTATAAAACTATATCTTCTGACCTTATAATCTTACTGAAATGTTAGGTGTGCATGATTTGTTGTAGGGTAGAGTAAATAGAAGAGTAAGTCAAGGCTTGTGTCTGAGATAATTGTCCCTCAAATGCGTGCTGTCAAAGATACGTAGTTTTGTAAATGCACCTTACAGGTCTGTAAGTATTGCATTTGTTTTCTAAGAGCCTACTATGTGTTTTGAAGACACAACATACAAATAGTAGACCTTTGCCTACTTGCAAATGGTGATTATCTGGTAATTTTTGTAATAGGCCATATTTGCATAATTGCACAATATTCTGCAGTTAGTAGAAACTCAAGTTTTCAGGCAAAATCTAAGCCATCAAGGATCTTGTCTCCTACCCTATGATTCCACCATTGTTAATAATGGCTGCTGTACACCAGGCATCACATGGATAGTTCTGGCATAGACAAAGATGCAGAGCAGGAGTACTCTGGTTCATTGGCCAAACTTGAATACACGGCTCAGTTTTTATAATATCTAATAACACATGTGGGCACACTTCTATCTTCCACATGTCAGAATTATCCGTGAAGGTAGGTCACTGTGCAATGTATTATTGTTCTGTTTGTTATTTGAGATGCAGCAACTCATTTGGAAAGTAGCCATTTGTCATTTAGCAGAATTACTCAGGAAAAATTGAAGAAAATATTCTGAAAAATACCCTGCATATCATAATCTCATTTTTAAAAAAGTAAAACATTTGTGGCACAAAAAGAAAGACAATTCTGTAATGTCACAAGGGTTTATCTCAGTTAAACCTAGATGGAAGATCTGCAGGCACTCTGGAACATCCTGTCCCTAAAGACAAGTGGGGCAGAAGTCTCACTCTGTCCTTAGGCAGGCAGCGCTCCAACTGTCATCTAGGAATACTGAAGTAAATTCAAACCTAGGAGAGTTTTATATTCATAAGAACCAGGGAACAAGGCTCATTAATGTGCTTACAAGACCTAAAAAGGAGCCAACGACGTGTCTCTTATTTCCCCACTGAGAAATCCATCAGATTTTTGTTCAGGCACACAATTGCCAAAATCCTTTTCTCTATTTCTGAATCTTAGCTCCTCAGCAGTGATAAAAGAATAACTGTTGTAAACATTTCCCTTAAATATTTATCCTGTCAATTATAATCATCAGAGTTTTAAAAATTCCTTGGCTTCCATATTGCTTTTTAGTATGATGTACTTCCACACTATTCTATTTTTGTGCAAATCCATATAATTTAAGAACAAAGATTTCTGAAGCTAGAATAAACTTCAAAATCACTTCTTCAAGGCTTCTTGTCATGAGGCAGGCAAGATTATACTATACTCATTTCAGGGAAGATATCCTAAATCCAAAATGGCTTTTATACTCTGTTTATGGGGGGAAAGTGCAAATGAGTGTTGAGAGGAATTGATACAACTCAGTCTTGGAAGTCAGATCAGCAATGAGCTGGCTGCTGGATTTCCAGGCATGAGTGGCATATACAGATATTTTACAGTCGCCTTTCTAAAAATGATGTGAGCAAGGGTTCATAAATGAGGTGTCAGAGACAAACTGGTACTATGTGTTGCGTGAATCACAAATGATTGAGTGAAACCCTTACTGATTGAGTGATGGAATGAATGAATGAATGGAGAATGAATGGAGACTCTAACCAGCAATACAGTTCAATTGAGGATACTCATTCAAGCATGAAGCCATTGCTGAGAGTTAATGCAACTAAGGTGCCGATAAGCAGGAATGAATCAGGAACCAAGTTACTCAGACCCCATATTTGTCTTTTCTCATGAACATTTTAATACCCCTATTCAGAAAAGTGACACAGACATACCCCTAGTTCTAATTCTGGTACCAGTTCAAATAAATTATTGCCTATGCTAATCCTAGGTTCCACGATGGATATAGGAAAAGAATAGACTAGTCAAATTCCTAATGCAAGAAAAATGTGAAATAATCATTTTGTCTGAAAACAGAATCCAACAATATTAAAAGGGGGTACAGTGGTGAAAGGCATTGAAAATCCAATGTTGATTGATTCTGCTGGAGAGTCCTTAATTAAGGATGACTGGACCAGAGGTTGGGGTTTTGTCCTTTCAGTAGAAATGATTAGAAAAAGAAGTAGGTCAGATCAGTGTTTGACTTGACTTGTAGTCACTTGACTTACTGGTTCTTTTGTTTTTAAGTTATTATTTGCTAAAATGTTCAATGCACAAAGTTTTAAATATTAATAATTTTTTATAGCTTTATAATAACATTGAAAAGAACCCTGCTCTATCACTCCACACTTCTGATTATTGTTTCTTATGGATAGCTGTTTTAGACATTTCTTCTAATAATCACCTCTGCATGTCTGTTTATATGATGTTCTGAGCTCTTTAGTTTTAGATGTTATCTATTGAGCTATTAGATAATATGAGGATTTTGTTTCCTCAGCTTGACTAGCATTTCATCCTAAACCCATTTCCCTTCTTCTGATGCTTCCTAGAGTTAGTACATTAAAATTACTATCTAATGCATACATTACTATCTCAATGTAAATACCAAATACAACTAGCCCCTTTAATCACACACAAAAAATACATTTCCTTTCTTATTAACTTTATTTTGTTTTGCTTTGTTATAGTTAAATAGCCTTAACCAGCTGTGTTGGCACCTGCATAACATCCTGGCCATCAAGGGGCTGAGGTTGGAGGATTGCTTTAATTGAGAAATTGAAGACCAGTGTGGTCAAATTAGAAAGCCCTCCATCTCAACTAAAAAAAAAAAAGTCCAATTTTTTATTCATTTTGTTTTCTATACATCTATGTGAATTTATTATCAAATCTGAAAGTGTAAATCAATGTTTTTTTTTTTTTTTAACATTCTTTGCATCATTCTTAATCAGAGCCTGTATCCCTGCTCTGGCATATCCTACCCTGGTTCTTCTCTGAGCCCTTCACCCAAACCCTGAGGATTCCCTTTACCTATTGCCTGGGCTTAATCTCTAGTGTTCTCAACCCTATGTCATTTCTTTCTTGATCATCTTACTGATGTTGATAGAATGTATTTTTCAATATGCTTTGAGGAAGAAATGATTGTAGGTAAACATGTTGAAAATTGTGCATTATTTAAAGTTCCTTCCATCCTTGGTTGATGTTGGATACCAAATTCTCCAAAAAAGAAATTAATGCCCACCCCCCGAATTTCTAAGTCATTACTTAGCTACTTTCTGGTTTCCAGGGTTGCTTTTGTGAAGCATAACATCTCTGGAAATTTTGAAATATTCCTTATGTGATATTTATATTTAGAATTTCACTGGGTAATACCTTGGTGAGAATTTTAATTTTATCCTCTGGTGTATGAGTTTTGTAGGACCACTATATCAAAATGTCACAGGATTGGTACCTTCTGGAGATAGAAAATCCAAGATCAAGGTGCTCACATTTTGGTCTCTCCTGAGCCCTCTTTGCTTGGCTTGTAGATGGTCACCTCTACACACATTTTTTCTCTATGTGAGCATGCCCCTGGTGTGTCTTTGTGTGTTCAAAATTTCCTCTTCTTATCAACACACAGGTCAGATTGGATTAGCAACCATCCTAACCGCCTCCCCTCTTGAAAGGTATTTATTTACAAATACAGTCACCTTCTAAGGTACTGTATGTTAAACTTGAACATACAAATTTAAGGGCATAATTCAGCATATGCATCTTAGAGTTAGCCCTTTAATTCTGAGATATTTCCTTGAATCATTATGATTAATACTTTTTATGGTCTACTCTATCAATTTTCTTTCTTTTTGAGATTTTTATCATATAGATACTGAATATCTTAATCTTCTAGTGTTTGAATGTTTTCTTTCCATTTTTTCATTATATTTTTCCTTGCTTTCCCAGTAGAGATAGTGAACTTTTTTTTAATATTGATTGTATTTGTGTATTGCAGTATCTCTTTTTAACAGATGTTTTGTATTAGCTCTTCTTATTTCATTTAGTTTAATCATTTTCCTTACCCATGAAATATCATGATATGTTGTTTTTAATTTTTTTCTGCTTTTAGCATTTTCTCTTTTTCATTTTATATCTTAGAGTTTTTGCTCAGATGATTGGTGATATTTATCCACTTAAATTTAAGAATGAGACACCATAAATATTATTGGAAGTTTTGCAACTATGGATGAGTTTTATCAACTATCTGTTTCCATTATGGGATGTTCTCTTCTTGGAAAAAAAAAACAATCTGTTGGTATTTGTAAATTATTCTTTAATATCTTCTCCATAGCTAAATCCCCTAAATTCTGACCACAGCACAGAAACCAATATTTCATAATTTTCAAAATCTATGGAATAGAGCATTATATGCTTTCTAGCAAATATAGTCACTGTACCTTCTTTTTTTTGTTTTTGAGTCTTGGACCTCTGGCAAGGTATCTGTGTTTTCTGATACTGCTAAGTCCAGAGTGTCTGTGCTTTAACTTCTTCACAATAAACTCTATTTTCTGGAGGTTTATAAAACTTGATCTGGGAGACTAATTGCTCTATATAAAGGTTTGCAACCTATCCTGCCTGCCTTTCTCCTGTTATTTTGTACCTTATTAAACTTTTTGTGCCATTTTACTGAGGTTTTTATGAGTAAGAGAAGGAAATCATGGATGTTCAATCCATCAACATTAACCAGAATTCATTACTCAGGCCCAGGTTAGGGACAGGAGTAACTCCATAGCAGTGACTCTCAGCCAAGGACACTTGACAATTTTGAACTCTTTTTTGTTGTATGTATTCTGCTAAGTATTCTACAGTGCACGGCACAGACCTCCTCCCCCAAGAAGAGAATAATTTAGCCCAAAATTTCTATTGTGTTACAGTTAAGAAAGCCTGTCCTAATGGGAATTTAAAAGGCTGTCTGTAGGGGAAATTAAAAGATGTTAAAGACTTAAAGGATTTGTACATGAAGAACAAGTCAAATGCTAAAGGGTATAGTAAACCTTGGAAGTTTTTTTGTGCAAAAAAACTCAATTGTGAGCATTTGTTTTAAATATCTTAGTAAACATTTAGACTGACATTTGTGTTCAGTTAAAAATTTTAAGGCAAGAAGTTAATAAGAAATATCCACATATATTAAATAGGAAAATGAATATACCACAGTGCTTCTCAACTCCTTATGGACATTAGAGTCAAGTGCAAAACTTTGAAAAATAAATAGTGTTGCCTATATACTACACAAACAAATTGAATCAGCATCTCTTGGGGACATATACTAATAGCATTGTTTCTAGAAAAGTCCCCAAATGATTCTAATGTGCAGTCAGGTTTTTGAATCACTGATCTAGAGCAAATATCCAAGTCCTTTTCACATCCACCTAATGGTTAATTACTGTTTATTTGATGCATTGTGTTCTCCTTTCTGACCTTTCTTACATCATGAGAAAAATTAAACTATTGTATGTGCATTATGATATTGGCATATGGCTCCTTTCTCTTTTGTTAAATAAAAAACAAAGCTATCTCTTTTTAATCTGTCCTTCTTTGTAATGTTTTCTTTTCACTTTCATTAGAAAGTAAAGTTGTGGTCATTTTAAGCAGTAGTCTTTTAGTCTTTTTTTTTAACTTTATATATCTGTGGTGATTTATTTCCTGTCCTTTTAATAATGCTTACATAATGCCTGCTTAGCAGTGGGTCATCTATCTCAATTTCGTTGACCTTCTATTTGGTTTCCCTCAAAGTGACCATATTCCTTCCTTGCATAGATATTACCTGATTTTTGCCACTAAAATATTGATAACATGAAAAGAGCTTTTTAGAGTAAGTTAAAATAATTAATACATTTTTCTGGCTTTATTAAGGTTTTGGAAATTCTGAGTTCTATGTATGTATTTTTTAAAATTATGTAATCATTAATATCAGTTTCATTAAGACTATAGAATAAGAGAAAAATCCAAATTTATAATAACATATAAAAATTTTTAAATGACATGATTGCCACATAATATTTGAATATAACAATGTCAATAATAGCTAGCTGAGATTTATTAATAACTTACTACGCACATGGCATATAACATGAATTAATTGATGTAATCTAAATTAATCTGTTTAATATAACCTATCCATGTAGTAGGTACCATTTGAAGAATGAGGATACAAAGGCATAGAAAGGAATATATTGCCTGAAGACATAAAACTGACATGGAAGGCACAAGGATTTTATCTCAAGAGACAATGTTCTTCATCACTTTCTACTAACTTGGATTTTATAAATGTGCAAATTCATAGAGCAAAGTTACTGAAAAATAGAAAGTCAAAGGCAGATACTGTTTTGTAAAAATATTCCGTATTTTATATTTTCCTTTATTATTTTATAATTTTGTGTTGGAAAATAATTAACATGATTGATCTTAGATATATTTACAACTGTATAACATCTGTTTGTTTAAAAACAAGTATGTAATTAAATTAATATTCGAATATATCTTCCTGTACATATTTATTTTCATGGATTTTCAACTGCAAATGATAAAAATGTACAGATATGGACCGTTTATATTGGTTTATTTGTCTTTAAGACTGCCAAATCACTTTAATGTCAACTGATATATAGTTATTAAGAATCATGTAACTATTTCTTACACTGGCCACTATGACATGTTCACAATTAAATTTACAATAACATTTCATTCTAAAATTCCAATATTCTTGTTTTTTTTTCCCTCATTTGAAAAGCTACTATAGTGGACACTGGACTTATACAAGATTCAGTGTAAGATCAACATTTACTAGATCTATGGGATTTAGCAAGTTGCTTAATGTCTCTGAGTTCAAACTAGAATAACAACCTAACTCATTGCTGTGCAGAGGAAGACTGATTCAGAGTAGGGAAAAGGCTCCTTATATACTCCCCAAAGTTATATCTATCGCTGTACCAGGCCCTCAATTCCACCGTCACCACCAGCTGAGTTATATTTCTAGAACAAAAAGGCCTATAGATTCTATTATTCTCCTTTTAACTCTATTCTGAAAACATTCTTTTTTATGAGTTGCTCAAGACAATACAAATGATCTTGACATATCATACATTTGATTCAAATGGGGAATGAATTCTCATTTTTCCACGTGTACAGATTGCAGGATCACATTACATACATACAGCAATATGTATATACATACAGCAATACTAGTGTCTGTTGTATTCTGCCAACATTCTTGACAAGGAGGATGCAAAATGCCCAGTTCTAAAGGTTCCAAAAGAGGGTCTCAAAGCTTGGGAAGAATCATTCTAATGGATATGAAGGCAACATTGGGGTGCCTAAAGAAGCAAGTGATATAGATGCCTTCTTGGCAGTTTCTCTATCTCCATTCCTTCTAGTAAGTAAATAACATAAAGCCTTCTCAAAGGAACCAGATCATCCTACTCAATTTTGTAACACCTCCTTCTTAAGTTGGGAGTGTTTAGCTTTATCCCTTAGTGATGTGTTTTTCTTTACCATAAACTCCTCAACACCTATGCTCTGAAACTTTTATAGATTATCTTTTGAGGAGCACAGCACTTTATTTTTCTCAACAATCTTTCAATGTCATTAAATATCGCATAACCACCAAGAAACCAATCTAAAAGAATTCTTTCAAAAAGGAATAAAAATGAGATTGAAACCTGTGGGGTCTAAATTCTTTCCTTTATATCCTAACAATAAACCATTTATAGACTCACGGTATTGCACCTGGCTAATTTAAAGATTTCATATTCATAAAATTGGCAAATAGTTTCCCTGGCTTTAGATTCCATGTGATATTCAGACACATGTAGTTGAAGTTATACAATCAAAGTCTCCAGATAGAAGGACACCTTAGGAAACCCCATGTCTTAGGCCAATTATGCTGTTATAACAAAATGCCTAGACTTGGTAATTTATAAACAACTGAAATTTACATTTTTACAGTATTTAAGGATGAGAAGCCCAAGATTAAGTCTCCATCAAGTGTTATGTCTTTGGGAATTCCATTCGTTGTAGTTAGTACTCTGTAGGTATTCTAATGAGACATTAGGGATGGAAGGACAAAAGGAAGTAGATATTTTTTCAAGCTCTTTTATAACATCATGAACTCATTTATGAAGTTAGAGCCACCTAAAGATACTTCCAGTGTTTTAATTAGATCATTTAACTCAAGAGATTATTATGGCCTGTGCACATTTGTTGAGCTATCCAAACTCTTTAAACAAAAATTTTTGCTCCTTCTTAATAAATCTCATAGTAATGATACAAGAAGATTTTTATCAAGTTGGTAGTTTATTCTGAAATTCATGTTTTTTCAATTTAATAATCATATTATTGTTGAATTTATTTGTAGTAAAACACATTGAAGTTAGCATTTTAGAAAGCAAAAAACTCTTAGCTACTTTTTAAAAAAATGAAGTACTATGAAGTTATCATATTGAGGACTGGATTATACTCTAGGTATTTAATGTATTTGGTTAACCAGTAATTTGGTTAAACAATATTTTCAAAGTTTGGATTATTGCAGATAATTTTAAAATTATAACGTATTATTTAAAATATGTCAGATTCAGATCAAATTAATAGAGAAGTAATGAATTGCAATGTAGTTTTTATTGAGACTGTTTTTTATATCTCTATGCAGGATGTTATAATTTGATATATGTGCACAATAATCAAATCAAGGTAATAAGTATTTCTAGCTTTTCAAATATTAGCCATTTATTATGGAAATGCATAGTAATTTTAAAGTTTGTAAACAAAAGCACCACCACCAATTTAAAAAATACTGGTATATGCCAATTCCAAATCAACCAGAATGTATCTTAAGGAATTTCTTAGTTTCAGTTTTACACAATCCTAGATTTATAACCATTTTACTCATCTAGATTTTATCTATTATTTGTGTTTAGAGCTTTGAAATTCATATTGACATTTAGTTGACTGTTTTATAAGTTTTTGAAATAATATGTCTATAACATTTTCAGTCATTTCTCAAAGCTTAAGTCTTCCAGTTTTATCAATGGACCAAAAACCCCAAATAATACTTTTTAATCTGTGAAATAATCACATTATTGAAATATTTGTACTTCTTTTGTAACTTCTAGTCTGAAAAGATCTTCATGTCTTTATCTGAAGCATTTTTTTTTTTTTTTGCAATTGAGAAATATTCAGCAGGACCAGATTTTCTACAGACCAAGCTGATGTCTAGGGGGCTAGGGAGTTATATTCTTTTTTGGTTTCTTCTTCTTTTTATTTTTCAGACTAGGGATCTAATTCAGGATGCTTTACCAATGAATTACATCCTTAGCTCTTTATTTATTAGTTATTCATTATTTACTTATTTATGTACCAAGGATTGAACCCAGGGGCACTTAATCATTGAGCCACATCCTAAGCCCCCCCCCCCCTTTTTTCATTTTTTAATTTGAGACAGGGTCTCTTTAATTTGCTGAGGCTTGCTTTGAACTTGGGAGCCTGAGGCTCCCAAATCACTGAGATAACAGGAGTGCACCCTTGCTCCTAACAAACGGGGGGTTTTATTCTTAAGAAAATGATGACAAATTGTGGTATGGACAAGACATAAATGTTTGTTCTACAGAAAGTAAGATTTTTGATTTGTGATACTCCTGAAGTCCCTTAAACTTGAGTTAGCATATTGGTGAAAGTTTGGAGAGCACACCTTTCCTGCTTACTGTCATTTTCTTTTTATAGTGAGCATGGTTTTTATTTTCTGTGAGTACTGAACATTCTTTCCAGCAATCTTGACATTTGAATATTAAAGACTGAAAGACAAAGAACAAATCATTGAAAATTCATATTTTTTCTCTTTCAAATTTTTACCATCTTAATGAAAATAGCTATCTAAAAGTTAAGAATCAGAATAGTATCTAAGAGTTCAGATGTGGAACATTAGGAGTTACTTAGGAAGTAAAATGTTGCTTAGTGCTATCAAAGTAGATCAGGAAGGAGGAAGAAAGGAGATAGGATATACTTAAGAGTGCTTTAGTTTAAAAAAAATTAATATAATGAAAACAGAAAGCTATTTATTACACCATAGAATGTTTGTCACAAAGCCTTCTTTTTTGTTTTTTGTTTAAACACTTGTGATTGGTATGTGGACTCACAATATTAAATGTTAAATATGAAGACTTCCTTTTGGAAGAGAGAGTAATGAAAGTTTATGAATGCAGACTAGAGAATGGATAGAGGGAGATATGGGAGATACTGAAATTCAGAAGGCCAAGTCCCATACTTTAATTGATATAAGTATTTTGTTTGAGACTTCTTTTTTGTGAATCTGCCAGAGTATATCTATTGTATTTGGTTACATGAATTTTATTTCTATGACAATTATTAATAATCAACAGAATGTATTAACTTATGTTTATGTTTTATTAGGGCATGATAATTATGCATAATATTGGAGTTCATTTTCACAATCATACAAGCATGGATTATAATTTGCTCCACTTCTTCCCCTTTCCCTTCTCTTCTTCCTCCCCTGTTACACTTCCTTCATTCTATCTATCTTTCCTCTATTTATGTATAGTTTTTATTTTTTTTTAAATTATATCTTTATAGGTATACATAAAGGTGAAATTCACTGTGGTCTATTCATGTATGTACATAATACAAGTCAGTCAATTTCATTCTACTTTTTCTCTCTTCCTGTTCCTCTTCCCTTCGCCTGCTCCATTGATCTCCCTTCTATTTTTGTCTCTGCTTTTTTGGTCTAGTGTCAGCATATGAAAGAAAACATTGGACTTTGACTTTCTGAGTCTGACTTATTTCATTTAGCATGATATTTTCCAGTCCCACCAATTTACTAGCAAACATCATAATTTCATTCTTATTTATGGCTGAGTAAAACTTCATTGTGGATATATACCACATTTTATTTTATCCATTCATCTGTTGACAGGCATCTGGACTGGTTCCATCATTTGGCTATTGTGAATTAAGTTGCTAAAAACACTGATATGCCTGTATCACAAAACAACCCAATTATAAATGGACAAAAGGACTAAACATGCTCTTCTCAAAAGAAGAAACACATATGGCTAACAAATATATTTAAAAAAATGTTCAAAAACCTTAGCAAAAGGAAACGCATATCAAGGCAACAATGAGATTTCATCTTACTCCAGTTCAAATGGCAATCATTAAGGATACAAATAATAATAACTGTTGTTGAGTATGAGGGGAAAAAGCAACACTCATAAAATGTTGGTGAAGCAGCTGGGATTACAGCTGTGTGCCTCCACACCCAGCTCACTAGCTTTATTTTTCCAAAGACTTTTGCTTTAATTTGTACAACTTAAGTCAGCCTCCACTTATTTTTCCTGTCCTTACACTCTTAGGATTTTAAAAAAATACTTTTTTAGTTGTAGATTGACACAATATCTTTATTTATTTATTTTTATGTGGTGCTAAGGATCTATCCCAGTGCCTCACGCATGCAAGACAAGTGCTTTTAGCACTGAGCTACAACCCCAGCCCTACTCTTAGGATTTTATAACAACAGTTTATTCTGGATTACTTATGTTTTAAACTTAAAAAAAAGGAAGGAAGATTCCTATCAGATATACAGCAGTTAAATCCTCCCTGTCTGAATTTCAGCTTTCTGCACTTAAGGAACTGTCAGTGGATATATTCTTTCAAGCCTCATTTCTAATATGACTGTCAGAACATTAAAGACAAGAATAGGTTTGAAATTTGTGCTTTTCTTATATTTATCATTGTGTATAAATATTCAAGTCCTTCATCTTGAATTGTCTTATGACTTCATAACTATTGCTATGCTTGCACTATTATTCTTTCCCCTAAAATTTTTAAAAGAAGAACACGTTATAAAGGTCTCATCTCACAAAATGGTTGTGAGCTAGAAGAACTAAAAATATTGAGATGTGGACAGAGTTAATTAGCTTTAGAACCCTAGTAAACCTCCTTATGTGAGAGCCGTAATTGTAAATACAAGCCTGCTTCAATCCACTCTCTCATTTGAGAGCAATCATAACGAGTACCATCTGCCAAAGGGGAGAGAGAAGGCTGCTTGGAGCAGTTGGTTTGTAGGACAAGCTGCTCATTGTGTCATTGTGTTCTGGCTCTTTGTTTCAAGAAAGTATGTTTGATTTGACAATGAGCTCTTATGTTTTCTTTTAAATATTGTTTACATGGGAGTTAAACATCAAATAAACAATAGGCATTGATGTTAAGAAATTTAGAGCTGATTTCCTTTATATCTTTCTTTCATCTAGAAGAGGATTATACTCTATTGTTCCTATTTGCATTCAAATTACTTGCATATGTTGTGATTAAAGTCTTTGAAGTTTACTGATTACCAATATGAATAAAACAAGTTATCATTTTTAATCTATATAAGCTGCACAGAGAGATAATATGTGTATAAAATGCTTCTAGGCATTGATGATATATACTAAAATTATGGGATATATTTTTCTATTATTAAGGGCTCTCTGCCCAGGTGTCAAGGCAGGGTATATACATAATAATAACAACTAACATTTTTGGTGTACATTATAATTCAGGTAGCTGCTAATTCAAATACTTTTCTTTCTTTTTTAAAGCATGCAGTAAACTTTATAATTCAATGGCTATACCTGGTTCCAAAACAGGTGCTGATATTGTTATGAGAGTGGAAACTATAATGTTAGTCAAAGTGGTAGGACATTGAATAAAAGGCTAAGATTATTATCATTATCATATTGATAAGTAGGTAGCAATAAATAAAGGATAAAAATAGAGAAGCTACATGAAGATCCATTTTGTAAAAAACTTTATAACAGTTGCTGCAGGACAAGGCCCTTTTCAGAAAACAGAGGTTGATAAAGATATTAAAAAAGTGTTCATTTGAAGAGGTGGGACTAAAACTCAAATGCCAGTTTGGGTAAGAGAGTAATCAGTCATTATAAGCTTATGCTAGAATGAAAGTAGAAGTTCAAAGTCAAGGCTATGATTAGAGAAGGGATTTAAGAGAATCATCTGGGTCATACTGAGTTAAGAATAAATGAAGGAGAAAATGAATGATAGACTTGCAAACAGCATGAGAAATTTGGTTATTAAAAGAAAGGAAAGAAATAAGAGGTAGTCAGAAGGATCAGTGGAATCAACTAAATCAATCATCAAAAAATAATGGTTATTGCTCAACTGCTAAGTATACAACATTATTTTCTATTAGCACTGCCTCATAGAGCATTCCATGATAACGGAAATGTTCTGTATTTACAGTCAGTAGCTGTTTGTGCTTACTGAGCACTGAAATTATGGCTGGGTGCAACTAAGGAACTGATTTTAAATTTCATTTGATTTTAAAGTACATACCCACATGTGATTCATATCTGCTCTTTTGAATAGGAGATCTAGATATTACCAATATAAACACGAGAAGAGAATAATGTTGAATTAGTCATCTTTTGGGCACTATAAAAATACCTAAGATAATCAACTTATAAAGAGAAAATGTTTATTTTGGTTCACAGTTTTAGGGGTTTCAATACATTTTCAATCGACCTGTTGCTTTGGGTCTGTTGCAGCACACAATGGCGATCATATGTGGAAGAGTAAAATCACTCATATCATGACCAGGAACAAAAGCAAGAGAAAGAGAACCAACTGCCACAGTCACATTATTACTGTTTAGATAGGAGGTGTCCCCCAGAAGCTCATGTGAGAGCAAATGAAAGATTTACAGGTGAGATAATTGGTTAATGACAACCTTAACCTAACCAGTGCATTAATGGATGGGTTATTGAATGGATTAACTGGTTGGGAATCCTAGGTATATAGGGTGTGGTTAGAGAAGGTGGGTCTCTGGGGCCATGGCTTTGGGGCTTATATTATATACCTGGTGGATGAAGTCTCTCTCTGTTTTCAGATTGCCATGTTCTGAGCTGCATTACTCCTCTCAAACTTTATACTATGGTGTTTCACCTCACTTCAGACTCAGAGCAACAGAGTCAGTTCTCTATGGACTGCAACCTCTGAAACCTTAAGCTGCAGATAAATATCTTTCTTCTCTAAAACTGTTGTTGTAGGGTCTTTGGTCACAACAGTAAAAAACACCCTTTCAAATGTATGTCCCCAACGATCTGAGGATGATCCTCAAGATCCTAACTCTTAATGTTTTCACCACTGCTATTTATTTATTTATTTGCCTATTTGTTTATTTATTTTTTAGTACAGGGAATTAAACCATGGGCTTTACCATTGAGTTTCATCCCTAGTTCTTTTTTATTTAATTTACTTATGTATTTTTTTAAATTTTGAGGCAGGTCTTGCTAAATTGCTTAGGTCTTGCTAAATTGCTGAGGCTGGCCTTGAACTTGCAATTCTCTTGCCTCACACTCCTGAGCTGCTGGGATTACAGGTGTACCCCACTGTGTCTGGCTATTCCACCCCATTTCAAGAGCACCAGGCTGGGGACCTAGCCTTTAATATATAGGTCTATGGTGGACAATATTGAAAAAGTAACAATCATCTTCTTTTGAAATTTAAAATTAATACAAGGTAAAATTCTTAAGTCTTAAAAGTCTAATTTGTTAAGTTTTAAGAAATGAATAATTCCATAAAACTACCACCCAAAAGTAGACACAGAAATTTTTATCAATCTTTGGATTGATAATTTTTTTATGTCCCATCAAATTAATCCCCTTCCTAAGTTTGAGAGCAGCCAATTTTTAGCTTTCTTACAAATAGATTCATGTAATATTTTCTCATTCCTGTCTGGATTGTTCCATAAAACATAAAACATTTAATGTTCATGCACACTTGTATACATATAAATATAGTTTTACATGTGAACAGAATAAAATAATTCATTCTGTTTATCGTTGAGTAATTTTCCTTCATATAAATAGATGATAATTTGTTTATATGCTTTCCTATTCATGAACATATGTGTTTGGGAGTTGTATTATATTCATTGCTGATTATCCAGAGGGAGAAATGTATCAGCCATGAATTTCTATTCAAGTTGTGGGCTACCCAGAATGCCCAGGCACATGTGTTTGAATTATCTAGGGGAAGGTTTGGTTTTAGATATAGCTTCCTACACATGCACACACGTGATCACCATTAAGATCCAATTTAACTTTATCTTCTACCTCCCTTCCTCATAGTCTAGCTTTTTGGTGGCAAAATGACTTGCAGAAACTTAAGTTTCCTATCTTTATAAGCATAATTTTATCAGATAATATAAAATAATAATATTCATAAGTAATATAAATCCAATTCTATAGGGATTTGACAATTTTCCTATTAACACCAAAGGTATTTCCAAAATATAAAGACCTAAAAAGAGCATGCTACAGGGACACTGCTACATCGATGTTCATAGCAACACAATTCACAATAGCAAGACTGTGGAACCAACCTAGATTCCCTTCAATAGACGAATGGATAAAAAAAATGTGGCATTTATACACAATGGAGTATTACTCTGCATTAAAAAATGACAAAATCATAGAATTTGCAGGGAAATGGATGGCATTAGAGCAGATTATGCTAAGTGAAGCTAGCCAATCCCTAAAAACAAATGCCAAATGTCTTATTTGATATAAGGAGAGTAACTGGGAACAGAGTAGGGACGAAGAGCAGGAGAAGAAGATTAACATTAAACAGGGATGAGAGGTGGGAGGGAAAGGGAGAGAGAAGGGAAATTGCATGGAAATGGAAGGAGACCCTCAGGGTTATACAAAGTTACATACAAGAGGAAGTGAGGGGAAAGGGGAAAATAATACAAGGGGGAGAAATGAATGACAGTAGAGGGGGTAGAGAGAGAAGAGGGGAGGGGAGGGGAGGGGAGGGGGGAGAGTAGAGGATAGGAAAGGCAGCAGAATACAACAGACACTAGTATGGCAATATGTAAATCAATGGATGTGTAACTGATGTGATTCTGCAATCTGTATATGGGGTAAAAATGGTAGTTCATAACCCACTTGAATCAAAGTGTGAAATATGATATGTCAAGAACTATGTAATGTTTTGAACAACCAACAATAAAAAATTTAAAAAAAAAGAGGAAGTGAGGGGAAAGGGGAAAATAATACAAGGGGGAGAAATGAATGACAGTAGAGGGGGTAGAGAGAGAAGAGGGGAGGGGAGGGGAGGGGGGATAGTAGAGGATAGGAAAGGCAGCAGAATACAACAGACACTAGAATGGCAATATGTAAATCAATGGATGTGTAACTGATATGATTCTGCAATCTGTATACGGGGTAAAAATGGGAGTTCATAACCCACTTGAATCAAAGTGTAAAATATGATATGTCAAGAACTATGTAATATTTTGAACAACCAACAATAAAAAATTAAAAAAAAATAATCCAAATTCCATGAACATATTGTGGTGGAAAGTTTGATTGCCATGCAGGTATTGTTTTTGAAGGACAATCTGAAGAAGAGACAAGCATAGTAGAATATTTATATTCTAATGGTTATTATTCTGGACTTTGGACAAGGGCAGATTTGAAGGTCCAAATATATAATATTGACCAAGTTATTCAGTACCTCTATTTCTTTATATATAAAATTGGAATACTTTATAGAGCTCAAAACATTGGTAAATGGTAAGGATTAAATGAAACAAGGTATGTAAAATGCTTAGCACACAGACTGACATAAAATGTTAATAAATATTAATAATTATTATTATCACTAAACATACTTTATGAAGTTCTTTTATGCATATGAAATTTAAGATTGTGGAGGTTTTTTTTGTTCTGTATTTGAGGGACTTATGATGTCTGTTATTAACTAACTTTTCTAAGTTTATATACCCATCATTTGCAGAACCAGAGCTGGAATCATTCCTTTTTTTCCCCTTTCTAATACAACAATATGTAAGCATTCTTGCAAGTCCTGGCCTATTTGTATCCTAATTTCCTCCTTTTTCTCTGAGACACAAAAAAGAATTTTACTTACAAACAGCCAAGTCAAATTACTGTCTTGGAGTGATCCCATTGCCACAGTGAAATAAAGTCATGGAATATAGTGTTGGTAATATGGAAACAGTTCAGAATTAGGAAAATAAAGAGAGTACTTGACTGTTTCCAAGTCTGTCCTGGTGTCATCTGCTTCCCCTTTATCCTCCTCCATGCCCCCACCATTAATGCCCCCATTAATTCCTAGTTACTCATATGAACTCTTCCTATTGGAGATTTTATCTTCTGCTCCCTTATCAACTTATCTAAGAGTCTTAACTGAAACCAGGCGGGTGTTCCTGACTTGTACATATCAGTAACTACCAATCACATTGGGATGACTGAAAGGATTTTCAACCCGGTATGGGGTTATCTATACTAGCATTTCCTTCTCTTACCACCACCTTCTCCATTTCACCTCCACTTACAGATAAAGCAGAGTATATGTTTCTATGTCAATGCACTTTTATAGTTCATTGTCAAAAGGGAATGTCAAGGAGAATTGAAGGTAAAAATAGACTAAAGAGGAGAAATATAAAAGAGTAATTGCCATGATTCAAATACACTGAATCCACTTTCTGCTGTTCCACTAGGCTATCACATTTGATATGTGGCTTTTATTCTACTAGGAAATGCTTTATACCGAAAGAAATAGAAAACAGTATAGAAGATTTGTATTGATACTTAGCAAGAATTTCCCTCTTGGTGGCAATAGCCTCTTTTCTCCCAAAGTGCCCTGATGGTGGTTTCCTAAAAGGGAGGTAAGTACACCCTCCTACCAAGCTGAGAAGAAGGAAAATATGTGAAAAAACTTGAGCAGACAACACATTCCTTGAAATGCAAAAGGGTGTAAGGACAGAGAACATGGGCAGGCGGGAAGTAGTTGAAGAGAAAATAAAGAGAAATACTGTGTTAACAGATGAGTTTGAAGAAAATCAGGGAAAAGAAGAGGGTCATGGCAGAAAGCAAAGAGAAAGGCAGAGAGCCAAAAGGAACATTTGACAGCAAAGGACAAACCAGCTTGTAGAACCTAGAAAAACAAGACCTATGCATGATAGTAACAAGAATAGCAGTGATACTTGCAGTGGAAATCTGTTTGGTACTTCAGTGTGCCCTATGACTTTAACCGAAGGAGCAATCAATCAAGACCAAATGTGTCAAGTAAATCCATTGGTATAGACCTGACTTCCCAGATTAGAAAACTTTCAGAATTATTTAGATAGGAGGAAATGGAAATTTGGGCTTATATTTTTAACATTTACCTAAAAGTATCTGTAAGTAGTTTTGCATTCAGTTTAACTGGTTATCACATCTGGCAATAATGTTGTGCATACCGTGCTGATTGAGCTGTATTTAGATCATCCTTTGACTTTGAGGTATGAATTTGAAAATCTTAACCCAGAAAACTGAAAATTGAAACATTTGAATTGGGCTATATTGTCCTAATATTTTTTATTACACTTTCATGTTTTATTGATGCAGTTGGAAAAATCCTTATCTTAATTTCTAACCAGCCTATTATTGCTACACTATGGAAGATCACTAGGCTGATTGTGTCCTGGAAAGAGAATCTGCTTGTTTTTACAGTAAAATGATACAATTTGGAGACACTGTCCAGAAGACAGAGTTTAGAGCAGTGTGGGAAGCATCACTGGGGAAATATTATTTCCAGGTTTCTGCTCATTTAAAAAAAAAGTTTTCATTCTGTTTAAAAATGTTTAGCACATGTATGAGGTATATGCGTACGTTTGGTAATAAATACTGTTTTCAGTATTACCATTTACATTAAGCATATACTATTATACTTTGAGTATTTAATATTGTTGATAAAATGTGGTCTCAATAGTGTCTACCATTTTCTGCTGAGTTTTTCTAGAAAAAAATTGCAAGTCATGTCCCTCTGACTGTGCTATTGTTTATATATTAAGTGTCCTCCAAAAGGTCCTGTGTGAGACAGTGCAAAAAGGTTTATGCATGGAATGATTGTATTAAGAGTTTTAACCCAATCAATCAGTAAATTAATCCCTGATAGAAATGAACTGAGTGGTAACTGAAGGCAGGTAGGGTGTGGCTGGAGGATGGAGCTCATTGAGGGCATGCCTTTGGGTTTATACTTTGCATCTGGTGTGTGGAACCTCTCTTTTTGGGTTCTTCTTGGTGGACATGTCCTGACCTGCTTTCCTCCACCACATTCTTCCATCATGAAGTTCTGCCTTACAGTCCTGAGCAATGGAACTGACTCTTTATGGACTGAGACATCTGAAACAGTTCCCAAGCAAGTATTGATAAGTTGTACTAAAGCATTTTCCATGGTTTCCCCTCATTAAACCATCATTCACTGAATGGTAAAAGGAGTGTCCAATGAAAAATATTGAAAGATTGAATCTATAGAGAAAGAATAGACCATCAAAAATGATAGAGGGTACGTAGTAACAAAAGACTGTGATCTATTTCATTCTAAAATTTAAAATACCAATGCAGTGTGAAGTATTAAGTATTAGTTTAATCCTATCTCAACAAGTAGGGAAATATAGGAAAGATCTTTTAAACGTAAGGTGAGTTTCATGTTAGGATGTAAGGAATTAATGTAAATCACTTAATTTGAAAATTTGCCTGAATTATGAGGTAGAATTCAGTATTGAGAAACTTGAGAGTGATCTTATTAAAGATCTGATGGCAGAGTTCAAGGAATGGTGGTCATGAATTCCACCCAGCAGAATGTGTTCTTTTAGAAGGAAATATAGCCAAAGCAAGAATGTTTTGTGTCCATGGAGGAAAGATACTTTATAAACTATGGAAAATACAATAACAAAGAGTCATTTGAAGGACTTTAGAAAATGAAAGACTTGTATACTGTTTATATTTTTATTTTACTTTATTTTAAAAAATAAGTATTTTTGTGGTTTGTTTTCTTTTCAAGTACAGATTTTTCCTCTATAAATTATAGACTTCAAAAGAAATCTCAGATTCCTGATTAAGATTTTTTCCCCAAGATTTTTCCCTGTTATTCTTAAAAACTACAAATAAATAAAATGAAATAAAGAAAAAAAGAATGCTGTTCTAAATAAGAAACAAAAGACTTAAATAACAATATCGTAGTTCTTTTATAAAACTTATTTTTTCTCAAGTAGTTTTAATAAAAATATAACCTCTTCTACCTTTTACTTACAGGAGAGATTGTAAAAATGTGTGCAATTTCTAATACTTTACAATTGACACATTAGTATATCTTGAGTGAACTGCCTCCAATAAGCCACCTCATTTTGAGTTTTATGATTTTCATGTAGAGTGTTTTTTTTTTCTTTTTTCTGAAGACACCATGGTATAACTATTTGGCATAACACACACAATGTATACAATATTTAATAGAAATCCATGTCTTTATTTGTTAGAACTGTACCACTTCCTTATATCACATGTTTATTGTGTGAGTCAAATGTACATTCAAAAGTCAAGGGCAGAAAATTAATATCTGTTTTTAAGTCAGAAAATATATATTTAAAAGTCATAGCCATGTCATATTGATTATATTTGGTGGAAATATTACTCAAAGTTGGGGTAAACTTAAGGACTAAAACATGTTTGGAGGTCACTTTGGATTATCAACTTCTAAAAATTAATGAGTGATTGCAACCGGAGAACTGAAGTGTACACACAGAATTTTTCTGTAACTGTGAAAATGTCAGTGATGGGTATGAAGAGGACTGTGGTTCACCTGGAAATTTAGTAATAAGATCAGCCCCTACTTCATGCCCCAGCCAACATGTTGGGAGAGCTGGCCTATAGTAGGATAGATTCATGAAAATATGTTGTCAAAACTGAATTTAAAAATCCATTCTATATGCATAAATGCCCTAGTCAGTTGAAGACAGAAAGGCAGAAATCAGCGAGCAGCAACTAAACAGTAGTTATAAAGACTAGACAGGAGAATTACCATTGAGCTTAATTCCATGTTACCAATAGTATAGTCCATTTAAGAGTCTGAAGTGAGAATTATTCTTACTGTTGCTGATGGTTTCGTTAATACCATAAAAATTGTGTGGAAGGACAAAGGATTAGAAAGAAATGCAATGTGCTCTTTTTTCTTTGTCTATATTTTTACAGGCTAGTAAATGATTACTTAGTTGATCTTATTCAACTTCATATCAGGGTACATACAATTATGTGTTACAATGTAGAGGTAAATTACAAGTTTGGAAATAAATGAACGACTCTCTTGGAATTAGAGTATAAAGAAAGACATGGAATATTTAGAGTACATCATAGGCACTTTACAAACGTGTACAATTATAGCAATTCAGCTCAATGTAGCCTAATGTGATAAAGCCATTTGCAGAGGACAAGTGAAAAATATTCAGTGATTCTTTTTTGAGTCCAGAACTTTTTTTGATAATCTCAAAGAATGGACATCTATGCCCCCCAAAGACTCATGTACAGTTACTCAATCCTTCACCCATATTCAATCTTGGGTAATTAAGGACTATCAGAAGTTTGTATTCGATTTCATGATGGCTTCTTTTTTTATTTTCTAATATAGAGTAATCAGACTAATTCAGTCTGTCTTTTATAGTCTTAGTTTACTCTTGTGTTTCTGGGTAAGTGATATCCAGATTTTCTAGAGAAATTTCTCTTCTTTAAGTTGAGATATTATACAAATTTATTGTATCTATTAAAGGCCATCTGAGTAAGATCTAGATGCATGTTTGATGGAATAATGAGATTGTAATCTAGAAAAATTCACATGTCAAAAAATTATCAAAATTGTTATATAGTATGTGGATTTAGGTGTCAACAATATTTATTATTTATAAAATACCATATCTGTCTTCCCTAATGCTTTGAGCATGTAATA
This sequence comes from Marmota flaviventris, assembly GCF_047511675.1. Taxonomy (NCBI): domain Eukaryota; kingdom Metazoa; phylum Chordata; class Mammalia; order Rodentia; family Sciuridae; genus Marmota; species Marmota flaviventris. The sequence continues at coordinate 46,699,297 of NC_092504.1, read as the reverse complement.
CCCAAGAGTGAAAATTTGAATCTATGGTTCCTAAAATATTACAACTGTTTAATATTGTAAGGATTATAATGAATGCTCATAAGAATCATTGAAGTAGTAATTCACCTGTTTTTTATACCTGAAGTGAATTTCCAAGCATAGTCATGGGTACATGCATGTTTATATTGTGGCTTTAATTTTGAAAATAAACACACCCTATTTTTTCCAGTATCCTGAGAGATACTTTATGATAATGCTATTTTTCACTAAAACATTTAGTATATGTTTTTAGAGCTATAAATCCACAGTTATTACACATACATGTGCCAACCTATTAAGTTTTGCTATTAACATAATTTTCCCATTTGATGTTCTTAGTCAATGAAAGTTCGTGAATGAAATTGTTCTGTATGTTTATTACAAGAATTATGTCTTCCACCATATCATTAATTCTCAGATGTGAAGCCCTAGATATAGCTACTACAAACTGAATAAAATATGGGGTTCTTGCTGGTTAGTTCATTGTGGCTTCACTTTAATTAGTCTTTTCTAGTTTGTTAAAATTTTTTTCATAATAATGCCTGAAAATTGTGAATAAATTTTGGAGTATCAAAATAGAGAACTCTCCTTCACAGTGGTTCTAGAAAATTTAAGGAATATATAGCACACACAGATCTTGGTAATTAAAGATTAATTATCACATGCATGCATGTAATATTTACTATACCTAGGAAACTTTTTCAACAATTATAGAAAATGTAGCTGGAAGCAATTCTGGTCTAAGATCTATTATTACTCTATTATTACTCAGGAGATTCAAGGGAATGGAAGGAGTAGCCACCAATTTGGAATCTGAGAGCTTAGCACTGATTGACTAAGAGTGCCTTCACTAGAGACGTATCACCTCTCCTCTGCTTCCGGGAAAAATGTGGAATGCAAGTACCAAAGTAGTTTTTAATGTGAATGCTGTCCTCTGTGTGTTTTGTGCAAAATTTTTGTTGTACATGAAAAACTATAAAATAGTTCTTTATATTTAAATAGCATAAGAGGTAAATTTGGAGTAAATTCAGAAGTGAGCATAATAATATCTGTTAAATAACCACACAGTAAGGACAACACAAGGCTGTCAACAGCAGGATATACTAGCTGCAAAGGAAAGGTGCAGATAAGTAATGGAAGGGAAACACTTCTTGATAGAGGATAAGTTGACTCTGATCACAAAGGATGGGCAGGGTTTGCCCCAAAAGAACGTAAAATAAAACCTTATGGATGGAGGAAGAAACATTGAGTTGAGCTGGCAATGGTGTGCCTAGCAGACCTATGGGGAATATAACTAGGAGAGCCATAATTAGTGGGTGATGAGAGTAGAAAAGCAGACTGTGATCAATCCAAGTAGGAACATAAATACCAGGAAACAAAGTCTGGAGTTTATCCTTATAGGTAATGATTCCTGAGAGAGCCATCAGCATAGTGAGTAGTGACAAGAAAAATTGAACATAAGAATTTGAGAGAACACTTTAACTTAATAAATGTATCAGCTGTATCATTTACCATAATGGATAGAATAATATGATTTATTTTAGTGCTAATAGTAACACAGGAGGCCAGTGTTCTAATGAAAATGATTTGGTTAATGAATTAACTTGTAAACGTACTGGGCAAGATATCTAATGCTATGTCAGGTCCCAGGCTTCGTGTACTGCCAGTATTCCAGGAGTAAAATATAATAACAGAACTTGTCAAGAATGAAGCAATACAAGTGTCATTAAACCCAAAAGACAAGAAGATCACTTAGCTTTCACTTACCCAGGAATATATACTTCCATTTTTTCTCAGGAAAATCTAAAAGTCTGTTAATGAATTTATACTGAAAAATGAATACATTATGCAAATGTACAGCATGATTCAGGTCCCCACATCATAAAGAAAAAGGAATCCTACTTGTGTTGATTGGTCTCTTAAGAGGTGTATGGGGGAAACACCCCTCTCCTAATCTCTGAATTAAGTGGAATTTGCTAGCATTGGTTTAATCAGTTACCCTGTAATCAAATCAGGCATGAAATCAAGTTTTGATTATATATTATTCTCCCTATTACTAACAAATTGGCAAATCATTGGAAACACCCCTACATATGAGGGAGGATGGCAAAGAATTGGCAAAGCAAATAGTTTATTTAGTAAAACAGAGAAATACAATTAGATCTCACCATATTTTCAGAGCTCTTCAGCCTTCATTTTTGAGCTATCCTGGGAAACTTAAATTCCCAACATCTTGTACCTGATCTTAAGCTACTGTGAAGGGTTGTAGCTTGAATATAGATAGGGAAAACTACTTGTTTCCTCTGTCTCCTCTAAACAGTCTTAAAAACATGGAGACAGCTTTAAAAACAAAATGCAAAGACTTTCTAGTTTTCTATCAATATTCCTACTTAATCATTCCATTAAAGGTGATTATACAAAGCAAAAAGTAAATTTTATTCTAAAATATTTGCTTTCCTCTAGGTAAAGATATAATTAAGGCTATGACTTACATTTTCACACTAAAATATTTTTGTTGTTATTGTTTTTGCTGTTTTTGGTACCAAGGATTGAACCCAGGAGTGCTTAACTACTGTACCATATCTCCAGCCTTTTTTTGTTTTTTATTTTGAGAGAAGGTCTCCACTGAGTTGTTTAGGGCCTTGCTAAGTTGCTGAGGCTGGCCTCCAGCTTGCAATTCTCCTGCCTCAGCTTTCCAAGTCTCTGGATAAACAGGTGTGCGCCACCTTGCCCAGTTACATTTTCACATTAAATTCTAACAACCCTCATAGTGAAGGTATGTTCCATTGCATAGATAAGAAGAATGAGTTCAATATCTTTCATCATATAACTTACTAAATAGCGAATGTGAAACTGAGATGAGGTCAATTACATACAACTAATTTTTCATATTTCCATTAAAAATAATATTTACATTCTAAGGTATATACATTTTTCCATTTCAGGATATTAGCAAGCAAGAAGCCAGTGATGGGAAAATGTACCCTTGCAGGCCAACAGAGGCCTAATAAGAGAAATCTTTTCAAACCAGGAAATTACATAAAGAGTTGTATTAGTTCTCAAGTCATTGACAGATTGCCTGTTGAATGTGCATCAACTCAACAACGTACAACTGCAGTTCTTCAGCATATCTAATTACAGTCGTGTGCCATATAATGATATATAGGTCAACTCTGGGTTGTGTTCATGATGGAGATTCTCTAGGACTATAATGGGACTGAAATATTGATATCACTCATTTTGAAATCTTAATTAGCATCTAGTGATGAACTTTTGAAAATTGATGAACAACTTGGAATTGTGGAGCAGTTCCTTCACATATTGCCCCACTGACAGATCTTTGGGTGAAATAGTACACTTGGATCTATCTTCTTTTCTTCTGGTACACTTTCTGTTGATAAAAGAGAGAACTCTGCAAGCCATGCATAGTCTTATACCAACACTTCAGTTACATTCTTTCTTTCTGTCACATGAAGCTAGGACTGCTGAACTACAGTCCTCTTATATATACAGAAAGTCTCCTGAAGTATATCATGACATCAATTTAAAGTCATTTTCAAGAAGATGAAAGTGTCTTCAGGGTGGCAATATTGATAAACAAGCTACTCTTGCAGAGATTATAGTATTTTTACTTAAAAAATTAAAAGCAACCAATTCACATATTTGGATATGGTGCACACCTCCCTCTCTGTGCAAAACTTTCAAAAGACTCTGCAGGATCCTTTGCTTCATGGACTCTGCACTAGTAGGCCTATTTACCCCTACTGTGGCAAACATATGTCTCTAATGTTCACATACAGTTTACGTCTTTGTCAGGCATCAATTGCAGCAAACGTCTGGTTTTCTGTATTTGATTATACCTTTTGTTCACGATTTTCCTCAAAGACTTTAAATCTGAGGCTCTCAAGGACTAACAAAGGAAAGGACAAGTGGGAAGTGAGATGTGCACGTGCCTCACATTCTCAGAATCTGACTAGAAAACCAACACATGGCTCATAGTATCAGGGATCACTGGGTTTTCTATCCTTTGAACATACTCCAATATATTTGGAGTAAAATAACTCTCTGTTTGGTTATTTAACATGAACACATTAGGCATTACAAACTTTCCATTTTTTTTTGTAGACAAGTATTGAGATTTTTCTTTATCTCAGCACAAACTGTGCACAGAATAATGAGTATATGCATAAATTCTTAGGGTTTTGGCTGTAGCACCCTACTAGATCTTTATGTCATCAATATAAAGTGGCTCATGATATTAAGTGGCTAAAAGCTCTGCTTTGACAAACACAAGATTCCTGTTGCTATTGGTTGCACAATATCTTTCATCCATTTAAATCATACACTCTTCTAACAGGCTAATTGTTTTGTATCCATTCTATTTTAGACCTTGATCTCTAGAAAATAAAACCTGAGGCAAGAAGTATTGCTGTCCTTGACTGAGAAGGTAAAGTTCCAGAGCAAGAATGAGAGAAAATGGAGGTACAGTGGAAAAGGATGGAGAGAAAGGCAAACTCATTAGAAACTGGGACAATAAAGCTGGGTGTTGAGCAGGCATGACAAATCTGCAAAGTAGGACATATCCCAGCAACATAGTATAGTCAAGGGGACTTAGGAAAAGGAGAGGTTTTTTTTTTTGGTTCAACTCTCAGTAGGGCTGTTTCTCAATGGTCAATGTTTCTACATGGGAGAAAAAAATTATCTTTTGACATTTTGTTTTACCCTTTCTTCATATTCTTCAAAAGTCACATCACAAGCCCTTTGATGGAAAATTCATTCTTTTAGGAAGGGTGGTAAAAAACAAGAAGTAAGGTCATATGGCATGTTGTTATGAGCATATAGAGATGGCCAAACCGAAAGATCTCAGACCTGTTAGGCAAACAGCAAGTAAACTCTGGCAGTAAAACCACATGGGCCCATGCTGAGCTCAGTGGAAGCCACAGCAGAATATGTGGCTGAGGATCTGGGAAATAATGGTCTTAAGTAATTGAGAGAAGGCATAGGAGACATATTTAGTATTCAACAACCCTATAGGACATGTTTATTTTCTTCTATCTCTTAGAGCTTTTTAATGTACCCATTAGGAAGGAGATACATACTTACTGATGATCATTATCAAAATCTACAATTTCACAATGAAAAATGAAATTAATACTCTATATGATTTACACATCAATTATTAAATATTTTACATGAATGACAAACAACTTGAGCTTCAAAACAAAATATCCAATATTGTTTGTTGAATGCCTAATATTGGGGGGAATTGGTCTAACTTCTGTGGATAGAAAACTGATTTTTTAAGACTAAAAATATCGCACTTCAAAGATTCACAGTGAAGCTGGAGATAAATAAAAGTACATAAAAAGTATATGATCTCACTAAACAGAAGAAACCTCAGGATATTATTGGAATATAGAAGAGAAACAGTCACATAATGCTTAATGGTATCAGAAGATTCCTTTAGGAGATTGTAGTTTATAGTCTCAAAGATAAAGTAAACAAGAGGATGAAGTAGATACACTCATTAAAGATATGACTTCAAATTGTTCAAATAATTGAAAGAATATTAGTTTATGATGCCTCATGAGATCAGCAACATGATTTAATTGAGGGAGTGGTAAGATTGAGATTGAAACACAAAGAAGAGTACATGTGTGTATAAGAAGAGAAGGGAGGAACAAGAGAGAAAAGGAGGAAGAGGAGCAGGGGCAAGGGAGAAAAAGTGGGGGAAAGAAGGAAGAGGGGGGCTGGAAAGAGAAGAAGAAGGGGAAAGGAGAAGGAGAAGAGAGCAAATTTCATTGCAGAAGTATAATTGAAGGTCAAGTAGTTTCTTTGACCTTCAGCAGTCACCTCCTTCCTGACCATTTCAAGCCCTTGTCTTCCACACTATTGCAACAATTGTGCCTTATGCATAATGTTTTCAGCATATTTGCTAACTGAGTGGTATTCAGGAATTTGTCAATAAAGTGAATGGATTCTATCAGGAGTTGAGTTTTAAGTTGAATGTGTTATTGTCTATATGTTCACGAGGTATAGATATATGTCTATATCTTTTAAGTGTAAATAGAATACCTACCCACAGTATATAAATGTTAGAGTAGCCTGACAAGAGCAGTTCATAATAAGCAGAAAAGCATTTAATTCCTTTCTCAATGATGATGCTGATTTTTCTTTAGGAAGCCAGAAATCAAACTGGTACCGATGCTGAAATTTCTGCATACTGATCAGTGACGTCTGACAAATTAACTTTTGTGATATACTAAGGACATATATTTCAGAAAAACTAAATAACTTCAATTATACTTTAATTAGTATTAAGGCTTTATTAAAAATCATGATAATTCACAATAATGGACTAAAATCAGGTACAAACACTGAGGTGCAAGAAATTTTAAAATATATTAACTTTTATTGATAATTATTTTTTCTGACCTTTTCCAGGATCATTCACCATTTAATTCAGAAGTGATATGAAAGATGCAATTTGAATTAATAAATGAATTTGCATAACCCACTCATTATTTTGTATGGAAATGTTGCTCTGGAAAAATATTTTTTTTAGAATATAAAAGACAGTAAATGAAGTTGAATCATCTGTATTTTTTATATAAAGCAGCAAATTTTGTTATTCATAGTCTTATCTGTGTTTTCATTTTGTTTAATAATCTTCAATTTATATCCCAGTTATATGTATATATTCACTTAGACAGTTTCAGCACAACTATCATGGTGGAGATTTTACTTTGTCTTTGATGCTTAGTCTGTGAAATAATTTGTTTTTATACAATTAAGGTTATTGATTTAGGCCTTTATAAATTCTTTGAAAACTTAGTGAGTTCATGTCACCCTCCTCTTTGAAATACTTCAGCAGATCAATGATAAACAAAAGACAAAATTCATAGATAAATGAAAGGAATGAGCTTTGATAACTAGCATAATCCTTGCCTAAAATAGTGTGGACACTCCAAGGACTCCTCTCCATGTGCCCTTTCCATTGACTTGGCACTCATCCTGTCTTACTGGTGTTCTTTCAGTAACTCAAAGTCTCAAGAGTACTTCCCATTTCAAGCAAGTGCTACTTGCATTTCTTCCAATAGTTTCACTCCCATTCTTCTCTTGGTATCATTCCTCAGCTATGTTTTTCCTGTGCTACTTATTCAGCAAATAATTATGAGCTAACACTAAATGTCAGACATCTTCATTGTCCTACTAATATAGCAGGGAATGCAGAAGAAAAAATATCCAGGCCTTAGAGCTTATGTTCCAATGTGATAAAAATAATAAATCGAATATAAGGTTAATAAATAGAATGCCAAGAAGTGAAAAGTATAGAGAAAAAATAAATAGCAAGATAGAAAATAGAGTGAAAAGCAGGTGCAGTTTTAAATGACTGTTTAAATGTCTGTTTAAAGGTTTCTTGGGTTACACTTCTTAGGTTATACTTGAGCAAAAATCTAAATCAAAATTCTAAATCATGCCAATATCTAGAATAAAATGGTCAAAAAAGAGAAAAATATGGCAAAAGCTCTGATGGAAGAGCCAGCATTTCTGTTTTCAAAGAGGAGTGAGGACAGTATAGCTGTGGCCCTGTGAGGCAGGGACAGAGCCCAAAATGGTATAGACAAAAGGAAAGTGAGACCACATTTTGTAGGTTTTATTGTCCAGGTATGATATTTTGTACTTTATTATAAATATAATTAAAATCTATTGAATAATTTGAATAAAGAAATAGAATTATCTGAATTAACTTTAAGAATAATAGATCTAGCTATTCAACAATAGATTCTAGAAAATGTAGTAGTTGTATTTTGCCAAGAAACAATTAACACCAGACTCCCAACACAGTGGAGGGCGAAAAAAACATATGATGTTGAGATGGCATACAAAAGGTGGTTATCATAAGAAATCATGAAATCGAAACCATTAAGGACATGTATTAACCTGAGGGAGCTGATGTGATAGTCCCTGATGCTCTCTGTGTTTTATTTAAAAAAAAGTAGTATTAGAGGAAATGGACTGGGAAGAGGGAGTTGGAGTTGAAAGAGAAGGAAAATTTTAATGGAAGCTTGAATGTGGTGACATTATTGGTAATGTCTAGGATATGGGCATAGGAGTTGGTAGGTAAGAAAAGGCACAAAGTGAGATCAAAAGAAGTGAGGAAGTGAAGGAACTGAGAGACCAAAGTAACCATAAGACAGAAATAGTCATGATGAAAAAGAACAAAAATATGATGTCTTTAGTGAAAAAAAAAAAAGCCCAATAGGGAGGGTAGTGGATGACTGCAATGAGCAGAGACTACTGGAACCATGTTTGATATGTGTTTTAGAGAAGCTGAATTGTTGTAGGATTAGGGAAAAGCCCTCATCTAGAAACAACTATAACAAGCAAAGATGGATACATAGGTGATTGTGGTCGGGTATTTCAGAATCAGGAATCAGGCAGAACTCATGATGTTTCCTCCCTTCAAACATAACAGGGCCTCAGTAATTATTTGCATGGAAGAATGATAAAGGATTAAAATGAATTTGGATGAAAAAGAAGGGTCTTGAGCCTAATGAAATTAAAATAGTTTAAAAATATTAGTGATATTTTTGTTTTTACTGAAGAAAATATTTGGACTAGATTTCTATGTGTGATAATTGACTCAAAATAGCACTATTTAAAGTATTATTGTTAATTTCAGTTATTCAAAAATACAGCTTATTTTAAAAAGCACTAAGAATAACATTGATGGGCTGGGGATGTGGCTCAAGCAGTAAGTGCACTTGCCTGGCATGCAAGGGCCCTGGGTTCGATCCTCAGCACCACATAAAGATAAAATAAAGATGTTGTATCCACTGAAAAAATTAAAAAATAAATATTAAAAAATTCTCTCTCTCTCTCTCTCTCTCTCTAAAAAAAGAATAACATTGAATACTAGTTATTTTGAAAATTTATAAAATGCTGTATTTTTTTTTTTACCTATTTGGTATATTTAAATGTATCTCCACATTGTTTGTTTTTTTCCTTCAAATTTATTTTAAATAATTACACTTATATTCTAAATATCATGGCATTTTTTTGTAATATTCTTATTGATGATGTCTCTTATAAACATTGGAAAGACTACTATTGCTCTGAAGTAACCATATTTTGTATTTTATCTCTGACATTTTTATTATGATTTTCATCTACTAAATTTCTCTTACAAGTCTGTAAGTTTTCACACCAAAATTACATAAGTTTATCATTTGTATTTTTCTAAATATTCTTGAGTTCTCTTAGGAAAATAATATCAATAAAAATTCCTTCATTCCAATTTTTAATAAAATAGTAAAATGGATATTATATAAATTATCTGGAGCTTTCAAATATATTAATGATAATCTCCTCTGAAGGACATTTGCTCCTAAGAATAGAATTTTGCTGATATTTATGGAACTTGGAATATGGCTGAAAGAACAAGTATAAAAATAAATTGAAGAATTATGAACTTGAGTTCTAGAACATTGTAAGACAACCTACAGAGAGAAAAGCTGGCAAAAAGATGTTTGAGAAAGTTAATAAGGCGATTATTGAGTTATACTCTAGGTAGTTTTTCTTGAAAGGAATGAAAAAAAAATCATTTGGAGATATTTTATAGATAATAAGAAGCAATTGAAAGTCTAAAAGTTATATATTCCTCTAGCAAAAGTAATAGGTAGAAACAATGTGAAAAACATTTGAGTACCTCTGCCTATTCTTAAATCACAACAAATCAATTAAGATTTACCCCTGTAAGGCAAGGTATTCAGAAGATAAATTTAAATACAGTAACACTACAGACTTATTATTTGTGTATCTAAAATATATTGAAAATAAAACATTTTTCTGGGTAATACAAAAAATATATTCCAATGCTAAATTTCTAGGCATTGTCATCATTAACAACTATTAATTATCTAGTATGTGCATAACACTGGGCTAGGTTCCTGGGTATACACCTTTATTTTGTTGATTTCATGTTGTATATTGCAATTTGCAATAATCATTTCAACCCTTCATTAAGGCAAATATTTAAACAATCTTTTTATTTACTTCATATAATGTTGAAATATGTTATTATTTAATTTATTTTTTATTATATAAAATAAATTTATCCTGACACTTAAATACAGTGTCACTCATGCTGTTTAGCAGTCTTCATAAAACAATATATATTCAGCAGATAAAAGAGAAGGAAAAAAACAATTTGTAAGCTTTCTAAAAATATTTTCAGAGGTTGTTTTGTGAGCCCAATCAAATAATTAAGGTGATATGGGTAAATCAAGAAACAGGTCAAGATGACTGTGAAAGAGCTTACTTAAAACATGCATGTAATATTAGCAGTCTTAATATTACAATATCATACTGGAATGACTAAATTTTTACACATTTCATCGTTTGGAGGATAAAAAGAATCCTATGTATATGTTATGGCAAAGATTGTGTGATGCATAAAAATGATTAGTTTTTCACTGCTGAAATAACGTGATAATGGCATAGAAAAAAAAAAGTTACATTATTTGCCACTCAAGAGTTCTTCCTTCCTGTCATTGGTGTGTGAACATGCATGTGTGTGCCATTGTACATGTCAATACATGGAAAACATTAATAAAAGCAACAGCAACAAAGAAAGGGGTATGTAAAATATGAAAGAGATGAAATTAGGTCTAAAAATGATGAGTAAGAAATAAAAATATAGTCCAAAAGTGTGAGACGTTTTTTCTTTTTACATTTGGTAATATTTTGGAAAACTTTTCCTGTCAAGTAAAGAGTCTATTTTTAGTACAATAGCACAAGCTGAACACCATTAAGGAATAATAACAATTAAATATAAAAATAGGCAATATTAGCCACTACTAGCCTGAGGAAAATTACATTTCCCCATTTTCTCTCTTGACTTGTGGATCTCATTATATTTGTGTTGAGGGATTTTTTTTCTTTGTTTTTGGTTGCTTGTTTTGGTACTGGGTGTTGAACCCAGGGTAATTTATTACTGAGTTTCATCCCAAGCCCTTTTTATTTTTGATTGATTGGTTGATTTTAACACAAGGTCTTGCTAAGTTTCTTATGGACTTGCTACATTGCTGAGGCTGTCTTGAACTTGTGATCCTCTTGTCTCAGATACCTGAGCCATTGGGATCACAGGTGAGCACCACCATGCCCTGCCAGTCCTAGCCCTTTTAATTTTTGAGATAGTTCTTGCAAATTTTCCCAAGCTGGTCTTGAACTTTTGATCCCCACAACACCAGTTGCTGGGATTACTAGTATGCCCTACCAAGCCCTGCTGTGTTGAAGGTACTTATGTATTATTTTGCTAAATCACAGTGGTGGACATGAACTAAACATACTAAAACCCATTTCACTCCAAGTTATCTTTTTAATTTAACCAATCATAATAAGTGAGGTGGTTAATTTGTTCATTTGTTTTATTTCATTTGAACTCTGTACAGCTTGTTCTTTTTATCTTCTTTTGATAAAACATCCTTAGTAAGTATTTGTTGTGAGATTTTTAGAAAGGCATAATTTCTTACTTTAGAGTAAGATAAAGTGTTACTCAGGTGATCATATATCACATCAATACCATTAGGTAGGTGGAGGTAGTGACAGCTTAAATTCCACCATTGATAAATTTTGAGAATGCTATTAATTAAAAATTCCCTTATCAACTATACTAGTTCACTAAAAGAATCTTCAGGCATCTATCATATGCCATTGCATTTTTATAAACAAATACAGCATCCATCCACAGTCGCCTATGAATACTGAATGTAGTTGCTTAGGGTTTGGCACAACATCTTTTAAAAATATTCCAAATCTAGGTCAGTGTTTCTTCTCATCAATCACCCACTTACTCTAATAATGGCATGTGTAAATGTGCTGACAATGTATTGTCTCCTCAGAATATGCCTTAACATGCTTATATGTGAGTGTTTTTTAACATGATTTACTGTTCAAAAGAAAAAAAATGAAAATATTCATTGATACATACAGAAGGCATGTCATTATTTATGAATTATTTATGATATCCATTACCAAAGAATATATGGACATCTTAACTGACTACTTTGGGACTTATCCTTTTAGACAATTTGCACATATTCAGACCTATTACCCTGAAGTAAGATGGTGAAATACTTTCAATCAGATTGGCTTCTGCATCAGTATACATTTTATTTTAAGACTCTTCATTATGGTAAATTTTGAGTGTGCCTCTGCTGCAATATCACAGACAAAAATTACATTAAACAAATGCACTTTTTTCCTATAAGAAGACTAGAAAATATATGTACAAAAAATTCCATAAAATTTTAGAAATCTTCTAGGTCCCCCAAGTGAATACACTAGTTAGAAAAATAAGCTATTCTGCAATGATGCACCAGAAAATGAATGTTTTGTTGTTTCCCGATTGAAGAATGGCATTTTATTAGGTCTTATGAAGGACATTAAGAATAATTGAAATTTATACATTTATGGGACATACAAGGCAAATATATATTAAGATGTAGACATGAAATATACCAAATTCCTGTAGAAGAAACTACTCAAAATCTGAATAAGACATAGGGTTAATCATATGTCCCAGAATCCAGTTATCATTTAAAACAAGTGCACCAACCAGGGGTTTTCAAATAGGAATTTTAAGATTTGGAGAAGATAGTGTGACGGGAGTGGAGAGATGATTTCTGTCTACAGCAAAGGTTTACACAAAAGCCAGGAAAAGATAATCAAAATGTATCAGTGAGAAAAACAAAATCACTTTAGTGAGTCCAGAATGGAACTTACGCACAGATAGTACTGAGAGATAAGTATAAGTAAATGAGAGAGGGTCATAGGAAACAGGTGGCATACTCTGGAAAGACACACTAAAGAGATTGAGTTTGAAAATAATGGCAAAACATGCCATTTTTTAAAATAAAGAATAAAATAAATTTTTACCAGATCTGCAGAGTTTGCAAAACTGATGTGCTGTTGTAGAGTGTTCAGTTAGACCCTCCTGTAATTGATACCCAGTAAGCTTGGGTGATCAGGGATGCAGTGTGTTCTCTAATTGCCAAAGAACTACTCTTTCCTATCTGGAGTGGTAGTTCGGGCATTTCCAAAAATACCAATGCTTGAATTTTGAAAACATCATGAAAAATTTTCTTGAATTGATATTGATCAATTTTAAGGGGTTTTAAATGATGTACCACTTCATATTTGTGTCTAATTTAAAGAGCTTATGGAGTAAAGAGCACTTTTTGGCTCAGTATCACCTTGAGGAAACAAAATTAGGAATAGGATTTGGACAGAGAAGTACATTAATGGGAACTGAATCTCAGTATAATTGATTATTTCAAAATAATTATTCCTTAATATAAATCAGAAAGGATTTTTGTTTTTTTATATTCTTGATCATCCTTCTCAATACAGCTATAAAATCTCCTATGACACTTTCATATTTGACAATTCTGCTTGATGTAGAGTTTAATAAAATAATTGATGACTATTTCTGCATTATTACAAATGCCCCCCCACACACACACACACCAATAGATAATGCTGTTTTCTTGTTCTCTCTACATAGTTAAATTTCTGGAATCACACCCTCCACCTTCCTTATTGGATCCTACTCTCTCTGGACAAAGCGGCTGTATGGAATGCCTTCTTTCAGATATCTGAAAAATCTGCTCCTCTCTCTCATTTATATCTTCACTGAGAGGACTTAGAATGCATAGATCTAAAAGAACCCATGATTCCTTTCTTTAGTTTATGACTACTTATTTTTCTTTATTGAACTGTATCATTTTATTTCCTGGCTCTTCCACTAGAATGTAAGCTTTGTGAAGGTCCAAAGTAGATACTTAATAAAACTTTAATACTTGTTGAATAAATGCAAAAAAATCAACAAGCATTGTGGTCATTATAATCAAATTAATATTGTTTATCTTTGTAATCATCAATATTTAGCAACTTTTATACTTTGCACAAATAAAACTTTTTAAAAATTCATTAAATATCATTGCAACTATTACTGCTCTTAATGAAAATTAAAGGTGGAAGGAATCAAATCATATTATGGATTTATAAACTAACTTGTCCTCTAAGAAGTGAAAATCACTTTATAAAACTGAATTCAAATTTTCAGCTCATGGGTAAGATTCTTTATTAAGTGCTTGAGTTCCTCAGAAATCAGTCTAGACTTACTTCCTTTTCATTTTGTATTTTGTTTTGGGGTGATATCTTCCATGTCCATGATTTTACAATGCTTACAAACACATCGTTTACATATTTTATACTTCGCCCAGGCTTTTTCCCCTGTGTGCCAGATTCTGAATACAAATGTGTATTTGCATTTTTGCATGGATCATTGAAAGGTATTTTAAAATGAACACGTCTGAAAACAAATTCATTATTTTCTACACCCATCACTTTCTCTTTTCTTGTTTTTCTGTCTTACTAATGGCAACAGTATTCATAGGTAAGCAAAATACCTAAAAGCATTGATTAATCCTGACATCTGTAACTTTCATTTCAAAGTATCACTTAATGGATTTGGTACCCTTAAATCAGGATCAATACCCCTAAGTCTTTATGTATATTATTCAGAATTTCACTTTCTTGGTTTTCAATAGTTTCATGATATTCTGTTTGTATAAAATGTTATTTTGTCCAAATAGCTGACAGGTATTTTGATTGCATATGACATCAGAGATTGACATTCAAGTTTTTCTTAATGCATTGAACATGTTATTCTGGTGTATTCTAGCTGTCAATATTTCAGTTAAGAGATTCAGTATTTAATCTAATATTCATTCAATTGAAATCAATCATCTTTTTATTTATTTCTTATTGCTTTTAGAATTTTCTTTTTTTTAGTGTTTCATGTGTCTTGATTCATAACACCTATTTATTATTACTCCTTATGTTTTGGGAGGGACTCAGCAGTCTTCTTATCTCTGTGGAATTTGGAATTCATTTTCATGTCAAATATTGTGTCCTTTAATTTTCTTTCTCATGCCTTTCTGGATCCCCAACTGGATATATATTGGATATTTAAAATCTACTCCTTATGCCTCCAATTAGAATTTTCCTATCTTCACCCTATTTGTTCTATTACATTTTTAATAATATCCTTATGACAATTTTTAGAACATGAATTTCCTTCAATTGTGATAAATCTCCTTGTCCTTTAGGTGTTGAGGCTGGCCTCTAACTTGTGATCCTCTTGCCTCAGCCTCCCAGGTCTCTGTGATTAAAGGTGTGCACCATTATGCCTGGCTGTTGAAGTGCTTTTTTAAAATGTTTGATAATCTCAATATCTGAAATTGTTGAATGGACTCTCATTCTTGTCTTTTTCTTCTGTCAGTCTTTGCTGAAGTTTTTGCTTCATTTTTACTACTTTGCTTTCTTCTTGTAGAATCGCCTCTAGAGATTTCTAGATGCTCCTATTGAAGGTGAGAACATTTACGAGGAATAAGGAGAAGACATGGAGGAAGAAGAGAATGACAAGGAAGGAAAAGAAAAGGAAGAGGTTTTTATGTTTGTTTGTTTGTTTGTTTTGGTACCAGGGATTTAATCCAGGGGTTTGCTTTACCACTGAATCACATCCCTTCTCCTTTTTATTTTCATTTTTGAAATAGGGCCATTTTGAGACTGGTTTTGAACTTGTGATCCTCCTTTTTTTTTTGTTCCATAATTTATTTATTTATTTTTATTTTATTTTATTTTTTATTAGTTACACATGACAGTGCAATGATCTTGGCATATAATACATTTGAATCAAATGGGGTATAATTTCTCATTTTTCTGAGTGTACAGGTTGCAGAATCACATTGGTTATACAGTCACATATATACATACAGCGATACTAGTGTCTATTTTATTCTGCTGTCCTTCCTTCCCCCCCTTCCCCTCTCCTCCCCTCCCATCACTTCTCTCTACCTAATCTAATGTGACACACTTATTTTTCCCCCTCACATTTTCATACATGTATTCTGTATAACGATGAGGGTCTCCTTCCATCTTCCGTGCAATTCCCCTTCTCCCTCCCTTTCCTTCCCATGTCTCTTCCCTATTTAGTGGTAATCTTCTTCTCATGTTCTTCCTCCCGATTCCATTTTGAGTCACCCTCCTTATATCAGAGAAGACATTTGGCATTTGTTTTTTAGGGATTGGCTAACTTCACTTAGCATAATCTGCTCTAATGCCATCCATTTCCCTACAAATGGCATGATCTCGTTATTTTTTAGTGCTGAGTAATATTCTATTGTGTATAAATGCCACATTTTTTTATCCATTCATCTACTGAAGGGCATCTAGATTGGTTCCACAGTCTAGCTATTGTGAATTGTGCTGCTATAAACATTGATGTGGCTGTGTCCCTGTAGTATGCTCTTTTAAGTTCTTTTGGATATAGTCCGAGAGGTGGAATAGCTGGGTCAAATGGTGGTTCCATTCCCAGCTTTCCAAGGAATCTCCATACTGCTTTCCAAATTGGCTGCACCAATTTGCAGTACCACCAGCAATGTATGAGTGTACATTTTCCCTGCATCCTTGCCAGCACTTGTTGTTAATTTACTTCATAATGCTGCCATTCTTACTGGAGTGAGATAGTATCTTAGAGTAGATTTAATTTGCATTTCTCTGATTTCTAGAGATGGTGAGCATTTTTCAGGCCAGCATCATTCTAAATGGAGAAAAATTGAAGGCATTCCCTCTAAAATCTGGAACAAGACAGGGATGCCCTCTCTCACCACTTCTATTCAACACAGTTCTTGAAACACTAGCCAGAGCAATTAGATGAAAGAAATTAAAGGCATAAATATAGGAGAAAAAGAACTTAAATTAGCACTATTTGCTGGTGACATGATCCTATACCTAGCAGACCCAAAAGGTTCTACCAAGAAACTTCTAGAACTGGTAAATGAATTCAGCAAAGTGGCAGGATATAAAATCAACACCCATAAATCAAAGGCATTCCTGTATATCAGTGACAAATCCTCTGAAATGGAAATGAAGAAAACTACCCCATTCACAATATCCTTAAAAAATAAAATAAAATACTTGGGAATCAACCTAACAAAAGAAGTGAAAGATCTATACAATGAAAACTACAGAACCTTAAAGAGAGAAATAGAAGAAGACCTTAGAAGATGGAAAGATATACCTTGATCATGGATAGGCAGAATTAATACTATTAAAATGGCCATATTACCAAAAGCACTTTACAGATTCAATGTGATTCCAATCAAAATCTCAATGACATTCCTTGCAGAAATAGAAAAAGCGATCATGAAATTCTTCTGGAAAAATAAGAGACCCAGAATAACTAAAGCAATTTTAAGCAGGAAGCATGAAACAGGTGATCCTCCTTTCTCAACCTCCCAAACTCTGGGATTACAGGCTTGTGCTACTATGCCCAGCTGTATTTGCTTTTTAAAAGCATATGGGACTACTACCAACTTTTAATCATTTTAAATTAAATTATTACTTTGAGCTCATATTTAGGATTCCTCAAGAAAAATTTATCCTCTATTTCTAAAAATTAACCTTAGTTACTTATTTTTATCCGAATAGCTAAACACAATAACACATGGATAATGGGCATTTTAGTAATGTATTTGTTCTAAACTCTCAAAATCATAAAGATTTAGGCAGGCAAAAAGTAGTATATCTAAAAGAAAAAATTGAGAGAACTGGTGGCAAAGGGAATGTAAATAGCCTTCTCAAACAGTCCCTTCAATTGAAAAAATATAGTACTTGTCCCACCTCTTGATACTGAGAGTTAAATTTAGGGAAGGGTGATAATCTCACTACAATGAAGCATGAATACAAATAAAATAAAACCGCTAAGAAGGCAAACAAAACATATATCAAACCATTTAAAAATGCTATCTGTTAAATTTGATAGGAAGGTGATTTGTTACCAAAATGTTTACCACACTTTTATTGTAGTTGCTCAAATGCCTATCTTAGTCTAGAGCAGAAGTACAGAAGTTGAAGTGTTGGCTGGGTCTGCCCACCCAACACACGCAGACTGTCACATTTAAGAACTTCTACAGACTGACAAAACAGTGACTTTCCTGTAATCTAATGAGGTCTGAATATTCTGAGACACCAACTGTTGTCAACACCACTATTTTAGAAAATGTTTCCTAAAGTCCGCTTTGTGTTTTCAACTGAGATATCGCTGTGGTTAGTAATTAACTAGGCAGCATCTTTTCTCTCTCTCTGTGAGTAAAACAAAAAAGCCTATCTTTGCCAAAGATTCCAACATAAGATCAATACAAAAACAAAATATCAAATGAACAAAAGTAGGAAATGTACATTCTTGTCTTTTAAGCTGCTGTAAATTATTTTATTATGTTCTATTAACAAGGCTCATTTGTTCATAAATTGATTGCCAGCTATTCTCCTTTTTATGCCCAATGTAAGAAAAATTCTGTACAATAGCCAAAGAACATTTTATTAAAATATTTATTTTTTTAATGAAGAAATTCTTCTTGATGCAGCATGCAAAGGAAGCTAGAAAAAGCTAAAAAAAGAAATAAAGTAAGAATGAAAGAAGGAAGGAAGAAAACAAAATGGGCTTAAAACACCTACATCCAAGAATGAGCATTATGTTTGAGACCATCCTTCTAATTGTTTGCCTATCTATATTGGATAGATAAATTACAAAAATCATGCAATGTGCATATATACACATATAAGAAATATGCATAATTATATATCACACAAAGTTTGCTTTTAAAAGCACATACATATGTACTGGACATGAAGTTCCTGCATCTATTCTCTTAATCTTTTGATAAGCAAAGGACAGTGGTAAATATCATAGATCCTTTAATGTGGTATATTTTAAACTATGTAATTTTAATTATTCATAGTATCTTCCCACTAAGCCTAAATGATACCCACTTATGACACTATCTCCTTAGTTCTCTAAATAATTCCCATCTTGAAAAGACTCTGTATTGTGGGGAGAGAATTTTTATCTGATCTTTGTTCTTTAAACTTGAGTACTAGTGAATGTCCAATTCACATATACAAGTCTTGAGAGCTTAAGTGTACTATAAATACCTATAATAGCTACAACTTTTATAGCACTTTTTATTATATAGATAAAAAATTTCAATCACTATTTTATAATATCTCTGAGGTAGATGTTATTAGTAGCAGACTGTATAGATTTAGGGTTGAAATAGATTTAGTTGAAATCAGCCCTGCTATGGTATAGTTATATATTAATATCTCAGATCCCCAGTTTCTCTTTCAACAAAAGCAGATAGTATAGTCTATCACCTCTAGTAACTGGAGTAAATTCAATGAAAGATACATGTTTGATTGCTTAGCATTTTGTTAGCACACAGTAAATATCCTGTTACCAACTGTCTTCTTTTCAGATAGGGGAATGGCAGGTTGGAGAGAGAGCAATTATGTATCCAAATGTATTTGGGAGTAGTAGAAGCAGAGTTGGCACTTGATCCCCAGTTTTTCAGTTCAGTATTATCTTAAATTATTGCCCTTCTAATACTTAGTGGTGTCTACTGACAAGAGGTATGAAAGAGAAATGACAGGTCTAATTTTGACTCTCAGCTAAGAATTATAGAATTGTAGAGGGAAAAATTGGATATATTCTCTGTTTCTGAATTACACTAAAACATATAAGGGAAGTAGTTCAAGTCTTCACTCTTATAAATGATCATAAAATATTAGAAGGGATTTATGGAAGTAGAGTGAAAGCAAAAAAAATGAAATTCTGCTCTGATGACGATTTCAAACACATTATTCTCAAAACTAGGAAGGGAAGGAGGGCTTTTGTATATTGCTACTCAATATCAAATCAATTTTACACTACTTTATTCATGATTATGTACATTTTGTAAAATTTTAGATTGAAACATTTCATTATACAATATTATAGTTTTAAGAAGTTATTTTCTACATTACTGTGACTAGATTGATGTAAATATTGAAACTAAAGTTAATGTGTACTAATTCTGTGTGGAATATAGAGAAGCATTTCTTTTTTTTTTTTAAGAGTTTTTTTTAATTGAGATGACATATGCTAGTTTGATATATAAAAACTATCTTTTGTTAATAAGACCACTGACAAATTCACTGACATAAAGTAATAGTTTTATCTTAGTGGACTCTTAGAAGGGAGCAATGCCCTCTAATTGCAATGAGTCTATCAGTATTGCTATCTATCCATCATTTATTTTCCAACCAACGGTATTTTTGTTGTCTGTTTTTACAAAAAAAAAAAAAAAAAAATCAGGCTAGTGAAGTCACTTATGACTGCTCATGCTTCATATTTAGCAAGTATTTACTGAGTGCTCATTATATCCTGATGCTAGCTTGGTACTTTTACAGTGTTAATTCATTTGATTGTCACAATAATCTTGGAGATATTCATTGATAGTCCCATTTTTTTTTTGAATGAGGAAGTTGCAGTCTAGGTTGGTTGTGTGACAGGTAGTAAATGGAATTGTTGGCTCCATGAGGGGACTGTCTGTTATGCCTCATTCAGTGCTAGAATTCCAGGAGTTAACACTGAAGTATTAATTTTTAGCAAATATGAGATTGATGAACAAATGAGGGTAAGTAAGGGAAAAATCTGAATTCAAACAGAACTCTTCTAATGACAAGCACTATATTGTGTCCTTTATTGTAAGACATGTCAAAGCATTTCCATATCGTTAAAAAATCTTAACCAGAAAAAAATATTTTAATGGTTCTATTATAGAGCTAACAAATGGTCATAGTGAAGATCTAACTGCTCAGAGTAGTGTGCTATAAGAAATCCTCTGTGCCCCATACCAGAAGCAGCCATTAAAATTAAGTGTGTGCCCTTCCACACAAGAGGGTATGAATACATACCTACATGTAATAGTCAGGGCTCTTCAGAGAAGCAGAAACTGAAAGGATCAATGTTGAATCTCTGTATCTAGGCATTTTACATTTTCAAGTCTTCTTTTATGCTACATGGTAGAGTTTTAAATCTTTCCTCTTGGATTAATATTAAATTTGTTCACTTGGTTTTAACTTTTTGGTTATTATTTTAATAATCTTATTTTTACATTTATTTTCTAATACTTTTTTATAGAAAGGAAAACTATTGATTGATTTTTGTAAGTAAATTTTATAAATGAATCCCATATTGGTTTTTCTTATTGTGCCTATGCTGGTTTTCCCCTATTTTTTCAAGTTCATAATGATATCATTGTATATAATAAAATTCTTTCCTCTTATTTGCAAAGTTTACACTACACCTCTTACTTTCTTATTTCAATGCATGGACACATTTCTAACACTCTGATTGAATGGGTTTAGTTTTGTCTACATTTGGCGGTGGAACATTTATTTATCTTAGTAGGTATTAAATGTCCTTATCATTTTAAAAACAGAAATCACTTTAAATATATTTAAAATAAGGACTTCATAATACTCATATTTGTGTTAAAACTAATTGCCAGTACCAATAGTGAAACTGGAATGAACTACTAAATAAAGAAAAGAAATCCTTTAAGTCATAGTCATAATAGGAATTTAAATTTTAAGTGGATAAATATCTGTGTCTTAATTATAGAATTTAATATCTATATTAACAGTGACTAAATCACTAGACATATTTCATTCCAAATTTTTCTTCTCTAAAAAAGAGAGAAGAGATAATCAATAAAAAGGAATTACTTCACTACCTGAGACAAAATGGATGGTTACCATTCAGTTGCTATAAAGATTGTAGAAATATAACAACAAATCTATAGGATCAAATTTTCTGTTATTAGATAAATGAAATAGGCTTATATAATGCTGTTCTTGTGAGGTACACCTGACAATCTACCAAGTGTGAGTTTTAAAAATGTAATGTATAAAAATGTAATGTTCTCTAGCACTGTGGGGAAATTCTTCTAGCTTTGTGCCCCGCAAGAAATAAATTTAATATTGGTAGTTCTCAATCTACATATCAGAATCATTTGAGAATTTTTTAAACTTCATATGTTTCTTAGGATACATTCTATTAAAAAATTGTAAGTGTTTTATTACCCTTGCATTTCTATCAAGTGTTAGAATTAGTGTTACATTATCTCCTCAGGTGATTTTGACGATTGGCCCATCTCTGAATCTGCTCCATTTGCTAATCTCTCCTCATAGTCATCTTCACCCTGATGCTGTGTTCAAGACAACTGACAGATTCTGTTTATGAATTTCTTTCTCTGTCATCTTGACAACATAAGCAGTTGTGAAGAGAGACGGACAGGAATATTCTGAGAGAAGTCAGATCTTGGCAGTAAATTAATGCAGTTGAATATGATTTACAAAGCATTATCTTGTTCATTAATAGGCAATATAGAGTATCCTCAGAATAAATTCATTCTAGCAATAACCACAAAAAAAGTTTCAACCCTACAACCCTGAGAACCAGACTCTGGCTAGTGGTGATTCCAGAGTGCTATCATATATCATCCTGCTTGGCCCAATGTAAACTCTTACCTACTCTTAGAATTTTCTTCTATATCTGCACTTAATAAAGTTAGAAATTAATATAAAATTAAAAGGGGTTCTAAGTCATTTTCAAGACCTTGTGAGTGTACGGTAAATACAAGTCAACAGAAGTTTATATTCATCAAAACTAACCACGTAGTAGAGGATATATTTTCCAAGGCTTATTTTTTTAAGTACAAAACAGTAGAATGAATTACAATTCTTATTACACACATAAGGCACAATTTTCCATATCTCTGTTTGTATATAAAGAATGTTCAGAATTTATGTCTTCATTTATGTACTTTGGATAATAATGTCTATCACATTCCATCATCATTGCTAACCCCCTGCTCCCTCCCTTCCCCTCTCACACCTCTGCCCTATCTAGAGTTCCTCTATTCCTCCATGCTTCTGCTCCCTACCCCATTATGGGTCAGGCACTTTATATCAATGAGAAAACATTCAGCATTTTTTTTTTGGGGGGGGGATTAGATAACTTCACATAGCATTATTTTCTACAACGCCATCCATTTACCTGCAAATGCCATGATTTTATTCTCCTTTATTGCTGAGTAAAATTCCATTGTGTATATAAGCCACACTTTTTAAAATCCATTCATCTACTGAGGGGCATTTAGGTTGGCTCCACAGTTTAGCTATTGTGAATAGTGCTGCTATAAACATTGATGTGGCTGTGTCCTTGTAGTATGCTGTTTTTAAGTCCTTTGGGTATAGACCTAGGAATGGGATAGCTGGGTTAAATGGGGATTCCATTCCAGTTTTCCAAGGAATCTCCACACTGCTTTCCATATTGGCTGCATCAATTTGCAGTCCCACTAGCAATGTATGAGTGTGCCTTTTCCCCCACATCCTCGCCAACACTTATTGTTGTTCTTCATAATAGCTGCCATTCTGACTGGAGTGAGATGATATCTTAGAGTAGCTTTGATTTGCATTTCTTCAATTGTGAGAGAGGATGAACATTTTTTCATATATTTGTTAATTGATTGTATATGCTTTTCTGAGAAGTGTCTCTTCGGGTCCTTGGTTCATTTGTTGATTGGGTTATTTGGTTTTTTTGTTGCTTAGCTTTTTGAATTCTTTATATACCCTATAGATTAGTGCTCTATCTAATGTGTGAGGGGTAAATTTTGTTCCCAAAATGTAGGCTCTCTATTCACCTCACAGATCGTTTCTTTTTCTGAGAAGAAACTTTGTAGTTTGAGGCCATCACATTTATTGGTTCTTGGTTTTAATTCTCCTGCTATAGGAGTCTTATTAAGGAAATTGGGGCCTAATCCCATATGATGAAGATTAGGGCCTACTTTTTCTTCTATTGGTTGCAAAGTCTCTGGTTTAATTCCTAGGTCCTTGATCCACTTTGAGTTGAGTTTTATGCATGGTGATAGATAGGGGTTTAATTTCATTTTGTTGCATATGGATTTCCAAGTACCATTTGTTGAAGAGGCTATTTTTTTTCCCCAATGCATGTTTTTGGCATGTTTGTCTAATATAAGATAATTGTAATTTTCTGGGTTAGTCTCTATGTCCTCTATTCTGTACCATTGGTCTACTAGTCTGTTTTGGTGCCAATGCCATGCTGTTTTTGTTACTATTGCTTTGTAGTATAGTTTAAGGTCTGGTATAGTGATGCTACCTGCTTTACTCTTCCTGCTAAGGGTTGCTTTATGTATTCCGGGTCTCTTATTTTTCCAGATGAATTTCATGATTGCTTTTTCTATTTATATGAGAAATGCCATTGGAATTTTGATCAGAATTGCATTAAATCTGTATAGTGCTTTTGGAAGTATGGCCATTTTAATAATATTAAATCTACCTATCCAAGAATATTAAATCTGTCTGTCTTCTAAGTTCTTCTTTGATTTTTTTTTTTTAGGGTTCTATAGTTTCCATTGTATAGATCTTTCACCTCTGACGTTGAGTCCAAAGTATTTTATTTTATTTTTTTTTGAGGCTATTGTAAATGGGGTAGTTTTCCTTGTTTCCCTTCCTGAGAATTTATGACTGATAAAGATAAATGATTTTGATTTATGGGTGTTGATTTTATATCCTGCTACTTTGCTGAATTCATTTACTAGTTCTACATTTTTCTGGTGGAGCTTTTTGGGTATTCTAGGTATAGAATTGTATCATCAGAAAATAGTGCTAATTTAAGTTCTTCTTTTCCTAAAGGTATCTCTTTAATTTCTTTTGTCTGTCTAATTGCTCTGGCTAGTGTTTCAAGAACTAAGTAAAATAGAAGTGGTGAAAGAGGGCATCCTTGCCTTGTTACGGTTTTTAGAGGGAATGCCTTTAAGTTTTCTCCATTTAGAATGGTGTTGGCCTTGGGCTTAG
Source organism: Marmota flaviventris (assembly GCF_047511675.1). Classification (NCBI taxonomy): domain Eukaryota; kingdom Metazoa; phylum Chordata; class Mammalia; order Rodentia; family Sciuridae; genus Marmota; species Marmota flaviventris. The sequence goes on along the minus strand of NC_092504.1, from coordinate 46,674,445 downwards.
CATAGATAGCCTTTACGATGTTGAGATATGTTCCTGTTATCCCTGGTTATCTCTAGTGTCCCTATTTCTAGTGTTTTGAACATAAAGGGGTGCTGTATTTTGTCAAATGCTTTTTCTGCATCTATTTAGATGATCATATTATTCTTATCTTTGAGTCTTTTTATGTGATGAATTACATTATTGATTTTCTTATGTTGAACCAACCTTGCATCCCTGGGAGGAATCCCACTTGATCATAGTGCACAATCTTTTTGATATGTTTTGTATTTGATTTGGCATAATTTTATTGAGTATTTTTGCATCTTAAGTTCATTAGAGATATTGGTCTAAAGTTTTATTTCTTTGATGTGTCTTTGCCTGGTTTTGGAATCAGGGTGATACTGGCCTCATAGAGTGAGTTTGGAAGTGCTGCCTCTTTTTCTATTTCCTAAAATAAATTGAAGAGTATTGGTATTAGTTCTTCTTTAATGGTCTTGTGGAACTCGGTTGTTTATACATCTGGTCCTGGGCTTTTCTTGGCTTGTTTTTACTGTAGACCCAATATCAACAATATACCACCTATGAACACTTTGTTGTTATTAAGTCATTCATAGTTTAGTCTCAATGTACAGAAATATTGGATTCAATTATTATCTAAAATATAATCAATAGTTTTGTATAAAGGTTTACAGTTTCTCATGGTGGACAATGAACTGGGGGTGGGGTGTAGGACCATATGCTGAGGAGGTATGATGTGAGGATATAGAGTTAATATATCTTAGGAAGTGTGAATGAAAAATCTAATGAAGAGGGCTAATAGCAAGAGAATAGATAGGTAATTTAGAGTAGGGAAGTATGTGGGAAAACAGTAGAGTACATAAAACAGATACACATATGTATTTAGAAAAATACAGATGTTAAAATTGTAAAATTTGTAGGGGGAAAGAAAAATGAAAGAAGAAAAAGGAAAAGAAAAAAGAGCATATTCAACACCTCAATATTATATTGTTCAGATGATTTAGTCCTCAAAATCCTATTTCATGCAAAGTTTTTGGTTTCACATTTGTTGGGGATGTGAGGGCTGGAGGGTAGAGGGGTAGAAGAGAAAAAAAAAAGGAAAAAAACAGGGTTGTTGCTAGTTTTATTTATCCATATCTTTCCTGATTTTCTTCTTATCCAATAGATGGGATTGTCTGTTGTAAGCTGGTGTCTCTGCCCTCAGGATGGTGGAGGAAACCAGGGTGGGAAATCTGGTCTTGGTGCAGGTCACCTGGAAGCGGGGAGTGGAACCTGCCAGTCCCTGCAGGAAGACTGCACCTCACAGGTCTCTTTTTTTGGGACCACTCATCTGACTTGAGCACCTGGTACTATCTCTCTATCTTGCCTAGATATTTCCCAGTTCCTGGTTTCTCTGTTAGGCTCCAAAGTTTAGCCCCATCTCCCTCTACCTTAGCGGTTCCTAATTGAGGAACCTCTCACAGCAGGGCTATCTTGGGTGGCTCCCTGATCACACTGCACACCTGTGTTGGGCAGCTACTGTGTTGGGTAACCACTGCTTGGGAGGCAGGTTTGGAAAGGTGTTACCTGACCACTGGAGATCCAATCTGGGAGCTGCCCCCACCTAATATGGTGAGAATGTTGAGGTAAGATGGAGACCATCTGCTTTCAGCTCTGGGGTGTCTGGTGAGATGAGGGGAGCTTGTCGATGGCATTGTGCTGTGTGTAGGTAGCAACTGAGTGACCTATGTGGAAGCAGAGCAAAGTCTTGGTGATCGCAGATGTGTTGATAGGTGATTCTGCTAAGGCTCTCGCAAGCCTTGCCTAGGCTAGAACTTCTGGCTTTGGGTACTGCTCCAATGCTGAGGCCCAGAGCCCTGCACGGGGTCACAGTGTTGGTGATTTCTGTGGAGAGCAGCTGAATAGGGGTCCTCTAACACTCTCAGAGATGCAGTATTCTGACTAGATGAGATCTGGATCACTGAACAACACAGAATCCTGCCTCCTTCTGGCCCACCATCTTGAAACTCATGCATAACATATTTTTCATGTGATAATATAATTAATATTTTATTCTATTTTAATTTTGATGATAAACTTGATTAGAAATCTAGGCATTCCTAACTTTTCGTTACATTGCAAGAAGTTTTGATTTGATTACTCTGCTTATATCCAGAACTGACTATACACCCAACAAGGATTATACATCAGTAAAGCAATATGATCAATATATTAACAAATAAACATAACATGATTGGGGAAGCCTTGAAGAAGTCACTAGATGATATTTCAGAGTACATTTTTTGGCTTTAATATAGAAACACCAAAACCTGTGCTAAATGAACAGCATTTCTAACTAATTTTGTCAATCTCTGATAGCAGAAAAGAAACAGCAATGTAGAATCTACCTCTTACAGCATTTTCAATGACTTTATAAGAATTTTGACAGGCTCCCCACCCCACAGCCTTAATTAACTATACACATTGTTAATCTCTGGAAAGCTGTTCACATTTACCAAATTTGATTCTCTGTCTTGTGAAATGATAGATAAATTAATGTCATCAAGAAGTAATGGATTTTTCAAAGACCTAGAAGGTAGTTAAATGCCTCTCTCATGTAAAATAAACTCTTAATCTCTAGCAAAAATAGATTATTTAAAATCATTTGTACTTTCAGTGGACTTCGTGAATTTACATTATGAAGGCTACATTATGACTTGTTATAAAATCTAGTATTACAAGTACCTTGACACTACCAGAATTTACTGTGGAAAGGATGCTGAAGTTCCTGAGAAGGTAATGTAACAAAGCATTCTCTCTTAAGGACATTGGTATCCATTGTCTTTGACAGCACTACCATGATTGGCTACATTCTTCCTTAAGACATTTAAATGCAGCACAATATCAATTTCACATAATTTAAATGAGAGCCATGTAGTATTGCATTTGTGCTTATGCTGTAAAATCAAGATTCATGAGGGCTCAAAAAGAATCAGACAATGAATGTGTTATAAATGAAAGTGCTAAAGGCCGTAAAACTAAGACAGTCATGTTATGACAAATTGGTACTCCCATTACAAATATAAATCTGAAAAATATATGCTACATTGTAAGAGATTATAATGAATACATACAAAATTATATTCATTTAATTAGATTTTCTAGCATTTGAAAGAAAATATTATTTTAGAATCTTCTCCTGAGAATGATTGACATATACCAGAAGGCTTGTGATGCTTTATAGCTGAGATATATTTGGTTTTCACAATGAAACTTGTATGGGCTTTACTTGACATTCCTATGTAATTGATCTATGCTAAAATAGACATTTCAGAAAGATGATATTTGCCTTAAGGAATGGCTTTCTGAATTCATACAGACACGAAATAATAACCTTAGTCCTTAAATCCTCTTTCATTGATTAAAATACTAACTCACTTTGATTTTGTCAAATTTTTATATAATAATTACCAAACTGTACTTATTTTAATAGCATTGATCCTGAATGGATTCTTTGTTACGTTTAAATCATGTTACTTGGTTAATTTTATGCATATATAGTTGTTTGTATGGGCTTTAGAAAAGAATAAGTCAACATGCTTAAGTAAAACATCACGAATTATGATTATATTTTAAACCAATGTACTTTGCAGATTTAAAATTGATGTGCATTAAAAATGTTTATTGTTGGAACATGCTTGGTGTAGTAAGTACACACATAATATAGAGAAAACTTAGTATGATGATGGCCTTTGAGACTTAACTGTCCATTGCAAAACAGTATGGCCATTAATTAAAAAGATCCTGCGAATCTTGTCAATATTGTTTAAACAGATATCCAACATCACCAATATGTTTTCTTATTCTTTATGTTTTGACTTTTTCTTTTTTCCCAATTGCTCTTTTTTTTTTTAAAGAGAGAGAGAATTTTTTAATATTTATTTATTTTTTTTAGTTTTCGGCGGACATGGACACAACATCTTTGTTTGTATGTGGTGCTGAGGATTGAACCCGGGCTGCACGCATGCCAGGCGAGCGCGCTACCGCTTGAGCCACATCCCCAGCCCCCCAATTGCTCTTACGAATGGCTTCTATATTTATTTCTCACCTGTAGTTGTAATTACTCTTGCCCTAATCTCCCAAGCCCTTCAACTTCATCACCTGATAAACACTTCCTCATTAAGATGATCTGATGCTATGTGGTGTTTTTTTGTTGTTTCTTTTTTTTGTGTTGTCATTGTTGTTGTTTGCTTGGATCTTAATTTTTTAAATAGGCAATTCTTTCAGACTCAAATTTTACAGCCACTCCTTCTTCCCTCTAAATACCACTTATCTATTCTTCCTTTTGCTCTTTTTCTGCTCTTCCTTGGATCTTTGGTTGAATACAACTGTTAAAGGCTTTCCCTGTGTTCTGGGTCTGAATTGCTTCCCTTATTAGTTTCTCCCAAATTAACCCATTTTGTCCTTTATATCACAACATTAATGATAATAATTATGGATCTTTTCAGTTATTTGGTTTCCATATATTTCTTTTACTAAAAAACAAGCTAATCAAAGATAAGTCCCATATTCCTAGGCTTTTTTTATATTGCATTAAATAGTCATACAGGGAAAATATTTTAAATTAAATATAGTCAATGTGAGCATTAAATTGATGTGCAAGACAACCATCTGTGAAATATCCAGGAAAGTTAATTATGAATTAAGATTATATTCAAATAAGATCCAAAGTGAATGCAAGTGAGTTGTATTACAGATTTAGATGTCAGGCAGTCATTTGAATCTCAGTTGTGATACTTACCTACTGAAATGTGACTAAGATAATTTATATATTTTAATGATTTTCCACATCTATAAAACAAGATAGATCTAGTACAATGACTAAAATGCAAGATGTGTGAAATCAACAGCTATTTTTGAACTACGTAGAACTATACTATTAAAAGTCTTTTCTCAAATTTAATGATAATAAAAAATAGACTCAAACTCTTCACAATTTTGGAGTGTGAAACTATATTTTTTTTTAAAAAAATTGTTCTTTTTTGGTGGCTATTGCTTCACAAAAGTCATTTAGTTGTATTATCTTACTTGTGGTTTATTACAAAATGAAGGTTTTAGCTGCATTTCAATGTTTTGTCCGATTCATGTTATATTCTCTTTTGCAGATAGGTCTATAGATCATTTTGCATAATCTGCAAAAGATAGTGGGAAAATCATTAAAATGTAAAACCTCTATCTTTCATCATCATTACTAACTTCTTGATATTGTGTGAGCTTTTAATATATGTGTATTTGTGAGACTAAATATGTGACTGTCCACGTGCTTGGGTGTGTGTTTTTGTGGTCGTGGGTTGGTCTTGGTGCATGTGTGTTAGAGAGGGGAAGGATGGCCTAGTATACACACTGTTGGATTATACATATTCTTCTATAAAAAGTGAAGATATTTTTTCTTCAATTTATACTTTTCTTTTAGAATTTGATCAGAGATGAAAGTTTTACAGATTTTATTGGGAAAAACACATGAGTCTTTATTCTATAGGAACAAAGTTAAATGGCAAACAAACAACAATATCAATTAAACACCTATTTTATCATTATATTTTTGTGTTTTATGTTTTCACTAGTTATTTATGCAAAAGTATAAGCATGATGATTAAAAACAAGTAAGTTCAAACTTCCATTCTGTCTCCTGAAGATGATGGTCATGCATGAAGCCTTATTAAAGTACCAAAAATATTCTTTTGAGATTTTTTATAATTTTAAAAAATATTAGTTTAAAAATAATTAAATTGATTAAACATGTATGACAATGAAGCTTTAGGGTGACTTCATTGTCTTAATCAATCATGTGGCCTACTTAAATGTTAAAATATTTAACTTGTTTATTTCAGTTTTCATTAATTTTTATTTGTACTTTTTAGTTATGCATGATCCGTAGAATGCTTTTTAACATACCATATATACACCGAGTATAACTTCTCATATTTGTGGTTTGTTTCAGTTTTTGTGTATTGGTCTTAACATAAATTTCTATAGTCATTTGGTGAATATTTTTCTATAGTTTCAAATATTCCATTTCAGATATATACTTTACTTTTCTTCTTTTTGAATCATTTTTTATTTATGTTGTAAACCTGATTTTATATATATATGTGTATATATATATATATATATATATATATATATATATATATATATATATGACAGCAACCTATAAAAATGATTGAAGTAATTTATTCTAAGATACCACATATTCCCCTGTTTGGGAATTGTATTTAAGAATATACAATAAATCACAATAAATCAGACTTAATAAAGTTAAAGAAAAACATCTAGAGATTTTTTTTCCCCCATGGAAACTATCTGCTTTACCTTATTTTCTCTGACCATTTCCTAGTTCCTCAAAATAAAATGGGTCTTCAGTGGTACCTTACCCTTCCGTGAATTTCTCAGATTACTACTTTGCTTTGAATAAAATTTAAATTACAACACTTAGTTGAACCATAACCTAAGACTCAGAATTGATCACTTTGAGAAGTTGTGAATTACTTGAGGAAAAAAAAATGTAAAAGAGGAAATTTCTGTTTAGCATTATGTAACATTTGTTTCTCAACAAGCCTATGTCATTAGAAGGTGCACAGGATGCCACTTGATCTATTTTTTCCCTTCTGAAAATAGTTGGCAAATTGAATGTTTTTGAAGCCTGAGACCCGTCAGCACCACACTGAGCTTTCCTTCCTTGGTGCTCTTATCAGACAATGACAATGATTAAAAGTGATGAATAGCAGATGCATTTGAATCTATAATTGAACGTCTTTAAGCATAATGACATTTTTTCTCATTTTGAGTTGGATTGTAGGATCCTGATGTTCAGCAAGAGCAAACATTCACACTAGAATGACTTATCTGTGGTCCCAGGTTGGTGCCTTCAAATACTCTTGTTGCAGCTGGCAACCTTTAAATCAGAGACTAAAGCCAAATCATAAGAGAGCTGAAACTTGTGTCATATTGAAATGCAAGCTATGTACTAGCCTTGAAGTACATATTATGCATTTGCTTTGCAGAGGATTATGTTTTTTCCTCCACTGATAGGACCAGATGTTGCTGTTAATACATCTGGGGAACACATTTTTCTTTGTTTTGGTGTCATTGATGAGAAGATGCTGTCAATTCTGGAAAAATGCCAATTGTATTTCTCAAGTTGTAGAGGGCACAAGGAAGGTAGGTAGTTAATTACAGAATGGAATTGCAGTGTTTTACATTATCAAATCTTTTCAGAACTTTGACCAAGCATTCACATTATGGTATGCTAAATTATTAGTCAGAAAACCTACAATTCCCAACAATATTTAATGAGTACTGGGTGATGTGTCTTTCATCTGGCATTCTTAGTGTATTTCCTGGAGAAGATTTTAAAATTCAGTCATGTGAGTTGATAAATTAGATTCAAATACTGACCATTTATCTGTTTTCCTTCTGCAAACTGGGAATAAATGAGTCATTTGTTTGTCTCTGTGAGACAATATGATATAATGGAAAAACTATATTAGCAATCATAATGTAAGAGTGTTAGTTGTAATTTTGTAAGACCTTGACTCATGGCCTTATTTTTCAGTCTTTTTTTCTTAAATTATGAAAAAAGGCTGACATAATAATCTCTGAGGCCTTTTGATTTCTAAGCATCTATGAAGTTTGTTACTTTTGACATGGAAATAAAAGTAATTTACATCATACTTCTTTAGAACAGAAACTCTATATTTAAAATGCGTTCCATTCTAACCTTATCCAGCTCCTCAATCTTTTACTCTTCTACTTGACATTATGTGTTGAAATAAATTTCTACCATAGAAAACTGTTCTGTATAAGTTTTTATAGTCTTATTGCAATGTTTTAAAATGTGTATATAGAAAATAATAGTCTCATTATGATAGCCCCATAGTTGTTATTAACAGTAACATTCTTCTTTTAGAGAATCATTAAAGTCATTCTTCTATTAGAGATAAGGCAATGGAAATGTTCAATGAATGTTATGTTTGGATCTAAAAATATCCCCCAAAGACTTCATGTGTTAAACTATGTTCAGAAGTGGAAAGATTAGATTATGAGAGCTGTAAACCTTATCAGCAGATTAATTCAATTGGTGAATTAATAACTTGAATGGAACTACGGGGTTGTAACTGTATGCAGAGGAAGTTGGTCCCTGGGAGCATGCCTTGGACTATAACTTGTTCCTGACTTTTCTCCTGTTCTTGCTACTTCCCAGATACCGTGAGCTAAGCAGTTTTCCTTTGCCACACCTTCTGCCATGATATTCTGCTCACCTAAGTCCCAGAGCAATGGAGTTGACTAACAATGGACTAAACCTCTGAAATTGTGACCCCTCCCAAACAAACATTATCTCCTCTAAATTGTTTTTTTTAATCATATATTTGTTCAGAGTGACAAAAAGCTAACTAAAACAGTGAACTACCTGAAGTTTGCCGGTTATTATCATGAAAAGAACCCAATGTTGAATCCGCATCATTTATATTAAATATTCAAAGTATATCTGTCTATTCTTTCTGTAAACTTTAGAGTGAGTCAAATTTCTTACTTCTGTTGTAGTCTTTGTGGTTGGCTAGATAAATTCTCCCAGGGCATTCCACTAGTGATCTTCTTGAATGTATAGTTCAAGGCCCACAATGCCACAGTTGATATATAGTGAAATAATAACAAAATTAAATATTGGGGGGAATTACAAACTCTCTGTTATATTATAAGTCACATAAAATTTATCAAAACAGGAAAGTTTTCAATAAGGATTTAAATTACAAACCTTTTTATAGAAAGTTAAAATAATTGTTAAAAAGAAGAAATAGCAGGCCTATGATACTAGGCTTTATATCTTGCCCTTAGGATGTGGGTTTGGGTACATTAAAGCTATTCTATGTTTTAATTTCTTCATTTTAAAAATAATGATGGGCCAGAGAAGCATTAATACCTTTGGTTTCAAACTTTTTAGACTTTTTAAAAAAAAGTTCAGTCAACTCTTCAAATAATATATCATGAAGAAAGAAAAAAATTGCTGATTTTGGTATAGCTTGATTATATTCCCCCAAAGGTACATGTGATTGGGCATTTGGTTCTCAAGATAGTGGTATTGTGAGGTGGTGTAACTTTAAGTAGGAGGTGCCTAGAAGGAGGTCTTTAGATTATCAGAGGAATGAGGTATTTCTCATGTGACCCTTTGATAGGTCTCAAAAAGTATTGTTATAAAAGGAGCAAACCTGCTCAAATCATCTGTCTTTACTTCCTGTGTTAATATTTAATCTGCTTGCTCCATAATGCATGCCCATTATTGCTATGTACCATGAGGTGGTGCAAACAAAAATCAGTCTTTGCTGAGCTTGTGCTGTGACATTTGGTTTTGAACCTGCAGAACTATGAGTTAAATAACCCTTTTTTCTCCATAAGTAACTTTTTTCAGGTGTTCCATTACAAGACAACAAACTGACTTATCTAGCAATTCATAACATAAATTATGTTTTTTCTCAGTAGATGTACAAAAACTATAGGATTAAAAGCTTATACCATCTATTCTATTCTTAGAACATCCTCTGAACAAAATACCTAACAAGAACAACTTAGAAGAGAAAAAGATTATTTGGCTCACATTTCTAGAGGTTTCAGTCCATAGTTAAAAGACTATTGCTCTTGGCCAGAGGTGAGGCAGAAAATCATGTTGGAAAGACATGGCAGAGGAAAGCTTGTCAGGCCATGGATACTAGGAAGCAGAGAGGGAGGAAGGGGGAGAGAGAATGGGAGGGGTTGTACCAGGGGCATGGGGAATGGGGAGATAAATTCTTCCAGGGCATTCCACTAGTGATCTTCTTCCAGTTGGGTCCCACTACTGAGTACTCCATTCAGCTATAAATGGATTAATATATTTTTTAGATTAATTCTCATATGAGGTCAAAACCTTGATAATTTAATCATTACCTAAAAACCTCACCTCTGAGCCTTTCTGCATTGGAAACATTGTTTTCAACACATGACCTTTTAGTGTCATTCCAGATTTAAACCATAACAACTTGGTTTCAGTAATACTGGGCTTCTGTATTTCTCTTGTACAAACAACTCTATTTTACTTTTTCCAAAATGGAGTTACCTTCCATTTTCTTGTTGTTTTAATTCCAAGACATCAAGTACCACTTATGGCAGCTTGATGATCACAAAAATGTATGCCTCTAACCATGACTTACTTCTTGAACTCTGGTTCTGTATTTTAAAAAGCCTATTAAACATTTTATGGTAATGTCATTTGTGCATTTCAAACTTAGTTTATCCTGGTAGGACGTGATTTATTTTCCAATATACCTTCTGCCTCAAATGTTAGCCTATTCTCCACTTTTTATTGATATTTCATGACATTTTATTCAACTATATCCTGAAAGTTTTAATATCTTTTTCTCTTTCTCTGTCCCACTTTCCATTTCCCATGTCACATAAGATTCAATTTGTGTAAAATTTTCTTTGCTAACTCTTATGCATACCCTTCTCTTTGCATGCTTATTCTTGTAACAAATCCTTCTTCCTTCTTGTTACAAGTATTTGTTTCTGTGATGGGACCCTTCACTAAATCATGAATGTATGAAGGTCATAGACAAAGCCTTAGAAACACTGTGACTGTATTGCAAGTAGAACCATGTTTTATCAATAGGAATATTTCATATATATGGATTTATTATGATTTTAAGCTTTTTTTGGAGGGGTAAGATTTGTGTTTTATTTACTTATTCTAACAAACCACAGCTGTTAAGTCTGACAATGCATGTTTCTGACTTTTGGTTATACAAAGAAATTATAACAATCACAATCACAATGGTTTTATTTTTTAATCATCTATTATTAAAAAATACTTAAATCAACATAAAATGTGCCAATGATAGCTAAAATTAAATCAATATTTAAAATAAAAAATGGTCAAAATATCATGCCTGTAGTACTAATCTCAATGTAATATTAATTTTGTTACACAGGTGTCATAATATTCAAACATTTGATATAATAACTACTTTTAAATTATAACTGAATGCTATGTAATTTTAATTAATAATATACTGTTGATGGGATCTTAAATTAATACAATCAATTTGAAAATAAGTACAGATGTTCTACAAAATACTAGGAATAAAACCATCATATGACCTAGTTATACTACTCTTTGCTATATAGCCTAAAGAATTAAAGTCATAAAGCTAATGTTACATGCATACCCATGTTTAAAGCAGCACAATTTATAATAGCTAAACTATTGAACCATCCTAGGTGTCCAACAATGGACGACTAAATTAAAGAAAGGTGTGGTACATACACAATGGCATTTTATTCATACAAAAGAATAAAATTATGTCATACACAGGAGAATGTAAGAAACTGGAGAACATTATGGTAAGCAAAATAAGCCAAAGGGTCAAGAGTCATATGTTTTTTCTTCTATGTGAGAGTTTGAGAGAAAAAGAAAGAAAAAGAGGGGGCTTGAATCTCATTCAAATCCATGGGAGATCAGTGGAGTAGAGGACAGGGAGCAGGGGAGCAAGACAGAAAATGAAAGGAGAAATACTGGGGAATGATATTGGCCAAATTATAATGTTATATCGTATGCTTGTATGAATATGTAACAACAATTCCCACCATTATGTACAACTATATTATGTAAATTTATCAACCTCCACATGAATCTGGCACTAAAGCCAGAAAAAGTACAACATCCTTAACCTAATGTAGCCACTTCACTACTTGGCTCATCTCTGCCCTCAGATGAAGTCCAATTTCCTTAGTACCTGGCTTTCTGCTCACTCATCCAGCTTCTACTCTCAGCCCCAACAAAGTGAGCACATGGTCACATATTTGCAGTTTCATTTTTTTTTAACCTGCATAATTTCCTAGCATTCAGACTTTTGCTTGTGTAGTTTTCTTTCTCTGAAAGATAAAATTCTTCTTTGTAGGGAAAATTTGCTCTTACTCCTTTCTATGACCGGACCATTAAAATCTCACATGTATGTATATATGAATTTCTCCTGAGAACTCTTTCTCAATTGACATCTCTCTCCCCTAACTTAAGTACAGGCTAGTCATTTGTTTGGTGGACTCTCATAAGTCTGTTCTTCTTTATCTTGCCATTTCTCTGATTTTTTTTTTAAATTCCTCAGTAGCAGTACTTATTTTTGCCCTAGCCTTATTCAATTGCATCCTTAGTGTCTGACAATATTTAAAATAGATCCTGAATTAATGTTCTTTAGTGAAATGAATTACAGTTTTCATAATTCGTCCTAGATTTATCTCTTTAAAACTCATTTAATTATTGGTGAACTTGATGAACCTTTATAATTTTAGCTTGTTCTCATACTTATGATTTGATAGTTCAAGGGTTCATGATCTATGAGCCAGAAATCTGTCATGCAAGTTAGGCATTAGGATCACATTTTGAACCCAAAGTAATAGAAACTTGATATTCTTGGGTTTTAACATTGGCAGCTTCAACAATGATTTTCTTATTATCCAGAAGGCTAATAAAAAATGACAATATTTGTACAGTGGCTATGATATCAATTGGAAAAAAATAAATTTTAGGCTGATTTGAAGAAAGGAGTCACTTAACTAATTGTTGAGGCTACTTTGACTTTCTAGCTTCTGACTCTCAGTATGGCTTTATTTTTCTACAAGGCAATCATGTCTGTAAAACAATGGTTTTGGAGAAAAATCAAGTTTTGGGAGTTGCTTATGATTGAAATAAAATTTAGGAATTATAATTCTTAGTTTAAAGAAGAAGTTTTATGAGGAAAATAAGGTATAAATGGTATTCACATCTCCAATAATTTCTGGGACAAGTTATTAAGGAGGGGGGAGGGGAAGGAAAAGAAATGAAGGAAAAGGAAATGAAGAGAGAGGACAGGCATAGTAATATTTACAAAATTGACATTTACAAAACTATCCAGCTGTATCAGCTACAAATATCAAAAGTTTATTTTATAAAGGCACCATTGACAGTGGTTCTACCACAGAACGATAAATGTGGTAAATAGAGAAAAAAATATAATTAGACTCTGACAATTCCTGTGAGAATTATGGTTTTCCATCTTCACTAGCTTTGGAGTAGGATATAAAGCATTGTAATGTAAAGAACTTTAAATTCTAAGCTAAGTGAGGCCTTTTGTACTTACAATTTTCTAACGTTTTGTTTGGTTTCACACTGCTTCCTTGAAGAACATTTTATCACATTTCACTTTTCCAATAACACATTCTTTTTCTTTGATTGAAGAAGTTCAGTGGCTCTCATATTTTGAGATCCTTTCTCCTTCCTGCCAAGGCCTTCATCATTACATGAAAAGTGTATCACTGCTAATGAAATCCCAAATCCTATGGTAAAATTGTATTGACTTAAACAAACAAGGCTCCAAGGTCATATACTAATTTAACTGGTTCTCTCTTTAATGGTGACTTCAGTATCAGATTAGGCAGTCAAATTCTCTGTATTGATAGAGCAATAAAAAAATCATTCCACATATGATTGTTATATGAAGATTGTCATAATTTCCATGGAGATCTGGAATCTAAATTGAGGAGGATTAAAAAGAAAATATTTGATAAGTAGGATGATTTGGGGACTAAATCAGTATAATGACAAATTATTACAAATTACCACTTTTGGATATTGAATTAGAAACAATTTCAGCAAAATTAAAAAAAAAACAATTCAATTTTCAAATACATAATAGTAACATATTATATGCTGAAATTATCTCCAAAAATTTAAAAATTTTACATTTGATAAATTATATTGAGTAAATTGTGGATTGTATAAACTATATATCAAGTATATATTAAAAATTAACCTGTAACAATTTTAAAATATTTTAGGTAATATACTTAAAATAGTCAAATATAAAATATTCAATTAATTTTAGTATTCAACATTATTTTTTGGATGTTTCTCTATCAGAAAAACAGCCACATGACTGTGAATAACACTCTATGATCATGCTGCAATGTATGTAAATACAATACATATTATAATATTAATGACTGAAATATATATTTAAAAATATTTACTTTTCGTATATATTTGTTATGAATTATATATTAAGAATAACTTGCATGCTTCTATTAAGAGTAGTTGATACAAGATTTTGAATTATTTCAAACTCTGTTACTTGATATTTTCAATGGAAAAAATGATCAGAGAGAATATGCAGGTTGGAATTAACAGTGTAGAATTGATGCAGTAGTGTCTATACAGAATATGCACATGCATATGCCCCAATAATCATCAAACACCAAAAACACAACTGCTGGAAATTCAATGGAACCTAGAGTCAAGATATCCCACAAGAATATTACTAAAAAATAGGATCAATGAATTTTAATGCAGTAATAGAGGGTAATTTCCTTCCTGATCTGCTCTAGTTTGTCAGTTGTAATGAGATTGTTACATTGGTACTAAGGTATTAGAGTACATAGGCAAAATCTGCACCAGATTTGGACACATTTGCAAGTGACATGAAGATCTTCATAGGAACCCACTAATTCTGATATTCAAAGCAGTAGGAGGCTCATTCAGCTTGATATTGGATAGTAGCAACTAAACCCTAATTATGCAAACACTCTTGACTTCAGAAGTATATTTTTTTAAAAAAATTTCTTCCTAAACTATCACTTTATTTCACAGGGTCTGGCTAAATTGCTTATCCTGGCCTTGATATTAAATTTCTCCTGTTTATTATTCCAGAGTAACTGGGGTTATAGGCATGCACCACTGCATCCAGATTTCTTCACATAAATATCCTAACCCCTTTTATTTCAAATTTCCATCCGTGTTTTTTTCTACTTTTTATTGCAATCATATTGATGGTGCCTATGTTCTATCCAGATACATTTCTTAAACACACACACACACACACAACATACAATATCATATACATATAAATATGTCTTTTATTGAATTTAAGAAATTAAACAAGCAAAAAATCAAAATGTACATAATTCCTGTTGTCATTTATGCACTTAATGTTACTATGAAGAGAAACTGAGAATTAACAATAAATAAATAAATTCATATTTGGAAAGCAGGTTGTGCTTTGCTCTGGGTTACCCCATG
Source organism: Marmota flaviventris (assembly GCF_047511675.1). Lineage (NCBI taxonomy): Eukaryota > Metazoa > Chordata > Mammalia > Rodentia > Sciuridae > Marmota > Marmota flaviventris. The sequence continues at coordinate 46,659,333 of NC_092504.1, read as the reverse complement.
ATATATACAACAGTGATTTTCAGTCTGTGCCTAATCCTGAATTACTCTATTTTTCTAAAGCAATAGTTTGAAATAAGTTACTCCATTTTGAGTATGGGATTACTCTATAACATGGTAGTACAAGTAAACAACCAACATCTATCTTTGGTATAAGATGGGCAGTCACAATATTAATTCTGAATACCTATAACACTAAACAAATATATATATATATATATATATATATATATATATATATATATATATATATATGAACATAGAAAGATGGAGGCAGAGATTAGAATTATTCACTCCCAAGCATTGCCCACAACCATAGGGCATGAACTAATAAATAAATTAATTGTGCTAATAAGAATGACTGCCTGTGAACATATAAAATTAATCAGAAGTGCATGGATTCATGGGTGTATCAAATTCATATTGAAAAAAACAGGTCTACAAGATTATTGAACACACCAAACCACCAAATGATGCAACCCACTCACTTCAGACCCATAAAGGGAGAGGTACCCTAAGACTGGAGACAGTGGCAACTTGACCCTGCCACCTAGGCACTTACCTTATCTGGGAAAATTGCCACAGCAACAAACCTCCTCTAAATTTCTTGCACCATACTTTAAGAGAGTGTGGTTTCCCCTGTGGCTTCCCCTGCCAGTATTGATCACGAAAGTCCCAGTCCAAGCTGATATATCTATCTATCTATCTATCTATCTATCTATCTATCTATCTATCTATCATCTATCTATATTTGTAAAAAGTGTCATATGTAACTTTAATGCTCTGATTATCCAGAATTAATATTGTAACTGCCTGGCTTATAAATACCAGTTGACACAAAAGTTTTTGATGAACTGGCACTGATGAAAGTAGTGTAGGCTGTGAATTTATTGTCATTCAATTAATATTGATATAGTTGAAAGACAAACAGTTTTGGTCTACTTTAATGGCATAGCATGCTCACATCATACTGAGTCAATCTAACAGATTGACCCATGTTCTTTTGAAAAGCTATTTCCAAGTAATAACTCATGATACCTGTGAATTTTTACCTTCTCTGGAGAAGTTGTCTATGCACATGCAATATTTTAGGAATCTTAAGAAAAAATCAATCTGAATTTATTTTCCAGTGGTTGTCTAAAGCTTATGACTATTGAAGATGGGAAAATAAAGGGACACAAAAAGGAGATATAAAGATGAGGCAGAAATTAAAGTTATTCACTCCTAGGTGTTACCCACAGTCATGGGAAGCAAGTAGATCAAACAAGGAACACATTTTCCCTCAGAGTCTTCAAAGTAGATCAATTCCACAAACACCTTGATTTGGAACTTTTGTCCTTCAGAACTATGAAATATTATTTTTTGTTGTTTTCTGATATGATTTGTGGTAATTTGTTATAGCAATCCCAGAAAGCTGACATTGAAAGTACACTGAGATGTACTATCCAGTGAAATAGGAAAGAGGTTTAGACATATGCAGGTATTTTACAAAATTATAGGGCTGGTGTAGAGCACTGTCTAGCATATGTGAGCATTGGAGGCATTGGGTTCGATTCTCAGTACCACATTTAAATAAATACATTTTTAAAAATAAAGGTTCAGGTTCATCCACAACTAATATGTGTGTGTGTCTGTGTGTGTGTGTATATATATATATATATATATATATATATATATATATATATAAGAAATTTCATATATATATATATATATGTATGTATAAAATTAGAGATTTATGTATCTTAATGAGTATATGACATTTAATCAAAGATCTAAAAGAAGCAAGGGTAAGCCATCAGATAATTCCAAATTCAAATGCATTTCAAATACAAAGAAGTATATGGCTGTACCTTATAGAACAATAAGGAGAGGATGGGTGGGCCTATTTGAGTGACAAGCAAGGGGATATAAAATCAGTGACAGGCTCAGTCTGCTTCACAGAGTGTCATGTAGGTAAGAATAAATATAAGGCAATATAGGTTGTTGGAATATCATATACAGAAGAGTGACATGTTATTATTGAGATCCTGTGTTGAGGATGCTTTTTACATTTTTATTCTTTTTGTAGTTGTAGATGGACAACATGTCTTTATTTTATTTGTTTATTTTTATGTGGTGCTAAGGTTCAAACCCAGTGCCTCACATGTGCAAGGCAAGCGCTCTGCGACTGAACTACAGCCCCAGCCCTGTTGAGGATACTTTTGTTTGAAAGGGGCTAACTCCAATAATAGATAGTTAAAGAGCTATTACAGTAATCTAAATAAAACAATGGTAACTTTGTGCAAGGTGATAGGACCAAGATACAAGTAATAGTGGTGAAGAGAAGGTCAATTTCCAGATACGTTTTCAAGGTAGAACCAATAGGATATAATAATAATATTGTGTAATGTGAGAAAAAAAGAGTTAAGATAGAGTCAATATTTGTGGTCACATTAGCTGTAAGAATGGAATAATTTAGTGCATGGAGGAAAAAGCAAGAGGAGTATGAAGAGAATTAACAATTTGGTGTTAGTCAAGATAAGGTTGCAATGAGCTGCTTTTCCATTCCCTTACTGGATTAGTCCTCCAATATTACTTCAAGCAAGACAGGTTCATCTCCAGATCTGAATTCTGTCTTCTAGATGATGCTCCAAAAAAAATCATATGGTCAAAATATCAATTTTCTTCTTTTTAAATATGTCACTAATTTTTTTTCTTCGGTCAATATTTCTTCTGTCAATTATTCTGTCAATAATGACTTCACTATTTATCCAGTTAATAAGATTATAAACCATCACTGATTGTGGTGGTTATTTTATGTGTCATCTTGACTAGATTAAGGATTCCTAGAGTTTTATCTAAACATTTTTTCTGGATGTGTCTGTGAGGATGTTTCAAGATGGGATTAGCATCTTGGTTGGCAGTCTAAGTAAAGTTGATGCTTTTCCCAGTCTAAGGTGGGTTTCATCAAATCTATTGAAATCCCAAATAGAACAAACTGGTGGAGGAAGGAAGAACCTCCTTTATCTCTTTTTCTCCCTGACTGCTTGATCGGTGCCCTTGGATCTAGAATTACCACCACTTGTACACCTGGTTCTAAGGCCTTCACACTCTGTCTAGAATTTGCACTAAGTCTCTTCCATTTTCAGGCCAAAGAACTTGTATGACATTTTATATCATTGATGGTCTAGGTTCTCAGGCCTTCAGATTCAGGCTGGGAATATCTCACCTGGTTCTATAGTTTGTAGGTGGCAGATTGTGGGACTTAGCCACCATAATTACACGAACCAATTTCTTATAAGAAATTCCTTTCTAGACATTTTTGAAGCTCACATATGCTTTGTAAATGCATTGTGTTCAAAAACACAATGTGAAAGACAAAGAATACCCCATACATCTTCAATGTTGGCAAACTTTGCGCCACATTTGAGAATCATCAAAGAGAAAAACATCAAAGTAGAGAGTGTCAGTGAAAATAGTAAAGAACTGCCAATTTCTATTCATCCATAAAAAGCAATGAAAAAGAGCATAAATGCCAGAATCAACTTCATCAGAATTCTGGAACTAATCAAAACCTTGCAGTAATCTAGGAAGTGCTTGCTTAAGAAAAATGGCTGAAACTTTGCTAGAACAGTAAGACTTGTATCATTTTAATTTACCCTAATTACTTTCCTATTTGAGTAGTATAATTGAAGATAACAGAAACTATTTCTAGTACTGGGGAGAATACAGTGGGGTTTATTCTCAAATAATTGTCCTTATTTGATTTGTCTGGTGACTTCAAAGTCAAAGCTTCCCCAAAGCTTTGTCTAGATTTTTGGTGCAGAATTCTCCCTATACTAAAGTTTATCTGGGAGATGTGGAATGGCATTGGTTGAAAGCAGGTAAATAGATAGTAATTGGGGCAAACAGCAGCCTAACTAGAAAGCCTGGGTTAAAAGGTGTGGGGATGAGATGTTTTGGGGAATTAGTTTTGGGAAGCTCTATGAGTCTTGGGAATCTCAAAGGCAGTGTACATGCTCAGGTAAAACATGAGAAGACACTTACTTCTGGGTAATTTTGAGGCTCTGTACAAGCAGGAAAATGATAAAATTAGAGTTTAAACTGGCTGTTTTTGTGTTGAAGATATGCACCAACACAGATGGAACCCTCTTTAAAGACTGGGAACATTCTTTGTTCCAGGCTTAAAAGAAAATATCTGTCCAATCATTAGCTGATCACTAAATCAATAGAATATTTAAATGGGAAGATGCTTCCAACACTACAAGATGGTGATATAGTCAATAATAAATACCTTATTTTTAGACTCCCCAATACAATATACTTTTAACACTATCACTATTCTTCATGTGACATGTATATAATCCCGCCTGTCCTGGCTGCTGTAATTATTTTGTTCCTCCATTTATTTCAACTTATGTTGATTTGGTAATATCATAGTATAGCAGAATTTCAGTTATAACAACCTAGAGACAAACTATTTTAGCTTCCTCTTGCCTTTCATAGTATCATTGAGACCATTCAGTTTATCCAACTGCATCCCCAAGGCAGATTTCTTTCTTCTTGTTGTTTTATAACTCTAGCAATATAAATCTCTGTAGCTTTTAAATTAACAATATAGTAATTTACTAATTAAAAGACTGTAGTTTTCAAAATGTGGACACTGTATATTCACAAACATATTAAGAAAAATATTAATTTTACTAATTCTGTAATCTTAGATTGAACATGCCATGATTGATATGTTGCAACTATAATATTCTAAAAGGGGTCCAATCCATAGGGACAAGACACAGCACGATTTTGAAAAGAAAAATAGATATATACACATTATATTTCATGTACATTATTGATATACATATACTAATTTTAGGATCTCATTCTGAATATTTTGGGAAATAGCTTTATATTGTTTTGCATATTTCAAGTCTATTCTTTTATTCTTCCATTGGACCACAAGAATAGTATCAGAAGCAATGAAGTAAGTAAGATAACTTAATTTCATTAAAAGTTTTAACTTCTGTTCAAAATTAAACACTTTTTTAAAAAAGTCAGTGTTCTGAAAGTTAGGCTTTGGTATTTCAACAGGGAAATTTATTATTATTTTTTTTTGGTTTCATTTCTTTCATTTAATTTCACACAATATCCTAAAGGAATGGCATATGTTCACTCCTTTGGAAGTTATTTTCCCCATATTGAAAGATAATTTTTCTTCCCAACCAAAAATTAGTGTAAATTATTACTATCATATATTTAACCAAATGAGGGTAAGACTACCTCAGAGGTTTTAAAGGTGACAGGTCACCATTTGGTTTGTTCTTTGACATATAAAAATATATGAGATGATAAATACATACTATATATATTTTTACTTCTTTTTTTCTCCATAGCAACACTTGCATAGTAATTATTGATTGCATGCAATATTTAAAGAATATAATCTCAAAGGAAAAGTTTGGAGATTAAGTGAATATCTAATTAAAGTGTATTAGATGGCTTAACATTAATTATAAAATTCATGCACATTAAGTATTACTTTTCTATTGATGCATAAAATATTCTTATGATATACATACTAATGAAAACTTAATGACTAGCAAGATACAAATCTCAGAAATCATTTTCCTTTATGTTTAATAATATTTTACCTATGAATTTGAGATACTATGTTCAAAACAACTACCCAAACACCAACAAAAGTAAACTAACATTTTCTTAATTCATAACTAATTTTTTCATAGTGATAAATATACATATTTCAAAAGTAAATGTTATTATGTTGCAAGAACTTTTTGTATATTAAAGAAAGAAGCACTTTAGGCAATCAGTGAAGCTAAGTTTGATTTCTTTATGGATTGAAACTTCCAAAGTACCAAAGTGGTTAATAACTGAACATTCCAAATAGGAAATAATAGAAGAGAGTAGTGGGGACAGGGCCCTCCAAATTTAACAAGGAATCAAATCTTCAGGCAGGACTTCTGTTTTATATTTTTGGCTTCAGAAGTAATGAATACCAGTCCACGAAGGCAAAGATTAGTTTATTAATTGATCATGAGACAACCCCCATATCCCAGGTTTAGGCTAGAAAAATTTGTAACTACTATGTAGGCTCTAAGTCTGGCCAACAGCAATAACTCTCTCACAAATCAATTTATAAACCCAGAAATGATTTGTTTATTTTCCATCATGCTTCTTGTCTCCTGCACACTTAAAACTAGATGCATTTTGTGGGATATGATATAGCCTAAATTAATAGTTTTCTTCATTCTTCATATGCCTTCTGACTTGTGAAATTGGAAGATGATAAAGTTAAAAAGTTAGTAACATAACCTAACCCATAAATTCTCTGCAAACTTATTACATTTTCACTTACTTAAAACAGTTAAGAGATTCATTGCCAAACATGTACAGTTTTCAATAAAATGAGTAAACAGCAACAATAAATTAACAAAACCAAAATGATAAGGCAAATTAGGCTTTTCATTTGCAGCAATATGTTACATAAGTTATTTTACCATAAGCCTCAGTTTTCTTACCTGTAAAAATATGGAGAGGGGTTGTTTGTTTCTTCAGGGTTTGCTGAAGGGATTAAGTCAATCAATGGCATATGCAATGAATATTTTCTAAAGATACTCATCTAAAAGCTTTGTAGAAACCATAAACGTATGAAAAATGGTGGTGGTTTTTTTCCCATATATCCTTAAGTCTTAGTGCTGTTTTATTCTATAAAGCAATTCCTATCTTGTATTTTCCTCTTAGTATGTTGTCCAGCATGTACTGCTGAGTAGGGAGAAAATATTTTACAGCTACATTAACATCATATGGCCAGTAAGGGTTATTTTGTTCACTCTGGAGTCATAATTTATGACATCAGTTTTTTATTAGTTTGAAGGAGTCAATACTAGTATTCCCTGTGCACTAATATGGTCAGACTTATTGTTGGGAAACTGCTATGAAGTTCTCAATGAATAATATTCTATAAACATAATTTGATGATATTTTAATAGCAAAGGGTTGGTAATAATTATGCTTTCCAATGTGCTGAGTAGAAAAGCTCTTTAATGTCTTATGCTCTTGAGGTCTTAATGCTGCAAGATGACTCTTGCTAAATATTTGGCAGGGATTCACCACTAGGAAGTTAACTTTGTGCCTTCTATTTGTGTGTGCATGTATTTTCCAAACGTTGAAACATCTTGTCTCATCTCTAGTGTGATGCAGTGGTGACACCACTTAATTACATGCTCATCAAGAAATAATATGACAGCAATTGCAGTAGACAAAGCAGTGAAAGTAGATAATTTCCTGCAACACTCTTACCAGCCATTAAAACAGAATCTATGGAAAAATAAAATTGAAGCAAATTCATTGTTCTTTGATAAATACATGCATTACTTCAAGGAAAAAATAAAGCTGTTGAATTTAATCACTTTTAAAATACCTTATCATATTATTTAAAGTTCTTAAAGTTATTTTTCTGCTTCTCCTGCAAGTCTTTAACTTTACCCTATATCTGCTTTATTTACTCCCTATCAAAATAGTCCAATTTTATGAACCCAAGACAGTAGTAAACCTAGTTTTTATCATTAATAAAGTATGTTGCCTGACATAAATTTGAGAATTAATGGAAAAAAGGCAAAAATAGATTAGGATTTAATGGACCCATATTAATTATTAAAGCTTTTTATAAAGCAAATTTGAGATTTTTAAAGGCAGACTGGGAAAATTTCCATGACTCTAAGAAATTAAGCAGGGTTTCTCGGACAAAAAGATATTCTCATTTCTCCTTACCCTTTGTTTAATGATGTGGAAAAGTGTAAGTTGACCCATTGGCCAATGAATATTTTTCCAGTTACAACAAGTTAATTTTAGCCTATATGTAAAATAATTTTAAAATGTATGTTATGAAGTCTCTGTTTTGGTAAAAAATATTATATTATATTTTGAATCCCACTCAACTTGATGTTTTCTTATAACCTAAAGCTTATTGATGGGAATTGAAAGCTGCACTGCCAATGTAAACAAAATGATACAACTCCAAATAAATTATTTTTGCTAAATCATAAAAAAATTAGAAACATGATTGGTATAAAAAATTAAACATTTATAGTTTAGGCTAGAGAGAGAAAAATATGCATGTATGAAAAGAACAAAAATTCAATTTTATTCATATCAGATTTATGTTTCTAGGATAATATTCTAATAAACTAGAAATGTAAAATATTCTTTAAAGATAGCTACAAAACTAACTGCTTATAAAGTTTGACATTTAATAATACTTTGGGATTCTAAGGAAAAAACCTAGCCTGTAAAATTTTGTCTCCATATTTAAATCTACATATACACACATATATTTATACTTAAGGAATTATATTAATATACATCTAAATGAATATATATGTTTATTATAAATCAATGGAGCACTTTATATAATTTGGGTAACTTTAGATAGATTTCCCAGTTAATTAGTCATAAAAATTATATAAGATAAATAAGTGAAGAGACTGATATTCAGAGATGTTGTAAGTTTATCAGTTATTTTTTATTTTATGAATTATTTAAGAAACATGAAAATAGACTTTTAGACTCACTATAGATGATACAACAAATAAAGCATTACACATGTACTCTTTCTAACCTCAGCCATCTCCCTCCTCTCCAGAGGTAACTACTATGCTCAGTGTATGTTAGTAAATGCATAGTTTTCTATTTACTAATTATATATGTGATTTAAAACAAAATATAATATTATGTTTACATGATTTATTATATAAATAGTTTCAAATGTTGTGTATTTTAATTTTCTTCTTATGCTCATTCTTATGTCTTTGACACTTATCTATATCCATACACAGTTCTCTAATTTATTCATTATGTTTGTTCTGTATTACTAAACTGATCCATATTCAGCAATGTAGTTAATATTTCTTATGCTAATGAACTTTACTTTTTCTCTTTTTAGCTATAACACACACACACACGAATATATAAGTTCACTGCATACTTGAGTTTCTCTAGCAATAGGGCTGTTTGACAGTAGGCATGTAGTTAACATTTCTACTGCTAGGGTACTTTTAGGTTTTCTCTCAAAGCTATCAAAAATAATGCTTATGTGAATTTATAAATTCAATGCATGCATTTGTGAGAGTGCCTCTAACAATATAAGTGTTTTAGGGTAGACATGTACATATTAGCTATATTAAATATTACGAACTTCACTGTATAACAGTTTGCTATCATATATCCCACAAACAACATATAAAAAATTTTTAATAATTCCATCTTAAATTTATTTGCTCTTAGAGTTTAGCACAATTCAGTCTGGAAAATACACAAAAGAAGTCCCATATATTTTTTTGCTTTATAAATATAGTTAAGATTCATTTAAAATTCAGCATAACCATTTATATTAAAATGACAACTCTTAATTATATAATATAATTTAATATATCTATCTGTCTTTGAAGTTTGTTTCTTGAGAAGTTTTACATCAATAATTCCTCTTCCATTACTAAATTGAAAAGCAAATCATCCCTTTATGCAAAATAGATCGTTCAACCTAACCAATTTACAAACATGTCACATTCTGAATTGTTTGGGATGGGATTGAATTAGATTTTCTACATATGCATTTGTGTCCTTTTTTACATATCAACCTTTTTATTTAACAATAAGTACACTTTTGCAATAAACTAAAAGCACAACACACAAGTTTTAGAGTTAGTTTTGCTTTGGTCTTCTTAAGTAATTTTTTTTTTAAATTTATATAACTTAGTTATTTATCATTTGTATTTCAGCACCAGAAATTTAAACACTATTAAGCATATGGTATGTTCAGAGCAACATGAAATAAATTAAGAAATAAGATGAAGAAATGTGTGAAAATGAGTATTAATAAGTTGAAATGCAAAACATTATTCTAGTGAATGAATTATATTGTAAAATGAAAATATATTTCTAGTACTGACATTTAAAAAGCTTTGGAGTTTTCACACACATCCTTACAAACACAAAAGGAATAACTTACTGAAAAGCAGACACTTAACCTCCTTAGAACCTCCTGTGTGCAGTACAATGTCCTGGCCTGGAATCTGGAAAGACCCATGAGTCAAGAGTAATAGCTCAGATTTGCTTACCAGGAACAAAAGCCTTAGGAGTGATAAAGTGGTGAAAACATTTACATGGTATTAATAATGAATTAATATAGACTGAGCATGGAATGACAGGTGAGTGAGAAACTACTGGCATCAAAGTGTTAAAGATCCATCCACACTTTCAAGATTTTTTTTTTATTCAGAAACACTATCAGAACCAAGAAATACCCACTTACAGCTCTATCAGAAGAAGAGGAAAAGTAATCACTATGAAATATGCCTAGAGCTTTTTTCACAACAAAGGACAATTCTTCAGGGAAAAACACTTTGCCAAACCTTTATTTCATTTGTGGGGAAGATAGTCCTTCACCTCTTGTTCTCTCTAGCCTTTTTGTCTCACTGAAAGATGGAGGAAAAAAAAAATCTATCTATCTATCTATTTTTCTATATCTATCTGTCATTGAAATAACACATGTGAACTTTTCAGTCAGGAATATTAGGTCCCCTAAAGAGATTTAATCATAAGATTAATAATGCTTTCCCTCTGCAACACCTGACCACCATATCAACATGGCTCCAGTATAACAATGGATTATAGCTTAAAGCCTTGCAAGATGAAAGTATTTTCTGAATAAGAGTACTTAATGACAGACAAAATTAAAAGAAGGAAAAAAGGGAAAAGAAAGAAAGTCAAAAGGGAATGTGGGGCCTTGTTCATCTTCATTTACAGCAAATACTAATCACAGCCTAATTTCTAGCATGCGCTCTCTCTCTTTCCTCTCTCTCTCTCTCTCTCTCTCTCTCTCTCTCTATATATATATATATATATATATATATATTTTTTTTTTTTTTTTTTTTTTTTGGGGGGGGGTGGGGTACCAGGGATTGGGCAGGAGCATTTGACCACTGAGCCATGTCCCCAGCCCTATTCTGTATTTTTATTTAGAGACTTTAGAGACAAGGTCTCACTGAAATGCTTAGCACCTTGCTTTTGCTTTTGCCAGCCTCAGGCTTTGAACTCTCAGTCCTTGTGCCTCAGCCTTCCAAGCCATGGGCCTAGCAATATTAGAGTAAATCCTAACTCAAGATTTACATATCTCAATTTTCATTTTGTGGTATGACATATTTTGCTTTCAACAAAAAAAGCACTAAATATATTAAAAGAAAATGTATCATAGTTTGAAGAGACCAAGTGAACAACTTAACCAGACTTACACATAACACAGATGTCAGGATTATTAGACAAGGCATTTAAAATTGCTATGATTAATATGTTAAGGGCTCTAATGGAGGAAGTAGAAAACATTAATGAAGATATGAGAAATATAAGCAGTAATATGGACAATCTAAAAATTGAAAGGAAATGCTAGAAGTGAAGAATTCCATAAGAAATAAAGAATGTCTTCAATGGATTCATCAGTAGATTGGACACGACTGAGGAAGAATTACTGAATTTGAATAATGCAAAGAGAAAATCACATAATAATTATAGAAATGGAACATATAAGAAATGTAGAACTATTACAGGAGGCGTGACATATATCTTCTTGAAATTCCAGAGAAAGATGAGAAGAAGAAGAAGTAATTAAAATAATTGCCAAAAAACTTCCAATTAATGACAGCTGCAAAACCATAAATCCATAAAACTCAGAGAACATCAATTAGAAAAATAAATACATAAATAAAACTGAAAAACAATATAAAAGGAAAAACAATGAAAAGAATAAAAATTATATATATATATATATTCACTTTTTGGAAAACCATAGATCAAAATAAAACCTTGAAAATTCTATGGGTACAGGTTTAGAAGTAACACCATATCTACAGAAAAACAAGGACTAGAGTTACAATAGACTTCTCATCAGTAACCAAGCAAGCAGGAGACAGTACATAGAATATTTAACTTATTGAAAAACATAAGAAAGCTAGAATTTCTTAGTTAGTGAAAGCTTTATGTGGTAGTGAACAAGTAAAAAGACTTTCTCAAACAAATACTGAATACATTACCAGGAGACCTGCCCTGCAAGAAGTAATAAAATAAATTCTTTAGAGAGAAGGAAAAGGATAACCAGAAATTCATAACCACACAAATAAAGGAAGAAGTCAGAATAAATAAAGAAAGGTAAAACAAAATATTTGATTATTCTCAATTCAATTGCTCCAAATCATAACTTCAATCATAAAAGCAATATATTCAGTGTATATAACATGTGGGTAAGTTAAATGAATTAGACATTATCACAAAGATCATCACAAAAAAGTGCACAATTTCAGATACTTCACAAATTTTGTTCTATGTATATCTAGAAAAATGTGGTTGTCAGCTTAATAGATTTGAATTTATCTCAGTAAATTACAGTGTTGAAAATTTTTTTTTAGTTCAAAAACAGTGAACCATATATTTTGGTTCTCACCCCCAAGTCCCTGTGAACTAGGTTTACTCTTCAACTAGATTTATTAAGAATTACAGTAATTGATAGGTAAATAACCATTGGCTGGTAAGATTCTAGTAGTTTCTTATCCATGCACAAACAGGCCACCAGGTACTTAAGCTGCATAAAACCACAGCTGCTTAAAGAAAACACAATTATTATAGTACTATAGATCAGAAGTCTGTAGGCTTAGCTCATTTCTCTGCTCCAAATCCCACTAGGACCAAATCAAGATATGGGCCAGCCTATGGTGGTAACTGGAGGCATTAGGCATTATCCACTTTATATCATTGACAGATTTCAGTTTTGTTTGGTTGTTGGACTGAGATCCTTTTTGCTTCATGGGTGTTGGCTAAGGATGTGCTTATCTTTAGAGGCTGCCTATTTTCCCTTATTTGTAACCTCTTTCTCTATTTTAAAAGCTTGAGCCCTTCTCCTCTTTTGATATTATCTTTTCCTTTGGACTCATTTCTCTTTATTCCACATGTCTTTGACTATTCTGTTCTCTTATTTTTTAGGTTCCATGTTGTTACATTGGGACATGTCAATAACAGAGAATAATCTCAACATAATCACTGTGTCACAATTTAAAAAAATATTTTATAACAAATTTCAAAGAATAAAGAGACAATTTTGAAACTCACAAGAGAAAAGTGACTTCTCATGTACAAAGGAAGCTATATAAGACCATCAGTGGATTTCTCAGAAGAAATTTTGCAGAAGCTGGGTGTGGTGGTGCACACTTGTCAACCCCATGGTTTCAGAGGATGAGGCAGGAGGATGGATCACCAAGGTCAAAGCCAGTCTTAGCTACTTAGCAAGGCCCTAAGCAACTTGAGAGACCCTGTCTCAAAATAAATGAAAATGAATAAATAAATAGGGTTGGTGTTGTGGCTCAGTGGTTAAGTGCCTCTCAGTTCAATCCCTGGTACCTTTCCTCCCCCTCAAAAAAAAAGGAAGAAGAAATTTTGTAGAAGTAAATGGGATGAAATTTCTAGAGAGAAATGAATTGCTATTAGAGTGCTGAAAGAGGAAAACTTCCGTCCAAGAATAAAATAGCCAGCAAAAATGTCCATCAAAATCAAAGCAGAGATTAAAAAAAAATTCCCAAATAAACAAAATCATACCAAATATATCTTCTGACCACAATAGAATGAAACCAGAAAGTAATTACAAAGAGAAAACAGGAAAATTCTCAAACATGTGAGAATTAAATAATTCACTCTTGAATAACCAATGGTCATAAAGAAATGAAATTGGGAATTTAAAAAATATCTCAAGACAAATGAAAACAGAACCATGTCATACCACAGCTTCTAGAATATAGAAAAAGCAGACATCAGAGGGAAGTTACAGTGATCATTGCCCATATTTAAAAACAAAACAAACAAACAAACAAAAAACCTAACTTTTACACTTCAGGGAAATAGAAAAGTACAAACTAAACCCAATGGTAGTGAAAGGAAGGAGATAATAAAAATTAGAGCAGAAATAAAAGGAATAATGGAAAAAAATAGAAAAAATAATCAATGGCAACACAGTTTTTTGAAAAGATAGACAAAATTGACAACTACTTAGAAAAAATGAAAAGAATACAAATAAATTTAAAAAAGAATGAAAAAGAGATGGTACAACTGATGTGCAATTTATTCATATTATCTAATAATCAATTATGAAAAATTTCTAATATTTATGCTTTCTAGTAAGTAAGAAAGTAGTATTTCTCTTTACATTTGTGTATTTTTTTCTCCCCTCATTTATTTTACTGTTGTGTCAAAAGTTAAATTCATTTTTTCAAGCTTCAGATTTTAAGCTTTTTAAAAAACCTATGGTCCTGGGGATTGAATCTGAGAGCACTTTATCACTGATCTGTACCTGTAGTCCTTTTTAAAATTTTTTTTGAAACAAGGTCTTGTTAAAACTTGCTGTGGCTGGCCTCAAACTTATGATACTTCTGTCTCAGCCTCACAAGTCACTGAGATTACAGGTGTGCACAACCATGCCTAGCACAAACTTCAGATTTTAATAATATTATTAATATAATTGTTTGTTTTGTTTTCTTCTTCTAATTCTTTAATTCCTTTCTATTCTGCAACTTAATTCCATGTAGTATAGGACACTTTATTGAAAATTTAAATAATGGTTTATATTAACAGAATTTATATTTTAATGATATTTTTGACAATTTAATATTTCTTATTGTTACCTTTTGTTATCCAGTTGAAAATACACAAAACTTTTCTATTAGTTATTAGCCTTAATGTAATAGTTCCTTCTATAATATGGAAACTATAAAATTCCTCTTTAATATGAGATGGAAATTGGTAATATGATTTCATTTTATTTTGGAAGAAAAGAACATGATAAAAACTTATTAAGAATCCCCAGCGTTGGGTGAAAATCTTTAAAAGTTTGTATTTTTTGGTAAAACATTTTCTTGGATTATGTAGTTAATTAATAATTTAGCAAAATATATCTGCTTGGTAAAGATCTTTAGGATAATTCAAAATTTTAAAAAGCATACCACAGTTGTTTACCTGTCTCTATTGGCACCTAGAGTTGATAATTTGCTCTATTTTCCTCAGACATTATTGTTGTTTATTTGTCTACTAGTGTGTACATTTTCAGTTGTTATTTTTTTTTTTGCATATAGTGTGAATTGGAATTCTGTTTTTTCCCCAAAATTATTGTTGAATAAAACCACCTTAATTTAATTGAAATGAACATTTACAGTTAACAAAGTGTGTTGTAAATTTTAAAATTTTGTTATAGTGTTGTCTTGAAATTTAATGCAATGTTTTAAACAATTTAGCACTGAGATTAATATTTAATTTCAGTAATTAGGAAATACCAGTTATTCTTGTGATAACTTCCATGCTATTTTTAGCTTGATAAAGTTATAATGAATGATTGTTATGTTTAACATTCATTTTCATCAAAACTATCATCTTTTTCTATGTGATCTGACTATATAGTAAATATTAGATCTGATACTGAAATATTGAATTCTGTGATTAAGTTGTAATATTATTTTAAAATAACAGTAAATAGGATTTGAAATGTTTTAAAGTGTTTACATGCATATTAAAAATAAAATTGACCTGTGGTTTTGCTTTATTATGTTTTACTTTTTTGTTAACCATTAACCAAAATCTTAAAAATATTTGAGAATTTCCTCTGACAATTATCTCAAAAAATTCTACTCACAACTTATTGCTTACAAATATTACAAAGAAGAAACCAACACACACTGAGAAATTATTTTGTCTTATAGTTAAATATCTTTTCATTTCTAAATGTACAGTTGTAAGTGTGTTTGTTTCTAAAGCATAATATACATAAAAATCTATGTTTATATCATTAGTTTGCTTTTTATTATGGAAAGTTTTAAAATTTTCTCCATATCCTTAGAAATTTTACATTTCTAAAATCATATTTAAATAAAGACAGTTTTCACTAATACTACATATGTATGTTGGGTTCTTTGAATCTGAATGCTAAAGTTTCTCTTCAGCATAAGTAAATTATTAATTTATTGACCCTCTATTTTTAAAAATGCTTTGTTAGTGCATTATAGTTTTGCATCATAGTGGGCTTCATTTTGGTATACATGTATGGGATATAATTAGCTGTATCTCAGTCCCCAGTGCTTTCTCTTTCCCTCCCTTCCTACCTACCTCTGTTTCCCGTTCTCTACTTTACTGTTGACCCTACACTTTTCCAACTTTTCATTTCTCTAAGTTTATTTAAAAATCAAAGTACACAAAATTTAACGTTTGCGTTTTCAACCACTGTATCTTTTAACTTTTCTTTGTCATATTTTATTTATTTGTAATTTTGAAAAGTGTTTTCAGAATATTTATCAGCTAGTCTTCCAGCTCAAAAATTGTGTCATATACTCTTTATTCTGTTGCTAATGGCATCTACTATTTTTTTTTAATTTGTAGAACATTCAATTATTATTTTATGATATTCTCTTATCCCTTCCTTGGAAGTCACTAATTAAACTGCAAATGATTTTCAGTTTCTCCATTAACTTTTTTATTGTTTTTGAGAAAAATCAAAGTAATCAAAAGTTGTTTTGAAATATGGTATATACATTATCAAACAACCAAAGATGTAACTAGAGGATTTGTCAAATATTTGGTAAGAATATTCAGGGATATATGGGTTTATATAACACTGGCTATACTTCCTTTTAAAAAATAATCAAATAAATTCATGCTGTCAAAACTATCACTGTATAGAGAAAAAAGATAGTTTATTAAAATTTTTAAGAGGCAACCAACATATTTATTATTTAAAACGTATAAAAGTATTAGAAAATATGAAATGTTATCCATGTATAAAGTTGCCACATCATTAAAGAGTAACAAATCAAATATACATAAGAATTGGAAAAATAATGTAACATGACCAAGTAAGCCTTCTCTGTCCCCATCAGGAAAATGTAGAAATGTTCAAAATTACTATGATTTTTACAATAGTACTTTAAAGGAGAAAAAAATCTGATAAACATATTTACACACAGTATTTATTGGTCAGTAAGTCTTAAACCATGAAGTACATCTAACTGGAGCCTAACAAGGCTCTGGTGCTTGCTAGTTCTTGTATTCTGGGTGTCAATTGACACTCTGAGTGTCAATTCCCTATGGTGTTTTTTGAAAGAATTCAAAGGAGTAATTCACATAAAATGCTTGTAACACTGGCACATAAAGGCATTATTAAGTTTCACCTGCTATTACCATTATCATCATTGCCACTAAAGACAGGATGTGTCAGTGATGTCTGCCACCATCACTTTCTTCAGCATTGTTATGAATATTTTAGCTAATACAATGAGGAAAGAAAATGAATGTACAGGAAACCAAAGACCTGTTACAACTATTAAAAGAGAGTAGTACTGCTATAGTTACACTCAGTGTAAATGCGCGATTTTAAAAATTTGATACAATCTCTTAAAAATGAGATAAAGAAGGGGATTTCTTTTCATAACAGAAATAGTGAGTTTTCTATTTCTAGATCCAAATATGTAAGAAATGTCCAAGAATTTTATGACAACTCAAACAAAATTACCTATAAGTAAAACTAGAAGCTAAATAATTAAAAATCATAACAACTTTGTAATAGATAATTTAAAATATTGAGAATATTCTGTCAAAAATACATTTAATTCAATTTTACTATGATTCTCATATTGGGGGGTGGTATTACAAGAGAACGCTTGTAAAAATTCACTTAGTAGAATAAATGTGAGAACAGCTAATAATATTTTTAAGTATTGGGAGAGCATTGGGAAGAAATCCAGTATTTTTCAGAACAGAGGATGCATGTCAGAGATCAATCAATAGTAGATAAGATTATGCTGCTTCAATTCAGGGAGAATTGTGAAGACGTGTGAATACTGGAAATGCAGCTCTGGTATAACATGAGAAATTGAACAAGCATTGTCAAAATTTTTATCATAACATTAGCATGTTTGAATCTTTAGATTAAAAAATTAAACATTCTTCAAAATACAGTCAAAATTCTGAAAGGTAAGGATTCCGAGATGTCAGGTTTCAGACACATGTGTTCTCCCCAGACACCTTGAGTTAGAATTTCCTAGACTGGAATGTGGTAATCTGTTTTTTAATGAGTACTTCTGGTGATTTCAATATTTGAAGTTTGATCTTAGTTCTCAGAGGATATTATTCCTAAGAAATTGGTTTAAGAAATTGTAAGAAAATGCAGTATTAGCTTCCTCCTTTAAAGATTCTATCACAAGGGACTTAAGGAAAAATAAAATGAGACTCAATATTTAAAAATAAATATTCCAAATTAAACTCCTAAACTTTAAGAGGAATTCAGCTTCATGTTATCATTTGTCTAATATTTATTTTAATTGTAAATTTGTCTCCAAGTTGCATCTGATTACTTTTGGCAAACAATTATATCATGCGAGGAATGAACATGGGATTAAGAATTAATCCTAATAATGTGAGTCTAAGATTATATGGAACAGGTAGTTTTATATAATTTTCCCCTAATAAGCATTATTTAAGTAGAATTCATAGCATTTGTAGAATTAGGGTGAGTTTTGAGAGAAAGGAGTCAAACATTGACATCAGCAATGTAGTTAAAAAACAGGCAGGTTTGTAGCATGTGAAGAAATATTTATTTAGATTTGTAAGCTTTATCAGATATTAGGGATGGATATGGATGCATGGGTCCCAGGACATGAAAACCTATCTTTAAAAGAATAGAAATAAAAGTGAAATTATTAGAAAAGAAAGATGACTGACTGGCAAAGGCTTAAGCTTAGAATGAAATTCTTGAGAATGCAAACATTTCAAGAAGTAAGAGGTAAGCACCAAAAATTTATGAAATGAATGAGAGTGCAAAGTACTCAAAATTAATTAAGTTCATATTGCCTTAATCCCTCGGAGAAAAGCTAAAAGTATCAGTCCTTTAACCTAATATTTTTTCTCATACATGCACAAAGAATATTCCTATTGTACTAATTCCCCACTTGTAACACAAATCTCTATAGCCTTTAACTCAACTTCTCATTGATTCTAAAATGTTTCTTCTTCCCCCACTAACTCTATTTGCAATCCAAATATAGTGTGGAAATACTTGAATAACCTGTATTTAACCCCAGACAGGTATTAAATTACGAATTACATATGTTCAATATCAATCAACTTTAGACCTTTGAAATATCTTCTTATAGTCACCAACTGTACTTGGACCACTTTTTGTCTGTGTTTAGAGAAGGCGGTATGTAGGAAATCATTATATGAAATATGTGTGTTCCAAAAGAGCTCTCTGGGAGTGTCCATTTCTATACTGGATTATATTTGAAGTGAATAGAATACTTAAAGAAATTCCCTAGTGAATCAATTTGTAGATGAGTTTTGTAATCTCCCCTTTGAGGGTTTTTTTTTCCTATTCTGCCTCTTGTACTTGGAACTTTCTTTACATCTCTGAGTCATAAAATTATAAAATCAGACCTCTTAGTCCGATCTCCTATAAAATTTCAAAATCCCACAAACTGAGAAAATCACACCAGCAGAGAAACTTCTGTTTTGCACACTGATATGCAAACATATGTCAAATAAAATAAGTGACTTATTTAACATTAATACAAAATAATTTTAACTTTAAGTATACTAAAATTTGCCTGCCATTTTATGGCATAATTCATCTTCCTTTTTTTATTATTATAAACTCTTGCATATTCCTTGGTTTCTTCAAAGCACAGGAAGACTACCAAGAAATTAAAGGGCCCAAAACGATTTTTTATACTAGCTTATTTTCTACCTTTAAATAAGTCCGGTATAAAATCAATTGAAATTTTGGTTCTTGTTTCTATATTTCTAACAGAAATGCTGGTGGTAGTTTAAGCAAGATATCCTGTGGTGGGCCATCTCCTTGAATGTTTTGAGTCACTAGAACCTGATTATTCGTCCTTCAGACTCACCCATTTTCCACCAAAGACTGTCTTCTTCAGAATTTATCCTATGCCAGAGAGAAGATCAATGAGAAACAATCCTAATGTAATTTGGAAACTTCTCGTCCAGTTGTTGTTGAATTTAGTCTCTGTCAGAGGGTTTAGGCACATTCTCCATATAATATGCTATCATGGGAGACCAACAGTGTATTTAGACACCTTCTAACATAGCTCATAGCTTTTAATTTGATTTCCATTTGAAAATGGATCTTGAGAATTTTCTCTGAATACATATCCTGCTTGAACTTTTTATTTCATGTGCCTACATTGGCAAAACTGCCCATTTTTTTTCTGTAATATCAAACATGTCCAGCAATAAGCTCAAATTCATTATATTACAGTCAATTTTGTATTGTGTTATTGATCATTTTCCAGGAGAAATGTGACACCCCTACAATAATTAATGGTTCATACTTCCGGTCTTGCTAAAATTTCTGGTTTATTTGATGTCCTGGTTTTATAATACAAGCATGTTTTGAAACTGCTGTTGTTATATATTTGAATAATGGCAGCTCTGGAACAAATTCTTCTTTATAGGAAATTAATCTTATTTCATCATCTTATTAATAATCCATTATTTTTCATGGTTGATCCAATTGCTTAACAAGAGATTTCTTGTTGAAAAGCACTACTTTCTTTTTAACAAAATGTCTACTAGGTTGACTATCAGGTTGATGTCATATATAAGGTAGTCCTAGTCTTATATTTCCTTTCCATTGAAAAAGTCTTTCACTAAATGATTCTGAAAGCAAAGCTATAGAATGCAGTTTATTAATTTTTTGCTACATCTAACATAAAATAGCAGCAATAATTCTGTATTATAATCAGCAATTACATTCCTTAATGTATAAGTAGTTTGCCTCACTAGTAATTAAATAATGCAAAGTAGAAATAAATTTTAATCCCAAGCTATAGATAGATTCCTTACTTTGGGAAATTTCATTTGATTAGTATTATTTTATTTTATTTTTTAAATATTTCCAGACATAAATAACTAAGGAGATAATAGCTTACAATTTATGTTTACAAGAGTTTAACAAAAAATAATACTCAAATCCATTAATCTGTGTTTTGGTATGGTTAGTTAATCTTTGACTCTTATTGAATTTTATATAAAATATTTTGTGATCTATTCTAAACAAACTGATTTATGGGAACAAGAACTCAATTCTGACTAGCTCTTTTTTGTCTAATATCATTTCTTAATTTTTCATTCCCAATCTTACATTTTGGTGTCCTCAGTTTATTTTTAAGTTACAATGGGTAATTGCATATTTGAGGTCACTGCTTCATGATGAACAAGGGGACCCAGTTCCTTAAAGGTGCACATATTCATTGGAAGGCATACATTATATGGCAAATTTTAAGCACTGAACACTGTGATCAGAACTGTATGTACCACATAGTTTATGAAATCCATATATGTTACACTCCATTTTTCCTCTCCATTACAGTTACTAATATTGCCATTATTTACAATCATCATTTGATGTTTAATTTCTTCTATGAGTCTGATCATTGTTCTTAATGCCTTTGAAAAACATAGCAAAATAAGTCAATGCTCAAATTGTTCCATTTCTAGACTGTTTCCTTTGTGCTATAGACAGAGTGTTTAAGTAATTTATTGAAACCTAATCCCCAATGTGATGATATTTGGAAATTGAGCCCAAAAAGAGTGACTAACTAATAGGGTAGAGCTGAAAATGGGATTACTTTCATTTAAAAATTATTGTCATTTTAAAGACCACCCTGGCCCATTTCATCTGTGAGAACACAGCAAAAATATGGCAGTCTATGAAATAGAAAGCAGGTCTTCATCATACATAAAATCTGTTGGTGCCTTGATTTTGGTCTTTTCAACATAAAGGACTATGAAAAAATATTTTTTGCTTATAAACTACCAGATTTCTTGCATTTTCAGTAGCTAACATGAAGGCAAAAATTGATTCAGAGAAGTGGGGTTGGGTGCTGCTGTAATAAACATAAAAATGTGGAGGTGGCTTTGGAAGTGGGTAATGGTAAAAGTCGGAAGAATTTTAAGATTCATACTAGAAAAAAATTTTCATTGCCATGATGAACCTGAAAGTCTACTGTAGGAAAAAATCTGATAGAAAACAGGAATTTTATAGACAATGCCTCAGTCTCCTTAGAGAATACCTTAATATTTATGAATAGACATATGGATAATAAAACCTAATCTAATGAGATCAGAGGGAAATGATATATTTAGACATGAGGTGTCACCACAAAGCTCATGATTAGATTATGAGAACTGTTACCTAATCAATGGATTATTATGTTTGATGGATTAAAAATTTGAAAGTACTTCTGTAGTAGGTGACAAGCGTAGGTAGTTAGGGTATGGCTGGAGGAATTAGGTCATTTGGGGGTTTATATTTTGTCCCTGGTACCTCACTCTCTCTCTTTGCTTTCTGGCTTCCATGAACTAAGTAGATTTTTTTTCTGCCTTGCCCTCCACTATATGTTCTGCCTCATCTCAGGCCCAGAGCAATGGAATTGGCCCTGATCATGGACTGAACCTATGAAACCATAAGCTCAAAATAAATATTTTCTCTTCTAAGTTGTTTTTTTCCAGGTATTTTGGACTCAGCAATGAAAATGACATACAGAGGAAATGAGGAACATTTTATTGGAAACTAGGGGAAATATCTTTCTTGTTATAAATTGACAAGGAACTTAGCTGAATTGTGTGCATCTAGTGTTTTGGAAAGGTATAACTTTTGAGCAATGAAAGTAGATAGTTGGATAAGGAAATTTCTAAGGCAAGTACTGAAGGAGCAGCTGTTCTTTTCCTGATCATTTATGATAAAATGTGAGAAGTGAGGAAACTATGTAAAGATAGATTTTTTTTAAATCAAAATGGAATCAGAACTTGATGATTGGGAAAATTCTCCATGTATCCGTATCTTTTAGAGTAAGAAAATGTGTTTGGTAAAAATACTAAAAACGTAGCCTAGTGATTGTCAAGGATGTGGATCAGTCATTACAACAAAAGTCAGGCATTATTCAAGAAAATGGAATAATGGCCCTCAAGATAAAGTAGAGATCATGAAGGCCACCCTTTGTATCACAGGCTCACATAAAAACAAAAAACAAAACCTGTGTGGTCTGAGTAGTTTCAAAGGTGGAGCCATCAAAGTTTATGCAACCTTGGTGTATGTTGCCCAATTCTGCCTCACATCATAGGCTCTGCTTCCCATAATCTGGGGTGCAACAACTTGGCAGCCTCAAATGAAGCTCAGGTAGGCCCTACTGTTGCATGTTCTGCATTAGCGACCTCTCTTGAGAGCAATGTCTCTGGGAGATAACAGAGCACAAGAATGTTTGGGGCATAGTTACCTCCAATTGGATTTCAAAGAATGGGACCTATGTCTCACAATACCAGTTTGTTATCAAAATAAGACCATCAATCCAGTTGGCTTACAGTGCAGAATATTGAGCTAAAGATAATTCTTGAGCCTTAAGGTATAATGGAATCAGTCAAATTGAATTTTAGACTTATCTTGGATCTCTCATTCCATTTTTCTTTTTCTTTTTTAAAATCGTTAATTCTATCCTATGTCTGCCCAACCACTGTGTTTTGGAAGCACATAATGTTTTTTTTTTTTCCCTAAAGTTCACAGTAGGAAGAGAAATTTTCTTCAGGATTAATATACTTTGAATCTCATCCCTATATGATTTATGTGATATTTACATGATATATTTTTCTTTAAGTTGATGTCTAATGAGTTAAGACTTTTTCATTATTGGAAATATGAATGAGTGTGAGAGAAGTATATAAATTTTGTGGGGCCAATGATGGAATGCCATAAGTGGAATGTTTATGTTCCCCTATATTTCTTTGTTGAAAGCTAATTCCCCATGTGATAATATTTGGAGGTACATACTTTAGGAGATGCTAAAATCATGAGGGCAGAGTCTTAATGAATGTCATTAATGATAAGTATTTTAAAATTATTTTACATAACAGTAGTGTATATTTTAAAACATTATATGTACACAGAATAAGTATAACTTGTTCAATTAGAATCCCATTATTGTGGTTGTACATGATGTGGAGTTACATTGGTTGTATATTGCTGTGTAGATAGAAAAGATATGTCCAAATCATTCTACTGTCTTTGCTATTCTCATTTCCCCTCCCTTCTCTTCATTCCCCTTTGTGTAGTCTAATGAACTTTTAATCTTCTCCTCCCTTGTTGTGGGTTAGCATCCACATATAAAAGAGAACATTATGCCTTTGGCTTTTGGGGAATGCATTATTTAAATTAGCATGATATTCTCCAGCTCCATCCATTTACCTGGAAATGCCAAAATTTCATGCTTCCTTATGGATGAGTATTATTCATTAGTAAAATATCTATCATATTTTATTCATCCATTAATCTGTTGTAGGGCATCTAGGTTAGTTCCATGGCTTGGCTATTGTGAATTGAGCTGCTAAAAACATTACTGTGGCTGCATCACTATAGTATGCTGATATTAAATACTTTGTGTATAAACCAAAGAGTGGAATAACGGAGTCATATGGTGGTTCCATTCCAAGTTTCCTGAGGAATCTCCATACTGCTTTCCAGAGTGGTTACACCAATTTGCAGTCCCACCAGCAATGTATAAGTAAACCTCTTTCCCCACATTCTTGCCAATATTTATTGTTGCTTATATTCTTGATAATTGCCATTCTGACTAGGATAAAATAGAATCTCAATGTCAATTTCATTTGCTTTTCTCCAATTGCTAGAGATGTTGAACATTTTTTTTCATATATTTTTGACCATTCATATTTATTCTTCTATGAAGTATGTGTTCAATTCCTTAGACCATTTATTTATTGGTTTATTTATTTTTTGGTGTTAAGTTTCTTTTTTAGTTCTTTGTATATTCTGGAGATTAATGCTCTCTCCCTCTGAGATGCTGGTGGTAAAGATTTTCTCCCATTCTGTAGGCTTTCTATTCATCTTCTTGGTTGTTTCCTTTGATGTGAAGATGTTTTTAGTTTGATGACATCCCTCTTATTGATTCTTGATTTTACTTCTTTTACTTTAGGAGTATTATAAAGAAGTTGGTTCCTAAGCTGATATAGTGGAGAGTTAGGCCTACTATTTTTCTAGTAGGCACAGAGTCTCTGGTCTAATACCTAAGTCCTCGATGTTCTTTGAACTGAGTTTTGTGCATAGAGACAGAGGTTCAATTTCATTTTGCTACATATGGATTTCCAGCATCATTCGTAAAAGAAGCTATCTTTTCTTCAATGTCTGTTTATGGCTTCTTTGTCTAGTATGAGACATATTTATGTGGATATGATTCTGTGTCTTCTAATCTTCTCCTTTGGTCTTAATGTCTGCTTTTTGTTTTGGGGGTACTTTTTTGCCAATAGCATGTCATTTATTAATTTTAATTTGTTATATTATGACAGCAGAATGCATTTATATTACACATATAGAGCATATTTTTCCATATCTCTAGTTGTACACAAAGTAGAGTCACACCATTTATATCTTCATAGATGTACTTAGGGTAATGATGTATGATGTCCATCTCATTCCACCATCTTTTCTACCCCGCTGCTCGATTCCTTTCCCTCCCCACATTTTGCAAAACGGAGGAAGCCATTTTTGTTACTATAGCTCTGTAAAAAATCAGTTGTATTTCTATATACTAATGACAAATCAGCTGAAATAGAAATCAAGGAAATTATCCCATTCACAAAAGCCTAAAAAGAAAAAAAAAAAAAAAGGAATCAACCTAAAAAAACAAGAGGAAGAACTCTACAATGAAAAGTACAGAACACTAAAAAAAATAAAATAAAATAAAAAAAAAATAAATAAAGACCTAAAAATGGAAAGATCTCCTGTGTTCTTGGATAGGCAAATTTAATATTGTCAAAATGGTCATACTACCAAAAGTGTTATACAAATTTAATGCAATTCCTATTAAAATCCGGTGACAATCTGCATAGAAATAGACAAAGCAGTCATGAAATTATTTGGAAAAATAAGAGACCCAGGATAGCTGAGCAATACATAGTGAGAAAAGTAACCCAGGAGGCATTACAATATCAGATTTTAAATTATATTATAGAGCTACAGTAACAAAAACCATCATGTCAAGTTACATGGAGAAGAGGGCAGTTTATTGACCTATAAATGGGATCTCAACAGACATCAGATTTTTTTTTGTCTTGATCTTAGACTTTGTAAAATTTCAGAATTTTAAGAAATATATTTTTGTTTACACATAGTTTATTATATTTTGTTTTATTGGGTTGAACTAAGTGACATCTATATTGCATGATTCTTTAATTATTTTCTCATTTGTTCCACAATTCAAAACCTTATCATGTATCTCTTAGGCCTTTCTGCTCTTATATTCTATTATTCAGTATAGATTTTCCAGTTCTTTGCTAGAATCAATCTATGGCAATTTTTTTGCAAATTACCCAAGTCTTTTCATCACATCACCTTGATTCTGTGTAATTTCATATGTTATCATTGCCTCTTTCTGAACAAGAAAGAATAGCTGAGCACAGTGATAATAGGTGACATGAATAGAAAACTAAAAAATCTCCTATTCCAAGTGCTCATCTACACCAATTTTATAATCCTCTCTATCATATAAAGTCAGCCCTAGTGTTAATCCATTTGATCAAATGAAAAATTAAGATAAAGGATCTTGAGTAATGTGACTAGAATCATTTTACCTGTTGTAGTTTGGATGTGAGGTATTCCCCATCTGCTCATGTATGAGACAATGTAAAAAGGCTTAGAGGAAAAAATGATTAGGTTATGAGAGCCTTACACAATCAATGAATTAATCCTGAGAGGGCATTAATTGAGTGGAAATTGAAAGTGGGTGTGGTGTGTCTGGAAGAGGTAGATTCCTGAGGGCATGCCACTGGGGTACATATTTTGTACCTGGCAAGTGGAATCTCTCTCTGCTTCCTGATTATCATGTGAGCTGCTTCTCTCTGCCACATCAAGGCAGAAGCCATTGATGTAAAGCCTCACCTTGAGCCTTGAAGAATGGAGTTGATTGCCTATGGATTGAGACCTCTGAAACTGTGAACCTCTAATAAACTTTTTCACCTCTACAATTTTTCTGGTCAGGTCTTTTAGTCACAGAAGTGAAAAAGCTGACTAAAACAGGGTCATTAAGTTGCAAAACTTGAGTGGAAATCCAGGTGGACTGCCTGCATTTTTCTCACTCTACTCTATATAAATGACCCCCTCCTACCAAGAAAAAAAATTCACACAATCAGATGGACTGTAGATATAATTTGGTAATCCTTAATTTTAACTGGGTCTTTCACATTTCCACACAGTCCTTCTATTTTCTAAACATTTTGTCAAAAAGTTAAAACATGATAGGGAGAAATCCTTTCTTCATCAATATTCTTAGAAAGGTACTCTGTGTGAACATATCTAGATAAAAATTTTTCAAATCAGACCCATAAATTTATATTAATTTATATTAATTATAAGTGTAATTATAAACAACAGTTTCCTTTTATTAAATAATGATATAGTACCATACAGAGAGATAAATATTCTGATATTTATTTTAAATTTTAAATTTTTAAATTTTCTCTCTTAATTTTTTCTTTATTTACAGATGAAATCCTGAAATTTGAAATGGGAAAAAATAGTACATAGTCATTAATATCGTTGTCAAATATTACATATAGTACATAACTGAATGTGCTGTACTTTACACAACAACATCACCACAAAACATGAATCGGGCATTGTTCTATTTTGTTACATTGTTACATTACTAGCAATATGATTTTTTCAGCTCCATTATAATCTGATAAGGTTTTCATCATACACATGATTCCTGGCACACCATAATGTTATGAGGCACAAGATTACACTAAAATCTTTATTTCTACCCCACACCTCATGTTCCCATTATATCTAGGAAAATTTGTTTCCACTTTCCAGAAAATCTATATGCCATCAAACCAATAATATATATTAATGCCAATGTAGTCACATGCATAATTGCATGATCAACAGTGATTTCAAGTTCCTCTGATTCCAGGGTGGATTGTCTCCTGATTTCTAATTATAGTCTGGTTTTTACATACTGTACTCTTTATTCACTCTTCATTTTTTATATACTGTGCTCATTATTCACTCTTCATTTCTTATTTCTTGTGGTTTTTGATCCAAATAGCTTCATCCCTTTAGAATTAAAAGAGGATTCAAATATTTTCTATGTTTACTTAAAACAGCAACAAGCTTTCATACTAAAATTCATTTTAAGACTTCAACCTCTGTCTCCTGTACTTCTCTTTTATCATTTCTTCAACTAAATGTTATTAATTCTACCCTCATACTGAAACGTCTTTTTTGTTTGATAATTGGTCATTATTTATGTTGTTACTTCCCCCATTTTCATGGAAATCTACACTTACTATAATGGATTAAGTAATGATTTTTAAATGTTTTGCCTTAAGGAAATTGATTATTTGTGGATTGGAAAAAGAGATTATATGAAGTCTTCCTTATACTTTCTTTAGGTCTTATTTTCCTGATGACATATCTATTTCTACTATATACTGTGTCTGTGGGAGAAGTCGAAAATGTCCAGATGCAAAGAGGAAATGTGTATCAGTTATTTAAGCATTTTTATGCTGTTGCATATTGTTATGGATATCTCTAGTAAGCAAATAATTGTGGGGCTTTACTTTTTGATGCAGCAATTAGATATTACGTAGATCCAGAAATCTCTTCATTAATTGTGTGATAGGCAGCCTCAATTCAGCTGTGACAAGAAAACAAATCTTAATGGCAGAAAACTTAGCATGAAATATTTAATCTATTATAATCTTTCATTCATTTCAATGATAGTTATAATACATTACAATCAAACTGGTTACAACAGCCTATTTAAATTGAATTTTGTATCATGTTATTCAATTATAAATGTTATCTTTTGCTGAATGCTTAGATTCAAATGCTTTAATAGAGAAGGGGATGATAAGGTTTCTAGGAACACTGGATAAATAGTGTACATATTTACAGCTGAGTAGCTCATTAAACATGGAAAGATTAGAATAATTATAAACCTGACCCCCCAAAAATTCTTATTGAATTTAAATAAAAAAAAATTCTCTTCCACTAAAAACTACAGAAATTCAGAGAGAAACACACTGCTGTTTTTGAAAAGAAATAATCAGTTCAATGTTCAACAGAATTTTGAGTAACTGCTTTCTAAAAAAAATGAAGTTGACCTTGTAGATAATTAAACACACACACATACACAAAGAATACTCTCTTCAAAAGACTGAAAGCACCAAAAAAATACAATTATTTTTCTTCATGGAAACAATAAAAGTGATGTACTGAGAAATGATGAAATACCTCTTCAGAAGATTTGATATTGTTTCCCTTTCACTTCTCTGACAGACTGCTTTTTTTCTACTTATAATAACGAATTTAATGTTTACAAACAAATTATATTGTGCCTCTTCTATCTTCTGAATTGTAAATAAAATCAACTAATATTGCCAATTTATGTCACTACCCTCACTAAAATCAATTATCTGATTCAGATTTGGTGGTCTAAAAATTTACCTTATGCTTTATTTTCTTCGGTGTCCATAAAGAGATGTTTAACAATAGATATAGGACAATGCTCATATACCACAGGGTTGGACAGTGGCAATACAGTTGAATTTTACTTCAATTTACTGTGATATTTGCATCTTATTCATATGAAGCAGTATTGCTGGAAAGGTTTAATGCTATTAAAACATTATACAACTTAACCAATCATAAGAATCTGTTTTATTGCATCAGTGCTTACCAGTCTACTAACTAGTTATGTTTATGTATTTATTTAAAATTATACTAATATATATGAATTATATGTGATTACAAAGACATAAATAAGTGCAAGTGAAAACCATCATGCCTTAAAATATATTATTTAAAAATCAAAAAATACATTTTAAAAAATTAATAATTACATTATTGCTTTCATATCAGCATATAAAATATATAGAAATATTTATATTTGTACATATAAATATCGCTATAACATTCTTAAGCCATCTTTCATAAGTCATTAATCAGTATGTAAAAACTTAAAAATACTTTTTTTTTTCCAATGTTGGGGAATGAATTCAGAGTCTTGTGCATGCTAGGCAAGTGGTCTATCACTGAGCTACATTTCCAGAACAGGGAATGAATAATACACACACACACACACACACACACACACACACATACACACATATATATGTTATCTGCTGTTATCTGCTGAATTGGCCTCACATATATTAATTCATTTCTATTTCCTACTTAGCTCTTTGTTTATACCTTTGCATGGATTTGAAGGATAGACCTTGCTTGAGAACAAAGAAATTTCAGTTTCCATCCTTCTTGAATAAAAAATACATCCACATAGAAACAAATTGTCCATATTCTGACAGATAAAGAACTAAGGTCTTATAAAGATTATATTGCTTTAATTTAATTTTGGAGTTGTCTAATATTCTATCCTCGTGTTTTCTGTCTCAGGTTAGTTTTGTTGGTTTTAGTTATTCTTTACTCCATAGGGGGTTATTATTTTTTGCTGTGCATTTTTTAAAATTAGAAATTAAGAGAGGCTGATTTGAATATGAGAATCCTAATCAATACTTTCAGAAAGAAAGTGATGACAGCTAGCTTGGAGAAAAATTAATTGAAATCCATATGAAAGAAAACAGAAGGAAAAAGATAAGTTAATTTTTATTAAAACTAAAAATACAGAAACACAATTAAACACAGTCAAATGCATATGAAACATGGAAATAGACCTAAATATATTTGAAATGGAAGAATGAGAGTTTAGAAAAAGATTATGTAAGTATTCAGTTGTTCATTGCTTATACTTTTTACAGGCATTCAATATGAATTGGTTTTGAAAGTTGTTCTTGTTAAAGGTTCTAGTCTTTGGACTGGACACAGTATTTACCTTCCTTCTTCAACATGGAAGAAACTGAATATTGATTTTCCAGCCACCATGAACTATATGACAAGCTAGGCTTTTCTTTCCTTGATGAAGGACTTTGTTACCTTAAAGAAAAACAAGAAAAGAGAAAGAAACAAATGGGGTGGGTTGGGGTAGAAAATGAATGTAGGTAACCACTTACAATGAGTGGTACATGTAACACATAAACTCACTCCTCCACTCCTCTTTCTCATATACACACATAGACATGCACATACATGGATTGGAACATAGAATGTGATGTGTTTCAAATCAGCAAAACTATTGAACTGAGGACTCTAGATGATCCAAGATTAAAAAAAATGTTTCTCAGCAAATGTCTATTTAATCTAGTTTAGAATATGTAAGGAATTGACAGAATGGAGATTTTTGGAGGGTATCATTTTACAAACTACATTTGAAAATAAATTTTTACCTGTGAATGTGTTTGAAAACACTGAAATTTCAATTATTTGGCAACAGACCTTTAATGTGGAAAATTATGGAATGCCTAAAACAGACAAATTTTAGGGAAGGTGTAGTAGTACACAAGGGAAAGCTACTGTCAATAATTTAAGGCTTAATTTATTGATTTAAATCACTTAAGATTGTCATTTACTTGCAATAAGAATCATTTACTTGCACACACACACACATACACACACACACACATAGGAATGCAGAGCATGATGTGCTTCAGCTTGGCATGATGTGTTTCAGTTTGGCAAAACTTCTAAACCTAAGTCCCTAGATGAGACAAGATGAAATAAAATGTTTCTCACTCTGCAAAAGTTCAAAAGAAAAGAGACTAATGAGATAAAATAAAAATAACAGACGAGACACCTTTGCCATATTTAGTTATGCACTTTGGGTACTCTTTCCATGTCATTTTTGGCAGTGATTGAGAATATCAATAAGGAAAAAAATTAAGGCAACACCAATTATTTTGAGGGCATGCAGTTAGGTACATAGCAACTAACCTGAAGCTTTGTGGATTCCAGATGGGACAAGTAATCAGATTACTTGTGGGTGTTTTAATAGTACCCAGAGGGTATCATAAAATCACTCACCATATGTTTAATATCCATATAGCTCTCTTTATTTGAACTGTTACTTTAATCTTCCTTTTTATTTACTTTTTATTGCCATATACTTAAATTGATGTCTTTTCTTATCTACAGATAAACTTACAGGCAATATGTGAACACTCAGGCACATCTCTTATCTCTCATCTTACTGTATTTCCTACTTATATATTTTATATTTTGGTTTTCTGTCCTGTAATACAGCTGTCATTCAAGCTTTATGACTCCAGGATTGCATTCCCATGTCTCTTGGTGGTATCTACTTTAGGTTTTTTGATTAGGAGTATGAAAGTTATAAACCAAATTGCCATGGGCAGAAAAAAAATTGGAAGGTATAGAAATTTGGAAATCAAGTAAATGTTCTATGTAAACCTGTCAGAAATATTTAAGTGGTTCTAAGTCATATTTATGGTCTCAAGTAATATTCTCCAATGAATTATTGTTGCTTGGTTATTTCAATGCTATTTTAATGTTATAGCTAGCAAGTTTTTTTCTTTTCTTTTTTCTTTCTTTCTTTTTTTTTTTTGTTGATAAATTGGGAACTTGTTTTCAAATCAAAGTCCAGGAGGGAAAGACCATTGGCCCTCAAAATAACCTGCTGTGTATTCAACACAGAATAGCATGGAAATCACAGCAAAGAGAACACAGAGCATTCAAGATGAAAAAAAAAGGGAAAACAGAACATTAAGTATCTGCTTCTACAAGTACAACAGACAGGGCAGCTATTTTTTGCAGAGCATTTAATAAGAAAAAGTAGAGATTATTAGCTATTACCCAGTATTTATTTTCCCCTTTATTTAGTAAGAGAATTCCAACCCTGAGTTTTAATTTTGTGTGGCAATCCAGTTGTAGAGAACACTCCCAGACTCCCCTGCCACTGTGTGTGGCCACCCACGTGACCAAACTTTAAAGAAGATCATGTGTTCATCAGTGAAATGTGAAAAGTGAGTCATTTTCTGAAAGGAAGATACTTATCTGTGACTTTATATTCGTTCCTTGTCACTGATAGGGCAAAGGTTTTGATGACAGAGTAACAAAGGAAGTCATACAGGGAGTATGTAGAAATGTCCCAGTAGTGCCAGCCAACTCATCCCTGGATTGTGGTGCATAAGAGAAATATTTATCTGTCAGGAAATTAACTTACCATTCTATATTTTGAGAATCTTTTTAATATAAATTTAGCTTTTACCCTAGTACTGTATTTTCTTAAATGAGAAAGTAAGCAATCAGAGATTAAGGAACCATTGGTTAAGCCTACAGAGACTTTCTACTTATACAACACTATTAATGCCCTTCATTTCTGTGGGCAACATCTTGAAGCCATTACCTCATCAATAAGGGGCCATGTACTTAGGTTTTTGGTTTCTTATCAACACATCTAGGAGAATTTTAAGAAATTTGTCTATGATTTTAAGGTGTATTTGTACAAGGCCAGTGTGATTTAGAATTTCTATGTACTCCCACGTTTTGAGGACATTTTATATTTCTCCAGATTTACTAGATATTTTTGATGGTTACATCTATTTCATATTAGTTTTCATGACGTTCTTGGCTTTGTAACAGCGTCTTACAATGGAATCTATTAACCTTCCTTTAAGTCCACACATACATTATAATATTTCAAACTTAGCTTTTGATTGTTCTCTTACCTCCAAAAATGTAACAAATAAATGTGTGTAAATATACATACTCATACATATGTACATTTTAAATGGAGATTTTTATCTGTATATTTGGCTTTTAGTAGGTACACTATTTCGGTCTTAAATCTATTTTCATGCAGAGCATTTATCTCATCTTACTGATTTGAAAGCAGTTGAATATAATTTAATTGTCCCATGCATTTGTGACAAATGTTCTTTTTGCATTTTAATACAAATATGTTTTCTGAAGTGCTTCTAAATTTTGACTTACTTGTCGGTAAGCTGATTTCTCTCCTGTACCAGAAAGACTGGGGAAGTGGAGAAGAGATAGGATATGATTTTTAAAAAGTGGCATAACTTGATATAGGTACCTGTTATCTACCATGAACAGTGAAAAAAAGAAGAATAGAGAGATGAAAGATATTTTATCTCTGCTATACCCAACTCTTAGGTAAAAATCAAAATGTACAGTCTTAACAAACACCCTATATATATAGGGTGGCTTATGAAGCATTCAGTGGTATCAAGTTTCCCACAGCTCATTATTAGAAATCTGCATGCTTGAAGAGAATGTCCCACGTAAACCATTTCTTGGTGTGAGTGCAGGGTGGCAGCATATACAAGTAGATAGATGAACCATAATTGTTGATCAAGACCCTCCCTTGTGGATCCCAGGATCCCAGAAATTCTTATATTAAAAAGTACAAGGATGTCAAAGATAACAACTGACTTTTGTTGAGGCAATGGAGCCACAGACTATGAATTCACTACAGGTAATAACTTCTAGGAACATGAGCCATAAGTTCTTTGTTTAAGGATATAAGACAGCATTTCTTGCCCCAAAGGAGACAGGTTTAGCTTCCTTCTGAAATGAACTGGTCAAGGTAGCAGACAAAATGATTCAATTCCTCATTGAGATATGTGGATGGTCCAGAGGGTATTGTGTAGCTTCAAGGATTCTTTCACCTGCATAAACCTCAGCACTTACAGCTGTCAAAACATCTTTGAGTGACTTGTTGGAATGAGAGGAAATTTAAGAGACTCATTATATCATATAATACTACTGAATACATGTTTAAGCAAATGTTTAAATTATAATATTGTATAAAAATTAAAGCACTGGACTAAAATATAATTTTGTTTTGTTTCCTCCTGCTACTCGGCAACTTTTGACCCATAAAGAACAGTTAAAAAGAAATAAAGTATTATGCTTTTCTTTCCATATCTTAATGGCGGATATTTGTGTTTTTGTTACACATACTTTCATTCAAGATGGCATCTGGATACATGAGTCCATTTTTAATTCACTATCTCTAAGCTCTAACTTCACCCTCCCTCTTGCCCTGATTGGTAATGCTGGACCTAGGGTCCCTTAACTTTCCTCCTTTGCGGTGGAGCACCATGCTGGGTCTCACCAGTGAGAGGTGCTGGAGGAAACACTGGGAGCAGAAGGGTTGGCTTCTGATTCTGGGGCTCTGTTCCATATTATCACAGCATGATTGCCTACACCAAGTCCTGTGCATTGGCAATCTCCTCACCAGCAGATGAATTTTTCCTGTGATTTGTAAGAGATCCAGTGGTCATGAGCAAATTTTGCTGACTCTTGAATAAGTACATTCCTCAGTTTAGGTAGCATCTCTGTTGACAAATTCTCAGCAAATTTTACCAGAACCATGATAGGAAATTTGGTACTGAATTTATTTTAAAAATAACCTGTTTCACAAATGCATGTGGGAAACCAAATGTGATTTTTGTTGTTGTTTTATTTTTGAGCTTTGATCCAAAAGGGAAAAAAATGCTGAATGACTTTAAAGACAACTCATTAGCTAGTAATAGAGTTTAAAACCTGCATTTCTACTGCAGGGATAAAATTTGACAGTCTCTCTCTTATTAGGACAATACAAAAATAAAAAAAATTCTCATTTTCTTTATTTTAAATGTACCAGAGTAAGAAAACTTAAAAGATAATGCAGAAATTCACCCTATTAAAATATCTTCGGTGTAAGATACAGTATTGTTGACCCTAGGTGTAATGTTAAACAGTATCCTAATTCATCCTGTGTGATTGCAATTGTTTACTGTAGAATTGCAACTCTCCATTTCTCCTTTCCTCAAAACCTGAGAACCAGCATTCTACTGTTTCTAGAGGTTAACTATCTTGATTTGGTTAATTTGTATGTTTTCTCTTGTAATCAAATTTTTAAAGATCATAGTTTTTTTAAGTTCTTTGTCAGACAATTCAAAATCCATTTCCTTAGGGTTGGTTACCAAATCTTTATTTTGTTCCTTTGATTATGTCAACATTTTTCATGTTCCTTATGGTATGCACTGGTTATATATTTGAAGAAACAATCACCTCATTCAGTTTATATGGATGGGGTTCAGTAGGGAAAGAAAGTACTTTACCACTAATCTTGTCTAGAGGTTCTGGAAGGCTTTCACATCTTTCCACTGGTTGTACAATCTATGGATATGTGCATGAGGCTCTGCAATGAGAGGGGACTTACTGGTTTCTTTCTTCCTCTATCTCTCTTTCCTTCCTTGTTCCTTTGTTCTCAGGCTCCTATAATCTGTTGCTATGTCTGGGATTTGACTGCTATAGTTTGGGCTGGGATACCAGAGGCAGGCTCTAATCTCTCTTCTTCATGCAGAGAAACATCAAGCTCCGTGCCTTGTCCCAGTCTTGCTGATGTGAACTAGGCACCCCAGATCACTGTTTCCTTTCTTCTTAGCTGTACCCCACAAAGCCATAAGGGCGTCCTTAGTGTTCTCTGGATCAGTCAAGACAGAATTGGTCCCTCAAGCAGCACTCCCTCCCTTCTGGGGAAGAAGCCTAAGGTTCTGCACTCTTTATCAGTTTTTACAGAGTCATGCTGGCCATAACAAGCCATCCATTCCTTTTTCTTTTTTATTAATAGCCCCAGGTGTTTGATCTATGTCAGTTTCTCTGAACTCCATTGGAGGCAAACTGGCCCCTCCAGCAGTACACTGAGTGGCCAGGCAATTGAATGCTTGTTTCACTGTCTTCCTTACCAAGGAAACACTTCACTGGCCTAGGGAATCTCAGTTGCTGATCTGTGCTGGAATGGTGTTTTGGCTGATGTGATTAAAGTGTCTGTTTCCATCTTTTTATCCATTTCATTGCAGATGTTCTTGGTTTTGTGCTTGTCTGGAGTAAAACAAATTCTTAAATAGAATCTGGGCTTCTTATACATTGTTAAATTGCTGATATCATCTGCTATCTTCCTATTTAATTTATACTATTTCAGTTAATACATCTCTCGAATTGACATGTTCATTTTTTAATAAGTGAATCACCATAAAGTTTTGCAGTCTTGGGGAAAATCTGTCAATTAGTGAAAAATTTTTTGGGGGGTTATTGAACATCATAAATTGAAAACACAATATATAGTATGGTCGCATGGAACTTGCATACGAGTGTTTATGTAATAAAACTTTATAAGTATGCCACTGATCTAGAATAGCAAAATATAAATATATTCTACTGTGAATGCAAGTGTAACTAAGATGTAAATATGAAGCATTGTATGATTCCCTGTGATACTGAGTGGACCTCAGATGTCATGGCCATAATTTAATGTTTGTTTCTCATTTTTTGCAGTAGCAAAAGTTTGAAATTTTAAGATGAATGAATCTAATGAGTTTAACTAGGTTATTATAGGACATTTCAATGATATCAACTGGAGGATGAAGTATGACTAGAAATTAAAACTTATAAAATACATACAATTATTCATTCCACAAATATTTCTGGAACATTTTTACATATGAGGTTCTCTGTTAAAGGCTGGGAATAAAATGCTTTAGAGATTGTCACAATACTCTTGCATTTATACTGTAATAAGGGATATGAAAATAAATCATTATGCAAACAAAATAATCAAAATAATAAATGATGGGAAGGGGGTGCTCTGGGCTACAATGAGCACTAGTTTATCTAAGTTAGAGTTTTCACTAGTAAAATGTCAAAATTTTGCTGGTTTTGTATTTCCTCTAACAAAGTAAGAAAAGGGCATTCTCTAAAGATTATATTAAAAATATTTTTTCATTAGGATATAGTTCATGATATGAAAGACTAACATGCTGAAAGGACAGATAAAGACCACATATGAACAGAAAACTTAAAACATTGATATTTAACAAGATGTATGTATACTAAGTATACAAAATCTGTAACAAGTGTAAAATTAATCATTGTTCTATGTTAAGTACCATAAAACTTCCAAAAGCTTTTAGCTGAGCCCTCTAGAATTTTGCTAAACATTGGGTCTCCTATATCCTGAACTTTGCATTGATTACGGCATATTCTTTTTCTAAGCACCATAACAATAATACCATAAAATAGATAGCTTATAGACATAGCATAGAGTTCTGAAGCCTAAGAAGAACAAACAAGGCATTGGCAGATTTGTTGCTTGCTGAGTGTCCATACCCCACAGATGGCACCTTCTAGATATGTCCTTACACAGTGGAAGGGTTAGATGACCCTCTGGGGCTTATAATCCCATGTGATGGCTATACCCTCATGATCTCATCAATTCCCAAAAGGTATCATTCCTTATGCCATAACTTTGGAGGTTAGGAGTTCAACATATGAATTTTGTAGGGGACACAAACATTCATACCTTAGCATTCCACCCCTTGGGCCCCTTAAAATTCACATTCTCCTCATATACAGAATACATTAATCCCATCACAGTACTCCTTGAAAACGTCATTCATTCCAGCATCAACTCAAAAGTGTCAAGTCTAGAGTCTGATCTAAATCAGATACGAGTGAGACTTAAGGTATGGTTCATCCTGAGACAAGTTTTTCTCTAGTTGTGAACCTCTGAAATCAAACATATGGTGTGTTTCCAAGAAACAATGGTGGGACAGAGGTAAAATAGTCCCATTCTGAAGGCATGAAATAGTAAGAAGAAAGGAATAACAAGTCCCAAATAAATCCAAATCCTGAAGTACAAGGAATAGTGTTTACTTGAATCTCTACCCCCAAGGCTGAATCAAACCCAGATTATTTCTCTCTAGCTCTCCTGGAGATTTCTGAATGTCTCTTCTTTCAAGGCACTGGATGTCCCTATTCCCATAATGCCACTGTCTCAGTTTTTGTGGGTTGGAGCTAGGCATCTGCAGATATCTCAGGATAGAGTTTCAGGCCTCTGGCCCTACCATTCTGTAGGTTGGGGGTGGTCCCACTCCTTACCCCCTCAGTGGAGTCCTCATTTGAAATCTAAATAGAAACTTCCATGCCTCTTAGCACATGCAGCCTGTGCACCTACAAGGATGGTCTTGCACAGAGATGGCCAAGATTTACTGACTATGCTGTTTAGAGAGGAGTTCACTGAGACCAACACACCCCTGAATTCACTGCAACCACACTTATGGTGGCAGAGAAATAGGGCTCCAAAATTTGGGGAAAAGAGAATTTGATGTGCATTTCACAGCAAGTGCAGAGATCCTACGGGTCTGTAGGCCCTTCTTTGAAACTGTGGTGTTCCTAAAGTCCTTATACTCTGTGTCTGTGCCTGTGAGTCCAAATCTTCAGAATGTCTATTGGTTCTTCTTTCACTATCTTGATGAATAGCATCTCATTTCTGTAGAGAGAGCCTAGCCATGCTAATCTCCTTATCAAATCATATCTTGGGCACACTTCGTTCATCTTTCCTGAACATGATTTTTCATACTTTTTCTGTATGGGTCGTCTGGGAAGTTTTCACATCTTTAAATTCTGCTTCAAGTTCAATTGATAATTAGTTAATTAATCATTTCATTAATTAATTTACTTGTTTGTT
Source organism: Marmota flaviventris (assembly GCF_047511675.1). Taxonomy (NCBI): domain Eukaryota; kingdom Metazoa; phylum Chordata; class Mammalia; order Rodentia; family Sciuridae; genus Marmota; species Marmota flaviventris. Next base: position 46,619,794 of record NC_092504.1, on the reverse strand, counting down.
ACTGGGGATTGTTGAATCCAGGGACACTTTACAACTGAGCTACATCCCCAGTCCTTTTTATCTTTTATTTTGAGACAGGGTCTCATTAAGTTGCTCATGCTAGCCTCAAACTTGCAATCCTCATACCTAAGACTCCTCATTACTGGGATTACAGACATGCACCATGCCCAGCTGAAAATTCCTTCCCCCCTCCCCAGTGACAGAAAATGTTCCTTAAACAGAGAGTTTTATTTCTCTTTTAATTTGTTCTAATTAGATATACATGATAGTAGAATGCATTTTGATACTCATACATAACTGGAGTATAATTTCTCATTCTTCTAGTTATACATGATATAGAATCATACCAGTCCTGTACTCATATAACACATAGGCTAACAATGTCAGATTGGTTTTACTATCCTTCCTAATCCTAAACCCTTCCCCTCCCCTCACTCCCTTTTATCTAATCCAGAGTAAATTGATTCTTCTTTACCCCACACCTTATTGTGAATTAGCATTTGCATATCAGAAAAAACATTTTCTCCTTTGTTTTTTTTGGGGGGGATTGGCTTATTTCACTTAGCATGACATTCTCTAGACCCATCTATTTTGTGGCAAATGCCATAATTTCATTCTTCTTTAAGGCTGAGTAATATTCCATTGTCTATAATACCACATTTTCTTAGGAATCGCCATACTGTTTTCCAAGGGAAGCTGAAAATTCTACCTTTATAGTCTCTTCTGACATTGCATAAACACTCAAGAAAAGCCATGTTACACCTTCAACACTTTGCTTAGAAATTTTTCGGCTAAATACCCAATTTCATTTCTTGCAGGTTTTACCTTCACAAAACAGTAGAACACAAATACAATTTAGATGTTATTTGCTTTTTAACAATGGTGACTTTTCCTCCAGGTTCCAATATTCTACATTTACCCCTAAGACTTTATCACATTGGCTTTGACCATTCATATTAAATTTAAGTTTCTGTTCAGAAACAGATAATCTCTAAGAAGATTGAGCATTCTGTCCCCTTCTGAGACTTTACCATATTCACCCTTAAAGGTCTAGTCCAGAAAATGAAGGATTTTTCTAGTATGTAAATCCAAACTTTTGTAGACTTTGACCATTACTCAGATCTAAAGCAACTTCTACATTTGTATTTGTTATAGTAACATTGTACTCTTGGTAATAATTTCTGTTTTACACTGTTCAGGCTACTGTATCAAAAATACTGTAGACCTGATGGCTTATATATACCAGCAATTTGTTTTTCAAATTTTTAGAGTCTGGAAAGACCAGGATCAAAACACTAACATTTTAGATGTCTGGTAAGGCCTGTTCCTCACAGACAGTGCCTTCTCTCTGTGTCTTCATATGCTAAAAGTGGAAAGGCAAATCTGGAATCTCTTTATAAGACACTAATCCCACTTGTAGGGTCTCTGCTCTCCTGATCTAAACACTTTTCCAAAGACCACCTCCTAATATCAACACCTTGGGAATTAGCATTTCAACATATGAATTAAGAAGTAACATTCAAACCATAGCTTTATCCTAAACCCAAATTTTCCCTGGGACTCTATTTTTTTTTTTTTAACTCTTTTCAGCAGGGTGTTTTCTTGTGAATCATGATTTATACCTTTGGGCTCAGAATTGGAATTAACTGTCTTCCTTTCTTCTCATTGCTGTTTCCAGGTCCTTCTCTTTTCTTACATATCTACTGGTTCACAGAAATAATTTAGATTCTTCAACAATACAAATCATCATGTACCTCATTGCAGAAATCTACTCACCCTGGTTATCATCCTTCATCTTACAGTAAATTTTGTTAAGAATTTGGTAAGTTGTATTAAATTAGCTAAACATTCTCTAGTGTATTGTCTTAAATGTTCTAAATTTCAGTACAAATGAACATATTATTTGACTTTCTACACTGGTTAAATTGCCTTCTATAAAGCAAGTATAGCTATGGCAGCATGTACAACCAATAATATTACTTGGATTTTGTTGAATGCATTGATTATTTTTGATGTCACTTTTTATGAGATCCAGGTGCTTTGTCTGACAGATCTGATTTGGCAAATAAATGAAAACAAAACAAAACAAAACAAAATGCTTTTCAATGTTGAATGTCATTTTTTTCTCTTTGAGGCATAATTGAGGTCATGATGTGCAAATGTTTATCCCCTGAAGATCTCAAAGGTAACTTACCCATAGGGACTCATTATTTCTTTCCCTGTTGAAATTCATGTTTTATCTCTAGACTTGCATCTGTAAAGAGCTGGCATAGAAGAGACATACTGTGTCTAGCAAATAATATAGTGTATAAAGAGGCAGCAAAACAAGTTTTATTGCCACTTCAAACATTAACTTTTATATGGAATGCACTCAAGATTTATTTATCTTTTTGTAAATGAAAGCTGGAAACAAAATTATTTAATTAAAAACGGTTTTACTGGTTACTATATACATTTGTTGAGACATGTCAATTATGCTCTAGTAGCAAACAATTTACAATTTTTAGTGGCTTAAATTTACAAAGTTTTACTTCTTGCTGCAGATTGACAGCATTATGTATTTTATTTTTATAATCCTTCAGGACCCACAGTAGTAGAGTTGACACTCTAGAATGTTATCATCATCAAGGCAACAGAAAATAAATTTTGGAAGAATTCACACTGTAATATAATACTCTTATTTGAAAGCCATACATGTCCCCTTCTCTGGCTATACCAATATCCCAATCATTTCCAAAGAAACCAGAAATGCAGTCCTATTACTGTTAGGGAAATGGAAAACAGGAAGTGTTTGGTGAAACACACTAGTAACTAATGTATTAGTACCAATTTCAAGTAAATGAGAGATACTAAAATATAAGATGTCTTAGGGAGCTGATGTAGTCTTACTAAGATATGTCTGTAGTTCATACCTAGAAAGTCAAAGTAAACAGACAAAACATTATTAGAGATGACAGAACATAGAAAGTGAAGATTCTTCTTTTTTCCAAAAAAAAAAAAATCTTGATTTGTTTTGCTACTGAGAAGATTTTAATTAGTGTATATTAAACACATATACTAATACAGATGTGACATAAACTATAGGTTAGAAATTAAAGTACATTATCAAAAAGTGTTTACTGTAGAATTTAAAAGTTTCTCTGTAATTTTAAAAATAGTTTCATTTTCTCAAAGCTTGTAAGCAAATGGATGTCAAGCTTTCTTATTTTGAAACTTTACAATTTTGGAAGTAGAAATCCACTCTGAAAAAGTACATAATGAATTAAGCTGCTAAAAGTAAAGAAAAGTGACTTCATTTTTACCTAAGAACAAATAGAAGGAACAAAGAGAGGTGCAAATTAATGTGTATGCAATATTTAATTAATTTAATAGTACTTAATCATAATTAATCTAAAAGTAAACATTGATTCTATACCCTAATTTAAGGATATAGAACCTCAATTAATATGCCATGATGTCCTAGAGTTTTAGAATACTTGGTTAAATATCACAATTCTTTAATTTTCTTCTAAGTCTGGAGAAATAACAAGATTATAAATTTTAGAAAATGTTTTAGTATGCAAATATAGATTTATTTTCAACAAAGTAGGCTTTTAAATGTTTATTTTTATCAAAATCTTTGGGCTGATAATAAAAAAAATCAAATCTTATGATTTTTTTATTACCTAAATTGTTTTATGTGACAATATCTATTCTCTATAATACACAGATTTCATTTGTGAGACTGGCTGCATGCATAGGCTATGGTTATAGGATACAGTCTTCCCTTGGAAATAAAAGGAATGATATATTCTTAGGACATTATCTTGGCCTTAATGTTATTGCGCTATTCTTGCTTATATAGAGAAAATAAGAACAGGAACAAGAAATCACCCTCCTCATTTCATTTCCACAATGACTCAGTGAAGGCAGAAGAGCAAGAAGTCTGATATTTTCTGTATCTTCCTTGATAGAAAGGAACTCATAGTAATCAACTATCCCAAAGAATCAGCTTGACAAATCATGAGAATTAAAAGATGATCTGGAAAGTAGGAGTCAAGAAAATTATGAGAATTTGAATTTTGAAAATCAAACTTCAGTCACAACATAGAAACAAGTCAAAATTTTCAATGTTTTTTATGATTTCAATTGCTTCAAATCTATGAATGATTTCCCTTGCTTTTAGAACAATTCAATATTTTTAACGAAAAATGAGGCACCATGAATTAACCGATCTCTGATTATCTCTGTGGCCTTACAACAAGATCCTAAACCTTTATGCCTATGCATTTCCTTTTCCTTTGCTTTGACTTCCAGTCCTCAAATCCTATACTAAACACCTTCATCTGTTCAAAGTTTACTTGTATCATGTACCATGGACTACAACATCATTCTCTCTCAGAGATCATTTCTGGACCCCAAGCCAGCTTAGATACCCCTAGTATATATCAACAAAGCTTTTTATACCAAGGATTATCCAATATTCTCAATAGTCAATCACAAACATTCTGCTTTGGCAAGCACTAAACAGAAGAATGATACAATGTGGACTTCAGCAACATTAATTAGTTGTCAATTAATGCCATGGTATTCGGGAATTAAAACCGATTACTAGACTACATAGTATTTGATCTTTGCTTATGGATTTTCATTTTTTTTCCTTTTGCCTTCTGGTTGCATGAAAATTTAAGATAATATTACTCTTCAATTACCAGAAATAAAAAAAATATTACATTTAGTATTTTAGTATACTAAATGTATAAAATTAATTTACACCTCTTACTGTTTCATAATTATTTCCAATTCTCTAAATGTGTTACTTATGTACTTTAAATAACATTAATTTCAAAGTAAGGAGAATTTGCCTCTAAAATTAATTTTCCCAACATATAATGAAAATGTGTTTTGACATAAGGAAAATATGTAGTTTGGTGATAAATAACAACTACACAGATTACAAATTTATTTGAAGTGGATCAGGAAATATAAGTTCCACACACTGGTTATTTCAAAACAATCCAGATTCAGTAAAATACTTCCCCTGCTCTTTGAAGAAACAAAAACACATAGAACCTCAATTTGTCTTTGGACTGAAAGATACAATTGTAACACTGCAGAAAAGAACTTTGGTTTGAAGTGGAAAACTAATTAATAAAGCAGGTCACAGACAATTTCTGAGGCTATTTTATGTGCTTTGATTAACAGCATTAGAAACTTTGTTTAAAAGAAAATCCTTAATAGGAACAGAGAAGTAAATTCAGGATGAAATAATTCTCAACATCACACTAATTACCTTTGTGTTATTTTCCCCTCTGCAAAATGCCTGCATGGCAAAAATTCCATTAGATTTGTGTCTTTTACTGAACAACATATTTATTTTAGTAGATGTCTGTACAAGTAAGATGTTGTTACCTGTTATTTATATTATCTAATAATATAAATTAAGACCACAAATCTTTTTTCCACAATTCATGTAAACTAATGATGTTAAACAGTACACTTAATTTCACTGTAATGTAAAAATTTAATTTACTTCTACAAAATATGCTGCTATTCCTTAAAAAAGAGCATATGGTGGACAATGATTAGTACTTAGGAGTCAATATCTAGATGTACTGAGTAATGGAAGATTTGAGTTTTGAAACAATAACTATAAAACTTCTAAGCTTATTTCCACTTACCAGGCAATTTTTTTCATCACAAACCCTTAACTAGCCCACATTTATTATTGCAACCTCAGAAAAAACTGGGTCTGATTAAGACAACATGCAAGCTTAAAGCAAAATGAGCATTGCAGTTCTTGGCTTTTGGTTCTGGTCTCAAAAAGGGGGAGGGAAGGAGACATTTAGAGAAGGAGACTGTGCTACACACATGAATAAGTAAGAAAGGAACATGGTCAACATCTGAAGTACTTCTTCCAGGAACTGAGATAAATAGGAGAATCTGTAAATGAAGCAGATCTTATAATGCAGATTTGTTATGTTTCCCTAGAGAGAGAAACCTAAATGTTTATATTTTAATTTCTCAGTTAACTTATATGATGATAGTGTATATACAACAACCATAAATTCTCAAATTCCCTAAACAAAATATAAAAGAAAACCAAACAAAATATATTTGCCAACTTACTGGAACTTAAAGTATTACCCTTTTAGACAGAGTTGAATTTAAGATAATCTTCATTAAGTACACTTAACTAGTACTTCTCCTCTCTTCAACACTCCCTTTCTTCCTTATCACTTTGAATACTACTGGTTCTTGAGATTTTGTAACAATTTTTGGAAAAACTTAATATTCACTTAAAGAAGTAACTTTCTGTTTTAATTAATTAAAGTCATCCTCTCTTGCTTGCAAAGAAAAAACTGCCACCAGTATAATTGCAATCCTTCTAGAGGTCACTATATACAAGGCCAAGGTGGTCAGAAGCCTTGGTAAACTACCATATGTATTACAAGGACAATAATTATGTGATCAGCATAAGAATGAAACCTAATGTGTGAAATAGAGGGATAAATGCTAAGTGTGTGGCCTGCATTACTTACTACTGCTGGTGCTTAGCAGAGGGCAGCACACAATATGAGCTGGGGAGATCAAGAATACCCAAAGGACTTAAAATCAGCATAATATAGTGATGCAGCCACATCAGTGTTTATATCAGCTCAATTCATGATAGCCAAACTATGGAACCAACCTAGGTACCCTTCAACAGATGAATGGATAAAGAAATTGTGGTATATATACACAATGAAATATTACTCATCCTTAAAGAACAATGAAATTGTAGCATTTTCCAGTAAATGGATGAAACTGGAGAATATTGTGCTAAGTGAAATAAGCCAATTATAAACAAGCAAGGTTGGATGTTTTCTCTGGTATGTGGATGCTAATTTACGGTAAAGGTAGGGAGAAGAAGGATATTTTGTACTAGATATTGGGGAATGAAGGGAGGGCAGGGGATTTGGGGGTAGAAATAATAGTAGAATGAATTGGACATGATTATCCTAAGTGCATATATGATTATAGGACCTGTGTAACTCTATATTATGTACAATCAGACAAATGAGAAGTTACACACCATTTATATATGATGTGTCAAAATGCATTCTACTGTCATATATAACTAATTAGAACAGTTTTTTAAAAAAAGTTAACATGTGAGCTATAGTTTGAAAACTATATGGAATTTAGACATGCAGAGTTTGAACATGTATTAGAGGACAGCAAGTGATTGGGTGATTGAAGCAAATGTTATGTTCAAAAATGTAGAAGACAGTAGGGAGAACTATTTTATACATCTGGCAGCCCAAGAATCCCTTATAAGTATTTGATATTTCAGAAATAAAGGGAAAAATTCCAAGATTTTCTGTAAATTAAAAAAAGATACTGCTGCTTACATAAACAATTTATTCATCAATATCTTAAAACTTTTCATCACATGATCTGTTTATCATTGGAGTATAGCATATATACTGACTAGCCAACTTCAAGAATGTTCAGTGAGTGGTCACACCGAGCAAATTAGAGGCCACATTAGAAGCAGAGCCTACCTACTCTCATGCCCCTTCCATCATCAGGCTCTTAGATGTGACCCTGTCTTTATATATAAAACATAAATTATTTCTTGAACATTATACGAATACAGTGAATATATTCTTTGCATTTCTTTGTGTCTGTCCTTTCTCAGTATTATGAAATCATCCATATTATTTTGTATAGTTGTAGTTTGTTCATTCTTATGGCTGTTGTATTATTCTATTGTTAAATATACTGCAATTCATTAATTCATGATATCATTAGTGTTTATGGCTATTTTTTTTAAAGAGAGAGAGAGAGAATTTTAATATTTATTTATTTATTTTTTTTAGATTTTCAGCAGAAACAACATCTTTGTTTGTATGTAGTGCTAAGGATCTAACCCAGGCCGCATGCATGCCAGGCGAGTGCGCTACCTCTTGAGTCACATCCCCAACCCAATGGTAATGGCTATTTTGAATGAACTATATTGCATATATCATTGAATGAATATAAATACCGGAATTTATTTTTAACCTCAGAAGATGAGTTTGGATTGACATTTTTGTCCTTAATTCTATATATGTATTAGATTACATGGATTAACTTGTACATGTTGAACCATACTTTCATCCCTGGAAGGAAACTAACTTGATAATGATATATAAACCCCTTAATGTATTTATTTAATGTATTTATTGTTGTCTAGGTTTTCAAGGTAGTCCCTAATGATCCTCTGGATTTCTTTGATGACTCTAGTAATATCACTCTTTAAAAAAAACAAAACAAACTCTGTTTTAAAATATTTATTTATTTTTAGTTGTTGTTGGACACAATAAATTTATTTTATTTATTTATTTTTATGTGATTCTGAGGATCGAACCCCGGGCCTCACTCATGCAAGGCGAGTGCTCTAATGCTGAAACACACTGGAGCACTTAACCTCTATTTTTATTAATTTTAATATTCTCTTTCTTTGGTTAGCTTGGTCAAGGGTTTATTGGTTTATGTATCTTCTTAAAAAGTTAACTATGTTTAATTGATTATTTGTATTGTTTTATAATTTCTATTTAACTAATTTGTGGCTCTAATGTTATGGATTTTCTTCCCCCTACTGATTTAGGGGAATTGTTTGTTCTTATTTTTCAGGGACCTTGAAATATAACACTAGGTTTTTCACTTATAATCTTTCTATTTTTTTTTCTGTAGGTACTCATAGCTACCAACTATATTCTTAGTACCACCTTCATAGTGTCCCAGAAATTCTGATATGTTGTATCTCTAATCTCATTTGATTCTATGAATCTTTAAATTTCTCTTTTGATTTCTTATATCACATATTCATTGTTCAAAAACACATTGCTCAATCTACATATATTTACATTGTTTCTGTAATTTTACTTGCTATAATTTCTCATTTCATCCATTAAAACCTGAAAAGATATAAGGAATTACATAGTTTTGTGTTTTATTTTAGTTTTAGGTTTTTTTTTTTTTTAATAATACTTTCTGGCTTAAAATTTGGTCTGTTTTGGAGAAGGCGCCAAAGTAGCTAAGACAAAGGTAAATTTGGCTATTGTTGAATATACAAAGATTAGTCTTACAACACTAATATAATATAATAACATTATAGGCAACATGATATAGGATAATTGGGGTGTATGCATTGTCTTTGTAATTTATCTGCAAATCTAAAGCTATTCTACAAACAACAAAGTTATTGAAGAATAAACAAAACAAAAGTACTTTTATTGGTTTTGCTATTACTAAGTTGTGCACATTTATACTATCAGTTTTGGATTCAGTTATATTATGTTTTTGACTCTAAACAAGTTTACAAAGTGGGTATTTTAGTAGAGAAATCTTTCATTAAAGAATCATTTCCTCTTTAAAGCATAATTTGATTACTATATAATGTGTGGACAAATAATTAAAAAAAACAAGCAAAGCTGGGATTTAATTTATATAAAATAATGGGAAATAATAATAGGACACAATGACAGTATCAGAAATGCTAAAAAATAATCGAGACTAATAATCTTTTTCTTTAAATTTCTACAGAAAGTTGATAGCAATTATTCTACTGTGAACTTTCAAAAATGAACAAGCTTCTTAAGCATCTTTTGAAAGACTTAAGCATGTTTTAATTTATCAGAGGTAGTTTTAATTTCAAAAATAATACAATATTATTCAAAGACCACAATCATATTTTGAAATGGGAAGATAGCCCTGTTTATGTGCATCTGGAGTACTTTTTAATGAGTGGGACAAAAGGTTAATTTGGTCCTTTGATTAGAAAACCTGTCTTAGGTTCCATCCATATGTACACCAGCTGACTTTGCTATCTAAACTAACAGACAACTCTTGCAACATTGTTTAAGAGGATATTTTTGAGTTTGGACTGACAAGAACTGCATTCTGTTAATCCTCAAGACTTTTGGGGTAAGAACTATTATTTGCAGATAAAGAGACTTTGAAAGGCTGTATGATGTGCCAGAGGATGTAATGAACTCTGGATAAGGGGTAGAGTAGGCCTGTATTGGATATTAGATATTTATCTCCATGTACATTGCCTCCATAGACTTCAGTACCTAGTGTAATGCATGTTTTCCTAGGTAATATATTGCAAGTAACACCATTATGGATTGAATTATGTCTGCCCTGCCCCAGAGATATGATTATATACAAATGCTTAGCACTTTAGAAAGTGACCTAATATGGAAATATTGTCCTTATAGATGTAATCAAGTTAAAATTAGGTAATAAGAAGGGTTTCTTAATTAAATATTGCAGGTGCTGTTACAGAAGGAGGAAAGTTTGATTCAGAGAGAGATGTACATAAATGGAGGACCATGTGAAGTAAGGAGGAAACATCTTGTAAAGATGGAGGAGATGGGAGATATGCATCCGCAAAGCAAAAAACGCAAGGATCTACTTGCCCCAACATAATCTCTGAAGAGACAAAGAAAGATTCTCCAACACTGCTTCAGAAAGAGCATTCCTTTCAATACCTCAATTTCCAACTTGTAGCCTCCATAACATAGAGACAATGCATTTCTGTTATTGTAAACCACTGGGGTGCTTGCACTTTGTTATGGTAGCCCTATAAAAGACAAATTAAAAACCAAAGCAAAATTTTGTTTGCACTAAGCATTCTCAGAGTGATATACAGTAATTTCAATTACATTTAAACTTCATTCGGGTACAGAATGAATGAAACAATTTTGTCAAATTATCCTGCAACTTACTAAGGTTCTATTAATAAGGTTCTTAATGTTGTTGTTGTTGTTGTTTTAACACTGTAATTCTCTTAGGAAAACTGATGACTTCTCCATACAATTCTGAGAAATTTTTCTTTCTTTTCCTCTCTCTATTATTTTGGATGTTTTGGGGTTGTAATTGCTATGTTGCTTAACTCTTCCTAGAAATTGAACACTCACATGGTTTGTCTACATTAGCTTTTTAAAAAAATATAATATTTATGCCATTATTGAATGTCCTGCTTCCAGTTCCTTTTATAGACCTACATTCTACTATATATTTACAAACTTGAGTTTCAAGGATTAAATAGTATTACTGAAGCATTTACTGAATTAAAGGAATATTGTTATCTTATTTCTACATTATGTGAGTATGTGTACACATTCCAAAGAAAATGTGTATGTTTTTGTTTGCAAATGAACATGTGAAGAAATATTTATCCAGTTATCTTTTTCTTCAATTATTTATAATAATGTCAATTTGAATTCTATAAGCACATGAGTAAGGAAAATATTGTAAAGGTATGTTGAAAGCCATAATTTTGCCTGCAGCTATATATTTGCTGTGAAACACACACATATGGATAGATTGAAGTCTTTTAAGTTTTTTTATTTAGTACATTAAATGATAAATCAGTTTAAAGGAGATTTAATGAACTTTGAAAAATTAAGTATATATCAATTGGTACTAATTTACAGTGAGAAAGGTGTAAGAGTTCCTGGTGTATTATTACACAGTGAAGAGACTATAGATAACAACAAACTGTACATTTCAAGAAAGCTGAAATAAAGGGTTTTGAAACTTTTCATCATAAAGACATGATAAATGTTGATATATTTGCTTTATCTGATTTAAACATCATACAATGTATATAGGAATATTACAAGATTCCCCAAACATATGCACATTTTTATGTTTTAATGCATCACCTAAAAGAAATTTTAAAAATAAACTATTTCTCCTCTCTTAGAAAAAATGTATTTTTCTTCCATAATTTAATCACATGGTGCACCATCACTTGCTTTACAATTTGTTATCATACAACATTCTAACAAGCAAATTATTTGATTTATCATTTATATAAGGAGTTTAATTAATTAGTTTAATTAATATGTATATATACATATTTCATGTATGTATACACATACATTTAAAGTTTTATGTTTGTGTGTTTCCTTCACTCCATATCCTTTAGTTTACCTTTTATGTAATTAAGTTCCCATAATCCTTTAAGATCCTAATAGGCAGTGATTAAAGGAATTGCTAAAGATAAGTGACTTGTACAGCTTTTTAAGTAAATGCCATTTAAAAAGAAAATATATCATCATGGCAAAAATATTCTATTATGTTCTCTATCAAAGCCAGTTCATGTAATTTTCATTTTTAACCACACACAAAAAATACTTGCCTGTGAATCTTTTATCCACTAATAAACATAATTTGGTACTTGTGCTGTACATTGCTCTAATTGCAACCTTATCTTTTATGCGAAAGACAGCCTCAAACTATGGGTAAGAGGAGGAATCTTTTCTTTCATGAAAGGGCTTAATTATGTAGCTTCACAATTGTCTTTGTTGCTTAGTATTTGCCTTCCTTTCAAAATACAATACTCCAATTTATCAAGTAATCATTCTACCTGTTCTTTTATCTCCAATTTCACACATTCATCAAAAAGCTTTAAAAATAATTATTTTATGATGTGTCTACATTTGTATTACTTTCAAGTCAGAGAGTTTATTTCTAAATGCTTTCAGCCCTAACCTCTAACATTAGCAAGAAGCATGCCATTTCCAAAATGTGTGAACATGTAAAGCACATGAAATATTTTGCAGTATCTAAACTTGGAAACCCTTAGATCAGGGATGAGGAATGAAATCTCTACTATTTATCTGATAGTAACAAGTTTAAATTGGACCACCTAATTCCAGATTTACACAGTCTATGAATATGAACCTTTTCCCTTTTACCAACCTCAGATAAAGGAAAAGCAATATATATGAGTTCATCTCTTTTAAACCATTGTAAACAAATTAGACCATTCAAAATCAATACTTGTTAGCACTTGATATTGTAGCATTCACAATTACACAGATGCAAGCATTTTGAATTCTTTTATCTGGTTCTCCCCAACCCCCAGGGAGGGAATTATGGAAGATTTTTCTGGATGATCACCCTTTAAGTCAACCTTTACTTATAAAAACAATGATATGCATATATGCACATTAGAAGTTCTTTGTCTCAAGTTTTCTCAATTTCATAAAATGATACTTGCCAAACTGATGTTTTTTTACTCTTTAGTTTCATAAGGTTTTTTTTTTAGAACACTAATTTACATTATTCAAAACATAGCAATTATTAAAAGTTCTATTGTTTCTAAGTAAATAAAAATCATTTTTGGAATGAAATAAATAGGTTTGAATCCTGCTAGATGAGCAGCTTTAGGTGAGTTATATCAATTCAGAGTCATAATATTCTCACCAGTAAAATAAATATTGTAAATATTATATAACTCAGGGAGATAATACAGTAAAATCTAAGCATTAAGTACATTTTGTCTTGTATGAATCTTTTTGGTTTTTCTATTTGCAATGAAATCAATGAACTTCTACTCTTTTTTCAGTCATTGGATTCCTCGTTGCTTAAAGTACAACTAGAACATACTCACTTATGGTAATACAGCATTCTCGAGATGAGAATTTGATAAATCCATAGCACACTAGTGACAATGCAACTGTAGTCAAGCTCCTTGGAGCCTTCTTTTTCAGTTAAGCTTCAACCTTGGTCTCCTGTACCTGCCAGGCTTTAGCAAGACTTCTGCTAAGTTGAACTAGAAAGAATTTCTTACCCTGATCACCCACAAAAATTTGATGAAATTCTTTATCTTTCAAAACTAATATCAGGTCACCCTCTCTTTCCTTCAGCAGGAAATTACAGAAGTTAGTCCAGAAGGAATCCCACTACCCTTGATGTCTGGTCTTTTCTTTTTTAATATGACAGCAGAATGCATTATAATTCTTATTACACATATAGAGCACAATTTTTCATACCTCTGGTTCTATACACAGTATATCCACACCAATTTGTGTCTTCATACCTGACTTTGGATAATAATGATCATTTTCTATTTATTAAACCACCCCCATTCTGACTTCTTGGCTATAAATCCCCACTTGACTTTGTATTTGGTGTTATTCCTGTTTTCAATCCTTTACCTCAATGTACCAATTGTAATAGAATTGCATAAAATCTTCCCCAGGGTTTTAAGAAATATGAAAAATATTTTTTAACCATACTACATATAAGGATGCATGTTAAAAATTGGTACTATTTCTGTACATTTGAGTTGTTCTAATTACTTCACCATTTTTAAAGCATAAATTTATTTCTGCAAACATTATTAAAACATTTTTATTGTTTAATATACATAATGGTGGATTCTGAAGTCCAGTTAAAGCAAATAATTTAGTTCAAACTAATTATACCACTAAAAACACATGTGATGTCAGCTTACTTATTAGAACAACAAAAAAAAAAAACACAAAAAACAAAATTTTACAGAAAATTATTTATAAGAATATTGTCTGTAACTTGTCTTTTTAGCTCATTCAATGGTATTTTTCACATAGCAAAAGTTTTATTTTTGATGATGTCTAGATATTTTTTCTTTCAGATAGTACTTTTAAGGTCTTATCTAAGAACATTTGAGTTATTTTTATATATTAAACATTTTCTTGTATTTTTTTCTAAAATTTTTAGAACTTACTATTTATATTTAAGTACATGATCCACTTTCAGTTAATATTTGTGTAACGTATATTCAGTTGATATTTCTTTTCTGTTTTTCATCTGTAACTTTCCAATTATTCTGGAATCATTTATTTCATTTTATTTATTATTTATTATTTATTATTTTGCATGTGTGGTACTGGGAATTAAACCCAGAGGTCTTTCACCACTGAACCACACAATACACTTTATTTTTTTTTTTTTTTATTTTGTGAGTTTCTATTAAGTTGCTGAGTATCTTGCTAGGTTGCTGAGGCTGGCTTCAAACTTTTGATCCTCCTGCTTCAATCTCCAGAGTTGCTGGAATTACAGATGTGTGTCATCTTGCGCAGCTTGAATTACTTATTTTAAGAGATATTATTATTCCTGTGAATTATTTCCATGACCTTGTCCAACATGTGTTGGGCACTCCTTTATGGGTGTAAATCTGGGTTTTCTATTTTGTTAAATTGATATATATATAACAATTCCTCCAGGAAATACACAATGAGAAAATATTTGGAGACCTTATATCTAAAAAAAAAAAAAACTATTAGTATTTAGAATATAAGGACCTCTCCAAATAAATTTTATAAATGTAGGATACATTAGTGGTTGTTAAGGGGAGTTCTAGGAGGAAGGAGAGAGGTAAACAAGGTTACAAAAGGAAAACATGAATGATTCTCAATGTGTTGGAATTATTTGGTATCTTAACTGTAGTGATGTTGAATTTTACTTTACTTTAATAAAGAACAGCTATATAGGTGATAAAACTGTAAAGAACTAGTTTAAATACACAACAAGTGAGTACAAGTAAAACTGAAAAAATCTGAGCGGCATCAGTGGGATGTATCAGTGCCAATATCTTTGTTGGGATGTTATACTATATTGCTTCAACTGTGTAGATCTGTATGTAATATATAAATATATACATATACATATATATGTATATGTATTTAAATATAAATAATGAAATGAAGGAAAAAGAAAAATAAAAATAGAAAGAAAGAGTAAAAAAGGAAATTACTATTCACTAAGCGTAAGTTTTTTGAACAAAAATCATGTTTGTTCCTTTTACCTCTGGGCCTTTGTCTTGGCCTTATATCTTCTCTTGCCAGTTTTCCTTTCAGAACACTGAATTTTTTTAATACATTATTTGTTGCTCTGAGAAGGTTGTGTGAGCAAATAAGATTAGAAAAAAAGAGTCTGCTTCTCCATCTTGGAAATAAACAATGCAATTTTGCATATTATAATTTATGAGAAATTCTGTAGTGGTAAAATCAGTTTTCAAACTTATTTTTAAACTTTTGCTTAATATATTTTAGTATATTCCCAGGATATATGATCTCCTTGAGTTGAAGATGTAGAAAATACTCAATATTTTTTTTCATTCTTCAGACTCTCAGTTATAGTTATACAAATTAAACAGATATATCCAATAGAATTAATATATTTGAATTCCCATGACTTAACACAGTGACTTGTACATTGGTAGGTGCTCAATAAATAATGTGTTAACACCCTGAGTATCGTGTTGTAGCAAATTCAATGATCAAGTTACATACAGTGAGAGCATATACTATGATTGCTCTGTAAGTTTTCACTTCACATTTATTTCCTTGCAAAATCTGAATTTTATCACAGCATCTATATTTGTACATGCATGTTTCTTTGCTTATTAATGACAGAATTACTCTGTTATAGGCCTTCAATCGACAACAAGATAATTCTCAAAGCTGTCTCATAGTGGCTTTATGTATATTTCCGAATTTCATTAAAAAAGTGATTTTATCCAAAATATAAGACTGTGAAGTAAGGGGCTAAATAATAGTGATATGAAAAATGTAATATAGTGGGAAGAGAAACTTGATCTTTGAAAAGTCTCAGAAAATAATATGGATGATACCAGGAAATGTTAATAAAAAACACTTTTTAAAAATACACAAGCAAAAAATACAAAACAAAAAGGCAAAAGCAAGGGAAAGCAGGAAAAAAGTAATAATAGGTTTATCAGAAATTCTTCCAGGGCTTTACAATATATTAGCTTTTGTAATTTTTTACAATTGATATATACCAGCATAAGTACCATTGTGACCCACTAAGGATTTTGAGATCTGGAAGGCTTAAATAAAGTTTTTCATGGTCTTAGACTAGCATTAAACAGTTGTGAAGGTTCTCATTCTCTTTATTTCTAACATTTGTATTAATGCATATTGTCCCCTATATACATGTTTCATTTTGAAATCACATTTTCATATGAACATATGATGAGAATAATGGAGCCAGATTTGTGATCTCATTTGGGCCAAGACATGTCAACTTTGCAACTCACATTAATTTTTATGCTTCATATTATAAATGGCATGATGATCGTTGTCAAGGGTTATGTGGTTTAATTTATATCAATAGTGATGGCTATAGGGCAATTTTCCATTTGAAACAAATATTGGATAAAACCATCATGGGTTTTCATTATTATTATCATCATGATTTTAATTATCATAATTATTGATTTATTTCAAATTCAAATGTAAACAAGTAAATATAGTCCTTCATGTTTTGATTATGTTATCTTTATTGATATAAATTGAATAAGTAAAAATATTTCTTTCTTCAAGTAATGTAAGTCTTAGCTGTAGACTAAAATAATCTATTTCCTTATAACTATTTTATCTGAATACTAATTTTTAAAGAACTTAGTCTTTGAGATAAAGTGTTTCCAATAGGCCAAGTATAGAAGTCTACTATCTATATTTCTGAAATCAATGAAGTTTTTTTTTTACATTTATGTTAATCTAGCAAATTTTGCTTTATTAAATTTATCTGAGTCTCAAAATATTCTATAGAATCTAATAGTATTTTTAATGAGTAATTTTGTTGAAGACATTTAAATATTATATAATTTTAAACTCATTAAAACTTTGTTTTTATTAGCTTTGGTGTCACAGTCTGATATAATTTTTCTCATTTTATTTTATTAAATAACATTCTTCTTCACGTATAGACATTTTGAAGATATGTGATCAATCTGTTTCTGGCTGTAAAAAATAACTGCAGGATATTTCAGTCCATCCCAACAAAATTTCTTTTGCAATTTGCTCTTAAGTTGAATACTAATAACAAATGAACAAAACACTCTTGTCTCTAGGGAAAATAATGAACATTTTGTTGATGTATTTAAGAATGTGATTTTAGTTCTTATTGCTTCAGGTTGCTAATAAAAGATGATTTATATATACAACAAATTGTCTTTCCTAATAATCTTACCTTGAAAACTGAATTGCATATTATTTATATTGTTTTTATTTAAAAAATGGCATTTACTCTGAAATAATATTTTCTTTGCTGTGAGCAGAAAAATTGCAGACATCTTTTAATATATTGATATTCATTCATTTGTGAATACTACTTGTATTAGAGTGAACATGTGAATATACAGGATGGCCTTGTTTGACACACTAAAGAATATATTTTACCTAGTTTCCCCCCCAAAAATTAAATTTATGTTTTTGTTGTTTTTCATGGTGCAGGTGTCAAGAACATGGGAATTAAGGGTAATAATGTCAAGATTATATGAATCTTAGAATGAAAAATAATATCTGATTTATCATTTCCTCTAAGGCTTTTTGCACTTATTCTACCAAAATCTTGACAGTGCTATCTTTAAATTATCTAAAATCAGTATTTTTCCCTAATTGATAAATTATTTTACCCTTAAATAAATATTTTTTAAATTTCTTTGTGTAAAAGTATACATAGAAAAACCTTAATGAAATGTGTGAGATGGAGAATAAAGAAACATTTATGCAGAAGTTTCTCTCTCTCTACCTCTAGAGTTGGTCCACATAAACAGCTGCATATATGCAAAAATTACTAATAAAAAACTTTGGAATATATAAAATACAACAATAAATTTTTAAGAGCCAAAGGCATATATACAATACTGTAGGGATTCTGACCATGGAAATATACAGAGAAGCCTTCCTCTGGTGAGCTAACTCCCAGGGGTTAACTGACACTCTGTTTCCCACCCTTAGAATGCCCTGCAGTTTCTCCTAGGAACTATAAGATAACTAATACATATGCTATGTCTAGCTGCTGTGACAATGCTGCTGAAGTCTTATCAGTTTTGACCTTGATCTCAGGCACACATCTCCTGGGAATAAAGGAACTATGTTGTTAGACAACCACAATGTTTTACTGAGCCTAAACCTGTCCACATAACAGTAACTTTATACAATGGATTTTCTTGAGAGCTACACAAAACTCCTAACATTTCACATTGCAATTTGGTATGTAACTGAGGAATAAGCTGCATAATGTTGCTAACTCTGTAACCTGCCTAGTAATACAATGAACAATATGTACTAATGATGCCATTGACCTAAAGTAACCCATTGATATAATTAAATCTTGGCTGCTCTGCCTCTATGTCATTCTGTCATCTTTCTTTCCTTCCTCTGCTTCTTGTCTCTGGGTCTCCTTCTAATTTTCCTTACACTTTACCAACTTAATGTATTCCCAAATTTTCACCCTGTTTGACCATTAGGCCTTTTCTTCCCTAATTCACATTAATATAAATGCATTGTAAAATGTTGTTATAAGTAAGAGGGATACGTTGAAATTTTGGGAACTCAAGGGAACAAGGGCCATATCTATGTATTTTCTATTATCTAGCACATTGCCTTGCATATTACAGGTAGGAAATACATATTTATTAAGTAAATAAAGTAAAGAAGTGACCAGATCTCTGTCTTGCTATAATCATGTCATAAGTGTTAAGATGCATAAGTATTATCAGTCCATTCATATCAAGGCAGGTTTACTTATACTTTAATAAACCCATTTGACACGTTGTTCTGATACTCAGGTGCAGGTTTCTGGGGACACTGAGTTCATATATCATTTCAGTTATTTTCAACATCTCCATTAATACCACCAATGAACCATACCTAATGCTATAGACAAAACAAGATCACCCAAGAGCATTTACTCAATCAGTGTCAAAACCATTCTCACTGGAAGTCTGTTCTGCTACAACAGACTGGTGAGTCAACGCTAAGTAAATACTGAATGACAAGTAAATGTGGAAAAATTAGAGGCAAAGTGGATTGAAAAAATATTCCAAAGCACAATAATGAGATTTAGTCAAACTACTTTTTATTTGTTATAATTTCCCTGCTTTAAACACCATTTCTTATCAATCTGTTCAAATTACATGCTGCCATTAGAATTCAGCTCAGATACTACCTCTGTTAAGAATTCTTTTTAAATGTCTGCTACTGTAACTTTATTTTGGTTAGCTTACTCAAGAAGTTTTATTGAGTACCTACCATATGCCAGACACTATTCTATATGCTAAAAATATAGCAGTCAATAAAACAAAACAAGAAGTTGGCATTATGAAATTTATATTCTAACATGAAATGCACATGATAAGCAATTGAAGAAATAAAATTTCACAAGCAGTGGTAAGACTTATGGAGAGATATAGAAGAAAAATAAGTGAATGATCTTATCACAGAAATCATACCTATTTATGTCATAACAATTGTATTTATGTCAGCACATAATAAAATAAATATAATTAAAATGCCCCACTCAATGTTTTAATGTTTGTCTACAGACAGCTTTAGGGCTTACAACCCTTCTTCTCTGCTCCACATGTGGGCAAATTGAGAAAGCATAGATGTTCTTCCTTGGGCTCAAGTAGGAACTTCAAACCATGTAACACCCTTCTGGCATGACGGAACCTTCAGCCAGGCTCCACTCTTTTGCCACAGTAAGGCCTCAGCTCATCTCCTTTCCTTGTTTTTTAAGCCACTTTCAGACCTTCTTGGGAGGCCCCTCTTGATCTCTTCAGAAAGCTCTATTTATCCTCTTATTTGGCATCATCAGTCTTGGCATATGAACTGAACCCTGGTGGGAATCAATACTGATTTTACAGAGTGGCTACAACACTTACAGATAGGAGTGAAATGAAATTTGAGTGGAAGTGCAAAAGTAGGAACAACCTGATATTTGAGAGACTTAAAAGTCTAATTTTACTGGAATGAACTTTATGAAATATATAGTTGTCAGGAGAACAGACCAGGAAGAAAGTTATGAAACACATGATTAAACAACTACATGACTAAGATACTATGCATTTTTAGGTGAGTATCTTGACCTATACAGCATGGTTGAGAAGAGTATAGGATTTGGAGAAAGAGAGACCCAGAATGGAACCCTAGATATGTGACAATGGAAGAGTGAGGTAATCTCACTGAGATTTGGTTTGTTCCTAATTGGTTATGTTGCATCCAACTTACACTTATGACTTTCTTTTCTCTGGAATATTTTCATAAGATTTTTCAAAATGTGTATAGTTAGTAAAAATCCCTTGCTGAAACCATTAAAATTATTCCCATAGCTTTCAGACAAGGTTAAAACTGACCCAGTACCCACCTTACTATCCAGTCTTATCTTTGAACATTTCCTGATCTAAGGACTTCAGAAACGTGTTATTTTTTACCCTGTGTTTAAATGAATTATAATTTCCAAGAATTACAGTATTTCACCACATGTAACTATTGTATTTCAACACTGCATTAATGTATATTTACGAGAATTCTGTGAATCCTAATCTTACACCAAAGACAGACTAATTATAAATGATTTAATGTAATACAGGCTTTTTTTTTTTAGAAAAAGGATCACATAAAAGTTGTGCCCACACTTTTGCAAAAATATTTGGCATCAAAGTCTATGACAATTATGCAGTTAAATATGCATTCTTCTTGAAAAGCTTCATGCTTTAATGTTTTATCCCCAGTGCCTGATGAGTTTTGGTAAATGAATTGATGAATAAACAACTGAGAAGGAACAATGTAAGATCTTGTAAGCAATTGAAGGTGTAAAATGAAAGGAAATGCTTTCAGTTTTGGTGTTTTTCTAGAGTAGAATAGGCCAAGTTAAGGTCTAGAACTGGAGTGTCCTCTAAATTTCATGTGTTGGAAGCAGGGTCCCCAATTCAGCAAGGTTCAAAGGTGGGGATTTAGGAAATGATTAATGCTCTGACCTCAAAGTATATTAATTTAGCCAAAGGATTAATCCAATGATAGCTGGGTGGACTACCGGGAACTAGTTGGAGGAAGCATGTCACTGGAGAGAAAGTCCTGGAAGTGGTTATGAAGTCACTGGCCCCTTCTCTGTGTTTCTTGACTTACTGGGAGATGGTGAAAATGATGGGCATGGCTGAGAATGTAGGTCACCAGGGGTGTGGTCTTGGGACTATATCTATCTGTGGCCCCTTTCTATCTCTCTCTGTTTCCTGGCTGCCATGAGCTGAGCCACTTTCCTTTACCACACCCTTCTGCTATGGTGTTCTGCCTCATCTTAGGCCCAGAGCAATGGAATGAGTCAACCACGAACTGAGACCTTTGAAACTGTGAGCCAAAGTAAACTTTTCCTCCTCTAAGTTGTTCTCATTAGGCATTTTGGTCACATATATTAAAAGCTGTCTAAGATAGCCAGCAATCAGCTTTGATGACATATTTTATTTGAGTAATGTTCAGTTTGAAGATTCTATATTCAGAGAGAACAGTTGGAAATCTAGGACTTGGGCTCAAAGAGGCACAATCAATGGATATTATATATGTGAAACAAATATTTGAATTAGATATTTGATATCTAATTTGATTCACTGGTCTATCAATATCTGAAAAGTGAGAACATCTGTCTGTATGACAGAATAATTATAAGACATAGGAAATGTAGATGTTAGTATAAAAATAAAGAATAAACAGTGAACACATCTGAGAAAGAATAGTATTATTTTATGTGATTTTTAATTTATTATCTATTATTTGACTAATCTAAGAAGGTTGCCAATATCGATGCTAAGTCTGACAAAAAGTGAAACACAGAAAATATTTGTGAAGAAATTAATCTGCAAATAGGTGAGAAGAGAAACAGGATATTATATTGTTGTAGAAATCAAGTTTTACCTTCTGAGTTTATTTCTATGGGTAATATTAATTAATGATGATGCTTAAATGGAGTGCACTAATATAAATTCTTTGTAACATATAATTTGTAATAAATACACTCTTGCTTTGTATATTTAACATTATCCAAAAATTAATATGTGGGTGGGTTTTTGTCGTTGTTGTTGTTGTTTGTTTGTTTTTTTGCCTCTGTCCACCAATGAGCAAATATAATAGTTATTCTGGCACATTTGGCTTTCAAGGTCCTTTACTTTATTTTTAATACAAAACTTTTCTCCTCTATTCTTTTTGTTTGTATTTTATATTAGTCTTCAGTGATTCAGATGAAGCATATTTGTTGTGTTTAAAAGTCTGTTTCACCAATGACAAAACATCATCATTCACTTGTTTTTATAAATGGTCTCAGAGGAACTCTTGGAGTAGGAATTGTCACAATTTCAGCAGTTCTCTTAGTATTTCTCAAGAACAACAACAAAAATTAACATCATACTATCTTTCAAAACAGGCATATTTTTTACCTTTTAAAGTTAACTACACTCTATGTAATTCTACACTTCAATGAAATAGCAGAAATAAAAATAAGAATATCTAATAAAAATTTGGCAGTGTATATACTTTATAAGTAGATTAATAGGTATTGATTATTCAGAATGTATTTAGACTTACTTTTAAAAAAAACAATTTTGAACTAAATGAGCCTGGCAATTTAAATCAGTGTCTTTAAGCCTACAAAAATACTTTAGTAAATAACTAAAAATTTACTCAAGTATCCATTTTTCTGATAAATTGATTTTTATATGACTTTGCATTAACAATTTTAGCTAAACTATAGCCTTAGCATTTAAAGATTCCATTTCCTAAGTATAGATCTATTAGTATACATAAAGCTTGGCTTTTTTTAAATGTTGAGATATTTTACTCTTTCCATCAGAATGAGGAAAGACTTGAAAGGCCGACAAAAATCCATTCATGGCAACATCAAAAATTGCAGTGAAAAATATTTCAATTATAATAAAGTTTATATTTTACTAAACATTTGTTTTGTTCTATGAATAATGTGAGAGACTTAGCATAGGTTGAAAAGTCCTCCCAATAACCCTGTAAGGAAGAGATGACTCTCATTTTCCTAATGACAAAACTGAGACTTTAAAATTTAATAATTTGCAGGTTACTCCAATTCAAATGATAGAGGTGAGATTTGCATCCAATTCAGTCAGTACAGTGGGAACCCCCTTATTTGCAGTTAATTTTCTGTGGTTTCAGTTACTTACAGTTAATTGTGCACTGAAAATATTAATTGGGAAAGTCCAAAAAAATTTTAATAGTTCATTTATATGTTATGGCTTTATGAGTAGTGCAATGAAATCTGTGACAGCCAGTTCTGTCCTGCTTTGCATTTTAATGACTCTTTCCTGGTCTAGTGTGTATACATTGTATATGCGACAAAGTCATTTTCCATTAGATTGATGCCATGGTATCACAGAACTGGTGTTCGAGTAACCCTAAATAGCCCCATAGTACAGAAGTAGTGATGCTGGCAACTTATATATGCCAAAGGAAGTACATAAATTAATGTTTTTTTTTCCCCAGTGCTGGAATTGAACCCAGGATTGCTCTACCAATAAATTACATCTCCAGCCCTTTTTATTTTCTATTTTGAGGCAGGGTCTCACCAAGTTGCTGAGGCTATCCTTGATTTTGCAATATTTTTTCCTCATCTTACTGAGTTGCTAGTATTTAGCATCTAGAAAAGTGCATGAAACATCATATTAGCAATTTAATCAAAGTTGTTGAACAAATAAATATAATTCACCTTCCCCAACTTTTATCCATTTCACATTAATCTAGCTTCATGAACTATTTTATCTTTTTTTCTCGTTACCTTCACATTTACCTTTTTGCTGGTGTTTTGAGTTTTTGGTGTGTGTGGTTTTGGGGATGAAATCCAAGACTTTCTCATGTTAGGCAGGGACTCTATTTGTGACACAATTTCCAGCTTTTGTGTATTTTTCTTTTTTAAAAAAAGATTGTTTATCTTTAAATCCCTTAAATATTAGTTGCCCCATTTCATTCTTCATTTCTTAGATGAGGGGATTCATCTATTTGAATGTAAAAAACAACCAAACATTTAGAAGATGATAAGTTTGAATTGTTTTTTTTAACTCAATATTTTCTTTTAACCTGCAGACAGTATTCATCAATCATCTCCACCAATCTACCCACAATAACTCATCCTAATATATCCAACACTCAACTAATTATCTTATGAAGAAATTTAATTTTACTATGTACCCCTTGTCAAATATCTATGTGACAATGTTTTAGCCTATAAATAAGGAAGAAATAATTGGGCATATTACACTAATAAACTATAAGCACAATAAAAATGTACTACTGGAGAAGCTCTATTATGATAAAAATAGAGTATTTTGAATACCACGAGGGAAGAAGTAGATTTGGTAGATCCACGTGGCAGATTTTGCACACTGGCTTAAAATATGAGCTGAGAATGCAAAGAAAGATTAACAAAAAAAGATTTAAGGTAAAATAGCCAAAGGAAGAAAAGTCCAATTAATTCAGGGCTATTTAGCTCACATTTCATTGTGTGATATAATTTATTCTTTTCTCCTTTCATCTGAGAATTTTATTTTACAGTCCAGGAACAATTTAAAATATTAAGTGGAATTTGATTTCTTTCAATTAAATAAATAGTTATCTTCCTGTTATCTTCAAGTACTTGTCCATTACATATGAATAATATAGTAATTAAGACAGTCATAGCCCTTATTCTCAATGAAAAAGCTGGTGTTACAGATGAATTTAGCATTATTGCTTCTGAGAATTCTGAAAATATAATCAGGAGGCTTTATTTCTCCTTCTTTGATCTATTCTTTCTCTTTCTCTCCCTCCCTCCCGCCCTCTCTCTTTTGACTATGCAGAAGCCAGTCAATATGGCTTAAGAAGAAAGTGCTCCTTCTGGCCATGCTCAACCCATTTACTCATGCCTGGCACCTGCAGTTGGCATCAATCCCACACAGATCACAGGGACAGAGCATAGACAAGAGATAATTTCCAAAAGGATGACAGCATCTGTTACCAGGAGTAAGACCTCTGTGTTGGCAAGAGGATAATATATTAGCTATAGTCTACCACTTCAGTGGATGCCCAGAACCTTTCTTCTCGAACATGGCATTTTAAAAATGTTCTCTTTAACATAGTGCAACTATCTATATACAATTAAAAACTCACTCATCCTGTCCCCAGAGGAAGACAGCACTGTCTTGCCAGTTCCACATACAGGATGATTAGCATTCCTTTCATTCAGATCCAGATGGAGCTCATCACAGTCCAGTAATCTGTGGAGGAATGATAAATTTTACAAACTCTCACATATACAAAACACAATGGTGCAGAAGAATAGCAATAAAAGTTGCCATTTGGAGTAGGGTACAGGAAAAAAGAAACACAGTGATTTTTCTGGGCAAGGATAGCAAAGATTCCTAACCTGAAAGAGAAGAAAGTTCTGAGGCAGGCAATTCTGTTTGGCTGACCAAATATATTCTTAGTAGGAATTCTTTGATTCACTGTCTACCTGGGAAATAACTATTTGGGAGATTTTACTTCAGGGGCTACATTATTATATTCTTCTAATTTATTTTCTGGAATAGGGATTTCCAAAGTGATGAACCATGCCTATGGGAGATTTGGTCTTTGTTTTGTATGCAACTTCTCAATTAATGTTAGCTTGAATACAGGGAAATTCCTTTCAATCAGAAGGTATAAGCCATTATGGGAATTTTAAAATTTTATTTATTTTTTACTTTAAAAAAAAAAAATCCAACCAGTAGTATTGCAATAGTTGAATAAATATGTGTTAAATGAGTTAATCAGTTTTCCTTTTGCTGATTCCCATCTCCCATTTTATCATTCCTGCCTACGAAATAGACATTAAAATTGCTTATTTATCTTTATCTCCTCTGAGATCACACTACTCCAATTCATTAACCTACTATCAAAAATACTCTGTCAGCTTAGAAAATATTCCTTGATATACTTTAGATCAGGAATGCACCCCCTCAGCCCCACTGCAGAAGCTCAAGTGTCAGGCAATGCAACAATGTCCAGAGTGAAACGATTGGCTCATAAAGGCTCTGTCCTTAGCAGGACACTAATCTACTCAATACACTAATAGTTTGAATGCAATTGTGGGGAAGCAGTGGAAAGTGTAGGCAGGTAGGGCATGGATGAGGAAGTAGATAATCAGGGGCGGTACCTTGGCCCCTTTCTGTTTGTCTGCCGGCCTATCTCTTTGTCTCTCCTCTCTGCTTCCCAGATTCGTTGAACTGAGCAGCTTTCTGCATCTACATTCTTCTGCCATGGTGTTCTACCTCACCCTGGGGCCAGAACAATGGGCATGGCTAAACATAGATTGTGACCTCTGAAAGCATGAGTCAAAATAAATCTTTCCCTCTTCGAGTAGTTCTTTTCAGGTATTCTGGTCACAGCAATGAAAAACTAGCGTGGACCTTCTTTCATAATTCTATTCCATTTTATACTCGACAGTAAATTTACACTTTTAAAATACAGTCAGGTTTATGTTAATGTTCTCTTTAAGTGGTTTCCCATCGCACTGAGAGGTTTAAAAACTGTACTGTTACCTGTAGTCTAGTTCCTCTTTTCCTGTGTGCATCACTCTGCCCACTTTCCACTGACCTCTCTCTCTTCCTTATTTCCTCAATTGCAGTCACCCTAAACTTGTCCCAGCTGGTTAAACATTACATGATATTTCGAATTGATTCTTTTCACTTGCTATTCATTCTTTCTAAAATAAAACTTTTGATCTAGTTCCTTTCTGCCTTTTATATGGCAAATTTCTGGGGTTATTTTCTGTACACCAGGAAGGATTTAGAAAATTCTTAAGTTAAATTACCTTGTAATATGGTTTGAAATGACTTGAGTGTGTCCCTCAAAGGTTCATGTATGGAAACTTGGACTCCAGTGTGGCAATGTTAAAGTGGTGGCATCTATAAGAGGTGGGGCCTACTAGGAGGCCATGACTGGCCCCTTCCTTCTCTCTGGCTTCATGCTTCATTGTGTGATCTCCCCCTTTACAGAAGTTCTGGTCTTTTATTATAGTAATGGAAAACAGATGAATATGTCTTGGGAATGAACCCTTAAACTCAAGTTAATAACCTCTTTCTATTTCCTTCTAAAGGTCTGTGTAGTGGGCATCAGTTATGCTAACTTGCAGGACACCATTTCTGGTACAGAATTCTCCTTTCTTATTGAGAATCTTCTACACTGATGGCATTTTCATTGCTGGTAGATCCTGTCAAGTGCTCACCACTCTCTGACAGTAAAGGGCATAATACTCAGGTCTGGAATGGGAATTCTGCTTTTTCTTCTATTTCTTACTTTAATAGCAGATAGAGATCTTTGCCTCACAGCATCAATAGGAGAATTTCATCTATTTTTCTCTAGGTGACTTTCCAAGATGTCTTTATGAAAAGGAGAGAATTTATTTTTTTTCCAGAAACTTGTTGGAAAAGAACTTGGGAAATCAGTATTTCCTGGTATTCCAAAAAGCTAGAGTTCTTCTAAAGAAATTCAAAGTTTCAAAATTTTGAGTTAAAAATACTGCTTTAATTTGTTAATTGACTCTTCTTTTTAACCTTAATTTGTTAAGGTTGTAGAAAACAATTAGAGTCCAGTCTCCTCGAATCATCCTCTTGTGTTTAAATTCCTAATGCACAAAGTAATATTGAAGAACTAATAATTACTTAGTACTTATTTTTAAATGAAGAAAAAGAGCAAATGGATGAACAATTCATGTATTTCTTCTTCTAATAGTTGCTTATAGCCAGAGTAAAACCATTAATTTTGGGGATTATTTTCCAATCAGACCTCATGAGTATAATTTAGTCAAGATCAAAGGAAAGGTATCGGCCCTGTGGAAAGATTAGTTTAACTCTTTTAATCACTATCTTTATGTTCTAAGCTAGAATATATTAATGATAGATTTCATAAAATGAATTTGAGTAAGTAGATGGTTTTAGAGTGATCATTAATTATATAGTTTCTAATTTTTCACAGTAAGTCTGTAATAATCTATTTTCCATATTCTGTCATAAAATAAATTTACTTCATCACTTTTCTTACTATTTTTAAATCTTTCTATTTCTGATATCTGTATTATTTATTCAAATATTAGGTTGCATATATCTTTCAAATATATAGTACACAGGTCACAAAGATGTATGTATAATGCTTGGAAGTTCATTTCTAAAATTCCCTTTAAAACCCAAGAAAATATAGAGAAAAACAGAGACTAAGTCTTATACCATATGTATAAACTACAAATGACAAATACTTATCATAATAAAATATTTTAAACTAATTACAACCCTAATGGGAACATATTTTTTAAATGTCATTAATACAATTTACCATATGTTCCATTTATTAAAAATTTCATAATAGACCACTCTATTCACTAGTAACCTTGAAATTCTGTCTAATGTCAATACCTACATTGCCCAAAGAACAAGGGAGACATATCTTTAAATGACTTTCCTTGGATTTTTTGTCTTGATCCATTTAACTACTAAATTTGGAAAAATCCTAATCCTTAGAAACCATGAATAAAATTTCTCATTGTCATTTTTTAGTAACATTATTAGTTCCTCCAATTATCTTCAACTTTGGAAGAAATTAGAACAGAAAATTATTCCAGCAGCATGAATTGTTTTAATAAATTATATAGTACCTCAGGTATGAAATATCATCTGTTTCTACTCCATGCCTTCCTGCGTCTTTTAAATGTTTTAAGAATTCTGTCACCCACAATTGCAAGAATTCCTTGTCAGTAGAATTCTGGGTCAGATTATACTAGTTGGGAGACATGAGATATGGAAGGTAGAAAAGAAGAGGTACTATTCTATAACAATGAATAGAACTAGGAGCAGACCTGAGAAGTAAGATGTACAGCAGTTGGGCATAGATGAAACTTTTGATACCTTCCTCTTGAAATTCTAGTGCTTCCTGTTTCATCAAGACTGACAGTGACTCTCATTCTTCATTATGCCAGTGTGACCAGTGGCTTTGCTTGCACATAATTCCCTACATTGCGTTTCTTTTGTGTTAAAATACATGGATTTTTCTTTTATAGACAAATATGATGAATGTTTCCCTTTTTGTGTGCGTGTGTGTTTAAACATCTGTCCATATGTGTACATGCATCACATTGACATAAGTGTGTGCATGTGTAATTGATCAAAGATAATGATCATGTTATGCATTTCGAGCAAATTTTGTAAAGTATATTTCACCTTGAATTGTTTATTCTGACTCATCCCACACACACAAAAAGCAGTTTATATGCAAAATGTAACTACCCACCTATTAGTTCACTCAAAAATAAGGACCTGCTTCATGTTTGATATAAACCACCTTGATGTTGTATGCAAATAAAAAGTAATTTTTATATAAATAAAATGTAAATAATTGACTTTAAAACAATCCGTATATACTCTGAGTGTGAATGCACTAATAAGAATGAAGGAACCTTGAACCAACAGAAGTTAAAATCATGTCTATAATGCTTAGGGTCATAAGTAGCATAGAACACTCTCTGACATTGAATATCCAAGAACTGCACATGGATTTCACTGCATTTCCTTATATTTTTGATGGACTGGAGTGAATACCTTGGAGAATAAGCCACTCTGACTCCTTTGGCAGATCAGATTGAGGGTGTCTGCAACCAGAGGCTGTTGTGCACCAGTTGGAAGCAAATAGCTCTTATATGGAAGGAGAGAAAGATTGACCAATTCCCAGTAAGATATATATGCCACACAGACCCTTCCTTCCCCTCCTCCTCTTTGTTAGTTAGCATAGCTGCTTAATTGCTGAATTATGATAATTGCTTAATTGATTTGATTGCTTAAGAAGCGTGTTGAATAACAATAAATGTGTGTTTAGAAATGGTTTATAGCTTTATTGTTTACCTCTTCTGATATCCTTCCAAAATCCTTCAGATCTCTGTCTTTTACATAACCCTAGAGAAAGATTTGATTTTTAATGTGAGCACTTGAACATACAAATTGGAACTTAACACAAATACAGTGTTTGAGAAAAAAATCAAAGAGCAAAAATGATGAAAAAACTTGTATAAAATTTTTCAATGTAATGCAGTGTGATTAGTATCAAATAAACTTGAATTGAAATAAATAATTCAAAACTATATTGTCTTTTTGGGTGGGAGGCAAAGATTTGATAGCTTATTCTAATATTCTATATAATTGAGAAAATGAGTGTTTCAATTATTTTTTTAAAAAGCTATAAATTGTGCTTATGAAATGTCCATTTTAAACACTAATTGCCTAACACTTCCACTATAAAGAAGTGAAGCAACAACAATTAGTCATATACAATACATATTATTCTGAAATGTTGTTCATAGGAGTTTTCAACCAGCTAACTTAGTCCTGCAATTAGCATATTCTTTTTGCCTGGTGATCAGCACATTAGAGAGTTAGAGCCTTCTGAGAAACTTAAACAGGATGAAGGACCCCCTTCAAATGTTGATTCTTGCAATCAAGTCAGAATGAGTTTAGACATGTGGCTCAGAGTAACAGATATGAGTATATTAGAAGGCCTAGGAAAGGGGAAATGAGGACACTATTAAGGCAGAGACTGAGTCTACTCAGAGAGAAGAAGAACAGTGTACTTCTCTAACACTCCAGTTTTATTAGGGATCTCATGGAAGTTTCCAGCGAGCTGCACCCAGGTTCAACTGTTGACTTCTGACTGATGGCAGGATGACATTAGACTTTCAACTTCCCCCATGACAACTCTGGGTCACTTTGGTCCTTGCTAACCATTTTTAATTGGAAATTATTCTTACAGATTTTATCCTTAGGGGGAATTATCTTTATCTCCCTGGGTTCTGGGATCTGTTCCATATAAGGATAACAAAGGTTCCCCCATGTAGGGTAACTTGTGTTCTTCTTATATATTGTGGCCTGCATTTCTCTTGAAGATAATAAGTAGTTTGCTGAGGAATGTAAACAATCCTGTGGACTTAAGCCAGACAGGGCTGGAGGTATATTTCTTTTCAAAAATGAAAGCATGTGGGAGTCAGCACACTGGGCCTAGTTTATACAATTATTCCTTTAACCTCATGCTCTCACCATTATCATCTCTATTCCTTATCATACAAACTACCAGAAATCGCTGAAGTTTGTGATCTTTACAAAAAATGCATGGCATGTCATGCATTGTGACAATAAAAAGAAGCTTGATGCATTAATTTTATGTAAGAGGTAAGAATTCATAGTTAACATTCTGTGAAAAAGGACTAATTTATCCATCCTTAGTCAAGGACAGGTATGACATTGGTTAACCTGGAACATGGTTTAATGTGGGGAATACAGAAGCCCATGCAGGATGAGTGAGTATCCTTAAGTTGCCTCACTATAATCACCTTACTCTTAAATACATATTTATAAATGTCTAATTTAATAGTATCAGCTTCCTACACTTAACTGTTAGTTTTTTTTTTCCCTACCTTGAAGCTTTTGCACTGAACATGGATTTGGTACATTAAAAAAAGTGTTCAATGAATGGTGAAACAGAGAGAGAGGGAGAGGCGGATAGGGAGGGAGGGATGAGGAGAAGAAGAGGGAGGAGGCAGAGCAGGAGGAGGAGGAGGAGAAAGAGGAGGAGGAAAGAAAGAAAGAGAGATAAAAGGAGGGAAGTAGAGGCATTGCATTTGTCAATACATCTCTTTCCTTTACATGTTGGTTACATAACACAACATTTAAAACATGTAAAAATGAGATGAAAATAAGGTAAAAACATAAAAGAGTTTGAAATCTCTTCAAGTACATCCAATTATGTTTTTCCCTCTTACATGAAACCTGTTCAGCACACATTATTAGCTATTACATATTACATTTGGAGACCTGGTACTTATTATAGCTGAAGATCATGTGCAAAATATTTAAATATTAATTTATAGTAATGCTTTTTTTCTTCATAGCTTAGCATGCCATAACATCTGGAAATGGTATATCTTTAAGACATTTAAGAAAACTGATATTAAATTTTCATTTTGGCTGTCCACGTTGTATATATTTCAGCAACACATTAAGAGATTCTTTCTCTGTGAATTATACTTAGAGATTAAAAATAAAAATATAGTGGTAAAAAAACCTGCCAAAGGACATTATATGACTGTTTCTGGCTCCCACTCTATATCTCTCTATCCAAAGGAAGGATCTTCCTGCCAAAAAGATACAGGTGTGGAAGCAGTTCGTTCAGTCTGTGAACTCTTGGGTTTACATCTGAAGGATGTATCTTATTTTAGAATACATATAGAGGATTTACAAAAAAAAAGTGTTCTTATGAAAATGAACAAGAAGGGAAGCATATGTCACCTTTTTTGAATTACAGAAAATGTCAGTGAGATCTGGAAGATAGCTACTCAGTTGTGCTCCAATATTTGTAAAGCAATATTGGGTGCATTGATCCAAATACACAGGTTGAGTGTTGAAAAAAAAAGATCCTAAATACTATTGGTAAAACCTGCACAATATCATACTAATTTATAGTGATGTCTGGAAAAGAATCAATGCTTATAAGTGACTTGTGTTTTATGTTTTGCCAAGTATAATTAATGTGATGTTTTGGTATTTTTGATGAATAGACTAAGAACATTTTATTCCAGTGAAAGGAAGGGATGATTACAATAGATCTTGGCAAAGGAGATAAAAAAAAATTCGTATCAGAATCTTAAGATCATTTTGAGCATGGTTGGAAATGTGTTTACAATGTTGGAAAAACAAAGTAACTCAATTGTTAAGTTGCAAATATTCAGACTTGTTAAATTTTATTATATTTGATTCAGTAGTCCTTTCCAATATAAATCTTCTGAAAATAGCACATCTTTTCATATATGAAGTTCAGTATCATTTTTTCAGTGCTGGGGTTATACCCAGTTCCTCATACTTCCCAGCAAGTGCTCTAGAACTGTGCTACTCTCTTGGTCCAGCGTTCTGTTTTTGAGTGACTTCTGTAGGCAACCAGTTATAGAGGTAACATGAGAGATTCAAAATGGTACATGGTATGAAATGGTCTCAATGGTCTCTTTCTTTACTCTTTAGTTTTTGTCTTTTCTTTTTTTTTCAAGGAAGGTTATACCAGGGATTGTGCTCAGTGTCACTCCACCATGGAGCCCCCTCCCCAGGCCTGTTTTGTATTTTATTTAGAAACAAGGTCTCACTGAGTTCCTTAGCACCCCACTTTTGCTGAGGTTGGCTTTGAACTAGTGATCTTCCTGCTTCAGCCTCCCAAGCCCCTGGGATTAGAGTCATGCGCCACCAAGCCTGGTTTGTTTAGTTTAAAAATATTGTAATGGTTCACAAATAAAGAGAAATTTGATTTCATTCTTCATTCTTCACAGAAGTCAGTTCATGTCCTTTTTCTGTCCCAAGTTACAATTTTGTATTCATCATGTACCCATTCTCACTTGAGCCTACAGAATTCTTTTCACCCTTATAATGTTCACATTTTTGTGTTGAGATAACATACCTGTTAGATCAGGTAAACAGTTATTAACAATACAAAGACATAAAAGTCTAGCGCATGTAAACCTATGACAGAACTATAAGAACACATAAGAAAGAAAACACACTTTGGACTGAGGTGACCAGAGGTACAAAGTTAGTGAAATATTAGAATTGATGTTTGAAGGATGATTTTATTTTTTGTTATCAAAGATGTCAGCAAAATAACATGTCAAATAGAGGAAAGAGGATGAATAAAGATGAAAAAGGATAATCGTGTTGTAAGTAGGGATGAGGTGGGAAATTACTTGAAAATGTAAAATACGGATAGTAATAGGAGCTGTGGAGGCCAGGATGAATAGGTTGTTCCAGCAAAGAGTAGGGGGGAAAAAAAAACAAACACTGCAATTGGGTTTTCTTGTAAATGGGGTGGCTCAGCATATAAATGCTGCCTTTGTAAAACTTACTGAAAATTTTTGTAAAGATAGCTATGTTTGTACAAATATTTCTGGCACTAATCCATCTAAATATGTTTATGAGAGCCATATTTTATCAACTGCCAGTTGCCCAACTAACTTGTCAATATCTCTTATGCAAAAAGAGTTCAAGTAAATATACAATAAAAGCATTTTTCTTAAATGTGAATATGTTAAATTCACCATTTATAAATGGTGCCATTATAAGAGAAATTACATTATATAGACAAACAGAGGTTACAGTTAGGAAAATAGAGTTGTTTTTTTTTTAGAAGTTTTGCACATATTATAGTCCCTTGTTTTAATTATGTCATCTGTAAAATGTTGATTCAGGATTTTTTTTGTATTTACATATTTAAGTAGGCCTGTTTTGTATTTTATTTAGAAACAGGGTCTCACTGTTTCAGACACAAAGTTCAACATTTTGCAACAGTAAATGTCCACTCTAATATAATGCTCATATAAAATTTATTACTAAACCTCATTATATATCATTGACATTTTCAATTTTTAAAAGTTAAGGTAGATTAATAAAAATTTTCATCATTTTTGATGCTTCTACCTCAAAGACATGAGATTAAACAATTCATTTTTTCCAAGAAAATCATGGCCAAACTAATAAGCATTGAAAAATTTCATAAAATCCTAACATAAACTTTTATATATTTACTTGGAAACTCCAATGAAATATTATTTTGAGGTATAAATTTATTAGGATAATTCATTAATGTATCATCATTTTAATTCATGAATGTGTACAATATTTTTCTTCCCTATAGGAAGAAGCTTTTATTATTTGATTTGGGGCAAATCTCTGTAGTCAAAATACGAATCACATAGTATTTTGGTACTGAAAAAAAGAATGTATAAGATGCAGGGCAACAGCCCCATAAACAGTTTTCTTTTACAAAATTTGAAGCAAGTAGAAAGAAACTACAAATGAGAATAATTTGCAAATTTTTTTTGCTGGTGCAAATGAGGATAATTTGCAAATGGCTCTTTACTGGTGTTAATTGTAAAGGTGTGGATACCTTTACCTCTTCAAGGGACATGAAAAAACACATCTAATATACTACTTCTTAAATCTTCGTTTTCTCAGTTTTACTTTCACCATCTGCAAATTTCTTGCCCTTCCTATTTCAAATAAAATGCAAACGGGTTTTGCCTTACAAAGTTGGCATTGATTTGGTCCCCAATAAATGGCTATCTGAATTGAACTACAGTAATAAGACTTATAAATCAAAAAGGCATGATTAAAAACTAACTCACTGGAAGCTGTAGTTAACACATGTAAGATTTTTTTAATAGTAGAAAAGATTAAAAATGATATTGCTTTATCATAGTGAGACAGAGTGAAATATTGCCTTCGAGAATATCAAAAATATGTTATAACATTTAGCAGTTGAAACAGTCATTACAATTTAGATTCAATCACCAATATTTTAGGGGATAAAATGTCTAGACATAATACTCCAAGAGTTCTCCTTGTTGTGATCCTGCAAACAAAGACAGTCACAATAGCTCTAGAGTTCTGTAAAAACATCTGGCTAATTGTAAAGTGTCAAGGAGATAAATTGTATGCATATTTTAAATTTTCTATTATTAATCTTGATATAAACCTTTTTTTGTTTTTAAATGGCATTCCAAATATTTTTAGATTTCCTCTACTTTGTGCATTTATTCTGTTGTTCATTTGGTAGAGTATGATATTCCACTGCTCTAGTCATTTGGTGCTAAAAGTCTTCTCTTTTCAATGATTTTGTTCACTTTTATACTTCATCATGTTCCATTGAGGTCTTTTTGCCTCTGTCCTAAAAAAAAAAATCACAACTGAAAATGTCATTGATATAATTCTGAATGATCATTTGTCTAAGTTTATGTTTTGTATTCATAATCTATTAACATTCTGCTAATTAATATTGAGTAAATACATTTCTTAATCACAAATTCATATTTATTTTCCATATGAAACAGAATTATTTTTATTTTTAATGAATTTCTGAAATCTGGTAATTTGATATGTATTCCTGCTAAATAAGTTTCATGCAATTGGAAATTTGATATGGAAATTGATAAATTATTTAAATTGAGAACACGTGGAATAATGTTATTCAGTTATCTTTCTAAAAGCCAACATAATTTTTTCTAAAATTAAACGTCTATCCTTGCTATGGGCAAGGACTTGAAAATTGATCTATGTCTTATCTGGGAAACAAATTCCCAAATACAGCTAAATATATATATTTTACAGGAGAGTTATAGGGTCTCTAATTCTTTGATAATTGAATTATATTTCAAAAAAATGTTTGCATATAAAGCAAAGTCAAGTATGAAGAAAGAAAAACATCAAAGACAAAAGGGTTTAATCTTTCCTTCACTGATATCAACTGCTTCCTGATTAATATTTCCTCTTTTTGATGCAGCTTCTTCGTTAATATATCTCTCCTCTTCTTTAGGTTCATGTTACCGAGTGTCCTTGTGTTTTCTATTTCCTTGCAATTTTATCTTCTTTTCTTACGAAATGATCTCATGTCAGCCATTTTTTTTTTCTTATGAAAAGTTTTGTCCCAATTAGAAGAATTACAAGCATGGGAAAAGACTGATAGAGAAGCAGCAAGATCTTCCCACTGTATTTGAAATCAAGATGTGTGGACAGGTGCTTGCTGCACTAATGAGAAAAAAAGTGGCCTTGCTTTTGATGTGTGAAAAGCTCTAAGGACAAGATCAGCATACACACAGCAATTATCCCTGTTTCCCCAGATGTGTGGATGGAGGAGTGGAGGCTTTTGAAATAGGAAATTTCAATGTCAGATATTTAAGAATTACTTCTGACCACAGTGAGTGCAATGAAAATGTAACACTTTAAAAAAAGAGTGTTGACACATTTATTACCTATATACAGAAATGATTGATCATTTGGGATGTTGAAAATGGGTACTTGGGAAGGAAAGCAAGTGTGAAATATTGAAGTCTTTGGAACCTACAGCAAGAAAGACAGAAATTAGTATTTATTCTATAGCAGCAGGTGGCTAACAGAGGGTGGTCAGTCAGAAGTGGAAACCAAAGAATCAAATTGTGTGAAATGAGTAACTGACATGAGGATTAGAGGACTCTAGAAACAAGAAATGTCAAAGACAGTCAAGTTGAGGGAATGATGCAAAGGGGAATCAATACTGAGACTATATGCACTGACAAGTCTCAAAAAATGTTCTGCTATTTCATCTCACTTTTATCCAGTTACATAATCACAACAGTGTTAGACTTCTCCCTTCCATCTCCAGTCTCTTGATTGCTCTAAAACCAAGAATGATTAAGACAATTATGATTATGTAAATACCATTCCAAGAACAGTATTTTGCAGAACAGATACAATTGATTATGGGGCAAGGTTTCCAAGCCAATGTGAGTGTCTCAGTGAATGGGTTGGAAGCCATAGGCATTTCTGGACTCTATGAAAGAGGCCATCTAGGATACACTCTACTCCAAATGAGATATAATTAATGGATCAGTGTTATGGATTTGCTTTTATAATCATAACTGAACATTACTAAGTAGTGAAAAAGTTATGGCCTTCCAGATACCTGAACAAGAAAAGAGGTAATTTTTTTTTAGTTAATAATGAGAAATATATGCTACACCTACACCAATATTTTATATGTGTTGAACTTCAGGAACCTATCTAGTAAATTTGTTTTAATTATGTTGGAGGTAGAACTGATTAAAGCATGGCCATGTGCATTCTTTCTCTTTCTCTCTCTGTGAATTTTAAAGCCTGGAGCTTTATCACTAAAATGTAACATACAATTTAGAATTAGGCAAAAAATCTACATATATATAACAAGGTAGTTCCCTATTTCTTACTACCATTTCCATTTATTAAATATGGCAAAATCCAGGCCATGGAATTTTAAATAGTTCTCTAAATGTCTAATAGTTTTCAGAGACACAAACTTTTTCTTTTTTTCTTCCAAGCTTCATTTTTTTACCACACTACATCATTCAGCATATAATAAAAATATTGATATCTCTTATTATTCATTACCATATTTTCTTATTGTGAAGCTTGAAACAATACAATTTTTTAAGACAGATAATCTTATATATTGTTTCTATTCTAGTTGTTTTCATTTGAGGCATATTTCATATAAAAGCTAATGGTATTACTCATTGTTCAGTGGACATTCAGAGGTAGTAAAATAGATAACAGTTCTAAATTTATTTAAAATGTTTGGTGATATGTATGTTTTATGGCATAGTAACACAGAATTTTAGATGTTACACTATTAAACAGCCTAAATTCCTTTTTTATTTTGGTTGGGGCGGGGAGCTCAGGGAAAGAGAAGGGAAAGGAATGATTAGAGATAAATTCAGTAGTTTTTCACAAGAAATATCATAATGCTATACAAAGGCTAAATCCATTTCCAGATTGCACTCCAATTAAAAAAGTGCCTCTTTCTGCCAAAGGGGTTATGAACCTTTCCCAGAGCCACAGCTCATAAAAGATGGCTGTGACACAGAGAATATGTTCTCCCCAGACAAGTAAAATAGGAACTGCTGCAGTGGCCATGACAGAAATGGGCTTTTTTTTCCCCCTTGAGTACAGTGCAGTGTTTCTTAAGAGTTAGCACATAAAGATCAGGAACAGTTCAGGTCAAGAACAAAGACCACTAAGTGGTTGGATTTTCTAACTGGTTGGATTGGAACAAAATGGAGCACACAGTTAAAAGGATAGACAATCACTGAAGGAACCTGTCTCTAAACTGCCCAGAGGAATTTACAATGTTACCTATTTTGGTTATCTGATTATTTTCAATGTTCTGTACATTTTGGATATGTTTGGATAATTTTAAACCCTTGGAAATTTTTTAGCTAATTGCACTTTTTTCCTTATCCATGAAGATTAACAGTTATCACTAGTTTCTTAGTAAAGAGTAACTGGAGGCATTTCCAAAATTAATATATGAAGTGTCAATAAAAATCATTTTTTTTTCTTTTTGGAGTTCATCTCTGTCATATCTGAATGAAGTTCAGGAGAGTATGACTTTTTTTTTCTTCAACATTGAATAACCATTGTTTATCACAAAGCCTTACTTCTGGAACATTTCTGATAAAATTTGTTAATGATGAAGAGTTACATATCTGGTTAAGGGTTAATTAAAAAAAACCTTAAGTTAAAGAAACTTCTAATGTATTGTTAAATCTAGATGATTTATCTTATGTGCTATATTAGGATTGGTAGTTTTAGAAGAACAGAATAGAGGACACCAATTTAATCTTAATTCCTGATTTAAAAAAAAACAACAAACACATTACATAGAACATAGTTACACTAAAAAAAGTTTTTCTGAAATGCAAATTTAAGTAGACACCTTGTTTTTACCTGGCAATCATGAATTTACTTGGTGATTAGGAGCAAGGTTGTATTTACAACATTAAAATCAGACGAATTCTTTATGGAATAATGCTTTTAAAAATACCTATTTCTGAGTTTGTTCTCTGTATTAGTTGTTCACTCAGACATTGAGATATTTCTGACAATACATCTATTCTAGACTTTGGAATTTCTTTTACATTATTTTGAATACCTACATTTCCTATTCATTTATTTTGGAGTGCTTGATGTGCTATGAATTCTTATGTCATTTTATATGAGAATCACTCTTCATTGTAACAAGAAGGAATTTCTTGTGGATTACTCTGCCCAATATGCTTATTTCCAAAATTAATATATTTAATTGTAAATGAGTAAGGAGACTTGCAGTGAGGTTATAGATCTAGATGCTGAAGCAGACTTTTTAAATACCAGAATAATGGACTATGTAGCTCACTAATAAGCAACAATTTAAAAATGAAATAAATATATTTGAAGAAGTGTTTAATTAGTTCAATAAGATGCTTAGCAAATTTAAGGAGGAAAAAAGGAACCATTATATATTAGACATATACTGTGTTCCAAAACACAAGTCTACTCATTTAACCCTCTCAAATACATGTGAAGTAATTTCTATACTTACTTCAAAAAATTCTCAAAAAAGAAAAAGAAAAGAAATCATATTCTCTTAGAAGATTTTTAATAAAGTATTGTTAAAATGTGTCTCTCCCCTAAAGTTGTCCTCTCTTCTGAGAATATGTCATTTTAGCACATTATCAGCTTAGATAGTGTCAGGTTGTGTGGAGGTGTATTTTGACCTGAGATTACAGGTATTTGTCAAGATTGTTTTAGATGAAGAAAATATATATAATTTGCCAGAGAAGACACCATGAGCAATTGTTGCCTCCAGTAGACCTCATATACCACAGACAGGAAGAAAGACTAATAAATAATAGCTTGCTATGGCCATTGCTAGTTTCAGAAGCTGCTTCCAACATCAAATTTTTGTTTTTTCATGGTCTAAAGGATGGCTCTATACATTATTCATCTTAAGTCATCTTTTGTTCTTTCCATTGATATTCTTGAACAATGTAAAGAGCCTATCAAATTTTATCACTTTCCTGCTTGAAATATTTCAACATTTTTCAAAGTTTAGTGAGGAAGGAAATTAGTGAAAGGCAATCCTAATCACTCTCATAACCAAGTCTTGAGTCCTCTACAACTATGGACTGACTTGGGTGACAATCGCAGCACTTATCAAACTTGTCTGCATCCCACGGTATGGCAAGGACTTTGCCATCTTCTCCATTGGGTTCTTGCTACCTTGCATAGTCTTGGTGAAAAGTCAGTGCTACCTACAAATTGCCTATTGAATGAATTTTGAAAGTTTAAAAGTGAAAAAAAAATTTTACATTTTAATTTTTTACAAATTTGTTTTTATGTTTTTATTACTATCATGTATTTCAACTAGTGGAAAATAGTTCTGTTTAGGCTGTTTTTTAAATTTCCAGATGGAGCTTCATATTTTTCTATCCTTTCTGATAAAATAATTTCATTCTCAATAGGTATTCCCTAATTTTTTATACATATCTGATTAGAACAGGGCTTTTAATTACATGTCAAGGGGATTAAAACTTCAAATTAAAGTTATTTTATCTAGGGATCTCTGCCTCTTTTAAAACCTGAAAAAAATATCTCGAATAGTTTCACTATATATTCATAAGCCATCAGTTTGAGATATTTTTAGATGCTTTTGCTATTCAGAAATAATCTTAGAATTAGGGGGGGGGGTTTGTTTTTTAAAAAAAGATAAAACAATTGACATTTTGATAGGCATTGCATTGAGTATGTAGATATTGGGGGGTACTACTGATCTTTTTAAAAACATTGTCTGCTACTCTATGTTCATGGAATTGTGTTTTCATTAATTTATTTCTTCTTTAAATTCCCACATCAGTGTGTAGTAGTGTTTTCTTTTTTTATATGTCCCTTTATTTCCTTGGTTAAGTTATTTCTGAGTATTTTTATTTTTTCTGTTGCTACTGTAAGTGGAATTGTTTTGGTAATTTCCTTGTCAGAATGTTTATTGTTATCGTGTAGAAATGCAACTGTGTTTTTATGTGTTGAAATAATTGTGCTACTTTGCTGATTTTATTTGTTTTTTTTCTGACAGGCTTTTTTTTTTTCTTATAGAGTCTGTAAAGGTTTTCGACAGACCAGCTCATATCTCCTGAGAAGAGAGATTATTTTACTTTTTTTTTTTTTAATCTTGGATGTATTTTGTATGTCAATACCACCCAAAATGAGCTACAAACTTACTACATCTTTGAGAAAATCTCAATGGCATTTCTACAGAAACAGAAAAACTCATATAAATTTATATGAAACTTCAAGGGACCCTGGATAGACAAAACAATCTTGTAAAAGCACAATGCTGGAGGACTCACTCTTCCTGATATCAAAACTAGTTTTAAAGCTATAGTGATCAAATCAGTGTGGTCAAGTCTTAAAAGTACACATATGGACCAATGAAATAGACTAGAAAGCCCAGAAATAAACTTTCACACATGTGTCAAATGGTGTTTGAGAAGGGTATCCAAACCATTCTCTGCAGAAAGCCTTTTCATCAAATGGTGCTGTGAAAACTTGACATCCACATGAAAAACGTAACATCATGTGCAAAAATTAACTCCAAAAGAATCAAAGACCTAAATGTAAGACCTAAAAGTATAAATCC
Source organism: Marmota flaviventris (assembly GCF_047511675.1). Taxonomy (NCBI): domain Eukaryota; kingdom Metazoa; phylum Chordata; class Mammalia; order Rodentia; family Sciuridae; genus Marmota; species Marmota flaviventris. Next base: position 46,577,138 of record NC_092504.1, on the reverse strand, counting down.
CTTGGAAGAAAATCTAGGGTAAAAGTTTCACAACACTGGGATTGTTAGTGATTTTTTTTAAGATATGACACCAAAATGCATAGATAAGAAAATTAAAAAAAAATAGACAAAAAATCTTTCATTAAAATAAAAGCAATGTGCATCAAAAGATACTACAATCAGAGTAAAAAGGTAAATCATAGACTGAGCATAATCCAGTCACAGAAACCAAATGCTTTATGATTCCACTTATACGGGTAGAATAGTTAAAAAAAAAAAATCATGGACTTAAAGTAAAGTGGTGGTTTCCAGGATTTGGCAAGACAAGAGAAAGGGGAGCTTTTATTTAGTCAGTAAAAAAGTTTCAGTTTTACAAGATGAAAGGAATTATGGAGATGAAAGTTGGTGACAGTTTCAGAACATGGTAAGTCTTGTATTTAATACCACCAAAACATGTATTTTAACACAATAAACGCAATAAATTTAAAAAAAAAAAACAATGCTGAAATGATTAACCTTACTTTTACATCATTTGACACATGTGGGCATATCTAGAAGATAAATCCTAAACATAGAATTGTTGGACCACAATACTTGTAAATCTATAATTTTGATGAATATTGCCATATTTTATTGCATAAATGGTACATTAATTTAAAATTAATTTATTGTACATATGAAATGAGTGGAAAATTTGAATAGGTATTTTAGTTATTATTCTATTTATTTCACGTCTCTGTACAAAACCACTGAAAATACTAAATTTAAAGTTAGCATCTTTAATTTAGGATACATATAGACAACTGATGTTGTAGTTAATGATATGTGTCTTTGTTTATGGTCTGATAATTAAAAGAATGATAGCAACGTATTAAGTTAATCTATACACAGCTTTATTAAGATGTACAATAACTCATCAAGAATAGTACATCTTAACAGACACTGTGACTGTTTGCAATCACAGTCCAATGTTGAAAGTGATGGGCTATAAAATATAAATACAATTCTTAGTGGATAAAAGTGCAATCTCTTCAGGTACTAAATTTTCACTCTGTAAAATTAGTGGCTCTTCAGAAAACTGATTCTCTTCCAGGAGAGGGAGTTTTCAATTATTAGAGGAGAGATCAAATCCTGTGATAATTTAGCATCAGCACATTTCTGATTGAAGGGCCTCTCCCATAAAGTATCTGACAAGGTCAAGAGGTTTCATTCTGTGCTGTTTACTCACAATTGATTTCTTTCCTCACTTTGCATTTTCAAGCAATTAATATTTTTCCTATACTAAATGTATTCTACTTCTTTTTGTTAACCCTTATCAAATTTTCTGCTTCATGAATGAAGAAGTGATAAGATGGGAAAAAAAGGTAATAATTTGTAGTAGAAAGAAATGTGAATCTCTTGTTTATGGAAAAATAATTTTATTTATCTAAATTAGTCAAATAATATGCTTTAAAGTTACTTATATTATTTCTGAGTTCTTGTTAATTCAAGTTTACCTTCTCATTTTTAGTTACCTACAGAGGTTGATATAACTTTGAAGCAACCTTGAAGAACTCATCTTGTGTCCCTGCATTTTTATTTTAAAAATACCATAAAAATCATACACCCTTGGACTCCAGCAAGCATTAACATCCCTAGGTGAAAGATCTAAAGAACAGACTTCTATGAAAAAGATTCCAAGGGCAGATAATTATTTAAGTAATTAACAGGAAATTGGTGGTTTTCACTGTGTCTGTCCTGCAGAAAGAGAAGCAAAGAGAGAGATGGAGGGAGGGAGGGAGGGAGGGAGAGAGGGTGGGCGAGAGACAGAGTGGGGGGGAGAGAGAGAGAGAGAGAGAATGAACAAAGTGTATAGAAATTCTGACCAGAAAGGAAGCTACATGTAACCTGCTCATGCATATTTCAATCTAAGAAAACTGATTTTCATTTATTCTAATGAGAAATGTGAGGATATCAAATCTTTTGCAAATAACAAAAGACAAGTAGGTTATTTTGTTTCAGTATTTCTCCCTAATAAGAGAGTGTTAGAAATACAGCCAGCGTAGGAATCTCTGCTCATTCTGATGCTTTTCTGAGAAAATTCTCTGGAGATATTGACAAGTGTAAATTATGGAGATAATGCAATAAATGTTTTGTTCTATGGGAGAGGTCTGTATGATAATAAAACCGTAATTAAAAGTTTTTTTCTTCTCAAATTAATGTTTTTCTGAAATATTCAATGTTATTATTTAGAGTGTAAATTGTTTATATTAAATGCTTATTAAATATAAACTATTTTTATTAAAAATTATAACAGTTTCTTCATAGGGTGAGCCATTTTCAATCGCCAGTTATTTTCATTTAGTAACTGGTATATTTTAAAAAGCTAATAATAGGTTATTTATGATCCTTTAACAACAGATATGAGTCAGTTTTCTCTTTTATAGATTTTAGGACTCATTGCCACTTTTCCCAGAAGCTTAAGGATATATCTGTGTTAATAAGTTTTCATATTATCCCAGCCCCAGGAGAATTAGAGGAAGATTGTACATTAAGAAAAATTATTTAAAAATTTTTCATGTGTGTCTCCTTATATATATGGCTTGTATCTTAGGTGCCCATGTTCTTTGGGTTTTTTTGTTTGTTTGGTTGGTTTGGTTTTTCCTTTTCCTCTTTATAGTGCTGGGCGTGGAACCCAAATTGCTCTACCACTGATCTACACCCCCGAGTCCTTTTCATTTTTATTTTGAGACAGATTCTTGATAAGATGCTGATTCTGGCCTCCAACTTGTAATCCAAATATTTCAGTCTCCAGACATGTGCTTTGACTCAATATCTTCTATCACTTTCTTGGACCCCCAAAGTGTTATTAGCTCACAAGGTTTACTATTGAAAGACATATATTTTTTTTTCATTTTTATAGAGATTAGAATAGAATATTTCTTCCTCTCTGTGAAATCTATCAAGTTCCCTAAAATATCCTGCTTACATAGTACCATATTCATCAGACCCAACAATTCTTTCTTTCTTTTTTCTTCCTTTCTTCCTTTTTCTTGAGAATGATATTATTTTCACTAATTTGAAAATTCACTATTGTATAAAATGTATATTGTTTTTCATGGAAATATGACTGAAAATGTTGATTTGTAATCATCATTGGAATTAAAAAATAAACTACAAAAAGAAAACAATAGTCTGACATTTGCAGGAGGGTGGGCATGCATACCCACAAATGAAATGTATTGTACACACACACACACATGTATTCCCCTTTAGCCAAATTACTACATAAGAAGAATTGTTCCTTGGATAGTTAATAGGATTGCTATATTTAAATTAAAACTCATAGATCTGAGGCAGGTGAAAAGCCAGTCTAAAGACTCTAGATGCTTTTCTTGTGCATGCAACTTTAACTGCTTTAATGTGTTTTTTTTTTTTTTTCTAAAAATAACATCCTACTTCTTTTTCTCAAGATCCATCTTAAAAAAAAAAAAAAAGAATCCACAAAGCAATTCAAAAGAAGGGAGTGGGTGTTGCAGAAAAGAGGTAAGCAATTTTATAGAAGGTGGAAAATACTTAGGCAAGCAAATGATTGGATCAATGCCTGGGACTGTGAGGGCCCTGCTGGAGGTTAATATGAATGAGATGTTATGCTTCATTGACTAAGTTTACCTCATTCTTTCATACATCAATATTGCTTTTTATGATGCTGTTGCCTAACTTTGTTGCAATTTGCTATTTAATCTATAATGCTATTATAACTTCAACAGCAATTGGGAAAGCAGCTGGAGAATGCTTTGATTAGACCTTAATTATTACCATGCCTGTGCTATACATACAGTGAGAATATACAATCTCTACCACCCCTATTACTCTCAGTATCTTACTTCAAAGTAGCAGCCAAACACATCACATCTGTAACAGGCAAATATGGTACATTAGTTCTTACAATGAACTGCAAAAATCTATGAGGTTTGTTCATTCCCTGTCACTAGCAACAAGAGAAGCCATTGGATAACTGACTATATATTATAAATTGTCATAGACAGCAGAAGCATCACAAATGAAATATATTCTAGTTTGTTTATTTTAAGTTATAGCTAAAAGCTTGATTTTGTATTCTGTTGGTGTCTATAGTTAAAAGCTGCATTAATGTGGCTGAAATACTTTGAAGTAAGTAGAGATAAAACAAATCAGCAGGTATTTAAACTGAGGGCTATGAGGTGGAAAAATCGCCACTTTCCCTTCAGGTAAAGGCTTGAAGATATATCTTTGTTAATGAGGTTTCATGCTGCCTTACTGGATCCTTAATCATTTAAAATGCAAATCTCGAATAATGAAGTAAGAGCTATCATATATATGAGAAGGGTGCTGATTTTTTTAATAAACGATTATGCCATCTGCTTCCCCCATCACTCTCCTGACTGTGAAATTCCACCTATGAAATTACATGAACTTGTATGCTATAAACAATACACATTGGAAGTCAGCAAATGAAGCACCATTTCTCTGATTTCCTGTCTCCTCCTCTCAATTTAGAGCATTTGCTCATAGAATCAGGCACAGAGAAAAGGAAAAAAATTACATTTTTATGAATAGTCGGCATTCTGCTACTTATGATTCTTACATTATTTTTTATGTTGGTTTTTGAATGAACTAGAAGGACGTTTATAAAGCATTATTTCAAAGTGACCTACTTTAGATATCTGTAATACATACAGAGACTAGCTGTGCCTGCAACTTTTTTTTTTTTTTTCAGGTAATTCTGTGTGAAATGAAGAAATTGGGATGAGGACTTGGTTTTTGTTTTCAGAAGGAGACTTTTTCTCCTCAAGGAGAACTCAGAGTTGACTTATACTCCACTTTCAATGCCACCTGCCTCTAATGTATTTGAGGGATTTTTTAAATTTCCTTTTCTTTCTTCTCTCTTTTCTTTTCTTTTCCTTTATTGTTATTATCATTTTTAATTCCACTGCTGGCTTGATCCATGCTGCAGCGTCAATCTGTCTTTTCACTTTGTTCTTCATGGTTACTTTCAGGTCTGTCTCCACTTGCCTTCCTGCCACTCTCACCTTGAACTATGGAACTGCCATCCTGATTATCCCCACTGTATCCCTGGCAAGGATTGAGAAGGCTGCTTTTTTCCTAATTGGCAAATCCCTTAATTCCTCTCAATAAAACAATACATTCAACAATAAAAGCAAAACAATATGAAACAAGCAAACAATTTAAGCAATAAAACCATTCATGGAGTTGAGAAAAAAAGAAACGCCATGTTTTCACAGGAAGATCCTTGTGCAAGCATCAATTATGTTATCTGACTGCCAAGTCCACCTTTCTCAGAGGCTGTGTTTCTTAAGAACTGTTTCTTGGTCTTGGAATTCTAAAATATCACCTATTGCTTACTTAACAAGTTTCCTTAAGACATATTTGAATTTTTATTTAAATTATTTACTGTGTTTCATCCAAATAAAACACTGAGGTAAACCCAAGTCATAAATTAATATGTTAATGAACTTCTTAAGACATTGCTTATTCCTAATGATTTTTGGCCAAAGGTATAATTCTGTTTTTAGAGAATAAAAGAGTTGAAAAGCTATATTGCATCCTATGGTGTATATATATATATATATATATATATATATATATATATATATATATATTAATTATTAAACATCAAATATGAAATGATAAAAATTGAGGCTGAACAAGGTAGGCAAAACAGAAATCATTAATTCATTTGCAAGATGAATTTTCATTTTACTTTTATAAAAGTGGAAACTTAAATATCTTTAAATAAGTAAACATTTAATATTTGCCATACCTGAACTATTTCAATGACGTTTAGAAGAAATATTTGGCAGGGGATAGGCTGAAGGTGGGATAAGAATCTCTTTGAGTCACAGAAGTGAGAACAATATCTGTATATATTACAGCAGTGATTATATGCTGTAGTGAGGGTGGAGATTCCCTGAAAAAAAAATCTAAAGAAAGAAAAATTTGATTTAAAATATTCACAGTGTAAAGAATAACATCTGCTAGTTTTTTTAATTGAAATTCCAGAATTTCCCATTGCAATGCTATCCTGCATATAATTTTTAATCTCTAAGTCTCAGACTAATACTTAAATAAATATTCAAGGTAACATGTTTTATTCTCCAGGACATTTAAATGACATTATATTTGTATGCATCAGTATTCTATGCAAACTGGCTTTCAATATCCCAGGAGAATGACAATACAACTAATTCACTCCCCTCCCCAAATTATAGCTTTACATTATTTTAAATTTCCATACCATTTTACATAGTTAAAGGAAACTAAAATTATGATGTTAGATTATATGCAATTTTATATTATTATTTAAAATCAAATGTTTCAAGAAAAATGCATAAAGTAATAGGTGATGTTCTAGTGTGTGTGTGTGTGTGTGTGTGTGTGTGTTGGGAGTGTACTTCATCTTTCTTTCACTGGTGTTGATGTTCCTAAATTAAATCAAGAAAGCCTGTCTACAATTTTTTTATTTACTCATTTATTTTTAGCTTTTATAAGAAATGTTTTCATGTCTTAAATCTATTAAAAGAGGAAAATACATAATTTCTGGTCACGACATTTCTCAACAAAAATCTAAAGAAAGTAATATTAGAGCACAATTATGAAGGATGAACCCAGTCTAATAGAAGATGTAGAAGAAAGATATTCTAGGCAAATAAAGCACTGATGAGAAAATTTGACTAAGTGAAAGATGTGGGGAAAGGGTGAAATGACATAGCAGCCATATAACACATGACCATTACTAGTGCTACAAAATGAATGGGATGATGGAAGGCGGGAGAGTTGTGGTTCCAAAGTTAGAGTGATGATAAAAATTTAACTAAAAATTGAGGAGGTACAGGGCCATTGACAATATCAAAAAGTGGGGCTGAGCTTGTGTCTCAGTTGCAGAGCACTCACCTAGCATGCACGAGGCACTGGGTTCGATCTTCAGTACAACATAAATGTAAAATAAAGATGTTGTGTCCACCTAAAACTTAAGAATAAATATTTTAAAAAATCAAAAAGTTTAACAAGGAATTAGTATTGTTTTCAAGAATGAACTTATAAACATAGGGAGTTAAGTCGAAAAACAACTTACAGTATGAGAGAAATATTTGCAAACTATACATCTGACAGAAGTATACAGAATATATAAGAAACTCCCCAAACTCAATGTCAGAAAATCAAATAAATCAATTAAAAATAGTCCATAGATCTAAGTAGACATTTCTCAAAAGAAATGTCCCACAGGTACATGAGAAAATGTTTAGCATCACTAATCATCAGGGAAATGCAAATCAAAACCACTTTGAGATATCATCTCCCCTGTAATAAAAGTGGCTATATTAAAATGATAAAGGAGAACAAGTGCTGGTGCATACTGTTGGAGGGAATGTAAATTAGTAGGGATGTGATGAAAATAGTATAGAGATTTCCCAAAAAATTAAAAATGGAACTAGCAAATGATATAGCAGTTCCACTACTAGATATATATTTAAAGGAAATGAAATCAGTCTTCGGAAGAGCCATTTCCACTCCTGTGTTCATTGTAGCTGTATTCATAATAGTAAGAAATGTCAACCAACCTAAGTGTATATTGGCTGATGAAAGGATAAAGAAAGTGTGATCCATCATTTGCAACAATATGAATGGAGATCATTATGTTAAGTAAACCAGGCACAGAAAGCTAAGTGCCACATGATTTCAATTCTATATAGAGTCAAAAATAGTTGATTTCTAGCAAGTGGTGGTTAACAGAGGTGAGAGAGAGTAGAGGGTGGAGGAAAAATGGGGAAGAATTACAAATGGGTACTAAATTACAGTTTGATAGAAGTAAGGAGTTTTGATATCCTACTTCACAATAGGTTGGCTATAGCAAAAATAATATAGTATATTTCAAAAAACTAAAAGAAAGCATTTTGAATGTTTTCAACATAATTAATAACAAATATTTCTTTAAATACATAAGTTTAACCTTATTTCAATATTACCAATATATATGTATATATATATATATATATATATAGATAGATAGATAGATAGATATAGATATAGATATAGATATAGATATAGATATAGATAGATATAGTAACAAAACATTACATGGTAATATATATATATATATTTGTGTGTGTACCCACATTTCATTGTGTTATGATTCTCTATGCCAATAGGCACTTCCTATTAAAATGTCATTTGTCTTGAGTAGAAAATTTAAGCAAGTATGAGGAAGATGAAATAGTCATTCAACGTTTTAAAAGCATTCACTTTTTTAGGCTGTTTCATATGAAGTTTGGGATGTATTATTATTTAGTATTAAAAAAAACAAATTTGAAAATCATTGTTTTATATTTAATTCAAGAATTGTGGGTATAATCATATTCAAATTTCCAAACTGAGATATATCTTATTTTTATAATGTAACTATGGAATGATCAAAATGAAGTTCCTGGAACAGTTTATATCATCCATATCTTTCTTCCAATTTAACTTCCTAAAGGCCACAGATAATAGTAATAAAAAGGAAGGCATCTAAGTCTTCAGCAGAACTATGCATGTCTGTGATAAAATTAATGCAACTCATAGTATGCTATTTCTATTGCTAGATTTAACATGGGGGTACATTTTACAGTATAGTACGATATATACATATATTGGGATTTGTGTATAAATTATGTTATATATATATATATATATATATATATATATATATATATAATCATATGTTGAGATATTATGATTCACTTTGTCAATTTCTATTTATTTTATCCTCTATTTTGAGGTTTAAGGGTACTTGAACCCAAATTTCTAAACTCCTTTACATCTATACTGCTAGATGTGAATTAGATTCTATCTATTAAAAGTGTGCCCATAAGATTTAGAAGTCAAAGCCAAGAAAGGTGATTTTCCTTCAATTCTGGATATTTCTATTCAAGTAGTTTATGGTTCTCCTGCAACAGGACCCAGAGCTCAATCCTGAGTTTCTGGAAGAAGTACTCTTTGGTTTTATTGGTTCTTTATGGGTTACCGTTTTATAGGTCCTTTGGGTTTTCTGGTATCCAAGTATTCTTTGGTAGTGGAAGAGGCAAGATGGGGCATTTTAAGATTAAGATTGTCAGGCTTTACAACCAGTAAGTTCTAGATTGTTCTTGGGATCACTGTGGAGTTTCACCTAGAAATGACTCTTTTAACACTTCCAACAATTTTATAAGCACCTATTGTGATGATTGCTTATTTTCCTTTATGGTAGCTTATGGTTTTGCTTCACCTTCTGAATTATACAATGTATAGTTTATTGGAATTATATCAGTATGACTGTCTCTTAGTTTATCTGTTGATATTTCCTGAATTTGATGAGAACAAATTTCAAGTGAGAACTATTTACCTTAGAACAAATAACTATAGAGACTAGGAAGAGTAATTTACAGAAATTCTCTTACTAAAGCAAGGTAGAAAGATAAGAAAGTACAATTAATTTTACTGGATGTATGTTCTTATGTTGATGATCATCCTTATGGGTTTCTTTCTTGTGGACTTAAGATCTTGCTTCCTCTTTTTTTTCTTTTTCTTTTTGCCTTACTTCATTGTGTTGTGATTCTCTATGCAATAGGCACTTCCTATTAAAATGGCATTTGTCTTGAGTAGAAAATGTAAGCAAGTATGAGGAAGATGGAATAGTCATTCAATGTTTTAAAAGTATTCACTTTGTTTAGCCTGTTTCATATGAAGTTCCCTGAGTTTCTTCTTTAAGCATTCTCTTCACATCCCCTCTGTCTTCCTTTGTTTATTACTGTGTTTTTCCTCATAGTTCTATTATTTTTCATTCACTTTCCATCCCTGTCACAATTGCACCTCACTCTGCACCAATAAGCAATTTTTACTGAATACTGAGATAACAGGTTCTTCTGGGTCAAAGCCTGAAAGAGCTGTCAACATGACACTTATTCTCTAAATGTACCCTTAAATTTTACCAATTCATGGACTGCTAGTATTGTTGCTTTCTCTGGGGTTCTTTTCCTCTAAAAGAATAAAACTCAGAGCTTGTGATAATCTTTCTGTTGCATGTAAAAAAGCAGTCAATATGTGTATAAACAAAGATGACAAAAATGAATGGTTTGAAGAGCAATGTAACATGGAAGCAGCTTTCTAGACATAGCTGAACTTCAGGACCTTCATTAAAGATTTAAGCTCGCTATTCAAGTGGGTTTCTTTGCTGGGGGAATTTGCTGATTACCTACATAAAATAGGTCATGGAATTTCGGTTAGTTTCCTACTTTGCCACAGAAGAGTATTATGATCCAAAGGAAAGGGAATAATTAGGTCAATGGGGAAGTCGAACAACACAATCTTAGATGGAAAGAAGTGCGTTGGAGTTTTAAAATATGCTTTTTTAGATGGATACTTAGTTCAGAAGCTAGAGTATTTATTATGTACACTCAAGGTCTCTGAGGAAATCTTGCACATAAATGTTGGCAATATAACTTACAGAACTCATAGTCTTAAGATATGTTTGCCTGAAGTGTTTGTATTCCCATAGAACTGCACAATTACAATATTAAAAAATAAGAATAGGTAAATAGAGTGATTAGTGATGCACATCTTAAGGATTAAAGATCCATAAAGGGCAGCTGATCTACTTACTTGCACATGACTTGACTATCATTACTAATGTGATTGAGCTAGTAATTAATATATGTTCATGATAATGTGAATCCTCAATTCCTCTTTAGTCCACATGATAATGTCTATTTTAGTTGTTCATAATAAATTATGTGATTCTGAATAAGAGAAAAATTTCTAGGCATTGAATAAACATTTTTAATTAAAAATGGAATAAAATATTAGGAGAAAAATAGCATTATGTCTCTTGAGTGGGTCAACATCTGGAAAACACATGATCATAATTCTCCCTCAAATCTGGACATCACATGCAGGTTTAAATCTTCCGTATAAATCTTCTGGAAAGAGAACATAGAAGAAAAAAAAGTTAGTGGGATTATTGTATTTAACTAAACATTTCCTTTCTCTTCATTCCTTTTTCCTAGTTTCTCACAGTTAAACCTGGTGTTCATCACAATCCTCAAGTTCATGAGTTGTTTCAGTCAGTTGCCTATGGAAAGCAAATGCATCTTTTATATATCCAGTTGGAAATGATCACATTAATGGTAACAATTAGTATTAATTAAGCTCATTGCTTTATGTCTTTTTTCCTTCTTTTCTCTCTCATTATGATGTCTCTTCATGAACAGAATTTCTAAAATTTAATAGCCTTTTTAATTGCTAGAAATAAATAGTACATATTTAAAGTGAAAAAAGCTTAATGCTGGCATACGAATAGATGGAGACATTATCAACAAATCTAAGTAGTTAACACATTGATCACCCTAAATTTCTCTCATGCCCTTACTAAATTATTTTGTTTGTTGTTCTGTTTATTGCTAAACAGAACAAGCTAACACTGATTTCTCTCATTAGAAATTAGATTTTACTAGAGCTACTTTTTTGGGTCCAATTTCTTTACTCAGAATAATATTGTTAAAAACATTCATGTTGTAGCATGTGTCAAGAGTTTATTCTATTTAATTTACTTGAGAAGTTATGCATTGGCAGGGTACACCAATTTGGTTAAGTTGATGTACAGGCTGGTTGTTTCCAGTTTTGGTTAATACAAAGAGATATGCTAGTACTTGGTATGATCAGTATTTTCAAATTTTATGTACCCTAACATACCAACAATAATGTCCTTTTTTTCATTTTTTTATGCTAGAGATTGAACCAAGGCCTTGTGCATGCTAAGTACATGCTCCATTTCCAAGCAACAAACCCATTTCTATTATTGTGGCTTGAATTTATCATTTCCTGATAACTTATGAATTCTGATGATTTTTCATATATATTCTTTGGTAAAGTACCTATTAAAATTATGTTCATTTTTATATTGTTTGTTTTTAAATTGATTTTTGAGAGTCATTTATATATTGTAGAGACCAAATCAGTCATATATATATAATTAGAAAATATTTTCTACCAATTCGTGGTTTGTATTTCATTACCTTAAATATGTTGCTAGATAAGCAGATATTTTAAATTTTTATGACATCTCTCTGATCTAATATTCTTTAAATGATTGTGCTTCTGCTATCATAGCAAAGAAAACATTACCTGACTCAAAGTCACCCATTTTCATCTGTACTCATTCTAGAAATATTATAATTGAAAATTTTACATTCATGTAAAATCTACTTTTGCTATTTTTTTTTTTATTGAATGAGCCATGGATCAAATTTCACTTTTTCATGTGAATGGCCAATTTCTCCAACAGAATTTGTGGAAAAAAATAAAATGTTTTTTTTCTTCCAATAGTATTTCTGTATTGAAATACAAGTTTTTTCTTCATTAATACGCTAATTATACTGATTGTATTTTTGAGTATTATACCTACCATGCCTTCATTTGGTCATTAAGAATATGCTTTTTATTCATTTTTGAGTTGATTGGTTAAAATTTTACTTCAAATTTATACATTTATTTTCAGAAAAGATAATGCTCTGCAGTTTTATCCTGTAGAAATGTCTTTTTTATAGTCTTTATATCAGAGAAACTTGTCATAGAAAGATTTACATTTGTTCTTTCTTGCCAAATTTCTGGAATAGTTTATGAGGAATTAGTATTATTTTATTCTCATAAAGTTTTGTTAGAATTAACTAGAAAATCAGTCTGGGTCTGATTCTCTTAAGGAAAGAATTTTAAATAATACTTTTATATCTTTAGTCCATAGATGTCTGTTCAGATTCTCTTCCTAATGTTCATAGTTTTCCAGAAATATTCTCATTTAAGTTGATGAATCTATTGTCATAAAGTTGTTCACAGTATTCTTCTACTATTGCTTTATTATAAACAATTTATAGTATGTATAATATGTTAAGGTACACTCTACTGTCATGTATCAAAAAAAAGAACAAATAATTTTTTTTTTTTTAAAGAGGAAAGTGATCTGGGGGAGGAAGGAGGAAAAGGAGAGGGAAACCCCATTGTTCTATTGTATGCATGTATGAATATGTAACAAAAACATATGAAAAACTATATCATTATGAAAAACTACAATGTACTAATAAAAACATGGAAAAAATAATTGCAATGGAAAAATAAGAATCTGTGAGGATGTAAATTCTCTAAATCATGCTATGGCTTATTCTTGTCTTTTCCCTCCTTAACTCATCAATTCTGAGTAGGAATTCAGCAATTTACTGACTTTGCAACAGATTGGCTTTTGCTTTCATTGACTTTCTTCTTATTATTATTTTTTTGGATTGTTTTTGTTTGTATTTTTGATCCCTTGGCTTCTTTTAGACACTTTGAGTTTAAATTGCCTTCCTTTTTTTCTAGTGTATTAAAGTGTATCTAAGGCTATGATTTTGATAATTAATTATTTTCTAGTATAGATCTCATGTGTTTCCATATATATATATAGAGAAATTTATATATAATTATGTGTTTGTAATCTTATATACATAATGTAGTACAAAAACTTTTCATTTGAATTTTAAATGACATTATATCATCCCACAACTATGATTGAGTATTTTATAGTACTATATTTTCATTCTTTCTCTTCTTATTTATCTATACTAGAAAATAATTAAGGTATTAAAATCAAAGCTTTAGATACCCTTTAATATACTACAAAGATTTTTTTATATCTGCTATCAATTTTAATTTCATATCTGCTATCAATCTCAAAAACATTACTGGTTTTTCATTTATTTATAAACACAATAACCCATTAACGAGGTTTAAATAATAACAAAGTTACCTTTTAAACATTTTTTATAACGTATAATTGGGTATTGCTAGTGACAAATTCTTTTACTTTGCTATGACCAAAATTTTTTTTTTCTTTTTTGCCTAAAATTATCAGTGGTGCTTTTTCTCAGTGTAGATCTCTTTGTTGATATTTTTCTTTCATTGTTTTAAAGATACAGCTTTGAATTCTTCTCTGCTCTATTTTTGCCTAGATTTTCTTCTATCTTAATTTTTTCCCTTTTGTTTTCCTGATTGTTTCCTGCTTGCAATTTTACTTTTGAACACTTGTTTAGATCAGTTTGATTGTGATGGTCTTTGATATGATACAGTTTTTCATTTGTTACTTCAACCTGGAATTTGTGAGCTCTTTTGATAGGTTCTTTAAAATTTTTAAATTGCCAGAAGATTTTGTCTTCACATATGCGTGTTTTTTCTGTGTCTACTTCTCTTTCCTGTCCTTTGGATATTCTGATTACCTGGATATTAGTTAGACTACTTGAAGTTGCCTGCACATGACTAACTTTACTTATTTTAAATAAGTAATGCCCATCCATAGATTTGTATCTCTAGAATTTTTGTTTGAGAAATTTTAATATCTTCCATGTCTCTTCTTAGGTTTCTTAACTTATGAATATCATTTTAATAACTGTTCCAATGGATTTGCCAGATATTTTAGAAGGTTTCAATGTATTGATTTTTATTAATTTTATAACTGTTTTTCCTCTGCTTATTTGCATGGCTTGCAATTTTTCATTGTATACTGGATATTATGATCTTTACTTTTATATTCCTACTCGATTGTTGAGGGTTTTTATATTTTTTATTATTTGGAAGCAGTTTCATCATTTAAGATTCTGCTTTTCATATTTGTTTGACTGAATTAGAGGAGTAATGTGTTTATTTCCCAGAATTGAGAAAAACTCTTGTGTATTGCCCTTGGCCTCATACATCAAGCAGTTTTTTAGGTCTGATGGGAACAACACTATTCTCAGATATGCACATATACTGAATCTTTTATACCTAATGCCTTGTCAGATGCTTCTTTTTCAAGTCTGGGTAGTTTCCTTAACTTTATAAATCTATCAACAATCAGCTGAATACTCATGGGGACTTGCTCCAAATTTCTTGAGTTTTTTCTTTGTGCCTTTACTCATCTCTGTAATTTCCACTTTAGCTACATTTCTAAATGGTACTTGACCTACCTGTACTCTCTGCACTGTTAGATCTGGCCTTTTAACTCTGGGAGGCAACTGATCTCTGCCTGGTTTCACCCTCCCTGGGACTAAGCATTAAAACCATCTAAAGTCTAGAGGCTTGAACCTTCATAAGGCTCATTTTGTTTATTTCTCATCTTTCAGGAAACCATTAAACTTGCCAGCAGTCCTCAGACTTGAAAGCCATTGTTTCAATTTGCTCTTGGAATTATTTTAAATAAGAAGGTGAATCTGATCCCCATTATTACATCTTGAACAAGCTGGACTAATGCCTGAAACTTTTGGACATAGGCAGTTTTCAATATCAGAAAGAATTGTACACAATGACATTTATTTCACCTCATTAATGTTCAACTGTTTTCTGTTCTAACACATTTTTAACTATGTGTTACATTTCTGGAAGACCTGTTTAATCTCAAGAAGATGGGAAAAGGGATTGGCCTGTCCTTAGGTTAATAGGCACTTTTCTAAATCTATCACAATAATCATTAATTTTTATTGATGTTGTTGCAGTGGAACATCATCCATCTCATTATGCATGCCAGAAAACTGGGTGTCATCACTGACATCTACAATCCCTCAGCATCCTTCTTAATTTATCACTGAGTTCAGTCAGTTTAAATCATGCATTTCTATGAAATATTTTGAATACTTTTAATAGCCACAACCCAAACCTGCCATCATCTGTGTGATAGAATATTGCAATATTTTGGTAAGTGGCCTATTCTCAACACCTCTTTCCTATCAGCTGTTCCTCAGGCTGTGATCAGAAGTAAGTTTTTGGAGCAAATAGTGATCACATTAGCACCTTGTTTAAATGTGTTATTCTCATGTTCTTTGGAAAAGATTAAAATCCTCAACAAGACCTGTTTTTACCATACCTATATTTAAAAACTTAATATTATTACCTTTAGTGTAAACACTCTATTCTTTATTGTGGTATATTTTCTCTTGTCACTAATCTCAGCTACAATTCTGCATTAATTCGTGTGACTATTTGATTAATATTTATCTGTCCTTTAAACTTATACATATAGTATAAACATAACTTCAAGTTACTAGAACTTAGCCCAATCCTTGACACATTTATCATTAAATAAATATGTGATAATTGAATTATACAGAAGGTTTACATATTATAAATACTTGTTAACAGAGATATAATAATAAAACTAAATTTATTAAATATTTCACAAGACACAGTGCTCAGATTTTCCATAAGCCATCTCATTTTACACTAAAATTTACTCAGTGAATTTAAAATACATGTAAAGGAGGAAATAGTTCAGCGATATTAAGAAACTGATCCAAGTTAAGCAGCTAGTAGGAAGTAGCACAAAACCTAAATGAACATTTGTGTGACTGAAAGATATTTAGACTCAGCCATTATATTACTAGTTTTTCTATAAAAATTGAATAAACCAAAACTTGTTCTTTACAAATAAAACATTGAATTTTTTGCTATATATTTTTAGTTTATTTTTGGAAAAAATTCTTCTGTGCATGTATTCTGCTATCATCCTGCAGGTAACAGTCTATCTATTTGAGAGATGTCTAGTTATCATTAAATGTGACATTTTTTCCCAGGGTGCAACAAATTAAAGTCTATTGAGAGAATGATGAGAATGGGATATTTGATTTACAATCTAAGGCTGTGTCCCTCCAAAGTCTAAAATATTGAAAGTCAAAATCAATTTGAAATCATTCAGGGTCAATGTTGAGTAAGGGAAAGTATGACATGGGGCTCTTATAGATTTATTATTTATTAAATGATTGATTTTTACATTATCAGGTGTGTTACAGCTTCTCATACATTCATATAGGTGGATACACAAATTGTGAGTAAAATAGTTTTTAGGAAAAATGGTTCTTTGTTACTTTTGTGTTTGAACTTGCATCACCGTACTCTAGGAGACCTAAATATCCAAAAAACAAAACAAAACAACAACAACAACAACAACAACAAAACACCCACAATGGTTCATTTAAAAAAAATCTCTAGATAAACACTTCATATTCTACTGGCAAGAATTTCACTGATTTTCAACAGTTCTTTCTTTGATTTTTTCTGATTAATTCATGCATTTCTTGAACATATACAACATGTACTTTTTTCCAGGATGATCTGACTCTAGGTGTACTCTTAAGGCTCAATTCTGTAATTTATGACATCAAGAAATCCTGATTTAAGGAATTTATTACCTTCTATATTTGGTATCTCATGATATATTACTGGATTCATGTGCTGCTAACATAGCCATCTAAAACTGATTATTCATGGAGGTGAGACTGCTTACTTCTGATTTCTCTGGAAGCAAACTCTTTGCCAACATTGTTGTTAATGCAGACGTCACAGTATCATCTATGATACTGCATTTGAGGTACCACTTAACACCTTAAGGTTCTCCCAATTCAGGATATTCAATAGAAGAAAATAGCTAAATGGGAAGTTACTTTTTTATTAATAAATGTATATAGTCCTGATTTCCCAGTAGAAAGGCATAATATAAAAACAGCTAAGTTGGCCAACATGATTTTAACTGTATGGTATAAGTAGAAACCTCCTGAAATTTACTCTAACAATAAAAATTGTACTTATTTGCTCAGGACTGACCATATCTTGTGAGATGAAACTGAACCTGCTGGCAATACTCCAAGTCTAGCCAACTGCATAGGTGGATATATAACTTATTTTGCTTCAAAAGGGGAAGAAAAAGTACTTAGCTTATCCAAACTTGTCAAAATATGTCTTGGTAAGTTGCTTTATCACTAGCTAATAAAAAAGTTGAAGCTGGTAAAACAATGTACTCTACAAGAGCGTCACCAACTTTTCTGCTATTGATAGGATTCTTGCCCACTAGTGACATGGGACCCAGACATATTTTCACCAATAATTTCATCATTACCACCACTGGGGAGAGATAAATAAGAAAATGTATAGTCAGAAACATCCCTGGGCCATAAATGCAGTGTGAAGATATTGAAAGAGGGGCAAATACTTTTCCCTATCCTACCTCAGAGCTGATTACATAATTAAATAAATAAAAAATTACTTCTGACCAGTCTCCGTAAAGGATATTCCATTATAAAACTTTCTTGGGGAGGGAAAAATTTATAGCACTAGAGAAATATTTCTTTGAATTTGCTGTGCCAAGGTAAATGTGCTGGATTCGGTTCTAAAGTGAGATAGATATATGCTGTGCCAGAAATAGTTACTCTTATTTTATATTTGGGACTATTGTAATATTTATCTTAAATGTATCCAAAGGCCATATGTTAAGGCTTGGTCCCATTTGATTTCACTACAATATACATATATTACTCTGTTAGTTATTAAGAATGAAGGATAAGTATACATATATTACTTTGGCGGTGTGGAAGCTTAGATGGGGCCTTGTATAAGGAAATTACATCACTGTATGGTAAAGGGGATAATGGAATGCCAGTCCTTCCTCTTTCCCTTTTCACTTTCACAAAGTCAATAGAACTTCTCCACCATATGCCTCCAGTCATGATACACTGTGTTATCATAGTTCCTAAGTGATAGAGCTCAGCAATGATGGACTTAAAATTTTGAAACCATGAGCCAAAATAAACCTTTCTTCTTTAAGTTTATTCTACTTAGATATTTTGTCACAGTAATAGTAATAAGTGACCAACACAGTTACTTGGTACTGAATTAAGACTATAACATGTATAATATCTCCTCCTAAATAATTGTACTCAGTAGAGCACATTTAGTACTAAGTAGTTCATAAATTTGTTCTATGATCTGTCCTGTGTTGGGACAGAATGAGGTAGCATAATCAATATTAGGGTATTACACAGTTTTCCTCAAGAAGATCTTTTATCCATATTAAAATTGGTGATGAGATATAGAAATATCATGAACAGCTAATGTATTGAATGCTTGTTTTTTGTATGTGACATTATGTAAATGTGTTAGCATACATTATGTCATTTCATCACAAAATCAACTTAAGAAAAATTCAAATGTAATCTTTATTTTATGGATAGAAAACCAAAAACTTAGAGAATATAAACAGTTTAGTGAAGATAGCATAATAAGTGATGGACCCGGAATTTCAACTCTAAATCCAAGGGCAATAGCATCTAGTTTCATTAGTGAAATCAGAGACACACTGCATTAACTGGGCATGAACAAAAAACAGTTTCACTTACCTACCAACAATCCTTGTCAATTTTTTAAAAAATAATTATAATTACAATATTATAAAATAATTTTATATTGTTAGTTATTAAGAATGAATAATAAGTATACATATATTACTTTGGGCACAAAGTGGATGTAATAAAAAAGATGCTTTTTCATTTTTCCATTCAAAAAAATTGTTTAGTTTTTAAAGCAATGGGAGAAGATTATACACTTGTCTTTTCTTTCTTTAGAACTGTAGCTGCTTTTAAGGATTTGAGTGCTGAAGTTCACAGCTTGAAATTTGCTGTCTAACATTAGATAAAAAGATTTTGAAGGAGATTTATTGCTCAAAAGAACTGTAATACTTGGGCTATTGCAAAGTAAGTATAGAGATATGAAGAGCAGCAGTAACTCCTCTTATCAAAAAGAGAAAAACTTGTGGTATTTTAGGATGTTATGGGTGTTATTTTTATTTTAAGTATTTTATTTGGCATTTGAGACATATACTTTCTGGTGCAACATCAGTGTATTTTCCTGTAAATGTAGCCTAGAAAAACACTTAAGGCAAGATTTGGTATCACACTGAAAAGTAGTAAGCAAGACTGTCCTTCAGGGATTGGGATAGATTGGTAGAAATCTGTACAGATAACTCTTATAAAATATCAAGCAAGGGAAAGTCCCCATTCCAAATTAGAAAGTTATTATCTCTATATGTGGCACTCTGATTACTCTACTTTGCTCTTTGATGAATGGCTAACTCAAAAAGTCTAGAAATTAGCATTGAACTAAGAGTTCAAATATTTAATGATAGGGTAGCTTTACTGATATACTTTCATTGAGCTCCTGATACTGCTCTGAACACTGTCTTCACTAATGCAAATCTCTGGTTGTATGAAATCTACATGTTTGTATTGAAAAAGTAAATAATCTATAAAACCTTTCTTAATGTCAAAGTTTTTTTTTTCTTTTTTTTTTCCTCCTTTGGCTAAGAGTAAACAAACTGAAATGATATTTTACACTAGGCTATTGGAGCTGAATGAACATTACAAGTTAGACTGAAACTTGATCTGTTTTCTCTTTCATCCATTTCAGTAGAAACTCTGCTCTCAGACCCACTATCATAGCAAATGTTTAAGAAAAGGTTCTCTTATAGGACACCTTGCCTGGATGGTGTGTCAGACTATTGTTGGAGTTCAGCCAATTATGGGACCTTAGACATGCCAGTACCAGTTGGAGGAAATACCAAAATCAAGATGAATATAATTATCCTCCTTAGAAATGACATTACTATTTTTTAAAAAAGAAAACAGGACTGATATGGGTAGTGACAGTGAGTCTTCTGAATGACCCTATAGAGATGGTACCCCTCAACAGATGAATGGATTAAATAAAATGTGATATATATATATATATATATGAATGATGGAATATTACTCATCCTTAAAGAAAAATGAAATTATAGCATTTGCCAGTAAATGGCTAGAGCTGGAGAATATCACACTAAGTGAAATAAGCCAATCCCCCCAAACCAAAAGCCAAATGTTTTGTCTGGTATGCAGATATTAATTCACAATGGGTTTAGGCTAGAACAGACTGACTTTAGGTAGAGGGGAGTGAGGAAGGGGAGGGTGTATGGTGGTACAAAGGATAGTAGAATGAGTCAGACATCTTTACCCTGTATACATATGTAAGTATATGACCAGTGGGATTCTACATCATATATAATCGGAAGAATGAGAAATTCTACTCTATTATTTATGATGTATCAAAGTACATAACTAATTAACTGAATTTTAAAATTTTCTTTTAAAAGTTCTTAGAAATAACATTTCTACCAAAAAAGATATATTAAATCTTCCTATTAGTAGGTAGCTTGTTGGTAACTTGATTGACATTAGTAGGTTGTTAACTGGATTCTTTAAAATTTTTAATTGTTGCTTCCCCCACCCCAGTAAAATATATAAAAGTACAACATTTTTTTTACATGTCATCTTAAAGAATGCTATCCCTAAGGAAAAAACACTAGAGAAGTGATTTTAATTAGGGGAAATTTCCCCACAGGAAATATTAAGCCATCTGGAGATGATTTTGGTTGTCACAACTGGGTGCTAATAGCCTCCCAGGTGTATAGGTAAGGGATGCTGATAAACATTAGGCAGTGCACAGAACAACTCCCCACAACAACATTATTTAGTACAAAAACCAATAATATCAAAGTTAAGAGAACAAAAATGAAAATGAAATTTATAACACTTACATAAGTCACTACCACTATGATCCATTTTACTTTTAATTCTCTGGTGGCTTCTAATCATTTCCTCAAAGTTCCACATCTGAACATTGCTGCAATGGGGACCAAGTCTTCAACACATAAGACTTTGGGGGACATTGCATATCCAAACTATAACTCTAGTTCTAGTAACCAGAATAAAAATATGTATATAAATGATGTTTTTTTTTCCCTTTAGTTTTCAATACATGAAAATGGAATTCATGAGGGAAAAACAAAAGATATAGAGAAAAGGTGAAAGAAATATCATATGTAAATATGAGAATTATATAACAAGAAAAAGTTGCAGATTGTAATTGAACACAGGAGAATTTCTCTAAGCTAAATACACATTTGTATTAAAAATTTAAATTCAATAGTTTCTAGAAAAAATGATTTAAAAACTTACTCTTAGATATTATATAGAAATATTCTTAAGGTTCGAGGATCAACACCATATATCTTACCAATATTCAGACCAAAAGAACACTTGATTTATAGATATTTTATCTGACATACTAGAAGCAAATAAGGAAAAAAAAATCTACAGATAAAATGGAAAAAATTAGAACAATCTCAGAAACTATGACACAGCATATCTTTTCTCTGTTAACAAAAACATGGTACCTATTTAGACATGCAAGATTTCGGAAAAAAATATTTACTTACATGTGTTGAGAGCCACAGTTTAGTCGGAATGACACCTGGCATTTTGCTAGAGGGAATGGTTAAAAGGTGACCCTGCTCTGGGATTAGGGAGGATCCTGTTGCCTCTGGCACCAGCTACTTTGGAGTTCCTGTTGAGTTCTCCAGGGGGTTCCGGGAGAATTGGCATGCTGAGCCTGGTGGAGGGAGTGTGTTCCTGGGAAGTGTGTGTAGAGTGCTGGTGAGAGTTGGGGAATAAAGAGTTGCTGTTTGAACCTACAAGGCTTTGTGGTGGCTTGGTTATTTTGTGCCCAGACAGACTGCCGCATACATGTTCTTTAACAAAGTGTCAATTGCATCATACAGACATTTCAAGATATGGAGGATAAAATAAGTAAACAGTGGCTAGTACAAATTATTATATCAATTATAATTAAATTCATATAGTTGGTAATATTGTGAAAACATTTAAAATGTAAGTAAGTAATGATTACTAAAACAGAAGACAAAATGTGAAAGGAAAAATATGTAATAACCTGGAACTAAGGCCTTTTGTATATTGGTGATAAAGGAAAAGCTGGCTCCGGAAGTAAAACCTTTCTAAATTGAGATTTTATGTTAAAGGGGGTTGAAGATAAAAGTGAAAGTATTCAAAAATTTCTCCCTGATAAAAAACTTGTTGGTGAATAAATGATCTGGGTGACAGTAAAATTTGAAAGAACAAAGATATACAGCTTGGATCAGGAAAAAGAATAGAATTAGGAAAGGCAAAACATAACGAACACAATCATAATGGAGTATAGACATAAATGAAATGAACAAAATCAACTGCTCATTATCACACTAAATGTGAATTTACTGAATCTCTTATCAAAATACAGACACTGTGAGATTGAGTATTTTGGTTAGGATCTTCTTGGGACCTTTGAAAGAACCCTGGTGATATGGAGCCAAATGGAATGTGAACTAGCGGTCCCACAGATTTTCCAAATTTTGTGTAGAACCTAAAAAAGACATTTGATCATACTGGTCACCAGATTGTTCTATTAATTATCTGAGGCCTAAAGGCTTACTATGAACTGACTATTGGAACTTGATTATATTATAATACATCAGTTTGAATTTGATCTTCAATGCCCTTTTTAAAATGGGAGAAAGAAAAAAATTCCTCTGGGGTGAATAGGATTAACTAAATTCTTAGCATGTACTTTAAGCATGATTAATAAGAATATTTTACTCTATCTCAGCTCTGGCAAAAACACTTTCCTTTCCAGTGGATCTCATGATGGTAGGAGATTGATTGGTTGTGACTGAGCCACATGATATAGGCTATGTTGTTTGAATGAAATCAAGAAATAATTTTAATCTCCATCCAGAAAGTATGAAATCAGTCAATAAGATTAGTATCTTGAAAATCAGCCAGATGCCTGGTGAGGTGGAGTATCCCTAAATTCAAGGCTACCTCAGCAACTTAGTAAGACCCTAAGCAACTCATGAAGATTCTGTCTATAAATAAAATATAAAAAGGGCCAGTGATGTTTATCAGTGGTTTAGCACCTTGGATTCAATCCCTGGTAGTAAACAAAACAAAACTATACGAAGAGACAAACTCACCATTAAAAAATATATACCATGTAATGTAAATGTAGGAATCATACATATGTAATATAAATATAACACAATTGGAATTAATTAAGGGCCAAAAGAATTATAAGGAGAAAGAGTGATACATACTTAAACAATGTAAATCAACAAACACCAAACATCCATGAATCAATTACAAGAAGCTAAATGTATGAATGAAAGTTACTTAGATACAGGGACAATTCTATAAAAACACACATTTTGTGGGTAATTCAATACACCCTTTTCAAATGTAATAAGCCAAATATACAGAAAATCAAAGATATAGCAATAACAGAGGGTTTAGAAATAATACATATATGTAATTTTGTTTTCTATATAGAATGCACATGTTTTTCTTATACACATACCTATTGTATTCCTTATTGCAAAAATACTCATTTTTATTTAAGAAGTTGAGTATTTCATAGGGCAAAATTCAACGAGTCCTAAAAATCAAGAGTAAAAAAACTATCAAAAGTGATTTATGAATTTAAAAGTCAAAAAATATTCTCAAAAATATCCATAGGTAGCTAGAGGATATAAAAATAAAAACTGAAAATAAACAAGAAAATAACAAAAAGTAAAACAATTCAGTAAACTATGAGAATCAGATAAGAATATATTTAGAAAAATAATTAACAAGGTACATTTATTCATTATGAAAATCAGATGGAAATTAGGTAAATTAAATATTTATATTTAATAATATGAGCAATAGAGCACAAAATAAGTCAAAGCAACTGGGAAATAAAACTATAACTAAGGAACTATGGAAGAAAAGAAGTATAATAGATCTGAGCTATAAAATTAAATTCTTGTTTGAAAGAGCAATAAATCTTTGTAGTTTAATGTTAAAAGAGAGGAACAAAATAAATTTCTTATTTTTGCTTAAGGCATTGATAATTTCTTATGTAGTCCATTCCGAAGACTTTTTTTTCGATGAAAGTGATTTTGTTTACAGTCAGTCAAGTAGTGTGGTTTTTAGAGCCACAGATGATGAATCCACAGGCAATGGGTCTAAGCAAATGTTAGTACTCTCAATCAGGTTGCAAAGACTTTAATTTAGTCATGAACATATATACTCTAAGAAATGAGAAGTGAAGGAAAGATAACTCTATGCAGCTTTGAAAAGGTTACTGTTTGCAAAATAAGATATTAGATGGGATTATTTTATGTTCTACCTATGGATATTGTTATGTGTAAGAAAAGACTGAGCTGTTTGTGGCCATTGTGAGAAGTGGTCTAAGACTGTTCCTCAAAGTAAGGCACATGCAGCAGAATCTGCATTACTTGGAACCCTGTGAGATCTACAATTCTTGGGCCCATTCCAGCCCAGGGTTATTTAGCAGAAACGTGATGTATTAAGCCTGTTGGGTGATTACAATGCAAGTTAAAGTTTGAGAACTACTACTTTAACAGGAAGTGTACCATTCTAAGAATGGTTAGGGGGAAACATTGAAGGGAATTGAATGACAGGGATATTGCTGAGCTATTGATTTAATCAGATTTGTGACATTTTTATCTCCCATTGTTTTTAATTATTGCTTAGAACATCTAAATTTATAGCTCATAAATAGAAAAATGAAAAACCAGGAATGAAATATTAAAATAAAACAACCTTGTATACAGTATAATGGCACTATATTAGGAAAATATAGAGAAAATAACTTTCTAACAAAATGTAATTTGACAAATTTTTACAAGAGGAGTTTTTTAAAAAGGACAATATTCATGGAGTGGTTAGAAATGCAATAGAACTCCATTACCAAAATTAAAACCTGAGCAACAATGCTTTAATAACTGATTTCCATTAGCCAATTAAAAGAAAAGCAATTTTCTTGTAAACATTTTAGATTATAACAACAATTAGAATTTATCATAGACCTAATATTCTTACAAATGAAGATAATTCAAGTTCATAGTCACTTATAAACATAAATAGAACAAGCCAAATATTATATTAGTATACTGAATCTAGTGATTCATAAAAACAATATAACATGATTAATTAGATTTTATTCTAGGAAAAGAATTTCAAGAAAACAAATTTAAAAAGGAATATGAATTTATTTAACAATAAATTCTAAAAAGCTAATTGATAAAATGCAGTAGTCATTTGTAGTACAATAATAAATAAAATAGGAATAGAAAGAGAACTAATTAAACAGGATAAAGTTAATTTTCAAAGCTCATTAGAAAACATTAGAAAGCATTTTGAAATATTGAAACCTTTTTATATTAAATTTAGAAAGAAAATAAAAATATGTTTTCTTACCTATTTTTTCATGATTAGAGACAATTTTAACACATTTTGGAATGAAGTTCTATAAATTTTTTATTCATCTATTTGTGAAGATGATGGTATTGCAAATTTAAGCAAAACAAGACTCTTTTGTTAACATAATTAATTAAATGGGGTGATATTTTTAAGACATAAGGTAAATGTGAAAAATAGGTTTTTCTCTAACTGAAGTAAAAGCTACATATAAATAGCAACACACACACACACACACACACACACAGCAAAAAGTATAAGAACCTGAGGAAGAATTGTAATAAAAAAATATTGTGACTAGCAAGAAGGAAATAGTCTATATTTTCAAGGATATTACAAATGTAAGGAGAAACAGTTATATTATATTCCTAGGAAAAAACAACTTTCAAAACATAATATATAAATATAATGAAAATTCAACTGACTATCTCTGAGGATAATTTTCTAAGTTCTAATAGTAAATGCACAATTCCATCAAACAGGAAAACATGAAACCAAAACACAGAATTATAGAGGAATAAGTTTACAAAATATTGATCATCATCTGGAAGTAAAACACTATTTTTGATTTTTCACTTCACTGCTATAGGTAGATAATTGCCAACATAGAAATTGAAGCAAAAACAAATTAAATCATACAAAAAATTAGACAAAATATTAGGAAAATACTCAAAAAACAGGAGTAGTATAATTTTTGACTCACAGTCAGAAGGAAAATCCATGACTAATAAAACAAAGATGCATATTTGGCAATATGAAAAAATATTCAAGGAATGGCAAATATTCAATAATAAGAAAAGTTAAAGTTCAAATAACACACTATTAAAAATACTGAAACATATATGAAGAAAAACAACAATTCTGATGTTAAAACAGTCTAAGAAATAAGTAATGGAAATTCATTTTGGAGAAAAAATTGAAAAACATATGAACAGAAAACTCACTATAAAAGTTAGATCCTCTAGAAACAGTAAAAAAAATGCAAATAAAAATACATGTCAGATTAGCAAAAAGAATACATTCCATGGCAAATGAAAATATGAAGAATTTCATATACTGATGATTTTATGAATTGCTATGCCATATTTGGAAAAATATCACATTTATAAGTATTAAAGTATAATTTTCCATTTCTTTACATAAAAATTTGTATGCTACCTGATAAATAAAATCACTTTTATAAAAATATATAAATATATATTTAAATGCATTGTACTTCTAAGACTTCTATTGGAAAAAAATGTAATATACTTTCTTGAATAGTATTTAACTTGTTTTATGATGCTGTGTTATATATGGTTATTTCATTTTTATTGCATAATATTTCTGCTTCTTGGTAATTCACTGAATTTCCATTACTCTAACATCCTATGACTTTTCCTCTCAATTCAGCAAAACCACAGATTTGATCACTATGCTCACCAGTGGATTGTCTGTAAGTAATACAATTAGTGCATAATATCTTTCTTTTCATTGGGATGAAAATGGAATATTTAAATATTATATTCCATTTTGGATCCTGAACTTGATATCCCTTTCATAATTTTGAAACATAAATTGATGACTGAATCAGAGATTCTGTTAATATCAATACATTCCAATAATTAATATACTTTTAGGATCTTTTACAAAACACTCCAAATATATTAATTATTTATATTAATAAATAATTTTATGAAAATATTCTATTAGTTAAATCTTGGGCATATTTTTTATTAGGAGATTACTGTATTTTACTATATAAATAAGTGTATTCCACAAATAGTTAATCCAAATTTCCATACAACAGGCAAAGTAAAAACATATCTTATTACCATTGATCCTGTTATGTCATTCTGAAAAAAAGTCATTTTGAATATAAGTGACTCATGTAATCATAGCTGTGTCTCATCTGATTAGGTTGGTAGAGTGAAATTATGCATATGGGAAAGTTATGGGGATAATCTCAATATGCTTGAATAGCTAATATATCTCTTTCATCAGCATTTCACAATTAAACTATGTCCCCATGTATCTTTTAAGAATAAAAACAAATAAACAAAGACAAATGGGACTGTTTTATGCTCACCGTATTTTGCAGCTGGAAAAGGCATTAGAAAGGATTTCTTGAACCTGTCACTTGATAAAATAAGATACTGAATACTGAAATAGAGTACCCAGCTAATAATTCTTTGTAAATATAACACACTAAAATTCTATTAAGTTTAATTAAAGAAAAAGTATGCATAAAGTGATGTAGATAATTTCAAGTGACCTAAGAATCTAAATTTTGTTTTATTATCCTAAAGTCCAAGTGTATCCCTCATATGTTATCAATCATCAAAATTACTTGAGGCATTTGACAAAGTCTTATTTCCAAACCTCTCAATTTGAGGCTTTGACTAATTCTGAAGATCTGTGTACTTGGTTATCATTGTAAATAAGGATCTTTGGAAAGAGCTGAACAACAAGATCTTGTCCTTAGAGTGGGATATTACCAAACCTTAAATTTTAACAAAATACATATGCACATCAGTTGCATCCATTCCATATGATATTCTCTCCAATGAATTCATCTAATACTCAGCTCTTAATTACCAACCTTTCTTTCATTCTTCTTCTTCTTCTTCTTTTTTTTTTAATCAAAGGACACTATGAACAATTATCTCTTTTTCTGATTCCACTCCAAGAAAATTTCTGTCTACTCTAAAATTCTTAAAGCTTTAATTAAATAAAAACTCTTCTGTTGCCTGATAGTTCAGATTCTATAATTTTAATATGCATATATGTGTACATAGATGCGTTATTTATTGATCAATAAATATAACAAAATTTGAGTTGAATAAAATCAAGTTTTTCAACAAATAATAAAATATCTTTAAAGAATACCAAATTGTACCTCATTTATATCCATTTATTAATGTGGACTTGTCTGATTTTCATTAGTATGTAAGAGAGAACTTTGTGCTATAGTTACCTTTTTTTCCTCTTTTTTTTTTTAAGTATGATACAATATATGGTAAGGCAAGAATGTAGCAAGAAGTAAATTCAAATTTGACAACATCAGTAAAGCACTTAAGCAATTAGATTAGGCAATAACCAAAGACAACTAACAAAACCATACTGGTACATATCAACTTTGGATGCATATGAAATGTTTATTGAATATATATATATGAGGCACTACCTGCATTGAGTGTTTGGAGACAAGCAGAATACAGTATCTATAAAGAATTTTCAACTGATTAAAAATGTGTATTATTGTTATAATCATGTGGAATCAGTCATTTATTTTACTGGAAATCGCTGATATTTTCACACAGGAGCACACTTAGCCATTCAATTTCCCACATGATTTTGCTCTTGGAAAAAGGGAAAGATTAAGGTGTGAGAATATTGACATACTTTTTTTTAGGACCCCAGTCCAAGTCATTAAAATGCTACTCTGCAGGATACTCTATTCTCACCCTCTTTCCCTTGATTAAGTATCAAATACTCCAAGGATTTTTCATACAAATACCATGCCTATTAACCCACAAATGCTTTTTTGTGAGAACTTGGAAAAGCATCCCTTGATGCTGGACAACCCCCATATGGTAGCTCAGCATGTATAATTATTTGAGGTGCAAATATAGTCTTCCTTGAGCATTTCAGCATCTTCTCTAACAAAGATGCTTTGCTTCAAATCAATTATCATTTAGAAACATTTTTGAATGTTAACGCACATAGCTTCTTTAGATGTTCCTTAAAGTTATAACAAATTCTGTATTTTTAATAATAAGGAATCAACTAATGGTTACCTTTCCCTAACATCTTACCATCTTGTAATTTTTAATTTGCAAAATATGTTGAAGAGTCAGTACTGATGATACCCATATTTACCAGCTTCAAACACGTGCTTGTTATTTTAAATAAACCTATTGAAATAACTCAAACAGGATAATTATCTCTTTTCCCTTGTTTCTTCCTTCCTTCTGTCAGTCACTATTTTTTTTCGTTCTTCTTTATAAGGAGAAACACCTGGTCATTTTATTTTTTCCCATGAGAAACTTGCCTAGTTTTTAATTTGGAGCTCAAATACTTCTGAGGAAAGCTGTTTTAAATAGTAAATTTCCCAATTCAATTCATTTTTTCTTAACCATGCAACTGGCATTTGTTTTGAAATACAGTCCAAAAATTATTTAAATCTTCAAAATAAGGTATAAGGTTTTATATATCTGGCAAAGTGGACCAATTTACACTTTTATAACATTAGTATTGTTCTTTTCAACATACTTATTTGTGTGGCAGTTTTCTCATAAAATAGTGATAAGATGTAAGAACACACTTCAAAAACTACCTTGGAAACTGGAACTAAATAAATAGTGAATGGAAAAGAAATAGAAAAAAGTTACAGTGAATTACACTGAAATAATGCTAACAACATTTTATTTAGAGCTTCCTTTTATTTTTCTGAGTGAATTGTAAAAGTTCTTATCACTGAGGTGTATTGACTGACTTTTGTCCAAAACCATCAGCAATTTAAAATTAGGCATTTGATATTTATTCCAGTCTTTCCCAGCTATCTTTATTTGCAGAAGACAGGGAATTGTCAATGAATAAATTTCAAGGATATAATACATTTTTCTTTTATATTTTGGTGTTTATATTTAAAAAATAATAGATGTAATCAATGTTAATTTTTTTCTCCCTGAAACTTCACATATATCTTCAGATTTTATTAATAGAGTCATATTTCAAATTCAGTGAAACATATGTGTCACATGAAAGAGAAAAATAGATTTTTTTTCAGGAACTGCAAAAATGTTTTTTAGGTTGGTGGTGTCATTTGGTGGTATATTACTTGTCTAGCATTAAGCCCCAGCACTAAAGAAAAAGAAAAAAAAATCTCAATACAAGAGTTTAAGGCAAACATTTTCAAAGTTGGAAGTGACTAAATGCTCTGATGTTAAATTAATCTTTCCTCTATTATATAATTTATATCTTTAATAAGTTTCAAATGACATGTGATTATAGCCTGCCTCCACTTACTATTGAGAGAGTGAGAAAGGCCCACATGATCATGTCATGCTTAGAAAGACACATTTTTCCTTTTTACCCTTCTTTCCATTGAATAACTAAACATTGATTCCATAAGCAGAAATAGTGAACACATTTTTCCCATAGTTAACCAGCTAATATGATTTCCTCAAAATTCCTCTCTCAGTAGTTCTCATTAATTACTGTTTGGAAAAACATTGACTCAGAAACCAATTATTTTACAGGAGGGAAAAAAAAAAAGAAGAAGGAGAAGAAAATTGCCAGACAGAAAGTAATATCTCATTAGTTCAGACCTATTCTTCATGTCACGCTCATTATCAAGTAACTGGTATTTCTCAAGTAACTGGTATTTCTTACAACCACTGTGTTAATTTGGGTAATGCAAAGTTCTACCATGTTTCACTGTTGATGAATTTTTCCTCTCCCTTGTTTACATTTTTACCCCCAATTGCAATAACTTTTCCCCATGTATTTGTTTTCAAGAGACTTTGCTTGTATCTATGGATTTTCTTTGGACTAACATCTCTGGAATTTGTCTTGCCCTGAATAAATTAATTTATTCATACTCGAATGCCATTTACTCTTAACATTGCTACTTAATTCCTGGCTTGTTCCTATGAAACTTATGTGGTTCCTGAGGTTTCTGTTTAGAGAAACACTAGCAAAAGGTTGCTGGCTCAGTGGAGGTGTGCCTGCAATCTTAGCAGCAGGAGAGGCTGAGACAGGAGGATCACGAATTTAGAGCCAGCATCAGTGAGGTGTTAAGCAACTCAGTGAGACCCTTTCTCTAAATAAAAAGCAAAACAGGGCTGGGGATGTGGCTCAGTGGTTGAGTGCCCCTGAGTTCAATACCTGGTACTCCACCCCACACTCCCTAGAAAAAAATATCAGTCAAATGATTTCAATGGGGCCTCCAACTTTTGTAGCTTTCTGGGTTTTGTTTTTTTTAATATTAATTATTGATGGAGCATTATTTATTTATTTTTAAATTTTTGAAATTTATTGATTTGTTTATATGTGGTGCTGAGAATCAAACCTAGTGCCTCACACATGCTAGGCAAGCATTCTATCACTGAGCCACAACCTCACCCCATCTTTCTGTTTTTCATATGTTATGTTTGCCTTCCAGGCCATCCAAAGGTATATTACATGTAGAAGAGTCCAAGTAATCCCAAGTTACTCATCAGAAGCAATTAGAAATAAAAATAATGAAAAAAAAAAACAAAGAAAATATTCAAGACTTCTGTGTCTGTTTTACCTGGTAAATAATAATATCAAAATATCAGGACAAGGTTGTCAGTGAATGATATTTCTCTTTAATATTTTTACTGACTTCAAAATAAAAGTAGCTACAGATGACAAGATGATATGTGAAGTAGAAGGAGTCATTTCCATCCCACTTCAGTAACTTCTTTTATAGAACATTTGGCTAGCTGCAGCTACTCTGCTTTCCATTTTTTATTTCCATGTTAGTGACTTTCCCAAAAGAGTATCTTGGATTCATTTTTGCCTTGTATTCTGTTTTTCCCTTTATTTTTTAGTGGTGTTTTGTGGACTACTTTTGCATATTCTTTTTAAATATTAAGAATTCGCTATCACCAGTGATAACAATGAAAACATTTGGATGAGTAAATTCTGTGACATTTCTTATCATAGAGTTCTTGAAGGAAACTTAGCAATGTTCACCATTTCTCTTTCATTGAAAAATAGCCTTGAAGAAGTAGATTCTCTTTGCCCAAACCCATGCAGGACTTCACAGCAGAAGCAGATTCAGAACATCAGGGTGTCCTCTCTTCTGTTACCAAATGCTGCTCAATTTCCCATAATTGTGAGAGTGGCACCTCTCCTATGCCAGGCTTTGCTCTGGCATCAGCACAGGTGCTTTGCCTGATTAGCTTTCAGTCAGCTGTCAGGTTCAGCAGCCATCTCAAAAATGTATGTGTCTTGTCACTTTTGTGCTTGTCAGCAGCTCCCTTTTCCATTTCATTCTGTTATAACATTTTGAGTCTTTTTGAGTATTCTATGAAGGATGACATGAAGAGATAGTTTCACAATTATGGGAGAAGTCGTGAGAGAAAAACTTCATAGTTCAATAAGTGACCTAAAGAGAGATTTGTTCCAAGCTATCAAACAAACAGGCTTACTTGGATCTAAGGCACAGGGAATAAAACGTTTGAATAGGTAAGTAACTTGGATTTTTTTTAAAAAATAGTTGTGACACTCCAGGCTGTGGGTATTTGTGGAAAAAAATATAATGCCTTTGTTAGGAAACTATTCTTGTTTGCTCTGAACCCTACTAATCACCTCTGATGTGGGTTTCCCATTGACTTCAAAGGATCTTACCCCAGGCAGGGTGCTGTGAAAAAGGAAAAAGAAGTCCAAGGTCCTTGAAAGTCCTTGAAAGTCACAATAATCCTCCTTGATGATTCAGTTAGCCAAGTAAAAAAAGGACAAAAACAACAAGGAGAGAGACTTAAAATAAATGGAAATAAACGTGGGAATAAAAGAAGGACATGAAATTAAAAAAAAATATATATCACTTTGGTCACTGGTTTCTGTATTGTGAGTTCTTGTTCTATTTTCAATGTGTCACATTTCCAAATCTTAGTAAGTTAATTCTTTGAGTATGACATAATAAAAAAAGAGAAGGACAAAAAAAAAAAAAAAAAAAAGACTTGCCCAATATAATACCCATGCATTTTAAGATTTACCTCCTCTGTGAAGTTATATTTATAAAATTGCTTCTTTGTTCTTCATAATTAATTATGTACTATATAAAAATAATTTTTAGCTCATTTCATTAATTTTTGAGTGGCTCAGTTAATTATAGTAATACATATTTACTGTAGGTAACAAAAATGTGTATCATTTATATCTTATCTTTTCAAATATGTACAGTATACAATATATATGTATTCACATGTATGTGTGAATATGTGGGTTTATGTATGTGTGTGCATATACAAATATATGTGTATATTATATATATATATGTGTGATATATATATATATATATATATATATATATATATATATATATATATATCTTTATATATATATAACTTTAACTAAAAGAAATTAGTTAGCTTTTTTGTAAACTGACATATGTGGTAAAGAGGAAGTAGTATTTATATACAATTACATTATCATTAAATGTATCTTTAGCATTTTATGTAACATCTTTTAGATTGCAAGAAATAAGCATTCTAGGATATATAATTTAATTAATCACAATTTCCTTGAGCAAGAATTTCTATAAGATTTCCATGTATCTTCCATATTAAGTATTCATTTAAAAACAAGGGCTGGGGATGTGGCTCAAGCTCGCCTGGCATGCGCTGGGCGCTGGGTTTGATCCTAAGCACCATATAAAAATTAAAAAAAAAATAAAGATATTGTGTCAACTGAAAACTAAAAAATAAATATTTTAAAATTCTCTCTCAAAAAAAAAAAAAAAAAACCCACAAATTGTTGATGTTAAACCTTATTCTTTAAAGAGATAGAAACAGAGAGAGATAGATGGTGGTGGGGCAGGCTACAATGTTGTCCATAATTTCCTCCTAATTCTAATTATCCTAAGATCAGAATTTATGAAAAAAAATAGTTTTAATTTAAAAAACAACACAGAAAACTGATTAATTCAAGATAAAATATATGTGATAAAATGTATATTCCTATCCTTCAAACTTTTTATTATAACAAGAAGAGTATAATATTCAAATTGATAAATTCTGCTCCTTCTACTAGATCTGCTGTATGACAAGAAAATGTCCAATTTTAGATACTTTTTTTTTAGGTGTAAGAAAGGACTCTTGAATATGGTGATTTGAGGATAAAGTGAATTGTATGAAAATATTGCAATAAAGACAAATTATTGATAAGCTATTGGAAACTGGCCAAGCACTTACTTAGATAGGATAAGTATTATCTTTTTCACAATCACTTCATTGTCGTATGTGATGGTAAATGTCTAAAAACTTTACAAAAAATAATGAGTTATTGGTTGTCTAATATCTGCTACAATATATTTCTAAGTTTTAGTTTTTATCATTGTATATAAAATAACATAATATATAAAATGATAGTAATTGATATATTTTTGATGTAAAGTACTTAAACAGCATCAAGATTTGCTCATAAATGCAAACTATACTTAACTGTATCATTATTATTATTGAGAAAGAAGAACAGAAAGCCCATTCTATTACTTGCTACTTGTAATATCCATAAACATATGATCTTTATGTAGTAACAGATTTATTAGTAGGTAGCATGATTGCCAAGCTGATGTTTTAACTACTCACAAATCACATCACAGTTCTTTGAATTTGCCACAAAAATAGTTAAAATAAAATCCTTCTAACATGTTAAAGCTATAATACAATTCTATTCCAGAAAAAAATGAAAACACTATAATTGCTCAGTTGAAGAATGAAACTTATATAAGTCTATATTGATCTCTATACTGCAGGGACCTGCACTATTTGCTTTTTGGCAGAATTAATGGTGCCTATGTTAACCAACATTCACTTTTTAATTTAGTTTAACCATCACAGTTAATTTTAGGAATAAAAATAAAGTTTTTTTAAAGAACTTAAAATATGAAAAATATTAGACACTGGTCAAATAAAATGGTAAGGTGTCAGCCACACCATAAATATTTTAATTCTCAATAAGCAGTTTGAATATTTGTAACACAAAATCTAAAATGCTCAAAAATCAAAAACTTTTTGAGCACAAAAAAAGATATTCAGAAAGATTTGTATTTTGGAGCACTTCAAATTTTAGACTTCCTGGTTACAAATGCTCAATTGGCAATTTCTATGCAAACATTCCCCAAACTGAAAAAAACTTCAAAATCTGAAACATTTCTAATTCTTTGTATTTTAGATAAAGGATTCTCAATCTAATTTTATAAATATACGTACAAGTTTTATTTATAATCACATATTTTTTTGAGATAATTGCCCATCCACGTGCAGTTAGAAACAATAATACAGAGAGATGGTTGGTACCTTTATTTACTTTTTAGCATCTTATAAAATCATAATACAATATTTAAACTGGAATATTGATATTGGTAAAGTCAAGACATGAAACTTTATTGTCACCAAAATGATCTCTCCCTGCTATTTTATAAGCTAATCTGTGATATTCAATAGACAATGTGTATCAAATGCACTTTCAACTTATGACATTTTTAATTTGAAAAGCTTATTAGATAGTAACCTAATTGTAAGTTGAGACGTATCTATATTGATATTCTTATATTTTAATTAAGTTTCTTGCAGACAGCATATATTTGAGCTATATTTTTTTAACTACTTCACAAATCTCTTAGTTTTACTTTTTAATCTCTGTAATTTAGGTAATATCTATAGTTTATTTATATTTAATATAATTCTTGATATATTAAGGATTTGTCCATTTTTTTGGATTTTGTTTTCTGCTTGTTCTCTGTTTCTCTTTCTAGTTGTTTTCTTTTTCCTTCTTTTCTGTAGTATACTAGAACATTTTTAGTGTTCCATTTTTGCTTATTTGTAATACTTTCAAAGTGTCTTAATTTGGTTGGGCTGCTACAATAGTATATTATAGTCTAGGCTGATTGTAAACAACAAAAATATATTTAGCACAGTTCTGGAGGCTGGGAATTTGAAGATCAAGGTGTTATCAGATTTGGTTTCTGGTAAGGGCTTATTTCTTGATTCATAGATTGTTGTTCATCAGCTGTATTCTCACATGGTGGAAAGTACACTGACCCTTGCTTCTGTATTATTCATTATGTCCCTCTGTGTATACATTGAGCCTTTTATTTCAATTACTATATTTTTCAATTCTACCATATTCATTCATTTCTTTATTTTTTTATTGTTCATCTTTTTTTCTAATATGATCTTTCATATATTTTTGTTTCAGTTGTGTTTCTAACTGTTCTTTGAAGCACTTTATGACAACTGCTTTAAAATTTTTGTAAAATAATTCTAATATCTTTTTCATCATTGAGTTGTCAGTTATTGACTATTTTTTTAATCACTTTGAGATCCTCCTTTTTCCTGATATAGCAAGTGAGTTTTTATTGAAACTTAGATGGTTTGGATATTATGCAATGAAACTGGAAAATCTTATTTCTGTTTTTGCTGACTTTCTTTGATGCAAGTCTGGCAAAAGAAGTGTATATGAGAGGGGGCCCTTCTTCACTTCTACCAGGCGGGTTTAGAAGTATAGGTTTTGCACTCATAATCCATGGCTACATGAACAAAATCTCCTTATTACAGCTGGACCTGAGATCCATTCTAAATATTACAAGTCAAGAATCAGTTTTGAATTTCCACACCCAAGTTTCTAAGCTGGTATTTTATCCTGATTTGGGGATTTTAATTACATTTATTAGATAAATTATCAATTTATACTATATTTTATAGACAATCTTTAAAAATAACTTTTAGATGTGGATTCTTTTCTCCAGGGTTGAAAGGAGGTTGTGACACTTTTTTCCTCATCTAGTATATATGGTACTTGAAAATATATTCGAAGTCAATTGTAGATTGTTTTGCCTACATGTAAAAGTAGAGGCTCTGTTGTGCAGAGCCTTAGGGTGAATGTGTTTCTATGCTTTTTTTATAAGTCTTTAAATAAATGAAAATGTATGAGGCTTTTAGTAATATTAGTATTATTACAAAGTATCATCTCTTAATTGCAATGTTTTGTGATTGAATATCAAAAACAAATTAATGAATGAATAAATAAATAAAGGCAGAAGAATGACCAGTTTAACTTAGGCTGGTAATTTAGAACTCCATTCACAAATGTTATCTTTTATATCTACTTGTAGTTTAAATTAGGGTGCCCTTTATGCCTGTTTTATATTTATAAATATTTCAAAGGGGTGAATTTATATTACTCTTAAAATTCAACTCTTGAAAATGCAGTATATGAGAATTTTATAACAGGTTGTGAAAAGGGGGTTTTAAAATAGATCCATGCTCTGTTACAGGTGATCATTTTATTTCAAATAAATATTCAAATTTCATCAAAACATAGAATCAAGAAGTTGTCAGTTGCTAAATCAAAGCTGAATAAATAAGAAAGTATGAAAATATCAGCTTACTATTGTGGAAATAGCCACTATTACTTCTTCTTAAATGCCTACTGCTAGAAATCAAAGTCATGGAATATAAACTACTGTTTAGATTTGTCATTGAGACATGACTAAAATGCCATTTAGTATATGCCATTGAAAACCACTGAGAGAATTTATTGTATATGTTTCTCTCTGATAGAAAGATTTTTCTATAATTCAGGAAGGATTCTGGTTCAGAGTTCCTGCTTAGTTTGGCATTTCCTCAATATTTATTAAGGACCTACTTTAAAGTAGACAAGTTATTTTATTTAAACTTTAGAATCCCAAAATACACGCATCATTTTGAAGATGAGGAAACTACAACTTTAAGTTATTTTTTTTTCCAAAATTTTCTTATGTCATGGTACATGGTTCCTTCAGTCACTTTTATTAGCATTTTATCCTGTGTTTTGTATTCTAAATGATATTTTATTTCATTGACTTAGTTGTAAACACTTTCAAAGTTTTAAATACAGAGCTTCTACTTTAAGTTTTATATGAAAATATTCTTAAATTATGTCACTTTCATTAAAAAATCATTACTGAATTCCAGTATTTGGATTATTTCTTGATGTCTATTTCTCATGTATCAATATGTGAGTAATTTTTTTCTTTGTTTTTTTCATTAAAAATGATCTTTCATTCTTCCATTAGAAATATATATATATTTATATATATATATATATTTATATATATATATATATATATTTATAGACAATCTATTATAATAATTTATTATGCCTGCAATGGCTGATTCTGTGTATTTTGGCCAATTCTTTATCTGGAACACTATTAGTCTCTGAAAATATCCAATTGTTTATCTACATACCACTTCCTCTTCAAGCTTAAGTTTGAACTGATGGTCCTATATGTCTTGATTCATTTGAAATAGTAATATTTAGTACTCTCTGGTGATGAAATCTTAATGTGTAGAAATTCTCTTCAAATGACACAAACATATTTAATTTGTCTATAAAGTCTTCACATATCTCATCTTTAGTAATTTATGATCATGTTAAGATTTTCATACTTAAATAATAAGTAAGTTATTAATAAACTTGCAGGAATTGGTGATTTAACCAATGATAATCTCTCTTATTAAAGGTAAGTATAGTCTGGATAGAACTTCTTTTTCAAAGCTCATTTTGCTTTCATTTCTTTTAACAAGGCAGAATTCTACATAATTCCTTTCAGTTATATAGATTTTCTAACTTTACAACATTTGCTTAAATTTTCTTTTGCAAATGGTTAGCATGGGGTAATTCTAATATTTCTGGAAGTTAAATTCCAGTTTTAACTAACAACACTTTCTTTCAAATGAATGTGCTTCTTACTGTTTACTGATAAGCCACTGAGTAGGAATATCTTGCCAAAGGTTCTAAAGTGGGAAGCCAATTGAGGGTAATCTCTTTCTCTTAATTTTTTTATTCAAAGAATTATTCATTTAATATCATCATTTTCTTCCTTTGCATCTAATTGTATTAAAATCAGGATATTTGAATTCTTCTGATTAAAATCTGACTATAAGATGCACACATTTTATACTTGTTTAAGAGTAACAAACTCTAAATATTTTTTTTTCACAAATAGATATCAAATATATGAGAACTACAAAGTAATAACACTTTGAACATTAGCCAACTAGATTTTTTATTCAAAGTTACTGGAAAGTAAAAATGTTTATTGTTAGGGAAAAAAATTCTAGTGTTTACTATCAGAAATAGTATTAAGAGACAGAGGAATGTATTAAAATAATACCTTCTATTTTCCCTTTCAGTTCTGAGTCAACTACGAAATAAGGTGAGTTAAACAAAAAGTAAAAAAATAAAATAATTAGAAAATATTGCATAGATCCGAAACCAAAATACACTGCCCTCATCTTGTTATACTGAATTGCATTGCAATTCATTATAATTACATGGTTCTATCCAGTCAGAGGCAGAAATGTCAGAAAACTTTGCATTTCCAGAGGGACAGGGAGCTTACTGAATTAAAGGAAGAGTGAAGAACAGGGAGAGAGAGAAAAAAAAAATGTGCATCCTATTGCCATATGACTTTGAAAGATTTAGAAAAGCCAGGCATTGAACTGCAAATATGAAGTTTCTTCTCCTAAATTTTATTATGTACTTCAGTTCTCTATCATGGAGAAAAATATTCTTCTATTCTTTTTCTTCTTGAGGATGTTAGACAATTATTTCTTCCATGGAAAATGGAGGAGTAAGCAATAGTATATTTCAACAAATGATAATTTTAGAAATACATTTGAAGTTTGAAATGACATTGATTTTATCAAAACTCTTAATATAAGTTCAGACAAGTGTGTCATACATTACTATGTCATATAATTTGCATCTCGATATATTTTTGACAATGACTTCTTAACCACGGGTGTTGTGGTTACTTCTATACATTTTCATTTCAAAAAGGCATCAGGCTAAAATAAGAGTAGTAATTAAAATCTAGCCCTTTCATTCCTTGTCCAACCCTTGGCTCCTCTTTGAATCTGTGTCAGCCTAGAGGAAAACCTATCTCACATCAATATACCTAAAAGTGCTACTTGTTTTCCAATTTGAACAAAGACTTTATAAGAATTAGTAGAGGCCCTGGGTGACAAAAGGGTGTTAAATAAAAATGGTTACTAAGGACCTGTTTTAAATATACAGTTATCATTTGGAAGCAGATGAGAGTTTTAAAGGCACATAAATCATATCTCACAGGCCACTATGTTACGATGTAGTAGTGGCCTTGACTGTAAAGAACAGTAGGGTATTTTCAGGTTTTTTTTTTTCTATTTCTGTCCTTAGACTGTAAACAATCCTGAATGTAGTGGCAATATGTTTTAATATAGAAACACTTCATGAATAGAAGTGTTCTAATAAGAATAAATGGGTCAGCTTCCTCTTAAAGTCTGAAACACTTGCCTTCTTCTGAGACATCTCCACCCTGATCATGTACCATAATTATATAGCTTAGTAAGAAACTGAAAAACAAAATAATAGCTATCAGTTATCACTTTTCCATAACTATCCAGCTAAACTTATGTATGACATTAAAAAGTGGCTTTCATTTTCGTAGACTTCTATTTCTTTTAATTGCTTCCATTTTTCTTGAAGTCATTAATATTCAAAAAAATTTAATCATTGCGCTTACTTCATTTCCTTTTTGAGAATCTTAGATGAAAGACTTCATAACGCTATAAAATATAAAGAATTATTTCCATATTGGAATAGTTTTTAAAGCAGGATTTTGAAGTCTTGCTTTACATAGAATAAGCCTGGCCTCTTTTGATATCTAACAGCTGAAAAACTACTTTTGAGAAAATGTTCTGAGGTTCAGGGCCTTTTGTCTCCTCTGATAATTGCTCAAATGTCTATATTTTATAATATGTTTTGTTCCCTTGAGATTTTTCTTTCATTCTAATCACATACAAAGTTCTGAATACAGAAAATGTGTTTTAAATTTAGATATTTATTTCAGAAACAGTGGCCTTTCTCTCTTCAGAGGGCAGCATTGCAAGTACTATTTTGCATTTGTCTTTTTCATATATTTTGTTCCTTGAACCTCTGTAATTTAAAGTACTTCAGTTTTGTGTATAAGACAATAGAGATTCATTTATTTACAAGTTCTGGTAAAAAGATACTGTTGGGATTATTTTAAAAGTTAAAACACATGTAGAAATGAATAATCTCATGTTATTCAGGTATTTTGAATTACATATAGTGTAGCATTTATGCAAGTGACGATTAGTGCATTTTTACAAAGTTACACATTATAATAATTTTATATATTTGCTTCCATTCTTTTTTTTTTGCTTATATGTGAAAAACATTTCAAAACTTTGTTGATATACTGACAATACTGTTTGAGTTAGTCAGATTTCTGTCACTGTAAAAAGATAACTGAAATAAACAATTTAAAAGGACTCAAAATTATAGTGACTCTTGGTTTCAAGTCCTATTGTCACTTGACCCCATTGCTTTGGTCCAGTGGTATGAGAGTATATCATGGTGAGGAGCCCAAGGTATATATACTCTGTTCATAATGACAGCCAGGAAGCAAAGAGATAGCACAGAAAGGGCAGAGTTCCAACATCTCCTTCAAGGGCTTGCCCCAATGTTATGACTTTCTCCCATTAGGTCCCACCTCCTAAATGTTCCACCTCCTCTGGGTGGTGACATTAGGTAGTGGCCAAGTGTTTAGCACATAAGCCTTGATGGAACATTTGTATTCCAAACCATAACATTGTTAACACAGTTTCCCCTTAATATTACATCACAAATATTATTAAACACCCTGTAAGATAATTGTGTCCTTGTCATCAAGGTGAGACTGTTTTTAAAGCTTAAGTCACTTTATTTCTCATTAGGAGAATTATATATTCTCTTCCTTAGG
Source organism: Marmota flaviventris (assembly GCF_047511675.1). NCBI lineage: Eukaryota > Metazoa > Chordata > Mammalia > Rodentia > Sciuridae > Marmota > Marmota flaviventris. The sequence goes on along the minus strand of NC_092504.1, from coordinate 46,534,625 downwards.
CCATTTCTCCAATGATAATTCTAAACCATCCTCATGCATATTTGTCCAAAGACTGTTCTAGTCATATATGTATTCATGATGGGAGCTAGAAAATTTTTTAAAACGTCATCAGAGTCCCTGCCTTGGTTAATCCTTTTCACTTTTGTTGTTAATAGTGGTCCTGTTCTATACTGAGAGAGAGGTCATTGAAGATGAGCTGGGAAAGTTATTATCTTTACTATTATCCCTAATTCTCTTCCCTGTTAAGAATATTGAACTTTTAATATGAGGCCTCCATTCTCAAAATTATAATCTATTATTTTAATTATGTAGTCTGTTTGCTTAAAATGTAATTTTATTCCTAAGAGACTGCATTAAATGAACTTTTAATATTGAAACTTTTCTTCTATCAGCTGACCTGAAAGAAGCAGAAGAATACTGATTCCAACTATTTCTACCTCCATGAAAATTTAAAACCAGAATTAAATATCCTTCCACATTGCAGATCTTCAAATTCATTTATTTATTTATTTATTTATTTGTTTGTTTTTAGCTTGTGTACATCAAAACTAGATATCCTCTAGAGGGATTGATTTCCCTGGGAAGCATTATTTTCCAAACAGTTTTCACATGAAAAAAATTTCTCATTGCTTGGGCATGATTCTAACATTCTCTAGCTCAAATTCCAACCAAATTGCAATCTATGTATATTCATAATTTTGTTTAAAAGTTATTACTTTGAGTTATGTCATTTTCGTCCCCTTTGTGAGTAGAAGGTTTCATTTTTCTCTCTTCTAGACTGAGTTCTGCATAGTCATAATAACTTTCTTAATGAAGATTGATATTAAAACTTCATTTTTTAAGATATTCTGCTACAAATGATATGTAAGTCTTCTGAGATTTTATTGGATGAAGAAGTACTCCAGTATTTCCAACTTCAAAAAAAAATTGCAAGAAAAAAATGTATTCTTTTGGAAAGGAGGGCTTTAGCATACAAATTCCTCTGCTTCACCAACTATTTGTAAAGAAGTAATCTTTTCCATGTCATCCAACATGATTTGATGACTTCAGCACAAGAGAAGGCCATGAAAATATCCATATCTCAACAATTAGAAGAAATATTATTGCATACATTATTTAATTTCATGAAATTGTCACCAAACTTGCACTGATTCTTTGCCTGTTTATAAACCTCACATATAATTGGTACCTTTTCCATTAATTCTGAATGTGAATCAAGAAAATATAATTAATTAATTCTGATGCTTATTAATTTTAATGGAAAGATTCCTTTGGCAGTAAAGTTAATTCAGGTTTTTTTTTTTTTTTTTTTGAGAGGGGGGTCTGGCTCGGTTTGTTTAAAAGTTTTTAATTTGACATATCCTATATAAATGGAATATAACTTCTCATTCTACCGGTTGTACATGATGCAGAGATATACAGGTCATGTAATCATATGCCCAGAGGGTTATAATGTCCAATTCATTCTATTATCATTCCTACCCTTATATCCTCTCCCCTCCCTGCACTCCCCTTTGTCTAATCCAAAGTACCTCTATTCTTCCTTAGCTCCTTTTGTGAATTAGCATCTGCATATCAGAGAAAACATTAGGCCTTTGGGTCTTTGGGATTGGCTTATTTTGCTTAGTATAATATTCTCCAGTTCCATTTATCAGCAAATGCCATAATTTCATTCTTCTTTGAGGCTGTGTGATATTCCTTTGTGTATATATACCACAATTTCTTTATCCGGTCATCTGTTGAAGGCCACCTAGGTTGGTTCGATAATTTAGTATTGTGAATTGAGCTGCTATAAACATTGATATGACTGTGTCACTGTAGCATGCTGATTTTAAGTGATTATGGTATTAAATCGAGGAGTGGGATAACTGAGTCAAATTATGGTTCCATTCCAAGTTTTCTAAGGAATCTCCATATTCATTTCCATAATGGTTGCAACAATTTGTAGTCTCACAAGCAATATTGAGTATACCTTTTCCTCACATCCTTGCCAATATTTATTGTTGCTTGTATTCTTGATAATCACCTTTCTGACTGTAATGAGATGGAATCTCAGTGTAGTTTTGATTTGCATTTCTCTAATTGCTAAATATGTTGATTTTTTTTCAAATATTTGTTGGTTGATTATATACTTCTGTGAAGTATCTATTCAGTTTCTTAGCCCATTTATTGATTGGGTTATTTATTTTTTTGTGTTAAGTTTTTTTATATCTTGGAGATTAATGCTCTGAGATGCATTTAGTAGGTGAAGATTTTTCCCATTCTATAGGTTCTCTCTTCATGTTACTGATTGTTTTAGTTGCTGAGAAGAAGCTTTTTTTAGTTGGATTCCTTCCCATTTATTGTTGATTTTACTTCTTGTGCTTTAGGAGTCTGATTAAGGAAGTCAATTACTAAGCAGAAATGGTGGCCTACTTTTTATTCTGTTGAGGCAGGGTCTGTTCTAATGCCTAAACCTTGATCCACTTTAAGTTGATTTTTGTGCAGAGTGAGAGATGGGGGTATAATTTCATTTTGTTACATATAGATTTCTACTTTTCTTAGCACCATTTGTTGAAAAGGCTATCTTTTTTCCAATTTATATTTTTGGTCTCTTGGTCTAGTATGAGATAACTGTTTTTATGTGGCTTTTTCTCTGTGTATTCTATACTGCTGATCTATGTATCTGTTTGGGTGTAAATACCATGCTGTTTTTGTTACTGTGGGTCTGTAGTATAATTTAAGGTCGGGTATTGTGATGCCTCCTGCTTCATTTCTCTTGCTAAGGATTGCTTTGGCTACTCTGGGTCTCTTATTTTTCCAAATAAACTTAACAATTGATTTTTTTTTATTTCAATGAAGAATATCCTTGGAATTTTAATAGGAACTGCTCTAAATCTGTATAATGCTTTTGGTATTTGAGCCATCTTGACAATGTGAATTCTGGCTATCCAAGAGCATGGGAAGTCTTTCAATCTTCTAATGTCTTCTTCAGTTTCTTTCTTTAGTGTTCTATAGTTTTCATTTTAGAGATCTTTCAGCCCTTTTGTTATATTAATTCCCAAGTTTTTTTTTATGTTATTGTGAATAGGCTAGTTTTTCGAATTTCTCTTTCTGTGGATTCACTAATTATAGGAGTGTATTTGATTTATGGGTGTCAGTTTAATATCCTGTTAATTTGCTGAATTCACTTGTTCTAGAATTTTCTGGTAGCATTTTTTTGATCTTCTAAATATAGAATCATGTCATCAGCAAATCGTTGTAGTTTGAGTTCTTCTTTCCCTATTCATATCCCTTTAATTTCTTTTTTTTTTCTCTCAAATTTCAATGGCTAGAGTTTCAAGGGTGATGTTGAACAAAAGTGGTAAAAGAGGGAATTCCTATCTTGTTCCAGATCATAGAAAAAATTCTTTCAAGTTTTCTTGATTTGGAATAATGGGTTTAGCATACATAGCTTTTATAATGTTATCCCTAGTTTTTCTAGTGTATTGAACAAGAAGGTGTGTTGTATTTTGTCAAATGCTTTTTCCTGCATCTATTGGGATGGTCATATGATTCTTGTCTTTAAGTCTATTTATGTGATGAATTATGTTTATGGATTTTTGTATGCTGAACCAACCTTGCATCCCAGAGATGAATTCCACTTGATCGTGGTGCACTATCTTTTTAATATGTTTTTGTATGCAATTTGCCAGAATTTATTGAGAATTTTTGTTCATGAGGGATATTATTCTGAAATTTTCTTTCCTTGATGTGCTTTTGTCTGGTTTTGGTGTCAGGTGATTCTAACCTCATAGAATGACTTTGGAAAAGTTCCCTCCTTTCCTGTTTCATGGAATAATTTGAGGCATATTGGTGTTAATTCTTCTTTGAAATTCTTATAGTACTTGGCTGAGAATATGATTCTGAGCATGTCTTGGTTTGTAGGCTTTTGATGGCATCTTTATTTTATTGCTTTAAATTGCTGTTTAAATTGTTTATGTCCTCCTGATTCAGTTTAGGTATGTCATATGTCTAGAAGTTTGTTTATGTATTCAACATTTTCTATTTTATTGGAGTATAAATTTTCAAAATTGTTTCTGATTATCTTCTGTATTTCAGTAATGTCCATTGTGATATTTGCTTTTTCATCACAAATTCTGGTAATTTGAATTTTCTCTCCTTTCTTTTTGTTAGCATGGCTAAGAGTTTCCCCATTTTATTTATTTTTTTCAAATAACCAACTTTTTGTTTTGTCAATTGTTTTGAGTTGTTTCAGTATCATTGATTTCAATTCTGATTTTAATTATTTCATGTCTTCGACTACTTTTGATATTCATTTGTTCTTTTTCTAGAACTTTGAGATGTAATTTTAGGTCATTGATTTGTTGACTTTCTATTTGTTAATGAATGAGGTCGATGCAGTAAACTTTCCTCTTAGCACTGCCCTCACAGTGTCCCAGAAATTTTGATATGTCATATTGGTATTCTCACTTACCCACTAAGTATTTTTTTTATTACATCCCTGATTTCGTCTGCTATCTATTCATCATTCAATTGGGTATTATTTAGTCTCCACTTTAGTTTCTATTTTTAAATTTTATCATTGATTTCTAATTTGGTTCCATTGTGATCTGATAGAATGCAGGGTACTTTCTCTCTTTCCCTTTATTTTTTTTTTCCTTCTATTTGCTATGAGTTGCTTTATGTCCTAAGATATAGTCTGAGGACTATACTGATGTATGTAGATACTCCATTGTTTTGGGCATAAATACATATGATTGTTATGTCTTATTGATGTATAAATCCCTTAAGCTGTCTAAAATGTCCTGCTGTGTTCCTTTTGATTAACTTGGCTTGAAATCAACTTTATTTGGTATGAGGATAGAATACCCTGCTTGTTTACACAGTCCATGCGAGTTATATCATTTTTCCCATCCTTTCATCTTCAGTCTGTGGATGTGTTTGCTTACAAGTTGAGTCTCTTGGAGACTGCATATTACTGGGTCTTGTTTTTTAATTCAGTCTTCTGGTCTATGTCTTTTGATTGATGAGTTAGGCCATTAACCCATTAACTTTCAAGCTTGTTATTGACATAGGTTTGAATTCCTAATGGTTTATTCTAGGTTTTAATTTGAATTTCTCCTATGATTTACTTAGTTTCTCCTTTGATTTACTATTTCTTAAGTATAGTTCCTCCTTTCATGAGTTTTTACTTTTTTCTTCCATTTCATCTTCATAGATTATTTTGTTGAGAATATTCTGTAGTGCACTCTTTCTGGTTGTAAATCCTTTTAATTTTGTTTATCATGGAAGGTTTTTATTTCATCTTCAAATCTGAAGCTTAATTTTTCTGAGTATAGGACCCTTGGTTGCCACTCATTTCCTTTCAGAGATTGGTATATGTTCCAGGACCTCCTAGCTTTGAGGATCTGGGCTGAGAAATCTCAGATCTGAATTGGTTTCCACCTCTACGATATCTAATATTTTTTTCTTGCAAACTTTAAAATTCTTTCCTTATTCTGTATGCTAGGCATTTTCATAATAATGCATCTGATGTGGGTCTGTTATAATTTTGTACATAAGGTGTCTTGTAAGCCTATTGTATTTGATTTTCCATTTCATTCTTTAGATATGGGAAATTTTCTGATATTATTTAATTGAAAAGATTTTGTATTCCTTTTATTTGCATCTCAGTGCCTTCATCTATCCCAATAATTCTTAAATTTGGTCTTTTAATGTTATCCCATACTTGTTGGAAATCCTGTTCATGGTTTCTTACCATCTTCTTTGTGTGGTCAACTTTATTTTCAAGATTATATATTTTATCTTCATTGTTGGTGATGATTTTATTGAATTTTTAATTTGATTTATTTCATTCATTTTGAGGATTTCTGTTTATTCCTCCCCCCAGAATCTCTGCCTCTTTATTGATCTTTCACTTCCTATATTTTCTCTCTTATTTCATCCCTTATTCTATCATTTGCTTTGGAGATCAGTTTAATTATGTACATTCTAAACTCCTTCTCTGACATTTCTTCCACTGTGGTGTTGATGAATTCTGTTATTGGAATATCTTGGTTTGGTTAGGGTGATTTGTTCCCTTGATTTTTTTATGTTGTTTTTGTATCTACCCATCTAACAGTGTGGATTTGAGACAGTAGAGTTCCTACCCTGTGGACTTATAGTGTCCCTGAATGTTTCCAGTACTGTTTGGGGAGATAAATAATAACAACCAATGAAAGCAATATACAGCAGTAAATCAAATAGTATATACTGTGACCTTAATAATGTTAATTATCACAATAATCAGAAATAATATGATTAATTATTGCTTTTAGCAAAAACAGCAAGTTTGAAAAAGGGATTACATTTTCAAATGGTGAAGACAGAGGAAAAGAAGTGATATAGGATGTGATGATTATGAGAATGGAGTAGTGGAGACAGAAGTAAAAAAATAAAGAAAGAGTGAAAGACAGAACAATGAAGATTGGCTGTTAATGGAATAAAAGTGAGAATCAATGGAAAGGTAGAAGAAAAGGAAATATATATAAAAAGTGAAAATATAGAAAAAGATTAAAAATAAAAAAGAACAAAAACCAAAAACTAAAATACACTTATCAAACATCCTAGTTCTCAAAAATCTAATCCATGAAAAATAACTGGCCTCCAAAATTCTAGAAATAAATATAAAAATGTATAAATACCCATGTACCATTAAGGTCACAATTAAACACAGAAAAGGAATGAGAAAGAGAGAGAGAAAAGAAAATAAAAAAATCTTGATGATAGGATAAAGAATTTTTTCTTTTGGAGTTCAAATATTCTCAGCTTCTCTTCTCAGCAGTTTTAGTGGGGTCTTCTGGAGTGTGATGTTTCACCCTCTGGAATGCTGGAATGAGAGAGGTAATCCCAAAAGCAGGATTCCTGGAGGCAGGGTTTAGGTTTAGGCAGGCCCCAGGCTCTTGTTTGAATGACAATTGGCCTGAAGATTTCAAATGGGTGCACCTCCAGTGCCCAGTACTTGCTGGTGCATGCTGGAAGACCTTACCTCTGGGTTCCACTTAAGTGGTGAGGCAGCCCATTCTTAATCCCCTCTGTAACCTGTTAACCCCAAATTTCCTTGCTTCAGGTTTAGTCTCCAATCTCTCCCACCTCTGCCCTTCCGAGTTTCTGGCCAGATGTGTCTCTCCTAGGAGGTCCTTAAAGCAATTGGATTGGCAGGGGAGGGGTAGAGCCAAGTGGGTTTGTACAATCAGTTGTCCAATATAAACCTCTCTCCATGTTTGATTTTATCCTGGTCACTTAAGCACACTCTGTGCCTTATAGTGTGTGTTTACTGGGCTTATATTTCAAGCCAAACATAGATTTGCCAGGAATTGGCTTCCTCAGTTGCTGGCCCCAGAATAGTGGCTATAAAATGGTTTCTTCTTTTGTCCTCTCATGCCTCCTGGATGGCATCCTCTTTCCCCACAAAAAAAAAAAAAAAAAAAAAAAAAAAAAAAAAAAAAAAAAAAAAAAATATCCTGCCAAGCACCCTTCAGGTTTTTTGGACAATGTTCTTGGTCTCTAAATGCTCCATATCCAGAAACACCTTGAGCCTCCCTCAAATATAGATTCCTTTAATTCCCTTATCCCTCTAATATGCTCATGGAGGGACCACTTTGGATGGTGCTTCCACTTGGCTATGGCAGCAGCTATGCTGCTGAGGATTTTTTCCTTATTTTATTATATCCAACCTCCTGTGTCCCTCATCTGCTTTGAATGTCAGTTTTAAGTTTCAGTAAGCCCTCTCGTTTTCTGTTCACCCACCTTTCAGAGAAGCTGCCTGTCTGCTTTCTTGATTTCACAACATGGAACAACCAGGAACATGACCTCCTCTATTCAGCCATCTTGGATCTTGCATCCATGAACCTTGCTTCCAAAGCTGTCGCCCTTTGCAAAACAAAATTTTAAGGATGTCCAGTGAATTTTAAAAATGTAGAATTTGGCAGTTGTAGTTAGCATTTTCTAAAACCAGCTGTTCTCTTTCTTGCCTTTTTTGGTCACTAATGAAAATTTAATTTATTTTTTTTCACTCCATTTTAGAACTTTCTACTTCTCTGATCCAAATTTCCTTTCCTTTCCTTCCCACTTAAATGTTCCATTCTATAATCTGAAACCTACATTCTGTGTTTTTAAAATGTCATTTTTATTTTAAGACTTTTACACAAAATTATTTCAAACTTTCTTGTTTGAATTGAAGCTAAACATCCCTGAGGCCATTTCTTTATCAGCTTCTCATTATTTCTGCTTGCTCTCTACTGTCTTCTATGAGTACTTTCTCCAACCTACTCTCAAATACCATTGTGGATTTGATAGACTTACCACCTACTAATATTATACTGTGTTTCATTGCCTTGCTACTCCAGAAACTAACTTACATTGCTGAAGAGTTTTTGTCTCTTATCCTTGGAAATTCTATTGACCCCATGATGTCAACTTTATGAGGGACTCTGAGATATCACCATTGCCTCTTGGTGCATTAATCCCCTCAAGTCTGTATGCTATAAATGTCTCTACTATTGGTCAAACTCTGTCTTTAATAATATTTTATGTAATTTAAGCACTGGAATTAATCACTTCAACCTCAGCTGTTTTACTATTGTCATCATATTGCCTCAAACATTAAATGTCATTCTTAGATATTTGGATTTTATTCTCTCCTACCAAATTTAAGCTTATTTCAGTGTTTCTGAAAAGATGATTCATGATCACAAATATGCCACTTATAGAAATTTATGATCTTAGGCAATCCAAGAACTTCAGAAAATAATACCAATCTTCATCGTCCTTTATCTTTTGTTTGTAATTTTACCATTTCTTTCAACCAACTACAAACCTTATTCCCCTACCCTTTATGTAACATTTTTCAGGAGATAACTTTCTCCACTTTTCTGGGTTATTAATATCATCATACTGAAACTGTAGGTATTTCTTATAATGTCAATGGCAAATCTAACATTTGTAGCTAGATAACTGTAATGACTATAGTATAACTGCAAACAAAACAAAACAAAACAAAACAAACAAACAAACAAAAAAACCCTCTTTTGATGTCTGTACTAACTATATTCAAGCTGGGCTGGTTGGTGCATACCTGTAATTCCAGGATCTCTGGAGGCTAAGACAGGAATATCATGAGTTTAAAACCAACCTCAGCAATGGTGAGGTGCTTAGCAACTGAGTGAGATGCTGTCTCTAAACAAAATACAAAATAGTACTGGGAATGTGGCTCATTGGTCATGAACCATGAGTTCAAACCCTGGTCCAAAAAAAAAAAAAAAAATTACCAACTATATTCAGGATGCCACACATTCATAAATTCATCAACTAGTCATTTTATTTTCTATAATATCATTTTTCTTTCTATTGGACCATTTATCAACCGACCAGCAATTATTATAAAATATATGTATTTCTATCTTACAAATTCTTTCACTTTATCTATTCCCACTAAAACTGTTTTACTGTAGGCAATTGTCCCATTTTTGCCTGACTTACTCTAACATCTTCCTAAGTGATTTGTATTGTTCAGTCTGTTGACTCATTAAATCCAATTGCTTTTTTTTAACTACATTTCTCACATTGTCAATGATTTTAAAATACCAACTATCCCTGGATCCTCTCATGTTGTTTGTGGGCACATGTTACTGAATGCATGGAAGCTAATCCTTCATAATAGTCTTTGATATTTCAATTTTAGACAATAAATAGATCAACTACCATTCAGTTTATTATCAAATTTCTCCTCTAAGAATATGAATTATAAGTCCATTTGATATGATATCTAGTTGACTATTATTTTTATTTTTGATTACTGACTATTGTAAAGTGTGCTTCTTGACCTAACATGAAGGTCAAGAATGGTAGCCTATGTTGGCACATTATCTTCTGTTCCAGTCACTTTATACTATTTTGAGCATTGCCCATTAGGTATAAGAAAAGAAGCTACCTGCTTTTTTGCTTTTTAACATGAGTATCTCCTTGCATTTTTCAAATTTTATGTTTCTTGAAAAATAATTTCCAGTTATGATGGAACCCTTTGGGAGCTACCTTCCACTACCTCTGACATTGCACATGACATTGCAGTTATTTCAAATCTCAAGATTAAATTTTATAACTTTCAGTAATAGAGACAATCAAAATGAATATTCAATATCAAGGCAATGACTATCCCTCAGAATTATTACCATGCCTTGTCCAATACCCCAGCAGTCACTGCTATGGAGTATTAATTAGCTTTTGCCATAGCTCCAGGCTGCATAAGTGCAAAATACATTCACTTTGAAATCGTACCTGAGTGTGAATCATAATGGTCCAAAGGCATTGATCAAGTGACTTTTATCTGAATATCAAACATAGAATGTTGCTCTTTGGTACTCACTCAAATATAGGCTTATTTTTTGAGTAGCTCTATAAATTGGGGCTAAAAATATATGAGAATATAAAATGTGCATCCCTGAAAATCTAAACAATCTAACACAGTGCCATGTTTTTTGCTTAGCTTAGCTCTTTTTTTCCCCTAGTTGCCTGTAGAATGGGTGAATCCTACCTGAGTTGTTCTGAAGATTTACAATATTTTGGGAGACCCTTGGATGTTTTCTGGATTAATCGACTAAACTCTTGTTAGTCGTAGAGGTCACCACTGTATTTAAGTCAGTTCTATTTCATTCTTCAGTTTCTGATATTATCATGAAATCATCAGTGTAGTGTTTTATCATACCAAGAATCTTCATTAAGTCCAAACCACAAAATTTTGTGGTAACTGGCAAATTCAAATAATTAAATGTGAATTGAGATCCTTCCTACATGAAGGCAAGATGTCCTACAAGAAAAATGCCTTTGACTCTTGATTTTTCCTTTCCCTTTCTCTTGTGAATCACTCTTACTTCATTAGCATATATACAAGCCACAGTCTGGCTGGGCACAATTCAGGAGCCACTTGTCAAGCACAAACAAACTTTATTTTTAGAACACACACACACACACACACACACACACACACGGCACCACACGAGCTCTTCAGGAATTCCCTCAGAGCCCAACTGCCACCACCAGCACTCCAGGCCAGCCTCTCAACCACTCTTGAGCCCGATTGGTTGGGTTGCATGGGCAGAGCAAAAAGAGTCCCCCAATGAGCAGCTCTGTGGTCTGAAAGGGTGGGGAAACAGCATCACCCAATGAGCATCACCGCAGAGGAGCCAATCAGCTGGAAGTTTGCTGGGGCTGCGGAGAGCCAATCAGCTGGAAGTTTGCTGGGGCAGCTTTGGCTGTGGCTCTCAACATATACAGTACCCATAAAAGGAAGCTCAGACAATAAATCAGATATGTTTTTTTCTGATATGGTCATGGTCAATTTTCTATTAAACATGATTTGCTTCTTCTTCATAGGTAAATCTCCATCAGTGTACTACTGGGTAGGGTAGTCATACTAAATTATAAAAGGCTTCATGGCTTAAACAATAAAAGTTTATTTTCACAGAGTTCTGGAATATGAGCATTCAAGATCAAGATTCAGCAGAGTTCAGTTTTTAATGAGCATACTTTCTGCCTGTTAGAAGGCCACCTTCTCACTGTGTCCTGTATTAGTCATTATTCTCTAGAGGAACAGAATCAACAGGAGGTACAATTATAAAAATAGAATTTATTAGATGCTTGCACAACCAGAAGCTGGATAATTCACAATGGCCACCTACAGGCTGGTGAGCTGGAGGAATCAGTAGCTGTGCAGTCCAAGATACAAAAGCCTCAGAACAAGAGGGATCAACAATGCTATCCAAGTCTGAGACAGAAGGCTTCTGGAAACTCCTTCGAGAATCACTGGCATAGTTCTCTTTGGAAAAGTGAAGGAAAGAGAGTCTGTTGTCCTCAGGCAATTTCAGCAACAATCAAGAACCCATTTCAGAAGAAAGGAGTTTGCATCTGCTGCTGCTTCCTTATTCTTCCAAATTTTATTCCATCCAAGCCTCCAAAATATTGAGGGGTGCTGCCCATGCTTAAGGAGTGTCTCCACTCCAGTTCATTATCCCACAAGTCAATCATTCCTAGACACACCCTCATTGACTCAGCCCAAAACCTCTTAATCATTGGCATCTCTTAATCCAATCAATTTGGCAATCCAAATTAACCATCATGTCCTTACATGGTCTTTGCTCAGTGCATGAGCATGGTGAGAGTGTGGGCTCTCTGGTATTCCTTCTTAAAAGAACCCTAACCCTTATCCATTTAGGGCCCACCCTTATGATTACATTTAACTCTGATTACCTTCCAAAGTCTCTGTTACCACACACAGTCACATTAAGGTATGTGGTTTCAACATTTAAGTTTGGGAGGGGAGTTGAGAATAATTCATTCCATAGCAATTAGATGCCTACTTTATTAAGACTTCTCAGAAGACTTCATTTGCATTTCTTATATGCATTTCTTCATGATCTATACTAGGAAGAGACTTATATGTATTATAAGTCTAATTTCACTCTTCAGATCCTTCTAAGCCACTCTCATCATAATTGCAACCAACCAAATCTATAACCCAAAGCCAATACCTTCTACTTCATTTATTAAATATGCCAAGTGAAATGAACATCATTAACCTCACCCAATGTCAGAAACCTAGAAAAAAAATAGTCACAGTCACCTCCTTTATTGTCATTCATGACCTGTGCGGAAAGGGAATAACTAACCCTCAGAGGTGTGGAGAGGCTGAAATCAAAAGCCTGAAAAAGTAATATTAAAAAATAATACAAAATACAAAAGACATGGAAAATATTTTTTAAAGCTGGGTGCTTGACAGGTGAAAGTGACCTGATGGGTCTGATCCTAACAAAGGGAAAAAGCCATGGGATTCTTTATTCATAGTGAAACACACCAAAGAAATTTATGCTAGGGAGGTAACAAGAAGCCAGCACCTGTAGGGATGTTGGCCTGACTGGGGCCTTTCTACTTGCAAAGCACGTCTTCCTACTCCAGGCCTCCAGATGCCTCAAGGCTAGATGGGGCATTGGGGTCTCTCTAGCTCCCAGACATTACCTTTGAACATAGGGCTGTCTGAGCCAATAATTTCCAGGGTATCACAGAATTCTCTTTGAGCAGATGTTTGCCAAGTCAAGGAAGCAGTCTCAGATCAGTGAGACTACACTGATAGTTCTCTCAGGGGTTCACCTTCACTTAGAGATGGCTTCAGAGAAACCCACAGTTCATTCATGGCTTCCTACACTTTATCTCTGAAGTCTAGTCAATCACAAAGTTATATTGATTTTTAAATCCCACACGAATCAGTCTACTTCAGGTAATTTTCAGTGTCATTATTGAAATTCTTATAATCTCAGGCATGTTAATCCATCTTCTTGTTTCTGTTCTTGTCTGCCTGTAATTCTTTCTGTACTTTTCAGTTCAATTTCTTTCCAATATGATAATTTATTCCCCTAATTGAAAACCATCATATGATTTTAAGGAGCTTCATAATCTCTCCTTAATGTAACATTCAGAATCCTTTATGAACTGGCTTATATTTACTTTTCCAACACCAATTCTTAAAAATGTTTCCTTATGTTCTAAGATCCTACTCTTAGGAATGAATTGTCATCTCTCAACTGGATCATATTTTTAGATCTCCAGAACTATTAAATCATAGTTCTAAATAAAGCACCTTCTACCAATCTCTTTATTTCTTTTATCAAAAGCCCTATAATCATTTAGGACTCCACTTAAATATTCCCATCATCTTCCCTACACTAATTTCTTCAAATACATTTCAACCATTTTGATTTATATGTGACTTTCAAGTAGTAATTACAATAGCTGCCTGTTTTCCCATCCATAGGAATAATTATTAATCCTGTTTGGAATGAAAACTTATAATACAGAGCTGGGACAAAGTTGGTTGCCATGTTTCTCAATGTGAGCAAAAAATGAGCTCTGAAATTCCAAGTGGCTGCAGAAACTATAGTATGCCAGATTGTGGTTTCCCAAATTGGTCATAGTAACTCCCATGTGCTCCTCTACAATGTGACTATGGAATTTCCTGTCCCCTCACTATGTAATTGGTAAGGCAGGATAGTCTCTACCTTATGATTTAAAACTCAAATGCTTGCAGCTTTAAAGTGCCATGTAAGAAGGCTTAAGGTCAAATACTGGGTGAAAGCTGAGGCACATATAGATCATGTATAAATGTTGTGATTTAGAGATGTAGTTGCCTCACCATCCCTGCAAGATAATTGAATGAATGAAAGATCCTTCAGGTGATTCTGATTCCTATTTATCAAGTCACCGCCATTAACTGAGTTTGTCCACTTAGACCATCAGACTTGGCAGATCAGAGGCAAATAGTTCTGATTTTACCCTTTCTGAATTGTTAACGCACAGAAACTATGAACATAATAAAATGGTTTTGTATACCACTAAACTGGGTGTGGTATGTAATATAATAACAGAAACCAAAGGGTAGGTCAAAGAAAACACAATATAAATTATATAAATTTCTTTACAATTTGGAAACATAGAATGAGAAAGTAATGCTTTTTTTATACATATTTTCTAGATGCCTTAATTTTGTATTGGCTTTAAGTTCAAAAGAAACGTTTTGCTAAAATTAATAGAAACCTCATTTCCAAAATAATCTGATAGATGTGTTAAGAAAATCAAACACATTCAGATAGCCACTTATACTTTTGCTGATTCTGAAATAAAACTCATCCTCCTAAACTGCCAAGGTAAGTTTTTAGTTGACAAATGAATTAAAACCAATTCTCGAAGATTTTGTATTTGTTTACTAGTTACTGATGAGTTTTTGCTTTGTCTTAAGTATTGTCAAAATTTTCATTCTTTCAAATATGCCCTCCAATAGTAAGCAAATATCACTTTAAATCTTTTTCTTAACTTTTTTCTTGTTTTTATTTCCATAAATATATAAAGCCTTTTTACTATGAATGAGAAATAAAATCAATCAAGTCTATATGAATAAGGTGACATTTCAGCTAAAATAGGAAGTTTATTTTTTTGTTTGCCCAAACAGGAAGAAAAAAATTACCAAATCATTTGAGATTTTCAAGCATCCAACACAGAAGAAGAATTTAATTCTTCTTTTTCTGCAGCTTCTTAAAAGATACCATGTTACTGCCTTTAAGAATTCAATTACATATCATGATATAATGAATGTATACATAATAATGGAAATACCTAAGTAGAAAAAAATTATAGATTATTATACTGTAAAACATAAATTATACATTATATTTTAAAGATAATATATGAGAACATTCTTCTAGCCTGTAAATGAAAATATCCCTTAAATGTAAACATTACAAATAGTTTTGTAAAATTGTTCATTATTTAAAGTAAAAATGAGAGAAAATTCAATTACTGTTTTTCTGACAGATAAAATGTGTTCATTTTTGTACTAACATTTAATCATTGTCCATAACATTTTAAATGTGTAAGATTATAGAAGTGTTCTTTTTTATTATACTGTTTTATTCTTATTCCATAGTATGGTTTATATATCTATTTACTTAATGGTCATATAAAATTACATCAAGGTTATAATATTCTGGACAGATTGACTAAAACTATAACAATCCACAATTATTTAGACTAATTTCTCATGTTGTAAATAATGCTGTGCAAAAAACCTTTACATATATGTTTTTATGTGTGCTCATTAAATTATTTTCTTAGACAGGTTTCTAGAAAGGATACAGTGTGTGTCATATGTTAGAACTCAGCATGACCTTGACACATATTAACATGTTGCTTTCTAAAACGGTTATTCAAGGGCACTAGCACATTATACATATGTTCTAGGAATACTGAAATTTTGTGGGCATAGGTTTATATATTTAAGAAATATTGATAATTTAAAATGTATGAAATTATACCCTTTCTTATTCAATTCTAAAATCCTTTTATAATTTTAAGATATTACAGCTATATTGAGTTTTTTTTTTTCTTAATAGTTGTCCTATGGGATCTAAAAACTTCTACAAATCAATTGCATATTCCTCTGGTTCAGCTATGGAGTCAGTGAAAATCCTAGCCCTTCAAAGTAGTAGCTGTGTGACACTGAGCAAATGACTTGATCTCACTAAATCAGGTTTGTTATCTGCAAAATGGAAATAAATCGTCTTGCCATTCTCATAATGGCATGAAGATTAAATGTGATAAGATGTACAAAACCCTTAGAAAAATAACTGATGGAACGTTCAATAAATAGAACAAATTGTTGATAACATTATACTGCATGTGTTTTGTTTGTCAGAAAGTTGGGCTTATGACACTTTCAAGACAAGTGAGCATATATAATTTGCATGGTTCTGTAACCTTGACTCACACAGGATTTTATACATAGTAAAGCCCTGTACACTACTTTTCAGTCGATTCTTTTTCCATAATTTCAATTACCCAAGGTTAATCATGGTCTGAAAATAGTAAATGAAAATTTTCATAAATAAGTAATTTATAAGTTTTATATTGCACACCATTCCAAGTTCTGGAATGAAATCTCATGCCTTTTCAATCCATCCTGCCTGGGACATTAATCATACATTCACACTGTATATGCTTCCCATCTATAAATCACTTAGTTTCTCTCTAGGTTACCTAATTGACTGTTGTGGTATCATGGTGCTTGTGTGTAAATAAACCTTATTTTACTTAACAATTTCCCCAAGCACAAGAACTGTCATTATAGCAACTGTAGCAGACCAAAGAAAGGCAATAAAGATAAAAGTTCTAAACTCAATAAAGAAAAATATTGCATGCTGAGAGTGATGAGCTGTATGAGAAAAAAACTCTTCTTGAAATTGTGAAGAAGTGAAAAGAAATTTATTCTAATTTTGACATTGCATTTCAAACTGCAAACATTAGGAATCTAGTGATAGGTGTTTACGTATGAAGGAAAATCCATACATTGTAGGGTTCACTACTGTTCTTGCATTCAAGCATTCAGTGGGGAACTAGAGAAAGATCTCCTGAGGGTAGTGCGGAGCTACTCTCATAATTGTTAAACAACTGAAATGTGAATGCATGCAATAAAAGCTAGTAGTACATTCATCCCTCTTAAAACATTTGGATCAATCTTTTTTATAATTATTCGTTCAATTAAATATGACTTCGTAGAGGTAAAATTGATAATTCAGCATAGAAGTGGTTTTATGGAAATTATTCAATTCTTATTTTAATCTACATAATTAATTTAAACTTTATCAAAGATAAGCTTACTTGGATGCTTTATTGAACAGATTGTGTGCAGCTCTATAAAGATTAGATCTGAGTAAAAACTCTAGATAGCAATTTGGACCTCATCTCTCCAATCTTAAAAATTAGATTTCTACACAAAATAGCCTTCAAAAAATTGAAAATTTTAAAAATCTACAATTTCTAAGGAAAGCATTTATAATTTTATTATGTTAATCTTTTTATGGAGTATATTTTAGCACTTATTGTAGTCAAAAACATGAACTGATATCAGGTGTTTTATCTGCAGTAAGTTTTGGATTCAATCAAATCCGTCCACAATTTCTACAAATGTTGTGCAAATTATTACTATATCACAATTGCTTGTTTGTAGTCTATTATATGGGATTTACATAAAATGTATCAAGAAGCATTTCAAAGTAGGGGCTGGGGATATGATTCAGTCTATAGAGTGCTTACCTTGCATGCACAAGGCTCTGGGTTCAATCCCCAGCACCATACACAAAAATCTTTTCAAAGTAATAAGTTTTGCAAAGTAATATGATATGTAGCTGTTGGCCATTAAAGAAATACTGTGCCGACCCAAAACATTGCATTGGAGTAGGGACTTCTAGTTTAGAGCTTAAGGATTGTTAACTGAATTATCTTGGCTTAACCTATTTTTTAAAAATTTCCATTGAAAGAAAAACAGGTAGAGAAACAGCTATCATAACCATGACATGTAAACTATACTGTAAAATTTAAAAGAGAATAAATTTTCATTACAAATAATTTTAATTAAATGAAAGATAATTTTCTTTTTGTAATCAGATAATAAATTAAGCTTTTAAAGATTATTAAAATAAAGGTCATTTGATGGCTAAATGTAAATTATTGAAAAATGTATAGGACCTTGTATTAATTTGTAAATACAAAGAATATTCTTGTAGGGTATTTTATTTTGGAACAAGTTTTCTTATTTTGAAATAAAGTTTCAAATTATGAATATATTAGAGGTGCAGTTGTATGATTTATATAGGAAACCACCCTGTTCTTTGCAGGGGAAGAGGCTAACAATAAAAATAAGAAATCTAGGAGAAACATCAATGAGACTATTGGGGAAAAAAAAGGTTTGTAATAAGCTTTGGAGTGAAAATAGATTAAATTAAGAAGAGTTCTCTTTCCTCACTTTCTTCTCTCTGAACTGGTTTCATGTGGAAGAAGGAAAAATTAAAGAACAAATAATGTTGAGAAAATAATGTCATAGAAAATGCTAACATGTTTCAGCTAAAGTTCTGGCTATACTTGGAATAAGACTGTTCCAGGTTAGGAGGGCAATGAGTAATTAGTGATCTGATATTGTGGGGAATGAGGCAAACCCAAGTCCTATTCAGATTATGCATAACTAGTCGTAAAGTATTATCTCTTTTGAGACCATTAAATGAGAAAGAAACCTGAAGTCAGCTGTTATCAGGTATCTTAAAAATACAATAGATTCATAAAACCTGAAGCAAGTGTTTTAAAATTGCTTTAGCATTGCTTTTCTTATTTTGGGAAAAATACAGCACAATTTATATTTGAAAAAGACTGCAACTACACACAATTTTAAAGTTTAAATCATTTTAATTTTAAAAAATAGAAGTTAGCCAGCTGCAGTGGTACACACCTGTAATCTCAGTGACTTGGGTGTCTGAGGCAGGAGGATTGCAAGCTGTAGAACACCTCAGCAACTTACTGAGCACTTGTCTCAAAATGAAAAACAAAATAGAAAGGATTAGGGATATAGCCCAGTGGTAAAGCACTCCTAGGTTCAATCCTAGTACTGCAAAAAATTAAAATAAACAAATAATCACAAAGAAGTCTGTTTAAAACACTGTTTAAATTTAATAGTAAAAATAGTAAGATATACCATTCCTTAAAATATAAACATCAAAGTAATTTGTTAGATTGAATAACCAATGGAAGTAAATGGAGTTGAAAATTTATGAAGGAACAGAGATTTATAATCATAAAATGAAAAGAAGATACAGCAAATAAAATTTGGTAAATATATCTAAAGATGCTATGATACTTATTCAGTGGTAAGGGAACTTGGTACTTGACTTTTTACTGAATATTTATAAACTTTATTAAATATATACACTTGTTTCATTTTTACAAAGAATTTAGTAATCATTTAAATCAATAGGCCCTCTATTGTTACTCAATATGAAATAGATAACATCACCTGTATACTTTTTGTGCAAAAAATGTTTAACCTAAATTCAACCAAATCCATATCTAGTACCTATTTGTAAAAAAAAAAAAAAAAAAAATAGAAACAATAGAAAGGTAAGTTAAAGGTAAAATGAATAAAAATATTGATGTCAGAGCAAAACTAAAACCAAACAAACAGAAACAAAAATAAAACAGAAAAGAGAGAAAAGAATCAACAAATGGGACCTACTTAAACTGAAAAGTTTTTTCTCAGCAAGAGAAACAATAAGAGAGGTAAATAGGGAGCCTACATCATGGGAACAAATTTTTACTCCTCACACTTCAGATAGAGCCCTAATATCCAGAGTATACAAAGAACTCAAAAAATTAAACAATAAGAAAACAAATAACCCAATCAACAAATGGGCCAAGGACCTGAACAGACACTTCTCAGAGGAGGACATACAATCAATCAACAAGTACATGAAAAAATGCTCACCATCTCTAGCTGTCAGAGAAATGCAAATCAAAACCACCCTAAGATACCATCTCACTCCATCCAGTAAGATTGGCAGCCATTATGAAGTCAAACAACAACAAGTGCTGGAGAGGATGTGGGGAAAGGGGTACTCTTGAACATTGCTGGTGGGACTGCAAACTGGTGCGGCCAATTTGGAAAGCAGTATGGAGATTCCTGGGAAAGCTGGGAATGGAACCACCATTTGACCCAGCTATTGCCCTTCTCGGACTATTCCCTGAAGACCTTAAAAGAGCGTACTACAGGGATACTGCTACATCCATGTTCATAGCAGCACAATTCACAATAGCTAGACTGTGGAACCAACCCAGATGCCTTTCAATAGATGAATGGATAAAAAAAAATGTGGCATTTATACACAATGGAGTATTATACAGCACGAAAAAATGACAAAATCATGGAATTTGCAGGGAAATGGATGGCACTAGAGCAGATTATGCTTAGTGAAGCTAGCCAATCCCTAAAAAACAAATACCAAATGTCTTCTTTGATATAATGAGAGCAACTAAGAACAAAGCAGGGAGGAAGAGCAGGAAGAAAAGATTAACATTAAACAGATACATGAGGTGGGAGGGAAAGGGAGAGAAAAGGGAAATTGCATGGTAATGGAGGGAGATCCTCATTGTTACACAAAATTACATATAAGAGGTTGTGAGGGGAATGGGAAAATAAATAAGGAGAGAAATGAATTATAGTAGATGGGGTAGAGAGAGAAGATGGGATGGGAGGGGAGGGGAGATAGTAGAGGATAGGAAAGGTAGCAGAATACAACAGTTACTAATAGGGCATTATGTAAAAATGTAGATGTGTAACCGACGTGATTCTGCAATCTGTATTTGGGGTAAAATTGGGAGTTCAAAACTCACCTGAATCAAATGTATGAAATATGATATGTCAAGAGCTTTGTAATGTTTTGAACAACCAATAAAAAAAATAAATAAATGACACAATATTTATCAGGATGGAAACAAAAAAAAAAGTTTCAAGATTTAAAAGCCATTGAAAAGACCCATTAAGCAAATGTCATCCATGGCTATTAAGTACATTCTGCTAAGTCCTGATATTTGGGGTAAAATTGGCCAGAGTTAATATGTTTTGAGCTTATGACAGCAACTTTCTTTATAAAAAATAATATTATGAGAACTCAAACATATTTTAAAATTAAAAAAAAATCCTGGTTAAAACTCTGATCAGAGAAGAAGAAAATTTTTAAAATTAGATAAGAAAATTAAAGTTGAAGAGAAAAGCAAATGTAGAGAAGGGAGAACTTCTAGATTTGTGACGACTTCCTCAGTCAAATATGATAATGCCAAATATTGCAATGACAGAGGCTGTCAGCACTCAATATAACCCATAGACCTTAAGTTTCCGGGTACACTACCCAGCTTCTATTTGCATTCGTGTCTTTGGGGATGATGGCTTTTTCTAGGGGGGAGTTTCTCTGCCTGCACATGAAGCAAACCAGAATCATCAGGAAATTAAAAATTCTTGAGTAGCCTTGCAGATATAAATGATGAAAGTTAATGTTAATAGTCCACTTCCCTTGAACATTAAGAAGAATAATTCTCTTTTACACCTTTTCCCAGACTTTCTCAGTATGAAAAAGCTTCAGTTGCTTACTGTAGAAACTGGCTTAATAATATACTTTTACTTTTGTCTTTCATTCATTCTTTCTCTTTTTCTTTCTTTCTTTTTTTTTTTTTAATGTTAATCTCTACTTCCCTGCAAGGATTTCGCTTGCCTCATGGTCTCCATATCTAGATTTATAGAAAACCATAAGAAGAGATTTGGCACCAAAATTGGTCTTAAAAATAAATCTTCATCTTCTGTAGCTGGATTTTCTAGCCAGATTGCATGGGCTGTTATGCAGACTGATGATAGGATACCAGTCTAGGCATATTGTAAAATCACAATAACTATTTACCTCATTGTGAAGAATTGTGTTTTATATGCATAGGAGGTATACTAGCTTACCAAATATCTCAAGCATTTGAGGAATTTGGTGACAATAATACGGAGAAAATCTGAGAAGCTAGCTGTATTTTGTTCAGCACCATCAATGTTCTGAAGGAAGAAAATAGTTTGTTTAAGTGAGCTAACCAGTGACTCAGAGACCTGGTAAGAAAGACCAAAGACCACAATGGAAGCATTTTTTAAAAGGCCTTTGTTTTCAAAACAGGATCTGAAATTATGCAGAAAACCAATTTCAAGGATTTGGTAGAATGCGGTGAAATGATTACCCTAGGAACATGTATGATTGCACTTATGGTGTGACTCTACATCATGTACAACAAGAGAAATAAAAAAGTTGTACATAATTTGTGTACAATGAATTGAAATGCATTCTGTTATCAAGTATAGCTAATTAGAACAAATTTAAATAAAAAGAATTGATTGTGACAATATCAAGGGAAGGCTCAATTCACAGTCACAACATGTCTCCAATGCTAAAACCAAGACACTATCAGGATGTGGGATCCTGAATCCTGACATGGGAACATCTGGGTAGATGCACTTGAGGCTATTGGAAATACACAATTACTCTTTGTTAGAAAAAAGGAGCCTTTTCTAGTCTTCAGACCTGACAGAACCACACTTGAGGAGAGAGAATGAACTGTGTTATGT
Organism: Marmota flaviventris; assembly: GCF_047511675.1. Taxonomy (NCBI): domain Eukaryota; kingdom Metazoa; phylum Chordata; class Mammalia; order Rodentia; family Sciuridae; genus Marmota; species Marmota flaviventris. Next base: position 46,512,094 of record NC_092504.1, on the reverse strand, counting down.
AATCTCTCCAAGATAACCCATTTATCCTTTCAAGAGTTCTAGATCAATAAATTATAAAGAGTCAACAAAGCCTAATTGCAGAAATACTTTTCTTGCATTGAGGGGAAATATAATGTGCACAAATGATCTGGAAGCTAATAAGATAATAAATATTGACAAGAACTATGAGAAAATGTTTTGAGGTGTGTATGACAAAGTATCAGGTTAGTTAAGGGAAATTTTACTAATTGTGTTACTTATATGTAAATCAAGGTTTATATTGTTACAAACATACTGAAATCCAATCTAAATGCACTAACTGGATATCTATATGAAATTTATAGAGAATGATGACTCATTGGAAATGAGGTTTGAAGAGTTGCCTTGACAGAACAAGAGGAGGAAGAACTCAGAAATGTGAAAATGTTAAAATAAATTTATGTCTTAAATATAGAAAACCCACCAGCTGTGTTCCCCAAGGCATTCCAGAAAATTCTTCACTTAATCAAAAGAAAAAAAGTGTTATTAAGGGGTTCCAAGATGGTGAGTCAGAAGGAGACAGCATCCTGTGCTGCTCTGTGACCTGGGGTTCAAGTTGTGAGAAGAAGGCTTCTTTGCCAGCGACATTCCTGCCTCCATTCAGGAAGCACCATGCCCATCCAGGGCTACAGGTCTCAGTGTCAGAATAGGTCTCCCAACTACTTGCCCAAGCAGAACTACTGGATACCTGAGTGAGACCAGCAGCAGCAGCAGATGCAGCACTTGAGAAGAACTATCGGCCACCCACTGGAGCAGAAATCATGGACATCGCTCCCATGGAGGACACCCAGCAGCTTCCCACAAGTAAGAACTCTGGCTGCCACCCCCACGTGGACCCCATCTACTAATGTGGGGAATCCACTGATCACCACCATTTTGGGACTCTGCAGCAGCTGACATAATTCCTTAAACTCAGTAGGCTGCCTGCACCTGGGGACTTCCCACAGGGTCTGAAGTCAGCCAACACTGCAAGCCATAGAGTGTGCCACTAAACTCATCACCCAACACCATCACCCGGCTCCCCCAACCTGACACCTTACCACTGAAAGCAGGAACCTCCACCTTGGGTCACCTTCATAACCATCTTCTAGGTACCCAGTTTCTAACTCCCCACTCTACCCAGCAGCCACTAATGTAGCACATTGACACAAAGCTTACCTTTACCGTCCCGAGGGTGGAGATACCAGCTACAGATGATCCCACCTATTGGATGAGAATGGAAACAGGAAAAATACTGATAACCAACCAGAATAAGCCCTGTGTCTTCCTTCAAGATTCTCTCTCTCTCTCTCTCCCTTTTCTTCTCCTTTCTTCTGCCCTCATATCCCCAACATATGTCAAACCAATTACTTTGCATGAACTCAGATTTTTAGTTCTGGAGCATCTGAACAGTATATTACATTGTGTTGTACATTTTTTAAAATTTTATCTTTTCTTTTTTTACCACCAATTTCTGCTATTTTAACATTTTTAAAAAATTTCTCTCTCTCTCTCTCTCTATATATATATATATATATGTGTGTGTGTGTGTGTGTGTGTGTGTGTGTGTGTGTGTTTTATGTACTTTACTGTCTTCCCACTTACTTGTCTACACAAAGATACTTCTTCTCCTTTGTCCTTCTACTAATTTTCCTATTTAGATTTCTCTTTCACACTTCCTAAGATATAACAACTCGTTATCCTCACCTCCTTCCTCCTTAGCATATCATCCTACTTCTCACCCCTGGTTCTTTATCTACCATCACAAACTGTAAATGCTTTTACAAACCTTTTGGATATATTGTAGATAATAATTGAATTCACACTTTCTGTACTTTGTGAATTGCAAATGTCTTACTAGCAAATATTTGTTTTTTTAGGGTGCATATGTTTTTTATACTGGGATCTGATAACATTGTCCTTCACCTCAAAGGAGAGGTATTGGATTCCTACAGGGGCACAATAAGCTTATAGGGTAAAATCTGTAATGCCTAGGATCCACAGTGCTAGAAGGGAAGACACAAAAGCAATATGAAGAGACAAAGGGAGAAAGTGCCCCAAATAAATCAAGATACCACATTATTAGAATCCATGGCCACTACAGCAGAAGATAAGACAGAGAAGGAGTTGAGGATGTACATAATTAAAATGTTCTGTGAATTAAAAAATGATACAAGAGAGCAAATACAGGCAGCAAAAGATCATTTTGACAAACAGCTACATAAACAAATACCAGAAGCAAAAAAAAAAAAAAAACTTTGATAGGGAGATAGAGTTTTTGTTTGTTTGTTTGTTTTGTTTTGTTTTTATTCCAACAGATATCCTTGAAATGAAAGAATTAATAAAACAAATTAAAAGTTCAATTGAAATCATCACCAACAAATTAGACCACTTGGAAGACAGGACCTGAGACAATGAAGACAAAACATATAATCTTGAAAAGAATGTGAACTGTAGGGTTTCTGTGTTTGGGATTGAGGTTCCTGATGACTTCATGGCTGTGGCATTTTACAGTAGATCACACAAATAAAAATGGTAAGAAACCATGAGCAGAACATACAAGAAATTTGGGATAGCATAAAAATACCATATTTAAGAGTTATTAAGATAGAGGAAGGAAACCTAGTTCAAAACCAAAGAATTCAGCAATATATCCAATAAATAATATCAGAGAATTTTCCAAACATGAAGAATGAATTGGAAAACCAAATTTAAGAGGCTTACAGGATGCTAAATGTACAAAATCACAATAGATCCACATCAAGGCACATTATAATGAAAATGCCTAGCATACAGAATAAGGAGAGAATATTAAAAGCCACAAGAGAAAGGAATTAGATTACATATAGGGTAAACTGATTACAATATGCACAGATTTTTCAACCCAGACCCTGAAAGCTAGAAAGTCCTAGAAAAACATATATCAAGCTCTGGAAGGAAATGGATGCCAATCAAGTATCTTATATCCAACAAAATTAACCTTTAGATTTGATGATGAAATTAAAACCTTCCATGATAAACAGAAATTAAAAGATTTTACATGTCAAAAGCCTGCACTACAGAATATAGGCAGCAAAATATTCCATGAGGAGGAAGTGAAAAACAACAATGAAAATCAGCAAAGGGAGGTATTGCACTAAAGGAAAAATGAATCAAAGGACAAACCAAGTCAAGTTAAATACCAAAAATAAACACAAATGGCTGGAAATACAAATAATGTATCAATAATAACCCTGAATGTTAATGGCTTAAACTCACCAATCAAAAGACATAGACTGGGAGATTGGATTTAAAAAAGAACACCCTACAATATGCTGCCTCCAAGAGACACATCTCATAGGAAAAGACATCCATAGACTGAAGGTGAAAGGTTGGGAAAAATCATACCACTCACATGGATTGCGGAAACAAACAGGGGTTTCCATCCTCATATCAACCAAAGTAGACTTCAAGCCAAAGTTAATCAAAAGAGATATAGAATGATTTTACATACTGCCTAAGGGAATCTACATCAACAAGACATAACAATTATAAATATATATGCCCCAAACAATGGAGCATTATGTTCATCAAATAAACCCTTCTCAATTTCAAGAGTCAAATTGACCACAACACAATAAATCTGGGTGAGTTTAATATACCTCTTTCATCACTGGATAGATTGCCTAAACAAAAGCTGAACAAAGAAACTATGGATCTCAATAATACAATCAATAACTAAGACATAACTGACATATATTGAATATTTCATTCTTCAATGGACAAATACACTTTCTTCTCAGCAGCACATGAATCTTTCTCTAAAATAGACCATATATTATGCGATAAAGCTATTCTTATCAAATACAAAAAAAAAAAAAATAGAGATTCTACCCAGCGTTCTATCAGCTCATAATGGAATGAAACTAGAAATAAATGGTAAAGTTAAAAAAATAAAAGCTACTCCAACTCCTGAAGAATAAATAATAAGCTACTGAATGAACAATGGGTTGCAAAAGACATCAAGGAAGGGATCAAAAGATTCTTGGAGGTGAATGACAGCACAGATACAAAGTATTGGAATCTCTTCCACAATATGAAGGCAGTACTAAGAGGAAAGTTTATTGCATGGAGTTCATTCCTTAAAAGAAGAAAAAGTCAACAAATAAATGACCTCACTTTGCCTAGAAAAAGAAGAACAAATCAAAACCAAAAGCAGGAAAAGACAGAAAATAATTAAAATTAGAGCTGAAATCAATGAAATTGAAACAAAATTTAAAATTAAAAATTTTGACAAAACAAAAAGTTGATTTAAAAAAAAATAAAATGGACAGAGCCTTAGCAATGCTAATGAAGAGGACAGAGAAAACTCAAATTGCTAACATACATGATGAAAAAAAATCACAACAGACACTACAGAAATACAGAAGAAAATTAGAAATTATTTGAAGACTTGTATTCCAATAAAATAGAAAATATCAAAGGCATTGACAAATTTATAGAGTCATATGATTTGCCCAAATTGAATCAGGATGATATACACAATTTAAACGCATCAATTGCAAGTGAAGAAATAGAAAATGCCATCAGAAGCCTAGCAATCACGAAAAGCGCAGGACCAGAAGGACACATATCTGAGTTCTACAAGCCCTTTAAAAAAAACTAATACCAATACTTTTCAATTTATTTCAGGAAATAGAAAAAGAGGGAGCACTTCCAAACTCATTCTATAAGGCCAGTGTCACCTTGATTCCAAAATCATGGCAAAGACATCAAAGAAATAAAACTTCAGACCAATATCTCTAATGAACATAGATGCCAAAATTCTCAATAAAATTCTGGCAAATCAAATACAAAGACATATCAAAACAATAGTGCATCATGAGCAAGTGTGGTTTATCCCAGGGATGTAAGGTTGGTTTAACATACAGAAATCAATAAATATAATTCATCACATCAATAGACTTCAAGATAAAAACCATATGATTATCTCAGTAGACACTGAAAAAGCATTTGACAAAATACAACACCCCTTTATTTCTAAATACTAGAAAAACTAGGGATAACAGGAACATATCTCAACATTGTAAAAAGCTATCTATGCTAAGCCCCAGACCAACATCATTGTAAATGAAGAAAAATTGAAGGCATTCCTCTAAAAACTGGCACAAATTAGGTGTGTCTTCTTTCACCACTTCTATTTAACGTAGTTCTTAAAACACTGGCCAGAGCAACTAGACAGATGAAAGAAATTGAAGGGATACACATAATAAATGAAGAACTCAAATTAGCACTATTTTCTGACAGTATGATTATATACCTAGAAGTCCCAAAAAATTCCACCAGAAAAATTCTAGAACTAGTAAAAGGAATTCAGCAAAGTAGCAGGATACAGAATTAACACCAATAAATCAAAGGCATTCCTGTATATCAGTGAAAATCCTCTGAAAAAGAAACTAGAAAACCTACCTCATTTACAATAGCCTCAAAAAATTAAATAAATAAAATTCTTGGGAATCAACTTAATGAAAGAGGTAAAAGACCTACAAAAAAAAAAATTACAGAATGCTAAAGAAGGAAATTAAAGAGACTTTAGAAGAAGGAAAGATCTCCCTTTTTCTTGGATAGGCAGAATGAATATTGTCAAAATGACCATACTCCCAAAAGTAATATACAGATTTAATGCAATTTCAATCAATATTACAATGACATTCCTCATAAAAATAGAAAAGGCTCTCATGAAATTCATCTGGAAAAATAAGAGACACAGAATAGCTAAAGCAAACCTTAGCAAGAAGAATGAAGCAGATGGCATCACTATTCCAAACTTTAAACTATACTATAGAGCAATAGTAACAAAAACAACATGGTATTGGAATCAAAATAGACTGTAGATCAATGGTATAGAATAGAGGACACAGAGACCAACCCACAAAATTACAGTTATCTTATATTAGACAAAGGTACCAAAAACTTAGATTGGAGAAAAGATAGCCTCTTCAACAAATGGTGCTGGAAGAACTAGAAACCTATATGCAACAAAATGAATTTAAACCCCTATCTCATGCGTAAAACTCAACTCAAAGTGGATCAAGGACCTAGGATTAAAACCACAGGGGCTGGGGATGTGGCTCAAGCAGTAGCGCGCTCGCCTGGCATGCGTGCAGCCTGGGTTCGATCCTCAGCACCACATACAAACAAAGATGTTGTGTCTGCTGAAAACTAAAAAATAAATATTAAAATTCTCTCTCTCTCTCTCTCTCTCTCTCTCTCTCTCTCTCTCTCTTTAAAAAAATCAGTGAAGTGAATAGAGAGCCTACAGCATAGGAGCAAATTTTTTCCACTTGTACATCAGATAGAGCACTAATCTTTAGGGTATATAAAGAACTCCAAAAGCTAAACACCAAAACAACAAATAACTCAATCAATAAATGGGACTAGGAAATGAACACTTGTGAGAAGGAAATCTACAATCAATCAACAAATACATGAAAAAAAGTTCAACATCTCTAGCTATTAAAGAAATGTATGTCAAAACTACTCTAAGATTTCATCTCACCCCAGTCAGGATGGCGGCTATTAAGAATACAAACAACAATAAATGTTGGCGAGGATATGGGGAAAAAGACACACTCATACTTTGTGGGACTGCAAATTGGTTCAGCCAATATGGAAAACAGTATGGAGATTCCTTGGAAAACTTGGAATGGAACCACCATTTGACCCACCTATGCCACTCCTTGGTCTATACCCAAAGGACTTAAAAACAGCATACTACAGGGACACAGCCACATCAGTGTTTATTGCAGCACAATTCACAATAGCTAAACTGTGGAACCAACCTAGATGGTTGGTAAAACAATGGATAAAGAAATTGTGATATTTACACACAATGGAATATTACTCAGCAATAAAAGGGAATGAAATCCTGATATTTGCAGGTAAGTGGATGGAGTTGGAAAATATAATGCTAAGTGACGTTTGCCAATCCCAAAACACCAAATGCTGAATGTTTTCTCTGAAATAAGGAGGCTGATTCATGGTGAGGTTGGGAGCAGAAGAGTGTGAAGATTAGAGGAATTCTAGATAGGGTAAAGGGGAGGGAGGGAAAGGAAGGGGGTAAAGGGTATAAAAAAGTTGGTGGAATGAGATGGACATCATTTCCCTAAGTACATGTATAAAGACATGGATTGTGTGAATATAATTTGTATTCAAACAGAGATATGAACACTTGTGTTGTATATGTGTAATATGAATTGTAATGCATTCTGTTGTCACATATAACAAATTAGAATTAAAAACAAAAACGGTGTTTTTAATACTACCATCATGATTTAGTTTTGTAGTAGCTGATCTCTCTATACAAGACTTGGCATTTCTTTATCTCCAGAGACAAGATGAGCATAATTATCAGTGAGCAACAAAACCAGAAAGGTGACCCAGAGATTATTGACCTTCACAGATTTTTGGCCACAGATTTCTCACAGAAGTCATTTTTTTCAGATTTAACCAATTTTTAAAGGGAAAGTTAGGAACCCTGAAGCAAGGACTGTACCATGCTGAAGCATGTGCTTAGAGTAGCAACTCAAAGGGAACCGAAATGCCATTATGCCTCATCACACAGCTAGAAAGGAACACATGGAGTCCAGGAGATAGAGCCTCAAGCAATTTAAAGAGGTCCAAGAACGTGCTTTATGCTTATATTGCCCTTGGGGTCATAATGGGTTGTAGATATACATCATAGCTATCAGAGCACAAATTTTGTTTCCGACTTGTGTTAGAAAATCTAGTCTGTTAGAATGTTCAAATGGAAACTCCAGAAACCACTCCTTAGTCAAGATAGGAAATCAGAAGCAGTGGGAAATCTCAGAATGTCAGAGATTTATGTGACAACTGAAGACTTCAAACATACAGCACAATGGTTCCCATCAATACCTGACTAAGTACTGGTTATTTTTCTCTTTTTAGTCATGAACATGTAGGAGTCATTCAATTGACTATTAATAAGATCCAACATTTTTTAGAAGTGCAATAAATATTCAAATGGCTTTGTGTATGTCTTTTTACTTGCTGAGAAATAGTAAAAATTTCTATTTGCAAGCATTATTTTTAACTGTGGTTGAAGTGAAAATACAAAATCTGTGAATTCAAGAGATAAGTGCCATTTCTGAAAACGGAAAGTAGTTTTCTTTTGTAGAATCAAAATATATAAAAAATATTAAGCATGCGAAAGAAAGTGTTTTCTTTTTTTTTTAAGCGTTACACTTGAATAGAATGTAAAAATTGATCAGTCTTCCTTTGAAGACCCAGAAACTGCTTATCTGTAGTTGACCTAAAAGCCAGCTATTTTTATATGCAAGAACTAGAGCTAGTGCAAATGACTAACAGAGGACCATTGTGTGGGGCTGTACTTTTACAACTGCATTTTAACTTCTTGCAGAGTTCTTTAAAAAAGTACTATAATGTGCATTGCCCACGTAGAGGAAAAGAGCCTACTTCTATTCTTAGATGAGTGTTTCATAAAAGCTCTTTATTTTTCCTTCCTTGGAACAGCTTGTGGTGGCTGTACTCCAAATCAATTATGGGTGTGATGGTCAACTAGGCTGAAATATGTCAAATGCCATTTAAAAAGTTCCTTTTTGATTCTTAAAATTGGACAATATTTTAAAAATATGAATTATGAGAGGTTACCTTTAGAAGATATAGCTGGCTACCTCTTTTCTAGTAGAGCCCTCATTTGGCTCAGGTAACCATTTCTCCATCTTAATGCCTTGTGCATCAGAGGAAGCCAAGCCAATAACTACAGATGAGGCCCAGTATTTTAAAGAAAAACTCATTTGCCTTAATAGTATTTGAATGGAATTAAATTCTGGTCAGTAAAAAATGAGGGGAATTCTCCCTAGAGCATCTGGGAAAAGTTTTCTAGTTCTTTACAGAAAACTATATGAAGAGATGGTCTCCCGCTCTTGTCATCCTGAAAGGTGACTCCTGAAACAGCTTTAACTATTTTAATAGACTCCTAAACATTCAGCCACTATAGAGTATAACCCACAGAAAAGATGGAATGACCAAGCAATTAAGCTTACCATATTTTTAATGTGTGTGAGGTAATATATTTTCTTATAATAAAGTTAACTTGAGTTGTCTGCTACTTACAGGTAAAAGAATCTTGCATGTCTAATAACTGCATGTTCTATAACAATATTTCTTTTTTATTTCCCTTTCTAATTTTCCATTATTTCATTTATTTCAGGTACTTTTATATTCACCTACAAAGTCAATAGTGTCTTGATGGCATTACAGCACACTAAAATGAAAATTAAAATCAGAAAGCTTGTGATTCAATATTACCCAGAACCATTTTTCTTTTTGAAAAATATTACTATACATGTCAATATTAATAATAATTAATAATTGTTGAACTTATAATGTACCATAAACTGTGTTGGGCACTTTTCATACTTTGTTTGTATTAAATTATTTATTTATGTAAAAGTTGGTATAAACTTCATAGAAGTTAGGCAAATTGTTTAAATTAATCAGACTATTAAATGGAAGAACCAGGATATGCTCACCAGTGTCATTCATTTGCAAGGCCATATAACTTCCTCAATGTAATTAATTAAGTAAAACTATAAAAAGATGCATTATTTTAAGATAACTATTAACCATTTTGGAAATAAGAAATTTTTTTCCCTAACCTATTTGGGGAAGTAAAGTATACTCATCTACTGTGGTAAAAAATGATAACAAGATTATATTTTCTATATTTTGCTGCAATACATTTCAAAGAAATTTAAATGTTTCATTAGCTTATAATAAGAAACATTTATTTCTTGCTCAAACTAGCTTTTTTAAACTTAAAATTCTATGAATAGACTGAGGTAGTTTTACTTTTGGCCACTGGTGAATCCAGATATGTTCTGCAGTCTCACTTTCAGGAATTAGCAGCTACCCAGTTCAGCTCTCTATATGGCAGATGGCAAAGCACAAGGCCTGCAAAGGTTCATCATCTTTTAAAGCTGAAACTGAGAAATGCCACATTGAGGCAATCCATTGGGTAAGGCAAGTCACATGGAAGTGCAAATCAAAGTGGCAAGGACCTGCACTATATTTTTGGTAGTAATGGAAGGAATCTAAGAATGAAAAGTGGCAAAATAATAGTAAGTACTAGCTTTTCTTATATATATTAGTTACTATTTCTACAAACCAATGATTCATTTGTATTCATTACTGAAATACATATTTGCTCATGTACACACACATATACAAAATGAAATATACCTCAAAAGCTATAATATAAAACCTAATTTTCCAATTTTCTAAATAAAATACTGAATTTTTTTCATATTTATTTTTCTTAGTTTATCTAAAACATTTATATAACTATTCAGTCTGTTTGAAAATCTTATGTATTAATCTGTTGATTCCCAGCCATGAAAAGTAAGACACATGAACACTTAACAACTTCCTCTCTACTATTTATTTTAAAGAACAACAGCCACAGAAATCCAGTTGTGTATTATGCACACATAATTATATGAGTTTAATAACTTGAAATTATGCTATTTAAGTATAATTTATACAGTTCTTATATAAAAATTCTTCGGTTAGAATAGTTAGTGTGCCTCTTCATTTCTGTCAAAGAAAACTTTATACAAACTAAATTTAGCAGATGTTACATCTCAAAAAAAAAAAAAAACAAAACAGTAGAGTTCAGAGCACTCCCTGCCTCTAGCACTATTTATAGACAGAAAAAGGAAGTGACAGAGTAACAACCTGATTGGTTGTAGTTTGGCATTTACTTTATATGGATATGATCTGAAAGTTGGCAGCCTGTGATTAGCTAAAGCCTGCCTGATTTGTTTGGCTAAGACTCAACTAGATGTTATAAGAACATACCTTTAGTTATGTTGCAGTTTGTTTTTTACTAAATTAGGTTGCAGTTTTCTAAAGTCATTTTAAAAGTCATCTTAGATTATTTTCCTGTGCTTTTCCATCTTCACCTCTATTACTTCATGTGACTGAGTGGAGTCAGTGTGTGATCTTCTTGAGGATATTTCCATCCATTTCCATTTGTCTTGGATTCTTTTCTACCTGGACACTCTGGACCAGGAGTTCCATTTTAGGTAAGCATGGGCGTGATTGATGGAGGTAGGTATTGTCCTTTAGTAAAACATAAAAATGTACTATAATAAAGGAACTCTGAAGCACAATCCAAAAGAGTCAGGAAACATCCTTTTCACACCTTGGATGATTGCAAATGAAATTCTGTACCTAGAGAAAAAATCAACAAAAGATACAACGCTTAACAAGGTCCTGTAATTTTTGTGTTGAAATTTTTTCAATAGTGGGATGGATAAAGATGCTTTTGCTATTATCCTAGACCAATTTGGTTAAAGGATGTTTGGAGGAAACAAACACAATACAAATGATTCTAGCTTAAAAACTGACATATGATTCCACTTGAAGTCAAAATGGAATAATATATACATACAGAGCCTATGTGTAGATTCATTTTTTTCCTTCTAAGTTTTCTTTGAAAAGATAGAAAATGGTAGTATGTGTGGCTTACTTTGTACACAGGTGAACTGTTGATGAATTTTGTGATACATTTCTCAAACGATAGTTCAGTTTTCATTTCAACATCTGGCTTAATATAGATACAAATATACTGCACATTAGGACCTACTGAGTAGATTATCTTGAGTAAGCCAATTAAATTCATTGTGCCCACTATATTATTGCAATAATTGAAATTTATTGTCAAATTTTATTCTGACCTGTGTACCAAAGAAGGAGATTTTAAAACAAAATATGACAAGTAAGTACAAGATTTTAGACAGATAAATATAAAATTATCTCTAGAAATATATATAATATATAGCAAGAAAAAAATCCACCTATTTATTCACATTTATGCTTCTACTAAATTTATTATTCAATTTAATTAACTCTGTAGCATAAGAATTATTTTAATAATCCTATTTAGACACTGTAAACCATCCTATATTTTTTCTTAGATTAAAAGAACAAAATATTTACTGATTTTATTCATCTTTTCTAAAATGTATGTTATTTTTTACTTGATTAACTACTTTTACCAGTGATACCCTGTCTTTTCATTTCTCTCTGTCTCCATCTTGCCAGGAATTTTAAATGATTCAAGATTAAAACAAGTATGTGCTTCATGGGAGATGGAAGGGAAGATGCGAAGTAGGGTGCACTTGTTCTCAGGAGGTGGAGGATTTTCCACACATTAGAGACCCAGATTCTCAAGTCTTAAGTAAAATATGTTCATGTTGAAACCAAAACAATGTAAGGAAGTCCTGAGAGTGGGTAATACAGAAGAGATTGATTTAAAGAAATTCATGCCTTTGCAAAGGGAGTCTTTGAGCCATCAAACACACACACACACACACACACACACACACACACGCACACGTTATTCTAATAACAAACTAGATATGAACCAAGGTTCCCACAGAAGGATAGGGCTTTGGCAAAAGAGTTTAGAATTTGAACTTTCATTTAAGGAGTTTCTGAAGAAATTCTCCAGCCAAGCCCTGCCTATCTACTCAGGAGTACATTCAAATTACTAATCAATCAAATGGATTTATCCACCCATAAGAGTACAATTCTCACAATCTAATCATCTTAACTGTGAATAGTACTGCATTGCTTAACACATGAGATTCTGGGGAGAACACCTCATACTCACACAATCATAGTATTTCAGTATCTATCAATTATCACTAAAACAATTATTCCCTCCTTTTTACTATTGATATGAATTTTAACATTTCAAATTATTTTTAAGTCACACTCCATTGTTAATATATATTCAAGTTTTTTCTAATTTCTTATTTTTATTTGTTGTTTTTAGTTATACATGATAGTACAATATATTTTGCAAGGATGGAATATATCTTATTCTAGTTAGGATCCCAGTCTTGTGGATGTACATGATTATTTTTTAAGAGAGAGAGAGAGAGAGAGAGAGAGAGAGAGAGAGAGAGAGAGAGAGAGAGAGAGAATATGAATCTTTTTTTGTAGATGGACACAACACAATGCCTTTATTTTTATGTGGTGCTGAGAATAGAACCCAGGTCCCACCAGTGCTATGGAAGCGCTCTACCACTGAGCCACAATCCCAGCCCAATGTACATGATGTTGAGATTCACTGTGGTCTATTCACATATGAACATAGGAAAATGATTTCACATTCATTCTACTGTCTTTCCTACTCCTATCCCTGCTTTGTTCTGTTATGTCTTTCCCTTTTTTTCCTGTGGTAGTGATTTTTTGACTTTCATATTTCCTGTTCAAACAGCCTGTTTAAATATCTTGGATCAAGAGATACTTCATGATGGTACTATTGACGTTATGAACAGGTGATTCTTATTGCAAAAAACTTTGTTGTACACTAGATGATGTTTATATCTGGTGCCTACCTGCTAGATGCCAGTGGCATCTACTGATATTAGTTATCATTCAAAAGTTTTTCTAAATATTGCTGAATATCTTCTCCTTCAAAGGGGGCAGCTATTTCTGTGTTGAGAACCACTGGTATATAATAAGAAGTTTCAGGATTATACTGATGTCAATTATGTTTCTCATTTTCCTATATTTAGGACCATCTAACTCAATTGGACATACAGTCTATGGACATATCATACAAGACTGAAAATGTTTGGCTGTGAAGTGACAGGACCTACTGAAAGGGAGAATGATCACTTGTGATTTTTATGCTTTTGTTCTTCCCATTAAATACAGGTTTTGCATGTCTAAAATAAGAACTTAAATATCACAAAATCCAATTATGTAAACTTCCATTGGGATCAAAGTCAAGTCAGTAATTAGTGTATGTCCTTTACCACTACATTTGAGAAACTTAAGTAGAGTGATGAAAATTCTTCCAGAATGTTAAGAAAGTTCATAACCTTAGGCCTTGGTACAAAGCTTACTTCAGGCATTGGTTTCCACTGATTTCACTGAATTTAATTCCCACCAAGTAAGGTTTCAGGTTTCAAATTGCATTTCCATCTTTACCAGTGCTTCTCACAAGTAATTGCTATTTTTATAGGTAATTACCATTTATATAATTAGATTAGGAAAGCTGGTAATTTAAAAGATGGCTAGAATTGAACAGTGACATTCTAAAGAATGACACTGCCATCATGCTTCTGTCATTCTCTTAAACTTCTTGAAGGAGTAGAAAAAATGAGATTGAAGTTATGGAAACAGCAGTATGGTTTCAAACAGCCTCAGCTTTCACATGAAAGTCCAATAAGAATTTTACTTTGCAATTTGCTGAGAGTGAAACCCTTATATCTGAATATTGTGTAACTGTTTTTCAAATAAATATAGTATACATTAATTGTGGTTGTATTTCTTTGTGGAATTAATTGCCAGGCTCTAAATAAATGGGAGAGCAGCACTGTCCATTATGGTTTGTGTGCTGGCATCTGCCTGATGGCGCTCCCCTGTTGTCTCACCCACCTGTTCCAAATTAACATCCAAATGCTCTTTTCCCTGGGGCTTCTTTCAAAAATATTTGCTTAGAAGAAAGGTGTTACCTACTCCTCCTTTTGACATTCTTCTAATATCCTCACTGAGTTCTTAGGTCATTATATAATCCTTTCAGTGATGATTGGGGTTGCTGTACTCACACTCCAGGAGTTTTCTGTTAATATATCCCCTTAGAATATATAATGAAACAAGATGTTCACTGAATTGAATATATATATATATATATATATATATATATATATATATATATATATATACACTCACATATATATGTATATATATACTCACATATATATGTATATATATACTCATATATATATATTCACACTGCTTATGATTAAATTTAAAAATTATCAATTAAAACATTCATTCTGTTTTCTTCGAAGTATGTATTTCTAGAAATGTAGGATTGTAGGATATAAGTATAACAGTGAAAAAAATAAATGAAGGGCTTTATGATTTAAATTTCAATAAATGAGATACTTATTCTAATTCAAGTGCTTTTTTGTCTTTATAGTGAAATTTGCAACCAATTCTCATTGTGCTGAATGTATTTTCATCTTAAAAATTAAGAGGGAAAAACATTTAATCACCAGACTCTGTGGATCTAGCAAAATTTCACATTCACTCCAAGAAAGTTTTTAGTATACAGTGGTTGCTCAGTGACCTGCCTTCCATAGATACCAAAATCTTCACCTACTCAAGTTCCTTACATCAAATGTATTATTTTCATGTAACCTAACCACACCCTCTTGTGTTCTTCAAATCATCTCTAAGTCACCTATAACTAATGCACTGTAAATGCAATATAAATAGTTGTTATACTGTATTGTTTAGAGAATAATGACAAGAAAAGTCTATTCATATTCAGTACAGTTGTAACTCTGCTTTCATTCCACCTTAGTTGAATTGAAGGTTATGGAATTCATTGTTTGAGAGCTGACTCTCTCTCTCTCTCTTTCTGCCCTCTGTGTGTGTGTATATATATATATATATATATATATATATAGAGAGAGAGAGAGAGAGAGAGAGAGAGAGATACCTTTATCTATCTATCTATCGAGAGTCAGCCCTCTCTCTCTCTCTCTCTCTCTCTCTCTCTCTCTCTCTCTCTCTATATATATATATATATATATATATACACTCTCTCTATTCACACACACACACACACACACACACACACACACATATTCTGTTGTTTTAGTCAGTCATTCAAAATGTTTTAACAATTGAAGTAATTATTGGCTTTAGTTAGATGTCTTACTTTTCCCTGTATTTTATAGGTCACCTAATTTAGTCAAAAGTAAGGCTGGTTTTATTTGGAAGTGAAATGTAAAAACAGATATAGGTACTGATTAAGGAAACAGAAAATTTGTCAAATACATCAAACTACTGATGACCTTTGGCACACAAGACCTAAAAATATTTAGAGAGTTTTTCAATGCATGAAAATTCTTTTAAAATAGGATTGTTCACCAGTTTCAGACCCACTATTCTTAGTTAATTCATTTAATGTGAAATAAACAGAAAGCAACTTGGAAACACAAAGATATTATAAAATTGGGTATATGCTAAATAATGTTCATTTTTAATAGCAGGTTTAGATAAACATATAATAATCTGACATTGATGGTTTTTTTAAATTGTTTGAACAGAGGAAAGATATATTTCCATGGAATATCTTAATTAAACAGAAAGCAAACCGAGGGCTTTATTAGCAGTTTTAGTTAAAAGATGGTAAATGTTTACATTTTTTTTCTTATTTACCATTAATATTAAGGGACATGGTTCAAGTCACTTAAGTATGAAACACAAGGTCATCTGACCATTCTTTTTGGCTTTCTATTAGTAGAACATCATCAGTGAATCCACATATTAACCTTGTTTATTATGCCCTTTTCTCAATAGGAGGAAAATTGATTCCTGAGCCAGCAGTAGATATATCTATGAGAAACAGTATAATAATTATTTTCTCTTTTATATTCCCTTAATAATATTGTAGAACAAATATAAATTTATGATTTATACAAGTGATTTATTGTTATTAATTTTTTAAAAATCTATTATTATTTTCTACCTTTAACTGAAACTGTAACAAAGTAGTATTATGATGGTGTGTGCAAGAATATAATTAGTTACTTATGCATTTATTAAAAGTTACATATTTTCTATTTATCAATTTTAATATTGTCTTGTTCTTTGACTTTCCTACAAAGTCAGGCATTCTTACTATCTCAAGAAGGGAGCATAAGAAATTGAAAGATGGGTCATTTTGGGTCTAAAGTTTAAATTTCTATGCTTAGAAAGAAATAAAAAGGATTTAAAAGTTTTAAAAAAATATTAAGAGCAAGGATTCTGTTACTCCTGATGATTGCCCTCTTTCCCATACCTTTTCTCACACACCCAAGAAAAAACAAGGTTTTCCTACACAAGAACCAAAGTGGAAGGAAGAAACTGGCATGATATTAGAGAAAATAGCCTTGTACTCCTCGACACACACACACACACACACACACACACACACACACACACTTCTTTTTGTCAAAGTCTAAGTAAATATTTTATATTTAAGCATAAAAAGAAACTGATTCTAAATTTCTCTTGAAAAGCCACCAAGAGAAGGTAGACAACATGGATTAGAAAATAATGCATGATATCTCTAGGCACATAAGACCTAAAAATATTTAGAGAGTTTTTCAATGCATGAAAATTCTTTTAAAATAGGATTGTTCACCAGTTTCAGAGGACTGATATAACTGATGGTCACATCAGGAGATGTTAGAATACACATGAATACTTAGACAATTATCTACTGAATGTCTATTTATAGCAAATATTTTTATAGACAGTAAGGCATGACTGTGAAGAATGGTCATAGAAATCTTTGCTTTTGTGAGAATTATACTCTAAAAACAGTTCATTGGTATTAAGAACCAGTTCTTCATCTCTAACTCTTTAGCTTGATGTAATACTTCCAGAACATAAATTCAACTCTCTAGTGAATGAAAATCTGTTAAATCAGCTCAGAGAATGGGCTGTGATAAAAGTAACATCAAACTTGGAGAAAATATTACAATTAAGTTGTTACAGAAAATCAAGTCAAATTCACTGAACCATCCTGAGTTTGTGGGCAGAGGATTATATCTACTCCTGAATATGTGCAACAGATAATGTTTAAGAACTAGGCATATGGAACATTTCTCTTACACATTAGTTTATGTTTCTGATGTTGTTGGTTATTGAAATTAATAAAAACAATAAACAAGTATGGAAAGAAGAATTCAGTTTTCCAATGTTCAATAATTTCTTCAACTTTTAAAATAATAAATGCTAGCCCTCTAAATTATATACAATCAGATCAAATGGACACCATATTAGTTCTTCAGATTCCCCAAACCAATAAATATTTATGTAAAACAATAAGACACTTTAAGGTATAATTAAATCCTATATATATATATATATATATATATATATATATATATATATATATATACACACATACATTTAGATAAACTATTTTAAAACATCATTTTCTGATCATTTGGTGAGACCAATTATTATCTCCACCATAGAAATGATGCTAGTGATATCTTTATCAGGAATCTTATATAAAATGTTTATTTTATTTAGTTAGTTGCACTGATGTTTGGGGCATACATATTATCAGTATGTCTTCCTGTTGGATTGTCTCCTTTACCAATATGTATTGACCTTTAATGTCTCTTTGTTTTTTCTAATTAAATTGGGCTTGAAGTTTGCTTTATTGGATATGAGAATAGGTATCCCTGCTTGCTTTGGGGTTCCACTTGAATTTTCAGCCCATGGGTTTCATTCCCTGTAAGGGACATTGTTGCAGGCAACATGTAGTTTGGTTTTTCATATAATTCAATCTCCGATATATGCCTTGTAATTGGAGAAGTGAGTTTATTTACCTTCCATGTTGTTCTAGTGAGGTATGACTCCTCTCATTTTGAGTTATTTCTAATGTTTCTTTCTTATTTGCATAGTTATACTTTTTTATAATTTTCTTTTTTTATAACTTCTATCCTGTTGTTGATTTTTTCCCATAACAGAGTTTTGTTGGCTTTCTGGTGAATTTAGAAATTATTGCCCAATTTTCAATTATTTTGACAAATTTGCATAATATTAAAAATTGTTAAAATTTATAAAATTTGACAGTCCTTGGGTTTTCTTTGTGGGATCATTTTATGTACTACTACACTATTTTTAGTTTATAAAAATGAGTTCTATTCTCAGGATTGTGTATTTCATTTATCTCTCTATATATGTATTTATTTTTTATTTTTATTTTAAAATGTTTTTATTAGTGCATTATAGTTTTATATAGTAATGGGGATCATTTTGACATAATCATACATGCATGGATGTAATTTGCTAAATTTTAGTCCCTAGTACTTCCTATTTCTTTTCTCTCCTCCCTTGTGTTATTCCTTTCCTCTATTCTATTTCTTTATAGCTTTCTTAAACTGGTGCTTTAAAGATATACATAAAAGAATCTACTATGGTATATTCATATATGTAGATAACAATAGTATAATTTGGTCAGTTTCATTCCTTTTTTCCCCCAGTGGTGTTGTTTTTTATTTTTTAAATTTTAATATTTTTTAAATACAAGACAACAGTAGAATGCATTACAATCCTTATTACAACTATAGAGCACAATTTTTGTATCTCTCTATATAAAGTATGTTCACATCAATTTATGCCATTATACATGTAATTTTTTGCATTACAGTTCTTAACACACATATATACCACAGTTTTTCATATCTCTGTTAGTATATAAGGAATATTGACACCCAATTCAAGTCTTCATACATGTACTTTGTATAATGATGACCATCATATTCCACCATCCTTGCTAATCCCCTTCCCCCATCCTTTCCCTCTCACCCCTCTTCCCTATCTAGAATTAATCTAATCCTCCCATGCTGTCCCTCCCTACCCCACTATGAGTCACCCCCCCCTTATATCAGATAAAACATTTGGCATTTGTTTTGGGGGGATTGGCTGACTTCACTTAGCATTATCTTCTCCAGTGCCATCCATTTACCTGCAAATACCATGGTTTTGTTCTTTTTTAAGGCTGAATAATATTCTATTGTGTGTAAATGCCACATTTTTTCCCATTCATCCACTGAAGGACATCTAGGTTGGCTCCACAGTTTAGCTATTGTGAATTGTGCTGCTATAAACATTGATGTGGTTGTGTCCCTGTAGTATGCTGTTTTTAAGTCCTTTGGGTATAGTCTGAGAAGAGGAATAGCTGGGGCAAATGTTGGTTTCATCCCAGATTTCCAAGGAATCTATATACTGCTTTCCAAATTGGTTGCACCAATTTGCAGTCTCACCAGCAATGTATGAGTGTACTGTTTTCCCCACATCCTCACCAACACTTGTTGTTGTTTGTCTTCATAATAGCTGCCATTCTGATTGGAGTGAGATGATTTCTAACAAGACTTATTCTTTTTTAGATCTAAGTTGCTTTTATGCTCTTCTGTGTATATGATTCTTTGTAGTATCTTTGGCAATGCAGGCTTAGTAGTCATTAACTTACTTTATGTTTATCTGTATCAGTCTTAGTGATTATTTTCTTTCTGGGGGTTTTCTGGACTTTAGGGGCTTTACTGAGAAATATGGTATTTTTGATTGAATTTCCTCTCAGTGTGATCTAGCATCTCTTTCTTCGAACTGCTAAGATTCTTTCTATGATCTGTGTTTTTGACATTTTAAATTATAAAGCTTCATTGAAATGTTATTTTTTGGTCTTTTCTATTTGGGGTTTTAAACTTTTTCAGAACTTGGATGCCCATGTCATTTCCACTCTTTAGAAATTTTTTTTGTTATTCCACTAAATAGGTCATTAATGACTTTAGCCAGTATGTGTGCTCCTTGCTCAGTGCCTAACGACCTTAAATTTGGTCTCATATGTTGTGCTAGATTTCCTGTACATTCTGATCACAGGGTTTTTTTTTTTTTTTTAATTCTTTCTCTTCACAGTTTCTGAATGTTCAAGGCCAACTACAATGTTTCCAAGACCTGAGATTCTGTCTTCTACTTGATATAAGATATTGGAGACATTCAACTGAATTTTTATTTGTCTTATTGAGTCTTTCAGTTCCAAAATTTCTGTTCACTTGCATTTCTGAATTCCTTTCCCTTTATTAGCATGCTTTTTCATATTCTTAATTTTATTTTCTTTTTGATTCATTCCTTAGAACTTCTTTTAAGTCACTGATTATTTTAATAATCAATGGTTTGGATTCTTTGCAATTTCACCTATTTTGAAAACTGTGGATTGAGTTATTGGGGGGTTCTGAACTTTTAAAGGCAATTTGCTGACTTTTATGTTTTTGAGGGGGTTTATGTTTTTCACATCTGTTGTGATGGATTATTCTTTTTCTATTATATGAACTTTTTTGATGAGCAGTTGTCTCTTTACAATCTATTCTGAGAAGGTGGCATATTGTAACATCAAAACATTAATTCAGTTTAATCAAATATCTAAGTTCAACCAGTACTACTTTGAGAAGGAAGAATAAATTCCAGTAATAGTCGCAACAATAGCAAGCCATATATCAGTCTGCATTTAAAATCTTATTACTTGTGATCTCTATGACTCTATTAATAATGAGAAAAATTGTTAATAAATAATATATAATAGGCTTAAAAGTAAGCATTAATGATAATAAGCTTAATATTAACTTAGTTTGAAGGAAAGGAAAAATAGAGAAAAGGGAAAAGAGTGAGTGAGGGAAGAGACAAGATAAAATGAGGAAAGAAAGAAGAATGAATGAGAAGGGAAGAGAATGAAAATAATAAAAAAGAAAGCAAGAAGTGTGAAAAATACAATTAATTGGGAAAATATTTAAAGACTATATGAAAAATCAAATAATGAGGGAAAATTTAGAAAATATTTATATAAAACAGCTAATACTGCAACAGTTATAAAAATATTTGTTTTTCTCTTTGTTGAGGTATTATTAAATGAATATCTTTCTTTCTGATGTTTCAAATTTAAACCATCCAGCTAAGAGGATGTTGATGCACATTTATTGTGCTGCTAGTTCATTCTCATCTCTGACCCAAGCCAATCAAACTCACTGGGGCATGTCTGCATGGTGAGCTCGGCTCCTGCCTTGCCTGCCAACCTGTACTGGGAGAGATGCCCATTTCAGGGCAGATGTCATCATCAATGTATCTGTGCTTTTGTATCTTTGAATAGGTGGCTTCCCAATTCAAACTTCTACTTTGAGGGTAAAACAAAATAAGATGTACCCATATATCAAATAATCATTCTGCTTTGCTGTGTATAAGTGTTCTCCTAAAAAAACCAAATAAAGTAATAATTGCCTTTTTAGGTAAAACAAAAACAACAATTTATATTATTTTTGAAGAATATGATCTATTAAAAATTGAAGAAAATTAGAAGCAACTAATAACTAGTATAGAGGTTATGAGCACAGTTTCTAAACTTAGAAAAATCCCTGAAATAATACTGAGCTGCCAATAAGGATGAATGTTTGCTTCTAATTTAATAACTGGAAGCCTCACTATTCTTATCTGTAAAATGCAAATCATAAAATTATTTGATGAGTTTTTATAAGTATAAAGCAAAATAATGTGTAAAATTCACTTATATAGATCTATAATATAGTTAATGTTTTAAAGAAATGTTGAAACTTAGTGTGTTTTAAGTTAAATGATTATTTTTATACCTAACATAAAGGATGGAAGTCAACAGTCTATATCTGGTTTGGGTGTAAATAGTTAGACATGCAAGAGATGGACTACAAATAGAGGTCAAAATTTTATCTGTAGTACTTAATTATTCAGTACCACCAGGAAGTAAATTAAAGCATTTAACTTCGTTGATGAAACAGATATTTGACATGCTGTTAGGAAGTAGGAGAAACATAGATAACTTTTAGATAAAATTCATTAAGTGTTTGAGATAATTTGGAAAACTGCATATGATACAGTATTTCTATAGGCAGAGCACTTCATATCAAAAGGAGACTTGAGCTAAATACTTAGGAGATGAATCTTGATATATCTATGAAATATAACTGATATATTCCTTATACTCAAGAACATTTTAAGTTATAATAGAAGAAAACATTCAATAAAATTAATACAGATATCTTGATGTTAACAGAAAGGAAGTGTTAAACAATGTTTTTTTTTTAGTGGGTGTACCTAATAACCTTCATACATTTTATTCCACACCACATGTCTCTTGCCATGGTTTTCTATCTTACCACAGGTTGAAAAGTAATGATACAGCTGACCATGAACTGAAAGCTTTAAAGCTGTAAGCAAAGTAAACATTCTCTCTTTTAAGTTGATTTTTCTTTCTCAGGTGTTTTGTAACAGCAATAAAAATCTGACTAACACAGAAAATTGGTACAATGAACTGGGGTTGATCTTGAGATTATACCTGATCATGTGGTTCAAAAGCCTTTGAAATTGGTTTTTGAGAGACAATTTGATAAAATTTTGAGAAACGTTATGAAAAGCCTAGCGTATTGTAAAAAAGACTCTAAGGGATGATTCTCGTGAGGCTCCAAAAATCAGAATGCTCAAAAAAATTCTGAGAGTAAAGGTCAGGCTTATGAGATTTCAGATGGAAATGAATATTCTATTGAAGATTTAATTTGTGGCCATTTACCTTACATTCTGGCAAAGAACTTGTCTACATTTTGTCTATGCCAGGAGTCTTTGTGAGAGGCTGAGTTTAAAGGTGATGGGCTTATTTCCCTTGTAAAGGAAATTTCAAAACAGGATAATATTGAGGCAGTGGTATGCATATTACTTACAGAATTTAACTTGAAAGATAGTGAGAGTTGAGCAAAAAGCAGAACTGAAAATTTGGGGGAAATTACAATGTGGCTAGAAAAACAGACTGTTTAAAGCTCTGGCCAAGGAAAGTATAGTTGCTAAAGAGATTATGACATTTGGCTATGTGGGCTGTAACCATCAAGGCCACAAAAGTGGGGCTGCTACAAACCATTGGCTTTCATAACATTACTACTATTCCCTGGGTACTGGATATGGAAATGTAGAATTCAATGTTAGCCTTGCAGGGTTTCAGTTTTCTTTTCTGTACCTTATTCTCTCTCTTAGAATGGAAATATTTACACCATAACATTATATCTAAAAGTATGTAACTATCCTTTTGAGTTTTGCTGTGAAGAGTTTGTCCTAAACCTCAGAGGAGTTTTTGGAAAAAAATGTATGAGCAAAGCCAGAACTGTTAAGTTTGGAGACTCTTGAAGATGGAATAAATACATTTTGCATTGTGAGATGGACATTAATCTTTGGATGTTCAGGGCTGGAATATTATGGTTTTGATCATAAAAGTCCCCAAGGACTCATGAGCTGATGGTGCTATTGGGAAATGGTGGGGCTTTTAAGAGGTGGGCCCTAGTGGGTAGAACTTAGGTCACTGGGGGTTGCCCAGGAAAGCTGATATTTGGTCTACTCCCTTCCTCTCTTTTTGCTTGCCAGTCACCATGTGGTGATCAGTTTTGATTTACCACATGCTTCCCACCACGGTGTTCTGTCTCATCACAGGTTCAAATGCAATGGAGTCAGAGGACCATTTCAGCCGGTTTCAGACAGACTGAAATCTCTGAAATTGTGACCAAAAGTAAACCTTTTCTTATTTAAATTGATTTTACCTCAGGCCTTTTGTCATGGTGACAGAAAGTTAACACATATAACCTTGATAGAATGTAGTATTTATTGAACAGACCATACATTATAATGTATTTTTTTCAAGATGATTTACACCATGCTTGCTTTATTCAATATTCATAATATATGATTTAGATTCTAAGAAATATAATTATTAAAAAGTACTTTAAAATGAACCCAAGGGCTAGTCCTTATAGAGTGGCTAAGACATCAAAAATAAATGAAAAATTCAACTTGTCAGAATTTCTTCTTTTTTGCCAAATACATTTCTGTGCTACTTGTTTTGGAACTAAAACAGTCCTTAAAAATGTCATCTGATACAATCATTTGCTTTAGTCTAACAAACAAATAATATCAAACCTCTACTAAGAGCACACGGTGAAGCTGTAAGAATACAGATGAGAAGAGAGGAAGTTTTAGCTATATAAATAGTTTGTCATTTCATTTCATAGATATGGAAACTGAGGCTTGCATAAATTACTTACCAAGGTTATGCAACTATAAATACTGACTAAAACCCGGAACCCAGTTTTTATTTCTAGTGTTGTACAGTTGTTGATATACTAATCTGATTTTCAAACATAGTGTCATAGGTTAGATGTGAGGTGTCCCAGCAAAAGCTCATGTGTGGACAAAGCAAGAAGGTTTCAAGGAGAAATGACTGGGTTATGAGACCCTTATCCCAATCAGTGAATTATTCTCCTCTTGTGATTAACTGAGTGGTAACTAAAGGTGGGTAGGGTGTGGGTAGAGGAGGAGGGTTCCTGAGGGCATTTTTTTTTTTTCAAGAAAAAAGAGAGGGAGAATTTTTTTTTTTATATATATTTATGGCGGACACAACATCTTTGTTTGTATGTGGTGCTGAGGATCGAACCCAGGCCGCACACATGCCAGGCCAACGCGCTACTGCTTGAGCCATATCCCCAGACCCCTGAGGGCATGGTTTTGAGGTAAATATTTTGTATCTGGCAAGTAGAGTCTTTATTTCTGCTCTCTGATCATCAGGTGAGCTGCTTTCCTCCACCACACTCATCTGCCATGATGTTCTGCCCCATCTCAGGCCCTGAGGGATGTAGAAAGCTGTACATGGACTGAGACCATAAGTCACCAAATAAACTTCCTCCTCCAAACTTGTTTTTTTTTCAGCTCTTTTAGTCACAGCAACTAAAAATCTGACTAAAAAACATAGTCTCAAGGTGACTTGAGTATTTCATTCAATAACTTTAATAATTCCTAATGATAGTTAATAATTATAATGAATTAACTTTCACGGATAAAAGAAAATAATTTTGCTAAGATATGTGTATGCATTCCAACATATGTACTATGATATAATAGAGTGAAATTTTAGGACACTGTCCAAAGATCTTTTTCTATAATTTTACACAATGACTAATAGTAGAAATACTATTACACCATAGGTATGCAGGAGCCTTTTATACAAATAGCTACTAAATGGGACAGAAGAATTGTTATGGACACTAGGAAAGTGGAAATATTAGTAAATATTATACATTAAACTCATAAAGGGTAATGGAGCTAGACATCAACTGTTACTCTTATCAGCCAAGTTGAAGTTGGAAGCAACTACCTTATCATTTAAATGATTTGTGCTGCACACTCTAAACCATAGGCAATATCCAGCAGTGAGATCATTTTTAAGCAATAAAAATCATTTGAATACAATTACTTAAGCAAGTGAGCATCTGTGTCTTTTTCTAAATGACCAAATGCTGGAAATTGAGGAGAGAATCCAAGATGCTCTTTCTTAAAAAGAAGCAAAACATAAGCACAAAATATAACACAGTATTTAGAAACAGACAACTGGCATGTTACTATGATATTCCCTGGGAGAATTTATTTTTTTCCTAGTCGTCTGTGTCTCTATTGTTGCCTCAGAATTAAATTGCTATTTTAAAGTTACATTTACCTTAATAATTGTTTCTAAATATTTTGAAGAATGACAATATTTTTTTGTAAAATTTCTTCTTTTCAGTTACAAAACTCTATTGGCATTTATTTTTAAGTAATACCCATAGATTTTTAAGATGGGTGGGATTTTATTTAAATAGTGATTTACATATCATTTTAAACAAAATATTATATCAGAAAACTAAGTAAAGACATGAACTTTTATTGTCCAATTGCATGTAAAACTCATACATCGTATCTACATTCATAGGTAAATGTTGTTAAACTCAGATTGTCAAAGATATGTAGAAGAACAGAAAGGGATAGAGGATACAAAATCTGCAAACAGCAGACATCTAGTTATGTTCTAAGATATAAAATAATTATAACATAACTAAGATATAACATTCTAAGATATAATGTTCTACATTGATAGAATGTTGAACTTCACTTTCTTATACGGCAAAAAGCTGAGCAATTAGAATTTTAGATCCAAAATTCAAGGTATAACACTTCATTAACATAGTATGGGAGCCAGACCCAGTGGCACATAAGTGTACTCCCAGCAGCTGGGAAAGCTGAGAAGAGGAGCTTCACAAAATCAAAGCTACCCTTAGCAACACTGAGGCACCAAACAACTCAGTGAGACCCTGTCTCTAAATAAAATATGAAAGAGACCTGGGGATATGGCTCAGTGTTTGAGGCAGCTGAGTTCAATCCCTGGCTCCTCCCCTACTCCCCTCTCCCCAAAATAGCTTGGGAAAATAAAGTAGTTAAAATATTTTCAAAACTTAAAGGAAAGGAAGATCTCATTTTTTGTTGTTGTTGTTGTTGTTGTTAGCTAAATCCCTGTGTGGGAGACCAACCTTACATGTAACTGAGTTACACTTCCCTGCTGGGTGCTGAGGCTCTCAGTCGCAGAAATGTGACACCCTTCTTGGGTGCGAAGGTCAGTGCATGGTTGTGTCTTGCTACAGCCCCATGGGCGAAGCTGCTCACCTGTTCCTTTGTAATATAACCCCTTGCCCTGTTTAGGATAGAATCTTCCATGGAAGTGACTTGTGTGTGTCCCCTTCTTTTACTGTGCCCTTGGGTGTAGCCTACCCAGGTATCAGTCAACCTGCTGACAGTGGACATCATGAAGATAGACTCAGCCCCTGAAACCTGACCCCTTGCCTCATTTGAATAGCTTCTCCTCAATAAAAGGGATCAGCGCATGCTCTCACTCTCTCTCTTTCTGCAGACCCTTAAGGTCAGAGGAGTCATCACAGCAACCCCAAAGAAAAAGGTATTTGTGTATCTTGTGTGGTTATTTTGTGCAGCCCAGTTAGCCCAGTTCAACTGGAGTGGCCTCTGAGCCTTTTAGTCGTGAGAACAGAAACCCAACATCCCTGGGTTGTTTTGAATATAAATGAAATAACATAAAAATGCAAAACATAGATATTATATTATGAAATCTATATATACTGAATAAAGTACTTCTGAAATATTTTTATTTCTATTTTTTCCTATAGATGACCACTTTTAATAACCTGAAAGGAAATATATCATATGTGGAACTTGCACACCAGCAGAGAGGATAAGACTAATATTTAGAAGCTAGATTAGCTCAAAAAGAGATAATGGCTAGTTTGAAGATGTCCCACAGTGGCCAAATGATAGGGGTTCAATTAACAGGTGTTTAACATGGTAAATTTTAGTGAATGCTAAAAGTGGAACATAGAACTTGCATATCTCATAGCTGACATGAAGGATGGTCCTGCCAAGCCATAAAATAGCATTGTACCCACTACCAAAAAGCCATTGGAACTCATACTGTGGGTTAGAATTTTGCATTTATGTGTCAAATACATTTACTACCATATCAAAGTCACTCTGAACACAGTTATAGTTGTTAAGCAGCCATGTGTATACTTGTGTTTCTATTCATGGATCTTACCTATTAGGCTTGATGTCTTTGGCACATGGCTTGACTAATAGATTAGCATTGGGAAGTTAACTTGAAATGACTTGTCCTGTAAAGACACACCAAACCAGTGTTTTCTTTGATACCTAATTTAAGAGATACCAAGGGAATAATAAAGTATATAGGCAATGCCAAAAAGAAATAAGAAGAATGGCCATGAGTAACATGAGCAATTCATAATGAGATGTCACACATTGTCATACATCCAGGACCCCATAGAAGAGACCATGCGACTTTCAAGACAGTGAGAAATTTACAGAGAAATAAGCCATTCTTAGGGTATATAAACCAAATTCTTAGGTTCTTAAAGTTAATCTTTTCTTGAAAAAAATTTTATTGTGAAAATTTGTTTAAATAAATAAACATTTATAAAAGACTAAATAGAGGTAAAGTTTATGCCACAGAATAAGAGTGGTAAAACTGTAATATAAATGAACAAACTTCTGGAGAGATTTCAGAGAAAAGAATCATGTATGAATAGAGTTACCCAGTGTCTCAGCTTCCAGATTGTGACCTCCTCATGGGGCAGCCAGGATGGGGACAAGTCAGTGTTCAGATTAGAAACAGAAACAAAATATTTTGTTATAATGTCAAAATTATTCAGATTATTTACTTACCTTCTAATTTTTGTCCTTCAGCATCAGGAGTTGAATTTGTGTTAAAAAATAAAACTGAATCAATAATGCAGCATTAAGTTGTGTGAAACTGTATTTTTGGGGACCTATTTGAAAATTAAGAATTTTAAAAGTGCGACAGCAGTAAGTTAAGCCAAATACAAGGTCTGTCTGAGCACAGGTTCCTGTGCAGTTGCATAAGTAGAACACTTATAAATCTGGTTTTGAAGACCCAGGGCGATCGTGTCAATTTACCATGAATGAATCATTGTAGTGGAGATAGTGCTCACTCATCCCTCAAGTCCTTAATCTAATATCATTATTGTAATTATAGGGTGACTGTATATCTGGGTATCAATTGCTTTTTTGTTTACCAGACATCTCTCTTCTAACTTACAAAGTACAACATAGTTACCAGCAATGTCCAGAATATTCTCATCATTCAAAATTCTGTTCATGAGTTTGGATAAAGTTCTGTTAAATTCGACTGGCTAAGATCCTGAGCTACACTAGAGATAATATGATTATAGTAAAACTTTATTATTGAATTTGAAGAAAGGAAATAATAATTTCTCTTAAGCACCTACAAGTCAAGTTCAAAATAATTTACATGTGGTCTAAATATTTGGAAATAAACTGTCCTATAATTTGCTAAGTCTAGCTCTTAGGAAAAAAAAAATTCATGTACTTCATGTACATATGTGATACCTCTGGGATCATTAGAGCTACAGGCTCACTATTTTTGCATTTTTAGGCTTAATTGAAAAATAATGTACACTCTTAAATACCAATTTCTTTGGAAGTGGGGTTTTTAAATTTACAACTTTTATTGATTTTGCAAAACAAAACTGTCATTCTCATGCTCTGGCCCCTAGGTTGAAAATTGTTTTATTCAAAGATATCTATGAAATAGCCTGAAGCAAAAATCAATTAGCAACTCTTTACTGGGGAGTGCAATCCCAGGGAAACTTGGGTGAGAGAAGCAAGGGAAGTGATTCTGGGAAGCCGGAAAAAACAATGCATACATTATTACCTTATCCACAGTTTTACCAGAATAACACAAATCTGGTTGTATTTCCAAAATGAAAAAAAATAAATAAATTACTAGGTTTTCACCATCACCTAGCTCTCACTGGTCTATTATTTACACCAAAGTTCATGAATTTCTAGGTACTTCCACATAAGTGGAAGCAGCCCCATGTCTAACACAAAATGTTTAGCTTTGTCTGGGTCCAGAAATGGAGAGAAGGATGAGAGTCCAAGAGTTCTAAAGCAAATATAGGAAGGTGAATAAATAAGCATGAAACCCCAATGTGATATTATCCCCAGACTCCTTAGGTTGGAGTCACACTGTACTTATTTTCTTTTTTTGGAAAAATAACCTGTGTATTTGCATTCTTAATATAATATATTTGTTGGTAAATGCACTTAAACTTGTATATCTTCAGGTCAGTTTTAATTTACTCAGATATCACGCTACCTTTTCACTTCTAGTATGAATTGGATTATGTAAGGGATATAAGAAAGAATGAGTCATGGGCCCTTCTCCAGATTAAGTAGTGATCTTAAAGTTGCTGCCCAAAGACACAGGTACATATTTACCCTTGCTTAGATTGGCTTTGTGCCACAGAAGAGGAAGAAGGAAGGAGGGTTTCTGAATATTTGTCATGGAGTGTGTGTGTGTGTGTGTTTGTGTGTACTTTATCGATTTATTCCTTTCTATTGATTTTAAAATAGTTTAGAGGGATGTCATTTGAATTTAGAGGAGCCTAAGCATAGCTATCCTGAAATGCTACACATAAATATTGAATGGTAAACAATAAAATATTTTAATACCTTTAAAGACACCATTTCTTAAGAATTCAGAGGTTGTTTTGCTCAGGATTTGTTTATTAACAGAGGTTTGAAAATAAACCTATTTTTTTTGATACTATGCTGTTTTTGATCCTTTCTGTAGGCTTTAATAAAGGGATGGATATTCTGATCCCTTTCTATAGGCTTTAATAAAGGGATGGCTATTCTGATCCCTTTCTATAGGCTTTAATAAAGGGATGGATATTCAGAGTTGGGAGCCCAGTTACAGGAACTGTAGTTTATATTGAGATTGTCAGGGTAGCCACTGTTTATTAGCAATTGGAAGAACAGTTCAAAGATTGCAATTATGCTATTGATAAGCTTGGCATATAAAGAAGGTCCTTTTAATGAAGTGCTAGACTTTCAGTTGATTATTCTGAAATGTTGTAAATTTAGCTTGCTTAGTTTTCATTGTTGCAATAACAAATTACCACAATTCAGTGGCTTTGAAGAACATGCATTTACAATTTTATAGTTCTGGAGATCAAAAGTCGAAAATCAGTCTCAATGAAATGCATTCATGGTGTCAACAATCTGTTTCCTTGTCTTTTCCTGTTGGGGTGCTGTGTCATTCCTTGATTCCTAGTCCTGTATTAAAGGCCTTTTTCTCCCTCTGCTTTTATTGTCACATGACCTACTCTGTGCTTTTTTGACCTTTTCTTCTTTACGTACTGACCCCTCTGAATACACCGAGCTCACACAGGTAAACAAGGATAATCTTCCTGTTTCAATCTCTTTAATTTATCCATATCTGCAAAGATCTTCTTTGCCATGTAACATATTCACAGATTCTGGGGACTCTGTGTCCACATCTATGTGGCCATAATTGCATGTATTACATTATCCAAATTCAGAAGGGTAAGTAATGATTGCCAAGGGTTACTATAGGGCAACCAATGGGTTCTTCTAACATTAGATTTGAGTTATAGAATGCCATCTATTTTCCTACAACCTCCACTTGAATTTTGGATAGCAGCTTTTGTAAGAATTCCCTTTCAAACTACTAAGAACGGTTGTTCTAAATATCTCATTCACTGGATTCATTAGCTGAAGAAGAATCAATAAAACTATTTGTAGGATATGCTTCACTAATGGGAAAATATAGTTAGTTCTGTCATGGAATATTCTTAAGCTAAGAATTATATATGTAATTATAAGTCCCTGTATCCTTGAACATAGAAATACAAATCAATAAAGGCATAAAACATGAACCATGTCTACAAAATGTTATTCCACCAAATTCAAACAACAATTTGCTGTATTGTGCAGCTTCTCTCTGTACTTATCATTCTATCTTATGACAATCCATTCATCCATTCATCTCTTTTCTTTAACAGACAAGGCGGGATTTCTTTTGTAAATTTGGTTAAGATATTTATTATTCTATTCAATTGAAATTTCATCCCAAATGTCTTATATTTTCAGCTTCAATCCTATAAATCTCTTTGGTTTCACTATAGTGAAGTGAATTTTGTGTCTTATCAATAGAAAACCTAAATCAAAATAAAAATTTCAAGATTTTTTACCCTTATTGTGTTCAGGCCTGGCTTGTCACTCCAGGCTAAGATTGTGCTCCTTCTGTGACATTTCTAGGACTGAAGCTTATTTCTCGTCTTTAGCAAGAATAGGAATTTAAATTCTTTAATTTATTGCTTTTTCATTTTTCAGGCTTTATTGGGAAGGCATGATTTAATAGTTATTTTCTTGAAATATAACCTGTGATCAATCTTATTTTTCAGGATTTTAAAATAAAATATTAGCGTCCTCTGTTTTACCTGGTCCTCTCTGTTTGGAATGAGTTAGTAGCATCTGGAAGGAAAATGGGTTTGACAAAGTGTGATTAATGAGCTAGTCTGAACTTTGGCCAAACACACAGCAGTGTTGTCCAATGAAACTGTAATATGAGCTCTTATATGTATAATTTTAACTTTTCTAGTAGTAAAACTCAAAAAGCTAAAAAAAAAAGCTTTGCATAGTGACCATATTATAGTCAGTGAGGTTAATATGAGGAGAAATTTTTGCCCATTGAAAACAAAAAGTAAGAATAAAGAGGCAAAAATAAATATAATAATATAGTCAAAAATGTAGTCAAATAAATAGTTAAAATAAAATAGTCAATATAAATTTGACTCAATGCATCTAAACTCTTATTTTAACTTGTGATTAAATGAATATATGAAAAAGCTATTTTAGATGAGTTTTTCTTTGATTGTTATTTAAGTAATATATCGAGTGTCTTTACACTTACAGCACATCTCAGTTTGGACTTGCCATTTTGCAAATGAATAATATCCACATGTTAATAAAGTCTAACATAGTGGACAGACAGTAGTTCCACATTTATTGAAGATACTAAGACATAATTGACCAAATTATCCTAACTTGTATAGGGAAAAATAATATAGCTAACCAAGCCCCTAAATCCCAGCAGTATTTTTTTTTCTGATGACACAAGTTCATAAATTTAAAACTGAAATTCAGAATCTATTGTAAAAAACGTTCAAAAATCGTATCATTTAGGATAATAGAACTGTGATATACAGCATGAATGGCAGGGGTTTCAAAGTAGAATATGTTCAGAAATCTTAGTTAAGTTATACATCTTTGAGTTATTTACCATGGTTTTTAAGTCTTATATTATAAATTTTATCTATTTTAACCCTGTTTTCTAATTTACTTGGAGATAGAAACTTTTTTATACAATGTTAATTAACATTGAAACCCAAAATATTTAAGATAGACCATTCTGTATTTATGGGGTACTGAATTCTTAAGATTCCTTATTCCAATTTTTCTAGATATATTTGTGCTTAAATATTAATTATTTCATTTACACTTATTTTATTGAATATTACCTTTTGGTATTCTGAACATTTAATATTCATTAATATTAACTAGAATGTTCATAGTTCTTATTGCTATGATGAAGTTATTATCTTCACTAATAGATAATAAATTTGAAAAAGAGAGAGATTAAGTATTCAGAAAATTACAGAGTAAATGTCAAGGTAATCTGTCTCCTGTGCTCATTTTCTCCTTCACTAATTAAGCCACATCTCAATATGATCACTGATGAAGTGTATTATTAATAAAAGTACTCAAAAATATTTTGAAGCAAATAACAAAAAGGAATCCATTTCTAAGCACTGTAGACAATTACAGAAGAGAATGATTTGGGATTAATGGGAGAGAGTAAAATATCTTTTATGAAAGAGGAACACAAAATCTGGTGTTCTGTGTCAACACACACACACACACACTCACGTGTGCAAGCACGCGCCCCAAAAGAAGGTTGTTAATGATTGCTTTAAAAAATGGCTCTTTCTAGAATACAAAACTTGGTGTCATATGAGATCACAGTTAAAATAGACCCTTCATATATTACTGGGATGTGAACTATGTAAAAGACAAGAGCAGAGAGATCAAACAGGAATAGTTTGTTCTATCTGCTTTGTCATTGGTGTGTGTAGTGGCAGTCTCTGAATAATTAATGGACAAAAAGAACAGTACTTGGCTTCTAGTATTCATTTAATACATACTTGTTGAACATACTAAATATTTCCATTTTTGTTTTTAGATGAATCCAAATAATTATGCTCCAGGAATTTATGAGAAAATTGAAAAACCATGAGAAATGAACAAAAGATACCATAGTTTTTGCACAAGGAATATGAAGGGGGAAATATGTAGGGAAAAAATAGTCACTTGTGGAATGGAAGTACTTATGAGTTCTTAGTGGCTTTTACAAATATTTTTTATAATTTACAAAAAATACTCAGTATTTTAAGATGTATTATTTTTTAAGGTATATTAGTGCATCATAAAATTCATGTAGGATAATTTTTAAAAATATTCCTAAGCAAGCTTACGTAGCAGTATGAGCTATATAACAATCAAAATGCAAAAATATACATAACTTTAATAGATATATTAGGATCCATTCATATATATTATTTGAAATATGTATCTTTTAAAATTGTACTACATTTTGCTAGCTATTATCAAATGTTATAATACCTTAAATAATTAAGTTTATTTTTGCGATCATAAATATTATAATGAGCACAGTTATTAAAATATAATTTTTTAAACAAAGTTTAATTAAACCAGCCAGGCAAGGTGGTATACACCTCCAAGTGGCTCAGGGGGCTAAGACAGAGGACTCTAAGTTCAAAGCCAGCCTCATCAACTTAGCAAGTCCCGGAACAACTTAGTAAGACTCAGTCTCAAAATACTAAATAAAAAGATCTGGGAATGTGGTACAGTGATTAAGTGCCCTGGGTAGCAAATAATAATCATCATCATCATCATCATCATCATCATCATCATCCAAATTCTTTATTTCCTTTAGAAGTTAAAATTGTATTAGGTCATATTTGACTTTTCTAGTGTTATCCATGGAATTATTTTCCACATTACTAAATGTTTTTCTGTCACTTTTCTCATGTAAGAATAATGTCTGTCATATCATTAATCTTTTCTTCAAACATAAACTTAGTATGTGATTATAGGTTTAGTATGAAATAATAACCTTAAGCAAACATGCTAAAAATTATAATTATCTAAATGAAGTATTATCAAGATAAGATTGCCCTTTCCATATGAATATGTATACTTATATGAAGATATATGTATATATGTATATTTGTGTATGTATGTGTATATATTCCAAACCTTCTTAAATGAAAGAAAAGATAATTCTGATAATAGCAACGATAATACAGAATAACAACAATCATCATAACAAAACTAGCAATTATTGAACTATTAATATCTCCATATTGTTTCAAACACTTTATCTCTTAATACTTTTAAAAGAAAACAAATGTAAGGGGAAAGGGAGTACAGAAAGAAAACTTTTTTATTAGCAAAGAAGAAAGTATAATGGAGATAAGAAAAAGTGCAAATAAACTAAGGAGATTATGTGAGAAAATACACACATCTTAAGGCTTAGTGAGGCTGGCATTCTTAGATTTATAATGAAGAACTGCTGCCAAGGCCCTGGTATAGCACTCAAGGCTGAGCATTTTTTATAGCACCCTCCCACTCTTCTTCCAGTGTGGGCCTCTGTTGCTAGCTGTGCTTACTGAGCCAAGCACAGCAAGGAGAAAGTCATCAATTACTCCCCACTCAACTTACAGAGCCAGCGCCTGCCCTCTTGAATGTGTGTATAACTCCCTGAGACTTGAATGAAAGTTAGGTGCATGTAATTGAGGGCAGAAGTTGACCCCATGAGGTTGAGTGAGAAATGATTGATGGGTTTGAACTCCAGTAGTTCTTCCTGAACTAATGGACTTCAACAGGGCCCAAACTGGCCCTTGGAGATTTGGTTCCTATTTTCTTCAGTCTTGGCCACCCTGCATAGAATTTTCACTGTTTCTTGCTTACAATTCCTCAGTGTACTAATCCATTGAATCTTGCAATTGGTTAAGTGTTTAAAAAAGGCATCCATTTTTAACTAATTCTTGAACTTAAAGAAGCTGCTTGCTAATTCAGGAAAAAAAAATAAAATAAAGAACCCAAAACAGAGTCATCTATGAGCATAGAATAATAGCTTGCTGCTCAAAATAATGAGATATAAATAGCCTTCTATGATCAGTAGTAATGTCCTTTTTATGAATATCACATAAAACTGAAGAAACTTATCACACCTAGTTATTTTAAAATATTTGCTATTTGATCTATAGTAGAACACAAGTAATTCTTCTAAAATATTAACATAAATCATGTTTCCTCTTAGTACAAATCCCTATGATTACCTCATTTAAATGAAATCAATATTGATTTTCATATGAGAGAGAGCTATCTTTGAAACATGACTTGTATTTTTATGTCTGGTGGTTTGTCTAACATCTCTCTTCCTAACTAACCTGATATTCCAGGAGCGCAAGGATTATATCTACTTATACACAACACTGGCTTTCTGGTACTTATTCCTAACACATGGAGAGAATTCATTTAAAAATAATTTAAGAAATGAATAACCTATTATTTCAGAATCTTTAATATAAACAAGACTATTGCTAGTAGATTTTTTTTAATTTAAAATTTATTGCATTCATATCATCATTTGGGGACAGAAGAAATTCTGGGAAAACATTATATCTCAAGTCATTAGTTAAACAAGGACAGAGAATAAATCTATTTCTTCCCTAAGTGATAGTCATTCTTTCCGACAGATTCATTTGTATGAGCTAAAGCAAGCTTCCAGAAGCATGGTCAAGGATATGGCAGTCTGTTTTAATTAATGAAGTCTAAAATCATTAGAAGTGCTAGGGTTCAACATTTCAAAAAGAAAATAAATTATATTTCCACATCTCTGAAACATAAATGGGATTTCAGAACATAGGAGATTTTTGTGACTTTCAGATAATACATGGTCATGGAACAGTTTGGTTGGGGGGGGGCAATGTCTTGTGTTTCTTAATTTTCCAAATTTTAGTCATATGCTGCCGCAGTCTGGCTGGGCACAAATGCCGCAGTCTGGCTGGGCACACAATCACGAGCCACCACACAGCTTGTAGATTCAAACAGCAACTCTTTATTTCCGAACTCACACCAGCCGTCTACAATCACGTTCTGGGGAAATCCACGTTCTCTGCCCAAATCCACCTCCACTGGGCTTCTATCTCCCAAAAAAATACTGTCTGAATCCCCTGAGAACTCAAGGGGGACTCAGGCAGCAGGATACGCCCTATTCCTAGCAGGAATAATCTTAAACCTGGAACGCCCTAAATCTGATTATCTTAAACCGGGAACACCCTAATCCCGGATCCGCCCTGGTCCTTAAGCAAGGTCACCTAACTGCAATGTCACTGCAAAATGTCCTATTTCCACGAGTCCTTCCACTAAGCAACATGGGGTACGCTGGCAAGGAAATTGTCATACCTACTTGGCTAATGGCTCCCAGCAATATGCTAGTAACTTGAAGCAAGATTTTTTAAAAATAGGTTTATCTTTTTTTTATGGTTTTCCTGGTGTTGAAACTTTCCATTGGTATCCAAAGGCACAAAGTATTTTTTATTCTATTTTTTTCTCTTTATAATTTTGAAAAGTTATATACTTATTGTCTTTCTGACACAGGGCACTCTCCCAGGTATCTCTTTATTCCTCTTTACACGTTTTGTGTAGGCTCAGTTTCCATAGACACCGTGAGTGGTTACAATATCCCTAGCAACTGTTCTCAGATTTTTCTTTCAACAAGACATTGTCACCATTTACAAATGAAGTTCTGTGTTTCATTGTGTCATGAGATGTATAACAGGTACTTCTTTCTTCTAATTTTAATATTGAAAATTTCAAGAGTGTATTGATTTTACCAAGTTGTTGCACTTTACTTCTCTATACATCCTTTCATTTTTAAATAGCACTTCTAATTTGTAGTGTTTTGAACTGTGTGAACTGTTTTTGAGCAATGCAAATTTTAATAAATGTCACTCTCCTATTCTTTTACAAGGAGCAAGAGTACATCAGCTTTGAATTATAGCAAAAAGTGAGATAAATAGTACATTTCAAAAGCAATGCATACTGAACAGTAAACAAATGCAGTGTACAAGAACCTTGAGTTAATTCACTTTTTCCCAATTCAATGTAATCTCACAAGTATTTATTGAGCATCTACTTTTGAGAAAGGACTCTGCTTGGCAGGGTTGTATAAACAGAAATTTTAAAATGATATTAATTTACCTTAGAATTTTTATTACCTGACAGAATAAAAAGCATAGACACAATTTCCAAATGGTAAAACATTTGGTACTAAAAATGCACAAAATATGTTTCACAGAGGGGTCTTGAGATTAATGCTAAATAATGACATTTAGAATGATTTGTTGAGAGCTGATGTTAGAAATATATCTCAAAGATGGATAAGGTTTGAACTGGTACAGATGATCCCTGTTAATGACAAGAAAAGTTTATGATGATGAGAACAATGTTAACATCAGCAAGATGGCAGCAAATAAGAGGAAGGAAACAGGAGGGACAGAAGTGTTGATTTTGTTGAATGGTGGCAAGATAACGAAGGGATGATGGAATAACACATTATGGCAAAGGATATATTTGAGGTCAGATCATGGTATTTATAAATGGTTTTGCAAAGTAATTTTGAAAGTCTATCTTGTACATTTGCTTAGACTTCAAAAATAATTCTTTAAAAGAAAATTTCATTTGGACTCATTTTGACTATGAGCATAATTTTCTACTCAATCCACCAGTCTTTTTTTGAACACAGACTTGTGTACTTTTATACATACAGAGATATGCACATGTATATCAGTTAAGATAGCTATTTATTATTTAAGCATTTATAGCTGTCTCTGAAATGATTATGTTCATTTATTAACACACATGACAACCTTTTTCTCTACAGCATTCTTCATAAAACCTTGTCTATCTTAAATTTATGAATGTGAAATACTTCCTTAGGATTTCAGTTAAGTACCAATCAATAAAAGAAAAGAGAATATCTAGATAAGAAAAATTGATGTCATTAAGTCAATTAATGGAACTGCCTATCTCTTTTCTCAAGGGTGCCTTCTGGATGTTTGGGCCTATTTTCTTTGATGCACAGTTCTGAAATGTGTGACTGCTTTGCCCTTCAGACCAAGAAGCAACACATTGACAGAGGAAAGAACATCCATGCAAAGGAGATCACTCAAGATTAGCAAGAAGTGGCAACAAGTTAAGAATTAAACTTAATAATTATATAAGTAATTCAAAAAATTTAAATTCCATATGCAATATTATGGCTAGGCAAAAGGTGGAATAATTTTTAAATCTGATATATCACAGAATATAAATAATAAGTAGTGTATATTATTTATTCCCTAAAGCAAATAAGATTATAGCCATCATTACAAAAATATCATTTTGTCGAATTTTTTGAAATAAAAATACTTGTAAGGGGCTGGGATTGTAGCTCAGTGGTAGAGTGCTTGTCTAGCAGGTGTGAGGCCCTTGGTTTGATCCCCAGCACCACATAAAACTAAATAAACAAAATAAAGGTATTGTGTCCATCTACAAATATATATATATATATATATATATTGTGTCCATCTACAAATATATATATATATATATATATATATATATATGCATAAAGTCAAATACTAAGGTATTGAAACAATATGATGTTTAATTCCAAATGGAAACCATTATAACAGAAATTTTAAAAGGGATCATATGCTTCTATCCATATGCACATATTCTAATTTTTTTTCTGATTCTGTTCTATTAATTTGAATTTGCCTACCATTCATTTTGCATGGTTTTCTCCAACTATGTGTATCATATGATTTTATCATATATAACTTACTCTCAAGGTATGTTTGGGATAGTTGACAGGCACATAATAGACATTTTAATAAATACATCATAAAAGAATGAGGGGATGATGTTGTCAATTTCTGCTATGTGGCATTAGACTCTGCTCAGATTATTGACTTAAAATGAAGGGCATATAATGGTTCTGGGAGGTCTCAATCTATCTTCTGTCTTCTAGACATTCAGAAACGAGAAATTGTAGGAGGAATTGTTAATACACAAATCACATGATCTCTAGTGGAGCTACTGGAAAAATCTCTGAAAAGTAACAGGTTTAATTACTCTAATAACCAATTAGAATGCATCTACAAAACTAGAATTGCTGTATGTAACTATGTAACTCTCTTGCTCTCCTTTTTTTTTTTTTTTTTTACTATTTTTTCTTTATAACAAAGAAAATATAACATGGACTGACAGAGAAAAAATATCAAATTGTACCCTTAAAAGAATTTATTTGGCTTTAATTACAACTTTAAAGTTTTATATTTCAAGAAGATAAATATTATTGAATAATTTTACAGTAGCCTTATATCATGTACACTAGAACAGATGAGCCAATGAAGTCACTGCAAGCCAATACAGTAATTGCAATATAAGCCATTGAGTGATGATGTTTGAAATATAGCTATTTTGTTCATTTAAAAAAAATTAAGTACCAATAAAGAGCAGCAAATAAGAATAGACAGAAACATGGTGATATCAGTCTATCAATGAGGTCTCTTCCTGGTTTGAATTATCAATTTCTTAAAGTTTGGGTCTAAGTTTGTGTGTAGTTCTGATAGTAAAGGCAAATAGAGAAGAAGAAATTCTAAATAGCAGGAGAAATAAAGGGTAACACATTTAGGACATACTTTCTTCTTTAATTATAAGTGGAACTTCATAAACACTTTGTTTTAAAACACACGGGCCTTTATATTTTTTAGATCCTTGCCATCATATAGATCATGAATTTTTCTAAAAAAATGTATATATATATTTTTTACACATTATTACAGGCTCATCAGAAAATTAGGTCCAATAACTGTTTTCCACATTTACTTTTAAAATTTAAGTCTGTTTGCACGACAGAATAGTAAAGAAATTTGAAACTTCTGATATATTCTCATATTTTATTAGTAAGTATATTTGTCACTTGGGGAA
Source organism: Marmota flaviventris (assembly GCF_047511675.1). Taxonomy (NCBI): domain Eukaryota; kingdom Metazoa; phylum Chordata; class Mammalia; order Rodentia; family Sciuridae; genus Marmota; species Marmota flaviventris. The sequence goes on along the minus strand of NC_092504.1, from coordinate 46,471,057 downwards.
ATGAATTTAAATGGGTGCTTTGGTTTCTATTATTCCTGACATACAGAAACAATTTTTACTGTACTTTGTGAAATCTGGAAAGTATATATTTTGATCTACTCAAAAGACCCTTTACTAATTTCTTATTAAACTGATTATAGACATGTGATTTGCTAACAGGTGTCTTTGGTACATTAAACACAAAGACATACATCTTTACATGTTTCCTCTGGTACTTCTGGCTCATATCATGAGGACTAGACACAGATATGACTAATTTACAGACCACTGAGGAATTAAACATCATTCAAAATTCATCAAAGGGTTAGCAATGATATAATGGTCACTTTTATTCAAAAGTTCTAGATTTATACCTCAGATAATCCTCCAGTATTCCATGAAGTTAACATAATTATTAACAGAAGGATTTCTTTACAATTTGAAAAATGGAGCTTATTTAATTTAGCTAGCACATTCTGGAAATTGTTATAGAAGAAACATGTACCTGTGGAAGAAGACCAGTTCTTATTCTCAATTATGTTCTTCAGGTCCAGGTCCTGGTAAACCCCATTTTGCCACTTTCTTTTCTTTAAAGAAGAAGAAGAAAAAATATCATGTGCCCTGGATATTTTCCATTTTTCTTTCTTTCTTTCTGAATTATGATTTTTTTTTTCTTTTGTGCGTAAGTCTCTGACTACCCTCCATAAGCTGAAAAGCTGCTAAGTAATAAGAAGCAGAATATCTCTGTCCTTAACGGCTATCCTTGAAGAATGTAAACTTATCTTTTCTATTTTCAAGTGGGTTTGTTGCTGGAAATTAAAGGACATAAAAAAATAGTTCAAAAAGCAAGAAACACTTGGAGGATAATTTAGTCCAAAATGTGAACAAATAGCTGTTTAATGTTTTCAGATTTTTAATTTAGATTTGGCAGAATTGGCAGAAGTGAATTTAAGTGTTACAGTTTCCACCTGTCACATTCACTTTCCTCTTCTTTTTAGGACCCGGTGTAGTATCTGACATCTATCAATGTTCAGTAAATTTTGCTTAATAGGTAATTGAAGATCTATAGGAATGACTTACCTTCTCATAATACATACTAATTCACATCTAAGCAAAAATATAGTCTTTGATTTCAGGCCCATGCTAAAAGCATATCTCCATAATCCTATTTATGTTTCTTGTGGCAATATTTTACTTCCTGAAAAAAATTTCTTATTATTTTAAATCTACTTCTATTTGAGGTAAAACATTTTTTTTTGCCCCTATTGTTCTATGAATCAACATTGCAAAGTGTGTTACTTGCAAAATGATGCTATATGGAAAAAAGTTTCTATGGCCTCATCATGATCAACGTTGGCATAAAAGAATTGTGAAAATTCCCGTAATGAAAAAGACTCATAGTGTGTAACCTAGTTTGCTATCTTTAATTGACCAAAGAAAAAGTTTATTCCACAATTTAATATTCTATCCCAGTGAAAATACTACCTCACAGGCTACCTTTGCTATACTCTATTCTGATGTAATATAATGAATATCATTTCCTGCAGAATCATCTATTAATATAATTTAATAGAAACCTCTATCTTTATTTTGCATTTCATCCCTAAATTTATGAAGGCTTCCAATTCTGAGTTTATTTATGGAAGAGAGGTGAAGACCATATTTTCATTCCAAGTGATTCAAGACACCTATAAAAGCTTACCATCTGCATCTGCTTCTGCAGGTTCTCAGTACATGTAGGTTGTTGCCTTCAACTTCATACAAGTGATGCCATTTTATGAATTCTTAGATTGATAACTAATAAACTATTAAATAAATGAAAATGAAAATAAAATTTAATAATATAAACACATAAAATAAAATACAAAAATAGATTACATACATAATAATGTTATAGTAACTACCAATTAATGAATAATAAAACTAAAATTAAAAGTAAAAACTACAAAGCAATCTAAAGTTTTAATGCAATTCCTGTCAAAATCCCAATACACGAATGGACTAGAAAATCAAGAAATAAACCCTGATATTTATGGTTAAATAATTTTTACAAGGCTTCCAGGACAATTCAAAGAAGGGACAGTATTTTCAAGGATTCTAGGAAAACTGCATTGTTACATCTAAAAAGATAAAGTGCAACTACAGAAATATAAAACAATGGGAAGAAGCTTCTCATTGCGGCTTTCCTCCTGAAATCTTGCCACTTTCCCTTGGCTTGGGAACCTGTTGGGCAGAGCACTATTCCTTCTGGAATGGCAGCTTGGGAGCCACCAGCCATTCTTTACTCCTATAGAAATATTAGTAACTCCAAATTTTAAAAAAAGCATTAAAAGCAGAGAATAAGAAGAACTTGCCTAACATCACATACAAAATTTAACTTATAATGGATCAAAGATCAAAATATAAGATGCAAAATTTTATAAAATTCTTAGGAAAAAACAGGACAAAAGTACCATGACATTGGATTTAGTAACAATTTATTGGTTATGACCCCAAAGGCACAAGTAACAACAACAAAATAGACAAATAGGACTTTACTAACAGGATAAAATAAAACTGCAGAATGAGCAAAATATTTGTGTATCATATCTGATAAGGAAAATATGTGTGGAATATATAGAAAATACCTAGGTTCAAAAATTCATTAAAAATTTAAAATAGGTGGGAAAAATACTTCAATAGACATGTCTCCACAAAAGATACATAGATGGTTAATATGCACATGACAAGATACTCAACATCAATAATCACTAGGAAAATGTAAATAAAAATAAATGAGGTAGCATCTCACACCCTTTACATATGTATCAAATTGTTTGAAGAATGAAGTGGGATCACACACACACACACACACACACATACACAAACAAGATATCAAGTGTTGTAAAGGCTATGGAGAAATTGTAGTCCTTTTTCTTTATTGATGGGAAGGAGAAAAATGGTATAACCATGGTGGAAAACAGAATAGCGGCTCCCCAAGAAGTTAAAATAGCATTATGAACAATTTTGGTCTAAGTTATACATGATTCAGCAAGTCCAGTTTTTCAAATAATTGAAAGCTGCCTTGAAGAAATGTGTCTATACCTATGTTCATAATAGCCAATATATGGAAATAAATGTGTCCACTTACAGGTGAATGGATTAGTAAATATGATATAATTATTAAATAGAATGATACTCAGAATGCTGTTTTTATATAATCTTAAAAATTGACAATATAAGTACAACACACAGTAGCAACTTTATTATTTAATCTAGACATTTGCAAACAACAAAATATTACCAATACTATTTCTAATATACAAAATAGGACCTTTTCTTAGAATATTTACTGTCTTCAATGTGTATCTCTAAATTTCTTGAATGTAATATTTATAATAAAATATATCTTGGAAATAAAATCATAAATTATTTTTCAAAATAGTTATCACAATAATCAGCATGGATGGAGAAGCAAATGTTAAATGGCTTGCATACTGAATCTCATTAAATAAATGGGGTTCTGTAATTTAAAAAAAAATAAAATGCTTCCTTTACATTTAGATACACAAACCACATTAACTTCTGCATTTGAAACCCTAGGACCAATATATGCACATTATGTGATTAAAACTCCTTTTTAATCTATAAGAAAGTGAATGTAATTTGTCAAGACGGGTATAGAAGGGAGTGTTCACAGATAAAGGGGAGTAGGATGCATTGGAAGAGTTCAGGTCAAGAGAGCTATGAAAGGAGGCTTCATCTAAGGACAAGTTCAAGTTTGACAAAATGTCAAGACTTGGTGCAAATATAAATGACAAAAAATTGCAAGCCCATGTGAAATACTATCTACAAGAACTTACGGAACTAGCCATACATGATATTGGAGGTCCATATAAGATGAGTATAGAAATGAGACATGTCTCCTTACAGGGAAAAAGAGAAGAGTCAGCAATGACAAGGAGAAGTTGAAAGAGGAGTAATGTTAACTACAGACAGAAAACTTGTAAAGAGTTCATTTTATAACAAAAGCCAGGAAGTGGCCTGAATGTGATCTTGAGCACAGTCAGTAAATTATTATAGGATGATAACAACTTGGATTGGATGGGGGAACTTGTTGTAAAGAGTCATTTTTGACAGAAAGTGTACAAGCACAGATTTATGGATCTTTCAAGGGGGCTGCGGGGAGTTGAGTTTTAGCCATAATGTATGGCCAGCCATAATGTATGGCCAGTCATACAACTTGTCCAAATTTCATGTTTACCAGTCATGTTCCCTTTGGGGACTCTTCAAAGGAGTCAGGGTATGGGATTGTTTATTTAAATGAGAGAAGATATATTTGAAGAGGATCTTCCAAGCATTTCTCTGTGACTTTACACAATCTGCTTCTTCTCACCCCCATGTGACATGAAGGTAGACTTTAAATCTCATTACTGAGATTGAATTCTTTACCTGGGTTATTTGTGTTGAAGGGAATATAAATTTTCCACTCCCTTTGTGGCTTTTGGAAAGACTGACTAAGGAACCATACCTGTGGAAATGAGAAGGCTCTAACCTCATCAGTTTAAGTGGAAACCATTTAAATAATTATGTTGTACCAAGTAATATATTCTGGTATCCTATGAATCAATGCTGCTGCTATTTTGTGTCTTTTCATTTGTGTTAATAACTTGAGTATTCCCTTAGTAAAGGTAACCCCAAATATATCAAAAATGCATAATGTCAACCCAGTACATGTGGATTATGACCAGTTCTTTGGTATTTTTATATTGTCATCTTCCAGATAATTATAAATCCTAGGATAATATATTCACATGAGTTAAATCTTTTATTTCATTCTTCAACCTAAGTATTTTCACATTTATTAAAAGTTTAAGCCTTTATGAAAAATCTAGAAATTGTTTTACTTATGAAACAAGATAAACCTTAATGAAGAAAAAAATCCCATTCCAAAGAAGCTCAGGAAGTAGAGGGAGTAAATATTAAACACCTACTGTGTAATAGCACTCTCTTGGAGTGTTTGCAATCCTGTAGTCCTTGTAACAGAACTTTGAAATATGGGCCATTGAACTCATTATCCTGTACAAGGAAACAGACATTGAAAGGGTAAATTCTCTGTCTAAGGTCATGAAGTTGGACAGTTGCTGAGTGTCACATCCAGGTCGCTTTAAATCCAAAGTTCATGCTCTTACATCCTATGTAGCCTGCAATGACTGTGTGGCCTCTGGATTTTCAGAAAATGGGGAAATGGAGCAGATCAAATATGAGCACTTGAGAGATAGAGCTAGCAGCAGGAGAGTATAATAGCGGTCATCTGGAATAGATTGTATAGTAGTTTTTTTCTTTTCTTTTCTTTTCTTTTTTTTCTGTCTTCTTTCAACATTCAGCCTGTACAGACAGGCAGCATGTTAAGTTATTTTGGCACAAAATGAGGCTTTCAACATCAAAATGTAGCTAGCCTAAGGATCTTTAAAACACTAAAGCTAGTACATTCAGTGGAATTCCTGGAAAGCCACAGTGGTATCTGAAAAATGACTGAAGTATTTATCTACTCCTACATCCACATTCTTTAGAATGTTACTCTTCAGGTTCTTCCATCAGAAATTAGAATCTCTTTACTTAGCTTTTAATTATGGGCTAGGATTTTAACTTGTTTTGTTCAATAAAATACAGAAAAAGAAATGATGTGTCAGTTCTAAGTCATGGTCTCAGAAGATTTGTGCTCTCCTACTTTTCTCTTGGATTGTGATATTGCTATGTATATGAATCCAGGCAGACCTGCTCCATGTGATAGCTAGATAATCAATAACCACTTGAATATAACTGTCCTAGACCAGCCAGTCTCCACTCAGGGAATATCAGAGGTAAGTTTAAGTGACAACAGCCAAGGCTGACCTCCACCAGCAGATGTGTCCAAATGACTCCATTACAATAATAAACATTTTTTTTTAAATTTTGGTGTTGTTTGTTATACAACAATAGTTAACTAATTTTTCTGGTAAATTATGTGGTTCTAAAATCAGTGACAAAAATCCAGATATTTCATTCAGGGAATTAAATGAATGACAATGAATGTTGGTGGAAGGCAAGATGGCCAAGGAGTTCTATTGTCCTCTGAAGAACAAGTACAGGCTATTTGAATTTGTGCTATGTGATATTTTCGGGTTACTATTACTTCCAATATGACTCAGAGATGATATTAATTATCTATATCAGTTTTTCTCATAAGTAAAGAGTTGGAACCAGCAATGGTGTTTGATAATTATCTATCTGGAATTATTTATTAATTAGAATAAATATTTATGTACAAAAGTAAATATATAAAGCATATTATATATATATATATATATATATATATATATATATATATATATAATTTTACATCCTTACAAGTATTTTAAAAAGGACTTAAATAAATTTATATTGTTAAAAGCTATATAAAACCGAATTATTGAAATATGTGTTGGAGGGCTGGGGTTGTGGCTTAGCAGAAGAATGCTTGCCTGGCACTTGTAAGACCCTAGGTTCTATCCTCAGCACCACATGAAAATAAATAAGTGAAATAAAGGTATTATGTCCAACTATAGCTAAAAAATACATATTAAAAAAGAAGTATGTGTTGGAAATGAATAAAATTTAAATGCAGGAAAAATAAAATTGCTTGATATAGGATGACATGATTGCTATAATTGAATAAAATTTTGAGTTTGATATTTGAGTTTTCTAGAAGTTCAGGCACAATAAGTTATTTTGGGGACTTATTAAGATAACACTGTATTTAGACACTTCCTTAAACACATTAGCTATTTTATGTCACTGACTCTACAACACAATACTCATCAATGGAAACACTTAAGGCTGTATATTCTATGTTCTAGCAAAAGAAATACAGGATTTAGATTATATAGTTCATACCCTGGCTTTGCTATGTCCAAGTCATGTAATATTACCAAGCTTCAGTTTCATCATCATTAAAATCTAAGCAATAAATAGTTCAGTCATTTGTTCATTCATTTATGTTTCATAACATGTTAGAATGCCTACTTTAGCTTTACTTTAGCATATGAAATATACTAAATATAGTTAAAAATAGTTAATTCATTAGTACATGTGTGTGCATGTGTGTTTATGATAAGAAAGATTAAGAAAATAAATATGGCAAACATTTTGTATTCATTTTCTAAATAGGATGGAATAATACACAATCCTACAATAACTCATAGTCTAAAGAAAAATATTAGAAAATAGAAAACAAAATGGCAAAAGTAATTTCCATGCATAGTAAATTGTTTTTCTACCATGGCAAAACAAATTTTATGTAACAATTTACCACAAACTTGGCGTAACCACGGCATATTTACTCTTTTGTGGTTTGTGGGGGCAAGTTTCCAGGCATGGATTAGGTGAGTCCTCTGCTCAGGGTTTCCCAGGGCTGTAATTAAGGTATTGGCCAGGCTGTGGTCTCATCTGGACTGCAGACTAATTGTGGCTACTTGTCATTAGCAGAATTCATTTCTTTGTAGCTCTAAACTGAGAAGACTGTAGCCATGGATTTTTACTGCTGTTTTTTTTTTTTTTTTTCCCCAACATGGACTTCTTGAATGTGAATGTTTACTTCATCACATTCCCAGGTAGAGCTCCTAGCTTTAGTCAATTTATGACAAAAGATAACCACAGGGGGTGACACTACATCATCATTATGTTACTCAAATAGTCAGAAGCACATTACAGGTCTTGGCACTCAAGAGAGGAGATTATTCAAAGTTTAAATACTGGAATTAGGGAGCATTAAGGGTCACTATAGGACCCATTTGTCACAGGTACACAGATAAAGAAATAAGACTTGATTTGCAAAATATCTGAGATAGAGGCTTGCAATTAAAATGAAAACATAATGTTTAATTTTGAAATATTTACATGATAAAATTTATGAAATAATATTTCCATTTCTATTTGTTTATTCCTATATTTATTCTAAATTTCTTTATTCCACATTTTTATATTTAAGATATATTATACATATCTATATTTATGAAGTGACTATCCCTCTTTTTTGTTTAAATGTATCCTAATAACATTATTTTTACTGAATCGACTAAATGACAAGGAACAATTTCAACTTTAACAGAGATGCTGTGTTTCATGATCACCATATCATTTTAGTATCTTTGGAAAAATTATTTGAACTTTTCTTGTCTTTGAGTGTGTGTTTGCACATGCTTTATCTAGAAATCAAATCAAGTTTTCTTAGATATTAATCTTAAATTGAAATAGAAAACAAAAATGATAATTTCAGCAATCAAATAGCCTAAAACTTTTAATGTAGTCAAAGCAACATGGCACATGCTTTGAGGAAATATTATAAACCTAAGTACACTATAATATATCTTTTGATTTGTAGCTACCAACTATGGCCTAATAAGTATATCAACAAATATAAAATTACTTAATAGATTAATGAAATTGTAACAATTCTTATGGATGAAATATGGACTGAGGCATTGCATTATCAGCAGACAAGCATCCTATGATTAGTTAAAAGAAAGATAAATACACAAAATGAATATTTTATAAAAAACTACTGGAAAACAAATGTGTGCCACACAACTAATTTTGGAATTTTAATGATATCTCTGATGCTTCTGTAGTAAAAATACTTTTTTCTGCAGGGTATATTGTCAATAAAGATTTGCAATTTTTTATAACATTTTAAAAACCTATTATGAAAAAGAATCTCCTAACTGTTCTTTGATATAACCATTCTCCCTACAGTCTAAGGTATAGCATATGCACATTTTTATTGCAGTGGGTATCAATGTGAAGAATTTAAAATTTTATGGGAGAGAATTGTTTAAAAGATAGGATCACAGGGCCAAAATTACCATCTGATTGTCCTTAGGCTCTTGCCTCAAGCTAGTGCATATTTTCAAAAAGATATGAACTTCATAACACTAAAAATGGAGAACTGAGATTAGTCATGATTAAGTAGGTCTTTCGTAACTATGGCTTGCTTGTAAAGAATGGTCCAAGGTCCTCCATTAGTAATTTTTAATATTGTATTAGGAACATTCACTTTTATAACATTTAAAAAGTATACTTCTTTTAAGTTCAACTGCCCTCCAGAGGTTTGTCTCCAAATAATAAGAAACCTGTACCTAGTTTACACTAGAAGGAAGTTAAATAATAAATGAAAGTTTTGTCCTTTTTCTACTGTCTTAGTATTCCATTATTCTAGAGGATTTCTGTCTTCAGTCATGGAATAAATTCCACTTAGTTCTCCAATCCATAACTGGAAATACGCCCCATTCTTTAATTTGATAACAGATAATCTATATATGCCACATGATTTTCAAGGACATAAAATTTATATATTTAGATATATAAATTTATATACATATATAAAACATATACTTTAAATAAGTAATAAGGAGACAAGAAAAATGGTAGACACGTTTTTTTCACTCATGCATATATAAATGTTAGACATGTTTTTTCACTATTTTCTATAAATATTGAGTGAGTTTTCTTGTGCTGGCACAGACAGTGATTCTGGATATGAAATGGAGGGGTTGTATATGAAAATACACATAACATGTTATTAAACCCTGGCATTCAAGATAAAAAGCTATTTGGTTAAAATATGTTTAAAAAATGAAAAAAAATGAATCACATTACAAATAATAACAAATATTTAATTATTGCATGTTAGTTGTTTGGTACTGCTCCAAGAATTTTGCATGTGCTTGTTGATAAACTCTAACAAAAGCTCCATGTCACAGGTGAGTTCAGAAGGCTAAAGTGCATGGAATATAAACACATCATTCAGGGTTACAAAGCCAAGAGGAGAGTCAGAATTGGATCAGACAGACTAAACCCAACATAACCATACTTCTCAATGGAAACCTCCATGACACCTTCACTGGCATCCTGCTTGTCTGCCAAACCAGCGTCACATGGATGATGCCAAAGTGTACTGCCAGCACAAGCTGAACCTGCACCACTTGAACCATGGCTATGGCAACAGAGCCATTGCTAGCAAAATACAGGGAATGAATTCTGTCGAGATCTTGGGGTACATGGTGCCCATGAGCTCTTTCAGAAATGATTCTGCCTGGAAGATTTGTTTTCTGGGGTGTATCATTAAACACTTTTGACTACTTTGAAACCCAGTTTGCATTTATTCCCCCAAATATCTCTACCCTATTTCTCTCTCTCTCTCTCTCTCTCAAGTTCCACTGTAAACCTAACAAAAAATGACTAATAACATCCATGCCACAGTCTGAATGTTTCGCTGTTTTGAAAAATCCTCTGCCAAATAAATTAGTTCACTACATTTAAATCCAGCCTTCCACAGAGTCTTGTAGAATAGATACAATATACTCAGAATTTTTTTCCCCACAGTGTAACAAAGGCAGCCTTTGCTCTAATTCTCAATCCTATACTCATTTTTATGTGAAACCTCAGCTGCATGGCCTTTACCATCCACATTTATATCACAATTGTCACCCTCTGAGCCCTCACCAGAATTGCCCATAATGTTCCCCTTACAGAATTCTAGGCTGTTTTTAGCCTAATCCTCCAAATTCTTTCAATTCTTCCCACATATCAATTCTAAATATCTATAAACAATTTTCAGGTATAGTTATTGTATTAGCCAAACTTCTTCACACCGATTTTCTTTATTAGTTTTTATTACTGCAGCAAAATACCCAAGGCAACTAACTTATAAAAAGAAAAGGTTTATTTAGCATAAAATATTCACAGTTCAAAGTTTAAATAACAGTGCAGGCTCAGCAAGAACCCTTCCTTGCTTGCAATACCTCATGGCACAGAAAACAATGGTGGCTGTGGGTGAGATACACATCATTAAACTATATCTAATGTATATCCTTTGTACAAAGAGTGCCACCATAAGAAAAATATTATTTATTCAATAACTTATTGTATACCCCATATGTTTTTTTTTACATACATAAAATTACATACCCACTTTAGGAATGGACATAAATTTTTCATTCTTACACACATAAAAATTTTTCATTTTTACACACGTAAAATTACATACCTACTTTAGGAATGGACATAAATTACAGATGTCTGTTGAAAATATTAATCTACTAAGTTTATTAAAAATGAATTAAAATGAAATATTACCTACCCCAAACAGATAAGGTTATAAATTAGTATCTAAAACTTAATTATTATGTTAATGAAAGAAAAAAACATTCAAAATATTAAAAAAAATTCAACCATGTTCATTACCAAAACTAAGCTCTCAAAAAAATAGAATATAAATATATGCATACCAGATAGCCAGATATACTTTCTTTTCATTTTTTTAATTTTTGTATGGGGACTGAAATCAAAGGGATTTAACCGCTGAGCCACACCCCCAGCCCTTTTTATATTTTATTTAGAGACAGGATCTCACTATGTGCTTAGAACCTCACTAAGTTGATAAGGCTGGCTTGGAACTCTACTCCTGCCTCAGCCTCCTGAGCTGTTGGGATTATAAGAATGTGCTATCATGTATTCTCTTTATGAACAAATACACCAATACCCTCCATTGGGTCTGTATTTCAGTTCAGTATTGGAGGTTGTGACCAATACTATATGAAAAGAAAAAGTATCATGATTGAAAATTTGAGAAATGAAGAAGAAAATATAATTATATATTGATTATATGATATTGTTTAATAAAGTCCAACAGAATGAGAAAATCATCATAGGATGATGATTAACAAGTTTGAATACAGTTTTATACTTGTGATATTTAAGGTTAAACTGACAGAAAGTAACTCACTGTTAGCATCTGTGAAAAAGAAAATATTTTTCTCAGTACTGAACAAATTACACATATATACTGATTACCCTAAAAATTTGTACACATCTTCATGCCCATATCTTCCAAAATTTTTAAATCATATTAAATACATGAAATATTGAAATAAAAATGACCTTATGCCATATTTTCCTGACATTTATCTTTGTAAGGGGAAGTTTTCACAAATAAATTACTACAGATAAATAAAAGTGAAAAATCAACTTACTCTTAAGAATTTATTTCTAAATTTTATTCTAAAATTTATATAGGAAAATAAAAGTTAAGAAATAGCCATTCAACTTTGTGAAAGGAGATTACAGAAAGAATCCTGCTCTAATATATGATTTCATGTTAAAATGTTTAAAAGTGAAACCAATTTGTTTCTTGTAAGGACAGTTCCTAGAACAATGCAAATGAAAACATTGTGAACAGTCTTATGTAAATACAGATGCTTGAAACATGATATCTATGTTATTAAGCAGGGAGAAATGCCAGATTGTTTAGCAGATGGAGGTAGGAAAGCCGAATTTCTATACAGAAAAAAATAAACCTGGAACTCTACTGCATCACTTATAGAAAAGAAGATTCAATGAAACAAAGAGTCTAAACCTGAAAGTTGATTTAAAAAAAAATAAACTAGAAATCATGTGGGGAACCATTTGCATCCCAGAAATATATAAATAAATTTAGTATAAAAATAAAGAGTTTATTTGATGAAAATTGAGGGATGTACTTTTATCTAAATGAAGATTTCTGATTAAAGAAAAATGTCACAAATTTTGGCATGGTGGTGCATGTCTGAAATCATGAAAAGGGGTGGAGATGTGAATTTGTGATTAAGTGCCCCTGAGTTCATTTCCTGGTACTAAAATAATAATAATAATAATAATAATAATAATAATAATAATAATAATAATAATATATTTCATTATTTATGTAGGTATTCTCTACTACTCTACTAAGGAAATGGTGAAGAAAAATGTGCTGAGTTATTATTATAGAAAAAATGCAATCAAAAGCTGTAATAAATACACAAAGTCAAAAATTTCAAATCATTGAATGAAAATATTAGAATATAGAATAATGTTTATACTTAGTGTTACTGGAATTCGTACAAAACATGCAAAATCGAATGGCTTATTTCACAAAAGTAAACATAAGAATATATGTAAAATATAGTAAATGCTTACTATCAACAAAAGGCATCTACCAGAGAGAACAACAGCACCAAATATATAGGATATAATTAAAAAAAGGAACTTCATGATGATAGTCCATTTTTGTTATCCAGTATGACAACTTTTAAAATATATTCATCAATATATAAAATATTCCTTAGTAAACACTAGTGGAAATAATAATAATAATTATAATAAATGCAAGCCCAGGTTCATTTTAGTGACATATGAAGGGGGAACTGTAATTGCCATTATTTATTGTATATAAAGCTATATAGGTTCCACAGGAAATATCATGATGCATTTATTTCAGTTTATTTTCTAATTAGAAAATGATTCTCGAAAGATGGTGGCGAGGGGAGTGCATTGCCCCCGTGTGCTGCGTCACTGTGTGGGAGTATGATGAGTCAGGACGGCTAAAGGCTAGCTTGTTAGGAATTTCCAGCAATAGTGGGGTGCTCTGGAACCTGGAGGAAGAATTTCCATCGCACTAGGATCGGCTACGGGGACTCAAACGCGAGAGATTTGTCGCACGGAGGGTAACACTGCTTATTCAGCAAATTGCCCCGCGGCTAGAGTCTGCAGCGTGCGTTGGGAAACGAGGAGATAGCGGCGCAGGGATACAGCACTGCAGTTTCTGCCAGCCGTGCAAGCACCGTACTCAGTGCTGAATTCTGGGTTCGAGATGGGGAAGGAAGCGGTCCAATTCAGTTCTCCACACCGGTCAGACCACAGAGGAGGCCAGCGGCCACCATCTTGGAGAGCTGACGTCACCATCCATGTTTTCAATTGACCGCAGCTCATTCAGCCATAGAACAGGTAATTTCATGCTGCCATTCGCCTGCGGCTTGCAGACAGATTACTCAGGCTCAGTGCTAAATAACCCGCAGAAACTGCTTCTTGGAGCCTGCTCTTATCAGAGCATACACCGAGCACAGAGTGGCTGAGTTCCGGCTCCCGGAACTGCTCTGGCCCAGGGCTAAGGAGCCCGCGGAAACTGCTTCTCGGTATGGGTCCTGCTGAGTACTGTGGAGGTAAATACCAACCGAGCCTTCGTGGGCAGTGGCAACAGGACTGAGACGGGGCCTGTGAGGGCCGGTCAGGACTCACCCGTTGCTTTGGTTACCAGGCAAAGGGAACGAAATGCTGCCATTCACATAGAATACCAACATGGCAGAGATCTGATGTCATCAGAAAGCGGCGGAGGAGAGAACTCCATCAATACTAGCGGCGACAGAAACAGTTGGTCTCCTGGTAGGGAGGGTGAGTCACAGACACCCGAGTCTCTCTCGCTTTGTCTTCGAGCCAGAGGGGAGGAGCCGGGCCGCCGCCCGCGCCCGGAGCAGGCCCAGCGGCTTGCTGGCGTGGTGGTCGCGTGACCCCAATTGGAGAGGGGGCGGAGCGGAGCCGCCACCCGCACCCGCAAGGTGGGCAGACCTGAGACCCAGTGGTACACGGGCGTGGTAGGAGGGGCAGGGCAGAGCCGCCGCCCGTGCCTCAAGGTAAGCAGACCTGCGACAGACTGGCGGGTCAGGCCCAGCGGCCTGCCAGCGTGGTACACACATCACCCCAACTGGAGTAGGGGCAGAGCAGAGCCTTCGCCCGTGCCCGGATAAGGCCCCTCCGGTGTGGTGGTCACGTGACCCCAATTGGAGTGGGGGCGGAGCGGAACCGCCACCCGTGCCCGCAGGGTGGGCAGACCTGCTACCAACCTGCAGATCAGGCCCAGCGGTCCGCGGGCGTGGTAGGAGGGGCAGGGCAGAGCCGCCACCCGCGCCTGCAAGGTAGGCAGACCTGTGACAGACCGGCGGATCAGGCCCAGCAGCCTGCCTGCGTGGTACACACGTCACCCCAATTGGAGTAGGGGCAGAGCAGAGTCGCTGCCCGTGCCAGGAACAGGCCCAGCGGCTGGCCGGGGTGGTAGGCACGTCACCCCAATTGGAGTAGGAGCAGAACAGAGCCTTCGCCCGCGCCCGGGACAGGCCCAGCGGTCTGTGGGTGTGGTAGACAAGTCACACCAATTGGAGGGGGGGCAGAGCAGAGCCGCCGCCCGTGCCTGCAGGGTAGGCAGACCTGCAACCGACCGGCAGAACTGGCCCAGGGGTCCGCGGGCATGGTAGACACTTCACACCTACTCCAATTGGGGTAGGGGGAGAGCAGAGCTGCCGCCCGCGCCCGGAACTGGCCCAGTGACCTGCCGGCGTGGTAGTCACGACACCCCAATTGGAGTAAGGGCAGAGCAGAGCCGCCTCCCGCGCCCGGAATAAGCCCAGCGACCCGACAGCATGGTAGACACGTCACCCCAATTGGAGTTAGGGCAGAGCAGAGCTGCCGCCCGTGCCTGCAAGTTAGGCAGACCTGCGACCGACCGGCAGAATTGGCCCAGGGGTCCGCGGGCATGGTAGACACCTCACACCAATTGGAGGAGGGGCAGAGCAGAGCCGCCGCCCGAGCCTGCAAGGTAGGCAGGCCGCCACCTGACCCTGCAAGGGAGACTTTTCAACTATACAAGAGCAATATAAATATATAGGGGAAAAAACATTTCAAAAACATAACAGTTTCACCAAGCAGAAAGAAACACAAGCAGTATGAAAAGACAAGGAAAGAAAGGACCACAAGCAATGAAGGTCAACTCAACTTTATAAGAGGTAACAGCTGCAGCAGATGGAATGTCAGATAAAGAATTCAGGATATACATGCTTCAGATGATCTGGAGTATCAAGGAAGACATTAAACAGCAAAATCAGACAATGAAAGATCACTTCGACAATGAATTACACAAACAAATCCAGGAAGCAAAGGATCAACTATACAGGGAGATAGAGGTTATAAAAAACAAACAAACAGAAATCCTAGAAATGCAGGAAGCAATAAACCAACTTAAAAACTCAATGGAGAATACTACCAGCAGAGTAGAACACTTAGAAGATAGAACATCAGACAATGAAGACAAAGTATTTCAACTTGAAAAGAACGTAGACAGCTCAGCAAGACTGTTAAGAAACCATGAGAAGAAAATCCAAGAAATATGGGATAACATTAAGAGACCAAACTTAAGAGTCATTGGGATACAGGAAGGTACAGAACTCCAAACCAAAGGAATGAGCAATCTATTCAATGAAATAATACGAGGAAACTTCCCAGACTTGAAGAATGAGACAGAATCCCAAATCCTAGAAGCCTACAGGACGCTGAATGTGCAAAATCATAAGAGATCCACACCTAGACACATTATAATGAAGATGCCCAACATACAGAATAAGGAGAGAATTTTAAAAGCTACAAGAGAAAGGAAGCAGATTACATTTAGGGGTAAGCCAATCAGGATAACAGCTGATCTTTCAACACAGACTCTGAAAGCTAGAAGATCCTGGAATAACATATTTCAAACACTGAAAGAAAATGGGTTCCAACCAAGAATTGTGTATCCAGCAAAATTAAGCTTCAGGATGGAAGATGAAATTAAAACCTTCCATGATAAATAAAAGTTAAAAGAATTTACAGCTAGAAAACCATCTCTTCAAAACATCCTCGGCAAAACATTACAGGAACAGGAAATGGAAAATAACAATGAAAACCAACAGTGGGAGCTAGGACAGTAAAGGGGGGGGGGGAAATAATCAAAGAGGAAAACAAACCATGTTTAGTAACAGAAATAAACAAATATGGCTGGAAGAACAACCCGTATCTCAATAATAACCCTAAATGTTAATGGCTTAAACTCACCAATTAAGAGACACAGGCTAGTAGAATGGACCACAAAACAAGACCCAACACTATGCTGCCTACAGGAGACGCATTTGATAGGAAAAGACATACATAGGCTGAAGGTGAAAGGTTGGGAAAAATCATATCACTCATATGGACTTCGGAAACAAGCAGGAGTGTCCATACTCATATCAAATAAAATAGATTTCAAGCCAAAGTTAATCAAAAGGGATAAAGAGGGACACTACATACTGCTTAAGGGAACCATACACCAACAAGACATAACAATCATAAATATATATGCCCCAAACAATGGTGCAGCTATGTTCATCAAACAAACTCTTCTCAAGTTCAAGAGTCTAATAGACCACCATACAATAATCATGGGAGACTTTAACACACCTCTCTTGCCACTGGACAGATCTTCCAAACAAAAGTTGAATAAGGAAACTATAGAACTCAATAACACAATTAATAACCTAGACTTAATTGACATATATAGAATATACCACCCAACATCAAGCAGTTACACTTTTTTCTCAGCAGCACATGGATACTTCTCAAAAACAGATCATATATTATGTCACAGGGCAACTCTTAGACAATATAAAGGAGTAGAGATAATACCATATATCTTATCTGATCATAATGGAATGAAACTGAAAATCAATGATAAAAGAAGGAAGGAAAAAGCATACATCACTTGGAGAATGAAAAATAGGTTACTGAATGATCAATGGGTTATAGAAGACATCAAGGAGGAAATTAAAAAATTCTTAGAGATAAATGAAAACACAGACACAACATATCGGAATCTATGGGACACATTGAAAGCAGTTCTAAGAGGAAAATTCATTGCTTGGAGTTCATTCCTTAAAAAAAGAAAAAACCAACAAATAAATGATCTCATACTTCATCTCAAAATCCTTGAAAAAGAAGAGCAAAACAACAGCAAAAGAAGTAGAAGGCAAGAAATAATGAAAATCAGAGCTGAAATTAATGAAATCGAAACAAAAGAAACAATTGAAAAAATTGACAAAACTAAAAGTTGGTTCTTTGAAAAAATAAACAAAATCGACAGACCCTTAGCCGTGCTAGCGAAGAGAAGAAGAGAGAGAACTCAAATTACTAGCATACGGGATGAAAAAGGCAATATCACAACAGACACTTCAGAAATACAGAAGATAATCAAAAATTATTTTGAATCCTTATACTCCAATAAATTAGAAGATAGTGAAGGCATAGATAAATTTCTTAAGTCATATGATCTGCCCAGATTGAGTCAGGAGGATATAGACAACCTAAACAGACCAATATCAATCGAGGAAATAGAAGAAACCATCAAAAGACTACCAACTAAGAAAAGCCCAGGACCGGATGGGTATACAGCAGAGTTTTACAAAACCTTTAAAGAGGAACTAATACCAATACTTTTCAAGCTACTTCAGGAAATAGAAAAAGAGGGAGAACTTCCAAATTCATTCTACGAGGCCAACATCACCCTGATACCTAAACCAGACAAAGACACTTCAAAGAAAGAAAACTACAGACCAATATCTCTAATGAACCTAGATGCAAAAATCCTCAATAAAATTCTGGCCACTCGGATACAAAAACATATCAAAAAAATTGTGCACCATGATCAAGTAGGATTCATCCCTGGGATGCAAGGCTGGTTCAATATACAGAAATCAATAAATGTTATTCACCACATCAATAGACTTAAAAATAAGAACCATATGATCATCTCGATAGATGCAGAAAAAGCATTCGACAAAGTACAACATTCCTTTATGTTCAAAACTCTAGAAAAACTAGGGATAACAGGAACATACCTCAATATTGTAAAAGCAATCTATGCTAAGCCTCAGGCTAGCATCATTCTGAATGGAGAAAAACTGAAGGCATTCCCTCTAAAATCTGGAACAAGACAAGGATGCCCTCTCTCTCCACTTCTGTTCAACATAGTTCTCGAAACACTGGCCAGAGCAATTAGACAGACGAAAGAAATTAAAGGCATCAAAATAGGAAAAGAAGAACTTAAATTATCACTATTTGCAGTGACATGATTCTATAACTAGCAGACCCAAAAGGGTCTACAAAGAAACTATTAGAGCTAATAAATGAATTCAGCAAAGTGGCAGGATATAAAATCAACACGCATAAATCAAAGGCATTCCTGTATATCAGCGACAAACCCTCTGAAATGGAAATGAGGACAACCACTCCATTCACAATATCTTCAAAAAAAATAAAATACTTGGGAATCAACCTAACAAAAGAGGTGAAAGACTTATACAATGAAAACTACAGAACCCTAAAGAGAGAAATAGAAGAAGATCTTAGAAGATGGAAAAATATACCCTGTTCATGGATAGGCAGAACTAACATCATCAAAATGGCGATATTACCAAAAGTTCTCTATAGGTTTAATGCAATACCAATCAAAATCCCAAAGGCATTTCTTGTAGAAATAGAGAAAGCAATCATGAAATTCATATGGAAAAATAAAAGACCCAGAATAGCAAAAACAATGCTAAGCAGGAAGTGTGAATCAGGCGGTATAGCGATACCAGACTTCAAACTATACTACAGAGCAATAGTAACAAAAACAGCATAGTACTGGTACCAAAACAGGCGGGTGGACCAATGGTACAGAATAGAGGACACAGAAACCAATCCACAAAACTACAACTATCTTATATTTGATAAAGGGGCTAAAAGCATGCAATGGAGGAAGGATAGCATCTTCAACAAATGGTGCTGGGAAAACTGGAAATCCATATGCAACAAAATGAAACTGAATCCCTTTCTCTCGCCATGCACAAAAGTGAATTCAAAATGGATCAAGGAGCTTGATATCAAATCAGAGACACGCCGTCTGATAGAAGAAAAAGTTGGCTACGATCTACATACTGTGGGGTCGGGCTCCAAATTCCTCAATAGGACACCCATAGCACAAAAGTTAATAACTAGAATCAACGAATGGGACTTACTCAAACTAAAAAGTTTTTTCTCAGCAAAAGAAACAATAAGAGAGGTAAATAGGGAGCCTACATCCTGGGAACAAATCTTTACTCCTCACACTTCAGATAGAGCCCTAATATCCAGAGTATACAAAGAACTCAAAAAATTAGACAATAAGAGAACAAACAACCCAATCAACAAATGGGCCAAGGACCTGAACAGACACTTCTCAGAGGAGGACATACAGTTAATCAACAAGTACATGAAAAAATGCTCACCATCTCTAGCAGTCAGAGAAATGCAAATCAAAACCACCCTAAGATACCATCTCACTCCAGTAGGATTGGCAGCCATTAGGAAGTCAAACAACAATAAGTGCTGGCGAGGATGTGGGGAAAAGGGTACACTTGTACATTGCTGGTGGGACTGCAAATTGGTGCAGCCAATTAGGAAAGCAGTATGGAGATTTCTTGGAAAGCTGGGAATGGAGCCACCATTTGGCCCAGCTATTCCTCTTCTTGGTCTATTCCCTAAAGACCTAAAAAGAGCATGCTACAGGGACACTGCTACATCGATGTTCATAGAAGCACAATTCACAATAGCAAGACTGTGGAACCAACCTAAATGCCCTTCAATAGATGAATGGATTAAAAAAAATGTGGCATTTATACACAATGGAATATTACTCTGCATTAAAAAATGACAAAATCATAGAATTTGCAGGGAAATGGATGGCATTAGAGCAGATTATGCTAAGTGAAGCTAGCCAATCCCTAAAAAACAAATGCCCAATGTCTTCTTTGATATAAGGAGAGTAACTAAGAACAGAGTAGGGACAAAGAGCAGGAGAAGAAGATTAACATTAAATAGGGATGAGAGGTGGGAGGGAAAGGGAGAGAGAAGGGAAATTGCATGGAAATGGAAGGAGACCCTCAGGGTTATACAAAAGTACATACAAGAGGAAGTGAAGGGAAAGGGAAAAATAATACAAGGGGGAGAAATGAATGACAGTAGAGGGGGTAGAGGGAGAAGAGGGGAGGGGAGGGGAGGGGAGGGGGGATAGTAGAGGATAGGAAAGGCAGCAGAACACAACAGACACTAGTATGGCAATATGTAAATCAATGGATGTGTAACTGATGTGATTCTGCAATCTGTATATGTGGTAAAAATGGGAGTTCATAACCCACTTGAATCAAAGTGTGAAATATGATATATCAAGAAATTTGTAATGTTTTGAACAACCAACAATAAAAAAATTTAAAAAAAAAGAAAATGATTCTCCCTTATAAAATAAAAAGTGAGTAGTTTTCTTATTGTAAACAACCCCATAAAATACTACTTTGATACAAAGTACAGCCACAAGAAAGCAAAAAGCCACGTATGCAAGATATAGTAAATAAACAAACCACATATTCAATTGGCCATTTTTATTTCCCATTAGTTATGGAGCCATCTTTAGAGTATATTCATAAAAAAGTCTTGCATAGGAAAGGTGAAAGTTTTCTAAATATTTAGTAACAAGATTTTACACAGTACTGTGAAAAGTCTAAGATTAGTAATAAGTATCAGAAGTAAAAGTGTAAATAAGAACTTCCAAAAAAGGAATATTTATTTGACTCCACTAATAAGAAAATATTCTCATACTTAAGGGAAATATTGAAGATCCATATCAGAACACAGTTAAATCCATTCAACCTTTTTAATGTCTGTGATTATATTCATGCTAACTGCATATACTTTTTACTACTGAAGTTGTGTTTAAGGAGTCATAATCAATAAATAATTCTTTTCATTTTATGAATTTCAGAGAAAACCATACATATACAACCTCCCACAATACTCCTTTAAGGTACAATTATCTTACAAACTGAATTCATATTGATACTGCTGAAGCATTGATTGCCAAATTGTATGCTCTTAGAGTAAACATAAATATTTAAGAAAGACACAAACATGTAAATATTAAGTGCCAAACAATATTCTTGAATAAAAAGGTACTCAGAGGCTGGAGTTGTGACTCAGAGCAGAACACTCCCCTATTATGCTTGAGGCACTAAGTTCGACACTCAGTACCACATAAAAATAAAATAAAAGTATTCAGTCTATCTACAACTAAAAATTAAATGTTTAAAAAATAATAAAAATGGTACTCAGTAATTGTGTCAGTATTTCTCCTCATTCAACTCAATGCTAAATCCTTAGTTTAAAAGATGATAGTCCCAGCTCCAATGTCATCTCTCCAAAAGTCTTTCTTTGATGACCTTGATGCTGTACCATATTTCATTAAAGCGTATCATTTTGGTTTTTATTTAATAATGAAAGGCTTAGTTTTAATAGTGATATTTAAAATTGGTTGTCACATAAGAAATTGTAGTATTAGATTTGAGAAGAGTGATAGGTATATAAGTAGAATCAAAAAAATTTGAATGACTAATTTAAACACAAAAATATTTCTCAAATAAAATTTAAAATAAAGTAAGACAATAGAGTGCACAATGACAAAATAAATATTGTCAAGTACCATAATATGTTACTAAGTCAGTAAAAAGAATCAAGAGGAAAGAATAGTCATTGTTGGGGGGAAGTAGAGTATTCCATAATATTTTACTTATGTCATTAATTTATTATTATAATTATGATAAATCTGACATTAATTATTTTTCAATAATGCAATATATTATTATTAAAACTAGAGTTTGAAGATCTTTTTGAAAAAAATCTCAATATCTTCTTACTTTTACAATTCATCTGTTTAATGGTTATAGAGTTATTTTATTTCATAGAAAAATAATCCTTGGTTTTGAGTCATATTTTCCACCTATGCTTTAAATTCTCTACCAATTATGTATTTTTATATTTATTTCTGCATAGCTACAATTTTTAGTGATTTTCAATATAAACTTCAATTGAATCATTCTGGTTAATTATGAAAAGTGTGTTTTGCTATTCAAGATTTGTTTGTGGTCAGGTTTGATCCCAAATAAACTTATATTTCCTTTTAAGTATCTTCCCTTTTTTGTTTCCACATGGGAAAATTAATATTAATTCACTTTAAAACTTTAAAAATTTCAATGATTTTTAAATATTTTTATATTTTATTAGTTATGATAATTATTGTGTACTTATCATTTTGCATGATTCTTCCATTTTTAGATAATATGAAAATAGAAGTTTGTTTTACTTTGTTATTCTCATAAGTATAGATTTTAATAACTCTTCTAAAAACTAAATATATATATTTTGGAAATTTTATATAATAGAAACTGGTGTGATTGCTTTTAAATTTTCCGTGATATAGTTACATTGAACAATAATCAGAACATCTCTTTCTCAACAATATATTTTACATATTTTACTCAAATTTCCTTCTGTTTTGTGTTTGTAACTGAATAATTTCATCATATTTTTTCTTGCTATAAAATCATTTTATGAAGTCTTTCCTTATAAAGCACATCTCTTAATCTCCAGATAAACTTTATAACTTCTTAAAGAATATGAATTCCTTTCTTCCATTTAAGATAAAGTCTTCCCCGGACATAGCATTTCAAACTGATCTTATAAAGCCCTTGTGTAAGGAAATATTGTCTCATCTAATTTATTTTTCATTTGAGTGCTTACATAGCTTAGGAATTTGCAGCTGTTTACATGGTATATTTGCAAAAAACAAACCTTCATATAGCTGCTCATTACTAGTCCTTCTGTTCATAATGTTGTTAATTTTCTTAAAGAAATATTTTTGTCACTTTCAAATGTAAATTAATATCCAGAAAAATGTTAGCTGAGAACCACGTATTTGCTTATCCAGCTTGCTCAACTATGCCCTTCTTCCTATGTAATGTGCAGGTGTTTTACTGTCTGCTTGCTTATTTGTTTATTTATTTTCTTCTTATATGAAAATGTTTGGAATAACATGTCATATTTAAGAATAACTCAAGTGCAACATCTCATCTTCTTATTTTTGTGTGTGCTTTTTTGTGTGTTTGTCTTCATACCTGTACTTTGGATAATAATGATCATTACATTCCACCATCATTAATTATCCCATACGCCCTCCCTCCCTGTCCAACCCCTCTGCCCTACCTAGGAGTTGGAGGGGGAAGGAGGGTGTATGGGATAATTAATGATGGTGGAATATATTCTATTCCTCCCATGCTCCCTCTGCTTATCCCACTATGAATCAGCCTCTTTATATCAAAGAAAGCATTTAGCATTTGGTTTTTTGGGAATGGCTAACTTCACTTAGCATTATCTTCTCCAACTCCATCCATTTACCTGCAAATGCCATAATTTTATTCTCTTTTTATGTTGAGTAATATTCCATTGTGTGTAAATGTCACATTTTTTTTATCCTTTCATTTATCGAAGGGCATCTAAGTTTAGCTATTTACAGTTTAGCTATTGTTAATTTTGCTGCTAGAAACATTGATGTGGCTGTGTCCCTATAGTATGCTGTTTTTAAGTCCTTTGGGTATAGACTGAGGAGAGGGATAGCTGGGTCAAATTGTGGTTCCATTCCCAATTTTTCAAGAAATCTGCATAATGCTTTCCATATTGGCTGCACCAATTTGCAGTCCCACCAGCAGTGTATGAGTAGTACCTTTTTCCCTGCATCATTGCCAACACTTATTGTTGTTTGTATGCATAACATCTGCCATTCTGACTGGAGGGAAATGAAATCTTAGAGTGGTTTTGATTTGCATTTCTGTAATTGCTAGTGATGATGAACATTTTTTAATGTATTTGTTGGATGATTGTACATCATTTTCTGAGAAGTGCCTCTTCAGGTCCTTGACCCAATTTTGATTGGGTTATTTGTTTTTTTGGTGTTTAGTTATTTAAGTTCTTTATATACCCTAGTGATTAGTGCTCTATCTGATGTGTGAGGGGTAAAGATTTGCTCCCAAGATGTAGGCTCTCTATTCACCTTACAGATTGTTTCTTTTCCTGGGACGAAGCTTTTTAGTTTGAGTCCATTCCATTTATAGATTCTTGATTTTAATTCTTGTGCCACAGGAGTCTTATTAAGGAAGTTGGGGCCTAATTCCACATGATGGAGATTAGGGCCTACTTTTTCTTCTATTAGACACAGGGTCTCTGGTTGTTTTTCTAGGTCCTTGATCCATTTTGAGTTTTGTGCATGGTGAGAGATAAGGGTTTGATTTCATCTTGTTCATATGGATTTCCAGTTTTCCCAGCACCATTTGTTGAAGAAGCTATCTTTTCTCCAATGCATGTTCTTGGCACCTTTGTCTAATATAAGATAATTGTAGTTTTATGGGTTAGTCTCTGTGTCCTCTATTCTGTACCATTGGTCTACAAGTCTGTTTTGGTGCCAATACCATGCTATTTTTGTTCCTATTTTCTGTAGTATATTTTCAGGTCTGGTGTAGTGATGCCACCTGCTTCACTCTTCCTGCTAAGGTTTACTTTAGCTATTCTGGATCTCTTATTTTTCCAGTTGAATTTCATGATAGCTTTTTCTCTTTCTATGAGGAATGTCATTGGAATTTTTATCGAAATTGCATTAAATCTATATAGTGTTTTTGGAAGTATGGTCATTTTGATAATATTAATTCTGCCTATTCAAGAGCAAGGTAGATCTTTCCATCTTCTAAGGTCTGCTTTGATTTCTTTCACTAAATGTCTGTAATTTTCAGTATATAGAGCATTCACCTCTTTCATTAAGTTGAATCCTCAATTTTTTTTTTTAGGCTTTTGAGAATGGAGTAGTTTTCCTCATTTCCCTTTCTGAGGATTTTTCACTGATATACAGAAATGCCTTTGATTTATGGGTGTTGATTTTAAATCCTGCTACTTTGCTGAACTCATTTACTAGTTCTAGGAGTTTTCTGATGGAAATTTTAGGGTCTTGCAGGTATAGAATCATATCATCTGCAAATAGTGCCATTTTGAGTTCTTCTTTACCTATTGGTATCCCTTTGATTTCTTTCATCTTTCTAAATGCTCTGGCCAGTGTTTTAAGAACTATGTTAAATAGAAGTGGTGAAAGAGTGCATCCCTGTCTTGTTCCAGTTTTTAGAGGGAATGCCTTCAGTTGATCTCCATTCAGAATGATGTTGGCCTGGGGCTTAGTTAGCATGGATAGCCTTTATGATGTTGAGATATGTTCCTATTATCCCCAGTTTTTCTAGTGTTTTGAACAAAAAAGGTGCTGTGTTTTGTCAAATGCCTTTTCTGACTCTATTGAGATGATCACATGGTTCTTATCTTTAGGTCTATTGATGTGATGAATCACATTTATTGATTTCCGTATGTTGAACCAAACTTTCATCCCTGCATGAATCCTGCTTGATTATGGTGCATCATCTTTTTAGTATGTTTTTGTATTCAATTTTCCAGAATTTTATTGAGAATTTTTGTATCTATGTTCATTAGAGATATTGGTCTGAAGTTTTCTTTTTTTGATGTGTCTTTGCCTAGTTTTGGAATCAGAATGATGTGTCCTCATAGAATGAGTTTGGAAGTGCTTCCTATTTTTCTATTTCCTGAAATAAATTGGAGAGTATTGGTATAAGTTCTTCTTTAAAGTTCTTGTAGAACTTGGCTGTGTATTCATCTGGTCCTGGGCTTCTCTTGGTTGGTAGACTTTTGATGGTGTATGCTATTTTGTCACTTCAAATTGTATATATCATCCTGTTTCAATTTGGGCAAATTATATGACTCTAGAAATTTGTTGATGTCTTTGATATTTTCTATTTTATTGGAGTACAGTTTTTCAAAATAATTTCTAATTATCTTCAGTATTTCTGTAGTGTCTGTTGTGATATTTCCTTTTTCATCATGTATGTCAATAATTTGAGTTTTCTCTCTCCTTCTCTTTGTTAGCATGGCTAAAGGTCTGTCCATTTTATTTATTTTTTTAAAGAACCAACTTTTTGTTCTGTCAATTTTTTCAATTGTTTCTTTTGTTTTAATTTCATTTATTTCAGCTCTGATTTTAATTATTTCCTGTCTTCTCCTGCTTTGGGTTTTGATTTGTTCTTCTTTTTCTAGGGCTTTGAATTATATTGCTAAGTCATTTATTTGTTGATGTTTTTCTTTTTTTAAGGAATGAACTCCATACAATGAACATTCTTCTTAGAATTGTTTTCATAGTGTCCCAGAGATTTTGATATGTTGTATCTGTGTTCTCATGCACCTCTAAAAACTTTTGAATCTCCTCCTTGATGTCTTCTGTAACCCATTGTTCATTTATAGCATATTATTTATAGTCTCCAGGTGTTGGAGTAGGTTTTATTTCTTATTTTATCATTGATTTCTAATTTCATTTCATTATGATCTGATAGAATTCACGGTAGTATCTCTACTTTTTATATTTGCTGAGAATTGCTTTGTGGCATAGTATATGGTCTATTTTAGAGAAGGATCCATGTGCTGCTGTGAAGAAATTATATTCTCTTGTTGAAGGTTGAAATATTCTATATATGTCAGTTAAATCTAAGTCATTGATTGTATTATTGAGTTCTATACTTTCTTTGTTCAGCTTTTGCTTGGAAGATCTATCTAGTGATGAAAGAGGTGTGTTAAAGTCATCCAAAATTATCGTGTTGTGGTCTCTTTGACTCTTGAACTTGAGAAAAGTTTGTTTGATGAACATAGCTGCTCTCTTGTTTGGGGCATAATTGTTAAGTCTTGTTGGTGTATGGTTCCCTTGAGTAGAATGTAGTGTCCTTCTTTATCCTTTTTGATTGAGTTTACTTTGTAGTCTAGTTTATTTGATATGAGAATGGAAACTCCTGCTTGCTTCCTCAGTCCATGTGAGTGGTATGACTTTTGTCAACCCTTCCCCCTTAGTCTGTGAATGTCTTTTTCTATGAAATGAGACTCTTGCAGGCAGCATACAAAATTGGGTCTTTTTTTAAAAACCCAATCTGCTAGTCTATGTCTTTTGATTGGTGAGTTTGGGCCATTAACATTCAGGGTCATTATTGAGACATGATTTATATTCCAAGGCATTTTTGTTTATTTTTGGTATTTAACATGACTTGGTTTCTTCTCTGATTATATTTTCCTTTAGTGTAATCCCTCCCTCTGCTGATTTTCATCATTGTTTTTCATTTCCTCTTCTTGGGATATTTTACTCAGGATGTTCTGTAATGCAGGCTTTCTAGTTGTAAATTCCTTTAACTTTTGTTTACATTGGAATGTTTTATTTCATCCTCAAATCTAAAGCTTAGTTTTGCTGCATATGAGATTCTTGATAGGCATGCATTTTCTTTCAGAGCTTGGTATATATTGTTACACCATCCCCTGGCTGTGAGGGTCTGGGTTGAAAACTCTGCTTAGGTATGAATTGGTCTCCCCTTATATGTGATCTGATTTCTCTCTCTTGCAGCTTTTAAGATTTTATCCTTATTCTGTATGCTAAGTGTTTTCATTATAATCTTCCTTGGTGTAGATCTGTTGTAATTTTGCACATTTGGTGTCCTGCAAGCCTCTTGTATTTGGTTTTCCAATTCATTCTTCATGCTTGGGAAAGTTTCCGATATTATCTCATTGAAGAGATTGTGCATTTCTTTAGTTTAAAACTCTGTGCCTTCCTCTATCCCAATAACTCTTGGATTTAGTCTTTTGATGCTGTTCCAAAATTCTTGGATCTTCTGTTTCTGGTTTCTAACTTTCTTTACTGTGTAATCAACTGTATTTTCTAGATTTTATAATTTGTCTTCATTATCTGATGTTATTTCACCAAATGATCTAGTCTGTTGGTTATGCTTTCTGTTGAGTTTTTTATTTGATTTATTGTATCCTTAATTTCAAGGATTTCTGACTTTTTCTTTCAGGGTCTCTATCTCTCTCTTGAAGTAATTTTTTGCTACCTGTATTTGTCTCTTATCTCGTTGTCAGAGTGAAGAACTTTTGCTTGTATTTTCTCATTTAGGTCATGCTTTAATTCACAGATTATTTTAATTATGAACCTTCTGAACTTCTTCTCTGACATTTCATCAACTTCACTGTCCATGGGTTCTGTTATTATAGTGTCCTCGTTTGTTTGGGGCACTTTCCTCCCTTATTTTTTCATGTTGTCTACGTGTTTTCCTTTCTTTTTTTTATTATTGGTTGTTCAAAACATTACAAAACTCTTGACATATCATATTTCATACATTTGATTCAAGTGGGTTATGAACTCCCATTTTTACCCTGTATACAGATTGCAGAATGTGTCTTCCTTTCTTGCAGAGTGGATCTGAGTTATTATAGTTTCTTCCCTATGTTCTTATAGTACCTGTGCAGGTTGTTTGTGCCTCACCTTGGTGATGGGCTTCCAGACCCTGATGGTGTCCCTCAATGAATACTACTGCATCCTGTGTCTGGGACCTGAGTAAATTGGAGTGGATGGACCTGGGTTGTTGGGCTTGACCTCCCATGGTAGTCTGCTGATAGGAAGGGGTGGTCCTGTGCCAAAGGTTAGGCTCTGGCAGTATCTGCCCTGCTGGGGTAAGGGTGAACTTGGCCTACTGAGAGCCTGGAACCCACTTGGGCTCCTGTGGCAGTCTGGGCCATCTCATCTCCCACAGTAATCTACTGGACACATCTCATGTTCTTGACAAATTTCTTTTTCTGTGTTGATCAAATTTTTGTCACTGATAAATACCTGAGATAAACAGCATATAAGAAGGCAAAGGTTTATTTGGATTCATAGCTTCCAAGGTTTCCATCAATGGAAACTTGATTCTATCATTTGAGACCAGAGGCAGCATAGTTCAACATGGTAGGTAATGCCTATTCAACCTTGTGGTGACCAAAGCAAAAATATCAGAAAGGATGTAGCCAAGATCCCAGTAGCTCTTTTGAGGGCATGGCCCCAATGACCTATTTTCCTTTTCACTAGACCCAATCCCTTAAAGGTTTCACTACATCCATGAAATGCCAACTTTGAAGACCAAGCTCTTAATATGTGGGGCTGTGGGTGTCATTATAAATCCCACCTATAGCACTCTTTCAGGAAATTTACATCATGAAAGAATGAGAAAAATTATCTTCCTCCTCCTCCTCCTCCAATTCTTCTTCTTCTTCTTCTTCTTCTTCTTCTTCTTCTTCTTCTTCTTCTTCTTCTTCTTCTTCTTCTTCTTCTTCTTCTTCTTCCACTTATTCTTAATCTTTTTCTTCTTTGTACCAGGTATTAATCCTAGGGGTGTTTAACCACTGAGCCACATCCCCAGCCCTTTTTTATATTTTTATTTAGAGGCAGGCTTTTAATGCATTGCTTAGGGCCTCACTATATTGCTGAGGTTGGCATTGAATTTGAAATTCTTCCACCTCAGCCTCCATCGCCCTAGTATTGGATATTATCATGGAACATTCAGTTAGGATAAATGAATATCTCCTTGTGGAGTTTAAGAGAATGGGATAAGTTCTGGAACCAAGAACATTAGACTTACTTGGTCTTAATTTAAAACTTAAAATTCTAATTTAGCTTGTTACCTATAGAGCAGAAACTAATAATTGAACTGGAGAAGTCTTCTAGGATCTAAAGGTGACTGCCTATTAAAACAAGAAAACAACACTCAGTCCTACCATCCCATTGAACTGAATTCTACAAACCCAAAGAATCATGAAACAGATAATTCAAAAAAAGAAAGAAAGAAAAAACAGAAAGAATAAGGTACATGAATAACTTTATTTTAGGCAGTATGACCTATTCTTAACTTCTGATCTACAAAAATGTAGGGCAATTTATTATATATTTATGAGTTATTTTATTTCATATATTTGGTACCATGGATTGAAACCAGAGGTGATTAACCACTGAGTCACATGCCTAGCCCTTTTATTTATTTTTTATTTTTATTTTTTTATTTTTGAGACAGGGTCTCAATAAGTTGCTTAGGGCCTTGGTAAATTGCTGACACTGGCTTTGAGCTTATAATCCTCCTGCCTTAGCCTCCGAAGTGTTTGGGATTTACAGGCATGTGTCACCATACATGGCTGTATGTAAATTATTTTTAAAACTTCTTGAAAAATTATACTTCATTATTTACTATATCAAAGTCATATCACCAGTCATTTCTCACTAAAAGATGCAAGTAGTTCACTTTTCTGTCAGAATAAACTTTGAATTTCTTAAAATAACATTCTTAGTCATTCACAGACTTATACCTGAAGATCAATTTTCATCTTTTCACATTCTTTTCTATTTGCATTCTAGATTCCTATTATTTTGTGGAACCTCTTGGTTGTTCACGCTAGGCTTCAACTATTAATTTACCTGGGTTTGTAGAATTCAGTTCCATGGCATGGTAGAACTGAGTTTTGTTTTCTTCTTTTCAAACTATCATGCTTTTGGGTATTGTTTTCTGAGCACCAAAATGTGTTTCATTATAAGTTTTTGCCTAATCCCTGCTATCTCTTGTCCTGTTTATTTCCTGATCTAAATTTCCCTTACAATTTGGATACTTTCTTTAATTAAGACATTTACATAAAGCCTGGTTTCATGACCATTTGGAAAAATCAATCTCACTGTAAATCTAGTCACTATTTTTATGAGAGTTTTTTTTTGTTTGTTTGTTTGTTTTTTAATAGGAATACATTGGATGTATAAAGCAGGATTAGTTTAGAGAGATACAATTTAATTTTTTGATATCCACTAAGTACTTTAGATTTTTAACATATATGTAGAAGTATTATAAGGCATGCCATATGCTATTTAAATAAATTTGAATGTTTACTAAATCATTATTCTGTATTTCTGAAGCAATATTTGAACCAATGTTCTAACTTTATAAACTTCATCCTAAAAATGAGTAAAATGCTAGAAAATAAATTTGAATAATTAAAAAAATACCAATATCATTTGAATTTAATCATAAAAATGTTGTAAATAATTAAGATATATTACATTAAAAATTGGGGGTTTTCTCAAATTGGAAGCATATTTTTTTCCAGAGAGGAAAAACAGTGTACACTTAATCTTTTATTTCCTAATACTCTTCATGTTAGATAAATAAGCCTAAGAGTATCCCATATTTTTTTTCATTTATGTGTTTCATATATAAAAATATAACATTGCTTTTATAAAATTGTGATTCTTTTGTTCTGTTATACAAAGAACTAATGAGAAAAGAAGAAATATAAGAAATAAAAATAAACTACATCATTCTCCACTGAGTTTGGTGGGAAGAAAGATACATTCTGTAATTAGTATAAATCAACAGAGAGTGTTGGCTTCTTACAGTATTCTTATAAATGTCTTGAATATTTACATTGAGTTTCAAATTTCTTTCAAAATTATTCTCTTCAGCCTCTGGAATTTTCAAATTTATTCCTCTCAAAATCTCGTTATTTCTCCCACTCTCATTATTTCTCCCATTATTAGATAATGATGTATTAAAGGAGAATCCAGATTTTATAGCACTAAAATTTTCCCTTTATATCCAGATTAGAAAAATGCTTATTCTAATGAGGAACGGGATAATATAAAATTTGGGAAAGTCGTTATAATCATTAAATGCCATCAAAATTTTATCTCCTGTCAATAATTTATAGAATGTGAATTTTTCATTGAGGCTGCAATGAAATAAATAAAATAAGTGAAAGAAAAGCAGAAAAATAATAGCAGGATATTTTCTAGTTCTGAGACGGTATCCCTCTGATATTTTGAATTATCATATGAATGAATAGAGTAAAATTCCAGGGAAATCAATTTATGCTTTTGAAATATTTATGCCTTGCATCAAGTATATTTTCTGGGTAATTTTAATTGAATATGTGAAATACCCCCAAAAAATGAAATGAAAAAGGGTGAAAATGTATAATTTTCTGATTCATGGAAAAGAAACCAAGTACTCTCCAGAATTTATTGAGCATATGAAATAAATACACAGAGATTATACAAAGCACAGAAACACACAAAATCAGAGAGATGTGGGGATTATAGCATGTCTGTTTTTGTGAGTTATATTAGGTGGGTTAAATTTTTCTAGAAATTTGCTTGGTACCATTTTATACAGAGGCATAATGAAGATCAGACTGAATTTTTGACTGATTACTTGAAAGTGCATGATGACGTGTATAGGGTAAAACTAAAAGCAAGAAAACAGATGGAATTAGCACTCAGGAAATTATCTAGAAAGGTTTATAAAGTAGTCAAGTGTGAATGAGAAGGGAACATCAGTGAACATAGAAAGGAGAGAAAGCATTCAAGAACTATTAAGAAAATTTTTATTTGGAGACAGAAAAATCTTCAAGAAAAAAATCCTTGATATCTGTCCTGAACTATATGAACAGTAATATATTTAGCAATAAAGAAAATAAGAATTCAGAACAGTTGGAAGTAAAAAAAAATGATGAATTCTGTTTTATACATCAGATTTTCAGTGCTTCCATATTATTCAAATGGTGATGAGAAGAAATAGAATTTAGAAATGTGAGTTCACCAAGATCAATTTTGGAAACAATTAACCTGTTAGTGATAGTAGGAGTTTTGGATGTAGATAAAATCTCTTAGGATTTGGATCAAAATCAAGAATAATATGAGGTCAAGGATGAAGCTGTGTTCTATCATTATGTTTAAATGACAAGACTAATGGTAATTTGAAAATGAAATAATGAAATAACTGAAATAGGGATAAAAGCACAATAGCAGTGATAGCAGCACACTTCTAACACTAGGTGGAGCTCAATGTTCCTCTTTACTATTATATATCGTGGGGGGTGGGTCAAGTTAAAGGCAATGTTGTTTTCTGCACAAGAAATGGACAGTCTCCATTTTGCTCTATGATTTTGTTTGTTTTTCTTTTATATCCTAGGGATGTAATCTTAGGCAAAGATGTTGTTATCTTTAGTCCTAGGATTTAGGATAAGTGATACCCAGTTGAGCCCTAGGCATTAAGGCAAACCATCTCCAGGCCCCCAACTCTTGCTTTCCTTAACCTTCATCATCACTACTTTCCCAAAATTGATATCTGGACCACCTGCATCATAATGAGCTAATCCAAACACCAGTCTGCTGACTGAGAACAGAGTGGGTGGAGTGGTGTTCTGGTAAACTGCAAACAGGTATCACTTGTAATCCTTTTGCTTGGTAAAGTTTGGAAGAATTAATTCAGGTAAAATATGCAGTCATGGGCCTAAGGAAATGTGACCATGAATTCCAAGGTCTAAGTCAACCTGGTTCAATGTGATAGCCAGTAGCCAGTAGCCACTAGCCACTAGCAACTTGTAGCTATTGAATACACTGATATGATCACTTGTGTTTAAGAACAGAATTTATAATTGAATGCAGTAAAATTAAATTAAATTTAAAATTAGAATCTGATACATGTGTCAATAAAATTTTAGTTATATTTGTAACAACATGGTTATGTGTGACTATTTTTCAGTATAAATTTAATACAACTTAGATACAATCAAGTATTTCTGATAAAAAAAATCTAGCATCTATATGGATGGTGTGCTGGATTGATGATTGTGCTCTGTTTAAGTTCACACTTGGTGTTGAAGCTTTAACACACAAAAAAAGCATATAAAATAGGGGTTGGGGTTGTGGATCAGCAGTAGCGTACTTGCCTGGCATGCGTGAGGCAGTGGGTTCGATTCTCAGCACCACATTAAATAAATAAATTGTGAACAAATTCTTACCACACGCTCATCAGATAGAGCACTAATCTCTAGAATATATAAAGAATTCAAAAATCTTAATGCCAAAAAACATATAACCCAATCAATAAATGGGTCAAGGAACTGCAAATCCATAATACTCTAAGATTTCATCTCTTTCCAGTCAGAATGGTAGCTATTAAGAGTACAAACAACAAGAAGTATTGGCGAGGATGTGGGGAAAAAGGCACACTCATACATTGCTGGTAGGACTGCAACATGGTACAGTCAGTATGGAAAGCAGTATGGAGAATCCTTGGAAAACTGGGAATGGAACCACCATTTGACCTAGCTATCCCTCTCCTCGGCCTATACCCAAAGGCCTTAAAAACAGCACACTACAGGGACACAGCCACATCAATATTTCTAGCAGCACACTTCACAATAGCTAAACTGTGGAACCAAACCTAGATGCTCGTCAGTAGATGAATGGATAAAGAAATGTGGTATACATATACAATGGAATATTACTCAGCATTAAAAGAGAATAAAATCATGGCATTTACAGGTAAATGGATGGAGCTTAAGAATGTAATGCTAAGTGAAATTACCCAATCCTCCCAAAACAAATGCCAAATGATTTCTCTGAATTAAGGATGCTGATCCATAATATGCTGAGGGGTAGGGGAATTAAATGAACTCTAGATAGGGCAAAGGGGTAAAGGGGAGGGAAGGGAAGGGATAACATAGGGGTAGGAAAGATAGTGGAATGTGATGGTCATTATTATCCTAAGAAATGTAAGAAGACACAAAGGATGTGACTCTACTTTGTACACAACCAGAGATATGAAAAATTGTGCTCCATATGTGTAATATGAATTGTAATGAATTCTGTTGTCATATATAACAAATTAAAATTTAAAAAAAATAACTAAAATAAAAAAATAAAGGGACTATGAACAACACACACACATATATCAAAGACCTTGTTAATGACTTTTATGTTATTTATTGAAATTATAATATTTTAACCATTTTGAGAAAATAATTTTATGTTAAAATAATATATCATACAGACAATATATATTTATATTACATATTGTATAATATGATGCATTTTAATACATATTATACATAAAATGTTCACAGATAAAATAAATTATAAATATATTTATATGTGATATATAAACAAAATACATTATAATTATTTTTCACTTTAGACTTTTTAAACATGATTACTAGAAATTTAAAACAGCATAAGTGTATCTCATTTTATTTCTATTAAACAGCATGGGAGTAACCAAAGGGAATATCATATGTTAGATTTATCTTGCTACATAACAAATTACTAAAAATTTAGTGAGGTTAAAAATATATATGTGTCTCTCAGAGTTTTCATGGTTTAGGAGTCTGGGTATAGTTTAGCTCTCTCTTCTCTGTAGGGTCTCACAATCTCTTTTTCTGGACATGGTAGATTTTCATGGAAAGGCTCCTGGAAGGGAATTCCTGTTCAGGTTGTTAGCAGAATTCATTCCAGTGTGGTTGCAATGTTGAAACCTGCAGCTCCCACAGGCAGCCTGCAGTTCTCTCCCATGAGGCATCTCCATAGTCAGTTCACAACCTAGCTGCTTGCTTGTTGAAGGTCAGCAAATAGCAAAAGTGATTCAAGTGACAGATTTATGTAATATAACATCATTAATGGGAGTTATATCTCAACAGCTTGTCATAAATTGTCACTTAATCATGAAAGAGACATCTTCTTACATTGCCATCTTCTGTGATGAAGAACAAATCTCAATTACATTTCAAGAATAAAGAATTACAAAATTCATGGACATACGTAGGCAGACATTGTTTGAGAGGGAGCACCATAGGGTATGTCTGCCACACATGTGCAGTTTTACATGTCTATCCCTGTCAATGGTGGACCATATTTTCAGTTAGTGTACAGAGCACTATTTTTGTTCAGTTTTCATGAGGTTAATTAAATTTAATACTTCTCTTGGAACAAATCTACATTACTTGAATGGAAATCAATTATATAAAGAAAAAATAGTATTCAGCAAAGCTCTAAGTAGCTATTCCATTTGTTTATATGATGATGATAGCTGAAAAGGTAGTATAATACTGTAAGACAATTTCTAGCTTGAAATATTGCTTTTGCTGATGGAAAAGTAAAGACCACTTCTCTTAGGGAAATCTAGGTCAACTCAAATTATGGGTATGCTTTAGTAGTATACTCACTTTAAACTTACAGTTTAGGTGAGTTCATTTTAATATAAAATAGAAAAAAATTATAGAAAATTAATAACTTTAAGAAAGTATCCCTCTCTTAACACTCTTTTGCAGAGAGTCCCTTGATGCTAATACAACTTTCCTAGGAGTACAATTATATTGTTAGAGCAAAATCGTGCATAATTAGTAGGATGATTTTACTTTGAACAATCAAGGGACCTGTGGCCTTTGTCAAATATTTGAACAACCCTTAAACAACCCTTGAACAGATATAGATTCGAGAAGTAGGAAGATAAACAGAATCAGAAGAAGGACTGGGTCTTTGTTTACTGAAAATATAAACTTTCTTAGAGATATTTCAGTAATTTCTAGTGTCTCTAGAGAAAATGAAAATCCTATTAGCTAAGGACATGTGGATCATTTGCATATATAATGTATATGCAAATACATGTGCATGTATTTTTACCAGGAACTAAGAGATTAGTAATTTGTATTTCTGGTACTAATACAGCTTATTCTTGGGTGGAAATGTCATAGAAGGCCAACTTCTAGGACAACACTGGGCAAGACTGAATAAAAATAAGAGGGAATTCCAGATAACAAAATAACACAGTGAAATGAATAGTTATTGAACTAAAATAGTAATACATAATATGTCAAGTGGAAAGGAGTGTTCTTCATATTGCATCCCAATTGAAAATTTGTCTTACTTCCATATAATACTCTAGCTACTCTTCATCTTAACAAAGGCAATGATGGACTTAATTTATTTTTGAAAATCTACTATGAAATTATGAAGATTTAATAATTATTTTATTTCATATCTTCATTTCTGATACCAAATAAATTAAATGGTTAACAGAATACTATAAAATTTATGACCATAGTTTAATAAACATTATTAGTAATGCAAATTCAGAATATATTTAACTTAGATCAGTTATACCTGAGTATATGTCAACATTTATTAAGAACAAAATAGGGAAAATTAAAATTAGAAGCAGAAAGAATATTATTATATCTTTGCAGTTACTCTCTCTTTAGTTATTTATTTTGATTTTTTAAAATGAGTATCTGAAAGAAGGTCCTTAGAACAACACAAATATTTGTAGGAAAAAAGTACATGCATTTTTACCAGGTACTAAGAACACAGAACTAATGAATAATAGAAAAACAATCAGAGTTACAATTAGCTTCCATACTACTCTCAAGGAACTATGTTATATACCAAAAAGCATAATGAGCTATATTCCATCTGAGAGTATAACATTACATTGATGTTTCACATTTCAAAGACATTTATTTAGTTCTCTTTTCTGATTAAATGAAAACAATCTCACCAAATCTTCAGAACTTTCTCTAAGATATCCATTTGCCAACATAATAGTGAAGGTTGAAATTACATAGAGAATTGGTAGTTGAAGACACCTTTTTATAGGAAACTGTCACAGTGGTATTTACTTTTCACCAGTTTGAACATGGGTCCATGATTAACTGCACTCAGTGAGTAGCTGTGGTTGGGATGTTGAAGACCCTCAAGACATATATGTTAAAGGCTTGGTTCCCAGGGTAGTATGTTTGGGAGGTGGTTCAAGTTTTGAGAAGAAGGGCTTATTGGAAGGTCTTAGGTTACTGGGCATTCCCCCAAAGGAGATTGTGGGCCCTGGCCCCTACTTGAGAGCTTCCTAGCTCATTAGGTGAGCAGCTTGCTCTGCCTTTTGCTCATGTCATCATCATGTACTTCACTTTCTAGAGGAACAAAACAAGCGGTCCCTGCTTCTTGGATTAGAACCTCCAGAACCAATAAATAAATAAATAAATAAATAAATATTTTGTCTTTATAAGTTATTTATCTCAGGTATTTTATTAAAGTGATGGAAAGGTGGTTAATAGAATGATTGGTCTATTATTTTTAAATTATTTTGTTGATAATCTGGGGGATGCCAGCAATTACAATCTGCTTAAAAAGGTGAAAAATAATCACACTAACTGAAAATTATATTGTCATAATACAACCGGTCATGTGCAGTGCTACATTGTTTTATATGCTTATTATTTCTTTTATCTATTACTGTAAAATTTAGGGGCATAAAATTAGTGTCATAAAAACTTAGTGGCAGAAAACAATAGTGCTATTATTTTTCATAATCTGGTTTGGCAGGAACTTGATCAGGTATTGGCTAGGTTAGTATGTTTCTTTTATCAGCTAGGACCCTCAATAGGCTACAGTAAACTGAGGGCTAAGCTGGGCTGGCACAATGCTAGAAGACTCTACTCTCTGCTGATTTAGTGCTCCTCCATAAAGTCTCTCCATGTGGTCAGCTTGTATTACCTCACAGCATGTTGCTCTCAGGGTATTTAAATTTACTTTATGACAACTGGATTCACTAGAAATTAGTCATAATATGGATTTCTTTTAAGTCTGGAAACAGTCACAGTATCACTTCCACTATGTTATTTTTGCCAAAATGACTTCAGAGTTAAAATCCGAGTTATTCAATCTTATTAAAATGCTAGAAAAAAAAAAAGAAATCCCTGAATGATTCGATTCCTCCCTTTCTGCCTGACTCTACAACCTGTTTTATTTTCTTCCTTCCCAGTAAGTTCTGGAATTGACATTTTTAGACCATTTCTCCAAAAGAGAGTTTTTGCCTTCTACAGAATTCAGGCTCATTTCCTTAGGCTGAGAATGTTTGCGTGAGATACCCACATAGAGGCTGCTGTTTCTTTCTTTCAAAGCCTGACACAAATAGTATCTGTAGAATGCCATCTGTGACCTCCTTATTTTAGTAGCTAAGTCATTCAGAATTTTATTACCATCTTTTTATTTGTCATTTTTCACTATTTATACTTAGGTCTTTATTTACATCTGTAAAATATGTAGTTCAGGTGTCTGTTCACTTATTAATTGTCTTTCTTGTCAGAACATAAGCATCAGAAAGGAACAACATTGATTTCTTTAAAAAATTTCTGTCTAAAACATAAGAAGCACACTTTGCATATGAAAAGTCTTTTCTTAATAAATATTTGTTTAATGAAGAAAGTACAAAAAGGGTCATAGTAATTTAATTTCAAGTAAAAAAAAATTCTAAAACCGAATGAGTAGAATAAAGCTGACAAGTTTGCGTGCAGATAACGTCTAGAAGGCTCAGAAGAATTTTATCCTTACCTTGTATTTTTGGATGATGGTATTATAGTGATTTTGTTATTTTTTTCTTTTCCAATTTAAAATAAAATTACACGTGTACTTACACCAGCTGATATAGGACAACATTTTAAAGACATAATTTAATTTTAAACCTTTTTCAGTAAAATATATTGCTTCTGATTTAATTCAAATTTTTTCTTATGTTATTCTTATGCCATAGATTCCTTGTGTACCATTGTGAACTTCCATGGATTATTTTTCAGTTAAATCTGTTTTTCTAGTGCATGCAAGGAACACATGCTAAGGTTTCATGTAAATTAAAGCTAATTACATTTGATCAATATATTAGTTTTCTTTGAGGATACATTCAAGTAATTGTAGAAATGATACAGAAAATTAAAACTCACACTTCCTCCTCAGCTATTTAGTAAAAATGGATCACATAAATGTTAAATTTGTGCTGTTCTGCTGACATTGAATCTTAAAGAAAGCCCCTATGCTATTAAGCCAAAGTTAAAAGAGTAGAGCTAAAGAAATTTCTCTATTGTATGAGAAATGTGAGCTTTGCAGAAAGTAAATTGGCTAAGAGAAATTCAATGAGGTGCTTTCTAAAATGAGGAGATAGAGTAAAGAGAGGGCTTTGTAGAACTTGTGAGAAAGCAATTTAGATATTCCTGGTGATAGCTAAGAGGCCTGGGTGCCTAGAAGTAATCTAAATCTGAAACTACTTGAGGGATATTGAACCGGAACACTCTGTCTTGTATCATTTTTGTATTTATCTTTGCTTGTTGATCTGCAATCACTGTTAACACGTTAATTATTTATTGTATTGTTCCACTTAAAAAGAGTGGGAGAACAAAGATGTAAATCTCCAAAGACCAATGTAGTGTCCCTGATTAGGAAGTTTTTCTGTATGTCCCATATCCATGACTACTTCTTAATTTTTCATTCTATTTCAACTATATTTGGGAAAAACTGTTATGATATTACTTTCAGGTCTATATTCAAGTAAGTTTTGGCTTTTTGTCTTGAATGTCCAAAGAATTAAACTTCTACATTAAATATGTCTTTGGTATATAATAAATCAAAAGATCTCATTATGTATGAAGCCATAAATAACTTTCTCCATTATTTATTATTTGGCACCAGCAAGATGTCTGTTAACAATTTACACACATTATATAATTTAATCCCTGTGAATACCTAAGAGGCTCCATACGATCAAACTCATTTTAAGGGTAAGAAAAATGAAACTTCAAGACCACTGACTTCTCCATGCTTTGAACTATTAATGGACAAAATGGACATTTGAACCCAGTTTTTCTCAGGCTGAAAATCAGATGAATTAATGTTTTAAATATTTAAAAAATCATAAATCTGTGAAAAATTTGATGAGCCACTTTTTGATTTTAGCTTGAAGTGGCTTTGTACAGCAAACAATTCAATGCAAGAAAAAGTAATGATAGACTTGACGCAAAATTATTTTAAATGACTTCATAAAAAAGAATCAGTAAATTGAAAATAAAATTAGCGTTATACCTGATAAATAGTAAAAATTTACATGAAGAAGTGTTATTATCAATTGAAAAAATAATGCTACTACAAGTAGGGACAGATAGGGTATATATATATATATATATATATATATATATATATATATATATATTTCAAAAGAAGAAACACAGAGGGAGCATTAACATGTAAAATATGTTGAAATACATACTAATTCAGATGTAAATGTCATAAAAGTAAAAAATCATTTTAAAATTTTAATATAGAAAACATTTTTGAAAGAAAAACACACAAAAACTTTTTATTTTATTTATTTTTTTTTGTTTTGGCAATTGAATTCAAGGGCACTCTACCACTGATCCATTTACTGGATTTAAAGTTCATCTACGTATAGTGAAAAAAATATTAAATTTCTTACCACCGTATCCACAAAGGTCGTATAATATTAGACAAAACTAGAAAAAATAGGAATAGCTTTATTTTACTAAATAATTAGCAGTTTATGAAAATGCCTGGAATTTTATTGTTTAGAGCCTAGAACTAGAAGTAAAAAGTGTCACAAAGATTTACAGATAATCTTTCAATCATATTTTGCTTTATTTACTTTCTTATGTCTACTTAGAGTGGTTTCAAAATAATGTCTTTATTATTTCCACAATTTACTAATTGAAAGACCTGTATTATAAAAGATGTGGGAAAATGGACAAAGATTAAGATGCAAATGGACTAATCTAAGAGCAAATTAATGTATTTTCCCATGTAAAAATTACTTCAAAATATGAACACATTTTAGCTCAGGAATATTATTCCAAAATATGACATGTTTGAACACACAAACCACTATTTATATATCAAGATGGTTATAATGACATTGTTTATGGTATCTGAAAATTGGGTGTACTACATGTAAAAATTAAGGGATGGATTAAATTTTTAAAAATCCATTATATAAAACAAAATTTACTAACTTGAAATTATGATGCCATTGTTTACTGGAATTGGTCAATAAGTATAAGGCAGTAACAAGGTTGAAAACACATGTTTGGTGCTATTTTTGAAAATACTTATTGATCAGTAAATATTCATAAAAGTATACACAAATTATTAGCAATAATTAATGCCAGATAATTCTTTTTTATTTCATATTTAATTGTATTTCATAAAAACATAAAAATTGACTTCCTATCCCTAAAATATCATTAGATGTGTGACAATAGGTAGAAATAACCCCAAATTAGAGAATGAGTACCAATGCTAAAATTTAAGCTGCTACTTTATTACCACCTGTGTGAATGATGAAACATATACTTTTAAGTGTTCCTTATTGTTTGATTGTTTGAAAATGTAAGACTGGATATGAAAGTATACTTTGAAGAATAAATAATATTTGACAAAATTCCTTTGATTTTCTTTAGAATAAAGTCTTAAAACTTCAGATTTTCTTATGATTCATAAAAGCACTATTTTGGTTCTTGCCAGGCTAATGATAATAGTAATAATGGAACTTTTTCAAGGCTTTAGTTTTCCTTTCATTCGTAGAGGATAAACAGACAATTGGCACAAAAATTATAGGTTTTGGACGAAAAAAACACATCATATCTTTCGTTAGATGTAGGGAAAGTGAAGCTAAAGTGACTCATAAGGAGTTAATAGCACAACAGTTTGTTAAAGCAGAAGCATCCTATGTGAAGTTATTGGACAGATTCTGCTATCACACAAATTTCCAAGAGCAGTCATGTGCTTTCTTTCATTCTAACTGATGATTCCTTTCTCTTCTTCTGTCCAGATGTCTTTTTTGCTGCTTATCATTATTGAATCTAACTGGAAAAATTAATGTTTTGGGCTATAACATCAAATATGAAACATGCTTTTTTCCTATAAAAAATTAATTTTGTCTTTGATATTAATTATTATGTGCCTAAAATCAAATATACATTTCAAAAAGACATTATGTTGTATTTTATGAACATTCTAAATAATGAGTCGCTAAGATAAATGTTTTACGATCTCTAAATTCTAAAATCTGATACTTCAGCTGTGGACCTGGTGAGCATAGGTGCCCAAACTGGAAAGGTTGAGTAGCCATTGACATACACATTTAACTCACTGCCCAAGGAAGCTGCAAATGTTTCCCCTTAGGTTTCTTCTACTTTAACCATTATGTTTTAGTTGAGGTTCCCTTAATTTCATGTTATAATACTATAATAATATCCTGACACATATATGTGTGTATTTATTTTTCAATTTACTTTCCAAGTTTGTACATCTGATATCAGCACCTGTCTACATAAGTACCTTAATTATCCCCAGCGGAAAGTAAAAGCACATTTTTAAAATCTTTGTTTCAACAACTTATCCTTTTCCCTCAAATGTTACATTCAATATATCATCATATTACTGTTAGTAAGTTAACTATTACTCCAATTCCCTTTCTTTATCTATCCTCTTTGTCATTACTACAGATCAGTGTTGTAGGGTGGGAGACTTCCCCTGGGGACACTTGAAAATGCCTGGAGACTTGTGATGTTGTTATATTAGAGGTGAGGAGAATATTACTGATATCTAAATAGTAGAGTCCATGGATAATGCTAAGCTACTACAGTGCACAGGGGAACCCCCAATGGCACAGAATTCTTCAGTGCAGAATGTCATAGTGCTGAGGTTGAGAAACTGCCTGAGATCAAGTCATTAACCGGCACCTAGATAACTGCAACAGCAAGATGAATGATCTCTCTCTCTGTCAATCTTACTCCCTTCCAAGGCATTTTCCAAGCTGCAGCCAAGCTGGTCTGTCTAAAATTAAAAAAGACCCTGCATTTTGTACTTAAAACTTCAATCATTACTGAGTACAAGATCTGAGAGGCTAATAAAGTGTCTTCGTGATTTGGTTCCTGATTAACTCTTTAGTTTCTTCTAACGTCCCATTTTCTTTCTATACTAAGCTTCAGCTCTACTGAAGTGCTTTCAATTCTTTGTACATCCATCTTCTCTCTTCATTGTCTGGATTCTGGCATTTTGACATGATGAACCTTCAGCCTGATTGCTATGACACTCAATTGACAAGCCTTGTTCCTGTAGGACATAGGTCTGCTTCTGAGGAAAATGGAATGCAATCAGGAATGTACACAATAACTACTGCATCACTGGCATTTCTGAGAGAGCCTTTTAGGCTATTTTGAAAACCAAACTTAGTTCATTTTGTATTTATGTTGATGCTCAAAACAAAACAAAACAAAATAAAAAACAAAGGCCCAGTTGTGTTGTTGTTTTTACCCTTTTAAAACACAATAAGATATTTCT
Organism: Marmota flaviventris; assembly: GCF_047511675.1. Classification (NCBI taxonomy): domain Eukaryota; kingdom Metazoa; phylum Chordata; class Mammalia; order Rodentia; family Sciuridae; genus Marmota; species Marmota flaviventris. Next base: position 46,426,668 of record NC_092504.1, on the reverse strand, counting down.
GAGACAAAGTTTTTCTTCTGATTTGTTTTGGCATTGGACCTTGAGTCATCCAACATTAAAGAGTAGCTAAGGAAGATGGACTTCCCCTCATTTCATTTACAGATGCCCCAGAGATTGGTGTGGGTGAAAGCTGCTCCTTATATTGAATTGTGTGAGTATTGGATATTATTCCATCTACTTAATAGCCAGGAAGTCACAAAATAATGGAGAAAAAGATGGCAGGTTTTGAGACACCTGGGAATTCCTCCTGCCTATACTTTAAGAAAAGAAAATCAATATGAACAAAATATTTGGTGATGTTCACTGGCTTAGGTAAGGTAGGGAATAACCATTTTGCCCCTTAATATTTTTTACTTCAAGATGATGTCATGAGGAACAAGTTACTAACATATCAGTGTTCCCATTTGGAATTTTAGGTCATTTTATGACAAAGTAAATTTTGTCAATCTGAAGGATAGTACAGACATTTTTTTTCCTTAGAATAAAAACATCCTACTGACTTTCACAGATAGAGCTCAATTTTTTCAGATGGTGCTGCTTAATTTTGCTAATGTTATTGTCCAATTTCCCTTCGATTATTTTGAATCCTCTTATGTAATTCGTACAAGTAGCTTCTTGGCCTTGTGAGCATATTTTTTCCCTTTGTGACACTGTCAGAATAAGGATTTTGGTAATGTACATCAGTAAGTTCTATATCATTTTTTTAAAAATTAGCATTTATGTATTTAATTTTCAAAAGAGAAAATCAAATGTTATTCCTTATAAAAGACCTGCCACACAGAAAATTAATTTTTTATAATTTTGCTGTTTCTTTCATTTATCCACAGTAACAGTCTCTTTTAGAATGGAGGAAATAAAAGCTTCTATATTGTTGACATATTGAAAAGAGAAAGTGAAATGAGTTCAAGTTTGATAAAAAAAAATCATTTTCAGAAAATATATCAGTTCAATTTTTCTAAGCATTAAAACCAAGCATCTCTAAATGATCAGGCTTAACTCTTCTATCTTTAAAAATTATTCCCTAGATAAGAGTAGGCAATTGAAAAGCACTCCCAAAATCCACAGAAGCATTATTTTTCATTTAAAAAAAACCTCAAGTACTTTGTATTTTTTCTTTGTTTCATTGTCTATTAGAAAATAGAAATATTAGCTCTGAGAAAAGGAGAACTATTAGATATATATTATAGGCAGCAGAAGTATTTAAATTGCATCTCTGCCTGTCTTAAAAATTGCCAATTAAAAAAGTAAATGCCATTCTAATTTTATCCTATTTAAGAGGTAATTTATTCAAGAATATTCAGAAATTATCTGTCTAATGGAATGCTAGGTTTTATTGAGGAAGAAATAGCATTTATTACTGGGGAAATAAGTGGTTTTGAGTTTTTGTTTTCTTTTGTGTACACTTGCAAGGTAGAATTATGGTAAAAAAAAATACCTTTTCAGAAACATGTCACAAAATACAAGATGGATATTATAATTTATGTTCTTAGATATACTACACAGTAAAATAACTATTTAGAAACTTTAAATATATTCTATCTTTAGAATATTCTTTCATTTCTTCTTTTATATACTAGATGTTGATGATATAAAGAATGACACAATATGATCCTGACCTTGAAAGAGTTTGCATCCTAGTGGAGAAGATATTTATTTGCAAAAACTGAGACAAAACATGCTAATTGTTGTGATTAAAGGTTTTGCAAAAGGATGTGGAAATCAGATGAATAAACTCTCACTTCTTTTAGGATGGGAAAGTAATGATAATACAGTAGAAAGTCTTTTGAACAGAATAAAATAGAATTTAATGTGGAGATTAAAGAGATGGAGGCAATGGAGGCCTTGTTGGCAAAGGTTAAGCATGTATAGGGGCAGAGACACAATAAAAATCCAAATATTTAGGAATGTATTAAACAATTATGTTTGAAAAAGCTGGGGTACATATAAATAAATTTCAAGTTTAATGCACAAATAATAGAATACTCTGTTACCCTTATGGGTGTGAAATGGATAAATGTTTATTTTAGAAACTAACACTTAAAAGAAGGGGAGAATAGCACACTGGAGAGAGGCCCATGTCAGGAATAGCAGGTAGGGGCAGGTCACTGTTCCTCAGTCTAGAGATAAGAGAAAGGTGGCACTGGCAATAATGACAAAAAGAAAATTTATTTAGAAAGTAGAATAAACAAAACATGATGGTAGCAATTTGATATTTATAAGGCGTGTTGTAACTATAAAAAAAATAATTGTTTTCCATGTAATCAGTTGAATGTAACAGGTTAAATTGGCATAAAACAATTTTATCTTTTCTCTTGATTTATTGTTAAAGCATATAAATGCTCATATTTAATCAGTCAAATCTTAAAAAGTAATCTTTGTTCATGATCATAAAAATAACACGTTTACTACAAAAAGTGTCTAAATAAGAAGAAATATATAAAGGAAACTAAAATATGACATGAAGTCACACAATGTGAGATAAGAATTATTAATGGTTATTAGTATTTCTTATGTATACTTTTATATATTTATTAGTATTATTAACAGGTTAGTAGTGTTTATTACATATATCTATATATATATATATTTGTCTCCAAGCCCCTTTTAATATATAAAAATATATGTATGTATATATATGTATGTGTGTATATGTGTGTAAATTCTATTATATATATATTAGGTGTGTATATGTGTGTGTGTGTATGTGTGTGTGTATATATATATATATATATATATATATATATATATGATTCTGTTGATGGCTTTTGAGAAGAACATCTACATTTTTGAGGTTTGCAGGTCAATAACATGTCTCTTTTCTTACAATTTTATACTATATAACAATATTATGTTATTAAACAGAAATTTCTTAATTTGTAAACTACTGACAAAAATGTTACATATAACATAGGAGAACTTTATAGTGAAACTTTTTGGTTGATTCTATGCTTGTTTTAATATAAATATTAAATATTTATAGCATATACAGTTATGGAATAGGGATTTCCATTAAAAAGTTTATTTGGGTAAAGGAAGTGTTCTAAAACTTTAGTTTAAAAGTTAGTAGCATGTCAATTTAACTTTTATTAAGACATTAAATGGTTGTGAAATTTAAATTTGAAAAATACAGACCTATAAATGGATACATGCAATTTCCAAAAAATGATTTGATAAGTGGGAAAATTGTCATTGAAATTTATAGTCAAGTCATGGTTCCCTGGGGGTATGATTTTAGAGTTCTCTTATATAATACAAAGAAAGAAGCAGTCCTCTAAGAAACAATTTATTATTATTATTGTTTTCATAACTTAGAAAATGTTTAAAATACTCTGTCAAATCTATTAAAAACCATTAGTATTGTTGATTTGAATTTTTGAATAAATGACCAAAAATATATCTTTACTTTGTCAACTCAGAGGCAAAAAGTAATAGAATACTCGGGATCTTATTCTCACTCTTGTTTTTCTCAGGAGAAACTTTTAAGCTAATTAAAATCTTTGAAAGTGTTGGATGATATTATTTACATCATGCTTAATTATCTAATTGAATTTAATTATACATAACTTCAGTTACTTAATTTTCATTAGTTTTCAACTTTTCACTTATTATTTCTGTTAGACTAATTCCAATATTAACACCATTGGCAACTCAAAAGTGAGAAATGTAAGGTATTGAAAAGGTTGATTAAATAAAAGCTTGTTGAGAGAACATTTTCTTTACCATGAAATTTCTAAATAAAATATGCCAGCTTGTGCTTTAATTAAACTTAAAATGTGTTTTTCCTTTGAGTATTAAATATTAACAGCTGTGAGTTGTTGGATCAACAGCATTGTGAAGTGGGGGTGGGAATAAGCAATTTTTCCTTAACATCTCCTTAGTTTCTAGTCCTTTCTAGACTATTTAACACACACACGCACCTACATATGTACACCATGTCCTCTTATCATCTTTGCACTGGAACAGTAATACCAAATATATATTTTAAATATACCCAAAGCTATATCTCTTGTAACAAATGGCCAATAGCTTGTGAGAACTCCCTGAGGCTTTTATTAACATGCTGCTAGATCTCTGTAGCTGCATAGGGAGATGTTGCTGGTGGTCCAGCTGGCCAATTTATTGAAACCAGGACAAAACCCCAGTTTCTATTTAATTATCTGTGACATTGCCACAACCCCAAGAAATTGGGTTGCCTGGTAATTTCGCTGTATTGCTGAATCTGTTACAAGGTGAAAATGGTGAATTCAAGAAATTCAATGAGTTACAGTCTTGGAATGAAACTTTAATGCCTACTTCATTCATCTCCCTCTTTTAATCCTAGAACTGCAGTAAAGTAATCCCAAGAAGATAGATATCTTATTTTTATCTTTAAGGAATAAGAATCTATAATCTTATTGGGAAACCAAGTCTCATGTCTCCATGTCATCTCAGTCAGAAAGTCATTCCCTGTATCTATACAAGTTCTGGGTAAATTACTATTTATTACTTCTCATTAAAAATGGATTGAAAGTGAGTCATGGAATATCCTCAAGGCTTGATGTCTGTTATCTGAATAAAGGCAAATTTGTTTTATAATCTTACAATTAATACTCTTGTATTTGTAACAAGATGGAGAGGATTATATGAATAATCTAGGTCGCCTCTCAGCACTTCGCTGTATTTTCTTTAAAAACTACCAAATGACATAATTGCAAAAAGTATGTTTTTTCCCTAAATTAAATCTTGGTTATAATTACACTCATCTAACTATGAATTTTAGTTGTATTCCATTAGATGTCAATTACGCTGCCCAAATTTGCCTCTATTCCTCTCTCTATATAAATAGCACTTCTATTGAAGTCCAAATAAAAATGTTCATTTTTACTGTATAAACTGATTTATGAAGTTTGAACTAAAATGAAACAAAGTACTTAATAATAGCAAAGAATTACTGAAAACTTCTTTGTCCATGAGGTCTATATATTATTTATCACAAAAATATACTGATAGCTGGGCACAGTGTTGCATGCCTGTAATCCCAGCAGCTCAGAAGGCTGAGATAGGAGAATTGTGAGTTCAAAGCCAGCCTCAGCAATGGTGAAGTGCTAAGTAACTCAGTCAGACCTTGTCTCTAATAAAATACAAAAATTGGGCTAGGGATGTGGCTCAGCAGTTGAGTGCCTCTGATTTCAATCTCTGATAAAACCCCCCACCAAAAAAAATACTGAAGACATTTTTACTTTTACAGAATGTGGAAATAAAGCTTTGAGTGATTAAAGTTCTCTATGACTTTGTCATAAGTGCAAATTCCTTTTCTTGCTTTACATCACAATAATGTTTTATAAAATTTAAAAATGTGAATACAGGTATCATTTATTGAAACTAGCTTTTATTTCACTTTTGGATAATCTCTTTGTGTATTAGGAATGTACTTTCATTATTTCCCCCAAAGGTGAAGAAATACATACACACACACCTACACTGACACCACACACTTACACAAAAATATACATAATAAGATTCCCTTCCATGGTGTAGAAGATTTAGCGACATCATTTACCTCTCTGATCATAGACATTAAGGTGTTGTACAGAATTCATACCAATATACCAGGGTTTACAAGCTATAATTAAAACAATGACAATGAAAGAATATAATATAGTCCATGGACTGAAAACAGATTATGAAATGCATATTGTGACCTGGTAGTGAGACAGGAGCACTGTCACCTCCTCCCTCACCGCTTCATATGGTTAAGGAGCTAAACTGCATCAAGAGAGGTGCCTACAATGATTACAAACACCATGAAGCAAATAAACCATTGTGGCTCTGTTGTTACTTGTTTTAAATGGTATCTGTTCTGATCTCACACAGTTTCATCTGTAACTCTAATGATTGCATAGAAGGGAGCTTTCTGGGAAGTCAGGATAAAGAGGGAGCATAACCCCTCAAAGACATTTGGGCACCAGCTCTCTTCTTTCCTGTCCATTCTTAGGAAGGCAGCCATGCAGACTTTGAGTTAGATTTAGCAAATGGAGAGTGAATGTCTGCAAATGTTCTCCTCAGTACAATAGACAGAAGAAATTATCTATAGGAGACCTTGAATAGTATTGTAAACTCTGAGGGGAAGATGAGCAAATTTTCTATCAAAAAATTAAGATGCTCAGCCAAGGCAAGCCCTTTTCTTGTATGGATAGCATAAGGGGAGTTTCAATTTCTGTGGAAGGGCTTGGGTCTGAGGAAGTTGTGATATGCTGTATCAATTCCTGCTCTGTTAGTACCCCACAAGGGTGTTAGATGACCTAGACTAACAGCAAAGTGTGTTATTGGAGTGTATTTTTCTTATTTAGCTATAGCACAATGATGCTACATTTGCTAAATGAGGGTCTTATAAACATATGATACATATCTGATTTGTATTAATATAATGTAGAAACTATAAAATAAACATTTTAAATAAGGGGAATACATACCACTCTTTAATGAATATATGTATCTCTACGTGTGTAGTTAAAAATATGTAATGTTAACTAATTCTAACTTAGAAGTTCATTTGATAAATGTAGCTGTCAGCCATAAGCATATTGAGAATGATACCCCAAAGAATCCATCCCCTTTCAGCATGCCATTCATAAACATCTACTTAATCATATTTAATTCAAACAAGACAATTACAAAAGTATGCTTATGTCAAACAGATGCATATGTACAACAGAATAAAGAGGATATACAGAATTTTACTTGTATTCTTATTCATCTGGGGTGATTGAAAATTCTTCTAGCTAAGTTACACAGAAGCTTCATACCCTGTGGCTTATTAAACTGTTGAGTTGCAAGTATAACCACCATTGCCATGTCTTACATTAGGAAGTAGAAGAATGGAGGAGGGGGATATATTGGATATTTTATGTAATAAATATATATATATACACATTTTTATATATATATATATATATATATATATATATATATATATATATATATACACACACATATATACACATATATATGTGTGTGTGTGTGTGTGTGTCAAAACTATAGAGAAATAAATTTATTCTACAAAAAAAATTTGTTTTAAAAGATGCTTAGTCATTTTTCTTTTGCTTTAATTTACACTTCACTGAATTAACCTGGCCTGATTCGATTTCATCTTGGGTGTTACTGGTAAATTTATTAAATGCTACAAAGGTAAAGAGAGTCATTTAGCTGTTATATGCTTTTATAAACATGTAATTAATATTTAAAATTATAATAATTTCCACCATTTATATTGCATTCTCCTATCTGCTTTAGTCATGAATTCACTGAATTCTAAATGTAACTCTTTGTGATGTGCACTACCATTATGTCCATTTTACAGATGAGAAGACTTGCTCTGTGAGGTTAAATAATCTTGTTCCACAATTACTAAATGTAGAGCTAGCATAAAATTCCTGGCAGTTTGGCTGCAATATTCATTCTTTTAACACTGCAGATAATTCATCCCACTGTTGAAAAAGCACCCTCTGTAGAGTTTGGAAACACTATAATTACACAATATTTAACCAAAACTTGCAAGGAAAATCTTCCTTGTTATACTATTAGAATAAAAGGAAAATACACCAGAATGTTCTGACCATAAATCTTTTTTTCTACCTATAACTGCCCTTTTAAACCTGCTATTTTGGTTAGGTTGCTTTCTGCCCCTTGGTTGATACTGGGGGCAGGATCTATGACTTTTCTGCTCACTCTCTCAAATAAGAAATGTTACTTTAGGCACAATTAAGTTTTATTTCGGTTATTAAAATGTCTATACTTAAGTAATTGTTGAGACTTTTAAGAGAATCATACTGCATCCCTTTCCCTATTTTTCAATTAGAGACCTGTCATTGTGGCAGATAGTGGTCAGACACTTTTTTTCCTTCTTTTTCCTTTTTTACTGGTGACCTGTAATGCACAGAAATACTTCAGTTTCACAGTACAGTCTCCTGTATGCAGTCGAGGCTGCTTATAGTTTTGAATGACAGTGGAGAGAGCTGTTGGGGAGAGTGGAGTATGCATTTCTGTATACATATATTTTCATTTGAGGAATTAAATATCAGTGGTGGAATTTAGTATATCAACATACAATTCTATTTATTTTAGCATGATGTTTTTTGTCACATTTTTTCCCCAGAGTTTTATACAGGTAGGAGTTATGATCCATTCATATTATCTCTAACATTTAATGTTCTCAGTCTAATTTAACTGTTTAGACATGTGCACCAGGCTATTTTATTATGGTTTCATTTTTTCATTTCCCTATTTATTAATGTTGTTAAGGATATTTTCATGTAACAATAGCATATTTTGCTTTTGTAGGTTAGAATGATTTGGGGTGTGTTGCTTGATGGTTTTAGTGTTTGTCTCATACCTGAATCATGTTTGATTATTGCTTGTTATTTTCAGAATGTCTTTTATTGTTCTTTTCTGTGTCTCATTGATCTTGTTATTTTTTTTTTTCAGAAACCCAAAAGTAAACCCAAAGCCAGAAGGGGAATAGTACTGGGGAAAAAAATAATCAAGAAACCTCTGGCATATCAAACTACTTTGTGGTACAAGGAAGAAACACAAAACAACAATGCACCCAAAAGTCAGCTTAACTCCAGATGAGATGCTTATCTCAGAAGTCTATATCAGAAACAAGGAAGAGGGAAAGGAGTGAAGTTTCACAAGCAAACAAAACATTTGCTTCAATGTGTACTGTCTTATACATTTTATTAGGAACACTAGTACTGAGGAAAAAGATAAAGAAAGAAAAGCCAAACTAGAATCTGTTAACCTGTTAAAATTTATTTTAAAAATAAAAAAAAATAAAGGTTTTTAAAGATATCCAAAATGACAAATATTTCAAATGAATTAAAAACCAGCATTCTTGTCTATGACAATGTTGATAAAGGCTTTAATATTGTATTTACTTTTCTAGAATTTAATATGGGTCTTTATCTATGACTTTGATGTCTCTACTTAAGATGTTTAAAATTTTTTATTTTTTAAAAAGTGGAATATTCTTTTAACAAACTTTAATTTATTTTTCTTCCAATTCTTCCATTTTTATATTTTAAGTTTTGCTTTCTACTCCTTTGTAATAGCTTTATTATGCATAATTAAATTGTCACAAAATTTACCCATTTAAAGCATATGTTTTTAGGAAATTCAAATAATTATCAACACAATCTAATTTTAGAATATTTTCATTCTTCAAAGACTTCTCATACCTGTTCACACTTATTTGCCAACCTAATCCTCGATTGCCTTAGGAAACTGCTTATGTCTTTCTGATTATTCAGATTGTCTATTCTGCACATTTAATTTAACTGAATTAATAAAATAGGTGATATTTTGTGACCAGCTTCTTTCATTTGGCATAATGCTTTCAAAGTTCATCCATGTTGTATCATGTATCAATTAACTCATTTTCTTTTATTTCTAAATAATATTTAATTACTTAAATATACTGTAGTGTCTTGTGTTTCTTTGTCAGTAGAATGGATTTTGGAGTTTCACTTTTGGGCATTATGAATAAAACCAGTATGAACATTTTGTATAAGATTTTTGTAAACATATAGTTTCACTTTTAAGTAAATACCTCACAGTGGGATTTCTGGGTCATTTGTAACACTGTTAAGTATTTTGAGGAATTTCCCAATGTGCCTATACTATTTTATATTTCCATTTTCAGTCCAAGGATTCAAATTTCTCCATATCCTTGACAACACTTGCTTTTGTCTGCTTTTGTGATTAAAGCAATCCTAGTGAATGTGAAGTACATATAACTGTGGTCTTGCCTGCATTTCCCCTATAAATAACAATGTCTTCTCATGTGACCTGTTTCTCAAAAAAAAATCCTATATTTATTCAAAGTCCTGAAAATCATTGTTTCACATAGCTGATTTTTAATTATTAAAAGAAAACCTATTCACTCTAATGTCACCTCTACCTCAAAACTGGATATTTAATAAAATGATTCTATCAGAGAATTTACAAAGATGAAATGATAGTATTATATTTGTAATTATTTCAAAACAAGTGTAGTGGCTGTGTTTTATCTTGAACCTAATCCACTGTAAAGATACCCAAATAAAAGTAGCATGAATTGCAGACAAAATAAAATAGACACCACCCACAAGATCTGTCACTAAATCCAAGACTGAAGGTACATGCAAGTGTGACATTGACCCAAATAAGATCACCATTTTCATGTGTTTAGAAAATTGTTAATTTATTTTCATGACTAATTATTAAATCACAAGTAAAATGGATATAGTGATAGGCATGACCGATTTAAACTACAGCTTCAGGAAACTATGGGCAAAATAGTTCTTTCTTAGTGTTTCACTAGCTGTGAATTGAATGGTGTTCCCTCCCCCTAAATTCATATGCTGAAAGCCTAATCCCAAGTACTTAGAACATTACCCCATTTCAACATCAGGATTGTACAGAGATAATCAAGTTAAAGTAAGGTCATTATGGTGGCAACTCATTCAGTATGGTTGTTGTTCTTGTAAAGAAGGGAAATCTGGATACAGGGAATGGTACAGAGGGAAGATGATATAAAGACTCAAGGACATAACTATCTATGAGTCAAGGACAGAAACTTGAACCAGCTTCTCTCACAGCCTGTGGAAGGAACCAACCCTTTTGTTTTTGACTTAGAGCCTCCAGAGCTCTAAAACAATGTTTCTTAGGTTTAGCAAATTGGTTTATGAGGGAGTGCAAAATTAATCCATTTATTTCAGGAACCTAACTTTCCTTTTTGCATTACTTTGTCCCTTGCATAACTCTATTAGTTTGCCTTTCATTTTCGTTAGTGTTGCCCTGAACTACAGAACAAGTGTTGATTTTTCCACAATGCTGACACCATGTTAAGCCCTTGTCTGCTCCTGGCAGGTATTTTCTTTCCTAGACAAGAACATTTTACCCAGTGACAGAACCTGACACAAAGCAGTAACCTGCCAGAAGCTTTAATATATCTATGGCAACAAGATTGGAATGCCATTTACTGCTAAAGTTCAAATCAACAATTCTGTGGAGGGAGGACGGGATGCTAACATCCCAAATAGCTTTTTTATATAACACATAAGAAGCCACCATCCTTTTTATTTTTTATGACTTGACTTCAATGAAATTTTAAAAGCATATATACAAAGTCTATATTAAGACACTTCTTCCTCAAGTAAGCTGCCAATATGCTATTGTTTATCAAGAAAGGCAAGAAATTTAATAAAATGGGAAAGATGAGAAAGGAAAGAAAACAATAAAATTGGAGATGAAAATACTTATATTCTCTCACTTATTTTTATTTTTAATTCATATATCTGTTTTCTTTTATATGAGAATTGTTTTGTTAAGTATTAGATTTTAAGCAAAAATAGGAAGAAGTTATGTTCCTTATTATCTCTTTTTTATCAGATTGTTGATGTCCATTTTAAGATTAAATATACTATGATCTTAGAGTGTTTCCTGATTTATTTTATTTAATAAAAATGATCAAACATGTTTTCTACATGAGAAAACTTCACAATATTTAGAACAATCTTACCTTTATGTTTCTCAGGTAAGCATAGTTTTCTTTCTCTATTCTAAAATAAATAGCACCTATACAGATAAACTTTTTGTACTTTGAGAAATACTATTTGACTTTTCCTACACGTGGCATTATCAATATTTCCACTGGCCTTAGTTTTTAACCAAATGCCATGACCAAGATATAGAATGTTTTAAAATGTGTTTTTGAAGAAACTACGTTCACAAACATTTTGAAAAATGGCACAAGACAAGTCACAGTAAACATTTTAAAGATGAATTTTTTAACCTAGGTTCATCAATTGTAAAAATGTACCATGCTACTGGAAGATAGTGATAAAGGGCAAGACAATTCGTGTATAGGAAGAAGGTTACATAAGAACATCCTGTACCTTCCTCTCATTTTTGCTCTGAATCTAAGGCTTCTCTAAAAGATGAAGTCTAATACATAAAAGTTGAATCTTCAACCTTTGTTCATTACAAGGGCTGTATGGGTCATTTTAGGTATTTTGCCTTCTATGTGGACTTTCTAATTGGCTTGCCAGTATCAAGAAAATAGTTTTTTTGTGAATTTTGATTGAGATTGATTTTAATCTATATATCAATTTGGGAAAATAATCCTCTTAGCTATATTAAATCTTTCATCTCATGATAATAAAATATTTCTTCTTTGGTTTAGGTATTTGATCCCTTTCATTAGGGTTTTATGGTTTTCAGCATAAAGATTACATACACATTGTTCTAAATTTATAACTGCTTTTTTTTTTATTTCAAATCATATTGGGTATTGAGTTTTTTGTTGCTGTTGTTTTTGTTTTATCAAATTTTGTTTTTGTTTTATCAAATACTAGCTTTTGATAGTATATGGGACTTAAATTGAAATTTATTTGTAATTCTTATGGCTTTTGCTACACTATCTTAATTCCAGGAATATTTGTGACATACTTCTGAAAATTTTTGCACAAATAATTATGACATTTGCATATAAACAGCTCTATTTATTCATGCCAAATTGGTATACATCTCATTTATTTTTTAAAATTTTCTTGTCTTATTGTGTTAGCTAGAAATTCTATTATCATGTTGATTAAGAGCTATGATAGAGGATATGCTTCCCTTATTCCCTATCTGAGAGGACAGGTGACCAGTTTTTCACTAAATATGACATTTTCTGATTTTTTTTTCTAGATGTTCTTTAGTAACTCACAGTTTGGTGGGACCTTTATCATGGATTAATGTTAGATTTTTTTTTCTGTTATATTCTTCCTTTGTATCATTTGATAATCCTTTGTTTTCACTAGTTTATTTATTCATGTAATGCATTATTCAATTGAATCTTTAAATGTTGACCTTGGCTTTCAGACTTGGAATAAATTCCACTTGGTTTATACTTTGTTTCATTCTTTTTGATAATTTTTGGTTGAGAATTTGTATCTATGTTTATGAGACATATTGATCAAAATTAATCCTTTTTTTGTAATGTGTTTAACTGAATGTAGAATAGTGCTATTGTATTATAATAAATTAGGAAACATTTCTTCTGCTTTGAATTTCTATAAGATATTGTGCAAAATTTTTGTTATTTTTATTAATGAAGCCAATGAAGTAAGTAAAAGGGAAAAAATAAATAAAATAAATAAAGAGAAAGCATCACAAATGTGATAGATGTGAACCGAACTCTTTCATTAACAATTTTATATATGGATGGTATAAATATATAAATTGAAAGACAGAGATTATCATAATGGATGTGACAACAAAGCCAGCTATATGTTGTTCACTATATACTCTACATACAAAGACCTGAGATAGGTTCAAGTAAAGGGATGGATAAATATAAATCATTCTAACATTAAGCAAAAGACAATTGGAGTAATAATATTAGTTTATGGAAAAAAAGACCTGAAAGCAAAGAAAATTATACCAGACAATAAGGGACATTAAAAATTATAAAAGTGGTTATTTTTCAAAGAAGGCATAATAATCCTAAATGTGTACATACCTACAAACAAAACATCAAATTACATGCATCAAAAATTGACAGAATGGCCTGAAAAACTATGCAAGTCTACTACTGTAATTATGGAGATGGAAATTCTAATCTTCATCATTTGGAATAGAAAATATGAGTGCTTTTATGAGAAAGCTACATCCCAAGCCCTTTATTTTGAGACATGATATCACTAAGTTGCTGAGGCTGGTACTCTGACTTGATATCCTACTTCCTCAACCTACAAGTATCTGGGTTCTAAAGCATGTGTTATTGCAGCAGAATTAATCTTTTATTAACTGATAAATCTAGAAAACCAACAATTAGTAAAATTGTCCTCAATATCACTATCAATCAATTGGATCTATTGGCACTTACTGAATACTTTATCCATCAAAACATTTATTTTTCTCAGGCTTTCATTGAACATTCCCCAAGCTAGACCACATATGGACCATAAAACAAACCTTAAAATTTTAAAATTACACAAGACACAAAAAGAATGTTTTCAGACAACAATGAAATTAAATTAAACTGGAAAACAGTAACAGGAGAGTGGCTGAAAAATTCCCCAAATATGTGAGGATTAAACAAGTGTTGGGTAAATATGACTCAATAAAGAAATCTGAAGAAAATGTTTAAAATACTTGAACTAAAGGAAAATAGAAATACAACTTACTAAATGTCTGTCATGCAACAAAAGCAATACTTTTGCTTCTTTTTTAGCATAACTTGTAAATTTTGGTTTAAAGCTGTATATGATGGATTGGGCCTGGGAAACACAGTGAAACCTTCTCTGAAAATTAAGTGGGGATGTTGCATAATGGCAGAATGATTGACTAGTATCACAAGGTCTTAGGTTCATGGCCCAGTACTACGAGAGAGAGAGAGAGAGAGAGAGAGAGAGAGAGAGAGAGAGAGAAAAGAAAGTGTGACTGAAATGGCCATCCCCTATTTGCCTAGGACAACCTGATTGACTATACATAATACTCCTTTTACATTCTCAGGAGTTAATCTTCTTTAGAGAATAAACCATTTGATTACTATAATTATGATGTACATTAATGATGTTTCTTCCTTTTACTGTTTCTTTTGCTTTTTTGTACCAGAGATTGAGCTCAGGGATGCTTAACCACTGAGTAATATCCTCAGTCTTTTTGTTTTTTAAAAGGGTCACACCAAAATACTTAGGGCTCAGTAACTTACTGAAACTGGCTTTGAACTTGTGATCTTCCTGCCTCAGCTTCCAAGTCACTGGGATTACAGATGTGCATTAGCATTCCTGGCTAATGATGTTTCTTAAATGAAATCTTCTCTTGCATTTCTTTAGATAACACCGTGTATAAGATAGCAATTAGGGATGAGTTTTATTGAAAATGAGATGACAGAATGGAGATGTTGAAATAAGGATTGTCATTTTTCAAAATTCTATGTGGCAAGTTTTTTTGTCCATTATGATGATAGAATAAAATAACATTTTATATCATAGAAGAAAAAATTAAAACGGAATAAAAATTAAGGGTTCTACTAATTATTTGGATAAAATCTTTGCTTATGTAAAATGCCAGTGAAAATAGTTTTAAAAAATAACTGGGACTGGTGTTGTGGCTCTGTGGTGGCACACTTGACTGTCATGTGTGAGGCACTGGGTTTGATTCTCAGCACTGCATATAAGTAAACAAAATAAAGGTCTATCAACAACTAAAAATAAACAAACAAACAAACAAAAATGATTGCCTATTGTGGTTGATAATCAAAATTAGCCTTAAATGTGTATCAAGATTTATATTACTACTGTTTCTACAAGAATGTTAATTTAAATGGGATATTTAAAAAAGTAATATGTGTTTAAAATCATATTTTTATTACTGAATATCTACTGTGAAATATTGAGAATATACAATTGGAACAAGATGATTCAACAAAACTTGAAATGAAAGCTTTTGCTTATGTTACTAAAAATGACATGATGCTTGCCTCATTCAATTTTAAATAATTATTGTTCTTGTAAAACTGAAAATGAAATATTCTCTAAATCCTATTATTATTCGGGTATTACTTAATATGTTTCTTTCTGTCCAAGATTCTTCCTGGTTTAGAAATGACTAAGATGAAATATAGCAAAGTACCCTCATGATTCACTGTGTAACAAATCCAGGTGTGTCTAAGAAATTCATTCTTGCTTACTTTCTTTTATACAACTAACAATTTCATTAAGTTACAGCTTAAATAAAGTCACCATCAAAATCTCATCCATCTAAATTTTAAAGTGCCAGATTTTGTTCTAAGCAGAAGTTTTTTAAAGCCTTTTCTTTTACCTGGTCTGCTGCCAGTGTGGTTATATGGCAGGGGAATGGCTTCCCTGCTGTTACTATAGTAGCTTTCTGCACTGTTTGATTGTTTTGACCACAACCATTTGTCTCATGAATTAAGTGCTGTGTCTGCATTGATTTATCTGCTACAGCACTTGTCCTGGTTCAAATTTAATTATTTCTGTGTATGAGGCTTGTTGCATTAGGATTCATGTATTTATCCAACTAAGACATATTTTGTCATGTATTGCTGGAGCACCTGGGTACCTTAAAATGAATGAGAGCTAAACAGATTTATAAATAATAAACCTATTTAGCCAGAAATCCATTTCCATTTAGCCAGAAACCCATTTCCACACTAACAGCTGTAATCACCTGCTAAATAAGATCACTTATGCTTGACTCAGAATCAAGGAACTCACAATCTAAAATTTATTCATATTGTTCCCAATTTAGTTTACTTAAAAACTCAACTTTCATACTCATTATTTTATCAACATACTTGAAAGTTGTTTTTTTTTTTCAAGTATTTCAAAGTTAAACACTAATTTTTCTTGAAATTCACCAGACAAATAGTTGTTTAAGAAAGTGTCTTGTGATGAACACCTTCTGTGGTTGATATGTTCTATAATATGGAGACTGGTGGATAATGGCTAAGCGCTCAGTGAATTGTTAAATCTTCATGGGAGCTTTATACTTATTCCTGACATACAACTGTTGTAGTTTTGCTGTAACATAACGATGACACTGGGATTATGGCTTTGATATGAAGAGTTCTTGGGACAGGTATGTTTCTGTCAATTCTCCAGATGTTGGTATTAACAACCTGTCCTCTTTAGATTTCCAGTATGACTTACCCTGGAGGCCCTATAGAAATGACTTGGGGATAGTCTCTGATCGGACACTTCCTACTCTGGAGAGACTATTCATAAAATACTCATGGCAGTGGGAATTTTTGTGGAGCTCAGGGAAAACAGCTTCTAAATTTCATTTTTGAGAAGCTATATCATTCATATCCTATATTGTACCTCATGATAATAGAAATTAAGGAAAATTGTATTTCACATGTCATTGCATTAAAAATTATGTTTAAACTTAAAAAAGCTATTTAACATTATATTTTTAAAATTTTACATATTTATGACAAGCACATATTAAATACAATGGTGATTCTGTACAGTTGAAAAAACTGAAAATTTGAAAAATTAAGCAACTCAGCCAAAGTGACATACTTAATGACTGACAGCCAGAATGCAGCATAGACCTTCTGAGCCCCAGTGCTCAGGCTCCTTCTCTCTCATAATATTATCTTTAAGAAGGCAATTTCATCTATAAGGTGATGCAACAAGGAACTTAAAGTATGCTTTATTTATAGTTATAATTTATAATCTCTAAAATAAACTTATGTTCATTAATTTGTTAAGACATTTGATGATTTAAAAAAAAATTAGTCATGCCACACTTTCCATAAGGGTTATTATAAGATATATGGATGAAAGCTTAAAACAATACTTGTGAACCCTGATAATTGCATGCTTTTGTTCCCAGTATAATTTTGGATTTGAGGCAGATGAATGAAACATCTATGTTAAGCTGAAATAGATAAGATTTTTCTACCCAGTGGGAAAAGCTTTCAGGATATAACAGAATTGTAAAACCTTGTACTTTTTTTTCCTAAAGTTTGTTTTAGACTCCCTGATTATATTATGGAAATTAAGGTGCTGGAGTTTCTATGCAGAATGAGGAAAGAACATGTTCAAAATTTAGTTTGGCAACTCTCACTTTTGTATCAAGCAGAAAGCATTGTTTAAAACAGAAGGACAAAAAAAAAAACAAAAAAAAAAAAAACAGAAGGACAGTCAAACTGAAGCAGTGTTTATTGTGATTTTTACTGTGTACTAGGTCCCATTCCCTCATCTGAATGTCATCATTCTTTTCTCTTACCTTGATTCTAAGAAAAGCCACTTCAAAGAAACTACTTGGAAGTATTATGTAAATTCTCTGTAATTCAAGAACTATCAATCATGAACAGATTCTCCAGAGAATGTTTGGAATGGCCGACTCGTCATTATGTTACAGCAAACCTACAACAGTTGTATGTCAGTTGGTTTGAGTTCAACCCTAAAGAAACACGATGACTTGGCCACCCATCTCATCAGTATCTGGCTATTCTGGATCCTTCATGTGGAGACTCCACAGTTTTCCATCAGAGGCAAGATAAGGTCAGTTCCAATGTTTTAGTTTTTTAAGTCTCTCTGTGTATAATATCTGATATTGTTTTATTGACTAGCAATTCTGAACTAGGGTCAGAGACAGTGTTACCCAAGAATATGGGCAGAGGAAGGGGAAATACTCTGACAAGCTTTCCATCACTCAGATGGAGACTTTAGAGGTAGTTTGGTGGAGTAATCCAAAATAAGAGAAGAGTAAATATTTAACTTTAGATAAGATATATGGTGTTGACTGTTTTGAAGGAGTATACTATGCTAAGGATTAAAGTGATTATAGTGATTTTTATTATCAGAAGCTGACAGGAAAAGTTAAGACATGATTCTCAGATTTCATTTAAGCTTAAAGAAAGAACCTGCTAACAAATGTATTTGAGCTGGTGTGGAAAGGGTATAATTATATTGCTTTATGACAATATCACTCAGGTTCTGCTTGTTTGAAGTAGGGATTAGAGCAAAGAAGCAATTTTATAACAGAGTTAAAACTAAAAAATATTGGATCTCTCAAATATGCTACATCTGATCTACTAAATATTAAAATATATTAGCATTGTTTTGTCGTGATATTTTTGCTCTTAGCAACCAACATATATATACTCACATATATTAGTATTTCCCTATGTTCATCATTAAATATAAAATAGTTTAAAAATTCTGACAGTAAAAAAAATTATGAAAGTGTTTATAATATTTTTATGCATTTTCATATATGAAGAAAAATATATAAAATATGAAGCATTAATGTATTTATTTCTAGGTAGATTATATTTGTATGTATTCTACCCATATGTACAAAAAAGATAATAATTACATAGGCTACAAAAGGTAATATACCAGAAGGTTTTCTATAGAAAATGAATTAATGGGTCCATTGTGCATGAAATCCCATTTTGTTAAATGAAACAAGCCCATTCGTCTTTATTGATCTTGTTGCTTTTAGATTGGTTATGCTGCCTGGTTTCCTTTTATTTAATCAACACTACAATGTGGATGCACAAAAATAAATAGTCTTGAAACCTTGCAATGAACAATTGTTTAAATAGTCACTTCAAATTCATACTGCCACTAAATATCCTGTCATAAATACATTCTCAAGATAATTTTGAAAACAATTAGCATGGTAATTAGGAGAAAATGACAAATGAAGAAATGAAGAGTTATCTGATTATATAAAAGCAATAAATTGTATTTATGGCAATGAATTTTCATGTCAGAATTTACAAGGGGGAAACATTTAGTTTGATTTCATGAAACTCTTTTACACATGAGTACATGTACACACACACACTTCTTCACACATTATTTCAGATATTAGAAGATGAAACATGGACAGTGGAAATGTTGCTGATTTTTAACTTCATACTGAAAAAGTGAAAAAAGATTGTTGATAAACAAGTCAGACCCTCTTGGTTGTATACCTTTACAAAATCTTGTCAACTTATAGGATCATCATTAGGAAACTATACTCTGGAGTCACTAACCTGAATAAATTTAACCAAAAAAATGTTATTTTTATCAATTGGCCTTTATGCTCTTATGCTCTTTCTAAATACATGTCTGTCTGTCTATCTATTTATCTATCTATCTATCTATCTATCCATCCATCCACACAACCATACATATCTAGGTATGTATCTATCCTTAGCTAAGAATTGTTATTAATTCCTCATTCAAGCCAAAGAACTTCTTCATAATATAAGAAAAACATAAGATTCGCCATAAAAGAAAAATCTATAATCATCAATATTGAACTTTTGTCATAGAAAATGTTGAGAAAAAAATCATCATCAGACTGTTTATTTGTCCTCTTGAAATTATTGCTACCTTTACAGCAATTATTTGTTTTATTCCAATTGTACTAATTCAATCATTAAATTTGTTTACCACTTTTTACAAGTTGAGCATCTTATACCCAAAATTCTAAAATTCAAAATACTCCAAAATCTGAATCCTTAAATGCTGACAAGAAGATTTCTGCCAGTCAAAAATCCCTATCTGATTTCATGAGATAGGACTCAGTCAAAATACAAGTATCTAATGACATTTTACTTCTGTTTCCAAAGGGGTGGGGATTACAGTCCCCTTCAGCTGCAATTTATCTTTGTGATGCATAACAAGTTTCCTCCACAAAAACATTCTCACAAAGACTATACAATGACACATGGGCAGGTTGAATATCACCAGTGGCAGTTCCTCTCCAATGCCCTCTGTGGGGTTAAGAACTATGTTTATTATTCACTGTGGATTTTTTTTTTTTTTGCTTAATTGCTTTATAATATAAAGATATGGTTGAAAAATGTAAAAGACCTCCAGATACTTCTATGGCAATAGTAAGAAGAATAACAGAAATCATTTATGTTTTATTATAGCACAAAAAGTCAACCTATTAGAGATATGGGGTAATGGTGTAAATGTGGTATGTCTCATATCTGATCTTAGAATGACCATCATACATGACCTGAGGAACAGAAGGATAAATTGCTAAAGTTTGATGCTAAGAATGATGAGTAAAAGTTAAAAAAAGATAGAGAAACACTGCATAAAGCTAAAAATTTTGATCTTCATTATGTTCTGAAAGAGCGGATCCATTAGGGAGATGGTGAACACATGACAAAGGCAAGCTGATTGTGAAACAAGCAAAGATACATCACAAAGAATTGAAAATTGAAAGTAACTGTGAATATTCAACAGGCTGGTAGCAGAAATTTTTTAAAATACAGCACTACTTTTAAAGGTCTGTGATAATAAACATCTGGTATTTATGAAGGTAGTGGAAAAAAATCATTGAAAAAGTGAATATTGAAAAGTTGTTAACATTGATGATAAAATTCCAGTGGTTCATTCATTGATTGATGGTAAAATAGCCAAAATAGATCAGTATCAATATGATCATGGTAATGGTGACCATAAAGAAGATACTATACTGTGGATATTGAATATTCCTCAAAGAACCATGTTTTAAAAGTTTGATCACTAGGCTGGTGCTATTAGGAGGTGGTAAAGCCTTTAAGAAGAGTATCATAGTGGGTGTTGTTTAAGCCAGCGGAAGCATGTTCATTTGTATCCCATATCATTTTTTCTTCATCTTATCTTCACTGGACATTCTTTATTTAAAAACTGTAATATCATTTCACTCATTAATATTACATTAAATTATATAGTTTGGCTTATAGGAGTAAGGACATTTTACATTTAGGGAACTTGAAAATGTCTAAACATGGTTCTTCAATATTCACAATTACCATGATTCAGTTTAGAAGTAGAAGTACAAGTGATATGAATTCTATCTCTTCTTTTTGAACTACAGTACTTTTGTAATGAAGCATACTCTGATTTCTGATCATTAAAAACATTAAATGTGCAAAGATACAACAAACCTTGGTAATATTTTCTCGCCCTTGATGTCTTTCATTTTGTTAATGCATTTGGATTCTACTCTCTGAAATAATTAGGTATTGCAAAATTCTATGAGGATAGTAAATGTATTTAGTCAGTAATAATATCAGAGTGTATAGTGGTTGCTTGACATGCATTTTTAAACATTTGGGTTGAAAAACTAATATAATATATTCAATGTTTTATAACTAAAGTTGTTATTTTTAGTCAGATACCAAAATATAGTCCCAATTCGTTATTGGTCCTGACAAAATAATATAAAACCTCTGTTTGGGGTTTGTCTTATGATTGGGGGATCTTATATTTATCTTCTAGGGGCATCTGTAGAAATAAGATTATGAAGAACTTAGAAAAATATCTAATTGGAAGTAGTTTATCAATCCAGAAAAACAGTTTATTTGAAAATAGATTTAAATTAAATATCTGTCACAATTAAAATATTAGATAAACAATAATTAACCTTATAAGAGTTTCAAAAAATTTCCAAAATAATATAATTGGGATTGATACATTAAATGACTTAGAGAATTGTGTGAAGTCAAGTTAGAAGAGATAGTAGTTTTAAAATGGTCAAAGTTTTATTAATAGGGCTAAAATCTTTTTTGTTTATCAAACAGTTTGAAATTCTTTTACTGTGAAAACATTAAACAGGAACTTTTCTATTCTAGATTTAGCTTCTCCAAATGTGTAATTCAACCACATAAAATATTTTATGAAAACAATTATTTTAAATATTTTTCAACCATGATAATAATAAAGGAATCAGCAACGAAAGTAAAGATATATACTGCAATTTGTATATTTGAATATACCATCTATGTTACTTGATCAATAGGAAAGCATTCAGGTATGTTCGGAACTGGAAGTGAACTTGACTTTTTATTATTACTGTCTCATTTTATCACTTAAAAAACAAAATTCAGAAACATTCAAATTTTCCATAGTCATGTCTCCAATTATGGTCAAAATTGCATTAAAATAAGTTATTTAATACAAATATTTTCCTAATACATATGGTAAAATCTGTTCAAAATGATAATAATAGAGGTAATAATCTCAGATCTTTTGTTATGCCAAAAATAATTAGGAATTATTTAGAAGAATGCTCTTCTCTTCAAAGAAAAGTTTCAATACATATCAAAATTAATAGTGAAGGTGATAATGGCAATGTTGATAATGAAAATGGTAGCAACTATGAGAAACAATCCTTTCATAACAGATGTCCCCCTGTTTATATACCATGTCAGTGTTCCTGAAGATAAAGTGTGTATTTGTGGTAAACTGTTTAAAATCTACAATTTTATTCCACTCCAATATACATGACAGGATTCAATGCATCACTGTTGATTTTCCATCCAGAGGCAAGATCTGTGATTTTCTTTGATAAACTAAATGTGATGAAACTGATATTATAACAGTTTTAGTTCATGCCTCAAGAGATTCCTTGGTGTTTCTATATTTGCCACCTTTAACATTTCTCTGAGAACATGAAATACTAGTGAAGGCTCTCAGCTTAATGAGGAATGAAAGGTTATAGTTAGTTCTACTTGTCAGATGTGTTATTAAGGCAACTTACATGTTCTGTTTCAACCAAACCTCTAATTGAGGATAATCAATTCCCCAATGCAACAGAATTCATGAGAAACATTAAGTTACTGTGAAAGCCTAAATGTTATGGCTGTGTTATGCATAAAAATAGATAATAGATACAAGACATCCTTGATTTTCATCAATTTGACTTTGTTTATTTTTAATATGTCTCTTAGAACCTTCAGCTCTTAAAGGTAAAAAAGAGTGATTTCACTGCTTTGCTTATGTAAATATATGTAAAATCGAATGCTACATTAATAAATAAATTAATAAATTCTAAGATTGATGACCTAAATTTTAATCTTACAAGGCAGAATATGGAAATCCATTCTAACACAAATCATATGAAAATAAATAAGAGCTGAATATGAATAACAATAAAGAAAATTAATGAAAATTATAGATTTATTAAGTTTGAGAGAAATACTCAAATCATTTTTGAAAGTATCTCTTGCCAATCACATTTGAGGAAGTCTGACATAAATGAATGAAAAAAAGAATGAGAAGTCACAAAGGAACAATTTCAGGAAGGGATTATTGTATCAATCCTACAGACATAATGAATAAATTGTTGAGTTATGGCCTATGGGAAAATCTTCACAATGTATACAACTACAGACTATGGAGTGACAAAATTAGAAAGAATGACATTAAATAAATGTTAAAAGTAAAAGGAGGAACTGGAATTCTTAGACAATGCTAGTGAATATATAAAATATTATAAGCACTATTATGGATAATAGCCTGGCAGGCTTTTATTTACCTAAACAACCAAGCAATTACACTTTTAGATATTTATTTAAAGGAAGTGAAAGACTGTATTTATATAAGTAGTTCAATGGCAATGCAAAGATAAGCTTATTTATGTTAGCCCCAAACTAAAAATACAACAAAATCTATCAACAAATATCTGGTAATAAGAATAAGAATAAAAATACATCATATATATGCATTATATATGTATTTACACACTTACCCAATGGAATATTACTCTGCAATAAAAGTCATGCAGTTAATAATATACAAAACTTTATAACTGAATCTCAGAAAACCATTCTCCTGAATAAAAGAAGCCAGATATGAAGATATGAACAATATATGATATATGATATGAGTCATATATATCACATGGCTCTATTTTGTGACATTTTAGACAAGAATTCATTGGTGTTTTTTAACAGAAATATATGTAGTTGGATAAGACCAGTTGGGCGAAGTTATTTCCAAGGAAATGATGAATATGTCTTAAATCTTAATAATGTTAATTGTCACAAGGATCTGTAAATTGGTCAAAACACAGTAAATTTTAAATTTAAATGGTAACAGTTTACTGTTTTTCAATCATACCCAAATAAAATTGATATACAATTTATTGATGAATGATGTCCCATATTTATATGTGCCACCTTTAATCTTTGATTAATTATAAAAACTTATAGAAAAGCTATCGTGGTATTACCAATCTTAGCAGTAGTGTGAATTGCAATTTTGAAATTTTCAAAATATATAAAGGTGAACTTTTTGTTGTTGTTTTGTACAGTAACAGATATTTTTAAGTTGTAATGGAATACAGGAAACCAAATAGATAATTTCAGGATCTTCTTAGGAAGGATTCCTACAACAGAATAATGTTTATTTTTATTTTAGACAGACAAACAGTTCTAATGTCACAATAGTAGTTCTTGTAATGCAGTAAATTTGCCATTCCTCAATGTTGCTGTTCATTACTCTGTAATCTTGAATCTTCATTTTATTTGGTAGTAAAGTTGTTTCTAAATCTACTTCTTTATTTTTGCTTCCTGTCTTCTAGCACTGAGGTAATATTCTGTAGTTGGTTATATACTTTATCTACATCTCACTCCTAAAATGTACAAATAACTTAATGTTTAAAAAACTCTTTATTTAATGCATATTTATTGCTGTTTACTTTTTATTCACATTGCTTTTTCATTGAACAAAAGTGCCAAAACTGAGAGCTCTTTTGAAATTTATTATTTATATTAATAAACTCATTAATTTCATATATATTTTATATGTATTAGATATAAAGAAATGTCTCTTATTAGTAAATTACATGAAATAAACTTATTTTTGAGAATTTTCTATTTTCCTTTGGTTACTAACATAATATTGAACTGATTTCCCTTTTGGAATACTTGGAAGGTTTGGTTTACATTTCTTAGGCTACTAGTTATGAGGTATATTCACATAAACACATACTTGGATGCACAGAGGTAAAAAATCACATGCTTCTTTTAAAATGTCATATACACAAAAGAATGGAAAGGAAATGTATTAAACCAAGTTAATATAATACTTGAATGTCTTGTGAAGAAATTTTTCAGTTAGAAAGTTTCACATTTTCAATTGATATGGAATGTGTGACTAGGAAGCCACCAACATCTTTTCCAAAATGTTTTAAAATGATTTCTATTTATATTACATATACAACATCACAGAAGTAGATTGCACTTTTCCTCTCACCTTCTGCAATTTTATTTCAATGCAAATTCTATTTCTTCTGTGTCTCATCTTCCCGGCCAGTTTCTAAGAGCTCCTCTAAGTCTCGAGGATTTATACCTTCTCCAATCCATGAAGGGAGGATAAACAGAAATGCAACACCAAATGCAGGCTGACCCCACAAGAAGGCAAACATCACTTTTGCTCAAAAGTACTTTTCAAAACTGACTCAGTAAACAAGCCATTATTTTTATAAGGATGGTGTTGTTATACCCTTAATAAAAGTAGAAAAGAAGGTTGAGAGTTTGAGTCTTCAAAAGAACCAATGAAAAATGAAATAAAAACTGATTCTCATTATTAGTTCTGTCTCATTTATAAGACTTCAATCCCTTTTAAAAAATAATCTGTTTGTTATCAATATGACCCCTTCTCAGTCAGTGGCAACTGGACCATAGACACCTCAACCTTCTGTACTCTCCAGGTTTGATTTTTTAAGCAGTAGAGCCTTAGATATGTAGACATTTTTTTTTTATTCATTTTAAGTCAATTAAATTAAACAAACTTTTTTTTTTTTTTTAAATCACAATGTGTCAGACGACATTGAAAGTGCTAGGGATGTGAGTAAATAAGTGGAATATGAGGTAATAAGTGCAATTTTGCAAATATTTCCAAAATAGAACTTACTTAAATCAGCAAGTCATTAAATTGGTTGCATAACACATGTGCTCAAAAGGGAGATTTTATAAGTATCACGAAAGAGAAGCTGGATATTTCCAGATGGGAGTAGAGTGACATTGAGATGTTGGTGAGAAAAGAAGAGGATTTCAGGAATCACATCAGCATCTGCCAAACTAGGAATACATTAGAGAGTTAAGAAAACTGCAAAGTTTTAATTTGATTGAAATGTGAAATATATTTCTATAGCGAAAGAAAAATAGGCAAGAGAAATCAAGGAGAACATTGTATGATCTTTTAATTAACTCCAATTTTATTCTTAAGCAGTAGGAACCACTGAGAAGATTGAACAAACAATGTCTGCAAAGACAGGAGTAACATGGTGATGTTTACATTTTAGAATAATCTCAATGATTATATTGCTGAAGACAGGATAACAGGATTTAAGACACTTGATGATGGGATCAGATGAGGTTGAATTTTAGCAGAAAGATGATACAGATTTGTATTATCATTACCAGTTCTCAGATGCTGTTATTTAGAGTCACCAAAGTTGAAAATTAGTAGAATTTAATGACCTCTTATATGTGGTAGGAGGGGGGAGGAAGAACTAGAGGTGTGCAGAGTTTGTGGTTTGAGACTGCATCAATTCTACCATTTAGTTAATTCAAAATATGGTTATATAAAGATGAGCATATTGAGAAGAAAGATTTGATTTAAGTTTGATTTGTGACATGTTGACCTGGAATCTATATATTAAAAAAGCATTTGATAATTGACATTTGGTATTTGCTGTGCTACTAGAGATGAATGTTTGAAGGATTTATACAAGCTGACAGTTTTGGTGTATTAATCTCTTGATTCATTAATATAAAATGTTACATTTTAATTAAGGATATATTTTTTATTTGAATTATTAGTGTTGTCTAAAGAAGATATTTAAATGATTATATCTAGTAAAATTTTTTGTCTATTTTTATTATTTAATATTTCCTTTTAATATGTTATAGAAAGCAAAAGTTTATTGATGGAAAATTATATTTATTTCCTCCAATTTAGGAGTCATTTTTAGCAGAATTATCTAAGGTTGAAAATAAAAGAAAAAGTTGTTTTAGAAAGCTTGACTTAAGGGTAAAAATGGAGCAATTTGTTTCCATTAAAGTCATAAATGTTAGTCTCTGAAGTTTGATATTGTTACTATCTTCTCCCCTTCTTCCCAAGAAGCAATTACATTACTTTCTATGAATGCAGAAAGTGCTGATTGCGTTAAATTAAATTTTGACATTGAAAGACTTTACATGTAAATGTATTGCTGAATGTTACTATTTTAAAAAGCGGAACTAAAGAAAGCAGTTGCCTGTATTTAATGTGGCCATGCTTCCATTGACCATAATATTAACACCTCATTGAGCTGACAAAGTTAGGGAAAGGCTGAATTCCCTTCATTGCCACTGTTATTCAGCTGGACATGAGTTTCATTAAAATTATTATTGGCACGTTTTCTTTATGTGAATTGTTGAAATGTATTCTCCCCTGAAACAGTGTAACCCTTCCTCTGCTCCTTGACCCACTTCAAGCAAAAAGCAATAACCTTCCTATTACTATGTGAAGAAAAAGTGAAAACCTCTTAATAAATTCCTTAAAGAAACTGACTACATCATTAGTTTGTCCAAAGACCTCAAAATTGTCCTATTTTCTGTACGATACAGTGTTTTACTTGCCCATGTTGTAACAATAATCAAATAGAAAAACAATCATTTGACTTGATAAAATAATTTAAAATTTTAAAAATCTATGATTCATACTAAATATTATAAGAACATTATACCTCAGTAAATGAAAATAGGAATATGAAAAGCATCTATGGTATCAGCTGATACTACTATGATTGTGACTACTTAGTTCCTTTAATATTGAAAGCTGGTCAATGCCTTATTTTTTATATAGAACTGGAGTATTGAAGGCACTGGAGAAGGCCTGACACTTATAGTCAAGATCTGCCTGAAGTAAGCTTAATTCTGCAGACATCCTTGAGGTGCCCTTTATTATCCCAATTACAATGAATAGAAAATGAGATCCACCCATTTGCTTTAATAAGTTTACTTGCATCGAAACATGGTAACTCAATCAGAGGTTTTTTCATTTCTCAAAAATCACACACACACACACACACACACACACACACACACACATTCCTGGAAGAAATTAAATACCAAGGAGACTCTGTAGACACTACTATCCATCTCTGGAGAAAGACACAAATTAGGCTATTTCCTTTTGTTCCTTTTGCCCAGAAATACATACATATATTTTCAAACAGTGCCTTAGTTTTAAAAACTGAAGTAACTCAACTTACATTTATATCCCTATGTGGTCATTATTTTTTCCCTTTCCTCTCCATAAAACCAGGCTTGTAGTTTCTCAAGATTATCAGCAAGTAAACATAGACTGGTATAGAATATGTGAATTGCCTTAGATTTCTTTTTCCCACAATCACCCACACATTGTCCAAGCCATCTGGTCTTCTCCTTAACAAGGCACAGGCAATCAAACAAAAGGATACAGAAATCCTACAGTGGGAAAATAAGTCCATTAAAGTTCCATAGAGAGCAGCATTAGTTTTCTAGCTTCTAGGAGAATTTTCAAAAGGGGGGAAAAAAAAGACCAAAAGAAAACAAAGCAAAAAAGTCAAACTTGTAAGATATTCCCTAGTGTTGAGCAATGTCTCTATGCCTGTAAGGTAATGTTTTCAGTCAAATGTAAATGTCAGTAAGGAGAGAATGAAATGAACAATATGTTTCTTTATCGTAGGAAAGGCACTGAAATATAGTCAATTGTAAGTGTACCTGTATCCCTCCCATTTTCTTTCTACATCTCACAGATGCACATACATCGGTATTCATTCTCTAGTTTTACTTCAATAAAATACCTTGTAAGTATTTTTTTCCCCCCAGAACATCATGGCAGAAGTGTGTGGTTAAAGAAAGAAGCTGGGAACATGGCACAAGGAAACAGAGAGACTCTGAGTGAAGCTGAAGACCAGGGTCAAATTAAAATTATAAATACAAAGACCCACCTCCTCCAGCCACACCCTTCCTGCCTAGAGTTACCATTCAATTAATCCCCATCATGAGATTAATGCACTGATTATCTCAGAACCCTCACAAGCCAATCATTTCACCTATAGACCTTTTTGATTGTCTTACACATGGGTTTTTGGGTAATGCCTCATATATAAGGCATACCAACCTCCCTCCATTTTCCCATTTTTAATATACTTTCTTAAATAAAATAATTAATACTGAAGCAAGAAAGTTTATCTTCTCAATTAACAAAGTTCAAAAATACCTAAACTTAAAGAATGAGTTTTTAAAATTTCAGCAGCAACACTGATGACTATAGAAAAGGTTTTATTTACTCTTTGCAAAAATATGGTTTGTTTTATGCAATCTTTAAATGAAGTGATAATTTTGAAATATCTATAATTGGATATAAAGCCTCGATTAATTCAGAAAGAATAACTAGCTGTACAACCATCTTGCTAGATGTTGCTTCTAATAAAATGTGAATTTTGCTAGGGTTTGGACATGCTTTATCCCAAAGGATTCATATGCTGGAACCTTTGTCCTCTGTGTGATTATATTATGACAGGAGGTAGAATCTTTAAGAGGTGGAACCTAGTGACAGGTGAGTAGGACACAGGGATTTATCTTCAGAAAGGGTTAATGCTGGTCTCACAGAATGAGTTAGTTTCTATCAGAGTGGAAACAATGCTGGCTTTTGCCTGATCTCTCTGGCTTCCTGAATTACAATGTAATCAGTCCATCTTGCATGTGTTCCCACCATGAAGTCATATTTTGTTGCAGCTAGGAACCCTCAGGAAAGCCAGCTAATTCCAGATGCTAATTTCATCACTGAGACCTCCAAGACTGTGAGTTGAAGAAACTTATTTTCCTCACAAACTAATTAGCCTTAAGTATTTTGTGATAGCAACAGAAAACAGAAAAAAAAAAAAAGCAAAAAAACCCCAATGTGAACAAGAGAAAGCTGGATATATTCTGTTCTCTCAAATATATTGTACTAACACAGACATACATGCTTATCTATGGGAAAATAATTGAGTAAAGTGAGAATTTCATAACAAACTTGTCTTATGAGTTACTGAGAAGGCATTGTTTGAAGGGAGATACACCTGGTGTAATTTAGAGAGAGTCCACTGTTGATCAATAAGGCCAGTTCTAGTCAGGCAGAGAAAAGATTGGTCATAAAGTCTCACAGAGAATGGCATCTGAGGACAAAGTATAGTGGTAACAATGTATGCCTTTAAGTACAAAATGACTCATAAAGAAAACCCAAAGGAAAAAAATAGAAATATAATTTCAAATAGTGTCGATGATTAAATGAAATTTGAAAGTTCTTTTTAACCGATTCTGGTGTTTCTAAAGAAGAGCCAATAGTTTAACATTTTGAGTTATTTGTCTAAGCATCATGTAGGTCTAAGGTTTTGATATAATTGTGTAGATTTAAGTGAATTTATATTTTGCACCCACCCAACCACATGATTTCCTGGAGAGTAGGATTATGTCATGATGAAAACTCTTAACTTCTTCCTGACAGTATACTGTTGCCTTACTACATCTGTTAACTGTGGATCATAAATTGTGGTGATATACCAATTCATAAAATCATCATGACAGGCTGAGTTGTGAGAGTAAAAATTTTGAGCTCTGATAACATGGATATTTTGTTTTCTTTTTAGTTGTTAAAGGAAGGAGCATCACATGATTAATACCACTTCAGATTTTTCACTTTTAAATATCCAATAATTTGATCTTTTACTTTCTAAACTCTCTGCATGACAGGCGAGCACGCTACTGCTTGAGCCACATCCCCAGCCCATATATATATATTTTAAAAATACATAATAAAATTTCCATGAGCACTGTTGGAAAATTACCAGCTTTTTTCTTCTTTTTTTTTTCTTTATTAGAGTCTGAGATAATATTTTGTCAAAATCATCTTTGAGTTCAGATAATTCTGTCTTCCTTTTGATCAAGTCTGGTACTCAACTTGAGTTTTTATCGGCTTATTGAGTTTTTCGTTTCCAAGATTTGTGTTTGGTTCTTTTCCCAAATTTTTATCTTTTTATTTGATTGCTCATTTATATTTTGGATTTTCTTCCTTAATTCATTGAATTGTTTATTTGTATTCTCTCAGATTTCATTGAGTGTTTTTTAAATCATCCTTTGAATTCTTTGTCTGGCATTTCTTCCACATCAATATTTTTGGAATGTTAGTATGAAGTTATAAATTTTAGAAGATCACACATTATCTTGTTTTTCCATAATTCTTCTGTTGCTATGGTAAGATTTTCACATCTTCTGGGATAGATATTTCTTGACTTTCATGTGGTGCCTTCACAGTATGCAGCTTTCTTCTGTCAATATGACATGGGTTTGTTTTATAACAGTGAGTTAATTTCTAACTGGACTCTGTAGTGTAATCTTCTTCTTCTTCCTTGTTTGCAATTTATGGATTTAGATATAGAGTGTACTGCATCATGGTCAGTGATACCATGGCTCTTCAAGACATGTAAGTATGAAATAATTGTAGTATTTCAAGCAGATGTAGCAGACTATGTGGTAGAACATACAGAGAAATACAGACAAAAAAAAAAAAGTCAAGAATTCCTCCTACCAAGGTGCTTAAAATATTTCTCAATAGGTTCTCTAAGGGTTATGTTTACTATGGAGTGTTTATGGAGTCTAACGTATTTTTAAATCATAAACATTTCTTTGTATATTCTATAAAATATTTTTAATAAAATTACAATTATCTCTTTTTAGATCATTATTGGAATAAACTGGAATGGTATTTTGGTGATAGGTAGTTCTTTTAAAATTTCTATGCATTTTATCATTGTGCTGAATGATAGTATTTCCAACTATATTGTCATCAACTTTCATGAATCTTAGCTTTCCTAGAAAATTAGTTCAGGTACATATAGCTAACTTTATTTTTATAGTTTTTAGTGGAAACTTACTTATAAATTAAAAAAAATACAGAATAAACAATGTAATATATTGTATACATTATATTTTTTTAATATTTAAATATTTTATATTAATATTTATTTAGATTTTACTTACATATTTGTAACATTATATTTACTTTATATTTTATATGTGGTATAATCATATGTTCATTTTAATATTAATGTATATTAATGTAAAATTAACATAATCTGATATAATATTATAATCTGATATAATATTTATATACTTTGTTCAAATGCATGAGTGTTGGCTTTTATCCTCATTAAATCACTTTTTTCTTTCTTCTTTTTCTCTTCTCAAACATCACCTCTTAAGAAAGAATGCACAGAGTATTTAACAGACAAGTATGTTCAAATATAATTCTTAGCTCCTCTTAGCATAGAATGATATGATATTTTACTTATATTTAATTTAATATATGAAATAAAGCTAGCTGACTGCTGGAGACTCCTGTGTGAAACAATAAATATTAAAAAATCTATCTATTTTTTTTTTTTGCTTCTTTGCATTAGTTACTTTACCTTAAAAATACACCTTTAATTAACTTTTCCTTTTTGGGCTACTAGGATTTTTTATCTAAAATTTCTATTATAAAGTCTCCCTTTTTTGTGTGACTAAAAACCATATGATCTTTCAAAGCATTTCTTGGGATATTTGTATATTTTTATTATTCTATTTCCTATTGCATGGTCTTAGTATCTTTTAAATTCCATTTCTTACCTGCTTGACTTTGTTTTGTTTTAGTTCAAGCTAGTTCCTGCAAATATTTGATAATTCATGAAGTTGCCTTAGGAGTAGTATTACAAATTTTATTGGAATGCATGTGAAACAGCCGTATATTTTAATTAGTGGACATTAGTAATGTATTTTTCCCCTTCTGATGGAATGACATCAATACTCAACATTTAGAGCTCCTTTTCTTGAATTGATCATTTACAATACAAAGAAAACTTGCAATATCTTAGCTTTTGCATTGAAACCTAATAACCATCCTTCTTAGAACTAAGAATGGCCTGTTTTTATCACTCTTTAGCATATAGAATTTTATTCCATGTGTTAAGTAGAATAATAAATAGTTCTTGGTCATATATCACAGAAATGTAGGCTCAAATAGGATACAGATGCTTTGGACTTATTTAGAGTTGTTTGTTCTCTTAGGGAGAAACTTTCACTTGAGTGAAAAAAGGTAAATAGGGCAGAAAAAATATCTGTGATCTCTGATAAATTATCTGATCTCGGGAATGAGTGATCTGGAATATACATCTTACCATAAGATGATCCTGTACTTTCCTTACTTTTTATCAGTGATTTATTCCTCATGTCTTTAGAGAGCTGACTGTGGGGACATAATTCACATTAAATTCTGGATAAACAAAGAGATATTCTCCAGGCTAGATAATAGATCTAAGCTGCTAGTCACTGTCACTGTAGAATAAGAGCACTCATTAGAAAACAGATCTTGCTGAGAAAACTGTTAATGTTCTTGATGTTTGTGTCCACCTCAAATTAATATGTTGAGATCCTAACCCAAAAGGTGTTGATTTTAGAAAGGAGGCATTGGGAGGTGATTGTGCCACCTATGGTATCAGTGTCCTCAAAAAATAGGCTTAAGAGTGCATACTTGAACCCTTCTACCATGTAGGACCCTGTGAGAAGGCACTGGGAACCAGGAAACTGGCTGTCACCAAAGTCTGAACATTCTGGTAGCTTGGTCTTGGACTACCCAGTCTCAGAAACTGTACGAAATTGAATTTCTATTGTTTATAAACTACTTAGCATGTGGTATTTTGTTGTAGAAACCCACATTTTCTAAGACAGTTATCCAAATGCCAATATTCTAGTGTCCAAATTGTGTTTCAACAGCACTACAGAGTAAACTGGTGGGATAAAGAAAGTTCTAAGATTTTAATTATGTCCTATATTTTTAAACAAATAGTCTTAGTTTTTTTAACCAATAGAATTCAGACATATGAGTTCTTGACTCTTTAAGATTCTATGATGTGATTATTTTATGTGTGAAATTCCCCTCTTGCTGGTTTATAGTCTAATGCTCTTTGCTTTTCTAAGTCACTTATGACTTATTTTATTTCCAGTTATAAAAGTGTTAAAGTGTTGTTGCTGTTGTACTCTAATTTTCTTTCTTTCCTCTTTTTTTTTTTTTTGTGTGTGTGTGTGGTATTGGGGATCGAACCTAGGGCCTTGTGCATGTAAGGCATTGTTTTTTGTGTGTGTTTTATTTACTTACACTGTTTATGTCCATTTAACCCTCAGAATTGTTTTGGAGGGAGAGATTGTAAATATATGACTTAATCTGTAATATTGAAGTAGAAGTTATAAGGATTTATTTCTCCAGATTATTCCTATTTGAGAAAAGTGAACATGGACTAAGAATAGTAAAAATCAAGATAATATAATATTAATAATTAAAATGTATTGAATGTTAAACACCATTTAACAATTTTGCAAAGGTCATTTTATTTGATCCTGACAGCATTCCCCAGTAAGGGTTGTGATTACTCCGCAACAGCCATTATTAATATTACTATTCAGTTAAATGTTCTGTAAAGTAGAGACGATAATAGTAGCAAGCACGTAGGCTCTTGTGAATATGATATGCATAATTATACTCTGAAATTTATGAACTTTGATTAAGAAAATTTATATGAATTTATAAATTGGATTTAGTTTAATTACATACAATATATAAGATATATATAATAGTGCCTGCATAATTTGCATTTGTGGTAGATATAAAAATATTACCCTTTGAAAGATGTTCTTATCCTCATCCCAATAATTGGAGAAGATTCAATATTATATGACTAGAGAAAATTAAGGTTGTATTTAGGATTAAGGTTGTCAGTCAGATGATAAATAGATCAATCTAGAATGGCAAGGTAAACTCAGTGTAATTGTAAGGGCTTCCCAAACTTGAAAAATTGAGGCAGAAGATTCTAGTAAAAATATGACAGAAAGCAGAGTTGGAAGTCATGCAAAGTGAAGTCTCAATTTGGTTCTCCTAATTTAACAGATAAAAAGAAGCCATAAGCCAAGAGTGCCACAAAATCCTAGAAGATAGAAAGAACAAGGCATGGGATTCTTTCTTCAACTTCCAGGCTTTGCTTTAATCTACTAAATTAGTAATAATGTTTAGCATCAGCAATTGGAAACACATGAGTGCTCCACAAGTATTACTTTTCATAATCCCAATTTTAAAGATTAATAAAATGAACAAAATAGGATTAAGTAACATTCCTAAAATCATATTGTAAACCTGAGAATTAGAATATAAATGCAGATTGTCTAAATTAATGAATATAATT
Source organism: Marmota flaviventris (assembly GCF_047511675.1). NCBI lineage: Eukaryota > Metazoa > Chordata > Mammalia > Rodentia > Sciuridae > Marmota > Marmota flaviventris. Next base: position 46,391,115 of record NC_092504.1, on the reverse strand, counting down.
TACCTGTAATCACAATACTAAAGTTTTTAATACTTGTAATACTATCAGAAAAAAATTAAAGAGAAAACACAACTCAACTTTCTGTACTTTTATTAAATTTTTATTTAGTTTTTATTAAATTATCATTTATTATAGTCAAATAAATCATTCAAATATCAAACATTTCTATTTATAAGAGGTTAAAAGAAATGTAGGTTAAATTCTAAACTCTCATTAGTTTTTAGTAAATCAAATTTATAATTAATTATAGAATATATACTGTATATTTTTGCACATATAATGGTATTCAAGAATAACTTTATATTATTTCATTACAAATATTTACATTTGAATTCCTGACTAGTTTAAGCACCATTATGTCACATATAATTGCAACAAAAAACAAATTGTATACATACAAATAAACAGTTTTGGTGAGTTTTATATAAATAGAAGTAGGTTTAGATTTCTAAATTCATACTGTAATTCACTGCACAGTGTACATTATTTAAGTTTAAACTACTTTAAAATCATTTTTGTTGTAATATAGGGAAGACAAAATTTGAAGTTTATATTTATTTATACATATATAAATATAGTCAAGCATAACAAAACCTGTATTTAGAAAATACAGTATTTCAGCGAAAATAATATGTTTAAGTATATTGCATAGGTATTAAACATTTAATGAATAAAAGAAAAACTGTTTCAAGTTGCATATACACAAAATAGTTTGCATAAAAGGAGGTCATTTGTATGAGCATAATTATTTTATAAAGTAATTTTAAGTAAAGATAGTGTGATTTGGGGCTGCGGTTGTGGCTCAGAAGTAGACCACATGCCTAGCATGTGTTAGGCACTGCATTCGATCCTCAGCACCACATAAAGTAAAATAAATACATTGTGTCCACCTATAACTGAAAAATAAGTATCAAAAAAAGATAGTGTAAATTGGCAAAACATAAATTTTATGTCCATATAAGTATATAGTCAAATATTAAAATGATTATTTTCCAAAATTAATTAAAATTCTTATCTTTCACATAGTAACATAATGGTCTCATAGTTGGAATACAATTTAAAATAATTTCTAACTTGGCTACATGTTCTACTTCACTGCATTAACTTTGAAATTGTATATTGCATTTCTTTTGTAATGAATTTAGCATGAGACCACAATCTTTGTTAGCATTCTTATAGTCAAATATATTTTATTTATGAAAAACATTAATAAATAACTAAAGAATAAAATGATATTTTATGGAATTTATGAGAAAAATGGACAAATATTTTAAATTTTATGTTAAAAGAATAATGACAAATGATTTCATTGTAGAATAAGAGCTTAGGAAAAGGAATTATTTAAGAACAAATTAAATATTTATTGTGGTTAACTGATACTATGAGGTATATCTAAATGTGAGATTTTTGCTCTTTTTGAAAAATATATAAATCCTGTTGACAGAAAGAATATAGTTGAAAGGAGGAGAAGAATGATCCAATCTTATTAAATTTGAATTTAATTTTTTTAAAATTATGAGTATTAAATAACCATCATAATTTCTTTTGAAAAATTTTCTAAAATCAAAACCTCTATTTTATACAGTTGATATTCATTTGTACCACTATTCATATTTCATACCATTATGATATATTTATACAAAAATATATATTATATAATAAATATATAAATATAATATTATATATATTTACAAAATCTATATTTTGCACCAATGATTGAATCAAAGGGTGCTTAACCACTGAGTCCTATCTGCAGCCTTTATATTTTTTTATTTTTATTTTGACACAGGGTATCACTAAGTTGCTTGTGGCCTTACCAGGGTTGTTGAGGCTGGCCTTCAACGTGGCATCCTCCTGCTCTGCCTCCTGAGTGCCTGAGATTACAGGCATTCACTACTGCAGCCAGCCCCATTCTGATTGTTGTTATTGTTGTGTTTAATCCATCAGATATTTTCTAGATAATTAATTTAATTTTTAAATATTTGGCCCCTTATCAGTTTCCTTTTCTTTCGTGCTATCTTATAAACATAGTCACCATGACTTGTTGCACTCCCTAATAACCATTTAGTTCTCAATTTAAGCTTCTAATCTCTCTACAGGAAGATCAAACTCTCTCAGTGCTGTGTCAAACCGGATCTTCATAATTTTTGTGCAAGTCATAATTCTACATTGCTTTGTAGTTTTTAGCAAATATTTTTCTTTCCTTTACTAAACTTTAAGCTCCTTGGGAGCAGAAGCCATGTCCAGTTTTCAATTCTCAGGCTTTTTCCATGTGCCAGATACATAAATGTTCTAGTTAGTGGTACATATTTGGTGAATTAATGAATAAATTGGGATATGATAATGTATTGTTTTGAAGGCAGGAGTAGATAATTTGTATTACATAAATATTTTAGTCAGCTTTTTTTTGCACTGTGACCAAAAGACCTGAGGAGCAATTAGAAAGGAAGAAAAACTTATTTGTCATTTAAGTTTTCAGAGGTGTTAATCCTTAGATGAAGACCTGCATTGTTCTGAGGTGAGGTAGAACAGCCTGGTGGAAGAGTGTGGCAGAGGAAAGCAGCTCCGGAAATGGCAATTAGAAAACAGAGAGGGAGCTCCACTCACCAGGTACCAAAATTTATAACCTGAAAGTTCTCCCTCAGTGATGTAACTCCTCCAACCACTCTCTACCTGCCTATAGTTATCATGCAGTTACTTTGTACCACAGAATTAATGCACTGATTAGGTTCAAGTTCTCCAAACTCAGTCATTTTACCTGTTAATGTTCTTGAATTTTCTCACATGAGCTCTTGGGGGGGGGGGCATCATGTATGTAAACCATAACATGAGGTTATAAAAATTATAAAAAATAAAAAATATACAAATATTTTAAAGCTTCGATAACAAAGATATACATTGCTCAATCTTTCCACTAAACATTAGTCTTTATGTTAGTACAATGGTGACTTTTTTCAGGAACAGTAGGACTAGAGTCAATCTATGTTTGTGTATAAAACAAAAACAAATCATTACTTATTTATTCTGTCTTTTAAACTTGGGATATTATAAAATTAAAATTAATTCACAAATTTCTAAAACAGATTAAACTGTTTCTAAAATTCAGGGATTATATCTTTTATTCTTTCATTATTTTCAGTTAACTTTGTTTATGGCTAACTTTTCATATTTTGTACTTATGTAAAAGGACATTCATACTTTAAACAATGTGTCTATTGGTTCCTGGTACAGAAATATATAAACTTTTTATTCTTATATTCAAATTAGAAGGATTTTCAGTGTTTAAAGATAGTCATTCATATTACCACCTCATAAACAAAGAATGGCAAAAATCATTTTGACAAATAAAAAAGGAATAGAGTTTCTCTTAACTGTCAGTTTTGCTGCTAAATAATAATAAGTATTAGAAAAGTGAAAGAGAAAACATTTTCCCATATAGTGAAAATAAAGTCCTTGAATTGTAAAATTAATTTTGAATTCAGATGAGGCTCTCATTTTACTGATTCCAACTGTATAAAGGAATGTTACAAAGATTTTAAATGTTATTTATATTATATTTTTAAATAATAATCAAATTAATAACATAAGCAGTTTGACTAAAAATGTTACATTAAATGCAGATTTTAATAGATAAGATTATATTCTTGATTTTTGCCCCCCCCCCTCAGGAAAACCCTAAGGAACTAATGTGCTCTTTGATTTTGTAACTTTGACTTCTTTAGCTTTTATACCAGACTCAAAGTCGAATTTTTTTGGATTTATTGATTTAACATATTTAGTGCTATATACCACATACCTGATTTGGAATAATGAGAGAATAAACATTTGAGACATTTCTGCTTATGATATTCTATATCTATCCATGAAAAGAGTTAAATGAAATAGATTATTTTGTTGGTATTTTATAACACTTTGAGCTAGAAAAAAAATATATGTTGCTGAAGAATATTATAGAAATTTAACAATCTCAACTGTGAAAATTGAGAAATGTGTAAAATATAAAAAAAAAATTGTAGCTTCTGTAGTGTACTATTAAAAGGATGACAGAGACATTGACAACAGGATCAATAGATGTGGCACATCTTTGAGGGGTCAAGGGGTCAGAAGAAAGTCTGTGATGTCCACATATGGTGAGGAAAAAAACTAGACTCTGTGCAATATTCGTCATTTATCAGTTTAATCACGGTTAGTACCAGTGAACCAAACTTTAACATCAAGGCACACAATAAACAAACAAAGAAACAATTTTGTGGACCTCAGAGAGTGGTAGGTACAACAGTGAAATGTTTGTCCTTATTACTAAATCATACTGGACTGAAAAAAAAATTGAGAATGAATACAAAACATTTATTGCACTGTTTCTAAACACAGAGAACATGCAATCCATGCCATTTACTTTTTCCGAGTCTGATTGTGAAACCAGAAAATAACAAAGAATTACTCCACCTTACTATAAATAGGAAGAGAGACAGTTTCACATATTTATGGGAACATAGGAAAAAAGAACCCCATTCATCTTGGAAATAAGAGGACAGTTTTTAGAGAGATATATATCATTTTCAAAAAAAAAAAAGTAAGGCAAAGAGTTTATTATAAAGTGGTGTAAACAACTGAGATATGAAAAAACCTGCACATTCAAGTAAATATTAATGGCTTACAGTGATAAGGCTCAAAATACATATGGGGAACAACAGAAGATGAAGTAGGAATAAAAATTTAGGTGCAGACAGACTTAAAATCTCCAACTGATGCTCTCCTAAGTGCATTGGAATTTATTCTCAAGGTGAGAGGTAGCCACTGACAAAAATCCTAAGGGAGATGAAAATAGATGTGCCTTTTATAATGTTCATCTGACTTTCATTTAGAAGTATATAAAAGGAAAGGGCTCTGTTAAAAAAATTAGGGAGCTACTGTATTTAAGTACTGTGAATTTTATAAAATATTAAAACAAAGGAAGTTAATTTAAATTGAAATATTATCACGTGCAAAATAATTCTATAATATGTAACTGATTAGAGACAGATAAGGTTAAAATAAATGTTAATGCTAATATATGCTAAGTGCTTTGCATGCATTTTTCTTTTTGATCCTTAAAATGTCTATAAGAGCAATATTATTATTTTCTAATTTTGAATATGGGTGAAAAGACTTACACTTCTTAACTAACTTGTTCATTTCCCCTAACTACTGAATCATGGTGGAAGGTTTAAATTCAAGTAATGACTTCAAGCAACAACCTCTTTTCATCTCTACCACACTGAATATATATTTTATTATCTAGAGTTTTTATTTGGGCAATGGAGCAGGGGAATATGTGAGTCATTAGAATAAAGAATGTTTAGAATAAATGGAAATGAGAAAAAAAAATTGAGGCTCTTAGGGAAGACCTTTACAGAGTTGAATAGATCACAGAGTGAGATTTCATGAATAATATCTTCTTAAAAGAGGCCTATAAGAGATGTCCTCACCCTTACCACCATATGAGAACACAGCAAAAAATGGAACCCATGAGCCAGAAGATGGGCCCTTATCTCACTAAATACTGAGTTTTCTGATGACTTTATATTGAAATTTTCAGTATCCAGTACTCAAACAAATAAGTATTTGTTATTTATTAGCTACCCATTTTATGATATTTTGTTATAGCAGCTAAACTGGACTAACTAGACTAAGACAATAGAAAACTCAATGGTTATGTTAAGATAAGTAATCCTGCAGTAAAAATATAGAGAGCTGAAGTACTGACAAGATATCTCCTGGAAGAATACATAATATAAGAGAATGTTATGAATTAGTTCTTCAAAAAAATGTACCAATAAGGAGATAGACTGAAAGTAAACTATACCATTTATGGAAAGCTCTAAGTGAAAGAAAATATTTTAAATACTTTCTCTGTAGATATGCCTAATTTTTACAACTTATAACAATGCAAGATAAATATATTTCCTTTTCAGTCAATATTTCCTTTACTATTTAAATATTTTCCTCAGGTATTACTTAGTATTTTCTTTGTAGGGACTTTCAGGCATAATTATAATATGAATATTGAAATCACCACCCTCAGAAGTACTTCTTGGGTTCAGCTCTTGACTCTAGAAAGCACCTGTGAAAACATCTGTTCCTGTCCAGAAAAGATTATATGTATCATTACCAAAGATTGTTTTATTATATCAGTCTTATTGGGAAAGTTCAAATGTGTAAATTAAATCAACATAAAATAAGACAGTTTCACTAAAAGCAGAAGGCAAATCAAAAGTATGGGCTACTCTTCACGATAAGCAACCTTTAGTGAAACACTGGAGGACAGAAAGACATCATGAGCATCCACATCTGAATGGAAATTCAGAATTCACAAAATGAAGGGAGCTAAAAGCCTGCTGCAGTGTTCAATGAAAGTTTCCAATGTTGACCTTGTATCCATAAAGGATAAAACTAAAGTTATCATCAACCAGAGAATGGGGAAATATGTCCACACCAGTATTTTGACATATTTTTCACTGAATGTTTGGTGTTGATGCTTCCTCAGTACTCTTAGATAACGTGAGTTGTCTAGGTTCAGAGTTTTGTTCATACAGTCAGTAGACAATTTCAAGTTATTTGCTATGTTCAAAGGACTGAGTTGCTTAATAAATATATAGAAATAAGTAAGATTCATTTCCATAAGAGACAAGCAAGCTTTAATCTTTGAATTTCCAAAATGGATTCACATCTTTTAAATAAGATCACTGACAGTTCATGTTAAATAGAAAATAGGAACTTTAACGTCATAAACTATAAAGTACTAAATAGAAATACGTAGGTGTTTTTGATGAATTTGAGTATATATAATAAATTTGACTATTAGAACAAATTAGAAATAACAGTTGAGTTATGTTTTCAAATAAATTGTATCTTTTGATAAGATATAGAAGTGACAAAAATCTTGAGTATTTAACTTCACATATTTTCAAAGTAGACACATGGCCCATTGGTTGTTTCTATTTTGGAAACTATTTTCTAAAAAAGAAACAACAACAACAATATATATATATTCATTCCAAAGTTTGATCAAAATCTTGAAGCTTAAAAATATAAAACACAAAATAAATTTAATCTATTTGTCTACTAATATCAAAACTCCATTAAAAATAAATGACAGCATTACCATAAAAGATTTTACAGAATTTTGAAGTTAAAGAAAAATGAACTTTTCAAAACAAAGCAACTTTTTATGATAACAAATAAACATGCAAAAACTTCATTTATTTACTTATTTATATACCTTGGTGTTTTCCCAAGTTGGCACTATCAAAATATTCTCCACATATGCATGTTAAGCTTAGAATCTTAAAACAAAGTAGTATTTATACTTGAAAACTATGCTCAAGTAGTTATAGAGATTAAAATGGAATTATGTATGGCAATTACAAAGACTTGTATTGCTTCAGGATTAATTAAAATACTTGCTTTAATGCATTTCAAATATAAATAAACACAATACTGATGGAGGTTAGTTGCACTGGTGATCATACTTATGATTATTATCCTGTAGCTTTCTCATGGTCAAAATTACATAGTTCACCTTTAATCTTATCAAGCCTTTCCAAACCCCACCGAAATAAAAGCAGAATGAAAGCAAAATAAAAACAAAAAACCCAAATGCATTATAAACCCTATCAATAGAAATGCATGACTGTATTAAGATTTACTAATATTTTACCAAATAAAATATTTTATACATCAGTGTTGCTTAAAAACTTAATATAGCTAGTGTGTATTTTAACTAAAATATTCATATAGAACTTGGTCATAAAACAATATTTTTTCTGTTATTCTTACCGAAATCATCTATGATATGAAATTAGATTTTTTAGTTGCTTGACTCTCACATACCTTGGAAATATTTGCTTTAGTTATATAAACTCTTTGCATTTTGTGGTAACTCTTTTTAGTGATATAAGGTTGTTGTTGTTGTTGTTGTTGTTGTTGTTGTTATTTGCAGCAGAATCTATTTGGAGTTTTCTTTACTCTTCTGATCAGCTCTCCCACCCCACTCTCTAGTCTTATTCTCTGCTCCTCTTAGTTTCTATATTTTGTAGATCATTTTATCTATGCAAGTGGATTCACCTACTATGTATGCCGATTCCTTCGAAATAAACCTTTCTACTTCAGGATTCAGCTAAGTTTCAAATTTTTATTTTTTAACAAATGTTTTCTGGGTGTTTTTGCATAGATACATGCAGTGACCCAAAATAAACATGTTCAGATTGAACTCATCACTTTTTCTCCAAAACAACCTTCTGAAAGCATTTTGTGATGTTTCCAAACATCTCCATATTCTTCGTGCCACTTTGACTCCATACTTGCCCTTCTTTATTCCTTGGATTTAATTGGTTAATTTTTACAGAATCTCATTAAAACCTCTTTAAATTCAGCTTCATTCCTAATAGCTACTTTATGATCTTTGTTCATGATTTTATCATAGTTATCGTATCACATTGTTACATCTTTCCTGAATTACAAACACCATCGCACATGTCTCTTCTTCATTAGAATTCTGTTACATACTGCCTCTTCTGCATGTGCTCCATTCAAGAAGCTCTGGGTGCAAGGTGTTGATTTAGCAACATGATTTCAGATTTAATTGATGAAAGAGGGGAGGAAGAAAAATGGGTTTTGAAACTGATCACCATCTTGTGATTGATCATCTATGCACCTCATTGTTGTCTACTTGGAAGATAGAAGAGGGCAACATTTATCTCCTGATTCCTATCCTCTTTAGTCAAGTGTTAGTGGTTACTCTTTATTCCTTCAAGGTGTAAGCATTCATCAATACTGAGCAGCTTGGTAAGCACTGAAACATATAACCCAGAAAGACTTCAGGGTAGAATGAAAGAGACACAGTGAAACTGAGGCATTTCAAACTGATCTGCCCATTACACTTGTGCAAAGTTATGCTGCAGCAATGGCTAGAGGTCAACATAGGAGACAGGTGTAAGCAGAAATTTAAGTTACACTTTTCATGATGTAATCCTGATAATATAATTTCATTATTAAAAATTTGCATGATTTCTCTAATTTCACAATAAATATTAAACTCCTCAGTGTAGCACCAAAGACTTCTCCAGCAAGCCATATCTAGCCCTTCAAATCTGTGTCAAGTTTTATTTCAAATGATTACTCTGCCTCCTGTACAATATAGCAAAGGCACATATAGGAGGTCCTTATCATCAAAGAATGCCGAGTACAGGAAACAGATACTTAATTTAAATCCATTTAAAACTGGAATAAAAACTTCATAGGAAATGGTGGTAGTAGAGGAAATGAAGGCAGAAGGGTGCTAATAGAAATTATCATATCAATACAACTAAAAAACTTATTTATTTATAAGAAGAAAACATATAGGGTAATGTATTCTGATTCATAATATATATTTAAAAATCACTTTTTTGCATAGAAGTTTTCTGACAGCATATTACCATTAGGTGAAATTACACCCTTTATTACAACATAAGGTTTTTTAAAAGATCCTGAATAACACCAGTTTTATTAAAATATATGGAGAGCGTATCAATTTCCTAAAGGTTTACCTTAAATCTTGATTTTGTTTACCTTCTTTTTTTAAAAAAAGTCTAATATAAAATTTTTATCAATATTTTCTTCTTCAGTTATTAACTGCTCCAACTTGCTCATTTCATAGCAGCTTTGTATGTGACTGGAATACTCAGTAAGCACAATTTTATTGACATAATGAAAATGTGATTCTTGCAAGATATGCACTTTCGCTTTTTAATTAATTTGCATTGTATTTGCATTGCATTGTATAATGTTTACAGAACACTACAGGAAGCAAAAAGAGATCAATAAAGAACTTCAGGAAAGGAGCAGGGATACTTGATAATCTTAAGTGCCTGGCAAGGGAGAGAGGGAGGTATTTCACTAGAGAATAATTTTATAAACTGTCAGTTTCTTAGTGATTATTTTCACGCTATGGCAAATTTTGTTTATTTCCTCAACCTCACAAGTGCAGGGATTCAGAGAAGGAATGGGTAATGAGAATACACTCTATATTTACTTTTTGTTCTTTTATCGTTCTCATAGGAACCCTCATGTTCCATTATAATTGCCAGTGTACTTTTCTGTCTCCAATTAGACTATAAATTCCATGAGGCTAGCTGACTTAATAACAATAAAGCAATAACAATAATAGATAATAATCAAATAATTTACTTTTGGGCAATAATTTGGAAAGACCTTTATTTGAATTATCTCATTGACTTTTCATAACAACCATAGTAAACATTGTGCATTTGATTTACTAGTGTTATCCCATTTCATATATCAGAAAACTAAAATACAGAATGATTTAGTTTACTCAAGCACAAAATGCAAAAGTGATAGAGCTGGGATTCAAATCCAGGTTGGCAGCCAAGTCCCTGTATTTTACATAAAATGGCAACAAAATAAGCTTCTGAGTTTTATTTGATGAAGCTCTCCTTTTTTTTTTTTTTTTGGAAAGAAATTTTCATAGATAATGCTGTATACTTTCTTTGAGACATATCAGGAGGTGCAAGCTTTCTGATTGACTCTCTTTAATTGACATTAAGTTGACCAGGGTGATTGGCATGGTCAGCTTCCTAGTTTCTCACCTCCTTTGACCTGATAATTGGTCAGGACATTGTCTCCAAACATGTCTAGTGCACTTGCCTACAAAAAATATAAATCACACCTGAATCTATCAAATGAAAACCATGAACTCTGAATTTAATCAGTATACCAGTCTGTTATTGTACGTGTCTAGAGAAATTATCCTGATCAAATAATAATGGATTTTGCTTAAATCAAACACAAATAAATCTGTATACACATTTGCCTAAACTGAACCGTAATTTCAGTTATTTTTATTACCACCTTGATTATCATAATATATTCTAGAATTTAAAAAGAAATTCTGCCCTTTCTCATCAAAGAACTAGTCAATAAATTGCTTCACTGGAGATAAGATAATAAACTTGACATTGTGTGTTTTCTTTGTGCTTTTTAGTTTTTGACATTAGAAATGGGATAGAAGCAAGACAGCATAGACTTCTTGATAAATGCCTCATTTTCTCATTTTCACCTCAATCTCTTTATTTCTTAAAAAAAGAGGTTCTATATCATAAGAGAAATACTTAAGTTTTTAAAATACTGAAATATAACTTCATAGCTAGAAGTTATCCTTTGGACAGTTTTTATTCTATTTTTGCATAGATCCAGTTATAAGCCCATTGCAGTGTATTGATGTTAAATTCAAAGTATTAGATCAACAATTTTATCTAATTTCTAAGGCATGAATGGAATATAACATGGGGTTCATGTTTCCAAGACCTGAAGCCTACTTTCTGGATAACTGAGTAAGTGTCTCTATGTCCCAGTTATCTGATATGGCTACTGTAAATATAAAATAGCTACTAATTGTAAAGCACATATAATCATGTCTGGAGGATAGCAACCCGATTTTATTTTTAATTTTAAAACAAGATTGTACTAAGTTATTCAGGCTGGCCTCCAACTGAGGAAGGATCCTGCCTCAGTCTCCACAACGCTGGAACTGCAGGCATGTGCCAAGTGTGTAAATTAAGAGTGTAACTCATAGAATATTTTGTGTATTATTTTATTTCTAGCTACTTTCTAAAGTCAGAAGATTGATAGTGAAGCTAGGTTGTGATATAGTTGGTGGTATAATTTATTTTAAAATTGATTCTTTGAAGCATGGAAAATTATCACCCCAGATATGCCACTTTATGTTCACTAGGATTATGTAATAGAATGTAACTTTATTATAACCAAAATATAATGTGATAAATTCACTTTGAATTTTTGTAAACTCCCTAATATAAAAACAAGGCAAAAACCCAAAATGAATGTAAATATGGCCTTTTGTATACTAAGCAGATATTACGTTTTACTATAGCTTTGTTTTAGATTTTCAAAAGCTTAAATTTTTTTTTTTTAGATTTTTTGTAAGCTTCTTAGTAGAAAAGTAATCAAAATTCCATTGTTGAAATAAAATGTTAGAACAATTTTACTGTCAAGAAAAATTCCTCAAAAGAACACTGGAAATGCATTTGATTCCATGCTTTTCTGATTTTATTACTGAAAATGTCTTCTATATTTTTAAAAAATATTTTTATTTTTTAGTTGTAGGTGGACACAATACCTTTATTTTATTTTTATGTGGTGCTAAGGATTGAACCCAGTGCCTCACACATGCTAAGCCAGTGCTCTACCTCTCAGCCTTAAACCCAGCCCTTGTCTTCTATATTCAAAAGCAAGTTATCCTTTCCAGAATTCCCTTTCTGAAAAAAACATCCTTTTTTCTAATTTTGTATTTATTTATTTTTTGGACTAATCTCTCTCATTTGTCTCTTCCTTTTCTAATAGAGTCATAAAGTTTATATATCTGCTACAGCTATGTCTAAATTAATGATTTTGGACATGTTTGGTAAATGACCTGACCATTTAACTGTTCAGTTTAAGTGCAGGCAGAATGTTTTAACAATATAATCACTTCATGTTAAAGATTTACCATCCCACATTATAAGTATATGATAAACAAATGACTTTTTTCACAGTTGACTAGAGAGGAAAGAAAACATAATATTTTAAATCTCTGTGATATGCGTCTACTTACACAAAACAAGGGGGAGAGGAGGAGAATAGAAGTTCATTGGAGTGGACAAAGGAGAGTGAAGGGGAGGGAGAGAGATGGAATTGGAAAGACTGTGGAATGAATCTGACATAACTTCCCTATGTGCATATATGAATATGATGCAGTGAATCTCCACATCACATACAAACACAAGAGTAGGATCCTAATTAGGGTAAGATGTACTCCATATTTGTGAAAATATCTCAAATTGACTCTACTGTCATGAATAATTAAAAAGAACAAATAAAAAATCATGAAACAAACCAAATTTTGTCATATATAATCCTTTATATGTGTGTGCATGCACGTGCACATAATGATACATATAATAGTACCCCCATTAACATTTACAGTTGGCATCAATTAAATTAAATTTATATATTTAAAAAAGAAGAAGGGGAAACAAAACAAGGCAAAACAAGGGATTTTTAAAATTGCACTACATGGTCTTGCTTTGATAGAAATATAGTTTCATAATTCCTAATGTAATTTCAAATTTTTGTATTGTTTGGATGTACCCAAATTATTTTAGTTCATTGAATCTATTGCTTTGAATTATTTGCATTTTTCTCCAACATAAAACTTTGCTAAATCTTAAAAAACAAAAACAAAAATAAAAACAAAAACAAAACAAACCATTTTATGTCTGTTCTTTGAAAAAAGAAAATAGGTCTTAGCAATTTATGTATGTCTGTCTATCCATACATACTGTCCAGAAAAAAATTGAAATTTATTTATATGCAAATTTTGGTGTAGTTTTATCAGTATCAATAACTGTAAGTAATAGTATTTTGTATTTTCTTCTCATATTTTAAGCAAATGTTTAAATAGTTTCTAAGGGGTGGAGTTCAGGGGTAGAGTGCTTGCTTAAGAAGTGTTAGTCCCTGGTATGATCCCCAGTAGAGCATAAAGAAAAAAAAAATGTACATGTGAACGATGTATGATTCTTTAAAAAAATAACTAATCTATTGTAACTTCATTAACTAAAATACATTTAGGTTTACTTAATTAAATGGTTAAGAAACTCTCAAAATTTACCTGAAAAATTACTGTTTGAACTATAGAATAAGTATATATATTATAAAAAATTAAGGTGCAGATCTAGTTAAATATTGCATATATTCCTAATTTCACAGTTTTGCTTCCAACAAGAAATTAAAATGCTACCTTCTTGTTTTTCACCGACGGCTTCTATGCTTCCTGTCATCCTGTGCTTCCTCCTCTGTGGGCACCTTGCTGGTACCCATATAGACTGCTGCATGAATGATATTCCAGACTATCATAAGCCAGGCACTTTATCCTTAATAACTGGATTGAATATTTAACCCATGAATGATATTTTTGTTAGCTTGTAGGGAAAAGATTGGATGGTATCACATTCAGTTAATACATATTACTTAAGCAAATACTATATTTTCTTTTTTTTATTAGTCTCCTTTCCAGTAAAGCAGGGTTGATAGCATATATACACATGGAAAAACATACATATGTATTATATATAAACACATACCATGTAAAATATCTCTTAGCATATTTTCTTTAATGCTTTACTATTCTTGAATAAACACTAAATACTGATATACTTTTCCTATAATATTTTTCCCTGATTCTCTAGCTCATCTGTCTACCAGAGAGCTAAAAAAGACACATTAGTCACTGATTGCATGATGATTATTTGTGTCATTTTTGATTTCTCATTGGATGCATTTAGATATATAGATATTTATAGATTTCAGTTTTTATTGTGTCCACAGAATTTTGAGCACTCCAAATCATATAAACACATCCATATATATGATTAAATATATGTATATGTTTGTATATGATATATATCTATAGATAGATATAAATCTCAAGATATATATATATATATATATATATATATATATATATATATATATATATATATCTGGATTGACATATCTCCAAAGCACATAGTTTAGGTATTTTTAACAGAAGCCTCATGACATGATCATTGTAAATTATTAACTAAATATCCAGTTCCACTATACTCTTTGGGGTGGGGGTGGATAGTATGGCAGAAAGCTACAATTTCTACTCACAGTTTGATGTTTATTATTATCAGATTTAATTCTGAAGCTATCTAAATTAATCAAAATCATTAATGTAAGAGCTAAAAGGATAAAAATATGAGAAGAAAATACAAGTGAAAATCCCCTTAAGTGTTGCTTCATCAGAACAAAAGACATATCTATCATCAAGAAATGTTTAGTATCTCTGTGCAAGGTGCTCCTATCAACTTCATTAGTCAGAAAATTACAAAGATTTTAGAAGTTTTGTGTCAGAAACATGGAACAAAGCCCAAATATATATTTCTTATTATGTTGTAGAAATCAAAAATGTTAAATCAAGATAATCCTATAAATATAAACAGTGAGATTTTTTTATCAATTCAAGAAATCTCACTCCAAAAAGAAAATGAAATTTTGAAGTTTTATTCAGTAAAAGGAAACATTTTGCACAGGTATTTATGAGGTAACTTCATGTCATTTTTTTATTAGTAATTAAAAGACACCCATAAAGATCAATTGATTATTCTGTAATATAGAAATAATAAAGTTTAATCTTAGTGAATACAGCTCAGAAGCAATATGCATAAACAAAATGGATATTTTGTTTATCCATTCATCAGTTGATGGACATCTGGCGTTTTTTACTGTTTGGCAATTGTAAATAGCACTGATATAAACATTTGGCACAAGAACTTGTCTGAATATCTGCTTTCAATTTCCTTGTGCATAAATCTAGGAATAAAATTGTTGGGTTATATTGTATGGTAATTCAATGTTTAACTTTAGAAAAACTGCCAAATTCTTTCCATTATGGCTGCAACATTTCATCTTTCCAACAGCAACATACTAGGCTTCTAATTTTTTCACATCCTCAACAACATTTTCCATTTTCCTTTTGTTATTGTTGTTCTAAAAATTATAGCCATCCTAACATGCTTGAAATAGTATGTCATTGTGGTTGTGATTTGCATTTACCTCATTACTAGAGAAATTTAGCATAATTTTATGTGCTTTTTGGACATTTGTACATCTTTTGACTGAAGTCTGTTTTTGTTTGTAGTGTTGATATGAAGTCCAATTTGTTTAGCTTTACATTTGTTCTTTTTGCTTCTGATGAAATATATAAGAATATTTTTCTACATCCAAGATCATGAGAATTTTCACTTGTATTTTCTTCTCATATTTTTATGTTTTAGCTCTTACATTAATGATTTTGATTAATTTTGAGTTAAATTTTAATATGGTATACATTCAGATTTTATGGGGGGGGGTATCAGAGATTGAACCCAGGGGTGTTTAAACACTGAGCCACATCCCCAGCACATTTTTTATGTTCTATTCAGACACAGGGTCTTACTGAGTTGCTTAGGGCCTCTTTGCTAAGTTGCTGAAATTGGCTTCGAACTCCTGATCCTCCTTCATCAACCTCCTGAGCCACTGGGATTACAGGCATGCACCACTATGCCTGGCCTAAAATCAGATTTTAACTTCATTTCTTTGACAAATAGATATCCAGCTGGCTCAGCACAATTTAGTGAAGACACTGTTCTATTAGCATCTGCATGACTTATCCCTCTTGTCAAAAATCAATTGACCATGTATAGATGAGTTTATTTCTTAACTTCCAGTCGATTCTATGGTCTATGTTTATCTTTATGTTAGTATCACATTTTTATTATTATTATAAGAGCTTTGAAATAAGTTTTGAAATCAGGAAGATTAATTTTTATTTCCAAAATATTATTCTTTCTCAAGAGCATCTGACTAAGATAACTTACAATTTTATGTAGATTTCAAGATAGTGTTTTTAATTTCTGTAAACAGCTTTTGGGATTTTAATGTATTTTTCATTGAATTTATAGGGCAGTTAAGGTAGTACCAACATCTTATCAATTCTACTTATTTAGATCATCTTAATTTTTTCTGCAAAGTATAATTGCTTTTAATTTATGAGCCCTTCATTTCCTTGTTGCAATTTCCTAAATATTCTATTATTTTAAAATAAAAAATTCTTAATTTTTTTTATTGCCCATTGCTGGTACACAAATACAACTGACTTTTGTATGATGATTTGTTTTCTGAAACTTTGCTGAATTTATCAATCATCTTTAGTATTTTTTTACTTGAGAATATCTTTGAGTTTTCTATGTGTAGGATCATGTGATTTTAAAATAGTGATAATTATAATTCTTTATTTCTAATTTTGCAGCTTACTTTTTCTTTTTCTTGCATAGTTACTTCTGGCTATATATATTTTAAAGTATTGAGAAGAAGTGAAACCAGTTATCATTTTTTTTTCTTTTGTTCATGGTCTTTGGGGGAAAGTTTTCAGTCTCCCCACTGAGATTGATAATGCAGATTTTTCAGAAACACTTTTATTCTTTGTGGAAGTTTTCTTGCATTAGTTTGTTGAATGCTGGATTTTGTCAAATGCTTTTTCTTCATCACTTGATCATATTTTTTTTTCTATTCTGTTAATGTGATATGCTGCATTGTTGATGTTCATATATTAACTACCCTTGCAGTCCTAGAAATAATCTCATTTGATTAGGATATGTAATTCTCTTAATATCCTCCAAATTTGGGCTTACTACTATTTATTGAACATTTTTATTTCTATTTTAAAACCTGATATTGATATTTCTTTTCTCTTTTTTTCCCCCTTCGGATATCTTTACTTAGCCTTAGTACCAGAGAAATCCTAAATGAGCTAAATGAGGTAAAAAGAAATCCATCTTCTTATTCTTTTTATTTATTTATTTTTGAAATAATTGATAATCATTTCTGTTAATTCTTTAAATGCTTAGAGCATTTTATTAGTGAAGTCATATGATTCTGAGGAGGTTTTCAACTATTGATTCAGTTTCTTTATTACAGGACTTTTCAAACATTATCTTTCTTCTTTAGTCAATTTTTGTATTTTGTTTATATAAAAATATAATTTTTTTCTACATTATCTCACTTGTAGATGTATAGTTTTTCATAATATTCTCATATTTTTTATTTGTGTGTACTTTGTAGTAATGATCCAATTTATTTTTAGAATTCAGTAATTAGTCTTCTGTAACTACTTTTTAAGTCTACTTAAAGATTTTAAAAAATTGCCAATTTCATTGATGTTTTTTCCAGAAAACTAAATTAGGTTTCAAAATGTTCACTATTGTGTCTTCTATTCTCTATTTTATTTATCTTCATACTAATTTTTATTTCCTTTCTTATGCTATTTTTGGAATTTCCTGTTTTCTTTTTATACTTCCTTAAAGTATACATTCAAGTTATTGATTTGGGATCTTTATCTTAATATAAGCATTTACAATATACATTTTCTAATGAGCACTGATTTCACTGCTTTGGTATGTTGGATTTTTGTTTTTATTTGCCTTCACATATTTTATAATCTCTTTTGTGATTTTTTTCTTTTATTCATTTGTGGTTTAATAGTGTGTTCCAAATGTATCCTGTTTTTCCAAGCCCCATACCTTGAATTAGGCTGCTGTGATCGATACCATCAGTTTAAATGTATCTGAAAAAGCCACTGGGGAAGGAATCCCAGCCTTGGGACTGTTCAAGTCTATTGACATATAAAGAAGCCATCACAAAGCTCCCTGAGGAAGATGCCAGGTATGTGGAGACAACCACAATTCTTTTAGAATGTAGTCCATTTAGCTCTCTCTTGTTCTACAAATCTACACTACAAATGTGGTTGCTGACCTGGATATCTGGACTGTCATTGTCATGCATTCTTAAATTCAGCTGATTTTTTTCACCATGACTTCCCCCACAATTGTTGCAAGTTATGATTGAATTCCAGAATTCTTCAAATATGGATTTTGAGGTTTATTACTCTCTTTTAGAAAAGAATAGAGTATGATTTCCTACTCCACAGTTTTCAGTGACATCACACCTAAAATGCTACTTATTTATTTTTTTTACAGTCATACTGCATATGTATCTCAGTTCTGAGCTTCTTGCATTTCCATTCAATTAGCTTTTTGTTCTCTCTTTCTTTTACCTCTCCCTTGGTGAGGGATCTAGAAAGCAGAACACAAAGTATTAGTTAAATTGGTTTACAAAAGAACTATTCAAAAGTCAAAATGCAAAATAACTTGGGAAAGGACAGATATATTTATATCTGCAGGAATATGACCTAGTCACAAATAAAAGTGTAAATATAAAACTAAATGTAAGCATACAATGTGAGAGAGAGATAGAAAATCATTTACTTTTAAAATTATTGAACATCATGGACTCTAGCTTCAGTCTTCTCTCCTTGCAAGTGGCAAACAAGATAGTTAATTTTTTGAAGCAAACAAATCACCTTAATTGAACATAGTTTCATTTTAAAGCAAGTTGTGGAGCTTTAGGCTGAAGTCCTCCAGAGAAAATAGCCCTATGATTTATATCTGCACTGCCTGAACTCAAAGCAATCTGCGAGGTTGCATATGAATAATGCAGAGTGAGAATAGCACAGGAGGAAACCATTGAAAGAAAGTAAATGAAGTCCCTTTAAAATGGAATATATAGGAAACTATTTAATTTGAATTATTCACCAACACTAGTGATATTACAGGAATAACCATAGATCAGTGAATATTTCAATTTTTAAGATGGGGTCATGCTGTTCCTTTTATGTATTTGAAAAAATCCCAGGCACCAGAAATAAGAAGAGAATGAGAAATGCATTACAGCCTATGAATATGCACAAATGTGCTAGAGTTCATCTGAAAAGAATCCAAGAATGGCCTGTTGAACTCCATGACACACACATATAGCTGTTAACTGAAACACCACAGAGGCAGGGTTTCTGCCAGCTTAAGAGAATGTCAAATGGTTGGCAGGAAATGCAACTTTTAGATATGTCTTAACTATTGCTGACTATAATGATATGCTACATGTTCTGGAGAAATTCCAAGCACCTGAGAACTATCTTGGTTACTATATACATGAATAAAGAATACATGCTATCTCTTTGGTTTTTTACATAATTCTAAATGCTAAAGTATTAGGTAGTTTAATATATTATTATTTCATAAGAATCAAATGAGAAAGTAAAAGGGAATATTGTTCAATAATGTGGTAATAACTGGCACAATTATAAAACAATATTTTATTGAATACTTACTCCATTAAAACAAAATGTGAAACGGCATCAATTTTATATCAATTAATCTGTTAATATTGAATTTTAATTTCAGCCTTAGAAGTTCCTTAGCTACATATCTACTACGTGTATTCATACCACTTTAGAATCACAGAGTTTAAAAGTCATCTTGTCTATGGAGGTTTGAAATCGATAGTCATTTAAAGTTAATAGTGTAAGAATTCTAAATGGTCTGGGAAGAGAGCCAGGAAACCAATATTAAAGAAAATGACTATGCTTGATATTTGTATGGAATATATCTAACTAGGACTCAAGTAGCCATGGCTAAAATTATGTAATTTGAACAGGCATTAGGTCCTGTTTTGTAAGGAAGTAGAGAAACAGCTCCAAATCATCTAGCTTATGTGAATACATCTGGAATTTAATTATCGCTGAAAGGTTATTACATCATGTCATTGGAAAAATCCATCTTAAAAAATGCTTTTGAGCAGTATCATTCAGAGTAACATGTTTGTATGATGCAAGTAAATGACAGAGAATAAAAATTATTCAACACAGGCAACAAGATAGTACCTTAATGTTCAGGCTGAACCATTATTTGAGTTCAGATTTTGGTGTATGCTTTTCAACAATGAAAATAAACAAAACTCTTCAATTAAAAGTTGGGTTTTCTAGGATAATCAACTTGATTTGGCTACTTTCAATACCAACTTTGATTTCAGGTATGCTTTGTGATTGGTGAATGTTTACTTGCTATTCCGTATGAGAAACTCTTCTTAGTTTTTTATGTTTCTTGGTCATGCTTCTATGTTTCATAGACATCTTGACCTATGTCATGATATACTTTGTTTGTATTTTATTCATCTGATCTTGGACATTTGTGTTCAGGGTAGGAGTTGAGGGGAATTTATAAATAATTATTATATTTCATAACTTCCCAGGATGCTTTCTAAGGATCTGAGAAGAGTTTTGATTCATTTAGATTCAGTTACAGTGAACTCAAATATTATTAAAAGGTCTTTAAGCACCCAGTTTTCCTGAAAGTTACTTCAGTATTCTGATAGTTTCCATTATTACCACAAAGGCCCACATTCCTCCATGTCCAGCCATGACTCCTGAGAAGGCCACCAATGAGATATGGAGACAGCTCCAGTGAAGTGAAATTTTTACTCAATCAATTTTTATCAGTTTGCTATTAGCTTTAAAGCCAAGTCATCTGAACTTAGAATGCTGACCTGAATGTAATTCCTATCAGTTCTGTTTGCTATTTTGTTAGGATGCAACAAAATATGTTTAATGACAATAATTTAAGCATGTATTATAAAAATATATCCTACTTAAGCAGAAAATAATCTCTCTCTTTTTAAGACTGCCTCTCTGTAGTGTTCTGTTATGGTGGTAAGCCTAGCAAACTAATATATATTCTAATTTATCTAGTACTTACTAAAATAAGCTGCAAAAAATGTACACAATTTTATCACACTTGCCTGGAAGAACTAACATGAAATTTTTGAGAAATTAATTGTAAAATATTAAAGATTCATAAATATTCAAGTCATATTACTAGAAATGGGTATTATTTTTTTTAAATATTTGATTTCTTGTTAAAATTAAAGTAATGCATTTTTCAAGTTAGAAGGGTAGTCTCTGTAAAAGTACAGCTCTCTCTGCCCAGTTATGTTGGGTTCAGTGAAATGGCATGCTTCAGTCAGTTGGATATTAATAGATATGTTATAAACACAGGTTTGGGTCACTGGATGTACAGTCATGGAGGCTAAGGCAAGAGGATCACAAGTTTGAGAACAGCATTAGCTACTTAGCAAGGATCTATGCATCTTGGCAAGATCTTTTCACAAAATTAAAAAGGAAAAAAAAAAGTGGAGGGTGGGGAGACTGGGAATGAAACTCAGTGGTAAAGAGCCCTAGGGCTCAATCCCCAGCACCTAGTAGCCCACTTGAAAATCTGTAGGCCATGGAAAAAGTGCCCCCTTCATATTGAGCCTTAGGAGGCACTAACATGGATCAGAGTCTATCTCTGTACTTGACTCTCTTTCATTCTGAATTTCTTTCAAGGGTTTGCATGTTTTCAAACTAAGCCACTCTGTTTAATCTGTTGATATTCCTCTGTAATTGCATTTGGATTTTCTGAATAGAAAGCATTGGTTCCTTAACTTTCCTATGCAAAAATCACAGAAATTTTAGATTTTCCCTTTCTCTATTTTTCCCTCTTTTCCTGTTCCTCCTCTTTTCACTTCTGCCTACTTACTCTTCCTCCTTCTCTTCTTCTCCTCCTTCTTTGTATTCTCTGGATGTCTCTATACATTCTAGTGGACAAATCAGGAAACCAGTTAAATACTAAAGGACAGAGAAAGTAATAATAAAATTTGAGATAAAAAATTAGATGTTAATTTCTTTGTTTATTGAGATTATTTTCTAATATTGCTAAAGAATTTAATTAGTAAAGGATAACTTCTTTCTCTGTCAGAATTCTCATTTGAAGTAAATATTTGAAAGGTGTATTCCTGTAAAGCCAGCTCACTATATTTTATATACTTAGGAATCAACATTAAGCACTTTAGAAAATTATTTAAAATATAATTGTCCTAAAGTAACCCTGGTTTTAAAGACTTTTTGTGGACTTATCATAATGAACCATATATGTGTGGTTTTCTTCCTCTCTCTTTATCTATTATTATAGTTCAGGAAGTTAAAATTAAAGCTAGATGAGGATAAAATATCTCAAACTTTGTATAATGCTTGATTTTAGAAAAAATAAATTAATTTGAAAGAAATTCCTTAGAGTATGATCTTCTTCCATCCTCTTAGATATTACATATTTTCTTCACAGTGTTACATCATCTATTCATAATAAAGCAATACTAGAATCCTAAGGAAAGAAAACAATTGCCTTTACATATGCATTTACATACTACTGCCAAGAGGTAAACATTTCTAAAATGCTAATTTTTATTAACTTGTTTGTATGATATATCCACAAAATGTTTTGTCTCTATTTGGGGTCCTAAATAAACATGAATGTTCTATCATCAATTTGAAATTATCTTAATGATTTTTAGTCTTTCATCTGTAGTAATTAGAGACATGCAAATCAAAACTACTCTAAGATTTCATCTCATGGCAGTCAGAATGGCAGTTATCAAGAATATAAACAACAATAAGTTTTGGCGAGCATGTAGGGGAAAAGGCACACTGATACATTGCTGGTGGGACTGCAAATTGGTGCAACTACTCTGGAAAGCAATATGGACATTCCATAGAAAATTTGGAATAGAACCACCATTTGGTCTATACCCAAAGGACTTAAAAACAGCATACTATAGTAAGGAAACCACATCAATGTTCATAGCAGCTCAATCACAATAGCTAAATTGTGGAAGCAACCTAGATGCTGTTCAATAGATGAATGGATAAAGAAAAGTGTGGTATATAAACACAATGAATATTAAAACAGCATTAAAAGAGAATGAAATTATTGCATTTTGCAGGTAAATGGATAGAGTTGGAGAATATCCTGCTAAGCGAAGTAAGCCAATCCCCAAAATAACCGAAGGCCAAATGTTCTCACTGATAAGTAAATGCTGATCCAAAATGGGGGGTGGGGAGTTGGAAAAATGGAGAAACTTTGGACAAAGAAGAGGGAATGGTGTGGAGGGCGCCAGAGTGCAAGAAAGGTGATGGAATGAGATGGACCTCATCATTTTAGGTACATGTATGACTGCACATATGGTATAATGCTACATCATGTACAACCAGAAAAATGAAAAGATGTATTGTAATTGTGTACAATGAAACAAAAGGCATTCTGTTGTCATATATACCTAATTAAAATAAATTAATTAATTACAAAAATAATGTAATGGCTCAAAGTCTGTACTGATTTATAATCAGGATCAGACTTAGAAAATATCACAGGACTCCTCAAATGAAGATATGGAGACAATTTTAAATATCCTCCTCTTTCTTGCCTAAAATAAGTTAAAATAAACAAATTTAATCAGTATTCTAAGAATTAAAGATATCATTCTGCTGTGGAATTAGGGTACATAATATTTTTTGCCATTGAAAAACACTGACTGGTTTACCCAAAAAGATATCTTTCTTGATTAAACAAAGCTTTTCCACATAATAGGTTATGTGATTGTCTGGGTCTCTCTCACATAAGCAAGGACTCAGCAATCTAGGGGTCTTTCATATTGTTCTTTCACTATCCTGGTCTCCATGACACACTCAAAAAATGCCTCCATCAGGATGACTAAGGAACCAAAGAAATCCACAGAACTCTCAAGGTGTTTCCAGAGTCAGGCCTGGAAGTGATGGGACACTTTACCTAACCTTCTCTTGCATGATGTCAGTTATGTAGTTTAATTATTAATAACAAGAATGTAACAGAGATCAAGACTGAGGAAATAAACAATAAATGTCTACTGAATACTGACATGTCAATAGGGGCAGATGTGCCTGGTTTTTAGAGTTAAGACAAACCTTAGCCTTCAACTAGACCAAATTATATATGAAGAATTTCATTCTTGTTAAAGATGGACCCAAACTAACTCTGTAACCTGAACTTGAATGCTTGTCTCTAGTATTCCTGCTCATTTGTTCTGCCTTGAGAAGAAATATCATCAGTAAGTTAAAGCCATCAATGATAGAACTGATATGAATCCTAACATTTTCTGTTTTAAATACATGCATAAGAATAAGAATATTTTTTATATTATATATGTTAATTATGTGAAATAAATAATATAGGGACAAAAAGTCACTTAGATTATTTCTTTATTCACAATAAGCATTCAATAAATAGTTGTAAATATTAATATTACTGAAGCCAGAGTACAACAGGCAGTCAATATAGATAATAAATAATTGGGTCCAATTGGGAAGATGAGAACTTGTTGGAAAGGAAAGGAAATCAAATTCTGACATCTCCAGAGCTCTTCCCCTCCTGCAACCTGTTGTCCAGGTGACCAGCCTTCAGGGAATTGTTCCTCCCAACAAAGGTCTGTTAATTAATGCCTCCTGAACTTGTCCCTTTTTGCCTGGACCCCTGGGCAGCTTCACTCTTGGATCACTTCACCTTCACCTTTTGGCCCACCCACCTTTTTGTCAGGTAGGCTGAATGGGGAGAAGAAGGAGGCAAGATAAGGGGGAAGTGTAAATGAGTACACTTACTTATGTATAAGAATAGAGAAAATCTAA
Organism: Marmota flaviventris; assembly: GCF_047511675.1. NCBI lineage: Eukaryota > Metazoa > Chordata > Mammalia > Rodentia > Sciuridae > Marmota > Marmota flaviventris. Next base: position 46,366,091 of record NC_092504.1, on the reverse strand, counting down.
AATGCATGAAAGGGACAGGACACCACCACTCCTTTGGATATCAGGTCTGGACCCCTTATCTGCGAAGTCTGTCTCTCATATCCTTTAAATAAATCTTGCTTTCTATGCTTGCCTTGGTGTTTCTTAGGTGTTTAATCTTCACATGGGGGAAATGGAACTAGGTCTTGAATGATTTTCATTGCTATCAGTATCATTGCTAACTATTTAAATATATGTAAGTGTACCCATTTATAAGACCTTAATGCAAAAATTCACTGAAAAGATCCAAAGTACTCTGATTTATGTATTTTTAAAAAATACTTATTTTTTAGCTTTAGGTAGACACATATCTTTATTTTACATTTATATGGTGCTGAGTATCGAACCCAGTGCCTCAGGAATGCTAGGTGAGCACTCTACCACTGAGCCACAATCCCAGCCCCTGTTTTATGTATTTTAAAAAAGCAAAATATACTTACAACCATGTAATGCATAGCCAGAGTAATGTTATATTGACTTATGTGGATAATTGGTTAAATAGCTAAGGTTATTTGCTCCTATAATTTTTTAAAGAATTTGTTCAAACGGTCAAAGTGTTTTGAAGCTATTGAAGACTTATACAAGGAATAAATATCATGCAATTAATATTTTCCAAAATTATGGAGATTTTGTAATAGGAAAACAGTGTCTTTTCCTTAGTGATTATGAACTAAGGAAATGCTGAGCTCCATTGTTAGGTTCCCTCAATAATCACATCATGGTTGCACATGATTTCTCAATAGATTATGGCACACTGAGCTATTAAATAAGAGCCATGACAAACCTTTCCAGAAATGAACATCAATGGAACAACAAAAACAGTAAATTCTCAAGAAGCAGAAATCTATAAAAGAAAGATGATCCAAAGTCAGACAAATATGATATTGAAATCTGACTTTCATATGTATTAGTTTTGTGCAGTTGTGATTGTTTCTTAGAGTTTAAATAATAATTTTGCTTTTCTTTTAAATGGGACTAAGGATGCATTTTTCTAAGTAGTGTTTTTGTAAAAATCGAATTATTTCAGTTTGTTCCAGGAACATGTACTTAACATTATAACAAGTCAAAAACTAAAATCAATCATACCATAGATAGCATGTCACATTTTTATTGGTAATATGTATCTTTGTTTCTTAAAGGTACACAAATTATTACTGTGGCTTGCAATTTCAGTCCTTGAAGAACTAGTGTGTATTTAGTATTTAATGGGAACATCAGTTTTATTTCTCTTTTTTTTCAGTTTTCTCCATATCAAAAAATTATTTGGTCACATAGACACATATCTATGAGTAAGTAAAGAATAATGAGCAATGAAGAAAATTACCCACAATGAAATTTAATGAAAGAATTTAGGCTGTCTAGCACAAACGTTTAGATTTGAATTGTGAAGACAATAAGTGGATTAAAGACAGAATGTTGCTCTTTTCATACCACCCCAAATGATGAAATACTAATTCCCACTGTGATATATTAGGAGGTGAAGTATGCACAAATAAAGAGGCCTTCCTCCATAATCCAGCTATGCTAGCACATGAGCCTCCAGACCAGTGAGGAATCCTGTTGTTCAAAAGCAATCCAGTCTATGGTACAATTTTATAGCAGCCTGAATAGACGGTTTTTTTTATTTTTATACTAGTGAGTGTGTGTATGTGTGTGTGTGTGTGTGTGTGTGTGTGTGTGTGAGAGAGAGAGAGAGAGAGAGAGAGATGCTATCATACTATAGGCTGAAATTTGATTTCCCAACACCCAAAGTGTTAATATGTCCTATGATTTAAGAGAATTCTTGAAACTATTGAGTACAATATGAAAAAAGTCACCTTTCATTTAAAGTTAAAATGAAAAGTATACCACAGTGGAATTCCTTTTCCAAATCTTATAAAATGCTGAAACGAGAGAAATTTATTATTTAAAGAGAGATGATTCCAAATCCAAGATTTTAACACACATGCTTATATTAAAAAAAAGATGGTGTGATCCACTGTCATCTCACTTGTTCTTCCCCACACCATTTGTGTCTCTGGTGATGGACTCTGAAGAAGGTAGCTCTTTGGAAAAGTCAGGCACAGCTTTCAAACTACATTAACAAAGCACAGTTTTGTTAAATGTTAGATTGAAATTTAACCTCTAAAGATGAAATTGAACATTGAAAATTTAAACATTGGGAATGGTTCTAATTTTTTTTCATAATTTCTTCATCTGTGTGTAGTGCCAATAGAGGTTTACAAAGGCGTATACATACAGAAATGTTATGAAGATGTGAAAATATTTCAGAGTATTGCATCAGTTCAAGGACTTATTGATTTCTCAATCACTATAAATGGAGCTAGACTCTATAGTGATAATTCAAGAAAAAAATATTGACTCTGAAGCTTAATAAAAATAACAACAAAAGAATAATGAAAAACATTTAATGTCAGACTATGCTTTGATAAAGTTGATAATGTTGAAATTCTAACTGCCTTTGAACTTTAAAATGGCATTAACTCTATGAAACCTTGAAGCAAACAGACCTTCAAGGCCAACCAAATAGCCATTCTCTCCCTGAAGTGTTAACCACAGTGCCTCAATATCCAGAACTGCCGCAGTCTGGCTGGGCACACAATCACGAGCCACCACACAGCTTGTAGATTCAAACAGCAACTCTTTATTCCCGAACTCACACCAGCCGTCTACAATCACGTTCTGGGGAAATCCACGTTCTCTGCCCAAATCCAGTTCTCTGCCCAACTCCAACTCCACTGGGCTTCTATCTCCAAAAAATACTGTCTGAATCCCGTGAGAACTCAAGGGGAACTCAGGCAGCAGGATACGCCCTATTCCCAGGAGGAATAATCTTAAACCTTAAACCTGGAACCTAAACTGGGAACGCCCTAAACACGATTATCTTAAAACCGGGAACACCCTAATCTGCCTTGGTCCTTGAGCAAGGTCACCTACATTCAATGTCGCTGCAACATGTCAGCAACATGGGGTACGCTGGCAAGGAAATTGTCATACCTACTTGGCTAATGGCTCCCAGCATCTCCCCCCTTCTGATTAATTAAACAACAAGCAATGTGGCTTAAGGACCTTGCCTGGTAGGTTGTCCAATTCAACATATGGTTCTTACCCGTCATCGGAAAACTGACCTTTAGGCGTCAGCCTCCTGTCTTAGGTTGATACCACTGCAATTGAATCATACCCGTCACTGACTACCGGTCCAGCATACAGCCATACTTGTGGATAGGTCTATGCACCAGTGGGGGGATGAGGTTCTTTGCCTCACCTCTGTTGGCCCCCAAATTTGGCCTTGGTGCCAGTGGGGGAGTGAGGTTAATGTGGCTTATGGACCGTGCCTGGTAGGTTGTCCAATTCAACATATGGTTCTTACCCGTCATCGGAAAACTGACCTTTAGGCGTCAGCCTCCTGTCTTAGGTTGATACCACTGCAATTGGATCATACCGGTCACTGACTACCGGTCCAGCATAAGCCATTGGCCCCCAAATTTTAGACCATCATTAGCAGAAGGGAGGAGGATACAGAAATGCCATGACACCAAGCCAATTGACGGCTCCTTGGGAAGAAATTGCATCACTGGTGACACCATCAGCAAAGATATGCCAGCATTACCACAATTCGCTGCACCAAACGATAGTTACAGAGTCCAGGCAAGTTCTGCAAGCAGTTCAAAGCAGAGGAATCTATCAATATGTCCATTTCCTCCCAAAATCCGTTTCCTCCCAAAGTAAGTTGACTCTTTGATTGAGCATTACTTGTTGAGTTCTTCACCGGCACTGGGATGGAGATAGGAATTCTGGCAATGATGCTAAAGAGACATTATCCTGAAAAGAATTATTAAATATAATGAAAAGGAAAGGTGAAAGTAAACAAACAGATCTGTTAACCTACTTTAAAAACAATCCTTAACAGCCTTTTACCTAATTTAAACTAGTAAACAAACAGATCTGTTAACCACCTTTAAAAACGATCCTTAACTGCTGTTTACCTAATTTAAATTAAACCATTTAAATCATGTGAATAAAAAAAAAATAATAATAATAATTCGGATCCATTTTTTCATGAGCGCTCCTCATATAAGAAATATGGACATACGCACATACAGACATACAACACAAAACACAAGAGTGTACACAAACGTACAACACATAAGAAAATAGTAAAGGCCTTGTAGCTTTACCTAGGTGAAATCTCCATTGCAATGTTTAAAAACTCCACAGTCAAAAAATAAAACTGATCAGAAAAACATTAACCTAGGTTTGTATGAGCTCAAAAAATAAAAATAGAACCTTATGATGTGGAAAAATGCAATAATAAAATAGCTATTGAAAAAAGCATCCTGGTTAATCACTGTCGCAGATGTAAGAATGGCCAAGCTGGAGTTCTGGATATCAGCTGTTATGGATTTGAGTCAAATCATCTTCTTTTCGATCTGTAGAGACTGTTTTAGTTAATCTCTCTGGAATCCAAATGGGCTGCTGTTCTCCCTGTGGAAAAACACAAACAGACCCCCGACTCCAGACAATCACTGGGTCAGGACCTTTCCATTGTCCTGTTAGAATATCTTTCCAAAGTACTTTAGGCTTATGTACATTTTTTGGATACATATGTCTTTCTGCAGCACTAAGTCCTGATGAATCCAAATTTAAAAAGTTTAGAGTAAAAAGCGTTATTTTAAGTTTATCTTTGGGGGATATATACCCCTTTCCAATTCCCTCTTTTTGCTTTAATAAGTATGTTTTAATAGTTTGATGAACTCTTTCAACTATGCCTTGTCCCTGTGGATTGTATGGGATTCCTGTTATATGAGTAATACCAAATGATGAGCAAAATTGTTTAAAAGAGGTAGAGGTATAGCCAGGACCATTATCGGTTTTTAACTGTTTAGGAACGCCCACAGTGGCAAAATTTTGTAAGCAATGAGCTATAACATCTTTAGTTTTTTCTCCGGCATGAAGGGAGCCCATCAAAAATCCAGAAGAAGTATCGACTGTAACGTGTAAATATTTTAATTTTCCAAATTCTGGCAAGTGTGTGACGTCCGTCTGCCAAATATGGTTAGGTATCAGTCCTCTAGGATTGACTCCAAGATTAACTTGTGGTAAAAATGTCACACAATTTTGACATTGTTTTATTATATGTCTGGCTTGTTCCTTAGTTATTTTAAAACGCTTTTGTAAAGTATTAGCATTAACATGAAACCTTTTATGAAAATTTGTAGCTTCTTCAAATGTAGAGAAAATATGTATGTCATGTGTAGTTTTATCTGCTAAATCATTGCCTAAACTAAGGGCTCCAGGCAATCCTGTATGTGCCCTAATATGTCCTATGAAGAATGGATCTTTTCTGTCCCAGATTAGACTTTGTATAGTGGAAAACAAAGAGAAAACAGTAGAAGAAGGGGAAATCCTACCAGCATCTTCAAGAGATACTATAGCATTAACTACATACTGACTATCAGAAAATAAATTAAATACAGAATCTTTAAACATCAAAAAAGCTTGTAAAACTGCATTAAGCTCTACCTTTTGAGCTGATTGTTTGGGTACTAAAAATGTAAAAGTTTGATCAGGGGTAACTACTGCTGCTGTACCATTATTTGACCCATCAGTGAAAATATTTGGAGCATTCATGATAGGTGTTTTTCTTGTCATTTTAGGAAAAACTACAGGATGCTTAGACCAAAAAGACAACAAAGGATTAGATGGTAAATGATTATCAAATGTAACATTAGATTTACACATGATTATTGCCCAAGTATTTAACTCATTAGCTAATTCATCAATTTGATCCATAGTATATGGAGTAATAATTTTATTGGGAGAAATTCCAAACACTCCCTTCGCTGCTTTTATTCCTTTGAGTATTAATTGTCCTACAGCCTCAGGATACCTAGTAAGAATAGTGTTAGGAGAATAAGATAAATGTATCCACAATAATGGACCTTCTTGCCAAAATACTCCTGTAGGAATATTTTTTGTTGGTAGTACAATAAATAATAAAGGCAAACTTATATCAATTCTATCCAAATGCATATTTTCCATATATGTTTCAATAATTTTTAATGCCTTTCTTGCTTTAGGAGTTAACATGCGTGGTGAATTTGGATCTGATGGACCTTTTAGAATATCAAATAAAGGTCCCAATTCTCCTGTTGGTATACCTAGATAAGGCCTTATCCAATTTATGTCTCCCAATAACTTTTGAAAGTCGTTAAGTGATTTGAGTTGATCTACTCGTATTTGAATTTTTGGTGGACGAACCATGGTTGAGGATAATAGAACTCCTAAATAATTAATTGGAAAATTTAATTGTACTTTATCTATTGCTATCTCTAGATTATAATTTTTTAATAAGTTTGTAAGTGTGGCATAACATTCCAGCAATATGTTTTTATCTTTATGTGCCAATAATACATCATCCATATAGTGAAATATTTGTAGTTCAGGATTTTGATTTCTAAGTGGCTGGATTGCTTTGTTAACATATATTTGACACATAGTTGGACTGTTAGCCATCCCTTGAGGGAGTACTTTCCATTCATATCTCTGATCAGGACCTTCATGATTTAATGCAGGGATAGTAAATGCAAAACGTGGACTATCCTCAGGATGAATTGGAATTGAAAAAAAACAATCTTTAATATCTATAGCTAAAACATGCCAGGTTTTTGGCAAAGCAGACAATTGAGGAATCCCTGATTGAGCAGGTCCCATAATAACCATCTCATTATTAATGGCTCTTAAATCTTGCAATAATCTCCATTTACCAGATTTCTTTTTGATGACAAAAATGGGAGTATTATGGGGAGATATGGAAGGTTGTATATGTCCTTCCGCTAATTGTTGTTTGACCAGATCATGGGCTACTTGTGTCTTTTGTTTAGTCAGGGGCCACTGAGGAACCCACACTGGTCTTTCTGATTTCCAAGTAATTTTGATTGTCTCAGTGGCCCTTTCTGAAAATCCAACCCATGTCTGTCTGTTCCTTGATCTATTTGTACTGGTGCTGCTATACCTTGCCCTTGTTTTCCTAATCTTTTTTCTTTCCTAAGGCCTTGTCTAGCCCTAGTAGTGGGCGCATTAGGATTGATGTTATTTGTTAAAGTCAAACCTAATTGATCTAGGACATCTCGTCCCCATAAATTTATAGGAAGATGATCCAATACATATGGCTGTATAGTTCCTTCACATCCTTCAGGATCCTTCCAATCTAATATCATAGAACTTCTATGGGGATTAGTCGCCACTCCTAGGCCTCGAAGCGTTTGAGTGGCTTGTTGTAATGGCCAATGTTTTGGCCATTCTTGACGAGATATGATGCTAAGGTCAGCTCCTGTGTCCAGTAGCCCATTAAACTCATGACCTTGAATATTTAGTTTTAGCATTGGGCGAGAATCTAAATTTAAAGACAACATAGCCCAATCTACACCTGTGGAGCCTAATCCCCTGGAACCTCTTTCTACACTATGACTAGGAAATTTATTATGTAGGCTGGGTATTATTAACAACTGTGCTATTCTATCTCCAGGTGAAATTACTGATATACCTCTTGGAGAACTAGCTATAATTTTTATTTCACCTACATAATCGGGATCAATTACTCCAGGACTTATCATAAGTCCTTTTAATGTAGATGAACTACGTCCCAGTAATAAGCCTACTGTTCCTTGGGGAAGAGGTCCTTTTACTCCTGTGGGAATGATTTGAACTCCCATCTCTGGAGTTAATACTGCTCTGGCAGAGGCGCAGATGTCCAACCCTGCGCTCCCTCGGGTTTGTCTGATGAGGGATTTAATGGACAATGTGTCCTGGGCACTACCCTGATGGTGTTGCTGGGATCCTCCACTGCCCCGTATATTTGTGGTTGTGGGCCCCGGAGCATTGGGCCCCCCTGTCCGTTTTTTGGCAATGGAGCCTGATGCCTTTCTCCACGATATCTTGGATAAATACCTGGTCTTTGTCCGTTTTTTGATAAGGGAGTACCTTCTATGGTGGTTTGAGAATGGCATTCATTAGCCCAATGTCTCCCTCTACGGCATCGTGGGCAAATACCCGGTATTCTATTCCTTTGATACCTACTTTTGTTAAACCCTCCTCCTATGGGGCAATTCCTTTTAAAATGTCCTGTTTGTTCACAATCATAGCATGTTTTTGGCCTGGCATCTAAAGCCTGTTGTACTGCAGCTGCCAAGACCTGCCCTTGTTCATTAATATCTCTACATAATTTAATATATGTGTTTAAATCTTCATGTCTCCATGGTCTAATAACCTCTCTGCAGCAACGATTTGCTTGGTCATAAGCCAGTTGTTTTATTAATGGCATTGCTTGTTCTGTATCCCCCAAAATTTTGGCAGCCGTTTGAATTAGCCTATCTACAAAGTCAGCGTAAGGTTCATTAGCTCTCTGTATTACCTTAGATAGCTGACCTTGTAAATCTCCATGTCCTTGTAAAGTTTTCCATGCCCTAACTGTGTCTGCAGCAATTTGTGCATATATAGCAGGATCATATTCAATTTGTTGCCGTTGACCCTCATAAGGTCCTTTTCCTAACAACATATCTAGATTTCTTTGAGGGTAACCGGCTGCTGCATTTCGCCTAGCTGTCTCCGTGCAAAATTCCTCATTGGCAACCTTCCATAACAAATATTGTCCTCCATTTAGTACAGATTTACACATGCTAACCCAATCTGCTGGCGTCATGTCCAAGTTAGTAATGGACTCAACCATGCTTACCGTGAAGGGAGCTTGGGGACCATAGGTTGTTACAGCCTCCTTTAACTGCTTCACTGTTTTAAAATCTAATGCACGGTGAATTCGCTGCCCTCCTGCCTGTTCAAGTACAGGGCATGCTAATCTTTGAGGTCCTGTCTCAGGATCCCATTTATCAACTACGGGGTTTGAGGGCCACTCAGCTGTCTCCATCGGTGGGGCTGTTGGTTGAATTACGCCCTCTTGTGATAAAACGGAGTTAGTAACAGCCTCCTGTTGTGGCCTTTTTCCTAACAACCCCTTTTCCTTTAAATTTTCTTCCTCTGTCTGACTAGCTCGAGAGATCTTCTCTTTTGTTTGATCTAAAATGTCTTTCTCCATGGTCTGAACCTCTAACAATTTACTTAACATCTTTTCGGTTTGTTTTTTACTTATTTCTAATCTACTATAAAGATAACGCAACCCAATAAGATAGCACAAAACAAAGCCAAAACTGAATGAAACAAAAACGGAATAAAAAATCATTGTATCAATTTTCTCTTCCTCAGGGCCGACAAACTTCAAACCTTTAGTCAACCATTTTTTCCAGTTTGCCTGAGAAATTTCTAGGGATAGGCAGCTTGAAACAAAAACAAGATAAATCAAAACAATAACACATTGTTTTTTGAATTGGTCACCCATTCTTTCGCTCTTCCTCAGGGGCGAGCAATTTCACTTACCTCCAAGCTTCAGAAGTTCCCCGTACGGGCCACCAAATGCCGCAGTCTGGCTGGGCACACAATCACGAGCCACCACACAGCTTGTAGATTCAAACAGCAACTCTTTATTCCCGAACTCACACCAGCCGTCTACAATCACGTTCTGGGGAAATCCACGTTCTCTGCCCAAATCCAGTTCTCTGCCCAACTCCAACTCCACTGGGCTTCTATCTCCAAAAAATACTGTCTGAATCCCGTGAGAACTCAAGGGGAACTCAGGCAGCAGGATACGCCCTATTCCCAGGAGGAATAATCTTAAACCTTAAACCTGGAACCTAAACTGGGAACGCCCTAAACACGATTATCTTAAAACCGGGAACACCCTAATCTGCCTTGGTCCTTGAGCAAGGTCACCTACATTCAATGTCGCTGCAACATGTCAGCAACATGGGTACGGTACGCTGGCAAGGAAATTGTCATACCTACTTGGCTAATGGCTCCCAGCACAGAACCCTTTATATAAATATTGCTGTATATCAGTGGTGAGATTCCCTTTTAAAAAATAACCAGCACACACTGAATTCTAAAAGAAAACAAACATTTGTACTGAATTTTAACTTTTAATTGGCTTACATCAGTTATATCAGTTATTTCCATTCTCTTCCTTCTGTTTGCAATGTGGGATTATTAAGAGAATATTATTTTCTCACTCATCCTGTAGACATTTACAAACAATATTTAAAATTTACCTTTCATTTGTACAAAACAATATCTAAACAGTGTTCACTAAATACAAATATACAGATAACATGGAGAAACACTGAAGTGTGGGTTTTGTATTTAAGGCTAGACTACTAACAACCAGAATAATGAAAGATTTCATAAAGATTATTTAATACATATGATTTCACTTTTTTATGAATATCAAACAAAGTGTTAATTTTTGAACACAGATTTGATCTGGATCAAACCTCAGGGACAATAAAATTTCACCTGCCTCCTGATAGAGTCCTATCCTATCTAAACCTGGGAATTAAATTACCCTAAGAGAGATTAGCAGAAGACAAACATATGAATTCATTTAATACAAGTCTTATTTGGCATTGGAGCCCTTATTTAAAAAAAAAGACTCAAAAGAAGCAAAGTCAAACATTTATATCTGAATTAAACAAAGTAAAGTAATTTGTTAAAATGAATCAAGTTGTGTGGGAGGCGTATTTTAACAAGAATTATACAGAACTCTTTGTCTTGACTTCTTGTCCTTGATGATTAGAATGTTATATCTTTCATATGGGAATTTTATCTCCTGCTTTTCAGAAAAATAATGAAGGTCAGAATGATCTTCTTGCACCTGCTGTTTTTCAAGGGCCTTTAATTTTAAATAGTCAATATGCCAGAACTGTATGTTTTTATGTCTTTCAAACAATATAATTATCATATATATTCTAAAACTACATTTAGTATTTGAACATATCATTTTAGCAAGAAAATAATCTAATTTTTCTCTCCCCTTTATATTGTAGAATGAGAGCAAATTCTCAAAATATGATCATTGACATGCCTTTAACATTTACTCTTTATCATATTTTCCTTTAAGTAAAAATGAAATGAAATCAGTCTTACAATTTCCAAGATGCTCAAATGAATAAAAGTACATGAATAAAGTACAATGCATGCACATATATACGTTCATTCACAAACATGACAAAAGAGATGAATTTTTTGTATTAATCTTAGAAACTCCCAGATAAGTAAATTATCAGGGTTGTAGGTAGCAGCATTAGTAATGATTTTCTGTATTAAAATAATAGTTGAAAAAAATGTTTTCTCTGATATTCAAAAGTAAGTCCAAAGTAAGGAGGGGCAAAAGAGAGAAAAGGGGAAAAGAAGGGGATTCCATCACAATGGAAGAAAGATCCTTGGACTAGATAAAAGGGATTGAGGGCTGGGGATGTGGCTCAAGGGGTAGTGCGCTCGCCTGGCCTGGCATGTGTGCGGCCTGGGTTCGATCCTCAGCACCACATACAAAGATGTTGTGTCCTCCGAAAACTAAAAAATAAATATTAAAATTCTCTCTATCTATCTCTTAAAAAATAAAATAAAAGGGAGGGAGAAGGGATAGGATAATCTCTCCTAACTTTGTTATGCATATATATGAATATACCACAGTGAATCTCAACATCACTTATATCCATAAGACACTAACTAAAAAAAATTTTTAAAAACTATATATACATAGTAAATAAGGATCAGTAGAATAGATTGGGAGGGAATCCCGGAGGAAGGAACAGGGAAAATACTGGGGACTGAATTAGAGCAAATAAAATTCTATGCTTTTATAATTATTCAAAATGAATAAAAGAACCAATAAAAACAAAAAAAGGAAATACTGAATTTTGAGTATTGAGTATTGTTAAAACTAGTAATTGTAGTATTTACATACACATGCACAATTAAGAAGGCAGAGACACAGGAAAGACATTACCCAGCAATTTGGTAATTTCTAGAATAATTATGAGGTTTGCTTATTTAGAATATTGGAAAAAAATAAGTATGCATTCCTACATAGACACTTTTTAAAAAAGGACTTTCATAACTTATAAATATAGGGATTATCAGTTGGTGTTAGAAAACATGAATTAGAATAGAATTTCACATTATCTAAAATATATGAGGAAATATTTGGAGAATACCCAATTATAGGATATAATTGAGTTGCTTGTTTTCCTTTCTGTCTGGTATACATTCTTCCATATATGTCTGGTATTTCAACATGTTTAGTATAGAAGAGGTTTTTATTTTATTTTTCACTTTTTTGTCTTTTTAGCTGCAGGGTTTAAATGTGAGTGGTTTCATATGAAAAATGTAGTCTTGCATTCCCAGTGCCTTATTTTGACTCCTGATATTTATAATTCTACTAGCCAATGTAATCTCAATTTTGAGACATTATTTACTCTTTAGAATCATGATATTTAATCTTTAGAAATCTAGACAAAATTCACATATGAATTAGTAGTCTGAAATTAGGCAAAATTTAAATCCCCAAATGGAAACTTCTATGTTTACAGGTTATGTATTGGGCTTTATAAAATTTAAAGTAACTGTTTCTATATATTGCATAAAGAAAGTAGATTCCAATATTGTTTTCCTGGAATGGCCAAGTCTTTGCTGTTGAGAAATGTGTTCTTAGACTTGTAAACTACAATCTCCAGCTTCCTGAAACTACCACTTTCATGTTAAGTAAGAGATTTGATTTGAGGCAGAATGTCTTTTAATACCTCATTTACTTAATTTATCTAGAGATTGTCAGTGGTACCTTTCTATTCATAGAACATGCTTCAAGACATCAGTATAATGAATTATACCAAATTGCAGTGAAGATCCAGAGAAGCCTTGAGACTTCTGTACTGTCCACCTAAATCTAGATTTGGGAAGAGACCCATTTTATATTTTCAAAGTTGCAGTTATTGACTCATGAGATATGAGGGTTGAAAACACAACATGGTTACACTCTGACACAAAACTCTAGCCTTTGGAATGTCAAGAAAATAAATTTCCATTGTTTGAATCACTCAGTGCATGATATTTTGTTATGGCAGCTTGGGTAGAATAAGAGGAAGTTTACATAGAGCAATAATTAAAAGAGGCATGTATTTAATTAAGAACTTGCTACCTCACATAAGAGTAAGGACAGTTCTAAGTGTTTATTGAGTATTCATTTGTACCAGAGACAACAAAAGTACTGATTTAGACCATGTTAAACACACATAGATGCACTTATGAACACACACACTCACAAAATAATTCTGTTACAGTCTAGCAAGTATGTCTCAAGGGGAAATATAAGAATGGATATTAAAATATGAAATAATATTTTAAATTTCCTTACAAAGTTTATATGCACATATAGTTCAGATTCTCTTTATATTAGTATAATTAATGAGAAAATTCCAAAATTAAGAATTACTCTAAATCTAATATTGAAATATAGCAATAGGTGACATATATAATTTAATCACATCTATATGTGTGTGTGTGTATGTGTGTGTGTGTGTGTGTGTGTGTGTGTGTGTATATATATATATATATATATATATATATATATATATATATATATAAAATGAGGAAGCATTTATTTTCATATTAAAATAAAAGTTTCAGAGCTATGGAAGAAATTTTTTCTAGATTAATGCATGTTAAAATGTGAGGTTTGCTTATATAGAATATCCTATAGCAGTATGTTAGACATGGAATCAGTTCATTAAAATATAAACTAAAACGCTTTAATATATCAATTGCCTTTCACATGAAAATACTGTCAAGGAAGTCAGGATAAAAACGTAGAAAGAAAATTTGAAATTCAGTATAGCCAATATGTAGTCTGCATTTAAACATTTTCTTTCCTGGAATAATTTTAATAACACTTCTCATAAATATGATAAGTGTGAACTGAAGTTACAAGCAAGTCAGCTCTTCTGTCTATCCAATAATACACTCTTGGATTTCTTGAAAGGTAAAAATCCATTAGTATTCAGTGTCCCAACAAAGCCCACAGGCAGCTTTAAGTTCAGCACTGATATAGTTCCAAAGAACTGTAAAATCTTTGAAAAGGCCAGGCTTTTTTTTTTTCTGGGTGTTAGATTTATATGTTTTAGAAAATCTATTTATAGTTTTGAAAATGTGAATAATTCAATTAAATTTTGTTTGCATAAATTATAAAAAAGTGGTGGTTTAAGATATTTTTGTTGTTGTTGTTCTTTGATTATGGACAGCTAAATTCGATTTTTCCTGTCCTCTAGAAGCCCTTCAGTTGAAGACTTGGTCTGCAATCTATGGCACTATTGTTAGGTGGAAGAAACTTTAGGAAGGATAACCTAGTAGAAAGAAGTAATTCTTTGGAAACATGCCTTTGAGAGGATGTCAAAACCCTTCTGTTTTCTGCTTACTCTTTACTTCCTGTCCACTAAGAGGGAAACATCCTTCCTTTGCATACACTAATGTTATGATGTACTCTGTTGTCATAGGCCCAAAGCAACAGGTCCAAGTGAAAGATCTGAAACAAAGCTTTCACCTTATAAATGGATTATTTTGTTATAATGATGCAAATCTGACTAGATTTGGACAGTGTAAGAAGGGATTATCTAATGAAATAAGAGTCAAAATATCTTGAAATTAGAATTGTAGCCTATGGAGATCTCTTTTAAGAAATCATTTTTCTTTCTAGGCATGGTGGCACATACCTGTTATCTCAGCAGCTCAGGAGGCTGAGGCAGGAGGATCTTGAGTTCAGAGTCAAAAGTCAGCCTCAGCAAATGAGAGTTGCTAAGCAGCTCAGTGAGACCCTGTATCTAAATAAAATACAAAAAGGGCTGGGATATGGCTCAGTGGTCAAGTGCCCTGAGTTCAATCCCTTATATTCCCCCCCCCAAAAAAAAGAAAATACATTTTTACTAATATTAATTAACCCATTGAAGATATTTTATCCTAATATAGTCAAATCATTCTAACATTGTATGTTACTTGATTTATTTTTAAAATATTGGATTCATTATCTGCTTATAAATAACAAATTACTAAAATTTTATGGACTCAAAAATCATATGGGCATTATTTCATAGTTTCTGGGATGAGATGTTTAGGGCAAACCTAATTTGATTCCTTACTTCAACATCTCTCACTGACTGTAATCAAGATATTGGCTGAGCCATAGTAATTTCAATGCTTATCTGGAAAAAGATATTAACAGAATTCAGACCCTTGTGCTTTGTTCAACTGAATCTGCCCTTTTCACTATGGCAGCTTACTTTATTAAAACATGCAGACCAACAAAGCAAAAGGATAGGCTTGCTAATAAGAGATAAAAGTCACCATCTTTCATAACCTAAACTTGAAAGTTATGTCTTATCAACTTTGTGGCAGTGTATTGATTTGAAGTAACTAAAGGAGAAACACAGAGAAATGTTTACACAAATGTGTGACTATCAACAGGTTGGGATCATCAATGCTATATCTGAAACTACCTAAGAGAATCCCTAATAAGGGTGCTTATTTTCTTTCATATGCTACATTGCTTGCACATACTTTCAGACATTAAAATAACCCCACATCATCATTGAGAGAGCTTTCAAAGTAAACCTTAAAATAAATATACTGTTGAAATTGACAACCAACATAAGTTCTGTACAGGAATATTTCAGCAGCATAATGTATTATCAGTTGTAAAAGGCTCTTTAAAATAAGAAACTGTGTCTAGTATGAACTTTCTCTAGTTGTGAAAACTATTGCAATACAGATGTCTGATAGCCTCAAGGGACTATAATAGTGCTTTATGTGAATTTAAAAGGACTTCTACTTGGATAGACTACTCTAAAGTAATATACATTCTGTTAAGTTACTGCTAGCACAGTGAACAGAGCTGAAGAAAGGTAAGGAAAGAAATACAAAAATAACAAATATTAGATTGATGAAATATTATTATTTTTAATCCAAGAATTTGATATGGTTTTCATGTAATGTTATACAACTTTAATAAATATTACATGATTGCATTTTCATAATAAACCTATGAGGTAGATAGCAATACCATTTACATTTCACAGATGGGGAAACATACAAAGACAGATTAATTTGTTCACTCAGAAGTGGCAAAGCTGGACTTGAACTCAAGCAATCTGACTCTAGTTTCCATAAAACAATGTACCCTCTCTGTATATTAAGCAGCTGGTGATGACTTATCATGTGATGGGTTATTTGTTTGGTTCATGACAGTGTTCCACATGATACAAGAATTATTGCTATGTCAATGGAACTGACAGAATTAGAGAACAAGGAGAAAACTAGTGAAATATAGTGGAGGAGAATGAAAAAAAAACAGAAAATAGAAGAATTATACCACTGAATTAAAATGAAAAATGAAATTAATTAAAACCACTTCAATTATTAATTTAAAATATGAGATATAATACATTAATTTTATGGCATTAATAGCAGTTGTTTCTGGATTGGTTTAAATAAGAGAAATATTGACATTTATCTTGAACCAATTCAAGATTATAAAAAGTTCGTCAAGAGTTAACACTTTGTCAGTAACAACCACTGTCAATAAACCTTTACTATGCCAATAGATTTTTATATGATAAAATATACAGTGGATTTATAAATATAAATCTTTAATGTACAAGCTGAAAGTAATCCAATGATTTATATTTAATAATTCTAATAATATTTGTAACCATTTGTTTTATTACTTTAAAATACTAAAAGAAATTTTGAAGCATTTGAGAGTAAGTCAGAGATATTATTTTTCTTAACTATTATAAATCTCTGTGTGCATTTTATTTTTAAGAACAAGCACATTTTCTTACATAACTGCACTAAAATATTAAAAATAGAAAATTTAATGTTTCTGGGCTATCTAACAAAAAGTCCATATTCAAGTAAATTACCAACTATACTAATAATCTTTAGGTGTATATTATTTTATATTTTTCATAAATCTACTTCAGGATAACATATTGTGTTTAGTGAATTGTATTTTGTCTCCTCTAATCTGAAACATTTTCATTTCATATACTTCAAATCTTGTGTTCCAGTGGTCATATAAAAATTACAGGCCAATTATTTTGTAGAATATGTCTCTGTTGAAGTTTAATATTTCTGTATTGTTAGATTTGGGTTGTGTATTTTTGACAGGACTACTACCCAAAGGATGTTTTGTACTTCCCCGTGCATCCTATCAATATGTACGTGGGTGATATTATCTTAATATTGGTGGTATTGAATTCTTACTTACATAAATTCATTATCTCTGGAACTTTTCATTATAATCTATTCAGTTTTCTCATTAAAATGAATAACATAAATGTGTGAAGATATAATTTGAGGAAACACTTAGTATTTTGTGCATTATCAAATTTCCTTACACTAGTTGAAGCTTCCCTTTGCAGTTTACTATCTTCACCTTGGTACAAGTTTACATGCAGCTGTAACAAGGAGTTTTCTCTCATTTCCTTCACATATGTAGTGTTACTCTTTGGGTATAAGGTGTCCCCCAGAAGCTCCTGATAATGTGGGAATGTTCAGAGATATAATGATTGGATTGTGGGAACTATAACCAACTCAGTCCATCCTAGTTTGAGTGACCTGACTGGGTGGTAACTACAGACAGATAGGGCATGTTTGGAGAAGGTAGACCACTTGAAGAAGGTGGATGCCCTGGAAATATGCATGTTACTTGCAGCCTCCCTTACTTTTCTCTCTTCTTGGCTGCCATGAGTTGAGCATCTTTACTTCTCCTTACCCTTTGGTCATGATGTTCTGCTTCACAATGGGTCCAGAGCAATGGACTCAGTCAACTATCAATTGAAACATCTGGAACCATGAACCAAAATGAACTTTCCCCTCCTCCAAGTTGCTCCTGTTGGGCATTTTCTTCACAGTAACACAAAAGCTAGCATATTTAAATTTGTGCATTTTATTTTATTCTTTAGAATATTATCTGTACTGTAATTTATTTAAGTGCTTAAATTTGTCACAGATTATAATGCATATGATATATGATTTCAATTATTTGATATCTCCTGATTCATTTGATGGAGAAAATAAATAAACAGATTAATTTGATGAATGCCTTATGTTCACTTGAAAGAAAAGTGAGGTTATAGTGTTTGAAGTAAATTTAGTCATTATACTTGATAATGTTCAGATTTTCCATATCTTTGCATGTTATTTTCTGGTTTGTCTATCATTTGATCAGAGAACAATTAATTATGTATTCATATTGTACATAACTGTCTTTATAAACTTTAACTAATGAGGCATCTGATAGAAGAATACATCTCTTCCCAAATTTCTAAGTCTTACTTTGTTAAACATGAAAGAAACACATTATTTTCTTTAAAGTAGCTTTATTGATTTCATAAATAGTGTTTTTCAGTGATTTTATTCCCAGGCATCATTTGGTAATAAAAAGAAACATTTTTTTTGTTTTAACTTTTGGGTAATACTATTGGTGTTATTGGTGGGTTGAGTACACAGAAGCTGCAATACCTTCTGCAATATATAGGTCAGTTTCCTGCACATAGTATTGTACCGTTTACACCATCTATAAAACCAAGTCTGATGAAATCTACTATAGAAAAAGTCCTTCTATTTTGTTATCTGTAGGATAAGAAAAGTAAACTGCTACAAAGGTGGAAGGAAACAAAAGTTTAAGGGACAAATTAAAAAATGGGAAGACTATTACAAATGTTTTTTATCTTATAATTATTGGTGCGTATTAATTGTATAAAATAATGCATTTCATTGTGACAATTTTATACATGCATATAATGTTCTTTGAGCATACCCACTCTCCTTATCACCCTCTTACCCCCCTGTTTTACTCAGCTTTTTGTTATTGTGACTGAATAGTCACCAAGATCAACTAAGAGAAGGATAGATTGATTTTGGCTCCTGGTTTCAGAGGACTCAGCCCATGATCAGCTGAACTCAAGGCAGAAATATGTTGTTAGGTAAGCATGTAAAAGAAAGCTGCTCAGTTCATGGTATCCCAAAAACAGAGAGAGTAGATAAACCCTTCCAGAACATTTCTCCGGTGACATATTCCACAAAATATACCCTACTTCCTAGTAGTCTCTTCAGCTGTCAACGAATTAATTGACTGAAAAGGTTAGAGCCCTTAGGATCCATCATTGCCTAATAACTCCACATTTGGACCTTGATGAATTGGAAATGGAGGATGCATTCAAAACATGAGCTTTTGGGGAGATATTCCAAACCCAAACTATTAGACCCTCTGTCTCTCCCCCTGGTGCTTTCTCTTCCCTAGTACTCTTCCTTCTACTTTCATGTAAGCTTTTTCTCCTTAAGATTACACATATTAAAGAAAACATATGATATTTTTTTTCTGAGTCTGGCTTGTTCCTTTAACATGATGATCTCCAGTTCTATGTATACTCACAAATGAAATGATTTCATTCTTCCTTATGACTGATAATGCTACATTTTATAAATACACTGATATTTTCATTGTTTATTCATCCATTGGTAGGTACTTAGAGTTATTGTAAATGGTTGTGAGATAAAAAATTTTGTGTGTATCTTTACAGTGTGCTGACTCTAATTCCTTTGGGTGTGTACCCAGGGGTGGTTGAGCTATTTTAAGTTTTCTGAGGAATCTCCATACTGTTTTGCATAGTGACTGTACTAATTGACATTCCTTTTTGTGATGTTTTAACATTTTAAAACAATAGATGCTTTTTAGATCAAGATTGTTTAGTGTTTTGAATTGTACAACAATAATAAATATGCACAAGATCTTTAACTAATACAGTGATTACTTATGTGCAGATAATGGCTGTTAAGACATTTTGAAATTCCCACATTTCACTGTTTCATGATATTCCATTCATTCTGTGACAGACATCATTACTATGTTATTCATGCTAATATTCCCAGCAATGGTGGAATACTTCAAGAAACCTTCATTTCATTAAGGCATGAAATTAGTTAGCAGATGAGAACAATTTCAATAATCACACTTATATTCTAAGTTGCTTAGTAAAATATATTTTTCTTAGAAATTATTAAACACCAAGGTCAAGTTTAGAAGAATAAGTGAGCATAAATTCTGAATTGTCAAGATGTGGATTTATTAGGATTTTCCTTTATGCACTATTCTGTCAATAATTATAAATTTTCAAGAAAAAATATATTTTATCCATAAACTAGTAAATTTCTCACTGCTTTTCTGTATGTTGGGAGGTGAACAATATTATAGCTAAGTGCGGCTTACAACAATAATCCTAAAAGGCATTATTTTTTCTATTGCCTTTAGTTATAGTATGTAATCATAGACTCCTAAAGGTGTAAGCTGTGAGTCTGAGAGTCTCCTGTCATTAATGCACATAATTCCTTTTATGAGCCATACTCATTTTCATTAGGATAGATAATTAGATTCCTAGATAATGTCTTAACAATATTCTACGTCAGTCCCTTCCCATGGTACCTAAACCTATAATAATTTATAGATTAAAAGTCATTGTGTGACTTTCAATGAAAACATTGATATAAAATACACCTTTCAAATGTTAACAACAATGGTGACATCTTCCTGCCTGTTTGCCTATTTTGACATATGGTAAAATAATTAAACTCCAATACTTTTTAGCATAGTTATTTGCCACTTTCTTGATAGTGGTTAACATTAACTGTCCTAAAATAGAATGTCTGGAAGGTTTTACTGTTATTATTTTTTTTTTAGATAAGACTATTCAAGTTAGCTTTTTCTAATATTGCAGGGATTGTCAGATATTTTAGAAGAATGCCTTATTTGAAATAACAGCTTAACTGCATGTACATAAAAAGCATTATTGTATTAATGACTGTTGTGAGTAATGTAACATTAGGATTAGCATCATTCATTGAGAATAATAAGGCAATATTTTGATATATGCAAAACTGATAATAAAATGTTCTAGATTAAGAATACAGTCATGTCTATCATTATCAATTTTCTATAAAATATCAATAAAATTTTTATATACATAAACTATTTGTACATGGAGTGATGTTTTTAAAAATTTTACCAGGCAATTTCATTCAGTGACAGTTTGTCATTTCCAGAATGCAGCTACAGAAATATTTCTAGTCCCATATGTGCACATTTTTCCAAATAACCTCACTTCCTGAGAAGTAGCAGGATTCCTTTCTTTCTTTCTTTTTTCTTTTCTTTTGGTAAATGAACAGTACTTTGGGAATGTTTTCGTTTTTAATTTTTATTTGCAGTACTGAGGATAGAATCATTCATGACACTCTATTAGCTGAATTACCTCCCCATCAATTTTTATTTTTAATTTTGAGCAGGGTCTTGCTAAGCTGCCTAGACTATCCTCAAACTTGAGATCCTCCTGCTTTAGCCTCCTGAGTAGCTGAGATTACATGCATGTATGACCTCACCAGCTGTGAATGTCTTAATTAACAGAAAACACTGGGAATGACCCTGAGTGATTTTTCAGAAAGTTGTAAATAATGTGGAATAGCTTTCAATAGGTATGTGCTCTATTTCTGGAATCTTGTTCTTGTAATCCAATCCCCATGCTCTGAAGAAACTTCACATTGTCTATACAGAGTATTTTAGATGAGATGGGAAGCGTCCAGAAACATCTCATTTGTGAGACAATGTAAGAAAGGTTAGGTTGAAATAACTGAGTTATGAGGGTCTTAATCCAATCAATGATAGGGATTAACTGAATGGTAACTGAAGGCAAGTAAAGTGTGGCTTGAGGAGGTGGGTTATTGGGGCTATGTCTTCAGGGTATATATTTTGTCCCTGGAGATTGGAGTCTCTCTCTGCTTCTTGGTGGTCATGTCTTGACCTCATTTTCTCTGCTACATATTTCTATGATGATCTTCTGCCTTAGCCCAAGCACTGAGGAATGAAGCTGGCTACCTATTGATTGAAACTTCTGAAATCATGATCCCCCAAATAAGCTTTTTCTCCTTTAATTGTTATTGTCACATGTTTTATTTGCAGCAATAAAAAGGTTGATTTATGCATAGTCTGCCCTATGTGGGAAGAAAGTGAAATCCCCTGTTCGCAAAGCTTGTATCCTGCATCTACTCCCAAATTTTAAGTGGAGAAGTCTACATTTGAATTTTGCTTTTAAATTCAATTCTTTCTGTGGCATGTATATACATGATAGATCAGAAAAACATTTCTGCTATTCTTTCCTTTATTCTTAAACTAAATACTTATTGAGGATAAAAAGCTATTTGGTGCATTAATTTGAGGGTAATAGACCAATGTGTTATGCAGAGAAACTGAAATAAATATTGGTTCCCCGAGTAAGCAGTGGTATAACAAAAAATAAAAGTGCACTAAGAGCTTTGGTATCAGTTTGTGGTCCTTTAAGAGATCCTTAGCTGAAGAGTGGTGGCCATGAGGAGACTCTTGGGAAGGGTTTAAGTAAATGTGATAAAAATATTTCTAAAAATTACAAGATTTCTTGTATGTAGAAACTTATAGTATGACTATTGACTGTAGTAGTGAAAAGTAGCAAGTGAATCAAATGTACCATAGGTTCTAATGAACCAGAATAATAGGGAGACGGTTGAAGTACAGCTTGTCTTTCTGATATTTATTAAATAGTAAGAGCTGATAAAATTTAAAGATTTGTTGAATATAAAGGATCTGTTATGGTTTGTATCTGGAATTGTCCCCAAGGTTTATGTATTGAAGATTTGGTCCCCAGTATAGCAGTGTTCATTGGTGATACTTTGGGGAAGTGATTAGATCATGAGGTCTCACATCATCAATAAATTCATCCATCAATAGATAAATGGATTACTGGGAGATAGTTGATTTGTTTTATTCTTTTTATTGGTTGTTCAAAACATTACAAAGCTCTTGACATACCATATTTCATACATTAGATTCAAATGGGTTATGAACTCCCATTTTTACTTCAAATACAGATTGCAGAATCACATCTGTTACACATCCACATTTTTACATAATGCCATATTAGTAACTGTTGTATTCTGCTACCTTTCCTATCCTCTACTATCCCCCCTCCCCTCCCATCTTCTCTCTCTACCCCATCTACTGTAATTCATTTCCTCTCCTTGTTTTTTTCCCATTCCCCTCACAACCTCTTATATGTAATTTTATGTAACAATGAGGGTCTCCTTCCATTTGAAATTGTAGATAGAGGAACATGGTTGGATTACGTGAGTCACTGGAAGGTTATTTGTTGACCCTGGCATGTTCTTTTCCCTCCCTCTCCCACCTCTTGCTACTATGAGCTGAGCAGTTTTACTCCACATTCCCTTTCTGCCATAATATGTTTGCCTTGGAGCCAGCTGACCAAGTACTGAAACCTCTGAAACCATGAGTAAAAAAGAAATCTTTGTTTCTCTTTTAGGTTGTTTATGCCATGTATTTGTTACAGATATGAAAGGCTCCAAGATGATGTTTGAAAACAAAATAGTTTCTCATTTCTACATTCTTCAATATTAATTAACATAAAAATATCAAATCTTGGGAAAGATAATGATATTCATAGTTAGAATCACAGAAAGGAAGAGTGATATTGTGCCTCATTCAATCAGACAAGTCACTCAAAGGATCTAAAAGGTACCTATCTCAAATGATCTCAGGTAAATACAATCTCCTCTAAGTTTAAAATTCCAGGTAATTTACAAAGAAAACCAAAAATAAAGAAAAAAATTCTTATGAGTCTTGAGTATATAAGAGTTTCATCTGATGGGTTATAAATCAATTAATAAGCAATACTACATGTTTTTAACAACAATGGCATCAGGAAAAGTTCAAAGTCAGGTATTTTAGCCCCCACAATTGAAATGCAAGAAACAAGTTGGGAAGTTAGCTTTGTTGTGAAGGTGAGCTACTTTTTTTTTTATTTAATGAAAAAATAACAGTGACTCAAAATCAGATAACAAAGGTCACAGATAATATATCCAAGAGTCAGTATGAATCATTTGCAGGCAACAGAATTTATTTTTAATTGAGTAATTACCACTATATATCTTTGTATTTTAAGATTCCTATAAATTGGAAACTTCTAGGAATTTCATAGTTTCTGTTGCATTTTTGTTTTACTTATGGAAAGGAAAATACTACATTGGATATCTTGTACCAGTTCCACCACTGGATATTGGGAGTGGAAGTCCAGGAAACTTGTCTTTCAGTTCCTAGGTCTTGCCATTTAGGGAATCTGTACTTGATGAGACTCATCCACATTTCAATCTGATCAAGATAATGAAACTCTCAATCTCCTGCCTGATAAAACCCTAATGAGACCAGACATTCAGGGTTCTCCAAGGCTAGTTGGGTGTACAACATATGGGTGGAGAGTTCATTATGTAGCCAAAGGGTAGATGTGTCAGATTATATTTTTCAGAACACAGTCACAACACTATTTCTGGATCCACATGAAAAGGAACTTGTCCTTGAACTTGGATAGGACCTTGTGTCTTATCAAAGAAGACAATATGAAAAAACTGTGTTTCATCAGGAAAATCCATGAAAGGCCATACAATTTTCACTTTGTCTTCCATTTATTTCCAGGATATTTGCATTTAAAATTTTGTTATCTGTAACTAATAACCAGTCAAGGCAGAGAACCCACATGACAAGGGCCATGTGGAGAATACCAAAGATTTCCATTATTAACTACTGTCTTATAAAGAAATAGGGTTTCATTCATTTCCTGTCTCTACACTTCAAGTCATTACTTGAAGATCCAGACATCATGGATGAAGGCAAGCTCTCTCTGCTTACCCATATTTGACACCCAATTTAAAGAAATTTTTAGCATAATACTTATTTTATGCTGCTTAGTTATGGGATAATTTTAAACTCAGCCAAAGTAGTAAGGATAAGCTCCATAAAAGGTTTTATCCAAAAATTCAACTGAATAAAGAATATATATTTTCTAAGAATGAATCCATAGCCACCTACAAAACTAATACTTGTTGTTTGTTTAGAGTTAAAAAAGTAAACAGAAGCTCATTCAGTTGAAATTTCACCATAAAAATGTTCATTTTAAAATGTATTTGCCCATCTCTGTGATTTCAGTTTTAAAAGCATTTTTTTATTATGTGCTTAGTTCAAGGTAAAGTTTAAAGTCAATTAATGGAATTGTGCTGGTAGTTCTAAAGCATTGATAATGTTACTGAAGTTTGTTTGTTGTATAAAAAGAAATCTCTAAGATAAGTAAGATGGAACAACATGAATATATTTGAGAAATTCTTAGGGAATAGAGTTTATCAATTAAAAATTACATTTTTCCCATTTGAAATATTACACTAGTGTTTTAATATTAAACACTTAATATTATACTTCCAGAAAAATTTAAATGTGAAATAGTAAGTTTTGCCATTTGTTATTCAAATAATAACAACACTGAAATGTTGGCAATGGTATTTGAAGGATTTTAAAGTCCTATTGAATAGTTAAGTGTTCTTTTGGAAGTTTCCAGCATCTTGTCAACACTCAAGTACTAGTTTGAAACATGTAAAAATTAATTAACCATATTTAGGTCACAGTATTTCTCTCACTCATTTTTTTTCTTTCTCTTTTATGGGCATTGTCACTCTAGACGAATTATTTTAAGCAATTTTTTGCTTTGTAAATTCTGATCTAAATAGTAGAATTTTTTTTTCTCTTGTGCACTTGTCACTTCTCTTTTAAAGCAATGTTTCCACCTTGTTTACTTGTGCGAATATAAAAGGCAAATTTGAAGAGATTCATAGAATTGTACTTTACTCCAAATAGGACCTATAATCTCATTCTATAAACTAAAAGATTTTATACCTTCATTTATCTCTTCATTGTGTGTTGATACTTTGACAGTTATATATTCTTAGTGGTCAGAAATTCTCACCCAGGTCTTGAAATCCTAGTATCTATGAGTTTGATAAAGTTTTTCTCCCAACTGTATAGTTTTGTCTTATGTATTCTGTCTTTTTATAGTGCAATATTAAATTATTAAATAATTTATAGAAGAAAAGTCCACGTACCATTTTATAAGATATTATTAAACATATCTGTATAAATAAAAGATGAGCTTTATTTCATTGTATTCATGTATATTTGTATGCACACATATTCACACATAAAATATCTTCCTAAATATCATTATATGTTGTTTCAAAATGACTTGATGATCCATTAGAATAAATCTGACCTAAATTTCCTATGTACTTACATGAATATGGAACATACTATAGTGATCTCACCATCATGTATATCCGCAAGACACTAATTAAATAAATTACCAAAGCATAAAAGACATTAAGGACATGTTTATTTTTCCATAAAAATAAATTATAGTCTGGAAATGATGTTTTTTTTTGTAAAAAATAAAATGGACATTCTAGAATTTTTAAGAAGTGCTAAAATAATAAAGTTTTCCCATAAAGCAACACTTTATCCTTTTACTTATTCTATTACACAGGAGTGAATGCAAGCTCTTATCATATGAACCAACCTGATATACCTAAGCCTTGGGTAGCATTTGAATATGGTGTGTGTGTGTGTGTGTGTGTGTGAGAGAGAGAGAGAGAGAGAGAGAGAGAGAGAGAGAGAGAGAGATTGATTCAAGTTTATACAAGTTTGTGTAATAATAACATGCATATTTTTGTGTAAGTTGGCTTGTGATACACTAAAATTAAGTAATAATAATTACAGAATTGCTGATAAAGTTCACATTTATAAAAATTTAAAATGCATATATGTGTATGGCAAAATGAATTATATTTCAAAATGTAAAAGAAAAAAAATATTTTCTCTTAAAGCATAAAGACTTTTGCTATCTCTAATACTTTAGTGTTTATTCTTGAAATAAATATTTAAAACATTTAAAAGTATAAGGTCCGATGAAGCATTTTCAGGGATATTTTGTTATCATTTTAAATTTTATGCCTCAAGTTAAATGATTATATTATTTACAAGTGCATAAATAAAAACAATGTGTTTGGAAAAAAATGCCTTAGGAGCATGTTAATGAGTATATTCCCTACTATTTGTTTACATACTTATTCATCATTTTCTTTTAAGAAGGAAGCATTCAGATGCTTCAAAATAAATTTTAAAAATAACATTTTCTATAAGGTCTAGTTTATTTTGTAAATTATCCCGTGGCCATTATCCTTTCTTCATCCTTTATCCATATACTCTTTATCTTTTCTCTAATCTGTTCCTTTATTTGACCCTTTTTCCTAGCTGCATGATTTCTGCATACCCATCCACACACAATTACAGTAAAGCGTTTAAAAAATTTTTAGGGTATCCTTCCTCAGATTTTTCTATGCATATAAGCACTTCTGAGTGTACACATTTTCCTTCCCTTTATAATAAATGTATAATATTTAGACTATATAAATGTATATATTCAAAAATATTTAACATGATATGTGTTATACATACAATTTATCATATATATAATATATTTATCAAATACATAATAAGCATTATATATTTATTGGCATATTATATATATATATATATATATATATATATATATATATATATATATATATATATTTCAGAACATCATTTTCACTAAACATTGTATCTTAGAGCTCTTTATATTGACAGTTTCTCTTTTATCCACTGTATAGTATTTTATTGGTTGAATGTATTACAATATTCAATAAATCTCTTGATCCATAGTTACATGAGATAGTATTATTTCAATGGTCTTTCACACAACAACACAATAATTGACCTTGAACATACTATATAAATCATTTCATATAGCTTGATAAACTACTGTGATGGTTATTTTTGCTTCAATTTGCCTTGGCTATAGAACCAAGATTTTGGCAAAACTAAAATCTAGATGTCATTGTGAAGATACTCTGTAGATTTGACTAACTATTCAATCAGAAGATATTGAATGAAGTAGATCCCCCCTCCCCATAATATGAGTATGCCTCATCTAATCAGTAGAATGCCTGAAGAGCAAAGACTGAGGTTCCCCAAAGACTAAGGAATTCCATATCCAGACTGCCTTGGACCCAAGACTACAACTACATCCCTTTCAGGAGTTTTCTGTGTGCTAGCCTGCTTTAAATATTTTAGACTTGCAACTTCCAGAACTCAAGAAAAATAAATTAAAATAAATTTACCTAGCTCTCTATTTTAATATATCCTATTTGTTTAGATTCTCTGGAGAATTCTGACAAATACAACAACTGAGCTAGGATTAGAAACAAAAAAAAATCTTACACCATTAAGCTTTTATTCAAGTTAAAATATCAGATTTTGTTATTTTCAGGACCACTGTATTATAAACATTTTAAATGCCCATTTTCCTAAAATAGAAGAGAAATGTATTTGTGTCAAATAATATTGGTGCTGAAATAAGAGAGTAAGTGTTGATTTTTTATCCAATTCTGCTTAACTTTGCCTGACAGAATTTCCCAGATTTTGTTATGAACTCAGTAATTTCTTAAAGGAGACACATGAGTTGTTATTTGTGTGGATTATAATATCTGTGATTTATAATTCAGACGGATTCTAAGAAAGTCTTAGGAATAACCTTCCAATAGTGAAACTCATTTATAGGTGCACAAGAAAGTGCTAAAGTCAAGTTGTTTCCTCAATTTCATTCAAATTATATAACCAAACTCAGCATATTATGTAAATGTGTCTAATTCAATAAGAGTTTTGGAAGATACCCTATAAATTTTGTGAATCTGTTACCTGGCATAGACTATAATAGGGCCTTCTGGTAACATCTTATGGCAGTGCCAGTTTTGATCTTAAAGGAAGGAAAAAAGGATTATGACTAAGCTTATCTTCTAATTGCAATCATTTTCTAATTTGTTGTTCTGTGACACAGCTGGTGTGTATCCCAAGAATATCTGAAAAAGGGATGATAAAATAGACAAAGCATTTTCTTTCAGAGGAAAATAATACATTTCAAAGCTAAGTAATATAATTTACAATATAATCATAAAGAAAGAAAAACAGGCATGAAGAAAAAAGTTAAAGTGTTTAAAATATTTTTTATGAATGTCTTAGCTGAAATACAAAAACACAAAAATTATTGGTAACAAATATGTACACTGTTAGTTCTAGATCATATTGTTCTTGGCAGCCATGAAGAAATGTATTAAAATATGTAGAACTGCATGAAATTGCCACTTTAAGACTCACTTGTCATTTTCCAAGAAAAATTTCAACTATGATGCTAGAACTAGGCCAGCAGTTTCATATTATTAAGTAGAAAACAAGACTCAAATATAATTTAATCATTAGAACTCATCTTGATTTTTGATACAATAAGAGACCTAGATTTCTAATGAGGAAAGTTATTATTGTTTAATAATTTTAGTAAGTACTATTGAACTAGGTTACATAACTATAATTACAATATGAATTCAAAAAACTACCTAGAAAAATATCATTTATAAATCCAGGAAAAATAAATCTAATTTTTATTTTAAAATTTAAGTCCTTGATTCAAAAATAACAAAAATATGAGATTCACATGAAACTTTTTTTCAAACTTCCTAATAGTTTACTATTTTATTTTAAAATATTCAATACTTATAGACTTCTTCATTGATGTAACTCACTTGTTTCTTCCAGAACTCTTGTTTATATAGCTCATGACATAATAGGCTTGTGAATAGGTAAATTATTTCAGACATAAAATGTATTAATGACTCAGTTGGTATTATGATGCCTAATGTTACCACTCAGTTAATCCTTATGAGGGAATTAATGCACTGATCATTTTAAAACTATTAACCCAATCATTTCACCTCTAAACTTTCTTGCATTGTTTCACACATGAGCTTTTGGGGGACTTTTCATATTGAAACCGTATCTTTTCCTCCCTGGCCCACAAACATTTATGCTCATCTCACAATGAAAAGTACATTTAAGGAGAGCATGGTGGTGCACCCACATAATACTAACAACTGAGCAGCCTAATGCAAGAGAACATAAGTTGAAAGCCAGCCTTTGCAACTTAACTGAGGCCCTAAGCAACTTGGTGAGACCCTGTTTCAAAAGAAAAATGAGAAGGGGTGGGGATGTGGCTCAGTGGTTGAGTGCCATTCCTGTTACATTTTGGTTAAGAAGTTGTCTACATTTTGTCCTGGGACTCTCTGTGAGGCTGAATTTAAAGGTGATGGACTTGTTAATCAGGCAGAGGAAATTTCTAAGCAGGCAGCAGCATAGATGTTGATGGTAGCTTTTAGCTGAGTTTATTTTGATAATCAGGATCAGGAAGCAAAACAGAAAGATTTGAAAAACTGCAGTTTGGCCAGAAAACTGCAAGTAAATTTGGGGCTAAGGATGCTTTAGTTACTAATGACATCAAAGCCACTAAAGGCGTACTAAAGTCTTCATGCAGAAGCAATAGAAAAGATGGCATTGTTTGAGAGCATCTCAGGGGCTAGCAAATCCACACACATCTCAGGCTCCCGAAGGAATGACCCATTAAGCTTTGCTTTCAACATTCTAAAACTTTTCCAGCTTGCATCTGTAAATGTCTCAACATATCTCCTGCAAATTCCAAACATTTCAAAAACTTCAAAATCACATGGTCAGGTTAGCATCCCCATTTCTCAGTACCAATTGCTTTTTTAGTCAACTTTTTATTGCTGTGACCAAAAAACCTGACAAGAACAATTTTGAGGAGGAAAAGTTTATTTGGGGGAACATGGCTTCAGATATTTCAGTCCTTAGGTAGCCAACTCCTTTCCACAGGACACAAGGTGAGGCAGAGCATCAAGGTAAAAGAGTGTAATTGAGGAAAGAGGCTTACTTTCCCCACCAGGACTAAACATATACCCTAATGGCACATTCCCAATTACCCATCTCTTCAAGCCACACCATACCTGACTACAGTTACCATTCAGTTAATTGCCATAAGGTAATTTATACATTGATTAGATCAAGGCTCTCATAAACCAATCATTTTTACCTCTAAGGTTTCTTATATTGTCCTACACATGGGTTTTAGGGGCACATATCATATCAAAACCATAATGTAGCACAATGAAAATTCAAATTCAAAGCTATGACTCAAAGTATATATACCATGTGGGTCCATTGTTACAGGGCCAGGGACTTCAGAGAAACTGAGGCAACATGAAGGTACTCAATCTGGATTCTTGCAATCAAGTCAGAAAGATTTCAGACATGTTCTTCAGAATAATAGGCATGGGTTTATTGAAGGAATATGAAAAAGAAGAGGGGACACTATCAAGGGAGATAGTGAGTCCTCACAGAGAGGAATGAAGCAATGTGCCTCTCCTGAACTCCAGTTTTATTGGGTATCCCAAAGAAGTTTCTGGAGAGTCTTTTCCAGATCCACCTCTTGACTTTGACTGCCATTAGGATGACATTGGACTTTCAAGTCCCCATTGCATGACAACTATAGGTCACATTGGCCTAAGATAACCATTTATAGTTGAATTATTAACTATAAATTCTTACAGATTTTGTGGTCAGAAGGGATTAAAGGGTCACAAAAGTCTCCCCTTGAGGGATAACTTGGGTTTCTTTGATTGAAACTTTTTAGGCCTGCATTTCTCCTGCAAATAACAGGTAGTTTGCTGAGAAATGTGACTTTTCCTGTTAAATTAAGCCAGGCAGCGCTTCCTGGAAAGGAAAGCATGTGGGGTTTAGAACAATGAGCCCATTTTAAAGAATTATTTCCTTAAGGTCATATTTTCACAACTAGCATCTCTCTGTCCCTATCACCATGAATATATTTGAGCAAGAAAAAAAGGCCTAGCAGGGCATGGTGGTGCATTCCCCTGTAATCCCAGTAGCTTGGGAGGCTGAGACAAGTGAATCACAAGTTCAAAGCCAGCCTCAGCAAAGGCGAGGCATTAAGCAACTCAGGGAGACCCTGTCTCTAAATAAAATACAAAATAGGGCTGGGGATGTGGTTCAGTTGTCACATATGACTGAGCTCAATCCATAGCATCAAAAAAAAAGGCATACTAATATATTATGCTTCTGAGTTAATACTCCTTGGAGGCCATTGCTATCATTATGTACAACACAGAAATGATTCAAAATTACCTAAAATTTAAAAACTTAACATTAGTTTTATTTCACTAAAGAGTTCCAAATCATGTCAATAAACTGTAAAATCACATTTCACTGCACATATTTCTTTTAAGAAAGAAAATCACAAATTTTCATTATTATCCTTTTTTGAACTTCTTTATGCTAATATTTTTTGCTTATTTTGTATTAATTTTGATAAGCTTATTATAAAAACTGCACAGGACAAAGAGGAATTGTTGTAAAACTTCTGTTCATAAAATAAACCTTCTCTGAAAATTAGAAATTAAAAAAAATAAATTATAATATTAAAGCAATAAAATCTCCCAGTGAATATGTAATTTACTTAAAAATTAACTGCAGAGAAAAATCATACTAATCTACAAATGAGACAGTTGGAATTTCAATTATTTTTTAGATGTACAAAATTTTTCACTTCATATTAAAAATCCTAACTTAGAAGCTTTTATCTATAATATGTTTATTCTGTCTAATACAGTTTTCCCTAGTTCCTGCCCTGATTCAACTCATTGAATATCATGTTTAGCCTTTGTCCTTACATATTACACTTTCACTTAGGTTAATTCTAGTTTACCTATGGTACAGACATACAGCAAAATAAATCTATGCATGTATGCATAACTTAAATACATACATTCATCACCCTGTTTCTTCCAATACTCTCACAATCTGTAATTGCATCCACAACTGTACTCTTAATTGTTTGTTTCCCCCTGTTGAGTGCAAACTCCATTGAGAGAAAAAAAAAATTGTTATTTGTATTTTTGGATATTCCCAGTGCATATCATAATGCCGTGCATGTGTTTTGTACTCAGAAAATTTTAATTGAATGAACAATATGCTTACATTTTTCCTTATATTTAGATCAGATAGAAGGATATTATGGCTTAGATATGTGATGTCCCTCAAAATCTCTTGTGTAAAACTATATAAGGAAGTTTAGAGGTGAAATGATTAGTTTATAAGAGTCTTAATCAGTGTAGTAATCCAATAATAGGGATTAACTGGGTTGTAACTGTAGGAAGGTGGGATGTGGCTGGTGGAGGTTGATCATTGAGGGGTGTGCCTTCTGGTGTTCATGTATTATGTGTGGTGAGGGAGGCTTTCTATGCTTCCCCCAGAGAGCCCCCCTCACCACACATAGTTACCACTCAGTTAATTGCCATAAGGTAATTATGCACTGATTAGATTAAGACTCTCATAACCCAATCATTTCATGTACTGAAACTCCACCATACTTTTCTGCCATGATGTTCTGCTGACCTTGGGTACAGAACACTGGAGTAAGCTATCTATGAACTAACATCAGGAATTATGAGCCCCAAATAAACTTTTTCTTTTCTAAAATTGTTCTTTTCTGGTATTTTGTTCACAATGGTGAAAAAATTGATGATAACAAGAGGTAAATATAAAGAAAACTTTCTTTATTTTCTCTTTCATCCCCCAAGAAATTTACAATGTAGTTTTCCTAGATTTTCCAGTAGTATAACCTCAATTGATACTTTCTTAAAATGCTCTCCAGAATTCCTTCACACACATTAAAAAATAGATAAAGACCTAAGGAAGCAAATTCTCTCTGAGTCATAAAAAAAGGCTTATAGCTGGCTATATTTAATGTGGTAATAAACAGAACATCCCATTACAGCATTAATTAATCAGATACTACATTAATCAAAGTCCAATTATCTTCTAGGCATTATCACAGAAAATATGATTCTTATTCCAAATAATCTTGCTAATGAAGGTTTCATATAGTTGACATAACATGTCATGTTCACAAAAACAACTGAATTGAAAAAAATCCCCCTAACCTAGAAGTTAAATAATATAATTTCATATTAGTTTTAACATTTATCTTTTTTGGGGAAATCAATTTCATCTATATATTTTAATTTATTAAGCATTAACTTTGTACTTTACAGGAGAAAGAATTATGGATAATTTCAATGATTGCTAGAGGCAAGTGTCATTTAAAATTTCATTAAAATTGCTTTCAAACTCTTGGAGCACTTGTTTTTGGAATATGCCCTTTTATGACCCAATTATCATGAGAATAGAAAGCATGGCACCATGCCACACAGAAGAGATGATATGTAGTGTCCTTGTCAACTGCCCAGATATGCTACCACTCATTAGGAAATATACATTGTCTGATAAGTGAATAAACTCTTATTTGAACTTCCAAGTAACTGTAGCCCATAAAGTATGGCTGAGCTTAACCAACCCACAAAATCTCAAGGAAAAAATAAAATAATTAATATTAAGCCATGAGGTGTGCTCAGATATCTACAAGTATAAGATAATATTACAAAAGTTAAAAATTGATTTTTATTAATAAATGTGAACTGAGAATGGAAAAAAGGTCAACTGGCAATTCTAAAACTGGAATATATAATTATTAAAATTTGAAATTCATTGCATGAACTAAACAGAAGATTAGATACAGCCAAAGAGATAATTGTTAAACAAAATTCCAAATTACTTTAACTATCCAGAAGACAACATAAAACACTACAAATTTAAATATAAAAGGTAAGAAAAATCAAGATAAATTATTTAAAATGAAAAAAAAAAGAAAAATAAAATACAAGACAGAGAATGTTTGGTAAAACAATGGCAAGAGTTGTCTAAATATGATGAAAGACATAAATCCAGAGATATTGTAAACACAATGTGCACCATTCAATAAAAATAAAAATTATGTTAATATATAGGAATACTTAGGTAAGACCTTGGAATTTCTCATCTAAAGAGAATATTTTTAAAGAAACTTTGAAGGGTAAAATAAGAAAACAATATATGTATCAACTAAATTCTATCTAAAAGCATTTAAATTAATAACTCCTCATCATATTTGGATAATTCTTGCCATTATATCCACAAAAATTCTATCTCCTATGCTTCTTTAAGTCTTTTTTTACATTATTATTTCTTTTTTTTATTGGTTGTTCAAAACATTACAAAGCTCTTGACATATCATATTTCATACATTTGATTCAAGTGGGTTATGAACTCCCATTTTTACCCCTTATACAGATTGCAGTATCACATCAGTTACACATCCACGTTTTTACATATTGCCAAACTAGTGACCTTTGTATTCTGCTACCTCTCCTATCCTCTAGTATCCCCCCTCCCCTCCCCTCCCCTCCCATCTTCTCTCTCTACCCCATCTACTGTAATTCATTTCTCTCCCTTGTTTTGTTTTGTTTTGTTTTTCCTTTCCCCTCACATCCTCTTTTATGTAATTTTGTATAACAATGAGGGTCTCCTTCCATTTCCATGCAATTTCCCTTCTCTCTCCCTTTCCCTTCCACCTCTCGTCCCTGTTTAATGTTAATCTTTTTCTCATGCTCTTCCTCTCTGCTCTGTTCTTAGTTGCTCTCCTTATATCAAAGAAGACATTTGGCATTTGTTTTTTAGGGATTGGCTAGCTTCACTTAGCATAATCTGCTCTAATGCCATCCATTTCCCTGCAAATGCCATGATTTTGGCATTTTTTAGTGCTGAGTAATACTCCATTGTGTATAAATGCCACATTTTTTAATCCATTCATCTATTGAAGGGCATCTAGGTTGGTTCCACAGTCTAGCTATTGTGAATTGTGCTGCTATGAACATCGATGTAGCAGTATCCCTATAGTGCGCTCTTTTAAGGTCTTCAGGGAATAGTCCAAGAAGGGCAATAGCTGGGTCAAATGGTGGTTCCATTCCCAGCTTTCCCAGGAATCTCCATACTGCTTTCCAAATTGGCTGCACCAATATGCAGTCCCACCAGCAATGTACAAGTGTACCCTTTTCCCCACATCCTCGCCAGCGCTTGTTGTTGTTTGACTTCATAATGGCTGCCAATCTTACTGGAGTGAGATGGTATCTTAGGGTGGTTTTGATTTGCATTTTTCTGACTGCTAGAGATGGTGAGCATTTTTTCATGTACTTGTTGATTGATTGTAGGTCTTCCTCTCAGAAGTGTCTGTTCAGGTCCTTGGCCCATTTTTTGATTGGGTTATTTGTTTTCTTATTGTTTAATTTTTTGAGTTTTTTGTATACTCTGGATATTAGGGCTCTATATGAAGTGTGAGGAGTAAAGATTTGTTCCCAGGATGTAGGCTCCCTATTTACCTCTCTTATTGTTTCTCTTGCTGAGAAAAAGCTTTTTAGTTTGAGTAAGTCCCATTTGTTGATTCTTGTTTTTAACTCTTGTGCTATGGGTGTCCTATTAAGGAATTTGGAGCCAACCCCACAATTTGTAGATCGGAGCCAACTTTTTCTTCTATCAGACGCAGAGTCTCTGATTTGATATCAAGCTCCTTGATCCATTTTGAGTTAACTTTTGTGCATGGTGAGAGAAAGGGATTCAGTTTCATTTTGTTGCATATATTTCATTAATTTATTGGACAAACTGAAGAAATCCATACTAAGTGAAGTAAGTGAATTAAGTCAGATATAGTATGAGAAATGCTGATGATCTCATTGTGGTTACCAGGAGATGAGGATGGGGACATTTTTGAAATTTTGTCCTATAAATCTTTTAATATATGGCTCAGCAAATTTTGAAATATTAGTACCAAGAAATGCTACTTATCAGAGCAAATAATCACTCTATTGATACAAAAAAATTGGATAAATGTAATTTGTGCTAAATAAAATAATCCAAAAGTTACATATGATATAATTTTATTAATATAGCATTCTTTAAATGACAATATTCTGAATATGGAGAAGAGATTAGTGGTTTCTGTGGTTCTATGGATAAAGAGGGGAAAGTTACAAAAGATGAGAGATCCCTTTGGAAAGGAAATGTTGTTTCTTTAGTGCATATGTCAACATTTGTGTTGTAATATTATTCTATATTTTTTCACTCCGGAAATTGGGCAAAAGTTACATGAAACCATTGTATTCTTTCTTATAATTGTATAGGATCACCAATTTTCTTATGATAAAAATTTTATATAAAAGAAATATAAATTGTGAGATACAACATCATATATGAAAATTTATTTTATTGAGAACATAGATTTCTGATAAATTTCTGACATAAAATGTTACATACAGATAAAATACTAGCTTGTAAAAAACCAAAAGGAATTTAATAGGCAATCATAATAAATAAAGGGTGTTTTAAATGAATAATTAAACATTATAGAAGAAATAGGGTAATAAACAAGATCAACAAAGTAAAACCAATTAAATAAATTTTACTTAATATGGCTACAAACAAATAAAACTAAAAAGAATATTGAGCAAAAGTGCACAGAACATAAAATTAATTATCTTAGCCTAAAATCCAATCATGTTAATTAAAATCTGAAGTGGGGAAAAAATGAAAATAGATTAAGGAATAAGTGGAGTTGTTAAAATTTCAAAGTTTAAAATATGTCATATGTCAACAGATTATTTGCATTTGCCTTTTAAAATAGATTGTTGTTGTTTAGATCTAGAGTCTTATGCCAAAGGCATATATGTTGAATTCTTATTCCCCAGTGCAGCAATGTTCTGACATTGATTTGGGGAAGTGATTGGATCCTAAGTGATTGGATCCTATGACTTCATCAATGGATTGATCCATTGAGGGATTCAAAGCTGAATGGATTATTGGGAGGTAATTGAAACTGAAGGAGTTGGGACCTAAATGAAGGAAGTGCATCACAGGGGCATGACATTAAATCTCTTGTCTCAGATTCCTTTCTTGCTTATTCTCTCTCTCTGCTTTCTGCCTACTATGAGCTGAGAAGATTTCCTCCACTATTCCTGTCTGCCATGATGTTTCTGACACACTTCAGGCCTAAAAGCAATGGAGCGAAGCTGACCATGGAATGAAACCTCTGAAAATTGAATCAAAATACATCTTTTCTTTTATAAATTGTTGTGTCATGCATTTTGGTCTCAGCAATGAAAAACTGACTAATAGATAGATTTTATCTAGATTATAGTAATATTTTTATGATTAACCCTCAAACACAATATGTTATCCACCATAATTAGCATCCTATCATATATTTTTCACAGTTATCTTTTTTTCCACTTCCAGATGGCTCACTTTATTAATCAATTTTCTCCAGAGAAGCAGGATCAATAATCAGCTCATGTGATCATGGAGTCTGTAAAATTCTATGATATGCCCTCTATAAGCTAGAGACTTAGAAAAGATGGTTTTATAATTTATTGTGAGTCTGAATTTTGGAAAACCAGGGGAATGGATCTCTCCCCTGACTACTGATGAAATACTGAGGATTAGAGGAACTACTGATGTATATTCTGCAAACTGAAGCCTCAGTAATCAGGAACTCTGATGTCAAAGGAAAGGAGCAGTTGGATGTTCCAGCTCAAGAGGACAAAGAAAATTCAACATTTCTCTGTTTTTTTTTAATTTTTTTTAATTTTTATTTTTAATTATCTTTGTGTAAGTCGTCCAAAGAAGATTCTTGGTCCCAATAATTCTTTAACAGTCCACTGATTCAAATGCTAATCTCTTCTGGAATGACTTTCATAGACATTAATAGAAATAGTGATAACAATATTGATGATGATTTTAGTAATTGCTGTTATTGTGATTAGTATTGTAACCAGCTACCAGTGTATCCCTTAACCAGCCAAATTCATATATAAAATTAACTGTCACAGTCTCCAATATTCATTTCCACGTACATGTCCCAAGTCTTTTTTTCACTTATTTTTTTCAGTAATTATAAATTAAAATATTTATTAAAATTTTATGAGTGCTATAAAGGTGCTGAATATGGCAACACAGTTTGAATATGTAATACTTAGTTTTAATTTGTAAAATATCATCATCACAATTCTCAAAACCATCAAGAATAAAATTGATAATATAAAACGGAAATATAATGAGGAACAATTGTTTCAGAAACAGAAAATGAGTCATATTACAAAATACAGTATTTTTATTTTTGGTGGAAACACCAATAGAATATACAACTGTTTGGAAATACTATAAAGTTAATGCAAAATATAACATAAATAACAGAAATTAAAAATACTCATTAAAATATATTATATTTTGAGGAAATTATTATGAGAAGGTGGCAGAGTATGTATGAAGAACCAGGAATCTGTCTTTCAACCTAAGCAAGAATTTTACTTGCAGAATCTGTATGCTATGATCATTTGAGAACTCTGGATTCTATTGAAAGCTTGCAATTTCCAGGGAGAGTTTTGGATGGTAAATTTTGTTCAATTTTGATTCTTAATATGTTAGCAGGTATCCATCCCCCAACACCAACCACAAGGTAGGTATCTGTGAATGCATTCTGGGCATGCAGAAGCCAAAAAGCCCCAGTCCAAATATCAGAGATCTGTGCACTGATCACTGTTGGCTGTTTCTGTTCACAAAGCAAAAAAAGTGAATGACCACTGTGGTTGCACCTCTTCCAAAGAAAGAAAACAGAAAAGATAAAGGACCAATACCCTTTCCCCTTCACCTTCGTTGTTTTTCCTCTCTTTTTATCCTTTTTGGGGCCAAACATTAAACAGTAGTACATTCAAAAGCAACCACATTTATGACAAAACAGAAGGTGATACTGCATACCCAGGGAAAGGCATAGGATAAGGAAAAAAAAATAAAGAAAAAGAAGATCTTAAACTTAGCCCTCAGGCTAATCCTCAGTACAGAAGCAGCCTATAACAATTAATAAAAATTAAAAAGCAGCAACTCCTTGAGAAGATAAAAATTCTAGTATTAAGTTTTCAACAATAAGAGCAAAAATTATAAGATACACAAAGAAACAGGAAAGTATGATCTTTCAAAGAAACAAAATAATAATTAAACTGAAAAGTTTTGTGACACAGACCTGATAACAGATATTATAGACAAAATCTTAAATACAACTGTCATAAAGAAGGGCAAATAGCTAAATAAAGATGTGGAGAAAGTCAAGAGGATGAAATGAAGAAATTTGAAATACCAACAAAGAGACAGAGAACTTATAAAGAACTAAAACAAAATTCTGGAGCTGAAAAGTACAATAAGTGACATAAAAATTTATTAGAAAGTTTCAAAGGCAGGAAGAAAATGAACTTGAAGATAAAACAACAGAATTAGTCTAAGTAAGTGAAAGAGATAACAATGATGAAAAGTAAAAAGCCTAAGAGACATGTGTGATACATCCAAGTAGATTAAGGTACACATTTGGGAATTTGCAGAAGAGAGAAATGTAAAAAAAAAATGAGTATTTGAAAAAATAATGGCTAAAACTTTATAAATTTGATAAATGACATCAATGTTAATATTCGAAAGCTTATGATCTCCAAGCAAGATGAACTCCACAAGAGCAATATAAAACATATTATAGAATTTGAAATTTTACAGACAAACAAGGAATCATGAAAGAAATAAGAAAGAAAAAGCTTGTCACATTCAAAGAATCTTAATAATATTAATAGCAAGTTACTCAGAAATATTAGAGGCCAGACAGAGGGTGAAAATATTCTCAATGTTCAAACGAAGTAAAACATTGTCAACCAATATCCTATATCTGGAAAACAAAAACTATCCCCAGAAGTGAGAGAGAAGTTATGACATTCCAGAAAAAAAAAGAGCTAAAGAAATTTGTCAACCTCAGACCAATCATGAATGAAATTCCAGATTTTAGGCAGCAACTTGAAGCCATATGAACAAATAAAGATTATGATCAAGATCAATAAATTAAGAAAAATAAGTGAGCACTTATTAAAAGATAGGTTTATTCAATGATGTTTATTCCTTTTTTGTATTATTTAAAAGACTAATATATTTAAAAAATATTAGTCTAAAAATTTGCATTATTATAATTTATAACTATTTAGTTCCCAACATAATTTAATGAATTAATGTATGAAATGAATTATTTTATGTTTTGAGATAAACAATATATAGATATGTAATTGTTTTAGTTCTGAAACCAAAAAGTATAATGATGAATCAATAATGAACCAGCATTTTGTGTGCTACTGAAATTAGGATACTAGAAATTCAAATTAGTTTATGATAATTTGATGATTATAAACATAATAACATGTAAATCAAAATGAAAATAGCTACAGAATATATGTAAAAATTGTGAAAGATATTAAAGATCATATTACAAAAAAATGTTAATTAAATACCAGAAAAAGATAAGTTAAGGAAATAAAGAAGAAAAATCTAAAAGTTATGTAGATAATCAATTGAAAAATGGCATCAGTCTCTCCTTATCAGTAATTACTTAAAATTAAAATGCATTAAATCTCCAAAACCCACAGAGACAGAGATAAGCAGTATGTATGTGTGTATATATGTGTGTGTGTGTCTGTGTGTATTTATATATATTTTTATATAATATGTATATATACAAGTATATTACATAATATACATAAATATATGTATATATTTATACATTATATGATTCAACTAAAGCTATGTATGCTACTCATTTTAAAGAATACCAATATAATATTAAAGGTGGAAAATATTTTCCATGCACATAATACCCAAATGATGGCAAAAGTGGTGGTATAATTGGATATAATTTGAGTGAGTACAACAAAATTTCATAGGTTGGAAGCTTATTACCTAGCATGGCAGTGTTGAAATGGTAGAACTATTAAGGCATGGGGTTTACTGTAAGGTAAAAGGGTATATACCCTTGAAAAGGACTAACATAGTTTTAATGGTCCCTAGTTTATTCTCATAAGAGTCAGTTGTTTAAAGACAAAGACTAACTCAGAATCCCTCTTACTTACTGTCTCATCACATCACTTCTCCTTCTCACACTTGTTTGTGATCTGATGGCATTCACCAAGTTTTGATATAGTCAGAAGGACCTCACCAGAG
This sequence comes from Marmota flaviventris, assembly GCF_047511675.1. NCBI lineage: Eukaryota > Metazoa > Chordata > Mammalia > Rodentia > Sciuridae > Marmota > Marmota flaviventris. The sequence continues at coordinate 46,324,270 of NC_092504.1, read as the reverse complement.
GCTAAACCCATTATGTCCCTTGATTTTAGAATTTTATCCTCCAAACTAGAGAGCTAAATAAATCTATTTTATTTATACACTAGAGAGCTAAATAAATCTCTTTTATTTATATACTCTTTTTCCATAACTAATATCATGTCTTAGTTATGGAAAAAGTGTGGATTATGACTGGTGACTATAATAATACAAAATATAACTTAAACAAATATACCATAATAAAAATAGTTACAAAAACAAGAATATTGTATGCAAATAAAGTTTTACATTCATTAAGAAAAAATAATAATTATAAAGTTTTATATTCCTAATAATTGTCATCAAAAATATAGAAGCAAAAACCAACAGAGTTGAACTGAAAATTAGAGAATTCTACAATAAAGATTGGAGACTTCAATATTCCCTTAATAATGGCTAGATTAAAGTAGATGAAGAATTAAGGCCTAGCACAATAAACTAACTAGATCTATCTTAAATATTCAGAACAATTTATCCTCCAAGAAGAAGATGCACATTCTTCCCAAGCACACATGGAACACTTCCTAAGATAAACCATAAAATTTTAGAGTAGGCTATAATTTAGCTTCCATAGATTCTAAATTATGGCTATCCAAAATTTCTTTTCTTGCAATTACAGGAAGAAGAAAAAAAAACCATCTATAATGGTAGTAAAACTGGAATATTCCCCAAATTTTAGAAATTAAACTTTATACTAAAACATCAAATGATTAGAAAATACATCACAAGGGAAATCAAGAAATAGTTAGAACCAATAAAAATGAGAACACAGCAAACCAACATTTATGGAAAGCTATAAAAACCCTGCTTAAAGAGAAATTTATAACCAAAAGCACATGAAAAAGACCTCAGTCAGCCTTCTAATTTTATAATTTAACTAATCAAAAAAGGGTTAAATTAAACCTAAACCTAGCAGAAGGAAGGAAAGGATGAATATTGAAACAGAGATAAATAAGATGAGCAATATCAAAAACCAAATTAAACCAAAAGTGATCTTTATAAAGATTGACAAAATTGATTTATCTTTTAACTAGGTGAACTACAGAAAAACAAGAGAGAACAATTACTAATACCAAAAAAAAAGTGAAGCTATTACTACAAATTCTAGAAAAACAAAAGTATGAATGCATTAAGTAACTTCATAGTATTCTAGTTTGATGACTCAGATAAAAATTATAGAAACACAAAGCCTATCAGGACTAAATTATAAGAAATATAAAATATGAATAAACCTTTTATGATTTGGATCTGGAATGTCCCACAAAGTCTCATATGTTGAAGGTAGGCTTTTGGGAACTGATTAGATCAAAAAGTTTCTAATATTATCAATGGATTAATACACTGCTGTATTCGTAGCTGAATGGACTATAGAAAGTTGGTAGAAACAGTAGGAATTAGGACTTAGTAAAAGGAAGTGGGTCCTTGAGAGCAAGCCTTGCCCCGGGTTCTCTGTCCTCTCTCTCTCTCTCTCTCTCTCTCTCTCTCTCACACACACACACACACACACACACACTTTCTCTTTTCCATCTACCATGAGATGAAGCTGTTCTACACCACACTCACTGTGCCATGATCCTTTGCCTCACCACAGGCCCATAGCAGTGGAGCCAGCTGATCATGGGCAGAAATGTCTGAAACTACAAGGTAAAACCAAACAAGCAAACAAACAAACAAACAAAAATCCTCTTTTCCCCTTTAAATTAATCGTTATTTTCTAGAACGTTCTCACAGTGACAAAAACGGACTTAAACAGTACATATAACAGGTAAAGAGATTGACTCAATAATCAAAAATTTTCTGCAGCTAATGGTTTCACTAGTAAATTCTACAAAGCTTTCAAAGAAGAATTAATGTCAATCTTTCTCATACTTTTCTGAAGAATTGAAGAAGAGGAAACACTTTCAAATTCATTTTGATAGTCAAGTATTAGTTTGATATCAAAGCTAGAAAAAGAGTAGTGATTCAACATGTGAATATTCATTAACTTAATTTACCACATTAGTGGAAATAGTTGGGGGAACAACACCCGGGAATCAAAATTGGTACAAAAAAAAAACAACAACTTTTTGTGATAATGCACTCAATAAATTAGTTAAGTGAATTAAACAAATATATATATATATATATATATATATATATATATATATATATATATATATATATCTCCACAAATTTACAATAGAGTAAAAAAGAAACCCAAAGAATGGAACAAAAAGTAAGAAAAATGTGGTAGGTATATACGCATGATGTATTATAATTATGTATATATATGTGCCTCAGCATAATAAATAAGATGTAATATATGGAAAACTCATGGCAACCAGAAAACTCAATGGTGAAAGACTGAAAGCTTTTCCTCAAAGGTTAGGAATAGGTTAAAGATGTTCACTTTCACTACTTCTTTTTAACAGTCTTGTAGATTTCTAGACAGAATAATAAGGCACGGAAAAAAACATAAAAACCATCAAAACTGAAAAAAGATATTTAAAATGATTTTTGTTTACACATAATATAATCTTTTATGTAGAAGAGCCTAAATAATCTTTAAAATACTCTTAGAGATAAAAAATTCAGAAAAATGCCACAACACAAAGTCAATGCACAAATCAGTTTTATTTCTATAAATAACAATAAACCACCTGAAAAGTAAATGATGAAAATAATTCCTTTTGCAGTAACATCCCAAAATAACAAAATACTTAGAATTTGAAAACAGAGAGATAAAAGACTCTTGCAAGATAAACTGTAAAACATTACTGGCAGAAATTAAGGAAGATACAAATAAATGGAAATACACATCATGTTTGTAGATAGGAAGACAAAAAAAGATGTTAATACTACTGAAAGCATATACAGATTTAATGCAAATCTTATCAAAATATCAATGATGGTGTTTGCAAATAAAGAAAAACCAATCCTAAAATTCAAATGGATGTCAGTGTTGTTCCAGGAATAGCAAAAACAATCTTGGAAAAGAAGAACAAAGCACAAGTATTCATACTTCCTAATTAGAGTTACTACAAAGCAACAATAATACAAATAGTACTATACTGATATATGGATAAATTAAATCAAATATAAAACCCAGAAATGAACCCTCAAAAACATGGCCAAAATATTTTTTTTTTTTCACAAAGGTGTATGGACTATTTAATAGGGAAAGGATGATCTTTTTTCCCTAATGATGCTGCAAAAACTGGATGTCCACATACAAAACAATGAAGTTGAGTCCTTACCTAAAATCATATTCAAAAACTAACATTTTATGGGTCAAAAAGCTGATTAAATATAAGACCTAAAATTATACACTTTTTGAAAACATCATAGGGCAAATGTTTAACGACATTGAATTTGGCAATTGTTTGTTGTTTGTGTATTTATTTTTGGACATGGCACAAAACACACAGGTAACAAAAGAAAAATAAATTGGATTTCAAGTTCTTTTTTAAAATTATGAATCAAAAGGTGCTGGGAGCCATTAGCCAAGTAGGTATGACAATTTCCTTGCCAGCGTACCCCATGTTGCAGTGACATTGAATGTAGGTGACCTTGCTCAAGGACCGGGGATGATTAGGGTGTTCCTGGTTTAGGATAATCGGGTTTAGGGCGTTCCCAGTTTAGGTTCCAGGTTTAAGGTTTAAGATGATTCCTGCTGGGAATAGGGCGTATCCTGCTGCCTGAGTTCCCCTTGAGTTCTCACGGGATTCAGACAGTATATTTTGGGGAGATAGAAGCCCAGTGGAGGTGGATTTGGGCAGAGAACGTGGATTTCCCCAGAACGTGATTGTAGACGGCTGATGTGAGTTCGGGAATAAAGAGTTGCTGTTTGAATCTACAAGCTGTGTGGTGGCTCGTGATTGTGTGCCCAGCCAGACTGCGGCATTTGTGCCCAGCCAGACTGTGGCAAAAAGGCACTACCAATAGAGTAAAAAACAAACGCAAAGAATGGAACAAAAAGTAAGAAAAATGTAGTATATAATATAATATAATTATATTATATTATAATATAATATAATATAATTATACCTTAAAAGGGAAAGAAATTCTGACATGTTACAACATGGATGAAACTTTGTGACATTACACTAAATAAAATAAGCCAATCACATAAAGACAATTGCTGTATAATTACATTATGTGAATTGACTATAGTAATCAAAATCATTAAGACAGAAATATAAATGATGATTTCCAGGGCATGAGGGGAAGAGGAAATGGTTACCCCTTAATAGCTATGGAGGTTCAATTAGATGACAAGTGTTATGCTGGTTGATGATGGTGATGGTTATACATTATGAATGTATTTGATATTACTAAATCCTAACAAAAATGGTAATTTTTTGTTATGTGAACCTCACCACAAAAATTAAAATATATTAGATTTTTAGAAATAATAAGTGAATATAAATTTAATTTATTATTATGGTATTATTATAAATTCTTATAATGCATCTTTTGTAATCATATCTAATTAAAATTGACTCACCAAACTTATAGCAATAGCTCATAGATATGATTAAAATATATGTCAGTAAAAAACTTTCAAGATCCGCTCAGGCGGAAGGCGCTTCATTCGGGTTCGAGTTATCCACAAAAGTGATAGAGAATTTCCTTTTAAAAATAAACATATGAGGGGATCCAACATGGCGGCCGGCAAGGAAGCAGCACTTTCAGTATCTCCACATTAACCGGATCAGAAACACCCATTAAAACAGCTACATTCTACCTACTGAGGAACTTCTAGCAAAATTCCGCTGAAAGGAGACCTGCCAGGAAGTAGTAAGTTATATTAGAGGTGACAGTTGGCCCCAGACAAGTGAATCTTGGCCGGCCGCGGGCGCAGAGGTCCAATCCTGCAGCCACCGCCCAACCGGCTCTGCAAGCGGCCACCGGCGGCCCGGGGCAGTGAGAAGGGTCCACGCCTGGCCCAGGAGACGGCTCCCGCCATCCTGGCTCTCCTGGCGGCCCCGCTCGCTCGGTAATCGGCCACCCCGCCCGCCCGGCTCTTAGCCACGAGGCCACTGCCTACCGGGTTCTACAAGCGGCCCCCGTCGGCCGGCGCGCCGAGAAGGGTCCCCGCCAGGCCGGGCAAACGGCCCCGCCCACCCGGCAAACGGCCCCCCCCCACCCGCCCTCCCGACTCCGTTGGCGGCCCCGCCCCCGGCCAGCGCAGGCTCGGCTCTGCAGGCGGCCCCGGCGGCCCGCGCAGCGAGAAGGATCCCTGCTTGGCCTGGCAAACGGCCTGTGCCCTCCCGGCGCTGCTAACGCCCCGCCCACCCGGCAAACGGGGGCCCCCGCCCTCCGGGCTCTGCTGGCACCCCGCCCGCGGCCACCACCCCAGGCTCTGCAGTCGGCCCCCAGCGGCCCTGCGCTTCGAGAAGGGTCCCTGCCGGGCAGACGGCCTGTGCCCTCCAAGCTCTGCTAACGGCCCCGCCCCCACTGCGAACGGCCCCACCCACCCGGCAAACGGCTCCCCCCCTGAGACGGCGTGAAGGAAATCTAACCAAGCCTTTATGAAATAGCGAACTGGGAACTAAAACCAGAGATTGGGTCAGACCAGAGACAAGCCAGTTCCACCCCTCCCTTCAGACACTCCAGCAAGGAGGCAGGGGCCCGCCATTGCAGAGAGGGGAAGTCACCAAAGTTCGGCCAAAGAGATTCCTTCCCAGCGGAATCTACTTTGGCAGGTGTGTGACTCCCACCCGCATCAGATACAAACAACCGGGAAACTTCAAAATCTCTCCGTGGGCGTGACTGTAAGGGCCAAGGGACTCCCGACCCCCAACTCCCAATACTGCCAGTGACGTGGGCGTGACTGTAGGGGCGGAGGGAAGCAGAGAAGACTCCCCACCCCCAACTCCCCCAACCGCCAACTGAGAGGGCGTGACAGTAGGGGCGGAGGGAAACAGAGGACACTCCAGACCCCCAACTCCTCCTACTGCTAGCGGAGTGGTCGTGATTGTAGGGGCTGAGGGAAGCAGATGGGATCCTCGACCCCCAACTCCCATTACCACCAGTGGCGACACCAATGGTCTTAGCCGCCAGACTCCGAAGGTGTGCCCACCAAAGGGGTCAGGAAAAATTAAACTATTGACTCCCAGAACACAGCTCCACAGCACTGGGGCTTAGATGAATGACAGAGAGAGTGCTCAGTCATTAGGGAAATAGAGCACCCAGAGGTGCTGAAAGTGTAACCAAATCCTTGGAGAACCTCCTCCGGTGCACAGGACCTGGCTGGCTGGCAGGAGGAAGGGGAGGAGGGGCCGTAGAAGTGAAACGGCTCTGGACCAACAGGATTGAGAGACTCCCAGGAGCCGCCTTACAGGGATTGCTGTTGACACATTGAGGGCAAATCTCAGCCTGGAGGGCACAGCTTTGCCTACGGGAAGAGAAGAAAATGGATCTCTAAGACCTAATTTTATTTCTTATTTTATTTTATCTTTTCTCTCCCTTTTTCCCTCTTTCTCTCCCCTTCCAAGTTTTATTGTTCTTTCCATTCTCCTCTATGCTATCTAACTCCCCCTCCTTCTTACTTTTCAAGAGCACCTTCCTTTCCCTTCCCCCCAACTTTCATCCCAAGCATTACGTCCTCCATTTCGTGTAACTGTCTAAATGCAAACAGGTGAATGTTAAGAGGCCGTCTATAGTGCTCCTAAATACCTAGCTACTACCAACACCCTGATCCAATTGACGGTTAGCATCCCCCTTCAGTAGAGCAATCTTCTAAAGTAGCCAAGACATACTAACCCGTATACCTTCATAGCACCCAACATAAAGTCCTAAGAACAAAAAACAAATCACTATATGCATACAAAATCCGGAAGCCCTTTATAAATTGAATGAATCAGCTCTAAAGTACAATAAAGCCCAACATCTATAGGCATAATCTCCCACCACAAAGGAGAAACAACAGATATAAACAAAGCCAAAACAAATGTATAGGAGAAGGCAGTTACAAAGCAGTCAAATAGAGCTGGAAAGTAACGTGAACAACATGAAAAAAACAGGGAAAAAAGGAGTACAGATAATGCAGGACAACTTAAATCTACAGGAGGACCTAGAAGCATCAGAAACATGGACAGGGAAAGAAATCAAGGCATACCTAACTCAGATGGAACGGAATTTTAGAGAAGACATGAGACAGCAAATCCAAGAATTGAAAGTATATTTTGAAAACCAACTAAACAAACAAATACAAACTGCAAAGAACGAGCTTTACCAGGAGATAGAGATCTTAAAAAAAAACCAAACAGTGATTTTAGAAATGCAAGAAACCATAAACCAGATTAAAAATGCTAACGAGAATATTACAAATAGACTAGATCAAGTAGAAGTCAGAACATCAGATAATGAAGACAAAGTTTATCAACTTGAAAAGAATATAGTCAATACTGAAAAGATGCTTAAATCTCACGAGCAATCTATCCAAGAGATATGGGATTTCATCGAAAAACCAAATTTGAGAGTCATTGGGATAGAAGAAGGCACAGAGATTCAAGCCAAAGGAATGGACAACCTATTGAATGAAATAATCCTAGAAAACTTCCCAGAGATGAAAGATGGAATGGATTGCCAAATCCTGGAAGCCTACAGGACCCCAAACATCCAAAACTGTAATAGGCCAACTCCAAGACATATAATTATGAAGATAGCCAACATACAGAACAAGGAGAGAATATTAAAAGCTACGAGGGAAAGGAGGCAGATTACATTCAGGGGTAAACCAATTAGGTTAACGGCTGATTTTTCATCACAGACTTTGAAAGCGAGAAGATCCTGGAACAATGTATTTCAAACGCTGAAAAATAATGGATTCCAACCAAGAATACTGTATCCAGCAAAATTAAGCTTCAGATTTGACAATGAAATTAAAATCTTTCACGATAAACAAAAGCTAAAAGATTTCGCAGCCAGAAAACCAGCACTGCAAAGCATTTTGGGCAAAATTCTACAAGAAGAGGAATGGAAAAACAGTGCCCAAAACCAACAGCGGGAGGTATCTCAGTAAAGGCGGAGGAAAACAACCAAAAAGTAAAAACTAGCCAAACTAAAATAAATAAATAAATAAACATGACTGGAAGTACAAATCATATTTCAATTGTAACCTTAAATGTTAATGGACTAAACTCACCAATCAAGAGACACAGGCTGGTAACCTGGATCAAAAAAACAAATCCAACAATATGCTGCCTTCAGGAGACTCATATGATAGGAAAAGACATACACAGGCTGAAGGTGAAAGGTTGGGAAAAATCATACCACTCACATGGCCCTCGGAAGCAAGCAGGAGTGGCCATACTCATATCGAATAAACTCAACTTCAAACCTAAGTTAATCAAAAGGTATAAAGAAGGACACTATATCCTGTTAAAAGGAACTATTCACCAACAAGACATAACAATTATCAATTTATATGCACCAAATAATGGTGCAGCAACATTCATAAAACAAACTCTCCTCAAGTTCAAGAGTCAAATTGACCACAACACAATAATTATGGGTGACTTCAACACACCGCTCTCGCCATTAGACAGATCCTCCAGACAAAAGCTGAATAAAGAAACTATAGAACTCAATGACACAATCAATAACCTAGACTTAACCGACATATATAGAATATATCAACCATCATCAAGTGGATACACGTTCTTCTCAGCAGCACATGGATCGTACTCAAAGATAGATCATATATTATGCCATAGGGCAACTCTTAGTAAATATAAAGGAGTGGAGATAATACCATGCACCATATCTGATCATAATGGAATGAAACTGGAAATCAATGAAAAAAGAAGGAAGGAAAAATCCTGCATCACATGGAAAATAAACAATATGTTACTGAATGATCAATGGGTTACAGAAGACATAAAGGAGGAAATCAAAAAATTCTTAGAGATAAACGACAATTCAGACACAACATACCGGAATCTATGGGACACAATGAAAGCAGTTTTAAGAGGGAAATTCATTTCCTGGAGTTCATTCCTCAAAAAAAGAAAAAACCAACAAATAAACGAACTCACACTACATCTCAAAACCCTAGAAAAGGAAGAGCAAAACAACAGCAAATATAGCAGAAGACAAGAAATAATTAAAATCAGAGCGGAAATCAACGAAATTGAAACAAAAAAAAACATTGAAAAAATTGATAAAACTAAAAGTTGGTTCTTTGAAAAAATAAATAAGATCGACAGACCCTTAGCTATGCTAACGAAGAGAAGAAGAGAGAAAACTCAAATCACTAACATACGGGATGAAAAAGGCAATATCACAACAGACACTACAGAAATACAGAAGATAATTAGAAAGTATTTTGAAACCCTATATTCTAATAAAATAGAAGACAGTGAAGACATCGATAAATTTCTTAAGTCATATGAGCTGCCCAGATTGAGTCAGGAAGACACACACAATTTAAACAGACCAATAACAAAGGAAGAAATAGAAGAAGCCATCAAAAGACTACCAACCAAAAAAAGCCCTGGACCAGATGGGTATACAGCGGAGTTTTACAAAACCTTCAAAGAAGAATTAATACCAATACTTTTCAAGCTATTTCAAGAAATAGAAAAAGAAGGAGCTCTTCCAAATTCATTCTATGAGGCCAACATCACCCTGATCCCGAAACCAGACAAAGACACTTCAAAGAAAGAAAACTATAGACCAATATCTCTAATGAACATAGATGCAAAAATTCTCAATAAAATCCTGGCGAATCGAATACAAAAGCATATCAAAAAAATTGTGCACCATGATCAAGTAGGATTCATCCCTGGGATGCAAGGTTGGTTCAATATACGGAAATCAATAAATATTATTCACCACATCAATAGACTTAAAGATAAGAACCATATGATCGTCTCGATAGATGCAGAAAAAGCATTCGACAAAGTACAGCATCCTTTTATGTTCAAAACACTAGAAAAACTGGGGATAACAGGAACTTACCTCAACATTGTAAAAGCTATATATGCTAAGCCTCAGGCTAGCATCATTCTAAATGGAGAAAAACTGAAGGCATTCCCGCTAAAATCTGGAACAAGACAGGGATGCCCTCTCTCACCTCTTCTATTTAATTTAGTCCTTGAAATACTAGCCAGAGCAATTAGACAGACAAGAGAAATTAAAGGCATAAAAATAGGAAAAGAAGAACTTAAAATATCACTATTTGCGGACGATATGATCCTATACTTAGAAGACCCAAAAGGGTCTACAAAGAAACTACTAGAACTGATAAATGAATTCAGCAAAGTGGCAGGATATAAAATCAACACGCATAAATCAAAGGCATTCCTGTATATCAGTAACAAAACTTCTGAAATGGAAATGAGGAAAACCACCCCATTCACAATATCCTCAAAAAAAATAAAATACTTGGGAATCAACCTAACAAAAGAGGTGAAAGATTTATACAATGAAAACTACAGAACCCTAAAGAGAGAGATAGAAGAAGATCTTAGAAGATGGAAAAATGTACCCTGTTCATGGATAGGCAGAACCAACATCATCAAAATGGCGATATTACCCAAAGTTCTCTACAGGTTCAATGCAATGCCAATCAAAATCCCAACGGCATTTCTGGTAGAAATAGATAAAGCTATCATGAAATTCATATGGAAAAACAAAAGACCCAGAATAGCAAAAGCAATTCTAAGCAGGAAGTGTGAATCGGGAGGTATAGCGATACCAGATTTCAAACTGTACTACAGAGCAATAGTAACAAAAACAGCATGGTACTGGTACCAAAACAGGAAGGTGGATCAATGGTACAGAATAGAGGACACAGAGACCAATCCACAAAATTACAACTTTCTTATATTTGATAAAGGCGCTAAAAGCATGCAATGGAGAAAGGATAGCATCTTCAACAAATGGTGCTGGGAAAACTGGAAATCCATATGCAACAAAATGAAGCTGAACCCCTTTCTCTCGCCATGCACAAAAGTAAATTCAAAATGGATCAAGGACCTAGATATCAAATCAGAGACTCTGCACCTGATAGAAGAAAAAGTTGGCTTCAATCTACACATTGTGGGGTCGGGCTCCAAATTCCTTAATAGGACGCCCATAGCACAAAAGTTAATAACTAGAATCAACAAATGGGACTTACTCAAACTAAAAAGTTTTCTCTCAGCAAGAGAAACAATAAGAGAGGTAAATAGGGAACCTACATCCTGGGAACAAATCTTTACTCCTCACACTTCAGATAGAGCCCTAATATCCAGAATATACAAAGAACTCAAAAAATTAAACAACAAGATAACAAACAACCCTATCAACAAATGGGCGAAGGACCTGAACAGACACTTCTCAGAGGAGGACATACAATCTATCAATAAGTACATGAAAAAATGCTCACCATCTCTAGCAGTCAGAGAAATGCAAATCAAAACCACCCTAAGATACCATCTCACTCCAGTAAGATTGGCAGCCATTATGAAGTCAAGCAACAATAAGTGCTGGCGAGGATATGGGGAAAAGGGTACGCTTGTACATTGCTGGTGGAACTGCAAACTGGTGTGGCCAATATGGAAAGCAGTATGGAGATTCCTAGGAAAGCTGGGAATGGAACCACCATTTGACCCAGCTATCGCCCTTCTCGGTCTATTCCCTGAGGACCTTAAAAGAGCATACTATAGGGATACTGCCACATCAATGATTATGGCAGCACAATTCACAATAACTAGACTTTGGAATCAACCCAGATGCCCTTCAATAGATGAATGGATTAAAAAACTGTGGCATTTATACACAATGGAGTATTACGCAGCACTAAAAAATGACAAAATCATGGATTTTGCAGGGAAATGGATGGCATTAGAGCAGATTATGCTAAGTGAAGCTAGCCAATCCTTAAAAAGCAAATGCCAAATGTCTTCCTTAATATAAAGAGAGCAACTAAGATCAGAACAGGGAAGAAGAGCATGAGGAAAAGATTAACATTAAACAGAGACGAGTGGGGGGAGAGAAAGGGAGAGAGAAGGGAAACTATGGAAATGGAAGGAGACCCTCATTGTTACACAAAATTACATATAAGAGTTTGTGAGGGGAAAGGGGGAAAAAAAAAAAAACAAGGGAGAGAATTAAACAACAGCAGATGGGGTAGAGAGGGAAGATGAGAGGGAAGGGGAGGGGGGATAGTAGGGGATAGGAAAGGTAGCAGAATACAACAGTCACTAATATGGTATTATGTAAAAATGTGGATGTGTAACCGATGTGATTCTGCAACTTGTATTTGGGGTAAAAAATGGGAGTTCATAACCCACTTGAATCAAATGTATGGAAGATGATATGTCATGAGCTGTGTAATGTTTTGAACAACCAATAAAAAAAAAAAAATTAAAAAAAAAAAAAAAAAAAAACTTTCAAAAATGTCTGGATGAATCAATTTTAAAAGGACAGAAACATTGTCAAAATACACAAGAAACCTCAAGTATGGTGCCAAAATCATTTAATAGAGCTAACATATTTGTAGTATTAAGTTTAAAAAATATTAGAGAAATGCATACTTTTACATAGAGGCATGTGCATAAATATGTACACAACAACATATATTAACAAACTGATACATTCACAATGAATTAAAATATTTGAATAAAAGTAATTTAATTATTTAAGATTTATGTCATATTTAAGAGTGAGAAATAGGAAGAGATAGAGAAAAAATAATTTATAGATAATACTCTTTAAATGTTTGATAGTTTTAATAAAATGTTCTTTGTCTTAGGGATAGATATTTAATTTCTTCATATTATACAGAATATTAATTACAAAGATATGAGCATCCAATAATGAACCAAACAACATTTCATAATTTCTATTACATTTTGAGGTTTAGCAGTTATTAATGATTATCACTGTACATTATTTTAGACATTTTAGCAACTTGGATAACACTGAAATAGGTCATGAGATGTAAATAATAGAATAGATAAATGTTGGTGTTTATAAACATGATCGCCAAAAAAATAAAATTCCTGAAGCAAGGTCAAAAATTTTAGAACTAAAAGCACAATGCAGCAAAATGGACTAGGAAATAATGGGACAAATGACCAAAAGCATTTTTTACATAATAATTCATATAGTAATATTATTTTATGAATGAAACTTTGGAAAATAAACTAATTTCCAACCAAGTGAGTAGTTAAATAAATTATTGAAACTCTTTCAATGTAATACTCTGCTTCTATTAAAATTATATCACCATACATTTATAGATGTGGAAAAATACTGAAGAAGATTGTCATTGAAGAAAGCAAATTGCAACATATGTTCAAGACTGCTGAATTATGATTCAAATAGATTTGTTACATCTGCATATCTTTCTAAGCTCTTTCAAATGAGAATCTTTTAAATAATTAACCAAAAAGTCATACTGTGTCTTAAAATAGAATAAAATTAGAGGGAGTATTAATATAAAGGAAATGTATACAGTTTCTAAATGTATTTGTACAAACAATATCATTTTATATTAATAAAGTGTAAATTATGAATAAATTATAGTAGTATCATTGAGTAAGCATTTAATCATAAAACATTTTCCCACTATACATCATACATCAAAAAATAACCCAGAAATACTACAGATTTGATTTTTTAAATTTCAATAAGAATATAGGACATTTTTAGTAGACACATTGCTGACATCAATGTAGAATATAACTCATAAAATTGAATGTGCATTTTAAAGTCATGTATGTTGCAAAAATAGCTATATGCAGAAAATAAATATACATAAAAACATGTATACAGTCCATAGAGAATTTGTTCCAGAATTTCTCACACATACTGCAATCTGCAGATGCTCAAATTCCTTGTATAAAATATTCAAATGCTTGCATATAAGCAATGCATGGTCTTCTGCATACCTTAACTCGCCTCCAGATAACTTTATAATACCTAATACAATATAAATACTGTGGCAATACTTTTTACACTGCGTAATTTAGGAAATGTGGACAAGAAAAAAAATAGTCTTTACAAGTTCAGTACAGAGCAATTTTTGTGTGAATATGTATGGTTGATTAAATCTGCTGATGCAGAATCCATGGACATAAAGAATCAACTTTTTATATCTATCTATCTATACATTTACATATTTCTTTGTATCTATTTATGAACATATTTATATGCATATGTATACTATATATGAGTTATAAAAAGGAAACAGTAAATTAAATGTGCTTGCAATGGTAATTATAAAGTTATCTCAATGTGTAACATTTACAAAATTTAACTATATCAAAAAAGTGGATATAAGACAGCTTTAGAAATGATTCAAAGAAAGAACAAATATATACTATATAATCAAGTTTTCTATTACTTAAAAGTAAATAGATATGACAGAGTGCTCAAATGATAATGATGAATCTGCAAAACCCTCTTACCAAAATGCAACAATGAAAAAAAAATGGCAATGTTATCAAAAATAATCATTTTAGAAATTCCAGAAATTAATCAGTGGTATATAGCCAATTGAAAAGCATCTAGTCAAGAACAATTGGAAACTCATGCTCAGATGAGTGGCTTTATGTAGCATTACTACATGCCTATTTCCATCCTTCCACTAGCTCCACGGCAGTAGTTATGAAGACTAGCAACCTCACTACCACTAGAAAGGGCTAACTTCTCTGAGAGGGAATTTCTAGTAAATGATCCATGCTCAGAGTCATTATGGAGAGAAAAAAAAAAAATCAGTGGCAGTTGGAGATGACTGCATCAAAGTTGACTGAGTTTGCAATACAAATTGGAACAAGCAATAGACTAATAAAACAAAAAGCTAATAAGAAGATCCAGAGAAGAAAATAGTCATAGAGGAACTTATAAATCTTTCACAGGTTCCTGAGGATCTTGAGGTCTTTGCATGTAAATAGCAGTGTTCTATCTAGGAGAGTCTAGAAAATATCCCAGCTATATGCTCATAACTGGGTAAACATGAAACACTGCACAAGCAGAAAGTAAAAGCTGGGCCAATTTATAAATTACCTAAATGTTAAATGCATACTCTAATCCTAAGCCTTACAGGTTTAAACTGTTTAAGTCCAAATTCTGACTATTACTAGCTAACAAGCAGGCTCTACAAACAGACCCATTGTTCAGCCAATGAAAATTTAAAAACAAACAAACAAAACAGAAAGAAAGAAATAAAATATCTGAGAAAAGTCAATGACAATACATGGAAGAAGATAGAGTCCTTGTAGAATTAGACCAGGCAAGTTATGGAACAAACAAATAAAAACAAATAATAAACCACAACTTCTGTAAGGGAGGATGAGTACCAATCTTATTACAACATATTATCTATCTATTTCGTTCAGCAACAAAACTGAAAAGAATCTGTGCAGGAATGAACAAAAGCAAAAAACAAAACAAGGAATAAAAACAGTTTGAGAGGACCTAGCTATTAGAATTAATAAACAAAGTAAGCTTCTAAAATGTTATTTTAAATCTCTTTAACTAAAGAAAGCCATATTCAAAAATTGAAGAGATGTGTAATAATGCCTCATCTTAGTGAATCTTAACAAAAAGAAACAAAAATGAATAAATAAAAATAAAAGAACTGAATAGAAATTTTGTTGGAGTAGAAAAAAAATATAATAAAACAATTTCACTAATGGGAACGTAAGTTCTACCCAAAAGAAATAATTAAAAATCTTGAATTCAAATCTTTAATGTATTCAGTCTGAAAAATAAGTGGATTAAAAAAATGAAGGGTGAGAGGTTTTTAGGACATCATCAAGTTGGGATGCTTGTCATTGGATTCTCAGAAGAAAAGGAGAGAGAAGAGGAGACATGTTTTAAGAAATAATGGGGAAAAATTCCAAGTGTGAAGAAAAGCATTTGTCTATACATCTAAATGCTCAATGAACTAAACTGAAAGGGATTCACTCCTAGACAAAGTAAAATAAAACCATCAGAAGAAAAAGCAAAAGTAAAATTCTTGAAATCATCAATAATGAAAGGATTTAATCAGGGTTCATCACATTCAAGTGAAACTCAGTATGAATGATGATTTACTGTAGACTCAAAGATGCTGAAAGTCAGATATTGAAAGAATTATAAGGAAAGATTATGGAAAATATCTCAAGCAAAATCTCAACATTTTGATATAATGTTTCTTTTCATAGCTGTATAATTGAACATTCCTAATTCATTGGCTGCGATGTTTGTTATTATATTTTCCCATTTTAGTAAGATATTCTTTATTCTTTCTCCCATATCTACTTTGCTTTTTAGAAGAATGACTAAATGTTAGATTTGTGAAATGGGGTTATTATGTAAAATCTGCCTGACAGTAGAGAAATTACAACAAATTTGGTTTAAAAAGCATCTATATATATATATGAAAAATATCTGTATTTCTGAGTCTCACCGAATGTTCTTATTAGCTAAATGTCAGAGCAGCATACTAAGAATGTTAGTCCTCGGCAATTACTTCACACCTGTCCACCTAACTTTCTCAACTCTGGTATGGCTTAACATCTCCTTTAACTATGATCAGATTGTGCTGATAACCTCACAATAGAAAGAAGTTAATATATAAGGGAGCTAACAAGGAACATGTACATTATTCCTCAATAAGTATTGAGTAAAAATGTATTTATTATTCATGAAAATAGTTATAACATTTTTTTTTATTGTTTGCAACCATGAGAGAATAAGATAGCAACCTATATTAGATTATAAATCATATTGGACAAAATTTGCCTTATGTAATGCTGCCAGAACACTTATTTTATATTTCTTATATTTTTCACTTTCTAACTAGAAATATATATATATATATATATATATATATATATATATATATATATATATATATATTTGGAATATATATATATATATATATATATATAGAAAAAAATATAATAAAACAATTTCACTAATGGGAATATATATATAAAAATATATATATATATATATATATTTTTTTCCCCATTCTACCTCCAAGAATTCTGGGGATATGTTAATATAAATACATTCCTCATTATGAATGAATTATCCAAACAAAATAATAATCTTTTTTTCATTTCAAAATTAGGCATTATGACAGATGGGTGTCATTAACCACTTAGGTTTTTCTTTTGTAAGCTTAAGAGACTGTCCAGGATTTATTCATAAGATATGTCAATTTTTATCTACTTCCAATACCACCAGCAACTAAAGTTGCCTTTTTAGAAGCTCCAGGGTGCACTTAACTAAAAGTATTTCATATAATATATCTTATAAAATATGAAATGTGAGTATAAAATCTGAAATATGAGTAGTAAATATATTTTCTGTTTCTTTTCAATAAAATTTTAAACATATTACATGTTGAATAATAGTTTCTGTTCTGGCCTATAAATAAAACATATTAAAATACTATGTCAGAAAAAAATGTGAAAAATAACATTTTAAAGGGAAAGCAGAAAAATCAAAAAAAGCTTCTTTTAAGTTACTTTACTATATTAAAAACGGTGTTAGATTTGGACAGATTTAAGATAACATTTATTTCTCCCCAAATCTTTAAATCTCTGGTTTTACATTTTTCCAGAGGTTATATCCAAATTGGGTACATCAAATTTTAATATTAAACAATAAATCAACTTTTTGATTGTTTTTTCAAAATATGTTTCCTTCCTATGAGCACAGAGGTGATTTCAGTCTAACTTCTTCATTTTTTTGAATTTGTGCATAAGAAAACTTTGTATCCAAGTTAAATGACCGGAATATTTTCTCCAGGAGAGAGGCTAAAAATATTCTCAGGTAGTGAATAGCGTTATAGAAATACTTCACAGAAATAAACTGAATTCTACCAAGGCTCCACTACAAAGTCATTCAAGGATTTTTTTTTCCCCACAGATATCTGCAGAGTGCAGGATGATAGGATGTGTCTCAAACATACATGTCCAGTATACTCTAACACTCTTTGTAGACATTTACCCCTTCCTAATGTGGGGGAAATTTATGGTCTCTATATGATTGGATGAAAAGATTTCCCAGTTCTAGCAATTTCATCTTGATATTTGGACTATTTTCAGCTTCTGATCAATGAAGCTTACTCATTTCTATTGAAAATATTTCCATGTTTTTGATAAGTTCAACAACCTGCTTCAACCTGATATTGAAAGTGGTATGTGTTTTGAATATATGCATGGTTCAGCTTATGTCTAAGCTGTGTCTTATTGTTTGTAAGTGCCTGTACTATTCCTTAAATTGATGGGAAAGTCATTGGAGACATCCAATTGCATGAAGGTTTGAGGCTTTCCTGAAAAAAAAAAAAGAAAAACGAAAACAAACAAACAAAAAACCTGGAAGTGAGAAAAGCCACAGGAAGGAATGAAGGTTGTCTGAATAATAAAGCTTAAGTTGTCAAAGATAAGAGAAAAATATGAATTACAATAGATCACTTTTACTTCCCCTGTCTAAATCCTAGGTGTGCGTGTGGCAGGGGTTGGGGGTACATCAGTAAATACAGAAAAATCAACAAAGTGTTGCGTTCTAAGACCTTGAGCACCCTGCTTGGTACTTTTAAACATATTCCAACACAGAAGTAATTATGAGACATCTTCTATTTTATTCCTACTAAGGGCTTTGGATCACAAGTAGTGCATTCTGGGAGAGAATAAGTGGGATGGTATTCAGTGAAAGAAGCAGCTTCCAAGGGTCGGGGGGGCAGCCATGCTTTTGGAGGTCTCTTTCCAGCCTCACATGGTGACTGGAGTAATAACATCCAACAGAAGGGCCAGAAGCAGTCAGAGGACTCCATTTCCTGGGCTTTTGCCACATATAACACAATCTGAGAAATCCAAAATATCTAGGGGGAAAGAACAGATACTAGAAGGGAGATGGAATTTCTCCATAAGCCACTTAGGAAAAGGGCCAGAGAACTGTTAAATGATTCCTGTTAAAAGTGCCCCATAGGCTGGTGAGGCCTGTGGAAAGTCTCCTCACAGCAGTGGTGCTATTCTTAATCTGTTTTGACAGAAATGTGAATTACACATGGATACCTCCACTTCCTTTGAGAATTACACATCATGTACGGATAGTTTGTGTCCATACCTAATTTGATATTTAGGTCACACATCTGTATTTTATCAGTTCACACACACTAAGCAGGGCTCAAGTCATGCCCCTGTTCAATCTCTGCTTTCACATTCACATGTTATGTTTCTGTCAACAGCACACCCTTTCTTTACCTCAAGAAATGATTTTAGCTTCAGAATTGTACTCTCTAAACTGCCTGTGGTGCTTCTGGTGTTCATTTCCTTCCAGACTGAAATAGCTGTCAGGTTAGTTTTATCTACATTGGTATCCTCATGTGAACACAATTCCACTGACACAGAAGATAGGCACAAAAGAGGCAGTGTTATGTTCATTTTACAGTTAAATGTTCAAAAGTAATTTAGGTATTCAGAAGTTTTCTGAAACCATTTTCATAACACATGAACAAAATTGTATTTTTTAATGAAATTATTTAAAAACAAAATATTGTTTTTCACATGCAGTTATTACTGGGACGTAAACTCTTTTCAGTGTTTCAACTAGTTTTCACAAAAGTGCATACATTTGATGATCAACAACCAAGGAGGATATCGATGTTCAGATAATTCAAAACATAATCAAAACATAATCCTTTTTTATTTGTATAATAACATTTAATATTGAAGTAAGTTGGATATCACCACTTTGACCTTTATTCAGCATAGTAAATGGATGTTATTCTTACTTAAGCAGAATTTTAGACAGTATTAACTATTAATATGTCTTAAAAATGTCTGTGTCTCAATATCTGGAAACTGATTACCTTTCCTTCAATAGAAACTTTGCAAATGTTATTATAGGTATAGACCTTTTGATGGGGGTTATTATCCAGGTAGACCAACATAACTTCAAGTACCCTTAAAAGTGAAAGAGGCAGAATAAAAACACAAAAGACTTGCAAATATATTTGCAAAAGGCACAGAGAGATGCAAAACCATTAGCTTTAAAAATGGAGGAAGTGAACAAAGAAATTCTGGAAAATGGAAAAATATTTTTCTCTAGAGCCTTTGGAAGGAAATACAGCCTAGCCTGACACCTTCATGACATCTCAGTGGGACATAATGTTGGATTTCTAACTTATAAAACTGGTCTAAGACAATAGTTTTTTTTAAGCCACTAAGTAAGTTATTACAGCAGTGAGAAAAAAATATTCCAGCAGATAAAATAATTTCCATAATCATTTTTTAAAGAATATCAATATACTGTACCATCATATATAGTAAATGTCAAAATTAAATACCTCACCTCCTCCTCCACAAATGTCACTACTTCTAAGTTTAAAGAAGTGAGGACTTTGGGAGATAATCACAAGACAATCACAATCATTCTGTGTTTTAGTTTTTATGTGTTTGCCAATGCTTGCTGATCTCAAGAAAAAGCAACTAATTTGTCTCTATCCAAATCAGTAGTATTTTAAAATATTCCTGAGTCACCACCTATATTAACATGACAATTTATTCAATTCTGGGTTTTTTAAAAATATATTTTCAACATCAAAAATAATTTTACATCTCACCAGAAAAGACCATGAAATTTGAAATATCTTTACTTTTGTGGAGTAAATATTGAAATAGTAATTTTTATTATATTTATAACATAGTTCATTCCCACATGAAGATTATGCTGGTGATAAGTGGTAGGTGATATACATTAAACTTCCAGTATATACTATACCAACATTCCTGTATGTAGGATTCAAACCAAAGCTTTGTGTTTTCCAGATACCCTTTCTCTAAGCTCCTGAAATTAAATAAGTTCCAACCATTTGGATGACAGGTGATAAGGTTTAAAATGCAAGAGTTCAATAGAAATGGTTTTCCCATGACTTTGGCTGGGAAGTGAAGCTACTGGCAAGTGAAGCTCAGAAAGTAGGAGTGTTCCCTACAGTAGTGTTTCAGGGTCCATTTCCCAGCCTCCTGGGTGTTATAAGTAGAGAAGGTACAGCACCTAGATTTTGAGGTTCATCTATGGAATCAAAGCATCAGGAGTACGTTTCCAGCCTCCTGATTGTCAGGCTGTGTTTGCAAAGAAGAAGCTCTTGTTCCAGGTATGTTACTAGTTCTGACCTCAGAGGAGGTACTCTGTGAGTGGGTTAATCCTGAGTAGGTCTAGGAATTTCAGCAGACCAAGCTTAGAAACTGTCATTTAGCCCTAATAAAAACATAGGTTTGTATATAATTTTTTCATGCTTAAAAAATGCATGGAGTATTTTCTGTTTTCTGAATTGAATTTTGGTAAAGAAGTCTATTCAGAAAAACTAAAGATGCATTGGCCATAAAAATTGCTGTGCTATTTGTCATAAAATCAATATATTCTTTATTATTAAAGGGAGAGTTTATTGTAAGGAAATATAGTAGCTTAATTACCAGACATCTGCATTTACAAATTCATGTACATATTTTTCCTAGAATTTGAATGCTTTTATCCATTTCAAAGGAAGGGTTATAAATATACCTACCAGCACTTAAAAATATATTAAATAAGAAAACATCCATTATTATTTAATAACATTGCTGTGTTATGCAAGCAACATTTTGTTTATATAAAGGAAAAAACATAAAATACTGCATGTACCTACTTCTATATACAGGTATGTATGTATACACTACATATTAGGTAGTGATATAAATATATATGTATCTTGACATCTATGTATATGTGTATGTGTGGAGGGGCAGAGAGGGAGAGATAAGAAATAACATAAATTTGAACTCACAGGTGAGCTTGCTTTTACCTTCTTTTAAGAGTTACAGGTCAAATAATATAATTGATATCTTCCTAAAACATAAAGGGAAAAAGAATAAAAGAGATGTATCTGCACATTCTACCTTAATCCATCTCTAATCAGCTTTGTCAGTATTTCTCAACTTTCATGTCATTTTCTTCCAGGAGGTAGCTTTTTATTTTATTGGAGATTTATGAAACCTCTTACACACAGTCAATAAAGCTGTGACCACCTCTCACTGCAGCCCTGTCATTTAGTTTTCCTGCATTATTAAGTGGGCAAGGCACTGTATATGATAATTATGTTCTCAATGATGGAACCTACTCAGAACACATTTAGCTTTCTATCAGAGTCACCCTTCCTGAATTTTAACATG
This sequence comes from Marmota flaviventris, assembly GCF_047511675.1. NCBI lineage: Eukaryota > Metazoa > Chordata > Mammalia > Rodentia > Sciuridae > Marmota > Marmota flaviventris. The sequence goes on along the minus strand of NC_092504.1, from coordinate 46,302,128 downwards.
AAGGGACTAGGCAAATAGGTGCACATAGTGATTTCAACTTGCAAAATGAAGTTTTTATTTCTTGATGATATTTGTAAATCCAAAAAGCATTATAAAGGAAAGTAATAGGATTTTTATACATCTTGTTTAATTATAGGTAGTTTTGTACTTTAGCTTTGCAATCAAGGGCAACATGTTAATTTCTGGGTAGTGATATTTGTATTCTCTGAATCCATTCCCTAAAAATTAAGATATTTTAAATACCATTAATGTCTTTATATTGATTTCTAATAATTTTCAATACATTAGAAAAAAGTGTTTGAGACATTCCACCAGGAATTATATTTGATACATAGGGAGATCTTAACCAAAAAATGGCAAAAATAGCACCATGGTATAAATAAAAGACCCAAGGAAAGTAACTTGCCTTTTGTGTGTGGTATAATTTTAAAAAATTATGGTAAGTAAAAGTTATAAAGTTAAAATACAACCAGTTCATTTATTTTATTTTACAAAAGTTTTAAGAAAAATATTGCCCAAAATTTTGAGTTTATGCAAGTCTAATGTTTTTGGGATCCATTTTATTCTTTTCAAAGACTTTATTTAAAAATGTTGTTTTCAAGTTGTTGTTTTTAACTACCTAAACAATTTTCAATTGTACAAACCATACATTGTTGGACAGAAGATCTGTCATTATGACTCAGTTTTTATAGCTTCTGTATTTCAGTGTAAGTTCAACAAAGGAAAGTTTTACAGAAATATTTGAATTTTGAATTTGAGGACAATAACAAGAGTATTAAATGTGCTTGGTTGCTATTAATAATATTAATTAATTACTTTGTTTCTCTTAAAAAAATCCTTTTTAGGATATGTGATAATCATTTTAGCATGTCTAAACGTTTGACATTTTAGAAGGTCCCATCTACTAGATTGAGCCAGCAGAGTAAATTAGCACCTTACCAAAGTGGGCATGGAAGCCAAAGAGAAGCAATGCAGATTGAAGACAAATCCAGTGAAATCAAGTTCTGGATGAGATAGATATGAATCATTCAACTTAATAATGAATCATTCAACTTAATAAGTAATTAAGACACTTAGGATTTATCATGTGCAAGATCCCACTTGTTTTTGTGCTCATTTATGGTCAGATCTTCAGGAAAATAATATATGAGTATATAAAGTCAATGCAAATAAGAAGATGTAAATGAAGTAGAAGAAAAAGAAACCTTTGAACACAGAAATTTTAAAAATGAATGGCTGAACTAAAGAGAATGGTATTACAAGCTGGGCATTGTTCACTCCAGTGATACCAGAGACTGTGAAGGATGAGGCAGGAGGATCATGATTTGGAGGCCAGCTTCTGCAACTTGTTTGAGATCCTGTCTTAAAATAAAATGTAAAATAAGGAAAAAAAAAAGAAAGAAAGTGATGTAGCTCAGTGGTTGAGTAGCTCAAGTTCAATCCCTGGTATCACTCCAAAACCAAAAGAGAATGGTCATAGTAAGAATTGACACTGGAAAGATTAATTGTAAAATATATTTCAAAGAACTGATGAAAATATAAGACAGTTACAATGATAAATGAGAAATAAGCAATTAGAGGAAATGGTAAGACTTTTTTCATCTGTGTCATCAGTATTCATATCTTTTACATAGATTATATAGTCATATACTTTTCTTCCTTTCTTCAGTCCTGAGAAAATGCAGAACCTTCCTCAACTTGCTACATAGGTTTCATATTTTCTGTTGTGCAATATTCTGTTAAGGCAATATATCATAGGTGATGTTTTTCTTGATTTATGGGTGGCATAACATTTTAATAAGTTTTACTAATGCTATTATATACACATATTATGCATGTAATTATTTTTCTATTTTACTAATTTAAAAATTGATTTCAAAGTGAGGACATAGTCAAAAGTATAACAATAATTGTGATTTTAAAAAAGTTATATAATGCTATATTATTTTTATAAAGATCTGACAATATAATGAGAAAGAACATGAGAGGGAAAATATATGAGATAAATGTCCAATGTCTTAATTTTATATTGTGAGAAGTTAAGACCATTGTTAAGACCAAATGTCCAATGTCTTAGTTTTATATTGTGAGAAGTTAAGATCATTCAATTAATGATCCAACTATACTTCTGTTTATTCTTGGCAGATTGGACAGAAATACTAGTTCCTTGCATATGAGTCAGACTTTTTAACAAATAGTTCAGAGTTATGATATTAACATTTGCTATGGATTATATATGACTTGTCCCCTAAAGTTTCATGGACTTGAGACTTAGTACCCAATGCAATATTATTAGAAGTTATGGAAACCTTGAGTGGCTATAGTACCTTTAAAACTATTGGGAAATAGTAGGAGATGATTAGATCCTTGGGGGATCACCCCAGAAGAATTAATGCCTGTCATGTGGTGTTAGTGGATCAGGACTGGATTGCAGGACTGGATTGTTGCCACGGAAAGGTGAGTTGTGATGAAATTGAGTTCAACCTTCTTTGTCCATTCTTAGAAGCTGCCCATTTGGGAGTGCTACCTCTACTCGGTGTCATCTGCTACATTAGTACTGAGTGTGAGGCCCTGGCCAGACACTGCTGGTTGATTTTGAACCTCCTGCTTCCAGAACTGTTAGCTAAATACAACTTTTCTTTACATTGCACCAAGATTCACATATTTTGCTTTAGCAAACAATGCAGACTGAGATAACATGATTATTTCATGTGCAGAAAATGTACTAAGAAAATCATTTTGGAATAGTGTTGATCACAAAAAAAATCCATTGGTAGGAGTGAATAATTCACATTTATTACAACTTGGTAGAATTTAATTTAATTGCTTTTATATATTGTGGTTTTATTTACAAAAGTCCAAATAATACTGCAGGCCTTGAGGGATAGATAGTCTCTGTAGAAATTTCTTATCATCTCTACTATATGTTGAAAACAGTTATAGATAATAATTTTTTAATTGGGCATAATCATCTTCTGATATGTTAAAATTTTATATACAAATATAAGTAGTGGATATATTTTATTAAGGCAGAATATACAATTTCTAAGAGATCAGTTGTTTTTAAATTATTTTCATGAAACTGAAGGGAAATTGAATTCCCATTTATTGTAAATGCAAAGAATTATTGTATAAATAAGCATTCACAATTGTAGTTATTGTCCCTCAAGTTATTTTTTCTTATGTGACATTTTTATTCATTGATTCACTATTCACTCATTCATTCATCCAACATTTTTTGAACATTTATTTTGTCCTAAGCCTTGTGATCAACATTAAAATGTAAATGAATAATCTGTTCATAATTCCTATCCACAAGGAGCTAAAATTTAGGGAGACATAAATACAAATTAAAAAAAATAACAAACACTCATCATTTCTTTGTGACAAGAACTTTCAGAAACCTCTCATATCTATTTTGAAATATAGAAAGTTATTGTTATTGCAATCACCCCACTATGCAAGAGAACACCAGAACTTATTCCTCCTGTGTAGCTATGACTTTGTAACAGTTTTACCAGTTCTGCTCATTTCCACTCCTTTGCTCTTCCTCTGGTGACTATTATTTTACTGTATATGATTATTTTGTTATATGCTAATAAATAAAAAAAATACCCCAAAATTAAAAAGTTGCTATAAGTGAATAAAATTTTTAAATAAATACAAATAATCAGTGGTTATTAATTGAAACATTCTACAAAAACATACAAAATTATAAGGTCCCATGTAGGGATCAATGAAAATTAATAAGGTCATAGTTGTTTGAAACCCTGTGCCCTTATATATAATCTCATAAACTATATTTATATTTTAGTATTTGGGAATAGAAACAGAATTTTCTACTATAAAACACAACATGCTTGGGGAAACGAGGATTATAATGAATTCATGGTTTTAATTTATTTATGTTACCTTTAAATTGCCAGAATTACTTTCTTTATAAATCTTTTCATTTTATACCACTATTACAGCATAAGTTTTGGGGAAACTTGAAAGCCAGGAAAAATGTAGACTGGTGTTCAAATCTATAGTTATTAACCATTTTACTGGCATTTCAATTTGCCAGCATTCCCTCAGGTGATGCTCCAGCTTGTGTATACTGTAGCTCAGCTCCCATTTGGCTTTTGACTGAGTCAGTTCTTTTCTTTGTGTGCACTGCTCAGGTGTTGCTCTGAATCAGCAGCAAATGATAGAAGGTAACTCAGGAAAAATAATCCATCTGATGTACTATCTAAGTTTAAATGTGCCAGTGGACAATGAATTTATTTGGTATTATATAAAATACAGTTATATAAATCTCCACAAAGAAAAAAAAATGATATATGTACTCTAATACATTCGCATTCTTCTGGCTGACTCAATGGGAGGAGACCTCTCTATATTTAAGATGCTCTGCATTACCTTCATTGCCTTTCTTTGTAGTTACAGTTCTCCAATATGTATTAAATAAGAAAATTTGTATACAAGCTTTTTAGAAAAATTATATTATTTTTAAGTCCCAATATAAATGATTGATTGTATTCTTGATTTTTCACTTCCAATAATATATTGGAAATGTTGTTAATTTCCATAAATTAAATGTAAATACTTGGAAAGTAAAAACTGCACATAAAAGAACAAAATTATCCTTTAACTTTCATCATCTAGAACAGCAGGAAGAGACTACAAATAAAGTAAAATGAGAAGGCCCCCTTAGAGAGATAAAATATTTCTAATCCTTAGCAAACTCAATTACTGTCAGTCAAATGAGGCAAGTAGGCAAAGTCATTGTAAATTCTGTTGTCTCTCAGTACTGTAGCACAGGAGTCACAGCTGAATAATGGTTTATATCTAAAATATTCAAACATACTTCCCCTGTCAAGAGTAAATAAGAATTTATTTTTCTTTGTGTTTGAAGTCAAGCTTAATTTGAGAGCTGAATCTGCCTGACTTCCTAAAAAAAGTCTTAGACATTAGAAGGAAGCAGCATGAAAAAATTTTTAAAAAATTAGTAAAAGAGTAAGTTTCATTCAAGTCTTAGATTAGTCATTTACTAGTTACTTGACTGTAAGACAAGACATGTTTAATCTTTTTTTTTTTTTATTCCAGTGTCTTCAGATAGAAGGAGAAAGAGAAAATCTAATATATTTGAAGCTTTTTGAAGAGACTGAGTAATATGCCTGTAAATAAGTGTTATTGAAGTGATAGTAATAAAATATGTTTTAAATAAAATACTCACATTTAATATGCCTAGTAAAGTATGATTATGATTTCTAAACTTTATCATCACTATAATTTATAATTTTTTATGATAATGAGATATCTTATTTTACTTTCATAAGTATTGTTTATTTTTCAAATCCATATGCAAATATTTTAACTCTTTAATTATTGGTTATGATTTCACACCATATTTACTTATTACATTATTCTATTTATATACTCTTTTCTTTATATCTTGTAATTATTTGACTAATTCAGTAATTACTTGTCACTTGTAATTACACAGCCCCTTATCATGTCCCATTCATTGTTCTAGGCAATGAGACATATTAATAATTATTAAAAGAGCATTGAAGTTTTGGGCTTATTTTTCCCAATGTCTTTTTCTAAGAATTGTAAAACTTTTGAAATATACCAAAAATTATATAAAAAAAGTTCACCTATGTTCACTTACCCTCTACCTTGAATTAAAATGTGATAACATTGTTCCAGTTGGTTTAACAATATGCATACAGTCATTATACATGCCTATATATTCAAATAACTTTGAAAGTAGCTTATAGATACCATAAGAAGAAAATTTTAAATACTTAAGTATGTATCACCTATAAATTCACCAAAAACAACTTTCACAAAAACTAACCATAATTCTGTAAGATTTTCTAATACCTGATCTATATTTCAATTTTCTCCAACGTACCTAACCTACTTTCATATATTGCACTTTTCAAATGAGAATCAAAATTAGTTAACCAATTTTTTTTTTGCTGAAAATATTATACCTAGAATTTAAGCTCAATAATCAAATACATTTTTTGTAAGGAGATCTGAGTATAATAGGCTATTTTCCCATTTATAAGATTGCTTCTTATTTTATATTTATTAGTCTGACTTCTATTTTAAAATTATTTTTACTACTTTTCCTAATATCAGTAGACAATCACTGACTTTTTGAAGAATACATACTCACTGCAACTTACTGAAGTCTATGAAATTTTCATAGCCTTTTTATTTGTCTGAATTAATTCAGCAGAACATATTTCACATAGCAAATTCCAAAGGAAGGTTTCTTGATGATGTAAGGATAATAGTTGAATTAATAGGAGGATTTTTAAAGTTATTATTCTGTATCATTGACTTAAGTCTTTGCTGGAGTTTAATAACTTACAAATATTGACAATTCTTTTTTGAACACAGAACTCCAGTAATAGTAAAGAAAGTAATAGTTACTACTTATACAGGAAAGGGTAACCATGTGTCATATCACTTTCATTTAACTTAAACACTGGACCAGAAATAACTTTTGTGAAAGCACATACTATTATTAAAAACTATAATTGAAGAGTGAAAGGAGAAGAGGAAAATATGGAAAAAAATATGTGAAATATTCTCAGAACTTATAGAATCTAACAGCTCTTTGGACAAATCCCCAAAATAATAGAATATGGCTTGTCTATGGTTGATGTTATTATTTTTTATAAGTTCCTTCTGCATTATCTGTGTTATTTTTGTGTGTTAAATTATGATTCTTTCCCTGTCCCCAGGAAAACAAGGGGTGTGCATATGTCTCTCTCTCTCTTATATATATATATATATACATACATATATATATATATATATGTATGTATATATATATATATAAACTTACATATACACATCTATCTACCCATTCATCCATCCATCCATCTATCCATCATCCCACATGCAGGGTAGCCCCTAAGTCATATGGAAGTGCAGTCATAAAGAGGTACACCAAAAACAAGACTGTGAAGAGAGAAGCAGATAATGGCCAAGGGACAACTGGAGCCTGCAACAGGCCAAGGGACACCTGGGGCCACCATAAGCTGGAAAACATGGAGGACTTGTCCCTTGAACTTCAGTGGAAGAATGGGCTTGATATTATCTTGATTTTGGATTTCTGACTTTCAAAACTGTGAGAGAAAAGGTTTCTGACATTTCAAGCTACCACAATTTTTGGACTTCATTAAAGCAATCTTGCAAAACCAGTATAGCCATGGTAACAAATATTATATCTACTTAAAACAATGAGAAAAATACATCTCTGTGATGATATGGTTATCATGAAACTCTAATGTACCATGATGCTTCAATAAAGTATATTAATCCATGTATAAATTATTACTGCTCTTGCATGCGGAGAGCTTATTTTTCATATATAAAAATTCAGAAATTTTTATGTGTTACTTTTTTTAATACCCACATTCTCTGTTATAGATTTTTTAATTGAGATATAAAATTTTAATGTGTTTTTATATGCAAATAATTATTAAAATGACTGTTAGTATCTTTAAAAATTGGAGGAAAAGAAATATAACTCATTACTGAAATCTTCTGATCTGTTATTTCTCTTAGTGAAAGAATAATTAAAAATACATGATATTTTCCTAGTGCTTTATAAGGAGAAAGGAAAGCATGTTGTATAATATTTATGATAGCCAATAATTATTTGATTAATATAATAAAAACAGACAGTGGAATATTGGAAGGCACAATGTGCTATGCCTTGATGAGGTCCAAATGCTTACAGACTGGCCATATATGCATGGTCAGTTAAACCTTGTCAAAATTTGGAAGATTCCTAATAATATATAATATTTTAAGTCCATGTACACATTATGAGTAATATTTTTGATAAGATTCAAGCAGGCTATAAAAATTCTTACACAAATATGTATTAGTTCAAATTCATTTCTTATTTTTGAAACTAATACAAAAATAGTTATATGTACTATTTCTGATAACTATATTGTTCAGGCTTCACACTTGTTTATTCTTTTCATTTGTCCAATATATCTCTTCTGTCTTTTTGAAATGTTCTGTGAATAAAATATTCTGCCTGTTGCAAAGTCAGTCATTCAAAAAAGTTTCTTTCTCAGATGATGGAATAGCTCATACAAAACCACATCTCCTGCCTTACACAGCCACAATCTTGAGTAAAATGTCCAAGGCCCTGTTGTCAGAGTTTGAATATTCTACAGGGCAAGACAATGATCCTCAGAAGTACAGTCATGAGGCAAGTCTCAACATTGTTGTGGCCCTTGGCCTCTCTTTTCTAAAATATGTCAGGCACAGTAGTATCTAATTGACCAAGCCATGAGATTCTTTTTCCTTAACTTATCTTCTGTTTTCAAATAGTTTTGATTCTTTTCTTTTGCTCTCCCAGGTTTTTAATCTTCTGCTCGACAGTATCTTAGTTCTCTCCTCACTGCCTGACACATCTTTTAACATGTATATCTGTTCTTTTCTATTCCATCATTATTTGAATTATTTTTCATCAGAAGGGTCTTTCTGAAATTTATATCTAAGTTTGATATTCTTAAACCTTTCATTGATACCTTTTTTTTTAATTGAGTGATAGTTTGTCTATTCTTGGGCTACTACTTCTCCTTTTAATTTGAGTCTACATATTTTACTTACTAAACTTACTTTGATTATAAATGGTTGTATTTTGCATGTGCTCATTCTTCTATCTGTATTGCAGTTTGTTTGTTAGCTTCTTACCACTATAGCAAATACCAGACATAATTGATTTAGGAAGAAAAAAGCTTTATTTTGGTTCAATACTTCAGAGGTACCATTTCATGATGGATAGGCTCTGCTGCTTTGGGCCTGTGGTGAAGCAGCATATCAGGAAGGAAACACATGTCAGAAATAAATCACTAACCTCAGAAAATTAAAAGAAGAAGAGACAGAGGTCCCGCAATGAACTTCATGGTCACACCTAAAATCTAATGACCTAAAACCTCCCACTAGGCTCCACCTCTTAAAGTATCACAGACTGGCAACTAAGCCTCAAGCATGGGTCTTTGGAGGACATTTTCATCAAAACTATAGTACCAACCTTCTGCCTATACAGGCATTCTGTTGTCTCTTCCAGGCCTTTTTGGAAAAGGCAACTCCTACTTAATTATATGACAAAGAATCCATCACATGCCCTTCATTTAGAGTTGCATTATCTAAGGGTAAGTTATAGTACAACAAAAAGGCAACAGACAAATAACAAAGTTTTTTTTAATAAATGAAAATATTTTTTATCTTTTTTATTTGATGTGTGTGTACCAGGCATCAAAATGTTTGTCAAGAGAAACATAAAATTTTAGTTAGCCTTATTTTTCAAATATAGTATAATAAATAAAAACCTGATCTCAGGAGTTATACAGTCTAAACTGAAGTCCAGACTTTGCCTCCTATTAGCTAAGTACAACTGTCTTTAATTCCTCAAAAGTCAAAATATTTGGAATACTGCTAAGCACATTACAAGTGTTAAATAAGTATTGCTGCACTTATTTATAATTATTATAAATCATTTTTAATACTTCAGTTCTTGCTTCAACCTTGTACATCATGGCCATGTTTTATGTGTTGGTCCTCTGATAGACTCTGACATCACTCAGAAATGACCTATTTCATCCTCTGTTGCACTTATCTGTTTATTAATTTAATTCCCACCAGATTATGAGAACCTTAAAGGTAAGAATTCTGACTTTGATCAATTTCGTTGTATATCTTTGCTTTTCCATAAGCATGCATCTAACCATTTTACTGATATGTCCATCAGGCAGACTTGAAGAAATTCTGAAATGGAGGATGAAACAAACTTACAAGAGATAAATGGAATCCAGAAATGGGTCCAGTATAGAAAAGAGGTCAATTCTGAGATTGAGGACAGTGTTAATAAATATTAAAACTGGGAAGAAGTTAAGCAAGAGAGGGAGAATTAATATAATAAGGAAGTTTTATATAAAAATGCATTGATTCAATTTTACTTTATCAGTATAATTTGTCCAGTCATAGACTTGTTCTGATTGCTAAATATGCTATTTTCACTTATACATCTCCTTTAGTATAAAGAAGTATACCTTCTAGCCAATAGATATTCATTAAATGTTGATAATTATATTAAGAAACAGAATTCTTAAATTCTTATTTCTCCAGCATTATCTGCTATATCCAAAAAAGAAATAAAACCTTTATTTGTTGTTGTTGTTAACCAGATACTGAACCCAGAGGTGCTTAACCACTGAGGCACATTTTTATTTATATTTTAAGACAGGGTCTTGCTATGTTATTTAAGGCCTTGCCAAGTTGCTGAGGCTGGCTTTGAATATGTGATCCTCCTGTCTCAGCCTCCTTAGCTGTTGGTATCACAGGCATGAGCCATCATCACCTTTCAAGTTTCATATCTTACATATGTATTAAATTCTCTGGCTCATCATCACATACTCCACACCTACTTGTCCCTTATTGCGATAAGTCCCATGCACATAGTGCATTTTATCCAGAGGATACAGGTCAAAATGAATATGCAAACTTGGTAAAAAGAATATTGGCAGTGTTTTTTAACAGATTTTGAACAGATGTTCATATTGTATAAAATATGAACAACTATAAGCCATATGAATTAATTTAATGTTGTTTTTAAATAAGTAAAAGTCTATGCACTATAAATTATTTTATTTTAATATATGTGATTTAGAAAAAATAGTATGTATAAAAATATTTTAAATTTACTTAGAGTGTAGTATCTTCAGCAAGTATAGTACAGTATAAATTGCTCATTAGCTTTTATATTTTTCTAAAATAAAAAGCAAGTGTGTCACTATTACCTATATTTTAATACTGTCAATATTTAAAAATTTCATGAGTTAATCGAAGTTATAGCCTATACCACTTTAGGAATTTGTGATCAATTGTCAATCTTAATTCTATGTGGGGCTGTTTTTTACCTTACAAGCAATCTAAATCCAATCTTCACTCAGAACCTCGAGAAAAGAGAATAAAGCGAGATTTTCTGGTGGTAATTTACAGAATATGGTACTTACCAAAGTGTCAGATATCATGTTTGAATAACTGTCATGTTTCATTATCATCAAGGACATCTCTAAAGTTCAAATATTTTCACTGACAACACATTGTGAGATGCAGTGATTAAGCCTTAGTATTATGGTTTAGACACAATGTGTTCCCCTAAAGCTCATGTGTTAGAAAATTCAAGAAAGTTTAGCTGAGGAGATGGCACATACCTGTAATCCCAGTAGCTCAGGAGGCTGAGGCAGGAGGATCTTGAGTTCAAAGCAAAAGCAAAGTGCTAAGCAATTCAGTGAGACCCTATCACTAAATAAAATAGAAAATAGATCTGGAGATGTGCCTCAGTGGTTAAGTTACCCTGAGTTCAATTCCCAGTACCCCTACCCCCCAAAAAAGAAAGATTGGTAGTGAACTAATCAAATTATGAGAGTCTTAACTTAATCAGTGCACCAATTTAGTTGAATGGATTAACTGGGTAGTAACCATAGACATGTATCATGTGGCTGGAGGATGTAGGTTATTGGGGATGTGCCTTTAGAATATATATTTTATCCCTGATGTAAAATGAGCTCTCTGCTTCATGGTGCCATGTATTGAGCTGCTTTTCTCTACCACAATCTTTTGCCATATATTTTGGATCTTGGGTTCAGAGCAATGGAGTCAGCCTTCTGTGAGTTTAGTCCTCTGAAGGCATGAGTGACAAATAGATTGTTCCTCCTCTAAAATTATTCTTGGCAGGTCTTTTCATCATAGTAGCAAAATAAAAAGATAACTAAAACACATAGCCATATATATTTTGAGAAAAACATGAGTCTTCTGCCACTGAGTTCAAAAAAACTACATGTGTTAAACAAAACAAAGATGATGATCCATATGAACCTTTCTATGTTAAGTCTAAATGAACAAAGACATGAGATCTCCAAAGATGCTGATGGTCTAGGTAATATCATTACTGAGCTTTGCCTCCTCTGATAGAAAAGATGTTAGAAAAGGAAAAAATGGAGAAGATTTGTTTTTGGTAGTGTCTAATAAAAGTCACAATGACAAGTACAAATTATGCCTTAATATATATTGATAAAAGTATGAATATAATTTATAACATGTTAAAATTTGAATACTGCAGAGAGAGCTAAATGGTAAATTGGAACACATAAAAATAGAAACATTAATATGTTACAAATGATTTTGTTGAGTTATTGAAAGAATTTAAATAAAAGACTGACAATAGTAAGGCAATGGTTAAGACAAAACACTATCAAAAGTATCTTAAATGCTATCCAGGCTCAGTGGTACATGACCATAATCCCAGAAGTTTGGGAGGTGGAGGCAGAAGGATCACAATTTCAAAGCCAGCCCCAGCAATTTAGTGAGGCCCTAAGTAACTCAGCGAGACCCTGTCTCTAAATAAAATATTAAAAAGGGCTGGTGATGTGGCTCCATGGTTAAGTACTCCTGGGTTCAACTCCAAGTACAAAAAAATAAATCTTAAATGCTATAATTATTTTAAAATAAAAGCTCATAAAAACAAAGGTACCTTGAAATTATATTAGGAAGTGCTGGAGTCAGGACTATGCCACTGAGTAGATTTGTAGTTGATGACAGAAGTCTGTAGCAATAAGGAAAACCAAGTAAGCTATAAGTGAGAGATGGATTTTATATTGTACACTGGGCGAGAAGATGAAGTAACAAGGATCAGTTTTTCACTTTGAGACTAACTAGTAATGGAGAAGTGAGCACATACCCTCTATTGTGGGAAAAGGTGACAAAATTGATGTTAGATGATCTTAAGGCACTTAAGTAGACCAGGAAACTGGTGAAGGGCCTAATGGGATCTCCAGAGGGTAAGAGTATAAGAAACATGAATGGACGATCTGTATGACTAGTAATTGTTAACACAAGAAGAAACAAATGAATTTGGCATCTTTTCTTGACTTCTACATTTACAGTTAGTGACTTCAGAGACTACAAAAGTTGTAGGCATAGAAATATTATAAATATTTACTTCAATCTTCTGTCATAATTTCTGTTAATACTAACTCACAAAATTTAGAAAATCACCTTAACAAGTTCTACAAACAGCTAATTAAGATACATATTGTCTCAACACTAGACAATTGTAACTTTTCTTCAATTGATTATTCATATTTTCTCAGCTACTCTAAGGTGACTGCTAGGAAGCATTGCACAATATCTCAAGGTTTCAAATATTAATCATATTAAGAATTATTAATATGAAGAACAGAGATGGTGAAGCCTAAAGAAGACAAGAGCTATTAGTACTGCACTCGCCTTAAACTTTATAAACATGTCTTTATTATATATCTGTTTAGATGTGTTCTGAATCTGTTTCATAATTGCTCCTTGAGATCTTGTATCAAGTATTTTTGTTAGCAAATTCCCATCACCAACACACTACCTAAAAAGAATGAACTATCTCATTTTTGTTTTTATTTTTGTCATTAAATTACATATGACAGTGTGGTCATTGCATAATTAAAGTAATATTCTGGGTCATCACAGAAACCACTGGAGTAGAGAAAGACAATATTTCAATTCCTTGTCATTCTGCTTCAAATTCTCCAGCTGTGTTTATCCTCATTCCATGCTAGACGTTAGTCCTCTTGACCAGGTACAGTATTTATCTTTTTACTTGTCTCTCTCTATTTAGTACTCTTCAGTACCAGTGAGAGGAATCCATGCACCAGAGCCTTGAGGGCTTATGAGCTAACGTTAAAGATTATAAGATGCCAAAAAGTTGACAAGGATAAAATGAGAGGGTCTCTCCTAGGGCAAAGAAAATGAGAAACAAAACTGGGAAGTAATTTTATCCAGACTTTCCTGATACTATTCCTCTCACTTTGCCACCCTTTACATTTAATAGATATTAAGTCAGGAGGGGGTGCACTTGAGAGAGGCTTGTTTAATATTCTAGCTAATAATATAGCTCAAAGTTCCTGTGAGCTACACACTGGAGTAAGTTTAGGACCCAGTGTGTATATTTCTATATAGGGAAGATAAAATCATCCAAATTAACACTTGCCAGAATGAGTTTAATTTAAAAATATTTCTTAGTTTAAATGGTATAGTGTTTTAAAAAGAAAGTTTCTATTACTAGTAACCATAAATACAGACATATGCATATGAAAAAGGTTGCATATATTAAATTCAAAAGTACTTGTTTCAGAATCTTAGTATGGGGAAAGAAACAATTTTTTTTTAAAAAAATCTGTCTTCATGATTCAGGTACATTGATCTAAAAATATTTAAAGCACTCAGAAAGGTAAAAATGAGAAAATAAATTTATACCATAAATTCTTATTATTCATATATTCTCAGCTACCCTAAGATGACTACTATTCTTATCATATTTTGAGTTATTAGACAATGATAACTTGACTTTATATATAACAAATAACTCAAATGTATATATAATATATTATACATATATTATATATATGTAGTATATATATTACATATATATTAATAGTTTAATGACTGTTGTTACAACAGCTACATCCCTGTCAAAATTAATGTGACTGATAAAAATAATTTATTATCGATTACATTTCATTTTATATAATACAGTCAATGAAAATGCATTTATAGAATTTCTTCATCATTATGATTTTTTTTGTACTGTAGATTGAACTAAGGGACATTCAACCACTGAGCCACATCCTCATCCCTATTTTGTATTTTATTTAGAGACAGGTCTCACTGAGTTGCTTAGTGCCTATTTTTTGCTGAGGCTGGCTTTGAACTCACAATCCTCCTGCATCAGCCTCCTGAACTAATGGGATTACAGGCATGTGCCATCATGCCCAGGATCATTATGCTTTAAAAAAAATTCAAATAAACAAACAAACAAAAAACTTGCAAAGGGTAAAACAGTTGTCCAGGAAACTTAATCAAAATTTTGATATATTTAAATTACATTTTTTTTTAACTTTTTCATGTGCTGGGAACTAATATTTTAATATTAGTAATATTCTGCAGGATTTTGACCTCTATATACAAATTAAGACAAAGGCAGATTATAGTCATAAACGTTGCTTTAGGAAATAACAAATATATTTGAAATAAGCTAAGAATTGCATATTTTTACTTAAAAGATATCATGCTAGCTTCATAGTTAGTGGATAAGTATGTCATGTACTTGGATTAGAAGAAAATCCAAAGTTAAAGTAATTAAGCATATTAGACTATTTAAGTATTTATACTCAGGCTTCAGGATATAAAATACTATATGCTATTTTTTTCCAAAATAATATGTGCTGTAAACATCAGAAAGTATAAATTTAAACAAAGTACTAAGTAGTACGTTCTAAAAACAAGTAAGGAATTATTCTATATTTGGCTATTTAAATGAGCTATTGTGTTTAACACTTTTCCTATAGACAGGTCAATATTCAGTGATATCACCATTACATACTCTAGATCCCCCATTAATTGGCTGAAATGCAGAGTTTACTATATTTCATGGAGCTACCTGCATAAGACCAAGGGGCACCACCATGGTAATAACACCACTACAAATGCTCTGTTAATTTTGCATAGAAATTGTTCTTAGGTGATGCAAACTCATCTTGTCCCTTTGCAACATGAATGTCTTCATGTTATTCATTACCTGATGCTCTAAATTTATGAAGTATGTTCATTTTTCAAGATATTAAATACCATCTCTTCCTGCTGTAAACTGTAATCACGAAAAGAGTTCATTCAAGCCATAAATTGCTTATTTGTAAGCAAATGGAGCAGATTCACAGTTTTAGTGACTGCTTTGGAATACAAACTAAATGAACTCATAATGTTTCCAGGTTCCTGTAAAATAGAGTAGTATAACATTATTGAGCAACAAGAAAGAAAGAAAAATAACTATCAAGGAAACATAGTACAAAATACATTACATATGAAATGCACATCTGCCTCCAGGTAAAATGGGGAGTTGGTAAGAGGCAGCTCCATGGTGCTATATAACTCTGAGAAGAATTTTGAAGGTCTCGTCTAGGTTATATAGGACTAGATAGAAAGAGAGTGTAAAGCGATTTTGGAAATAGAAAAGAGGAAATAGCAGAAGAATGTAAAAAATGAGAGGACTGAATGAGAATGAATTAATGATTTATAAACTGTGGATTACATCTTGAAAATCTTCAAAGCTTTTAAATTGAAAATAGTCACGCTTGCTATTAGGACATATCAAAAATGGGGGCTGTATTACAGACACACATATGATATGGAATGTGTCTTCTGCTTTCTGCTAATTTTCTCCATTTCTGAGAAGGCATAGACAAAAGAATCAAATATGAAAGCACTTTTTGGTGTTTTGGGTTTGTTTTTGGTTTTACTTTGTTTTCAGTTGTGTTTTCTCTTATCTAAGAGAGAAATCTAATTTATACAGATAACATGATGAGGAATTCCATGGCTATCTAAATACCTTCTTCCTCTTGATTGAAGTATCTGTTAATAGTATATTTATTTAAATGTATTTAGCATGCAAAAATATGTTTTTTCCCCTTGGTCCTTCTACATATTTTCATATACTGGATGCCCAATAACATGGCCTCTCTTTATCACTTCCCTTATGCAACATCAGAAGACATGTGAAAACACATCTGATGTGTAACTTTGGGGAGAAAAATTTGATGATGTTCAGTCTACGTCTTCATTCTATCATGAAGCCTGTTTGCCTAAAGAGAGTAAAACAATTCCCTCCAAGACAGTCCTTACCTGCCCTACCCAAGTGTACACATGCAGCAGGAGTACCTGTGAGTCTGTCAGTGAACTTATACAATTTTAGTATCCAGTATGAAGTAGTCCTTTCCTAAAAGAACAAACCCTTTCTCAACACCTTGGCATACTCAGTGGTATTGTTGGTATATAGATTTAAATTTAATCTTTTTTCTGGCTTTTTAAACTGTCATATAATAAACCTCAAATATTCATCAATTAAAATTTGTTGGGATTTTACAATTTTGAAATGTACAAAAATTATGACAACAGACCATCCATTATACACTTAAGGTTCTGAACTGGTGCCAGTAGACAGACAAGTAGTTAGATAAAGATATGTAAAAATTAAATAATTAATCTCAAAAGTTTATTTTTAGGTGGGGTTGGCATAGTCCCTGATGTGCTAGATCGTTTTTACCATGACAAGGACGTGAAGCTCTTTCTAAAAGTACTCATATCATGATGGGAATATAAGTAAGAAATCCCACATTCCAAATGATGTATGCTATGAGATACAAAGGAGAACATGTGAAGAATAGCCAGCAAAGAGCTAGG
Organism: Marmota flaviventris; assembly: GCF_047511675.1. Classification (NCBI taxonomy): domain Eukaryota; kingdom Metazoa; phylum Chordata; class Mammalia; order Rodentia; family Sciuridae; genus Marmota; species Marmota flaviventris. The sequence continues at coordinate 46,284,812 of NC_092504.1, read as the reverse complement.
GTAGATGAATGAAAATAGTGAATGCTTCCTGAAGGAGGGTAATATCTAAGCTGCCAATTCAAAAGTTGTAGGGTATTAGAGGAAATGCTACAGAGAGATAGTAAAATGCCAGGAGCAAGTTCTCTTTATTAATTAGATTTTATACATATCATACATTTGGCAGAGAAATTAGGATTAAGAAAATTAGTAATTACTGGCCAACACACACTGGAACATGCCTGTAATCCCAGCTGCTTCGGGAGGCTGAGATAGGAGGATCTAGAGTTCAAAGCCAGCCTCAACAAAAGTGAGGTGCTAAGCAACTCAGTGAGACCCTGTCTCTAAATGAAATACAAAATTGGGCTGGAGATGTGGATCAGTGGTTGAGTGTCCCTGAGCTCAATCCTTAATAACCAAAAAAAAAAGAAAAAGAAAATTAGTAATTATTAAAATCAGTGAGAGCGCAGTTAATTGTAAATATCAGTGTCTTCTATTCTTTGAAGAAAAAATATAGAAGAGAGGAAAAATAACTAACACACATATAAAATCACAAGGTAAAAAGCATCATGAATCTTACCAAACTTCGATATGAATGAATGGTTGTGGCACAAGGATTCTGGCAGACATTAGGTGTATTCATAGCACACTAATTAAAAAAAAAAAAAAGATAAAGTCAACTGTAAATGGTTTGAAGAGGAATTGGTGAAGTGGAGGGAGAAATGCCCAAGGCAGGGGAGAAGTGCTGGGAACTGAATTGGAGCAGGTCGGGTTCTATGCTTTGGTAATTATGTCAAGATGTATTCTGGTGTTATAACAAAAAAGTTGGAAAAAAAAAGGTATCATGAATAACCAAATATGTGGCATGGTGCCCCAACAGAAAAGGTAAGACACCTCTTTGCCATCTGGAAGCTTAATATCTAACTGGTGAAACAGAACACACAACTAAATTAAATAAGTCTGGGATTATTTAAATAAATGCCACTCTGCCATGCATGATTAATCTACAAGGGAAGTGGAGAGATAAAAACTCTTTGGGGAATTTAGAGACAGGAAATTGCATCTGACTGTGTAGGTGAAACAGAGCTTATTGGAGGAACTGAATCTTAATACTGTTCTGAGCTAGACCTTGAATAGTCATATGCCTAAGAATGGTTTAAGTTGTGCAAGTATTTAACTATTATTATGACTGATTAGAGAATCAATAAAACTGTCTTAAAATACACTTTATTTTTTACTAGCCAATTGTTAAAATTAATCTCATGTACATTAGTTGATTTTTCTTTGATTCTTTGAATCAAACTCAACCTTTTGTGAGTCAATTTATTTTCATTGGCAATGATTTTCACAGTACATGCATATGTTTGTTTTCATTCTAAAGGTTCTCGTGTATGATACAAGAAGTCAGATCCACTGCTCCTTGTTCTTCAAGAGAGAGGCATGAATACAAAAGGTAGGTTGTTAACAGAACTCTTTAACTATAAACTTTTTTTGAAACATGGATTTTTCAAAGAATTGAAATCTATTTGTATGAGGGATAGAAAAATATAATACATTTTTTTCTATTCACATTTCACAAGTTATCCATTTTAACACTATTTATTTGAAATATCTTCTAATACCACTAATAAGAAAGCATATCTAGATGTATTTTTGATCTATTTATTCTTAAAGTGTTATTATGTCCATATATAGGCTTAATAGAGAGTACCATGCTGACAATACAAATTTTCTATTGCCTCAGGAAAGTTGACAGATTTTATGGACATATTACCTTGTCAGACATTCCTGTGTGCTCTATTTATTTATTTTTACTACCTTGGTTGATAACCATCCTGCCCCAATTATTTATAACACTGAAGTTGAACAAGTTATTTGATAACATCTTCTTTAGAGACACCTGGTAAATCTGGATAATTACGTCCAATAAAAAGAGTCCTTGGAATTGATAATTTACCATGAGCCATAGTAATAAAGATTAATGTCAGGAATTCATTAAATCTGAAGACAAAATTGCCATTTTACTTAATTGACTTCTGTTCTTATATTATATAATGAAACTCTGGTTAGTATCTGTGCTAAGTTTTGTAATATTTTGAATGATAATTTCAATATCATTACAATTGATTTTTTTTCTCAAAAAATGAGTCAAATATATTAAAATTATCCTATATATTATAATAACAATACAAACTTGTTAAAATGTGTCTCTTCCTGGGAAAAACAAGAGTTTACTCCTTTCTACGATGGAACACCTGGCTAATGAAGATATTAAACATTACACATTCACTTTTTCCAATGAATAAACATAATTTCTCATTAAAGCATTGAATTTATTTTAAAATAGAAAGGAAAATGTATTGTGGTTTTTACTTTATGGACCCAGAATTTTGAGTAGAATGCTTTTAGCTGGATTGTTTGGGATTATATAGCTGGAACATGCATATGCTCATGCAATCATGAGCACCCACTCACACACACACACAGAAGAATAAAATAGAGCCTGACTTGCTTATTTTAAGTCTGAAAGCAACAGTAACAAACTTTCCTAAAGGTAAAGAACTTTATTTTATTTTTCATCCTCTCTCCCTTAGCACTTAGTTTAATGATATATGTTTAATAAGGATTCAATAAATATGCTAATTGTTTTTGTATGTGAATTTCCAATGAATAGCAAATCTTTTTAATGTGCTTTTACAGTTTTCACTTAATTTTCTATAAAGGAATAGATAAAGACGTATTTCTACAACATAGATATATATCAAGAATATGCACATCTAAAATACCTATTTTTAAATCCTATTCTTATATTACATTTATTCCTAATGGCCACTGATAATAAAGCACATAAAATAGTAATCTAATTTCACAGATACAAAAATCAAATGAGAAAAGTTCTTTATTTCTTCTAAGTTGTTTCAATTGTTCTGACTTATTATATTCCTCTTGGTAAAAAAAATAATATTCAAAATGGAACTAATAAGTGAGGTCTTTCCTTTGCAAAATAATCCTTCATTATTAAATATGTTCAGAGATAAAACATCTTTCAAGTTGCTGTTATTGTTTTATCCAGATGCAATTTGTCTTGACTCTAGTCTTTTGAACTATATAATTATCTCACTTGTAATTTATGCAATTGGCAAAATAAGCCCTTCATCTAGATAAATCAGCGGGGTTAAAAGCAAATTCTCAGGTAAAATGATACATTTGATATCAACATCATGTCCTATTGATTGATTTAAACATTGTAATAAAATTTTGTTAAGGGCTGGGGGTCCATGTAGGTAACCATACAGTTTTAGGAAGTGTTTCTTAACACAATTTGAACAATTTAAATATAGTGAGAATTAGACTTTGAAAAGAAGTTGTAGCTCATTTTACTCTAAACCTAGTTTTTATTTTCTGAAAATAATATGGTGGGTTTTTTTGTGTAAAAGTATTTCATTTTTGTAGAGAAAAAAATAAAGCTTAGATATAACAGGTGCACACATATAGGATTTAAAATTTGCTACACAGTGTTCATAGTCCTTACCCTACTAACCTTGACATCTCCACAACTACCTTATGGAAGAGTCACCATTATTAACCCCAAAAGCTGATGAGTAAGCTGAGGCATGGAGACAGTAAGTAATTTGAATGATTTCACACTATTTCAGAGTTAGCATGCAAATTCAGACTATTTTCAGAATCTCTGTTTTTGAACACTATGCAGTTATAGGTTAATTAGTCAAATTTTCAAAAAAATGTTTTTAAATACCCATATTTATTCACCCCAGATATTATTAACTGATAAACTGAAAGCATGTCTAGACATTTTTGTGTGTATATGCACGTACATATAGAAGCATATGTATATATGTTTATTATATGTGTTGGTATGATATGTTTTATTCTTGAAAATGAGCAGCTTTTCTCGGCTAGGACTTTTCACCTTGATGTATCACCACTGACCCAGAAACAGTGGAACCAGATATTTCATCAAAGAAACAGAAAGATGACTAACACAGTTCTCATTTATTAACCAACTATACCCTTGAGATCAACCCATTTTTTAACCTTTGTGTATGTAAATATACTGTTCTTCCCAGGGAATTTAGTGAGATGTTATGAGAATAAACTTTTAGCAACCACTAGAGGTCAGAGCAGCTAATGACCATACTATCTTTTGTTCTTTCTTCTATTGATTGAAAATATTTAGTATCCAAGCCTCTTGGTTATGCAAAATTGTAGCTGTTATGCTCAAGGGAGGAGATAATGACAAAAAGATAGTCATAATGTACGAAGTGTGATTGAAAATGTGGATTCAGAGTTATAAACTGGGTGGATCTGTGCAAGTAGCTTTCTGAGAGGGGAGTAAGGGAATACGAGATGAGAAATCCAAATATATGCTAGTACTGGTGTTTTGGCAATACATGGTAGTATTTTCCTAGTCTAGCTTCAATATCAGTGGGGACTATTAAAGTCCTGTGAATTTCCAGCAGGAAAAAAAAAGTTAGCTGTTCCCTATTAGCTTGAGCTAATGTCATTAGCCTAGCCAAAGGTAAATGAGTGGATCGTGGGGAACAGTGATTACATTTGATTTGCTTACTTTCTTGGTAAGAGGTTTCCTATAATATCCCCAATAGATACTTCATTCCATTCCTCTTCCCACCACTTCCTTTATTCTCCTACTACCATCCCCTCCAATTCCAATAGATTGAAGAAGTTTAGAGTGTCATCATTTGGGACATGAATATGAGCAAAAGTTGGTGGCCAATATGAATCATCATTTTTACTGTATCCAAATAGAGTCCAGGTTTTATCTCTGACTCTTCTACCTCAGATTTTATACAATTGCAAATATACTTTCTGTTGTCTTTATGAAATTGTCATTTCAAGTTTTACAATTCTCATATGTATTTATTGACCTGTAAAATGGACAACTGTATCTCCAAAGGTGATTTCTTCACATCACTGCTCATAAAATTAAAATTGATTAAGGCTTTTCATTAATACTTTTTCCCTAAAGATATTTTGTCCTAAAGTTAGTGGCAACTCTTCTCACTCTATTTGCCATTTTTATTTATGTTCAATCATGTTTGCCTACCAAAATCAGTGATAATGAGCTCACTGATGGACCATATTCACAGAGATATAAAGTATTAATTTATTTTAGGCAAGGAGATTAGATAGTATCAACATTTAATAGTACAGAACAATATTGAAGAAAGTCAGTTGTACAGTCCCTGTACTTGAGGATTACAGATAGGTGTGTCAGGGTCTGGTGTATTCAAGAATAAGAGACATTATGATTAATACAGAATAAGAGATTTATAGTAGGAATTAGACCCAAAAAAGTATGTAAGCCAGTTAAAGCTCTATGTAAAATCATTGTTTGTGTGTATGATATGAAGCCTGAAGTCAGAAAGCTGACAGTTGGAAAGGAATGATGGACATGAAGTGAGGGAGATCAGGATAAAACTGGAAACCCTGAGGTCATATTGGAATTCATGGGCTCAAAATGAAAAACATATCTGTCTCTCACTAACTCAAATCTCAGAAATGTGAGTGATATGCAGGAGAAGCCAGTGCCTTCACCATGGAATTGCATGAACACCTGGCTTGGGGGTTTCAGAACTTAACAGTGTGATCCAGTGGGAACTGGAGGAACTTCAGGGCTAACTGCTGCTCCACTGTGATGAAGTAACAAATATGTAAATTGCAGTGGCACCTGGCTCTCTATCAGCCTGTAGAGTTGACTGTGTGGCTTCTTTTAACTTCTGCTTTTTGAAAAGAGACACCCAAGAGCTCTTAAGACATCTAAAGCTTCTCCCATGTATGTATTTCTTGCAGTGTTGATAAAGAGAACCCCCATCAGTAGATGTAGTCAGTGTGGAATTGGAGTATTTGTGAACAGGTTTTATGTGATGAACATTCTCGTATTTCAACTGTACTCAGTTATCAGCTATGTTGCTGTGTAATGATAAAGAAGATATAGTATTTCAACTCCATTGGTATAGGCTATATTTATACCTATCATACCTCCCACCATTTACAACACATTTAGTTTTTCCCATTTTCTGGTCACCAAAACCTGAATATGATTGTCAGTTCAGAAGCAATGAGAAGTGATAAGGTTTTGATTAAGGAGTATTTGAGTTCTCTACAAATCAATTTCTTCTGAGGTGAGAAGCCATTATATATTATTAAAGCAAGAAGAGACAAAGATCAGAAAGAAAGGAAAACTGTTTTTAGGATAGTTTATTGGTTCAAAGCCAACATCTTATATAGAATATGTTCAGAAAGAGCCATGACATTTTGAGGATCTTTATTTTCTAGTTAACCTTAATAAAGGACATGTAGAGAACCTACATAGAAATGTAATTTTTACTTTACTCTCCAAGGAATAAGTCTTATATTTGATTTTTCACAAATCTGAATTCTGAGAATAAAAAAGATAAAGGTTCCATTTTGGGTGCTAATAGAAGCTTTCAAGTTTTTTACTTGGACTCACACTTGAGCTGAAACTTTGAGGTATTAAACTCACTTGTTTCTTTCCTCGTGTCTCTAGAATATTTAGAGATAACCAACCAAGCATCATAATTTGTATTTTTAGTACTGTGTACTGTGTTAGCAATCCCATGGTCAGCCAGTGACTCCTCTTGTATATTTCATTACAGATGGCTGCAAACAATTTAAGTAATAGTTTTACAGTGTATGCCACGGTCTACCACTAACACAATTACTGTTGTAAACATAATAGTCAATGTCTTTAAAACTCATTGGACTAGAAAAATAATTTTGTCAAACCAGAGAACTGATTTTCAAGGTCCTAATCCTCCAGAATCATTTGTGATACCAAAATCTATATGATTTATTCTTTTATAAAATAATAAGAGCCACAAGAAGTGACGTAGAATAAGGGAATTGTTATTGTGATTAACCTTACACACTTGCCAAAGCTGGTTAAGGAGTTTTTGTAAAGCTGTTGCTTCCATGTTGGATGTCATTTTTGAAGTCAGTGCCAGAATATGGGAAGAAATATTCGCTAAAAATATGGTATGATTAACTGAAATTCCCAAATGCAAAAGGGAACCTGTAACATAAACATAAATCCATGAGGAAAAATGGAACCTATAAGAACGTGGAATGTATATCTGTTGCTCCTTGACTCCATTCTCATGTTCTAATCTAGACACCTTTCATCAAAGAGCTGCCCGTGTGCTCAAGCCAAGATGTTTACAAGCAGAAGCCAAGGATCCATTGATTATTAAAGAAGCTAGTGGTACAACTGGTTTCCTGCAACAAAAATGTGAACCAAAACATTTATGATTATTTACCTGAGTGGAAAGGATTTGGGCCTTCTGATCTTCGTAGTGTTTAAAAAAATACCAATTATTTAGTTTATCCTAGAAATATAGGATTTCTTATATGAAAAAGATAAATATTTTTGTAAATCAAAATCCCTACCATTCAAGAGTGTGTGGAAGATAATTGCTCCCACCTTCAGATTTATTCTTGTGCTTCAGTGTTTCCCAAAATGATCACTTGGTAGAATTATACCAAAAATGTAAAAAGTGTGTTGATTACTATGATTGTTAACCAGTTTCCATCAATTTGTACAAAATAACATTTAATGACACTACTGATATCTCTTCAATATATCTCTGTGTTATTTTGTATTGAAGTGTTTAAATATGTGGAAATGTACAAATGAAACAAGATAAAATGACATGATAAGTGCTCTACATATGGTTAAAACACATTCTAATTATTTGAAACATAGATAGTGGTATGCATGATTAGATTTATTTTTGTATGTCACAGGGGTGTGCATTTTTCACATGCCAATTCTGATTGACAGTAATAGATAAAATAGAGCCTGGAAAAAATTATGAAAAACATTGTAAACTTTTATAATATCAAACTAACAAAGAAAGAAAAAAAGTCACAGTGAGAGAGGAAGCTAGCATATGGCTTCTAAATTAAAATTCTGAAATGGTATTCATCTTCATAAATATTTATTATCCATGAGTCTAGATTTACCTTGTTGTGGAAGACAATCATTGAATGTATGTGATTTATATATCTTGAAAAATCAGTTCTTGAATGCACTCATCATGCATAGCTTATAAAATTGGTTGAAAATGAGATCCATGCACCACAAAAAAGCCATATTTACCATGTTTCAGTGAAGAAATGCCATATGTCATTCACTAACTGAATATTTTGTTCAATATGTCAGGAAAACAAATCCAAAATCAACAAGCAGCAGATCTTTTTTTTTTAATTATTCAAAACACATAATGGTTCTACTCATGGGTGGAAGCAGTAATAACCCCAAAAAAACAACTACACACTATAAAAAGACATTGTAGTTTTTAGTCCAGTAATTTTGCTTTAAAAAATCATCATCTTATAATTTTGCAGATTAGTTTTTGAAGATTGCATACAGCTTGGAATTTTAACAAATATGCTTAAGTATAATCAGGAAAAGACAGAGTTACTCGCTACTATAAAAAAAAGTGTTGCTGGTCAGCATATCTCTGAAATGTCTTAAAAGCAATTTTGTTTACATTTAAGAAAGTAGCAAAAAAAAAAAAAGTACAAGAAGATTCTCTCCTCTGGCTATGATAGAACAATGTGCAGTGGGCAATTGCTTCTGCCAAGATAAGTAGAATGCCATGAAAATTAATTTAGAAAAAAGGTTGGTTCAAAGGCATCATAAAGGTGACAATGCAATCAACACTTTGGGAAAGGGAAACTTGCAAAAAGGGACACTCAAGGACAAAAGAGGCAGACAATCTGTGAAAGGTAGAAGGTTAATGATCAAGGATAAAGAAAGTTGAAAACAAAAGTTTGGGGGAATCTTATGATTCTGAACAGACATGAATGGGAGATCAGGAGGTCAAGGAAGAGGAGTCATAGAGAAAATTCTTTTGCTAGTTGTAAAATCTGAAGAAAGCAGGGCAAAAATAGACATGCATGTAGCCTGGCGAGGATTATAATTGTATACTGTATCAGGCAGCCTTTGACGAGATGCAAAGTGATTTGCTCTATACAAGCCACAGGAAAGAGGATAGGGAACCTTCTCCAGGAATGGCCTTTGAGATTCTTCCCAAAATCAATCTAAATTACCAACCATACCAAGAAAGAAAGTTAAAAAAAAATAGACAATGGAAACAGTTATAGGTACCATTGATATCGTGGATAATGACTATTAAATAGACACTTTGAGATTATTATGCTTAAAAAGTTCAGAAGAATATGTGACAACATGCAAATAATTATACTTACAAAGTTGAGTGAAATAAAAATACTTGATTAATCTGTATATCTGGAGTCAAGTAAATGTGATGTTAAAGTCACAGTGCTACATCCAACCCAACCTATCCTGCACTTCTTATACCACCTTCAAATTTAAAGGTTTCCACAAACTACCCTTTCTCTGGAAAATGAGCTGGAATGACTCAGAACTGAAGAAAATGCGATGCAGACAGTCTCCAAATTATGATGCCTCAACTTTATGATGGAGCAAAGCCATTTAAATTATACTAACAACACTTGGTATTTTGAATTTTCTTTTTTTTATATTTTTCTGCACTAATGATATGTGGTATATATTCTCTGGTGGTGCTAAACAGTAGCCAGCAGGTATAGCTCCATGTCACCCACACAATCACAAGGATAAAGAACTGATTGATATTCTGTAGTGTACTGTGTGGTGAAGCTCTGATGTTTTTCAGATTAATTTAATTAAATGCATTTTTGACTTGTGATACTTTCAAACTCTGGTAAGTTTATTGTGCTTTAGCATGACTGTAAGTTGAAGAATATCTGTACTCATATCTCCTAGGACCTATTTGAGCCTAACTTTCATAAATGTCCTTTGGCAAATAATTAATCTGAATCTCTCTCCTCTACTATAATAGTCTAGACTCCTATGCTGATGGTCTTGGTCAAAGTCTTTCATTACTTTCAATGTTCATACTGCCCAATTTTCCTTTGCCAAAAGCAAAAGGTATCATGTGTGTTATAAGAAATGTAAGTTGCACATGGATCACCAAAGCAACAAAAACCTAAAGAAAATATAGGAAACTAAATACAGTGATCTGTTAAGTGAATAATAACTGAAGTCATCTTGCCCTTCTTCCAGAAATGAGACTTTATCTAGTACTTTGAAAGTTGATTGGTATAACTTTTCCCCATTTACAGAATTAAAAAAAAAAAAACACATTTGTTTTAATTAATATCTGTTCATGAAAATAAAATTCTATGTAAGAATGAAAAGGAACACATTAATATGATAAAGGACAGGGGAGCGGGCGGTGGGGGGGGATCACATTTACTCTAGTTTGCATGGACAAAAGCAGAGGTCAGGGTTCAATAGCAAATGCCAGGTAGTTGTAGGGAAACCAATAGGAATGGGGGAGAGTGATCCAACAGAGCAACTCCACCAAGGGTAGAGTTTTGAGAGGGATACAGCAAAGAACAATTGAAGCAAAACTCAGTTGGGAACCTGGAATGTTTCAAAACACATTCTTTAAGGAGTATTTAAATAGCATGGTGATTCAGTGAGAAGTTAAAGACTACTTCCTTGGAGTGTTAATTTATTGGCATTTCCAATGCTGCCAAAAAACTGGCCAGCACAACTTTCAGAAAAACAAAAACCAAAATGAATAAAACCTCAGCATTTATGATGTGGATATTCGATACTAGAATTCCTATGGACCACAAAGAGACAGTAAGAACTGTGGGGTGAGGGCACAATATTTGCCGGTTCATTATAAAGTTAGTGGTAAACAGCTCCCTTTTCCTGCCACCACACACACAAAAATACCACCACCACTAACGAAAACAACAATAATAACAAAACAAAAGCTCACTAAAATTTTTCTTCAATATCAGGAGAAAGACATCTGCATTATTGACACTTTTATTCAACACTAAACTAAATGTCTGAATCATTGAAAAAAAACAAAAATATAGTAAAATGCAAATTATTCTGTAACCAATCAAGTAAATACTTCTTGCAGATAACATGATTACTTGATCAGAAAATCTTTAAAAATATATGTATTTTAAAAATTAATATTTGATCTTAATTAAGGTACAGAATATAATGTCATTATTTAAAAATTAGTCCTGTATTGAGACACATTAAATAATTTTGGTGATAAGATTTGAAACAATGTCAAAATATTAATACAAAGATTTTATATATATATATGCATATACACAAATATATATTTACATATATTTTTGTCCTGGGAATTGAACCCAGGAGCTCTTTACCACTGAGCCCATATCCCAAGCCTTTTACTAGGTTCTTGCTAAATTGCTGAGACTAGCTTGATTTTCCTGCCTCAGTCTCCAGAGTCACTGGGACTATAGATTTGTACCACCAAACCCAGCTATCTATCAAGATTATATTTCATAAAAAAGGCATGAAAGACATCTATAAAAACAACTACAGGGTATACTGAAAGACTTTAAAAGCCAAATAAATGAAACGAACTCAAGATTTTGGGTTTTAAATGCTATAAAATGTTAATTATCTTCAAAGTGATCTTTAGAGTAAGTGCAATCTCAAACAAAACTCAAGCAGCTTGTTTGTAGGTGGTTGTAGAGAGTGGCAAGCTTATTGTGCAGTTTTGTGGAAATGCAACGGGCTAAAAATAGATGGAGAATGTTGGAGATGCACACAGTTGAATGATTTATACTAACAAAAATACTTTGTACAAGTTACATAATTAACATAAAGTACTTTTGTCTAATGAAAAAAGTAATTCTGAGAAAAAATAGAGAAAATCCAGGAATGAACCTACATATATATGAAAATAGTTTTATGACAGATATGCTTCTTAAGTGGATTTGAAAAATAGTCTTTTTACAAATGATGCTGCATTAACTAAATATTTATGGAAGATATTTCCATTAACATCCCAAAATTTCCATATGATAGAAAAACGTTGTATCTATTTCAATATGGTAGCCATTACCTACATAGGGCTGTATATGATTGTGATGATAAAAATGAATTTTTAACTCAAATGAATTTTATTTAAAGTAAGTTTATGTAATGGAAGCTGCTATATCGTGCACCATTGTTTTACTTTGAACCATAAATACGTATATATCATGTAAATAGCATACGTAAGTGAGGAAGCAGAGCATGGTGCTAATTTTCAGTGCTAAATACAACACAGGAAAATACTGTAATGTACTTGCACAGGCAAAAATCTTTTAAACAGAAGAAAATAATATTAGCCATAGAGAAAACAATGATAAATAAGAATTTAATTAACTTAAGACATTATGTTTCTTATAAGACACCAATAATTTTGAAAATATAAGTCACAGCTATAAAAATTATTTCCAAAACATATATCAAATATTGATAATAAAGAAAATATTTAAAAATCTTCATGTAAATATGAAAAAAGAATAATCAAATAAAAATGGGAAAATATTGAATGAGCAATTTTTATTTCAAAATTTTAATATTAAAGTGCCCAATAAATATGTGCCATTTTCTTTAACTTCATCCAATATCAGAAAAATGCAAAAATCATACCATTGACTACTGTATACATACCAGATGGTTAAAGTTTAGAGGAAGCTTTTGTTACTGTTTATAGTGATACAGCACAATTGGAATATTTATATAATTCATATGGAATTTTAAATTGCACAAATCATCTTGGAATTCTTTGTTTTTTTCTATTAAACTGCTTTATGGTTTGGTAATTTCAGTTTTAAATTTATATAACCAAACTTTATAAATAGGTAACAAAACACATGCTCTAGAATGTTTATAATTTGATCATATTTCTGTTAGTCTCAATTTGGATGCAAATGAAAAAGAACAAAGCATGTTCTTGATAAACAATAAATAATATATAGAAATTAGAAAAAATATCACTATCTTCAATTTTCTGTATGAAACTTGTAAAGTAACATTAAACAATTGAAGTCATACATAAAATAGAACAAAATGTAGGATTTATTTTACTGGTGGCTCAAGAATCCATAAACTAATTCATGGTAATAAAAGTCAGGAGAGGATTTATGGTCATGTGGGATACTAAGAAGGAACACAAGAGGGATGTTTTCAGAGGTTCAAGTGTTTTATCAGAGTGGTATTTCCACTGATATGTTTACTTGTAAAAATTCACTGGATTTTTACTTATAATTAGAATAATGTAAGATTCAATTTTACTTAGAAGCCACAAGCAACAAGGAAACAAAAGAATGAAAGCATATGAAAAATGAAGAGCTTGATATTGAATGATGAACAAATTAATACAGTTAAGAAGTAACTTTTCTGGAAAAGAATGATTATTTTCTTTGTTCATGGCCTCTGAAAATAGTTACCTCTACCTCTTGTGTTTTAAAATTTGGCCAGTCGGTCTTTCATTGATACCTGTTGAAGTTCTCATTGTTTGAAAGTAAGATAAATTTTTCTTTTACAATAATAGAAATCATACTGCCTGCTTTGGAATTAAGTTAATTTTTAGTTAAGGTTCATAAGACTGAATGAAGATCCAGTGAAAAGCATAGTAGAAATTGCTCAAACATTCAACAAATTTTGACTGGTATTAGAAACTAATATTTATGCAACATTTCTAATAGCAAAGAGAGTTTTAGAGAGTCCTGTGGAATACAGTCTTCTGTTTGTTGATTCTCATGTACCTGAGGAAAGTAAACATTTCTGAAGCTCAAAAAACTCCTTTCAGAGTTTCACAGCAGTCTGGATAACATTAAAGTTGTCACCAGAATTGTTTGTGAAATGATTTTAAAATGTCCTTCCACAGACGTACATAATATTGCATCATGTGAGAAATGATGTGCTGCAAATATCTTTTTCTTTTTCTTTTTGATTGGACATTTATTAATCTTACCAATGAAAGTTAATATTTCCTTTTCACTAATTATACACACACTATTTATTCCACTATTTATCAAGTAAATATAATTTTCTTTTATGTGGTATATACTACCTTCTTTATTAGGCATATAAAATAAATAAATTGCCACTGCAAAGAACTCATGTGCACTGATGTTCATAATGGAAAATGGAGAGTGCAATGGGAAAAGAGGGTGTTTAACCATCTGGAGGAAAGGAGATGGAGTATAGGAGGATTTTTTTTTTTTTTTTTTTTTTTTTTTTTTTTGAGAGAAAGATAAAGATTAGATTTGGTTACTGAAAACAATTGGGAAGTGACTGAGCAAGAGTTATCACATTAACCTGGTTAGATTTCCATTTACTATGCTAACTAAAAAGACTAATTTAAGTGCAATGAGAAAACTACTGGGAAACCACGTAGAATGCAGAAAGGGAAGAAGTATGAAATAGTCTGAACCCAAGAAATATGTAAGTAATATGCTAAGTGAACAAGCTCATAAAATATTTCTTTATGTGGTTATTTTGGTCAGCTGAATCCCAAATAAGCTTGTCCTTCAGCTGACTTTCCACTGCAAAATGAGAGTTGGATAACATATTCATTTTTCTCCAATCTCTAGAAAAAGGTGTGGTTTTACAATGATTGCCTTAGACAAATTAGGATTTTCCCTGAAAAGGAAGAAAATCTCATCTTTTTTTTTTTTTTTTAATTTTTTATTGTTGGCTGTTCAAAACATTACATAGTTCTTGATATATCATATTTCACAATTTGATTCAAGTGGGTTATGAGCTCCCATTTTTACCCCATATACAGATTGCAGAATCACATCAGTTACACATCCATTGATTTACATATTGCCCTACTAGTGTCTGTTCTGCTGCCTTTCCTATCCTCTACTATCTCCCCTCCCCTCCCCTCCCCTCCCCTCTTCTCTCTCTGCCCCCTCTACTGACATTCGTTTGTCCCCCTTGTATTATTTTTCCCCTTCCCCTCACTTCCTCTTGTATGTACTTTTGTATAACTCTGAGGGTCTCCTTCCATTTCCATGCATTTTCCCTTCTCTCTCCCTTTCCCTCCCACCTCTCATCCCTGTTTAATATTAATCTTCTTCTCATGCTCTTCGACCCTACTCTGTTCTTAGTTACTCTCCTTATATCAAAGAAGACATTTGGCATTTGTTTTTTAGGGATTGGCTAGCTTCACTTGTGCTGCTATGAACATCAATGTAGCAGTGTCCCTGTAGCATGCTCTATTTAGGTCTTTAGGGAATAGACCGAGAAGGGGAATAGCTGGGTCAAATGGTGGCTCCATTCCCAGCTTTCCAAGAAATCTCCATACTGCTTTCCAAATTGGCTGCACCAATTTGCAGTCCCACCAGCAATGTACAAGTGTACCCTTTTCCCCACATCCTCGCCAGCACTTGTTGTTGTTTGACTTCATAATGGCTGCCAATCTAACTGGAGTGAGATGGTATCTTAGGGTGGTTTTGATTTGCATTTCTCTGACTGCTAGAGATGGTGAGCATTTTTTCATGTACTTGTTGATTGATTGTATGTCCTCCTCTGAGAAGTGTCTGTTCAGGTCCTTGGCCCATTTGTTGATTGGGTTGTTTGTTCTCTTATTGTCTAATTTTTTGAGTTCTTTGTATACTCTGGATATTAGGGCTCTATCTGAAGTGTGAGGAGTAAAGATTTGTTCCCAGGATGTAGGCTCTCTATTTACCTCTCTTATTGTATCTTTTGCTGAGAAAAAACTTTTTAGTTTGAGTAAGTCCCATTTGTTGATTCTAGTTATTAACTTTTGTGCTATGGGTGTCCTATTGAGGAACTTGGAGCCCGACCCCACAGTATGTAGATCGTAGCCAACTTTTTCTTCTATCAGACGGCGTGTCTCTGATTTGATATCAAGCTCCTTGATCCATTTTGAATTCACTTTTGTGCATGGCGAGAGAAAGGGATTCAGTTTCATTTTGTTGCATATGGATTTCCAGTTTTCCCAGCACCATTTGTTGAAGATGCTATCCTTCCTCCATTGCATGCTTTTAGACCCTTTATCAAATATAAGATAGTAGTAGTTTTGTGGATTGGTTTCTGTGTCCTCTATTCTGTACCATTGGTCCACCCGCCTGTTTTGGTACCAGTACCATGCTGTTTTTGTTACTATTGCTCTGTAATATAGTTTGAAGTCTGGTATCGCTATACCGCCTGATTCACACTTCCTGCTTAGCATTGTTTTTGCTATTCTGGGTCTTTTATTTTTCCATATGAATTTCATGATTGCTTTCTCTATTTCTACAAGAAATGCCGTTGGGATTTTGATTGGCATTGCATTAAACCTATAGAGAACTTTTGGTAATATCGCCATTTTGATGATGTTAGTTCTGCCTATCCATGAACAGGGTATATTTTTCCATCTTCTAAGATCTTCTTCTATTTCTCTCTTTAGGGTTCTGTAGTTTTCATTGTATACGTCTTTCACCTCTTTTGTTAGGTTGATTCCCAAGTATTTTATTTTTTTTGAAGATATTGTGAATGGAGTGGTTGTCCTCATTTCCATTTCAGAGGATTTGTCGCTGATATACAGGAATGCCTTTGATTTATGCGTGTTGATTTTATATCCTGCCACTTTGCTGAATTCATTTATTAGCTCTAATAGTTTCTTTGTAGACCCTTTTGGGTCTGCTAGGTATAGAATCATGTCATCTGCAAATAGTGATAATTTAAGTTCTTCTTTTCCTATTTTGATGCCTTTAATTTCTTTCGTCTGTCTAATTGCTCTGGCCAGTGTTTCGAGAACTATGTTGAACAGAAGTGGTGAGAGAGGGCATCCCTGTCTTGTTCCACATTTTAGAGGGAATGCCTTCAATTTTTCTCCATTCAGAATGATGCTAGCCTGAGGCTTAGCATAGATTGCTTTTACAATATTGAGGTATGTTCCTGTTATCCCTAGTTTTTCTAGAGTTTTGAACATAAAGGGATGCTGTACTTTGTCGAATGCTTTTTCCGCATCTATCGAGATGATCATATGGTTCTTATTTTTAAGTCTATTGATGTGGTGAATAACATTTATTGATTTCCGTATATTGAACCAGCCTTGCATCCCAGGGATGAATCCTACTTGATCATGGTGCACAATTTTTTTGATATG
The DNA here is from genome assembly GCF_047511675.1 of Marmota flaviventris. Lineage (NCBI taxonomy): Eukaryota > Metazoa > Chordata > Mammalia > Rodentia > Sciuridae > Marmota > Marmota flaviventris. The sequence goes on along the minus strand of NC_092504.1, from coordinate 46,267,803 downwards.
TTTTTGTATCCGAGTGGCCAGAATTTTATTGAGGATTTTTGCATCTAGGTTCATTAGAGATATTGGTCTGTAATTTTCTTTCTTTGAAGTGTCTTTGTCTGGTTTAGGTATCAGGGTGATGTTGGCCTCGTAGAATGAATTTGGAAGTTCTCCCTCTTTTTCTATTTCCCGAAGTAGCTTGAAAAGTATTGGTATTAGTTCCTCTTTAAAGGTTTTGTAAAACTCTGCTGTATACCCATCCGGTCCTGGGCTTTTCTTAGTTGGTAGTCTTTTGATGGTTTCTTCTATTTCCTCAATTGATATTGGTCTGTTTAGGTTGTCTATATCCTCCTGACTCAATCTGGGCAGATCATATGACTTAAGAAATTTATCTATGCCTTCACTATCTTCTAATTTATTGGAGTATAAGGATTCAAAATAATTTTTGATTATCTTCTGTATTTCTGAAGTGTCTGTTGTGATATTGCCTCTTTCATCCCGTATGTTAGTGATTTGAGTTCTCTCTCTTCTTCTCTTCGCTAGCACGGCTAAGGGTCTGTCGATTTTGTTTATTTTTTCAAAGAACCAACTTTTAGTTTTGTCAATTTTTTCAATTGTTTCTTTTGTTTCGATTTCATTGATTTCAGCTCTGATTTTAATTATTTCTTGCCTTCTACTTCTTTTGCTGTTGTTTTGCTCTTCTTTTTCTAGGATTTTGAGATGAAGTATGAGATCATTTATTTGTTGTTTTTTTCTTTTTTTAAGGAATGAACTCCAAGCAATGAATTTTCCTCTTAGAACTGCTTTCAATGTGTCCCATAGATTCCGATATGTTGTGTCTGTGTTTTCATTAATCTCTAAGAATTTTTTAATTTCCTCCTTGATGTCTTCTATAACCCATTGATCATTCAGTAACCTATTGTTCATTCTCCAAGTGATGTATTCTTTTTCCTTCCTTCTTTTATCGTTGATTTTCAGTTCCATTCCATTATGATCAGATAGGATGCATGGTATTATCTCTACTCCTTTGTATTGTCTAAGAGTTTCCCTGTGACATAATATATGATCTATTTTTGAGAAGGATCCATGTGCTGCTGAGAAAAAAGTGTAACTGCTTGATGTTGGGTGGTATATTCTATATATGTCAATTAAGTCTAGGTTATTAATTGTGTTATTGAGTTCTACAGTTTCCTTATTCAATTTTGTTTGGAAGATCTGTCCAGTGGTGATAGAGGTGTGTTGAAGTCTCCCATGATTATTGTATGGTGGTCTATTAGACTCTTGAACTTGAGAAGAGTTTGTTTGATGAACATAGCTGCACCATTGTTTGGGGCATATATATTTATGATTGTTATGTCTTGTTGGTGTATGGTTCCCTTGAGCAGTATGTAGTGTCCCTCTTTATCCCTTTTGATTAACTTTGGCTTAAAATCTATTTTATTTGATATGAGTATGGATACTCCTGCTTGTTTCCGAAGTCCATATGAGTGATATGATTTTTCCCAACCTTTCACCTTCAGCCTATGTATGTCTTTTCCTATCAAATGTGTCTCCTGTAGGCAGCATATTGTTGGGTCTTGTTTTGTGATCCATTCTACTAGCCTGTGTCTCTTGATTGGTGAGTTTAAGCCATTAACATTTAGGGTTATTATTGAGATATGGGTTGTTCTTCCAGCCATATTTGTTTATTTATGTTACTAAACATGGTTTGTTTTCCACTTTGATTATTTTCCCCCCTTTAGTGTCCTACCTCCCACTGTTGGTTTCCATTGTTATTTTCCATTTCCTCTTCCTGTAATGTTTTGCCAAGGATGTTTTGAAGAGATGGTTTTCTAGCTGCAAATTCTTTAAACTTTTGTTTATCGTGGAAGGTTTTAATTTCATCTTCCATCCTGAAGCTTAATTTCGCTGGAAACACAATTCTTGGTTGGAACCCATTTTCTTTCAGTGTTTGAAATATGTTATTCCAGGATCTTCTAGCTTTCAGAGTCTGTGTTGAAAGATCAGCTGTTATCCTGATTGGCTTACCCCTAAATGTGATCTGCTTCCTTTCTCTTGTAGCTTTTAAAATTCTCTCCTTATTCTGTATGTTGGGCATCTTCATTATAATGTGTCTAGGTGTGGGTCTCTTATGATTTTGCACATTCGGCGTCCTGTAGGCTTCTAGGATTTGGGGTTCTGTCTCATTCTTCAAGTCTGGGAAGTTTTCTCGTATTATTTCATTGAATAGATTGCTCATTCCTTTGGTTTGAAACTCTGTTCCTTCCTGTATCCCAATGACTCTTAAATTTGGTTTCTTGATGTTATCCCATATTTCTTGGATGTTCTGCTCATGGTTTCTTAACAGTCTTGCTGAGCTGTCTATGCTCTTTTCAAGTTGAAATACTTTATCTTCATTGTCTGATGTTCTGTCTTCTAAGTGTTCTACTCTGCTGGTAGTATTCTCAATTGAGTTTTTAAGTTGGCTTATTGCTTCCTGCATTTCTAGGATTTCTGTTTGTTTGTTTTTTATAACCTCTATTTCCCTGTATAGTTGATCTTTTGCTTCTTGGATTTGTTTATGTAATTCATTGTTGAAGTGATCTTTCATTGTCTGATTTTGCTGTCTGATGTCTTCCTTGAGACTCCAGATCATCTGAAGCATGTATATCCTGAATTCTTTATCTGACATTCCATCAGCTGCAGCTATTACCTCTTCTAACGTTGAGTTGACCTGCAATGCTTGTGGTCCTTTCTTTCCTTGTCTCTTCATTCTGTTCGCGTTCCTTTCTACTTGGTGAAACTGTTATGCTATTTAATTTTCCCCCTATATATTTATATTGGTCTTGTATAGTTGCAAAGTCTCCCTCGCAGGCGCGGGCTGCGGCTCTGCCCCTCCTCCAATTGGGGCAATGTGCCTACCACGCCGGCAGGCCGCTGGGCCTGCTCTGCCAGTCGGTAGCAGGTCCGCCGACCTTGCAGGCGCGTGCGGCGGCTCTATCCCTCTGCGGGCCGCTAGGCTTGTTCTGTCGGTGCAGGCGCAGGCAGCGGCACTGCCCCTCTGCAGGCCTCTGGGGCTGTACTGCCAGTGGGTCGCAGGTCCGCCTACTTTGCAGGCTTGGGGGGGGGGCGGCTCTACCCTTCCTCAGGCCACTGGGCCTGTTCTGTCTCTTGGTTGCAGGTCTGACCTGTTCTGATAGTGGTCACAGTTCCCACTACCTTGCAGGCGCGGGGGGGAGGGGGCGGCTCTGCCTATCAGCAGGCCGCTGCTCCTCTTCTGCCGGTGGGTCGCAGGCCCGCCTACCTTGCAGGAGTGATTGGAAGCTCTGTCCCGCCGCGGGCCACTGGGCCTTTTCTGTCGGTGGTCACCCTTCCCCTACCTGGCAGGCGAGGGGGGTGGGGGGCGGCTCTGCCCCTCAGCAGGCCGCTGGGCCTGCTCTCAGAAAATCTCATCTTTGATCTCACCTCTGCCTGATACCTGAGCAACACTGAGTTTCTCTATATGCACAAATGGAGATCTGGGAAGGATGGTTGTTGGATAAATGCAGTGTGTGCTACATTACTCTGAAAATAATGGAGTTGATATTTTAAAAACTATATTCCTAAAAGTTATATTCCTAATCAAAGCCAAGTTTATCTGAAACTTTGGATCAAATTTAACCATTTCTCACTTAACATCAAACTGTTTATACTTTCACTACTTCGAGTGAATCACAATAAAATTCATACCATACATAGTTTAATGACTTTTATGCATTTATTAGTGTTTAATATTTTCCCAATTTTAATTTTTTACATTCATTTTATTTCCTGTTTTAGACTTCACTTATGGTGTTTCCTAGGTATCAGAAAACTAAATGCCCATTTTTAATTAAGAGAACTTTGTATTCTTTATATCAAATTTTTTACTTCTAGAATTCTTAACATATCAAGTAAATAAATTTTTATGCTTTATATCAGATTACACTGTGTCTATCAGCCTAGAACTTCTGATATATCAGAACTGAAATATTTAACTGGGTTTTCATTTCTTCTATTCTATTTTTTGTACTAGGGATGGAACCCAGGGGCCCATAACCACTGAGACACATCCCTAGCTCTATTTTTATATTTTATTTTGAGACAGGGTCTTACTAAATTGCTTAGGGAGTGTGCCAAATTTTTTAGACTTACTTAGAGCTCCGGATTCTCCTGTCTCAGTCTCCTGAGCCGCTGGGATTACAGGCATGACCCACAATACCCTGGCTGTTTCTCCTTGTTCTTAATGGCAGTAGAAGATCACCTTACAGATCTATGCTCATTAGTTCATATTTATGCACTTGGTTTTGTTGATTTTCCTTGATGAACATTACATTTGGAAAAATTCCCAATCCACCAAGCTGCAAAACTAGAGCCTAATGGGAAGTGTATACTTTACAAGACAAAAATAATTTAAAGACAGTGTTTGTGATAAGTATAAAATAAAGTAATAGCATAAATTCAGTTAACCTATGGGACACGTCTGGTGCATCAAAAATTTCCCCTAATCCAGTAAACTGAGCTTCTTTTACCTAAGAATAATTGAGACAATATCACATATAACACTGGAGAGCTTTGTACAATGTAAGCCACTCTGAAACATCTTGTATTTAAACTTTGACTTTCCTACCTCAAGTATTTCTTCTCCTACTAAATTAATTAAAACAATGAGCTCCCTTATCCTCATTTTCTTGTAATTTACTTTGAAGGTAATTCCTGAAAAATATCAACACTATACATGATCACTATCATATCAACACAAAATTATCAACACTATATATCATCCGTTTCTAAATCTGTGAAATATTATGGAGGCAGATAATTGATTGTCAGATTATTTATTAAATGATAAAAATTACATTTGTCACTGAGTTATATATGCTCATGGCTGTAGCAAGATCAATATAAAGTATATACGACTTTCTATTGCTCTTATGAATAATCAGTGTAAATTTTTATTTGTTTATTTATTTATTTTTGCAGTGTAAAGTTTGAGTGTGAGAATAGACAATTAAATATCTGATTGTCTGTTTAGAAAACTGCATTTTTTTAACCAAAAACGTTTTAAAAAGGAGCTTAGTTATTGTTTAAAAATACATTCAGACAAAAAGAGTTAAGATAAATTTAACACATAGTTTTACAGGTTACATGTGATTACCTAGTATCTATACAGAAAATACTTATAAACATGCAACTAATTATCAAATTTTCAAACAATAATAAAAGTATGGAATATAAATACTGGTGAAGTAGGAAAAAGATACAATAAAGTAAAGTAGGAAAAAGTAAAATAAAGTAGGAAAAAGATACAATATTTTATTTTGAAAATATACTTTTCAAAATTATATTGTGTATGTGTGTATAAATTACAGTATATATATATATATATATATATATATATATATATATATATACTGTAATTATATATAAATATATATATATATAATTACAGTAAAGTAAAAGCCAATACAAAGGGAAAACCCAAAATAAGATTCTTAAACCTGAAATTTTAATATTTTTTGATACATTTCTTGCCTGATTTCATTATTCATAGTCTTGCTTCTTTATAAATATTTTAAACTTTGTATGATTTTTCTCTGTTTTCATTCCCTGGTATTCTTAAAGGTTTTTATGACTGGAGAGAGTGGCCATTCTGTCAGACTCTGGTTTTAATTGAAGTCATATTAAGAACCACAGTTATTCCTATAGTATTCTTCCAAAAAGATAGGTGAAGTTATGACTTAAATCAGATACTTTGTGATTCATCCCAATAGTCCTTTCGATACATGCTGTTTCCATTTCTCTCATTCTATCACATTTAATTTCCTTAATAATTATCAGATTTTGACAACCATGGACAAATCAATATATTATATTACAGACTATGAATATCTGTATTAAAATAATCCTTCAAGATTATCATAGTGTATCTACATTTATTTTAATCACATTAAAGACTTATTAAATATCATTAAAGATATTCTTGGATACTACCTTGGGAAAAACTAATGCTCTTTGACAACACAAAAATGATTATTCTTAGTCTAATAAGTTACAACTTACTGAAAAAGGCATATGATCATTTAGTACTTATGCTCATAATTACACAGCATAGGGATATATCAAGCACTTAAGAGACCATTGTGTTTTTAAACTGTTGAAGATGTTAACATTTTCAAACATTCAAGCCCCTCACTGTCTCTTTTCTTCAGCCCTCATCCTAGAACTCACAAAGCATGAAACTTTGGGGACAGCGAAATCCCTTCTTTCCTGCTGTATCTGTAACTAAGTTTTTCATTTTCTTGTCCATGTTCACTCTGACTTGGATGTGTCCTATCCTGCATCAGTATACTTAATTAGTTCAACATTCATTTTGTGTATATTTTAATATATAAAGAAATGCTTCCTGATATAATTCTGGTAAATCATCCTATTATAATCATAGTGAATACATAAATAATTCTCTCTCATATTTTCTAAGAATGAATATAGGCAAGGGGAAAAATCCAACTTTGTTTACTCATCAGATCATCCATTTTCACAACCAGTCAAATGGTCATCAATTTCTCTAGGGAAAAGTGTAATTCTCATGTTTTGTTTTTATACCTGATTTAAATAATAACTTTCAGGGTTTTGTTTATTTTGTTTTGTTTTGTTTTGCTTTTCAGTATTTCAATAATGAAACTAAGATTGTGAGAAAATAGTGCTTACCCAGAATCATTTGTCAAAACCAAAACAAAATAAACAAACAAAAAATACCCCAACATATCTTCTTGATCACTATACTTGAAATTTCATAGGTACTCGGAAAGCAGTTTTCTATCTATACCTTTCTTAAAAATATATCCTTAGTGAATGATGTTAGAAATAATGTATGTTTGAAATTCTCCATCAAGTGAATTGAGTAGTTTCATCAGTAAATACTACATTTAAGTCTGTACTTAGTTTTAATTGAGAATTGTAGCTATTCCTTCTTTGTATTCTTGAAATATGTCTAAGGCCATACCACCCTGAATGCGCCCGATCTCGTCTGTATTCTTGAAATATCATTGCATTTAATTTATAAGAAGTTTTGTTTAATTTTAGCCCATGCAAATACTTGAATAATTAGCTTATTAGAATGCTAATTAACAGAAAAGTCTTGTTTGCCCGAGCATCCAGCAAAATGCCATTCAAAGAAGATCGAGATCAATACAAACAAACGTAATATTTCTGTACTTGTAGCATTGTGAATAGAAGACAAAGAATGAACACTTTTGATACTTTGAGAAAATACTTGAGCAACACAAGTGGGAAAGGAATATTATAACTGAACTACGAAAACTAAGTCCTCTAGGGTCATAATATATTCTTCTTATGTTTTTTTTAAACTTCATATATAATATATTACAATGTGACAACTAAAACACCACTATAAACATTAAAAAAATAATTCAGACCATTGAGGAGTCCCTTAGGAAACCTTTTATAGGATTCATTTGCAATGTTCCAGCACATTAGAATCCTCAGGAAACAATGTTTGAAATACTGTCTGAAGGATGAACAGAAGGTGAGATTGCAAGTTTATTATATATGCAACATTTTGAGGTAGGAAGGGTATGGAGAAGAGGTATAAATGTGTCTAAAGAAAGCTATAGGCTGAGGGATCAATATAGAAAAAGGGGGATTATAAAAGTCCTGTTGGAAAGAAGAAAAGTAGATCTGTTAGAATGTAGAGAAGCATTTTCTTAATTGTACTATAAATCCCACACAGATAAAAGATAAAGACATTAGTTTTGGGAGCATCTTGCTCAATGTACAGTATAAAAGTACATTACTGATGTTAAATAAATGATAACTACAAGAAAAACTGGATTTGGGGGGTGTTTATATAAATAAACTGCAAAGACAATCTTCATTAGTCTTCTCAAGATATCTCAGATGCTTTCAGGGCTAACTTCAGTAATGATTCCTAGATTACTTACAAGTCTCACATACAAACACATTCTATCACAATAGAAATTTAAAACAAAGAATAAACCTCTTTTATCAAATATGTACACAAAAAACTTTAAAAGGAATTTTCTCTTTCCCTGAATATGTGGCTGCTTATTCTTTCGCCTCCTTTGTTTCTCATTTGTGCCTCTTGTTAGACTAGTTTTAAGTGGAGAGGTCTCTGGTAGGACGCCACCAGAATGGTCCCAGTCATATCCACTTCTTAACTTTTCATGCCTGTTTGTAATGTCATCTACTTAGTGGAAGCTGGCCTTATTTGTCAGTTTTTGAAAAAAAAATATATAGCATAAGTGATGGAATATAACTTCTGAGATTCATTTATGAATTGATAATGGTTGTAGCCTTAAAGGTCTCATTTTCTCTTAAATTGTTCACCCTGGCAAAATTCAGGTGCCATGTTATGAATCAGACCTTTAAAGAACACAAGGCAAGTAACAGAGGCCAGAAAACAAGTGTAGCACTAAATTTAAAAAGAACTCCTCTCAGTCCCAGGTGACACTGAACACTCCCGCATAGAAAATCTCCAGCCAAAGGCACCCGGTGAAGCTGTGCCCAGGCTTCTAACCCATCTGCATCATGATATAATGTTTGATGGTTTATGACACCAAGTCTTTTTAATACCACTAGGTAATTCTTTAGATGTAGAAATAGAAAACAAATACAGATTTTATATCAATAATGAGTTGCCATCCTAACTGAAATGGAAATACATTGTGTCTTTTGAACTTGAGAGTAGACACAAGAAACATATAAGTTAAAACCAAGTATATTGAAAAATCTCTTATGACAAGCTTCAAGGTCTTTCTTAAGGTAGTCAGTGGTAAGTTATAGGAGAGTAAGTAAGATCTCAGCCAGCAGAGGAAGAGTATCATTGTTATGTATGGGGACAGTTCAGCAGAATTCTTGCATGCAGGAATAGGTAAAGTGGAAAATGTTCCTAACAGTGAGACATACATAAGAGTTTTCCCAGAAAAATGTTAGTGACAACGCCTAGATTATTATTGCTGCATCTAGAGGCATGTTTAGTGAGAGAGACTTTGAGATGTGCACTGTTGAAAGAAAGGAACCAAGACTTGATGCTTTTAAAAATTCTCTACACGTGACAAATGATTCTGAATATAACAAATTGTTTCCAAACAAGTATCAAATCCAGAGCAATCCTTGAAAAAAATGGTATAAAGGTAAAATGATGGTATGACTAGAAGCCCTTTGTTATAAACTCAGATCACAAATAGTTCTTCAGTGCACTGGGGCACAAAAAAAATAACCACTTTATAAAGGGTCCAAGGGTATACTTCATGGATCTCTCTGTTTAACAATATTGTTTCAAAGATACTTAAGGGTGCTGACCTCTGCTAAATCAGAAGAAGCAAAACTTAGAGAATCGTGGATGTGGGTTTCTCTAATGAGGTGAACGCCAGCAAGATTCCCAGAATATCTAAGACAATTTTAAAGGAATTCTATCAGCAGAAACACTGCCAGCTTGAACTGAATTGTACAGATAGAATTCAAAAGGAAAGATACTGCCCAGTATTCCACCAGCGGGTGAGAAAGTTACCCAGCTACACACGTGTGCCATTTTTCAATGAGAAAAAAATGCAAATAAGAAATAAGGAAGGAAGTTGAACTAATTCCATGGAGAGTAACCCTAGGTTGGAGGAGTATTCAGTTCTAATCATTGAATATCTAACATTTATCAAGCTGGATTTCAAATATACTATGAATGAATGTTTTTTGTTTGCCTCCTGCTTGTGTTCCCTATTTGAAATAGGGACATGGCTGGTGAGTCTTTTCACTGTTTGTTATGTATGTTGTCTCTTTCATTCATATATCTATGGAATGAACACCTGAGCAACTGCATTAAAGAGGCTACATTTTACCTAGACCTGATTTAGATGACCAGGTTAGGGAACAGTAAGCTGAAGTTGTAATGGGATGTGACATTTGTGGGACTTGGAAGTAATGATTGGGAAGGGTCCTTGAGAGGCAGAAAATGAATCATGGCATTTAGTCTCTGGTATTGTTTCCAATGATTCCTATTTCTTGATATTTATACCCTGAATATTCCTCTACTGCATCATCCCATGGTTTCTCTGTGTCTCTGGTAGGATATGGCAGTTATGACGGTTATGTCATTTTGGAAATTAGAGTAGAAAAGTCATTTGGACTACACTTTGCTTTTCATCTTTTTTCAGATTATGCATTTACTGGGAACCCACTTGTTATATAAGCAGCCCTGTACTAAATCCACAAGGTAAGGAACTGCAGACTGTTGTCAACAGCCATATAAGTGGCTGGAAGGGGTTCCTTAAGACCCAGGTAAGGCTTTGGATGACTGCAATAAAGAGTCCTAGGGTATACTTCATGGATCTGTCTGTTTTACAATATTGTTTCAAAGATACTTAAGGGTGCTGACCTCTGCTAAATCATGGGACATCTTAGGCCCAGTTAAGTTAATTGCAGGGATTCCCAACTTTCAGAAACTGTGTGAGATAAATAGATATTATGGCTTACAGCTAATAAGTTTTGGAGTAACTTATTACACAGCAATAGATAACTATTACAGATACCAATACGACCTTCATGGGAGAGGCAGAGCAGAATTGTCTTGACAGCTATATAAACTGTGCTTACATATTCAACCTCCTTACCTTTTCTTTTTTATGCCTCCCTCCCTCTAACTTTTTCCTCTCCCTCCTACCTCCCCCATATCTTTATGTCTTCCTTCTCCCCCTTCTTTCTCTTTATCATTCCTTCCCCATTCCTCTATTCCTCCTTTTCTTTTTCTTTCTCTTTCTCCCTCCCTTTCTTCCTTCCCTTTTTTTTCTCCACCCATAATTTTTTTTCTTATTTTTAATTTTGGAAAACATTTTTGAATTTTTTTCATATGTCAGAAGCAGGAAATTTTTAAAAAATCAGAGATGTTTTACATTGCTTTGATTCATTAGTGGTGCACAAAAATACGTTATTCTTCTAGTAAAGGAAACAGACAATAAAGTACATAGAATAGTAAATAATGTAAATTTAAAAAGCAATAAGTATTAGAAAATCAACATGATATTAAATATTTTTGTCATGGGAAACCTAGAGAGGAAATTTTAGGCAACTTAGAAATATCCATTTTAGAGAAATAAGAAATTAATCCATTCTTGAATAATGCAAAGAAGGCAGATATGACAACCTTGAGGAACAACACTCCAGGCAGAGGAATCAGCATGTTTAAAATCTATGATTTTAACTGTCCATTTTTTGTTACAATAGTCACAAGTAATGTGTAGTCCTTCCTTCTGCAAACATTATTAGGGCAGCAATAAAAATATGACTTAGCCTAAATGACTTGAAATCTGTCTTCTCTTGGGTAAGAAAGCACATTGCCTCATTTGTTGCTAGCCGCCTTCTTGGTATCATGGCAGCATCTTGCTAGGAAAAATCCAGCATTGTGGAAAGGCAATCCATGTAATACTGAAAAGCAGAAGAGGAATCATGGTATTATACCTGAGAACTGCATAATATGGAACCTTCTATTTGTGATATTCAATTCCATTATAAGACTTATAGTAGCATGTTTCTGTACTATGATCAAAAACATCTGTATCTGATTCACCTTTGGTTCATTTATTCCACTTTTAAAAATTCATTACATTAACACAATTAAATATTGATTTTCTCTCTCTCTCTCTCTCTCTCTCTCTCTCTCTCTCTCTCTCTCTCTCTCCCAGAGTATATATATATAGGATATATACAGAATATCAAGAAAATTTTTAAATAATTAAATAGGTGAGATAAAGAAAACTAGAAAACCATTTATGAATGTTCAAAATGTAAATGGTGGTATTTGGTTTGTTTTAATTATTTTGTCAGATACTGTTTAACTCGTGAGGCTGAGGTGAAGGACTCCAAATTCAAAGTCAGGCTCAGCAATTTAGCCAGGACCTAAGTATCTGAGACAATGTGGTTTAATGGTTAAACACCTCTGGGTTCAAAAACAAACAAATAAAAATGTCATGAAAGGATGTAGACGACTATGATCTAATCCAAAAAAGTAAAAGGATTTTAAGCATTATAAAAGATAGATTCTAAGAGGCTGGGATTATGGCTCAGTGTTAGAGCACTTGCCTAGCATGGGTGGGACCCAGGTTCAATCCTCAGCACCACATAAAAAAATAAAGGCATTGTGTTGTGTCCATCTACACCTAAAAAATAAATATTAAAAAAAAGAATCTAAAATCACAAATCCTCAGTCAAGCACAGAAAAATATATAAAACAGTAGTGAAGAAAAATATTGAAAAGTAATACAAAGAATCATTTATTAAGAAGAATCACAGAATTCCAACTAATCACAGATTCCAACTAATTCCTATAGTTAGTAAACTTCTCATGCATGGCACTTTTTTCAGTTAGCTCATAGCATTTTTTAATCAGAAAAAAAAATCAATATCATACACTGAGAATATTCCATTCATTAAACCTAGAATAAGGTTAATTTATTAATTTATTTATTAATTTTGCAATTTAATTGCAAGTAAAATAGGTGTCTTCTTAATGGAAACAAGTCGTATCTTTACTAAAGCTCTTGAAGTAAAAGTGAAATAACTTTGTGAATTCCAACACAAATGAATTGTTTCATGTCACAATCCACCCTTTAATTCACTAATTTAATTAGTTTGAGCAGGACATGATAGCTCACACTGTATTGCAGCACTTCAGAGGCTGAGGCATGAGGATCAGGATGAGACTCTGTCAACTTAGCTAAATCTTTTCAGGGTACTGTGAAGCATTCATGTAGCCCCAGAAACTCAGGACTGAGGCACAGAAGGATGGCAAGTCCCAGGTCAGGTTCTACAACTTAGTGAGGCCCTGAGCAAATTAGTAAGACATTGTCTCAAATCAGAAAAATGAAAAAAATAGCTGAAGATGTATCTCAGTGGTAAAAGTCCCTGTAGGTTCAATTCCTAGTAGAGGAAAAAAAAATGTGATCACTTTGTATTTCATCATGAAAAATTAAACATAGTGAGACTTATATAACTATATTCAACAATGAAACAAGAGAAGAGAAAAACGAAGATGGTGGGTGGAATTTTCAAGGTTACCATAAAAATATTAACATAAAATAGTTAACATAAAAATATAAATCATATCCAATTGTCTTGGAGGACACTTATAAGCCCAGTGACTCCAGAGACAGAGGCCAGATGATTATAATTTTGAGTTCAGCCTGATCAACTTAAGTAAGATTCTATCTCAAGCTAAAAAATTAAAATTAAAGGGGCTCAATGGTAAAGCAACCTTGGGTTTAATTCCAAGTACTGAAAAACATAAAAATCATAAGAGATTTTAATAAGCTAAGACAAAATGAATCAGCACATTTCTGAATATTATGCATATGTTTAGAATTTTCATCATTTTGGCTAATATTAAATTATGACTATTAATGATTTAATTGTCTGAAAATTCCTTCTGGGAAGTTTTTGTCCTAGTTTTCTAAAATTAATTTGAAATATAAATTTATAATTATATATAGTTTGCATATTTCATGGCTATAAAAGTAAACTATATCAGAAGCTTAAAGTTAAAAAGATGAACAAAGTAAAGTTGAAAGATTAAGATGTTAATTATCCTTGAAGAAAAGTACAAAGACTTTTAAAAATATCTGTAACATTTACATTTCTGTAGGATAATTTTTGACCCCCAAAGAGAATGATTTGGTAGAACATCATGAATTTAAAGTCATTGCCTCCCTCAAATAACCTTTATATATTGTTCCCTTTACTCTCTTTGTTAATGTAAAATTCCACCTAATCTGAGTCTCTCTCTCTCTCTCTCTCTCTCTCTCTCTCTCTCTCTCTCTTTATAAAGTTGTTTTTACCACATGAAATGACAAATGAATATGTAAAGCAAAAATAATTCACAGATCAAGAATGATTGAAATAAAATGTTACTGCTTTGGAATATGACAAAAATTTTAATTTTAGTATTTTGATCACGGTATTTGATTTTATAAATTCATACATTTTCATAACAAAGAGATTCTTTCATTGGAGCATCTTTTCTACCACAGTTAAGTTTTGGGTAATACAGTCAGAAAAATGGTAAAGCTCAAAAGTTTACCCTGCTAACACTGAAGACTGAACATCTTCCAAAAACTCTGCTGTTCTGGGCCTCATCCATAGCTGGTAGCCCTCTAGTTCATCCAGTAAAAATGTGGGGAAGTGTTCCCAAGATGGGAAAACATTGCCTCTAGAACCCAATCTGGGCTCTGGCAACCAAACTTCCTTTTTAAGTGAAAGATAAGTGATGCATTCACTTGTTTCATACTTTTAAGGGGATATCAAACATGGCTCACATCATCAAACCCCTAAAAATTTCAGTAATATAATCATCCTCGAATGTTCTACATGTTTATCTCTTACCTTTACAAACATGTGTACAAACTTCTGGTATAATTGCCAATTCTTGTTCTCTAGTTAATTAATAAGTCAGTGAGATGCTTTATGAATTGTCTATTATAGTCCACATCCCTTTGGATGTTTTATAACATTTTCCTAGACCTAGACTTGAAATTCACTCCATTGTCTATCATGTGTCTATGTGAATTTCTTTTTTTCTCCCTCTTGCTAGGAGTGGAAAAGATTGCATTTGCCAGTTCAATTTCAACATATTGTTTGTCTAAGACTAGGTTAAACTACTCTTAAAAAAATTACCATTTTCCTTACAGTAATTGCAAGTAAGACCACTGTTGAAATGTTTGTTTAAATTTTAACTGTTTGTTTAAATTTTAGTAGTCCATGTCATATGCCATAATTCAGTCAGCTTATAGGAGTTATTATTGATGAATAAATACAACAGGGCCACCCATTCTGGATTCTTTAAATTTTTGAGAATGACCTTGATATTTGCAATTTCCCACAAGTTGTAGCATTATTATTTTTCTACTGTCTTACGTTTAGTGAGATAATAGTGAGGATGAGAGGCTTTGATGTGCCTTTCTTTGTTAAAGTAGATCTTACTTAGTAGGCTAGGAAATTAATTTGAGGTTATACCAAATACTAGGTATACTCTTTATTGCTTATGTATAATTATTGAGGAAATGACAAGAAGTTATATCTATAGACCTAGTGAGCTCATTCTGATGTGGACTTGGCATATATCAGGCTCCCACATGTTTATACATAAATATGACTGTAACAGAAAGTACAATGGCACTGTAAGTCTAGGTAAAAATTTCAAATATTTCACATGATTATCTATACCAAGTAATTCCTAAGATCTGGCTATCCTCATTATCCCAATTCATAGTTCCTGAGTAAATTTCCATAGATCCCTTCGTGGAATGACAAAGATAGTGACTTCTTCATGTACTTATGATAGTAGTTCAAGATTGTTCCTCAATAGGATTTTATATTTTCTTCAGTGCAAAAGCTTCTATGTCAGAAATTATTCTGATAGAAAAACATGGCAGAAGACAGTGGTTTTCTCAGGATTCCTCAGCTTCCTGAGCATATAATAATTTTCTTTTTTTCCCCCGCAGTTTTATTAACATACAAAAATGGTATGCAGATTGATGATTTGATGTATATGTATAAATTGTAAGACAATTATCGCAATCTACCTAATTACTATGACCATCATACATTCTAGATTTGTTTAGATTGTGTAAAGTAAACAATACCTTTGTGAGGTGCCCATTGATCTTGCCTCTGGAGATTGTCATTTGTTTTACGTTTTAGAGAGATAATAGTGAGGTTACTGGCTTTCCACACAATAACCCTGCTGGCTATACTTGTATTTTTTCTGCGTGTTCTAATATTTACACATTTTTTGATTCTGATACATAAGTGCCACTACCTGGCCTCTGTCATTTAAGGTATTAACATACCATTGCTATCACAAAATTTTATTTTATGACATCACATTATAATTTCAGTCACGGCCTACAAAGTGTAATCAAAACAGAGTTTTTCAATGAGTCTTGTGTCTCACGACTTTTGCATTTCATTTAACTTTGATAAATGCATGCTCTTATAGTTTTCTTATCCATCTGACTCATCTGGTAGTTTTAGTGAAATTAATAATTATATCCATGTGGGAATACTTATTTCTCCACCATTTAGTGCAGCATTTCTTTACTCATTGCTACATTCATTTTATGAACTTGAAAACACTATTTCCCAGGTTGTTTCCAAGGCATCAAAACCTGTTTCGTGAAAAATGATCTCACAATAGACTCCCTTTTATACAATCTTTCACCCACTTTCTCTTTGACACTGTACCTTCATGCTCTAGTCCCATATACAGTTTCCCTTTTACTACCAGTACATGTTAACAAGAATCTGCAGCTTTCTCGCAGAACTGAAAATACAGCTTCTCTTAACAGTTTCAGTACAGATAGAGAAGTTCAAGTATTTAGACCTTGTTACTCTTCTTTTTTCTGGAGTTGAGGAAGTTACCAGGAGAAGTAGAAGTAGGCACCAGGAAGTTAACAAATATTTTTTTAAATTAATTAATTAATTAATTTCTTACATGACAATAGTGGAATGCATTACTTTTACAATTAATTCATAATTCACAGCACCATTTTTTGTAACTCTGTATATAAAGTATGTTAACCCCAAATTATGCCATTATACATGAGCTCTCTCTTTTTTTATTTTATTGCATCACTTCTATGTACAAATTATAAGTACTGTCTTTTAAGTAGGAAGAGTAAATTATATCTGGAGTCTCCTATATTCCCAGGGATATCTTGAGTTCAAGGTTCTCTGTTGAATCTTCCCAGATGTCTACATTCCAAGTCTAAGTGTTTATTCCTTCCTTAATAAATCCTTATGTCAATATCAGAGACCTGTAATTACAATAATGATAAATCATATTCTCTAATGATCTGTTTAATTTTTGTTTTTAATTATGAGCCTAGTCTGACTCCCTGAAGGAGACTGGGCTTCCTTAATACTGCCAAAGAGGCCCTTTGGCTTTCACTGTTTTCCTTGAGTTGTTGCTAATCTCCTAATACTGGTCATTTTCCTCTCTTCATTGCACCACAACAGTCACCAAAGTTAACTTCCCTTATAGGTAACATTTCCTTCATTGATGTGAAAAAACTAATAATATTCCAGTACCCAGTACATTCCCTCATACTAGTTTATCAATTGCTAGGTCTTAGTCTTCTTCCTCCTACCAACAAGATAGGGTCCTCATTGCAAGATGACTAGCTATTGATCTTCAAACTCATTTTAGATTTTGTGTCTTGGCACCACTCCTGCTCCAAATGACATTGATTAGTTTACCCGAAACAGACTCAGCCTGAAAATTGAGCACAGATAGTTCATTGAAGAGTGTTCTTGGAAATCCTTTGTGTAGAAAATGAGGTAGGCAGGAAAAATTGTGACAGATGCTGCAGTCAGTCCTCTCTTGAAAGATATTTTGGAGTTGTCTAAATTGAGACAAGGCCTGAGTTTTGTTTGCTTGGTTTAGTCAAATGTTTGGAACAACAGTTTCATGGTAGGAAGCACAAACTGAAAGAGGGAAGCTTTCAGTATTTGAAGGTAATTCATGGAAAATTTTGTCAGTTGTTAGAAGACACTGCATGAGTTTGTTGCATAATGAAAATGATTATAACAGCAATTATCTTCTATGTTTAAAGGAGTTTGAGAAAATAAGGGAAAGATTAAATTCTTAACAAGGTTATAATAAAATTAATCTGAGAAGTAAAAATTTTTTAGATCAATCATTATAGAGAAATAATTAATTAAGGAAGATGATTGTTTTAGTCCAGCTGTTTTGCTGCTGTGACTAAAGGACCCAACCAGAACAATTGTAGAGGAGGAAAAGTTTGAGAGCTCACAGCTTCAGAGGCCTTAGTCCACAGAAGTCTGGCACCATTTCTTGGGGCTCCAGGTGAGGCTGGATATCATGGCAGAAGAGTATGGCATAGGGAATCAACTCACATCACGTTGACCAGCAAATAGTGAGAGAAACTCCACTCTCCTGATACAAATATATACCCAAAGTCATGCCCCAATTTCCACCTCCTCCAGCCCACACCCTACTGCTTCAGTCACCACTCAGTTAACCCCATCACAGATTAATCAACTAATTAGGTTAAGACTATCACAACCCAATCACTCCTCCTCTCAACCTTCTGGTATTGTCTCACATGTGAGCATTTGGGGAACACCTCACATCCAAACCATAACAATAATTAAACTTCTACCTTCGAAACAGAGTAAAATAGATAGTCTAAGAGCTGTGTTTATAAATACTTTTAAAATTATTTTTATTAAAAATTTGTGATAAAGAAGAGCCACCAATAAAGTAAGAAATAGAAGGGCTGTGAAGGAAACTATTCAATTAATACTGCATTTTTTTGTAAAACAGTTGAATAGGTAGCACATAAGTAGAACAATTGAGAAATAAGAAATCTATCTCAGAAAATGTGAAAGGTACCCACACACAGTGGTAGTTCAATTCATAGGAAAAACGAGAATTTGAAATAATTTGTGCTGACACATTGATTACCCATAGTAGAAGAAAATGAACATATGGCCAAGTGTGGTGGCACATGCTTGTAATCCCAGCAGCTTGGGAAACTGAGGCAGGAGGATCACTAGTTCAAAGACAGCCTCAGCAAAAGTGAAGCACTAAGAAACTCAGAAAGCTCTAAATAAAATACAAAATAGGGCTATATTATGGCTCAGTTGTCAATTGCCCCTGAGTTAAATCTCCAGTACCCTCACCAGAAAAGAAAATTAACACATATACTTATTTATACCATACAAGAAGATAAAATCTATGTGCATTAAATAATAAATATATACAATATAAAGAGAAAATATATAAAGTAACTAATGATTTCAAGAAAATTTAGGATGTAACATTTGAAGAAGTTCTCTTAAGTTTTGGAACCAAGTCTATGATGTTGAAAGTATCCATATGTAACTTTGTAAAGTTTTTAAAAAAAACTTTTCATGTCTAAATACATACTTAGCAAAATTGAAAGACCTGTTAATATTATAAATTGCTAATGTGCAATGCAAATGTCATATAGAAGAATTAATATCTTTAATATACAAAACTGAACATATATTTAAGGAAAATTAAGAAAAATAAAATACAAAGGATATTTATAGCTCACAGAAGTACAAGTTTAAAAAGGACATACTCAATTCACATTCATTAGATAATGCGTTTATTATTTTCTGTTTTTATTCTTTCCCTTTAAGCTCTTTGAGCTGTGTAAAACTGACAATTTTTCTCACTCTTTTTATCTCAACCTTGACCTTCAATTTCTTAATAAAACCTTTCAATTCAATACACTTGTCTAAACTCTAGTATTTTTGCCACTTATATGTTTATTTTAAAATTCATACATTATTATATATCAACCAATTAGTTAATATTTTCCAATGGTTTTCTACCATAGAAAAAATGCACAGACCATTTTGAATGAAGTAAATTGTGTTCTGTTTGACCTGACTCTGTTTACCTTCACAGTATCAGATCTTTCTCACCAAGCCCCATATAGAAGCCAACCAAACTGGAGGCTGTGTGGAGGTTTCTCTTCCCTACAACCAACATGGGTTTGTTGTTACTGCCTCACATTTGGGAAGCACCTGTGTCCTTTCTAGCTCTTTGAGGCACTTCATCATCTGATCAGTCTTTCCTCTCCGAGGACATCAGATATTCATCTACCTATAGTCATTCCACCCCATCTACATTTCTGTAGGAACGTGCAACAAATCTCCTGCTAGTTTGCAGCATTTGTTTGTCTGTTTTCTGTGTTATTCTTGAAATTTTTATTCTTTTTATCTTTGTTTATTTGTATATAGCACAATATGCAGCATTTAATAGGTGCTCAATAATATTTTGAATACATGGGTGAAGGGAAGATAAAACCTATAAATTATTAAATGTATACCTTTGAGCTATCCATTCATCTTCTTAGGAATTGTGTTATATATTTCCTATGCCTTTACAGAATAAACAAGAATAGCATTTTAAAATGATAATTATTAAGGATAAGGTCTGCATTGTATTAATGTCAAATTTATTTTTCCTCCTTTATACCCTAAGTGTTCTTATTTACATTTTAGAGAATAATAAAATGAAATTCTGTGATATTGAACAATTGGCATCATGCCAATCATGTGCCACGCATTGAGAGGAAGTAAACTACTTCCTCACAGCCATGCAGCTTATTTCAAATAGAACAGGATTTCTTTAAATTTGAATCTACAATGCTGTGCATATTGTGGCCAATATAGCAAATTTATTTAGTTTGAAAGACAAATGGGAAGAAAATTATAAGCAGAGTTATGAGTTAAACACATTTGATATTAATATAACATCAATTAGTTTGGGTACAAATTGGAAATGCTTAACAATCAGAAAAGATGGCTTATTTTTTGTACATATCGCCCATCTCTGACATTTCCATGTGATATGTGAATTAAGGAATATCCTCTAGGCTGCATCATTAATAGGCAAATAATAAAGGGAATTATTTTTGTATTTTTTTTACACCACTGGAAACTGAACCATGACACTCCAAGATATATCTAAAGCTCATTGTCTGTTTTCTTTTTATATTTTATTTTGAGATAAGATCTTGCGAAATTGCTGAGACTGGCCTTGAACAATTGCATTCTTCCTACTCTGACCTCCTGGGTAGCTAGGATTATACACATGTGTTGGTATGCCAGGCTAGTCTCTATTTCTAAGAGACACATTCTAATAATTGCTTACGTATTTGGATGCATGCAGGTAATATGAAGTAAACACACACATGTGTGCACACAACATACACACAGAGAGGTACATATATTTGTCAGGACACAAAATTATCCAAATCATTCAAAGATCCAGAGAATTGTAGGTTTATCTGAAGCAGATTACTTGTACTAAATGAAAATCTCTCTCCTTCCAATACCCACACTCTGAACTTTATCAATTCTTCAATTTCAACTATATTGCAAAATAAATGTCCTAATTATTCAACTGACAACTAGATAGAAAATAAACTTAATTTTTTTGTAATTTTCTTTTTAAGGGACATTAAATATGCTTTTTCAGAAGCTTTGAATCTAAGAGGAAACAATTTTAAAAAATTATCAAGTATTAGAAATCAAAAAAAAATTTAATTTAAACATTTGGAAAAAATATATTCTAGGATTAAAATAACATGTTTTTTTTTTTCTGAACATTTTATTTTGTTGTATAATATAAATCTATGTATTAAGCATGAATAAAATGCTTCTCTATTTCAAGAAACTATACTATTAATAATTTTTATTATTTTATTATTATTTTGAGCTAGCTATCCTTTGTTGACTCAGTCTTTATTTTCTCATATAGAAATAGATCACAAAGGGGTAAAACTCTGAGGTTTATTTTCCTTAAGTCTTCACAATATTTAAGTTTTTTTACATAGATATCTCATCTGTACATGATTATTATACAGAATTAGAAAATTTAACTAGTATTTAAATGCAAAAAATGGATGGTTTCCAATCTAGGCAATCTTTAGAACCAACTCCAGAAAAGAAGTGCATAGATCAATAAGCAATTTTTTATTATCTGTTTTCTGAAGATAATTATATGAAATTTGCATGGTTATTAAGCAGTTGAATTCCAGAACATTATTCCAAAAATCAATATAGAATATATTTAAGTATATAAAATATTTATTAAGTTAACCATGATACATTAAACAACTGGAGCATATTATATATTCTTTTGGTCATTAAGTGACATTGACATTAAAGTATCAAATAAGTTTCCCTTCTGCCCTAACACTCATCACCATTCTATTTGAAGATACAGTGTGTGCTAGGGTTGTCCTACATCCCAAATATTTAGATAATCAGCCTTCTAATTCTCCTGGGATGATTCACTACTATTTTTTCTAATACATGTTGTAAATATATAGCTAATATTTTGATTGCAGTAATAATGCAGCTATTTTCCTGAGTGTTTATTAGTTACCTGTACATTACATAAAACTTTTAGATAGTTCATGATATGTTGGGTGGAAATCTGCTTTCATATAAGTCTAATGAGAATTTCTCATTATGTCTCATAGTAGTGATGGAGCAGCCACTACTGCTGTATGCACTATAGCAAATAAAATGTGAATAGATACTTTGTGTCCTTCCTGCCTCCTTTCCTTCTTTACTTCTTTGAAAGTGTATCTTCTACTGGGTAAATACTTTTTGTACCATGAAAAAGTTGAAAAATCTTAATTGAATCATCAAATCATCATAAGTCAGAAACATTTCCTTCTTTCCTTCCTTCCTTCCTTCTTTACTTCATCTGCTCTTCTTCCTCCTTTCTCTCTCCTTCTCTCCCTCCTTCCTTCCCTCCTTCCTTTCTTACTTTCTTCCTTCCTTTCATTTCTCTTTCTTTCTTTCTTTTCTTTCTTTCTTTCTTTCTTTCTCTTTCTTTCTTTCCCTTCCTTCCTTCCTTCCTTCCTTCCTTCCTTCCTTCCTTCCTTTCTTTCTTTCTTTCTTTCTTTCTTTCTTTCTTTCTTTCTTTCTTTCTTTCTTTCTTTCTTTCTTTCTTTCTTTCTTTCTTTCTTTCTTTCTTCCTCCTTTCCTTTCCTTTCCTCTCCTCTCCTCTCCTCTCCTCTCCTCTCCTTTCCTTTCCTTTCCTTTCTTTTTTTTCTTTCTTTCTCACTAGGGATCCGACCCAGGAATGCTCAACTACAGAGCTAGTACAGTCCCTTTAAAAAAAATGAGACTAGGACTTGCTGACTTGCTAGGCTAGCTTTGAACTTGCAATCCTCCTGCCTCAGTCTCCTGAATTGAAGAGATTACAGGCATACTCCACCTCTCCCAGTCTCTTTCTATTTCTAAGATTCATTGATATTATGTGTTGCTTATTTTTTCATCAACAATGGTACACAACATTCAACAGTGTGATTATATCTATATTTGTTTATCTCTGAAGGACATTCGCATTTTCTCAGAGTTGGGGCTATAATGAATATCATGTTTATGAACGTCATTTTGTCATTTGGGGCCTTTTTGTTAGTTATATATCTAGGAGTAGAATTTCTGCACTGTAGAGTTTTCACTCAGATTTTTTATGTGTATACACTGTTCCCCACTCCCCACCAGAAAGAAAATGTTTGAACACTTTTTACTCCCTAAGCAATGCAAGCAGACATGGTTGCCTGTATGTCATCTCAACTTGGTAAATCTTTTGTCTTTTAGTAGGATTCCCACAAGGAGTAATCAAATTTAGCTTTCCACCTTAGGATATGCTATTTTACAAAATACCTTTTTGAGCAATTGTCTATTGTTCTGTTGGGGTGCCTATTTTGTTTCCAGCTGATTCTGTAGAGGTCTTTATATGTTCAGGGTAGAGCCGTTTTTCAAATGAATTGATGCAAACTCATCTCCTATCCTATATCTTCCTTTTTCATTTTCTTAATGGTATCTTTTGACAGCTCAATTTGTTATTTTTTGAAATTTGTAGGCAGTATTTTTGTATCTTATAAAATGTCTTGCCTGCCTTATGATCATGCAAATTTTCTCCTGTCTTTTCTTTTTTGAAGTCTTATTATTTTATTTTTTACTGTGAGACCTGAAATCTACTTCAAATCCCTTTCTATTTAAGTTATAAGGTAGGAATAAAGCTTTTTTCTTGTTTGTTTGTTCCTCATGTGAAACAATACACTAGTTGTTCCACTTGTCCCAGGGCGTGTCCCACTTAACATCAGTCCATTCCCTGTCTAATACATGGTAACTTCTGGCATAAATCCCATAATTCTACTCTAACTCAATGTATATTGAACACAGAGGCCACCCACATGCCATTGCAGATACTTGAGAGGAAAGATATAAAGATAAAATGTGAATCACAGTGAGAGCCAGTCATATTAAGTACAAATGTTTGTGACTTATGATGATTTGATGGTTCAGTTAAGATTTTTCAATTTTTTCATGGTACAAAACATATTTATCCAGTAGAAGCTAAATTGTGGATTTTGAATTTTTATTTTTTCAAAAGCTAGAGTCATGCAGTAGCATATACTGTGTGCACTGGTAGTGAGCCATAGCTCCCTGTCAAACAAAACCATGAGGGCATGCAACCAACAACCTATAATGTTGCTAAGCTATGATGATCAGTAGCTTATGTGTATTAAATGCATTTTTAATTCACAATATTTTGAATTTATAAGATTTTGAGATGTAACCCATCATAAGTTGAGGAACATCTGTATATTTAATAAATGACAAATAATAAATGCTGATAAATGCTATATCTGAACCATTTAAAAGTGCTAAAGAAACATTGCATTCATTTTTAATAAATAAAAACTATTTTTGGGTGATTATAAAATAAGTTACCCATGAATCTAAAATTCACTCTACATTGATAAGAATTTCTAAAAGTAGGTAGAAGAATTACTGGAATAGGAAGATTGGATATTATGCTAGTCAGCTCTCCACTGCTGTCACACAATACCCCAAACAAATCAACTTAGAGTAGGAAAGATTTATGTTGGATCATAGTTTCAGATATTTCCGTTCAAGGTCAACTGGTTCCATTTCTGGGGCCTAAAGCAAACCAAAATATCATGGTGGCGGGTAGGAGGGGCACAGGAAGCTACTCACTTCATGGCAGCCAGGAAGTAAAAATAGAGAGAAAGAAAAGGCTGGTGACAAAATATAACAATCCTCAGAGATCTACATCTTCGAACTAGGCCCTACCTCTTGTAGATTACACAATCTCCCAAAAGTCCATTCAACTATGAACACATTAATCTATTAATCACATTAATGTATTAATTCACTGATAATATCAGAGCATCTTTCATCCAATTAATTCCCAAGTGCCCCAACTCTAAACATTAGAGACCAAGCCTCTAACACATGAGTCTTTGTGGACATTCCAAAAATGAACCATAAGAGTTACCATTGACAGCAGAGTATAATGACTGCACTGATATGATGCTAAATTTGGGTGTTTATTTCAATAAGTTATCTGAAATGTTTTCATTAAAATATTAATTATGTTCTGGGATTATTATTGTGGATAGTAGATTTTTCAAGGAAAATAGTAGAAGCAGAATGATCAGAGAGGAGGTTTTTTTTTTTTTTTTTTTTTTTTTTTAACTGATAGAAAGTCAGTTGACCAAACCATAGAAACAAAACATTAAAGAAGAGAAAAATTTTAGGAATATTTTAAAGTTTTCCAAGTGGTCAGTTGTGAAAATGAAGTGGCAGAACTTTTGATTGACAAAGAAGTGGTTTTAAATTCATTAGCAGACCATAGGAATAAGGGAAGTGTGGAACCATGAAACAATGCAGTTAGGAAGCCAGCAGAAAATCTCAGTGTGACATGATAGATAAGAAATTCAAATCTGGATGGAAGCCTGGATAGTGGCACAAGTTGAATTCCACATAAGAATTAATTTTGCAAATTGTAATGAGCACACACAGTGAAAAAAAATATATACACCTAAATTCAATGAAGAACAAGGGCAGAATCTTTAGGAGGCCCATGGTTGTTGCTATGTTTAATGGCTAAATTTTATAGTTTTTTTTTTTTTTTTTTTTTTTTTTTTTTTTTTTTTTTTTGCCATACTGGTGTTTGTTCATAGAATAAGAAGGAAAGAAGGAAGGTCAGCAAAGAGGGAGGGAGGGAAGGAGGGGGAGAGAGAGAGAGAGGCACTACCCCAGAGGGAACACATTGAAGATATTGAAGGATAAAAGTCTTTTATGAAGAGTTGAAAAGGGGCAGTTGTGATCTCACAAGTAGAATTCCTAGAAATGCTACCTCAGTTATATTTCTGAATGTTTAATCGTTATCTGTATAAAAACACATAAAACTTTGAGATGGGTCTCAATATGTTGAATGGGAATCTGCTGTCATTTCAGTTTAATGGAAATTTCTCATGGTGATTCATAGTAGTGGTGGAGCAGGTGCTGCTGCTATCTGCACATTAATGGATAAAAGCCTTTCTCCAATTTAGTTATGACCTTTTCATTTCCATTACAGAATGACACTTAATGGGCCTTCATTTTTTTCTACAAGTGGAGAAAATGCAAACTTAATTTAAAAAAAAATACCATTTGATCCAATAGCTCTTTGAAGAAATGCTATTTAAAATGGCCAGGATAATTATTTAATTCTGCTCATCACTAACCATTTATTTCTCCTTATCACTGCTTTCTGCTCTTAAATCACAAGTGCTTGTCAGTATCACAGGAGTAAACACTATGAAGTAGAAGTTGAACTTGTGGCTTTCTTAAGAATCTTGAGGTAAAGGTTTGAAGAGATTTAAAAGGAAACCTGGCCATTATCCAAGGAAACCTTAGTTAAATCTGAATCATCTTTGAAACCATAAATTTATGAGGCATTATTCCGATAAATATATTTCTGTGACACAAATTGTTTAACAGAATGGTAATGCTTTAGGTCTATATATAGTTCGCTAGTAGTAAGCTGTTTCCCTCCTCATTTTATTCATGTCTAATTTTATAACAACATTCAAGATACATGTTTAAATAAAATGTACTATAAAAATATAAATTAGGAGTACTCATTCTTTCTCCTCCTCCCCTTCCCTTCCATTCCCTTCCCACAACCTTATCCAAAATATTGAATGGAACGAAAACCACCCTAAGTGTATGGGTGCATGAGGGACAGTGTTAGCCTCAGAGTACAGGCAGGGTTGTGGAGGGAATTTGCAGGTATGGGAGTAAGGAGGAGACCAAGGTTATTAGGGGATTCAGAGCACAGGTTCAGCATGCAAGGCTTCCTACAGGAGACAGCATGGTAGGGAGAATCAGAGGCTATACTGTGAACAGAAATTCACATAAGATGTCTGCCCAACACAAGCAGGATATAAAGAACCATGGGAGGAGATAGAAACCTGGCCCAGGGAGTGGGAGCCTAATATGGGCAATAAGGGGAGATAATATAGGGAAGTAGACCACACAGGGTATTGGAAATTAGGTGGATGAAAACATTGCATGGAAGGGGAAGCTGGCTTGGCTTGTCGGAGACAGAAAGGGTAAGTGGAGAGGTGAACTGGAGAAGGGAACAGAATAAGTGAGTTGGGAAAGGTGTCTATATGGTAGTTGGGCTATGTGGGGTTGCATAGTCCAATCAGGGTAGGGAGAGTTTTCAAGGAGTGAGAAAACTACCTCGTTATAGGTTTCAGAGTCCAAGCAGAGTGAAGAAAGTTCTCACACATGGAGAGGGTACCACAAAACATTAAGGATTGTAATGAACATCAGTCAGACAGTCATAGCCCAAATAGTCAGTTGAGTTGGCCTGTGGTGTTGGAATCAGATCAGGATGAAGTCAAATGGAAATTACAAAAGAGGTTCTCAGTTTCAGGGGCTCAAGACTGAGAGGAAAATAAGGATACCTAGACAGTGGTCCAGCCAGGTGTAGAGGTCAGAACTCAGTGAGGAAGACTTTCACATGGATTGATTCCACATGAGGGATCACATCACTGGTGTTGTGAGGAGGGTATCTGTATAGAGAAGTTGACTGGAGATCCAGGGTGGAGAAGAGTAGGAAAGAACAAGGCATCTGAGAAAGAGATAGTGGTTGAGGTTAGGATACACTGGCTTACCTGAAGGGTTATTGATCAAACAGGTAGATAAATAAAAGATGGTATGACTCTTTTCTGCTAGAGAATGAAGTTATAACCAAGGAATTTTTTTTTAAAAAAAGCTAGAATTCTTCTTGTGGTATTAGAATAGAATGTGAGATACTAGAATGAACATATTTTTTTTAGATTGGTAGATGGATGCAAGAGTAGATAGATACAAGAGGGCAGGAGAGAAGCGAAGAGGTAAATAGATCTATATGAAGATTCACAGTTACACAGATATAGAATTAGATACAGGTGCATCTCCATTCCCTATACTATATTCTGGGAAATCATGACAATAATAATAACTTAAAGTTAGTGAGGATTCTCATGTTCAGATCTTGTTTCTAAATACCGTTTTCTACTAAATATAACAAGGTCTCCGTGGAGAAGAATGGGACCAAAGGAACCTGGCATCTTTTCAAGGAGAAAGTAAAACAGTGCTCCAATAATGCTAGGATTCTATCATAAGGGAACACACACCCATGTGAGAGGGTCATTGATGAAATATGAAAAATCTGAGTGTAGAATTAGTACCAATCATAAGGAATTTTCAATTTTGTGGAACCAATTAGAAAAAATGGGTTTCATGATTCCATGCTGATGTAGACAGATAAGTGAAAAACTTAAAACTTCATGACAAATAAGATACATTGTTTACCAGTTCCTCTTTAAAAAAAATGCCTATTAATTACAAAGGGCAACAGGTAACTTTATAGAGGAGAAAACTAAGAGAAAAAAAGACCAAATTAAATGATCTAAGAGGATAAAAGGAGCAATGGGAAAATTTAACCTGTCCCATCTGAAAGGGAGAAATGAGAATCCCATTCCCACCAAACATATAAAATATGAATTAAATAGGCAGAAACATCAGGAAAACACAAATTCAGGGACATTATAAAAAATAATTGATTTCCAATCTTCAAAAATGTCAAAGCCATTAAAGTCAGGGAAAATCTGTAAAAGTCTTCCATATTAATGTATTATAAATGCAAGTAAATACAACACATGATTCTGGACTGAATTCTCTCTATGAAAACATTATTGACAAAATTGGAAATATTTGAATGGGGTTTTGAGATTAAGTCTTACTAAAGTATCAATAGTAGTTTTCCCAAAAAGGCCTTGCTTTCAGGGTATCTCAACTTCCAACATTTATTTCTGACTAAGCTTAATCATTTATAGCTTTTGATTTAGCATGAGAGATATGTGAATCTTTCTTAAATTTGAACATTTACCAGCCATTGAAAGGTTGCTAATTTGTCCAATTTCATTATGATTTTGTCTGAAGGAATAGTTATGCATGAAGGGAAGAAAAGAGAGGGAGGGCGCTATCCAGTACAGCAGCCAGAAAAATCATATGTATTAAGTTTTCCGTATTATATGAGTACAGTTTGTATTGCCCTGAAACAATTACAATAGCAGTATCAAATATCAGTGATGACACATCACCATAAAATCATAGGTAATCATAGTGAAAAAGTTTGAAATATTGTGAGAATTAACAAAATGTGACACAGAGAAAGTGTGCATATTATATTAGAAAAATGGTATTTATAGACTTTTTCACAAAAGGACACCACAATCACTCAATTTGTAAAGAATTCATTGGCTGTGAAATGAAATGAAATGAAATGAAGCATAATAAAATGAGACACACTTCTATACATATATCATATATATATGGAATTATAACATGGATATACATAGTATGAATTACATGTATCTCCATGCTTTAATACATATAACTCACATTTAATATCACTATTTTTACAGACTGGAAATCCTAAAAGTACATGATTGAAATAGCTAGTTCTTCCAGTGAACAGCCCATAGTGCATTCCAGAGAAGGAATAGAGTGTATTGTCCTGTTAGAAAGTAAAAGTTTTAATGATTCTCAGAACTTCTCAGCTGTAAGCTATGCATATATATTATAATTTCTAATTTGTAAACAAAGGCGTATTCAGAGTTTTGAATTATATAGACAAAAATAATACTGACATTTTTTCTGGTATATCCTTATCTCTGAGACACATTTTATTTGAAGAAAACATGCTTTGCTAATAGCATATTAGTCAATATTTTGAAAATTAAATTCAAGAAGAAAGTTCATTTTGAAAAAAAAATTTTGAGTCAATAATAATATCTTAAATTATCTAATGCATAAAGTAAAACCAGGAATTTACATATTGAACTGATATTAAGTGATGCAAGCCAGAATGGTTATATTCGAATAACAAAGAATTTATTTGGGAGACATTAGATAGAGTGAAATAGTAACCATATTCTTTCTGCTACTACTTTAGAATACAATTACAAATGTGAAAATGAATGATTAAATAAATTATTTTTATCAATGTTCTTCATGTAAACAACTGGATAATCTTTTATTATATCCCAATAAAATACTGGACATAGGGTACATTAAAAATGTTCCTGCCCTCAAAATTTTGGTATGTCCTAGAAAGGCAGTCGAGTAAATATGCATTTATGTACACACACATGCACAAATATATAAATTATATATATGATTTTATATATATTATATACATATAAAATCAGTATGTGTGGCATAAGAGACATGAACCATGCTTAATGAGTAAGAGCATGTATCAAATTCTATCACTGCTGCTCAGTGGAATGCAGATGTTACCCAACTTAGAGTGGTTTCACTTAAAATTATATTTACTTTACCAGGGTGCAAAAGTGATATGCATTCAGTAAAAACCATACTTGGAATTTTGAATTTTGATCTGTTCCTGGACTGCTATAATGCTTTCTTATGTTTCTGTGCAGCATCAACAAGCCATAGTTTCCATGTTCATGAACACACACAACTGAAAGCACACAACTGAATGTACACTCTTTAGTATATTGTGCTGCCAGAATTTGGGGGATAAAGGTATTCAACAAATTACTTGTGATATTCAGTTCATTCTTACAAATAAAACTGGCTTTGTGTTAAGATATTATTACCCAAATGTGGCCTAGTGTAACTCTTCTGAGTACATGTAAGCTACACTAAGCTATGATGTTCAACAGTTTAGGTCTGTTAAATACATTTCTGACTTATGACATTTTCTATTTGTTTTGTTTGTTTGTTTGTTTTTTATGCTTTTTTTTAAAATTTTTTATTGTTGGTTGTTCAAAACATTACATAGTTCTTGATATATCATATTTCACACTTTGATTCAAGTGGGTTATGAGCTCCCATTTTTACCCCATATACAGATTGCAGAATCACATCAGTTATACATCCATTGATTTACATATTGCCATACTAGTGTCTGTTGTGTTCTGCTGCCTTTCCTATCCTCTACTATCCCCCCTCCCCTCCCTTCCCCTCCCCTCTTCTCTCTCTGCCCCCTCTACTGACATTCATTTGTCCCCCTTGTATTATTTTTCCCTTTCCCCTCACATCCTCTTGTATGTACTTTTGTATAACTCTGAGGGTCTCCTTCCATTTCCATGCAATTTCCCTTCTCTCTCCCTTTCCCTCCCACCTCTCATCCCTGTTTAATGTTAATCTTCTTCTCATGCTCTTTGTCCCTACTCTGTTCTTAGTTACTCTCCTTATATCAAAGAAGACATTTGGCATTTGTTTTTTAGGGATTGGCTAGCTTCACTTAGCATAATCTGCTCTAATGCCATCCATTTCCCTGCAAATTCTATGATTCTGTCATTTTTTAATGCAGAGTAATACTCCATTGTGTATAAATGCCACATTTTTTTTTATCCATTCATCTATTGAAGGGCATTTAGGTTGGTTCCACAGTCTTGCTATTGTGAATTGTGCTGCTATGAACATCAATGTAGCAGTGTCCCTGTAGCATGCTCTTTTTAGGTCTTTAGGGAATAGACCGAGAAGGGGAATAGCTGGGTCAAATGGTGGCTCCATTCCCAGCTTTCCAAGAAATCTCCATACTGCTTTCCAAATTGGCTGCACCAATTTGCAGTCCTACCAGCAATGTACAAGTGTACCCTTTTCCCCACATCCTCGCCAGCACTTGTTGTTGTTTGACTTCATAATGGCTGCCAATCTAACTGGAGTGATATGGTATCTTAGGGTGGTTTTGATTTGCATTTCTCTGACTGCTAGAGATGGTGAGCATTTTTTCATGTACTTGTTGATTGATTGTATGTCCTCCTCTGAGAAGTGTCTGTTCAGGTCCTTGGCCCATTTGTTGATTTGGGTTGTTTGTTCTCTTATGGAAAAATAAACGACCCAGAATAGCAAAAACAATGCTAAGCAGGAAGTGTGAATCAGGCGGTATAGAGATACCAGACTTCAAACTATACTACAGAGCAATAGTAACAAAAACAGCATGGTACTGGTACCAAAACAGGCGGGTGGACCAATGGTACAGAATAGAGGACACAGAAACCAATCCACAAAACTACAACTACCTTATATTTGATAAAGGGGCTAAAAGCATGCAATGGAGGAAGGATAGCATCTTCAACAAATGGTGCTGGGAAAACTGGAAATCCATATGCAACAAAATGAAACTGAATCCCTTTCTCTCGCCATGCACAAAAGTTAATTCAAAATGGATCAAGGAGCTTGATATCAAATCAGAGACATGCCGTCTGATAGAAGAAAAAGTTGGCTACGATCTACATACTGTGGGGTCGGGCTCCAAATTCCTCAATAGGACACCCATAGCACAAAAGTTAATAACTAGAATCAACAAATGGGACTTACTCAAACTAAAAAGTTTTTTCTCAGCAAAAGAAACAATAAGAGAGGTAAATAGAGAGCCTACATCCTGGGAACGAATCTTTACTCCTCACACTTCAGATAGAGCCCTAATATCCAGAGTATACAAAGACATTTTCTATTTGTGATAGGTTTATCAGAATATAATCCTTCATAAATGAAGACGCCTCCAGGGAGAGATGGCAGGAAGTCTCCTTAAAGAAATACTAAGAATCACATATAAAGGAGAGGGCAGAGTAGGGTGATCAGTGAGAGGCACCATTATGAGCAAAATCACAAAGTTGAAACAGCATCTCATGGTCAGGCAATAACAAGCAGTATGTTTTGATGGATTGCCAAAAGACAGAAGGGATTGAAGGGAGCTGAGTCACAAATATTAGGCAAGACCAACTTGTCACAGGTCTTTTTTGCCACATTAATAATATTGGCCATGTAATTTCTTATTTTTTAAAAAATAATCGTGAGAGTAGATGGCACAATTAATGAATTATCAAATAATGAACTTTTATCAGGCTTCTTGTTAGCAAACTAGACAAAGGATCTGTTAAGAAATTTAGGTATGCTAAATATGAAATCTTCTAAAGGATCTAATTGGGAATTAAATTTTATATATGGTTTCTTTTCTACTTTGGTGCAATAATTACTAGAACATTGGATACTATGCACCTGGATTCTGGACCCTTTATAAAATTGAAATAATTAAGAAAATAAACTGGGGCAACTTTATATAATCAAATCCTCCAGTAGCTAACAAACTAATTGAAATTGGCCTTCAACTTGAAGAAAGATAGATATATGAATGAGTTATGTTGCCTTTCAGGCCTCCAGAGTATTATTGGGGAAATTACTCCACTGAAAAGTTAATGCAGCTTTCAAACTTACTTAAAAGGAATGTTTTGGGTTGTTAGACACTGAGAAAATCTGGCTTCACATCACTGTATCTGATAAATCCTTAGACTCTAGAAATTGAAATCATAAGAGGGAAATTGTAGAGCCACTTGGTGTATACTTGAGAGGTCCTATCCTCACTTTATATTTTATTCTGTTTTGCCTAGGTAGCACTGAAAATTCACAAAAGGAAAATCATAAAGTCAGTTCTTCCTAAGTTTCTGCCAGTATCAACTGCCAATGCATTTTGGATTTTATTTTTAAAGGAGAGAATTTGACGTGCACTTTTGCAATGGGGGCTTTATAGTGTTCACATGGGCTATATATGCACTCATGAATCCAAATTTTTACTTTAAGCAGTTAAACAGCTTGTGTATTTTTCACTGGTGTTATATGGGAAGTCATAGAATTTTGGCATTATTTTTCTGCTTATACTTTTGACATGTTCATTCTGGTATTTAGATTCAGTTGGTAAATTGACTGCATTTCTATCTAGACTCCAGCCCCATCAAAAGGTTGAAAAATTTACTAGATGTGTGATCAGCAAGCATTTTATAGACATGCCATATTTTATTTCACATATCAAGAATTGTCAGAATGGAACTTTTTTCAAAGGTTCTATAAGAAGAGTAACAGGTACTGGTATAAAATTCTGTTTCCCTAATGCAGGTGTAAAATAATTTGAAGATGCTCCTTCAAATATGCCTTTTTAAAGAAACCTGCAGCTGATAGTTACCAATAGAGACTGTTAAAGGAAGTTGTTGTGAACATAAGAGGGAGATGCGGAAGAAACATCTGTAAACAGCTTCTGAGATCTGTGATCCCCAGGAAGCAATGCCACTGACAGCTGCTGGAAACTCTCAAAAGTGACAAAAGGAACTAGTGCAAGGCACCAGGAATAGTCGCAGAGCACAGAGAAGTATTTTCCAGGAGTCAATAAAGGAGCCAATGGAAGCTACTGGTACTTAAAAGAAAAGCTTAGGTAATCAACTTCTTATGGAGCAATATTATTTAAATATTTCATAGTAACCCCAAAGCTTTAAGGCAACAAACTCTTACCGGGAACAAAAACAAAATAGTATCAACGTATTCCTTAAAGAGCATGAGACCCAGATTAAGGTAAAATGGTGTGTTGCATACGAGCACTAGCTTGTCAAAATTATGGCTCAGTTCAGGAAAATTCTCCTATTTTATCCTTGCTCAAACTAATTATGTCTGTGAAATTTTTGCTAATTCATTAGAGAATTAGGTACACCAAAGATATTTACATAGGAAAGAAATAAATATTTTATTTAAATGTGGACCATCATTCATTTTTACTTTCCAAATAAATAGCTTCAAGTATACTGGGACTGGGGTTGTGGCTCAGCAGTAGAGCGCTCGCCTCGCACATGCGATGCACTGGGTTGGATCGTAGCACCACATACAAATAAATAAGTAAAATAAAAGTATTGTGTCTGACTACAACTAAAAAATAACAATAAAAAATAATGATTTCAATTATATAGGCCATTAAATTTAATTTTAATATGGCAATAATACTTCAGTGTTTCTGATAAAACTACAATTCTAATACTTCTTTTTTCATGATTGCTGTACTCACTCTTCTTTTTTTCTGTGATATTCTTTTTAGGAAATCTTTAACTGGTTAGTTCTTACCATCCTTCATGTAGTTATTGAAATTAAATTTCTTCAATAAAGATTTTCTCACTTTCTCTTACCACTTTTATTTTCTCTGAAAGCACATATCCAATATACATATAATTATGCACTTATTTATGTTGTCATTTACTAGATTATTAGTTATATGTGACCAGGGCTATTTTTATCTTTTTGGTAAGGTTTACTTAATGCCTGTGTGTCAGTATTTGGGAAAAACTTGAAACTCAGTAAACATTTATTTATAAGCTTTTCATACATTTACGGAGATGTTACAGAAATTAATATTGTCTCCAGAGTTTTAGAAAATTGTATTTTAATGGGGAGAAAACAATAATTCTTATTCAAATTAAATCTCCTAGACTAAAGTCTATGAAACCAATCTTGAACTCCAAGTCCTCAAATGCAGAATTCACTAGCAGACTGACTTCAAAAAACTTGTCTGGACTGAAAGGCAAATGCATAGTAATAACTGGGTGTACCTTCCAATGGAGATTATTCCTGTTATAACAAGCTCTTCAAACAAGTATGAACTGCTTAGTTAATAGCAAACTTTTTCCCACTAAAATCTTAGTCTAGCTGAGAAATTTTATTTGGATATACAAGCTTGGAACCTCACTTTTAGTAATCTCCTACAAAATTTCAAAAGGTGGAGAGGCATATTTCAGAAAAAAAATGAAATTAAACATTAATTTTCCTAAAATATTTAACACAGAACTGTCTTGGATAAGATTGTAACAAAACATGATGTGGGCATCACCTGTACCAAAGCACAGAGAATAATGAATCTTTTTTCTGTTGACAGGTGTTTACATTTTCTTATTTTTGTTGGCACACATATTTTCACAGAAGAACTATGAGATTGAAGATCTGCATTGGATTTGTGAACAGACAGTGAACAACTGAGTTATAACTGAGAAAATATGATTACACTGACACCTCCAAAACACATAGAAATATATAAAAATGAGTCTTTACATGACATATTTGGGACATGCCTGTGCCTGAAACCTGCTTTTGAAACATAGTGGAGGTTAAAAACAAGGGAAAGAATGGCTTTCCATTTTATATTATTTTCATCCTGAGCTAGAGCTGTTGATTAAGTTGTATGTTGAGACTCATAAAAGTGGGAAAACTTATATAAACTAACCTCATTTTGATTATTCATTCCCCAATTTTGTATTACATCTATTTGATCAAAACCCTAACTTTGTTATCCAAACAAGCTCACTACATTGATAAAAACAAACAAAAATGCATAAACTATATATTCTTAACTAAATAAGATAACAAAACCATAAAGCAAAACCTCAACCATTTCTAATGATTTCTTCATTCTGCATTTGTCTAATTATAATAATAAAGAGGAATATAGACATAATTCTACATTATTTTGCATTTATTTAATAAGTGTACATGTTCACATAAACAATATTATGAAAGAGATGCTCATTATACTAAAAATTAGCAAAGGGTATTAAATTAACATATGCAAAGTGATTTCAGAAACCAATTATGAAAATATAAAAAAATCATAAACCATCTCATAATATACAATTGTAAATGTAAGGTTGTAGATTTTATATAAAGTCCAGATGAGCCACTTAATAATAATCCAGGAGAAAGAGTATATTTACAGCTAGCTACAAGATTCGTCTGTGACATGAGTGTAGTATGTTAAAGTTTAAATATACAAAAATATTGCATTAGTAGAAGCAAAATGTTGAGATTATGGGAAATGTAGTTTTCATAATATTACTTACTAGTCAGCATACACATAGAATAGTATGTTTAATTTGAAATCCAAGATCTTTAAAATTTATTGTCAATAAATATGAGAACATTAGGGATTATAAAGGGTTAATATATTTGAAGGGATTCAAAAATTTCTTTGAGAAGAGTAAAACTAAGGAGGGATAGTTTTGTTCATGTACTTGAAGGATTGCCATATAGAGGTCTCGTTATCCATTGTTTTCCAAAAATTATCAGAATTGGAATATGAAAATGATTGAGAAACAAATTTTGACATAAAATAATTAAAAATTAAATTCTATAATAAATTTTTGACTTTTATACCACAGAAACATGTCTTAGCACATCATTATGTGACTTTAGTACTTGGCATATTGCCCTTCTCATAAAAGTTCTTCAGAAATTAATGTAAAATCAATGAATGCATTATCAAACGTGACTGACCTATAATGAAATAATCGGCAGTCCAAAGAAGTGAGCATTCTTCTATTGAGAGTGTTGAAGCAAAGGCTGAATTCCCATCAAATTGGACTGTGATACAAGCTGTGATTATAAAAATGCCTAGATTTGATCTGTCTTCCAAAATTAATCTAAATCTATCATATAGCAAATGATGTTTATAAACATTTTACTAAATAAGAGGGTGCCATATGTGCTTCTATGCACTTAAAATAGGAAGATACCTTGGTAAAGACCACAGATGTGGACATGAGGTAAAGATGGTTTTAAATTTGATAAGCTACATAATGTATATAGTATGAAATGTTTTTATTTCTGTCTGTAAAGGTTGATTACAATAGTGGAAAATTTATTAGGGATGTTGTGAGGATTAAGTGAGATTTTGAAGTTACAGGCATGGAATAAGTTATAGTGTAATCTATCTCTTATTAATTATTTTTGGATTTATGTGTATTTCAGATTTTTCATTTGATGATGATAGGTGCATAATTTTCCTATGTTGTCATTATAAAATTATCCTATTTACATTTTCAGAAAAGTGCTATACAAAACAGGTGATTATATGTAAATGGATTAATGGATACTGAATGCTGAGGGTTTTCAAAAATATTTGTAGTAGTACCCATAAGCAAAGAATAAAAAGATGTGTTTATGCTCAGTTATTTATTTTTTGTATTCCCACAGGAACCAACATGACCTGAAGACTCTGTGGACCTCTTAATAACACTAGTAACATTGGATTCCCCTACTTTATCCTTTTGAATTGGCCATCATGTGGGGGAGACTTAAAAGATGATAGAGTAAAATAATAAAATTATAAATGAGGAGAGTTTTCTTACAACTGGAATCAGGTGTTAATACAGACTGAAAGCAAGAGGCAAAAGAGTGTCAAGTCAAATGATGACATAGTTTTAGGAAGGTGTCTTAATTGAAAGAAGAAGACAAGATAGCTGAGTGGAAAGAGAAAGAGAAATCAAAACAGAAAGGCAAGGACAATAAAAATTAATCAATGAGAGGAAATATTATATTTTCCCCAGAAAACTCTTACAGTATTTGACATGTTGTCTAAATCTTTAGGAGGGGATGAAAGTACAGTACGCATGTGTAATATTAATAATAACACTGTATTTTAGGAAAGCTGTTAGATTGACTTAGCAATGGGGACTTGAAAGTCTGATGTCACTCTGCTGTCAAATGTCAAGAGGGGGACCTGGATGGGATTCTCTGGAAAATTCTCTGGGATACCAAGTAAAACTTGAATACAGGAAAGGCACATTCTTCCTTTCCACTCTGAGAGGATCCACCCTCTCCCTTGAGAGTGTCCCTTTTCCCTTCTCCTATCCCTTCAATAAATTCATTCCTGTTACCCTTGAATGACAAGTCTGAAATCTTTCTGATTTGACTGCAAGTACCAGGGTTTGAGGGCAGGTCTTTAACCTGCCTCAGTATCTTGGAAGGTCCCAACTCTCTAACATAATAACCTCCACTGAGGGAGTTACTGTGGAAGACAATATTGTTCCACTCAGACTCTACCCCAACACCACTCTCTGACTCTTGATATATAACTAGACAAGTGCGAGCAGGTTCCTAAAGGTGAGTTACAAAATGTGACCTATGAGAAGGCAGACTTCACTCAAAACACTACTTGAATTTATTAATTTATATAGACAAGGGAACATGTATGGGAAAAGATATATATATATATATATATTTTTTTTCTTTTTCTTTTTTCCTATGGAATAATTGTGAAAGAAACAGAGTGGGATCAGGCTAAATTTAGTCTTACGAAGCAGAAATTTTGCATTTAATGTTTCAACCTGTGACCCACTTGGATGCTGGCTTAAAAAGGATAAGAAATCAATGGAGTTTTGTCCCCAAAATGTCTAGTGGGATCCTAAACTCATTTTGTGCTTATTTCTCCAATTCTTGAAGACACAATTTGAAGAAAACATTATTGAAGAAAACAGAATTCAAATCCCCACATTGGTTCCCTAACCTGGGGTGTGAAAAGACTAATTTTATGTCAATAAAACTGCCTCTAAGATAAAAGCAAAACACTACCATGTTCCTAGAAGGATTGCAGATATTAGTGCCATCAGCAAGGAGCTAAAAGATGCAGGTATGTTCATGTCCACCGCATTCTCATTCAACTCACCTATTTGGCCTGTGCAAAAGATAGATGGATCTTGAGAATGTAGGTGAAGCATCTTAAATTTAACCAAGTGGTGACTTCAGTTGTCACTGCTATACTAGATAGGGTTTCATTGCTTGAGAAAATTAATATATCCTCTGATATCAGATATGCAGACATTAATCTGGAAAATGCCTTTCCTCTACATTTATCAATAAGGACCACCAGGAATAGTAAGCAATTTGGTTTTGGTGGCAAGGTCAGCAATCTTACTTCATTGTTTTACATATTGGACACATCAACTGTCCAGCATTATATCATGATTTAGTTGGCAAATGTCTTGGTCACCTTTGCCTTTCATAAGATATCACATTAGACCATATATTAATGATGACATTATTTTGCTTTTACATAGTTAAGAAGAAGTAGCAGTTATTCTAGGCTTATATATAAAACATTTGCAAGCTCAACAAA
This sequence comes from Marmota flaviventris, assembly GCF_047511675.1. NCBI lineage: Eukaryota > Metazoa > Chordata > Mammalia > Rodentia > Sciuridae > Marmota > Marmota flaviventris. Next base: position 46,228,136 of record NC_092504.1, on the reverse strand, counting down.
AGGTAAACTCTGCAGAGAATTTTAATAATTACATGGATAGGATGACCCACCTTGTGGAAAACAGGAAACACCTTTCTCTAGTTGTTCTTGTCATTACCTAGTGGGCTCTTGGACAAAATAGTAATGGTGGCAGATAAGGAGGTTATGCATGGGCTTAGCAACATGAACTTCCATTCAACAAAATGACCTTGCTATGGACATTTCTGAGTGCCCAATTGAAGAGAAATAGATACCAACATTGATAGCTCCATGTGCTATCATTCTGTAGGGTAATCAGCCCTTTGCCTAGCGGTAGGTCGATTACATTGCACTGATTTCATAATGGAAGAAAAAGTATTTTCTTGTTAAAAGGATGTTTACTCTGGATATGGATTTACCTTTTCTGCATGTAATTCTTTTGCCAAAATTACCCTACCATAGACTTAACAAAATTCTTCATCTATTTTCATTATATTCTTTAAGGCATTGCTTTTGATCAAGAAACTCATATCACTGGAATTCCCCAGTCTAACTGTGACCACACTTTCCTGAAACTGCTGATTTCATAGAATATTGGAATTGCTTTATTTTAGTTACAATGCTAGTGAGATGGTAAAACCTTGAAAGACTTAGTAAAATCTTTAGAATGCTGCATATAATTTAAATTAGCATCCAGAATATAGTATAGTTTCTCCTATAGCTAGCATTTGTGGATTCAATAATCAAGAGGTATAAATGGGAGTTGCTCCACTAATCATTATCTCTAATGACTCATTAGAAACTTTTTGCCTCCTATTATCTCAAATGTATGCTCTTGTGCCCTAGAGATCTTAGTTTTAGAGGGAAGAATGCTTCCCTTGCAACTTGCAATGATTCTTTTGAACTGTAAATTGGGCTCTTTAAGCTCCTGAATAGGCAGGTAAAGAAGAGAATTATTGTTCTGGCTAGGGTGATCCTTTCTTATTGCTAAGGAAAAATTGACTACTACTCTAAAATGGAGGTGAAGTATTTTGGTAATATAGGTTGATCTCTTAGAAAATCTATTAGTAATAACATACTCTGTTAATTTCAATGGCAAACTAAATTATCTCTTTCTAATCAAGACCATGAATGGCTCAGACCCTTCAGAAAGAAAGTTTGAATTATCCCACCTGGTCAAGAACCACAATCAGCTCTAACTGAGGTGCTTACTGGAATAGGTAGTGGAAAAAGATAGCTGTTAGTACTAGCTACTGACCATGTTACCATTTACAACAATAATGACCATAATTGTTGAGTGTTTCCTTATTATTTTGCTATAAATTTGTATCTGTCCATCTATCATTGTTTTATACCTTCTTATTCTTTGGCCATGTAACAAAAATTGACTTCATATAAAAATACTTAACTATTATTGAGATAGAAAAGAATAGACAATGGAGAATAGGAAAGGGGCAGAAAAGTTCACAAGAGGTTGAACAAGAGAACAGAGGTCTTAACATGCCCTGTTATGTTATAGAACCTTTTCAACTTCTCAGAAAGCACGGAAGTTTCTATTTTGCAGAAAGGGATTGTGTAATCCAGCCTGCATCTGTGCAAGACAACTGAGATATCAAGACCCAATCAACAAAGCACACATCCTTAATAACAGCAAAGAACCAATCATGAGGAAGCTATCCACTTCTCTTTGTGAGTCTTTAAAGGAGGGAATGTTCTAAGACTTAAACATCACCCTTGCCCTTCCCAGGGGCTGCACTGAGATGAGAGTTCTGAGCCTTTTCTTTCACTGTGGTGTTTATTGTGTAACTTTGTGGAACACAAACCTGATTCCGACTCTTGCCAGTATCATCCTAGGGACTTGTCCCTGATCCCAGTCCCCATCAAGATAATTTATTTGCCTTGATGTTCTTTGCCTTCACTATCCTTTGGAGGAAAACTGGGCACCTGTCATCATCTACTTAAAAGTGATTAGTGTAGCTGCCATACTCAAGTCTCAGGTGATAGGTTTCTCAGTTTCTGTAGTTCCCAATCATCTGCCCTGTGGGTCAGGCACAATGGGTTCTATGAAACCATTTTCTACTTTTCTTTCCCAGATCATGGTGTGCCTGGAACAACTAGACAGTGGTTTCCCATCCTGTTCTGCCTTTGGATTCTAGGATTTGGATGAATTTGGGAGGCAACTGTGAAATCTTGACTGAGTCTACTCTTTGGTGACTGTCAAAGTCCCCTCTTCTGACCGCATTTTCTGACAGCTCCTTGGGTTATCCTGTGGTGATTTGTTGAATAGTGCTAGGTAAATGTTCTGCTGGATCAGAATTTCTGAATGAGCCATCCACATCTCCTCCACATTCAGTCTGCTTGAATTCTTCCCTTGTAGCTACAAGTCCATCCACAGTATGAAGAATGGTTTCTGGGGATAGATTTGAGCTCCTTTTTCTCACATACTAAAGGGCTGCAGACTTGCCAAAGACGCCTTTATTGCTGTTTCTATGCTTCCTATGTGCCTCCTGGATTTCTTTGCCTCTAAGGGAAGGGGAGGTACTCATCCTTTTTATTCTTTAGGGATCTAGGGGACACACATTCTTACATATCTATTCCTCAAATAATCTGAACTCTATTCTTCTGTGTATCTTCAAGCCCTACTCATAGCCTGTTATTTAAATCTTTTCTCAAATTTCTCCTTATGGAAGGCATAAGGTCCTCTGAGTCAGCCTGACCTCTATTCTTCTAGAACCCCTGAGATTCAGATTGTAGATGAAAAATACCCTTTAAATGGTCCTTTGTCCTTGATGACCCTGGCCTTACTATTCTCCTTAGATATTGCTCATCAATTGTATAGATGTGTAAAGCTGAGGAATACATCCTACTCTTGATTGACATTTAATTATTGGCCATCGTGTCTGGAAGTCCAATAGTGGCCAGAGGAGAACAATAATGTCAGCTATGTCTGACTCCCCCTGGGCCTTTGTCATGTGGAAACAAAAAGACCTGCACAACTTATTTGGTAAGGCAGTAACACATCCCAACAAGTTATGTAGAGTTAGAGAGTTGAGATTGCTGACCACTGACAAGTTCATTCAGAGAATGGTACCTATGAGAGTGAGCAGTTCTGGTGCAGGCAGCACCTGAATTTTGTTTTCTCTTATCTAGATGGGAGCTTCAGCCTCAGTGGTGTGGCCAGTCTCACCATTAGCCTGACTCCTGAAAAAATGGGACAAATTTGGTTCACAGTCACTTAGGAAAAAATGTCTGAGTTTCTCCTCCTCTCAGGCATGGCCTCAATACAAACTTTTTGATAGAGAATCATGGCTACCAGAGGAAAATATAAACTTTAATACTGTCTTGCAGTTTAGTTTTTTTCTATTTTATACTTAAACCATGTTTAAATATAACATCCCCTGTTTCTCCTTTAAAGGCATTCTTCAATAAGGCACCGTATGTGTATAAGGCCAAAAGTGTTGATAGGTCCATAAACTGAAGCAGTTCCTAAATTCTAACCTCAATAGTGCTTCTGCCAAATAATCTCTAATTTTGACTAAGAATTTGTTTTGTAGATACAGGGCCTGGAGTACAGAGGTTTTAATAAGAGAAAGTCAATAAGCTTGGGTTCCTGTGGCTTTCTCCTGTTGTGCATTTTCTACTGTTCTACATGGTTCCTGTGGGCTTTGTGTGGTCTATCTAGGTGCTTCTTTTCCCTTCTCCCCAAAGAATGAACAAGTCAAGAAAAAGTAAATTTTGTGTTTGCCTGAGACCACAGCTATCTTTTTGTCATTTGATTCTAAGAAATGAATGAAAAAAATTCCAGAGTGAAGTCCAAGAGTAAGAGATTTTTCTCTTCTAACAAAATGTCTTACCTTATTTCTTGTGTTTCATTTCTTGGTTAACTTTTTAATAAAAACCACATACAAATAATTTTGCTGTAACATGAAACCCGAGCCCCCCAAATAATGATTATATTCCCTATAAGATAATCCAGATAGATTTTTTTTCTTGATTTTTAACTTTGCTTCACCAGATGTATATAATTTGCAATGTTTCAAGTGAAAATATTTTATAAAATTTGTCTTGAGAGAATGTCTAGCAAGAAAACTAACTAAAATATACCAGCAAATCTGAAAAAAAAAAGTCTATATCTAGAAGTTTCTGCTATGCAGTAAAAGCTGCCAAAATTAAGACCAGGTGGGGAAATGATCTATAAATTTAAAATGGGATTGAACCCACAAGGGCCAATAGCATGTCATTTGACTTTTCAAATGATTATAAAAATATACGCAAAGTAGATCCATGTCTCCACAATCTATAGGAAATCTGTGTTTGTACGTAATATCTGTGCTCTAAATATCTATTGTAAAAAAGCATACACACACACACACACCTATATAGATTTTGAAGACTCAATCTGCCTTGCCTTTGGGACATATGAAGTGGTGAGGCCTAAAATATTCAGTAAGCTGTTTTATATTCCATGTGAATTAAAATTTAGCAGTAACCAGATTTGTAAGAAATTTGTGAAATGCCTCCTTGGGCAAATTTCAATTAAACAAATATCTAATTTGTTACATAATTATAATCAGTTAAGTAATGTCACTCAACTATCTTGAATAATTCAATCTTCATCCATATGCATCGAAATAAACTGCTTTTCCTTGACTTCTCTCAGTAGCCTCATTTTTTTCCAGCTATGAAAAAATTTCTTGTTTTCAGATTTTAGTTTAGAAATATGAACAATGCTGAGAACACATGAAGAGAAAAGAGAAAATTTTGTGCATCATAAATGCTCTTAGATATTGAGGATTTTTTTCGTTTTCTCATTTTATTCCACCAGTTTTATGTTCTAAAATTGAATGGTCTGATCATTTCTATGAAGCTGATCACCTCAATCACTTATCGGTTGAGATCCAAGCCCTGGATAAGTTTATAAAATGAGCCATTTGATTCACAGGGGTAATCAAACATAACTGGACGGTAAATGATTGGTCTGGTTATTAGGTCATCCTACCAACCAGATTGGATGACCCAATCAGCAATCAAATTTCTCTGCTCTACCACCCAAGTAATTGGGCAAAACTAATCAAGAATCTCAGTGACCAATTGCATGTGCTTTACAGACAACCATTGTGTTTCTAATCACACATAGCAGTATCACTTTTATTTCTTCTCCTATTCTTCATTTTTCACATACCCTCTTTTCCACTCTATTTATTTTATTGTACACAAATTATTTTGGTTAAATATGTGAGTACATATCTTAATGAGTACTGTTATTTTGTTGTTTTAGTGAGTTCTGATAATAGCTATTAATTTCACAAACAAGCTAGAAAGTTTTTAGCATTCAGAATAACAAAGAATGACACTTTTATTTAGTTGGATGTTATCCACTTGGATGAGAGGCCCAACAAGGCTGATATCAGAACAAATATTCTGCTTGCTTGAGGGAGAGTGCTGATGGTGATGTAGCACACTGGGGGTCTTAGGCAACATGATTTTTTACTTCATTCCCAGAAGCAAACACACTGACAACCTGAAGTGATAAACTGTTACCATCTCCACACTAGGGATTGTTAATGTGATTTATCCTGAAAAGGTTTTGCTTGCTGTAACTTTTGGCATTGGCAAGGAAAATAGAAATGCATCTTATGTTTGAACTATTTCCAGTCCGCTGAAAATGTTTCCTTTACACTTTGCTCTTTTATTTTCATGAAATACTGAGAAACATTAATAGTAAAAACAAAAATTAATGTGTATACAATGAATATGTATATGTACACAATGAATATATATTAATATTTTATAATAATATAAATTATCAATCATATAAATACATTGTATTTAAATACAATTGTATAAAATATCAGTGCATTCATCAATATAAATTAAGTCTATTAACATAATAATAGTAATTAATGATCGTAGAAATTATATTAATAACCACAAATAATACCTAATTATAATTACCAAGATTCATGTAAATATATTAAATATAGGAATATAAAATACTTATGTATTTTACACATCATATATTATATTTCCATCAGAAAGTTTTTAAACTCTAATTCCTTTTGTGTTCTTAGCACAATTTACTGATCATTGTCTAGATTCATTAACTGATTATATATTAGAGAATTCTTTCTTCAATATGAGATGGAATATTTTGGAAAATTTTCTGTTTGAAATTCTCTGTTGCACTTAGATAAGTTTCATAATGCAAATATGATAAATCATTCATTTTTTCTCATCACTTGTTAGTTGTTCAAATAATGAGTTGGTTTTTCAGAATATTTCAAAAAGGGGCAAGTTTTTTTTGTTGTTAGTAATAGTATGAATTTATTCATGTCTATTATTTAGTCAGTATAAACTTATTCTATTTGGGTACTCTTAATGAGAGTATGAAGAACAGAAATTAGAACCTGAATAATTATCAAATAAATGTTTCTTTAAAAACTGTAGAATTCAAAGATAATGAAAGAATGCCTTGGATCATTTTGAAGAAGAAGCCAGAATATAATGATAAAAAATTAGGATAACTTTAGATTATTTTTCACAGCAATACTCAGTGCTATGAAACATAAATAACCTTTAAAGAAAGTGACCTAAAACTGAATGTATTTAATCATTCATTTAATATGTCAATATATACATATACATATTTGAGATGTAGATTTTAAATATGTTCATGAATTCTTTGCTCAATTTAAATTTATTTATATTGTGTCTTTACTTTTGACTTTTATTTGTTCTTTACAAATTCTTCTAGAAGAAATTATAAAGTTCAGAACTCAAACAACTAATTTGGCATTTCTGAATTCTGGGAAAGACCCTGGGTTTGGAGAAAATTAATTTAAATAAGATTATTTAATAAGATTAAAATATTAATACACTGTTACATGAAAATAGTTAATTTTACACAGATAATAAGATAATAAACTATTAACTGAAAAATATTACAAAGAGAATGGAAAGTGTGAGACACCAAAAGTATGAAGATTTATTCAATATGTAGCTAAAAGTTTTTACTTACATTCTATATCAGTTATATTGAACAAAAGTAAAGTTAAAGATCTGAGAGCCAGCAATAACCAGTTGACATTTTACTTTTGTGAAGAAAAGGAATAAAGACTGTGTGGAGAAGAAAATATGTTAATAGTACCAGTGCTTGTGTAGGAGGAAGTCAATAGATACTATCTAAAGAAAATGGATGAAAGGGTAACATAGAAAATTGGTTTTATAAAGCTAACTTATAGAACAACAAGCAGCACAAATCCAACATCTGATCTGTATAAATGTAAACATACACACAAAGGAATAAATGTTTTATGATATATAAAAACTTTCAAAGGAAAGATTACTATATATGGCACAAACAATACATCAAAAAACGTGTGTGATCTGAACTCATATAGTAAAGGGGGAAATTTTTTATATTGCATTTCAAAGCAAACTTTTAATTTTCTTCTGCATGTAAAGTATCTACCATGATATTTGACAGGACAAACAGGTTAAATTTAATAAAATATAAAGGACAAACATGATATAGTTAATGGTGTCAGTTTAATAAAAATATACTGGTTGAACCTTGAGAAAAGAAAATATTTCATCTGATCATAAAACACTAAAAACCCTAAATTAAATGAATGAATGCTATTAAGATAGCATTCCTTGATGACAATGTAGAACAAGTGATGATTTCTTTTCTTCATGTTTACTTTTTAGTTGTAGTTGAACACAACACCTTTGTTTTATTTATTTATTTTTATGTGGTGCTGAGGATCAAACCCAGGGCGTCGCACAATCTAGGTGAGTGCTCTACTGCTGAGCCAAAACCCCAACCTGAAAAAGTGATGATTCTAAAACTAATGGTTCTCTATCTGTTTTGTGTTGATTCAATATCCTTAGTCTAAGAGATTTCCCTTGTCCTCCCTCAGAAGGAAGTAAAAGCTTTAGAGTTTTATCTATATCCTAGAAATTATGGCTCTAAGCCCTGTTTCTAAGGGGCAGAGCATCCAGTTTTCCACTTGTTATAGTGGTAAGCATGACCTTCTTGAGATTTCTGCATCCTAAGCAGAAGTAAATGTATTAGACACCCAATATTTGGTTTGTTTTGCAGAAATACATACAGAAACAAACTTGAAAATAAAGAGTGCCATAATGAACTTGTGTATGTGAACTTGTGTAGTTTTTCTTAGTATAATATTCCTTCTTTTAATATTCATTCATTGTGTAATCATCTTTTGAAGTCAGAATGAACCCACCACTCAAAAGTTAGTACAGGTGTTGAGACTGATGACACTATGCATGCACCAAGAGCATGGTATGAAAAAGGTTGTTATTTATAGAGTGAGGCTTTCTGGGGAAAGTGAGATTGGCTTCTTAAAAAGTGTATAAATGCCTTGATAGAGCAGGGAATGAACACTGGCTTGACTTTTATTTTGTTTAGGAGGTGAGGGTGGTAAGGACTCCATGTACTGGAGTTTGCATAGTTCAAATTTGCTGTCATCAAGGGAGGAAGTGTTTGGGCTTTTTTAAAATCAGCTTTTCTATATGTGGAAGAAGAGGCTTTGAATAGCTAGTATTTTATATATAAAGTTTTATTTTAACATTTCGTAACTTAAGCCAAACAACATCTAAATAGCATGACAGGGACCTGAGGGTCTTTAAAAGTTCTTCCAGATACACTGCAAGAACTGGTAATGGTTCATTATGACATCTACCATAAAAGAGAGCATTGATACATTCTTTGTGAGCATCGTAGGAAGATGTGAATTGTACAGATCTTCCTATAGCTACAGCATAGCTATAAAATTTTATTAATGTACTCCAATATGGGGAGTACATGCCAGGATATTTGCAGAAGCTTTAAGCTTATGAAACAGTCTATATGCACAACCATTTAGATTGCTCCCTTAAATTCTGACAATCTATTTCTTCCTCTTAGAGGTGACAGCCCTAAGCCACTTCCTGCTGTTCTGACATGATAGAGTTGCATTATTAGTTTTTTAGCTACTTGAAGAGAGACAACAGAGGCATAAGTGGTGACATCCTAGTCATGCGATGTATGAACCCCAAATCTTGAATTGATGATGTCACTTGCCAATTGCAACCAAAAACATGATTTAAACTTGCCATTTAATTTTTTTCAAAGCTGTTATTTATAATAACTGTTTTCATATCACAAAAATTAGAGGTGTTTAACTTACAAACTAGATTGACTTCACTATCCCTACATTCCCCAGGTAGGGAGTTGTGATAAGGGGCTCACAGAATGAGATGGGTCAATGAATGGTGATTGAGTTCCTCTGCCACACAGATAAAAATGTATATATATGTATACAGTGTGTTTTCTTATAATAATTTCCTCACATTTGAAAATATATATAATATAGCATATTTTGTTCATTGTACCATTTATTGATAACAAACATTACTATATTTGTACCTTTTTACAACTTTAATACCCTTCAGTCTTGCTTGTTTAAGTATACTCAACTCTACCATTTTGAATTGTAATATGCTTAGCAAAGAGTCCATGGAATGAATTAATTTGAACTTATTTTGAATCTCATGTAAAAACCAGTTTTTAAGATTGTGTAAACAGGTATATTATTTTAGAAGAATAATGTTTATCTTAAGTAAGCAAGGCAGGGTGTAGACACTTTAGTAAATTATATTGTCTTCAGTGAATTCTCAATTTACAAAAAAAAAAAAAAAAATTGATTTTGTTTTCCTGTGGCCTTAATGGACACACATAATTTTGGTTCACGTGTTTAATGTTAATTAAAAAAATAGGTTTCTTATTTTGATTTTTTGTAATTTTTTGTTATGTCAATGCTCCCCAACTATTAATAAATATAAAAACTCATTTTATCTCTTCTTCTTCGAGTACTGCTACATATTGTTGAAGAGTATCATGAAACTTAATTCATTTTTTTTCAAAGTAATTTTAGATTTACTGAAAAGAGTCATTACCCCATCAACCCAAATCTACCAGGAATATTTTTCAGTTTTTTTAATTTTAACACTTGGTCATGCTTCCTATAGCATTTATAATACACTCCCCTCTTTCTTAGTCCCTGAACTTGGTAACTTCTCTTTCCAAAAATGTGAAATTCTGTATAAGTTTGACCCAGTGTGTGTGTGTGTGTGTGCATGTGGACATTTGTGTTCTGAATCAACCATGGTATTGAAAGAGAAATCCCCCTGCCTAAATGATATAAGGTAGTGGAACAGATGATACTCCATGATGAACAGATGAGCTGGAGAGAAGTTCATCATAGTTGTTCAACCGGGGGAGAAGGGTAGCATGAGCTACTCATTGCCTCAGGGGGTTGCCCTCAGTGTTAGGGTGAACAAGCAGGACAGTGAAGACAGGCTTTGCAGTAAGGAAATTAATTCTCTCGGCCTGTTTTTGGGGGATTGGGGGTATGATTGGCTTCTTTGAATAATTTCAAGACCTAACAGACAAATAGTACCTATTAGATTGTATGCAGAATTAGGTACAGCTGACCCAAATGATAGAGTCACCTGGGGACAGTCCTTTACACAGGTGGAGACAAATCTGCTGAATACAAGAAAACTAGGCATTTGGGGCCTTTTGAGGCTCAAAGATGTCCTGCCAACACAAGCAATTTTAAGCCCTAAAATACAGTGAATGCATGTGTGTCTTCTTTCATTTCTTATTTTAATTTGTGCACAGATACAGATTTTATTTTCTTTTTAAATCCAAAGCCACTTTAATGTTTTTCCCTTTTCATCCTCTACTAAATCCCATGGGGTCATTTGTCATCAAGTATCTCAGATCTCCTGAATCATTAGTCTCTGTAAGATTACACATATAGCTACATCTTTCTTACAACTCTACTGCTGCTTCCAGAATAGAGGAAAAAGCACAGAATTCACATCTGGGACACAAACTTTTTATAAAAACAGTTTTTTAAATTAGCAGGTTTTGTGACTTTTTCATTCTTTTCTTTCTACTGTATCCAAAATGAACAACAAAAACCTGACAACTCGTGATTTAAAACTTATAGAACTATCTTCTCCTAAAAAAAAAAAAAAATGACATGTGATTGGGTGGAGATCTTTTCCAATTTGTGGTTTAGGAGGTCTATACTCCACTCATTTATAACTTCAATTTCAACATGTATTGTCTAGCTGAAATAAAAGAGAAGAATGAAAAAAAAGAAAAATACTATTTAAAAAACTGTTTCTTCCATAGAGTTACACATATGGTGAGTTGTTACACATACATAGAGTTGCATTGTGTGTTCATTTGCCCAAAATAAATAGATAAAAGATCCCAGGCAAATTGGAGTGTAGGTTAGTATGGGGGAAGCAGGGAATACTTGCAAAACAGTACAACTGCATTGATTCCTAAAGAATATGCAACTTCAGTCTTTATCTCACCCATGCATATATTGCATTTTTATTTGATTTTAATCAAGTTATATTTTCCATAACATAAAAGAAAGTATAACAATGCATGAGATTTGTAGAATTCTCCCAAAGGACTAAACCTGCATTGTTTTCACCCAAGTAACTACATTCAGAATTATGTTGTCTGGAAAAGTCTGCCTTCCCAAGAACATTTTGCATAATATTATCAATAATAATGGAAAACAAATGCTTTTTAGGGGAAGAACCAATGATTATTATGTTGATACTTGATTGTATTCCTTGACCTACAAATCACATGTTGAATCATTTTATTGAGTAGGATTAGTTTAAATGCTGTGTATTGTAAAGAAAGATAGAATGATTGCCCTTCACATAAATTTTTTTATTGTCTGGAAATTCCAAGGAAAACCTTTTTTCACAATGTTAGAAAAGCAAGGGCACATTCACATAATGGAACTGCTTTCCATTACAAGCAAAAGATCATTACATTTCTTCCTTCTTGCTGAGAAAGCTTTGTTCCTCAAACGGATTTCAGAGTTATTCATTCATCAATTTTCTTTAATTTACCACTGGGTCAAACATTGTGAGCTTAAAATATAGATATTTGAAACTGTTCCCTTTTCATTGTGGTTTGGACAAAAATAGAGCCTCAGGGGGCACATAAAAATTCAACCGAATCTTGTACTTAAATACAACTCATCCTCACACAATATCTACAAACATTTTCTAAAATAACCTAATATAAATAAAGACCTCCTGTCAGTTGCTCAATCGTACATGCTGTTCCTAAGTGGCCAAATGCAATTAAGTACCCCAAAGCATCATAGTTTTGGCTCACCATTGAATGAATAAAACATAACTTTTAGTGAAGTCATTCTTTTGATGAAACTGAAAAATTGTCTAAAACTAAATTGTGTCTCTGGGTCAATTCTTGTATACATGTTGTATCACTCAATTGTGACACTCACTGCATTTTCCAGACTAATTGCTATTCCTTAAGCAAGTCATTAACAGGTGAGATTAAAAAAAAAAATATATATATATATATAATAAATTTATACTATTTATATATTAAAATATGATATTATTTATATATTAAATATATATTTATATATTTTAATATATTGTATATATATTATAAATATACATAATATAGTTATATACATATATGTGTGTATAATTCCTTACAATATATGCATTATTTTGCTCAAAAAACATTTAATTTCATTTGCCTTGAAATACAGACTTTAAAATATATGTCCTGCAACTTGCATACATAATTGTGAATTTCCATTTTTAAATACAATCTGATGAGTTGTTAATCTTCGTTGATTAAAACTTTCCAATCAATTAATCTGGGCTTGTGATGATTCAACAACATCTATCAGAGCCAGTAACTACAGTTTTAATATTATCCAATTTGACTCTTCCGAAACCTAAGCTTATTTGATTAGATTATCAGTGTGCAGTGTGTTATAGTATTGACTTACCAGTGTTCTCCAGAAATCTACTAAGTGTCTTTGTATTCAAAGTTACATAGAGACTTGGCAAAATATTTGGTTTACCAAATTTGTTTAATAAACATTTCATGCATATAAAATTTCCAAGACACCTTGCAAGAAAATGGAAATTTAAGATAACTGTGGCTCATGCACAGTTTCCTGAATTTTAATGTGAGACACACTTAAAAGCAAATGATTGCCTTGCAATATCAGGGTTTTGTCATTGTTAGCACGTTCAATTGTCTCAAAAACACCATGAGTTTTTACCCACATTTCAGAAATAAGTTACTTAATTGGGAGATATTAAACAGCCTTCCAGTCTCTGTCCATTTCATGTTGCTATAATAAAATAATTGAGAACAGGTAATAAATAGAGAATAGAAGTTTATTTGACTTCTGGATCTGGATATAGGAAATCCAAGAGCATGGCATCAGCCTCTTCGGGGCAACTGGTAATGACCTTGTTGTTGCATCATATATCAAAGCGTGGTGAAAGAAAGCAAAGTCCCTCTCCTTAATAAAGCCATTAATATCATAAGGGGGCAATACCCAACATGAAATCTAATACTAATTATCTCCCAAAGGCTTCACTTTCAAATAACAATTATGAAAGAATTTGGATAGTTAAGGATTCAACCTGAACCTTTGGAGAACATTTTCAAATCATTGTACTTCCCAAGATTGCATGGCTAGTTAAGATGCTGGTTAAGTATTGACATTCCTCCCTATGGAACTATAAAACACTCATACTTTCAACCTGTGATTCATTTGGGGGATAAGAAGATTTTGCTATAACTTGCAAAGCCATTAACTCTTTTGTTATTTAATACTTCTAGCAATCTTTAGAAAGATGGTCATTCATGCTTTCTTTAACTCTGAAGCTGTTCCTTCTTCTGTAACTGAGGAAAGGCTACCAAATGCTACAGAGGTCAATAATTATCATATTCATGAGGTCCCTGTAATATAAACAAAATTTTCTTTCAGTCTTAACACTTACTACTTACTTCTAAATTTAGGCCACATTACTTCTGGAATCTTAGGAAAAACTTGAAATGGAAAGCCTCCGTGCATCGTCTTTGATAAACTCTGCAGTTGCCCTTGCTTGTATTCCTTCAGTCTTGCTGTCTTGTATTCTGCAGCATGGTCCAATCTTGCAGCTTCTTTCCATTGACTCTCTTAATACATTTCATTCTTCACAATACTATTGCTCTAACTGCTTGGACTAAATGTAGCAATCCTCCAAACTACTGCTATTCTTACAGCTCTGGAAAAGCAAATCATTTTCCTAAAAGCCCAATTCACCAATTTTACACACAATTCAAAAAACATTAGCATATTCTTAAATATTATGAATAATTAAAACCAAGTAATGAAACTAAATATGATAAATTTATTTTGGAATGATGTTTATTTTTTAAATCTTTTTCTTTATTCTTAAATTTTTAAAGAATTCTGTATATTTCCATGGAATTCAAAGACATTAAATAAAATTATTTAAATTCCATTGATTACTTTTCTGAATTTAACTCCTATTTCTTGCTTCCTATATTTTTAGTTTGTCTGCTGTTCAGTTTGCTGATTCTTTTAATTAACCATATATGGTAATTTTCAAAAAAATTTCCAATGCTTTTTTAAGTGTTAAATGATAATTGTTTGTTTTCACAAGTACTTTAATTAAAGTATTCATCTATATGCTGAAACATCTTCCTGTTAAGATTATTGTGAATATAGAATGACTGAATATATAGTAAAAATGTGGTTATCACAGAAACCAACATTACATCTTAACAATTTTTGTCTATTATAAAAATCATGAGTGAAAATAAATCACTTAAGGATCAAACTCATGTTGCAGAGAAAGAATTCCAACTCAGCTCTATTTTTTCAAAGTCCTAGTACTTATCACTAATTCACAAATATTTACAGTTAATAGTGAATACAATTTCAAATTCACAACAACTTGAAATTGTGCTTTTGTCTATTAGTTATGATTTATCTGTCCACAAATTATACCAATAAGAGCATAGCAATTACCTGAGTGATTTGTTTAGTGTCAATGTCACTGAAGAGCACACATGGGTGGTGTTTCCATAAACAGTCAAGGTGACCTCATTGCTCTACTTTTCATACTTCATGTTAATATCTTCGCTTCCTTTTTTATTTTTAGGCAATAGAATTATCACTAGCCAAACTGATCACATTTCAAATAATTTTATTTTGCTTTTTCAAAATGATGACAATAATTACACAGGTAAATGCAATAAAGTGATGTTTTAAATCAATCCTCCCCACTACCTTCCTAATTCATTCAAATAAAGAGAATTCCTAGCAGTATACTCTATTAGCCCTTCCTTCTCAAAGATATGATTCATTACATTTGCAAAAATAAACTAGGTCCCTGCTCTAGGAATGTCAATTTTTATTTATTTCTAAAAATGCTTTTATTTTAGTTATAGATCATCCACCAAATGTTAACTTTAATGTAAATATACACTAAAAATTAAAATATAGGACATTTTTGTTTTAACATTGATTGTTGCCTTTCTTTGTACATGGATACCTCATTCACAGTCATCAGTGTTAATCTGGTCTCTCAGTCAGTCACAGCCCCACTCCCTATTCTCAAGAATAAGTATTTTTGTGGACACTATCAATTTAGCCTTGCTAATAGATATCCGATTTTTGTGGAACACTGTTCTTCAGTCCTTTTAGGACATCAATATACTATTTCAGTTTTCTCTTATCATGAAACATCTTTGATTATTCCATAAATTAGAGCATTACTTTTTAACCTTGTTTGATATTTTAAAAAAGTTCCTCTGGAGTTGAATGATTAGCAGATGGCTTTCCTGATACAGTTGAACACTTGTCTGTACTCCTGGAATCCAAATGATGCAGTTCCTTGGCTTATCATTGTAACACTATATAATAATTTAGATCATGTCTTGTTGACAAAATAATGTGGGGAAGTTAATTTGGAAGGGCTCTAATTTTGATTGTGTTGACAACACTTTAAATGTATTAGTTTCTATGGAATTAAATTTATCCTAAAGAAAATGACTAATTTATGAATATTTGTGCCACGCCTGATTTTTAAAATAATAGTAAATACTTACTGAACACTTATTTTATGTCTGACTTCAATTTTCATTGTATGATTTTTAAAATAATATCCCCTTGTGATCGATAGTGTCATTCTTTCTATTTGAAGATTAAACATTTGAAAGTTAAACAGGTTAATTGTCTCAACCAATGTCACAAAACTAAAATGTTTGAATTTCAGATAACTAGACAGGCAGTCTAACTTCATAGTTTTTTCTCTTAGTTATTTTGCTATGTGGCTAGAACTTACCAAATGGCATATAGCTGTATTCCAAAACATGAGAAACATGGTGTAATGGGTTAAACAATAAGTATTCTGTCTTTGAGGTTCAATTTTATTGTATAAAGAAGTCAATACACCTATCACAAGATAGGAACTATATGTGTCTTATTATGATAAAAAATTTCATAAAAATATATTGGTAAAAATAAAGTTTCATAAGAGATTCTGGTATTGGAAAAAGGAGAATAAGGAAAAGGACACTCTGCCCTTGCACTCAATAAGGTCAGGAGTTGAGATGATATTACCTCATCTGTGGCAGGGTTTTCCATGATAGTATGAATAAAATGGAATAGTGTTGAATTAGAGTTTTGGATTGTCCAAATGGATAGATGTCAGCAAGTACATTTTTTATGTATTCAAATAATAAGAACAATGAAATAATCTCTTATTAATTATTTATAACTACAAAGGTTAGATTTTATATTAAATTAAAATAAATAAGTGACTACATAAATGTCTAGTTTTGATCCTCATACTAGGTTATAAATATTTGCTGGATCTCATTTTAACACCACAGTTCCTACATTAAAAATACAAAAATTGTTTGGGCTCTGTGGCACATGCTTATAATCCCAGAAGCTCAGAAGCCTGAAGCAAGTAGATTGCAAGTTCAAAGCCTCCCTCAGCAAATTAGTGAGACCCTAAGCAATTTAGTGAGACCCTGTCTCAAAATAAGAAATAATAGTGGCTCAGTGATTAAGTGCCCATGGGTTTAATCCCTGGTACAGAGATAGAGAGATATTAAATTTCATATTAAATTTTATCCCTTTTTTCATTTTTTTTTCTAAAGGTCTTCAAATCATCTGGTTATACTATAATAAAAAATATTTTTTATACAAGCTACATCAATTGGCCAAAGTAAGCCATCTATTTTGGTAAATGATTTTCCATTTGTGAATTTAGTTTGGAATTATGCTGTAACTGAAAGCTTCATTTAGTATAAAGTTAAAAAGCTAAAATTATATCAAAGGGAAGCTTGCAAAAAATGCATTTCAAAAAGTAGTGAAAAAAATATTTGAACCTGAGGAATGCTTTCTAGACCATTGAAAATTTACAGTAGCATAGAGAAATGTAACACATGTGATGGTTATTAAGTGTTTCAACTCAATTCAATTTAAAATATTTTTAGAACATTTCTATGTGTCAGACATTGGAAATTCAAAGAAGAAAGTGCTCTGAAAATCAGGCAATGTCTACAAGAAGAGCGAATAATGGGAAAGAAAACAGTACAAATAAGCTAAAACTTTGGTTTCTATTCTGAAAAGTGAATGAGTAGTAGCTCTGTTATCAACAGTGTAACAGAGGACAACATAGGTTTGGTAGGGAGAAATAAACAGAGTTCAAGTTTTGGAATATTGAGTCTATGATGCCTTTTGAGATAGATATGCATTAGGTATGTTTGAAACTGAAAAATAGAGATGGATCATAACAGTTTGATTCTGGAATCATCAAACTGGAATTAGAAGAGTAAACGAGAAATTGAGTATTTAGAAATGAGAGAGGAAAAATGTATAAACACTAATTTTGAGGAGAAAGTATTCAAAACAAAAATGGTGGGAAAAAAATAGGAAAGATCTGCGGAGAATTGTGTTACTAAAGTCAGAAGAAATAATCTTAGAAAGGATAGGCCAAGGTATTCAAATTGAGAAAGACCAAAAAGGAAAAAAAGAAAAATATCTGTCTATTGCAATTATCAATTAGTTATTAGATTGCAAGTTCAAATTTGGAATCATAGAAAGGCTACATGTGCTATAGTAACCCCAACACAGGATGTTTAATTATGACTGCTGTTTTCTGTACAAAGAAGACCAGTGTGTTTCTGTGTTCAAAATGGAAAATAAAATGTTGTGTATCAAAAACAAAACAGAAAACATTTTCCAATCATGCTGTAGCACTGAAGGATAATATTTGGAACCACATGAAGTGTTTTGATGATGGCAATATCTGGAATAAGAGTTTGATTTGTTTCATTTATCATCATTGTTGTTAACTATCAAGCAGTTATGATATCTGCTCTTTTTTTTTAAAAGTTGCGAGGAATTCTTAATATGTGCCATTTGCAAAAATGGCTTGCAAAAGACAAAATAATTTGAGATATCTGTGGGTAAAACCAGGAGTAATCATTTAAGGAGAGAGTAAAAGGATTTTATACCAATTGAAAAGTAAAAGTTGACAGTTGACATGAGCACAATGTCTAAGAAAAATATATAGCAAATGAAGTATTCATTCATAGAATAGATAATAGAAATGTTGAATTTGTTGCTTTAGGAAGTATTTTTGTCCTACCATTAAAATATGAACCATTGTCCATTTTAGGCACTATTGCCTGGTGTCTTGCGTAAAGTCTGGCACAAGGCCAATGGTTAACTAGTATTTGTCAAATGAAAAGACAGATATACTTAGTTATCCAAGAGGATTCAGCAACACCTTCTGTCTGTTTTTTGGCAATCAGAATTAATCTCTTTATGCTTTTTTACCCCTAGAAATTTCCATAAGAAGCCTAAGACTTCCAGGTTATTCCTCAATCCTTATACTCTTATTCCTTTAGAACTAAATTTATTTATTTACTTAGATTCAACTCCTACCTCTACCAAGAAACCATAGTACTATCATTCTTCCACCCCATTTGTAACTCAGGACAATTTTCAGCAAAGTATTATCAGTTCACTCAAACTCTTCCCTGAAGTTTTCCATTGTTCCATTATTGTAACTGAACCATGTCTATCCTTCAAGAACATGCCTGCATATGCTCCCCTCTCAAGAAATGTACATTTTAATTTTCATACAATTTATTTTACTGAATCTCATTTTCAATTCTAGAGTCTAAAATCTAGAACATTCTGTCTTTTCTTCCAGGAATGTCTCAGGTTTTAATCACATGTCTTCAGACCACACCACACCTACCCACTAGCATGAAGATTAGTCATCTATCCTTAACTTGGCCATTTCTCCTCATCTGTAGCTCATTTCTCTCTTTCCCTAACACTATCTATCCTATTCTTCCTACTTATAGTCATTGATTAGACCTGCACTACCCAGTATATTTGTCAGTAGCTGTACGGGAATTTTTAAATTTAAATTAGTAAAAATAAGTTAATTTCTTTGACACATTGGTCACTATTAGATGCCTAGCAGCCAAATGGGCTGGTGACTGGCATGTCTATATATACATTCCCATTATCTCTTAAATTCTTTTTTATTTGATAGCACTTTCTTAAATCTTCATATTTCTAGTAACCATATCACTTCTATACTATTAAATTCAAATGTCCAGCTCTCCATGTATTAACTTATTTCTATCTTATCTCCATTTATTAATTTATTTTCATCTGCAAGGGTTGTAACTTTTATGACATGTAACTCATTGATAACACACATTATTTTCTCATTTCCTTGTAAAACCATAGTTTGTCATTATAATCACACGGTAGCCAGAATCATCAAATCACTTACTCTTCTCTGTCATGGCCAAACAGAGTTGACAACATTTCAAAGACCAGTGCAGGTACCTTACAGGATTATGCAGCTGAGTATGGTTGGCATTGGCTAGCAAACAATACCATGCTGAGTGGTTTTACATTATAATTATGATAATTATGACAATTAACTCTAAATAGGTCCATGGTATTTCTGGTATATTTTCCAAATTCTTTCAGTTTGGCAGTTACTGAAAGGAAAATGACATATCTTTCTTCTGCCATCCCTCCCCCCTCCTTATTTGAGGGAATGTTTACGTTACCAAATGAAGGCACCACAATACTTAAACACTATTTCATCTCAACTAATCATCGCTCCACTACATCTCATCACTCTTTGCAGAATAACAAATATTTCCATCATTATACAAAACTATAATAAATATTCAGCCACTCTAAAACAAAAAAAGCATTGGAACAAAACATTTGTCTAATTAATTTCTCTGTTTTTTAAAAAATTTGATATTCTGAAAATGTTAAGTCCTATTTTCTAGTTTTTACCCTTTCATTTCTTCTAGGAGTGTAATTTTGCTTCGTGACTAATAGGTGCTCAGTAAATGTCATTAAATGATAATAAAAAAATGTAATTGCAGTGGGGTAAACACATGGTAAGAGAAAGTAGAAACTGCTCTTCTTACACCTGCTCATCACATTGCTGAATTCAATGGTTAATTTAATTTTCTAATGTTTCGTAGCCAATAACAGCTTTGAAACAGTTCATCAACTGGAAGACTTCCATTATTTGATTCTGGATTAAAATAATCCATCATTCTCTTCCTACTACACTTGTTCTCTTTCTTATTCTCATCTTGCAGTCCTCAGAAGTTTGTATTGCTCCAGTGTTCGGTCTTTGAAACACCCTTTATCTTTATCTTCAATATTTCCCCACATGCTAATGTTAATACATAGGATGATGACTTTAAGTGTCAGTTATATGCCGAGAAGTCTTATATTTTATAGCCTACTGACATCTCTTCTTGCAAGAGTAATGAGTGTGTCAAATTTAGAATGTTCCAGAATGAATTCCTGATAACCTTGCTTCTTACCATGTCCCCTTAATCTATAAACAACATAGGGGTCAGAATAATTCTGCTGAATAAGTTAAACCTTGTTGCTGCTCCTCCTTTGCACACTCTAGTGAGTATTTGTTTGGTTCTCAATTCTTTCCTGCTATTGACTTCTTTTGGTCTCTGAATTTAACTTTATTTGTTAAGTGACAAATGAATATCATATATATTGATGGGGTGTCATGCAATTAAATTTCTTTTTATTGAGAAGACTTAAAATCCTTTATTTTAGCAATTATGAGATACTTATTATTAGATAAAAGATATATGAAAAGATCAACCTTTCTAATTATCAAAGAATTGCAAGTTAAATTCAGAATGAGATATCCCCTCACATCATTAAGACTGGCTGTAATAAAAAAAAAGATGAACATTTACAAGTGTTGGGAATGACTTGGAGAAATGGGAATCCTCATAAGCTGCTTTGTATTATTGTAAATAAATACACCCATTTGGAAAAACCGTATGAAGATTTCTCAAATAAATAAATAAATAAACTAATAATTTAAAAAATCTTTAGCTCTTTAATTTCTGTTATTTACAATCTTTCATCTTTCTCCAGCAATGTAGACCTATTGTTAACTTGAACATACCAGAATACCTCTGCTTGAGAGCCGTTAACCTTACTGGGTATCTCCTCAGAGTCTGCTGTACCTCTACTTAGAAAGCACCATTCCCAGATATCTCTGGTATTATATGGACTACTCCTCATTTTAACTTTGCTAAAATGTTATCTTGTCAGGATGTATGCTCTTAACACCTCATTTCAAATATAAACTCTCCTATTTTCTGCCTCATCTCCATATTCTATTAGTTTTCACCATGTTATTTTTTATTATTCTCTGACACAATATATTTCATTTATTTATTCATTGTGGTTCTTCCTCAAGTCCAGAATATAAGATTTAATGGTACAATTCTTTTTTCCTTTCTTTAATGCCCTTTATCTAAAATTTTGCCTAGTAATAGATGTTCAATAAATGTTGTTAAATAATAACCAAATTTGTTATTGCAGTGGGATAAACACATGGTATTAGAAGTCACAATATCTGTAACATTTGAAATTGAATGTGAAAGCCTCATGGGGGTAACCACACTTCCCAACTTTATCCCTGGCTTTTCTGTCTCCACGGTCCTAACCTATGTCCACATATGAAAACAAAACTTATCCCCAAAACATGATTAATGATGAATAAATTTCCATGTAATAAAACATGATTCAACTGCCTTCTCTTCACTTTCACAACCTCATTGGGCGAGTTTTAGGTTCCATTTCAACCAAAGGTAAGTGTGTTTGAAATTATGCACAAATGTTTGCTGAAAAATTTCACCATATTATTTTTTATTATTCTCTGACACAATATATTTCATTTATTTATTCATGTAGATCGTCCTCAAGTCCAGAATATAAGATTTAATGGTGCAATTCCTTGCATGTGTTGATGCTAAGGCATTACAAAGTTCAGGAACTAGTGTTGTATAGGCAAAAGAAATATCACTTTGACTTGATTTAATTGCTCTGTAAGGGATATTCAATCATAATTCTTCATTTAACCTATATATTTCTACAATCTCACCACTCCAAAAAAATTTATTTGTATTTTCTAAATTCACATTCTTTATCAGCAAGATTTCATTCACTCTTTTGGATTCAGTATTCATCAATATCTGTTTCCTTTGGATATTGTTTATTTCTTTATTTTAACTACATTTTACAATTGATCAGGTCCAACTCACATAGAGATTTTTGATTCTCTTCCATATTCTCTCATTTTTATTCCCTACATCTGATAAAGAATTTAGATGATTTTCTATCTTTTTATTTTAATATGAATTTTATATTTGTTCAGTACTAGGATATGCAGAAGACATTACAAAATATTTAATACTCACTACTAAAATCAAAAAAATACTTAGAATTAAATGGAAAATGTACATAAGGTGAAGTGGAAAATTATAATTGTAAAATAGAATTAGCTTTAACAAAACATTCTTAATAAGTCACATGACATTTCTATCACCACCGGGAACTCTCTTGCCCCTTCCAGTCAGTCACACTCCTGGAGACTTCTTATGATCAGATGTTTAATTTTCCATACCAAATTACTGTTGCCCCCTTTGGAATTATCATAAAACTAGAGACATCCAGTATGGACTCTTTCTGCTTCTGAAATAAAAACCTACTATTCATGTATTTGTAATATTTTCCTTGTGATCTCTAACAGCATTTATTATTTGAATATCATACCCACACACCATATCAAAAACTACAGACAACTTCAAACTTTTACTATTGTTTAATTTTTCCTTTTACAAGTGTCTGTTCAGTAATTGCTTCCTTTAAGTACTCTTCATGCCCAGTAATATACTGTGAAAGCCATCATGACATAGTGGTTAAATTAATTAATCAAGAATAGGAATAACTGAATTTGAACTGATTCTCCAATTCAATTGCATCTATGGTCTTAGACAAATAATACAAACTATCTGTCTCAGACTTCTTAACATTAAAATGGATATAATAATAGAATCTTATTGAATTATTGAAAAGGTAGAAAAATCAAAAACAAAAAAGAGCATGGATAATATATATTTGACTCAAAATATTAGCTATATTATCTTATTAAATGAACTATTTACTTATCTATATCACTGTTCTCTATGTTCATATGGGCAGAGACTGTTGTTTTTGTAAAATTTGTTTTGACAGGCACTGACACATATTTGTTTGGGAATGAACTGATTGTAAAGGACAATAGAATAGAAAACATGGCTACTCCGCATTTATTGCTCATTTTCTCATTTTACACTGCTGAGAACAAAATTTATCTAACTTATTGGGATGAATACTGCAGTTGGCTCTTGAGACCCAATCTCCCATTCTTTTCTGTGGTTGCATAATTCCTTGAGGTTTTTGGCATAACTATCCATCTAACACTGTACCTTTTTATTTATCTTCCAACAGTTAAAAGACAAGGTAATTACCAATGGTGTTTGATAGAATTAGGAATTACAATGTCTGTATTCTGTCTTACTTAAAAGATTCCCTGACTTCCACTTCTGCTTTTTTCAGTCTCCTATAATCTGGAATGCAGATGGGATCCTTGTCAATTACTTTAGCCAACAAATAAGGTTAGTACCTTATGTTAGGGTATAATAGTAATGAGAAAGGGAACTGGAAACTTACAGCAGAATTTTTTTTTTTTTTTTTTTTTTTGCAGTAAGTATTATTTACAAACCTCTGGATTTTTTTTGAGAAATTTCAGAAGAAGGTCTAACTTAAATGAATTATCGTAATTTATTTTATTTTTGGTGAACTACTTTAAAAATACACTGGTTCAATAACAAACAAAAAATAGCCAAAATGGTCACCAGGAACCTTCGATAACTATGTTATAAATTTAGTTATCAAGATAAACTCTGAAAAGAATACTAAGGAATTGGGCCACCAGAAAATTAGAATATTCAGAAAATATAATAATTTTAATTAACAATCAGAAAATTAGCTGTGAAAGAAAAGTTGCTGGTATAACTTCTAGCTTTACATTCATGAGTGGATCTAAAGCTGCAATCAGGAACATTCATGATTAGAAGGCTCTTACTAGAGGAAGTTGGCAATGGGAATTTAGATGTCTTCACATTGGACTTACCAACAGAAACTGAGTAATTAGCAGAATCATGGCTTCTGGCTCACTCTAAATCTCACTTGAATACCCCTGATGGACACTTAACTGTCCATAAATGCTGATGGAAAGACGTCTGCAGAATTTTTATTGGTATTTTCAGTCTCTAAACTCTTGACACAAAAAGGAATTTAAAAAGAATGTTGAGCACCAATGCACTTGATTACATGCTGAGTGTGAATATTGATTTCACAACTTTCAAACTATTACCATGAGAAGTTTACTGAACTCTCTTGGTCTCAATGATAACTGTTTAAAGTAATAACAGCACCAATGTTGTGAGTGATAATTGCATATGGGAAGGAATGAATGAACAAAATGACAATGACGGGCAAGAGGGAAGAATTAGGAATATTTTGCAAGAAAGGTATGCTAGAAAACATTTACACCTAAATAAACTAAGTACCAATAAATACCATATCATTGCATCCATTAATATCAGAGTGTATACTCTATGTGATGCTAGGTCTTGTAAATTTGTTATTATTTTATGTAACAACTTATATTTTATTTCCATGAACACTCTTGTTTCACTATAAAATAGGTTCTTGCTTAACTACCTTTAACTGGGGCATTACTTCTATGCCTTCAGACTGGAATTGAAATATCAGGTTTTCTTGTGTCCCAAGCCTGCTATGCTTCAAACTAGAACCACATCAGTGCTTTTTGGGGTCTTTAATTTGCTCACTCACCCTGGAGAACTTGGGGCTTATCAACTTCCACAATAATATGATCCAATTCTTCATAATAAATCTCTTTCTATACACACACATGCACACACACACACACAAACACATATACACATATATACATATATTTTTTCCTAGATAAATATATCTTTTGAATTAATTTGAATTATTTGAGAAATGTTTTAAATTTTAGGTATCTGTGTTATTGTACAATAGGATAGATATCCTATCCATCATTTTATGATTTGTTTATTTTATATTTTGCTCTAGGGTTCACAATACATCTGGTAAATTTCATTTAGATTGTTAAAAATTTAGATTTTTCTTAATTTCTACATCCTCTTCCCCCAGTTTCAGTTACATCTTCCCAATTTTCACAAGGTCCCCAGATTTCTAGATCATGTAGAATATTAGTTAATCTTGCCTTTCTGACTTTAAGGAAATAAGCCTTGTCATTCCAGGAGCATATAGGGTCATTATACCCAGCTGAGAAAATATCTCCTTCATCTCCTAGAACTTCGCTCTCAAGATAGTTTCCTAGGCACTAGGAAGTTATTTGAAATTTTGTCTATTCAATTTTTACTGTTTTGTATGTGTGTAGGTTTGTGATTTTTTAAAAATTTTTGCTTGTTTCTTCTAGTTATACATGTCAATAGATCCATTTTGATATAATCATATAAGCATGGAATGTATCTTAGAAGAGTCCCATTCTTGTGGATTTACATAATGGTGGCATTCACTGTGGTGCTTTCATATGCGTACATAGAAAAATTATGTCAGGTTAATTCCACTGTCTTTCCTTTTCCTATGCTACCATCCCTTCCCTCCATTCCCATTGTATAATCTACCAAACTGCTATCTCTCCCCACTCTTATTGTGGGTTAGCTTCCACATACCAGAGTAAACATTCAACTGTCTTTGTGGGGCCTGGGTCATTTCCCTTAGCATGATATTGTCCAGATGCATCCACTTCCTAGCAAATGTCATAGAGTCATTCTTCTCTATTCATGTATACTTGCTTTTACTTCTGTTACCTTTGCATTGAACTCTAATTTTAAGCAAGACATTTGTACCTCTGTATCTTTCTAGATGTGTTTGCTATAACATTGACAAGGTCGTGATTTTCATAAACAAAATTAATTTCAATGACTGCTTTACAATCCTTAAAATCTGCTTAACAAAAATGTTCAGTAGATTTCTGCTAGATTGTGTCATTTTCAAATAACATGTCAAATATCATCACAAGGACCTTGAAACAATTTACAATGGACTATCATTCATAAAATTTAATTACTTACACACAAGCTTTTATGGTGGTTAAATTAACTTTTACTGCATTATTTTTTCCACTTAACATGAGATGTCTCTGCTCCCTTTTTTTCCTACTTAATAGTAACTGAGCACATCTCTTAAGTAAACTCTCCATTTCATGCTTTTACATATCACTGCCATCCGTCCTATCCCAATCTTAATATGCTTTGTAGTCACATGAAGTAAGAAGGAATATCATGATCATATACTTGGGAAAGTCCTGAACTAAGCCAAAGACTTCTTCATTCACTGCTATTTTATCTCCTGCAGGTACAGTTCCCTCACAAGTGCACTTTATTTCTGTGTCAGCCACATGACCTGCAACTCTTTCTGTAGAATTTTATCTTCTAAATCTGTCCTGTACAATGTAGCCAGGATAATCTTCCAGAGTTTCAGAGATAATCACATCATTTTCCTCCTCTGTCTATAATTGTCTAAAACATGTTTGCTTGTAAAATAAAATCCTAACTTCTGGTTTTGACATTGAAGAACGTGGGCAATCTTGCCAAGACTTCTCTGTGCAATGTATTTTCCCTATCAAAGTAAGCCCCCTCCTTAAGGATCTATCCTTGGAAGATTTCTTTTGTTTATAGTTTTCCTTTTGGCTGGATTGCATTACCAATGTTTCTATATGTTGAAAGCTCTTTCCACTTCTTTTTGTTTTTAGGTAAAGTGTCTGCCTGGTTTAAAATATAATCTGGAAATAATTATTTTTTAAAAAATTGCTTTTTGAAAAAATTGAACATTTAAAAATAGAAATGAAACAATTTATTATTTAATGCATTTGAACAATGACAGTGAAGTTTTCTTTAGCAGCATCAGACTCAAGATTCTCAGATAATATTAATAGATGAAACCTCTCTCTGTACTTTTCTCATTGTTCTTTCTTCCTAAATTGTTCTCACTCTCAAAAGAGCTCTGTCAATGTGATGAATTTTGGAAACTGCAAGCTAATGATCTGAGTAGTGGCAGGGTGCTTGTTTTTCCAAGAAACAGAATGGGTCTCATGGTTTGATTTGGGTCATGTGTGTATTTTAAAACAATTAATCTGCCCAGAGAGATAAATACTATTGATTTGTTTGGCCTCGATCCTGAGTTTATTCCTAGAGCCAGAAAGCCATATAAAGGAAAGGTAAGTGAATCTTCTAAGACCATATGGACTGAAAGTTGATAGGAAGTTATTCCTCAAAAGACAGAGTACAATTACTAGGAGGGACAACAGACCAAGGAAAATGGCAAAGTCCATTACAGATAACTTTTTGTATCACTCCGAAGAAATAATCCCATCATATTCCTTAGGACTGTAATCAGCCAGATAATATATCCCTACTTCTTCTGCTTTAATATTTAAATGCGTTTTCTCCTAGGATTAAGTTCTTTTTGGACTAGTGTTTTTTTTTTAAAAATGATTCCCAGTACTTACTATAATATCTTAATCAGGCATTTAGTATATATTTATATACTGTATAGTATTTCATTCATTAAATTTTCTCTAAAGCTTTGGTTTATTAAGAGTAAAGAGTATTAACTCATTATTATTATAAAATTTATTCAAATTACTATTATAAAGATGGAAAATATTGAAAGGTTTCATATATTTTGGATTAAAGAGTCTAAGGTATCCTTGAATTTCTTCTTTTCCTACAACAAAAATGATTTTGAAAGTTTTAAGAAGAACCAGCAATAATTGCAATGTTGACTTAGAGTTTCTAACCTCACCATGAAGGGTATGTGTTTCATGACGAATTTTACTTGATACTTGAGCTGTTAGAAAAGTAATGATTCAAGAAAATATTCAGAATCCAGGGAACAATATGCTGAAATACTACTTGGCATGGGACATAGTGAAAAAATGAGTGATAACAGCTCATTTGTTTGTAGGAAAAAGTGTGGGTTAACAGTAGGATCTCTCCTAGTGTTCATTTTTAGTCTTTGTATAACAACTCACAGTCCTTGTTACACTCAGAAATCTCTGGTTTTCAATGACAAATTATAGTCAGTCTATCTAAACAAAACCCTTGAGTCAACAAGTCACATGGAACCTTCTGTACCAGTATGGCTCTATCTTTATAAAAAATGAGATTATATTTTATTATTAACTGTAGTCACCATGGTTTATGTTATATCTTCAGGAAACTTCTTGAACTATATTTGACCCTAAGAAGCCACTATGAGACAATTCTTGTGTAGGAATCCTGAGAATATTTTCAAAACTATCTTTTCATTTAATTTTTTCTGAGCACTATTTAGCAGGCTATAAAATTGCCATTAATATTTAAATATTTTAAATCATTCTTTATATTTGCTGATCAAAATACATGTTCAAACAAACAAAAAGAATGACTGCCAGGTACGGTGGTGCATGTCTGCAACCCTAAACCTTAGCAACACTGGAGACCAAGGCAGGAGGATTACAAGTTTGAGTATAGCCTCAGAAAATTAGTGAGACTCTTAGCAATTTAGTGAGATACTGCCTTAACGTAAGACAAACAGGACTGGTGATGTAGTTCAGTGGCAACATGCCACTTGTAGGTTCAATCCACATTCCAAAAAAAAATCTATTTCCATAAAAATAAAACATACAATTTATAATTTGTGAGTTTTGTTTTCAATTATCAAGTGAAATTGTTGGTCTATATATTGCTGTAAGTGTGCCCTTAAAATCCACTTGTAAACTTTATTCCCCAGCTTTAGTGAGGTATAATTGGCCAATAAAAACTGTGTATAATTTAGGTGTACAATGTAATGATTTGATATATGTATATTTTGTGTAATGGTTTCTACCATCAAGCTAATTTCATACCTATCATTGCACAAAATTACCTTTGTGAGTGTGTGAGTAGTGAGAAAATTACTATCTAATATCTTAGTAAATTTCAAATATATATTACATTATTATTCACTGTAGTCACCACAATTTATGTTACATCTCCAATACCTACTCATCCTATAACTGAAAGGTGTATCTTTTGGCCACTCTATCCTTGGCATTTCCCCTGCCACTCAACCCTGGGCAACCAACATTCTGCTTAGCCTTTACTTCTATGAGACTGACTTTTTTAGAATTAAATCCACATACATTTGCAAGTTTTAAGAGAAATAAATGGATGGAAGACTTTTTTTTTTCTTATGTGATTAGATGGACTAAAATTTTAATGGGGCAATGACTGTAGATATTTAAGGCATTTTAAATTATGAGTGTATTTCCTTTCAAGGAGACAGAACAAAGAGAACGCCTCAGAGTCACTGATAACAGAATTCTATGCACTGTGATTATATTTCCAAAAGTCTACCTGAAGTGAAAGAATTCTGCTATTTTCAAAGTGTTCAGAATAAAATTAGAACCACAATATTATTTAAACATCCTATCATAGGAATGTGAAATGTGAAATCTCTATGTGAATCATATTTTGGAGAGTTGGGTTGCTGGAGATCTAACCCAGAATCTTGGGCTTGATAGGCAGTTGCTCAATCCTTGAGGTTATATTTAAGCCTGGATTACTCAGACCTTGAAGCAAAAAGTAATGTTGGACTCTATGCAGTAGAAGTCATAAATCCAGAAAATATTCCTGAAATGGAATAAAAAATTTTCTGGAAAGTGCTCTTTTATTCCTAATTATTCTGTAAAATCTCCTATAAGGGGCTAAGAAAGCTGGTTTTAAACAGTGAGAAAAACACTTTCTCTGCTTAGAATGTGGAAACAATTGGTAGTACACTGTCAAAGAAAGGTAAGAGTTGTGTCCTTGGCTTTGAATGAGGATTCCATGATCCTAGGACTCAGGGAAATATCAAGCGTGAACAAAAAGTAAATTAAAAAGTCGATAAATTATGCTAATTTTCATTTGATGCAAAAAAAAAATCTTTTTTCTAATCACAAATAACAAAATAACTAAATAATCTAAGTTTTCAAAGTGAGGTTGATATATGTTCCGATTTGAGAATGTTAGTCTTACTCTGATATTTCTGGAAATATGCTTTCTAATATAGTGTTCAATGATATTAAAAACTAGCTAAAAATGGGAGTGTATAACAAAAGTGAGGCTCTTTCATCTCATTCAGAAGATCAGTGCAAAGCCAGTGCATGGGGCTTTCCCATTGGAAGGATAAAGGGGGAACTCCTGCTGCTGAGCTTCAAGCCTCAGTCTCTGAGCAACTGAAAGGAACTCTCTGTCACCACTGGGCTATTGCAAGGAGTTCTCTATGGGAGCTTCAGAAGGACACCATTTAGCCCAGGATTTGGAACAGCTTTATTCATAGTTAGAGAAAAACAGGTATTTGAAGACTAAGAGAGCATTGAAAAAAGCGAACTTAACATCTGACATGAAAATTTTTAGGAGATTGCAGGGATTCTGTTTCTTCTATGTATGGTTTTCAGCGATATTTTCTTGCCTATTTTATTGACATTTACACATAGGCTCTATATTCCGTGCTTAGGTACAAAATGCTAAAAAAAATTGTTTATAACGTTTGGCATGTAATATTGTAATAGTCTATGCTCGGAACACTTGCTGGGGACCATCAGCTATTAATAATGAAATAATAAAGTACCAAAACACTGTGAAAATGTAATCTGAAAGCTTAAAATTTTGATAGATTATTTTTTTTTTCTTGGCTGTAATACACATTGAACCCACAGGCACTCTAACCATTGATCTATATCACTAGCTGCCCTCCTTCTCCTCCTCTTTTATCCTCTCAATCTTCCTCTTCCTGTCCTTTTTCTTGTCTTTTTTTCATCTTCTTTTCTAATTAAGACAGGATCTTTCTTAATTGTCCAGGCTGGCCTCAAATTTACTATCTCCCTGCCTCAGCCTTCTGAATAGCTGTAATTATGATAGGTTAATATTTATAACTATGAAATATTTCTATTCAGAAACTACACGTCCTTAAGAATATGACAAAAGTAAGGAATATGACATTCAGTAAGGATAGATTTATTCTAAATAGTGACAGTAACACTCAGAAATTCTCTTATAATCTGTCTCTGACTTTCCTCTCAAGTCTTGACTTATCTCTCAAGGTTTAGAGGTGAAATGATTGGATTATGAGAGCCTTAACCCAGTTAGTGAATTAATGCCCTGATAGAATAAGCTGAGTGGTAATCATAGGCAGGTAGGGTATGGTTGGAGGAAGTGGGTTCCTGGAGTCATGCCTTTAAGAAATATATTTTGTCCTTGTTGAGTGGCATTCTCTCTCTCCTTCCTGGTGTAATATGTTCAGCTATTTTCATCTACCGCACTCTTCCACCATAATGTTCTGCCTCAACTCCAGCCCTGAGCAATGGAGCCAACCGTCTCTACACTGAGGCCTCTGAAACCGTGAGCCTCCAAATAAACTTTTCCTCCTATAATTGTTCTTGTAAGGGCATTTGTTTGCAGCAGTAAATGCAATATAATAATATCCTGTATATTATATATCTGTAGATCTGTAAGACTCTTACCATACAAAGAAAGAAGGGGAGGGGGTAATTATGTAAGGTGATGGATATGTGAATTAGCTTTTTGGTGGGAAACAATTTTAAAATGTTTGTGTATATCAAAACATCAGGTTGTGTACTTTGAATATACACCTTTTTTCCCCGTAATATCTCAATAAAGCTGACAAAAAATCCCCGGGACATTTCTTTAAGGTCTTTGAATAAATTATGTTGCTTTTTCTTTTTTTATTATTTTCTTTTAAAGATTTTTCATTTTTTTTCTTTACCCTAGCTTCAGCTAGTTATATTTGAAATCATTCTTTAGGTCTTTGAATATTTTTCTAGGAAACCTGTAACCACTATATATAGAGTGTTCCTTCTCTGTGCTTTTTATTTCAATATACTACCTGTAACACTATACTCATTATTGAACTCATTCATTCATTCTACACCTAATTATATACTGCCTACTTTATGTCAAAGTGAAAAATATAAAAACCCTATTCTGATTTTGCTTTTTCTGAATAAGAAAACATTAACCTTAAATAAATAAAAAAGAAAATAAATGAGACTGGGTTGAAAGCATTAATTACAGTTATTAAATAAGAGAATTAGTGTGACTCCTCTGAATGCAGTAACCACAGTTAGTGGTTATTAATTGTTTGTGGGGGCAGAGAAATGACAACAATGGTATAATTTAGCTTTGATGGTCAAAGGAAAACATCATTAAGTGCTGAAAACTGAATGTGGACAATTTTCCAACCACGGCAGAATATGAAGGAAAGCATTTCATATAGATGCAGCATTTGTATTTCTATATGCATTGATGAAATTATGAATGGTAAGATAAATATTTTGTGCTTGATGTAGTGGCCCGCATCTGTAATCCTAGCAGCTTCAGAAGCTGAGGTAGGAGGATCTCAAGTTCAAAGCCAGCCTCAACAACTTAATGAAGCTCTTAGGAACTTAGCAATACCCTGTTTTGAAATAAAATGGTCTGGAGATATGACTAAGTGGTTAATTTCTGGTACAAAAAAAGTATAAATATTTTGCATCATTTTAGATTAATGATATGAGCCCAAGGTAATGTTTTGTTTTCCTAGTACATTTTATTTCTTTCTACAGATAGAGGATAAATGTCTCATTATTAGAGGGGACATGTTAGAGACAGAGTACTTTCAATGTGTATACCCTTGTGTTTTCAGAATACAGTTGGCTTTCCACATTCCTAGGTTCAACATCCATGGAAACCATCCAACAACCCAAACATAAAAAATGTTTACAAATAATTGGTACCAAACATATACAGACTTTTTTTTCCTGGTCATTATTCCCTAAATAATATACTGTAACAACTATGTGCATTTATATTGTATTGTTATTATAAGTAATATAAAGATGCTTTAAAGTGCATGAAGGAATTTGCAAATAGGTTATATGCAGATATTATAACATTTTACAAAAGGGAATTGAGCATCTACACATTTTGCTATCCAAAGGGGGTCCTGGAATTTAACCACTATAAACTGAGGGACAATGTGTTTCATTTCCTACCTGTAGGTTGAAGAAAAATATTAAAGAAAGTTAAAATAGTTTTCTCATTATTTTATATTTTCATGGGACTAATCATTTTTCAGGCCTGTACCCTCTAATCAGTTTTTAAACAAATTTCTTAGATATTTAAACAATCTAAGAATACTTTTGTTAGAATTATTCATTATATCTAATCTTTTCCACATGATACATTCTTCTTCTCTTTATATTTAAATTATGTTTTAGGGACTCCAAAAGCACAAAAGGGCATCATGATTTAAAAGTAGACATTGCCCAAAAGTTTAGTGGACTTTTTAGATCTTAATGTAGCAAGGTCAATTTAGGAATTTCTGTCTGGATGAATCTGGAGCTTACATAACCTACCCCACTTTTAAAATCATGATCACTGGAGACTGTTCAACACCTAAAAAATGAACTGAAATAAGTGAGTTTCAGTTCCTTCACAATTCAGAATTAATTATGTTACCCAGGCATTTTATAACCTTAGAATCAAAAAAATTATATTATAAAAATAATTAAATTTTTTCTAGGATAATACAAAATACACAGCATTCAAAGTTCCTCCCTGAAAAATCATGCAAAATCTTCAGTTACCAGATAGCCTGTTACCTGTTTAAATGTTTAAACTATCCCATTAAAATGTTATTTTTCCCACATTTTACCTCTGTTACAAAGAAAGCTTCATTTTGAGTTATTAAAAAAACATAATTTTTGTTATTAAAGATGGATAGAAGAAAGAAAAAAATCTCTGTCTGAAAATAGCTGTTTGCCCTGACTTTTATTTATTTTCACAGCTGGACAATAGTCCTTCTCTGAGACACAGCTGGTACTGTCATTGCACTGGGGACGTTGGCAAAGTAGAAGTTTTCTTTTTGCACATCTTAGATGTTACTCATGCTTTGTTTTTCTCATTATCAGTTTCAACTCTTTCACACTGAAACATATGACTTACCTCTCTGTTTTCCCCTACACAGTCCCATAAGACTTCTGCACTCTTTGAGTGACTATAAGAGCTTCTGTTTTGGCCAGAGGCTCCTGGGTTTCCATGTCTGAGTAGAAACCACCAAGGATATTATTGACATTTTCCAATTGCTGCTAGGGACACTGCACTGTCCCTGAAAAGGTGTCCCTTTTGTCATAGACTCTAAAACACATTGCTAAAATTTCAGTACAGTAGTCATCTACTTTTGTCCACAACTGGATATTTACATTCCAGACAGAAAGCAGAAACCATGTTTGGAAGCACATCTTACCCCTTCCTACTGACGAGATACTTTGATACTTTATTTTCAAAACGTCAGGATTGTTTCTTCTGATCAAAATAAGAGTATACCTTAGTCATGAAGAGCATCAGTAAGTAAGTACATTGTTATTCATTTTGATATGTAAAATCATAGAGAAATAAAACAGTGATTGCCTGGAGAGAGAAAGTCCAACACTCTGTTTTTATAGATAAGGAGAGTAAGGCCAGTTTGATCCTGTTCATCCTGTTAATAAGTTATTTCTACTAGTGTGTTGCCTTTCCTCTGCAAAGTGGGCCTTCAAGGATTTCACTATATATTTAAGAAAGAAATGGAATGTTTGAACATCTTTAATGATGATAATTAAAATGAGCCTAGCTGAGATCCCTAAAAATCATTGAAAAATACATGATTGTTTCATAATAGAAACAGGATGGTTATGAAGAATAGAAATAATGTTATACTGTTTTGTGTGTTTTCTTAAAAATTTTTAAACCTCTAATATGTGAAAATAAGTATGCTAAATAATATCTACTAACTTAAAATTGAAATTCCAATTGACTTACCTCAAAGTTTATTGAACAATTTCTAAAAAGCTTATTTATTTCCAGGGAACAAAGATACTAAAAGGAAACACAAACACACGCACTCATGTATGTGTGTGTGTGTGTGTGTGTATATATATATATATATATATATATATATATATATATATATACGCATGCTTTAAAAATAATCAAACAACTAACCTAATTGTCATTTTTATAAGATTAAAAATTCTGGATTGATACTTTTCCCTAACATTTCAAACAATATAAATATAAACTATAGAGATAAGGAAGGTTCCAAAAGTTTTCTACATAATGAATATAAGCCAAAAAAGGGTAGAAAGCCTCTATAATCAATCAAATAATATTCAATAAGCTATAGTCTGAAATTGTATTTTCTTGAGCCTGAATAAAGGCATGAATTGTCAATACATAGAAAATAAAAATATTAAAATATTAAAACAAAATTTCTAAAAATTATTAAATGCAGAAAACCAGTAGATAATAACAAACAGGTATATATGACTTGAAAACAATACATAATTTATATCCTTTTAGAAGGTGACAAAAGCGTTAATAAAATTAAATGTAAAGATCTAGTGGAAAGTGATACGGGTAGGTGAAATGGAATGGGCCTAGTCAGTGTGAGCATAAGGCATTTTAGACTTAGGACTTCATGGTATCTCTGAGTTGTAAATGTAATTTGATATCTGATAATGAAAGAGATTCAGTAGATCACAAATCTTGGAGTTAGCATTCTTGGTGAAATATGATTTTCAAAGACTAAGGAACAAACATCTTTTATGAGGAAAAATTTTAAAAAGCTGACATGGATGTAGCATTGAGAGTTACTAGGGTTTGGCTTAATATCCCCTCCCATATTCATGTTGAAATTTAATTAACATAGGAACAGTGTTGAGAACTGGGACCTTTAACAGTGACTTGTCTATGATGGTTCTCTTCTTATGGTTGGATTAATGTGGTAATCACAGGACCAGGTTTGTTATCAAGAGAGTGGATTCTTTGTAAGAGGATGAGGTAGGTGGCTTTCTTCTGTATCTCTTTTGCCTTCTCTTTGCTCTTCCTCTGTGTGTTGATGTCACAAGAACTTCCTCAGATGAGCCCCTCAATATTGGGCCGCTCAACATACACTCTGAGTAATAAGT
The DNA here is from genome assembly GCF_047511675.1 of Marmota flaviventris. NCBI lineage: Eukaryota > Metazoa > Chordata > Mammalia > Rodentia > Sciuridae > Marmota > Marmota flaviventris. The sequence goes on along the minus strand of NC_092504.1, from coordinate 46,191,749 downwards.
TTCAGTTCTTTATAAATTTCCCAGTCTTAGTCATTCTGTTATAACAGTGCAAAACATACTCAGAAAACAGCCATTGGAAGGTGACTTGATATGGGTTTGGACAATTTAATAAAAAACAATATTCAGGAGGTAAAAAGATCATAGCATAATGTTAGCCTCTATATACAATGGAAAGGGAGAGCAGATGTCAAGCAGAGTCTGATTATTTGGGACATGTTTAAAAAATATTCTAGCTGAAATATGATAGATTTTACTTTACTTTCTTAAGATAAGAACTGCAAATATTGTTCAATGAACACAGTAATTTTCCTCTTTATTTAGATCTCTCTCATTTTTGGTGTGTGTTTCATTTCTTGAGCAATCTTTGGAAACAACACTATCTGGCAGACCTACAAGAGATTAAGGCAATTATATTAAATACATTTCTATGGTATAAAATAGGCCATAGAAAAATAAGATATTATAGAAAGTTCATTAAGTTTGGTTTGTAAGATACCAGTGGAATTCAGCAAGGGGAAAAATGGCATTTGTTGATAAATACTGTAGGAGCTGAGCCCCTCAGTGTTGGGCTTCTCAACATACAGCTAGATTCAGGTGAAGGTTCAATGAAGAATTGTCATCAAGAATTGTTAACAAGAGACCTCTGAAGAAACAGAATCATTATCCTGTTCATATCACATACCAAAATTATTTAAATAATGATAAATAATAAACCTGAATATGAAATTTAAAAAGCAAGCTTTTGGATTAAATAATAGGAAATTACCTTGTATTGATGTAGGCAGTTTTAATTTTTTTAAAGCAGGATTCAAAAAGAACAAAATTAAATATATGTCACTCACCTTCAATAAAATTTATAACATCCATATACAGATAAGTGAAATGAATAGATAGATGATAGATTCAGCAAATGACTTAAATCCAGAATACAGATTTCCTAGAAATCAGGGAAAAAAAAAAACTTAATGCAGACTTAGAAAAACATTATTCTAGTGGTCAGAAAATATCATAAAATGTGATATCATCATTGCTCCTTAGTGAAATGCAAAGTAATTCCACAATGAAATAATTTTCACTTACATAATGACTAACAACAAAAAGACTAATGTTGATGAACAAGTGAAGCAATTGAACTATCATATATGCATACACCCCCTCTGCACACAAACACACACAGACACTGCTGTTTAAATATTAATTGTATTAGGATTTCAGAACACAATTTGGTATTTTTTACTCAATTTAAATGGTTATGACAATTTCACTATTAAATTTATAATCATGTAAAAACAAAAAATATGCTTAGTAAAAGACTTAAATGAATAACTATTTATTACTGATGTACACTTGAGACAGAAACTAGAAAAAGCTCAAATTTCCCTCAGAAGGACAGGGAATAAATAAAAGAGGGCATTTTTTAAATAGAATTTCTCATATAAGTAAGATGAGATTAACCTGATAAACACTGCAACACAGTATCTCTCTGGCATTATTTAGAGCAAGTGAAGCTAAACCATTATCAGTATGGTTTTAAGTATTTCAAGTTTAAGGTCAGAATATTAATTAATGAGAGTAGAATTCAGAATATAATTACCTTTGGGCAAATACTGATTGACAGTGGCAAGCAGAGTCTTTTTGAAGGTGAATATTCTTTATGATGATATAGCTAGAGGTTATATTTGTGAATGCATGTGTTATATTTTATTAAGCTTATGCAACTATGATCAGTGCACTTTTCTTTGTGAATCTAATGTATCAACAGAAAGTAAACAAACACATTTATTTCAATTTTTGCCTTCTCAAAATGCAAATTAACCAATATTTTAAATAACCTTTATTGGATTCCAATAAAATAAGCTAATGGCTGAAAAAGAAAATGGAGCTATATGAATTCAGTTTGAAATCCAGTAAATTTCAATTTATTTTTATGTAAGAAAGAAAAACAAAATAACAACAGTGAAGAAAGTAAATGCAAGAGAGAGGGAAAAAAAAAAAAAAAGGAAAAAGAAAAGAAGCATTGCAAAGTCTGTGTGGAGGGACCAGTGTGATACCAGAACTAATTATTCTGTTTTTTTCCTTGACAAGTGAAAATGAATTTCAATATCCAGAGATGTTAACCACTGGCTTATTAAGCAGTATGTGGTTGGAAGAATAGCCAACTTCAGGGAAGGAGAGGGCAGAAAATCTATTTTTTAAAAGGAATCCAGGGAAGATGAAGAACAGCACAGAAATATCCAAGATTACTCAACATAACAGGTTAATACAGGCAGAAAACATTAAATTTTTCATATGAATCTCTTCTGGTTTGTTTACTTTATATTCTATGTGTCAAAATAGGAATCATCCAATTTTTAAAGCAGATGCTACCATTAAGTCTATATTTCATACTCTTTGTTTTCTCCGTCTTATCTCTGAAAGTTCACAGTATTTTCTTCAGAAATCTTGGATACATACCATATGGTCCTGGTGATTTATTGGACTTGAATTACTCTACTCGCTCTATAACTTTCCATTTTAGACGTCAATCTTTGTCAAGGGCACCATCTGATGCTCTATGAAAACTGCCTTAGGAATAGAAATTTTTCCAAAGTTCTCTGAGTGTTCTAGTGCAAAAAAACTACTTTATTTTTCCTCCATTCAATTACCAACTCTTATAATTCTTCTGAAGACTTAGAATTCTTCTTGTAGTTCCTTTTTTTGTGAATATATATACATGCTTTACAGATTCTCTTGTATATTTTATATTTTTGTTATAATTTATTAGCTAGGGCTAAAATACTGATGAGCTTTAAAATATTATTTGATTTAATTAACATCTGTACAAAGCTTCACCTGATCCTTAACAAATTTTAAATGGAATCCAAATAATAAAGTAATAATAATTAGAGTAACAGTTCACATTCTATAATTTGAACTAATTATCACTTTAAGGCAAATTTTCTGGATTCCTAAATATCTTCAAGTATGTTTTCAAAGCTTAGGCAAATCATTAGTTACAATATGAAGAAAAATAAATAAAAATCACAACTCATGTTATCTAAATTAGGTTAGAAAGATATTTTACTCCAATAAGTACATTTTATACATTGGATTCCAAAATTTGCATATAATTCTGTAAAAATAAGATTCTTCATTTGTGTACAAAAGAAAATAGCTTCTGTTTATTAATCTTTCTTGTATATAACATTGATATTTCCATTCATATCATTCACAATTATTAAGCATCAGCAAAGAGATTAATATATTACCTCCTTTAAGATTATTTACATTTGTCAAATATAGCTTTTTTTTCTTTGTATTGGGGATTGAACTCAGGGGCACTTGGCCACTGAGCCACATCTCCAGCCCTATTGTTTGTTTGTTTGTATTTTTTTTTTTTTTTTGTATTTTATTTAGAGACAGAGTCTCACTGAGTTGCTTAGTGCCTCACCATTGCTGAGGCTGGCTTTGAACTTGCTATTCTCCTGTCTCAGCTTCCCAAACTACTGGATTACAGGTGTGCACCACTGCACCCGGCTTCAAATATACCTTTTAAAGTTAAAAAAAAAAAAAAACATGTCCCTATTTATTTTTGCCTCATAAGTGCATGAATGTTTCCATAGTACAGGAGAATATATGTGTGTGTGTGTGTGTATATATATATATATATATATATATATATATATATATATATATATATATATATATACATACACATATGTCATAGTGTTTTAAAAAAACATGGGTTTATTCTGGCTTAGATAATAATTTTTAGGAAAATATGAATGGAATTCATAAATAGATTTTACCTTTTTTGAAACCAAAGAATATAAACCATAAATTTGTCCTGAACTCTTAAACAATTCACTCTTTTTTTTTGTCTCTCTCTTAATCAACAGCTATAAAAGGAAGAATTACTAGTTTTTGTAATAGCTATCTTCCTTGCCATGATCTCTTCCAAATTCCAAGGGGGAAATACTTTGGAATGGGCAGTGTGGCAGTGACCTGGCTTGCACACACAGAGTAGGCCCTCCTCATTCCTTTGAGAAGCCTTTTTCTCTGCAGAAGTAAGCTTATTGATGAGACCCACTTTCTGTTGGCCACCAGAGTCCAGTCACAGAAGAACAAATACTGCCTGATTCTTTCAGACAATCTACGTAACACTGCTAAATCTCTAAAAGCAGAGATGGTGGAAGTTGCAAGGGCTAGGGGAAGAGGAAATGGGAGTTACTGTTCAATGTGTATCAAGATTTAGTTATGAGAAATAAATTTCAGAGATCTGTTGTACAGTGCTGTGCCTATCATTATGGTATATTAAAATTTTTAAATGGGTAAACATTATATTAAGTGTTCTTATCACAATAAAATTTAAATTTAAATTTTTAAAAATCTCCCAAAAGATCATTCTGATTTTTACTGTCACAACACTGACATATTTGTGAATGGAAGCACAAAGCTATGTTGTGTGAGATGCAGGGATATATTTTGACATTTTAAAATTCTGGGTCATGGGAAATAATGTGTTATAAATCCAAGTATAGTTCCTACTCTGTATTATTGTGATGACATTCAAATTCTTTAGTGTAGCTTGCAATAATAGAGTCTTTGTAATGATTGTCTCATTGAGTTGCTACCTATGGTAACTTTAGGTATTTACATATAACTCTGTTGATCTCAACTTCTTATAAGCATAATGAGAGTAATAGAATATAATCCACAAGTTTATGATGAAATTAGACAGTTTTATATATGGGAAAGACTTGGTACTTTCTATCATGAGGTAAAAGTATGGTCAATGTTAGATACTTTTATTACTAGTGATTCCCTAGCCCTGTAGGATTATACCTTTACCTGTCATGCTAGACATACTTGTACACTATTCATTCTTTTTCTGTACTGTATTTTTATTTTTAATTCTTGTAAATATCACAAGTATTTACATTTAAATATATTAAGCTCTCCTTGGAGTGAATAATCCTTCCCCTTACCCCTGTCAGCCCACTCTTTAGGTCCCTAGCAGAGTCTCTCCCTTCCATTCCTTCACTCCCATATTTGTCAGTTTTCTATTGCTAAAACAAAATACCTGCATCCGAGTACTTTGTAGAAAAAAAAGGTTTATATAGCTCACAGTTTGGGAAGTTCAACAGCACTGGCATCTGCTTGACTCTGGTGAAGTTCCCCTTGGTTGCATCCCATGGTAGATAACATCATAGTGGTAATATGTAACATAGGGAGAGATTATGTGGCATAATAGGAAACCAGGAAATAGACAGGGGCCAATATTGCTCTTTTATAATAATTCTCTTTCAAGAACTATCCAGTGTCTCTAGGAGTTCTGTGTTTGGGATTGGGGTCCTTAATGGCTTCATGAAGGTGGCATGCTTGGTGCCTAGAAAAGTTTCTGTGCAAAGGCATAGAATGCCTGGTTGCTATGATAATGCCCTCCATGCTAGAGTGTTATCAGCTTGGACCTTAATCTTAGGCACATAACTGCATGGAATAAAGGAACTTGCTTGCTTGATAACTACAACATTTCACCAAGCTCCAGTGATCCTGGAGCTGCCTGCCTAACAGTAACTTCAGACAACAGACTTTCTTGAGAGCTACACAAAGCTCCTAACATTACATATTGTAACTGTGAAATATAACTGCAGAATAAGCCACCTTACTGAAACTCTAAACAATAATGTAGTTATGGTACTAATGACCTAATGGAGCCTATTGGTACAAATAAACGTGGTCACTTGGACAAAGAACCATTTTGCCACCTTCTCTGTCTCTGCACCTTGTCTCGCTGTCTCCTTTTATTTTTATTACAAGTGTCCATAGGGACAATATTAATTCCTTTTAAGGCAGAGTTCTCAGTGGTCTAATTCCCCACAGATTCCCTCCTATTAAAGTTGCATCACTTTCTATATTACTACCCTCACTGCCTTCTAACACATGAAATATCTAAACCAAAGTCACAACTCCTTTCTCTCTCTCTCTCTCTCTCTCTCTCTCTCTCTCTCTCTCTCTCTCTCTCCCTCTCTCATATAGTTTGGAAAATCTAATATTCTCCAGGCACTGAATATACAACTAAAGATATTCTATGAACTAAATGATACATACATCCTGCTCTCCTAGAACTTATATTTTATATTTTAGCTAACATAATGGACAACAATAGATAACTTATACAAATAATTGTGGACCTACAGCTATGATAAGGTCTCTAAAGGACAGATGACTGAAATTAAACAGGCAAGAAAGTCTGTTAAGAATTTTCATGAAGAGGTGATGGCAGAAATATTGGTGTAAGAGGATACAACTAGGAAGGGAGGTACAGGCAACGAAGAATGAGATTCCATTTTCTTGGAATAATATTATTCTTTTGTTTTATGAGAGACGGTGGTGAATACATGAGAATAAAGGAAATGGGTAAAATTGGAAGAAGAAAAAAAAGAGGAATGCAGAAACAAGTTTTGGGTCTAGAGATAAAAGTGAAGAAAAACTGTGGAAGGTTTTGACAAGCATCTGAAAGAAATCTCTTTTTCTTTACGTGAAGAATGGGAAGGCAATGAAAAATTTTAGGGTGGGAAACTGATACAGTTATATTGACCTATAAAAATGTACTTTGACTACTATGTGGGTAAATATTAATAGAACAAATCCAAAGTGGATACATAGAAGGATATTTTCTTAAAGAATAGATGAATTTCTAAAGGATGGTACAGATACTAGTAAGTATGGAGATTTAAGGAAAAAGTTAATGAAAGGTAATAATCAAATGCTTGTGATTGAATGATAGACTGGGCATGCGGGTTGAAAGAGGGTGAGGAGGGAATGATGACTACTCCATAGTTTATAGTTACCTTAACTATGAAAGACACAGTGATTTCCTAGGTTAGGTAAAAAACAAAGAGGGACACATTTGGGCATGTGGTGGAGGACAGATTAGAAGTTTAGACTTGGATGATCTGAATGTATTTTTTGACATTTAAAGAGAAGGAATGGGCTACGGAGACCAGTTATAATAATAAAAGGAAGCCTACCTTGTTCCTCTGATACATTATATCCTTTCCTACTATTTCTCAATTCCTTATTTGTTTCCTAATTTAACATATAACACTTACTCTTGACTTATTTGTCCATGTTCTTGTTTTAATCACTCAGCTTTTTTCCTCACCTAGAATAGATTTATAAAAAGAATCAAGTTACTGATCAGCATCCAACCCCTTTTTTTCTCTCCCTCGTTCCTACAGATATTAGCCAAATAGTTCCTACAATCCAAGAATAATGTCAGGTGCTTGGAATAAACCAAATGTAGTACATGAAATCTTGGCAATATTATGGTCTGTGGACCAATAGTATGAAGAGAAATCAAGCATTTTTCCTGGTCAGCATTCTTATAAACACAATGCCATCTCCTAACACTGGAATAATCTGCCTTCTAACCAAACAAGAAAAATAGGAAAAATAAATATTTTTTGCAGAAGCCATGGTGAAAATAATGTAAGTAAACAGTGGGGACAAGGAAAAAAGGTAAGGAAACAATGAAATGAGATTTAAGAGTATTATAAAGCTTCCAAACTTGATAAAAGGAATATGGAATTTAAAAATGATTTTTATTTAAGTATGTTTATCTCAGGGACCAATGTTGAAATTAATTTGAAGTAGATTCAAAACATATAAAATGATTATAAAACTTCAGTTTATTTTTATATTTTGTGAACTCTAGGAATTATTATTTAGCTACTATAATTTAAATGGGGATAAGCTACTATAATTTAAATGTTAAATGTTAAAATGTTATTTACCATTATCTAGAATGAAAATGAATTAAGAACAGCACATGATAATATAGTTTTAAGTGAATGATAATAATTTTCCATGAATTTTAGTGCTCTAAGTTGAATCATAAGCTACAGTCTGGTTTAATACAACTTTATCTAATTTTATTTTGTTTGTCTTGCACAGGTTATGTCATCTGACTGCACAACTTCTGAAATACAGTATTTTTCTAAAGAAGGCATCTGATTTCTACTTTCTTGAAATTCATGAGGTAACTAAAAATCCTAATAAGCAAACTCAGCAACATTTGAAATTTTAATATTAAATCAATGGAATGAAACAGACATTACAATATGGCATATTCTCATTTTTTTTTTTTTTTTGTCTACTTCAACCCTCCCAAGCTCCATAGCTACAAATAATCAACTTCAGATTCTGAATCTAAAATTCTCCATCTGTCAAATTCTTCCTATTCACATTAATTTGAGCATTGCTGAAGTCTTTATTTTTATTTTATTGTTCAAACAAGCTAGCATATGTGGACTACTTTTACATTTGTTTTAGCTACATCAAACAATGAGGATGCATCTGATGAAGGTATTGCACTGTGAAAGTGCTTACAGTCCAGCTGGAGGCGAAGAGAGAATTTCTGTTCTATTTTTAGAGAGTAGAGTAGGCAGAGGCTGCTTCTAATGTGGAAGAGAGCCTCACATGGATGCAAACTGGTTTATTCATCAAACTGAAGTTTTTGATGAGAGCAATAAATAAATCTATTCACCCCTCATCTTCAGAGGATACCTGTGGTGCTCTGGGAAATGACTTCAATAATTGTATCCAGACTTTCTTGCTTCAACTAGCACATTGAATATTAGTCCCCATGGAACTTCTGCAATTACCAACTGTCATGTGAAAATTTCCATCGTTTTTCATGGGAAGAATAGAAAGAAAATGTATATAGCTGATTCGCTTAAACTGACAATTGACAGGCAGGTGAAAGTGAAATGAGTAGAATTTGGGCTCAGCTTATGGAATTATTTAAGGGGTGTAAGGATCAGGTGAATGCATAAAATTTATAAATATTGCCTCTCCCATCTCTTTTTACAAATCACATTTATCATTTAAAACCTGGAATAATCAGCAAGTGCAAGTCATTTATCAGAGGGTGTTCGCCATAGTATTTAGAATAAAAGAGATTTTTTAAAGAGTAAAACCCTTAAACTAATACTAGAAGGGCAATGCTCCATGAAGAGATTTTTGTTGTTATTATTGTTTTGTTTTGTTTCATTTTTGGAGGAGAGAGAGAAGCAAGATTTCCCTCTCTGTGCCTTGGGTAAGCTGCAGTGTAATTGCTTCAGGAGGCCAAAGTTATGTTTTAACTTGGCAATTTAGAACTTTGATAAAGTAAACCAAATCCCATCTCTTGTCAAATAGGTATAAGAAACACCATTTTCTGGTGACAGTTCCAGTTTCAGTTGACATATAAGTACAATTTGAACCTAAGATTTCCTGGGTACTGTGTCAGATATTCCCAGAAAACTGATCTGCTCCCACAGGGATTAAATACCTGAAATGATCTTGATTGTCTGTCTGTCTGTCAACTACCCTACCACTTTTTTTTTAATCTTCTAAATGTCCTGAAGGTTTTTTAAACTATATCTTGATTGATATTAAAACTCTTATGAAAAATAAATACTTATTAACAGTTTTCATATATATGAAATATGTATAATACTTAAACAAGCTGATCATGTTTAGGGATATATATATATGAATGACAGGGTTCAGAATTATTTACTTTTGCACCGAACTAACTTAACATCCTTACTCTCTAGATTTTGGTGATTCATTTGATTTCTCTGGATCTCTGTATCTTACATGAAAGATTGCATAGCAGCCAAGAGCAGGAGCTTGGAAGGAGATTAGTTTTGCTCACATTGGCCCCTTACTAATTGTGTAGCCATAGGGCAGATACTTAATTTCTCTCTATTTTGGACTCCACATATATAAAATGAAAATATAATATCAGTTTCATTACATAAGTGAATTTTACTTCTTTTAGAATTAGACATGTCAAAGATCCAGTAAGTTTGATATTTCCTGATCTGCCTGATCATGTTCAAGTTTACAGAACCCAAAATAAAAAAGGACATATGAAAATCAGCTTATTATACCCAACTTTGGGCAAGCAACTTCATATACAAAAGGCAAATATTAAGTTCGAATAACTCTAAAATTAAAGTCATACTTAAATAATAAGTCAATGACAGAGTGATTTCAGATTCAAGTTGTAGGTAACATGTAATTCCTCTTAAGTTTACATAATTACAAATAAACAGATATAGCTAAAACAAGTAAACTTATTATTAACTTATTACTGCATGTCATGAACTAATCGTTTTTTTGTTTAATCTAATAGATATGTTTTTCACTTTTGCTGATAGTCTTAAACAAAAAATACAGAAAAATGGAAAATCATGCCTGGAAATTTTATTTTTTGTTTTTATTAAACTTCTGTTTGTGTGTGTGCATGTGTGTATACATGTGTGTACATCTGTCTTTCCCTTCCTTCGATTTGGAGTTTTTTAAAAAAAATATTTCATACAAATCACAAACTACTTCTTGGTAATCTACAAAAAATTCAGTAAAATTATATATTTTTTTATATATTTATTTATTTTGGTGTTTACAACAGATTAATACCATAACATAATTTTAAGTAGGACTTTTGGAAAGTTAGACCATTTTATTTGAAATAGCAATCCAGAGGAAATAAAAGTAACAGCCTAACAACAGTATAACCATTTACCATAAAGGAAAGCAATGACCTAACAAGATAGTCCATTGCCTGTTTCTATCAATGAAACTTTCTTAATACTGCCTGCTGGGAGGCAGGTGAACTTACTGAGAAACAATTTACTTTGACTTTCCATGGAAAAATGTCATCAAATTGCAATATAACAAGCAAATCACACTTTAAAATCAGGGACAACATTATATTCTACATTTAATTCATCTTATATTTAATTAGCTAGCAATGCCTTTAGTGCAACTGTGCATTGTCCTTTTTCAGCATCTGAGCTGGCATATGAGCTGCTACCACTGCAGACAATAAAATGACACAGGAAGGCAATTCTGCCTCAATTGTCATTTTATCTCTGCTATAACATTGTTCAAATTCTCAATGATTATTTGGTAAAATATTATAATAACCTTGAAGACATTTATTAATTTTAAAGGTTAATAAAGATATGTTTAATACAAAGACATGAATTTTAAAGCATTAATTTCTCGTAATTTCAAGAGGTATAATATTAATACATTAATATATTATTATTTAAATATATAAAACACCAATTTTAGATATGTTTTTAAACCAGTAAAAATTGATACTTGAATAGTTTTGGAGCAATAATGTAAAAATACTGTTATATTTAAATTTAACACAGTATTACTGAAGACTACACAAAGCAAAAGACACTTTATTGCATGTCAATTTTCAAATAAAAATGAAATTAATATTCCTTGAAGAGTTTATTATGTTGTTGATTTTTCCTTGTTTTCTCACATTATTACTGTTGTTTTAAGTATTCTCATTTTCTAGGACTACATGTATTGAGCATAGGGAAAATAAAAATTAATTTGAAAGGTAATGGTAAGCCAGTGATTTTTTTTTTTACTCAAACATAAATACAAAATTACTTGAGCCATCCTCCACATGTTATATTTGACTCACTAAATCATCTCACCTTTTATTTTGCAAATTCAAAGGACTTGCAATGGCAATAAATATATTAATCAAGAATCAGTGACAAACATAAATTCAGAATTTTTATGGCTACATATCACAGATGAAATGACATAAAATCAGAATAAATTAAGTATTTTCAAAAGTCAATTATGTAAGGAAGTTTTCAATTTCTTCTTTCTTTTCCCTTCCTTCTTCCTTCCTTCATTCCTGGTATTGAACATTGAACTCTAGAGAACTCTACGGTTGAGTAACATTTCTAATTCTTTATTTTTTCATTTTGATATAGGGCCCTGCTGTGGCCAGAAACTTGTGATCCTTTTGTCTAAGCCCTCTGAGTTCCTGGGATTACAACTGTTTGCCTCCATGTCCTGCTCATGCAATTTTAATGCTGTGGGAGATGTTTATCTTTCATTTGGCTTTCTATCCTATGTTCATTGGGTCTATAATTAAATTTAATTCTTTTTATAATAAATATGTTTTCAAAACAACCATTATATGAAAAAGAGAAAGCAGCCCACAACCACTAATTCTAAACATCTCCAAAACTCAGTGTAGTGCCTGCCATATACAGCATCCAGCATATTTTAACTACACAATTATGATAATTTTCATATGGAAAAAAATATATCTTGATATGATAGAACAGAGTAAAAGTTTCTTGTCAGATGATTTAAACTTAAAAACTAATAAAGGAATAATAAAGGTGTGGCTAGGAACTCATACTTGGTTTAATTTCATAGATAGTTTCTTCTATTCAGTTATTTTTAACCATAATTCTCCATAATTGATTTTCATTAAGCTAATAACTTTATACATTTTTGTTAAGGTTATTGGGAAAATTTATGTGTAACACCTATAATGCATAGAATATGAAATACACAGATATATACTTCCTATTGTTGTAATGCAACTTTTGTATTTTCTAGCGTTCCCAACCATGAAAACAATATATTCTTGTTTAGAAAATATTTTCTTCCTTAACTCAGCAGGTTTATTGTTTACTTTCTTTACTATTAATTGATTTTTTTTAAAAAAAATTCTGATTAGTTTGTATTGTTTTATTATTGTGAATATATTTTATTATGTATCCATGTTGATTAATGTTAACACAAAGAAAATATGTTGATTTTCATGTATTTATATCGTTACTGTCTACTTTAAAAAATTTGCTGAGTCCTATCTTTCTTGTTTCCACATTTTTATTGATTCTTATTTTACTTTCAGGTGTTATTTTAGTGGTAAGGCTTTGGATAACAATATTAAATAAAATAATATATATATATATATATATATATATATATATATATATATATATATATATATATATATTAGCATCTTTATCCTCCTTAATGTAATGATAATGACATCCAAAGACAGATGTTTTCCATTGATTTTAGATATATTTTTTCATGCTGTAAAAACATTACTACTTGTGATTATTTTTTTTAAATCAGAAAAAATACATTTAAGGCTGGGAGGTTTAAATCTTTTGTGATATAAAAGAATTTGGGCTTTCTCTTCTTCTCTATATGATTCAAAATAGAATGGGGAAAAGAACATGCTCAATATTACTGATATTCTTTATGATCAGTATTAATGAGTGCATAGTTTATAGATGCAGAAATGCTAATTGTTGAATCAATACTTCAAAATCATTAGCTAGAATGACTATTTGCTCTATTAATCTATACTATTGACCAGGAACTGTGGTGTTATTCTGAAATTGCACAGATATGACATTTCTGCCACATTATAAGTAAGAGATCTATAGACAATTCCCTTATAAAATTAGAAAATGCTAAATTATCAATTAATGTATATCCATAATTCCTGAATTATATCAGAACTCTTCTATTGTGAAAATTATAAAATTTGTTTGTTGCATTGTATAATAAACCAGTGTTTTCAAGGATGTGTCATTTGGTTTACAAAGTGGCATTTGGTAATGTTTGGCTGTAGTTTTGCTTGTCATCGCAGTAAGTTATCATGTGCTCCTGAGCACAAGTCAGGGCATCCAAGGAGACTGGTGAACATACACAATGCATAGTCCAACCACTCCAAGAAAGGATAATCATAACCAAATATTGAGTGCCAATTTTCATTTTCTTTGATATAGAGAAAAATAAACTGTAATTTGAAGGACAACTTGTCTATTTTATTGGAAGACAGTATAAGAATTTTTGGTTGGTTTTGATCAAAGAACTTTTCATATTTTTTGTTTCTTTTTTAAGTATAAGAAAAAAATCAAAGAAGAATGATTTCTATAACTTTTTGTGTTCAAAACTACTTAAGATAAACTCTTCCATCAAATATATATGCCTTTTAGGACACAGAAAGCTTCAGCCACAATTGACTCCTATGTCCTGAGCTCTGGGTAATTGGCCTCTGAAGGAGGCATCACACCCACATGGTATAAACAGTTATTAAATTCACCATTATTTATTGTATTCTGTTACCACTTGCAGGAAATGTTTTATAGAATTTCACATAATACTTTACATCTGTGTTTTGCTCAGGTAAGATTTCATGGTTGGAAAGCATTATACAACAAACATTAAATCTTGTTTAAAATGAAGCCTTGGAAACACATAAAGGTTGGACAGAAGTCTTCAAATGCAATAAGCTGATTCACAGAGAGACATGACGGTTTGAATTATATTTAATAAACTGTTATAAGTGCTCAAGTGATGGAACCCAGATTCTGCATTGCCACTTATCAGGAATGTCTACTTAAATAGACTAATCACATATTCTGGTAGAGAATATGTATCAAAATGTAAGCTATGATGTTCAGAAAAGATGACATAAGTCAATCAGACAGTTGCTTATGAATTTCTGCTATTAAATTTTTGGCTGTCAAATTAAATTCAAACATTAATTACAATTCACAGTATCTGTAATAAAGGCTTCCTATTTTTTGACAACTACATTATATTTAATATAAAAGTTGATAGAAATAATTATTAAGATTATCTTTACTCCTTTTGGAAAATAACATATTATAAAAGGAAATCTTAGCAATTTGCTAAATATATCTGTCATATTCCTGAGAAGTAAATTTGTATATATTTTATAATATCAGTTGTTTTTCAGAAAACATTGTATGAATAACTATAATACACAAACATATTTACTCTGAATACTCTTTATAATTAACTATTTTACCCATGTATTAATTCTTCTTTTTAAAAAAATTGCCTGAAGCTACCTTCAGGAAACTCAAAGTTTTTGTGAACTTTCATACCTAATATCTCATTACTTAAAGCAATCAATCCATATTTTTTTTCATTGTCACTGAAGGACTAGATTGCCTGTAAAAGTTAGCTGAAAAATATTTTCTTAATGCGTAAGGACATTAGGTGTTAGGTTGTGTTTGTGTTTTTGTGTGTGTATGTGAGTGTGTGTGTGTGCATGTGTGTGTGTGGAGGTGAGAACTATGGAGAGATAGGCAGAATGATCAGTTATGGAAACCTTTCCCTAAGTGAATATCAAGCTCAAATTCCTACCAAAAGGCAAAGAGACCGTCAGAGTTATTAAATTGCTGTGGACATCTACCATACAGATATTTTTCACTTACCAATTATGACATCATTAGGTTCTCATCTTTCTGAGACCCTTAGCCCTTATTTTTCACTCCAATTTTCACTCCAATCCCACAGAGATGTAGACTGATTTCTACCTGCAAAAGCTGACCGTAATTTTTTTCAGGATGATGTTTATTTCCTGACAACTTCCACCTTCCCCAAGCCCTACCCCTTCCACTTTCCTGGTCCTATTACAATGCCACCCTCTGCTGGGGCATATGATATCACAGAGTCCACTTAACATTCAAGATTGTGAGTTAGACAAGCTGGAGAGTTACTGTCCTTTCATAACATAACAATGGAGAATGGAAACACACAGATAACTTTTTTTTGTCTCCATTCCGACAAATTTCTTGAGATACAGATTATACAAATCTCTCAAGACCTGGTTCTCTGAGACAAAGAATCTGACTATAAGTTTGAACAACTCTTATTTGTACCTGTTCTTGGTTTCATCACTAGTCTTCTCCTTTACTTTGGCTTGCCTGGAATTATACTCATTAATGTAATAGAAATACATTAACTTTGGTGATTAGGCTGTACTTTCTAGAAAACCGAAGTTAAAATGGTGCAAAAATAGACACTCAATGTGAGTAACAGAGCTTCCCCACACTGTTTTCTTAATGGCTAAACTCCTTTATATTCCCGCCAAGAATGCTTAAGTTCTTCTCTAAACACCCCTTGCTAACATTTTTGTTAATTATTATTATTATTATTATTATTATTATTATTATTATTATTATTAAGAGCCATTTTAAATGAGATGTACCTGTATGTCATGGTGATTTCAATTTTTCTTTCTCTAAGAATTAGTAATATTAACCATTTTTCATGTATTCACTGTCCATTTATATTTTCCTTTAAGAAATGTTTATTTAGGTCTGAATCATATTTTTAAATTGTAATTTTTATTTGATAGTGTTTCTAATAAATTCTTTATTAACCTCTTGCCGTAAGTATAGTTTGCAAATATTTTCTTCCATCTGTAGGAAGTCTCTTCTCTGTCGGTTGTTTCTTTTGCTGTATAAAAACTTATTTGTTTGGTTTTAAATATTACATTTTCCATTTCTAACCTGAGACTCTTTGTGATTTTAAATATATTTTTTCTTTTCTCTTTCTAAATTTCAATTCTGTTTTTCAAATCATGAAACATAAGATACATTTCTATATTAGCTATAATGATCAGGTCAAAATTTTAAGCATTTATTTATTTGATAATATGTAGTATTTTGTAACTACATATTATTATCATTTTAAAATTATTTTTGTTATTTGCAATGAGTTCATAATAGTTAGAGTTTAGTATAAGGACTGAAGTTTGATATTTAAGTAACATATTGTGTTTCCATGTGCTTTTTTCCTGAGAGTTATTCCAATGTAGGACCATAGTAATTGAATTATTTCCATAAGTATTTTCAGACCAAGATAGGTAGACCCATCTGACCAATGTCTTCAGTTGTCAAGATACCTAAAGGCAGCCCTAAAATTATTATTTTTTACTATAGATATTTTTCACTTTATTCATATTAATGTCAAGGAATTTGATGTAATTTTTTTTCTCTTTCTTTTTTTCTGTTCTTTTTTTCTGGCAGAAAACTTATATGTGGAAGAATATGATTATTTATTTCATGATTGTTTTAAATTTTTGGTGAGATTTAATGGATAATTTCAACTTAATATAGAGTTTATTTTTATTGTTTGTTCTGGAAACTTATACAGCACTCAATAAAGGAATGTGAACATTTATCAAGGAATATCAGAGATCAAGGAGAAAAGCCTGCTTCACAATAATAGTGTTCCAACTCTCATTGTTTTGGCTTCTGAAGCTACATTCTTCCAAATGTACAATTTTTTGAAACATTTATTTTTGCATTTTTCTGGTTTGTTTAAGTAGCATCTCCACAATGCTAGCACGCAATATTCTGCTTATCTTGAAACTATTAACACAGTGTCTGGCTGGTGGCATAAGATGAATTGAGGTCAATAAGTCCAGATTATTTTCAAAATAATCATTAGATACCAAAGATAAATTATATGCTGACATTTTGATATACAAACGTATTGATAAAAGTAGAAGTAGAAAAATAAATTAGACCTATATAAAAAAATAAATGAGGGACTGGAGTTGTGGTGCAGTGGTAGAACGCTCCCATAGCACATGCGAAGTTTGATCCTTAGTCCACATAAAAAATAAATAAATAAAATAAAGGTACAAAAATATAAATACATAATATTTAAAACCATAAGGTTATATAATATTGCAGGCAGATCGTATAGATATGAAAACAAAGAGATGCAAAGTTGTACTCTGGTGTACCCCATATGTAGAATTTAGAGAAGAGGGAACTCTAAGAATTCCAATTGCAACTGGGAACAATAGAGTTGAACAGAGCAACATGAACTATTTCAAGATTCCAAATGAATAATTAAGTGAAAATAATGGTAGTTAAGTTTTAGAGAATATTTCAACATATAGAGATTGAAAACTGGACCAAGCTACCTTAGATAGTTCACATGACTACAAAAAATTAAGTTGCTGTTTTACATGTGCAATTTTTAAACATAAATAGCATTACATTTTTGACTGAGCTGTGAATCATAATGTCAATGTTGACAATGAAACTATGTTTTTTGTCATCATATAAACTAAATTAGAAAAGAATTTCAACTGTCAGTTGATTAGAGCAAAGGACTCCAATGGACTGGGTTGAAAGCTTCATCCATAATTCATTCTTTATGAAGTGTGGAAGTGTATGTCTCTGGGATTGCTTATTTACTGAATATGAAATTATAGTAAGTTCAGAAAAATATTCAAATAAATGATTATATACGTAATTATAATTATATATGTAATTTTAAAAACACTAGTAAAAGGCCAAAGAACAAAAAAATCTAGACAGTGTAAAAGCAGAAATAATTTTTGGTTTGGTGTATTTACAAAAATTATAAGTAGTACTGGTTCCTTACAAAAGACCTTATTAGTAACCACCATGGTTACTATAAGTAATCACCAATGTGAGTGAAGACACACACAAAAAAAAGTACAATAACATTCATTAGTATCAAATGTTACTATAAACTGCCTAACAATAAGAAAGTATTTATTCATTTGATTTGTGAATTGTGGCTTTATTTTATGGGAATTGATATTGTTATTTCTACATTGCTCCATTTGCTGTTTCTTAAGGTTGATTTAACAGATCTCAGGTATTTCAGCAGTATTATTCCAAAGAACTTGTATTTGGGACAAGTCACTGCTTTTTCAATGTACCATGTCCTTTCATTCTGATTTAGTTTTCGCAAGGTAAATCTTCTTGCTGTATTGCCTATGAATTGCTAGGATTTATTCATCCAATGAAAGTAGAAATGTAAAGTTCTCAGAAAAGAAAAAAAAAAGGAAAACCTTTGGATTGCTGATGTTCTGTAATCCTTACCTGCATTTTTCCTCAGAGATAGTTACAATAGATGTGAGAATGTCACATAAGTAGGCAAGTTTAGTTAAGGAATTCAAATTATTTTTCTTTGTATTACATAATTAGTTCAAAGCAATGAAGTCCTTTTTTGTGTTTTGTATTATTTTCCAGTTTTGAGGTGGGAGAGTTTTCCACAATCTAAAATAAAACTGAAAGAATTAGAAATAGTGAACACTCATTGATATCAAATGTAGAGGGTATAAAGTAGAATTGTTACAATTTTGACATATTTAATGGGTTAATATAAAAAAATCACAAATCTGAATGTATTTGAAGATGAAATACGTTAGTCATTATTACCTCTCTTTATATTTTAATGAATTTTTTCTTCTTCAAAACTTTGTATACATGAATATTTATTTTATCACAGATTATTCAATAATCTATAGTCTGTATTCTAAAACTCTGTAAAATGTTTTGTAGATTTGATTACTATTGTTAAATTTTTCCTTGTTGCTGGTTAGTTATACTAATTCTATTTTCTCAGTATTTTATGTTGATATCATAATAAACATTTGTGTTTTATTTTTCAATGCTGGGGATCAACCCAGGACCAAATGCATGCTAGGCAAGCACTCTTCCACTAAGTTATACCTCTAGCACAACATTTGTGTTTTGAGCACAATTTTAGGATATGTCTTTGCATAATTTCCTAGTTACATGACTCTTTCACTAAATTTAAGCATGCAAAAACACTACAAATATAAATGGCCTGATTCATTTTTTAAACAGTTTCATTGAAATAAAAATTAATATATTATGTAATTCATTAATTTAGAGTTTCTCTAATTCAGTTTTATTTAGTGTATTACACTGTTAATTCTTAAGGGATGATATAATATATACTGTATAAAATTTGCCTTTTTAATCATTTTAAGTATACAATTAAGTGGCATTAATAACAATTACATTGTTGGGAAACCATTGCCACTTCTATTTTCAAAAGCTTTCAATCACAATAAATAGAAATTTTGTGACTATTAACACCCCATTCCTTCCTTTTTGCAGCCACATGTAGCCTTTGTAAGCTACTTTCCATGAATTTATTTAATCTAAACATTTCATGTAAATAGAATCATATAATTTTTATCAACATAGATCTGCATTATTTTACCTAGCTTTAGGAGTTCATTCACAATGCAATGCAGCACAAATCAATATTATTCTTCCTTATGGCAGAATAATATTTAGTGATTCACACACACACACACACACAGAGACTATGCACAAACAACATTCGATTTATCTATTGATGGACACTTGGATTATTTCTCCCTTTTGGCTATTGTGAATAATGCTGTAATAAACATTCATACAAAATATTTGTCTGAATCCCTGTTGTTATGCGCTAAATTGTTTTTCTGCAAAATTAATGTCTTAACCCCTAGTTATTCAGAATGTGGCTGTTTGGAAATAGTTCTTTAGAGACTAAATTAGGTATTTCAATCAACCCTAATCCATTATGATTGTGGCCTTATAAAAAGAGATTAGGGTTGAGGTTAGGGTCAGAAACCCTGTGGCTAATAGAAGAAAATGTAGGCCCAAATCTTCATCATGTCAACTGAGGAACTGAATTCCTTAATAAGACTCCTAAAGTCAAGCACTAAAATCTAGAATCAATAAATGGGATTGATTCAAACTACAAAGCTTCTTCTCAGCAAAGGAAACAATCAATAACATCAAAAGAGAGCATATATAATGGAAGAAAATCTTTACCATATGTGCCTCTGTTAGAGGTACTAATCAGATACATCTGTTAATCTCCAGGATGTATAATGAACTCAATAAACTTAACACCAAAAAAAAAAATAATAATAATAACCCAATCAATAAATGGGCTAAGGAACTGAATAGACACTTCACACAAGAAAAACTGCAATCAATCAAAAAACATTAAAAAATGTTTAGCATCTCTAGCAATTAGTGAAATACTGATTTTTCATCTCACACCAATTAGAATGCCAATTATTAATAATACAAATAATAATAAATTTTGGCAAGGATATGGGGAAAAATGTACACTCTTGCATTGCTGGTAGGACTGCAAATTGGTGCAACCATATGGAAAGCAGTATGGAGATTCCTCAGAAAATTTGAATGGAAGACCACCATTTGACTGAGCTATCCCACTCCTTAGTTTATACCCAAAGGACTTAAAATCAGCATATTACAGTGATACAGCCACATCAATGTTTATAGCAGTGCAATTCACAGTAGCTCAACAATAAAATAAACCTAAATGCCCTTCAACAGATGAATGGATAAAGAAATTGTGGTATATATACACAATGGGATATTACTGAGCCTTAAAGAAGAATAAAAATATAGCATTTGCAGGTAAATGGGTGGAACTGGAGAATTTCATGCTAAGTTAAATAAGCCAGTTATAAAAACCAAAGGCTGAATATTTTCTCTAATAATTGGATGCTGATACATAATGGGGAAAGGGGCTTTGGAAGAATGGAAATACTTTGGATTTTGCAGAGGGGAGTGTGGGTAGGAGTTGGGATGGGGAGTGGGAAGGTTGGGGAATGAGAAGGACATTGTTACCCTATGTACATGTATGATTGCACAGCCAGTGTGACTCTGCATTGTGTATAGCCAGAGGAATGAGAAGTTGTGTTCCATTTGTGTACAATGTATCAAAATTCATTCAGCTGCCATGTAATAACTAATTAGAATAAATAAAATAAATTAAATGAAAATTAAAAACAAACAGACAAAAAACAGAAAAAAAGAAAAACAGAGATTATGGAAAACAGAGGGAAGACTGTGCAGACAGGGAAGGAGTGCCATGTAAAACTAATGGCAGAGTATTCACAATTTGATTTTATCTTCTAGTCTCCAGTAGTATAAAATAATAGATTTCTAATGTTTAAGCCATATGCTGTGTGTCACTGTTTTATGAAAGGTCAAGCAAACTAACTTAGCCACTTCATTTTTTTGAATTTATACTTAACAGTAAAAACTCTGAGTACTATAATAATTTATGCTTAGATTTTGGGGAAGTGATAAATTTTATTAGAAATATTTGTTTCTTACCTCATCAAGATTTTGAGCTATGTACTTGAAAGTAAGTTGAATATAACATAATCCCCTTATTTTCATAGAACTCACTCTTTAAAAGATCAGAAAACCTGGATGCAGTGGTAGAGATATTTGGAAGATACTTAGGTTAAATTCATTATGCCCTTGACAACATTGAATGACTCCCCTTTAATCAGTTTTAAATTAATAGATGAATATAAATTTCCTTAAATTGGAATACAATATAAAATACAAAAAATAATAGCAACAAATTCCTTCTTTTTAGACATTCTCCTATAATACAAAGGTGTATATTTTCCCTTCAAAGAGTAAATTCTATTTCTCTACACCTTGAATCTGTCTTGATCATGTTACTTTCTTTAAAAGTACTCATACACTAGGTGCACTCTTTGTAGTTGATCCCTATGACTGCCCTATAAGCAAATATAATTTAAACTGCTGGAAAATGAAAAGCCATATGGAGAGCTAAAGCAACCAGCAGAGATCTAGCCAATTATCAATGTGTGTGTGAGCCCATCCAGAAGCATCCAGATACCAGTCAATATGTTCTATAATTTGAAATAATTTTTTCAAATAATTTTTCAATAATTTACCATTTTGATATTTTTTCTTGTGCCTAAGATTTAATATCATTGTGATGTGCTATATTCATTTGTTTGCCTTGGTGAATATATATCTCTTGATTCAACCTTGGAAAAATTATGCTATGGTCAGAAAAGGCTGAAAGATTTATGAATCTCTGGACCATGCCCTTTACCTCCCCTGTCTCAGAGGTCATTGTCCTATACAGCTTGATGTTCACTGTGGGAAAACCATTGATATGCATATTATATCTAGTTTTTTTCAGTTGTTTAAGGCAAGAGCATAAATCACTCCATCCATCTGGAAGTGGAATTTTCAGGTTATGTAAGTATACGCAGTTGATATGTCAGCCAAAATAGAATTCAGAGGAAAAACTGCTTACGGAAATGAAGAGAAACGTTTTGTAATAAATAGTAAAAGAATCAATTAATCTATAAGACATACAAGCTTAACTGTGTATGATTTTAATTGCAAAGCTTCAAAATATGTAAACAATACTTACCTAAAGAAAGCACAGACAAATCAGTACACTAAAGAGAACTAACATCCTTCTATCTTTAATTCATGGACTAAATACACCCAAATATAATTGTCATTAAGTAAGTGGAAGAATTGACAAAAGCAGAAATAAATGTTTGACATTTACAATCAAATATTTCCCAAACACACATTGTCAAGTGAAGATGGCTCATACATTAAACCTTAATGTATTTGAAAATTTGAATTCAGAGTACATTTTCTAGTCACAAGTATAAATCAACCACAAAAATTAGAAAAGCACATTTGTTTAGGAAATAAGTGAAACATTTCTGTACATTCTGTTGCAATGTCATTTCTTAAAATACTGATATTGATATACTGATATTTTAGCTTCTTTCGTGTGATTAATCTTACTTTATGTCAAAAAGAGAGATTAATCTCTTCAAAGAATAAATTTCATCTTGATTTTTTTCCTTTTCTTAATTTCTACTTCTATCCTCATTTTTTTAGTCATTTTTCTTTGTTCTTTAGTTTTAATGTAACTCCTTTTATTTTCTTATTGTGAATGCTTTGTTGATTTTGCACCTCCTGCTTTTTTAGTAAGTATGTGTTTTGGTCAGCTTTATTTATCTATATCTATCTATCTATCTATCTATCTATCTATCTATTTATTTTTGCTTCTGTGACCAAAAGATCTGACAAGCACAATTTTAGAGGAGGAAAAGTTTATTTGGGGGCTTCCAGTTGGTTTCAGAGTTCTTAGTCCAGAGATGGCAGTTTCCTTTGCTCTGGGCTCAAGGTGTGGCAGGACATCAGAGTGTGGTGGAAGAAAATAGCTCAGGACATCAATCAAGAATCAGAGGGATAGAGAGATTTCTGTCCACCTGAGAGGAAATATATACCCCAAAGGAAAATTTCCAATGACCCACATTCTACAGTCATACTCTACTGGCCTCTGGTTACTACACAGCTAATCCATTCAACTGGATTAATGCACAGATTAGATTAAAGCTCTCATGACCCCATCATTTAACCTCTGAATTTTCTTATATTGTCTCACAATATAAGGCTTTTAGGGGATACCTCACATCTAAACCAAAACAGTACAAGAAACCATACTTTATTTTATAAATTACTTTGTTTACATCTCAAAAGTTTTGACATTTTTTAGTATTATTTTCCTTTACATCAAAATATATTCTAATTTCCATGGGGGTTTCTCTTTTATTCATGGGTCTATAGAAATGTAAGGGCATGCAAGTTGAAGATAATTATTGGTACTAATGACTGACTAATTATTCTCAACATTTTTTTGAATCTGAAATTAATCTAAAATGTTATTTTTAAGTTAAATAAAGCTTTAACTCAATTTCTATAACATTTATTTTAGAAACACAGTATGTTTCAACATTATAAATGTATTTAAATATGTTAAAGACTAAAGAAGAAATATTCAATTATGTTTATAATTTAAAAATATAAACTGAAATTAAATATTTAATATTTTAAAAATAAACTTTAACAATAAGAAGAACTAAATACCCAACTGATAGAAATAGAGTACTTGTTTATACAGGAAATATCTATAAGAAACATAGTCAATATCAGGTTTGTAGTGAACTATTAGGATAGATTTAAATTCAGGATCTAGATTAGAGTACTGGTTATTATAACTACCAATAAAGGTTAAATTTGAGGTAACTATCAGATATTATTCAATTAATTTTAATAAAATTTTAATTTTAATAATTTTAGACTACATAATTTGTAAAAGGGTTAGAAAGTGTGAGTTTATTTTTGGCTTATATTGAATATGTGGTCAATTATATTTCTGTTTTTTTCTTCACAAGACTACTTTTGTACTTTCAACATAATTGAATATGTTTAACATCCTCATAACTTAGAAGAATATATCTAAATACCTTTTATATGATTTCTATCATTAAAATAGTTTAATGATCAAATACAGAAATGAAAAAATGCAATTGATTTTTTGTCAAATATATTACTCTGCACCAAGACAGCAAGTGAGTGATGTGAATTGTAAACCAACTATCTGCCATATTTAACGTTTTTGTAACAAACTGCTTTCCTTCATCTTAATATTAGCAAAAAATTGTGTGTGCAGTCATAAGATGATTTTCAGGGCTGCTTGGTTTCCTTCAAGATGAAATTTTATGATCAGTTTTTTTTGTTTCCTTTGTGATTTACTTATTTAGAAGGAATTTAGTGAATAATTTCTATGAGCATTCCTTTGTACTGAAATTGGAGACTTAAAAATAATTGTAAAATATGTCCCTTTCTGGGAATAATTTTCAATATTATTCATAAATTTAAAAATAGACTTATAAGGACTATACTACAATAGAAACATAATGTGAATCTGATCTTGAACTACATTTTGAAAATAAGTAAATTATTAAAAGAAAAAGTAAATTATTAAATAATTAAGTAAAATAAGAAAATAAGTAAATATGTCAAAAAACATAGAAAGACAATTTGAAATTAGATATCCAAATTAATGTTTTTTACCAAATATCATTCTTCTGTTTTAATTCCATTAATTTGATATTAGCCCAAGAGAAAATCATAACATCACCTTATAATTGAAAATATGTACTTACAGAACTTAGTGGCTTTATAAATTCAGAAGCTGATGTCTGTATTTATTTAAAAAAAATGCATGTTTTATCTTTAGTTTCTCTGATGGATCATTCTTCTATTTAGAAAAATTCATTGAGTATCTATGCATAGACAATTGAGAAAAGCCATGAATGAGAAAATTACTCTTTTACAGAATCTACATTTTAGCAAAAAGAATAATTCAGGTACAAATCAAATAATGTGTTTTTTACCATTGAAGTTACCAGGCACATTAAAGGTTCATAGTTGTTTGCCTAGATATGGGTTTGATAGGCCAATATAAACACTATAAATATCATAAGGTTTTTGGTTTGCAAACAATTAGAAGGACCAATCCCGGACTCAGAAAAATATGTAAAAAGATTTTCTAAGGACTGGGATGTAGCTGAGTGGCAGAAACTATTTCCTTGCATCTATGAGGTCTTGGGTTCCTTGCCTAGCATCAACACAAGAAAAACAAAAATATTTTTTTCCAGAACTTTAAGCAGGAGTTGATGGCAACATTAAATAACAAGTTTGAGATGGGGATGGGAATTGTGCAAAGACTAGAAAAATATTTAAGAGAGGCACTCTTCCTGTATTTATTCTTAAGAGAAACAGTTTTTTTTAAGGTATAAATGATTTTCAGATTTCTTGCTTTTACTTCTATTATCCTTGTCCTGATATTTGCTTTGATTACCAGCTAAAGACAAAAGATAGAAGTGGAAAACTATGTTCTTGGGCCAAATTTACCTAGTCATGTGTTTTTGCAAATAAATTTTATTTGCACAAGTCATATCCATTATCAGAATTGAGTAGTTGTACCTGAACTATATTTTCCTCAAAGCCTAAAATGTGTATAATCTAGCCCTTTACAGAAAATGTTTATTGGCTTTGGATTAAACCAAAACAACAGAATTCATCCTTGTTCTATTTGATCTTAGATAGTCAGATGGTTTATCAGCACTCTACTTCTTTATCTTCCAGTTTTGCCTCCCTGGGGGCTACTACTCCATTAAGCTTAGCAGTTTTCTGCACTATAATAGCAAGATCTTTCTACCAATTACAAATTGAATCTGAGGAGAGAAAACATTTCCAAAAAAGTTTAGACAGATTCATTGAAGTCATTTTCTCTATCCAGATCTGTATCTTGTGCCATTATGGAGTCATTAATAGGATAAGGACCAAAACTCACCTGGACTGTAAATCAGGATTTGAAGCTCCCAAAAGAAAATTTTGACACTGGTAGCACTCATGCCAGTAAATAAAGTAAACAGATGTTCATCCAGGTAGGTGGTGCACACCTATAATCCCAGCAATTTGGCGGGAGGGAGGGGCTAAGGTAGAAGGGTGACAAGTTCAAGGTCAGCCTCAGCAAATTAGTGAGACCCTCCATAATTTGTTGACACTGTATCAAACAAACAAATAAACAAAGACTAGGGCTTTAATTAAGGGATAAAGTGCCCATAGGTTCAATCTGCAGTACCAAAAACAAAGACCACAACAAAAAGTTAACAGATGCCAGCATTTTGGGAATGCAAGATGTAAGAGAGAAAGAAAAAAAAAGTCAGCTTCTGTCATATTGAGATAAAGGAAAAAAATCAATAGTTAAAAAAAAGTAACTCAAGTAATGCACACTATGAGGTAGACAGAGTTTTGATGTTTGAAAAACTTTAACTATGTTGACATGATTACCTCTGGCAATGTTGATGTGTAGAAGATATCAATACTTCCTTTATTAGATTAGAATATTGTGGCAGATTGAAAATAATAGTTTTCAAATGCTATTTACTTGCTATTTGATAGACACTTTACTGAGCGAATAATACTATTTATTGATATTTTTTGTTCCTGTGAATGCATTAATTATTAAAGAATCACTTTTCTAAGCATTGAATTCTTAACTATGTACAAAAAACCAAAGTCCCTACCTTCTTGGAAATTACACTACCCTGACAATTATAAAAATGTAAGAAAACGTGTGCTTTCAAAACTCATATAACATAAGCAAAATATGAGAGATTGCCTTCCATTTATGTAAATGCTGCATGTTTATCTCAACTCTATGCATAATTTATCTGTGAATTAATATAATACCAAATATTCCTGTTTTATGAGTGTTAGTATAATTTTCAAGGAAGGAAAGAGAAATGTAGAATTTCATTTTCTGTAAAATCTTTCATATGTTTAAAGAAAATTGGAACTTTGTGGTTTCAGAAAAGGAAAGCTAAATGTGTTTGACTAAATAAGTGTAAATGACAAATTCATTGAGGGAGCATGTAAGGGGAAGATCACGATTACAACAAATTATTAATGAGTTGTTGAAAAATGAAAAACACTCTATTCAATCCACCTTTAAATGAGCTGGTGGTTTTATGTGTCTATTTTACAACTGTAGAAATCCTAGCAGTCACTTGGCTAGTAGAACACTATACACTGTAAAAGCAGGATTAGAATCCCCATGGATACAGCTAGAACAGCAAAATTCTCTTCACTACACCAGGTGCCTCCACAGAACCCCACTGTTGACATGGATGCCAACTGTTCTCTTGTCTCCAATATGAGAATATCTGAGACTTTGCCATTGACTCAAGAAAGTTGAAAGCAACTATTTCCTGATATTGACAGAGATGGCAGCATGACTGCAAACTTTGTACATAATTGTAAGAAAGAATAAAAGATTTTTGGACTCACTGTTTTATTTCTTTAATCCCACAGCACATGGTATGAATTCAGGCAGTAGGTGGTTTTGTCCTTTGACTGTTTAAGCAAAGCTGTTAAGATGAGCTTTTCTACCTTAAGCACCTGAACATTAGTTGCAGGAGTCCTTTTTTCCTTTAAACAGATTATGGAGCAGACAATTTTCTTTTCTTTTTTTTTCTTTAGAAAATGGTTAGAGAGTAGGTCTCACCTGTGACAGAAAGATAGGTCAACTTTCTTAATGTCTTTGAATGTGAGCAAATTAAAATTCTCAGTTATGGAAATCACAGGCACAAGAATAGCCTTCTTGTTTATTTTGCATCATATTTATATTATATTATTTTAAATGTCATAATGAAGCTAAATATAGAAATACATAATAGCAGTGTTTTAGTAATAATTATAGAGAAATGTAGTAAAAAATGTATATGATTTTAGATGAAATAGCAATTTTCTTACTTTTAAAAATTTGGGAAATTTTCATTAATCTAGATGAAATTTATTTTCCATTGATATAAACTTACATTATAATTAAGTAATAAAATGAGTCTTGCAGATTTTATGAATGTATATATTACTTTCTGGTAATTCAACATTTAATCTCAACTGTATTGTCAGATTAGTTTTTCTGTTGATCATCTTAATAATATTCAGAATTTACACATATAAAATCCAGTAGAATTCTAAGTATATCAATATTCTCAGAGAGAGTACTAAAGAGGAACTTAATAACAATAATGATAACATTCATGGAAAACATTGTTTACATTATTTTTTAATTACAAAAGCACAGTGATGTTTTCTTTTACATTGAATAATCTAAATAATTGCTTAAAATCTTCTATTTCCTTAAACTAGATTCTTAAAACCTTTGTGATAGGTGGCAGTCAAGGGTATACAAATCTGTTAAAATCCTTTTCCAGGAAGTTGCTTGTATAACATGCCTATTATTGTTCTCATTTACAATCTCATTCAGACAGAGTTATATACAAGCATATGTTGAACAAAATATAACATGGTATTATTTTCTTATCCAAAAAAAGATAAATCTGTGTTCCACTTGAGGTACTCTCAATTGCAGTGTCTCATAAAATTGTTAATATTTAGATGTAGGTACAGGTACAGATATAGATATAAGTATAGGTATGTACAGATAACAGTATACTTTCTCCAAAGAGGTTTCAGTTCTTGGCATCTTAAACACAAAGGATTATAAATGTAAATGGTGCATAAGAATAATCGTAGTCTGCTGAAAGTTCATAAATCATAATTACTTTGGTGAATGATTTTTATAAAGAATAATTGAAATATTATTTGATTAGTGGTACCATTTAATGCTCAAAAATTGTATTTTCTACTAATCACCAAACATATTTCCTATTGTTTTTTAGGGGGACTGACTTTTCAATTTAGGGTACTATCATTTTTAACAGAGATTAACATCAAAGATAGTCTTCCTGGAGGGTCATTTTACTAGAAAATTTGAAGACAGTGTCATTTATATTAAGTTAAAGTTAGTTTAGAGGAAAATGCAATAACTGTTGAAGAAATACTTTATTTTAGTGTCCACTTTATGTTTCTCCAGTGTATGTATGTGAATGTTTGAGAAACACTTGTTACAAAGAAGAATCTTCTGTTATTTTCTTCTATCTTCACAAGACAATGAATTATTAACATTGTTTTAAAAATGTTTATCTGCTATTCCTGAAATAACATCATAATATCTTCTCCACTAAAAGTTCTTATCTTCATTTTCAACATAAAATTATATATATAATCACTTTTACTCTATATAAAAATTTTAGAGTTTGCTTACAATTTTTTACATTCTAGATACAAAATAATGTAACCATGAAGCAAATTGTAAAAATAATTTCTTCCTAAATGGAAAAGGTTAAAAATCTGTGTGACTTATGTAGGTAGGCCAGACTTCCGGTACCTTGATATGGATGAATTAATCAACAATGACAAATTTATATTTTGTATGTTTGAATTTTATTAATTTGCATAATGAAGGGAACTTCAGCTCGTTGTAATCCATGAGGAATCAATCACTTCATATACAGTGTTCACTTCCCAGCTTTGGAACCATAGTGCCTGGAAATAATAAAGTAGTTCCCAGAATTTCAGTGTTAATTACATTGTAGTACATCATGGAGTCACTTGTTGGGGGGGGGGAATTTTTATATATTTGTATTACATTGCTATCCAGTATTAATACAGTATAAATTGAATAAGAAATTATTTTTCCAAGTTTGATTTTTAGTATTGTTCTCACTAAGCTCTGTCAGAAACATTTATTTGATACTTTTAAAATCTATGCTCAGAAATCACTCAGCCTAATAAACATGTTAAAATTATTTTGGATCTAGTCTACTGTAATTGCTATTGTGAAACTTTGTCCAGATTTCCTCTTCAGGATTTCCAATGCACTTATTTTTCCAATTTATGAAAATCTCAGGGCTGAGACCATTCACAACTCCATTACTCTATTGAGAATTGCATGTATTCACCAAGATCTGTATAGTTCAAGATTATGCCCTTGCCTGAAAGCATCCTGAAATCAATTGTTGTCCAAAGGTGAAATAGTACAATGGACCTCTTATATCATGATTTCCAACAATGCTGGAGTTCCATTCCAATTCCAGAGTTCCTCATAGAATCATGTAAATTCTCTATTGTCATCACATTTTTGGTCAGCTTGTCCCTCTGCCTAATCCTGAATTTTTCATTTCTTTAAAATCGTATACCCCAAGGACACTCTACAACACCAAATTTCCCTGTAATTTCTCATTTTATTGTATATTCCAGGAAATCCATGTAACACAGTTATTCTTGGTCTTAAAAAACCACCTCTATTATACACATGTAGTGCTGAATCTCTTGCTGATGTATTGAATATTCATAAAAGTGTATGAAATATTTGTCTACTATAAATATTGTCATTTCAAGAAATCCTCAAAATTGTCTTATAAAACATCATTTTACAACTAATGTTGATAAATATTTAATATCAGTTTTTCAGTCTTTTGAATATCAAACTCTAAATAAATCTTCCATTCTGCTTGTATGTAAATACTATTGTATATTGTCAGAATCAATAATTTATATTGTCATTCAAAGTAAAATATATCAAGATAAATATGTCCTTTGAAACAAATCATCTACTACTCTAATTTTACTATTACACCTATGTAGATATTATTATTATTATTAACAGAAACAGTAAGAGAAACATAAAATAATATTTATTCCTGTTGCATGTAAACTAAGAGTTTTAGGTAGTTTTCCTCTTTAGTTATCAACCAAATTTTGTGAATAATTATTTTTTATTGACAAATATTTTTATCAAATCCTCATGGTAAATTACAGATGAAATTATCAACCAAAAACTTATCTGTAGAAAGGTTAAGTAAATGACAAATGCCATAAAAGAAATAAATAACATAAGAAGATATTAAACCCAGATTATGGGGCTCCAAAACCCAGAGACATACTACCTACAATTTCACAGTAGAAAGAAGCTAATAGTTTAGAATTTATTTATGGACTCAATTATACCAGAAAATAAAATAATTAAAATTTAGAAGAAGGAGGAAATTAGGACAAGATGGAAGAAGAAGAGGAAGAGGAAGTGAAGGTAGAAGAGAAAGATATTACAGCTCAGTACCTGATCTAGAGTTTATAGGGAAAGCTCGGTTGTATCACTCTACTGCCTAAGCCCAGAAGGATCTCTTATGTTCATAATGATGTTCTCAAGAACCCAAGAAAATCCTTGGGGAGAAAATAGGGTAGGATACCAAGGCAACAGAAATGTCTGTTTTTTAGTAGGTACTAATGGATTTAAGAAAACACCTCTTTTTATGAGACATAATCTTTATGTATAAATATTACTCTCCCCCTTTATCTCTACATCTTACCCTTCCTATCACAAGGATCTTAACTTTCATCTCTCTCTCTCTCTCTCTCTCTCTCTCTCTCTCTCTGTGTGTGTGTGTGTGTGTGTGTGTGTGTGTGTGTGTCTTACTCCCTCTCTCTGTCATTTTCCATGTTCAGTACTACTGAAAGAATATAAAATGAAAATAAGCACTGGAGCTTAATAGTTTTTGTTCACATTGATTATCACCACATTATAAACTGC
Organism: Marmota flaviventris; assembly: GCF_047511675.1. NCBI lineage: Eukaryota > Metazoa > Chordata > Mammalia > Rodentia > Sciuridae > Marmota > Marmota flaviventris. The sequence goes on along the minus strand of NC_092504.1, from coordinate 46,159,619 downwards.
CTGGTTAAAATTCAGTGGCTTAAAATGGAAATAATTTATCTTGTTCATGAAACTGCATTTCAGGCAGGGCTTAGTGTGACGGTTTTTCTCTGTATCAAACAGGTTGGTGGAGGAAATCAGTTGGGACTGGAGGTGTTTATTTTGAAGATGTGCACATAAATGATTTGTCAAGTCTATGGACGGGTATCTAAACCATGACTATCATTCAGAACCTGTGGAATATCTCCAAATAGGAATCTCTACAGAATTTTTTAATGGTTAAATCCAAAAAGTAAATGTTCCATAAGACAGGAAATAAAAGATGCCAGTCTCTTAAAACCTGGAACCAGAAATTGACATAGCATCATACTTACCATATTTCAGTGATCAGAGCAATCGCAGAGGCTGAGTGGTCTCTTTATGATTCGAAATCAAAATTATTAATGTGACAAAGGTAAAATAAATGTGACTATAATTAGCCCAGTACAGCCTTGTAGTACAGGGTGAAATCTTTAGTGAAAGACATGTACTGTTAAGATCTTATGCAAACTTGAGGAAACAAATGCCTCTCTGTTTCTCTTTCTCTCTGACTTAGGCTCATCCTCCCACCCAACAGCTCTTATTTAATTTCGTGATAAAATACATAGAAACAATATTAGAAGTTTGGGGTAAATAAATTAAGTAGACTATTTTCTCTATATCTAAACCCAGAAATGCAAAAATAAGACTTCAACCTCCTACTCAGGCAACCAAAATCACAGAACCAAACTATATTAATTTGGACCCCATAGCTATAATGCTCAATTTTAGTATTCCACTTAGAGAAAGTGTTATGATTGCAAAGGCCCTCAGGAAAGAAATAACAGAAGCAAATTAAATGTATTTGAATGAAAAATATTTTAAACTTTATATTTAATGACTTAATGGAGCACAAATTCTATGGTTCACCATGTGCCTTTCATTTCTGAATGTGTGCACCTGGTCCCTCATCACCTGCCTGATCCCTGGATGCATGCAAGTTCTCTTTATGTCACTATACTATAATGGTTACCATCTAAGTAGTCACAAGAGGTACATGGTATCTTCTCCATCCATAAAACACTTGGAAACTCCATGACAGAAGTCACAGAGTCAGACATTCTGGTCTTGTGTTTCCTTCCTACCAGTCAGTTATAGCCATTGTCACATACAAGGCTGACTCAGCCATCTCCTTTGTTAATGACATCTATGACTGTAATTGCGATGAAGCTATAACAAGTGGGAAAAATGGTTCCCAGACAGGATCTACCATTTTTTTTATCTCAATGTGTAGGCATTTTCTTAAATGAATCCAGACACTTACCAGTAATTGTTTTAATAAAACCAGAGACTTTTCAAGAAAAGTGGTTTCAAATCACCCAGTCAATCTGTATCATTTTATAGGTGATGAACTTGAGGTCCAGGGAAATTAAATGTCTTATCTGATCATGTAATTTGTGATAAAGGCAGAACTTATCACAAATTGTTAGATATCTTGTTACCATTATGACTTTATTAGAATTTAGCTTAATATTTCAATATGCTGGCATTAAAACTTTAAAACAATTTCTGTGTCAATATCCTTCCATCTTTATAATACATAGTTTAGGTAATCAATCCCACTTTAAAAAAATTAAAAATTTAATGGTATTGTATTTTATTTGACAGAATATTTAGTACTCCCTTTTATAATTTTGTTATTCCAAAATGTAAAGTGTAAATTTATTCAAGAAAATTTGCATGTCTCAGAGCTAAAGTCAACAAGAAAGGTGACAGTGTACAAATCTTTTCTACCTTAATATTTTATATTTTAATAAAATCCAAAAAACAGTTTTATAGAATCAACCTGTTTTCTGATTACTTTAATTGTGATTGTAGATATGAAAATTATAACTCCCTTTTATAAGGAGCAACAGGATTTCACGTATATAGTTTGAAATCACAGATTTTAATTAAAACCCCAAGAGACCTCTCTCCTATTCAGTTTTCTTACCTAACATGGTTACTTGGGGGTTAGAGGTAATATAACCAATTCATATGGAATAGCACATGCCCTTAAATTAATAATAGCTATGTATCATTGTTGTTTAAAGCTTAATATATCATGTTAACTCTTTAAGATATTAGATACAGAATATACACCAACAGGGAGTCACATTAATAAGAAGAACTACTGATACTTGCATAGTTACATCCTGTACCCAAAGTAAGTTCTGCATGAAGGAAGAATAATCTTTTATTTATCTAGTATCCTGTGAGGTTTAAATAATGGTAGTTCTTAAATTGTAATGGTTTCAAAATTGTTGTTGTTTTCATCACTAAATAAGGTCTCTCTAAAATAGATACAAGTTCTAGCTGATTCATTGATTTCTGAGGTAATACACTATTAGGAAGAAGAAAATTAACCCTTCAGTGCTTTTTAGCCCTGTCAAGTCCAACAATGATAATGAAAAGCTGAAATTATCGTGGAATATCAATAAATTCATTTATTTTAATAAGAATAAAATAGTAATTTTAGATATGCATCTAGCTTTAAAGGATTTTCTAAAGGTTTTGGTTTGATTAGAGATAGATGAATGAAATTATCTCAACTAATTACTGTACAACTTGCAATGCTTATATATTTAAGTGAAGAAGCTAAGTAAAAAAAAAGTTCTCTAACAAGTAAAATATGGTACTATAAGTATTTATTATATCAAGATGTCCAAAAATAATTCTTGCAGATAACAAAAATTTTTACTATGAATTTCAAAAATTTTTTGCCTCTTTAGTAGCTAGATCTAGATATAGGATTAACTTTTTAAGTAACGTGATAGAGAACAAATACAAAAAACCACTTAAATTTTACGGAAATTAATTTAAAATATTTACTTTTTCATCATCTTTTATTTTAAATGAATAATGGTTAATCCAAAGGTTTTAACTCTCTTAGTAACTTGCCCAGAATTTTCACATTTAAACATTTCCTGCTAAACCAAATATGGAATGGAATTAAGATATTTAAAATGTATTAAAATTTTTTAAAAATTTATTTTTTGTGTGTGTGTATCTGTGTTTGGTATTGGGGATCAAATCTAGAAACATTCAATCACTGAGAAACATTGTTAGGCCTTTTTATTTTTATGTGTGACAGGGCTTCACTACTTTGCTGAGACTGGCATCAAATTTATATAATCCTCTTGCCTCAAACTCTCAAGTTGTTAGGATTATAGGTGTGCTCCACAAGACTCAGCTTAAAAAATTATTTTTAAATGTAAACAGGACTCATATTGGTAAAAAATGATTTAAATATAAAATGCTAGTAATTTTTTCAAAAAGACCTTCTTAATTATGCATCTAAATTTCAAAATGGTTTTCCTTAATCAAACACACTTTCCAGGTGTTCTCTATAATCATTGTCTTTACTACCTTAAGAGCTCCTAATTAGGAACTATAGGACTTTAGTTCAATTTTCAGTGCTAAGCAAATATTGCATATATTATCCTAGTTCAGACACTAAATGCACAATTCTGTCAGCCTCTTAACAGACAGGGCAACCAAAACCACAGAACCAAACTATATTAACTTGCATCCCATATCTATAGTATATTATGTCCCTGTCTTAATTTATTTATCTGCAAAATGGGAATAACAATCACATCTGTTTTCCAGTTTTCTGTGAATATTTAACCTTTAATACATGAAGAGATATTATAAACGATGTGGAACACCCAAAAAATATAAAATGAAAGCTGGGCAGTGAACTTTGTAACTGAATGCTTAGGTCTAAATTCTAGCTATTCCACATTATCTGTGTAATATTGTGCTACTAAGTCTCTTTGTGACTCAGTTGTCAACATCTATTAAGTAGAAATAATAATCATATTCAAACTACTCTGAAAAATACTGGCCATTTTGTGTTTTAAGCATTAGCTATGTATCTCTGATGATATTCCAGACAATGTTTTTGTGATTTTAGTTTGCTATCTTCAAACTCCTACATAACTTTCTGATTCAGTGTTCTGGGCTGGAGTCATGTGACTTTGAAGGCCTACTTTATCTAAATAACAAAAGGATTCTTTCTTCTTTGTGACTAGTTTCTGCAAAGCTTTAAAAGTAGAGCTACTTTTCCACAACATGAATAGGACTCCCTAACAAGTTACTCTATGAGTAACTTGTTAGATCATATATCTAAAAACTAAATTTGAATTGAGTTTGACAGAGAAAGAGAGAGGAAGGGAGAATCAAAGAAGGAGGAGGAGAAAGAGGAGGACAGAAAAGTAGGGGGAAAAAAAAGGACTTAGAAACTTCAATATTTACAATGATTTACTCAAATAAGCAATCCATCCATAATGTCTTATGATCACTCAATTCTAAGAATTTGCAAGTGGACTTTGGTTACTACACAATCTCTCAAAACCACGGAAAGGGACATCAAAGATTATACAAATATACTATACTTTTCCTAAGGAGCCAGGGATGACTTGGAAGTCGTCAGGACCAACCTGACTGTTGGTTTGCTTTGAACTTTGGACTGGGCACAATATGCCCATGAGAGATTTGTGCTTTGGGAAAGAAAGTATCACAGAACTCATGTTTGGACCCAATCTGGTGGACCTCCATCCTGTTCTCAGTCTGTCCAAGATCTGAATACCAGTCCCAATTATTCTCATTTTTTTTTCTGTTTTGTGTATAGAATTAAAACAATTGTGAATTTGTTTCTCTAAATACTGACTCTGGATTTGACTCTCTTTGAATACTGAGTTTATTGGTCCTCTAGGAAGTTTGTCCCTTATTTTCTGACCATGATTTTGACAGAATTACACTCTAATATTGACTTTGACAATTTGGCATATGAATGGGGCATGGTGGCGAATGGCCCTCATTCCTGCTGCTCAGGAGGATAAAGCAGGAGGATCACAAGTTCAAAGCCAGCCTCAGCAATTTAGCGAGGCCCTAAGCAACTCAGTGAGACCCTGTTTCTAAATAAAGTATAAAAAAAGGCTGGGAATATGGCTCATTTGTTAAGTATCCCTGGGTTCAATCCCTGGAACCAAAACAAACAAACAAAAAAAACAAACAAAAAACTTGGCATAATGTTTCCCCTGTAAGCTTATAAAGGTTTTTCCTTTATGAATCTTCAGGGGATGTAGTTTCAATGGGTTTAAATACACCTGTATGTTAGGGTCTGTAAACAAGTCAAGATGGCGCCTGGCATTTTGCCAGAGGGAGTGGTTTGTGAAGTAACGTCAGCGAGCCATTAAGTGTGGAGATTCCTTATTGGTTGACTGCTGTATCTAGCTTATGTTAATTAAGATAAGCTGTGTGGAAGTATATATACCCCTCCTGTCCTACAATAAATGGCTCCCACTCCAGCTGTATCAGTCTTCACAAATTGCTCTTCACCCCCCCACCCCCGTTATTTTGCTGCAGCTGGACTGTGGCACCTGTATTTCGGGTAAAGACAACTGTAAGATAGCCAGTCTTATGGCTAATAAATAAAGCCCTTTCTAAATGCATTCATAAGAACACTGGGGAAATACACACTTGTTAGGTGTGGAGTGGTTCCATACTATAAAGAGTTATGCAGAGCGATGTAATTGGTGATGACTTGTTATTGAAGTATCATTCTGAACCGCCAAACCTGTATATTTAATGTATGTAAATCATATCAAAATGTTTAAAAAGCAATGCCATGGATTTAAAATATATTTTTAATTACAAAGCAAATATTTACATTTCATACTTGAATACAAACTTGAACCTCACCTGATACTTAAAATTACATATCATCACTGAGCATTGTGCTCTGTTCTAGATTTAGCCTATGTCTCAGTCTTTATAGTCTTGCTCTGTATCCCAGCCTCACATCTCACTGTATTCTGAGAAAATACAATTAGTCACTGGTGCTAAGGAATGAACCTGAAAGTGTAATGATTTTCTTTGGAGGTTGAATTTAAGTGTCCTGGAACAAAATCAGTAGAGTCACAATGGCAACATCAATCTGCCAAAAAGCTGTTCAAACTAACCTATCAAATTCTGTGATAAGACCCTATGCCAGTTTATCATTGACATGGTAGCTGAACCATTTCTTTAAAAAGACATAGGGAATATCTGCCTTTCTTTTCATATCATTTTTTTTCTATTTGTTTTAATAAAATTTCTATTATCATTTCTAGTCTATTGAATTTGGATACTAAAAATCTGGTTTCAATGCAATTAATACCATGCAAAATTAATTTGAAAGGCTACTTAGACAAAAATCTGTATATCTAAATTACATGAATAATAGAGTAAAATTAATTTTCAAATAGAATCACTTGTGGACAAACCCCTGAACTCTTCAGAGCTGGGCTGAGATCACTCATTTACTTCAGATCATTTGCAATTTTATTGTTGGGGAATACCCAGCCTCTATGTTTTATATTTTTTTATTTTATGCTTTGTGGATGAGAGAGGAACTAATGATCTTGTCTGAAGTGAATCATTGCCACATAGCATTGCTCTGTTCTGACCAACCTCCAGCTGCTTTCTCAGACCCACTTTTTATGATGATAATTTTTCTTTGTTTTTTGTGTCTTTGGCAGTAAAAGTTAATAGTGCCCTGTCCTGTGCCTTTTTTAAACCTCCCTCTTTATCCTTGGAGCAATCAAAATTCAGAGAGCAATCAATATATAAAATTGTGTGTTGAATATTAGCAATACTTTCCATTTGTCACCTGTGAAACAGATATTTAAGTAAAATGTCTAACTGACAGCTGACAAAGCTTTTCTTGTCTCCAGTCCCACGGCACAATTCTAACAGTTGCAGTTTTCCCAGATGTATATGGATGCTGACTGTGCTAGTTGACATGCTGTTCTTAGCAAAATGCAATGTGTTCAATCAAGCTGGTAAAGCCAGAGTCCATAAATTTATCATGCAAATGTTAGTGGTGAGAAAGCCTTTTCAAATGTTGCTTATGCACAAGGAACCACATTTGGCTCCTGTTTCAGCCCTACAGTTCATTCAGTGGCCCCATTGACCCCAACAACAATGTGGCCAACTTCCTTAAAACCACTTGAAACTCTGCTAAAATTTCATTTAAGATGTGCAATTATAATGAAAGACTCTCCATTTATAAAATGAACATACAGAGCAACAAAGGTTATTCAGATACTATATGCTGCCTATCATCAGAAAAATCTACTAGGACAATACTTAGTGATATCCAGGTAATAGGGACATCTATGAGGGAATGTTAAATCTTCACTAAACTAGAACAGGAAAACATCAAATTTAAAAATAAAGCTTATTTGAAAATTTTAAAAAAGACTGTGATGTTTTCCAAAGTAAAAATATCTAGTATCAGAATGATAGTTTGCCAAATTTTACACAGGTAGGGTCACATGTATAGAATATAGAATTACTTTTATTTATTTGTCTGAATTGCCCTAGAGAGTCTAAGAATGATGATCAGCAGAATTACCAATTTTCATGATAGTAAATAAAAATAAATAACATGCACATTGAACACTGAATGCATCATACTATATGTCTTAAGTTATGTCAAAGACATTGTGATTTCTTAAATTATAACAGTTTGAGAAATTTCTATTTTAATATCTTTTGTTAACATTGAAGATCTTGCATTTGCTGAGTGCCAATAGAAACTGATGTATTTTTGAAATTTTTCCATTTTTAGATGTTATGACATCTGAAATGTTTTCTATATTGTTCTTTATAAGGAAACTCTGAATTAAGTAGTTTTAGTTCCTTTTCACATTTTTTTTCTATCTCTTTTCTCTGTCATTTCTATTCTTCTCTTTTTTTAAAATTTTTTTTTAGCTATGGCACAATCCCACAAATGCATTCTTGGTTATTTATCAAACTAAAAATTATGAGCTTGTTTTTGTATCATTATAATGACTCTATATAATCCTAATGTAAAACTATGAATCATGTTTTATGTAATATATCAAATTATATAATTCTATTTATATGACATTCACAAAATGACAAATCAGATGGTATTAAATATCAATATTAGGTTACATACGGGAGCAGATAAATTTTAAAGGAATAGTATTTAAGTAACAGAACTGCTTGGCATCCTTTTGTAAAAATTGGATATATGAATCTATGCATGTATTAAATTCATAGAAATGTACTTCATGCCCATGAATTTTAAAATATAATTTTTTTTATAAAAAGAAAATGGAAGAAATATCAAATAATAAATAAATTACTAAGGAATATTTTTGTTCCTAGAATTAAGAAGTACCTTGTAAAAATTATAGCAATCTTTGAATATCTAAAAGGCTCTTTCATGTCTTACACAAAATTATTCAAATTAGGAACACTTAACATATTTAGAACCATTATTTATTTTTAAAACTTCATTTATCTCAGTATTGTACATTTATAATTATCGCACCCTTTTCATCCTAAACTGTAATCTAATTTCGTTAATTTAAAAACCAACCACTTAACTATTAACAATCAATATTCCACTGATTTTAGATTACTATAGGGATCCTTAGTGGTTTTGGCTATATAGATTAGGTAAACAAACCAGAGGAAGGGAAGTGGTGGCATTCTTTTCCTTCTCTCCAGTGTTATAAGTCTGTTCCCATCTAAGTTTATTTAGAGAGTGAGAGCTGCCAAGATCTTTCAGTTTAGAAATTGGAGATACTTAATGCTTGAGCACATGGCTCAACATTAACATTTTAAACTTGGCATAAGCCTCAGTCTCAGGGAGAAACAGCTGCTTTGGTAAGCATTGGGGGAAAATGATCATTAAAAAGTTTACAATAAGTGTAAAATGCTATTCTTCCTGATCATTAGAAAGTTTTGTGGAAAGTTTGAATTTGAAACAAAGTCTACCCCCCTAACTCATTAGATAATACAGTGAAAATGCCATCTGAACAGAAACACACACACACACACACACACACACACACACACACACGGTTAAGCATTGTATTAAAACAGTAATATGTAATTTAAGTACAATGAATCTTAGTAGAATATATTTCTGCACCTCTGTTTTGACATAGAGATTCACCAATGGTGGATATTTATTTAAAGGAGGCCTATGTATTGGTCACTGGTTTGGTACCATCACATTTCATAATGGTCACCTTATAACACATACTCTGAAGAATTTATCCCGCCACACACAAAATGTCCTGGAGAACTATATGGTATTTGCTCACATAGAAAGCAAGAAAGGGAAACAATAATTATTATTCAATAAAACAAGAATTACATAAAATACAGATGAGAATCTGTTGTTCCTCCCCTAATTTTTCTTTTACTTTTCCTTTTAGTATAGATTTTCACTTTAACATAGAATGACATAGAAATATGATTTGTGCAATAATCATATAAATGGAAAAAATACAAGAAAGAAATTAAAGATTAAATAAGAAGAGATACTTTGAGGGCAAGAAATAATGGAAATACATGTGTTTTCTTTGGGCTCTTAAATTTGATGACCTCAAATTGGTCTCATTAATTCCTAAAGTTTTGGCATCATTTTCAATATGTGTCTAATATTCATATATGGTAATATAATTTCTTAAATTTCACTTATGATGAGAAACCCTATGTTAGGCATAAATAAATCTGAGATTTTATCAGAGTCAGTTCATTTTTCATATTGGCCTTGATCATCTTACCCTGTAGCAAGCTTTGTTTCTTTTATTTGTTTTGAGAACTTTAGGTATAATAACCAGTGGAAAAAAATACTCAGGGGAAAATCAAAATAATTCCAAAAATCAATAGTTCACTTCTCAGTAAATGTATGCAGCCTCTCAATATGTTATACAATGTTTAATTAATCAGTATTTTCTAAATGCCTTAGAAATGACTAGATAAGCTTTATATTTGGAATATCTGTTTTTACAATTTTACACAAATATTAATTTTGAATATTTCTCCCAGTTTGAAACCATTCCATTTTAAGAAATGTGAATTATTTTTATATTTGCATCAAACATGAGAATTCCAAAGCTAAAACAGAACATGTACATTGATTTAAATATTCCACTAGAAATGTTCACATGACACAATCTTAATTTTTTTCTAAGATAAGGATTTTTTTACAATAAAAATTTATAATGTGGTACTTACCTCATTCAGATTTTGCTTCATTTTGAGGAATAATTTTTATTGTATTCGGTTAGAAAAAGTATGCAGCCAAGAAATAACTATTCCTTTTACTTTCTTCTGCATGGAAAGGAAGCAGTAATTCAGTAAATATGTCCTGGAAAACTAACAGAATTTCATCTTATGTTTCCACTAATCTATGTCTTTTTGGAATTATACTTTAAGAACGGCAAAAGGATATAAATAATTTCCCAAAAGAGTTATATGCCAGCATTTTGTTCAAAGGAAGTTACTCATCCTTTATGCCCTGTGTATATAAGTGGTTTAATACATCACCTTGAGAACCTATATGTTGCAATTTTTGCATGAAGAATGTCTCTCACTTTTTAATGGGCAGCAGCTGATTCTCTCTCCCTTCTTTACTTATATTATTAGTGAGAACACTGACCCATGAAGCTTTGCTTTATTCATTGAGAAACAACCAGAGCGTTAGTGCAAGTTTTCCAATCAGAATTTTGACTTTTAATTTCATACATATTTCCAACATGCTCCAATTAAGATCATTCTTTATGACTTATTATTTGGTTAAGTTTGAAAAAAATTGGCTCATCGGGATTGTAAAAATTGAACATGGTGGATAAAAAGTAATAGTCTATAGTGCTTACATGGATTTCAACTTTTTATGTCATAAATATTCATAATTGATCATTACATAGAAATTGGTTAATTTCACAAGGTAACATAAAATGATAGGTTCCAACTGAGCACAAATCATTCAGACATCAATTTGCAGAAGGATTTGCATAGTTTCATCTAATGAGAATGGCACCAAAGAAGGACCCAATTATCTCAAAATGACTTCAAGGAAACTTCTTAACCATGTAAAACTTCTGACTTTGTGACAGTAAGAAATAATCATAATACCATTTTTAGTTAATATCAATTATAATATATTTTAGTTAAATTACTGTTAGAATTACAGATATCTATGTCTATAGAGGAGATATATATATATATATATATATATATATATATATATATATATATATATATATAATATGTACCCCTCTCATTAAGCTTCTTCTCAAGATATTTTCTTAAGATGTATCAGATGATCTCTATGGAATAAAAAAATTTACTCCTATTTTATAAAACAAACTGAAATGCTCTTAATTTCATCTTAACTTCTGCTTTGACAACTAATCATATTTCTAACATTTCAGATTGCCTTTTAAATTATGGAACTTGCACTAGTATACATGTTATAACACAAAATCCTAAATTTGGAATTTGCCATTAAATTGTAGAAAGAATTATATGATAAAACATTCTTATAGTAAGCCTAGATTTGTTCATTATATTTAGAGGATTAAAAGCTTTGCATTCTGATAAGTTTGTTTTACATTGAATTTTATTATATATTATTCATAGAATGCACTCAGTTTAGTGATTTTATTTAATAATTTTTCTATGACTTTGGCTAACTTTTATCTGCCTTATAGATAAATCTACTTATCACAATCCATGATATTTGTCCTTAAATAATTCTACAATATAAATTTGGAATACTTAATCCAACTTGTTATAATTTGGATATGAGATGTCCCCCAAAAGCTTATGTGTAAGACAATGCAAGAAATTTCAGAGGAGAAATGATTAGGTTGTGAGAGTCTTAACCTAATCCGTGAATTAATCCCTAATAGGATTAATTGAGTGGTAACTAGCGGCAGGTAGGATGTTGTTGGAGCAAGTGGTTCATTGGGGTCGTGGCTGTGGGGTACATATTTTTTATCCAGAGAATGGACTCTCTCTCTCTCTCTCTCTCTCTCTCTCTCTCTCTCTCTCTCTCTCTCTCTCTCTCTCTCTCTTTCCTGATCACCATGATGTGAACTGCTCCCCTCTGCTCCCATCTCCCACTGTGATGTTCAGCCTTAGCTTGAGCCCTGAGGACTGGAACCAGCTTTATATGGACTAAGACTTCTAAAGCTGTGAGACTTCAAATAAACTTTTCCTAGTCTACAATTGTTCTGGTCAGATATTTAAGTCACAGCAGCGAAATAGGTAACTAAAACACAATTCTTTGATCATATGGATTTCAAAACACTTTTAGCATTCACTTAATACATACAAAAAGTATTTAGTAGTGAAATGTTCATTTTTATTGTGAGATTTTTTTCACTTAAATAATTTCTGAAAACTCATAGAAATATTACAGTCTTTGCTACAAAATTGGTCTGGATGTCTACTATCAAAAGCTGTATTATGATTTCAGATTTAATATTTGATCTAGCATGTAAAATAAATAACTTATTGTGTAAAACAATTAATTTCTCTTCACAGATATTTATGTGTGAAATTAAATATTTCATACATTCATTAATTTTATAATTTTGGAAACCAGCGACTTTGAGGTGCACTAATCAACTTTTCCATTTGTGTGAAAGCTAATTCTTTAATGGACAGTAATAATTTTCTCTGTCTAATGAGTCATCACACATGCCCTGCATATTGAGTGTTTAAAATGATCTTTTTATTTTTATCATCATCAACAATTTTGGACTGGGTCTTTCAGCATAAAAGTTTTGAGGTCTTGAATTAGCTATGAAATTCCTTCTCTTTGTTTAAGCTAAGTTATTAAAGATTAACACAATTCTGTCCTTTCAGGGGCTAGATGTTGCCTCATGAATTCATGTTTTTCTGAAAGTTCCTTTGTTATTTATTAATTTTCATCAAAGGCCTGTTAATGTCATAGAAATGAGACCAACTTTTGAGATGGACCTGTAGGGTGCCATGTATTTAATGACATTTGTATATAGATGCAATAAAGCAAGATTAATTCATTCCAAATATAAGCAGAGCATATATACTTGATTGTGCACTGACAAATGTAGTATTTTAGAGCTTAGAAGTGAATCTACTCTGATTTTACATGGGAAAACTGTGAGACCAGAAACAAAAAACAAAGTGCTTTTTAAACATGGAGCATATTCCCATATTCAATCACTTTATGGGAAATATAAAATAAATAAAATAAAAAAGAAAAAAATGTAGATTGTTTATTCCCTAGGAAAAATATTGTTTATAAAGAATCAAGTGAAATGAATTATAAAAGGTAATTAACATAAGCTCATGATATAAAAAGGATACTTCCTTTTCAATTCAAGGATACTTCTTTTTCAATGCCTCTTCAAATGCATGTTAAGGAATCTGCATGCATTATAGAATCAAACTTTTGAAATATTTATTTAACTCTCAGTTGATATGAATTGCATCTATAATGTTATTTTTTTCTTCAGGCAATACATCAACTAGTAAAGAAAAGGAAAAAGAGCCATTTGTTAAGAAAATTGGAGTCTTAGATGTCAAAAAAAATTATATTTCCAGCATATAAAACAGTTGACTGAACATTTTGAAATGAAAGTGATTGGCAGGCAAAATGGGAGTGTGGATGGGGTGATAAGCATTTAAGAACAAATGTATTTTTTAATGTTTTAATGTTTAATGTTAATGATAAGTTTTGCAACTTACCATTAACAGCCTTAGTGTTGTCTCCATATTGATATAATTATCAGACAAATTCCATTTTCTATTACCTTAATTTTTATCTTGATCATTGTAGGTATTTGTTGCACTGTGATCAATTATTATGATGGTTATTGATAATTTATGCTTGATTAATTTTCTGTTAAAATAAGAAAAGATTAAAACAAATAACAAGAGTCCACTTGGGAAAAAATGATACTATTACAACTAACATAATAAAGTTTATCACATGGACTTCTTAACATCGTATTGATCGTGAATACTTGCTACTCATGAAGATTCACGTATAATTTAAGGCAATTTTTCTTAAACCAGCTCATTCTGTAATACTGAAAAATGAGTAATCTGTTGGTTGACCATAATATGCTTAATTTTTTAACATTTTAAAGAATAATCAGAGCCATCATCTGCATTTCAGTCCAGGTAATATTTCATAATCAATTACTGTCACCCTGTGTTTCTACACCATTCCATGGACATGTTTGTAACTAGAAGAAACAATTATGAGCTTTGAATTTTGCATAACACATATTTTTACTCATTTCCTCTAACTCTTCCATAAGCTACTCACTATATTCTTTCTCAGTATGACATGAGAAAATTTCCCACAAACCATATTAATTTGTAGATTATGCTGAGATGTCTTCCAGAATATTATGATTTCCAGTTCTCAACTGTCTTCCATCAACCAGTTTAGTGTGTAGGAGTTGGGGGAGGGAAGATGCTAATAATAGTTTTCCCATACATATGCTCATAGTATAATTTGTATGATTCTTGTCATATGTTAATTACTTGAAAGAGGAATTTGCCCAGGGTGCCTCTATCCTTCCTAAGTCAGCATTTGCAACTTAGTTACATTAGTACTTCTCTTCACAGAAAAACACTTCCTACCTAAACACTTACATCAATTATGAATGGATTTCGATACATAATTAGCTCTTTGAAAAAAAAAAAAAAACAACAACAACCCAGAATACAGTTGTTACTATGATAAAACAAGGAAAAGTTTGTTTTTAAACTGTCTGAAAATTAATACAAAAAGTTCAGATTAGTCCTTATGATATCTTATTTTAGAAAAAAAATAATTTGGTGGCATATAAATTAATTTAAAATAACATTTATAATCTGCCAAAGTGTGTTTGTTTATATTACATTTAACAACCCTCTCCTTTAATATGTGCACATTGGTCAACACAACTGTAACAAATCCCTAAAAATATCAAAATAGCAAAACATTCTTACTTTCCAGTTCTATAGGATCAATAAACTAAGCTCAGCAAACCAACTGCTCATCTTAGCAAATGAATGTTTACTGAAAATAAGGCCATGCCCATTCATGTACCTATTTTCTGTGGCTGCTTTGCTGCTATAAAAATAAAGTAATTGCAGTAGACATTGTATGATCTCTAAAACCTGAAATATTTACTACCCTGCTTTTTAAGAAAATCTTTGCCATGAATAACACAAAAATCTTATTTGATGACAGCTTCTAAAATAATTTATGCTACAAGACATGTAGATTTTCTACTCAGCATACTGTGTTAGGAACAACTTCTCCCAGAATAGCTACAGCAAAAGCTCTTGGGATTTTGATTGGCTAGTGCCTTCTTCAAGAAGTCGGTTGATCCCATGTACTGTTGTCCTACTTCCAAACACCCTGGAGGAGTGCAATGTGACACCTGCTTTCTTAAATTATATAGAAATATTTCTCAAATAGGTAAATATGATTTGCTTTCCCAGGTATATAAAATCAAGTAATAAGCTATTACTAAAGTGATAGACACTTGAAGACCGAAGCTATCATGTCATAAATATAATGTTAAATTATGTAAGATATTAAACAAGTGAAGAGAAAAAACTGCAGTAACAGAGTATAAGTGAAAAGATACCCGAAAAAAAGCAGAGAAAAGAGATATGTGGAACAAATAAAAAGATGTTTTCCCTTTGATTTTGCTAAATTACTCAAGTTTTCTGTCCAATATATTCAGAAATATTTGAAAGGCCTACATTTATAAAATAATTTTGAAAATAAGACTTAAAATAAAGTTGGGTAATAAAGATGTCTTTTTATAACTTAAAATCCATTTGTAAAATATAAATAATCTGTAGAAAACTGGGGAGCTAAACTCAAAAACAATATAATAGAGGAAAGAATAAAAGCAATTTTCAAAAGACTGTGTTCTCCTAAGTATTTAATAAACATAATATTTGTTTGTAAAATATAAAAATGTACTTCAGCTAAACCATAGAAGCAATGGCTCTGGGGAAAGAGAAGAACCACCTGAGGAAGCAATGAAAAGGAATTTTAGGATGACACCTGTGGTAAACCATCAAAAGAGCTGCCAAATTTGAGCATGAAGATGGAGGATCCCATGAAGGAAAAATATATAAGAAGTTGCATTTGAATGCTTAGTGTTGAAGAACTTGAAGAAAAGTTATGAGGAGGTGATGGAGGTGAATAATGCAAAGCAAGGGCAGAGCCAATGTGTAATTCCATGAAAAAAAATATAAGAAAAGAAATATAATCATTGCAAATAACATAAAAGTTTACATAATCAAAATAATGTATAGTATGGATGTTGAGTCTGAAAACCAAGTACAAAGCAAAGCAGAAATGACTGAATAGCGCTTAAAGAGCTATTTTTAAACTTGGCAGTAAAAGTTGTAAATGAAAGAAATTTGTAGGGGGTAATTAAGGAAAAAAAACAAGTATTCATTCAGGCTTCCCTAGCAAAATACTATGAAATAGGTGGCTTAAACAGGCAGTTATTCTTCACAATTTGGAGGCTGATCAAGAAAGATCAAGAGACCAGCAGATTCAGTGTTTGGTGAGGGTAGTTTTCCTGGTTTCTAGATGGCGTCTTTCTTGCTGTATTCTCAAATGGTGGAGAGAAGGTTTCTGTTTTTCTTTTTATGAGGGCATTAACTCCATTGGGAAGACCCCCATTTTCATTTCTTAACCTAACATTAATTATGAATTATTACCTCCAAAATCTTCAACTCCAGATACCATCATGTTGGTGCTTGAAGTTCAATGTAAAAATTTTGCAGTGGATATAAACATCCAAATCACAGCAGGAAGAAAGTGTGATTCACATGTTCACAGATCCAAGACTTGACATAAACTGTTAATGGCTGATAAAACAATGGGAATAAAAACAGCAAAAACTCCCAAAATTCACAAAAGTAATCAAAAAAGAAATTAAAAATAATGAAATGATTGTTGGGAGAAAAATGTTATTGTTACGTAAATGAATAATGATAAGTGACCTAATCTTATCTTTCAAAGGAAAGTATCAGTAGATAAGCGCAAAGATCAAGATCCATAAAACTGAAAAAGTTAATATAAACATTAATTTGAATTATGAAGATAACCCAATCAGAAGATTAACTTGCCAATTGTCTTACTTCATATCTAATCCTTCCACTTTAGTCTCCTGTATTTTTTTCTATCCTTTTTTTTGAACTTTAAATACTATAATTTTGAGGCTTATGTTATAATTTTGTTATCTTTCTGAACACTTTCTTCTTTAACAATCACATCAATTACCAGTGCTTTAGATGTGGCATATGCACTGGTGACAGGAGAAAGTGCATTTTAAATTCAAATATCATCTTTTAAAGATAGTCCAGCCTGTACTTTCACCTGATATTTTTACAAATTTCCAATGAAGGGACATGGGGATTAGTCATGATTTCTTCTCCCTATGCTCTAACACAATTTAATCTATCCATAAATACTGAATGTTTACCCAGAAAAGAATATCTTTACTCTGACTTCTCCCTCTACCCTAGAAAACACAATATCATCCCTCATATTGACTTCTTGAAGTATCACCTAATCTTTTAAAGTTCTGGAGAGAATCATGGTACTCATCACCCAACAGCCTTGTAAAGTCCTGTGGTTTCATTTGAGTCTAACAAAATAGTCTAACAAGCTGCTTATAATGACCCAGATTCCCAGCATCAGCATAACTCTCTCCAACCATAGAAGCAGACATTCTGCTATTTCTTTAGTCACAATACTCTCTTCTAGTCACTTGGTTTTAATGTATTTGTTCAAATTCACCAGTATTATCACATGTTATTTCTTAAATTATTTGTTTTAGTTTAGTTCAGTATTGTTTGCTTTACCTTCCTGAAATCTAAAATATTCCTGGAACAAATGCATTACCTTCAGTTATTGATTTAAACTAATCTCTGCTGCAGCCTTCCCTTATTTATCATATCTGGATTGGTTGATTCATGCCTCCCTCATCTTCCCAACTCTCTACCAATATCCTTCATAACACTTAAGACTCTGAAACTTAAATTTTTGTTATTGCCTGTGTGCATTTTATCAACATCTTTACCCTTGCTCAAAATTAAGCTCCGTGAGCATAAAAGTTCATATACCAAACTTCATTAATCTCTGAATGTCACATGTGTATTTAGCCTGAAATGTCTTATACCATTGTTATGCATTTGTTTTCTTCCAGTATACATCATTGCAAGCATTCATTGGCAATCAATTTATTTTACATATCTAGGGAAGAAAATCAAATTGACTTTCAAAATAAAACAATTTCCTAATACTTTATGTTTGTATTTATACTTTGTCACCTAATAGAGGGGATAATCTGTAAATATTAAAATGATAACAATCTTACAGGTTTTTAATAAAAGTAGAGTATCAATGCCAAATTGTTCAATCTACTTAATGGAAAAAATCAATTTATTAACATGCATATAAGTACAGTTGTATATTTAGAAAAAAACAATGTTGTCCTAAATCAAATGTATGTTGTTACATACAATTGATTTGACACTAAAAAACAAAATATTAATCATGAAATGTATGTGCAACAATATAAAGCTACTAATGGAACTGTTTTGGTCCTTAAATATAGTGAGAAATATGAAATATAGATGATTACTTGGGAGTTCATTAAATGTAGAAGAAATTTAGTGAGATAAGGGACCCTCTAGCTTCCAATGATTTCATCTGAGCTGTGAATACATAAAGTAACATATCTTGTGGTATTATCACAAATAATTTAGTAGTACATGAAAATTTTAATTAATAAACAAAGAGGGAAATACTTATCTGTTATGGATTAAATATGAGGTATGCTCCAAAAGCTTACATGTGAGAGAATGCAAGAATTTTCAGAGGTTCAATGATTAGATTAGGAGATCTATAAGCATGTAGGATACAGCTGAAGGAAATAGGTCACCATCGTTATATCTTTGGGGTTTATATTTTATTCCTGATGAGCAAAACTCTTTCTGTGTCTTGGTTGCCACGCCCTGAGCTGCTTTCCTCCACCGTAGCCTTCCACCATGGTGTTCTGCCTCACTTCAGGCAAGGAGCCATGCCATCAGGCAACCACAGAGAGAACCTCTGAAACCATGAGCCAAAATAAGCTCTTCCTCCTTTAAAATTGTTATTATCAGTCTTCTGGTTACAACCAATGCAAAAGATGACAAAAATCACTATCTTTGGGGGAATTCAAGAATATTTCAGAAAAGTACATTCAAACTGGGTCTTAAGTAATGAATAGGAGCTTGTGGGGAATGGGGGTGGGGGGTGTACATAGAATTCTAAAAAGAGAAAGCGTTATCTAGAAATGGAGAAAACAAGTAGATCATTGTATTAATGTTTTAGAAAAGCCTAAAGGATTTAAGTGTACTCTACAGTGTAAAGAGGGGAATTTGCTGAACAGTTCAGTTATGAAAGCACAGAACAAGAGAAGTTTATGTACATTTATCATCCCATAGGGAACATGGTGCTGACATTAAGAATAATGCCTCTGAAAAACCTGGAGTTACAAATTTTTGATATTATGGAAAAGTAATCAGGAAAAAAAGGAAGATAGATGTAGGAAGATTGGTTAGGAAGATGTAGCAAAAGTCTAGAGAAAAGTTATTGGTCAAGACTAGCACAAGCCGAGTGTGGTAGTATATGCCTATAAATCCCAGTGGTTGGGGAGGCTGAGGCAAGAGAATAGCAAGTTTGAGGTCAGCCTCTAGAAATTAGTGAGGGCCTAAGCAACTTAGTGAGACCCTGTCTCAAAATTTAAAAAAAATATAATAATAATAATAATAATAATAATAATAATAATAATAAGGCCTGGGGACTTGGCTCACGGGCTAAGTGATCCTGGATTCAGGACCCTAACCAAAAAAAAAAAAAAAAATCCAAAAAACAAAAAACAAACAAACAAAAAAAACTGTAGCACAGTTCATTTTTTCAACATTTCATTACCAGTTTTAGTATCAAAACCAGTTTATTATTTCCTATTTCCTTCTAATTAAAAACAATAATGACAACAAAAACGTTCTTCCAATGTAATATAATCTGCAAGGAAACTACCTATTATTTAGAGTAATTTTACAAATTGCAGTAATTTTACAAATTCCTATTGTTGAAAGAAGATATCAATAGATACCTTTTGAATAAGTGAGAATGTAAGTCAATAAGTTTGGCACTGGATTTCATGTATTTTATGAAAAATAATAAATAATAATTATATTAAATGACTATAAATAAGATATGCAGACACCTCTAGATATATGGAATTACATTCAATTAACTAATCTTAGATAGAAAATATCAGTAGAAGATTCATTTAATACACCGAACTTATGGGTCACCCTAATTTAACAACATGTTACACTGTAGAATGTCAGTTGCTTACCCTCATCATGACATTGTTGCTGGGAAGCTGTGCCCTGCTGTTCCCATATAGCACCACAATAAGTATCAGAATGCATATTGATAGCATGTGAAAAGATGTGTATCACTTTTGTACCATCATAATATCAAAAATTTGTAAGTCAAATTATCTGAAGCTGGGGACCTTCTTTGTAAAATGTGTTAATTTTGGGTAGTATGTGTGTCATAGCATATGTCATATATACTTCATATTTTTATAATTGATACAATTCCTAATGTTTTATTATTTTTCATGGTATTTTTCTTCTTCTCAATATAACATAAAATTTTTAAAAAGCACTTCCATTCAAAATGAAATAAATTTAACACTTTCCCATGGTTAACCAACCTCCACAGGTTCTGGTTTAAACAGTCAAATACTTTCCCAAATAACAAAAACAAATGCTTTTCTTTATCATTAACTTTTTGAAGCCTTCTGACTTTTGTGAAATCACTGCAGAGAGGCTCAAATGGTGTATGAAATGAAAATTTCCTGCCTAGTCACCGCACATAGGAAACATCATGACAATGTCTTGCAATCAATGTTCTACTCAGTTATTTTTTGTAATGCTGAGGTTATAGAGTAAAGCAAGCAGTTACCGAGGAAGAGAAAAAAAGGCAACTTGAAAACTTTTCATCAAATGTCACTTTAATTTGCTTCTTTTCCTATATATATATATATATATATATATATATATATATATATATATATATATATATTTAATTGGAGAAATCAGAACAGTTTGAAATAAAATGTCACTTTGAATTGAGTCAAGGATGCTCTAATCCAAAGGATCAAATATGAACCAGAAATGTATATATAGATTTTCTTTAATTGATGAGCACCAGCTACAATAGTTATGCTGTAGTTAGCACCTCTCTAACCTGGAGAAAGTTCTGCCCTAATGTGCCTTTTGTATATTCATAAATGGCAACTTCAGAAAGTAAGTTTTTTCCTGACATGTCAGTATTGCTATTTATGCTAAATGACATGCTGGTAAAAAAAAAAAAAAAGGTGGATATAAACTGACTTGGTTTATTAAGAGACATGACAACAGCTATAGACACAAAACACAGAACATAAACTCCCACATAAAAGTGTTTCTATTTCCTCTTGTGGTACTCATTTTATTTTCCTTTCATCCATATAACTAGAACCCATTGATATATAGCAGAAGAGATCTCATATTACATTTTTAAAATGTGCCTTTCAAAGAAAACACAGACATGCCATATATTCATTCTTGTGCTTGCAATTTTTCTTTTGAATTGAATTTGCTCTATTTCCAAAGCATTTAGAGAGAATTCCTTTTGTCTTTTCTAAACAGACTATGTTTAGGTTCAGGAGTCAAAGAATAGGTCATTCACTCATTCAACAGAAGTTCATTGAGAACTTCATCTATTTCAGTCAGCATTTTATACCACCAAAGGTTAGAACAAGTGGTATTAAGGACTACTTTAATATTATTCTTTTTCTATTTTTGCATTTGAAAATAAACAAGAAGGAAACATAAATTTTATTTTGTTTACTCATGAAGGGTTTTTTGTTTGTTTGTTTAGTTTACCTTGGTTTTCTTTTTACTACTTTGCTACATATGTATGGAAGCAAGTATGAGGACATGGGTAATCCAGAATTACCAAACTGATTTTATTAAAAAGGGACTAGTTGTAAGACCATTGTTTGGAACTGAGAAATGAATTGAGTATATGAATTGTGAATGAGTATATGAATTCTTAGACAAGACTGCAAATGCCTATTTTGTGATTCAGCTCATTAGTTCAGTGAGCACTGGAATCCGAATCATCAAACATGGCTTGAATTTCTGACTTTGCACTTATTGGTTAACTTTTTATGACTCAGTTTTTCTCTGTGAAGTTACACAATTTTCATGCCTACGATGATCAAATATGAACACATTCTGTCTTTTGGACACAGCTTATACTTGATTTTAGTTTCCTAGGGATTCCATAGAAACAATTCACAAACTCTATTAAAACAATACAAATCTCACAGTTCTAGAGCCTCAAGTTAAAAATCAAGGTGTCAGTAGGTCTGGGGCCCTCTGAGGTTTTTAGAGGAGTACTTCTTTGCTCTTCCTATCTTGTTGCAAACTTTGGGCTTCATCAGTTTCTAGGTACATCTCTCTAACCCTCCATTTTTACATGGCATTCCTGTTGTGTTTGACTTCTCATAAAAACACAAATTATATTGGATTAGGACCTCATTATACATCAGTATGAATTCAATTTATCTCATTACAATCACAATGGTTCAATTTGCAAATATAGTCACATTCTGAGGGTAAGGACTTTACCATGTCTTTTTGGAGGAACATAGCATAAATTTTTCCATACTATACTGAATAGCAGTACAACATTCTAATAATTTATGGATAAAATTGGTCTACTTTTTTTCTGGAAAACACAGAAACACAAAGACACATGCAAACATACACACACACACACACACACACACACACACACACTCACCACAACAGAGATGTATTCAGAGCAAAGCAAAAGATTTCAAGCTAAATGAAACAATTTTTTTTTATGTTCTCCAACTCCATTACTTAACTGATGAATCCATAATTATTTCACACCAATTTTAAGAAGCGGAATTTGCGAGAAAGTTTGTTGCCTATATTTACTTCATTTGACTCCAACAATAGTTCTGCAAAACATTCATGGTATAATTTTCAAATAAAGAGACTGAAATTTAACATTTCAAAACACAAATGGTAATATGTAAACTACAATTCCCTCAACTCAAAGTGTAATCACCTTTTCATTAGTACTCTGACCTAATTTCTTCTCATTGTAAACACACTCTGTGCTGTATTTTGTGCCCATTGAATTAATTATCAACCTCATATTTTTGGTGACTTCTAAAAATTTTTTTGAACAAATGGTGCTGGGAAAACTGGTTATCTATATGCAGAAGAATGAAATTAGTTGTCTGTCTCTCATGCTATACAAAAGTCAAATCAAAGTGGAATTAAACCAGGAGCTTTGCAACTGCTAGGAGAAAATATAGGGTCAACACTACTGCATATTGGCACTGGCACCAACTTCCTTAACAAGACCCCTAAAGCTCAAGAAATATAGCCAAAAATCAATAAGTGGGATGCCATCAAATTAAAAGGCTTCTGCACCACAAAGGAAACAAGAGTTTGAAAAGAGCCTACAGAATGGAAGAAGATCTTCACTGGCCATTCCTCTGACAGAAAATTAATACTCAGAATATGTAAAGAACTCAAAAAGCTTAACACACACACACACACACACCACTTAATAAATGAGCAAAAGAACAAAATAACTAAGCAGACTTTCTCTGAAGAAGAATTAAAAAATGGCTAACAAATATATTTTAAATTCCCTAGCAATCTGGGAAATGCAAGTCAAAACTATTTTGAGATTTCTTCTCCCTCCAGTTACAATGGAAATTATCAAGAATACAAATAATGCTGTTGAGTATGTGGAGAAAAAGGTACATTTATATAATTTTTGTGGGACTGCAAATTTGTACAACTACTCTGGAAAGTTACATTGAGATTACTTAAAAATTTAATAATGGAATCACAATATGGCCCAGTTATCCAAGTCCTTGGTATTTATCCAAAATAATTAAGATCAGCATACTATAATAATACAGACACTTCAATGTTTATAGCAGCAAAATTCATAATAGCCAAGTCTTGATACCAGCCCAGATTCCCATTGACAGATACATGGATGAAGAAAATGTAGCATATATTCACAGTGGAATTTTACTCTGCAATAAAGAGTGACATTATAACATTTCAATTGATAAATGGATGGAACAGGATAACATCATGCTCAGTGAAAAAAAATCCAGACTCAGCAAATCAAGGATCAAATATTTTCTCTCATATACAGGAACTAGAGCAAAATGAGGGTTAAAAAAAGTATGTGGAGGATCCATAAAAAATAAAGGGAGGTCAGTGGAGTGTAGGAAAGTGATAGAGTGGAAGGCAGGAGAAATGTGAAAAGATATGAAATGCTGAAGGAAATTGATAAGATAATGTTATATACATATATGTGTACCACAGTGAATTTTACTTTTATAGATGTATGACTACAAAGCACCAATTACAAATAAATAAATAATTATAAGGAAGGCTAGTAGAGTAGAGGAAAGAAAATAAAGGAAGGTAGGACCCGAGAGAAAGAGGAAATACTGCTGACTAAAATGGAGCACAGTATATTCATGCATATATAATTATGTCAAGATAAATCTATTATTTATAATTGCAATGCACTAATAAAACTTCTAAATATTATTGAATTTGAGCCCTGTACTTTCAAATGCACATGAAGAATCATGTTAAATGGCCAACAGCCATTAAAATGAAATCTGTAAAAAAAGATGATTTAGTAATCTTTCTTCCATCTGTGTTTTGATGCCTGTTAACAGCATCACTAAGCACCTACTTATTCAGAACACAAACTTTAGAATCATCCTTGATTTCTCCCTTCCCTGTGCTCATTTTATAATGAAACAATGAACACATTTGGAAACATTTTTGCATGCATCTTCTTCTTTTGATCTACTGGAATTTATTTGTCAAGTGAATACTTATCTAAATCATTAAAATAATCAACTGATTTCATTATCTATGACATTTTTATGCATGCTATAATCCAGTACCAACAGAGGTAAGTAATTAAATCATATCACTATATTTCATATTAAAAAATATAGGCATAAATATTGTATTCAATCTGATATTCTTATTTTCTTAGGATGGAAGCACACACCAGGTGCAGTGGAGCATACCTGTAATCCCAGCTACCTGGGAAGCTGAGGCAGGAGGATGGCAAGTTCAAGACATGTCTGGGTAACTTAGTGAGAACATGCCTCAAAAATAAATAAATAAATTGATTAATTAGTTAATTAATTAATTAAAAGGGCAGGGGTGTAACTAGTGGCAGAGCACAGCTTTGTTCAATCCCCAGTATCAGGGGGAAAAAGTATGAAATGTATTTATAAACTAGATTATATTCTACCTTTTCTCTATCTCTTGTTGCTTCTTTACCCTTGTATTTCCTTTTGCCAACTAAACTTAAGTTCTGGTTGGTGCAAATGTTTACTATTTTCCAAATTTATATGAGTTTATAATAATTTTATGTTCACATTTACTAATGTTTCAGACAATATTCTTAGCAATTTAAATATACTAATATAGATTTATCATCTCTACACTTCTTTGAAGTAACCATTAATAGTTTTTAATTTATAGATTTGGAAACTATATTTTGTAGAGGTTAAATAATTTGTATATGGACACACATCAACAAAGCCTTAGACTGAGAGTTTGGACTTAGGTTGCTTCCAGAGCCCAATCTTTCAACCCAGCTTACTAGGATTTCTTACACTGCTATTGTTTATGTGACATTTGAGTCATCAATATCCTTTTTCATCCCATTTACTAATCCCTACAAGATCTCTCAGGAAAACTCCTTCCCATTTTCCAAAAGCTGTACCAAGTGCATTCTCTTTTCCAACTCAGCTTCTTCACACAGAAAAAAAAAATATATAATTTCTCTTTGATCTCTAAGTATATGAAAAACGATAATAGTTTATACAACTATGATTCATTAATTTTGCAGGATATTGATATTACAAATAATCCACCAAATCTTTCATTCCAAATTTTTGATCACATGTCTAAAGGTGGGAGTTCATAAAGACATCACAAATGTAGAGTTAAGCTATAGTCTAAGTATCAATGCACATGTTTTGATTTTTTTTTCCTCTTCTACAAGAACATTCTTAGGAACAAACATTCTATTTTAGCCACATACTATACTTAAAGCCTAATACAAAGTAGGATCTCAAAATTTATTAGCTGATTTTATTGGAGAACTGTAACTTTATTCTTCATGGTGGATAAGGACCTATACTCCATATGCTTACAGGGAGCACAATTATGCTCTCATCCATGAAGTGCCTTGAAGGAAAGATTTTAAGATTAAGTGGAACGTTGACAAAGAAGCAGTGCACAAATTTGCATATATCTGAAAAATCTGCTTTTAGTAAGTGATATTTAATTTACCATAGCCTTTGAGATATAATATGTTAATGAGAATACTTTAATATTATAATAATTGTGAGATATTCTCTTTTCTTTTCAAATATTTATTTCATAATGAAATAGTTGTAACATTTTGATTTGCCTTCCTCACACACATAGTAGAAATGAAATGTTCATTATGAAAACACAGCATGACCTCTCAAATACACAGTACACCAAACTAAGCTAAGATTACTAAGTTGTTCTGAGATTTTGGGATTTTCTATCTATGACCTTTGAATTGAATAAAAAAGAATCCATTTTTCTGCATGTCAACATACTGAATTGTGAAATTCAGATAACAGTGATGCAAAATCTTACTTAGTCCTTTGAACTAAAGGCCAAGAGAGATTTTAGAATTTTAAACCTCTTGGAAGACATCAAATGCTGCTTCTTTTTTACAAGCATGTAATTTCTGAAATAAGGCCATCATATCTTGGTCTATACAGTGGCTTAGAGACCTCTTTTTAATAGTAGATGATTGACAATTGCCATAGAAGCTCATCACTCAGTTGCTATACAAATTTTGAAGTAAAGAAAGAATATTTTGCTGTCACTCTCCAAATTTTATAACTTCTTTTAGGCAGAATGTGAAAAATGCTATCAATATATACTGATAAGCACTTCAGAAAATTTAAAAAAATACTTTGTGGCTCCCTCAATATTTAATGGTCAGAAATAACAGGAAAGAATATATTGGCAAAAGTCATACCTCATCTCTCTCAAAATAGAACATCATAGTAGGTAACTGTCATCTCCTCACTAATATTCATGTTCTCTTCAACATATTTTTTCAGCTCTTTATCAATTGTTTGTGGTCACGTGACAAAGCTTTAGGCAACAGAATGAGAACAGATATGATGTGCATCAACTGATGACCTGACCTGTAAAAACCTCTTTCATGCTGCTTTGTATCCTTTTCTAATTCCAAGTGGAATGGTAACTTTGAAATCTATGTGCTAAGGAAGCCAGAATTTCCATTGACCTACATGTCTTAAGAAGGCATAGAAAAGAAATTTCTGCCAAATTGATTAGTACACTTATTGTATATTCCTCTTGTCCTATATACATTTTATATTGAACCCAAATAAAACCTTTATATTTTCGTAATTTGGGAAATGTACTATTGCTAAAAATGTATTCAAAAACATGCAAAGATATCATTTTGATGGCCTGTCCATCTTCTTGGATTCTTTGTGCTTTTATGAAGCAGTATAAACTAAACAAGTCCAGTTGTGCATTTATTATTATTATTATTATTATTATTATTATTATTATGATACTGTGGATTGAACTCTGTGGCACTTTCTTACTGAGATACATCCTCAGCACTTTTTTATTTATTTATTTTTTTGAGGCAGAATCTTATTAAATCATTTATGACCTCTCTAAATTGATGAGGCTCTCCTCAAACTTGTGATCCTCCTGCCTCAGCCTCTTGAGTTGCTGGAACTACAGGCTTGCACCACTGTGCCTGAGTGTGCATTTATCTTAAGTGTGGTTTTATTTGATTGAAATAGCATCAGGTACATATGTTGGCATGACTTTTAGTTTTCAAGGACTCAGTACTGAAATTCATGCATTATCCTCTATATAAATGTACCACAAACCGATTTTTAAGATTGTAGAATCAAGGTTTTCTTAGAGTAATTGTTATGGTTTAGATGTGAGGTATCCCCCAAAAGCTCAAATGTGAGATAATGCAAGAAAGTTTGAAAGAGAAATGATTGGGTTATAGCCTTAACTTAATCAGTGGATTAATCCCTGATGGGATTAACTGGATGGTAAGTGGAGGCAGGGCAGTTTGGCTGGCGGAAATGGTTCATTGGAGGCATGGCTGTGGGGTATATATTTTTTATCTGGAGAGTGGAGTCTCTGTTTCTCTGCTTTCTGATTATCATGTAATCCATTTCTCTCTGCTGCACTCTTCCACAATGATGTTCTACCTCACCTCCAGGCCCAAGGAATGAAGACACTTTTCTATGCACTAAGACCTCTGAAACTGTGAGCCCTCAAACAAACTTTTCATCCCTAAAATTGTGATGGTTGGGTCTTTTAGTCACAGCAGCGGAAAGCTGACTAAAACAGTAATTATATCTGTATCAATTGAAATCAAAGATCTTTCTGAATTTCAAACCATTTCCCCTAAAACTAATCATATTCTGGAGAAAGACTCATCCCAGGGTCAACAACATTTTCCTAATTTTAGTGCCATTTATCTTTGTCTCATCCTGCTAGACTTGAATGAGGATAATACCTTCTAAACACTGAATTCCCAATTTGGGGGGGCATGATTTTGAGTCCTGTTGTCACTGAAATCTAACATCTGATCCAAGCTGAATTTGGTTTTCATGTGACACACAAATAATTGTCATTCTTTCAAAAACTGGTGTAACATAACCCGGGGGTTAGCTGCCATGTGATATTGATGAATTATAATGACTGTTCTGCTAATAAGAAAAAAAAAAAAAAAAACAATGAATGATTACTTGCATGGTCTGAGATGCATATGAGTTCCTATAAATTTAAGTTTCCTATAAATTTTATAGAAATTGATGTAATCTAACCTACTTTGCATACTAATAATAATAGCCAAAATACATATAGATTTTTACAATGTGTCAGTTAGGTACTCTCTAGCCTGCAACCTGTGCTGGCTTCATGAAAGAAGGTTCGAACCGTGAGAAAACGCTAGGGAGTTTTAACAGACTGGATAATAACTGTAGGCTGGTGGGGTACAAGGAGGTGGGTCAGGGGACGGCAGTGTGCAACTGCCCTGCAAGACCTTCCCCCACCCTCTGCTTTCTGACCCTGCCAGGAGCAGAGCAGCTTTCCTCTGCCAGTCTATTCCCCACAATGAACTGTCTCATCTTGGGCCCAGAGGAATGAAATTGGTCATGTATGGACTGAGACCTCTGAAACTATGAGCTCCAAATAAACTTTCCTTCCTCTAAAAGAGAGAGAGAGAGAGAGAGAGAGAGAGAGAGAGAGAGAGAGAGAGAGAGAGAGAACATGCCAGGGAGTGGACTTTTATTGGGAAACAAAAAAATCTGGGGAAAATTCCATCCAATGAAGATTAAGGGGGGCAGCATCCCAAGGTCAGGGGAGACTATTGGCTCTTCGGGGCAGTGGCCAGACATGCCTCTGCACTGCACTTATTTCCAGTACTTATCAAGGAATCCAAAGGCCCTCAGACTTGGAGAAAGGTGGGGAAATCTCTGACACAGCTGTGTCTAAGTGCCTCGCACCCAGCCAGGGAGGTAACTCAAATCAAGTGTGAGGATGGCCTCCCACAGTGCTCACTATGTGCATGAAGTATACTCTTTAATACTCTTAATAACCACTATAAGTTTTATACTATAATTGTCCAACTTTCTGGGAATGCAAAGGAGACACTGATAAGCTAATAATTCTTATAATTTCAACAACCAGGGGCTGACAGAGTTGTCATCCATTTTTAGAAAGTATTACTTTATACAACTTTTTGTCATTACATAATATTGGTCTATTAGATTGTCTAATCATTCAGGATATTTGTTCAAAATATGCTGCAGAATTACATGAAGAGGGATGGGGTACAACAAAAATTGAAGGAAGGCATGAAATGCATTTCAAAAGTCAGACAACTAGATGGACCATAAATATTTAAATAAATGCTCATCCTTATTGGTGACTAGGAATTATTATTATTGCCACAATTATTTCTATTTTAATTTTTTGGCAAATATTAAGAAATATGACAACACTAAATGATTAAGAATCTATAGACCTACATGTTCTCTTTTACTTTCTTTTATTATTCAGAATAAGAATCATTGCCTTAAAAAAAGATTGTTGAAATGAATTCAGGATTCTTGCTACTTAACTAGCCAAGAGAGATGAAAAGACAGGACAAGTGTGAAGTACATGAGTAAACCTCAGTTAAACTTACAGATTATACCTCCTACAAGGTGGGCAAAGCACATTGTTGGCAGGTGTTTACTGTAATATTGAAAGGAAATAAATAGTTCAAGTCAGACATGCAAAGACAGATAAGAACCTGATTGGGAGTAGGGAGAACTAATTGGATTGTGCAAAGAAAGAAAGGGACCAAGGTAGTAATAAAGAAAATGTCTTCCATAACATGATATATAAAGTTAAAGAATGTGGAAGAAATATGATTTGCACAGACTATATATTTGAATATGCCAGACATAGTGCTTTATCTTCAGTTTGTAATGATATAGAGCCCAGAGATAAGAGGTCACATTTCATCTTGATCTCTCCCAACCCCAACCCCATTCCTTCATACAGGATGGAAGCAGGGTCTATGTGAACTGTGCATGTGTACTCTTCAAAGACTGCTACACTGGAAGGAGGAGACTATCTCTCTGTGTTAATGGGTGCATTCAAATTCTGGAGTCAGATTGCCCAGGTTATCAAGTCTGTCATGTATTAGCTGCCTAGAAAAACAAAGACCATTACTACCTAATAGTTTATTATGAGTGTTAAATATAGGTATGTTCATAACATTACGAAGATACACAAATAATCTCTGAATGTTGAAATACAACTTTAAATATTTCCATGAACTTGTAAATAGGAGCTCAATGTTAAACAAAAATTCAGACTGTATTTAATATAATCATTATTCTGTTTTGAGTATTAATTTATATTAAAGAAATTTCCCAGTAGCCATAGTATAGAGTATAGTGATTAAAAAAAAGTTCCTATACTTTACAATTCCTATGATCAATATTAGAGAATTCCAAAGAATGAAAAGAAATAATATGATAAAAATTAATAAAAATAGTTATGTAATACAAAAACTTTCACTGAAAAATCAACATATGAATCAAACATGTAGAAATGAAAAAAGCATAAAAGCATATTCCAAATTTAAACCCCTCTAGTGGTCAAAGAAATACATAATATGTCAAAAATGAGTCTTCCTTTTATTATTCAATAGTCAGAAAAACAAATTTCACTATAAAATATTATGCTTATATTGGCTGGTAGGTTCTGATATAAATATTCACATATTCTTTTCTTCTTGAAATGTTTCCAGTACTTATCAAGGAATCTAAAACTTTAATACCATATATTGTTTAAGGAGCTAAGATTCAGGAAATAATCAAAGATTATCAGAGCATTTTTATTGGTGCTTTGTAATTATACATAATAATTTGATTCTTTATGTCATATCTGTTACCTGCACGTAACATACTTTGATCAATCTTATTCTCCTTTTCCTTCCCCTTTCTTCTCTTCCTCATCCCACCTGCATCTGCTTGCTCTATTAATCTCTCTTCTATTACTATTATTTTAATTAGTGCATTTTAATTACAAATAAAGTGGAATTCATTGTGGTGTATTTATACCTGGACATACCATAATTTGGTAGATTCCATCCCCACTACCTCTCTATTCCCTCTTCTCCCTCACTCTCCATCACTGTCCTTTGTGGTCTCCCTTCTATATTTGTGAGATTGAATTTTTCAAAATTCTTTCTCATTCTCTCTAGCTTCCACATAGAAGAGAAAGCATTCAACCCTTGACTTTCTAATTCTGGCTTATTTCCATTCATCTGGTTTAGCTTCCAACCATTTGCTAGCAAATGGTACAATTTCATTCTTTATTATGCCTGAATATAACTCCACTGTGTGTACATACCACACTTTTTCTATCCATTTGTCTGTTGACAGATATCTAAGCTGATTCCATAACTTGGCTATTCTTAATTGTACTGCTATAAACAAGCACATATCACTGAGGTATGATGCTTTTAATATTTTTGGATAAATATCAAGGAGTGGGATAGTGGGGTCATACAGTAGCAAAATAGACATTCCTTGAAAGACTAGGAATAAAATGCCAAAAGCATTTTTATCAGATCATGTCATATACAACATTATTAAAGTAAGAGAACTGAAATCTATCTAAATGTTTGATAACGGGTGACCAATAATAGATATTCATACAATGAATTACTCAGAAACAATTAAATATTACATAGCAGCATATAATTAAGACAAATGGTCATTTAAAAGTTATAAATATTTACAAAAATATTTTATTAAAAATGAAGGTAAATTTACATATATCACATATTTTACATATTGTGTATTTTTTTATTCCTTTCCTAGTGCTGCCATAATATATTATTGCAAATTTTATGGATTAAGCCAACAGAAATTTATTCACTTATCATCCAGAGGTTAAAAGTTCAAAATAAAGGTTTAGTTGCTTGTTGTGGCTATGAGAAAGAATTCATTTCATGCCTGGCTTTTGGTGTTTGCAGACAATCCTTAGCACTCCTTTGTCCATATTCATATCATTCCAATGCCTGCCTCTGCTTTCACATGGGAAGACTTCATCTCTATACATCTGTATCTTTCTGTTAAATTTCTATCCTGTATGGAAAATGGTCACAGGAATTAGCACCCATACTAATCCAATATGACCTTATTTAATTACAAATAAGCTCACATTTATGAGTGGTAGGTAGACACAGATTCTTAGGAAGTTCTATTCAACCCAGCACAGTATAGTTTATACATGCAAACATAAAGGTATTATGTAAATAAAAATATATCATTAAGTGGTAAATGTCAAAGTGTTAAATGGGCTTATCTCTGAGAAGTGCAGTTATAAAATATATGTATGTTTTACTTTGATATTTTTCTGTACTATAAATTTTTGTACATTTTTAAAAGTTTTAAATATTTTTAAAGTATTTATGTTTTCCTCTGTATCAGTATCATTCATGTTTTCTGACTGTGAACAAGTAGAAAATTGAACAAATATAAAAATGTAATCTTATTTTCAGATATTAAATAAAGAGTATTACATAACAGTGATCCTTGCTAGAAAGAAAATAAACTACATGAGTTCAGCAATCATTTCAATCTGGTGACTAAATTTTTTTTCGTAACTGCAACTCAAGAAAGACCAACCTGGGTCCATTGTGGTGATCAGGTGCGTACTTAAGCCAACTGAGCCCTCTGAAACTTGCAGGATAGAGTACTGGAGAAAAAAAAAAGATACATAGAAAATGGTTTCAGAATTTCAAACAGAGTTCACTATTATCCACTTAAATGTCTTCAAATTGCAAATAAAGGTTTGTTCCTTGTCCATTGGCATGGTTTCTGAGAATTGAGATTGAAGAAAACTCTGTATAAGATATTAAGTAGAAATCCCAGAGCCACACCATCATGTAAGGGATGAGAGTCTACTATAGACCCATCTCTTTAGAAAAATTTTAGAAAACCTGAAAATGACCGAGCTGTTCACAAGTATCTTAACTGTTCACAAGTACCTTAACTGCCAGCCAGATAAAAACCCAACACTCACTAAAGAAGTACAATGAAATCCACGCATATTCAATATACTATTACAGTGCGAAACATAAAGCAAGATCAAATGTGGACCCAGTCAAGGAAGAAAGACAACTTGATGGAAAAAATGTGACTAAAGGATTAATACATGTCTTCTAAAAAATAAACAAACAACAGTTCAAAGACTTAAGACAAAATTGGAAAACTAAAGCTATAAAACAAGATAAACAGAAGCTATAGAAATAAAAAAAAAGTAATATCTGAAATAAAATTTCATGTCATGATCTTTGTACGATATTATACTCTTCAAAAAAGCATTATTAATCCTAAAGAAATAGCAACAAATAATATAATTTGAAGAATGAGTTTTAAAGTCTTAAAAAATCAGTAGAGACCCAAAGTATTAAACCACTAAACTACTCCTTAATAGAGGTCCCCCAAAGTGACAGGTGTATAAAGATATATATGTGATAAAATGACTGATTCTTTTTTTGGGGGGAGTGGGAGTACTGGGGATTTAACTGAGGGGCACTTGGCCACTGAACCATTTCCCCAGCCTTATTTTGTATTTTATTTGAGTTGCTTAGAGCCTCTGCATTGCTGAGGCTGGCTTTGAACTCCTGATCTTCCTTGTCCCAGCCTCCCAAACCACTGGGATTACAGGCCTGTGTCACCATGCCCAGCTAAAATGACTGATTCTTTATTCAACAATTGGTAAAAAATTTTAAAAAACCATGCATCTAGGATATGAAATAAACTTCAAACAAGATAAACACAAAGTCACACCAAGGGCTAGAATAGTAAATTAAGGAAAAAGCACTGAGAAAGAGAAAAAAAAATGTGAAAGTACCAATGACAAGACATATTGTTTATGGATTTCTCCAGAGAAAATGAAAGCCAGAAGACAATAAAAGAGCTCCTTTAAGCAGTCAAAAGGAAATAACATCTTTGTCTTCCTGAGAAGAAGTAAAAATGAGGAAAAAAGGGGTTTTTTTAGACAAAATGAAAGCTCAAATAATATATCACAATTAAAATATTTGACATGCACTCATCAGAGAATATATATGGATATTTTTAAAGTACATATAAAAGATGCCCATAATCATCATTTACAATATATTTAACATTTTAAGTCACTTGGGAAAATGCAGATAAAATCAAATACTACTACACACTAAAGTAGTGCTAAAATTAAAATAACTAGTAAATGGTGCTCAAAGTGTGGACAATTTGAACTTGCAGAGTATGGAATGCTATAAGCACTTTAGAAAACAGACGATAGCTCTTTACAAACATTTATGAATTTATTACCCAGAAATTCTACCCTTCATATTCATCCCCAAAATGTAAAAACATATATTTATAAAATACTTTTAAATTAATACTCACAGAAACTTTATTTATGATGAAAACTGGAGGAAAATCAAATACCTCCTAAAGGTGAAAACATAAACAGATAGTGGCTTATTTATGCAATAGACCAATGATAAGAAAATAAATAAAATATACTATCAATACAAATAATGTTCATGCAAAGAGTATATATCATATGATTACATATATATGAAGTTATAAAATAGATTTTAAAACATACATGGTGACAGAAAGCAGACTGGAAGCTTCCTGGCAGAAAGTGGTCAAGGGATACTGGCCATGAAAAATCAGATAAAATTAAGAAATAATGAAAATTTTCTGAATATTGAATGGAGTGGTCAATAGCATTGCAGAGTCAGCATGTTCTGTGCATTTAATATTTACATATGCACATTACATATAAATTATACTTTGATAAAGTTAAATTTTAAAAGATATGTATGCCTCTTAATACTCTATGTGTTTTAAAGAAACAATAGTAGACATGGCAATAGAGTTCAGAATAGAGATCTTCAGTTTGTGCTCAATCATGAAGTTGAATTAAGTGTATGTATTAGATATTTTTCATAGTAAACTGTTGAACAGGTTAGTAAATCAGGGTAAAATAATATGATGGAATATTTACAGCTGTTAAATTATATATGCTAATTGTATTTAATGCATTAAATATCTTTTAAATGATTAGCGTTTAAAGATAAGGACACAGGATTTTAACAATGTAACAAACCTCTATGCATGAGAAAGTATAAAAATTAAAAAAGTCTGGTACTCAAAATTGTTTCTTTAAAGTGAATATTTATAGATTTTGTATTTTGAGCATTATTTATTCTTACTACATCTAACTTCTTTAAGTAGGAAGAAGCATTGAAAAGTGAAACAAATTGCTTGGTTTACTGTTAACAATGATTAGCAGTGTTGTTATTCATTAACCAACATCAAGTTGGTCCACACCTATGAATTAAATTATATTTCATTTTTCAAAAAATAATTTTCATGTTGATAAAGTTACTTCATAGTCAGAGCAAACCTTGTATGACTAGTTCCATTGAACTGTGGAAGCAATATTGTGATGGTATTTCATGTTTCTGAATAAATCCTCTACCAGTACTGCTACCTTTTAAAATGTCATAATAGGTGTTAAATGCATGATCTATAGATCAGACTTATGAACATTAGTTCTAATTAGACTGTGACTTTGGACAAGTTATTGAAACATTCTGTCATTTGTAAAATGAGAAGTATAATAAGATTTATAAAATTAATTATTGTCTTTGAAGCATTTGGAACAGTACTTGGCAGAAAATGTGCCTAATAAATATACCTATTATTTTATTATTTTTCTACATAAGCTATAAATATTAATATCTAAAAGTAATTATGCTGTAAGTTTTCTTGCAAGCATTATATATGTAATATATATAACTTATATATGATATATAAGATATATGATTGAACATAATTAGTCATTTTGAGGAGTTCCTTCACAAGTGAATTTACCTCATCAATAAATTTGTTTTTCATACATGTACAAAATACTCTCCTTAGTTTTCGGTACAGTATTCATGGCACAATCTATGCCCATTGAAATCTACCATTGAGTTGAAGATTTAAAAGCCACAGACATTTGATAAATTAATCTTAAATCTTAATAATAATGCTAGACAATTGGTGATGTTTCCTACTTTAGGTGGAAAAGAATATAATTCAACAGAAGTTTAGAGAAGAGAATACAAAAAAAAAACCAATCAGCTTAGGGTAGCTTCATTTACTGCGCTGTGTGAAATGTGTATTATATATGAAACTACAAATATAACTATACATGCAAATAGAAGTTGGCTCCCCATATCTGTGAATTCCACTTCCACAGTTTCAATCAACTAGAGATAGAAAATAATCTCATCTCTACTAAATGTGCAGAGATTTTTTTCTTGGTATTGTTCCCTAAACAATGCAGTATTTACAAACATTTACATTGTATAAGATATTATAATTAATCTAGAAATGATTTAAAGTACACAGAAAGAAGGGAATAGTTTATATGCAAATAGGTGAAATGCCAGTTTATAAAAGGGACTTGAGCATCTGTGGATTTTTGTGTCAACTGGAGTTTCCAAGGGATGACTCTGTGTGGGAGGCGGGGGGGGGGGGGGAGAAGGGAGGGAGAGAGGGGAGACTATTTTTTCACTGCTTCCTCTGCCACCAGGTTTTGTGACTTCAGTGTGCAAGCTCCTTTACTTCCTTTCAGTTTATAGAATTCCCTGCAGTATTTTACTTAGGAAAATTATCTTAATATTTGTAATTTTTTGATTACCAAATGTAACCAGGCACTTGTTAAAAGCATATGGGTCATGAAGTGAGGAGGAAAGATCAGAGCGACAATTACAGCAATTTTACTTAATAAAATTATAGACAGATATTTATGATGGAAGGAACAAGCAAGGGAGAAAGATAGAAAAAAAATCTTTGGATTCTTTAACTTGTCAATATACAAATATATTTTAATTCTTGTGAGAAAAATGGTGTCTGTCTTCCCAAATTGCCACCTAACTCACATTGTAACTCACATTCAGCCATTGCTTTCAATTGTACAAATGTTCTACAGGCAAGTAAAAATGAAGTGTATCTCCAAATAGGTCAACATTCTTCCTTTTTCATTTAGTTGTTTCTTTTTCCATCTTCTTGTGAAACATCTGAGGTAGATTTAGTCCTTGATGTGCCCCAAGACCTGCACTAGCATCTCCAACATGCAGTTTTCCATGATGAATATAATTGGCTTTGTCATGAAAAAAAGAAAAAAAAAAAAGAATTGTCCAAAACAGATGGCTCCTCCTTGATATCTGGTTTGGGTTTCATTAAATAATTAATAAACTATGTTTTGGCTCTCTTTCATTTTATATTTATATTTTGAATGACTGCTCTTTGTCTGATCAAAACTGCTAGAGGCAATCAGATGCAGTCTGACTTAGATCTTTAATTGAAAGTGAGTATAGCTTTGGGCAACTAAAGTACCTCTCTTTTTTCTGTAACCTTATTTATAAAATATAGAAAATAATTCTCATCTACTCCATTAGAAAAGTGGTTGAATTAATGCCTATAAATAAATTTAAGCATTGTGCATACTTTATTCAGCCCTTTCAAGTTCACATCAAGACCATATTATGTATGCAATTCGCAAACTATGAGTCATGCTCTCTTTCATTTCCTCTCTGCTTTCAACAGCGGGTGTGATATTTCTTCAAGGTGCTACTTGAAAATATGAGGACAGAGTATTTTAGCCAAATACCTGTGGAGAAGGTGACAATGTCTCCTGTCTCCAGTATGATGGCAACAAGCTTGTTATCCATCTCAATTTCTCAGGACAAGTTTATCTACTTAATTCACTGTGGCATGAAGGAGGAATGAAGATTATATGTTATAGATGAGCTTACAATATGCAGTATCCTTTGTACCTCATTAGACCTGTGCATTTAAAAAGGTTGGGGGAAGGTAGAAAGCAAAGGAAACAAAACAAAACAAAACAGTTTTATTATGAAGATAGCCCATTTGAGAATTTTATTTTCAAATCAATCACTGCAAATTAAGATTTTTAAAAGGGCCTTAAGCACCAATCTTAAGCTAGAAAAACCTGGTACAGTAATAGTCTCTTGCCATTTTTAAACAAAATTTCATATAACTTTGTAAATATTATAATCAGAACTGTTTCCTAATTCTGTGCTAACTAGGACCTTTGTTGAAAGTTGAGCTATAATAGTCCCTAAAATATGGAGGAACAGAACTAGCAGAATATTTTGAGTTGTACTACTACTTTAAATTGGAGTCTAAAGTTTATTCATCACTTAGAGAAATGAATACTTGCCATTTTAGATGTCACATCTAAAAGCACCAAGAATCATCTTAGCAGTTGATTAATCAGTTTCAAAAGTAATGAAATTACCTATATTCACCAAAATCTATTGGAAGAACTATACATCCATTCTAATAAAATGAAATTTATGCATGTTTCATCTAAAATCAACTTCCTAGTATTTTAGTTTTCATAGTATTCTGAACTATATTTAATAAAATATATTTTTAGGTTTTCCATCTATTGCAGATATTCACATCATTTTACTATGCTACAATTTATGTGCTATGGGTCGCTGGATGCCCCTACCTTCACTTGTTTTTCCAGGGCTCCACTGACAGAGTAGGTCTACCTCCAGAGATGTCTAGGGTTTCTTCTAGACACATGTAAAGTAGGTACTTTAGGATAGTTTATGTTTCTGTGATAACTAAACAAACCAAAGTGTTTTAATTCCTTTCTGTTCTTCAGTCACTGGCTTTCATATCTTAATTTGATTTTTGTACCTTCAAATTCATTTTTAAAATAAATTTAGAATCATTTTTCATAATTTCAACTAACTCTAGACTATAACATAAATGAAATTTTGAGCATAAAACTATAGGCATTGAGGAGCTGGCTACACTCAAAGTTCTCTGTAAAAGCTTTGGACCTGGAATCTGACAAATCAGTGAGATTGCAGTGCCACTAGAGATCCTCCAGATGTTATATAATTTCACTTATACTCAACTTTCTAACTGTAGCATGGGGAATGATAATATCATCTATTTCAAATGAGTCTTTTGAGAACAAATGAGGTAGCTGTCCGTGTGCTCAGCATAAAATATCTGCTGAATAAATAGTGACTATATTATCAGTATGTTTTATTTGTTTTCAAAGATTATGTTACTAAAGCCAATTTAGTGACTTTTCTACTTTAGTTTCTTTTTCTTTTTCCAATTAGTATTGAACAATTCAAAAATGTAAATGAAAATTCTTGCCTCATTAATGGTTTAGATTCTGAGAGACAAAGGAATAACCTTTCCCATCTCAATGTACTATACAATGTCCTTTTCCACATGTATGTCTATATGTCAGTAAAATGGGGTCAATCTAAATATCAGAGACATGTAAACAGTAAAAGACAATGTAATATTTTAATGAACAACTCGAATTTCCATTAGGCACTTACTATATAATTCTCTATTGGTTCATCATTGAAAAATATTTCTAGCACATTTTACTATTCCCATTAAGTGGAGTAGTGAATTGGTGATGTTATCATTATATTTGTCAGCAATTGAAAAAGAATTGCTAATCTACTTCTGGCCTTTATTTCGAACCCAAATTAACTAAATTAGCATTGTCAAAGCATTCTAGCATTAGATGTCAATAAATAGGTTGTCTGCCCCAGTTGCCTAATTTGTGTAACTGATTTTGTACATAAACAAAACTATTGCTAGTATCAAAGCAGCATAGTAGACAAATTAGCTCCTTTAGTTTCAGGGGACAGACTTATTATAAATAGGTTTCTATTACAATATTTATAAATTAAATAGGCCTCACAAATATGTACTGATGAAGTTCTAAGACCATATTACTCTTGAAGTAAGACTCTGAGGTATCAAATTGTCTAAAATATATCTTCCCTTTCTTGGGTGACAAATTACATATTTTTTAACACAGACTCTTATTTTTTAGCTCTGAGAAAATACATTAGCTTTCCTGTATTGCTTTAAAATAGAGTGAAGCAAATGTGTCTTAATTTATCACCACTTATGAATGTATATTTGATCACAACTTTATTTCATAGTAAATTAAATTAAATATAAAAATATTGTAATGTACATTTTAAAACTGAAATTCACAGGCGTATATAGTATGTTAGTCTTTATATTTTCAACAATCTCTTCATATGGAAAATAATATATATTTGCAATCTCTTCATATGGAAAATAATATATATGTTTATATATTTCCAAATAATATATAAACATATATATTATTTTTGATCCTTATTATTAGCAACATGAGATTTATTTCTCATAAGAAAATATACAGTGTTAACTTGGTAGGGATGCCATAACAAAGTAGTACAAACTGAATAGATGAAGCGACAGAAATGTTTCTCACCAGAACAGAGGCTAGAATTCTAAGGTCATGTCAACATATTTGGTGTTTTCTGAGGCCTCTCTTCTTGACTTGTTGGTAGCTGACTTCTCACTATGTTCTCACATGGCTCTTCCTTCATTGGTGCCTTGTGCTCTCTGTGTGTCTACATTCTTATGAGAACACTGATTCAATTGGATTTGGGCCCACATTAAAGCTTTATTTTAATCCAACAATATCTTAAATGCCTAATCTCCAAATAGAGTCTTTGTTAATTTTGTGTTGCTATGACATAATACCTAAGACTAAGTAATTCATCATGAAGATAAATTTATCTTACAATACTGGAGACTAGGAAGTTAGAGGCAAGACACTTGCATGTTCTGTTGTCTGATGAGGACTACTGTCTGCCTCCAAGATGGCACCTTGATTCTGCATCCTGTAAAAAGAAAGCTGTGTATTCACATGGAGGAAATTCTGAGAGTAAAAGGGATGAACTGCCTCCACCAAGGACTTTTTTCAGAGCGCTTAATTCCATTCCTGAGGTATAAGGTATAAGTCTCCATGGCCTAACCATCTCTTAAAATCTCCACCTCCTAATGGACATTTTGGCAACACCTGAGTTTTAGAGGCAACACATTCAAATCCTAGCACAGTAACTCCTTGAAGTATGAGGGTTAGGGGTTGCAAATATAAATTCTGGGGAATATAATTCAGTCCATGATATGGACCAATTAAAATATTTCTCTAATTCCACCTTGAAAACATATGGGTGAACTTGATACTAGATGCATTGTTAAAAACAACAGCAGAATGCTTGTAGAATAGCTTAATAGATGGATTAACATTGCTTTCAATAGTCCAGTTATATTATTCTAAGCATGTAGTACATTTATAAGATTCTATTAAAACTAATGTTTATTTCTTTCTCTCATTACATTTACAGGAGATGAATGCCACTAGTTTCAAAATTATGACTGAGGTATTTATAATACACTAAACTCCTACATAAATGATTCACTCCTCACATAGGTAGTATTCTGTCTTTTGTTCCCATTGATAATATTAAAATAATTTACCATGATTAATGTTATTGATGAGCCAAAAGAAGCAATGGTGATTTCCCATTTATTATAAAGTGTTGCTATCATTTAGAAATATTATTAAAATCAACTATAATTACTTTTCCATTATTTGAGTGAAATTAAAAATTATTTTAAAGAATACACATAAATTAAATGGATTATCATAATATTATACACATACAATATTATACTACATAGACATATTTATATATGTACATATACATATATACACATAGGTATATACATATATATATATACATACATACATATACATATATATGTATATACACATATATATTCTTAGAGGAGTCATTAAGTAAATACTAGTTATTCTTTAAAACAGCACAGGAAAATTATCAAGTTATTTACTTTTCAGTTTGGCATACAGACTACTCTTTCTTCCAAAGTTCTGGTTTATAACTGAGAGGAAAACCTTGGTGGCAGATATGTTTGATAATTCATTTTCTCCCTAAATTTATACAACTAATGCATTTTGCAAAGTGTATTGCATAACCTAATTAGTAAATTTATCTTCTGCAACATATGCAGTATGAAGTCTGATACTATTTTTTGTGTATACTATCATAAAAATATGTAAATGCTTCTTATATAATAAGAAATATGCTTCATACTGTTGGAGAAAATGCTACAAATAATGAAAAACGGAAAGCTGGATTAATCCCTGTGATACTGAATTAGAATCTAAAGTATCTGCATGAAATCATTAAATGTATCTCTGGCTTTATCATCTCTATCAATCTATCTGTCTCATATCTATCTATCTAAGGTATAAATAGAAGTAGCTGTTTATAGAGCCTTGTAGTGAAAACACAATATAAAATAGAAGTAATTTGTACTGCTAAAAATACAAAAGTGTTAAAAAAATAATGGAATCATCTTAAAAGGACAATATCACAGGGATGAGTCTAGCTTCCCCTTTTTCATTACTTGTAGCATTTTCTCCAACAGTAAGAATTGCATTTCTTATTATCTATAAGATTCAGTCAGACATGAAAATAGACACATAGACCAATGGTAAAGAATACAAGACACAGAGACAAACCTACATGAAAATATAGTTATCTTGTGCTAGACAAAGGCTTCAAAAACATTCATTGGAGAAAAGATAGCCAATTCAACAAATGGAGCTACAAAAAATTGGAAATCCACATGTAACAAAATTAAATTAAACCCCTATCTCTTATCCTGCACAAAAATCAACCCAAAGTGGATCAAAGACTTAGGCAGTAGAACAGAGACCCTATGCCTAATAGAAGAAAACATAGGGTCAAATCTTTATCATGTTGCCTTAGGATCTGACTTCCTTAAAAGACTCCTAAAACACAAGAATTAAAATCAAGAACCAATAAATGCGATGGATTCAAACTAAAAAGCTTCTTCTCAACAAAGGGAACAATCAATAATGTGATGAGAGGGCTTACAGAATGGGAAAAAATCTTTACCACATGCACCTCAGATAGAGCACTAATCTCTAGGATATTAAAGAACTCAAAAAACTTAACATATGCATACACACACACACACACACACACAATAACCCAATCAATGAATGAATTGGCTAAGGAACTGAACAAATACTTCACAGAAGAAGAAATACAATTAATCAATAAATATATGAAAAAATGCTCAATATTTCTAGCAATTACAGAAATACAAATAAAAACTACTCTAATGTTTCATCTCACTCTGGTCAGAATGGCAATTATCAAGAATACAAGCAATAATAAGTGTTGGTAAGGACTTGGGGGAAAAGGTACACTATTGGTGGGACTGCACATTGATGCAACTATTATGAAAACTAGTATGGGTATTCCTCAGAAAACTTGTAATGGAACCACCACTTTACCCATCCATCCCACTCCTTGGTTTATATACCCAAATGACCTAAAATCATCATACTACAGTGATGCAGCCACATCAATGTTTATAGAAGCTCAATTCTCAATAGCTAAACTGTGGAACTAACCTAGATGCCTTTTAACAGAAGAATGGTTAAAGAAAATGTGGTATAAATAAAAACAATGGAACATAACTCAACCTTGAAAAAGAGTGAAATTATGACATTTGCAGGTAAACAGATGGAGCTGGAAAATGCCATGCTAAGTAAAATAAGCCAATTCCAAAAAACCAAAGGTTAAATGTTTTCTCTGATATGCAAATGCTAATTCACAATAAGGTGGACAGGGCCTAGGGGAGAATAGATTAGGTAGAAGGATGGATTAGGTAGAAGGGAGTGAAAGGAGGGAGGGGGTATAAGGGTAGGAAGGATAATAGGACGAATCAGACATTATTACCCCATGGACATATATGACTACATGAGTGGTGTGATTCTACATCATGTACAAGCAGAATATGAGAAATTATACTGTATTTATGATGTGTCAAGTGTATTCTACTGTCATTTGTAACTAATGAAAACAAATTTAAAAAAAAGATTCAATATGGAAGTTCTTCTAAATACCAAAGATGAATAATTTGAGTAGCAAAATAAATAAAAACTAAACAGAACATATCAGTATAATATGAGTTTCTGTGTTGGATGCTTCAGAATAAAAAGAAAAGTATGGGCAATGATGATACTTGCATAAGGATTGCTATTTAGTCAA
The DNA here is from genome assembly GCF_047511675.1 of Marmota flaviventris. Classification (NCBI taxonomy): domain Eukaryota; kingdom Metazoa; phylum Chordata; class Mammalia; order Rodentia; family Sciuridae; genus Marmota; species Marmota flaviventris. The sequence continues at coordinate 46,114,885 of NC_092504.1, read as the reverse complement.
TAGTATTTTTCTAACCTTAAATTTCCTGGATTTGATGATCATAAAATGAATGTGTAGGTTTTTCATCTTTGAGGAAGCTCAGTGAAAATGATAGATGAACACTATTTTACTCCATTTGTTTGTTTATTTTTTTTCAAAATAAAGATTTTCATATATAAACAAAGAATAAAGAGTCCAATGTGCATGCTAGATATAATTAGTATGCTGAATGTTAACAGTCTCTATGAGCTTCTGAAACTAGATGTTAGATATTAGAAAAAAGGGAAAAGAAAAAAATCATGGCTGCCAAAGTCTCTCTTTGTTGTTGTTCATCCATTGGATCTTACAAATGAATGAACACCTGAAAAACTACTTTACAAATCAACATAAGTGTTTAACTGTAGTATTGGAGTGTTTTAATGAAACTTCTAAATATTTGCATTTTGTTAAAAAAGCATTTAGAAATACTCAGCAAGTTTTGCCCAAACACAATTAATTTTTGAAGCTTTTAGAAAAATTTAGTTATTGACAAACAATTCTGTAAATAGGCAGACATTGTAATGTGTCCTTGTCAAAATCAAGGAAGCTAAACAAATGAAATAATGAGAACTCAATTTTATGCTGGATTTATTTTAAAAGTAAAAAAAATGCAATTTGGTATATCTCAATTTCTGGTAAAAATATTTTGGTGGAGTTCATATTTCTAAATACACAAATTTTATGATGTGGTAAAATTGAATGAAACTGAGAAGTCCTATTATTTGCTACACGTATGTAAATAACAATAGAGAAAATGGATTTTTGAGATTGGTTTTTCAAAAACGCTTATTGAAGAGAGCTACTTTGAATGGAAGCCAAAAATCAGGGTTTGAAAACAAATAACAAAAACAAATAATTGTATGGAAATATATACACAATTAATTAGAAATTATTAGAATTAAGATGGAATTATACAAAACAGAAAAATATTAGAATTAAGAAATAATAATATTATTAATTTTATAGAATATGAACTGAGTTTATCAAGTACCCAGGCATCCATAAAAGTATGTACCAGGCAAATCTATTACTGTCAATAGAGAAAGATCCATTAATGATGTCTGCAATATAAAATTTAATAACTGTAAAATTCAACTTTAAATAATATTACAGGCAGTAATATGGAACAACATTAGAAATTTATTGAAAAATGAATCTTTCCAAGAAATAATATTATATTAATAAATTTTGTATTGCTATAAGAAAATACCTGATTTGGAGAACTTTACAATGAAAATAAGTTTATTTGGCTCATGAGTCTGGTGACTGGGGGCATCCAAATAGCATGATGATGGTCTCCTGATTGTGTCACAACATGATGGGAAACAGAAAGGAAACTAGCTGTGTGTAGAAGAGACCAAACACATGGTGGGAATTCACTTCCATCTACCTGCTTCCATGCAAACTTATTCTACACAACCAGTATCAATCCTTTCCCAGTGTGGTGCCTCCAACTGACTAATTACCTAATTACTAGGTTTCATCTATTAATGATTCTAAAACCTTCTAGCACTACCAAAGCAGAAAATAAGCTTCCAGTACATGAAATTTGGCAGACAAATCACATCCAAATGATAGTAAATATGGTATTAGTGACAGGGTATTATACAGGGAATTATAGATAAATATGCTAATATGTTTAGCAAATGCCTGTGCACCAAAATATTTGTTTTTGGAGTTTTATTAAATAATATTGTGTTTTAAATCATGTTTTTTTTTAATATTTATTTTTTATTTATTTATTTATTTTTAATTTTTTATTGTTGGTTGTTCAAAACGTTACATAGTTCTTGATATATCATATTTCACACTTTGATTCGAGTGGGTTATGAGCTCCCATTTTCACCCCATATACAGATTGCAGAATCACATCAGTTACACATCCATTGATTTACATATTGCCATACTAGTGTCTGTTGTGTTCTGCTGCCTTTCCTATCCTCTACTATCCCCCTCCTTTTTTTTAACTTTATAAAGAACTAATTTTTAACCCAATGCATGATGCATATCTGCAATCTTAGCAGTGTGGCAGAATTTCAAGTTTGAGACCAGCCTCTAACTTAGCAAGACCCTCAGCAACTTAGCAAGATCTTATCTCAAAATAATTTTTAAAAAATTAAAAGGTCTTGGAATTTAGCTTAATGATAAGTACCCCTGGGTTCAATTCCTAATTTCTTTAAAAAAGAGAGAAAGACAATTTTATTTGTCAAAATAGTATTTGAAGGATTTATGAATTTGCTACATATCATTGCATACATGTTGCAAAAGTAAGTTTTAGGAGCTTTTAGCTCTATTTTTCACTGACACATATATCTTTGCCATATGTTATATGCTATATTTCATAAAATATTTTGAATTTATATATTACTAACTCTTTTAATTCACCTGTATAATCAAAATAAGAAAGTAGACAAGATAAAGTTAGTAAACAAGAAATATCTAAACCCTGCAATGCTGTTGGGACTCTCTAAGGAGGACATGGTAAGTTCTGAAAGTTGAAAAATTTTCAAAATTATGTGAAGAAACGAAAGAATGTTTGGGGAAGAAAAAAATTGGGGGAAAGAATTTGGAATGTAAGCACCCAGAGATTAAAATATTTGGGAGACTCACATTACACAACATGGTAATTAAGATGATATGTAATAAAATTGGAGAAAAAAGTGGGAAACAGTTCTACTCTTCCAGTCCAGGACTCTGGGAAAAGGATGCATTGAAGAGATTATCAGGTAGAGAATTTCACGTGGAATGCTCTTGATATCAACTTAAGCATTAGGAAAGCACATTTGAGCATTGAGAGGAGTTGAATTGCATGCAGTTCCAAAAAAGAGCTTTATCTGGCATGCTGAAAGATTTTGGAAACGGAATATCTCATTCCAGAAGGCCTAAAATTAGGCAAGGTGTTGAATTTTTGTACCAGCATGAGAATTCGTGAGTTTGGAAGATAGTGTTTCAGGTAAAGTGTTTTTTTGAGTCAAGAGAGACTCAGAGCCCAGTTGTCAGGACCAGTAGCATAACAGCTGGAAGACCAGTGGATAGCCACCATTCACTTCCTCTTTATATATTTATAGTAATAGCTTTGTATTGTGGTTCTCCAGAGAAACAGAGCCAATGAGACACATTACATAAATATAAAAAGAGTTTATTCTATGAATTGGCCCACAAGATCATGCAGGGCAAACAACAACAACAACAATATATTATGCTGCCTGTAAGCAGAAGTATGAAAGCCAGTGGTTTGATTCAAGGCTACACCTGAAAGACTAAGAACCAGGATATATACTGCTGGAAATATTGGTCTGAGGCAAAGGGCTGAGAACCTGGAGATCTATAGACGGAGGTTTGGAGGTTTGTAGATGAACACCCCAGCTCGAGAAAAGAGTGAAAGATGATTTAATCTTTTCTGCTTTTTTGTTCCATCTAGGCATCAAGCAGTTGAGAGTTACCTGACCACATTTAGAAGGCCAGCTCTTTAGATAATCTACTGATTTGTTTGCTAATTTATTCAAGAAATACTTGCAAAAAAACATGCCTAGAAATAATGTTTAAACAACTATTTGGGTAACAATTAACACTTAAAATTAAATACCATATACAAGTTGATGACACTTAAAGTGAGTTGACACTTAATATTAAATACCATATATAAGAATGGGGGTTGGAAAAGCAGTTAGGAATCTATTGTAATTATGCACAAAGGGCTTAGGGGAATGAGAAGACAGGTATAGACAGTGAGAAAAACAGGAATGAAGAAGCCTTGCCCTGACATCCCAGATTTATACAAAAAGATACCAAATGCCATATTTACAGAAATGTGACAGTGAATCAATCTATCAAGTTGCCACAGAAAATGCCTTCTATCCTCCTTCTTTGATAAATATGCCTTCATTATGATAAAAGCAAAAATCTATGTGTAAATCTATGCTTTCATATAACTCAAAGTGAGGAAAATAACAAACACTTTAGTTATTGCAGGACCTTAATCATTCTGGCTATAAGTTCTATTATGGGGTCAACTATAATAACACAACTATAATAACATATTTTTATAAAAATATGTAAATAACATATTTTTAAAAAATCATTATTATTTCCTTTATTACAGCAAAGTGACCAATTAATTTGTGATGGTCAAATTTTTATATGATATGTTCTATTAAAAGGAAAACAAGAAAATTTTAGAATAGCACTTATTTTCATAGAGGAATAAACTAAATATATTTAATCGAGTTATATTAAATACAAACTTATGAATGTTAAATTATTTTTGTATATTCAAAAATATTCTCTAAATGTTCAAGATTTAATTTTCAAAATAAATAATAATAAACATAGAATCCTTAAATAAACATTGATTAAGCAAAGCTAAAACTATAACAGTATTTGAAAATTTAATAATGTTAGTTTTTTTAATGAAAATCTATTTATAATTTGGAAGTTTAATCTGCATTTAATTTTCAATGTAATGAGTTGCAGTTGTATCAAATATTATCATTTGTGAATCTATATACTATATATCTAACTACATATATATATTTTTTAAATCATTTAAGTTGTTTAATATTGCAGATTTTCTCCCGTGCTGTAGGCTCTGTCTTCAAATTCATGATTGTTTCCTTTGCTGTGAATAATTTTTTTAGTTTAATACTATCCCATTTATGTATTCTTGATTTACTTCTTGCACTTTAGGAGTCTTATTGCAGAATTCAGTTCCTAAGCTGACATGATGGAGAGTTGGTACTACATTTTCTTCTAGTAGGTACAGGATTTCCGATCTAATGCCTAGATCTTTGATCCACTTTGAGTTGAGTTTTGTGCAGGGTGAGAGTTAGGGTTTAAATTTCATTCTGTTATGTATGGATTTCCAGTTTTCCCAGCATCATTTGTAGAAGAGGCTATATTTTCTCCATTGTATGTTTATGGCATCTTTGTCTAATATAACTGTATTTATTTGGGTTTGTTTCTATATCTTCTATTCTGTTCCATTGGTCTTTATGTCTATTTTGGTGTCAATACCATGCCACTTTTTTTACTATAACTCTGTAGTATGATTAAGGTCTGCTATTGTAATGGCTCCAGCTTCACCTTTCTCACTAAGGCTTATTTTGTTTATTTGGGCCTATTATTTTTCAAAATAAATTTAATGATTTTTTTTTTATTTGAAGAACATCATTGGAATTTTAATGGGAATTGCATTAAATCTGTATAGTACTTTTTTGTAGTACAGGCATTTTGATAATATTGATTCTGCCTAACTAAAAACATGAGGTATCTTTCCATCTTCTAAGATTTTCTACAATTTCTTTCTTCAGTGTACTGCATATTTCATTCTAGAGTTCTCTCACCTTTTTGTTAGTGACACAATCACATCAAAGTTTGTAGCAGCTCAATTCACAATAGCTGAGCTGTGGAACCAACTAGGAGCTCTTCAACAGATGAATTGGAAGAGAAAATGTGGTATACATGGTACACATACATAATGGAATGTTATTCAGCCATAAAAAAGAGTTAATTTTTAGCATTTGCTGGAAAATGGATGGACCTAGAGATTATATGCTAAGCGAAATAAGCCAATCCCCAAAAAACAAAGGTGGAAGGTTTTCTATGATATATGGATGCTAACACACAATACGAGAGTAATGAAGAATATAAGTTCAGTAGATTAGGTAACCAGGAATGAAGGGAAGGGAATAAGGATAGGAATAAGAAAAACAGTGAAATGAATCTGACTTAATTTTCCTAGTACATACATAAATACACCACAGTGAATTGCCATATCATGTACAACCATAAGACTGGGATTCTGATTAGAATAAGATGTGCTCCATATTTATATAAATATGTCAGAATATACTCACTGTCACATATAACTAAAAAGAACAAATAAATAATATATTACAGATATAATGATGGTTATATAACCACAAATTAAAAAAAGAGAGAGAGAAAAAAATGAGAACCCTAGTACTATTGCATTCATGCTACTTAAGAGGACAGATGTGACTAGTTAATTATGTAAATCTCTCATTTTCATCTTGTTCCTTGCAGCATCTTAAGTTGATAGCTGTGCAATCCCCAGTACTTCAAGACACTTTGTTACCTTTTCTATGTGAATGCAGTGTGAGCCAAGTGAAGAATTATTTTCTGTTTTGAGTAGTGTTGTTCACTAGAGTAGTTTTTAAGGATATGTATTATGTTGTTCCAATGCTGAATGCCACACATGGTTCCAATACTAAGTGCCACATCCCAAGTGTCACAGGTGGCTGTCTGAGTGGGCACATGTGTGTGCATGCCTACGTACTTTATTCTTTTTCATATTTGAGACTTCCTGAAGAGTGGAGTCTAGGACAGACTTCCACTTTTTCTTTGTTGTAAGAACTGAAATGAATTGTGAAAACTTCAATATACATTTTATGCTTAAAATATATTTAAATATATATTTTATTATGGTTGTTTTTATTTACATTTGTCATTTGGCATCTATTTCTGTGACTGTTTTTAGGGTTACAGAGAATCTTGAGTATATGGAGAAAGAAAAAGAGTATAAAGGTCATATGACCTGCAAAAGCTTTTCTCATCTAAAAAAGGAAAAAAATCTGCTTGTATGTTTAAGTTCAAAGGCAAGAATGTGTCCTTTTTTGTCCATCTTGATAGACTTATTTAATTGTCTATAGCCACAGACCTTTCCCACTGGAATATAACTTTTGTATGGATATTATTTAAAAATACAATTGTATTATCAAATATATTCTTGAGATATCAAGTGGGATTATCCTAGGAGCTCTTTTATAAAATGGATAGTGTGATAGTCATATGTCACTGTAACAAATACTTGATATAATCGACTTGCAAATTGAAAAAGTTGATCTTAGCTCATGGTTTCAGAGATTTCAGTCAATGATTGACTGGTCTCATTGCCTATATCTGTATCAAGACAGCACATCTCTGCAGGGCGAACATGATGGACCAAAGCTGCTTATCTTGTGACAAGAAAGTGGAAAAGAGGAAGAAATAGGGAACTCATAATCCCCTTCAAGGGTATCACCAGGACCTAAATGCTCTCATTAGGTCCCATCTTCTAAAGACTTGATCACCCTCTCAATAGTGCCAAACTGGACATCAAGCCTTTAAAATTCACACGGGCCTTTGGGACATTCAACATCCAAACCTTAGTAGTAGGAAATAACTAAGGAAATAAAAATGTTGAGAATAATATTTCAGAGAGAACTTTCAAGAAAAATAATTCCTGCTAAGTTATGTAGAAGTGAGAACATGAATTTGTTCTATGTTTGTTTGTTTTTGAGGAATTGACCAATGAATTTATATATATATATATATATATATATATATATATATATATATATAATATTTATTATATTTATATAGTTGTATATATATAGTTGTATAACTGCTTAATTACAACAGGATTATCAATATCAAAACTCAAGAAAATAACCAAAATAGAAGAATTTTTTGAGAAAGAATTTGTAACAGAAAATGTATGACTAAGTGAATTGAATAAAAACAAGAATCATGTAAAATATAATTAAAAATGAAAATAAAAAGGATTTAAGGACTATTTGGGGCAGATGTTTAGTTAGTGGTCAATATGTCAATGATATTTTCATGTGTTACCACATATAAGATTAGTATTAAATACTTAACCGAATCTATCATTAGAGGCTTGATAAATATTTTGAACAGAATAAATTTATTTAATTTCTCTGTGTATTGGTTTTGTGTCAAGTTTGATTTGTAATGTTTAAATATTTTCCTCAGATGATTCTGTGTTACAAAGTTTTGTTCCTTAAGTCTTGAAGTAGTTGAAATGCAGCTTTGAGCTTTTCATCATCAAATAGTTATTTAATAAATATCAGAATAATTTTTCTAGAAGGAAGGTGAATGATAGATATCACGTCTGTATGATTACACTACCTTTTATGGAAATCTCACCTATGTAGTCTAGACCTCTTTTATTGTATTTAGTCAAATTGAACACCAACCATATTTATTTCAAATGTACACTTAGACACAGAAAAGCTACCAACAGCTTCTTTGTGATCCTTTTAACCTTATTTTTGGGGTAAACAAGGGTCAAGTTTCATTTATTACCTGACTACTAAAGGAGTTATTCTGATAAATAGGTTGCAATAATTTTGAGGCTCAGGGACTCCAGATCAAATATTTAGATAATCAATGTCTAAGCAAAACGGGAGATTCAACACTTATATAAGGAAACAAGTTAGCTTCCTGGAGGGTACATGTTGTTGTGTTATTTCCTTTTAAAATGAACACAACACTGATTTAGGATGATAAATCACAATCAAGTTTTTCTAAGGGAGTGAAGAATAACTGGGAGAAATCTTGAAGGAGATTAGGGGAAATTAGTTAGGTAGGAATCCCAACACTCTGACCTAAAAAAGCCTCAGTTTCCCAGATATAAAAATGGTGTATTTTACTGTGAAATATGAGGGGATTGCACAAAAATATAGATGAAAAGAAATAAGAACATTTCTTGGAGAATGGAAAAGATTTATGTATTACATGGGTGATGATCAATTAAGTATATATATTTACAAAATTGTATCATTGTATACATAATGACTCTACATTTCATAGTGTATAAATGTTTTACTCTATAAATAATGCAATATAGCCTCCTTGAAAACTCTAGAAATTAGAATTAGTATTGAAAACTTCAAAGATGTGCTCATATTGCTTCCTATGGCATTTCTATTGAATTCTCTAGTAGAATAAGTACAAGATTGAAGGCATTATGGAAAAATGATGAGAAGTAACAATTTTATTAGAATGGTGTTTTTATATTGATTTCTTGAACTTATGATTTAGTTACTTCAAAGAAAAATGTTCTAGCTCCTAGAATTTGTAAATAAATATTCTTAGAAAATAGATATTCTGATTTTTAAATCTGATACTAATGAACGTCAGAAGGAGTTTATTTTCACATATAATATATCATTTTCTTGCATTGTCCAAAATTAATTCACTAACTTTGGTCACATAAGTCAGAGAATATTATATGTTCCATTACTTTCATAACACTAATAAAAACTAGTTTGCTGGGAGCCATTAGCCAAGTAAGTAGGTATGACAATTTCCTTGCCAGCGTACCCCTTGTTGCAGTGACATTGAATGTAGGTGACCTTGCTCAAGGACCAAGGCGGATTAGGGCGTTCCTGGTTTAGGTTCCAGGTTTAAGGTTTAAGATTATTCCTGCTGGGAATAGGGCGTATCCTGCTGGCTGAGTTCCCCTTGAGTTCTCACGGGATTCAGACAGTATATATTTTGGGAGACAGAAGCCCAGTGGAGGTGGATTTGGGCAGAGAACGTGGATTTGGGCAGAGAACGTGGATTTCCCCAGAATGTGATTGTAGACGGCTGGTGTGAGTTCGGGAACAAAGAGTTGCTATTTGAATCTACAAGCTGTGTGGTGGCTCGTGATTGTGTGCCCAGCCAGACTGCGGCATTTGTGCCCAGCCAGACTGTGGCATTTGGCGTCCCGTGCGGGGAACTTCTGAAGCTTAGAGGTAAGTGAAATTTCTCACCTTTGAGGAAGAGAGAAAGAATGGGTGACCAATTCAAAAAACAATGTGTTCTCGTTTTGATTTATTTTGTTTTTATTTCAAGTTGCCTGTTCCTAGAACTTTCTCAGGCAAACTGGGGAAAATGGTTGACTCAAGGTTTGAAGTTGTTTGCCTCCGAGCAAGAGAAATTGTTAGAGGAAGGAGGCACCCCAGTGAGACCAAGAACAATTAGGGCATATGTTGATACAATACAAAAATGTAGCCAATGGCTTTTTAAAGATGAGTTATTAAGTATATTAATGAGACCATCATGGTACCCTGTAGAAGGATTTTTCTTCAACAAGAAAAAGATGGCTAGTTCTGTTTACTACACTTGTCTAAGATCTTGGTTTTTACAGATATCTGATTAATTTACAAGCTAAAGTGTTAAAATATCAATCACTAAATATGAAATCAAGTACTCTTTACTTATTAAGTTCCATAAGGTAATATATTTAAACATTATGTGTGTTTTCATAAATTGGTAAATGGAAAAATGTTTAATATTGCTTTGTGTCTCTGTCTTTGCTAAAACAAGGTTACTAAGAGTTAAGATTCTATCATGTGTAATTTATATACAAAGAGTAGAAAAATTTTCAGTTGGGTTTCAATTATAGTATTATAGTACCATAAAAAAACATGAAAGTATTTCATCTTATTAAAGTGGAGTAATTTGTCTAAATCAGAAATTTTATGAGTTGTTTCAAAATGTGAATTTATAAAAAGGGTTAACGGTTAAAAAAGAGATAGAAAAAGATTCAAGATGTGGAAATATATTTTAATATAAAAGGTTAAAGGAAAAAGAAATGTTTCTAGATGAGATAATCTCTGTGTGGTAAAGTAAAAAGTTGTAAAATGTCATTTAAAGAGATTTTGAGGAAACTAGACTTACTTTAAAAGCTTGAGAAAGGAAGAAAGAAGAAAAAGGTATTTGTACATGGCAGATTGAGACAAAGCTTCTCAATGGAGTTAAAAAAAAAAAAGCCTTTGGTTGAAGGGCAGCCATGTAAACTAACATTAAAGCGATTTAAACAGAATCTAAGCCTTGTTTAAAAGAGTGAAGCTGTAGGTGGTAAAAAAGTACATTTAAAAGTACAGTATAGATGATAATTAAAAGGCTTTAAAAGGTTAAATTGAAGGTGGTCGAGATACCTTCATGGCAGAAAAAAGATTGCTTTATTGCATCATTCGAAGCCTAGTTAATCTTAAAGGCATTACTTTAAAAAAATGGGAAGATAATAGGATAAAAGATACTTAGATAAAGAAGATTAAAAATTTGAAGTGAAAAACTTTAAAGACAGAAGTATAGAAAGTTAAAAAGAAAAAAGATAAAGAGGATGTAGAAAGATAGAAAAGATGTAGGAAGACAAGAATTTTAAACCCACAAAATAGGAAGAAAAAAAAAACTAGGAGGAAAATAAGCAACTAAGGGTAAATATACAAACCTTAGAAAAAAATTAGAAGATAGAAATAAGAAAAAATGGTTGGAAATGTCAAGTAAGGTATTACAGATAGAAAATGCAAAAAGCTAAGACAACTATTAGATACAGACATATACTTATTAAAACAAAAAGAGGGAATTGGAAAGGGGTATATATCCCCCAAAGATAAACTTAAAATAATCCTTTTTACCCTAAACTTTTTAAAATTTAGATTCATCAGGACTTAGTGCTGCGGAAAGGCATATGTATCCAAAAAATGTACATAAGCCTAAGGTACTTTGGAAAGATATTCTAACAGGACAATGGAAAGGTCCTGACCCAGTGATTGTCTGGAGTTGGGGTTTTGTTTGTGTGTTTCCACAGGGAGAACAGCAGCCAATTTGGATTCCAGAGAGATTAACTAAAACAATTTCTACAGATCGAAAAGAAGATGATTTGACTCAAATCCATAACAGCTGATATCCAGAACTCCAGCTTGGCCATTCTTACATCTGCGACAGTGATTAACCAGTGATGCAATTTTTATTTCCTTGCCAGCACACCCCATGTTAATTGTGGTAGTGCTGGCATATCTTTGCTGATGGTGTCACCAGTGATGCAATTTTTCCCAAGGAGCCATCAATTGGCTTGGTGTCGTGGCATTTCTGTATCCTCCTCCCTTCTGCTAGTGATGGTCTAAAATTTGGGGGCCAATGGCTTATGCTGGACCGGTAGTCAGTGACGGGTATGATCCAATTGCAGTGGTATCAACCTAAGACAGGAGGCTGACGCCTAAAGGTCAGTTTTCCGATGACGGGTAAGAACCATATGTTGAATTGGACAACCTACCAGGCACGGTCCATAAGCCACATTAACCTCACTCCCCCACTGGCACCAAGGCCAAATTTGGGGGCCAACAGAGATGAGGCAAAGAACCTCACCCCCCCACTGGTGCATAGACCTATCCACAAGTATGGCTGTATGCTGGACCGGTAGTCAGTGACGGGTATGATTCAATTGCAGTGGTATCAACCTAAGACAGGAGGCTGACGCCTAAAGGTCAGTTTTCCGATGACGGGTAAGAACCATATGTTGAATTGGACAACCTACCAGGCACGGTCCTTAAGCCACATTGCTTGTTGTTTAATTAATCAGAAGGGGGGAGATGCTGGGAGCCATTAGCCAAGTAAGTAGGTATGACAATTTCCTTGCCAGCGTACCCCATGTTGCAGTGACATTGAATGTAGGTGACCTTGCTCAAGGACCAAGGCGGATTAGGGCGTTCCCGGTTTAGGTTCCAGGTTTAAGGTTTAAGATTATTCCTGCTGGGAATAGGGCGTATCCTGCTGCCTGAGTTCCCCTTGAGTTCTCACGGGATTCAGACAGTATATATTTTGGGAGACAGAAGCCCAGTGGAGGTGGATTTGGGCAGAGAACGTGGATTTCCCCAGAACATGATTGTAGACGGCTGATGTGAGTTCGGGAATAAAGAGTTGCTGTTTGAATCTACAAGCTGTGTGGTGGCTTGTGATTGTGTGCCCAGCCAGACTGCGGCATTTGTGCCCAGCCAGACTGTGGCACTAGTTCATTGAAATTGGCAAGTATCCCAAATGGCTTGATGGTCATACATGCACAGAAATAAATTATGTCTAATTACAAAACCTGCTGTAAAAAAAAAAACCTTCATGTTCATGCAGTGCTTTAAAAAATAAAGAGTCATAAAAAGAAAAGAAAATTTGCTTCACATTTACATTTACCAGACTATCCTTGGAGTTTCTCTATTGATGAGATCCAAAATTGTACCTGGAAATGCAAAAATGTATGGGAAGTATAAATGTGCCCTTTATCTTAAAGGCGAATACATATTTCCACAGGCATTTAGGTACTATATATTCAAAGAAAATTTGCACACACTCTTTGTTCTTTTCAAGACTCTGGACTACATCATTATATCTATTTTTTTTTATTTAGATGAGAAACCATTGCACAAATCTGCCATATATATTTTTTTAATTTTACCATCTCTTTTGCCATTTAGCTCTTTGGTATAATTTGATTGGTATATGAACATCTCTGGCAATTTTACAAAGATGAGCTCTCCTATTAAACTATACTTGTGGGAAGTCATCATCAAACATATCTTTTATATTTTCTCTTTGTTGTGTGTACTTTTTGATTCAAGTGACTTTTAAACTTGTGGATTACTTTGAAATAGGTCATAGTAATATGGATAGGGTGAACACAAAAAAATACTTGATCAAAGTATAAAGCATTTAAAAACACTTTATTTAAATTTATAGAAAGTAAATGTGGCAATTATTTTGATTATAATTATAACTGTGTTAATTATAATAATCATGTATGAATTATTCTGAAATCCAAAATGAAGCAAACATATCTCTTGTGTCTGATAAGACAGCTTTATCTTAAATAATTGTCTAGAGTACATTTTCTTATAACTTTTTAATGTATGATTTTTGTTTGTGAAAAAATAATTCCACAGTCTTCACAAGAGTTACAGCATGATTATTGTACATGATCAATTTATCAAAGTTACTTAGAATGGATCTGTGAAAGTTTTGTTATCTTTTCAAGGGGTTAGAAACTTAGGATATGAGTAAAACTTAAAATTTTTCAGTTATTTTTACCTAGAGTATACATTGCATTTTATATAAAATCAGATAATTCCATGGACTGTGGTAGAATCTAATATGCAATAACAAGGAAAGAAAGATTTATTTAAAATAGCAGGAAACTTTGGTAGTACTGTGTAATATTTATTTTAAGGATGAGGAAATACTCCAGATTGATTTTAATAGTGGGAGAGGAAAGCATGAGAGAAAAATGGCAGGAATTAGCAGGAAGGAAATGGTTGTTTATGAAGTTCATATATTGTATTAAGCTTAATCTTCCTTATTTCACTTAATTTTCTCAGTAACATTTAGAGGTCACTGTTGTTCAATATTTATTTCATGAGAGTTAGGGCTGTATTAAAGTAAGTAATTTGCCATGAAGTTTCAAAGTTAGAGTGGTCAAAATACATTGATTTTTTTCACATCTAACATCAAAGTTCCTGTTAAGGGAGAATTGTCTTGTTAAAAGAAAACGATTTGATGGGCCAGTTGGGATAAAAAGTACGGCTTTGGGAATAGATGGAGGCAGGAGTTGAAACCACATACACACACACCTTACCCCTCGCTATGCACACATAAAGCAACATTTTTCATTAGAAATTAAAGGAGTGAGAAATCATGACTAGGTGAGATGTGAAAGAAAAAATTACAAAAACAGATAAAACAAACAAACAAATAGAACAGGGTGGGGGGTCAGAGAAAGTGAGGAAAATTGAAAACAAAGGATGTTTGTAAACCTAGGATCTCCATGAACTAAAAATCCAGATAAGTACCTCAGTAGATATAGACATTTTAAGAATCAAGCATTTCTAAATGCAACATGACTCAGCCTTATATTCCTCAAATTCTCAGTGAAAACTATAAAATTTGGTGTTTTCTTGTTGTGATCGTGTTGAAAATGTTTTGAGATTTGGACATGAGTCCAGAAGAAGACTGGAAGTTGCAGCCCAGAACAGACATAATTAGAAAAAAAAAAAAAAAACTGAGTTCAGAGACTATCAATTGTTCACAGAATTTTGTGTTCATTTCCATTCATATAAATCTTAAGTGTTCAAACAGGTCATTTAATAACTTTCATTTATTTAGCCTGTTTTTTTTTTTTTTTTTTAATTTTCTAAGTACCGAGAAGTAATAACTTATAGAAAAGCATGAGTTTGGTATATTTTGTACAAAATACTACTAAAAAAATTCTCGAAATTCAAAATGAGTTAGTGAAACTATAAATTAATTTTGAGAAGAAATAAACTTATGCAATTCTGTTTAAGATGTATACTTTAAAGTTTCTAAATACAAGCTTTGCCACTTGTTTCAGTAAATACATAAAATAAATTTGTAATTAGGAGCATCTGTTTGGTTATAAACACACATATGTTATACCTCATAAAGAGAAATTATTCTCTTAAGTAAGCCAAACATATTTCTTTTAGCATCCTTTATAATTTGAGTCTTCGAGGGGGGGAGGAAAAATACTTTCTAGGTATATATTTAAGACCTGCAGAGCATAATGATTAAGAATATAAGATGCACATTCAGGATAATATAATTCATTATAATCCTGCACATTCAAGATAATCCTGCCTCATTCACCTCATATCTGAGTGGACTTGGTGAAATTTCTGAACTATTTTCAGACTTTATTTTTCTCATCTTTAAATAATGGCATTTCATCTATCCATTTGGATCTAATGGGTCACCCTTATGTTTATAGGAGGAACCAATCACCACAATTCTATAGGAGAGGAATTTGGACCTTTTACTAGGGGACAGTGACATTTGATTCAGTGTCTGGGGCCTGTGTTCTGGCTTTCAGCTGAGTTTTAATAACTTCTTCCTGTCCAAGCCTACCAACTCAGTGTTTCTTGTCTTCTCTTTCTCCATGTAATGCACCTAAACTTCTATGTTGGTTGGGTTCTTCACAGTTTGGTGGTCCCTAGAGAGTCAGCCATGTTTTTTGGTGCCTGGTTTTAAACAAGCAGAGAGTAGAAACTTCCAGGCCAATTAAAGGTTATAGCAAGAAATGGTCACTTACTTCATGATGTCTCTCCCAGGACATTTGCTGATTAAAGAAACTATTGGGCCTAACCAGACTCAAGAGGATGAGTGGTAAAGTCATATGGCAAAATTGTATGTCTGATGGAAGTTATGGTTCTGGCTATGTTGAAGAAAAACAGCTTAGTACACAGGATAATGATGTCTATCTTTTGATAATTTTTTAAAATTTAAAAAAAATCTATCAGGGTCTGGTGCATGTTTAATAAATGATATAATTTCATAAGATTGAAGAAAAGTAAAATTCAGTCCAGTTCAGTTCTGATTAAAATAAATTATCAGATAGTAAATTTGAAATTATGACTGTTCAAAAATAGTGTGATTTAACTGTAGTAGTATATTTGAATAAATAAAATCAAAATAATAGTATAGGAATATTTAAAGTACATAAACTGAGTACAATTTTGGAAACTACTCTTATAATAACAGGCGTTAACATTATCAAGTTGGCATTGTGGTTGTTCCTGGCCTACTGGGAAGACATTAGAGAGCTTTTGCAACACAGGCATGGTTATAAATGGCACGATTTATACCGAAGGAATCTCAGAATGATCAGAAAGAAGTAGTTAAGAAATTTAAATTAGTTTGGGAAAAGTCCGTTTTTTTTTTTTTTTTTTCATATTGTAAAAATTCACATTCAACTGTTAAGAAACTGAAGTTGGTAGTCATGGAGAAAATCATTTGCAGTTGGCTTGAATAAGGCATGATGGTTCAGGTTTGCTGGAACAAATTGTTAGGAATCACATAGGGCCTTAGCGTTTACCTTTATTTGATTGAAAATTCTCTCTCCTCTCTCAAGCCAAAATCAAGTATCTTGAAAAACTGGGATGATATCCTGAGCTGAAATAAAAATTTGATAAAAACCTGTTATCAGGTTTTAGGCTTTTTTTTTTAATTTATTGACATCAAACTTTCTTTCCATTTTGATATGCTTTTTTTGTGACCTCTTATTGATTGATAATTTGACAAAATGCACCTAAACTGAAAGAACAACAACAGACCCTGAATCATGTGAACACTTCTAATTCATCAGAGATTGAAATGGAGAGAGTATGTTTATCACTCTAAATTTTTCTGGTAAATCTGTATAAAGAATGAATATTTCAGGAGTGTGAGTCACACTTATATTTATATCAGCACCTACATTTTTACTTGCATTGGCTTGCCACACACTAGGAGAAGTAAAGCATTATTTGTTTCCAGTTTGGTGCTAATGTACATGAGTAATGCACTAATAAATATTGCAAGCAAATCAATTGTACTTCCTAATAGTAAGGTGAACAGCAATAGCATTTTATGCAAGATCATAGGAGATTGAGCACTAAACCTGAAAAGAGATGATTCTAACCCTGACATTTCATTATTTCCTGGGATTTGTGCATCTCCCTTAATGTACGGTTAATGTAATTTGAGGTTATGAATCTTTTTTATAGTCTTACTCTATATTCTTAAAGTAACAAATCTCATGTTGTGATTATAGCAGAACACATTCACATATTTCTGACCAGAAAACTAAACACTTAGAAATTTTCATTCTTCCTGTGAAAATATATAAATCCTATTTATTTTTCACTGGAATTTATACTTTGTGTGAGTAATATCTGACTTATATTTGTTGCTAGTAAAATTTTCAAAATCTATCTCATTTAGCTCATTGATTCTGGGGGTTGAAATAACAAGAAAAGATCAACAATGGAAATATTGGTTTAGCCGTAAATGCCATGTAATTGATCATCTCAGGGACTCTCTCTGCCCACTGAGTTTATACCCAGCGTCAGTTCAAAACGGCTCCGTGCCTTCCATGAACAATCCTGAAGCCAGAAATGAATGAATTCTCTTCAGAAGTATTGAAAATCTTCAAAGGGGCTTTTTTCATTCATTTTAAATCTGAATGGTATGAAACACTGTTCTTACTCATAAAAATCTACTTGCTTTCCTACATAAAATGTATATAGATTTTTCTCTGTGGTATGCAGATTAATTGACATTTGGGGCTACATATATCTCAACTTGTGTATATGGATGCTTAACCACTTAGTTAAACTCCTAAAAACTCCATATCATTGTTGAAATCCACTAGCCAGACATGAAAAGAATCACTCTTGTCTGCAAGCAAAGTAAATTTGGAGAGTTGTATAGCGAAAAGATCATACAGTGAGAGAAACATAGAGCACCTCAGTAAGAGTGAGTTGGAAGAAATTTTAGGATTTGGAGTAGTAGTCTGTAATTTTTGGAGCAATTAGAGGCAAATGCCAGTTCTGAATCAGACCCTGTCAAATATTGGAATACTCTTGATTTGATGTAACTTCCATTCAGGAGGTAGGAGGACTGAGTAAGGACTAGAGGTGGTGATAAAAAAATCTAATCACTGCACAGAAGGAGGGAATTGTCATGTTTGCAGCTATATTGTAACCTTGACTGGCACTGTTTGAAGCATAGTTTACCTTCTAATGGCCTCATTCTCAACAGGGCTGATATTTACTTACTCATTATGTTGGGTACAACATGGAAAATTCTTGAGTCCACACTGTATTTTTTTTCAGAAGTCTATATTTGTCAGGATTTCAAAAGCCTTGAGAAAATTCAAGTTAAGAAGAAGGAAGATTGTTAGAAGAGTTAGACTGAAGCTGCATACATATAGTCAAGCCCTGAAAAACATTTCAGCCCCATGATAAATTGCATATAGGATGGTGATCCCAAGGTGATGGAGCAGAAAACTCCTATCAACGTGATGGTCCAGCCATAGTAACATTTTAGGACAACACATATTGACATATTTGTGATGATGTTGGTTTAAATAAACCTACTTTACAAACATTCACATAAAAGTATATATATTTATGTACATATGTACTACCTAAAATATTTGATAAATATATGTAACAACAGTTACTGGTTTATGTGTTTATTATACTAGGCGTTTTTCATCATTTAATAGTGTACTCTTCTTTTTTTTTTAATTTTTTATTGTGGGTTGTTCAAAACATTACAAATTTCTTGACATATCATATTCCACACTTTGATTCAAGTGGGTTATGAACTCCCACCTTCACCCCATACACAGATTGCAGAATCACATCAGTTACACATCCATTGATTTACATATTGCCATACTAGTGTCTGTTGTGCTCCGCTGCCTTTCCCATCCTCCACCCTCCCCCCTCCCTACCTCTCCCCTCCCCTCCCCTCCTCTCTCTCTACCCCCTCCACTGTATAACCCTGAGGGTCTCCTTCCATTACCATGCAATTTCCCTTCTCTCTCCCTTTCCCTCCCACCTCTCATCCCTGTTAAATGTTAATCTTCTTCTCCTGCTCTTCGTCCCTACTCTGATCTTAGTTACTCTCCTTATATCAAAGAAGACATTTGGCATTTGTTTTTTAGGGATTGGCTAGCTTCACTTAGCATAATCTGCTCCAATGCCATCCATTTCTCTGTAAATTCTATGATTTTGTCATTTTTTAATGCAGAGTAATACTCCATTGTGTATAAATGCCACATTTTTTTTTATCCATTCGTCTATTGAAGGGCATCTAGGTTGGTTCCACAGTCTTGCTATTGTGAACTGTGCTGCTATGAACATCGATGTAGCAGTGTCCCTGTAGCATGCTCTTTTTAGGTCTTTAGGGAATAGACCAAGAAGGGGAATAGCTGGGTCAAATGGTGGCTCCATTCCCAGCTTTCCAAGAAATCTCCATACTGCTTTCCAAATTGGCTGCACCAATCTGCAGTCCCACCAGCAATGTACAAGTGTACCCTTTTCCCCACATCCTCGCCAGCACTTGTTGTTGTTTGACTTCATAATGGCTGCCAATCTTACTGGAGTGAGATGGTATCTTAGGGTGGTTTTGATTTGCATTTCTCTGACAGCTAGAGATGTTGAGCATTTTTTCATGTACTTGTTGATTGACTGTATGTCCTCCTCTGAGAAGTGTCTGTTCAGGTCCTTGGCCCATTTGTTGATTGGGTTGTTTGTTCTCTTATTGTCTAATTTTTTGAGTTCTTTGTATACTCTGGATATTAGGGCTCTATCTGAAGTGTGAGGAGTAAAGATTTGTTCCCAGGGTGTAGGCTCCCTATTTACCTCTCTTATTGTTTCTTTTGCTGAGAAAAAACTTTTTAGTTTGAGTAAGTCCCATTTGGTGATTCTAGTTATTAACTTTTGTGCTATGGGTGTCCTATTGAGGAATTTGGAGCCCGACCCCACCGACTGTAGATCGTAGCCAACTTTTTCTTCTATCAGACGCCGTGTCTCTGATTTGATATCAAGCTCCTTGATCCATTTTGAATTCACTTTTGTGCATGGCGAGAGAAAGGGATTCAGTTTCATTTTGTTGCATATGGATTTCCAGTTTTCCCAGCACCATTTGTTGAAGATGCTATCCTTCCTCCATTGCATGCTTTTAGCCCCTTTATCAAATATAAGATAGTTGTAGTTTTGTGGATTGGTTTCTGTGTCCTCTATTCTGTACCATTGGTCCACCCACCTGTTTTGGTACCAGTACCATGCTGTTTTTGTTACTATTGCTCTGTAGTATAGTTTGAAGTCTGGTATCACTATACCGCCTGATTCACACTTCCTGCTTAGCATTGTTTTTGCTATTCTGGGTCTTTTATTTTTCCATATGAATTTCATGATTGCTTTCTCTATTTCTACAAGAAATGCCGTTGGGATTTTGATTGGTATTGCATTAAACCTATAGAGAACTTTTGGTAATATCGCCATTTTGATGATGTTAGTTCTGCCTATCCATGAACAGGGTATATTTTTCCATCTTCTAAGATCTTCTTCTATTTCTCTCTTTAGGGTTCTGTAGTTTTCATTGTGTAAGTCTTTCACCTCTTTTCTTAGGTTGATTCCCAAGTATTTTATTTTTTTTGAAGATATTGTGAATGGAGTGGTTGTCCTCATTTCCATTTCAGAGGATTTGTCGCTGATATACAGGAATGCCTTTGATTTATGCGTGTTGATTTTATATCCTGCCACTTTGCTGAATTCATTTATTACCTCTAATAGTTTCTTTGTAGAGCCTTTTGGGTCTGCTAGGTATAGAATCATATCATCTGCAAATAGTGATAATTTAAGTTCTTCTTTTCCTATTTTTATGACTTTAATCTCTTTCATCGTTCTAATTGCTCTGGCCAGTGTTTCGAGAACTATGTTGAACAGAAGTGGAGAGAGAGGGCATCCCTGTCTTGTTCCAGATTTTAGAGGGAATGCCTTCAGTTTTTCTCCATTCAGAATGATGCTAGCCTGAGGCTTAGCATAGATTGCTTTTACAATATTGAGGTATGTTCCTGTTATCCCTAGTTTTTCTAGAGTTTTGAACATAAAGGGATGCTGTACTTTGTCGAATGCTTTTTCCGCATCTATCGAGATGATCATATGGTTCTTATTTTTAAGTCTATTGATGTGGTGAATAACATTTATTGATTTCCGTATAGTGAACCAGCCTTGCATCCCAGGGATGAATCCTACTTGATCATGGTGTACAATTTTTTTGATATGTTTTTGTATCCGATTCGCCAGAATTTTATTGAGGATTTTTGCATCTAGGTTCATTAGAGATATTGGTCTGTAGTTTTCTTTCTTTGAAGTGTCTTTGTCTGGTTTAGGTATCAGGGTGACGTTGGCCTCATAGAATGAATTTGGAAGTTCTCCCTCTTTTTCTATTTCCTGAAGTAGCTTGAAAAGTATTGGTATTAGTTCTTCTTTAAAGGTTTTGTAAAATTCTGCTGTATACCCATCCGGTCCTGGGCTTTTCTTAGTTGGTAGTCTTTTTATGGTTTCTTCTATTTCCTCAATTGATATTGGTCTGTTTAGGTTTTTGATATCCTCCTGACTCAATCTGGGCAGATAATATGACTTAAGAAATTTATCTATGCCTTCACTATTTTCTAATTTATTGGAGTATAAGGATTCAAAATAGTTTTTGATTATCTTCTGTATTTCTGAAGTGTCTGTTGTGATATTGCCTTTTTCATCCCGTATGCTAGTAATTTGAGTTCTCTCTCTTCTTCTCTTCGCTAGCATGGCTAAGGGTCTGTCGATTTTGTTTATTTTTTCAAAGAACCAACTTTTAGTTTTGTCAATTTTTTCAATTGTTTCTTTTGTTTCGATTTCATTAATTTCAGCTCTGATTTTAATTATTTCTTGTCTTCTACTTCTTTTGCTGTTGTTTTGCTCTTATTTTTCAAGGATTTTGAGATGAAGTATGAGATCATTTATTTGTTGTTTTTTTCTTTTTTTAAGGAATGAACTCCAAGCAATGAATTTTCCTCTTAGAACTGCTTTCAATGTGTCCCATAGATTCCAATATGTTGTGTCTGTGTTTTCATTTATCTCTAAGAATTTTTTAATTTCCTCCTTGATGTCTTCTATAACCCATTGATCATTCAGTAACCTATTGTTCATTCTCCAAGTGATGTATGCTTTTTCCTTCCTTCTTTCATCGTTGATTTTCAGTTTCATTCCATTATGAACAGATAAGATGCATGGTATTATCTCTACTCCTTTATATTGTCTAAGAGTTGCCCTGTGACATAATATATGATCTATTTTTGAGAAGGATCCATGTGCTGCTGAGAAAAAAGTGTAACTGCTTGATGTTGGGTGGTATACTCTATATATGTCAATTAGGTCTAGGTTATTAATAGTGTTATTGAGTTCTATAGTTTCCTTATTCAACTTTTGTTTGGAAGATCTGTCCAGTGGCGAGAGAGGTGTGTTGAAGTCTCCCATGATTATTGTGTGGTGGTCTATTAGACTCTTGAACTTGAGAAGAGTTTGTTTGACGAACATAGCTGCACCATTGTTTGGGGCATAAATATTTATGATTGTTATGTCTTGTTGGTGTATGGTTCCCTTAAGCAGTATGTAGTGTCCCTCTTTATCCCTTTTGATTAACTTTGGCATGAAATCTATTTTATTTGATATGAGTATGGACACACCTGCTTGTTTCCGAAGTCCATATGAGTGATATGATTTTTCCCAACCTTTCACCTTCAGCCTATGTATGTCTTTTCCTATCAAATGCGTCTCCTGTAGGCAGCATATTGTTGGGTCTTGTTTTGTGATCCATTCTACTAGCCTGTGTCTCTTAATTGGTGAGTTTAAGACATTAACATTTAGGGTTATTATTGAGATATGGGTTGTTCTTCCAGCCATATTTGTTTATTTCTGTTACTAAACATGGTTTGTTTTCCTCTTTGATTATTTTCCCCCCCTTTACTGTCCTACCTCCCACTGTTGGTTTTCATTGTTATTTTCCATTTCCTCTTCCTGTAATGTTTTGGCGAGGATGTTTTGAAGAGATGGTTTTCTAGCTGCGAATTCTTTAAACTTTTGTTTATCGTGGAAGGTTTTAATTTCATCTTCCATCCTGAAGCTTAATTTCGCTGAATACACAAGTCTTGGTTGGAACCCCTTTTCTTTCGGTGTTTGAAATATGTTATTCCAGGATCTTCTAGCTTTCAGAGTCTGTGTTGAAAGATCAGCTGTTATCCTGATTGGCTTACCCCTAAATGTAATCTGCTTCCTTTCTCTTGTAGCTTTTAAAATTCTCTCCTTATTCTGTATGTTGGGCATCTTCATTATAATGTGTCTAGGTGTGGATCTCTTATGATTTTGCACATTCGACGTCCTGTAGGCTTCTAGGATTTGGGATTCTGTCTCATTCTTCAAGTCTGGGAAGTTTTCTCCTATTATTTCATTGAATAGACTGCTCATTCCTTCTTTGGTTTGGAGCTCTGTACCTTCCTGTATCCCAATGACTCTTAAGTTTGGTCTCTTAATGTTATCCCATATTTCTTGGATGTTCTGCTCATGGTTTCTTAACAGTCTTGCTGAGCTGTCTATGTTCTTTTCCAGTTGAAATACTTTGTCTTCATTGTCTGATGTTCTATCTTCTAAGTGTTCTACTCTGCTGGTAGTATTCTCCATTGAGTTTTTAAGTTGGTTTATTGCTTCCTGCATTTCTAGGATTTCTGTTTGTTTGTTTTTTATAACCTCTATCTCCCTGTATAGTTGATCCTTTGCTTCCTGGATTTGTTTGCGTAATTCGTTGTCGAAGTGATCTTTCATTGTCTGATTTTGCTGTTTAATGTCTTCCTTGATACTCCAGATCATCTGAAGCATGTATATCCTGAATTCTTTATCTCACATTCCATCTGCTGCAGCTGTTACCTCTTCTAAAGTTGTGTTGACCTGCATTGCTTGTGGTCCTTTCTTTCCTTGTCTTTTCATACTGCTTGCGTATCTTTCCTGCAGGCGCGGGCAGCGGCTCTGATCTCTCCTTATTCCAATTGGGGTGTCGTGGCTACCACGCCGGCAGGTCACTGGGCCTGTTCTGGGCGCTGGCGGCGGCTCTGTTCTGCCCCTACTCCAATTCGGGTGACGAGTGTACCATGCTGGCAGGCCACCGGGCCTGATCCGCCGGTCGGTTGCAGGTTTGCCTACCCTGCAGGCGCGGGCGGCGGCTCTACTCTGCCCCTACTCCAAATGGGGTGACGTGTCTGTCGTACCGGCAGGCCACTGGGCCTGTCCCGCTGGTCGGTCGCAGATCTGCCCACCTTTCGGGCACGGGTGGAGGCTCTGCTCTGCCCCTACTCCAATTGGGGTGTCGTGACTACCCCGCCTGCAGGACGCTGGGCCTGTTCCTGGCACGGGCGGCGACTCTGCTCTGCCCCTACACCAATTAGGGTGGTGTGTGTACCACGCCGGCAGGCTCCTGGGCCTGATCCGCCGGTCTGTCGCAGGTCTGCCTACCTTGGAGGCGCGGGCGGCGGATCTGCCCTGCCCCTCCTACCACGCCTGCGGACCCCTGGGCCTGATCTGCAGGTTGGTCACAGGTCTGCTCACCCTGCGGGCACGGGTGGCGGTTCTGCTCCGCCCCCACTCCAATTGGGGTCACGTGACCACCACACCGGCAGGGCCTGATCCGGGCGTGGGAGAAGGATCTGCTCTGCCCCTACTCCAGTTGGGGTGGCGTGTGTACCACACTGGCAGGCCACTGGGCCTGACCCGCCAGGCTGTCACAGGTCTGTTTACCTTGCAAGCGCGAACGGCGGCTCTGCCCTGCCCCTCCTACCACGCCCATGTACCACTGGGTTGCGGGTCTGCCCACCTTGCGGGTGCGGGTGGCGGCTCCGCTCCACCCCCTCTCCAATTGGGGTCACGCGGTCACCACGCTGGTGAGCCGCTGGGCCTGCTCCGGGCGCTGGCGGCAGCCCGGCTCCTCCCCTCTGGCTTGACGACAAATTGAGGAGAATAGTGTACTCTTCTAGTTGAAAAATATTTGATTGGAAAGCTGTGCTGTTAGACAAGCAACAGCCACCCACATTTTGTGTTTACAGCTCCTCTGATTGCATCAAAAAGGCTACACTGAGTGATTTGCCAGTGCTATCTAGGCTTGGGTAAGCATACTGCATGATGTTCATTCAACACTGAAATCATTTAAGGATGCATTTCTTAATCCCCATCATTGGGAACACATCCCATCATTAAGAAGAATGTGTTTTTCTTACACACACCCACACATAAACAGACGCATACACATACATATGTGTGAAATAGATACAAATATAAATACGTTTCTGATTCTCTATCGTGTGAAAAGATATATATAATACACATAGATGTTATATATACAGTACATATTTGATGTCTATGTACTCTAGAAAATCATGTGTAATAAATATAAAACAAATTATATAAGTATTAATTCATTTATAAATGTGTAAATGAGCACACATATTTATATGATATGTATATATTTATATATATTTATGTATATATGTGTTAATTTAAGTCAAGTTCTAAGCATGGTCTTTATGGTTACAATAAGATTTATCATTATAATACTCAAAAGATTCCCAGAGTAATTTTTGTTGCACAATTCACAAGGATTCTTTGATAGTTATTGACAGTTACACAATACTCTTCATCCTTAATCTAGGAATAAGAAAGTTGTGACCTCCAGGCACCTCATAATATAATCCAAGGACAATTTGAAGCTTCGTGTAGACAGGAGTATATAAAGAAGGTTGGAATGTCAGCTGGTTTGATCAATCCTCATGGGTCCCTGCTTGTGGACTAAAATACCATCTTACTCTTTATCTCTTTTTCTTTTTATGAGATAATCATGTTTCAAACTTTTTTTCATGATTACTGTTCAGATATTGCTATTTCTACAATTTACAAGAGAGAGTTACATCTGAATCAGTGAGTCAGCACATTGAATATATTGATAGGGAGAGTGAGCAATAGCAAAACATCTTCATAATTTATGGACATTCAGTCTGCATTTCATGACTGCTAGAAAATGTCTATTCTCACTCACCAGAAGAAAATCAGTATTGCACAAAGCCAGACATAGTGTGTTGTGAGTGAATGAATTCATAATGAAGACTTGTTCTATGGAAGTGCGGTGCACTATATGTTGCAATGATAACTGACACATAAATCTCAGTGATTTATAAAACAAAGTTTTATTTTTACTGTATTTTATTGAACAACCTTAGGTGGATTGGCTGTGAATCATTTTTGCATTGGATGTATTTGGAAACTAAAGTAATTGAGAACCTTTATCTTGGAAAATTGCTAGCTTATAAGGCAGAGGAACAGATTACTGAAACTTAAGGAATTGTACAGCAGTACATTGGTCAAAACAAGCCACATGGCCAAAATAGAACAATAGGTAAAGGAGAATAATAGTATCTCAGAAAAGAAGGAACATATTTAGTGTATTTGTGAACAACTAGGCTGTAATCCATATTTGGGCTAATTAAACCTGAAATATTGGAAAAGCAAAAAGGAAACAGTCTAAAAATGTCTTCATCCTGAAAAAGTTATGACTAGAATGTCATTTTAAGATTAATCTCAATGTTCTCAATAGTCCTGTTATAACAGGGGCTAAAGGACCATGTGTAGGCACTGACAGATTAAAATAAGCTTCTCTGAAAACTGTTTAATCACTGACATGATTAGGAAATTGGTGACCTAGATTTATTTCAAAACTATGGAAACAAATCACATGTTCTCTTCTCATCTTTTCCATAAAGATAAAGTAGTGGGAATGATAAAGCTCCTAAACTTCCTGGTTTGAAGGAACTTGAGGAATGAAGCACAGCTAATTTGGGATATTGAGAAAATAAGTATTCCACAGATAAAATGTTCAGTGTGTATATGTTATATATACTAATATAAATAATTCTCAGTCCTCAAAGTATGACAGCCTGTCTGGGCATCAGTACAATTACTGGGAGTCTGACATGTCCAATGATACTCTTTAGGTCTTTTCATAACTACAAAGGATAGAGTATACAATATAATCAACTTGAATTTTTTATTCTTGCTGCTAGTGGCATTCATTTTTCTACAATGTCATTGGTGACAATGATGTGTAAACAGATAATCAATAAATGTTGGAGGTGAGCTTAATTAATGTTTTTAACAATGTTTATGTTTTGCCATTTGGAACAGAATTCACTTATGATGCTCACTGTTAACAATACAATGTTGGGTTCAGTAGCTTCTTCTCCCAGTAATATCATCCTTATAGGTTCTATCAACACTTACCTTTTGCATAATGTCCTTTCTGTTCATTCCAATCCCCACTGATCTCTCTTTTTACATAGCACTTCAGTGTGTGAACTACCAATTTGGTTATTTAATAATGTGTACCATCTAGAATTATTCCCAGGGCAACCTATCTTCTACAAAATTTATGTTTACTCTTCCCAACTTTAATCACATTAAGTGATTAGCGCTAACAATTGTAAGAAGGGCTGCCATAACTGCCTCACTGCCGACCATGAAAAACTCACTCTGCTAGACCTCTGATATTCATTAATTAGTAATAAACCTATTGAGACTTATGTGAATTATTGCAAGAGAATAAAACTAGATTCCAAGTGCCGTTCTTCTCTCTTTGAATACAAAGTTACGTAAGTAGAGTCATTGAATTTACCTTCAATAGTAATGTTTGATATGTACAACAGTTTTGTAAGACTGATATCACAGAAGACAAAGAGAGTGCTAAATGATTCATACAGCCTTCTTTTCTCTCAAAACATAACAAAGCAAAACCAAATGAAAGTTAATGTTTGATTGACCAAGATTCGCTTTTAAAATGATACAAATGTCCTTGGTATAAATAGACAGATTGAACGTCATCAGCAACCAAATGTTTTTATAGCTTTTTATCATCTATGACGGATGGTACCCTATTTCAATGACATTTCATTTCTTCATTTTCACTGTCAGCAACAGCAGCATAACACAGGGTGGAACGCTCACTCTGAGGGCCCACATGGCACACACATTGCTCCTGATTGTATTAGTCAAGAGAACGTGCACACACACACCCGCACACTTAGATATTCGTATGTATGTTTATGTATATGTAAGTGTATTTGAGTTTATATATATACATATATATATATATATATATATATATATATATATACACATACATACATGTATGTGTACACACACACACACACACACACACACAGAGGTGCAGGGCGGGGAGGGAGAGAGAATTTATTTTTAAAAATTGGCTCATGCAATTGCTAGGCTGGTAAGAACAAAAATTCTCACTTAGACTGACAGACTAGACTAGAGACCATGGAATTAGTTATATTATAGATCAAATTTGAATGTAGTCTAGAAATAAAAGTCCCTTTTCTCTGAAAGACCTATGTTTCTTTTCCTTCAATGCTTTCAAATGATTAGATGAGACCCACCCACATTATGGAGTATAATTTCCTCAGTCCACTGATTTAAATATCAGCATGATCTAAAAGAATGCCTTCCCATAGCACTTAGACTTTTTTTTTTTAACCATATACCTGGGTATGTTGGCCTACCCAATTTGACACGTAAAATAACCATCACACAGTGTGAGCTTTCACACTCAAGTCCATCTCTATAGAGTTTCAGATTTTTCATCTTCAGCTTGCTGGCAAGCACAATGTTCTTCATATATAAAAAAAGAGAAATATTATTGATTGAGTGCATAAGACAACATTTTTCATTCTCATTTCAAATGCTGTTCTATGTGATTCTAAGCAAAATTAAAACCTCAAAGCAATATAGCCATTTTGGTTTCCCTCATGATATTTAATGAGAGTTATTTGTAACCAAGACTACCCAAGTCAAAGTGATTATAATCAGTCCCAAAGTTATATTTTGATTGCAATAAATAGATCAAATGTTCATTAATATTGAAGCCAGAGTACTAAATCTTCTGTTCTTTCCTCATTTATTTTTATTAGCATTTTTAAAATTTCAGATAACATCTAATTAATTTAAACTACATTCAGACAAACTGGTTTAATGAGAATAAAAAGGAAGAAATCATGAAATGCTTATGTTAAGAGGAAAAAATAGTGTCATGAGAGACACAAGAAAAAGGCTTTCTACAAAAATAATGCTACATTGAATCTCCTAATCATTCATTGCAAAACATTTGACAGAAATTCTCCCCTGGGCCCACATAACGCCCTAAACTCCTTAAATTCTATCCCCCAAAGTTTCTTTTTTACGTTAAACAGTTAATTTAAATATAGTCAATTATATATTTCTCTTTTACAAATTATTTCATTTGTTTTTATTTTATTTTTTATGTGTTTCCAGGAATCGAACACAGTGCCTCTTATGCGAAGCAAGTGCTTTACCACTGAGCCATAAACCCAGCCCATATTTTCCCTTTTTAATCTACTTTCTAACAATTCAAGTAAAAAACAAAAAATAAAAGATTTTAAAATTATATGAAATAAATAGGGAAAGGAAATGTCACTTTTTAAATTTTCTTAAGTATCACATCTACATTTTTACTTAGAACCTAACTAGATTTGAATTTATGAGATGCAGGTTGTTTTAGAATGAAAGAAATTTATGTTTATTCATATTTCTTTGTGTTTTATTTTATCCATATATAAATACAATTTATTCATATAGAGAGCTTTAATATATAGTTAGATTAATGCATTCCAAATTTTTAAATTTTCATATTTGTATGACATGCAAAATTTCATACATAATTTCCATTTCAATGTTCCTTTTTTTTTAAAATTAGAAATATTTTATTTTATTTTTTGCAGAGGAGGGAATTGAACTCAGGGGCGCTCAACTACTGAGCCACATACCCAGCTCTATTTTTTTGTGTTTTATTTAGAGGCAGGGTCTCATTGAGTTGCTTAGCACCTAACTTTTGCTGATTTTGAACTTGAGATCCTCCTGCCTCAGTCTCCCAAGATGCTGGGATTACAGGCATGAACCACCATGCCTGGCTAAATTAGAATTTTTATAATAATACAATGATACAAATAATTCCATAAATATTATTATAATTTAAATAATTTCCTTGATTATAAAAATACTTTGCTTCAATATCTGTCTTCATATCTGTATCTGTTATATTTCTTCATTTAGGAAAACAAAATTATCTTAAAATATTTAATATATAAAACTTACAAAAATGTAAAAATTAATGTATTAAATGGTATATTGGTTTAAGTTGTAGAATCAGTTGATTATAAAATGTGTAAAAATTATGGTAAATATTTTCTAAGACTTATACAAAATTTTCAGATACATAAAAATAGTACTTAAAGAACGATATATCCACCAGATGTGGTGGCACATCCTGTAATCCCAGTGGCTCAGGAGGCTTAGAAAGGAGAATCACGAGTTCAAAGCCAGCTCAGCAATTTAGTGAGGCACTAAACAACTCAGTGAGACCTTGTCTCTACTAAAGTACAAAATAGGGCTGGGGATGTGGCTCAGTGGTCAAGTTCCCCTGAGTTCAATCCCTGCACACTCTTGTCCAAAAATAAAGAAATAAATAAAACAAGAATGATAAATCCTTTTGAAGTTAATGCTTACCTGGATATTAGAAAAGAATAAACTTCATGTTGTGTCTTTTAACCTGGAGAGAACATCTCCCACACTTGTCAGAAGCACATTCACAAAGCAGAAAAGACCTCTCTTTTCTGCTTAAACATCTCAACACGAATCCACTGTTCCAATTATAAATATTAACACCTTCAAAGGAGTGTGAGAGATTCTGTAGTGTTTTCTACTGACTCTTGGGCTCAATTTACACCCTTGCTTCATGGACAATCTGACCTCTCACCCCTCTGAGCTTGCATACTTCCACAGGACAGTTTCAGAACTTGCGTTCCCTTCACCAGGGCAGTCATGGACTGCCCACTTCCCTTTGTGTAGATAACCCCAACTTTCTCCAGCAAGTCAAACTTTAACCATTAATTCTCTGGGAAACCTCCCCACAACTCCTTCATTGGACATAGCCTTCAATTATATACTCTATAACACTGTTTATCTCCTTCATGTTACATACAACAATGAAAAGTTTTCATTTCTGTGAATGTTCTGAGTATATATTTCCTGCTGGTCTACAGGCTACATGAGAAGATAGATTATTGTGCAATTTTGATGAAAGTGTATTTGGAATCTACCTTGTATTCACTGTATGTTAAACACATGATAAATCTATGTTGAATAAAATTAATAAATGAATATAGTTAAAATTGCCTAAGTAATTTCATGTTGTTTACAGAAACAAAGATAGGAGAATAAATTCCTTCAAGAAATGCTCCTTGGAGTAATTTTTTTAAATGTAGAATAGTCAAATAACTCATCAATAGGTTTTCAGCTAGAGGCATAGCATCTATATAAAATACTAAGATTATTATAATTAAAGAATAGATGACATTTCAAATGTACACGTATGAAATAGAAAAGGACAGAGATCACAATGTGGTTTTAAAATGCTCTTTGAGTCAGACTGTTCATTTCTATTAGTATCTATTGACCTCTTTTTCTTTTCAATAACTTGACCCATCCTCTCCGAACGCAGGTTTGGATGGACTGGTGACTGCACAGCTAATGCCAAATTTCTGATCCTTTTTTGAGCTTGCTATGACTGCCTAATTAATCTTTGCCACCAGGCTATAAACAAACAAACCAAAAATAATATGAAAGTTCTGAATTTGGCTTTTAAAATGGGTATTGTTTCCCTTCTCTCTCTCTCTCTCTCTCTCTCTCTCTCTCTCTCTCTCCTCTCTCTCTCTCTTCAGTGACTGTGTATGATTATGGCTCTAAATTTATTCTGGCTGTGTGGATGACAGAATCATCCTAGATGATGTGCTGCAAACAAAAACAAAAGTAAAAACAAAGGAGATTGGGTGCCAAGAAAATCATAGTTCCCTCTGAATTTTGATTTAGAAAGAAAAAAATAAACAAAAATAGTAAACAAAACCAAAAAACACATTTCTGTCTTTTTTTAGGTACTATATTTTAGTACCTTTTTATCAAAACAGTAAATTAATTTCCTCACAATTAAAGCACCCATTTTATTACTTACATGAATTCACATGACTTTTCCTCTGTGCAGAAATCACATTTATAATTAACTATTAAAATAATAATAATAATAATTAGCTATTAAAACATATACTGATTTTTTTTTTTTGTACCAGAGACTGAACCCAGGGTCACTTAACCACTGAGTCATATCACCAGCCCTTTTTATTTTATTTTATTTATTTATTTTTGAGACAGGTTCTCACTAAGTTGCTTAGGGCCTTACTAAGTTGCTGAGGTTGGCCTCCAATTTGAGATCCTCCTGTATTAGCCTCCTGAGCTGCTGAGATTAGAGATGTGCACCACTGCTCCTGGAAATACTTAATGTTTAAAGGAATAAATAGACTTATAAATTGGAGGAATGTTCTGGTTATCTCTTGTATGGATTTATGTGGCTCTCCAGAGGATTACATCATTACAGCTCACAAGGCTTAGATGTATTCCTTAAATTAAAATCATGTATGGAGAAGGACATTTTTCCAAAAAGCAATGTGAGAGGAGCTGATAGTCATAGGACATAGTATACATGAATGTTCCTGACTGAATAACACTTTTAAAGCAATACTGGAATTACAATATTTTTTTTAATGTAATGGACTTTTTTTATTTAGGCTAGTTTTAGGTTCACAGCAACACTGAGTGGAAGGTCAGCACAATTATTTTTGTTATGAGTCACCACTATTCCTTAACGATAGCAGCAGTTTTATCAAGGCAATGATAATAACAAAGTAATACTGCAGCTAAGTAGGACAAAATGATTTCTCAAATAAATTACTGCTTAATTTAATCCATAACAAATCGTACCTCCTTAAAGGATATTCTACCTCCCTACTCGTCCTTCTCATTGATTGAGGCCAGCTATCTGCTTCTTGTTTCATTCTTCATTAATCTACTCATCTGGTTTCCCATAGTGCCACTCAGAACATAGATCACAAATTCTTATTTTATGTGGACCTTGCCTAACTTTTCAACCTCATGTTTTTCTACATTCTCCTTATGCATTTTTATTTGAATGCCAGGTTATGTGACTAAATCAGTCAGTGTCACTCTAGGTGAATTGGGATGGCACAAAATAATCACACAGACAGAGGAAATACCTTTTTGGGGGGATTCAGCAATGGCTCCTCTGCCCCAGTTCTCACAAGGGAGGCAAGGGAGGTTGGCAAAAGAGAGAGAGAAGCTCTAGCGCAGACCTGAAGCCCTTGAGAAAGTTTTACTCAAAGTTGGCAAGGGATTGGGTTTCAGGGAGGTATAGCCCAGTCCCATTGGTTGACACCCACTCCCAAAGCTTCACTCCCCTTTCTAGCGGAGGTGAGGTCCACCTGCTTTTGTGAGCAGTAGAAGCCAGATCCACACCTCCATTGCTCAAGGCTAAGGGTGCTCAGCTCCTATGTGGCAACTCCCAACATTTGAACACGCTGACATTATATTATAAATAAAATCAAAGGGTGGTGGAAAGCTCTTTTGTACTAGGGTGTTCGAATTTTCTCTCACTTTCTATACAATATTATTTTGCAAGTCTCCACATTTGACTTTTTAAAAATATTTGTTAAAATACCACTTTTACAAAGAGACATAAATCAAACATATCTCCATTATTCTCTCTCATCTGTTCTTTTTTCCCTAATCACACTTACCAAATTATATAATTATAATTCCATGAATGTTTCATTGTCCCCACTGACCTTCAAAGATCACAAAAACAGGAATTACACACCTTCATTATTCACTATTAAATATCTAGAGCCAGATATGTTTTAGGTGAAAGAGGTTTTATTTTTTTAGATTCAATATATGTAAGGCCAAACACTATATTAATTACTAATGATATTACTGAAGGATGCTCAAGACAATCTGTAAGACCTAACTACAATAAAACTTATTGAATGATAGCAGTCCCTATGTCATTTTGGGCATATGAGACTATTTGGCAGTAAATAGAAATGGAAATCAGAAATGTATATTATAATATATTTCTGAAACTAATGTAAGAATTTATGTCAAGTAAAGGAGTTTATAATAGAGAGTAAAAAAGAGAAAGGTGAGAAGAAAGAGAAACAGAAAGGGGAAGAGAAAAGTGTGAGGCCAATAGTGTCTGCATCTCCTTCCCACTACATGCACACTATTATATTAATGAGCTAGATAATGCCACTTTTTTCATATAATTGATAATCACATATGAGCCAACAGAGTTTTGAGATGTTCTTGTGTGGTGGAACCTTCTGTGTTGGTCTTCTGCTGTTACTGTTAAAGGCATGTGCTAAAGTTTGCTGGTTCTTTCAGAAGACATTTCCTTTACTCTTTTGATTACAGTCAACTCTTTACTATATAGTAAGGGATAACTCACCCATGGAGACCTTGCTTGTCAACTCTTATCCTAGAACTTTCTAGACTATCTCTTGACTACTTCATTTTGAACTGAGTACAGTTCTCTCTTTGCACCATCATAACATTTAGAATGGTTCCTAGGACCTGACAGCTTTTATTTTTTCTTGATTACAATTCAGATGAAAACTGTCTTTCTTTCATGTGTCATCATTGCTGGCATACACAACTGTTTTTCTTATGTGTATATTTCATGAAATGTGCACATTTTCTTCAGCTAACCTTTCTATGGTACTTTAAAAAAGTAAGTAACTATCCACTATATTTTTAAAATATTATTTCATTTAATTTCTAGGCCATTACTCTAATAGGCTTATTTGATTCTCATTACATGGTCAAAGTAACTGAGGTACAGAACGATCATATAATCTTTCCTATATTACAATCAGCAAGTTCAAAACCAGATTAATTGATAGTATTTTCTAGATCAAAGCCATGATCTTAATGATGATCCACCATTGCCATTCAACCTGTGATTAATAGTCAAGTCTCACCTCTGAGTTCAATTGAAAAGAATTGGGTTTGGTCAGGTAAAGGTGATATTTCAATTTTATTGAAAAAAAAGGAAGTTTTTATTCTTATTTTGGTCAATGACACATTTTGACAAATAACAAGAATTAAAATAGATTTAGTCTATATGGACAGACTGCTGACAATCTTAATTTGCTTTCAAGAGAACAGTGAGTGAATCTATGCCTCATCTAGAGGACAAGATCTTCCTTTTTCATTATTTTTTCTTAAAACACATACAGATTTTTATACAAAACAGTCAATCTAATCAAACCACATATAGAGTTCTCATATATGGGATACAGGATGAATTTGCTTCCTAGATTCTAATTTATTTAAGGTATGGACCAGATTTGAGTTCTGATTTTCAAAAACATGGAACAGGCATGCATGCTGTAGTGTATTTGATTTGGTAATAGAAACAAGTGAATTTAATTTCTCTTGGAGACCTGGTTTAAAATGGTATTGATGGAGACATATGAATATATTTCTAAAAATCCTCTGATTGATTCTTTGATGAAAGAAAATATTATTTCATAATATTGAATGGAATAATATTATTCAATATTATGAAATAACATTTTTGCAAGCCCTCTATGTTCCCTAATTCTCTTTTCTCATCTTTCTGTCACTGTGGGGATATTTACATGAAAATATTTTTTGGTTGCTAAGAGTTCATATGTTCCTGCTGCTTATTTCTCACCTGAAGTCACAATTCTCTGAATGTATATCATAATCATTTCAACATAAGCCAATTTCAGTGTCACAAACAAAGGATTATGCTTCCACTGAGAAGCAAGCAGCAGGAGCTAACAAAATTTAAAAATCAAATATCCCATTTTATGGAAATGTCTCAATTAATAAAAATGCAATTAAAGAGAAATATTTTAGGTTGTATATTGAAAGCATTATATTCCGACAGAAGTTTCTCAGTTTTTCATGACGTTTCAATGTGCTTTGTAGTCAGGCTAGATAAACCTGGTTTATTCACTCTTAATTATGCCAGATGTCTTTTCATCCTTCTGTTTTTGTTTAGCAGTTTGTCCCAGTTCTATCATTTTTAATTATCTAAAGTCTTTGTGGTAAGATTCATGCAGAAGCCGTAACTCCTTGGAATCCATTGATAGCTACTGAGTAAAGTAAGAACAGAACAGATGGGAATGGGCTGCTCTGTAGACTCACGTGGAGACGCAAATGGACCTTAAATATCGCAGTTTATTAAAAATCATGTTCCATATTTAATTGTAATTCCACTTACCTTTTTATTGGCTTTGCCATAATGACATAAATTGCAGCACATCAGAGATTATCTCATAACCTTGGATATATTTCAGTCCAGTTTCTCTTTGGATAGTTTCTGTTCTAAGTAGAAACAAACA
Organism: Marmota flaviventris; assembly: GCF_047511675.1. Taxonomy (NCBI): domain Eukaryota; kingdom Metazoa; phylum Chordata; class Mammalia; order Rodentia; family Sciuridae; genus Marmota; species Marmota flaviventris. The sequence continues at coordinate 46,078,521 of NC_092504.1, read as the reverse complement.
AAACAGTTGATTTGCTGCTTTCTTCTTCATTATATTCATAAGGTGAAAGCCTAGCAAAGTATATGAGTTTATAAAATGATTTTTTTGTTATTAATTAGGTTAAGTAACATTTATTCCCTTCTTAATATTACTCTGATACTGTAGGAAGTGATAGAGACACCATAATGAGGTGATGTCTTTTTAATAAAAGATAAGTGAGCAAATGGCTCAATAAAGTTTAGTAGTCTTCTGAGAAATTTATGCATTTGATGAAAAGATATGAATAGAATAAAGCAACCAAATATCCCTGGATGTGAACAGAAAGGCTTCCTGATGGATATACTGCAAGATCCTTTTGAACTATGAGGTGGCTTCAACTAATAGGATTTTTTTGGGAAAATATGTTGGAAAGGAAATTGTAGGTAAATGGAGCAAATGTGAATTAAATAAGGTATTCAAGTAAGTGGTATGAGTACTGAGAAAAAAATTTATTAAATATAGATTAATGTGATAGTTTTTTTTTTCTCTAATTGCCATGTACCTGAGAATCGCCAACAGGGTGTCCTAAAAACATGGATGCCAAGACCTCAGACCCCATGATTCTGATTCGGCAGGTCAGGCCATCCAAATGAAAGTTGTATTCCTCTCAAGTTCTGAGAAAGTGCCAATGCTGTCAGTCAAGGAACTTCCCTTTGAGATACAAAGGTAGAGTTGTTAGAGCTTATATAAGGCATCAAAAGTAATCATGGAGCAGAAGGATAAACAGAGTAAATTCTATGAAGAGGTTTGGGCCTACTTGAACACTCAATAAGAAAAAGAGAGGTTGAAAAAGCAAACTGAAGTCTTTTTAGTAAAGAAACAATGTGATATTCCTTTATTTACTTCTTTGTCTTTAAAAGTTGACTCTGTGAACTGCATAAATGAAAGATTCAGAGCCAGATGCTGGGAGATCACTAAGAAGACAATGACAGAAATGCATTCCAGAGTCAGAGAGCTCAGGCAAGCAAAGTCAAAATTCCTGAGGAAAGAGTTTGAGGCCAGGATGGAAAAGACATTTCAAGGGTAGGAACAAGGATAATAGAAGGCAACTTGTATAGAGGAAGTAGTGAGGAAAACAAAGAAAGAAACAATATATGGGGGTTTTGGGTCTTCACAAATGCAAAAAAAAAAAAAAAAAAAAAAACAAGCTGGTGAGTTAATACCCCTAGAATTCTATGTTTTGGAAGTGATTGAATTATGCATGAGAATGTCTACTTATTGATAATTGCTAAAGATTTTCTTCTTCATGAATGTGAGTAAATGACCCTAATGTCTCTTAGAATAGCTACATAGTATGTGGTCTAGTTTTACTGTGAAATACCAAGAAAAATTCCTGAGCTATTTTTAAAAACACATTTTGAAATATTTTAAACATTGTGCCATTCCTGTAAAACTTGCATAGATAATACTATACCATTTTATACATATAACCTCTATTATATATAAACACTAATACATGAATGAGGGTAAGAACTGCATGTGCGTTATGACAGAGAATTGAATTTGGCTGAGATCAAATGGGGATTTACATTTCATTTAATATTTGATTTTTAGAACAAGAATACGTTTTACAAAATTATGCAATTAACTTTTAATACAGATTTATAATCCATTTTGCTGCTGAAACAGGATAATTTTAATACCTGGATCAAAAACAAATGTAAAATATGTAGATATAAACTTTACAGTAATTGTACAAGACACCCATAAATAAGAAGAGAAAGAATACAATAACAATGACCTAAAAAGAAAAAAAAAGAGCCAATATGGGAGAACTTGAAGGTATATAGATTATAATTATCTATATACTGATTGACCAAAGTATAGCCACGCATTAAGATATCAATTGATTTCTTATTCTAAGATATTTGTGGAATATTGAATGTTAAGTGTATCACATTATCAAAATTCTTTAACTGTATAATAATGATAGCAGTTTAGACAGTTTATAAGTAGACATATCCTTAGGAAGTATATTTTAGTGCCTGAGTATCATATAAAAACAAATTGGTTGCTATACAATTTCTATTCCTGGGCTCATGAATAAGTCTCCTCTCGTTCCACCTATCAAACCAAATAAAAATTTAATATCTAGTTCTCCAAAATGGAAAACATTCTAGTATGAAACAGGGATTTTGAGTAGATAGATAACTAAATGCTATGTATTCTCCTGTTGAGTGACAAAACCTCTGAACATTACCAGAAGATAAGAGAATGGAGATAAGTAAATCTAACAACAGAGAGTAAGGAAGACACTGTAGTTACTTGCCCAAGCAAAAATCTCTAGGAAGATGGAAATCATAGGGATTTTATTGTTGGAACCTACATATAGTCATGCAAAAAAACAAGGTAGGCATGGGGCATTCCTGAACATGCTCAGTTTAAGGTGTACACTTCTGAGCATGCTCAGTTTAAGGTCATCATTAAAAAATGAAAGATGGTAGGGCACATTTCTGAGCTTGCTCAGCTCAAGGTATAAATGCTCATGTTCAAAAAGGACAGATGGTGAATTCAGACTCTCCTGTTAATGCTCAGATCAATACTAAGAGGCAAATTTACTGTGAATCACCTACAAGGATGAGTCAGAATGGCTTGGTGACCTTGACTAGTTCTTCCTGAGTTTCTCCAAAGAATTTTAGCTGGGACAGAACTAAAGGGCAAATTTGAATGTGCATTAGTGTAGGAATGTGCCAGCATAGGTGCCTGCCTCTCTTAACAGCTAATAGAAAGGTTAGAAAATTCTATGCAACATTCATCTGGAACACAGTACATTATCCTTTAATAATGTAGAGTGGACAAGGTTGCATATCAAAACTTCATTTTCTTTTGAATGTTTATTTGATGTTATATTTCAGAAAGTATCTAGAAATTTGTAGACAATATAAACAACATTTCAGTGAAAATTTTTCATAAGGTATTTTATGTACATATTTAAATAATTCTTTAAGACAAGTAATAAAAGCTTGAATATTAGGTTAAAAGATCTTTCATACAAAATTATTGCAAATCATTACCCAAAATCTGTATAAAGTTGTACAGTCATAGGAAGTATAGGACTGTATTCAATTTACTAACATTTTTACACCTTAAATAACATTTTCACATTTGAAAAACATTGGAGAAAATAGTTTCTTATTGGCTTTTCATTTGCATTCCTTTAGTTATGCACGAAATTAACCATCTGTTCATATACTTACTAAACAATATTTTTAAAGTTATTTCTTCATATAATGTGCTTACTTTACTACTGGGTGTCTTTGTTTGTTTTACTTTATGATGTTCTTATTTAATTGGGTTGCACTCTTTTCAAAATTAGGAGCATTTGCAATTTACTGTATTGTGCTCAAAAAGTATTTTTCTAGTTTTACTTGCTTTTTGACTTGTTTTCAGTATTATTTAAATATCAAAAATTTTGTATTGATAAAAATTTTCTAGACAGTGTTTATATTTAAATCATCTTGCAATATAGTATATTAGGCCAGATGATAGATTTAGATAACTCCAGAGATCAATATAATAAGGAATCCAAAATATATCAATATATTTTCTCTATGGCCATATTATAAATTATATACTTAAACTACTTTTGACTTTGCCAGTGTTGTAGGGAACAAAACTGGTATGCTTATCTGTAATTTCCAAGTTGTTCTTAAAATACAAGTTAAGTGTAAGCCTGTAAGCCAATGAGTTCATCTGGAAGTCAGTTTTTTATTACAATATGCTATTTGAATTATATTTAGTATGTACTTGGAAATGCCAAATAGAGCTCTAAGGAATATATTCCTTTTTTTATGTTCTTCATACTTTAGTAGCATTAAAGTAAACATTTTTAAAATTTAAGTATTTAAGTGAAGTAATAAGATAAATTATATAATAAAAATAAGAATGAACTGAGAAAATCATATATCATCACAAAAGGACAAACAAATTTTGTTAGTTTTTTTCTAAAGCTCAAAAGTATTAAACACTGTTGGCAAGTACTTTAGAAAAAAACAGATAAGTTTAATAGTTATTTAGAGTCCATAAAATAATGCCTTACCAGATTTACTTCTCATAATGTTACTGGAGTCCTAGGCCAGAGGCCTGACACTGGAGATCAAACAAATCAGGTCTAGCCACTTGCCCCCAAAACCAAAACAAAAGTAATGATGAATGCAGGAAAGAAACATTAATCAGTGCAGTGATCCTGGAAAGACAGGGTCTCATGTTCTTAGTCCTGTCTTGATGGGGATGATAATGAGGTTTAATAATAAGGGGAATGACAGCAATGGTTGGGTCTTGTATAATCTTTTCTCAGTGGCCAATACAGGTGATCTTGATCATGTGTGATGTGTCCATTATATCTCAGGATTGCTTTGTTGGGGCCCTTGTCAGCAGAAGTTGTTGCCAGCTGGTAATTCAACCTATCACAAGATATTAATCCATCAGATCTGTTATTCCTGGAACCCAAAGAGATTCAAAGCAAAGGAGAGGGATGCAAAATGGAGACAGCGTTTCCATATATTTCATCCTGCTTTTAGCCACACATGGTCACTAAACAGGAAAGTAAAGAGTCTAAGTCCTCATTACAGTTACTATAGACACTAATGCCTGAAAGTCATCCATATTATTTCTCTTCATTTACCAGACTTTTTTCTCTTTTTTCTTCTTTGGTCCCAGGGATTGAATCCAAGGGGGATTAACCACTAAGCAACCCGAGCCCATTTTTAAAATAAAAAAATAAATAAATAAATTTTGGAGACAGGGTCTTGCTTTAAAATTGCTTAGGGCCTAGCTAAATTGCCAAGGCTTGCTTTGAACTTGCAATTCACCTGCCTCAGCCTCCCAGCCTCTGGTACCACAGGTATGTGCCACCTGGCCTACCATTGTTTAACAGATATTTATCAAGAAGATACTATACAAAAACATAGAAGAACTAAGACATACACTGAAAAAACTAAAAAAAAAAATTAAAACTTCCTGTCTTTTTCAAAATCATAGAAGATTAAGAAAATTAATGTTTTGATGAATGATTCATGTAATTGGTTAGAAAGTTAAAACCTGTAGAAAAAGTATAGCAGGTACAAAATCCAGAAACTCAACTTTTGAATCTAGGTTACTTTCCACTTTCCACTCTACTGTCCAACTTTATCATATGATTAGTATCCTAAAATTGGATTCTTCTGTATGAAAGTGGTTCCTAAAACTTGAACCTCCCCTTTAATTTCCAAATTAGATTTCCAGGAAGAAGACAGCACAGAATTGACACCTCAGGCAGGGAAGCAGAGGCTTTTGTCCTTTTAGGCTATCAAACAAGAAGAAGGAAAACTCAATATTTTCTTGTAAGTGATTATTTAATTTTTCATCCAATGCAGAATGTGAGTACAAGGAGGGCTATTAATAAATTGTGCCTACAAAATAGGATAGAGCTCCTGAAAATGTTCCAAAGTATAAATAATAGCCATTCTGTGAATCATTGTGGGCATGATTTTGCTGACCTCTTAGCAAAGCCAAAACATACAAAACTGGAACTAAATGCTTTCACTATTTCAGCTTCACGAAATTCACAGGTTTTGCCCCATTTTATCATGCATCTGAAGATGTCAACCTCTTAGGAGAATTGTGATGGAGCAAGTCTTCTTGGAAGGTATTAGCAGGATTCACTATTCTTTCCTGTGGGAAAAATAAAAGAGTGAGTAATCTTGGAAGATTATATATAACTTTACACCAGACAGGTCTGGTAGAGGTCACAGTAGTTCCAGGTGGACTCTAGTTCACAATGCTTGAGTGGAAAATTTCATCCTAAAATGTATAATATTAATAACACCAGGATCATGTCATTACATGGATGACTTCCTTTAAATTTCATGGAACTTTGACTACCATAAGGTCTCAGAGTATCAGGAGTGACATGTAATCTTGAAATCTTGATTTGTGGAGGATGCCACCAGGCATTGCAAGCATGACACCCTGACCAACATCATCGCATACCATCTGCTATTTAGTGTCATTCCAGGTCTGCTCCTGCACATAAACGAAGTGTTACAGAAAACTGAGAAATCTAATTTTTTTAGATAAAAGAATTTAGTAATTTTCAGAAGGTCATTCAGGAAAATTTTTTATAAATATAAAACATTACCAATTGGTGTCATATATCACAGATGGTTTCTGAATCAGATTGTAAAGTAAGAAAGAGAGTATATGATTACATTTTCTATCATTTAGCATATTGTGAGTTTGAGAGATTCTGTCATTTAACCAATGAATCAATTTTTCATGAATAGTATTTTTATATTATAGTTATCTAAGAAATCCATGCAAAACAGTAGTTCAACTATCCAGTATTTCTTTGGTAACATTTCTTGCTCTTGCTTTTGACCTGGAAAAAAAATGCCCTTATACAATTAATGGAATTTCAATGTTACTGTATTGATTTTTAATTTGAGTCACAGCATAATGTGTAATAAGCATAGAAAAATAGTCAAATATTAAAATACACTGAAGGAGCAAATATTAAGTGCTATGAAGTGCCTTTTAATATTAAAGTATACAAAATTATTATGGGGGCATATAAATTGCTAATTAAGAACGTAATTCATCTCCTTAACTGAGTCAAAATATTTTGGATTAGGTAATTATAAATATAAAATTATATGAAATCAGGACATTGCATTTGGTATGGTATTAACACTATTATATGTATTCAGGATCAATCATTTGAAATATTACTTAACTTATAACCAATAAAATAAGTCCTGAATGAATCTATTATTGGTTATGATCCAAAAATATATTTGCACAGGTAAGAATAAAAAGAAGTCATAAATATACATGAATATGCATCACAAATCTTACTTTGATTAGAGGCCACAGATGTAGTTCAATGATAGAGTTCTTGCTTATTTTGAACCAGGCCCCCAGCCCCGAAAGAAAAAAAAAAGTGGAAAGAAAGAAAAATGTTTAGAAATATCTGAATAAAGAGGATTCATGGTTTGTGACCTAAGTATAATATCTTGTAATGTTACTTTAGGCAAAATAAATGAGTATACAAAAATAAGCAAAAAACAGTTAATCTAAATATTTTGTGTTGGAAATCCTAATGAACAGATATTTTGGTGGTTTGCTAAGTCTGAGTAGAATTTTGTGATTAATTATATTTTCTTCATAAAACATAAAATTTACTTTATAAGCCCAAGAAAAAGATGATAGAATTGGGTGCATATTTACACAACTACATTATATATAGAAAGGTGGGCATTAAGGGGATAAAATGCCTGTCTTGTTTATTGTATACTATATTTTAAACACTAAAAAATAATAAGTGCATAGCCAATATTTTCTCTTCTCTGAGTCTAAGGATAGAAATTGATATTTGAAAAAAATAATAAATGTCTGTTCAAAAGGTTTCCACAGAAAGACAATTGAATGGTAGCTAAAAGTAAACAACAGAAATTAAATATCTTTCATTAAAGTAAAATTTTAAATAAGTCCCAAATCATATGGAGCCATTAAAATTCTGAATATAAAACACATCTGAATAAAATTCTCAATATAAAACACATTATATGAAACACTCCAGTTCACCAAATGATATATGTACCATATGTTAAAGAAGAAATTTTAACTTAAGAACTTTGAATACATCCTTCTGAGTTTATAATAAGGTACCTAAAAATTTAGCAATCAATCCTGGTCCTTTGAAAAAAAAAAGGCAGATTTGTTAATCATGCATAGTATTCAAAGAAAAATGTATTATTACCCCATATTCACTTCTCCCACTCTTGACTATCTTATAGATGTACAAGTGATCACAGTATCAGTGATTCCCCATGGAATAGAGAAAGTTGGATCACACTCAAAGTTCTGCCAAAATGTGTGTAAGATGTAAAGCAGAGTATTGGGGAAAGAATGTGTCTAGCTGGATCTTGGGACTTTGATTTTTTTCCCTCTTCCATCTCTAAAAGCAGAAGCTGTTTTTTTTTACTTGTTCTATCGAATGTGATTTAAGCAGATTCTTTTTCATTGGATTATCACCACTGATTACACATTCAAGGAAACTGGTGACTAATTATTACAGCCTCAGCTGTTCACCCTAACTTAAGGAAACAGTTCAACAATTCAAAATATGTGTGTGATCTGGTCTTATACAAATGTATCATCTCTGATCATTTACTCAAAACAACATATTTCTAGTCAAAAGACATTTAGGATGAAAAATCATTTTATTTCCTTACTAGGAAGAAATCATTTTTTTAAAAGTCTGTACTTATTTTCCCATATGGAGGTTGGCAATTGCTCTTTCATTCCTTCTAAAAGGGAAATTAGTTTAACCAAACACAAAGGAATCTTATGTATACAGTGTGAAATACATCTTAATTACAAAAGTGTTTTGTTTATTTGTTTATTTGTTACTTTATGGAAGTAGAAAGAATATGATTAGGTTTCATTGGAATCACAATGCATGGGAAATTTTGAATTGAAAACTTCTGGATTTTGATCTTGACTTTATTCCTTACTAGCTATATGAATATATGTAAAGGAATTAATCTTTTTAAGCTTCTAAATACTATTTTGTATTTTTTAAATACTATTTTTTTATTATTTTGTTTGAATAATCTAATCTGCCTTGTAGTGTTGCTGTGATAATTATAGATCACACATACAAAACATAATCTGGCTACATAGTAAATGATCCACAAATGGTAGAATTTTATTTTTTTAACTTTCCAATATATAATATAATTGTATATTTAAGAATAAGTCCAAAATAAAGTTAAGTTTTTATTACTAATAATATAAGTGGAATATTTTTGGAAACTATATATTTTATTATATGTCCATTCAATTTAAAAAGCAATTGAAGTACAGTGGTTTCAGACAAATCCCTTTTTCACTAATGCAAGGAGCATCTGGAGCTAGCACAACAGGAAGTTATATTGGATAGTAGTTCCCTGAAGGATTTTTATTCTGAGTATGAATATCCAAGTTAAAAAAGAACTGTGATTAATTCATGATGTCAGATCAAGTCCCTACCCATATATTTTGTCAGAGAAATTTCCAATTTATGAACTCACCAATAGAATAAAGAAAAAAATAACATTTTAATTGGAGGAATAATTGTTATAAGAATAATATTTGCAGCAAACAAGAGCCTATATTGCAGGTCCTTTTTGAATGCCATGGCCTTAATCAAAGATCACTTTGACTTTTCTACTTCACTTTGGTTGATGAACATGTGTAAGAGACACCTTTTTCAAATTGTTCATATTTATTACAGAATTACTCAGCACAACTAGATATAATAAAAGTATGGATTCCATATAATACAAATCTTCATATTAATATGCACCACTCCCATGTGGGATAGGGGCAAAAGCTTAGAACACTTTAAGGTCTAGGTGAGTTTCTTCCCTGGTGCCCTGGTCACCTTTGGGAATGAAGGCTGTCTCTTCCCAACAGCTGCATAGGATATTACCTTAACATGGTCTTTTTCAGAGTTTCAGAGCCTGTAGTCAGAGGCTCCAACTTCCAGTTTTCAGAGAGTAAAATGCTTCTATGTATATGGGGCAAATGTTGTGAATCTGTGAAATTCAAGAGTAAAACACATATACTAACGTGGATAAGTGCTTATACATTTAATTATATATTTACTATTTACTTAAACAAATATATTAATCATATATATTTGCATATAGTTACATGTATTTATACTCTTATATTTTTAAAAGCATTGTTTATTATTTAAAATTTTTTCAAACTTAATCATTTCACATAAATACATTTCTGCTTGAAGGAAAATTTATATATTGAACTATAAAAACAAGGCTATTTAAAATTTGATTAGAAATAGAGAGACAGAATTGTTACATAAGGCTTCAGGTATTCATCTCTTACAAGTATTTTTTTTTTTTTATTCTTTAAAACTTGTTCTAATTAGTTATACATGACAGTAGAGGGCACTTTGATACATCATATATAGATGGAGTATGATTTCTCATTCTTCTGGTTGCACATGATATAGAATCACACCAGTCATGTAGTTATACATGTATATTGGAAAATAATGTCTGATTTATTCTATTATCTTCCCTACCTCATATCCTCTCTCTTCCCTTTGCTCCCCTCTACCTTATCCAAAGTAACTCTATTCTTCCCTAGCCCTCCTCACTTGTTGTGAATTAGCATTTGCATATCAGAGAAAATATTAGGCCTTTGTTTTTTGGTAATTGGCTTATTTAACTTAGTATGACATTCTCCAGCTCCATCCATTTACCTGAAAATGCTATAATTCTTCTTGAATGTTGAGTAATATTCCATTATACATATATATATATATAACTTTTTAAAATTTCTTCATCTGTTCAAGGGCATCTAGGTTGGTTCCATAGTTTAGTTGTTGTGAATTGATCTGATGATCTGCTATAAACATTGATGTGGCTGCATTGCTATAATATGCTGATTTTAAGTTCTTTGAATATAAAGAGAGGAGTGAGATAGCTGGGTCAAATGGTGGTTCTATTCCAAGTTTTCTGAGGAATCTCCATACCACTTTCCATAATAGTTGTACCTATATGTTTTAAGCTGAGTTATTGCAAATCTGTAGGGACACCCACTAGCTTTCAGAGAGAGTGAGGCAGCCCAGCCATGATGTTTCCTTATTTCCACTTGATTTATCATGTGACCAGGTACAGAAGAATACGAATTTCACAGTCCTATTATATAGGATATCCTTCCTCAGCAGCAGGAGGATTGCCAAATTTTGTGTCACCATCTTTCGGTATTGTTAAATTTTTCTCCTACTGGGAGGCCTTGAATTGAATATTGTGATAAGAGTGGATGCAATTGGGAAGAAAGTCTCTATTCATACTTTCAGGTCTTGGTCTATCAGAAAGAACCAACAGTGAAAGTGGTAGGACCAAATTTTTGCAAGGAAACCACTTAGTTTATTCAATTAATGTATGCACTAATCTTTTGAAACATGCCACAAAATTACATTTCTTGTGTTAAAATGTGTTTTCTTAGCAATAATATTCTATGACACTTCATAGGTCTTTCCTCTTCTTGGTTCCCAAGTGCACCAACAAAAAAAGTACCAAGTCAAAACTGGAATTTGATATCTACATGCATTGATATTAGACTGAGAATGACCTGATGGAAAACAGATTGTAAAACAGTAAAGAGAAAATTTTGAGAGCAAATCACCTTACAGGGATAAATCTTGCTGGGTAGGCTCGACTCGACATCTGACACTGAGTGTTGGGAGAAGAGCTACAATTTTGTACCCTTTACCTTTCCCTAGAGCAGCTGCTTATCCTGAAGAAAAGAACTCTACAGATTTGTGGCTTTATATCTTATTCTAGACAAAGGTCTTTAAAACATATATGCTGAGGAACAGATGATATGTCAACTAATTTTTAGGGTGAATGACTTCAGAAAATGCAGAAAGAGGCAGAGAAAAGTGAAAGAAAATTGAAATTGTTGTCTTATAGAACTGACCTTACAGTTACAGGAAAACATCTGGTTGCTGAGTCATACTGGATACTTCCAAATGGGTGAATGGATCCCCTGTGTCTCAAAGCAATCCATGTGGGGAAGAAAGTGTGCCAATTTATGCACTAGCCCAGTATTTGCTTGATCACACAATCAGGTTGTGACTTTCATGTAGGAAAATTATACCCTCTGTTTCCTTTTGGGGTCTGACCAGGATGCACAAGTTAGTGTCACTTCCATTATAATAAGTAGAATAAAACTCTTTCCAAGCCTCATTTTGACGTCTGAGCTGCCTAAATATTCAATATATGATTACTTTCAACAGGGACCTAGAAAAACATGCTACACTCACTATTGCTGTTGCTTGTCAAAGGCAATAAATTATATTCATCATCACTGCCTTTCATCAGCTACTCCAGATCTGATCACTGTGACTCAGACCTTCTTCATGGACAGTATGATCAGATATTTTCTTTGTGCCTGTTGCTGAAGTTCACTTCTCACAGTTATCACTGGACAGAAAAATCCAAGGACATATAGTAATAAACTCATACACTGCAAGTGTATCTCTCTTCTGTTATATATTCACAACTTCACCTTTTTGTAGCAATCAGGGTTGATTACCTTAGCCAATAGAGGAGTTGTCTTTGTTATCTGGACTATTGGCACAAGGAGACCAAAGCAGTCATGCAGTAAAAACAGCCTTTAGTTCAGTGAAATGATTACAGTTTATTCTGATAGAAATGTTACATCCTTGGCAAACATGAACTTCAAATTTATCAGAGTATAAATTTGCAGAGATGGAAAACATGAATCTGACAAATCATGAATGAGAGTGATGATGAGAAGCTTCATTGTGTTTTATACCTTAACTCCTAGATCTCTACTTTCTCATTATGGAAGACATGCCATGCAATATTATTCATTTCATATTTGCCTGATCCTTTGATGCTTCAGATTCAGTTGAGCTAAGTCTTCAGTAGATCCTTCAATGTTCCACACACTACCATTGTCGGGTCCAAAAAGTACATAATAATTATGGCATATTTAGTCCTATAGTTTTGAGGCCATTAATTCACTTCTGCATTATAAATGTGATCCTTGGTTCAAGGCAATGTGTAAGTTAGCCTTTCATTTGATGTGCCATTCTGAACGCCACTGACAGAGGACATTGGTAAAGTCACTGTGGACAGAGATTATATACCAATATTCAAGTTGTGGAATGATTCTGTTCAAGATAAATCAATGTTCCTAGCAAATGGAAAGTAAGAAACTTTAATAAATCACCACTGAGTGGGTGACTAGTCTTTCAAAAAGATAATGCTGTCTCAAAATTGCAACATCAGTCTCCCACCAGCAGATTGACAATGTCAGGATCCCGTCCAGCTAGAGTGAGATGGAGTTCATGCTGTTGGTGACAGTCACCGCTCCATCCCTGCTGCCATCTGCACTCTATTTGTGGGTTCATTGTCACTCTACAGTAAGCTGAAGAGAGAAACTGGCAATATTGGCAGGTTAAGTAATCCTGTCCATCTGGTTTTTGAGAGGCTTTCCTGTGCTGGATAATCTCTGATTGGCATTATATGAGAAACACAAAGATCCACATGTCTCGTTCCATAGGTTCATTCACATAATTCTTGTCCAATTTCTAGGCTCCAGACCTACAGGCCAAGCTATTCTCCATTTCCCAGGCACCACAACATATGGATATGCCAGCTTTCCTCTACCTTCATGTTGTGTGAACCACCAAATTATGGGCTAGCAATATCCTTCTTGGAAGTATCTCCTTTCCTATGTGTTCTCTCAGCCCACATGTATAGGAACAACAATACAGTAGATATTATCTGTACCTTCCTTGCACATTTACACCAACTTCTCTGAAAAGACTCAGTCCTTTCCTCTTCTATCAGTTTATTATTGGAATCTTGTGATGAGGCTATATGTGTTGTGGTTGCACAAGAGGTAAGATATTGGAGCATGGGGAACTTGTTTGTGATTATGGAACAACTGTTTACACATGTTTTTTGCCTCTTTTCAATTATACCATTCTCATTGTGCAATGTATTATTGCTATGTGTACCTTAACTTATGCCTCTAGGAATGAGATGACATATAGCTCATTATAGCTAGCCATAATTACCTAGTCAATAACTCCATTATTACCAGGGTATAATTTTCTACATGGGAACCAATAGAAGACTTCTCAGATAGATATAATCTTGTTTGAAAACTCAGAGTTCTATGAAGTGACTCCACACACCATCAATATTAATCAAAGACACTTCTAACCAGACAGAATTAATTGGATCTTAAATCCCAAATGGGATAGCAGCTTTCCCCACAACCTGAGCATTCTTTGCATTTTCATTTTCATTTTATTTTGTTTCCAAAGGACATGTCACATCTTTTGTACTAGTTCTCACCTGAAACTGACTATCTGAAGTCACCCATAAGTGAAATAGGAGAATGCAATAACATTCCAGGATCTGTGCCTCTAAGTGGCAGGAGATGCAGTGTGCATGAACTCATCCTAGACCACTAGCTTCCTAGAAAGTTCACTGGCTCTTGGTTTTCACTGGGACTTTTCTTCTTTTCAAACCTGCATCCTTTTATGATGTCTAAGGAGTTCGCAGTTTTCTGCTCAACAAGTCAATTTAGAATTTTTTATTCATAACACAGTGATGTATTCTGCTGAATAATAGAAAATTCCAGACTATATAATCACATACAGCAATAGAGTTAACATAGACTTTTGTTATACTGTTTTGTTTTTGCCATGTGCAATGGTTTGTCTTCACTAAAATTCATGTTGAAATTAGTTTCTAATGTAACAGTGTTAGGATGTGGGGACTTTAAGTGGTGGTCAGGATTCTAAGAGGGTATTAGTTTATTTAGAGACTGTTCTCTAGTTCTTGTGGAAATAGATAGTTCTCAGGAGAAAGGATTGTTATAGAATGGGTTGCTCCCTTTCCTCTATGTGTGTGTATCTACCCTGCTGCTTTCCCCCATGTTATGATACTGCATTGAACCCTCTGCACTGTCTCAGGAAATCCCCAGGTACCAGAAGCAAGCAGATGTCATTGCCATTGTCTTAGAGTTTCAGGCTCCAGAGCCATGAGTCAAAATAAATCTACGTTTATGAATAACCCTGTCTCAGGTATTCTGTAATAGCAATACAAAAGGGATTAAGAAACCAGGCAATTAAAAATTACTTTTGATTATCTCTACTATATATTAAGAAAAAAAAATTTAGATGTAATTTTCCTCATGTCAAGTAACAGAATTTGCATAAATAGCTCTAATAATGATACCATGTTTTAAAAATAGCTACAATTGCAAATACTAGATGAATAAGTTTGCATATCACTCGCTATGATTAATCAATGTGAAGATAATCTTTTTAATTTTTTTAAAAAATTTTCTCCTACGTTTTTTTCTTTGAGAGAGCTAGGTAAGAAAATAGGTCACCACCATGCATGTTTTCAATTTTATTTGGGGGAAAGAAGATATTAAAATCTCTCTGCTCCCAGTCCTGCAGGCTCTTGATCACTAGCAATTCTCCTTTCACTTAATTTTATCCCAAGTAAATATAGGTGAAAATGTGAGTGCATTGGATGTTATGTATGCCAGAAAATTTTCTCTCCACAATTAACACAAACTTCACAAAAAAAAAAATTTAGCTGAATGCTCAATAGAAATTTTATATCCATTCATAGCAGAAAGTTATCGTCCCATTGTTAAATAGTGAGTATTACTTTACCTCCTCTTACCAGACAATTTTTTTCACAAATGGAGGAGATATGAATGAGAAGGGTAAGAATGTGTAATACTTTTACAATTTTGTAGGTTTAAAAACATATTTGAAACCAGAGATTTTCATTCTATTCTCAATAGAACCTCTAGAATTTGAGACAATATTTGTGAGACTATAGAAGTAAGTGCTGGAGGGAAGAATAAGCCGAATCCCAAGACATCCAAACACATTTTGAAATGCAAAAGCTTCAGCATATCTGTTTTAAACATATAATGTTCTTGGAACTTTTTAAAAAAGAAACTGTGATTTCCTTTTCTATGTTTGTTGTTGTTGTTTTTGTTTTTGTTGTTAATGTTTTTTTAAAGCCAATGTTCAATTCAGTTCATTAGTGTTTATTTTAGGTAATAGTAAATTTATTATTCTAAGAAATTTACTTATATGTATGTATGTATATATATATATATACATATATATATATATATATATATATATATATATATATAATTGCATATATTAAATACATTCTGTAATATCACACACACACACACACACACACACAAAGTTTTCACTACTTCTTACCCTGTATCCTTGGGAGAAAAAAGAACTAATCAGTTAAATCAATAATTCTACAGTTTTAGGATGTTGCTTATCTTCCTTATGTTTTAGGCAACATTATATTAGTGATGTAACATTTCTGGTTAGAGAATTATCTGTATTTTGATATATCTCATAGTTGCTCTTTTTTTTCCCTCTAATTATTTGGAAACATATGAAATCAAGTTTTACAGTACATAAAATCCATTTCTACCTCTCAGTAAAATTAATAAAGCAGTTTATTCTTTTGAAAATGTTTTTAGGTTACTAAATTATACACCATAAATATTGTATATGTTTCATTTTGGTCTATCTTAAAGCATAGAAACTTGTTTTAGAAAAAAAAAACAGACTTAAACTCAAAGAGAAAGCCATAGAAATAATAATTGATCATCTGCTTATCCATGGGTATTGGGAAGGACTCAGAGAAATAGTCTCTTGGAAAAGATGTGCAGAAGGGTCTCTATGAAACAGCAAAATGTGAATGATATTGAGTGCAGATCCAAAGACTAACAGAAAGCTTAGAATTACATGCCACTGAAGGATAAGAAAATATCTTTTTTAGACAGCAAACCAAGTAATAAACTCAAGCTAGGAAAAAAAAATAAAAATAACTAGAACTGAAAGCTTTGAAGAAACAAAATTTCAAGGGACAAAAGAACAAATGGAAGCTGACATTATGACTTTTCCTGGCCTAGAAGCCTTTGACTGTAGCTATCAAAAGATATATACAAAATATTGATATTTTTTAAATGAGGTTTATAATTTTGGAATTGCTAGAAAGCAAATAATTTTGACTGTAAGTCAGTCCCCATAGCTGAGTTAATTGTGATTATCTCTAAACATACTCCTGTAAAAACATATAGAGTAATATTGAAGTGGGATTCAAATGTCAGTTAGAATTTCAGTTTAATTTATGATAAATGGTTCAGGTATATAATCTTTTGATAAGCCACTTAATTTCTTTGATTTTAGAGTTCTTTGTGTAAAATAAAGATTTGGACAAAATGGTGAAGATATGCTCTGTGTTTATATATTTTTAAACAATTTAAAAAAATAACCTTTCAAGTAACCTAGAAACGAGGCTGCTCTGTTTGATTCATGTCCCACCATTTATTAAGAATAACTCCTTACTCTTTCTTTGCCTTAACTTTCTTATTCATCCTGTGGTTATCAAAAAGATCTATTTCCCAGAGTAAGTAGAGGAAAAGTTAAATAATGCTTGGAAAATGTTTACCATAGAGCCTATTGGAAAATCATCCAATATATATCAGCAACGGTTGGTTTACCATGAAACAAGTATAACTTAAGCTTCATGGTCTGTGTTGCTGAGTCCTTCCCAATATCCAGTAACTGATTTTGAATTTGGGAGTTGCATTACTTAATGGAGCACCTCACACAGTGATAAAGCTTTACAGTATCACAGCTAAAAAAGACAGCAATTATTATTACCTTCATTTTATTATACATTTTGAAAATAATATTTTAGGTTAATTTTTAAGAATATTTATTTTATTCAATTAGTAAGAAAATAATGTTTCAAAGTGATCTCAGGAAGTTTGATAGATCTGGCAAGTTTGATAGTGTTGCTTTATTAAATTATTATCCTATTATAAAACAGATTCTGGTTACAAGTGCATCACTCCTTATTTTAAATAAAATTGATAAATTGACTCAACATGGCCACATGTGAGTATTTTATCTTTCATACACTACATTGTGTGATTATGCTGGGGACATGCAGCCCTAAAGAGGAAGGAATCCTCACCTGTACTGGGAAATGATAACAGAAAATGGCTCTAAGGAGCACCTTGACCAGGAGAAAGAAGACACAAAAATTCCTAAATGAGCAACATGAATAGAAAAAAGGAAAAAATTGTATTCATCTTGAACTTAAGACTAACAATTTGTCTACCTTTTGCTCCTGAATTACACAAAGTTTGGCATGAGAGGGGATAAGCATGAGTTTCTAATGCTAGTATATTCTTTCTCTTCTGTTACCTGAAATATTCTTAGAATAGAATTCAGAAACCTCATTTCTCCTGGGAAATTAAAGTTGGTCTTGCATAGATAAGGAATCACAATAGAGAATGGAATGCAAGACAAATCCAAGAGATACCGAAGTAGTGCAAAAGGGCTAGTGTGCAGATGTGGATGGGAAAGTTTCTGTGTCCATTCTGCTACTACTGGAGGTACCAACAGGAAAGTACTGTACTTCCCTAGGCCTCAGGACTTTTAAAAATCTGTATAAAGTGACATTTCCTTCTCCACTTACCTCAGAGAATTTACTGTCAATATCACATGAGATAGTGATCCCATAACATTTTGCTGTATAAATAAATGTTTAGATGATGTCCATCCTTTTCATTTCCTTATCTATTAAACTGGGTTCATGATGGTGGCATGTGTGTAGAATGGATTTCTAAATTTTGCAAAACACTTGTAATGTAGCACATACTATGTAAGATTTTCTACTATTATTATGCTATACTATAATGGCCATCTTGAAGTTAAAAAAGAATATATGAATGCTGGGTATGGTGGTGCACACCTGTAATCCCAGCAGCTCTGGAAGCGGAGACAAGAAGATCACAAGTTTGAAGCCAGCCTTAGCAAAAGAGAGAAACTAAGCAAATCAGTGAGACTCTTGTCTCTAAATAAAAAAAAAAAAATGTTTGGGGATGTGGCTCAGTGGTTGAGTGCCCCTGAGTTCAATCCCTGGTACCCTCTCCCCAACAGAAAAAAATATATACAAATATAGAATTCCACTATTCTAGTGAAATGTTTTCATTATTGATATTTCATCAAGTTTTTGTTTATGTCTTTGATAATTTTCATACTATTGCAATCTCATATTTTAGTCTGCTACAATTTAACAATGTATAATAAGCATTTTCCATATTTCCTTCTAATATTTATACCTGAGATTAATGGTTGCAACATTTTGTACACTGTATACAATGTATAGCAATCAAATTAATTATTGAATCACTGAGACTCACTTTACACATGTAATTAAGTTATGACAGTGCTAGAGGCAAAACAATAAAGCATTAGCCATTTATTTAATTATTATCAATAATAATTATTATCAATAAAGCATTAGCCATTTAATTATTATCTCCATTTTATTTTAATAATAAATACCTTTGATTTTTATTTATATTATTATGTTAGTATAAATTATTATGGTTGTGATTAATGTGACAATACTCTTAAATCTCCTTAAAATTGTTTTTATTATTTGGCATAGTAATTAAATGTAGTCAAATAATAAAAATAGTAATTAAATACTGAAAATGTTTTAAGGGCTTTAATTGACTTATCATATCATTCTTAAAAAAGAATATAATCCAATCAAATGTTAGAAAAGCCTGGCCCAGTGGTGCATACTTGTAATCCCAGCCTCCTGGAAGGCTAAAAGTGGGAGGATTACAAGTTCAAAGCCAGCCTCAGCAATTTAGTGAGCCCCTATACAACATATACAGACCCTGTGTCAAAATATAAATAAATAAATAAATAAATAAATAAATAGGCCGGAAATGTGGCTCAGTGATTAATCAACCCTGTGTTCAATTCCCAGTATCAAAAAAAGAAGAAGAAGAAGAAGAAGAAGAAGAAGAAGAAGAAGAAGAAGAAGAAGAAGAAGAAGAGAAAGAAAGAAAGAAAGAAAGAAAGAAAGAAAGAAAGAAAGAAAGAAAGAAAGAAAGAAAGAAAGAAAGAAGAAAGAAAGAAAAAAGAAAAAACCTTGGTAGAAATATACATGTATAAATTTTCGGTAACTGACAGAATTGGATTTCAGTGGTTTTTTTAAATTTTGATAATGCAATAAATGAAAAATGAAATATTGCTGTTGTTTTATTATACATATCTCTGAAACTATTATTTTCTTAAATATGCTTTTGTTTTAGTCTTGTTTTAGGTTTACAGCAAAATAGATTAGAAAGTGCAGAAAGTTTTATGTTTACATTGCTTTGCAGGACTTTCCCCTATTGATAACATCTTCCACTTGGATAGTGCATTTATTGTAATTGATGACTAATATTGATGCATTATTGATTGAGTTCATAATTTGCATTAGGGTTTTCTCTTTGTGCTGTACAGCCTTTGGGTATGAACAAAACATAGTAGGATGTATCCCCCATTGTGCCGCAGTCTGGCTGGGCACAAATCACGAGCCACTCAAGCAGGAACAAACTTTATTTCTGATCTCCACCAGCACACTCCACACAAGCTCCCCGGAACTCTCCTGAATGCGACCCACACGGCTCCTCCAGGAACACCACACACCAACTGGAACTCCCTCCAGCACTCACTCTGGGAACCCATGAGAACTCAACAGGAACTCCCAAATAGCGGGCGCCCAACACAGCAAGAGCCATCCTATTACCGGATAGTAAAGGTCTAATATACTAATATACAATTGAATCAATCCAGCATCATCTTAATGGCTCACCTCTCAACCATTACTTCTGGCAAAATGCCAGGGGCAATTCTGACTGGCTGTGGCTCTTAACACTGTTGCATTATGATGTAGAAAGGTTTCATTGCCCTAAACCCTCTATTTTTTTTTTTTTACCCATTCATCTCCACTCTTCCCCAAATTTAGCCCCTGCTAACCAATTCTCTTTTACTATTAGAATAGTTTTGTCCCTTCCATAATGTTGTATAGTTTGGAATTCAGTGGTAAGTAGTCTTCTCAGACTGGCTTCTTAAGTTCTTTTTAGAATTAGAAAAACAAAATTCCCAAATCTATTTTTTGACTTTTTATTTTCAGTTGATATTGTTAACTATTTTTATTTGGCAATCTTGGAATTTGTTTTGCATTTTGTTAATATTACTTACATGAGTTGAATTGACAAAATAATATTTTTTCAGTGATTGTGAGAACATGTTTTTTTTTTTTTTTTTTTCTGTAGTAGGGATTAAACCCATGGTCACTTTACCACTGAGTTAAATCCCTAGTCCTTTTCATTATTTATTTTGAGACAGTGTCTTGCTCAGTTGCAGAGACTGGCCTTGAACTGGTGATCCTTCTTCCTTAGCCTCTTGAGTTGCTGGTATTACAGGTGTGTATTTCTGTGTCCAGGAAAGGCCAAGATTTTTTTTTTTAATGGCAGAACATGTTTAAAGTTTTTGAGTGCCTCTTATTGATTACAAATGCAATATTTAATGCAATTTTATTTTAACTATTCCTATTAATTTAGAATATAATGGCACAAAATATAGAATATATAAAATGCTAAAAATAAAATTAAAACCAGATAATACCATTTGAGATAGTTTGGAGTATATTGCATCTTTTTTATTATCTCAATAGATGTGGAAAAAGTATTTGATAAAGTACAGCACCCTTTCACGTTCAAAACACTAGAAAAATTAGGGATAACAGGAACATATCTCAACATAATAAAGGCTATCTATCTTAAGCCCTGGGCCAACATCATTCTAAGTGGAAAAGAAATGAAGGCATTCCCTCTAAAAACTGGAACAAGACAGGGATGCCCTCTTTCACCATTTCTATTTAACAGAGTTCTTGAAACACTGGCCAGAGCAATTAGACAGATGAAAGAAATTAAAGGGATACATATAGGAAACGAAAAACTTAAATTAGCACTATTTGCTGACGATATGATTCTATATCTAGAAGACCCAAAAAAGCTCTACCAGAAAAGTTCTAGAACTAGTAAATGAATTCAGCAAAGTAGCAGGATATAAAATCAACACCCATAAGTCTAAGGCATTTCTGTATATCAGTGACAAATCCTCAGAAAGGGAAATGAGGAAAACTACCCCACTTACAATAGTCTCAAAAAAATAAATACTTGGGAATCAATTTAATGAAAGATCTATACAATGAAAACTACAGAACCCTAAAGAAAGAAATCAAAGATCTTAGAAGATGGAAAGATCTACCTTGCTCTTGGATAGGCAGAATTAATATTACCAAAATGATGGACCTTATATTATTCATTTATTTATATGTGGTGCTGTGAATAGAGCCCAATGCCTCACACATGCTAAGCAAGCTCTCTATCACTGAGCCACAACCCCAGCCTCATACTCCTTCTTAATATGAAGACTTTCCTAATAGAATTAGGATAGTGACATGACTGTACACACAAATGTATAAAATGAAAATTCAACTATGAATCTTATTTAAATTGGGTTTGGGTTATTGTTTTTTTACATTCATGTCTTTTATATATAATTGTCTCAGTAGCATTGAGATAAATATTTTAAACAACTTTATTGATATGTAATGCATATATCATAAAAATAACCCATCTTAAATATATAATTAAATGATTTTTGTTAAATTTACAGTCTTCACCAACATTTGAGTTTATTATTCCATCAACCAAAGTGTATTTGCTTATTTATCCTGCACTGCTGTTCCACCTTAGACACTACTGATCTGCTTCTTCCTTATATAGGTTTGTGTTTTCTGAACCTTTCATGTAAATCAACTTATATAACATGTGCTACTTTGTGGCTGCCATTGTTTGCTTAGTAAAATGAATCATTTCCTTCTCCTTCAACTGTTGATCCTTGTATATTACTAAATGTAGTTAGTCTAAATATGTTCTCCAGATCCTTCTAGCATCTATAGAGAACAAAAGACAAAATAAATGTAAGTATGATAGGAACACTGTCTATCTTTACAGTCTTTAATCATGGCACTAAACTCCACCATCTTCCCTTCCATTACTATTTTGGACTTACTTTCTTGCATAGCAGATGTTTAGAAAATGTGATAGGACAGCTTCAGAGATTTCTATTTGGACTTTTCTAAGGTTTCTTTTAACTCACAGGCAAAGAAGTGAATGTGGAAGGTTCTCCTGTTGCCACACATATCAATGTCAATTAACATTCAAGGACAAGAGAAATTCACATACTTTTTATATTATACCACACTGCCTGGTTAATTGTGCATCTAATAATGTAAGTATTGTCATAAACAACTATGATAAATTTTATTAAATGAGTATCAGTGACTAGCAAATCTAAGATTAACACACACACACACACACACACACACACACACAATTACTGGCTTTTGTTCTGTAAACAAAAATTTAGCTAGAATTCCATTACAAGGGGCTGATTTGATGCACTGGGATATTTAGATAATCACTCAGGTCACATTTCCTGTCTCTTAGTGTTTGAAATGTCTGCAATATGCTAGTACAACGCAGCTGTGACCTGCTAACTCTGATATCTTGTAGATACTGGTCCCCTCATAGCTTTTCCATCTGAAGTCATTATACCTGCAAGGGACATTTCCTCCAGGAGGAATCCCTACATGTCTTTAACAGTGAAATTGTCAGTGACTGGAATAGCATCAGCTACAGTTTGGTTAATTCCTTGCTAACTGTCTGTGTTCTCAAACCCCTACTGGCAACATCTGTGTTTAGGAGGTTCTTCTAAGAAACACACATCAAGACAGATATCCAAGTTAATTACTGTTGGAAGTAAGTGTTAATGTTAAAAGTGAAGGCAGTGAAGAAGGTAGATAGCCTTTACCATAACAACTCTGAGAAGGAGAAGGGGAGGGCAGGAATTTTGAATAAGAAATACTAGATTTAAGTGCATCTTGAAGAAAGGTTTGCATGGCTAACTGGGAGTTCTAGAGCCAAAGCTGCCCATAAAAGAAGTCCCACAGCTCAAGAAAATGGCCCCCATGAGTACTCCCAGAAGGCTCACTTTTAATTGGCTGGAAGCAGCCCACACAGACATTGCCTGGGTGTGAATAGGGTGGAATTCCATAGAGACACCAGATGGATTTATTTCACTCAATCATGCAGAACATCTGAGTGGTGCCTTTGTGATGCTGCCACTAGGCTTATCAGTGCACAGTCACTATTTTTTTTTCTCAAAACTAAGAATTCTCTCATGTGCTATAATTTACCAGGTCCTCAGGAAACAAGATTAGCTCCTGGACTTGGGGATATTTAGGTACATTTCACTTGAAAAGCAGAGTTGGACTTTTGGTTGAAATGTAATCAGTACAAACTGTTAAAATATTTTAATCAGAGATCTACTCATGACTAGATATATATAATAGTAAGAAAACATTTATTGTTAACAAATTTTTGTTATTGCTGTGTGGAAAATCACATAGATCCTTTGGCAAAACCATTGAATCAGTAACAGTACATATTTTATCAAGTAAACTATCAGAAAGTTCTTACTGATATTTGTTCAAATTGATAAATATTACTAATGATTCAGAAAGTAATTTGGCAATCTATTATTTTCCTTAGTTATTTCTCATACTCTATAGTTTAAACATCTACTTCCACTAAAAATGTATAAACTGCTGGAGTTAATGGGTTATATATCTTTTGGTGCATAATCTGAACCAAATTGTGGATAGCCATTAGATATCACAGCCTGATGATCATTAAAAATAGAGACCCAAGGATATCTTCCTCAAGGAATTATGTGACCACTTTTTTCTATTCAAAAAAAATACAGATTATACTTAATCTGCCACTAAATCAGAAGCTGTTCCTTTCTGGTTTTATTAAGGCATAATCAAACCCATCATTGTCATCACAAAGTCATGCATTAAGTAGCATTATATATGGCTTATACCAGAAATTAGATACTAATTTCTAAAATTAATCATTTTATATTCAATCTGATTCATCTCCCGCTTTCTTCATATAGTAGGCAATGTTTTTGAAAAATTTGAAATCTGATTATGTCCCATCTATGCCTAAAATATTTGGGTAGGTTTCTAGTATCAGATGATGAAGTCTGAAGTTCTAGACACTACCTCTGTGATATCATGGTGGGTGTTCCTGATTATTACTCTAGGATCATTTTAGTTTCCTCTGTCTCTCCTTCCTTTTATGCTATTCACACTTGCTTCCCTCTGTTCTTAAAATGCTGCATTCTGTTATGCAGCAGGTCCACACTATCACAGATCCGTACAAAGCAGCACTATGTATTTCTGGAATTCATTGTCACTGGTCATTATTATCTTATAGGCATTAAGCTGTTCACTCTATAATCTCTATCTTTCTACACATAACACATTTATGAATCAAATAAATTAAATCTCTTATTTGAATCCTTGGAAGGCAGTTATAATAAAGAAAACACAGCTTGGTAGGAGAAACAGGCTTTAATCTCTGTTTCTTTTACTTCCAATGGGACCTAATTTCTCATTTCCTCAACATATTTGGGAAAAACAAAAATTACTGAGTTGTGAGGGTGAGGATGAAATAACATACATTTCATTTTTAATATAACTCTTAAATTATTGATATTAATACAAAATCTGTATATTATTATAAATAAGATATCATTATTTAGGATAAGGCAGGCATTCAGTAAATGTATATTGAAAATATCTAAATGTTCCATTCAAATGCATTCATGACTATATGATTAAAATAATAAGTATTCATATGCTGTTTGGGGAATAATATTATTTCCAAAATTATATTTTTTTAAAAAGTATATTTTAAAAAATATATATATTTATTTACAAAAAAAGGAGTCATTTTTGCCCAAACTGTGTTGTTCCACTACATTCTGAAAAACCTCAAATGCACTTCCTCTATATGCTCTGATATTTTAAACACAAAATTATAGTATTTGAAATAATATCATCTAAACATGGGGTATTTGTAAGAGTACCATCTTTTGTTGCTGCACTTGTTGCCTGAAAAATTGGCTGTTTCTGTTTGATAAAATGGTCTGTTAAGAAGATTAAACCATCAGGAGCCCAGTATAATGTTCTGATAATCTTCCCTTCCCTGGATGATGACATCCTAGGATTCCTGGAAACAAATCCATAGCTCTCCATGACATAGACAGTGTGTTTTGAACTTCCATTGTGAACAAAATGCAGCTCTAACATTCTAGTCAAAATTCCTTGATGCAGTTAGCTCTTCAAGAGCATGTTCTGCTAAGCAGATCAGAATTTTCTTTTATTTAGAGCTGATTCACTTCCCTCCCTTCTTAGAAGCAGGTATTTTACTCTTTGTCTGAGGACTATGTAGTAAATTGTTTCTTATATCATTTTGTAAGTACCTAGCTTTTCTCACTGAATTATGTTAGATTGACATGAGTGGAGTCAAGTTTGCTCACCTATTTCCACACAACCTAAAGGAAAGGTTTATCAGAGAAAAATGCATTGTCAAAGTTGGGACAGTAGATGGGATTTTTTCTGGGGGTGTGTGAGGAAATTATAAGTACATTAAAAGACAAAGCTGAATCATGCTAACATGGAGAATGCGTTGATAGTCTTCTGCTTTCATCTGTGTGCATCTTCACTTAGTCAATATACTAAATAAAAATCAGAATTTGGTCTATAATTTCTATAGCCCCTGAATCCCTGAAATAAGCAGAGTTAATTCACTTTTCCTCCTATCAGCACTCACACATATCATTTAAAAAACTCTGTATTCCTCAACAATGTCCATAGGAGGGACTAGTATTTGCACTTCTTGTTTTATTAGACTTTGACAGTCAGTGACCTCATGGTTTTAGGTTAAGTGCAGTGGATATCTTTATTGACTGGTATAATGAATGATTGCCAGGATTTTGTTAGTGCCACCTACAACTCATAGCATGCATTACACTGCTGGGTACGATCATAACCTTTCTTCACATTAGCCAACATTTTATAGTGAGAAGATGGAAATGCAGAAGCTTTCTTTTTTTTTTCTGTATCAGAAAATACTTATAATATCAGTGCTTGATATAGCCAAACCCTTCAGTAAAAGTGAGTCCTCCAAACAAAACCAAACTGGAAAATTTTAACTTTAGATAACTGTGGAGTCCTGTCTGATTTAAATTTTTGAGAATTGTAATACATTCTTAAGGCTAAACTGTGGGTCAGAACAAAGCGATAGCAGTTTTAAAATTCTAATTCCTAACAAAATATTTGCTAGATAGTCTAATAGAACTTCTAAACATCATCTGGTTCTTGGTAAAATTATTATGCTCATTGGTAATAAAGTAGTTCCTAGACCCATAATAACTCTATAAAAACATCAATTAAAATACACCAGCAAGGAAATAGTTTAGATTTTGATCTTCTGTGGGTCTACTGTATAGAAATAGAAAGTCATTATTCGAATTTGCTCCTTGTAACAACAGTTAAAACACAGCTGTGAATTACAAAGTGCTTACCTTAGGACACCTCTTTTTGCCTTCTCTCTCTCTTGGTGCATCTCAAATCCAAATTAGATCCACTTCATTGATTAAAAATATTGCTTCTAGCGATTTGCCAAAAACTGTGTTCTGAAATTTAAATTAGGTTAAGTATTTTGTAGCAGACTGCCATAATAATTTTCTAAAGCAATAAAATCAGTTATCAGAATTAATGATACATAAAATTCATTTTATGATTTTACTTACATTACCTTGCTTCTCTCTTTTATCTATTTTCAAATGAACTCCTGTAACTCTATAATGTGCATTTGCACTATCCAATGACCCTGGCTGTTTCAGAGAGGACAACTGGATTCAATATAATTATTTTTAAAAATTTAGTTTTTGTTCAGAAGTTTGTGAAATGTAAATAAGAAATAGAATAGATTCTGTGGCCTGCTATCTCTGTGAATATTAAATTCTGCTAAAGTTATAGTTACCCCCTAAGTGGCTCCAGGCCTATCAGTGCCAGAGATCTGGCATTGCCTGCTGCGTGAATGGAGCTGCTGCCAATTGAAAAATCAAGGGATGGGCCCCTGTAGCTTAATGACCCTCTCCAGCCAACTGCTGAGCACAAATCTCTCCCTTTCTCTTCTATTACATTATGATGACAACGAAAATCTCTTTTACTTAAACTATTTAGCTATCATTCATTTTGTCATTTAGCCCATCAGTTCTTCACAAATTAAGCAGGTATACAGCACCTGTCATGTACAGGTTGTGCCATGTGTTAAAGTGACTGACACAGAGAGCTGGTCTGTGTTTTAAGGAGCCTATCTTATGAGGAGACAGACACATGATGTTCCAGACATAAATTAAGTTCTAATAGAAATGGAGGGGTTAATGATTCTACCTCAAACTGTTAAAAGAGGTTCTGTATGGAAAATTCCTCCAAGTTTTATGCAAGGATAGGATTTAGATGCCTTGTGTTTCAGTATTTCACTTGTTACTATAAATGTATAACTGAAAAATTCAGTTAGTAATTGTTTGTAAAATAAACTATCCAACGTGTTTTACAAAAATGCCATCTAGATCAAAGGTATTACAGTGCTCAAATGTATGTATGTATAGTTGTATGTATGTGTATGTGTGCATAATTTTTTTGCCTGAGTTTGAAGAAGCATATCATAAACATCTTAGAATAGACCAAGGATATTTAAATACCCTGTTTTTGTCAACTATTTCGCTGCTATAGCTAAAGAATCTGACCAGAACAACTATAGAGGAGGAAAATTTTATTTGAGGGCTCAGCATTTCAGAGGTCTTAGTCCATAGAAGGCTGGCTGCATTTCTCTGGGCTCCAGATAAGGCTGAACATCATGGAGGGGTTTGTGGCAGAGGGAAGCAGCTCACATCATGGTGCAGAGAGGGAGACTCCACTCGCCAGATATAAATATATACCCAAAGCCACTCCTCCAACCACACCCTACCACTTCAGTTACCACTCAGTTAATCCCTATCAAGGGATTAAATCACTAATAGAATTAAGAATCTTACAACCCAATCATTTCTCCTCTAAACCATCTTGCATTGAGGGACACCTCACATCCAAAACATAACATATCCTAAAAGAGAATAAGACTTGAGTAATCAAGACAGAACATATGTCCTCTATCTCAGTTCATACATCTCCCACTCTTGTACTGACCATTCAAGTGTACCTATTTTTTTAAACCTATCCTTCCTTTAGCATCTTATCTCTTTTTAACTTTTTCTCATTCTGTTTCAAGTCCCACAAAATTGTATAAAGAAGAGATTCTTAAATTGCTCAATACTATTTGCATGTTCACTTAGAGATATCTCAAAATCTATATTTAAGGTGAGACTTGTCATTTTCTATTCCAAACAAATGCCCTGGTAATGTTTATTCTCATGCTGCCATAGTGTAAGTCACAAGTAAAATATATCAACTTTATGTACATCTTACTCAGTATATTAATTAGGGTTCTATAGAAAAACATAACCAAGAGAACCATTATATATATATATATATATATATATATATATATATATATATATATATATATATATTTCTTATATTATTATATATGAGTGATTGAAGGAGCTGAGTTTGAATCATGGCTGCTTGTTCTTCAAACTTTTTGTTCCATTCCAACCTCCAACCTATTGGCCGGTGGTGCACACTCTTTGGGTGGGTTTCTGCTACAATTTGCTGTCCCACATGCCAATCATTGCTAGAAACACCCTCAACATCCAGATGCCTCTTAATTTTATGCATCTCTTAATCCAATCAAGCTGATAATTCAGATTCACCATCACACTAGTATACATAGAAACGTCACTTTTCATTTACCTATTTTTAAAGTTCAATGAAATTGTGAAGATTATTGTGTGTATCTTTCAGGTTTCTGATGAAACATTTTAACTGTATAATGGGTGTGATGTGAAAGTGGGGAGAATTTATTTATCTAAAAGAATAAAGAAATTCATAGAAAATTGTGGAAAATGCATTGAAAAAAACAACTGCCATGTATATACAATTGGATATTTTGAAATTAGATGATACTGAACTTGTTCAAGTTCTCCTATTGACAACAAGATCTCCAACAAGATGCTGCTTAATCAGTTCTGCTTCTTCCCCTGAAAAATAAGCCTTAGCACAAAGAACAGTAACATGAGTAGTACACAAAAGATAAGCACTTTTTATTTATTAATTTAAAAAAAAAGAAATAGAAAAATATTCAGTTACCCTTTCATTTTTTTGATGTAACAGATGGGAGACAGTGTTTGATGATTAAGATATGAATTGAGGAAAGACTCAGAATACAATAGAAAATGAGGTTGTTTTAGGGATGATGAGATTGATATTTCTACATAGAGATAGGTGATCAGTTAACCTTCATGGTCATGATTTTCTCTGGGACTAGAGAGATAAGTGAATAAAAGATAGTCCATAAACAATAATCTTTTACACATTAAAATGGAAGAGTTCTGTGGATAGATTTAATAGTCAATAAATTTGCCTAGATGCATGAATAAGCATTGGGCATGCTTTACATGAGTAATAAGAAAATAATATAATTTAATCATTAATTCAAAGAATAAATCCTATGGATGGATATATATATATATATATATATATATATATATATATATATATATTAATTATATAGTGTAGATTATACAAGTTATTTATATATTTATATATATGTTCTATTATTTCAACTGATTTTACAATGTTGGTCTTAGATTGCATAGACAACCCTGCAGCTTATTTTTTTTTTTGACAAAATAATACCACTTCCATAAAATCCTATGGGGCAGAGTCCATGTTTGACTTATCTATATAGTCAGAGAACTTAACACTATAACTGAAGTCTAGGAAGTCATCTTGTATAGTGTGTACAAATAAATGAGTGAGCTATTTCCATAAACATTGTAGGTTAGAAATGATTGTAAGAACACGCTTCTAAATACACCCAATGAATGCATTTTGCTTTTGAAGTATAAATTCTGAAGAAAAAAATGTTGCTTTCTCTTCACATTCTGACTCAACAAGTTGTTGGAGATATTTCTAAACAAATCATGTCAGCTTTCTTTTACTTATTAAATGCCTTAATTTGAAATACATTAAAATTACACCTTGGAACATGTACAAATTCATAATATTTTCCTAATTTTCTCCGAAAATATTGTGCAATTGTAAGTTTTTAAATATTACATTCATATGTTTTCAGTAGAATATGGAAATACTATTATGATAATATGATAACTCAATAGATTTTTATCATTTTTTTGAATATTCAAACACAGTGAAAATAAAATACACAACACTTTTAATGAGCTGGCAATCTATCCAAAGCAATGATTATGTTTGGTGAAAATGTTATACAATTAAAATGTTAATGGCCTCTGTTCTGGATATATAACCAAAAACATGAGTTGTAAATTTATTTTCTTAGCTAATGTGATTCTAATACTTACTCTAGAAACATAATATGAAACTGAAGAAAGATATTCTCAAGAGTATTGTTTGCTGCATTTTAATGCTCACCCAAGTTTAATCATTTACAAAATGAGAAGTATATAAAGAAATAAAGATATTCAGATTCAAAGGAATGATTTGCATTTATAAAGAGGAAATGAATGGATCTCTGTAGAGATCCATAGAAGAATGCTCAAAGTATAAAGCTAAACAATATTTAAAACACTGTAACATCATTTAATTTCCTTTAAAAAGTAATCACCATCTATACCTTACCATTTGAGAAAAGAAGGACAGTTTCACCTTTTACTTTATGTACAAAAATGAATGCTTTCTTTTTAGGATATGTATTCTTGCAGTAATAACCAAACTGTAGAATATATTATTTATATTCAGAAACTTTGTTATATGATCCTTTTCAAGATGACTTTTGATGAACACTACTTATTGTTCTGATTTTAGTAGCCAGAGAAGAATGGGTAACTGTGGAACATAAGTTCACAGAAGTGCATATATTGTTTCTTCTAGGTATTGTAGACTAAACTAAATTTATTTTATCCACAGAAATGATTCATCCTGCAATGTATGGAGGTTCGTATGCCCAAAATTTTAACGTCTGGTGATTTCATCCTTGTGGAGAAAAGTCCAAGTACATAACATTATTAGCTTCCTGTCAGTGCCCTCCACCACCTGATCCCAGTCACTCTTTTTCAGAAGAATTTACCTGAGTTCTGAGTTTAGGAGCAGAATCTGGCATGCATGTCTGATTTGCAATTTCTTCTACTGTTTTCTCATAGAAAGCAGGCTGCCCACAAAAATGAAGCAAAACAATACAAAAAAATATACTCCAGCTACCTCTCTATGTAATCAGCTTTACAAGATAAGACAAATTAGAGACAATCAAATATCATCCATGATATTAATAAATTGATATTGAGGATATATTAATGCTTTCTTGATTGGAATGTTATACAATGTATGCAGGTATTGAAGCATCATATTGTATTTCTTCTATGTATACAATTATATATGTCAATTTATAAATGAATTATACAAAATATAGAAATAAACCAAACAGATATTAGCTTTGTTAGAGGTAGGTATATTCCAATCATGCAAATTTAATACTGCTTTTGTCACATTTCTCATTTAGTTCAAAGTTTAAGTAAGATGTTATTAACCATTGTTAAAATTCAGTTCTGAGTTGTCCCCCAAAAGCTCAAGTGTAAGGCAATGCAAGAATTTTCTGAGTTGAAATGATTGGATTACAATAGTCATGATCTAATCATGGATTAATCCACAGATGTGGATTGATGGTGCAGTAACTGTAGGCAGGTAGAGTGTGGTTGGAATAGATAGGTCTCTGGGAGTGTTATCTTGGGTTTTATATTTTGTCCCTAGTGAGTCCAGCTCTTTCTCTCTCTGCTTCCTGATTGCCATGCTCTGAATTGCTTTACTCTTTTACAACCTTCTGCCATTATGTTCTGCCTCACGTTGGGCACAGATTTTTATTGTCAGCCATCTAAGAGAACTGAGACCTCTGAAATTATAAGTCTCGAATAAATTTTTCCTTTTCTACATTGTTATTGTCAGATCTTCTGGTCATAGTGATGAAAAACCCAACTAAAGCAACTCTTTTCCTAAATTTGCAGATCTTCTGGAATTCTAGGTATTAAAAACATTTCAAACTTTCTCCCCTGAAAACATGTTTTTGTTGTTATTTATTCCATCTCATTACAAAAGTAAAACAACTTATACAAAACTAAGAAATATAATAAATAGAAAAAATACAAAATAGAAGAAATCAATAAGTGAAGTTTTTGATACTTGGGAGCCACTACAGCTTACATGCCTTCATACTATATTAGGTCTTAATGATTATTTTTAACATTTTGATTTTACTGAAAATATAATGTACATGCTGGTTTATTTAATTAACAGCTATATAATAAATATTTACCTTGTTTAAAAAATGTTTAACAAATTTCATTTTAATTATCCCATTATTGTCTATTCTTGAAATATATCTTTTTCACTTTAATCTTTCTTGTATCAGACATTTAACTTTTTCTAATTTCTCCCCATTTGTGCATTGTGTCATGATGAATACCCTTGTACCTAAATATTTTCTCTATTTAATTCACATAGACCTCACATCAGGAAATTAAAGAATACAGATTTAGCAAATTCAGTTTTCAAGATTGTAACAGGAATTTAGATTCTTCTAGGAGTGATAATTTTTTTATTTCTTACTTACATGACAATAGCGGAATGCATTACAATCATAATTATCCATTCTCAACACCATTTTTTGTAACTCTGTATATAAAGTATGTTCACACCAAATTATGCCATTATACATGAGCTATTGTCATTATTATTGCATTATAATTCTTAATATAAATTCCTTTATACTACAATTTATCATATCTCTGATTATACATAAGGTATGTTGACACCAAATTCACATCTTCATACATGTATTTTGTATAATGATGAGGAAAATTCTCGTGAAAACTTTTATTTATAAATAAAAGCAAGGGGGTGCACGCCTATAATCCCAGAAGCTTGGGGGCTGAGAAAGGAGAATTGCGAGTTCAAAGTCAGCCTCAGCAAAGGTGAGGCACTAAGCAACTCAGAGAACCTGTCTCTAACTAAAATACAAAATAGGGCTGGGGATGTGGCTCAGTGGTCGAATACCCCTGAGTTTAATCCCTGGTACAAGAAAGAAGGAAAGAAAGAAAGAAAGAAAGAAAGGAAGGAAGGAAGGAAGGAAGGAAGGAAGGAAGGAAGGAAGGAAGGAAGGAAGGAAGGAAGGAAGGAAGGAAGGAAGGCAATAAATGCTTCTTATTAAAAAATAAATAGCAATGTAAGCCTTCAGGAAATACATATTAACTTATAAAAGCTTTGCGTACCAATTTTAATATAAATCTGGGCTACCAAACTCTTCTTTTTTTCTAGGTATAACACAATTCATTTGCAGTTTACTAACTGATATGTGTTCAAGGTTAATCATTGGAATATTTACATGTTTCACATTAAAACACAGCATTTATCTTACCTGATAGCACATAACTGTACTTAATTTGTATTAGAAAAAAAGTGGTTGTAAAATAACTGTAGAACAAAATGTGTTTGACTTTCAAGTCACCCCTTTTGTGGAGTGCCTTTTTTTTACTCTTGCTAACTAAAAGTATTTCAGATAATTAACTCAGGATATCCTCAGGGCACTTTCTAGCACTCATACCTTGAGTTAGACTCCCAGGCTACCTCATCTGATATTTTCCTTCTTAGATCTTGCTTGTTGGGCGATAACTCTTGGCCCTGGATGTGCATAAGGCATTTACTCTATTCCCAATATCTGACATATTCCACCATCACTGCTGGTTCATATCTAATAACTATTCACAGCCTGAACATTTAAAAAAACCAATCTCTTTTGCTTTTCTTGTAATTCTATGAAAGCATAGTATAGGAGAGCACCATGATCCACCCAGCTGCTAAGGTCAGAAGTCAAGAGGTATGCTTCTTTTTATTTTCCTTTTTGTTTTTACACCAACGTTAAATTCACACCATATTTGAACAATTTTTCTCTAATATACATTCCACATCTTTGCAGTTCTCTCCAGCATTACTACTGTCTCCCTGGTCTAAGTGACAATCATGCCTCACTTAGACCCTTGTAATGGCCCCTATTTTGGCTTCCTGTTTTTACTTCTATTCCATAAATTCCTCCTGTAGTCCTGGCAGCTTTTCACAATGTAAATTTTTTGAAGTAACTGCTCTGCTCAAAATCCTTCAGTGGCTTTCCATTGTAAATAATTCAAAATGTCTCCCTCTTACTCTGGCCTACAAGGCCTTAAGGGCAGTTGTGAGCTCTGGCCAGGACTTCTAATCTCATTTTGAAACATCCATGCTCTAAACTTCCCGCTCCACTTCTCTCAGATTTTTGAATGGCTCCCTTCTTCCCAATTAAGTCTCACCTGAAATGCCAATATTAGTGAAAGAAAAATGAAATAAAAACATCTTGTTAATACACTTGCACAATAATTTTCTTCCCTGTTGATGATAATTTATAACCTCTATCAGTTGCATTGTTGAGCATAATAGCAAATAATATGTTTTTGAAGTCGTATGGATGGTAAAATTACTGATCATTTGCTACTCTGTGAATAATTTTCAGTTGCATTAGCAATGAAAATTGTCCACATTGAAAAATTCTTGGAGAAATTTTCCCTCAAAACTAGTATTTCAGAGAAATATTAAATAAATTCATTTTTTTCTTTTGTAAAAAAATCCTTTATTTCCTACTTTTCAAGAGAATTGTTAGACAGTATTTTCATATCATTTTTTGTAAAAATTTCTTTATTTCCTACTTTTTAATGGAATTGTTAGAGAGTATTTTCATAATTATTAAGGTTCTATGATGTTTTAGTGTATATATAATTTTCATAAATATTTGAAAATGTTTAGTGCTTTCAAGCAACATACTGTTATGATTGAAAACACTGGCAAGTCTTTATAATATACTTATGCTGTTGGGTTTTGTTTTCAATCTCTTCTTTAGGAATGCCTAAAGGAATAACTATGTTGAGTTTCTTTCCACTCTGCTTCTTCATATCTACCAACTTCTTTCTTATTAGTTTAGTAATTGCTTCTGGATTTTCTCTATGTTTTAGTCACTTGATAAGGATTTATGTGGTACCAAATTTACTGTTATTTTTTTTTTAATTTGCTTACATTTGTTCCTTATCCAATTTATTCAAAATTTCCATATATTTCATACACCCATGCACCCAATTCATGATTTTGGTGTACACATATGAATGTGTGTGCATTTCTTCTTAGCCTCTATCCCCCTTTATATCTGTTTTCTGGGGATTAAGGCAATTAATGAATTGCACCTACTTAATTATCTAGAAAAGAACTAGCTGTGTTATACAATAGTGTTTCCACAATTTGGCTGCATTGAATACCTAAATTCCATTAGTTTCTGTTTTGGTCAACTTTTTTTTACTGCTGTGAACAAAGCACCTGACAAGAACAATTAGAGAATTAAGTTTATTTGAAGCTCATGGTTTCAGAGGTTTTAGACCATAGATAGCTGACTCCATTCATCCAGGCTGAGGTGTGGTACAGCATCATGACAGAGGGTGGTGGAGGAATGCAGCTCAGAACATGGCACCAGGAAGTAGAGAGAGCTCCTCAATATGCACAAAATATATACCCCAAGGACACGCCCCCAATGGCCTACCTCCTCCAGTAACATCCTACTAGCTTTATAGTTACCCCCAGTTCATCCCTATGAGCGGATTAACACTGATTGAGTTAAGGCTTTCATAACCCAATCATTTCACCTCTTAATCTTCCTGCATTGTCTCATATATAAGTTTTGGTGTGTGTGTGGGGTGGGAGGGACTTCACATCTAAACCATAACAGTTTCTAATAGATATTTCATAAAAAGTTTATGAATGGATAATTTACACACTACTTAATATACAACTTATTATATCCTCTTTAAAAATATTTTGGTTATATAAGACTCTAAAAGTTTTAGAGCAAAAAAAAAAAAAAACAAATTATTTTTATCTGATTCATCATTTCTCAAATTGATATATGTAAGCATTTTGTTTTGATAGTTGACTGCTTTTAGAAAGTCAATAGTTGATAGGTCATATACAATAGCATGGGGTATCCCCCCAACTGATTCCAATCTGTTTCCATGCATTAAAGAAAAAAAGCCAAAAAATTGTTTTAGAGTTCTGCATGTAATTTATATTTTACAAATTAGATAGAGAAACCATTAGCCACGTGATGTGAGAAAGGCATCCAATACAGAACTGTATTTTTATACTTACTTATATATTTATTATTTTTTGGGACA
Organism: Marmota flaviventris; assembly: GCF_047511675.1. Classification (NCBI taxonomy): domain Eukaryota; kingdom Metazoa; phylum Chordata; class Mammalia; order Rodentia; family Sciuridae; genus Marmota; species Marmota flaviventris. The sequence goes on along the minus strand of NC_092504.1, from coordinate 46,041,680 downwards.
GGATCTCAATAAGTTTCTTAAGGGCCTTGTTAAATTGATGAGGCTGGCTTTGGACTGTGATCCTCCTGCCTGTGCCTCCTGAGCTGCTTGGGATTATAGGCATGTGCCAGGACAACCAGCTAGAACTTTATTTTTAGATGAAATTAATTGTAGCAATTTAAGAGGTGGTAAGCAGGCATGTTTAATGATGAGAATACTTACAGAAGGGATTCTTGGGTCCTGGAAATAATAACAGCTTTGATAATAATTGTCTGTATGTCCCAATCTAATGATAGAACATTATGAACATTAATATGTAGAGGAGCGAGACTTGGGTGTTACAATGAGGCATTTCAATGAATTCAAATCAACCTGTATATCCCATCATATTCCATGTGCTTTTCTTGCCAATAGAGGCTGGTACCCTACAAGTGTAATAAAGTAGTTCATGCTTTGAAAATCTGGGAATGACATTACCTTCATTATTTATATCAACATTTTGCTTGTTGCCCTAAGTCAGTCTTTGCTCCTATACTTACCTCTAGGTTTATAATGAAATGAGACCCTAGTTTTCATGGGAGATTAAAGACAATTTTTAATTCAAAGAAAAGTCTTTACAATCCAAATAAATTATATTATTTTATAAATTTTTGTCAATTTGAATCTGGGACACTCTGTGTGAAAATAGATTTAGAGACTGCTATGTTACACAGAAAATTTAATGACATTAAAAGATCCAGAGCAATAGTATGAATCATTTTATCTGATCCATTATTTCTCAAATTTATATACGTAAACATTTTGCTTTAATAGTTGACATTCTTTCAGAATGTCAATAATTGCTATGTCAGAAACCATGGCTTGGGGATTCCTTCAAGCTGACACTTAAATCAAGCAGGCTTCTTATGGTCAGGCATATCAAGAATTCTGTATCAAAGTTGACAACTATTGCCTATTGAGCCAACACCTAAACTCAATGCTGGTCAATGTTAAATGTAACTGAAGAAATTGTTTGCTATATCATTATAAGAAGGAAACCCCCAAATCATCCATGGATTTCTCACTTAACTATTTGAGAAGAAAAGAGGAAGTTGGAGAAAAAATCCACCAGTAAACATGCTAACAACTTGACAAATACACTAATGGTATTACTAGATAGAGAATCCTTATTTCTGAAACAGTTTTCTGATATGTATCATGGATGGAATATCTAAATTAGAGTTTTCAGGGCATGATTCCTTAGAAATGTCATTTGAACCATGTAACTACCAGTGTAAAAAAATACATATTTCATGACCAAATAGACTACTTTTGAACAACATGGACAATACTCAGTTATTCCTGTGTTATCTTTGAGATAAGGATCACCCTCAGAAGAAAGACCAAAATATGTTGAGTGGGTTTGGCCATCAATTTGCATTTAGGTTTTGACCAGATTCCATTACTGCCTATAGACTTGGAAATATTAGCACAGTTTGATACTGGATAAGACCATTGAGCATGACTTGCAACCTGGCAGTTCACATTGCTTCAATAATATTCTCCAGAATTTGGATGTGTGGGTCTTAACTATCTGAGAGGGAGGTTGGTAAAGATAGACTGTATTTTTAAAGGTCAGGTGAATTTCAAAATACAGAGAATTTTCTTGCAAAGGAAGAAGACAAGCCTGGATATTGAGGCAATCAGAAGTCTTTAACACAGAAAGTATGTCAAAGTTTATTCAGCCTCATTCTTTACTCTCAGAATATTTTTTACTTTGCCTTAAAGAAGCTTGATTAAATGTTAGAGTCAATTTATAAATTAGATTACATGAGAAGAAATGTTAATTGTTAGTAAAGCAGAAGAAATCATGAAGAAATTCTCTAAACTGCTAATATAAATCTCAGGGTAAAAACAGATGGTGAGCAAGTTTATAATATTAATTTATCCTCCTATAAAAATATTAGGTGTTTTTATGGTATTTTCTCTTAAGAAGAACACTTTATAACATTTTAAAGCTATTTTATCATGTTATATTTGAGGTAAAACGTTCATATCAAACCCAAGCCTACAGATCTTAAATTCTTAAACATCTAGAAATTTTTAAGATGAACAGCTAAATAAGCCTGAGAGGAATGAACTTACCCTATATGTAAGGGAAAGGCTACTTGCCTTATAAAAATATCTTTAGAAACCAAGCTGGGAAATTTATTAGGATGTAAGATAATAATTGACAACAAGTGTGTAGTTAATTGAAAGTAAAGGTCCAACTAAAGACTTCAAAATATATTAATCAACAATAAACCCTGCTCATGAGCTTCTCATTTGTAATCTCTATGCTCAAGCATGAAAGTTTGGCTGAAGGAAAATGGGCCTCTGTGTTCACTTCCAGGGAAACATACAGCACTACAGTAAAAGAGACTGAGGTCTTGGTTGGAAAGAGCATGCAGCATCAGCACCCTCAGAGCCAGCAACTGCTGCAGGGACGGATGCTGTGCCAAGAGCAGCAGGTCCTCAGAGGACACTTCAGTGCTGACAACATCAAGACTGGGCATCTTTCCTGGCAAAGATACTAATGGGTATAGTTAAGCCCCTGTGTGGTAGTAGTAACTTGGGTGGCACCTGTGGCTGAACTACTGCATTAGGTTTCCAAAATCTTAGAAGCTGTCACTGATGATGATCCTAGAAAACATTTATGGTGACTTCTATGTGCCACACACTTTCCAAGGGTTATATGTATTATTGTAGCTTGAGATTGAGCCTTCTTGTGCAAAGTTGCACACATAATGTAGCCTGAACTAGATTCAAACTAAAAATTCATGCTTCTAAAAGATTAATCTATGCTGAGACAGATTTTATAATTCAAGGATCACCTTAGAGATCACCAGGAAATCACACAATTGTTTGAAAACTTTGGCACTGGCAGGAATATAAGGGGCATAGAGAGGAAGACATGTGGTTAGAGAAATAGTTTGGAATCTTTGATGTGACCTTTTTCATTCTTATGGTAGTCCTTGGGAAATATAGGTTACAGGCTATTACACAAGATGGATTCTCTTAAGTTATTGAAAGATACAATGTATGGTCATAAACATAATTTTGGTCAAATTTTAATTATAAAGCAAATTTTTTTAATTGTTTTTTGCAATAAACAAAAAAAAAAGAACAAGGAGTAAAGATTAGCATAAGTTTATATACTAACAGTTCGTAGTTAGCATGAAGATTGCCAAGGTAGGGAATGGTTGTTTTTTTTTTTTGGAAATCAAAACAATATTGTCTGAGAGTGCTGGTGCACACACAGAAACTCAGGAGGCTGAAGAGAGAAGCATCACAAGTTTGAGGCTAGCCTCAGCAATTTTGTGAGATCCTGCCTCAAAATAAAAAATAAAAAGGACTGGGATGAAGCTCACTGTAAAGCAACTATATTTCAAGCTTCAGTACACCACACCAAAACAGAAAAGTATTAGTATTTATTTATGTGACTGTCATTGGGTCCTTCTCAAAAGGTAGAGATATTTGTACAATCCAACAGATGGCAATTCTTCATCTATGAACTGCATGGAAATCATGTAATAATTGTGAAATAAAATGGTCTCCAGATTATATAATTAATATATTTGATTTAAAAATATTTAAAATTATAGATTGTATGCCAGATTTTGTTAAAATCCTCCTTCCTTTGTAAAAAGATAGACTAAGCTGCATATCCATTCTCCTCAAAACTCTTTGAAGTTTCGTCTCCAAGAATCATGGTGTTCCAATTCTAAAATAAAGTAATTACAGACCTCTTTCACTAAACAACTACTGACTGCTACTTCAAATTATAAATATGTTTAAGACAGTTTCATATATGGTGACTATCCTCACATAAGTTTTATAAGCATTATAAGAAAAGTAAAAACATAGTTTTTAATTTTAAATAAAAATTTACAAATACAGTTTTAAACCAGAGAACTTCACATCATTCTTAATAGAAATTAATGTGATAAAACACAGTTCATTTTAAAATACTTTGGATGCAAATCCCCATCACTTATCTTCTGATTTTTTCATATCTTCGCAGATATGATTAAAACGATAAATGTTTCATTTCATGATTCAGGATATTAACAGCTTTTATTGGTATGTTTTCCACATTATACCTGGAATTTTCTTGTTGTTTATTGTGTTTGAATCATTGATACTATTTTTAATAGGCTGTTTCCTTACAGGAATATTTTGAAATTATTATCCATTTTTTTGAGAAATGCTTAGCTTAATTTAGCTAATATAAGCCATAATCCATGTGATGGCTGAATTTATCAATGTACATTAAAAGGAACAAGTGAGTGTGCAATATTCACCTTTTGGATATACCATGCTGTGTATATCACATATGAACTTCTGAAATGTATAGCCCTAGAGCAGGTACCTGGGCTAGTTTAAATTTTAATTATTAGTAAAGCAGAATTCCTTTTATATTTTTAAATTCAAAATTTGTATTAAATCCATACTTGTCACTCTTATAACTGTTATTTAGACCATTGGTGTAAAATTATTTATAGTTATTTGTCATTTAAATAAAAAAGATGCAGTAGAAAAGAAAGAAGCACACATACATATATGCTTTAAATACATCCTTTAAAATATTTTTGAAACACTGTATTTTCTGAAAGTTATGTTGTTCAATTACCCAAATGAGACACTTAGGTCCTCTGCTAAGATATAAACAAATAATTATCAATATTTATTATGTATTCAAAATTCTCCAAAGTCAGACATTAAGTATCAATAGAGCTTACCCAGATTTATGAAAGCAGTTGTATATATAAATATATATATATATATATATATATATATGTATTTATATATATATTTATATATACATGAAATAATATATATAAAATATATTATTTTATATATATTATATATTTTAACATATAAAAATAATATATTTTATGTTATACTGAAACAATACCAAAAAATGCGTAAGGAATCATCTATGTAGTGGTCAAATATTAACTTTTCAAAACAGAAAATATGTTCTAACCAAGAAGCTGACTTCTGTGATTGCAGTATATTTTGTGGTATTTGCTGATAAATATATTGCTTACTTTGACAATAAGTTAGCATTCATTGCCTTCTATTGTTAATATTTATTTCTATACCTCATGGTTGATTTATTGATTGATTGATTGATTCCAGCTTCCATCTCCCTGCCTCTAATTTTTTTAATGTGTATGTATGTGTTGAGGATATAACTCAAGGCCTCACATATGCATGCTACACAAGTGCTCTACCACAGAGTCATAACTCCAGCACTCTTCTCTCTCAAAGCAGGAATAACAAGAAATCAGATTGCAGACAAAGGAAACTCAATATATGTTACTAAAACATATGTTTAACATAAATTAAGATATGGTTTAATTTATTTATATGTAACTAATGGAGGGAATGAGGTAATTTTTTAAAATTCCTAATAATAGACTTTGGTTCAGAATATAGAATGTGTAACAATTTACACAACAGATTCCCACTCTCCCCACTGCTGATTGACTCATGCTCTATAACAGACATGTCATAGAGGGTTCAGTGATAGATCTTTGAGAACATGTTTATTTGAAGGCTTGAACACAGATTAAAACAGCATATGTTTTGTCAAATACCACACATTTAAATTAACTTTTCTGCTGTATTTCATGGTATTCTTCTAATCTAAAAGCTAAAAATGACTGACATTCTCTAAGATTTTTATAATTTTAGTATGCCAATGTAAATTTGTAAATACACTTTGTTGGAGCAACATTAACCATTGAAAACCTATGACTTTTTGAGAGATGTTGATCCATAAATGTAATATTAGACATAAGTGTTCAATTAAAACTATTGTTATAACAATAAGATATTGCACTGATTTAACCATTTCTGTTAAGTAAACTTATTCCCCAGGATGTGGAAAGGAATTTGGCATGATAATGATCAGCTTGATTTGGGATTCATGAAGGCAGAGAGTAAAACGAAATTTGTCAAATTCGCTCATCTACAATTATTAACCCCTTTTGAGTTTATGAAGCTATGAAGCTGCAATAGCTAATGAGCATCACTTTATGGTTCCAATTTCCCCTACTTGAAAGGAAAGGATGTTCATTCTTATGAATTTTTTTTCTGCAGTTATAAAAATCCTTCCACTATACTTTTCATAATGCAAATACCTAAAATCAGTCATTTGTTCACTTTTAAGGTAATTACTGACAAGTGAGGGTGGAGCACCATAATTGACATTGAGAAGAATGATGCATTCCTGGGACAAGAAACTTTACCACTTTTAAATGAAAATTAAGACAAGAAGAAGTGAGCAGTTGTTGTGTAGACAATCAACATTTTCTGGTCCATCAGTTTATTTACTTTGTTCTATGGCTCCTTTTGTCTATTCATTACGAAAAACAAACACTATTTCACAAATTTTCATGTTTATTTTATTAAGCATCAATTGAATGTGCTTTGGACACATTGAAAGTATAACCATTGTCATGAAATAGACTTTACTAGCATACTCATCTTACTCAGTATCTTAGCAAGTTTTCTGTTAGTATGATAAAATATGTCTAGGTTATATATATATATATATATATATATATATATATATATATATATATATATAACATATATATGTCTTATGCATATCTATCTCTACTATCTATCTATCTATCTATTTGCCATATAGTTCTGGGGTTGTGAGGTCTAAAATCTCGGTGATGACACCTTCTCAGCTTCTGGTAAAGGCTACCTTGTTTCATCATAAGACAGCACAAGGCAATACATGGTTAAGCAGAAAGAGCATGCGAGCTCTGATTTCTTATCCTCTTCTTATAAAGCAAATAATACTAATCATGATTCCCCTACTCATTGTAACATGAAAAATGATGGGTGGGCTCTTTGTTTTGTGAATTTAAAGAATAAAATCCATGGACACACGGTTGATAGTAAAGCAATGGGATTTAGCAGAGTAATAAAAAGAAGTCAGAGTTCCCAAATATGAAGGGGACCCATGAGAGGGTTGCCAATGGGGACCTGTTTTCTTTTTCTTTTCTCTGTTACAATGTGATTTTATTAATTGATTTGGAGACAATGAGGTTCAAATAATATTTTCTGAAAGTATCAATATGGACTCTAAAGCTTAAAATAAAATTAGTAGCTTCAAAAGTGTTAGTCATATTCTTCTAATCTAAAAGCTAAAAATGACTGACATTCTCTAAGATTTTTATAATTTTAGTGTGCCAATGTAATAAAATAATTCAACTCTTTAGAATATAAAAATCTAAGACTAGCTGGCAACTCAGAAATAATTCAGTCGAATATCAATTTTGTTTGAAAAGTAGATGCAAAGATCAAGTGATTTGCCCAAGCTCACATACCTGATAGATTTAAAACTAGAAATCAAATCATTTTTTCCTAAAGACTAGAATTCTATCAATGATACTTCAACTGGTTCTCTATCTACTAAAAGTCTAGGCTTTTTTTTTCTCCTAATACTCCTTGCAAGTATGATATGAAATAATGTTTTCTAATGCTCCATGCAAATGTTATATGGAAGAATGTGGACTTCAGGCTAGGAAGGGGATTCAGCAGATAACTCAACCAGCCCTTTCTTTGTAAAAAGGAGAAAAGATCTGTGAAGCAACTCAGCAAGCTCTTGGCAGAGGCATCCGGATTAAATGTATTCCAAAATCCCACCTTTCATTTCATGTTTCATGCCTACCCACTAAATCCTGTGCTCCTTTGAAATCTCCTTTCTGCACTGAGTTTTAGTTAGGCCAAAACCCCTTCCAGTCAAACAAATGAAACTAATCCAAACATGGAGGTAAACCAAAGGCAGTTCCAGTATTTCCATGACTGTCTTTGAGTTCATTTGCCAAATTCTTAGACAGATGACAGACACCACCAATTTGATCTCTCTTTTCATAGCTTCAAAGATCTTTATTTTCCCCAAAGACTTCCTGAGCAAAAGGTCTGCATGTGGGAAATCAATGACAGGAATTAAAAGAGAAATAAGGGTAAGCATGGGTTGTCTGTTGTACTTGTCATTGGAAAATTTGGTTTTCTGAACATTTCTTGAGTTCCTTTACATGAGTTTTTAATGTCTAGCAAAAACAAGCAAAACGAAGCAAACCTATAAAATAAGGACACTCAGTGTCCATTCCCTTTCCACACTTCCACATCCAATGCCTGCCTTTTGTCCCCAAAGCAGTACCTGCATGGTCCAGCTGGTGTGTCACCTCCTTGTCTGCCCAGTCTCAGCTGCCCTCAGGAAGGCCTCCCCTGACCCTTGCTAATGAAGCCCACCATGCTGTCACCACTCTACATCACTACTCCAGTTTATTTTCTTCATAGCACTCAACCATTACCTCAGACTACAGTATTTATATTTACTTGCTTATCACCTTTCACTAACAGCAGTAAACTCTGTGAGAGCAGAGAACTTGTCTGTCAGACTCATGGCATTCCCAGCACCCAGCAGTGCCTGGCATCCACTAGGTGCTCAATAAATACTTGACCAATAAATAAAGAATGAAAAGGATGATTAAGTGACAATAGACATGCATTTCTAAAAATTAATTGTCACCTGATTCCCAATGACTCCTACACATTTTTGCCCAAGGCAACAAATAGACAAACTACATCCTTAGTGACTTCTTCCACCATTGGCTCTCCTAAGGTCTTCCTGGCTTATAGGAGCTCTCCACAGGGTCCAAAGGAGCCTGAGGAGGTGCCTCTTAAGGACAGATAAGTTCACATGTTGCTTTGGTTCTTCCTCCCTGCTATTTAAATTCAGCAATCCCCCCCAAAAAAATTCAAATTAAATTAGAGAAATACAAAAAAATGTAGAGCTGTCAAAGAAGAAAAAGTATCAAGAGATGGTTGCTGATAAGTGTCTGTTGTCTAGAGGTTTTTAAAAAACCACCTAATGGTCTAGTTTATGTGATTGGAGCCTATGTAAATGAATGGTGTAGCATAGACAAATCAAGCTCCTGAAACTATGAGTTTATTAAGCCAACCAGAAGTATGCAAACCTGAACATTATTTATATAAATAATGAAATGGGCCCATTATGGTTTGGCATATCCATTGGTAAGGGGAAGCACTTTAGGTAAAGGTAGAATTTGTAGTTGGCTATTGCTAATTGTAGGGATAGCATGCCTTTGGGGATTGTTTCCTACATATAAATTTTCAATGACACAAGGAAACCATAGCACCCATTCTGGAAGGCAACATTTTAAAAACAAAATCAAGAGCTATAAAAGGCTTTCAAATAAGGGGACTTAGATTTATAGCAGAATAGAGATTGTGTAGGTGAATGTCATATGACTAGTAGGTATTGTCCATGTGAAAGGTTAGATGCATGCAGTGGAAAGGCAAGTAAAATTGTATGATACAATTAACAAATATCCAGACCTGGAGAACTGCAGGTTTTTCCATGTATCTGGAAGGTAGCTAAAGGATAGATGTCACTATATATAAAGTGCTAAATTATCATTTTTAAATTGTCATTATATAGTTAAGGGTTAATGGATTATTATAGACTGATTGTGTTTCTTCAAAATTCAAATAGTGAAGCCCTAACCTCCGAAATAATGGTATTTGAAGGTGAGGGACTTTAGAAGGTAGTTCTGTTTGGATGAGTTCAAGAGGGTGGAGTTCTGATGATGAGATTCTGTGCCTCTACAAGAAGAGACTGCAGAACTTGTTCTCTATCAATCTCACGCACCCCTGGAAAGACAGCTCTCATCAGAATCAAATCAAGTATCACCCTGATTTTGGACTTTACTGTAAGAAATAAATTTCTGCTGTTTAAGCCATCTGGTCTGTGGTATTGTTACAGCAGTTGAACTGACAAAGGTAATTCCTTCTACAAGTAGGTAGAAACAAATTAAAATTAGGAAGATTTTTGAATATTTCTCACCATCACTAAAAACAATCCTTCCCCAACAAGAAGCACTTAGCCCTAGGAGAGGAACAGATGTTGAGAAGGATCCAGGCAGAAGCTAACTGATTCCTGAAAGACTGCACCTGGACAAATTACACCTTTGACCTTCTCTTGGAGAACAGGAGAAAGCAACTCCAGAAACCATGTTCACTTGTATTTCCTGTCACAGCACTATTAATCATCTTTGGAATACCATAAAATTAACTTCAGCCATCTCAAGAAAATAGTCTTTACCTTGCAACTTAGACCATGTAAATGTCACCAGATCAAAATTGTGCTCATAATCACTCTATAAAAATTTGAAGTCTAATCTTTACTTTGAAAGCCCTTTTTACTTGTCAGGGTGATAGGTAGCCTGATTGATTAAAGTGAGGTCTTTTGAACAAAGACTTCTGACTTCTTTTTTTGCTGTATGTCCCGATTCAATAGTTTTCAACCTTCAAAGAAATCAATTTTCTATATTTATAAGATTATATAAGCTAGCTAGAGATATACCTAGTAATAATATTATTTATAATTGTTGAAGTTAAATGTGAGTAATTTTTGATGTTTGAAATATTGAAATATTCAACAAAAAGTCCAATTGTTGGCATAAACTCTGTTCTGTAAATTTCTTTTATGTAAAGAGAAGTTTGGGGATATAGATGCTCCTTAAAATAAATTACTATCCAGAAAATATTATCAATGAAAGGGGGGCTATTAAGAAATGAAAATTTAATTTTACAATGTATTTTAAGATTATTAATTTGTGGTCTTGAAGTCAAATATGTTTAGGAAGGTCTAAGTTTTAAAACATTGTAAATATAAATTTTTAAGTTTTCTTTCAATATCCAGTATCTGAAACCATCTTATTTACTGATCCTAAGAATGAAGGAATAAACATATGCTATGGCAGAATTTGCAGTCCTAGCTGACTTTTGCAGCCACAAACTGGAAAGACTTGACCTCATGTCTCCTTGCTATTATATAGAATGGTATGGAGTGAAATCAAATAGAGGCTTATTATCAGACAAAGCACCTCAACATTGATCTCTTTACTTACCATGACACTGTTTATTTGCTTCTTTGTTTGTCCATTTGTTTTTGCAGGTGTAGAGATTTTCTAGATAAATATATGGTATCCACTTCTTTCTTCAGACTCTTCATGTATTTCTCAGGTATGAATAAGACTTTCCTGAAGAGTGCTTCTGAGTCCTACATGAAGAAAATAGGAAGTCTTCATCTTTATTGCATTTCCTGTTCTTTCTTTTTAACTAGAATTTGATTAACAAGACACTGTATGTAGTTCACATCCCAAAAGGCCAAAAATAAATGTTTTCCAGACAGACTACAGGGTTTCTTTTGTTAAAGCTAAAATAATTTAGTACTTGTTCAAAATTTAGTATGTGTTCAAAAGAGGATTGAATATACAGACAAATGTTGTGAGTCTAACACAAACTATATTAATGGCTAAATTCTTCAGTAAATAGCTATGTAGTCTGTCTTTTCTTGTGAAGTTATTTTTCTGCCTGTGATTCTATGGGCTTGTGTTAGCATTTCTCCCTCTTGTGTTAAAATTATCCATCAGCCTACCAGTCTTCCTATGACACAGACTGACTCTCAGGACTGGAATCATGTATTCGTCCTTCTAGCAATTCAGGTGCCTAGATAGGGAAGGATTCAATGAATAGAGAGATGAATACTTGAATAAATAACATCATCAAGTTAAATGTGAAACCTCAATGCAGAGGAACACACACACACACACACACAATATGTACTGTGTGTGTACCTGTAATTATTTAACTGCTAAAATACTGCATAAGGGGTAAAATTTATTATATCTCTGAAAAAATTTTATTTGTTGAACACTTTCTAGACTTCTTTGGTGGAAAGTAAAAAGGCTTCATTAGTCAATCTAAAAAAGCTGAGAGGAAGAAAGAAATACATACACAGATAAACATCAATAAAGAGAGAATTTATTGAGAACAGACACTCTTAACAAAGTCTTATTAATTATGATTTTGATTTTAGCCATGGAAGCTCATTTAACTGATATATTAAATAAACCTAGAAATCAGTTTCCTATCATATTAGCAGTAGCCTTATTATTTTCACAAATTTCTGGTAGCTCATACAGCAGGTCTCAAGGCAATCCACACTTCTTATATTTAATTTTTTGTCAGATGATCTTTTTCCCCTTTAAATTATGCAAAGTGGAAATAGGCTGGTGAACTTGACTTTTGTAGGTAAATGTTTACATCTTAAATTACTTTGAGAAGGGATATTTATGAACAGGTCTCACTTACCTTACCACTATGGCTTTCACTTATTGAATTCCAATAATGGAAGAGACAGCTTGATACCTCTTACCCTACCCTGACATAACAGAAAAATCCAGATCATCTTGGCAAGCTACTTCCTTGCAATCCTGACATATTTAGATAATATGCCTCATATGTTTTCATGGCTTCTCTTTCTCTCTCTCTTTCTCCACCCCAGGCCCTCTCTTACTATCTCCCCCTTTCTCTGCAAGCCTTCTTTATCTCTCCTTCTTTTGTTACTCTGGAAAGAGGTAGACAAACCAATTTGTTGAGATACTTATGGATATTATTATCTCTCCTGATCATAAGAGATTGCCAACTAACATTTTAAGAAGACAGTCTTAGCTCAGGTTGCCACCACTCACTCTGGTCTAATCATTGTTTATTCTTTGTAAAGAAAATCTTAAATCAGATTCCCTGAGAAACAAGACTGGCCATTGGAACACTTAAAATATTTGAACAGAAACTTCACTGCAACTAACTGACATACTGAACATGCAAGCCCTTAAGATGCTGAGAACTGTGATGGCATGGGGAATTACTTCATCAGCATAAATTTCACCCTGCTATGCATTCATGGTCCCACAATACAGATGAAGGTGTGTCTCAGGAAAAATAGATGACTTCCGTAAGCCCATAGCTACTAAAAGATTAAGTAAATGCTTGAGCCCAACAGTGGCCTTAAGATTCTAGTACATTTAGTTAACTCTATAATTCCTACAGTGAAAAATAATGCAACTTTCCTTTGACCATTTTATAAAATACTCTCAGAGTAATAATCTATTATTGTACAGAATGACATCCAAAGGATATCATTGGAGGAATGTTGGTGCAAAACATTCCCCACCTCCAACAAATTGTAAATGTCAGAGAACTTCCATTGTCAAAATTTTATTTTTGATATTCTTCATGGATTAATGAATAACAATTGGTATAGCTTATTGAGCACCAACCAGTTATTTTGTTTATAAATGGATCATTCAAAATGAAGCAGTAAAATATAATTGTGATATATACATGGGCTTTAGTATTAGATCTACTAATATATAAATTCTACATCATGAACAAGTTCTCTTTTCCTGTTAAAGTATGCAATGTGAAACTAGGTTAGTTACACATGATTTTTTTGAATACCAGTGCTTATGTCCTAATATATTATAAGAGAGGACATTTATCAACTACCATACAATCATAGCTCTGAATTTTTTATTCCCATTCATGGAATTATTGATCAAATTTGTATTTAGAAAGTTATTTTCGATAAAAAATAAGTATTTATTTTTAAAAAGTATAATTATACTTGCCTAAAAAATTATCATGTGACTTATATGAGGAAAAATATATAAAATGACTAGTATAGACCTTTCATAGAGTAAATGTTCTATGAATACATTCCTAGAGATGTTTGACCATTTGGACCAAATTCTACAGCTGATATCTAAAACTTTTAGCCCATGTCAAACAATAAAATGCTCTTCTCCATTCACCTATCTTCTGCTAATCTGCATAGACTTCTCCAGTATGTGAGTTTGGAAATTAATTAATGTAAAGTTGCCATTTTTAGCAAGTTCTCCATTGCTTTGCAATAGGATTTTTTTCCAGCAAGTTTAGATTATGAAAGATTAAATGAGAATGGTAAATGTTTCAATTAGATTTTTTTTTGTCAACTGTGACCAAAAGACCTGAAAATAACAATTGTAGAGGAGAAAAGGTTTAGTTTAGCTTAAAGATTCAAAGGTTCAGTCCATGGTTGTCTGACTCCATGTATCTGGACCTGAGATGAGGCATAATATCCTTGTGGAAGGATGAGGTAAAGGAAAGTAACACAGGACATGTCAACAAGGAAGCAGAGAGTCAGGAAGGGGGAGATACAGAAAGGAAGCCATGCTCACCAGGGACAAGTTATAAATCACAAAGACATACTAAGTGAGCTGCTTTCTACACCCACACTCCATCTGCCTACAGTTACCACCCAGCTAATCCATATCAGTGGATTAAACCACTAATTAGGTTAGAACTCTACTAATCTAATCATTTCATTTCTTAAAATTCTTACATTCGTCTACTCATGAGATTTTGGGGAACATCTCATGTCTAAAACATAATCATAAATAATATCTCTCTTTAAAAAAATGAAAATATGCTCTCAGGAGTTTATATGTTCTAGTATATTCTTATGTTTTCTATTACTTTTTAGTTTTTGCATCATTAAAGTATTATTACTGATCAAGTAGAAAGATAATTAGCAAATGTTATTGTGACTTCTTAGAAAATAACTTTTAAAATTCTCCTTATAAAAATTAATTGCAATTTTAAAATCTCAATGACATCACTGTCTCTTTTACATCCATTGTTTAATAGAGGAAGCAGAGAGGTTCTTATTTTCTCTTAGAAAATTTTCTCCAGTATTTCCTGAGAAAAGAATGCAATAGGAGATTGGAGCAGGAGAAGGGAATAGAAGTTGTAAAAAGTTCCCAGATTAAAAACACCACAATCAATGAAATCAAAGATAGATTATAAGTTTTCTGTCGAAGGAACCGCTGAGCTAGAGCCATTCTGCAATCTGTATATGGGGTAAAAATGGGAGTTCATAACCCACTTGAATCAAAGTGTGAAATATGATATATCAAGAACTACGTAATGTTTTGAACAACCAACAATAAAAAATTAAAAAAATAAAAATTAAAAAAAGAAATTAAAGAAAGAAGGGAAGGAGGAAACTGTGTTATCTTTTACTCATTTAGTGTTCCTATGATGTGATGCTCAGTAATAATAACTTGCATTTTCAATTCCAGGTTGTCATCATTGTGGATAGATGTTGAATTAAAATTTTCTAGTAAGAGTTAAGTCACATAGTTTCATAGGTGTACTTTCCCTATTATCTTGTTATCACAAAAATTTCGTTGATAGTAAATATGAAGAAATAAAGGATTTGATTAAAGTTTCAACAATAAGAGAATATAAAAGATGATATACTTCAATGAAGAAATAAAAATTCAGGAAGGATTAAAGAATGAAAACCTTACATGGAAAATTTATCTCCTCAATTATTTCCATAACTGATGTATAGTTAATTTAACATCACTAATAACCGATATAGCTATAATTATTTTCTTTTATTTTATTGAATTTTAAAAATAAATAACAGCAGAATGCATTACAATTCTTATTACAAATATAGAGCACAATTTTTCATATCTCTGGTTGTATATAAAATATGTTCACACCAATTCATATCTTCATATCTGTTCTTTGCATAATGATGTCCATCACATTCTGCCATCCTTGCTAACCCCCTGCCCCCTCCTTTTCCCTCCCACACCTCAGCCCTATCTAGAGTTTGTCTGTTTCTCCCATGCTCCCCCTCTCTACCCCACTATGAGTCAGTCACCTTATATTAGTGAAAACATTCAGCATTATTTTTTTTGGGGGGGATTGGTTAAATTCACTTAGTATTATCTTCTCCAATGCCATCTATTTATCTGTAAATGCCATGATTTTATTCTCTTTTATTGCTGAGTAATATTCCATTGTGTATATATGCCACATTTTTTTATCCATTCATCTATTGAAGGGCATGTAGGTTGGTTCCACAGTTTAGCTATTGTGAATTGTGCTGCTATAAACATCGATGTGGCTGTGTCCCTATAATATGCTGTTTTAAATTCTTTTGTGTATAGACTAAGAAGAGGGATAACTGAGTCAAATGGTGATTCCATTCCCAGTTTTCCAAGAAATATCCATACTGCTTTCTATATTGGCTGCACCAATTTGCAGTCCCACCAGCAATGTATGAGTGTACCTTTTTCTCTACATCCTCACTAATGCTTATTGTGGTTTGTGTTCTTAAAAGCTGCCATTCTGTCTGGGGTGAGATGAAATCTTAGATTAATTTTGATCTGAATTTCTCTAGTTGCTAGTGATGATGAACATTTTTTCATATATTTGTTGGTTGATTGTATATCATCTTCCAAGAGATGTCTGTTCAGTTCCTTGGCCCATATATTGATTGGGTTATTTGGTTTTTTTTGGTGTTTAGCTTTTTGAGTTCTTTATATACCCTAGAGATTAGTGCTCTATCTGATGTGGTAGTGGTAAAAATTTTCTTTCAAGATGTAGGCTCTCTATTCGCTTGATTATTTCTTTTGCTAAGAAGAAGATTTTTAGTTTGAATAATTCTATTTATAGATTATTGGTTTTAATTCTTGCACTACAGGAGTCTTATTAAGGAAGTAGGGGTCTAATCTAATATGTTTGAGATTTGGGCCTATTTTTTTTTCTAATAGGTGCAGTGTCTCTGGTTTAATTTCTAGGTCCTTGATTCACTTTAAGTTGAGTTTTGGAAACTTGGTGAGAGATAGGGGCTTAATTTAATTTTGTTGCATATGGATTTCCAGTTCTTCCAGCACCATTTGTTGAAGAGGCTGTCTTTTATCAAATGTATGTTTTTGGCAACTTTGTCTAATATAATATAACTGTTATTATGTGGATTAGTCTCTGTGTCCTCTATTATGTAATATTGGTCTACCAGTCTATTTTGGAGCAATCCCATGCTGTGTTTGCTACTATTGCTCTGTAGTATATTTCACATTCTGGTATACTGATGCCACCTGCTTCACTCTTCTTGCTAAGGACTGCTTTAGCTATTATGGGTCTCGTATTTTTCCAGATGAATTTCATGACTGCTCTTTTTATTTCTATGAGGGATATCATTGGGACTGTGGTTGGAATCACATTAAATCTATATAGTGCTTTTGGGAGTATGGTCATTTCAACAATAATTCTGTCTACCCAAGAACAAAGGAGATCTTTCCATCTTCTAAGATCTTCTTGAATTTCTTTCTTTAGCATTCTGTAATTTTCATTGTAAAGGTATTTCTCCTCTTTCATTAGGTTGATTCTCAAGTATTTTTTTTTCCTGAGGCTATTATAAATGGGCTAGGTTTCCTTGTTTCATGTTCAGAGGATTTGTCATTGATATACAGAAATGCCATTGATGTATGGGTGTGATTTAGCATCCTGATACTTTGCTGAATAATTTACTAGTTCTGGAAGTTTTCTGGTGGAATTTTGGGGTCTTTTAGGTATAGAATCATACCATTGGCAAATGGTGATAATTTGAGTTCTTCTTTTCCTATGTATATCCCTTTAATTTCTTTTGTCTATCTAATTGCTCTGGCCAGAGTTTCAAGAACTATGTTAAATAGAAATGATGAAAGAGGGTATCCCTGTCTTGTTCCAGTTTTTAGAGGGAATGCCTTCAATTTTCTCCATTTAGAATGATATGGCCTGGTGATTGGGATTAGCATAGAGAGCTTTTATGTTATTCTAGTTTTTCCTGTTATTTCCTGTTATTCCTAGTTTTTCTACTGTTTTGAACCTAAGTATGTGCTGTATTTTGTCAAATGATTTTTCTGCATCTATTGAGATGATCATATGATTCTTATCTTTAAGTCTATTGATGTGATGAATCACATTTATTGATTTTCATATGTTGAACCAACTTTGCATCCTTGGGATAAATCCCACTTGATTGTGGTGCACTGTCTTTTTGATATGTTTTTGTATTTGATTTGCCAAAATTTTACTGAGAAATTTGCATCTATGTTCATTAGAGATATTGGTCTGAAGTTTTATTTCTTTGATATGTCTTTTTCCTGGTTTTGGAGACAGGGTGATATTTGCCTCATAGAATGAGTTTAGAAGTGCTCCCTCTTTTTCTATTTTCTGAAATAAATTGAAGAGTACTGGTATTAGTTCTTCTTTAAAGGTCTTGTAGAACTTGGGTGTGTATCTGTCCTGTCCTACGCTTTTCTTAGTTGGTAGACTTTTGATGGCGTCTGCTGTTTCGTCACTTGAAATTGATCTGTTTAAATTGTGTATATCATCCTGATTCAATTTGGGGAAATTATATGACAACAGAAATTCGTTGATGCCTTCAATATTCTCAATTTTATTGGAGTACAAGTTTAAAAAATAATTTCTAATCATCTTCTCTATTTCTGTAATGTCTTTTGTGATATTTCCTTTTTCATCACTTATGTTAATGATTTGAGTTTTCTCTCTCCTTCTCTTCATTAGCATGGCTAAAGCTTTGTCAATTTTATTTATTTATTCAAATAAGTAACTTTTTGTTTTGTCAAGATTTTCAATTGTTTCTTTTATTTCAATATCATTGATTTTTCAGTTCTGATTTTAATATTTTCTGTCTTCTACTGCTTTTTGGTGTTGATTTGTTATTTTTTCCCCTTAGGTTTTGACATGTAAAGTTAGGCCATTTATATGTTGACTTTTTCTTCTTTTAAAGAATGAACTCCAGGCAATGAACTTTCCTCTTAGTACTGACTTCATAGTGTCCCAGAGATTTTGATATGTAGTATCAGTGTTCTGATTTACTTCCAGGAATTTTTTAATCTCCTCCTTGATGTCTTTTGCAACCCATTTTTCATTCAGTACCATATTAGTTAGTCTCTAGGTGTTGGAGTAGTTTTTATTTTATCCCTGATTTCTAATTTCATTCCATTGTGATCTCATAGATTACAGGGTAGTATCTCTACATTTTTGTATTTGTTAAGAGTTGCTTTGGAACATAATACATGATCTGTTTAGAGAAGGATTCATGTGCTGCTGAGAATAAAGTATATACAATTATTGAAGGTGAAATATTCTCTATATATCCATTAAGTTTAAATTATTGATATATTATTGAGTTCTATAGTTTCTTTGTTCAATTTTGGTTTGGAATATCTATTTAGTGATGAAAGAGGAGTGTTAAAGTCACCCAAATAATGGTGTCAAATAACTTGCCTCTTGAACTTGGGAAGAATTTGTTTGATGAACATAGATAATCCATTGTTTGGAGAATAAATATTTATAATTGTTATGTCTTATTGGTGTATGGTTCCCATGAATAATATGAAATTTCCATATTTATCCCTTTAGATTAACTTTAGCTTAAATTCTACTTTATTTGATATGAGGATGAAAATCTCTGTTTACTTCCCCATTCCATGTGAGTAGTATGATTTTTCTGAACCTTTCACCTTCATTTTGTGTATGACATCTATGTGATGAGTCTCTTGGAGGCAGCATTGCTGAGAGCCATAGCCAAGTAGGAATGATGCATGGCAATTTCCTTGTCAGCCTACCCAATGTTGCTTAGAGGGAGGACTCTCCATTGTGGACCCAGGTCATTTGCAGTGACATTGCATAAATGTTTGAGAGTTTTGGTTGAAAGGTGACCCTACTCAGGGATTAGGGTGGATCCGGGTTTAGGGTTTAGGGTGGATCCAGGTTTAGGGTGGATCCTGCTGGGAATAGGGCATATCCTGCTGCCTCAGGCGCCCCCTGCTGGAGTTCCCCTTGAGTTCTCACAGGATTCAGAGGGTATTTGGTACTCAGAGCCCGGTGGAGGGTGTGTTTTCCCAGAACGTGCGTGTAGAGTGCCAGTGAGAGTTCAAGGAATAAAGAGTTGCTGTTTGAATCTACAAGGCTTTTGTAGTGGCTCTGTTATTTTGTGCCCAGCCAGACTGTGGCACAGCATATTATTTTTTTTCTTTCTTTTTTGTTTGTTTGTATTGTTTTTGATCCAATCAGCTAGCCTATGTCTTTTGATTGGTGAATTTAGGCCATTAACATTCAGGCTCATTATTGAGATATGATTTATATTCCTGACCATTTTTGTTTATTTTTTGTATTTAGCATGACTTGATCTCTCCTCTGATTAGATTTCCCTTTAATATAATACCTCCCTCTGCTGATTTTCATCATTTTCCATTTCCTCTTCATGGATTATTTTGCCGAGGATTTTCTGTAATGTGGGGTTTCTAGTTTTAAATTCTTTTGTTTATCATGGAAGATTTTAATTTCATCATCAATCTAAAGCTTAGTTTTGCTGGATATAAGATTCTTGGTTGGCATCCATTTTCTTTCAGAGCTTGTTATATGTTGTTCCATGATTTCCTGGCTTTGAGGGTCTGGGTTGAAAAATCTGCTGTGATACAAATTGGTCTCCCCCTATACATAATCTGATTTCTTTCTCTTGTGGCTTTTAATATTCTCTCCTTATGCTGTATGTTAGACATTTTCATTACAATGTGCCTTGATGTGGATGTGTTGTGATTTTGAACATTTTACATCCTGTAAGCCTTTGAATTTAGTTTTCCAATTTGTTCTTCATGTTTTGAAAAATTTCTCCTATTATTTCATTGATAGATTATTCATTCCTTTTGTTTGGAACTCTATGCCTTCCTCTATCCAATAACTCATAAATTTGGTCTTTTATAATATCTCATATTTCTTGAATGTTCTGCTCATGGTTTCTTACCATTTTCACTGTGTGGTCTACATTCTTTTCAAGGTCTATATTGTCTGAAGTCTTGTCTTCCAAGTTGTCTCATCTGTTGGTGATACTTTCAATTGAATTTTAATTTGGTTTATTGTTTGTTTTATTTCAAAGATTTCTGTTTGGTTTTCCTTTAGATCCTCTATCTCCCTATTGAAGTAATCTTTTGCTTCCTGTATTTGTTTATGTAGCTCTTTGTCAAAATGATCTTTTGCTGCTGTATTTCCTCTCTTATATAATTCTTTAATTCAGAGAATATTTTAGTTATGTACATTCTGAGCTCCTTCTCTGTCATTGCATCTGCTGTGCTGGCCATGAATTCTAATAATGTGGTATCTTGATTTGTTTGGGGCACTTTCTTTCCTTCTTTCTTTCTTCTAGCACTGTGGATATGAGGCTTTACCATTTTTATCTCATAGGCTTATGGTGCCTCTGTAGGATTCCAATACCTCTCCTTTAAGGGGTATGACAATGTTAACAGATTTCAATATAAACAGTGCACCACCTAAAAACAAATAGTTTCTAAAAGATGTTTACAGTTTGATCACAATGTACAGAAATGGTGAATTCAATTATTACCTCCAATATAATCAGTAGGTTTGTAAAAGGGTTTACAGTTTCTGATTTGGGTAATAGAACAAGGGATGAGGTGTAGAAAGATATGCTGAGGAGGTAGGAGTTTAGTATACAGCATTAGTATATCTTAGTAAATGTGAAAGAGAAATCTAAAGAAGAAGGATAGTAGCAGGTGACTAGAGAAGAAGTAATTTTTAGTAGACAAGTAAGTGGGAAGACAGGAGAGTACATGAAACAAACACACATATATATTAAGAAAATTTAAAAATGTTAAAATTGTAAAGATTGGAGAAAAAGGGAAAAAAAACAACACCAAAAAAAGAAAATAATATACAACTATAATATACTATTTAGTAATCTCAGTCCTCAATATCCTAATTCATGCAAAGCACTTGGTTTCACACATGTTGAGGATGTGATGGTGGGAGAATAGAGAAGGAGAAGAAAGAAAAAAAAGAAAAAAATAAAACCTCTCGAAGGAACAAACAAGGATTGTTTTAATCGGAGATCAGTATCTTTCCTGTTTCCCTTCTCATCCAATAGGTGGGATCATCTGTTGTTAGCTGATATATTCACCCTAAGGATGGTGAAGGTAACCAGGGAGGGAGGATTGGTTCTCAGTGGAGAGCACCTGGAAGTGTGGTTTGGCAATTGCCAGTCTTTGGAGGGAGACTTCACCACAAGGATCTCTTCTGGGGCCTCCTCCTATGATGTGAGTGGCTGGTCTTATCTCCTTATCTCACCTGAAATCCTCCCAGTACCTTGTCTCTGTGTTTTTCTAGAGACTAACTGCATCACATACATCCTCTCCCTTACTGCTTCCTCATAAGGGACCTTTCTCTCTGGGGCTCTTATGTGTGGTGCTTTGGGCATGCTGTTCACCTGCAATGCTGACAGCTATTTTTTGTTAGGCAGTCACTGTGCCAGGCTAGTGGCTACTGGGGAGAGGGAGGAGTTAGAAACTGGATACCTGCCAAGCTGGAATTCCAAACTGTGAGTTGTCACCACTAAAGTTGGTGATGAAGTTGACCCAAAATGGAGGTGTTTGCTTTCAGTGATGGGGTGTCAGGTCATGCGGGGGTAGCCGGGCAATGGCATTAGAGGAAGAGTTCAGAGATGGGTCTGTAGTGTGAAGTATAAGGCTGTGTATGTCTGCAGAGCCTGTGTAAAAGTTCCCTGGTGCAGGCAGGCTACAGCATGTAGGGAATTATGTACATTGCTACAGAGTCCCAAGATGAAGGTGACCAGGGGAACCATGTTGGTAGAGGAGGGTCCACATGGGAGTGGCGGCTGGAGATCTTGTGTGTGGGTAGATGCCAGGTATCCTGTGTGGGAACTGTGTCTGGAATTTCTGCTCAGGTGAGTCACCAAAAGTTTTGCACTGGTGTTGATGCTGATGGTCATGATGGTCACACTTAGGAACCTGGTAGCCTGTGTGGGCGGTTAGTTGAGAGACCTACTCTGACACTGAGGCCTGGAGCCCTTCACGGGCATGGTGGCCATGAATCCTGTGCTGAAGCAGAAATATCACTCTCAGAGAAGCAGTATTCTCAGTTCTTGAGCCCTAGGTCATGGAGTGACATAAAATGTTGTCTCCCTCTGGCCCACCATCTTGGATCCCCTGAGCCTTTTATTTTTACTGTCAACATTTTTTTTTCTAATTCAATGTTGTACTTACATAACATCAACTTTCTCGACTCCTAGTCTTGACTGCAGTGTTTTTATTCCAGAATCTTCTGACTGTTCTTCTATAGCTGAGGACAATTATTGTCTTACCAAAACATCAATTCTCTATCAATTTCCTATACCAATAAAATCACTAAGCAGCAAAGCTGAGTATAGGGAATCATGAGGTTAGCTGGTTCTGTGTGAAGGAGATGTTGATCCTGGATTTCACACTTTCCCTTAGTCTATTAAAGAATCTATTCAAGCTTCTCTGCTGGAAATGTTTATCTCTATGATTATGCAGTAGGATGATGAAAACATTGTGGACATGTAAAAACTGATTTCTCTTTGGAATTTCACACTTACCCTAATATAAGAAATAATATGTGTTCTGTTATGAGTCTAATTATAGGCATACTGTGTGTGCTTTTAAGATGAAATAAATTAAGGTGGAATATATGATTTGGGAAAATATTGTCACTGACCTTGAGATATGATTTTTCCCTCTATACTTCACAATATATTATTCCACAATTTTGAGAGGTGCAGATATAGAATGATAAATAACTTTAATATGGACCTGTAAAAGGAATGCCCTCAACAGCAGGCCCAACTCATTTCACACTAGAGAAAAGCACTGGAGAATACAGCATACAAAGGCAAATAAAGAAACTGCATTCCACATGTAAATTTTTTTTTTAAGTAGAAACTTACAAGTTGTCTAGACTTGTAATTATTTTAGATACTATAATATCACAGCCTTTCCCTATTTTATTTCAATTCTGAAATAAATAAAACTATTTATTCAAATAACAATAGAACTTATCCCCAATAACTATATTTTTTAGTCATAGAACAATTTTATTATACAATTATTGTGGAATATTGAGGGACCTGAGTAGTTAAGCAATCTTGACCAAAAAAAAAAAAAAAAAAAAGTTGGAAGTAACACACTTTCTGATTTCAAACTCAGAAAAATTACACTAATCCAAGCAGTGTAGTACTAGCATAAAGACAGACATGGAAACTGATGGAAAGTATAGATTCCTTAGAAATAAAGCTGTGTATTTATGGTCAAATGATTTTTGATGAGGGTGTAAAGACCATTCAATTGGGAAAGGTTTTCTTTTCAATAAATACTTTTATTAAATAATATCCACATGAAAAAGAATTAAGTTGGACCCTTACCTATACTATATAATAAACAATAATTCAAAATGGATCAAATAACTATGAGAAATAAACTATAAAACACATAGAAGAAAACAGAATAAAAGTTAAAAATCTTGAATTTGGCAATTATTTCTTGGATAGGATATGATATCCAAAGCTTTTACTACATTAAAATTAACACTTGTTTTGCATGAAATACACTAACAACAAATGCAAATATAGTTTATAAAAGGGGAGAAAATATTTGTAAACCATACATCTGAAAAAAGTTAATTCCAGAATACATTTAAAACATTGTATAACTCAACAACAAAGAAATAAGTGAGCCAATTTAGAAATAGTGAAAAAAAAAACTTAGACAGTTTTCTGAAAAATGTATACAAATGGACAACAAAGATCAACATCATTAATTGTTATGGAATGGAAATTAAATCCATAATGATATATTGCTTCACACCTTACATTGGAGGCAATGTAGAGAGTTGGAGAAGCTGGGAACCACTAGTAGGAATGAAAAAAGTGCAGTTGCTATGGACATCTAAATATCAGTTCCTCAAAAAAATCTAGAAAATTGCCCCATAAAACAGCACTTCTATTCCCAGTTATATAATCCAAAGAGTTAAAAGCAGAGACTAAAAAAAGATATTAGTTATCAATTTTCATGGCATTGTTTATTCACAAATACCAGAACATTCAATAGGTAAATGCATGTTCATCAATGAACTAATACATAAGCAAAATGCAGTATATACTACACTTCCACAAGAATATTATCCAATCTTAAAAAGAAAGGTAATTCTGGCACATGTTATAAAATGAGTCAGTCTTGAGGATATCATGCTAAGTGGAGTGAGCTAATCAGAGACGAACAAATACTGTGTCATCTGAGGTAGGATAATCAGACTCATACAAACAGAAAGGAAAATGATGGATTCTGGAGATCTAGCAGAGAGAGAGAGTAATTGCTTATTAATATGAAGTTTTAGTTTGAGAAGATAAAAATATTCAGAAGATTTATGGTGGTAAAGTTTGTACAATAAGAAAAATATACTTAATGAGATTGATCTCTGCACATAAAGTTCTTAGAATGATAAAGAAAGAAGAACGCAATTAAAATATTTTTATCTTAAGGCTGAATTAGAACAAAATCCAATGATGGAATTATTGGGGCTCTTATTATTTAATTTACTTCACTTTTTTATTATTTCATAGGGGCAAAATATCAGTGTTTATTACTTTAGGAATTGTTGCAATTTAATTAAACAAACTATTGAAATGCTTTGAGCTCCATTCCTTATCTAGAAAATAAAGGTATTCAAATAATTTTAAACAAATTGCAATCAAAATGTCATTGTATCAGATCAGTTAATTTAGGAAGTGGTCCTTCAAAAGTACCAATAATTCTAAAATCTAATTAATAGCAGGAAGAAAAAGCAAAGCATATTCCAACATGAAGAAATTTCTATTTTTTTCTCAATATCTTACACTATGTGGATAATATTTTTAAATTTCAACAACTTTGCATCTTTATATACAACATGTTTTTGTACAATCTTATTAAATATGTATGATGGGTTTGCAAATATTTCTCTACTCTGTATTTCTCTAACTACTAAGACAAATGTTTACCAAGATGCTGTACTATAACAAAATTTTTGTTTTGCATTATTGCAAAAATAAATAATTTTATCTCGAATATCATACTTTCCTACTTATTTTATATTAATAGTTATGATCAGTTATTTTCTGTTCATCAGACTGGACTTCCAAAAGGATAATTAATCGAGTTTATGAATTAGATAAAAAGCTACATAATTGTTGGAATTATTTTTTTTCTTTTCCACTAAAATTTGAGTTTCAAGGAAAATTTAAGGTCAAGGAAAATGTGCTTTATCCTGATATGTCTGCAGCTAGGAAAAATATGTCACATACTAGATATTCAATAAATATGTTAGGTCGAAAACCCATTGCATTAATTTCTTTTATTATTATATTCTGGCTAAAGGCAATGGCTTTGGAATTATTTAGTTATACAAGATGCTTAGCAAACTGTTTGAAGAACTGTTGATACATTATATTCAAAATTCAATCTCATTACTGTGCTTATTATTATTAATGACACTAACTTCTCTCCCTCTATTTGTCCCAGCTATGTTTATTCTTATACTCATAAATACACATGAACTTCACAGTTGTATAATTCCATTCTCAAAGTAATTTTTATTTGTCCTTTACATCTACATTGGTATTCTGATGAAATTTATTGATATAAAAGGTACTCATTTCAAAAGTACCTTTATAGCAGCATCTAAACTGGGGTTAAACAAAATAGCTATGTATTGTGCCCTAGTCAAGTTGACACATAAAAGTAACCATAAAAAGAATGAAGTAGGACTGCCAAAAAGAATACAGAATGCATTTTAAAGAGGCAATAAAGCTATGAGCCACATAATAATAGGTAACAGAGGGGATAGTGGTACCATGAGACTACAAAGAAGATGAAAAATTCTTATTGTCTGGTGAGAACACAGGTGTCCCTCTTCTGTAGCACAATGCCTTACACATGCATTTGTATTGATGCTGGTGTAAACAAACCTACTGCACTGTTAGCTGTGTAAAAGGATGACATTTACAACTTTGTACAGTACATAATACTTGAAAATGAAAATTAGTGGCCATGTTACAGGCTTAAGTATTGTATTTTATTATAATTTTAGAATATGTTCTTTTAACTTATTATTTTTTCCCATGAAACTGTACGCTGTATGGTGGCAGCAGCCTCTTACATCTTGCATTTATCAAATCTCTTGATAGAATCATTCTGTCTTATGTACAAAACCCACTGGTAATCTTGGGAGTAAGAGGCCACATTGAGTGAATGACCTATAAGCAATATTAAAAGTGGGATTACCAAGAAAGCAAATTAGTGATAATTATTGTTTAGCAGTCATCAAAATGCATATTCCATTCCACCATAGTTGAAATCTCTGTTTTGTTTTGTTTTCCCCCAGTACTGGGACTGAACCCAGAGGCACTCTAATACTGAGCTACATTCTCAACCTGTTCATTCATTCATTCATTCATTCATTCATTCATTCACTCATAAACAGGGTATTGCTAGGTTTCTGAGGCTGATCTCAAATTTTCAATCCTTCTATCTCAGCCTCCTAAATTTCTGGGATTATAGGCAAGTCCACAATTAACAATATTGAAGAACAGAAACAAAATGACAGAAGGATTTAGAATATTTGCTTTATTAAAGGAAGAAAGACTAAAGGAAATTCAAGAAGATCCTGGATCACATTTGGAGAAATTTCTGAAGACATATTGAAGAACAGACACAAAAGCATATATCCCTCTCTATACCAATTCAATTATGACCAAAGCAAAAATTTTTCGTAATGAAGAAAGAGAAGGCTGGACCTGATTTTACAATGCTGAATTTATTGCTGGCTCTGAGTTATTTGAGCAATTCATGAATAATTATTCATTACACAATGTGAAAATTGATTGATGAACCGGGAAGGAGTGGTGTGAAGGCAACTAAGGAATTGTTGGAAATACTAGATAAGCAGATTGTGGAGAAAAATTCCTTGCCAGAGCAAATCTTCAATACAGATGAACCATCCAGATTCTGGAATGGATGCTTGAAAAAAATTTTGACCCATAAGGAGAAAAAAGTCAAAGCCAATTTTCAAGGTTTTCGAGGACAGGGCAATAGTATTTGGAAGGGGGGAGGCAAAGTTACAGGCTGCAAATTGAAACTGTGATAAGACACAGTGAGAACTGCAGGGTCTTGAAGCATTATCAAAAAGTCCACACTACTAGTAAACTATAGGAGCAATAAGAGGTCATGGATGACTTAGTCTCCCTTCCACAATGTCTTCATCATTTGCTGTAAATGACATGAAAAACTGTTTAGAAAATAAGATGCATGTCAAGCTTTCACGTATTGTTGATGATGCTTCTGCACATCCTCCTATAATTGATGATCTTCATCTCAATATCAACATATTTTTCCTTCAAAATGTCATATTTTTTAAAAATCTAACCAATGGATAAAAGAGTTGCAATAGCTTTTAAGAACATTGCATGTGTTTTGCTGAAAATGACAAGATGCTGAGAAAGCACTGATACAATTCTAGAAAAATTATAATAGCCATAACTGGATCAAGATCCTTTCTTGGATTTGGGGTGATATCATCAAGGACTGTATGAATGGCGTGTGAAAAAAAGACATTAAAGAAGTTCATCCATGATTCTAAATGATTTGTCAAATATGAGCAGGTTGCAAAAGTCAACAGGGTGGTTGAAATGGTGAACAGCTTTGGATGAGGGTGACCTTCAAGAGCTTTTAAGGTGAGTTCCTGAGAAAATGACTGAAGAGATGTTGCTGGAACAGGAAAAGAAACACATAGATGAAGAAGAAGAAGGAGCAAGGGAAACTGCAATAGAAAGAATCTCCAAGAAATATTACAGCAAAATGTTTAGCAGGAGCCTTTTAAAGCTCAAAAAGCACCTTTAAAAAGTTTGAAAACATAGCAAAACTACATCAAAGGAGTTTGATCAGTAGAGATGGATGTTCATTCTGCTTTATCTGCTTACACAAAAGTCTGTAATGAAAAACAGAAACAAAGCAAGCAAACCCCCTTGGACATGTTCTTGAAAAGAGTGAAATCTCCTCACGAAGAGCCTCAGTAAGGTCCTTTGAGAAGTGGTCCTTCCAGAAGAAGACACTGTGATCAAAGGGGTAACACCGCCCCCTGTGTGCCACTGACCCTTCCAACAGGTTAAGATGAGAAGGCGGAAGGCAGAGATAGTAACTGAGGGCCTGTGTAGGTGCAGACCAATATACACATTTGCCTCTGTTCTTAAGAAAATAGTTAGAAAAGTAAAAATAAAATAAAATAAAAACGAAAGAAAAAAGGGGGTAATAACCAAAATTTTTTAAACTAGGAAAATTATAGAATAAAAATGAAAATAAAAGTATTTTTATACAACTCTGTAATTTGTATTTTCAGCTAGGTGTTACCACAAAAAAGTCAATACTCAAAAAACTAAAAATTTCATAAAAAATTGTCATCTAAGGTGATTTTAGTTTTTGAAAGAAAAACATTGGAATTTTGTGAATTTAGTGTAGTGTTAGAGTCTGTAAACAAGTCAGGTTGGCACCTGGCATTTTGCAGAGGGAGTGGTTTGTGAAGTAACACCAGCAAGCCATTAATAGTGGAGTTCCTTATTGGTTGACTGCTGTATCTAGTTTATGTTAATTAAGATAAGCTGTGTGGAATGTATATATACCCCTCCTGTCCTACAATAAAGGGCTCCCACTCCTTCTATATCAATGTACACAAGTTCTTCATCACCCCCGGTTATTTTGCTGCTGCCGGAGTGCAGCAGATGGTGGCCCGTATGGGGAGCCCTGGGACACTCCGGGGTAAGTTGACGAGAAAAAAGCTGCCTGTCCCAAGATAGGACGGGAGTAAATCTGCTTGTCCCTAAGTAGATGGGGAGAGAGGAAAAATGGCCATTTTGATAAAATGGAGAAGATTGATACAGTATGTTTGTGTGTTGTTTTGTCTCAGTGTATTGTATTGTCTTTGTGATAAAAATATGGAAGGGGTGTTAGGTAAATTGATAAGGGAAAGAGGCACCCCAATGGAACCAAGAATAGTTAGGACATGTGTTGACAGAAGCCCAGGAACTCTAGTCAAAAAGAAGAAAAAAGTTCAGAGGAGGAAGGATTATCAAGAAAGGAATTGCAAAAGGCTACTACTAAATACTTTTCTTTCTTTTTTTTTTTTTTTTTTTTTACTATAGAAATTTTTTATTTTCCACACCAATTCTGGTAATTTGAGGGTCATTTACTAGAAATACTTGAACATTCTAACTTTTGGAACCAACCGAGTTATATTTAAGATTTAAAAGATGCTCTGTACTTTTTTTAGAGGAGGCTAAAATTCTTAAATTTTCCGGTTTTAAAAAGAAGCAATATTGCTGTTCTTTTCAGGACCTTTGTAGATAGAGTAATAAGCAAAAATGATGGTTATCACTTACAAGTCTTATATATTCCAGTCTGAGCACAAACAATCTAAATTGTGTCACATCTACTCTTTAACCTGAATTCTTTTTTTTATATCTTTTTAAAAAATTTTATTTTTATATGGTTCTGATGATCGAATCCAGGGCCTTGCACGTGATAGGCAAGTGCTCTACCGCTGAGCCACAACCCCAGCCCTATCCTAAATTATTTTATTAAAAATCTCAGTTAAGGAATGGGGCTGTGGCTCCATGGTAGCACACTTACCTGGCATGTGTGAGGTGCTGGGTTCGATTCTCTGTGCCATATATAAATAAATAAAATAAAGGTCTATCAACAACTTAAAAAATTATTAAAATAAAATCTCAGTTAAGTTGGAACACTCCTGATGAATAAGGAATGAAGATGCTGTAATATTAGGTAGGGTTTTGGGCTTCTGGAAAATTAAGGGGTATCGAGCATGACATTCTTCTGTCACCTAAGATGCCAGATGCCTTCTATCTAGAAGAAAAATGTCTTAAAATCTTACAATATCACAAGTTCTTATAGCATCTTTTTAGATATTTGTAAATAAACATAATTTTGAAAAGCTGATGTATAAGAGGTTTTGCTTCTTTAAAGCAATGCATTTAGAAAGGGAGACTAGCTTCATTCCTGTGTGAGTGTACACATAGAAGTGTATGAATCTCTATTATTTGACAGAGGAATTGGAAAAAACTGGGATAGGAAGGAGGGACATTCTTAATACAGCAACACAGAAACTGCCACCCATTCATTGCAGACAAAACTAAAGGCTGATGGTGTTAGATGGCATATTAATAAGTAGCAGTTTAGAAGACACAACAGTTTCACCAAGCAGAAAGAAACGCAAGCAGTATGAAAAGACAAGGAAAGAAAGGACCACAAGCAATGCAGGTCAACTCAACTTTAGAAGAGGTAAATACTTTTCTTACCGGAGGGTGCGTGAATCGGTGAGGCGGTTGCCATGTGCGCTAGCCGGTCATGGCACAGCAAGGACTTTCCAAGCGGTGGCAGCCAGCTCTTCCCCACCCCTGCCAGGGGAGCGGGACGCCACTGCAAGAGCCCAAATCCAGACCTGACCCGGAGGCACAGTCTGGAAGGCTCTTGCTCTGCCCAGTGCCAGTTGGAGTCCGGACACTCCCCGGACTCTCCCCAGGGCCATCTGGGGCTGCCATGGACACTGCAGGCGGAAGATGGCCTGAGTCCCTGAAGCTTGATCATTTCCAAGGCCAGTAACTACAATGGTTCTCCCACACCTGGAAGCTAATGAGTAATGATCACTATTAAGGCTTATTTCAAATGTAAAAAAACCTTGAGATAATGTACTAAATTGTTCAGAAGGTTGTTTTCTTATTGGAATGCTACAGGATTTTCTTTAGCTTCATTGCCAGAGTTCTGCCTTCGTCCCAGTGCCAGTGAGGACGAGGGTGGAAGAATTTCCAGTGTTGCTGAGAACCCGACAGAGACTTAGGATCAAGCTAGCTGCCTGAAGAACTTACCTGGACTGTGAACTTACCTGGACTGTGATTTACCTGCACTGTGAGTTAATCTATTAAGACACTGCTTTACCTGGACTGAGACAACAAACTGTAATCTACAACAAATTGTAACTCTACAAAAATCTACAACAAATTATTGTAAAATCTACAACAAATTGTATCTTTGCAAAGGGTGTCATTGCTGGTATAATTTTTCCAAGGGCTTCTTGCATGGAGCCATCAATTGGCTTGGTATTGTGGCATTTTGTATCCTCCCCTTTTGCTTGTAGCAGATTATTTATGGTGTTTGTGTAAAAACCACTATGGTCGTTATTTAAATTAAACAAAAGGGGGAAATGTTAGAGTCTGTAAACAAGTCAAGATGGCGCCTGGCATTTTGCAGAGGGAGTGATTTGTGAAGTAACACCAGCGAGCAATTAAGTGTGGAGATTCCTTATTGGTTGACTGCTGTATCTAGTTTATGTTAATTAAGATAAGCTGTGTGGAATGTATATATACCCCTCCTGTCCTACAATAAAGGGCTACCACTCCTGCTGTATCAATGTATACAAGTTGCTCTTCACCCCCCGATTATTTTGCTGCAGCTGGACTGCGGCAGTGTAGCTTTGTGTACAGTGTTGAGAGAGTCTGCAGTAGTATATGGTAATGTATGGTAAAATAGAACTTCACCTTCACTCAGCCCTCATCGACTCTCCCAGAATATCTTCTACCCCTTGCAAACTCCACTAATGGTAAGTGTCCTACACAGGTATATCATTTTTTTTAATCTTGTAAATTGCATCTTTATTATACCTGTTCTATGTTTTGAAATAGAAACACTCATCACTGTGTTATAGTTACCCACATTATTCACTATAGAACCATGGTGTACAACTTGATAGCCTAGGAACAATGGGCGGTACATATAACCTGGGTATATATGGCAAGCTATACCATCTAGGTTTGTGTAAGTTCACTCTACAATGTTCACACAACTAAGAAATTACCTAATGATGCACCTCTCAGAATGTGTTTCTCTTCCTAAGGGATACATAGCTGTATGTTCATTTCCTAATATAATTGATTTCTTTCATCAGGGAAAAGGTTTTGTCATGAGGAAATGTGAGCCATAGGTCTCATTCTATTATCTTGAACTTGAACTGGAAACTAGAACCTAAGGACGACATCTCATCAGCCACCTTTTGGTGTAAATAAAATTTACCATTGTGTAGAGCTGGTTTTCCGCTCGAAAAGTTGAGTCACATACTTACTACAGAGGCTATATGGCCCAAAGTCAAAATATATGTGCTGCAATTTTAATTACAGATAAATGTTTGACAATATCTGGTCTGATGTTTGAATATCAATCTAGTACCCAAACTTTCCAGAATTTTAAAGTATAGAAAAGGTGAGTGCCAGTAAGAGAGGTAAACCCATATTATTTGAAGGTTTTTTTGACATGCTTTTGCTCTGTTAAACTATGGGAAATTACTTCCGTTGGCACTAGAGCTGTACCCTCAGAATTTTGAAGTAATTATAGCCCGTGGTTGAAAGAAATGGGCAAAATAATGCATTATTACCTTTAGAGATTGCAACTAAGGTTTCCAAGGGACTACTTTTGTACTTGAGATGCTACTGTTCATTGCAAGAGCTTTACTAAATATTAAAAAAGCCAGAGTTACTGCTCTCAAGACGTGTAAAATATATCCTTGGAACAAACTACTAAATTATGCAAACTGCCTGGGTTTTAAAGTGTGACCAGATAGGCTGTTAGAAAATTAACTCTCAACTAGTTTTCCAGTTGAAGGCAACTTATGCTTTTTAATCGCAAACCCACCACATCCCACTATATTTTGCATACAGAATAATGCATTCAATAATTTTGGCTTCAAAGGCTAATGTGGTCATGAAAATTCAATGTTTGTAGCCACTCAAACTAATTGTTCCATTGAAAATATAATGAAGAAGCCATAAAGGAATTTCATAGATTTTTCAAAGTGCTGGAGCAATAAATGATCCCTCATGGTTCCTGTTAGAAACATTATTTTCTGTGCTTCGCAGCACTTACCAACAGAATGAGAAATATTCAGAATGTATTTATGCATTAAAGGAATATGGACATTTCTGGCCAAGGCACAGATGTTGAGAATTAAAGTTCATTCCCAGGGATGAGTTTCAATATATGAATACAGAGAAGCTGATAAATGATTTAAAAAGGAGTTAACTGTAGAGTGTGAAATCTTTTTAAGAAACACATGAAGCTATTACAGTATTACCAGGTGACTTTCCAAATCTATTTTGAACTCAAAGAGATTATATTCATCTTTAAGGTATAAAATTATTAAACTTGTGCTTCCATTGTTTAGAAAGTAACAGATAGAGAACATTTACCAGTATGGTAAAGGATATAAAAACTGAGTTATTTATTTTAAAGTAAAAGGTTATTTTAATATAAATAATTTAATTTTGCAAAAGAAAAAGAGGAAGAATCTATAAGAAATTCCACAGTCTTTAGCAGAAGCTTTTGAAGATCTCTAAAACACCTGAGCTCATCTCTTCTTGCTTCTTCCTGCTAGACTTATGGATCTTAGCTTAATAGTAATAAATAATAATACTTTGATCAATTATGCAATGTCTCAATTAAGACCTATTATGTGCCAGGAATTATGAATGTGGATGAATTAAAAGATGAATACTGTAGCATCCCTGGCACAAAACTGCTTGGAGATTGGTGAGGATAATTCAGTTCCTGCCATATGGGAGCTATAGAGTTACTATTCACCCCTACCAGTCTCAGGGAGCCTGCAGAAGCTGGGGAGTGTCAGAACTGCTATTTAAATTCAAATGATTCCAGAGTATCTTTTTCTCCTGTGTATTATGAATATGTCAGTTGGTGATAACAAACTCATACATATTTGAAAGAATAATAAAGAAACTGTACTAAAATCATAAAATATTTTCAATGAAATGATGATGATTATAGGTGCTGTGAAGCTAAGGAAGGGTAGATATTGAAAAACGCATATTGCAGCATGTTTGTGGAGTGTGGCTTGATTAGGTATTATTTAGACATTCATAATAGATACTAAGAATTAATGGGTTAAATCTAAGTAGTAATAATTCTGAAATAAGCAATCAAAGAGTAATATGACACCTTCAGAGAATGAAAGAGAATTAGTCAAGAAGATAATATTAGTTTTCCTAATGCAGAAGAAGAGACAAAATAATATAAAATCACTAAATAATGTTATCCTGAGATTGTTATTTAAGTTAGCCATGGCTTACAAGATAAATTTTAATACTGATAAGAAGTGACAATAATTTTTGAAAATATATAACGTGCTCCATTTTAGATGAAAATTAACAGAATATCTTGAGCTTATTCAAAGTGCTTTACATTTTTTTTGTATTCTCATTAATAAATTCTCTGTCAGATTGGTTTCTCCTATGAGTAGTAATTAAAAAAAATACAGACACTTTGATTAAATGGTATTAACCACTGTACAATTGTCATGTCAATTCAAGCTACATTTTATAGTTTATGTACATATAGAAATAAAAAGCAAATTTATTGTTTAATACTTTAAATATTCATATGTGCATAATCATTCAAAATGTGCTAATATACCTGTATTGTGAATCATTTTATTGTATTCATAGCATTTTGTATACTTAGTATTGTAGAAGATCAATAGTTGTGAGTATAATAACCATTTTCTATACCTATTCCTTCTTAAAAATTATTTTATTAAGTTTTTTTGTGACCCTTATTGAAATGTGATTTTAATAGTAAAAGTTGGAGTTTGTAACCTGAGTATACTTATTATTTCATTTTTCTAGTTTAGTCTTAGTCATTTTTTTAACAAAAGAATGATGACAGCTTTCTTGAGAAAATCTAGACTTTGCCATGGATAATTTAAGAATTGCTCCATATTTCAAGGATATATTAAAAAAAAAACAGCTGTATGTTTGTGTATGCAGATGTGAAAAAGTTGTAATATCGAGCTATGACCCTCTGATGTAGAATTGACTTTAAGGCTGCATAGGACTGAGGTGGTTGTCATGGACCCTACATAGACCAAGTTGTGAAAAGCAAGGGAAGAATGAAGGTAAGATTAAATTAAGTGATACTTGATACGAATTTCAGATAATCATAAGGAAAGATACCTAAAGAGTAGTGAAAAGCTTGGGAACAAATACCTAATGTAAACCTGAAGGTTATCTTGAATAAAATGTAAAAAAGCATATTGCATGAGAAATTCTCTGATGAGTTCCACTCTTAAAAGACTATGCACGGCCTTTGCAGGGAGAGGTTCATACTATGGCCAGATTTATGGAAAAATAAAGGCATAAAGTCATAAATTCTGAATACAGAGTTACTTTACTCAGCTTTTGGAAAATGCTACAAAAATACTACTAGTCTTGAGGATCATCAAAACACTTGCTCTAACTAACCATATATGCTACTGGGGAATTCTGAGTGATCCTTATCATAGTGAGGCTCAAGCAGCTCCCTCAGAATAAACACCAAGGTAGCAGGAAAGGAG
Source organism: Marmota flaviventris (assembly GCF_047511675.1). Taxonomy (NCBI): domain Eukaryota; kingdom Metazoa; phylum Chordata; class Mammalia; order Rodentia; family Sciuridae; genus Marmota; species Marmota flaviventris. The sequence goes on along the minus strand of NC_092504.1, from coordinate 46,005,611 downwards.
CAACTGAGCTAATTGGTCATTAGGGATGCATATTTCTTATAATGTTCTGAAACTGAAGACTCTAATGGATAAACAAAGACACAAGGTCTCCAAATTGCAGCCCACTTTACCAAGCAGGAATAGCAATGACAGTCCTAAATGTGGGAGGTGGGAGATCAGAGGTGCGCAGTTTGGTAGTCAATGCCAAATTAGCAATACCAGATATAAACCCAACAATGAAAAAAAGTAATCTGTGGTAAGAAAGTTGGCCTCAAGTATTTCACTTTGGATCTGCAGCAGTGGAAAGCCTGGAGCAAGTTTTACCCCGCCAATGTCTGCCTCACTTTTGACAGTCAGGTGGCTTAATGAAGGGCCTTCCTGACAGTGTGATTTATAAGGACTTCTTATCAATTGTTTTTTATCTCTTTTTTTTTTGCATGAAAGTGATTTCTTTGTATGTAAAGGCCAAAAAAAGCAAAACCAAGTGTTGCATTGTAGGGTATACTAAATATCAAATCAAGATGGCAAATATGAAAAAGGACTCCAATCCAAGTAAAGATATGACCAACAAGAATCAAGTAATGGGTAAGAATTAGAAGTAAGAAATAAAAGAAGGTAAAAATGATAATATCCATAAGAAAAATATTAATAATGTTGATAACAAAGAATAGCACTTAACAACAATTCACTGCTTGTGCTCAGTGCTATCCTAAGCATTTTATATAGATTAAATCATTTAATACTCTAGATACAATGGGTTGGGCCTTGTTATTTCCATGTTCATTAAAGAAAAAGAGATGAAACTACAGTGAGGAAAAAATAATTTGTTCACATACAAAGAAATTGTGGAAGGACAGGATGCGAATTTGGTTTAGAGATATTTGCCATGGTTATGCTCATGAAGGTATACTGGGTTCATTTAAGAGGGAAACACCAACTTGTTTGGATTCAGTTTGTAAAGAAGCTTGAACTATATACTAAATGGCTTACATTTCATTTCAGTTTTTTTGTTCAAGTATCTCTACAACTTCTTTAAAAAAATAAACAATGGTCCAATGATTATAATTTCAAAAAAATGCCCTAGATAGTAGAAGGGTTCATAATTACTGCATTGTTGAATGTACTCATATGGGGTCTGGGAGACTGTCAAGGGGTTTTGGAGGAGACTTTCACAGTAGATGAAAAGTCTTCATTGTACTCTCCAAATCAGGTTTTAAGATTCATTTATTGTCTTCTGGAGACATAGATACTTCTCTAATAAATACATGGCCAATCACAACTTTTACAAATTCTGATCTATATTTTAATGGAGAATGCCATATGAGATTACACTTAAAACTCATAATGCAAACCATCTCTTTAGACACCTTCCCAGCTTTCAATATATTTTTACTTTGATTAAAGGGACTTTTGCATAATTAAAGTGAACTCTGATTTTGTGGGTGACTGTGTATATCTGGGTATGAGAAAGAGAGAAGTGAGATAAACTATATTGTGCTTTTTTAATTCTAATTCAGCCAGTCAAATTGTAATACAGCCAGCCATTACTCATGGTTAAAAAGTGTAAGTTGAAAATTACTTTCCATCTCCAATTGTCAAACAGGACTTGGTCTCTGTTTTCAAAAGTTGTCACTCACTGAGACAGAAACCAAAGTACAGAGAGCACAAATTTAATTTAGAGGGTGAAATATCTATTGAATGAGCAGCAGACTTGTAGGGAGGGAGCAGGGAATGGGAGTGCTAGATATTGAGTTTCATTTTAAATTTTCTATGCTCAAAGGGTAGAGAAGTAGATTTTTTTCCCATAGGTAGTTTTTAACTGTCCCACGGATAGTTAGAAAGATTTAGATGGCATTATAGATTTAGAATCCATTTATATACAAAGAAAGAATACAGGTTGAGATCCTGGGGAGGGACATGAGCTCTAGGGCATGGTGGGAAAAGCAATTAATCATAACTAGGGTCTGTTTGCAGCTGGAGAAGCAACAATGTGAATTCCTCCTTCTCAGAATCTTAAGAGTTTGAGGATACAGTTACTTGTCCCATGTCTGGCCATTGATTTATGGTATTTGAAGTCAAACAGACTCAGATTAAATACAGTTTTTACATTTCAAATATCTATATTTGATCACTAGTGTTTTTATCAATTATCAGTTAATCCAATAGCTCTTCTCTAACAGTTCCATCTTTTCTCTGAAACATTCCACACTGTCTGCTTTCCGCATGGAAGTTAACGGAATATTTTAGAAAGTAATGTAGTATTATTATTCATTGGCTTTAAAGGGATTAGGAGCTTGCCGTTCCACTCTTAATGAAGCCCAAAGTCATTACAGTGTACTAATGGGACATGGTGTACCTACTCATCCTCAACCCTTCTTCTGTACCTTCATGACATCTAGTCTCCTACTATTGTTTTTTCTCTCATACTATATTAGCCACACTGTAACTCTCTGCTGTTCCTGACACTATACACATATAATCCTGCCTCAGGGATTTTGCACTTTCTGTTTTCTAACATGAATATTGTTTCCCACATGTCTGCATTACTTTTGCCCCATTTCTATTTGGTATCTTCTCAAATTATATGCAAAAATCACAGCCCTATTAATCACGTTTTAAAACATTTCTGTGCTTAATTTGTCTTGATGCTATTATTCCTTGGTACAGAACACATTTACTTGCTTATGCATTATATTTTTTCTTCCACAAGAATGTAAACTCCCTTAGAGCTTTGATTTTATTTCATTTATTCCTGAATTATCTCCTGTGTCTAGTAGAGATCATATAAACACACAGTAAACATTTATCCAACAGGTAATAATAACTGATGTTGATATAATGTTTAGTGTGTGTCTGGAACTGTTCTAAAAGCTGTACATGTGTCATCTGATTTCATCCTCACAAGGTAGGCTGTGTTTAGGTTTGTGACATCGTTACTCCTGATGAGGACACTAATGCATAAGAAGGTAAAGAGGTGTGATTGAAAACATGTAACTAGTAAGAAGATGATCCAGGTCTGTAGTTAAATTTCAAACTCAGCTCCAGATTTAAAACTCGTAACCAGGGCAGTAGGGTAGATGGATGGATGACATTTCCAAAAACAGCTATATAACATGATATGTGTGTATCCCATCTTTAAATGTCTGTTCCTTGGGTGTAAAGTGTGAATGCTTATAAATAATGCTATTGTAAATGTTAGCTATTACAATTATGATCAGTTGATACATACTAGTATTATTAGTACAATGATATCAAGATTTTCATCTTTAAAAAATATATATTAAAATGCCTGGCACAGTGGCACATGCCTATAATTATAGTGATTTTTCAAGCCAAATCAGGAAAATAGCAAGTTCTAAGCCAGCCTCAGAAACTTAGCAAGACCTGTCTAACAATGAGAACGATAAAAGGGATAGAGGAATGTATATTAGTAACTAACATGCACATACACACACACACACATACACAAATAGTATTAGAGAAAATGAATCACAAATTTTCTCTTTGATACAAACAGCATGGATTAAGATCATAAATCCATCATTTCAAGGTTACTATCCAGGCTCCAGTATGGTATATGATAGAGTTTGGGTCTGGAAATCTCTCACTTAAACTCTAGGGATGCCTGCATGTCCTACTTTAGCTATTGTCTTTGAGAGCAGTGAATTTTATGTTGTGTTATCTAAAGTCCAAATCCCTCTATGATGTACAGACCTGGTTTGTTTCTTAGTGGTTTTCACCTGGTCTAGCAGTTTATTTTGCTTGGCTTGGCTAGCTGACCAGAGGGACATAGGTAGATCCCACGGGAACTTCTGTCTGGAGCTGTCCTACAGTCAGGACTCAAGACACAGATCTTGTTGGTTTTATCCAGATTCTAAGCATATATGTGTGTACATAAGGACATTCAGGCAATTGTGCAAGATGTCTCTCACATCCCTAGTGCTTGCCTGAACTCTGTTTCATTCTGTATTGTAAATCTATACCTTTCAGTAAAAGCCTTACATGAGTATGTTCTGTAGAATTTGATGAGTCCTTTAAAGATTCAGATTTATGTCATCTTTGTTTATGTACAAATATGTGATGCTGAACAAGCTAAATTGTCTGTCTGGGACTCAACTTCCCCTATCTACACACATGAAAATTATGAGGATCAAACTTGATTTCCTATATACATCAGTGTGTTTGAATACATATATCTCTATATATCTACATATAGATATGTATGTTTGTATACATATCTCTTGCTCTCTCTCTCTCTACACACACACACACACACACACACACACACACACATTTCCCAGAAAAACAATGTGATGCTTAGTTAGGAATAATATTAATTACAGTTTTTATATATTTTGATTATTTAAAAAAATTTACACAATGATTTAACCATATATAGAGAATAAATATCATTCAAGATCACATTTGTAGTCTAATCTTAACACTTCATTCATTTGAATGTAATCAGCTGATTGTATATTTTTGGTGAAACTGAAAACCATGGCAACACCTCACATATGCATGACAGCAATTGTGGGCTCATCCACAACAAAGTATCACATTACCAGGAGAAATGGAGAATGTGGAAACATAACCAATTGTGAAAATGTCAATTGAGGACTGATTTTCTTTGGATTTAATCTCTTTTTTTTAATGCAATAAAATTAGTATTTGTAAAATAAGATGCTGAGTTTTTTTAAAATGCTATTCACTATAGTTCTGACCTAGTCAGTTAACAGTTTTGACCTATGAGAATAGTGTAACCTCTCTGTGTCTCAACTCATTCATCTATAAATATAGAGAAAATAATATTGATGATTTTATAAATTACAAAGATAATTCCATGAGATAAATTTTGTAATACATTAAATACTAAATACATAATTAAAATTAGCAATGAGAACTTCAACAAACAATATAATTTTTAAATGATGATTTTATTGAAGTTATGCATTTGCTTGTTTTTAAAAGAAATCTAGCAACAAAGCAGCCATTAAATACCCGTTTTTTAATGTTTTGAAGTGTTTGTTATGGGACAGACAGTCTGCTAGACGGTGGGAATATACTGGTGTAAAATAAAGTCACAGTCCCTCCTAGGAGAACTAACAGTAAATCAATAACTTGAAGTGTGGTTAAGTATTATAATAGGGGAGATGCCATACAGCAGGAACCTGTTTTCAAAACACATATAAAATGTCTAAGGACTTTGGGAAATAGGCCCAGAGAAAACATATTTTATTTGATACCTGAAGGATAAGTAGAAGTTAATCATGTGAATTGCAGTGTTCAAAGCATGTATCAATACCCAGACACTTAATTCAGATCTGTTCATTTCTCTTAATGGGAGGTTAGAATGACTAGAGAGCAGCAGCTCATTGCTTCTAGCAGTTAGACTGCCTGGTTTGACTGACTGACCAGAGGGCCATACAAAGATTTCACTGAAACTTCTGCCTTAAACTAATAATTTCAACCAGAAACCAGTTGATAGTGTCTAATTCTAATAAATCAATGATTAGATTTTAAATCACTAAAAGATATAAATATATCTTTTTATCTTTTCCTTTAGATTAAAATAACTTACATTATAAATCACTTTAAAATAGTTCTAGCTGCAACAAATTTTCTTAGCTTATTTTTTTTTTTTCATTTGCTAATGCCTTTATACTACCTTTGTTTCTTAGATATTTACACTGAATATAGATTAATGGATTGACTCTAGTTTTATTTTGGCATGTTGATAATGAGCTGGCCCTAATCTCCATCACCTGGGGTTAGGCCCCAAGTTTCTTAATAGGACACCTGTAGCACCGGACTTAAAACCAAGAATTAACAAATGGGATGAATTCAAACTAAAAAGTTTTTTCTCAGCAAGAGAAATAATATGTGAGGTGAATAGGGAGCTTACATCCTGGGAACAGATATTTACCCCTCACACATCAGATAGAGCTCTAATATCTAGGGTATACAAAGAACTCAAAAGCTAAACAACAAAAAAACAAATAACCCAATCAACAAATGGGCCAAGGACCTGAACAGACACTTCTCAGAAGAGGATACATAATCAATCAACAAATACATGAAAAAGTGCTCACCATCTCTAGCAATCAGAGAAATGCAAATTAAAACTACTCTAAGATACCATCTCACTCTAGTAAGAATGGCAGCTATTATGAAGTCAAACAACAAGTGCTGGCGAGGATGCAGGGAAAAAGGTACACTCATACATTGCTGGTGAGACTACAAATTGGTGCAGCCAATTTGGAAAGCAGTATGGAGATTCCTTGGAAAGCTGGGAATGGAACCACAATTTGACCCAGCTGTTCCTTTTCTCCGACTATACCCAAAAGATCTAAAAACAGCATACTGCAGGGACACAGCCATGCCAATGTTTATAGCTGCACAATTCACAATAGCTAGACTGTGGAACCAATCTAGATGCCATTCAATGGATGAATGGATAAAAAAAGCTTCCTTCAAATGGCCAAAGCCCTGCTCTGGCACCAAAACTCACTTAATCCCAAGTCTTCTGCCTTGTACACTCTAATCCTTGAATCTATTAACTGATTCACCCAAATGCTCTGAGGAGCTCTGGACTTACAAACACAAGGTAAATCTGAGATTAACAGGCAAGTCTAGTTTCTAAGAGGACAATAGTGAGTGGATCACTCCCTCTGCTTGGTTTAGTTTTTCTTTCACAGGATTTTCTGAGAAAGATCTTCCAGAATATTAGGTTGTCAGCATACTAATTTGAAAGCATACAAATTGTTTATGTAGACAGAGGTCATGCCTTAAGACAAAGAAAAAAATAAAAGTGGTTTTTGATTGTTTTTCTCAATGAGATCAAGATTGGTGTTTCTAGCTGTGGCAATCTAATTATTCCAGCACCATTCTCCTTCTCCCCTTTGAAAAGCCTACTGTTTTTCTATTGAATTATCGTTGCAGAAGAGCAACTGCCATATAAAATGAGTCTATTTATGGTTCCTTTTTTCTGTTCCAGTGATCTATGGACTTATCTGTTCATCAATAATGCTGTATTTATTAATTTGTAGTGTCAATTAATAGATATGTGCTCTTTTTAATATTGTTTTTGCTCTTCTAATTAGTTTCTCCACAGAAACTTTTGACCTACCTTCTTAACTGACCAAATTATGCTATTCATATATATGAATATAACACATTGTTATATATAAAATGTCTAGTAAAATCTCAGGTGTGATTCAATGCAATAATTTTCAGAGATGAAATGATCAGATTACAAAAGGTAGGACCTAATCAGTGGATTAATCCACTAATATGGATTACCTGGGTGGAAACTGTAGGCAAGTGAGGTGTTACTGGAAAAAGTCAGTCACTGGATATGTGCCTTTGGGGTTTACATTTTGTCCCTGGTAAGTAGATATACCCCCCACCCATGTGTGTGTGTGTGTGTGTGTGTGTGTGTGTGTGTGTGACCCCTGTGTGTTTGTGTGTGTGTGTGTGTGTGTGTGTGTGTGTCTTTCTCTGCTTCCTGGTTGCGACCTCCTGAGCTGGTTTTCTCTGCCATGCCCCACTGCCTCAGAATTCTGACTCACCCCAGGCCTAGGTCCATGGTATTCCCTAGCTTACTGTTGACTAAACTTCTGAAACTGGGTCCAAAATAAATATTTATTCCTTTGGTGGCGAGGAAAAAGTTGACTAAAACACCCAGTGAGGAATGGAGATATAGCTCAGTTGGAAGAGTGTTTGCCTCAAATGCGTAAGGCGCTTCATCCTCTCCTTCTCCCTCCCAAATCCCACTCCCCCCCACACACAAGGAATTCCACCATAATGTACATCTATAAAGCATCAATTACAAGAATCAATGAATAAATAGTAGGAATAGCAGTAGATTAGAGGAAGGGAAACAGGGAGATGGAGAAGGAATGAGGAAATACTGGGGACTAAAATGTGGTGAGCCGTTCCTATAGACCGTGGCCGCCATTAGAAGATGGCGCCGGCTTCCACTGTGGCCTGTGATAAACAACTCCTTTTATGGAGAGATTGGCATGCAATCCCTTACCACCCTATGAGAAAGATCCACGTGGCAGCTTGGGATTGGTATGCGGGAGGCTTTATTAGGCTGTGCTTGGGCGCTCGGCGGGGGGTCACTAGAAGATGATACTTGAATCAAGGCCTGAATAAACTGCTGAAAGAAGAATCCTGTGTCGTGTTTCCCTTGCTGGCGAGGGGTCGCGACACTAAAATGCAGCAAATTATGTCCATGCAATTGTAATTATGTCAAAGTCAACCCTACTATGATGAGTAATTATAATGCACTAACCTAAACATGCAAGAAGAAAAAAGAATTTGGTATCTTGTTGCAGTTGTATTTTATCTATGGTTCAATTAAGGAGGAAATAACTTGTCAATATTATTAGACAGTGTGACCCATAAACAAAAAGTACTGTTCCATTTTACTTTGTTCCCTTTAAATTTCCTAAATAAATGTTGAGGAATGTTTATACTTTCAGTTAAATAATACTGTGTATGTAACTAATGTACATAACCATTTCTGCAACTTTATTGCATTTTACTTTTTTATTGACAAGTCTTATTTATTAGTACAACAAAAAGTAATGGTTCTATAAATTAATCTTAAGTCTGGCAAATTTGATAATTTTAATTATTAGTTCTAATGGTTTCCTGTGGAATTCTTGGAGTTTTCTATATAAACAATTGTCATGAATGAATAATAACAGTTTTCTTTCCTTTTTAAACCTTCATGCTTTTTAATTTTTTTCTTATCATATTACACTATATAGGAATTCAGTATTGCCTTTCAGATAAGGAGCCCCTAATGCAACATGGCGGCAGGCAAGTTGCCAGTGGTCGGATGACAAGTTGTTTTGAAAATTTTCTAATTGGTCCTCCCGTCTTCTGTGATGGTGGACAGCTCGTGCCCCCCATGAATCTTATGCAGTGTGGACGTGCATGCACCATAGGTGATGATCTGACCTTTACTATGATTGGCCCCAGGAGCTTCCTGGTTTAAGATAACTGACTCTCACTTTCTATATAAGCTAGAACCAGCTTGTAGTAAAGTGCTTCATCTTTGTCACTGCTATCTGTGTGTGTGCATTTTAATCTCTGACAGCGAACCTTGGCCTTTCAAGTATAATAGTAAGGAACATTATGAAAGCTATAGTTAGACCATGCTCTTAATATTAGAGAACACATTCAATATGTCATCACAAAGTGTAATGTGTGTTGCATATTTTTCAAGGATATTCTTTGTCAGATTAAGGAATCATACTTTCATGGTAGCTATTTTTTTTCCTTTTAATAATAAATGAATGTCAAACTTTGTCAAATTCATTTCTGAACAATTGAAATTCAGTTGTTTTTCTCTTCAATCTATGGTTATATAGCTATACTGATTGATTTTTAGATGTTGAACAATTTTAACTTTCTCTGACCATCATATATTGCAGTTTTTTTCTCCTAGTGCTCTATTCTCAGTACAGTCTTGCCAAGGTGCAGGTTAAGGTTGGTGTTTTTACCTGGCTTTAGTTTGTTGATATTTTGTTGATTTTTGCATTTATAATCATGAAGGATGCTATTGTATAATTTTATTGCAGTTCCTTTGTTTAATTTTAAATCAGGATATTTTTTACCTTGAAAATCAGTTGGGATATTTCTCCTCCTCTTCCATTTACATAAAGAGATAATGTAAAATTGTGTTATTTATTTCATAAATAACAATTGGAAATAAACAGTGATGTTATCTAGACCTTGGCCTTTCTTTGTTGGAGAGTTTTAAAATATATTCAGTTCTTTAACACTTGGACAATCCAGCTTATCTTTTTCTTCTTGAGTGAACGTTGATACTCTCTGTAATTCAGGATTCATTTCATCTTCATTATCAAGTGTATTGACATAATTTGTTTTTTATTTTTCTTAAAATTCTCTATTGGAAAAGAAAAAATATATGTAAAGGATGTCATGAAATTGGAAGGAGACCATTAGGGTGGAGGAAGAGAATCAGGTGGAGGAAGGAGGGAAAGGGAAGGAAAAGCTTGGGGAAGTGAAATTAATCAAATTATATCCTGTGCATATGTAAATATGCCACAACAAAACCCATTATTTGGTATAATTAATATGAACCAATAAAAATAAGCTGCAAAAAAAATCTTACACTTAGTGATATATATCAGTCATAGTCACTGGTTGTAGTCTCTTTGTGCAATTAATAAAAGTGGTACAATAGGTACAGAGGTGCAGTGGGATGTGAGGAACAACTTTTTATGTTCTATAACACAAGATGAGGCCAGATTACCCCTTCCAAAGCCATTCTGATGAAAGGATTTTCTCCATTAATAATTCCCTCTTCCCCAGGAGAGTCAAATTCTGTTTTGTTACTCTGGTGGATCTTATGAGAAAAAGGGTTTTCTCCCTTAAGTAGGATCTTTCTCATTTTACTGAAACCAGATGCTGAGTTCAGGAATGTTTCTTCCTGTTGCTCCAAGTTTACGAGGTGTTTTCTTTCCAACTTTCTGCCACTCACGACTGAACTTTACCTATGCTCTGACCTCAGCAGAGTTTGCTGCTTTTATCTCAGTAGCTAAGGCTTTTCTCTAAGTATGTCCAGTGTCTCCGAACAGAGGTAGAATTTTAAATATAACCAAGAGCAGTAGTAAATCCTGTTCTACAGATACCTAGTGTCAGAGTTCTCTATGGACTGGCACTAACCCCACTCTTTCTTTTAAGCTCCAGAATGTGATCTGTGAAAAAGAGCCTTAAATTCAATGTGAGATCTTCATTTTCAGTGGAGCTCCACAGAATCCTATGCTATCATTTTAGACTGCTTATGCCTTTTCTGCAACTTTTGAAAACTTTAGCTGATTTCTCTTATACATTTGAATGACAGCCAGACCTTCCTTCACTGATCTGATAAACAGGAGCCAGGCTATAGCACTGCTCCTCTCCTTAGAGGGGGTTTTTCACTCCTTCAGATTTGTAGTTCTTCAGGCATTTCTAATTTATCCAGAAAGTTAGTCTTTTCAAATCTACAATTTGAGAAGAGAGGGGGTTTCTAATTTCTTTTAAAAGTTGTGTTAAATGTGGCTAAAATTATTTTGTCATCTGTATAGTTTGAATAGTATTAAAACAAAAATATATGATTTTGACTTTTCAATTTTTCTAGAGTTTTAATAATACAATTAAAGGCACAGATCTGTGTTTCCAAAAAAAGTTACTGTGAGATAGATTTTATTAATCCTTTTTGAAGAAAGCATTTCCAATCATGATAATTTTTCCATTGTGTGGAGCCCCAGTCACCACAAGATCCTGCCTGTGTTTTCCCTCATTAGTCAATCCCCATCCCCCAGGAGAACTAAACAATATACCAGATTAGAAATTCAGGACAAATAAACTGGATATATATAGCCAAGCTCTGCTCAGAGATGTCCTTTTTTCCCAGAATCTGCTTGGCAATAGGAACCATAGATTATCCTCTATTTTTCCATGGTAGAGATGTAACTTTTTCAGACTAGTTACAAGTTGACCACTTTTTAGGCTCTATATTATTGGTAATTGGGTGTATATAATTCTCTAAATTCAAGGTTATTTAAGAGGTGTAATTTTTATTTCCTACTATGTTTTCCAATACAATTTCTATCAATAATAATGATCAAGTAGAGTTTTAACAATAATTATTTCTTGTGTCATCTGAATTCCAAATTTAAACTTTGGAATATGCAGTACTTTGAATTTTATAGTGATCCCCAGTGGCCACAGTTGAGTGACTACATGTTTATAAAAGCGGGGATGTAACCAAAGATATTTGTTATATTTTGAATGTGTGGTGCTCCCCCAAAGCTCACTTAGAGGCTGATGCAGCTAGGGTCCCTGGAGGACTGACTACTGCTCAAGATGGCAGCAGACCTCAGCGTCAACCATGTGGTTCTGGATCAGCAGGAATGGAGGATTCTAGAGTTAAGGGAGCATGGAAGCTTCCACCAAGATTTAAAAGGAAGGCCTGGGAGGCCAGGAAAAGTGCAGCAGGTTCAAAGATGCTGTCGGCATCCCCTGAGAGGGAGATGTGAAGAGGAAGACAAAGCTGCAGTGTAGACACCACAATTAAGAAAAACCAGTAACATGGGTCATCATGCTAGAAAAGCTGTAGGAATTGAGCAGAGATAAGCAATCAGAAAGTCTTCTTGGGCTGTAACCAATAAGGCCACAGAGGTGATGCTACACAAGCCCTTTGAAGAGAATATCATCATGCAATGTACTCCAGATGTCAGACACAGAACTACAGGACTTTGTTTGCCCAGAAGGATTTCAGTCTTGCTTTCGTCCTATCCCTTCTTTCTATGCCTCTATTTTTTTTTTAATGGAAATATTTATTCTGTACAGTATGTATTGGATACTTGTAAATTGCTTTTAATTTTATAGGAGTCCACAGTGCAACATTGCTTTGAGCCTCAGAAAGATTTTGGACTTGAACTTTGAGCAATCTCAGAACTGTTAAGACCATGGGGACTCTTGGGAATAGACTAAATGTAGTTTGCATTGTCAGATGAGTTGAGCTTTTTGGGGCCAGTAATATTATAGTTTGTCAGATGAGTCTGAGGTTTTTGGGGCCAGTAATATTATAGTTTGGAAGTGAGATGTCCCCCAAAAGTTCACATGTGAGATAATGCAAGAGGATTCAGAGGAGAAATGATTGGGTTGTGAAAGTCTTAACTCAATCAGTGAATTGATTCCCTGATAGGGATTAACTAAGAGTCATAACTGAAGTGGTAGGGTGTAGCCTGAGGAGTTGCAAATTGGGGGTGTAGATTTGAGGTATATGTTTGTAACTGGCAAGTGGAGACAGATCACCATGTGAGCTGCTTCCCTTTGCCACACTCTTCCTCCATGATGTTCTGCCTCACCTCAAGCCCCAAGAATGGATCTTCCTATCCATGAAATGAGACCTCTGAAACCATGAGCCCCTGAGTAAATTTTTCCTCCCCCCAAATTGTTATGGTCATATATTTTAGTCAAAGGAGCGAAAAAAATGGACTAAAATGGTACTTGAACCTTACAGAAGGTGTGTAGTTCCTTAGAAATGTAAAAAACAAATGCAGGATGGTGAATGGGGCTATGTGAGCACAAACACAAAACAAAGAGACATGAGTAGCTGTGGTGGGGGCTGAAAGAACATCTTAAAATGTTATGACCTTGCAGGGCCCTTAGTATAGAAGCACAAGTGAAGGCAGGATTCAATGACATAAAAAGTAGAAGTCCTGAGAGGCTTCTCCAATGCTGGCTCTATAGGTGGCCAAGAGAGCAATCACAGTCTGAAAGACACTCACAGGCTCAGTGTTAGTTTGTAGGTTGTTGTTGGTTTGCAATGCAGGTGCAGAATTTCCTAGGAATATTTGGCTAAAGCAAAGATTTTTATTATGCGGAAAAGGATATTTCTAGTCTTCTTAAGCATTTGTGTGCAGAACAATTTGTAATGCAGTTAAAACACAAGGCATCTGAATTTGCTTGTGATATAGAGCACAGGGGAATTTCTGGCTTTAAATTGTTAGAGCTAGGCTTATGTAGACATGACTAAATACACTGAATCAAATTCCAGTCTGCATTCAGGGCCATAGAGGATTTTGTGGAGGGATATAGAAACTTGTCCATGAGCACAAAAAATTTAAAAAAAAAAAAAACATGCAGGAAATTTTACTGAGTTCATTTTAAGGTGAGAGAATTATAAAAAGTGAATATGCAGACACTGCCTGTGCCCAGAGGTAACATTACTGATCAATATACAGAAATAAAAATAGAGGATAAAATGTATCATGAGCAGCATGCAACCAAAGATGGGTTCATACCAGTCCTCCATATCTTGTCTTCCTCCATTTCTTAATGTAGCAGAGGCCTGAGTAACCTGTATAGCAGCCTAATTTCAGAAATCTACCATATTTTAGTAATCTGACCTAGCTAAAATCAATATGGGGATCTCACCAGAATGCAGATTCTATAATATGGGTGGCTTCTAAATGCAACAAAATTAAATTATTTGGAGTTTTTTTCTAGTTGAACATTAATGAGTTTATTATGAATTTCAGATAAATGCATTATATTACCTGGAAGTCCAAATTCTGGAATTCCTGGTCTATTAGTCAGTGTTCTCTAGATGAATTGAACCAACAGGATATGTATACATATGATTATAAAATGGATATTTCTTAGATTGGCTTATATTATGAGAAACTTGATAGTACCATGATGGCTGTCTGTAAACTGGAGAGAGGTAGGAACCAGTAACTGCTGATTTCAAGAAGTTTGCATCTGTTTTATCTTTTTTCTTCTTCCGCCTTTTGTTCCGTTTACAACTACAGTCTATTGGAATGTGCTGCTGACATTCAGGACAGGTCTCCACACCCCAGTTTGCTGTCCCACTTATCAATCATTTCTTGAAAAAGCCTCATAGACACACCTAAAAGTGTATTAATTTTAGCCATTTTGTAATCCAGTCAAATTTACAGACCAGATTAAACATCATCTGTTTTAGTCAGTTTTTTCTCTGCTGTGAGTAAAAGACCCTGGCAAGAACAATTCTAGAGAAGAAAAAGTTTATTTGCGGGTACATGGTTTCAAAGACTGTACATAGATAGCTCTATTCCTCAGGGTTTGAAGTGAGGCAAAACATCATGGTAGCAGAGTGTGGTGGATGGAAACAGTTCGCATGTAATCAGAAATCAGAGAGAATCCACTCACCAGATAGATGATATATACTCCCAAATCACAGCCCAATCCCACCTCACCCAGATACACTGTACCTGCCTTCTGTTACCAATCAGTTAACCCATTAGAGGATTAAGGTCTCCTAACCCAAGTTGCCTATAAACCTTTTTTGAATTTTCTCACATGAACTTTTGGAGGACACCTCACATTTAAATCATAACAACATCATACCGGGGTTCCAGCTAAATGACAGAGAGACTTCTGTACATGCTCCTTCACCTAAACACTGTTAAAATTCTGTCTTTTATACTACTAAACCCTGAGTCTTGGTACAATTGTTATGGGGATCAGAGTGAATTTGTTTCTTAAATTGTGATGATAATTTGTTTATTATTAATCTTTTAATCGATATTTGGATTGCCTGTAGTTTTGAACTATGCACTATTGAAAGCAGATAACTAACACAGAGGGATCTTAAAATGGGAAAAAGACAAACAGAAAGACAACACATCACATTATTCCATTCATTCTAAATTGTCGAAAGTCAAAACTATGATGGTAGGAGGGAATTTAATGGTTTCCAAGGTGCAGAAGTGACCAAATATGAAGTTAAATATATAGTGAGCAATATTAATTAAATATATAATGTTTAGTAATGAAATATGAATAAACCTATAAATATTCCTCAGAATCTATCTATAGATTTTGAAAATGTGCTGAACTCATTATTGTTACTTTTGAATATGCACACTTAGGATTTCTCTTTATTACCCTGAGTATTTTTCCCATGGTTTTTCACATTTCTTCATTATTTTTGTTTAATTTCTGCCAACGTCAACTTTATTTTTTCTTGCAGTTTATGTAGTTTTCTTTAGTCTTCACGGTTTTCTTACTTTAGACTGATATATGCCTCCTTAGCACATTTATATCTTTTTTTTTTTTGTCTGTTTGAACTGTCAGCGGAGACAAGTACATTTTTTCCTGCCTTTTTCTTATATTTCATGAATTTTATTTTGTTTTGTTTTGTGTATTTTGATGCTATTGATTTTTACTTTGTATTTTATTTATTTTGGTGATTAACATTGTGGCAACTGGTTTCCTGTTTACATTTTTCTCTATATATCTCGCTCATTGTTTTACATTTAAGCTTTTAAAATCACTTGGTTTTAGAGGTGTTTATTTGTAAAAAAAAATTGTTGATTTCTTGAACTTTACATAAATGTAAATAATTTTATAATTCATATCATGAAATTACTTCACAGATATTGATATGACATTTTATTTTGGCTTCACTTCTCTCATATTATTTGCTATTTAATAACATGTGCTTCTTCTATATTTGTTTTATATTTTCTTCTGGTAATCTGAAAATTTTGGAGTGTCTTTCTTTCTACTCACAGGATTTTCTTTGTACTTTTATACCGACCCTCAATTTCTGTTTCTTGATTTAACAACCTCAGAAATAAAGCAAAGGATACTGACTTCCATTATAAACAAAAAAGTAATAAATTACATATTACTTCTCCTACCACTTTTCTCCATTCACTGTTTTCATGTTTTTATAAATTTTGCATTAGATAATGAATTTTTCACTAGTTACTAACACATATAATTATCATAACTAAATTTACATAGCACTGTTTATAACTAGATTCAGTGCCCCTCCAGGATGTTGTACTACTATGTTCTGATATTTTAGTTCTTTCTTCTGTACATTTTTCAGGTCTCTAGAGCATTATATGAAATAGACTTTGTTCAGAAGCCTTATGTGAACAATACACTTATGCAGAGAGATATAAAGACTTTTTCCCCTTAAAACTATTTAGATATTCATTTTTAAACATTTTGTGAATGTGTAAATATATTTATTAATATTATATTGATTCCATTTCCTTTGAGAAATGTTTTCAGAAGCTGAGTACCCAGCAGTGAGTAAGCAGCCCAGACTACATATCTTAGAAATCTTTAACTGCATTGGGAATATAATAAACAATCACATAAATACACAAAATACACATCTGAATGTTGAGTGTACTATAACAGGGATACAAAGGCTGTACTTTGGAATTGTGATCAAAACATATATTGGCAGCCAGCAGTCTGAAATCAGGAAGGAGAGACCTAAGCATACTATACAGCAATTGAAAAGACTTAGGCTGAAGAAAAAAATACCCTTTGCTTCCACTGGGAATAACAGGGAAGCCACTATTGGGTGGGACAAATTAAGTGATGGAGAAGTATAAAAGATTGGGTAGCTTGAATTTTCATCTACATATCATATAAACCACTCTTATGTTCTGAAAAGGAGAGCTGAGTCTAATCAATGCTTCTAAAACTTTCTGTAGTTGTCTTAGAAATACACTTTGGAGTAACTCATTATTTCCAAGAAGCTAAAATTAGTTTGCTAATAATTTTTTAAAGGTAAATGCTATCTTTCTGGATTGATTAATTACCTGACAAATATTTATTGATTGCTTTTTCCTATGCACAGTGTTTGTGCCTCCATGCATTTTTCTAATGAAGATTATATCTTTAAGGTTCAGTTCAATTGAATCAATGAAATGTTTTCATATTGGTCAATACATTTGTCAACAATTGCATAAAAATGTCATGAAAGTGATCACCTAGAAACTCAATGATTTAAAACGATTATTTCATTCTGGTGGATCACTTAGGGGATGGGTTGATAAAGGCCATGTTCAGTTGGTCATGATGCTAAGCTGCTGTTTGGGACCATGTCTTTCCTATATATGCATTATCCTCTCTGGAGCACTGAATGCGCTGGGGATTGGAAAGATGTGACTGAGAGTAACAGACAGTAGGACACTAGAGATCTTTTGGGGGATGGAAGAATCTCAGCAGAAATGATAAGAAGAATGGGTGCCTGAGGTCTACATTTATAGGTTGCACCTTGCCTTTTTCTCACACTTATCTATGGTCAAAGCAAGTCACAAGATCAAGCTCATCATCAGTGGGGCAGAGAAGTGTATTTCACTTCAAGTGCAAAGAACTACAATCATATGAACCAAATGGTGAACACAAAGAAGAATGGAAATTTGGAATTAATATTTCAAATTGCTACTATAAAATTTCTTTCACTTTTGGTTGAAAGAAAGGGAAACTATTTTTTATTAAAGATAAATATTTTATTGAAGAGGTTCCTGTTTCATTTCTTTCACTCTTCCAGGTAAACCAGAGGATAAATCTTTGAACTCTCCCCTGTCTACTTTAGCTAGTGTGTTCTTTTTAAGGCCGGCTTTCTTTGCCTTTTTCTTTCACAGTATGTGCTATTTTCTTAAGGCTGTTGTCCATAGAATGTATTTGTCTTTTTACAATCTCAATTGTCTCTTCCTTGCTTCATTTCTACTTAATGGTATTCAATTGTGTCATTTTTGTTAATTTGTCCTCTTACTTTGCCTGGTGCAATTGTCATTATATTTTTTTCCCACAGTTGCTGGTTTGTTTGTGTGTGTGTGTGTGTGTGTGTGTGTTTAACAGTATGAATATAAATCTGTAACAAATTTTTCCAATTTTTATTTATTTATTTTTTTTATGTTATCTATATTTTATTTTGAATTGCTACATTTTAGGTGAACGTGTTCATTTACATATATGTTTGTTTTTGCTTGTGTCTGGATGAGTTCAACTATATCCTCATCTAACTTTCAATATGAAACATTGATAAAATTCATAATCCTCCAATAAGTCCTTCTTCTTTCCTGAATTTCCAGTCTCTTCAAATCTCATAACAAATTGTAAACTTATATTAAAGTATCCTTAACTTAAATTTTAATGGAACTGTCCCACTGTACATATTAGATTGATCACCTAATTGTAATCAGTAGTTTACACCTAATGATAGTTTTTTAATATTATTATACATTACTGCTATAAATGAATACATTTCTCACTTACAGAATTTTGTTGTTGGTGTTATTTTAGAGAAGTGACCTGGAATTGTTAAATACCTATTTGGAAACGTTAACTTTTAGCTTAAATATCAGTGAATTACTTGACTACATCTATAAAGTAGGCATGAATGACCAATAATAACTTATACTTGAAGAAAATTTTCAATTTGTGTACTTTTAAAAATTTAATTGCCATCAAATTCTAAGTACATGTCATACATTAATGACTTATGTTAATATTTTGTAATAGATAACTATAGAGGGAGGTAATGTACTTGCTGACGTTATATGTTTCCTTTTTGTAAAGTCTAAATATCTCCTAAATTCTTAACTCAGAGCATTTCACATCTTTACTTGTCTAGTCCAAATCCATAAATTTCTTTTTGTTAGTCATTGCTGCTGTAAGCAATGAACTGAGGACACTGAATCTTAAAGATTTCACCACACAATGTCACCTATTAGCATCATGTTAAAAAAATAAACATTATCTTTGGGCTATAATGGTAATCAAGTTTTATTAAAAATTGTAAAGTATTAAATTCTGTGAAAAGCAGAAATGGCACTGATGGAAGCCAGAACATGATGCTGTCAACCACTCATAAAAAAAATGTTTACAAAATTCAAATGCTTCAGCAAACCCATCTGTGAGATGGACTGAACACTGACACAGGCAAAGCAAACTCACAGCCACACTACCAGCAGACATGGCTCCTGATCCTCCAGAAATGTCCATCCTAGGTCTCCATCAGCCCTCCTACATCCTTGACAAATGTTACTAAAGTAATCAATTGCAGAAATCCTCCCAATTCTCAGTAGCATGCAATAAAGAAGTTGCTCCCACATTAACCCTCTGAGAACTTCCAGCACAAGTTCAAATCCTTGTAGAAACCCCAAAGCCTTTCCAAATCTCCTCCATCTCCATGTGATGCCCTACACAGGCTCTACGTTGTTCATGCTCCTGCTGTAGCAAGCCCAATAAATGTTATCTATTATTTATTTCACTATTATTTGTTAGTGTTGTTGCTCACTGATGTGTTTCTTGTATTCCATTAGCGTGATTTAACAATGATCTGTCAAAAGTTAAGTGATTTTTATGATATTGTTCATAATTCTATTTTCACAGAGAAATGGAAGAGTTACCCACAGCAAAGATTTTCACATCACAATCTAAACACCTTTGTCTGGCCATTAGTGCAGTTTATACATACTTACATTTTCCTGTCCTTTTTCTTCTTGTCTTCTTCCTTCCAAGTGCAAGATAATTTTGCATTTCTATATCCCTTCTGAAGTTAGATACATCTCTTTCATTTGCCATGGTCAATGAAATATGAAGAGGATTCTGAACATAAAATTAAATTAATTATTTGTACGTTGCCATCTTCCTCCACATATCTAGCTGATTGTCAATGCACAGATTGACATGGATACTCTTTCACTCCACAGCCCTGAGGGACTATATGAGAAGAGGTGCTTTGCCTCTCCAGACCACACTAGATATGTAAAAACTAAAAGTAAAGTGCTAATGTGTTTAACCCACTGAGAATTTTATATATTTGATACTACAACATCACCTAACTCAACCTGATACATACAATGAACAATTGAATTTGTAAATTATTTTTGTAGCAATGTTATAAAATTCCTAGACATTTCAGAAATAAAAGTTTATAATCAAACTATTTTTTTATATCAGTGGTCAGTCCCTTTATTTATTTTGAGAATTCTTCCTAATTGTTCACAAATGTGTGTATTTGTCAAATTTTAGCTGCTTTTAAATGCACTTAGTTTAAACATTTTTCGAGCTACTTCAGTCATATTTTCTAAAAACTCATGAAGTTCTTTTAATAATTAAACCTGCCAAATAACAAAAAAATGCTAATAAAGAAGAATAAATAGCCATGCAAGTTGGTTCACACTTGTAATTCCAAAGGCTTGGGAGGCTGAGGCAGGAGGATTGTAAGTTCAAAGCCAACCTTAGCAATTTTGAGAGGCCCTAAGCAACTTTCAGAGGACCTTTCTCAAAATATAAAAAAAGAGCTGGGGATGTGGCTCAGTGATTGAGTGCCCCTGAGTTTAAACCATCAACCCCTGGTACTAAATAAATAGATAAATAAATAAATGTTTGTTTCATATTTCTATTTATTACATTATTTACTTATATATTTAGCCTATATATTCATTTATATTTGCTTATGTCTTTGCTTATTTAGTTTGAATCACTATATGTCTTTCCTTATATTTTGTTGCACATACATATAAATTATGGCATTAATACTTGAATTAATTGATTGATTTAGCAATTTATCAGTACAGAGTATGCAGTTTTATTTAGAATCATCAGAAATGCAATAGCAAAAGATGATGTGTGAGAAAATATCTGAAGAGAATGACTGAGCAAACCATAATGAAAAGTTAGAATTTAGTTCTGAGTGATTTAAAAAGCCATTTAGAGGGTTTTGAGAAGTAGAGATGATGTAATCAGACTTATTTATGTCTATCACTAACATAGTAGTTGCTCAGTATGAACAATTTGAACATATTTATAAAATACATTTATTAATACAAAATATTAAAAATATCCGTTTGGACAGTTAACCTGAACATTTGACCTGTTTTTTTTTCATTAAGTTATATCCTTAGGTAATTCATAATTTAATCAACAACCAAGACTTTTTGGAAAGTTTAAATATTTGAAAAGATATCCTCATTTTAATTATTAACTGTGCTTGGCTTACTCACTAATATCTATTGCATTAATAAAGTAATTCATCAAAAAACATGAAGTTGCTCCACATTACTCCATATTTTTTTAATTTGAAATCATATTATATTTTTAATTGTATTATAAGAATGGAAAGTAGTCATTTGCATAAAGTTTGTGCTTCTATTTTAATTTTTATATTTTTTAAATAAAATCATAACTCAATGATGTTAAATAAAGCCGAAGTGAGAATAAATACCACCAACCTGCATTATATGGGTGTTACACTTTGGAGAAAAATGTCGATCAATCAGGCAAGAATGCTATGAGAAGCCACAGACAGAGAACTCTAATTTTAGAAAACATAAATAAAAAAGTAGTATTTGGAGGGTGAATTTTGAAAAAAAAATCTATATATCTATATCTATATCTATCAGAGAAAGATGAAAATGGACCAAGCAGACATAGGTGGAAAAGAATTTTAAGCAGAAAAAATATCACATACTCTCAAAGAAGAGCCTGCCTAGAGTATTGGAGAATCTCCCTGAAGGTCAATATGTTAGATGTGTGGGGGAAAGAGAGGTTACAGCTAGACTTTGGATGTATGGTCATGATTAGAAAATTAATGGGTGCAAGTCATGTGGGAACTCATAAGGTATTGGATATTACTACAGATAAAACCTGTTAGTGGTTTAGTTTGAAGATTGGCATGCCCTGTCTTGTGCCTAGACAGGATCACTGTGGCTGCTTTGTAAAGAGTAGACAGAAAGGAGCCAGGGGAAAGTGACAGAGCAGCTTGGAAGCAGAGGCACTAATCCAGGAGGGAGATAAAGATGGATTGGCTATCATATCAGAGTATCTAAGATTAAACAAATAAATGACTAGCTTTGACAACTGAATCATAAATAGGACTTTGATTGATATCATTTCAAATTTTTCTTCTCCATTCTGAACAACAGCTGACAGACTATTTGAAACCAAAGCCAATATTTCAGAAATTGCATGCTGGTGATCTAAAGGACAGATTTAGTCTGAAGATTTATTTTGTTTGGTAGGCAACTGTTTTGAGACAACATTTAAAAATTGGAAGAATTCATGTAAAATATGGTATTTCAGATGATCTGGAAATGTCATTCATTCTGGCAACATTAGGAACAACATTCACAAAAGGAGCTTGGTTTGAACATGTCTAGTTTAAGCAAGGCCATGAACTTTCCAGTTTCTCACAATCCCTTCCAGATCTTATCATGAAGTTAAACTGAATTACAATATCAATTTTTCTCTTAATTTTTATACTATGTAAATATTCCATTATATAAACCGCACTCTCAAAAGTGACAAATAGAAGATAGAAAGAAAAGTAGACTTCCCCCATTTTATGTTTTCTTGATTTGCAGTTTACCTTAGTCTCTTTAGTGTTTCTATAAATGAATACCTGGGACTGGTAATTTATAATGAATAGAAATGTATTGACTCATTGTTCTGGATTCTGGGAATTCATTATCAAAATGTTGGCATCTTCTGAAAGCCTTTTTGCTCAATAATCATAGAATGGAAGACAAGAAAGTGAGAGACAAAAGCCACAACTGAAAGTCCTTTTTAATAGAAGCTTCATGTCCTAACACCCTCTAAAAATCCCCAATCCCCATACCATTAAACAAGTAATTAAATTTCAACATGTGCTTTGGAACAGACAAGTATTCAAACTACAGCATGGATTATTTGAGCTTTTTTAAATAATTCTTAAAGGTGTTTTATAAAATTTGATTATCTTGAATGTAAAAATAATGCACATTCAGTTGAGTTATACATTGATATTTGGATCAAAACCAAAATAATTCTATTACCATAAAGGTTACATTTAAGCATGCTTTTCTTTAAATGTTTAACTAGAAATGAGAAAAATTATTAAATATTTGGAGGTCTTTTCTCTTTTCTAGAACTATTACAATCTCTAACTTTACCTACTCTTCACTTAATCATTTAATGTTTTTCAATTCAAATTTTTGTTTTTTTTATTTTGAAGTAGAAATGTCTACTTTGTTATTTTAACTATTATAACCCTATGAAATTATCTCTAGACAATAATAGCTGTGTGTGTGTTTAATGAATTTTCCCATTCTTTTAATGAGTTAAAAACTGTGATGAGCTATATGTTTTATAAATATAGGGTATTTTAAAATTAGTTTTCAGTTTATAATGGACAAAAAGGCATCATGGTTACAGCACACTTAGGAGGCAGAAAATTGGTATTGACATGACTGGAGCATGGGAAGGGATGGTCTGTCATTCACAGCATCATGGCCAAGGCATTGTGTACAGAGTCCTTACTTTCAAATGAGATAGATATGAATTCAGATCCCAAAACTATCCCTGTAGAGACAATCTAGTATGAAGAGCTTGTACTCTCTGTGCCCATTTTTCCTCATTTATAAAATAATAATAGTACCTATCGCAATGTCCTATGTGGTTTGAATAAAATATTAATGGTTCATTCGGTTCTTTCATTAGTTTCTTATTTCATACATTCTATTAGTACAACATTTAAATGTTATTTTAGATTCTTCTATTACACTTTTTTAGACAATTGATAATAATTTCAAATTCCGTTTAGTGGTCCTTGATAGAATACCCCCCCCAAAAAAAAAGAATAACTAAGTTTGGTAGAATGTTTACTTTTGACCACAAACATCTAGACATGTATTTAAAACTTTACATTACAAAAAAGCAATTAAATAATTATCATTGAAGGATTGATTTTCTTTTTTGCCTGACACACTAGTAAGTTGTGGATTCAGTATCTAAAAACTCAAACTTATAAATATAGATCATGGATAAAGACATAAATTCTTTGGGGCTCTTTTATATGCTTCTGGATAGAGTGAGTATTTAAACTAAACCCGTGTGGTTCAGACATAGAGCAATTCCAGATTGTTTATATCACAAATTGTGTGGATAACAGCAAAAGACTTTCAAGATTCAGGTTATAAAACAAGATCTATAATACAAATTCTCTACAAAAGCCAGGGCCCAAATGGTCTTGATTTGTATTTTACTATGAAACACTGGGAAAATTATTTTCTCTATTGACCAAGTTTTCCAAAGTGGAACAGTGTTTATTTTAAAATAGTCTCTTTAATATAATTGGTGATATATAAAATAAGATAAACTATTAAATAGATTTACTAAGATCAGTTAGAGCTTGGTTTTTAGAAATCATGGTAAATGTTACTACTCAAGAACAGAAAATACAAAGGATGTTAATAGTGCTGTGGGTTGAACTGTGTCCCCAAAAACTTCATGTTAAGTTTTAAACCCAAAAATTCAGAAGGTGAAAAAAATAGTTTTCTAATAATTATGATAATTAGTTAAGATGAGGTTATTTTGGAATAGACAGGACTTCTAATCCAATAACTAGTGTCCTTATTAAAAAAGAAAATTTAGATACAAATATGCACACACATTCAAGTGAAGGTAAAGGAGAGATCAACATGTCACAACAGAAGAACACCATAGATTGCCAACCATTCACCAACAGCTGTAAAGAGGCATGGAGTAGGCTTTTCTGCAGAGCCTTCAGAAGAAACCAACCCTGCCAACCTGTTCATCTTTTAAGTCACCAGGACTGTGACATGATACATTTCTGTTGTTTAATTTACCCACTTAGTGTTAATGGAAGCCCTAGAAAAGTATTTTATACATGGTAAATAGTAGTAATCTCTAAATAAATGATCAGGAATTTTAAGTTTTTTATTAATTTCATTATTTCTAAACTATGTAACTAAAAAGTACATTTTAATGATTTTTATAATAAAATTACACATATAATTTTGTAAAATATAATGCATGCATACATATATTTCACATTTAGAAAATGAACATGAGAGCACACTGATTATAACTTACACAGGACCATCATATGCAATACTATTTGAAAGTACTTATATATAAAACTAAAAGTAACAAAAAAAACACACAAAAACAGGCCATATACATGTGATATGAACTAAAGTAAGTTGCGATGATAATATTGAGACTGAGCCTATATCCGTGAAGAACATTAGGAAGTAAGAGATTCAACAAAGGATGAGGGTTCAAATCTCAAAATACTCACAGTCATAACTCAAAGTAGCATCCAATAAAGCAAAATATAACAGAATCATTTCTTGAAATACATTAAGTTAAAGATGGACCTCTTTGGAGTTCTTAGCTTTCAGAAAATGTGTGATTAAGAGAGGGAGAAACCAGGTTTTCTAGCACATAATCAGTGAAATCCACATGGATTTTATGCTACTAATGACTATTCAAAAATTAGATGACTCAAAGCTATTATATGAATAGCAGAGGTAGAAAACAATGAAATTGATATATGAAAGGAGATTTGTGTCATATTTTCATTTACACCAGTTATCTTTTTAACTCTGTCACCTAACATGTAACATTAGTCAATGGAGCTGTAAACGAATTGCATTGCTTCAAAGGCATTACATGTAACTTAAGTCCCACAAGGGCAAATGCCATTTTGTCATCGCAAGTGTGTTAATAAAAGAAAAATATAAAAACTTTATGGACATGAAATCATGGTATTGGCCATATTGGCTATGGATTTGGCAATTTAATGTGTAATTTGATAAAACTTTATGGACTTTTGTTTAAGTGAATTGCTTCAATCATTATGTAAACAATTAACATTCTTTTACTTTTTCTAAATTTGATTATTTAATAAATGATTGAAACCATTCTTCTTCAAGTTATGGATAACTATGCATTTTAACTCATCCCACATTTAACAAATTCTCACAGTTCCTATTTTGGGTTTGCACAATTTAATCTTAAAATATTGCACAGTTCTCTTCATAGGAGTTGTTGTGAAGCATCCTTGAAGCTTTTTGGAAGGGTCTCTTGAGGCTTTTAAAAGCTCTGTTTTGTTTATTTTCTTCTTTGGAGAACCTCCAGCTAACAGTTGACAGCACAGCTTTCTATACTGGCATTGGCTATTTTGAAGGAAATCAATATTGTAAAGGTTACATTAGTTGGCCCTCATTTTAACGTTACTTTAAAGCAAAGAAAGGAACCAAGAAATAGGGTTTAAGATTGAGGTCTCCTGACCAAATGTCCTGCAAGAAAATCAAAAGTTGTGTTCAGTCTCACCAACCAAAGACTTCAATGTGAAATGCAACAAACAAGACTAAAATTTTCTTGTTCCAAAACCAACTTAGACATCCCTCTCACAATTCTTGGCACAGCTGCTAAACTGGACAAAATCATATTATAAACAATGCAACTAATTATGAAATTAAATGATAGTAATTACTAAAAAAATAATTTGGTAAGTAGTCACCATGGAAGGCAGAAATGAAGGTGACAAAACAAGATGAGAAGAGAATATTTTTTTTAATTCTTAAAAAAATCTTAATTAAAATAGTGATGCCCCTGTTAACAGTCTTCATTTCCTCAATATTAAAAAAATTCCTTCAAATGTACAGTGCAATAACATTTTCCTGACCTTCTCAAAAAAGACATCTGAGCCAGGAGAGCTTGAAGACCCTAGATAGTCTTCTTTTTTGTTTTGTAACATGTATGCACAGAAGCTAAAACATCCATCCTAATTGGAACCTTGCATTTTAAGGCAGTACTTTGCAGCCCATTCTCACACTTTGTTCCTAATGGTTGCACTATGCATGCAAGACTCAAGCCTGCATATTGTTTTCTTTTGCATATTACTTTCAGCTCACATTCACTAAGAGGGAACAAATGCTTGTAAAAGAAATGAGAACACAAAGCACCAATCAACTGCCCTTTCCATCTGCTAGAGTCTGATTACTTATTAATTCAGTGGCCAAGGCTGACTGGTCTGTAACTCAGAAAGTCCTCTTGTGTTGTTTCTATGCTAGTCAATGCTCAGGGTTCAGATTACTTCTTTATTGCATCAACATTAAGCAAAGTGTTGCCAGTTATTTTATTTGTTTTTACCTCCTCATTACCCACAAATCTCCAAGATTAGAAAGCAGAATGCCTTATTACACATTATATCACTGGAACATACCCTCTCCCCAAAGGGAACATTCGCTGCTGTTGCAGTGCATCCTCAGGGCTCCAAAGTGTTATGCTAAGGCTCTATTTTGTGTATGATATAGAAAGACAAGCAGAAGCTGAAGAGGATTATTAGCTACTGATTCTTCAGATTTTTTTTCTTATTTCATAAATATATGCAGAGGAAAATAAAGATTCTTCCCATTTGGAAAAAAAGTGTATACTGCACTAAAACATTAGTTCAGCATCAGAAACTATCAGTGGATATTAATCAGCCAGAGTGAGTTTAATGTTAGATTTAAATAGACTCATTTAGCTAGAATTTTAATATCACTACAAGAATAATAAATCATCTGTTATCTTTAATGACAGGGAAATGTGGTATTATAGTTAATCAAATATTTGGATTAATGCTATTGTGCATATCATTTTTTAAAAATCTAAATACTGCATATTAAGAATGTTGTTAAAATTTGTGCTGAATGGAATTTAATAGATATTAAATCAGATAGCATCAAGGTGTTCACATTATCATTTTAAATAAATGCTGAAATTCTAGTTAATAAAGGTCCGATAACTATCATACTGGATGAAAGAGAAGTAAAGAAAATTACTACCTCTTTTTTGTGCTAAGCACTTAAATTTCACAGCCTTGGTTTCATCAGCCATTTTCTTAAGGAATGAAAAGAAACAGTTTATTTATTCACTCATTCATCAAATATTTATTGAACACCAATAACGGGGCAGTCAGTTGGAAAAGGACTATAAATACAACAAAAGACAAAACACACTCATATCCCTCAAGAAGCAGAAAGTCAAATGGGCAATTAAAACAGGTAAATATGTTGCTTACCATGTGAAGTAACCCTCTCACAGTCCATCAATGTCATTGAACAATTCATGGGACCCATAAAAGTGGAAGCTGAAGAGCAGTTCAGGCATTCTGTGCAGCAAGGACAAAGGACCAGTACTAAAAGAAAAAAAATCAAAGAAAAAATAAACTTTTAGGATTAGATGGAATTCAGATCCCATGAAGGTATTACTATATATTACAAAATTGTTTAATCATGTTCATTATAAATATGATAGATATAATTAGGAAAAAATTTGTTGAATGACATTGAATAAATATGATACCATGGACATTCTGGAAATAATGATATGTTTCAGTCCTTATTGCAGCCAAAAAAGTAAGTTGCCTTTTATAACTCTTGCAAGTTCTTTCTCTGGTGGTACATATGGATAAAGAGGAGATGGCTCTGTCTCTGATCTCAGACTATAATTGCTTAATAGCTTTATAAAGTTACCAACTAGTAATGAGAAATTTCCAAGAGGACTGAAGCACAATTCAAAGTATTTATTACAAATTTAGACTGAATGTATGTAAGAAACTATGAGGAAAACTTTCCACTCTTAAAATTGAAGGAAAGATATTGAATTGTGAACTTAAGGGTCTATAGATATCACTGGGCCTACTGTATACTTTCATTTACTTATTATTCATATATATATATATATATTACATACATATCTTTATATATAAATATGTTACATATATTGATAAGCATATATTGTAAATTATATATAATTATTGCTATATATAAAATAATATAACATATATAATATATTCATTTACATAATTCACATACATATATTTCCATATTTACACATATTGTTTCAGTCCTTATGATGCATGGATATATATATATATATATATATATATATATATATATATATATTCACATATCACTATATATATCATTAATTAAATTATATTTTTACAGATATTAGGACTTTCAATGAGCTAGGTAATTGTGTACTTACTGGGCACACTGCGAAATCTTGAGCAACAAAGGCTATCTCAGCCTTTATAAATATTACACTTCATAGGAATAGAAGGTTTTACAATGGTCTCAGTGCATAGTCATTTAAAATGGTGAAATATTTTCAACTTGGGTTTACTCAGCAATTTTAAGGGTTGCATGCAAGATTATGGAGGGGAGACTTGTAGAAAACCCAATAAAGAGAAGTTATTTGAAATATAGCCTCAATGAATATTTTTGTTTGTTTGTGGTCATGCAGGTTTAACCTTCAGCATGTCTATACAGTTTGGAATGAGGGGAGTTCATTTAAAAGTGAGAAGTCTTAAGTTTTCCTTCACACTGGAAAATGATAGTAATGGTCTGTCCCACTGAGCCTCATGGAGCTCCCAGACTGTCACTAGGTAGCCCTTCTACCTCTAAACATGGGCAAGTGAAGGAATACTATTATGAGGGGGAGGCCACAATTACAAAATTTATTTGATATGTTTCCATCTTTTTTTCTAAAGTCGTGTGTATTTTATTTTCTGTTTTAGTTTATAGTTTTAAAATTATAAGACCCAATACAGGAAAATCAGTTTCAATCTGTGACTTTATGGGCAGGTAGCAGGTTGTATGCACAGAATTCTATAGATAAAAATGCCACAGGCAGGAAAGTAGTACTGAATTAATAGTTGTTTAAGCAAATAGTTGTAGTTGAAAATAAGCCCTGAGAAACAGGACCATTTCTTGAGAATCTCAGAAATTCTCTTGCCTCTCAACTATTATCTGTTGGTTTAATGCTGTTTTCTAAACTATTGCTGGTGCCCAAGGAAGTAATAAAACTAAAGTCCTGAAACTTACCGAAAATGGAAAGAAAAAAAAATGAATCCTCCTTAATAACAAGCTTAGACTCAAAAATATTGTACACACAGAACACTTTGTGCTTTCTGTATATCCAATGGTTTTTGTGTTATGTGTTATATAATAGAAGAGAATGATATAATGACATTGACAATTTTTAAATTTAATCCTTTTTGTGGAAATGCATTTTCTAAGAAGCTTTTGTGGTGGTGTTGTTGTTGCAAGAAAAAGCCTACTGCTGTTAAAATGGTTTAAATAATTTGAAAATGTGTTTATTCTTTTAGTACTGACAATTTTTTTCTTAAGTATTTAATTTTATATTGACAAAAATTTTCTTGGGATTTTGGTGCTATCCTTGTAATTCCTTTCTTCTACTGAAGAAAAATACTATCAGTCTAACATCTACGTTTTTTATATGATCTGTCTTATGCATTTAACTTTTTTTTAAGCCTTGTCTTTGTTTCTGATATTCTGTAGTTATGAATTTCCTCATATTACTTGGGATATACTCTCCTATAGAAAATATGATTTATAGCTTTCTTTAACATTGGAAAATTCTCACCATACATTTGAATATGGTTTCCCCTTGTTTTATTATTTTTTGGAACTTAAATTAAGCATATGATACAATTTCTCACTTTACTGAATTGGCTTTCTTAATTTCAAATATGTTTTCTTTAGGATATAACACATGTTTAGATTAATCCACTAAGTGCTGTGCACATATTCCTAGTATGGTTTTTAAACTATCCTCTAAGATTGCTTCACCTTATTTTTATTTTAATGCCAATATTTCATTACTAAAAGTTATAACTAATTTACTTATAAATCTCAAGATGTAATGATTGTCTATTTTATTTTTTTACTTATTTGTTCTAGTCAGTTATACATGACATCAGAATGCTCTTCGATTCGTCATATACAAATGGACCACAATTTTTCACTTCTCTGGTTGTACACAAATTAGGGTCGCACCATTCGTGCAAATATTCATGAAAAAATGGTAATGATGTCTGTCTCATTTCACCATCTTTCCTATTACCATACCCTCCCTTACCTCCCTCCCCTTTGGTCCATGAAAAGTTCCTTCACTCATCCCATGACCCCACCACAATCCCACTTCCCCTTTGTGTAGTAGTAACCACTTATCAGAGAAAACATTCAGTCTTTGTTTTTTGGGGGATTGGCTTACTTTGCTTAACATGATGTTCTCTAACTCTGTTTATTTGCCTGCAAATGCCATAATTTCTTTCTCTTTTAATTCTGAGTAATATATAGCATTCATATATTGAGGGGCATCTAGGTTGGTTCCACATTATGGCTATTGTGAATTGTGCTGCTATAAACACAGATGTGGCTGTGTCCCTGTAGTATGCTGTTTTTAAATCCTTTGGGTATAGACTAAAGAGTGGGATAGCTGGGTCAAATGGTGGTTCCATTCTAAGTTTTCTAAGGAATCTCCATACTGCTTTCCAGATTCGTTCACCAATTTGCAGTCCCAGCAGCGATGTATGAGTGTGCATTTCTCCCCACATCCTTCCCAACACTCATTGTTGCTTATCTTTTTGATAACTGCCATTCTGAATGGAGTGAGATGAAATCTTAGAGTAGTTTTGATTTGCATTTCTATAATTGCTGGAAATGTTGAACAATTTTTTTCCTATATTTGTTTATTGATTGTATATCTTCTTCTCTTGGTGTCTGTTCAGCTTCTTGGCCATTTATTGGTTGTGTATTTTTTTTTTTGGTGTTTAGTTTTTTTCAGTTCTTTATATATCCTGGAGATCAGTGCTCTATCTGACATGCTTGTGGCAAAAATTTCCTCCCAAGATGTAAGCTCTCTCTCCACCTCATTGATTCTTGTGTTTGTTTGTTTGTTTTGCTAAGAAGCAGCTCTGTAGTTTGAATCCATCCCATATATTTTTCTTATTTAACATTTTTTTCTATACTTTTTTAATACTTAGAGCACAGTAACTTTTTAATGTTTTTTTTTAACTTTCTCCAATTTTGAAGTACTTGAGATATAAATTATTTATTTGGTTCCCTAACTCAACCTTACTGTGGGTAATATTCTCATTGAACTTGTTACTAAGGCATTACTGCAAATTCAAATTTATCAGTTCATATTCTACATGAATTAGATGAAGTCTATGTTGCAAGAATTATTTTAACAAAAGTTTATTATCCTAAACAAAATTACATTAATTGTGTATTCATTCACCTGGGATACCTATGTTCCTGGAATTCAGAAATAAAAATATCCATTTTGGCTTCTAATTTTAATTGCACACTGATTTTACTCCTCATTTGCTTATTTTTGGTTAATATCCTTATGTCTTATAAGTTTAAAAAATGTTTTTAAAATATGTATACTTCATTATGTCCAGTATTTATACAACTATCTATACTACTACACTTCCAGGGTGGTGTTCAAGCAAACTGATGATTTTTTCTTCTCGGAATGTTTTGTTTAATATTTCCAATGTATTGAAGTATGTTAAACAGAATTTCTAATTTCACAGTAAAGTTATATATACTTAAAACTTCATTAATATTAAATTGACCATTGAATTTTGATTAAAAGGAATGAGAAAATCAACATAAGCCTTTAAATATTGACATTTGTGGACTAGTTGTAATGCTGCATTGATAATTTTACAGAGTTGCAAGTATTTTCATAGGTATATGCATGAGAAATGAGCTATCTTTTTAGAAAATTTTTATAGAAATTTGTTCATTTAGAGAATGAAATCTACACTGAGGTCAATACAATGCCATATTATGAATATGTGCCAAAATGCTTCTCAAATGAATACATTGTAACAAATGTATAATATAGAAAAATGGAGATTAACATTAAATTAAAAGATGAAAACATGGCAGCAATTGGCACAATACTTTTAATTACTGAGTACCAAAAAAATTGAAAGGATTTCAACCTGGTACCTTAGATTAATGAGACACAGACAGAAAAACCCATACTGTGCACATCTCTATAACTTACATATAAAACTCATATTTCATCTACCCTATTAGAAAGACAATTAAAAAAGAAACTTTTTTCAGGCATATGTATACGTCTATGAAGTAAGCAATATAAAAGAAATATATTTGAAATATATTTTCACATGGCACTTCTTTTGAATTAATTTCAAGTAGACTTTTTTAAAATTAACCTCTCATTACTATCACAAATACTGCTGGATTCTCCTCAGTATTTTATTCATGAATGTATAACATTTTGAACCCATGTTTTACAAAATATTCTTAAATACAATGCAAACACATTATGAGTAGAAAACATGTAAGACATACTAATTCACTTTATTTACAAATAAAACATTGTTATAGAAATAACTCAACATCAATAAATAAATACCCTATCCTAAGTACAAAATTAATTCATAAATGATATTTAGGTATAAGTGAACTTGAGTAGACAAATGTTCATGTATTTATAAATAGCCATCCTAAGTTAGAGTATCACTGAGAACTTATCCTAAATGAATTACATATATAGAGATATTCTTGAAGTCCATGATTAGAAAATAAAATACCATATTAAGTTCTGTCAAAACCTGAATTTATATTCAAAATTAAATACCATCATATCAGACAGAAAATTATAAGATTTCACTGTTTCTGAACAGGGGATTCAGCGAGATAGCTCTTCAGGATATGAAGGTGCCCATCCATCCCACAACAAATGAGTGCCATTCCCCAATAATCATGACAAGTACAGGAAATTCAGTCCCCTTCCCAAACCTCTAGAGAAGCCACACCACTCCATGTTAACATTAAATAGAGGGTTATTTGGCAAAGTTTTCAAATTGATGTAATTCATAAGTTTTTTTCTCTTGAATTATCTGGTCACATATTTTTCCCAAATATATTATAATGGTCTTCCTCTATAAGTTATCCTCAGACAATGTACAATTGTTTATCCACAATGTTATCCTTTCCATTGAATACTAACATTTGATGAGGCAATTTATTTTGAACATGAAATATTTATCATATCAGCATGCATAATTTTCTCAAATTTCAAGATGTTACTACTGTCATTGTTTTGTTTGGCCCTTAACAAATGTTCTTTTTTTTATATTACTCAGTTCTTTAAGGTATAAATATTAGAAAGATTGTTCTATAGTTGCAATACATTAATTCTGGTCTACAAATTAGTTATCACATTTTTATATTTTAATTTGATTTTTACTTTCTAGGTCTTGTGTATTGTGTGAGTTAAAGAAAAAATTATTCATAACATGTTATTAAAACAGCTTGGAAGAAATGAAATAAAATACTCTGATAATATTATGGGCTAAATAATAGATTTCTAGTTAACACTTTATTTTTTATTGTGTTTGGACACTGCTATATCACTAGTAAGAGAATGTACAAATTTTCTAAAAAAAAATATTTAAAAGTATTCCATTTTACCCAATGACAACTTTTTTCCCTGAGGCAGGGAGGGATGGTGGTGGTGGTGGTGGAAAATTAGCATCTAATAATGATAACATTACAAGGAATTTATCACTTTACATGTAAGAGAAACAAAATAACTGTTAAAAATTATCTCACTCCAGTCAGAATGGCATGGCAGCTATTATTAAGACAAACAACAATAAGTGTAGGTGTGGATGTGGAGAAAAAGGTACACTCATACATTACTGGTGGGACTGCAAATTGGTGCAGCCAATATGGAAACCAATATGGAGATTCCTTGGAAAACTGGGAATGGAACCACCATTTGACCCAGCTATCCCTCTCCTTGGTCTATACCCAAAGGACTTAAAAACAGCATACTACAGGGACACAGCCACATCAGTGTTTATAGCAGCACAGTTCACAATAGCTAAACTGTGGAGCCAACCTAGATGCCCTTCAGTGGATGAATGGATAAAAAAAAATGTGGCATATATACACAATGGACTTTTACTCAGCAATAAAAGAGAATAAAATCATGGCCTTTGCAGGTAAATGGATGGCATTGGTGAAGATAATTCTAAGTGAAGGTAGCCAATCCCCCCATCCCCCAAAAAAAACAAATGCCAAATATTTTCTCTGATATAAGGAGGTTGACTCATAGTAGGGTTGGGAGGGGGAGCATGGGAAAAATAAATGAATTCTAGATAGGGAAGAGGGGTGAAAAGGAAAGAGAGGGGGCAGGGGATTAGCAAGGTTGGTGGAATGTGATAGATATCATTATCCAAAGCAAAAGCATGAAGATACGAATTGGGTGTCAACATACTTTATATACAGAGATATGAAAAATTGTGGTATATATGGACAAAAAGAATTGTAATGCATTCTGCTGTTTTTCTAATCAATAAAAAAGAGGAAAAAAAGAAAAAAGAAAAAAAATTACAACATGGTTAATGTATACAGATAATGCTTGTATATGTAACTCAGAACAAGTCAGTCACTTACAGAACAGACTCTTTAGTTATTTTATATAATATATGCATATACTGTTTAGTAATTTAACTCCATTTCAAATCCATAAATATTGAGTGTACAGTAATTAGTTCAATGTAAATAATTGAATCTGAGATAGTAATCTTGACCAACATGTACATTTTTTAACACAGAAAATTAAAGTTTTTGTAAACAGAGTGTGATGAGCCATATATGCTGATAATTCTTGCTTTGAATTGTCTCATTTAACTTTCTCACTTCTATGTTGTAATAGGCCATAAGGAAAATGATGAAATTAGTCTTAAATATAGCTTCCCAGTGTTTAAGATTTTACTCAGCATTGCAACTTACACAGCCCTATTTAAAATCATCCTCACTCTTTCTTCTAGTAATAATATTTGGATAAATATTTTATTAATAGCCTTTTAGACACATGAAATATGGCATAGGAAGGCAACAATATTCTGCTCAAAAATGAAGTAAAGTAACTTAAAAGCATTATAAAAATTGTATCAGAGAAGATAAGAGGAAGAGAGAGAGAACATGGTTTGTTTCCCTTATGTACTTGAAGAGAGTTTCAACTAATTTAGCATTTCATAGTGACCTGAGGATATATATTGGCAGATGGAAATGCAACCTGAAGTTCATATTGAATTAGATGATTTTGTTCATAACTACTTTCCGGTTTTACAGATTTTTGGCTAGTAATATATGTGAGTCATGCAAATATTGCAACCTCTATTATTTCTAAGAGATTTTTATAAGAAAATCAGTGCCCTCTAAAAGGATAGTTTGTTCCTCATGTAAAATGTAGGAATGAAAAATCTAGAATTCTGTTTTATAAATATATTGAAGTGGAATGTCCAGAAAAAAATGAACATACAGTATAAAGAATATGAGTACTTTCCCCTTTATTGGAATCAAACTATATTGTGAATATGTTGAGTTATGATATGCATTAATTAGAAAAACTCAAAATACAGCATGATATTGAATATGTTCATGAAAAGGGAACCTCTTTAGATTTATATTTTATTTTAATTTTAACTTTTTTGGGGGAGTGGAGGTCCCAGCTATTGAACTCAGGGGCACTCAACCACTGAGCCATATCCCCAGCCCTGTATTGTATTTTATTTAGAGACAGGTCTCACTGAATTGCTTAACTCCTCACCATCACTGAGGCTGGCTTTGAACTTGCTATCCTCTTGCCTTAGCCTCCCAAACTGCTAGGATTATAGGCTTATGCCACCATGCCTGGGTAATTTTAACTTTTTAAAAAGCACTATTTTCATTGCAGGAATTATGCTGTAACACAGTAAGAAGGAGTCTTGATCCTTGTTACGGTTTGGATGTGAAGGGTCTTCCAAAAGCTCATGTGTGATATAAGGTGAGAGGGTTCAGAGTGGAAAGGATTGATTTGTGAAAACTTTAACCCAATCAGTGAATTAATCACTTTATGGGATTAATTGAGTGGTAATTGAAGGTAGATATGTTGTGGCAGGATGAGGTGGGGCATTGGGAATATGGCTTTTGGGTATATTTTGTATCTGGCCAGTGGAGTCTTTCTCTCTCTTTCTTGGCTTTCTGATCATCATGTCAGCCATATCCCTCCACCTCACTCTTCCATCCTGATATCCTGCCTCACCTTAAGCCCCAAGGAATGAATCCTGCGGTCCATGGACTAAGACCTCTGAAACTGTGAGCCCCCAAATAAAATCTTCTCTACAATTGTGCTGGTTGAGTCTTTTAGTCACAGTGGCAAAAAAGCTGACTACAATCCTGGAGAAACTGACTCTACCTTGAAAAATTAAGGAAATTAATGCTTTTGGTCCTAATTAGAATCAACAACACATTTAACTACGTTTACAAGAAATTTTACTACGCTCTTTAAACTTCTTTTATTGAATTATTTTATTTTTTCTTTTTAGTTATTACATGACAGTATAGTATATTTTGACGTATTTAATACAAATATGAAGTGTGCCTTATTCTACTTAGGATCCCAGTATTGCACATGTACATGATGTGGAGATTCACTATGGTGTATTCATATATGTACATATGAAACTCATTTTAGATCCACTCTACTGTCTTTCCTATTTCTATCTCCTCTCCCTTCCCTTCATTTCACTTTGTCTAATCCACTAACATTTTATTCTTCCACTTCACATTCTTATGTATTAGCAACCACATATCAGAGAGAACATTCAACTTTTGGTTTTCTGGGATTAACTCATTTCCCTCAGCATTACAGTCTCCAGATTCATCCATATAGCATGAAGTGCCATCAAGTCATTCTTTTTTATGACTGAGCAATATTCCATCATGTGTATATGTATATATAGGACATTTTCTTTATCCATTCATCTGTTAAAGGGCACCTAGGCTAGTGCCTTAACTTAGCTATTATGAACTGACTTGCTATAAACATTGATGTGGCTGTGTAACTGTAGCAGCATGATTTTAACTCCCTTTCATATTTTACCTAGGAGTGATATTACCATGCTAAATAGTGTTTCTATTCCTAGTTTTTTGAGGAATCTCCATAATGCTTTCCAGAGTAGTTGCACCAATTTACGGTCCCACCAGCAATGAATAAGTGTACTTTTCTTTTAATATCCTCACCAACATTTGTTGTTGCTTGTATTCTTGATAATTCCCATTCTGACAGGAGTGAGATAAAATCTCAATATAGTTTTAAATTGAATTTCTGTAACTACTAGATACATTGAACATTTTTTATATATTTGTTGATCATTCATATTTCTTCTGTGAAGAATCTGTTCAGTTCTTGGCACATTCATTGATTGATTTTTATTTTTTTGCTATTAACTTTTCTGAATTATTTATCTATCCTGGAGATGAATGTTCTATCTGAGGTGCAGGTGGTGAAGATTTTCTCCTATTCTGTGGGCTCTTTCTTCATGCTATTGATTGCTTTCTTTGCTATGAAGGAGCATTCTTGATTGATACTATCCCATTTATTGATTCTTGATTTTATTTCTTATGTTTCAGGAGTCTTGTTGAGCAATTCATTTCCTAAGCCAACATGTTGGAATGTTGGGCCTGTATTTTCTTCCAGTAGGGGCAGGTTGTCTGGTCTAAGGCCTAGGTCTTTGATCTACTTTGCATTGGGTTT
The DNA here is from genome assembly GCF_047511675.1 of Marmota flaviventris. Classification (NCBI taxonomy): domain Eukaryota; kingdom Metazoa; phylum Chordata; class Mammalia; order Rodentia; family Sciuridae; genus Marmota; species Marmota flaviventris. Next base: position 45,967,076 of record NC_092504.1, on the reverse strand, counting down.
TGTGCAGAGTGGGAGACAGGGGTAAATGTCATTATTCTACATACGGATTTCCAGTTTTCCCAGCACCATTTGTTGAAGAGGTTATCTTTTCTTCAAAGTATGTTTATGGCACCTTTATCTAGTATGATATAAATATATTTATGTGAGTTTGTCTTTGTGTCTTCTATTCTGTTCCATTGGTCTTCATGTCTATTTTGGTGCCAATATCATGTGGTTTTTGTTACTATAGCTCTGTAGTATAATGTAAGGTCTGCTATTGTGATGCCTCCTGCTTCACTTTTCTCACTAAGATTGCTTTGGCTCTTCTGGGCCTCTTATATTTCCAAATAAATTTTATGACTTTTTTTATTTCTATGAAGAAGGTCCTTGGAATTTTAACAGGGATTGCATTAAATTTGTATAGTGTGTAATATGATCATTTTAACAATATTAATTCTTACTATCCAAGAGCATGGGTGATCTTTCCATCTTCTAAGGTCTTCTTCTCTTTCTTTCTTAATTTCTGTAGTTTCATTGTAGAGGTTTTTCTCCTCTTTTGTTAGATTGATTCCCAAGTATTTTAACTTTTTTGAGACTACTGTGAATGGGATAGTCCTCCTAATTTCTCTTTCTGATTATTCATCACTGTTGTATAGGAATGTAACTGATTTATGAGAGTAAATTTATATACTTTCACTTTGAAGAATTCTCTTATATCCTCTATAAGTTTTCTGGTAGAATTTTTAGGTATTCCATATATAGAATCATATCATCAGCAAATAGGGATAGTGTGAGCTCTTTTTATTTTTTTCTATTCACATCCATTTTTTTTTTCTTCTTTCTAATTACTCTAGCTAGGATTTTCAGGACTATGTTGAATAGAAGTGCTGAAAGTGGCCATCCTTGTATTGTTATAGTTTTTAGAGCAAATGCTTTCAGATTTTCTTTGTTTTGAATAATGTTTGCCTTGGGTTTCATATATGTAACTTTTACATTGGTGAGGTATGTTTCTACTCTCCCTAGTTTTGCTAGTGTTTTGAACATGAATGGATGTTATATTTTGTCAAATTCTTTTTCTGCATCCACTGAAATAATCATGTGATTCTTGTATTTATGTCCATTGATTAGGTGAATTTATTGATTTCCATATGTTGAACAAAACTTGCATCCTGGGCATTAAAATCACTTGACAATAGTGCACTATCTTTGGATGTGTTTTTGCATGCAATTTGCCAATATTTTATTAAGAATTTTTGCATATATGTTCATCAGCTTTATTGGTCTGAAATTTTATTTCCCTGATGTGTCTTTACCTGGTTTTGGTATCAGGATGATATTAGCTTCATAGAATGACTTTGGAAATATTTTCTCCTTTTCTGTTTTATGGAATAATTGGAGTAATATTGGTGTAAGTTCCTCTTTGAAGGTCTGGTAGAACTTGGCTAAGAATCCATATAGTCCTGAGAATTTTTTTTTTATTGTTGTTGTTGCTGTTATTGATAGTATCTTGAAATTGAACTTGAAATAGATCTATTTAAATAGCTTATATTCTCCTGGTTCAATTTGGGTAGGTCAAATTCAGAGTGTATACAAATGTTTTCATCCAAGAAAATAGTAAGGGAATTTTTCTTTAATTATGGTTTGCATGTTGCCTGAGAAAGCTAAGAAGGAACTTTTATTAAGTTCTTATAGTCCTTATAAGATAAGTAAATAAAATATTGAAACACCCCATATTCCTATATAGACCAATTTATCCTGTCAAAATTTATTAATAAAAAACAGAACCATGGTGTTATGTGATGATCATTATTATCCAAAGTACACGTATGAAGACATAAATTGCTGTGAATATACTTTGAATACAACCAGAGATATGAAAAATTGTGCTCTATATGTGTAATAAGAATTGTAATTTGTTCCATTATCATATATAAATTTTAAAAATCACCTATTGTAGAGACCAAAAAATTTTTGTTCCTATTGGGTTTTTCTCTAAATGGATGAAACCATCAATATTAAAGAATGTTTCTGACAATCAACATTAAATTTTAACATTTAAGACATTATATACATTAAACATGATATTTTTAGTTACATGAAAGTCTATTCTAGTTCATATTAAAAAATTGTCTAGATGCTAGGCACATGCTTGTAATCCCAATGACTTTGGATAATGAGGCAGGAGGATTACAAATTCAAAGCCAGCCACAACAATTTAGCCAGGCCCTAAGCAACTTAGTGAGACCCTTTCCCAAAATAAAGAAAGCTGGCTGAGGATGTTGCTTAATGGTTAACTGCCCCTGAGTTCAGTCCCTGATATGCCAAAAAGAAAAAAAAAATGTCTAGTCACATTTTTATCAGAAGCTTTGAAATAGAATTAAATGATATTATGATATTCTAATAATTCAATGTCAATAATAAAATACTGCCCTTTATCTTAAAAGAAATAGATTCCCCCACACTATATTATTGGGAAAAGTTTTCAAATCCAAGATTTTAGAGTTCTCAAGAAATAAAAATTGAAAATTTTCAAAACCTAATTAATTAGTTTGGCTTTCTGAATTAAAAGTTGTAAAAAGCTGAACTCTAAAATTCATTATCCTTAAAGTAATAAAATGTTCAATGTTAGACAGACATTGTTCAATTTAGAGAGACTTGTATTTTGGTTCATAGTTATAGCCTAGCCATGTAATGAACATATTTATTTCAGGGTCTTAGTATTTGAGTGGATATTTCATGTACTGTTTTTCAAGAATTCTTGGAACATCATAAATTATTATAACACAATCCAAACTGACAACATTTAGAAAGCATGCTAATCCCTCAAGGGCTTATCTCCAGGAAATTTATGTTTGTAAAATCCCATTATTTGTGTAACCTGACATAATAGTAAAACCTCAAAGGATTTGAAGCGAATCATAGACGACAAAAGGAATCCTAGTTCCAGTATTATCAGGATTCCCAGCATTCTGGACCATATGTTCAGTGTGACTGTAGAACTGTATACCTTTGATCCTTAAGGCAGGTTGACAAAAAAACAATCTATTTTATATTGGTGTATGGATTTGATGTCTTAAATGGCATATGTAAATATTTAGTGATTAATTATTCATAGTTAGGTTGGACAGGTTTACCAATAAATGTTCCAGATTTCATTAAGCAAGAAAAAAAATTAAGTTAAAAAAATAGATTCATCTAGTTCTATGACTAAGGACACAAAGATTAACTTTAGTGAATATCAGTAATTCCATTTCAATAAAATCATGTTGTTGTTTTTTTCAAAACTGTAGGTTTTCTCTTATGATTAAATATTTTCAAATTATCTTTGGGTGCTGTAATAATTTTAATACACTTGATGTTTAGTAGATGATCTTCCAAATGGAAACCAAAATAGCATAGGTATTTTCATAAGCAAGAATGCCAAAGTTAAATATATGTAGTTTGTATTTCATATGTACAGAGAGGCAGAATTCAAAAAGTTGTATTTCATTTTTCCTATATGAAAAATGACATCATTGCCAATATCTTTTGGCATTTTTTTTGAGAGCTGAACGTTAGCATGCAAGAAGAACAGAAAATACAATCCACAGTTTATGCTCATCAAAAGATAGCTATTATATTAATTATACAAAGCTTTTTATATAGTCTATATTTGTTGTGTGTTCTTTCTGCTTGTGCTTGCATATAATACTTTGTTGGTATTTTTGTTAGGTCTCTTTGATTTTGTTTTTTCTCATGTGTTTTTGTTTGTTTTAGTAGTAATTAGTTAGACAGCATTTTACTGCTGAAAACAATACCCACTCTTTACATTTCCTTCTACCCAGAAAACTTCAGTGGAGCCTTTTGTACTGGGAATTAAGTATCCTATATTTATTGGCATGTGATCACCCTTCTCCAAGAGCTTTAAATATAAGCGGGAAATTAATCAGTGACTCCTGGACTGCTAAAGATCAATGTAAGCTTACTTCTGTAGTTTCATTCTTGCTTTATGTTTCAGCCTTTGGACAAATATATTTAAGTTTTCATATTTTTTTCAAACATTTCTACATGTGTGGTAGAGATAACTTTTATATTTAGACAAACATATCACAAATAATAAAGATTATCTGACTTATTATTTAGAAGAATGATTCAGGTTTTATAAAAGTGATGGAGCATGACTAGTGGTATGGTGACCAATTTGGAAGCTTCTGCAGCAGTCTTCAGGTGAACTAATGCTGTCTTGAACTGGTTTTAAAACAAGACATATTAGGTGTACTCAAATTAGGGAAACATTTTGGAAGGAGAGTCTAAGGGACTCACTGAAAGGTTAGAAGTTAATTGATAAAACAATAGAAAATAAAGGTGATTTCTAAGTTTTCTAAAATGTATTTTATTGCAATAATTAAGATAGCATGATGCTATAGGATATAATAAATAATAAATATGGTTACTATAATGAAGAAGCAAATTAGAATGTTCATCATATCATGTAGTTTCTGATTTTTTTTGTTTGTCTGGTTGATTGATTTGGTTTGGTTTGCTTTGGTTTGGTAAGTACAGCTTTTACTCAGCGTGATTACCTATATAGTAAGATTCTATCACTATAATCCTCATGTGGTACATTAGATCTCTAGTTCTCATATACATTGGTGACTTTGTAGTCTCTGACCTACATCTCCACATTTCCTTCTTCTGCCTACCCTTGGTAACCACCATTTTGTTTGTATTGTTTTCATATTTTCAAATTATCTTTAATATTTTATTTTAAACATATTTATTTTAAACTTACTTTTTTAGTGTCCTGTATGTCAACAAATAACAAATGTTGACCAGGGTGTGGGTAAGGGATCTCTTCTACAGTGTCAACTGGAATGTAAACATATACAGCCATTTTGAAAAACAGCATGAAAGTTTTCAAACAAATGTTTAAAATGAGATATCATAGGACCCAGCAATCCCTCTTCTGGGCACATACCCAAAGGAAATTAAATCATCACATCATAAGGATATCCACACTTTGTTCTTTGCAGCATCATTCAAAATAGCCACAGTATTAAAAACAACCCAAGTGTGTGTCAGTGATTGAATAGACACAGGAACTGTAATACATACATACAATGGAAAAATCTAAAAAGCAGTTTCTAAGAATTTCACTTAAAGAACAGGGTAGCATCAAGTGCCTTCAAAAGGCAAAAATTAGATCATCACTAAATTCTCTAATGGTGGTATTAGAATTACACTAAAAATGTAGTTCAGAATTGGTCAAAATTAATGGCAATAGGTGCTAAAAATAGGACATAGAAAAAGTGATTTTACATTTGATGTCCTAACTTGATGAGCATACAAATAACTAAGTGGTGGGGGAATATTTTCCTAAAATTCTGTCACTCCAACTCAGTGTTCAGTATTCTGAATTTAAGATATTTATGGGATAATCATGTGGATATTTTATCAGGCTGATTAAAAAAAAGATTACAACTCTAAGGTAAAGTTTTGAGCTAAAAATTTTGAAGGCATATTTACATTATATCTAAGTTTCTTAAGTAATAATGTGAACTTTCAGAGAGTCACTGAATACATTTTACAAAGCAATAGCACTTATAAAAACAGTAAATACAATTTATACAAAAAATATCCATGAGTATTTATGTCACTTCTCACCTGTAATTTAGCTTTATTTATAATGTGTATTCTTTGAAATAAAATTCATTTCACCTGTAATTTAGCTTTATTTATAATGTGTATTCTTTGAAATATAAAAAAATCCATTAACGTGTATTTCCATTTTAAACTTTGACTTTAAAAACATTCTCTTATGCAAATAAATTGATTAAAATTAAGACCCAGAAAATTCCTTTATTAATGTGTTGTATGAATGCATACTTTTAGTTTCTTCTATTATGTAACATTCCTTCCAGACTGAAATCCGCAAACAACTACAGCACCATAACTGAACTTAGGCCAAAACATAGGAATTTATTTTAATGATCCCCATATTTTCAAATTCTTCACTTGAAGTATAGGGTACTCTCTAGAGAGCAGAATCAATAAACCTTGAAGAATGCATATGGAACATTATTTAAACTAGGAGCTGAAGGGATGCTAGCAGATGCTAAGGATCACTGAGGGTGAACTGCAGAAATCTGCCAGGGACAAGAGGCACATAAATGAAACATGTATCCACAGGATGGCAAATGTGGAATAAGGAGAATGGTGTGGGGAGAAAGAACAAGGAGACCAGTTACCTGTCATAACAGTAAGGCTCCTATGTCAGTGCATGTCCACAAAAGTGGCATTTTTATTCATTCATATAACAAAAAGATTGAGCTTCCCAGTGCTTAGTTCCAGGGGTACAGAGTTGCATAAGATTCTGAAAGGAATATTGATTATTATGCTATCATTTAGGTACTCAGAGTGACATGCAGTGGGAGTATGGGAAGCCACAGGAAGAATATTTGATGCAAACTAATTGGCTAGTGAAGGCATCTTCCAGAAGTTTAACCCTTCAAGAGTATATTGCATTTACTTAGAAATGAAAAAGAAAACCTTCAAAGCAGAGAGAAAAGCAAGTTTAAGGGCAAAAAGACAAAAACCAATACATGCTCTTGAGGTTTGGCTAGTCCAAGTTGTCTATGGTACAGAGAAGAGGTAAGTGTAGGAGAGGAGGTTAGAGGTATTTTAGAAAAGGCTGAGATTATGAACAACTTGTGAATGGGTCAACTTTATGGATATCTGTTTAAAAGTGATGGGGTACTGAATTATTTTAGGCAGAAGGATGAAATAAAGAGAGATATTCTTTGTCAGCAGGGTGGAGGATGTCATTGAGTGAGGCAATATCCATATTAGAATTGATAAAAGACACTGCTCTTTAAGAAGTAGTAGTAAAGAGAAACTGTAGGGAGACTTTGCAAATAAGAAACCAACTATCGAGCAATAAAATCCCTGGAAGTCTTTGAAATTCATTCATAGGGGCTCTACATTTAAATGATTTCTCTAAGAAAAATGTACAATGACTATCTGTTAAAATGAATAGAAAAGGGATAAATATAAAACTAGGTGCAAATCCTTTGTTCTTATTTTTTTTCAATTAGTAGCTAAAACAAGTTGAATAGAAATTTAACTTTCTAGAAAAGTTATATAGCAAAAACTACTCTTCTGTTAACTTGCCTGAAAGTGAAATGCCAAGGTACAGGTATGCGTCAGTAACTAATAGGATTACTAAAGACATTGTAGAATCCAACTTCATACATCTAGAAAACTGAAAACCTTCAAAATAATGCAATACTCTTTCTTCTCAGGAGTATTTTAAGAGAGAGGGTATGTCCCTTAGCTTTTGAGCTATTCTTGATGATAGTGACTATTACAAAGTAGGCAATTGTAGGAAATTTTTTAAAAGCATTGTTTTTTTTAATATATGTCCAGTAACAAAACTACCATTCTATTATTAACCTCTGTATCAATGATCAGAGTGACAAATTAAAATTAAATATTTTAATATTTCATCTATTTAATCATTACTCTAATAATTTCTTAGGACTTTCAGTGATGTAAACTCCCGAGGGAAAACAAAATCGTAGGTATAAAGATAAGTAATCCAAAGATGTAAGAAGTAATTAGGTCATTATTTAAGGGTAGAGATACCCAAAACATAGACTTACAAAAAAGTGCAGTTGACATGATGATACAGTGCCCAAGCATTCAGTCATGAGAAACTTGTGTTAACCAGGCAGGTGGGATGGGAGCAAATTCATTCTGGGCAAGGTTACTGTGTCTATAAAGATCTAAAAGCAAGAATATGAATTAACCGGGCAAAAATGGATGGATAAATATGAATTGAATGAATAAAAGTGTCCATCTTACAGTATATACATAGGGAACACTCAGCCTTTGAGAAAGAGCCCCCAGGTATGTGTTCTACTTTTATCACTCCAATGGCCTTTGGAAGGATGTATTGGAAGGTGACAAAGATAAACTAAAAAAAGATGTGAAATTCCTTTAGGACTTCAAACTAGATAAATGATAATCTCTCTTGGAAGCAGTATAAAGATAGTCATTGGAATGAAAAATTAGTGAGATCTGAAAAATAGAAAGGCCTTTCCAAGCAGCACCAGTGGAAGTCAGTTCTATGAATGTAAAGAACAGGGCTGTTGCGGTGAAGGATTGACAGGGCCATAAATAGGAGTGGAAGCACAGTTGACCCTCATAAAACTCTGAGGAATGTGAAGTGGACAAATTCCTAGGGAACTTCTAGCACTAAAATGATACAAGAAGATTGAATAGCGATAAACCTTTATCAGTTTCAGAATTCGAAGAACTAAAGTAAAACGTTTTTCTACCAGTGAAACTCTAAGTAGAGAGGATTTCAAGCACAGATTTTTAACGAATATTTAACTGATAAATTCTGTCAATTAGACAACAATTGTCAAAGGAATAAAAAAGCAAGCACTTTCACAACTGTTAATGAGATTTAAAAAAACTTTATTGGAAATTCTGATAAGGACATCATAGAAAAGTAAAATTATACACTAATAACACTCAGGAACATGAAATCACATTTTCTAAACATTATTAATAATTTAAATCTTATAATATAAAAATGATGTTAATGATAAAATCAGAACAATCATTTATTTTAAATATTGTTAAACTTTATTTGATAAAATTAAGAATTATTTTTCATCTGTATATAGTTTAAAGTGAAAATGTAATTTAATCAATAATAGAAGGTAATTCAAATTATATAACAAAAAAGCCTTAAATTTAGCTTATACATTACTTATAAAGTAACAAAAATATTATTAACCTAATTTTTAGAAAGCTGAGAAACATGATCATTTTAAAGTCAAGCGTTTGTAAAGATATTTAAATATAGAAATATATTTAACTCTCATGTAGTCAAGTTATCTAGAAATAAAATTATGCCAAGAATGAGGTACAGAGGTATTCAAAGGATCTCCATTTTTTTTAAATAGTGAGAAATGAAAATTTTTAACAATACCATAATTATTTGAAATGGTGGGACCTTTCATATGCTACATGTAGAAATATGAAATATCAAATCCTCATTTTGAAATTCACTTGGCATTATCTACTGAAGTTAAACATGTAAATGCTTCTTGAATCAGCAAGTCTACATGGAGGCGCATTCTCACCTGAGGTTAATGTGCATATGCGTCACAATTTTTTACCACTGACATTCATAGGAACACTGTGATGTGTACCTATGAATTAATGAAGCACAAATGTACACCAAGAGTTGATTAGATAGATTGCTGTGAATGAACATGATGGAACACTATGCAACACTGAAAATGGAATTATGTGCAATAGTTTACACATATTTAGAGAAGGGAAGAAGCAAGGTGTGAAATGATATGTCCTGAATGATTGTATTTATATAGGATCCAAAATACAGTTAAAATTAAATTATGATGTTTAATGTGTAAATAAGAATACAAAGAAATTATAGGTATAAAATTTATGATGATATTTATCTGTCAGGAAAGGAATAAATGATGTAAAAGTTGAAAGTGAGATTAACTGTCCTCAAAGAGCAGGCAATGTTTTATATTTTTATAACAGTCCTGGTCATGTGAATTCACTACTTAATAAATCATTGAACTGAATCTTTTGTTTTGTATATTTACTCTGTGCTATTTTTCTTAATGAAAAATATCAACAGCTATATCTGACAAATAAAAAAAAATGCTTGCTGTATTAGTATTTTTTCAAATAGCCAGATACTATTTAAGATGACTTGTAAGTACGGAGTTATTTCAATCTCTACTATTGTGAAAGAACTTTGAACTCAGTTATGAAGAAAGGTAACAAATAGAAAGAGAATGAAATTAGTACTTCAGAGACAGAAATTTTAGCAAGGAATGTAAAAAATTGGTACATGACATTATGAGGGAATAAAGAGAGATTTTCTTTCTTTTATGAATAGTTTACTTTTTTTTTCTTAAGAACAGTTTTTGATCACAAAACATTCCATTTTCAGATTGCTGACTCTCTACAGAGGTCTACAGAGGACATAGGAGGATGACCTGTTTTCAAACCATTTTCATGTTTACCTTTTTATCAGTTTTTTAGAAAAAGATATGAGCAACAATCTGATGAATGCCCACATTAAACAAAGTTAACATAAGTAGAAAAATGATAGATAATGGACATAGATTCTCAAGTAATTTTTGAGTAGGAAAAGATCAAGCCTTTACAAATAATACATTTTTAACAGTGTTAAATAGAATAATATATTTTTAACAGTGTTAAATAAATATATATTTTATTGCTTTCTTACATCAAACTCCAATTTCCTAACACAAATTCCCTAAAACTATATGCTAAATAGTTCATCTAAATATAAAATATATTTTAAGGATATTGTTAATGTTACATAAGTGTTAAAAGATTGATGTGACTACCAAAAATGTTAATTTAGGCTACATAAATAGAAGTATAGTATCCAAAATAAGTTGAATGATAATGTAAGTATTTAGATTGAAATACAAACACATATATAGTATATATCTTGTTAGAAATACAAATATATATATATATATATATATATATATATATATATATATATATATATATATTATTTGAAATAAAATAATATATTAGAAATACAAAGATATAGTATCTCACAGGAAACTAGGCAGGATGGTGGACTCTCTGGCCATCATGACAGCTCTAAGAATTACAAATTATTATCATAGAAAAAGACTGTTAGATGCCCTGTTGTCAAAAGCTGTGTTGAAGGGCAATTTTATATTGAATCAAACTCATTTCAAATGCATTCTAATGTGTATGTTTAGGTAGATAAATTAAAATTTTAAAAGTATCATTGATTGTACAGTAAAACACATTATAAATTGTGATTTACCCTTAATTCTATAATATGAACTGTTTCAAGAGACCCAGCCTAATGTGGACTTTGCCATCCTCAGTGGATGGCTTCCTCGGTTGCCACGGGGTTCACGTCCATCCAGTCAGTGGGCAGGAAAGCATCACGGAGGAGCACAGGTGGGCAGGGTGCGGACAGACAACAGCTGCTTCTATTTATATTCCTTTCTCTGACAATAAGTCACAGGCTGATCCTTAGCTTCCAAGGTGTTTGAGGAGTACTTCCAGCTGAGTGCCGAGAAAGTAAAGGATAACTTAGATCTTGGTTAGAACTTCTTTATGGAGGTTACTTTGATTTTGAAAAAAAATGAATATTTTTGTGAATGGCTTTGTTTTCAGGGGCATTTCTTCAGAATGGGCTACTAATTACATTTTTATGTTTTACATATAGGGTCTCAACTTTAATTCCACCAAATCTTCTGCTCTTGCCACACTGCCATAGTCCGTTGGCCTGCCTTTCTTAAAAGGCAGGCCTCACCAAGTCACTCCTGTGCTTAAAACTTCAGTAGACAGTCATTGCCAGGTGAGTAATAAATCCTTAATATTCCCTCAGTGTCTAGCATGATGAGATCCTCTCACACCTCTTCATTATCACCTAACTTCACTTTTCCAGTAGGGTTCTATTCACATCCACATGGGATTTCTTCCACTACTGGAATTCATATGCTCAGGACCAAGGTCTCTAATATTTACCTTCTTTCATTTCATCAAGATAACTAGCTATCCTTTGTAGAGGTCTCAAAACTCTTCTTATAGCATGCTTTTCATTTAAGTATTCTGTCATTGTAACCATAACTTAGATGGCCTTGATGTATATTATTTGAAATAAAATAATGTATTAGAAATACAAAGATATAGTATCTCACAGGAAACTAGGCAGGATGGTGGACTCTCTAGCCATCATGAAAGCTCTAAGAATTACAAATTATTATCATAGAAAAAGACTGTTAGATGCCCTGTTGTCATAAGCTGTGTTGAAGGGCAATTTTATATTGAATCAAACTATACAAATCCCACAAATCCCTGCTTTTCATTGAGAGCATATTGCATATTTTTAATTATTTAAATAATTGATTATAATTATTTTGAAATACCTGTCTTCACTAATAGAAGTATTAAGTGTTAGTCACCAGTTCTGAACATATAACTAAAACACAACAATCTCTTAACATGCAATTTATAATTAATGAAAAGCCTTATGGACTGTCATTGTGTCCAACTATGTTCATTATTACACTGAAACTTATTTGAAATACTAGAGAACAAATAAAGCACCCAAATCCAATATTATTTTAGAAAAATTATACTGCTAAAGTAAAAAGAAACTGTCATTTTATAATTATTTATCATATAGAAATATACATCAGAAAATAACAATATATAGATATTATAAGAAATATAAACATTCAGGGAAATTGAACTAGCAGAAAGCAGTAATATAAATGCTATGTGAAGAAAAAAAGTGATAAATGATATTTTAACAAAGGTCCAAATTTAATTTAAAAAATAAATCATAAAAATTTTAACAAATGTTACTATGTATTTAGGTAAAAAAAATAACTATGGATTTACCCCATACCATATACAAAAATGTAATGATTAGTAGCTCTTAGACATAAAGATTAAAATATTTTATCTAAAATATTAAGTATTTATTCAGATAATAATTACACAAGTAAATACATTTGGATTATTTTTAATTTAATTGGGAGTAGGTAAAATATTATTTTTACTTTAATATGGAATATTAAAATTTTCTCAGAAGTACTACTGTTTGTTTAAAATGATAAAACAGTACTTCTTCAGTATTGAAAGTTTCCTCTTCTAAAGACCCTAGTGAGAAAATGAAAAATCAAGTCACAACTTGGTTAAAAAAAAACATTTTTAATAATCATATTTGTTAGGGGAGTTACATCAAAATTATATAGAGGATTATTTTAGCTTTATAATAAACATAAAAACAATCTAACTTGAATTGTAAAATAAATACTGAAACTTGATGGGAGAAACAGAAAGCCCTTTATTACCTCTCGTATCTGCATGTGGACTGCAATCAGATGGACAGTTCTTCTGGTGATGGCAGCAGGGACTTCAGTCACCGAGGAAATCTGTTGAACTAGAATGCCAAAGAGAGCTCATGCTGAAGTCTGATCCTTATTGCTCCTCCAGGTGGTTTTCCTCTCCAGGTGGCATGCTGCCCTCTTGGCTTGGGTTTACAACAGGATAAAAGCCCTTCTCACATTGCAGTTGACATGCCAGAGCAACAAAACAGACTTCAGGCCTTCATTAGGTTTAGGACCAAACCTGGCACAGTGTTAGGTTTACCACACTGGATTGATGGAAATGAGTTAGAGGGTCATCACATTTCAGTGTGCCTGAGGTCTATCCAAGGCTTGAATACTAGGCAGGTGTTCATTCCGATTTATTTTTGGAAACTAGATGCCACATATCCCAGTTATAAAATTTGGGCAACTACTTTAGCTGGACCCTCACAAAAGAATGCAAAATGATGGCCAATATTCATAATGAAAACTTGTTCAGTATCATTTGTTAGAAACTGAGTCTGCCCCTGAGACTTCACGCTCATTGAAATGGCGAAACAACACCAATCATTGGTAAGCATGTTGAGAAAGTGGAACATTCATGTACAGCTAGAAGAATTTTAAAAGAGTAAAATTATTTTGGTAAATAAGTATAGTTTCTCATAATGAATTTCTCCATATGATTACTTATGGCCTAAGAGTTTCATGCCTAGATATTTACCCATGACAAGGGAATACATTTTTTTTTAATGAAAAGGCTTATAGAAAATGTCTATAACACTCTTATTTCTAAACATGCAACAATTTGAATATCTATCAAAAGGTGAGAAAATAAGGTGTGAATAACAAACTCAAAATGCAAAAAACTACTCAGCAATCAAAAAGGGAAGATTAATGTATATACAACATGAATGAATCTCAAACATTCAGTTGAACAAAAGAAGTCAAACATAAACATCTATTGTAAAGTTTCATGCATAGGAAATTCTAGAACACCAAATTAAACTAGAGCAGTAGAATTTGTGTCACTATCCTTAAGGAACAGGGGAGATAATGATGTGCTGAGAGCAAAGGGACACAGCAGAACTTTCTGGACTGAGGCACTAATTACATATAATGTATGTTTCAAATCTTATCTTGATTCCAGTAATAACTACATGTTTCAGAATTCATCAAACATGGCTTAAAATTTGTCTAGTTTATTTATGGTATAAATAAAAATTGTTACAAATCACATGGATGCATTTCCTTATATAGTAGATATTGATACAGATTATGTTGAGCACTGTAACTATGTTTTCATTTGCAGATATACCTATTTTCATGATATTTGAATTTCAATTCAAGATATTTCTTGCATACATCTTGGCAAGACAGATGTAACAACTAAAATTCTAATTATCTCACATTTTTAGAAGATAAAATCAAAATAAAAAGCATAGGAAAGTCTATGCAGAAAAATAATAAAATAACTGTTTTCCTTTCCACTTAGAAGGGAGTATTTTCTATTTTATGGAGAAAATAATTGAATATACTTTTCAACTCCACTTGGACAATTAAGTAGCAGCAATACAGGATACACTAATCTTTTATTAACTTGTAGCTGAATATGAAAACACAAGGATTTATATAAAAGTGCAATATGAAGTGTGGTAGTTCAAGAATCCTCATAGCTCACAGATTGTAAAACATTCAAAAACACCAGAATAAATTGTATTATCGTAAGTCTCTCTTTTTTTCTTTTTCCTTTCTTTTTTATTGTGCTTTTATTAGTACATTATAATTATACTTAGTAGTGGGGTTCATTGTGACACATTTATATATGTAAATTTCTCCATTTCAGTCCCAGTTCTTCCCTTTTCCTTCTAAGTCCTGAAACCGATTCCTTTATTTTACTGGTCTTCCATCTATTTATTTTAATTTATTGTTAATTGGTACAAGAAACATTTACGTGGCATAATTTGGTCAATTTCATTCCACAGTTCTTCCTGTTTCCCTCCCTGTTCTCTCTTGTATTTTCATGAGATCTCCTCTCTTTTATTCCTTTTTGTCTTTTTAGCTTTCACATATGACAAAAATCACTTGATCTTGATCTGAGTCTAGCATATTTTGCATAGCATCATATTCTCCAGTTCCATCCATTTTAAAAGCAAATGTCATCATTTCATTCTTCTTTAATTAACAGGTTAAAAAGAATGTGACTGGTCAAGAAACATTTCAGGAGATCATTCTGGAGCACATGGTCAACATTACAGTGCCAATGCCCCAGTCATCTGGCATCTGGTCCTCAGCACTGTACAAAGTATAGAAATGTGCTAGGTACTATATGATAATGATATGAAATGATAGGCTGGGAATTACAAAGAAAAAACACTGAAAATATTTTGAAGACTAATTTTATTATCATCTCATTTGTAGATAGTTAAGCCTTGAGTTTTTATGCCCAGATATCACTATGATTACTTTTGAATTAAAATTTCATCATGATCATCAAGGCTTTCTTAAAAATCTCTCTTTTGAGTCCTAATTTAAAAATTAGAGCTTTGAAATGATTAAACAATAAATCTGGTTAGAGAAATATATATTTACTTCTACTTAAAAGAAACCCAGAAAATCTCAGTTCTAAACTTGTTCCTTCTTTATGGTTCTGCCTAAAGATTTTTATTATTCTAATACTGAAAGAACATTTTTAAAGGAGACTACTTTAAATGCATGGCAAATTCATAGATGCCTCATTTTGGACTTCTTAAAATGTAAATATTTTTAAATTCATTTAGTGACATATTCTGCAGTGCTACGGAGACACAGAAAAATGTGCTTTGTCGCCACATGCGACTAAATCAATCAGGGTAACTCCAGGCAAATTGGGTTGGCACAAAATAATCACACCATGACAGAAGAAATACCTTTTTCTTGGAGTTCTTCAAAGAAGGCTCCTGTGCTCCAACTCCCACAAGGGAGACAAGGGAGGCAGACAAAAGAGGGAGGTGCACGTTCTGAAGCTCTATTTATTGAGGGGAAGACACTGGAGAAAGTTCCATCCAGGCAAGGAGGTAGGTTTCAGGGGCTGGAGTCTAGCTTTATGATGTCTTGCAGTCAGCAGATTGACTGACATTGTGGAAGGACACGCCAGCTCATGTACTGTGTGGGGATCATAGGCAGAGCAAGTGAAAAGGACACATACGTCACCAGCCCAAACAGAGAGGAAAAGTCAGTTCAGTCCTCTCATGTACTCATGCTCATAGTTCATACACACAGCCCATGGCTGGCCCATCACAGTGCTTGGCTTTTGGTTTGCCTGTGTGTACGCACATATGGCATCATGACTCATAATCAAAAGATTTATAAATACTATATTTTTGGTTCCATTAATAGAAATAATACATTTAACAATCTTGGAGTCTTCATCAATTTTATCTAATGATAACATATTCCATGAAAATCAAGCATTTCATGTTCACATATGAAGAACAATTAAACCCACTAGAAACAGGTCCATGTCTATAGTCATGTTCTTCTTTATAAAAATATTTTTTAATAGAAAGATGAAAAAATAGTTTCAAAATCATGAATAGTTGTTGCAAGTGGTGTTATTAATGATTACTTGGAGGTGGATTGTCTTTAAATGAAAGTGTATATTTGACCATGTCAATCATCAAATATAAAAAAATTAATGCAAAAGGTGTTGGGTGTGCAGCAGCACCTCAAGGAACATTCAGTTCATGCTAATTAAACACTACATGCATGTAACAATTAATGCAAAAGTGTTGGGTGTGCTGGAGCACCCCAACTAGCATTCAATGCATACTACTTAAACACTATAAGCAAGTCACAAAATCCTAGGGCAACCATGAGCCCCAAAATACCTCCCATGCCACATGGCACCTCTTAGCCAAAGAGCAGATGTTTTCTTTGTCTGGTGGTTCTCTGTAGCCGAAGGCTGGATTGCAGGGAATGGTGGAATCAGTCCAGGGATGGACTGACGGCAAGGCGGCCAGTCTCACTGATGTCCTTGGACCAAAACCTTTGAATGTGGCAGGACCAGCAATTTGAATACAGTTCCAAGTTGATGGTGTATGTTGGTGATTGCTTACACCCAGTGAAAGTCAATGTCCATTGGTTATGTCTAGTAAAGTGAGGTAATTGCACTGGGCATGTTCTTTGCACATGTCCATGGAGCTCTACACCCTATCAATTGTAACCAGTCATTGCTAAGCATGCCTGTGGCCAATGCGCCTTACAGCTCTTTATCAACTGCAAGCAGATATGTCTAAATGGCTGCTCTTCCTTATGGTCACGGACTTAGTGAGTCCCAGCATGTCCCAGCAAGTCTAAGGCAGATGCTCCTTACAATAATAAATGAGTAAAACTAGTTGATTATAATTCAAGAGAATATATATATATATATATATATATATATATATATATATATATATACTCTAAGGAGTAGATAAAAATGATTAGAAATATATTATTCTCTATAATGAAGACACACAAACCTTTGAAGATTGCACACAAGTACCATGGGGAAAATTTGACAAGTGTCAATTAATTATTTTAAAAGATGAGCAACTCAGAAGTGGAACTTAGGGATGGCCAATGAGGATATTCAGAATGAAACACTGCAAGTCTTTTTTCTCTTTTCCTAAGGAGACTTGATAGTTTACTGTTGGGGTTTTTACCCCCCCCCCATCTCCTCCTGACCAGCAGGAGAAGCAGGGAAAGCATGCCATGCCCCACCAGGACGAGCCAAAAGAGGTAAAGGTCGACTGGTGGCCAGCACCCAGCCCTCCTTCACCAGAGGACAATTAGACGTGCCAGGGAGATGAGTTGAAGCAGGATCTCATTTAATGAGGAAGTACACACAGCTTATATACTGCACAGGAGCCCATCAGAATAAAGGTCAGAGGGGTGGAGCAAGTTCATGTGTACACCCATCCCAAAGTCCATAAGAGAAGGCATGAGCTGTCCACAAGGGCGAGGGCGGAAGAGTCCAGCACCTATCTGGAAGTGGTCCGCCTCTTCCATCACGGCCCACAGCACCGCCTCCTGGCTGATCGCCAGGAGCCATCCCAGCCACATGTGTGGCCCCAAGACCAGGAAGCTGGCAGTCATGCCCTACAATTTACTCCATACTCATTTCTTCCATTGGGTGAATGTATCTGTATCTACTATGAGTAACATTGTCACAATTTTACTTTTCTCAGCTGTTAATTTTTTCCCACTCTAGAGTTACTTAAATAATTTATGTAATTTTAATAGGAAAAGTTTAAATTTAATTTTATAAGAAATATTGAGCAAGGTTTATACAGGACCACTCAACTTTCAGTAAAGTTATTTTGACAACTCCCCTAATAACACATGTATTGTGTAATTTTCTATATAACCTTCTCTCTCACACATCTTAGGGGCCTCATTGCTCCCAGAAAAAAATGATCACCTAAAACCTCCGTGACCTTGACCCGTATTCTTTTTAACAAGGCTATGTTAAATTGTACATTAGTTCTGTTTAGCTTAACTTCTACTTGCTTTCCCTCTTATCAACAATTGACAAGGATAAAACAACAATAACAAATTAACACCTCTTTGAATGGTGATAACATATTCTAGTTTGTTAATGTAGAAGTAATAGGAACAAAACTTTTGCCTCATTAAAGATAAAATTAGGCAATAGTCTGTAACTTGTTAAATGTAAATATATAGTCACTGATAAAAGTCTGTATAAATAAAATGAGAGAAAAAAGAAAAACACTCACTGAATCTAAACTATTGCTTGAAGATTGCACAAGTACCATGGGGAAAATTTGACAAGTGTCACATAATTATTTTAAAAGATGAGCAACTCAGAAGTGGAACTTAGGGATGGCCAATGAGGATATTCAGAATGAAACACTGCAATAGAAGTCTTCTCAGTGTTTTCTCTGTAGTAACAGGATCACATGCTATTACTGAAGCCAGAATTAAAGATAGGCAGTCAGTGTAGATAGGTAATCTGGTTGGATCAAGAGATGGAAAACCAGCCTGGGTCTAGGAAGTTGGAGACTGCCCCTGAGAAATTGAAATGTTAATGCCTTCAGAGCCCTTCCTCCAACCTTATTAAGATACCCTGGCCAAGTTCCAACATGTTGTTAATGTAACCTGTCCCAGGTTGCCCCTCCCTACTGGGAGTGATAAAAGTTGTCAATTAATGTCTCCTGGGCTGGTTCTGCCTAGATCACTCCATTTGGACCTTCCCTTCCCCATTTGCTACTTAACTTTTGGCCATCCCACAGGGCCATCTCCTGTGCCTAGTCACTTAGGTAGAAAGGAGAGAGATAAGGGGGAAGAAGGCCGGAGAACAAAGAAAGTCGAGGATGTATAAAAGGACACCTTCATTTCTTGGGATACCAGGATACCAGCTATGGCCCCCTTCTCCCTCCCAGGAGAAGTCTGTATTACTCCTTTTTAAATAAACCCTGCTTTATATGCTTGTCTTGGCGTGCTTCTCTAGTGTTCAGACTTCAACATGTTAGGAAGCAGAACTCATCACTGATAACAGGCAGTATCATTCCTGTGTCTTTGTCTCCCTACCTCTCCCTCTACCTAAACATACTTGGTGTGTCTGTAGGAGTTGGATGGGTTTTGGAAGCAGTTAAAGTGAATCACTTTAAAATTTTATTTGTGGTAGGTAAAAAAGGCATATTTATCCTAAAACTTATAAACACTGTTCTCTAAAGTACCACACAGGTCCTTTGCACAGTAAGATGAAGCAAACCTGTGACTATCTCTGATGTCTCACTGAACACTGAGGAGAGAACCTGAAGGTCTCAGTCTTACAGGCCTTAGACTCTCGTTTTCTGTGCATAGTCAGAACTAGGAGAGTGGTAATTATCCTCCCCAAAAGGCAGATTTTTCTATTGCACTATGGCTTCACCAAAACAAAGTAATAATGAGAACTTTTTCTTCTAGTTTGACATCAGAATAATCCTTAGAAGTAAAATGGTGACTTAGGCTTGAAAGGTAGTCATTGTCATGAATTTCTACACCTAACCTAGACCCCAGACAAAATGGTCTTCCAATTTGGACACTCTACACATGCCACAGTTTGACTACAGGCATTTTACATGGGGAATATCTTACATGTGTAAAAAGATAGTTTAATTTTCTATGACCAACAAAGGCGACTCATACATTGCATTTCAAAAAGAAAATTGTGTTTTCCCCACTGCTCTAAGCCACATTTTCCTCATCCTTGTTGACTACTCTGATAAGATGAATGCTGGGCCTTGGTGTGCAGAAGCAAGGGGTCTGAAATGGGAGAGAGAAAGCACACATATTGCTTAGGAAAAGCAACACAGTTCCTCAAGAAAGGGCCCAGGATCTGCCAGTCTCACCAGTGTGTTCAATGAAGCATAAATGATAAAATGAACCCAGTGATGGCACAGGTGCTCCCTTTTAAGTGGAAAAGAGGTGGTCAGCTTTTGACAACCAGAACTCCTCAAGTTCTGGAACAACGTGAAGTTGATGTGCATTTGCAGCACTGATAAAAGCAAATAGGAAAAGATAGAGAGGCTAATAGGAGGAAAATTATTTCTGAAGTCAGAACACCATACTGTGCTAAATTATCTTTTCTGGTTGCTGTGTAATGAATTTCAAATCAATAGTTCTAGTGCACACTTATATATAAAATTCCCAGCAAATGTATTTTACTTTTTAACATTGTGGATATAGCTGTTGTAGCAGAAAATTGCAAATGATTCAGAAATGGAAAAGAACAGATGAGAAAATCTAAAAAAAAACTTGACAAACATAGGGTAGACGGGGTTTGGTTGGGAGGTATCAAAATAACTTTTGTGGAGAGAAACATTAATTTTGTACCATTTGCATCATTCGTGATGTTGGTGCCTGAAAATATTCCTCTCTACATCTTTGACTTTTTCCGTTTACTATGATGCTGCTCTGTGTACATATTGTCTAAGTTAAGTGAGACTATTCCTCTCAAGATTTTTATTTTTATCCTCCTCAAAGTGCCCTGCTCTGTAAGAGCCTGTCTCATAGCTTTTCCTGACACTGCTACAAATTTTATTTGAATCCCTTTTTCCTTTATATTACACTCATATTATGAAATGCTTTTCAATTGAGATTGAACAAGGAGGGATTATTAAGGAAAAGCACAGAGAAAACTTATTTTCCCACCTACAAAGCTTTTAAGTTGTATACAGTTGTTTTATTCCATTATTTCTTTACAAATTACAAAACCAAATGCTATGTATTTGTGTTGTTTGTGGGTAGGCATAGGTATGTGTGAGCACAGTGTCTCTGTATTATGTCCATACAACACTAAATTCACTATAAAGAGAATGTGCCAAATGTTCTTGCTGCATAATACCTAAAAATGAAATTTCTGACTCTTGTCAAAGTGATTATAATCAGCAAAATCACTTTTTTCCCTCTTTCTGACTAATTGGCTTATTGAAGCAAAATTTATTCAAAGGGTTCTGCTCTTTTATCTCAAATATCATATTAATTAATTTATTTCCCTCACAGAGATTACCTTCCTTTGTTTGGAATCATTGCATTTCATAAATATCCACATTTGAGTCCTTTGGTCTATTTGTTAGAAATTGAGACTTCAAAGTGGTCAGGATGACTGATTCCTTTGGGTATTTAACCAGTGAGAACATGTGTACATAGTAGTATGCAAACGCATCTTTTTTAGTCTCCAACCATGTCTTTGTACATAAATATGACAATTGGGAGTAAAGCCTGTAGTTTAATTACAAATAATATTGTTCTGTGTCCACAGCTTCAAAGACTCTCCTAAATGCCAGCTGTATGTTGGCAATCAAAGCAGAGGTGGTTCCTATTCAAATTTTCATTCTCCTGAATATGCATAACCTTTTCATCATTGAAGAGCTTGCCAGTGTGGAGAATTCAGGTGTAAACATGGCATTCAAAATCCACAAAAAGATTTTTCATTACAAAAGAGAACTAAATTGTCATTTAAAATAGAAGATGGAAAAATGGGACAAACAGCAAACTATACAAAGGTGAGAGGATAAAACTGTGTATGGGAAGAAGACAGTGAAAAAAAAATAGTGCAAAGTAAGAGGATTTTTTATTGAGATGTAATGTAATAAACACCTTATATGTGATCCACATTGTAGAAAACATGAGCTCTTTGGAAATAATAGAATGAGCTGAAGGCAAGTTTAATAAAATTTTAGAAAGATTTCAATACAAAATTACTTGTATAATTACAAGACTGTGAATTAAGGGTTAATTTGTGCGGCAAAAAGTAAAAAATTAATGGTATAGAACCTTTAGGAATTAGGAAAGCAGCGACTAGTTTGAAAGCAGAAAATTTGTGGCAATTTTTTTTTTCTGGTACCAGGGATTGAACCCAAGGGCACTTAACAACTGAGCACATCCCCAGCCCTTTTTATGTTCTATTTTGAGACAGAGTCTTGGTAGGATGCTTTCGGCCTTGCTAAATTGCTGAGGATAGCTTCAAACTTGCATTCCCCCTGCTTTCGCCTCCCAAACTGCTGGGGTTACAGGTGTGCATCACCAGGCCCAGCTGGAAGTAGAATGCTTATGGCAAATGTTGAAACCAGGATGAAGATTGGTATAATCCAGATGGGGAATGTGACTATGTCAATAAGAAAGGGTCAGTCTGGTCTCTTAAGTGAGGTTAAGCAGGAATAAGAGTGAGCATGTGCATTGGTTTCCTGTGTTTCCTGTAACAGACTACCACAGACCTAGTGGCTCAAAATAACAGAAATTAATTCCCTCAGAGTTCTTGTGACAGAAGTCTATTTAAGTAACACTACACTAAAACGGATCACAGGGCTACCCTCCTCTGAAGGCACTCGTGGGCAGTTGGCTTTCTGTACCTCTAGCTTCCAGATCCCCTGGCATTCCTTGGCTTATCTCTCCAATCTCTTCCTTTTGTTAACATTGCTCCTTCTTTTCCTTTTGTGTGGAATTTTCTCTGGTATTCTCTTATATGAACACTTGTAATTGCCTTTAGATCCCATCCCAGTAATTCCAGGACAACCGCTTCATCTCAAGATCTTTAACTTAATCATGCCTGCAAATACCTTTTTTTTTTTCCAATAGTAGAACATTCCAGGGATTAAGAAATGGATCTTCAAGCTTTGTTGGCATTATCTATTTTACCAGAGCATAACAGTTTTCTGAAGGGCAACAAGGCAGAGTCAGATGGGCAAACAAAGAAGATTTATTGTGGAAAGAGAACCAAGAGGTTGGATAAGAAACTGAAACTATTTTATTAATGACCTTAAAACTTAGTGCAATTTACACCTGATAATATCATACATGATCTCTTAATCTATATTGTCCAGAGAAGCCCTTTTACAAAATAACATCATTCCACAAATGTCCTTTATATGTTTTTGCCATCCTAATTTTGAGAGCTTTGCTATAAAAATACTAAATACTAATATTTTTGAAAAGCCACATAATCTTATGATCACAGTGACCCTACTGAAATTGGTAGAATGTATTTAATATCTATATGAAATTTCCAAATACATGTCAATGTTGCTTAAAAAATAGTGGCACTGCGACAATACATCATTAACAATCAAAAAATGAAAAGTTGTGGTGCAGTTGTGTACAATGAATCAAAATGCATTCTGTTATCCTATATAGTTAATCAAAATAAATAAATAAATGTAAACAAAGAATGAAAAAGGGCAAAAAAATAGTGGTACTTAGAAATTTCAAAAAAAATTACTACCTATACTCAATGCCAATAACATGATGAATTGGAATAAAGAGAAATATGTATTTCAGACTGATCTTATAAATTTAAATATAAAAACTTTTACTGCTTTTTTAATTGAAAATTTAGAATTAAATAAAGAATATACTTCTTTATATATTTTGTAATGTGCTTTTACTCTAGTCTGTCCATTTATTTTTCTTTTCAGTTATCAAAAAAATAAGAAGTAACCTTTAATTTCTTCATAACTTTATGGCTGACAAAATACAAAAGAAATCTATCCCTCTAGTTGACTCTAAACCAAGCGATCTGGGAATTACATTCTGGATTTCTCATTAAACTCTTGTTATTTCATTTATGAAGCTGTGTCTAAAATATGCATTAGAAAGAACTTCATGAATTCGTTTTAAAATTAATAATATTATGCCAACATTATATTACCTACTTTTTATACTAAATAATTCATGAGAAACTCTATTTAATAACCATCAAAATTGGCAATAATCAACACTCTGATGCACAAGAAAATTTATTTTTAATTATTTGATTTCTTTGTTAATGTATATTGTGTATTGATTTGTATTGTGTTTTTCACATATGTTTCTACTTTAGTAATGATTAACCATATAAAGACATGCAATTTGCTTTAATGCATTTTAGGCAATAAATGGTTCTCAACCTAAGTTTTATATATTTATTTATTTTGGGGGTTGTGCCAGGGATTGAATTCAGGGGCACTCTGCCACTGAGCCACATGTTCAACCCTATTTTGTATTTTTAGTTTAGAGACAGGGTCTTACTGAGTTGCTTAGCACCTCCTTTTGCAAATGGTGGCTTTGAACTTGAGGTCCTGAATCAGCCTCCTGATCTGCTGGGATTACAGTTCTGTACCACCACCACCCTTGGCCTAAATTTTATTGACATAAGAATGCTATTGAACCAATGTTTAGACATCAGAAAATGTTAGTCAAATAATTTTAACAGAAGAATATCCCAGTTAACATGATATTAATTCTAACAGCTGAATTTATTTGTATCTCTATCAGAAGAAAACTCTAGAGTATTTAGAAGCAAACTAGAATCAACATAAACCTTCCTTGTGACAGTTTGCTTCAATCAAGGAAAATAAAATGTTTGAATGGTTAAGATTGCTTTCAGCAGTTTGAGAAATCCAGGTGTTCAGCATCATATTTCTTTATCTGTTTCACTATTATATTTAATTCTTTGCCATAAAAATAAAAGTGTTGAATTACATAATTTAGGTCAAAGGACACTTTCAGTGAAAATAGCTTTAACATTGAAAGAATTAGCAGCTTGATACAGTGAAAAAGAAACATGTTGAGTCAAAATATCATTTGATTTCCAGCTGAAATGCATGCACATTTATTTTGTTCTTTTGAACAAGCGGCCTTTTCAGAGCCTCAGTATTTTTATACAAAATATAGTGGTAATATATTCAATTATTGCTTTTAACATTAAATGTGGCCTACTTAATATTAATAGATAATAATATGGATGGCAGATAAAACATTAAGTGTATCATATGTTCACTTATTTAATTCCCACAATAACTCAGTAAGTAAAGTACAAATATAAATCCTGTTCTACAGAGAATACAGTGTGTCACACCTTTAGACAAAAGGGCAGGAATAAGATTTAAGAAGTCTTTCTCCAGAGTCCTTGCTATTAGCCACACAATAAGCTATCTTTCTAGAAAGTATGTGGTATGGTGCCTGGACTGTAGAACATTCTCAATAAATGAGGGCTGGAGTCTTTTTAACTTCTTACTTTCATACCAAGTGTCTTCTTTTCATCTCAAGAAAAGAAGCAGCCCCAATAAAATTCTCCAAGTATCAATTTCCTTGTTAGTTTAACTAAATGATGGATCTCATTGTTTCCTCTTAAGTTGCAAAATCTATGATGATGCCTATGTATTAAACTTATATAATCATAAGCAATGATGTATTTTTTTCAATAAATTAATTTCTATCAATTCTCCTTACTCTATGAAAGATATCCAATATATAAGCATTTTTATGAAAAATATTTAAAATCAGGAGTTAAACTCAACAATTTCAATATTTATCTCTACATGAAACATCTACATATTTTTAAGAAAATTAATTCAGGAAAATGATTCTGGATGATGGCATTTTCACATATGAACAACCTGACCTTTAGAAATTTTGTGTATGAAAGAGTTCATTATGATACATGAAATGAATTTCATATACTTAACCATTGCTCCAAAAATCAGTGAAAATAGTTTGGTTATCTGCTTTCACCAAAGACTTCCCAATCTAATTATGGTTAAGTTGAATAAGCCTTGATTGGAATTTACTGTCAAGTTCTACATGGACTGTATGGGATGGAAATGCGGAGTGCAAAACACTTCCCTAGGGTCTGGCTTTCCATAGGCTCAAATACATACACAGATACACACACATAAAAATCAGATAGAGCTAAATAGCTGCATGTGTCTGTCTCTGTGTGCATATGCATTCAGAGATGAACTTGCAATTCTTTAACATAAGGAAACAAAAAAAAAAAAAAAGAAAATCAGAGGTTATATATTGCTGACAAGTCCAAATAACTGAAGGTGAAATTGAGATCAATGTAGCACATTACACAGGATTTTTACTGACAGCAACCACAGGGGTTTAGAATCATGCTCAGTAAACTGGAATAATAGCATTACTTTCAGAAAGTTTTAAAACATTTTTAAATGAATACTTGTTATAGTTCTTTCAATTCTGCTAAAACTTATAACCACACTTAAAAAATTAAAGCAGGAGAAAACAGCATCAAAGAACTCTTCTTTGCTCAAAGACTTTTGATCCAACTTTGAAAAATAGTTTTGAGTCCAACTAAAGTCAAGTGTCTGAGGACAAGTATAAATTCTAAATTCCAATGGATGAGGGAAAATACATGACTGGTAGAAACCAATTTGTTGGCCAAGTTTTTACTTACTTTGACTTTTTGACAGATTATAATGTCATCTAAATGATTTTTAGAAGAATAGAATGTACTTAGAAAACTGAGAAGACTTCTTATCTTGGAAAGGTGATCTTGTAGTACAGTTTTCTTAACTTGTATTTTAAGTTGCAGTAGTGTCTGAAGCCTAAGTAGTGCTCTAAAGTCAACTTGGCTATTATAGTAGTTGTTCTTTTCTTTTTTGGAGTCGGGGGCTGTGGGGGATTATGGGGATTGAACTCAGGGGCACTTGGCCACTGAGCCATATCCTCAGCCCTGTTTTGGGATTACAGGCATGAACCACCATAGTTCTTATTCAAAGAATAAATGTACTTATTAGAAACTCCACTGGTTTTAAATCTGTGTAAGTACTCTTGATGGAGAAGACTTAACATAATAGTGGTTTCAATATAATGCAACTTTGCTTGTTTCTAATGTAATGATGTGAAAATAATTCATCCCAGAATGGTGGGCTACTATCATGGTGTCAGAGGTTGAGACCTGGCACTCTGTGGTTCTGCTTTAATTTGGCATAGTTCTCCTATGTGTGGCTCCTGAGAACCCACTCTCATACTTGTATTCATAAACACAATGGAGACCACAGGAAAAGACAGCAGGGTTACTCCTTTACGAGTAAGAGCTGAGCCAGGCATGGGGGCACACACTCGTAATCCCAGCAGCTCAGGAGGCTGAGGCAGGAGGATCAGGAGTTCAAAGCCAGCCTCAGCAATAATGAGGTGCTAAGCAACTCAGTGAGACCCTGTCTCAAATTAAATTACAAATTAGGGTTAAGGATGTAGCTCAGTGGCCACGTGCCAAAAAAAAAAAGAAAAAAGAAAAAAAAGAAATAGACCTTATATATCCTGCTTGTCAATACCCATTTCATTATATTCCCTAGTACTTTTAGGTGTCTGATGATTAGAAGACATTTTTCAGACTAAGAACCAACCTTTGATGGAAACATGCAGTGCTCATACAACTGAGAGAAATGGTGCCGGGGAGTGAGCTGGTGAGGAAGATTCTATTCCGTGATCTAGACCAGCATAGACTGAGTCATAGTAAGACATACAACTTTTAAACTCAGTGTAGAGTCTGATGTGAACTTTTCTTCCTTTTTCTTTATAGAAGGATAAGACTAAAAGGAGAACTTATGCACACCTTTAATTCCAGTGACTCAGGAAACCAAGACAGGAAGGTCACTAATTTTAGTCCAACCTGGGCATTTAGTGAGTCCCTGCCTTAAAACAATAAATGAAAAGATATGGAAATATGACAGCAGAATGAATTTTGATATATAATACATACATGGAATGTACATACATTAATCATATTGTGGAATATGAAGGCATAGCTCAGTGGTGAAGCACCCCATAACCTTGTGTTCAATCAGCAGAACTGAAAAAAAAAGATGGCTTATGATTGTACCTCAGAAGTGGTGAATGAAATATGGGTCTTCAATTGCCCAAAGACAGAGGCAATATCTCTCTTGGAAATTTTCTCAGTGCCTGATTTATTTTGCCCTGCTTAAAGACAAGTTTTGTGCTAGCTACAGAGTTTATCAGTTCATGACCTAAGGTTCAAATGCCAGCCACCCAGCAATAGAGAATTATGGGTACAAACTAATAACTATAATGGGCTGTTCATACCTTTATACCTTTGCCCTTGGTTCTATTTGTTTTAAAGTAACTGTCTCATAATAAATCCCTTTGATGTTAAAACCTATATAATATACATGAAGAGCTTGTGCATGATCAGTCTTCCTTCACTAGAAGTTGGCTGAACCACTGGGCTTGGCTTTTTCTCTATTTTTGTATCTGTTTCTCTTTTCTCAATACCCTTACCACCAGGTTCAGGAACCTGAATAAATAGCCAGCTATGTGGGATGCAAAAATTGTGGTAATTTTTGTAAAGACTTTTCAAATATTTCTATTCTCTCTCTCTGTTTTTCATTAATGTTATTGTACCAGTTTCTTAAGTCTAAAAGAAAAAAAGATCTTGTTTTTTTATTCAATTAAGAAATACAAAGGAAGTATAATGAATGTGATTCTCAAGGGCCTTTGGCATTCCAGTGTTGCAGAATTTTCTTGGGTCTTCCATAACCATGACCCAGAAGTTTAGGTATATTCCTACTTGAGAAATGACTGCTGTTCAGTACATTGTATTCAATGAAGATGTAGTCTTAATCCATTTTAAGATCTTAAACTAAAATCCTATTATCAAAAATTAAATTTGGAATGAGAAAGTCTCAGCATTCCTGGACTTGTTAATGTTTTGTAGTATTTGGCAAAATCCTTTGAAAATTTATATACAAATTAAAAGTAAAGTTATAATCTTTATCCTTTTAACAGTAGCCAGAGTGATCATTTAAAAACTGGTCTTATCATGTAACTTTGCTCAAAGTATGCCAGTGGATTTCCAGTTCCTTCAATGGAAGCCAGAGTCTTCCGTTTGGCCCACAAATACTACATGATCTTATTTCCTCCTCTAAATTTTTCCCAATTAACTTAATTCACAATAGTCACTTGCTCTCCCCACTATTCTTGTAAAATACCAATTATTCTTAGAATTCTGACTCAAAGCCTTTCAGTTTTCTCTGCCTGGAGTATTATTATTCAAGATTATCAACAGGATTTGCTCCCTTATTTCATAATGTCTTTGTTCAAAATGTCAATAAGTCAGAAAGCCATTGTCTAACAATATATTATTATCTGTCTCTGTCCTTGTAAGCTGATATATATTTTTTTTCTCTTAGCATTCATGCATTTTATTAATTGTTGTTCATTGACTTTTGTTTCACTGTAATATAATTCCCATGAGAGGAAGGACTTTCTATGTCCTGTTCATTGCCAAATCTTCTTGGCTAAGAAGAATCCTAGTCAGCTGGGATTGTGGCTCAGCAGTAGAGCGCTCCCCAAGCTTGGGCGGGACCCGGGTTCGATTCTCAGCACCACATAAAAATAATGGCATTGTGTGTGTCCATCTACAAAAAAGATTCACTCTCTCTTTCACTCCTCTCTCCCTCTTAAAAAAAAAAAAAGAATCCTAGTGATTTGTGTACTTTCAATAAATATGTCTTGAAGAAAAGGATAAAAATGTATGACTGGTAGAATTTCTTTTAGAAGAAAGCAGGTAGTTTTTGGACAAAATCTCTCCTGATATTAAAACCAACCAATGTTTTTGGTGATTTTGCTAGAATAGTTCAAAACTTCACCCAGTCAACTGAAATTTTCAGCTTGAACTTGGCTAAGTGTTATTTCTCAGAAGGCTTCACTATCTTCTTACCCAATTTAACACCAATGTGTTATCTATAGCATTCATATATTTATTCATATATGATTTGGGGTTAAACTAAGTTCATTATATGCTGATAAAACAGGGTTCTTTATCCTAGACCAAATTGTTCTTACAGAAAAAAAAAAAAATAGGTGCCTGTACCTGTCAGAGTCATACATAGCTAAGGAAATACTATAATAAATTGATTCCCTGTAGAGAAAAGTGTTTAGAACTACAATACATGCAAAGAGTTGTCTTTTGAAAATATGTTAGTGATTTGAGAACAGACCCATTGGACTGTCTTAATTTTAATCAGTAAGTATAACCTCAAGGCATGAAAAACAAGAAGCCCTTGTCCCGGAGTGTTATACCTTCTTGACAACAATGTATCTTTGCTATCAGAGAGCAAAGGGAAATAAAGCTATTGCTGCAGAAATAGAATTCATAGAAATATCAGTTGCAGTTTCCCTAGGGACACACTAGCAGAAAATTGCAAGATATCATTTCAGTAACAGATAAAAGTAATTCCAGAAGGTTTGGAGAAAGCAGACAACTTCCTGATTCATCTATAAAAGGGCCTGCAGGCCCCATTTCAAGTCAAGTAAAATAACAATAAATATTTGCAAAGTAAATTAAATGGTATCCAGAGATTTTAATAAATAAAAGGTCAAAAGAATATAGTATGACACTTTTAGCTCTCTCCAAATTATAAGTGAAATTTGATTGCAAGGCCAGAAAAAAATGACAAAAGAAACTAAGAATAAAAAGAGCTGTTGAAGAGCTGCTGGTGTTGGTCAACTTTATTCTTAGAATTAAATTTAAATCACAAAATGACCAGAAAATATAAAATGCAACAGGTAATTAGTAAACAAATCTAAAGTTTTCATTTTGCTTAGTAGTGGAAAGAACAACAACAACACAAAAATTTTAAGATGTACTTAAAAGAGTGAAATATTTATTTTACTAAATTAGAATAAGGGGCTAGCGGAATTTTTCACCTGGGAAAAGGATTCCTCTTGAAACAACTTCAGATAATGTCTTTATTTCTATATTTTAGCTGTCCTCAAAATGTGTAGTGTAAAATAACATTTCCTAAAAGTTCACTGAATTATGCAGCCTAAATATTTATTTTGAAGCACTGTTCACATAGTTTTAGTTTATTTATTTTCATTAGAAGTTAAGGGCTTCTGTAATGTAAATTAGAATTTGGAGCCAGTCATAACAACTGAAAAAAATTATAAAGGATTGTGCTCAGCCTGACAAATTCCCTTTGAGCTGACAATTAGCTTTTGTATTTTTAAGAAACAATGAAACAAAAATCTAGAACACTATGAGAGGCTACAATGAAATACAGTGTAAAGATAGAGTTTGTCACCCAATGTGTACTTGGCATAGTCCCTTGTGCTGTGCAGGAATCTCAAGCTGGTCATGTGTTAAACTGATTTGACTTTTGTGGGGTATTTTTTTGTTCTTTTTCTTAAGACTGATTTTAGTTAATGTTCCTAAAAGATCATACTGATTTTCAATTCCTCTTTTTTCTTTACACTCCTCCAAATCATTCAATTTGGTTTCTATTTCTCAAATCTGCTATCTCTCTTTATCCATATGTAATTCGACTGCACAAATTCAGCTCCTTATCATTTCAAATTTGGGTTTTGGCAACCCCCTAAATGTTCTGTACTGAAATTGATTTCACTGGCTGTCTTACATTCAACTGAACCATCTCACCTCAGAACAATGAATGAAAACACGATATTTTACCATGTCTGAGTGCAAGATCCTTCAAATTTCTCTACTACAGAGTTGACGCCATGTAGAGTAACATTTAATTCTCTGTGTGACTGGGACTTTTTACTATGCCCTGTTGTCTCAGCCCATTCACTGATTTTCTTGTGACTTCTACAAGCATTTCATGTCATTTGTTGCCTGCCACCCCAACTTTACTCAAATGTTTTAAATTTGTATTGAAGGTGTGTATTTGTTTAATGTCTAGAGTAATTAGTAATAATAATAATAGCATTATTAGTAATAATACTAGTAATAGTGGTAGTAGTAATTATAATAACAACAGCAACTGTGTCTTTTTTAGTTCCCATTCTATAATTCTATATCAGGCAATAAGTCATATGCATATGGAAATGAATTTAAGTCTAATACTATTCCTATAAGAGACCCGAAGAGATATACTGCTACTCACACTTTATACATTAAGGACCTGAGTCACACATATTCTAATCATATTACTTAAACAAGCTCAGTAAAGTAATTTCAGGAACAAAAATATAAACCCAGGGAATCTATTTTCAGATTTCATGCTATTAAGCATGTTATGCTGGCTTTTAGACATTATTCTAAAACTAAACTTAGGATCTCTATGTTCCAGAATACTATCATTTTTATATTTTTTTATATTTTATTTTTCTGAAATAAAGTACAGTTCTTTTTCCCTCTACTCTGGTCCTCATAAATTGCTTTGTCTTCACTGAAATGGGAGCAAGCTGCTGGCTATAGGCCCTGCCAGACAGGGCATTGAATCTGTTTCCTGTTTGCAACACTAGCTTTTACAAGTTTCAGAGCATTAATTGAGAAATGTTGAGTTACACCATTTCCTTATTGTTCATGTGAATCTAGAATACACATACTGCTCTTCCAGATTTCTCAGTTTTATGTACTTGGGGTATTTATTTATTTATTTATTTATTTTTACTGTTTAAAAATCAAGATTAAAAATACCAAGTCACAACACTGTATTGAGAAATAATTAGGTAATATATGTGTTTATTTTAAGAAAAAGAAAGATTAACAAATTGCCTCTGCACATTTTAACTGTGTTCTAAGAAAACTTTTAGTCATAGATGTCAATTTTAAGTTTAAATCGTTAAATTATAAGACTGTACTGAGATTGACTTCACTGTATTGAGCGTATTATATTTTTCAATTAATTGTTTCTTTTCTTTCCTTTTTGTTTCTTTTTTTTTCCACTTTAAAAAATGCCACATAGGCTCAAGAGGTAGCCCGCTCGCCTGGCATGTGTGCGGCCCAGGTTCAATCCTGAGCACCACATACAAAGATGTGTCCGCTGAAAACTAAAAAAAAAAAGAATAAATATTAAAAATTCTCTCTCTCTCTCTCTTTTTAAAAAAAATGCCACATAATGAAACAGCATTTTAAAATCAAGGATACTGGTAATTTGTGCTTGTCATATTTTATTGACCCCCAGGAAAATGGCTAGGATGTTATTCATTTTTTTCAATTATGTTTAATATCCTAAGGTCCCAATAAGTACAAATAATCTCCTCAAAATAGGGGCATATTTTTAAAAAGGAATTATTCTGAGGCCAGAAACTTCTAATACTATTATTTTTTTTAGAAAAGTCTATTTCAAGTGTACTCCACTGCTGCAGAAACTAATCAGGGATTTTCTCTTTTAAACATCTTCTGTCTTTCTATGTATTTCTATGTAAGAAAACTTTTATTTATGGAAGGTTTTTATAAACTAACCCTGTAGTAAATATGCAAATAATCTTATCTTTGTAAGCACAAGCATGTGCATGCATGTGTAAACACACACACACACACAGTATTTTAGCTGTAGAATAAAGAGTTGATTTCAGCCAGAATTTTGAACTAAATCTTGTTTTTGGCTTTTCCCATCCACTGCTCGAATATGTCCTCTGTGGTGTTTGATCATTTGCCTAATGTCTGTCAGCAGGTTCCTGGCAGAAGGATTCAATTCCATACTCCTTTCTTTGTATCAAAAGCAATTTTCCAGTAAAGATCACATATTTACAGGTTGTTGAGCCTTGCTACTATACAAATTCCCATTTTCACTTTCTTTTCTGTTTCCTTAGATCAAAGACCTCATGATTACTAAGTCCATCACAGTTGGATATACAATTTGCTCATCTGGTTTCCCAGGTGAAAGAATTGCTCCCTGCTGTCCCAGTTTTTGTCCTGTACTCTTTCAGTCCCCTCACTTCAGATTTTTTCCTGATGTCCATTAAACAGACCTTGAAACTCAGATAAGATTATGACATCATATTATACCACAGTATCTCTCTTGCTCCGCATCTGCACACACACACACACACACACACACGGGGGGGGGGGGAATGACATTATACATAATTATCATTTATTTTTGTTTCATATTATGATACTTTGAAAATATTCAAAGTTAGAATAACTAATAGAATTATATCTTTTTCCAAAAGAGTATGTTTTCTTAGAAAGCTAATTTGGAAGCATAAAGTACCTGTTATGTGTACATATTTTTCATATGTGGAGTAGCACTCTCATTTACCATTTTGAAGAAAAGTAATTATTTTTCCTCTAAATGATATGTGAGGACTATACTAATATCTTGAAATATAGAAGCATTTTTACTTGTAGGAAATAGCAGTTAAATTGAAAGTACTCATATACTTTCAGAAAGAGTATATCTATTATT
The DNA here is from genome assembly GCF_047511675.1 of Marmota flaviventris. NCBI lineage: Eukaryota > Metazoa > Chordata > Mammalia > Rodentia > Sciuridae > Marmota > Marmota flaviventris. Next base: position 45,932,743 of record NC_092504.1, on the reverse strand, counting down.
TTCAAATTTCAAGTTCTATTTTAGAATATGATACACTTCTTAAATATATATTTAAACATTTGTGTTCTTCACTGCATAAGTTGTTTCATTTCAGTTTTTAATGTAATATTCCTTTGGAAGAAAACCAGATCATATTCTTTCACAATCACTGTCTCACAAATTCTTATTAGTATGTAATATTCCCAGGAAATGTAAACTGTAAGAATAGGTGGAGTTGATTTTTTTAAATATTTTTGCCTGAGGTGGAATTTAAACAAGCCTTATGTTTATAATATTAAAGTGAAGACAAATTTGATGAAAAGTGGTAATGGTCAAAGTTCAGAGTTCACTTAAGAGTTTATATGCATATATGTATGGACATATAAACACACATATATGGTGTTTATAAATATGTATAAGGTATTTTAATATTTATGTGTCAAATTAATTGATTTTCTTACATTTAAAGGATAATTATAAAGTCTATATAAAACAGGCTATATTATCTCAGGTTTTGGTTTCATGATGATAATGATATTCATTGTTGGATTATAGACTTTTTAGCAAAACCTCATGCATGTTTATTGCTGAAAATCAGAATAATGAAATAGTATCAAGCTTTCTTTGTGATTTTTTGTGTACCATAAAATCTCCTTTCACTAATTTGCTCTCATATGTTATTGAAAATACTATAAGTTCTGAAATTGTCAGAATCAGGCTAGTAATAACTGTGATGAATTTCTGCTCTTAAAACTTAAAAGACTCATCCTATATTATAAGAGATATCCAGGAGATAGAAGATCAATCAGCAATAAAGAGCTTATCAAAATTGAAATTATTTCTAATAGGTTTTTAAAATCACCAGATTTAGCTAACCTGTAATTTCAAAAGATATTTAGATATTTTCACTATACACGTTTAAGCAAAGTTTATAAACAAATTCACTGAATTATTAAATAATAGAATTTATGTCAAATATTTTAATCAATTAAGGGAAAACATTTCAGTATTTTCATGTATTGGAACATTTATATGAATCCAATTATTTGCCTGGAATTGAAACTCTTAGCAGAAATCCAAAATAAAAAGAACATAAAAACATGTTTACTTCAAGAGCTCTTAATTTCAAATTCACCAATTTTTGCACCCATTAAAATACTCATTTTATCCCTCTAATTTCACTCTGCCTTTTTGAGACATGGGAATAAATACTTCATATGATCTATTTGCTGCCTTATTTTTCTATAAAACAGTTTTACTTTTCTGTAAATCACATCTGTATATCTATTCTGTACCAGGGACAGCTTTTGTTTTTGTTTTGTTTTTTTTTTTTGTTTGTTTGTTTGTTTTTGTTTTTGTTCTTATCAGAGTTTGCATTTTGAAATGTTAAAATTTGCTTCTGAAAAGCGTTTTATCTGCAATAGACATTCCCACATTCTCTTTTTGATCCTAGTCCTTTTGGCTGAAAACATTCTCTACATATATTTTCTGTTCCTTCTAAAGACTTTTCAGTAGAATATTGCACATTTAGAGAAAATGTAAAATGGATTCCTAAACATAGTTAGTAAATGCTCTCCTTCAATAAATAAAAACAATTTGAATTGAACTGATTGCACATTGCTCCTGTTCATTATTATTACAGTCGTTATCCTTGTTGCTGTCAGACACAGACATCTTCTAACTAATGTTGATCCATGCTACCAGAGCGATTGAGTTTATAATGACTACATACATTTGTGTATAGGTGTGTGTATAATTATGTATGTACCCTGAAGTTTAGAGCAGTTACTAACTGCTGTTTTATGACTCTTCTGGATATTGCTGGAGACACATGCATATATACAAATGAAATATGTGTCATACCATAGAAATATGGAGAAAACAAGACCAATATACTTTGAGATAGATTGAGCAAGGAATTGGGCTCTAAGATTGGACAAGATTTATCAAAGTAAAATGGACAGAGCATAGATCAAACAATGACTCCTTTGCTTATTAAATAGAACATATATAGCAAAGAATAGTGTTAAATTAACATAAGTAGATATAGATGCATAGATTTTTCAAACCTGAAAGCTAGAAGAGATTTCAATGTGATAGGTAAAACATTATTAAAAATGTAACACTGGATAACTTTGATATTAACTTGCTAATATTGATGTTAAATAAAGGAATTTATCTGGTTTTGGCAGTTAGTAATTAAGAATCCCATTATCATTGCAATATCTGTCATGAACAAACATTCCTGGCTGTCCTACTCCTTAATTAGATGAAGGAAAAAGCCAAAACACAAAATTATCTCCCTTCATAAAAGTAGATTAACCTCACATACGTCTTCTCAGTAAACACTTCTAGAAAATATACTGATGGAATCAAAAGGCCAGCCATTATGTATATTCGATGAAAAATCACTAAAAATGACTTGACCCATTTCAGATTGATTTATATTATTTATAAATGTCTTTTGCCCACTAAACCAAGTTATACCACTTATTCTATCTAAGAAGAATTATATACACAACACCATTATTCTATCACCTGCAGAGGAAAAAATATATAGACAGTAATTATATTTTCTTTAGGTACCATTTGTAGAAATGAAAAATTTAGCAATCTTTTATAACTTTCTCTCCTTCTTCCTTCCCCACACTTCATCTTCACAAATCTTACATTAAAAGATAAACAGTAGGATTAAATTTACTTATGTGTATACTCATCTTTTGATATTGGCTAGGATGTCATTCTTTTTTGTATTGCTCATTTGAACCAGTTGATATTTTGTCTTTTAGTCTAAAGCAGACATAGATTCAGGGTAAAATTGCTTTAAATGTCCTGGCAAATACACACAAAACAGTTTCTGATAAGGTAAAATTTATGTTCTTCACTGAATATGCAGTAGAAAAGAAAATATTCTATGGGGATTAAAACTGCACATGCTTATAATCCTAGCAATTCAAAAGACTGAGGCAAGAGGTTCACAAGTTCAAAGCCAACCTCAGCAACTTAACAAGACCCTATCTCAAAATAAATGATAAAAAGGATGTGGCTCAGTGGTTAATTGTCCCTGAGTTCACTCCCTAGTATCAATGCCCCTCCTCCCCCATCCCCCCCCCCCCAAAAAAAAAAAAGAACACACACACAAAAAACCCCCAAAACTGTTGGTATCTTTGTTAGATGATACATTTTGGTAAGCAGTTTCTATTTGAGAAATCTTCAGAATCAGGAATGTTGAACAGCAAAGACCTCAACTTTGTGGATAATCAACTCAGTAGTCACTTTATATATCACAAAATAAATTATGATGAAGTGAATGAACAAATTCATTAAAAAATCTCATAGTTATTACAAAAAGAGGTAACCTCAAAATGTTTGACACTCAAAGCCACAAACTGAATTTTTATTTATAGACAAGAATATATGAATTATATACCCCAATATTTTGAAATCTTAAACATCTGTGATTATCTTAAAGACCATAGTAAGTTTTATCTTCATTTTATTAAGCAATAATATTAACTTTATAGTGGTTAAATTTTGGTAACATTCAGGCTAAAAATTGTATCATATTTTTGGATTCAATTGTGTTACTTACATGTTTAGTTCCTCTCAGTTTGGGAAAACAATTAAAGTAAGATGTGTGCTTAAGTTAAACTTGAATATCAAGTATATTATAAAAATTAAAATTTACATATGCATAACTTTTCCTAAATTAAAATTTGAAAGACTGAGGCATATTGTTGAGGCCTGATGTGTAACTGAAATTGCGATTATGTGGTGCTAATACTAGATTTTCAGTCATGGTAAAAATATTTTAAAAATTAGATATTGAAGACTTGATTGTAACTCTACACATCATTACAATTTTCCATTGAGTTGGCCATCAATCAAAAATTTGGTTTTATTCATTATATGCTGGAGAATTTATTTAACAGGGTATTGATCAGTTTATAGATATTCAAGGTATTTCTAACACTGGCACACTATTAAATTGGTTATTAATTAAATTAGTTCTCAAGCCCCAGAAATATATATACCCACATCATTAACCACCGTACTTTAATATGAAATTTTTCCAAAAATTGTTTGTTTATTTATCTATTGGTTGGATTGTTTATTTTTTATCAAGATGGGTATGGGGCTTTAACAAATGGAAATATAACATAAAAAGCTGAATGTTGAATGCATCATCTGAAAAAATAAAATGGAAAATAATCATTATATTAAAAAAATTAAAGATGCATTGTGCTGACTGCAATAACAGCAACAAAAGACACAGCAGTCCATGATGTGCCAAGAGCTTCAAGGTAATAAAGCAAAGTTCTACATTTTTATGTACTTGCATCACAAAATCTACAGCAAATTTCTAAAGCAAGTCAGATAAAGTACATGGATCAGTTTTATGGCAAAACATTTATGGTTGTAAAATTCACATATAAGTTTTTTGTTTGGCTTTTCTTTGTTTTTAATGCTGAGGCATCTGCAGAGGTTATCTTGCCACAGAGACTTTTGTCTTCCATTTCCTAAAGAAAATGTTGTGCACTTTATATTTACTTTAAAAAAATGTTAAAATTTCAGGGAAAAAAAAAAACAGCAGGAAAAGATGATAGGCTTCATGAAGTTGACTGCTATTACATTTCTTCTTGGGATTTTCAATGTGATTTTACCTTTTTTTCCCCAAAGGAAAGAAATTGTGTATCCTAGTCTACAATAAGAGTGTTACAAGGCTAAGACCTTCTGAGAAACTGATGCAAAGTGAAAACTCCCCATTCAAACTCAATTTTTGTGACCAAGTCAGAAAGATAACAGACATGTCATTCACAGTAAAAGAAATGAGTTTACTGAAAGGATAGGAAGAGGGAAATGAGACACTATCAAGGCAGAAAGTGGGTCCTCTCAAGAGAGGAGAGGAATAATGTGCCTCTCCTGCCCTCCAGTTTTACTGGGGATCCCAGAGCACTTTCCTGGAGTCCCACCCAGGTCCAGTCTTGACTTTTGACTCATAGCAGGGTGACATCAGATGTTCAAGTCCCCACTGCTATGCTTACTGGTTTTAATTGCATTCTTACCCATATATTTTTACAGATTATATGCTTATGAGAAACTATCCTTATCTTCCTAAATCTGGTCTGTGAAAAGGGACACAAAAAAAGTGTCTTAGATTTCTTTTATCGAAGTTGTTCTCTGCCTGGATTTCCTTGCAGATAACAGGTAGTTTACTGAGGAAAGTGATATATTGTATCCACTTGGGCCATGCAGGGCTTGCTTTTTGGCAAAAATGGATGTGCAAGAGAGCACAGTAGGTCCATTTTATAGAATTATTTTTTTAACCTATGTTTCCACCATCATCATCTATCTGTCCCCTAACAAGAGGACATGGAAGCTTAGTCTTAAATTCTGTAAATATATAGAGTTTTAAAAATGTATTATAAAAAATAAATAGGACTTTTCTGATTCCTTAAAGGGAAAAAGCTACTGCCCAAAAATCCCAGCCAGAACATTTATGACAATAGACTTATAATCTTATTTAAATTAAGTTGAATTAAAGTTCCTTTGCTTAGCCACACTAGCCATATTTGAAGGGACAAATAGCCACACATGCATAGCCACTGCTATATTGGATTATGGATATAGAAAATTTACATCTGGACAGACATAAAGACTGAATTCCTAAAATGATGCACTTCATAATTATATTCTAGAAGAGTCTCTCGTTATTCATTTTTAAATATTCCTTCACTCCCCCATCATCCATGATAGTTTTAGTAACAGAATGTAGACGTTTTCTAGGGAAGAGAGAAGAGAAAAAGATGGAGAGAGAGGAGAAATATACATACACATATAATTGGTTTTCATTCTTTTTTTTTTTTTTTGAATACCAGTGATTGATTGAACTCAGGGGCACTCAACCAGTGAGCCACATCCCCAGCCCAATTTTGTATTTTATTAAAGACAGGGTTTCACTAAGTTGCTTAGCACCTCGAAGTTGCCGAGGTGGCTTTGAACTTGTGATTCTCCTGCCTCAACCTCCGGAGATGCTGGGATTGCAGGTGTGCACTACTACACCTGGCCTGGTTTTGCATTCTTTATGGAAATAATAATGTCATGTGACTATCTTCAATAAGAAGTATAAATAACTCTTTCTTGTTTCCCCAAAACTGGAACTTGTGAGTCCCTCCATACTGATTCAAATCTCTACAGACATTATTTGCACTGAGGTTTTTTTTTGTTTGTTTGTTTATTTGTTTGTTTGTTTTTTAGTTTTTCTCTCCCAATTTACATTGAAACTATAGAAAAGGGTTTAAAAAATTAAAAAATAAGGACTTAGAATCACAAATTTAGGGAAAGAAAGAGATAGTAATTGTAAGATGTTGGCATCTAATAAATTAAATGAATCTGAGGCATTATTGAAAACCACAAGGAAAAAAATCACAAATTTCACAAAAGAATCCTCAAAATAACAAAAAAAAGCAACACTAGTTATTTCTGAATTAGGATTGAAATCAGGACCTTAACAAAAGGGAAAAAAAGAAAGGAAATCATGTGTAAGAACTATCTGAGAAGTAGTAAGATCCCCAATTCATTCCAAACTCCGTGGCACTAAGTAAAATCTCTTCTGTTCCTTGACCTGCTTCCCTCACCAGAAGTCTGGGTTTAATTCTTTGAAGATTATATATATATATATATATTCCTTCCCAAGGAGGGATTTCCCAAAAACAAGTTAAAAAACAATGAAACCTTCACTTTACTAATGAGACCCTCAAGGGAGATGCAGTGTGGCTGAGCTAAATAAAGTATGAGAAGACAGAAAAGTGTTCTTCTGTCGTAAATAGTTACTACAAAACTGGGAATTTTACCCTCCCATGACAAAAGCTCTCTGATCCACATAGTCTGAAAGCAGAAAGAAGTAGCAATGTGACAATTTAATACCAGTTTTCCTAAACCTTCTTGCTGCCTGCTGTATACCAAATGACAGGAGAGAGATCAGAAACAGATGATGCTGGATGTCTGTGAAGATGAGGAAGGAGGACAGACTCATCTTCATAATGGATTTTTATTGTTTTCAATTCTGTAATGCAAATATATATATATATATATATATATATATATATATATATATATTATTTTTAGACATGAATAAAATGAAAATTTCTAAAATATTAAATTCACAAAATACATATCTAATGATCTAGTAATTCATCTTTTATATAAATGTCTGTAACAGTGTTTGTAATAACAATGGAGAAAGAATAATCTAAATGCCCAATGATAGTAGATGAAGAAATAAATTATTTATAATATATAATATGCCATAACTTATAAAAAGAAATAAAGAAGCTCATAAAGCACTGAGAAAAAATAATCTTGAGATATTATCAAGTGAAATAAGGCCAAGTGCCTTAAAATAAAAATTATGCTCTTCTTAGCAAAAAAGCAAGAAATACACACAACACACACACACACACACACTCACTTGTGTGTATGTGCCTGGAAAGATGTACACAATTTCTGCAAAATTGTTGCCTCGAGAGGTTTAACATGGTCTCAGGAATAGTTTGCAATATATGCTCCTTTGGCTTTATGAATTGTTTAATCATATGAATTTAACACCATTTCATAACCAAAATGCATATTTTAAAATGTACTATAATAAAAAATACAAATGAATTAGATATGAACTAGGATAAAATAAAAATAAAATATCAATTTATTTACCAATAATTTAACATTTTAAATGATAAAATTGATTCAACTGAATAAGAATAGTCAATGTTAGTAATCAGAACTGAAGGAACCTAATTGAAGTCTTGTTCAAATGCGGAAATCACATGCGGAGATTATCTGGTAGAAATATTAAGGAACATCATCTAGGCCATTTTAAATATTAAAGATCATGTGGCTCACCTCCTTTGTCTCCTCCAAAATGTGGGAAAACTGAAGGTTTTGGAGTAAACTGGGATGGGAGTTATAGGAGAATCCAGACTAACAGACACAACTAGTAAAACTTGATCATTTTCAATGTCTGTTTTACATAGATTTTGACCAATGATTTTGGTACTATTTGCAATACCTGTTTTACACAGATTTTGCTTTATGCTTCACCCAGAACCATATAAGTTCCTAAGCTAGCACAACAATATGGCTTTTTCTGCTACCAGGCCCCCTCCTGCATGGCAGAAGTTCTCTCTCTTCTCACTTAAATAAATCCTACCACATTTACTCTTCCCGTTCATAATTGCCTATTGACTTTATTCTTCAAATTTGTAAGACAAGAATCCAGAAGAAGATTGGCAAAGTTGGGTATCTAGTCAATGACTTTGTTTTATAGGTTGGATCTTGAATGTCCCTCAAAAGTCTGTGTGTTAAAGACTTAGTCACAAACCTGTAGCACTTCCTGGGAAGTGATGAAACCTTTTGGAGGTGGGGCCAAGTAGAAAGAAGTTAGATGATTAGAGGCATCCTCTTGAAGGTGATATTGGTACACCAATCTTTTTGATGATCAGGACGGAGTTCGTGTGCCATGGAGTCAAAGAATGAGCACCATGAACAGCCAAGGCAAGCAAGCACAGCAAGATATTTTTACGAAAGTGTCAGAGGACAGGTCCCCCAAAGAGGAGGGAAACTTCAGAGCCAAAAACCTATAAGAGGGATGCAACTTTCCTCTTTTATTGCCCTCAAAACTTCTTTACTTCATTTATCGTTGTCTTTCCTTTCTTCTTCATATATGTACCCAGGAGCTTTTTGATTTTTAGAAAAGCAAAGTTTTTTTGTTTTTTTTTTTTTAATTTTTCTTAAAAAGTAACCTTTGTTCTTTCTTTGAAAAGCAATAGTCACCCTCTGAACTTTAGTCCTTTTTTTCCATGTGGACTGCCTGATTTGAAAAACACTTGGTAGCCAATTTTGTCATTTTTTTCATCACCAGACCCTCATCATCCTTTCCTACACTTACTACCTGACCTTTTTCCCCTGTCTCATTGAAACACTGGTGTTTTCCTCTTTTTCTCTTTGTCTCCCATCTACCACAAGGTGAACAGTACTCCTCTGCCCAAGATACCCCATCCATGATATGTTGTGACAACAGAGGCCCAAAGCAACAGAGCCATCAACAGCAGGCTCCATTCCTCGGGACTCAAGGTGAAGCAGAACATCATGGTGGAAGAGTACTAAGGAAGGAAGTGGCTCACATAGTGATCAGTGCCTCACCTATTTCCTCTGTGCCCCACCTCCTCCAGCCACACCCCACCTGCCTTCAGCCAACACCCAATTAATCCCATCAGGTGATTAAAAAACTGATTGGGTTAAGGCTTTCATAACCCAATCATTTCTTTTCTGAACCTTCTTGCATTGTCTCATACATGAGTTTGGGGACATAGCTCACATTCAAACCATAACACCTGGTATAGCTCATGCCAAGACATACTTTGTCATTGATCATGTAGTTCTAGGTTTGCAGATATGCAGAATACGAGAGTAATTGTGTTGTGGAGGTTTCCACTGAAGTTTCAGATGAAAACCTTTGAGCCCAGGAATGTGGAATGTCTGCTGAGGGAAGCTACGAGCAAAGAACAGAGTCAGTACAAGAAAGTGGCTATGTGGGTTGCAGCCAGCAATATCAGGGGTATGTCTATAGGATTTAGCGCTTGTCCTACTGGGTTTTGGTATTGCTTTGGTTTCATTCTTTTTTCAATTCCTTTCTTTAGTCAATTTTATAGAGCCTTGGAAGTGTTTAACTCACCCTAATTATTATTGTTGTTTTTACAGAGGCTCAAATGTGAGTTTGTCTTGAATCTCACAGTTTGCCTTGAGTCACTTTGGACTTGGACTTTTGACAATCCTTAAAGAGTTAAAACTTTGGAAATGTTTGGAGATGGACTAAATGTCTTTTGCATTGTGAGTTGGACAGGAATCTTTTGGGACAAGGCAAACTGAAGTATTTTGGATCTGGAATGTTTTCTAAAGGCCAGTGTGTTTAAGGATTAGTTAATAGGATGAGGTACTGGGGAGGTGGTGTAGCCTCTGGAAGGTGAGGCTTGGTGGAAGGAAGATGGTTCACTGGAGATATTTCCCTGAAGAACTTCTTTGGGGTCTGGTCACTTTTATTTCTCTGTTTCCCACCCATCAAAGACATGAACTTTTACCATGGTATTACTTTGGGGCCCAGGCAACAAGTCAAGTGACAATGGGCTGAAACCTTGAAAGAGTGAACCAAAATTATCCATTTCTCCTTATAAATTTATTTTCTCATGTACATTGTCACAGTGGACAAAAATCTAACATTTTGCATGGAAAATTGGGAGTTAAATATCTTATTTAGAAAACTACAAAATGAGAGTGGCTATACAATTATTTAAAAACAACATTAAAAATAAGCCTTCTATGGCTCAGCGAAAGAACGCTTTCCTCGCATGTGCGAATCTGGGTTCGATCCTCAGCACCACAGAAAAATCAATAAGTGAAAAAAGGGTATTGTATCCAACTACAACTAAAAAATAAATATTTTTAAAAAATAAACCTTCTAAATTTCTTTGTTATGCTTTATTATATTTACTAATTATTATTTCTATTTGTTGCTGGAAGAGAAAATTATGATTTTAATATGTAATATTAGATAATTTTAATATGTAATAAGTCTTTTTATTTAAATTTCCTCCATTTATTAACTGTGGAATATCAGGCAGTTTTCTCTGAGCTGCACAAGTGACAAAATCTCTGAGCCCTTTGGTAAATGTAGAGTGTTCTGTCTGCTACATTTCCTGTGATCCGTAGTTACTAGTATTAATTAAAAAGTCACATTGATGTTAAAACTGCCATGTATTATTGAAAAAAACTATCAAATAGTGTCACTTGGCTCAAGCCACACATGTGATTAATAATAATGATTAGATTTGTATTACAATTGTGTAAGTAAGTGCCAATGTATGAACTTGTTTCAGAGTCATGTCACCATTTTAGTTTCTTTCTGTAGTATCAAGAAAATTTATATGATTTAGTTATCTTAATGTTGAAGATAAAAACTACAATACTTAAACCTTGTCTTCACAATCTTTCACAATCATTATTATTATTATTTTATACTAAACTCTTTTACGGTGTAGCAAAGTACTTACTGAATATCTTTTTTGGATAAAGTTGTTAGAAGAAATGAAAGAATATACAAAAGGAATGCAAGTGAACAGGCAAAGGAAAGACATCTGAATTTATGTGTGATGTTGTGAACAACAAAATGGATGGTAATAAATGGAATTAATAAGAGAACATACTGTGACAAAATAAATTAATTAATAAAGGAGTAGATATACTGAAATCTGAAAGAAAATTTGGAGAGTTTGGGTCAAAGAAGAACTATACATTTATTGAAGAATCAATATATTAAAAAGCTGATAATTTTAAAAAATACATTCAAATGCATATGTTTCAAATTTAATCACACAGTTTCATGCCCTTAGAATATATCCAGATAAACATGAGTATGTAGTTTTTGCTTTTGTATTCTGACTTCATTTTCTTCAGATGCATACCTAGGAGTAAAAGAGCTGCATCATTTTTAATTAAATTACTTTTTTGTTGTTAGGTTTGTTGAGTTCTTTATATATTGTGGATATCAATCCCATATCAGATGAATAGGTAGGTGGCAAAGGTTTTTACCATTGTGTAGGTTGTCTTTTTACCCTTTTGACTGTTTACTGTGTAGAATTTTTTAATATGATATAATCCAATTTGTCAATTCTTGCTTTGATTTTCTGTGTTTTGAGAGAATATACAGAATATTGCTCCATTTGCTTATATCCTAAACTATTTCCCCAATATTTTTCAAAAATATAGTAGTTTCAGAATTTCACTCTTAAAATAAGATATTTAATCCATTTCAGCTGATTTTTGTACAAGGTATGAGATATGGGTCAGGCTTCAATCTTCTACACATAGATTTTTAGTTTTTCCAGAGCCATTTTTTAAGAAGTTATAATTATATCATAGCTGTGATATCTAAATTATATAAATGTCCTTATTTTACCTTCAGATATAGACCCTTTTTATTGTGTGTTACTTTAATATTTAAGAAAATATTTTATAGGTAAAAGTAAAATATTTTTATAAAAACATCATTGCAAGAGTTTTGTAGAAAAATAAGTCTCAAATTTACCAGCACCCTTACCTTTAGAACCTATTCATATGTAAGTTTACATACCAAAAGTGACTATAGATGTGATGAAATACATAGACCTTGATATGGGGATATTATCTGAGGTTACCCTTTCAAACAAGTGATGATAATATTAATGAATTAGTAGCTGCATAATTTTGAAAAGGGAGTGCAATAAAGTCCATTCTGATATGATACACTACAATAAGGTAAGACTATTGCCAATATCTATTCTTTAATGCCATCTACATGTAATGAAATATTCAATAAGATCAATATAGAAATTACTAATAGGATTCACAAAATATATTTCCTGAAGGAACAAAAATATGAAGGCAAACAGATAAAATCTAAGAAATGTTTGGACTGAAATATTCATAGATTTAAAAAAATTACAATTAAGAGTGGTCTCCATTTGGCAGACCATGACAGATATTATAAGGCACAACAATTCAAGCAGAGTATTCACTATTTTGTTTATCAAATAAACATGTGATAAACCAGACAAAAATTTATAGAAATTGCAGTTATTTTAAATATATATGCTATATAATGCAATTCCAATAAGAATTTCTAACAAATTAAAAAATACTGATAAAATATGGTTTTTGAGTCAGCTTTTGTTGCCACTGTGACCAAAAGACCTGACAAGAACAGTTTTAGAGGAGGAAAATTTTATTTTTAATTCACAGTTTCAGAGGTCCATAGTCCATAGCTGGCCAACTACATTGCTCTGACTCCAAGTTGAGGCAGTACACTAGGGCAGAAGGGTGTGGTAGAGGAAAGTGGTTGAGGAAATGGCCACCAGGGAAACCAGAGACTACTTTATTCACCAGGAAAAAAAAAAAAAAAAAAAACATATTCCCCAAAGATATGCCCCCAGGGACCCACCTCCTCTAGCCACACCTATCTGCCTAGAATTGTCATCCAGTTAATCCCTATCAGTGGATTAACACACAGATTATGTTAAAGCTCTCACAGCCCAATCATTTTACCTCTGAACTTTATTGCTTTGTTTTACACATGAAATTTTAGGGGATAACTCATATCTAAACCATAACAAATGGAAAAGTATATTTTCTACAGAAATATCATTGACATGTTATTAGAGACATATACGAATTAGAAATTAAATAAATAGAACCAGTGTTATTTTAAATAACCCTGTGATCAGTACAAAAAGGTTTTCTGCTTTAGCGTAATAGTCAGATATACTTTTAGATAAAATAATTTTACTTGAAAATAATATATAAAGAAAAAATTAAATATCATGTTACCTATTTTTTTTCAAAAATAATCCCTTATAATCATTTTAGATTCTTTTCATTCTTAAAAAGGTCTGCAGTTGGACAATAAATATTTTGGTTATCCTACCTCTAAGTCATGGAACTCATTCTTGTGTGCCACTGTATATTTGATATGATTTGTTCTAGATGTCTTTGTATATTTATATAACATGCTGTATTTCTTCATGCCAACTACATGTAAGTCTTTTAATCTGAGGATCTCAAAATATAAATGATTAACCTACATCTTAAGCTAAACCTTTGCAATAAAAGATGTTTCAACTAAATATTGGTTGACATTAAATAACCTTAGTGTCACATTTTTGCTACCAGTGTAGAGTCTACCATTTTCATAAATACCTATAATACAGAGATCTTAGTTGTCATTAATCTGCCTGGGATTGTGGTTGGACAAAATGAATGGTTAGAATCTGAATTCTATCAAAAACTTCAACTAAACTTCAACTTCATTTTTATGAATTTAAAAAATTTGTCAACATTTATGTCTTTAAAGTTGATAACTTTTAATCTGATATTGGTGTCTGACATTAGAATATATTTTAATTAAAGGTTAAATATGCACATCACTTATATGAGAGAACTTAATATTATTTTCATGACTGGGGTCTTGCATTCTTCACTGTATAAGGTGGGCAGAAAGAATCTTGAATAAAGGATAAGAAATTGTGAAGAAAATTGTTTTGAGAAAGGAGTGTTCAGAGTCAAAATTGTTCAGTATTAAATTTATCAGTATTAAAAAATACTGGTAAAATATGTTTTTTGAGTCAGCTTTTGTTGCCACTGTGACCAAAAGACCTGACAAGAGCAGTTTTAGAGGAGGAAAATTTTATTTTTAATTCACAGTTTCAGAGGTCCATAGTCCATAGCTGGCCAACTACATTGCTCTGACTCCAAGTTAGCACCATGAAACAGGAAGGGGCTATCTTAGACAAGGACAATATCATCACATATACCCCACATTTTCAAATTTCCAAGTGTAAGTGTGCAATTTTTGAGCTTTGTGATGCCACTATGTAACTGGATCCAAAGGACTTCACATTTGTGTTGATTAGAGAATTGAAAGAAGTTATTGAACTCCTCTGGGGAGGAGCAGAATAAACAGTTCCTATATGGTCCAAGACAAAATGTACACATCATGGGTTCTGTTTCCTCCATGGTGCTTTCCTCTCATGTAGAAAAGTCACATTGCTACTGACTTCTCAGGAACCATTACTTTGGTGATTTTTACAAAGTCAGAAATGTCTTCTCATTTCAGAATTTCTATTCTTTACCATTAAGAAAACTTGTTTCTTCTGGGCCCTATTTCCTTCAAGCCATCTTCTGATTGCTAAATTGGTGGTCCATTAATTTGACAGATGAAGACGTCACGATGCTAACTCAAATTCATTTAAGCTTTTGGGCATCTAAACCAAGTTTATACAAATCCTATGGGGATTATAAAGAGGAGGTGTGAATCTAATTTTCCAATGGCTAAACTAACTGGATTGTTGGCTATTCCTTTATTCTTTTCCACATTAGATAAACAGCCTGGAGGGAATGGCTCACATTAATGTGTTTTCTAAAAGGGGCAACATATCCCACTGTGTCTTCTCCTAGAATTAATAAAAATAGAACACTATAGTATAGTAGTTTATATCTAGGAAACTAGGAGTCAAACTTTACTAAGGCTTGCTCAAAAGTGTTCTGTATTAAATGCAGCAGTTTTTATATATATTTATGATTAAATACTGGCCATTTTTCAGTTAATGATCACACACAGGTAAATCTTTTTAACTAAGAACAATAATTGTCAGTTTAAATAACTGTAGCCTATTTGGTGTGAAAAATAGCCAGTAATAGATTTAAATAATATTTGGACTATAAGTGTGTGCATGTATATGTGTTAAGATACTAACATATGAAAGCATTTGTACACCTAGATTTCTAGTATGAAAAACCCATAAGCTTAACACATTTCTATAAATTCCAGTGTATTATCTCTTAGTCATAAATGTGCTTAATGAAGGCAAATTTAATTAAAGTAAATCATCATCACTGGCATGGCAATGTAATTATAATCTCTGAATTAATTTATTAATTCATATTGCTTAAGTTAGGCATTAAGTAGAAATGTCTAGAGACATTTGTGTAAATCTTTTTTTAAATAAATCATTTTTTTAAATTACGCAGAATATTGTACCACAGTTATCTAGAATTGTAGATCTAAACTCTGTTTATGTGAAAGTTTATCCTTTCCAGTTGGATTTATATGAAGACATAGAATGCCAAAGACAGAACTTTGCTTTATGGGTAAGTAGTAATCATGGTTTCCTATTTCCCTTTACATTTTATGTTGATGAAAGCCATAGAATTAGAATAACAACATTTAGTTCCACATCCAAAATTGTAATCAGAAAGCTAATGTCAAAAATCAAGAGAATTTATATTTTGAGCTCAGATTTTTATACAAATATTTAATTATTCTCTTATGTTCTTTTTCATGTCTTAAGAACATAGGAGTTTGTTACTAATGGGAAGAGTGAATAAATCAAAAGATATCATGAAGCTGATGAAGAAAATAGTTAAGATTTTGTTATTAAGGAGCACCTGAAAAAAATGACTCAAATTATACAGTAATAAATGAAGTGGAGGTCATTTAATACATAATAAGACATTTAGATGATAATCAACAGATGAAGTGTCTTGATTTTTTAAAATCTAAAGTTTTTTACTTTTGCACTTGTTTGATGTAATAGACATTGTTCAGTACTGAATTTTAAAATTGTACATTATTTAAGTATCTGTTTTATAATCTTAAAACTTCTCCCAAAGGAAATAGAATGTGGGCTGTGTCACTGGATGCTTCTTCATCTTGATGAATGCAGATTTTTCTGTATTATAAAACTGTTCTCATCAGTAGTAGTTTGCCTTATTATTTTATTCTTGACCAAATTATATTTCCTGTTTCACTGGAGAGAGGAACTGGGGACTATCCACAGGATTTTCCATAATACCAAATGTTGTGTGGCTTCTAACAGATATATTAAGGTTTTAGTTTTCAGACCTACTGAAGTCGGAAGTACTTTAATTTATAAATTTCTTAATTTTTTAAAAGTTTCTATAAAACATGACTGACGAAAACAAAAATGTACTTCTTATGGAATGCCTTCACCACTAAATACTCTGCTATTAAGTATTTATTCTGGTTTTCTAAATAATTTCTGAGTGATTATGAAAATAGACATCTGAGGGACCCACAAGGCAAAGACACATTTGGTTTTGAAGTGTGTGATGAAATTTTAACAGATCAAATATCATAAAAATAATTTGTATTCTTTCCAGTTTAAGATTTCTTCCTCCTACTATTGAAGCTCAATACTTGATTCTGAACAATTATTTTTTAAATATACATTTTTTATAACTTTATTTATTTATTTTTTAATGTGGTGCTGAGTATCAAACCCAGTGTCTCACTCATGCTAGGAAAGCACTCTACCACTGAGCTACAGCCCCAGCCCCAATAATTATCTTTTTAAATCATGAAATTCTTCGGTGAGAAAGACAATATCTTAAAATTTCTCCATTTGTTGTAAATGCTTCCTTATGATACTGGTGCAGTGAAAATCAGAAACGGTTTCTTGTTCCCCAATGGGTTCTTGTTGAAGATGGAACACCTGAGAAAAATGGAGGCAAGCAAGTTTTATTTAAGAAAGAGACAGAGACAGATTTTTCAGAAGAGAAGGGGTCCTCGAAGCCCATGAAAGGAGGTGCGACTTGCTTTCTTATAATCCTCAGAATGCCCCCCTTTAATCTTTGTCTTCTCTTTCTTCCTTGCATATTTGACTAGAAACAGGAGCACTGAGGATAAGCATGAGCAACCAATTGTTCTCTCTTTACTAACCATTCCTCATCCCGTTG
Source organism: Marmota flaviventris (assembly GCF_047511675.1). NCBI lineage: Eukaryota > Metazoa > Chordata > Mammalia > Rodentia > Sciuridae > Marmota > Marmota flaviventris. Next base: position 45,915,421 of record NC_092504.1, on the reverse strand, counting down.
ACCTCCATCATTCATTACCTACACTGACTGCCTGACTTTTACCCCTTTCTCAATTAAATAGTAACTCCTATAAAAGCTAACTTTGAGAAAAAGTACCATCACAGTTTTGAGACAAGAGTAGAAACACATTGCTGAGAGGAACAGGAAAAGAACAATTATAAGTGGGAAAACAAATGTTATGTGGAGACTTATCAGTGATAGTAGAGCAAGAATTCAAAGAAAACTGCAGTCTTAAACCAGGAACACAGTGGCTACTGAAGAGGCCTAGTCAGAACAACAGCACTTCTTGTTACCCTCCCAAGCAGGCAGCAATTATGAATAATAAATCACAACAAGTGATTTTTGAAAAGAGGTCAAGAACATGGAAAGAGATCTCTGCTAAGACACAAAACGGAAGTCCTAATACTAACAGTGGAAAACACTCACAAAAATCCTTGAGGAACAAGCACCTGCTATAAACACAATGTAATAATAGAGAAATCAAAACAAGAAATATACTCAGAATAACCATACCCAAAATAAAGCAGCTCAATTATTGCATAGATTAAGGCCTTCATAGTAAATCCCTATTATAAAGAAAAACATGCCCTTTTAGGAATAAAAATTCATCAGATGCTAATGCTTGAAAGTGACTATCTTTTATCAAAATAAACCAATGAAAACAATTAAGACATAGAAAATACCAGAACAGGATAAAGTGTCAAGAGTCAAAGGAATCAATAAAACCAGATACAAAATGATGCAGATGTTAGTAGTACCATAAAAGGATATGTGTGGTAACAATGTGCTAGATACTGAAAATGATCAACAACATATATTATCAAGTGGATAATTTCAGCAGAGATGAAAATATAAGAATATTTGAAATTTTCTATCTTTTAAACTAAAAACATTGAAGAAATAAAAATAAGAGCTAATTAAATAATTTTAGTATCAGAGGCTGAGCTATGTTCCCTCTAAATCTATAGAATATGACTGGAGATAGGGTCTTTAAAGAGCGAACTAAGTTAAAATGAGGTCATCAGGGTGGGCTCTAATCTAAGGGGATATTAGGGTAATCTAATAGGATACAGTGGAGGGCACAGACACACAGAAAGAAAAGAAAATGTGAAGACACAGAGAGAAGACAACAATCCAGCCAAGAGGACTTAGAAGACAATGATCTACAATCTGTTTGCAGATTCCAGAATCAAATGTTACAAAAATGTCAATTTTTCCTCCAATAAATCTATAGAATCAATATATTTTATTACTATCCCACAAGACTTTTGAATAGACATTGAGATCATTCTAAACTTTATACATAAAATGAGAGAACTAAAATATCCAAAATGACTATAAAAAAGAACAAAGTTAAAAGAACTGCACTACTTGTTTTATACACACTATAGCTATAGTAATAAGATTGTGTGTATTTAGGAAAGGGAAGATTTAAAGTTTAACGGACCAAAAGAGACAATTCAAATGCTGACCCCCACACATATGGCAAATTGATTTTTGTAAAATTCGGCACAATGCCTCAATGAAGAAAGAATAATCTTAAACAGATGGAGTTGGAAAATTCAATTTTCATATGCAGAAAAGTGAACCTAGATCTATACTTCATTTTCTATACAAAAATAAATTTAAAATGATTCATAGATATAAATATAAAACTTAAATATTTAAAATTTCACATAGGAAATTTTAATATGATAATAGTTAGGAATATATTTCAAATAATCTGCAAAAATGTATATTAATAAAATAACAAATAAAATAATATTTAGCAAAACATCAATAATACGTTAAATTTATGAGTTTTTAAAAACAGACATACATAATTGGATAGGGAGAGAGAGCATGGGAGGAATAGATGAACTCTAGAAAGGACAGAGTTGTTGGAGGGGAGGGAGGGGCATGGGCTTATAATGATGGTGGAATGTGATGATCATTATTATCCAAAACACATGTATAAAGATCTGAATTGGTGTGAATATACTTTGTATACAACCAGATATATGAAATTTTTTGCTTTATATGTGTGATAAGAATTGTAATGTATTCTGCTGTAATATATAAATATATAAATAAAAAATAGATATAAATAAAAAATAGATATAAAACTGGATAGGTTCTACTCACCAAAAGAAATTAAGAAAAGAAAAAGAATCTTGGAAAAATATTTTCAAATTACACATCTGATAAAGGACTTATTTCTAAATTGCATACTGAATATTCAAAATAAAACAAGTAGCTTCCAAAAACAAATTTGGAAATGATTTTGAGACACTTCACAAAAGAAGATATACTGATGGTTATTCAACAAATAAAATGATGTTGAACACTTTTAGTCATTAGAGACTTCCAAATTTATGTGACAAGGAGTTATCAATATACACTTATTAAAAGAGTTATCAATATACACTTATTAAAATGACTGATAGAATATTAAATCAAAGGTTGAATAAACTAAATTCTAACAAGGAAGCATAACAACTGTAATTCTGAAATATTGCTAGTGAGAATGCACAACCCGCAAGCACTTTCAAAAGTAATTTGATTGTCTCTTATAAAGTTAAACATCAATTTATCATATGACCAAGCAGTCCCACTCCTTGATATTTACCCAATGGAAATGAAAATTCATGTTCTTATAAAAACATGTGTAAGATTATTGAGAGCAGTTTCATTTATAACTCCCCGTGTCTGGAAAAGACCTAATGCTTCACAACTAGAGAATGGAAAAACATATTCCTGGTAAATCTGTAGGTTGGAAATCTATGCAATAACAAAAAGGAATGAAGTACTGATGTACTTGACAGTATGGACTCAGGTCACAGACATAAAAAAATGGGTAGTTTCTACTCATCAAAAGAAATTAAGAAAAGGAAAAGACAGGTAAGAATCTTAGAAAAATATTTGTAAATTACACATCTGATAAAGGACTTAGTTCTAAATTGCATACTGAATTTTCAAAATAAAACAAGTAGCTTCCAAAAACTCCATGCATTCCATGCAGTTAAAAAAGTCAGATTCAAAGCCTATATTTTATATAATATCATTGCTCAGACAATTGTGTAAAAGTAAAATTATCGAGTCAGGAAATACCTCAGTGATTACAAAAGGGTACCATGAAGGGTTTCACATTACCCTCAGCCTGACTGAATTGTAAATAGGGCCACAGCTTTCTTTCTGGCTACAGGTTCCTGACTTACCCTTTTCTCACAGCATTTTCTTTATAAAACTTTAGAAATTTTGTGAAATCTTTCTCTACCCCTTTGAAAGGTAAATCTTTTACCTTTTGCTGGTTTTTCAACCCATGGGAGCATGAGGATATAGGAACCAATTTTTTGAAATGTAGCCAACAAGAAGGATGGAGTTTCATTTTCCAGACTCTGTAGAAAGACAAAAGTCAACTGAAACATCAGTTAGCAAATACAGATGGGTCAATCATATTGACAAAAGCCATAGGCCAACTTCAGCCCTAATGTCCTCCAGTACTTTTCCACTAGCTCACTCCAGATCTGAAAAATAGTTCATCTTTTTGTTTTAGTAGGGTTGTGTTCAGCACAACCCAGAAGAGAACTCAAAAAGCACAATGAATTGCTGCAACTAGAAGAATGCTAAGCATAAGCCCAAATAAGTGAAAGAGCACATTTAAAGTTGTAATATTCAAAAAGTACAATTTCACTTAGAAATATTATATTTTTTTTCTTAAAAAAGCAGATACCAAACATTTTTTTGAAGATGTAGGAATAAACTAAGATATAATAACAGAATATTTCTTTGATATACATTTGATCAGGTTGAAGGAGAAAAGACTAGAGACTCTTTCTTCTTCTATTTATTTTACCACATGTCCAGCATTTTAAATGTGAGGAATGTTTGTTTCATTTTAGCCAGTTTATTTAGCTTCACATATTTTCTAGCAATTCCAAATAACACCACCCAAGAGACAATGTTTTTGATACATAGGCATTTGGTGGACATTCAACTTCTAAATCATAGCAGAAGTGCTTAATTTTGATAGACTCAATTTTTAAATTTTTGTGTATGCTTTTTGTGTTTTCTAAGAAACCTGTGGCTAACTCAAAACCATAAAGATTTTTCTCCAAATTTTAAAGAAGTGTAGAAATTTTTTATTTCATGTTCAGGTCTGTAATGTATTTAATGTTAATTTTGTATGATATATAAAATACGAATCAAGTTCACATTTTTACATATGGATGTCCATCTGTTTCAGTACCATTTACAGAAAAGATTATCCTTTCCCCATTGAGTTACATTGTTGTCTCTGTCAAAACTCTATTGACTGTATTTATATAGAACTATTTTGGATTTTCTTCCACTGATTTGTATGTTTACCACTTTTCACCAGTCCCACACTATCTGCACTATTGCAAATATAAATTCACTATATATTAGGGAAAAAAGAAGCAATGGAAAAATGTTAGATGAATGTCATTCCTAAAATGATTGGGGGAATCTTGTGTGCTTTCTATAATGCTGATGAATGTAAACAGAACAGCACCTAAAAAAACCCCAGGAGTTTCACTTACCTATGCTGTATAATTCTATTAAAGAGACAGAACAAGATAGCCCAGTAAGAATACCTGTAAGCCAAAAGTGGCTAAACTTTAAGAACTATATTACTCACAGAGGATCATGGCTTTATTTTTTATTCTACTTTCAGATATACATTTTTTTCAAATTTAAAATCCTTATGAAACACAAAATACTTACAGTTATGTGGACATTTAATGCATTAGTGTTGTGCTTTTATTTTGTATAATTAACTGATAAAGAACCATATATTTGATTTTCACAATTGAAGAAATAGAGTATTTTTATCTAGACTGTTTCTAAAATTCAATCATCAGTGATAAATGCAAATTATTTTTCATTGTTATACTTACAGTCTTATGGGGGAAAATTGTAAGTAAGCAATCTCTAAATATAACAATAATAAATTAAACATAATTGCACTAAGTGCCACTTATCAAAAACTTATTTCTAGAGAAGGCCAAGTTATATTCTGGGTCCTAGTGACAAAATTAGGAAAGAGACAGAGTATAACCACTCACTAGTGGAGCTATTGTCTAGCAGAGGAGAAAGAAAAACACACAATACATAAACTAAGGTAAATCAGAGTATTGACAAATATTATGAAGAACATAAAAATAGAGTGAAATTATTAATGTAACTTGGGGAAAATAGATGTCTAGATAGCTTAGACTGCGTGCTTTGTTAATGTTTTAATTGTGAGATGCATTTTGACTAAAAATGGTATAACATTAAGGAACTAATCACAAAAATGAATAAAATGGGAAACCAAACAACAACAACAACAACAACTATAGCTAGTTGGCCAAATCTAGCTTTGTGTCTTTTTGTAAAAGCAAAATTTTATTGAAACACATCTTATTTGTTTATTTGTTGAGACAGACTATTGCTGATTTAATGTTAAAGCTGAGGAGTTGAGTAATTGTGAGAGAGAACATATGGCTTGCAAACTACAGAATACTTCCCCTCTGACCTTTACAGGAAATGTTGGCTAATCCTTGGTTTAAAGCAATGCTGTCCAATGAACTGTCTATGATAGAAGTGTTTTCCATATTCTCCTGTTGGTTAGGAGTTAGTGGTTAGCCACATATGGCAACTGGGCATTTGAAATGTGGATAGTATAACAAAGAATCTGAACTTACTATTTTAAGATAATTTTTAATATACATTAAGTTATAGGCAGCTTTAGTTTTACAAAAAGATTATTAAACAGTACAGAGTTCTTCCATTTAGTCCCTGTCCACATGCATGTGTAGTTTCCCTTATTAACATCTTCCATAGAGTGGTACATTTGTTACAACAAATAACCTACATTGACACATTATTACCAACCAAAATCCATGGTAAATATTTAGAGTCCACTATTGGCATTAAACCTTCTTTAGGTTTGGACAAGGATTATGACAGGTGTCAAACATGCTTATTTAAAATCCTTTGCGCTCTGTATATTCATCTCAATCTCTTGCCTAACATTTAACTGAAGTCAATCCCTGATCATTTTACTGTCTCATGTTTTTCCCCTTTCAGGATATTGTATGTTGGAATCATAGGTTTTTAGTTTTTCCAGATTGGCTTGGTAAAACTAGTTTGCAGCTAAGTTTTCTACATGAATTTTTAATAATCTCAACAGCTTATTTGGTTTTAGTGTTGAATAATATTCCATTGTTTGGATGTGCCATGGTCTGTTTATCTATTCAACTACTGAAGGACATTTGGTTACTTCTAAATGGTGGTAACTATGAATAAAACTGCTACAAACTTTCATGTGTATGTTTTTGTATAGACATAAGTTTTGGGCTGTTCAGGGTAAATACCAAGGGTGTGTTTGATTGATGGACTATATGATAAGAGTGTTTAGTTTTCTAAGTATCTATCAAATTGTATTATAAATTGGTGATACTATATTGTGTTTCTATTAGGAATGAATAGAATTGCTGCTGCTCAACTTCCTCACCAGAATTTGTTCTCATCAAGTTCTAAATTTCAAATACTATGCTGATGCATATATCAATGCTTATAGCAGCACATTTCATGATAATCAAGTTATGGATACAGACTAGGTGTCCATCAACAGATAAATGAATAATGAAAATGTGATCTCTCTCTCCCTCTCCCCCTCTCTCCCTCTCTCTCTCTCTCTCTCTCTCTCTCTCTCTCTCTCTCTCACACACACACACACACACACACACACGAACTTAGTCATAAATAAGAAGGAAATTATGTCATTTGTTAGTAATTGATGAAATTTGAGAAAATCATTCTAAGTGAAATAAACCAGACTCAGAAAGTAAAGGGTCAAATTCTTTCTCTCATATATAGGAGCTATAGAAAAAATAAAGAGAAAAAAAATGGATCTTTGTAATACAAAGATCCATATAAAAAGGAGACCAATAGAGTAGAGTAGGGGGACTGAGAGGGAAAGAGGAGTGGGAATCATGAGGAAGCTCTGGGCAATGAGTTTTATCAAATTTTGTTATGTCCATGTACAAATATACCACAATGACTCTGACTTTAATATGTAATTATAAGGCAATTAATAACAATGACAACAACAACAATAATAACAATCACAGAAGAGAGACCAGTAAAGGAAAAGAGAAGGTACTTGTGTGTGAAGTTGATCAGATTATGTTATATGCATGTATGACTATGGCATAATGAATCCCACTATTAGGTGTAATTATAATACATCACCAAAAAAGTACTGAGTTCTAAGATAAAATGAATCAGCCAGAAAAAAGTTCTCTATTTCAATTATGAATCTTCTATTATCTCAAGACTAATTCATAAATTCCAAACCTCCTAGGAATTTTCCAGCTGGAGAATTCAAAATTAACAGTAATGAGAAATAATGAGAAATAATGGAATCATAATAAACCCTGCTCATTCAAATGACTAATACATAATTATTTTTATTTTGCTCATTCCTGTTCCTTATGTATGTCAGGTTAATTTCCAGGTTAAAATATTAAAGGATGTCTCTAATGCCTCTATTTTTCTCTTTAATATTTCTTTGGTTCATACATTTTTTCTTACTATCAATTTACAGTTTATATATCTTATTTTGATTGAAACCTATACCTTTTGATAATTGATAGCAATGACAATCATAAAATTAAGGTAAATTATAGAATTCATTTAGAAAAATATAACATTTTTGTCTTAACATCTACATTAAAATTACCTTTCTAATTCACAGTGGCTCTCATTAACTATTAAAAAAAATCAAAATCTGAAACATACTTATATTGTCTACTGAATCAGAGAAAGATTTGCAGAAGACATATTTGTTTTGAGCCTTGCAATTTGTGTTCAACATTGTCAAGAAGAAATGGAGGATGAGAATTTGAATAGACAGGATTGCCAAACATAATGCAGGGTCCCAAGTTAAAAGCATATTAAAGAGGACAATCATCCAATTCTTGAACCACAGTCCAGACAGTAATTGACAGATGTATCTGGAAATAATCATGTATTTTTATCTTTCTTTTCTTATTGCTTTTGTTGCTATAAATATGTACATTGCATATATTTTTCAAAATTTGACTATTTTTAACTTTGTTATCTTTCATCTCTAGAACTCATTCACCATCTCAATCTGTAATCATTAAAATTTAACTCCTCATTCCTCTTTTCCCTACATCTTTTCTCTATATCCCCAGAAACCACTATTCTACTGTATGTTTCTATATACCTAACTATTCTAGGTGCTTCATGTAAGTGGAATCATACAATGGTTGTCCTTATGTGTCTGACTTATTTCACTTAGTTTCATAATTTTTGTGTGCATCCACATTTTGGCAATTGTCAGAATTTCATTCATTTCAAAACTCGATAATATTCCATTGTCTAAATATATCCCATTTTGTTTATCCATTCATCGTTCTATAATCATTTGGAGTTTGTCCTCTTTTTGGCTTTATGAATAATTCTGCTTTAAACAATGGTATATAAATATCTCTTTGAGTACTTGCTTTCAATTCTTTTTTGTATATATCTAGGATTATTTTTGTTTAATATTTTGAGGCACTGCTTTTGATAGTGGTGAAACCATTTTCCATCCTATCACTAATACAAGTGCTCCATATTCTTGCCAAAACCTGTTTGCTTTTTCTCCCCTTCTTTCCTCCCTCCTTTCCTTCCTCCCTTCTTTTAAATAGCCATCTTAATGACTATAAAAGTGTATAGCTTTATGAAATTTATTAGTATTTGAAAGCGTCTGGCTGCCTTATTCTGTATTTATTTATTTATTTAAAGATAACAGATTTTTCCAAAGTACATTTATGAAGACACGAATTGGTGTGAATATACTTTATATACAACTAGAGATATGAAAAATTGTGCTCTATATGTGTAATAAAAATTGTAATACATTCCACTGTTACTTATATTTTAAAAAATCAATAAAAAATAAAGATAACAGATTTAATAATCAAATTGACTACTTAAATCAACATTGGAATTGTCAACTATAGCCACTGGCATATGTAAGGAATTCAGTTCCTCCTAAGTATAATCCAGGAAAAAAAGTCATAATTTAATAGTATTAAAAAACTTTATCTTCTCTATATAAGTGAATTTTAATATTTTATACTAAGAAAACTTTGTAGGGTAGTTAACAGTTGCTTAGCATAAGGAGGCTATTATAATCAATTTCTTCACCAGTGTACTCCATAAACATATTCCCCCTGGCCAATCTACAGTACTGTTAGTTGCTGTGGTCATCATCAGATTGTTGGGTCTGTATTTCTTTCCCAGATTCATTTTGTCAATGTATAGTTACCAATTCAATTGACTATAATCCATTTTCCCCCACAAGGTAGATAATTTTATTATCTTAATCTCTTAATAGACAAAATGAATCAATACAGAACTCAGTTAATTTGCTCCAAACCACAAAACTATTAAATGAAATCTAAGAATTTTAACTATAAACTAATGGTTCTGAAGCTTGACTGTAAACTACTCATTTTATAATTTTAGACCTGATAATCTAAATCAAAAACATCATTGCGCTGTATCTGTTTATACATGCATCAGTTTATATCCTACTTGAATTTGTCTTTCTTTACTCTTATTAATTATGAATATATTAATTACTTAATTATCTATACTTTTAGCAATAGGGGAAAGGCTGAGTCATAATTTAAAATATGACTGTGTATAATGTATTAAGCAATTTGTATAGTATTATATAAGAAAAAGATCACAAGGATACATTAACTTCCCTTAACCTACTTAAAAAAAAATTGCCCCTATTCTGATCAGGTGTAATCATTGCATTTGCTGTATATGTGACCAAGAAATTGTTTAAGTTACTGTGTTTCTCATCAAGTTATATTTATTGTCTCTCAGAACCAAGTAAATCATATCTTCCTCAGTGAGGTCAGAATTCCTGTGCTTAACCTTCTTTCAGTACTCCCTCCCAGTCTTAGTGAACTTTACAGAACTTCATTATGTCCTATAATTATTATTTTACTCTATTTAATAATTCTTATCTTAAATTTACCCTGTTTACTTGGCTTCTGATTTGATGACATGTCCAGCAGACAGTTGTAATTCCTAGCTACATAGGAATAGCCTTTAGGGTTCATGTCAAGTCATCCTGCATGGGCTGACTTAGTCTGACAGTTTTATAAATAAGCATAGGACCCCAAATTTCATCAAATTATGGTTAAGTTAGGCAAATTTTAATTTTATGTGCAATTATTTCTTTCATATTTGAAAATACTGCTTATACTTTCCATTCAAGAATCAAAGATTGAAAGATAAAAGCCCAGAATAATGCAAACATCTGAAAAAAAATCCATGATTCTCTAATGTTGAGAAAATTCAGATAAACCTTCTATCCAGAAACATTCACTTCAGTGTTGCTACAAACTAATAAATGAGGCAAGTAAGGTTCATTTATTTTTATTCTCCATATATTATGCCAGGTAGTCAAGAGTGCAGGGAAAGTTACTTTGAAATTCAGAAAAGCAGTCTTCCCTACAGGTAACTGGCTTTTCTACTTAAAAGAAAAATATTTTAATGAGTAGGTATAACAGCAGAAAACTCACTGTGTGTTTCTTTTAGGGAATGCTTTCTATTTAATTAGGGTGTATGGGATTGTAGATTGACAGGAGATTTAGACCATCATTGCTTCTCAGTGGCTGATAGAGACGTATCTGCCATTCATATGTTCTTTTGAGTTTCCTTGAGCTGTAATTTGAAATAATGAACATTACTGGCTTAGAGCATTTGTGGGCTCTTTCCCTTAAGTCTCTAAAATATGGTGAAACTATGTCAGATGAATAGAATAGTTTGTACCTCATATACACAAGATTTAGCTATAATCCATTGTGGTGGGGCATGTGCTTTTGACTTGAGGTGGGAAACTGCATTTAATTCTAGTTCAATTCTAGCTCTTCCATACATCGTTTATCTTTAACATCAATGACCAGTATCTTTAACTATTTGAATATGCAGTTGAAGACATCAGTATTGTAAAAGTTAAGTGAGATGAAATATTTTGTAAACAATCAATGCCATATCAATGCAGTTATTATCATGGTTACATAAAAATTTCTGTGTCTAGTGATATTTTTACAATAGAGCAAAACTCCAGAGGACAAAAAGGCATAAAAGAAAGGAAAGTTATTTTAAAATTCAGAGAAATCTCAAATGTCATAACTATGCACAGGGATGCTTGGAAAGCCAATCTGAGATACTGAACAAGAAGGGAGTATTCCAGGATGCAGAAAGACCATGGTAGGAAACACTCGGAGATCTAGAGTTATTAAAAGAAAATAACTTTTCATCTAGAAATTCCTAAAGTAAGCAGAAAATACATCATAATATCCAAATGAACCCCTACAGGAAAAATATCAGCAAAGAAAAAGGGATGGATAAAGGCTAGGGAGGGGAAGAGGCTAACATTTTTAACACTTGGAATAAACAACAAGGAAAAGAAACTTCTAGGTGATGGAAGAAAGAAAACTGCTTTGTGCAACCCCTCTTCTGATCACATTTCTTCCTTCTGTTTTTTCGTTCTTTCCTTTTCCTTTCAGTACCGGGGATAGAACCCTGGGGCACTCAACTTCTGAGTTACATTCTTAGCCCTTTACATTTTTGAAACAGGAGCTCACTAAGTTGTTTAGTTTCACATAAAAATGCCTGATATTTATTAGTATACATTAGTGCACAGATATTCACATAATATACTTTATTATATTCACACAGTGGAATAGACATAAAGCTCTCTGTCAAATACTCCCAAATTAAGTGAGCTCCAGAGTTTTCTATTGTTTTAAAAACAGTGTAGGGGGAAACAATGTTACACACATGATAAGAACAAACAAACAAACAAACAAAAAACAACAATGGAACAATAACCCATCCCACTGCAGGAAAAACATTGCCCAAGAAAAGGGAGAGGATAGCATGGAGAATAATAGGAAGATAAATCAGATTTTTCCCCCTCAATATACTGCTTTTATTGTTGTCATTTTGGAACTACGAAAATATTTTATACTAAAAAGTTTAGCTTTAAAACTAAAAAAAAAGTAACCTGAGATGAATCAACTTAACCTTTTAAAAATTTATTGTGACAAGAACGCTTAACATGAAATCTACCCTTTAAAAAGTTTCAATTGTACAAATATTGTTGAATATAAGTATAATGCTGAAAGCATGTCTTTAGAACTTATTCGTGCTTGACAGAGATTTTATGATCAAAACTCAACCAAGTAACTCTGCAAAGTACCAGTCCAACTGTGTAGCTTTGTGTAATATGAATTAAAGACAAAAATAACTTCCCAGAAAACTTAACAGTAATGAATGTGGCTAGTTATAATTCTAATTTTTATTTGGAGACAGTTACATGTGCATTTTTGAAAAAAATAAAGTAGTAATTAAGGTTTGGGTTATTGAGAACTAGGATTTTTTTTTTTTTTTTATAGAAGGGAATAGAATCAGCAACAAAAGTAAAGACTCTCATAGTCTAGAAATCTCACTGAAAGTACTGAAAGAATATAATCATCAGGTATGATAGTGTCTTTAAATTATATCACATACATATGTGTGTGTGTATGTGTACATTTTCATGTGTGTGTGCCAGTGGGTATGTATTGACAAAATAGCCCTAATGTTCCGCTAAGTTTGACAAAATTTAGATAGGTTTCTCCTTAACTACAGATCCTCGTGTCTTTGTGTAAAGCATTTATATTAGAAAGCTTCCAATTATAAATTCTTTATTTTGCTGATATGAAAAGCCCCTAGACTTTTGCAGGTTTAACAACTCAGGGATGTCTTTTTCAAAGACCTGGGAACCAATCATTTGAAATGTAATCATCAGGCTGGGGGCTAAGGCACATGCCTATGATCACAGTATCTTGAAAGGCTGAGGCAGGAGGATTGCAAGGTTGAGGCCAGCCTAGGCAATTTAGAGACACCTTCAGTAACTGTTTCAAAATGAAAATAGCTAAGGATGTAACTCAGTAGTTGAGTGCCCTAGGGTTCTCTCCCCAATACTAAAGAAAAGGAAAGGAAGGAAGGGAGGGAGGAAGGGAAGGAGAGATGTAATCAGTAGCCCTAGGTCTGATTATGTTCCCAGTGTTTGTGGGAACATAAGGGCCTTTCTTACCTTTTGTTTTAGAGGAGTTGTGGTTAGTCTCTCTGCCTCCTGCATTGTCCCCAAATATACCTGTCTGTTTTTCTTGCCTCTTCTTCTCAACTGTAGCTATCATGAAGAATGCAGAATAGGCTGGGAATGCAATATTCTGAAATAGCGAGGAAATGCCTGAAGTAGGCCTTGTTCCTGTGCCTCATAACATATGTTATATCTTGAGTTAGAAAGCAACTGATCAGGACAGACTGAACCTCAATGCTTTATCCCATGGAAGAAAAATGTCATTCAAAGCTTTGCTCAGTAAATCAGTCCTCTAGTTGATGAATAGAAGTGTCTCAGTTTCTTTTGTGCAGCTATAACAGAACACCAGAGACTGGGTAATTTATAAAAAGCAAAAGTTTATTTCTTCAGAGTTCTGGAGGCTGAGAAGTTCAAGATCAAGGCACTAGAATATAGCAAGGACCTTCCTGCTGCATAATTTCATATCAGAAGAGAGTAGGGCAAAGACAATGAGAAAGAAAGAAACAAATAAAAGAGCGGGGCAGGGGATGGAACTCAAGTGTTTCACAGGGCATATACTTTCATATAATGATATCGATCTATTTAAAAGGTTTGTAGCCTCACCTTCTAATAACCTCTCATTGGGCTTCACCTGTCAACACTTCTGCATTGGAAATTAGTTTTCCAACACATGTTTTTTGAGTATGCATTCAAACCACAGTGGCAAGTTTCTATTCATAGATTCATGTAAACTTATAACTAAGAGGGCAATGGAATGATTCAGATAGTACCTATGAGTGAAATAACTGAGCTAGGTGCTGAGGAACAATGATTCCAAAAATCAAGGGAATTGATAGCCTGAGATTCTTCTTATTGAATGCACTCAATACATCTTGTGAAGAGCATATTTGTAAATATATCAAACCTATACTAGACATAGTCTCTAGATCCAACTGTTAGCTATTGAGCAATACAAAGAACAGAAAGATGTGTTTCATGGCAACATGAAATTGCTGATAAAGTTCATATTTTGGAAAAAAAATTGCATAAACAAATGGAGATCTTCCCTCAACAAATCAATTGAAAGAGAAATTAATTTTGGATGGCAATCCTATATGATAAAGGTTTTAAGTGAACTTTTAGTCAACTAATATATAAAGAAATTATCTTGATTTGAAAAAAAAGTTTAAAAATTATGAGACACAGTGGCACATGCCTGGGCACAGTGGCACATGCCTGTAATCCCAGTGGCTCGGGAGGCTGAGACAGGAGTATCAGGAGTTCAAAGCCAGCCTCAGCAAAAGTGAGGCACTAAGTGGCTCAGTGAGACCCTGTCTCTAAATAAAATACAAAACAGTGCTGAGGATATGGCTTTGTGGTTGAACATCCCTGAGTATCAATCAATCCCTGATACCAAAAAAAAAAAAAAAAAAAAATTATGAGACAATCATAAAACAATGCCATTGTTTCTCATAATATAAAACATTACTAAAATGAGATATTCTTATAATATTAATGAATACGAGTTAAATTTTAGAAGTATTTTTGCTGTTCCTTTGGTGTTTACTTAAGACCTATTTTGTAAAGGTATAAATTGCAATATGCATGATATGATTTATACACAGATATATGCTCATTAGTATCTATAATTTTTTGTTTTAATATATTAGTTTAAAAAGTTTAAATAATATATATCTGGCATTTGTGTACAATAATCCAGAGCAAAAGAAAATTGATAGAGTTATATTTAAAGCGAATTGTGAGAGCTTGGAGTGTAGCTAAGTAGTAGAGCATTTGCCTAGCATGCTTGAGGTCTCTTGACCAACTTTCAGCATAGCACAGCAAAGCAAAGCAAAGCAGGCCTTAGTTCAAAGTCAGCTTTGGCAATGGCAAGACACTAAGCAACTCAGTGAGACCCTGTCTCTAAATAAAATACAAAATAGGGCTGGGGACGTAGCTCAGTGGTCAAGTGTCCCTGAGTTCAATCCCTGGTACCAAAAAAAAAAAAATTCAAACTTATGACAATATCATAGCAACCACTGTAACCCACCCACAGAAACAAAGAGCAGAATACCACTAATGGAATACATGGATCAATTTAACAAATAATATACACATATATTTGTATATAAAGTTATTCTGATTTAAAACAAAAATACATTAAACAAAAATTATGAAAACATGTGGATGGGTTTAGTAATATATAAAGAAATAATTTGTACAACAGTAATAGTACAAAGGAGGGAAAAAGGAAAAAAAAAGATACACTTAAGCAAAGTTTTTGCATTGTATTTTTTCTGTATTAGAACTACAACAACAAAAAAATGATAGTTTCACAGTTCTACAGACCAGAAGTCCAGAAGAAAGGAGGCAGGAAGGCTATGCTCCCTCTGAAACAAATAGGGGAGAATCCTCCTGCTATGGGTTAGCTATGAGATGTTGCCTAAAAAGCTCACATGGTAATGCAGGAATGTTCAGAACTGATAGGTTAAAAACGCTGAATGCACTACTGGTGGTAACTGTAGGCAGCCAGGGTGTGGCTGGAGAAAGTAGGTCCCTGGGGCTTATATCTGGCTTTTTCTCTATGCTTCCTGGCTGTGATGGGCTGAGCAGGTATCACAACCACAATCACCTTAACAAAATTTTAAGTATAGTATATGATTGTTAACTATAAGCAAAATGTTGTAGAGCATATTTCATCTTGCTTAACTGAAACTTTATACCTACTGAAAAGCAATTTATATTTACTCCCCCAGGTTTATTTATTTATTTATTCATTTAGTCATACATGACAGCAGGATGTATTTTGACATATAATACATACATGGAATGTACATACATCAATCATATTGTCTATTCTATTCTGCAGCCCTTCCTATCCTCCCTACTCCTCCCCTCCTCTCCCATCCTTTCTATCTATTCAACCTAATGTGACACGTTTTTTTTCCTCATTACAACATCATATATGTATTCTGTATAACAATGAGGTTCTCCTTCTATCTTCCGTGCAACTTCCCTTCTCCCTCTTTTTCTCTCCCACCTCTCTTCCCTATTTAGTGGTAGTCTTCTTCTCATGCTCTTCCTCCCTATCCCATTTTGAGTCACCCCCCTTATATCAGAGAAGAATTCAGCATTTGTATTTTAGGGATTAGCTAACTTCACTTAGCATAATCTGCTCTAATGCTATCCATTTGCCGCAAATGACATGATCTTGTTATTTTTTAGTGCTGAGTAATATTCCATTGTGTATAAATGCCACAATTTTTTAATCCATTCTTCTATTGAAGGGCATCTAGGTTGGTTCCACATTCTAGTTATTGTGAATTGTGCTGCTATAAACATTGATGTGGCTCCTCCCTGTAGTATGCTCTTTTTAGGTCTTTTGAGTATAGTCCGAGAAGTGGAATAGCTGGGTCAAATGGTAGTTCTATTCCCAGCTCTCCAAGGAATCTCCATACTTCTTTCCAAATTGGCTGCACCAATTTGCAGTCCCAACAGCAATGTATGAGTGTACCTTTTTCCCCGCATCCTTGCCAGCACTTATTGTTGTTTGACTTCATAATGGCTGCCATTATTATTGGAGTGAGATGGTATCTTAGAGTAGTTTTAATTGACATTTCTCTGATTGCTAGAGATGGTGAGCATTTTTTCATGTATTTGTTGATTGATTGTATATCCTTTTCTGAGAAGTTTCTGTTCAAGTCCTTGGCCCGTTTGTTGATTGGATTATTTGCTTTTGTGTTGTTTAACTTTTTGAGTTCTTTGTATACTCTAGAGATTAGAGCACTATCTGATGTTTGAGGGGTAAAAATTTGTTCCCAGGATGTAGGCTCCCTATTCACCTCACATATTATTTCTCTTGCTGAGAAAAAAACTTTTTAGTTCGAATTTGTCCCATTTGTTGATTCTTGGTTTTAACTCTTGTGCTATAGGTGCCTTATTAAGAAATTTGGGGCCTGCCCCCACGTGATGAAGATTAGGGCCAACTTTATTTTCTATTAGACACAGAGTCTCTGGTCTGATTCCTAGCTCTGTGATCCATTCTGAGTTGACTTTTGTGCATGGTGAGAGAAAGGGATTCAATTTCATTTTGTTGCCTATGGATTTCCAGTTCTCCCAGCACCATTTGTTGAAGATGCTATCCTTTCTCCATTGCATGGTTTTAGCACCTTTGTCTAATATAAGGTAGTTGTAGTTTTGTGGATTTGTCTCTGTGTCCTCTATTTTGTACCATTGGTCTACCAGTCTGTTTTGGTGCCAGTACCATGCTGTTTTTGTTACTATTGCTCTATAGTATAGTTTAAAATCTGGAATCGCGATACCACCAATTTCACTCTTCCTGCTTAGAATTACTTTAGCTATTCTAGGTCTCTTGTTTTTCCAGATGAATTTCATGATTGCTTTTCCTATTTCTGCAAGGAATGTCATTGGGATTTTGATGGGAATTGCATTGAATATGTAAAGTGCTTTGGGTAATATGGCCATCTTAATAATATTAATTCTACCAATCCATGAGCAAGGTAAATCCTTCCATCTTCTAAGTTCTTCTTCTATTTCTCTCTTTAGGGTTCTGTAGTTTTCGTTATATAGTTCTTTCACCTCTTTTGTTAAGTTGATTCCCAGGTATTTTATTTTTTTGAGGATATTGTGAATAGAGTAGTTGTCCTCATTTCCATTTCAGAGAATTTGTCACTGATATACAGGAATGCCTTTGATTTATTGGTATTGATTTTATATCCTGCCAGTTTGCTGAATTCATTTACTAGTTCTAGAAGTTTCTTGGTTGAATTTTTTGGGTCTGCTAGGTATAGGATCATGTCATCGGCAAACAGTGCTAATTTAAGTTCTTCTTTTCCAATATTTATGTCTTTAATTTCTTTCATCTGTCTAATTGCTCTGGCCAGTGTTTCAAGAACTATATTGAATAGAAGTGGTGAGAGAGGGCATCCCTGTCTTGTTCCAGATTTTAAAGGGAATGCCTTCAATTTTTCTCCATTTAGAATGATGCTGGCCTGAGGCTTAGCGTATATAGCTTTGACCATTTTCAGGTAATTTCCTGTTATCCCTAATTTTTCTAGAGTTTTAAACATAAGCGATGCTGTATTTTGTCGAATGCTTTTTCAGCATCTATGGAGATGATCATATGGTTCTTATCTTTAATTCTATTGATGTGGTGAATTACATTTATTGATATCTGTATATTGAACCAGCCTTGCATCCCAGGGATGAATCCCACTTGGTCATGGTGCACGATCTTTTTGATATGTTTTTGTATCCAATTTGCCAGAATTTTATTGAGGATTTTTGCATCTAAATTCATTAGGGATATTGGTCTGAAGTTTTCTTTCTTTGAAGTGTCTTTATCTGGTTTTGGAATCAGGGTAATGTTGGCCTCATAGAATGAATTTGGAAGTACTCCCTCTTTTTCTATCTCCTGAAATAGATTGTAAAGTATTGGTATTAGTTCTTCTTTAAAGTTCTTGTAAAACTCTGCTGTATATCTGTCCAGTCCTGGGCTTTTCTTGGTTGGTAGTCTTTTGATGGCTTCTTCTATTTCCTCACTTGATATTGATTTGTTTAGGTTGTTTATATCAACCTGACTCAATCTGGGTAGCTCATATGCCTTAAGGAATTTATTGATACCTTCACTATCCTCTATTTTTTTAGAGTATAGGGTTTCAAAATAATTTCTGATATCTTCTGTATTTCTGAAGTGTCTGTTGTGATGTTGCCTTTTTCATCCCGTAAGCTTGGGTTCTCCCTCTTCTTCTCTTTGTTAGCGTGGCTAGTGGTCTATCAATCTTATTTATTTTTTCAAAGAACCAACTTTTAGTTTTGTCATTTTTTTCGATTCTTTCTTTTGTTTCGATTTTTAATTATTACTTGTCTTCTACTGTATTTGATGCTGATTTGTTCTTCTTTTTCTAAGGCTTTGAGTTGTAGTGTGAGGTCATTTATTTGTTGGCTTTTCCTTCTTTTAAGGAATGAACTCTATGAAATAAATTTTCCTCTTAGTACTGCTTTCATAGTGTCCCAGAGATTTCGATATGTTGTGTGTGAGTTTTCATTTACCTCTAAGAATTTTTTAATTTCCTCTTTGATGTCTTCTGTAACCCTTTGTTCATTCAGTAGCATATTGTTATTCTCCCTGTGATGTAGGATTTTTTTCTTATTTTATTATTGATTTCCAATTTTATTCCATTATGATCAGATAAAATGCATGGTAGTATCTCTATTCCTTTGTAATTGCTAAGATTTGCCCTGTGACATAATATATGGTCTATTTTTGAGAAAGATCCATGTGCTGCTGAGAAGAAAGTGTATCTGCTTGATGTTGGGTGGTATATTCTGTATATATCAATTAAGTCTAAGTTATTAATTGTATTATTGAGCTCTATGGTTTCTTTATTCAACTTTTGTTTGGAAGATCTGTCCAGTGGTGAGAGAGGTGTGTTAAAATCTCCCATGATTATTGTGTTATGGTCTATTTGACTCTTGAACTTGAGAAGAGTTTGTTTGATGAACGTAGCTGCACCATTGTTTGGGGCATATATATTAATGATTGTTAAGTCTTGTTGATGTATGGTTCCTTGAGCAGTATGTAGTGTCCTTGTTTATCCCTTTTGATTAACTGTGGCTTGAAGTCTATTTTATTTGATACAAGTATGGACACCCCTGCTTGCTTCCGAGGTCCATGTGAGTGGTATGATTTTTCCCAACCTTTCACCTTCAGACTGTGTATGTCTTTTCCTATAAGATGAGTCTCCTGTAGGCAGCATATTGTTGGATCTTTTTTTTAAAATCCAGTCTACTATCCTATGTCTTTTGATTGGTGCATTTAAGCCATTAACATTTAGGGTTACTATTGAGATATGGTTTGTACTTCCAGCCATGTTTGATTATTTATGTTACTTAATATGATTTGTTTTTCCTCTTTGATTAGTTTTTCCTTTACTGTACTATCTCCTGCTGTTGGTTTTCATTGTTATTTTCATTTCCTATTCCTATAATGTTTTGCCAAGGATGTTTTGAAGAGTTGGTTTTCTAGCTGCAAATTCTTTTAAATTTGGTTTATTGTGGAAGATTTTTATTTCATCTTCAATCCTGAAGCTTAATTTCACTGGATACATGATTCTTGGTTGGAACCCTTTTTCTTTCAGTATTTGAAATATGTTGTTTCAGGATCTTCTCACTTTCAGAGTCTGTGTTGAAAGATCAGCTGTTATCCTGATTGGTTTACCCCTAAATGTAATCTGCTTCCTCTCTCTTGTGACTTTTAAGATTCTCTCTTTATTCTGCATGTTGGGCATCTTCATTATTATGTGTCTTGGTGTGGATCTCTTATGATTTTGTACATTCAGCGTCCTGTAGGCTTCTAGTATTTGGATTTCTTTTTCATTCTTTATGCCTGGGAAGTTTTCTCATATTATTTCATTGAATAGATTGCTCATTCCTTTGGTTTGGACCAGGTTTTGACAGTCACATTCTGTTTCATACTTTTTTGAATTTTATTATACCTCATATAATAGGATAATGCAATATTTTCCCTTCAGGGACTGACTTATTTTACATAGCATAATGTCTACACACTAATCCGTATTCTTACATATGGCAATGTTTGCTTATTTTTTAAGATGAATAGTATAGATTGTAACATTTACCATATTTTAGTTTTTGTCTACATTTTAGTTAATGTGAATCATGCTTCAATGAACATGGAGTGTAACTATGTCTTTGAGATACTGATTTCAATATTAGTATCTTCAGGATCATATCTAGAAGTGAAGTCGCTGGACTATATGGCTGTTCTACTATTAATTTGTGGATGTGGGCAGGGGATCCATACTTTTTTCCATAGCAGTTGCACCATTTTACATTTTCACCAACAGTAGAAAGAATTTCAAATTGTCTACTAGCTCACTAGCATGTGCTATTCATTGTTTATTTGTTTGTTTTTAATAATTTTTTATAATGGTCATCCTATTCCATCAGGAATGGGGTGGTAACTAACACTTGACTTGCTACAAAATAATGTTGAGTAGTAACTTCTCATGTATGTGTGGCCCATTGTTTTGTCTTTGGAGAATTGTCAATTCAAGCCCTTAGCTTATCATTTATTTCTTTTTTGTTTATTTATTTACTTGTGATATTGATGTTAGGACCTAGGTACTCGAGCATGTTTGGCAAACACTCTACTACTGAGCTACATCAGGAGCCCACCCACTTTTTTTACTTGATTTTGATTCAGGGTCTCTCTAAATTGCCCAGGTTGGCCTCTAGCCTCAGCTTTATGACTATGCCAATTTCTTACTTAGAATATTGTTTTTGTTTTGTTTTCTAATTGAATTGGAGGAGTTTTAAAATATATTTTGTATATAAACCCCCTGTTAGATATATGATTTGCAAATGTGTTCTCTGATTCCATAGAATGCCTGTTTACCCTGTTGATTGTTTCCTTTCTTTACAGAAATTTGTTTTGAAAAACAAAAAACAAACACTTATTTATTTTTGCTTTTGTTTCCTCTGTTTTGGTATCATATCATATCCAAGGAATTATTTTTTAGATCAATGTGAGAAAGTTTTTCTTCTATTTTTTCTAAATATAAAAATAATTTAGGTCTTTCTTATGCTTAATTATTTAATCCATTTTCAGTTATTTCTGTGCATGCCACAAGGAAAGTACTAACATAATTATTTTGGATATGGATAGACAGCTTTTTTTGAACAATTTTTATTGAAGAAATTTATCTCTGCCATGATACATTCCTGGCATCATTGTAGAAAATAAGTTAATGTAAATGTTTAAGTTTAATCCTGGCTTATATTCTTTCTGTTCCATTGGTCTATGTGTCTGTTTTTATGCTAACATCATGTTACTTTAATTACATTAGCTTTGTAATATATATTGAAATGTAAAAGAGAAGCCTCCAATTTTGTTATTCTTTTTAAATATTGCTTTGACACTTCAGAACCTTCTTTTATTCCATATGAATTTTAGGGTGTTTTATTCTATTTCTTTAAAAATGTTATTGGAATTTTGATAGGGATCACAATGAGTCAGTAGGAAACTTTGGGTAATATTTTTAATAACATTGTATTCTAGTCCTTGAGCATGGATGCCTTTCATTAAAAATGTTGAAAAATTATACTGATAGAATATATCATACTTTGGACTTTAGGGAAAATACATTGAAGAGTCATCAACATATATTCCTTGTTTGATAGTATAAGAGGATGACCAAAGCAAAACAAAGCTAGAACATTACAAAATGCATATAATCATAATTTCTGGCTAACTTATTCTTTGGCTAATTAGCATACATTCCTTGAGTAAGGAATGTTACTTTAAACATTACATTTTCAATATATTTTGTTTACATTTTTTACAAATAATGTAAATGTCTATTAAGACCTTATCATTTATGTATTACAAAGATGATAATATTTGAATATGTTTGACTTTGAATCTGTCATAAATTCAGTAACTAGTGGAAAGAATTGCATTCAACAATAATTATACTTATTTTATTTAGAGCTTATTCTATGGGTTATATTGTTAATTCAGACACAAATGATTCAGAGATCACACCCACTCTCAAAATCTATTAATAACTTGAGGTGTACAGACAACTATGAGTAACAGACAAATCAGGATTTCTTGATACCGACAGTAGCTTTCCATGCTGCTCTTTCCTGTTTCAGACATGAATTCTCTGCCTCCTAGTTAAAAGAAAACCTTTAACTGAGGTATATTTGTTATTAGCCCAGAAATCAGGGGACATTTGCTTTATAAAACCAGTCTATTTTTAGCCCAATTTATCTGACAGTTTTGAGACATCTGTGCCCATAAATCCGTAGATTCTGGGTTTACTTCTATAAATAAACATGCAAAAGGCCACTCTGTGAAGACTATTCAATCGATCAGTAACTTCCTTCTAGCAAAACTAGTCTATTTAATCAGAAGTTTGATTATCATAATGGTAAGAAGACTTTCCCATCTGACCCATCTGTTTCTTTTAGCCCAGGGCATCTTCCTGATGCTATCAATGAATAGGTCATGCTGTCTGTTTTAACATTGTGTTTCCCTGTATATTTCTAGGTAATATCATTTTTAAAAGATAATATATCAAAAAGAATATTACTCTCAGATTATTTATCTGAGAACTGGAGCATGGTATGTGTGCTATAGTAACTTTATATAAAAATGTATATACATGCATTCCTGTTACACTCTATTGAAGATCATTCATTCATCTTCCAGTGCATCCTTTCTCTCTGACTAAATATATTAGCATTCAGGGAATTCTATATAATTTGGGTCAAATGTATTATGAATAGAATTTTTTTAAAAGAAACTTTAAAAAATAATGAATCTTCAAAAATTTTGCTGATCTGAAGTGTTGGTAAATTAGGCACCAAGAGCACAATACTTTTTATGCTTTTATGTTTTTGCTGTGTATTGTTTTATTGCAGAATATTTTATTGTAATAGCACTTAGTTCTGAGAGCACACTTACTTTTATGACTTCCATGTGATGGGAATATATTACAGAAGTAAAACTTGACTTATTAGTTGAAATGGATGTGTGCATGAGTATTCCTAAATGTCACTTTACTAGAAGTCTGTATTTTATATAACTTGTAGGAATGGGTCCCTGAAGACAAACCTCATGAACTTTCATTTGCACAAATCTTCTTTTTCAACTGACAATATAATAGGACATCATACTTTGCAGACTGCACAATTCTGTAATATGAGAAAGAAGTATATAAAGATAAACAAAACAAAAAAACAAAAAAATAGACATATAAGTAAAGCAGTTAAGGGGAATAAAAAAGTGAAAAATGTAGATCATGGATTCTCAAAGTTACCAAATGACCAACTGTGGTTTCTGTTTATTTTATTCATTTTAGATAATATATAACAGTGCTGATAGATAGGTAGATAGATGACAGATAAATAGAATGTGCATTTATTTTATAATTTTTATTTCCTTTACTAACATTCAGTGTCAGGGAATTGATGCCAAAAATTATGCATATTTATACATTTTAAGAGACTAAATAAATTCTAAGGAAATATGTTTGTTGAAGCACACTTGCTTTGTGTTCCTATTTATTGAGTTTTATTTGGATAATGGAAAATTCACTATTTAAAGTTATTTGTTCAATTAAAAAATATTCACAAAATAGAGCAAATGCCAATACTCACAAATTCTGGAACATTTTTATAACTCCCCCAAAGAAACTTGAACCTATTAGAAGTCACATTCTTTTTTCTCCTTCTCTGATCTCTTGTAACAATGCACCTACTTTTCTTTCCTTCCTTCCTTCCTTCCTTCCTTCCTTCCTTTCTTTCTTTCTTTCTTTCTTTCTTTCTTTCTTTCTTTCTTTCTTTCTTTCTTTCTTTCTTTCTCTTTCTTTCTGTGTTGGGGATTGAATTCAGGGTCTCAGGCATGCCAGGCAAGCTCTTCACCATTGAGTCCATCTGCAAACATCCAAAAACTAGTTTTAATCTCTATGAAATTGCCCATGTTGTGTGATTCATATAAATGTACTCATCCATAAACAAAATGTAGACCTTGTGTCTGTTCTTTTACTTCCATAATATTTTCAAGGTTCATACTTTTTTTCAGCATTTACGAATATTACATTTTTATTTAATAAAAATTATTTTATTATATTGATATATCACTATCTGTAGTTGAGTTTTTGAATTAGTTAGTATACGCATCTTGTATTATATAATTAATGCTAAAAACCGATGATTGATTTGTGTGTTTTCCTGTGTATGTGTGTATTCATGGTACGAGTATATTTCATAAAAAGAGGCTTATTTTTATGTTAAAGAATTCAATCACAGAAAAGAAAAGATATTCAATTTTTATATAGTCTTCATATTTAAATTCTCTGAAAATTAAGTTTTTTACAAAAATTAATTCTAATTGTTATGGCTACCTAATTTATATAAAACTATGAATAAAATTCCTTTGTCAACATCATAACACAAAATATAATAAATTTCTCTTTTTTAGAATCCCTCCACAGAGCAAGAAAGCAATATAAACAAAAAGAGGACTTTTATTATAAATAAGTTATTTTATTACATGAAACTTTTTGTTTGTTTTTTTTAAATCTTTCATAATGAAGATTGAGCCCAGAGATGCTTTACTACTAAACTGCATGCCCAGATTTTTTTTTTTTTGAGACAGATGCTAGTTGAAATATGACTCTGCATGTAACACTAAATCTAGTGAAACAGAAAATAGAAAATAAATTAAAATGTTAAATAAATCCTGAAATTGTTCTCTTAAGATTATTAATACATATAAAGTCT
Organism: Marmota flaviventris; assembly: GCF_047511675.1. Classification (NCBI taxonomy): domain Eukaryota; kingdom Metazoa; phylum Chordata; class Mammalia; order Rodentia; family Sciuridae; genus Marmota; species Marmota flaviventris. The sequence goes on along the minus strand of NC_092504.1, from coordinate 45,889,932 downwards.
ATAAATTATATATATATATATATATATATATATATATATATATATATATATATATAGAGAGAGAGAGAGAGAGAGAGAGAGAGAGAGAGGTATATGGAGAGACTATAATGTGACAACCAGTCCTTTACCTTCTTGGGGGTAACCTCAACTTTCTTTTTTGCATCAATGGTTTTCTTTCTTTTTTTTTTAAAGAGAGAGAGAGAGGAGAGAGAGAGAGGAGTGAGAGAGAGAATTTTTTAATATTTATTTTTCAGTTTTTGGTGGACACAACCTCTTTATTTTATTTTATGTGGTGCTGAGGATCGAACCCAGTGCCCCGTGCATGCCAGGCAAGTGCGTTACCACTTGAGCCACATCCCCAGCCCAATGGTTTCATTTTGAAGTAACTCCAATTTGAGAGTCCAGTTTAGGTCTGTTGTCCAACACCCAAAACAGTGTTTACATCAGTTAACACAACTGCAGCTCTATTTATCTTTAGCATCAACAACCTTTCTTCCTTAAGTTTATAATAGCTCTTTTTCTCCCTCAAATTTAGTTGAGTCATGACCCAGCAATATGCTTTATTGTCAAAATTCTGAAAGTTCTCTAAATTAATTGCATGCTTAGTTATCTTCCTTTCTGGAGTCCATTTTCCAAAGGAAGAGTGCATTATTAGATCTTGTTCTAGATCTTGTAGAACCAGAATATAAAAAGTACCCAATTTTCATCAATTGACAAAGTAAAAATGGATTCAAACACAAAAACAATATCAAGTAAAATAATATTTGCAAAATAGTTGTTTTGCAAGAGATAAAGCATCAGAATAATAGTGAATTTCTTTTAATCACATTATTTGAATGTATTTTCAGAATAGGGTACAGTTATGGGTCATTTCTTTTTCTTTCATAAGTAATGTCTGTTTTGCTCTGTTGCTACTACATAGAATATGCATTTTAATATGGGTGATGGCTCTTCCAAGTGCATAAAAATCAGCCTTGAAAATGAAAAATTTCTTAGATAATACAATGGTATGTGACCCTTTATAGCTAAACTCAGTGTGACAAAATTTAACATTAAATATGCTAGTAAAATTGACCTACTGAATTTCTCTCTTTAGCAAGGGAACAATTAAAAATGTTGAAAATTGATTTGACAATGCCATACTTTTTAAAATATTACTATGGAAACATAGTTAAGAAACGAGTTTATCAGCAATTCACAGCAGCAGAGGAGCCTGATATTATAATAGGAAAAACAAATTTAAGTCCAAATTAACAATTGGTTTGCTAAGCAATAATAGACAAGTCACAAGGAATTTCCAAGAGTTCACTTACCTCCTCACTCCCTCTTTGCCCAAATATTCCTGCTGAGTACAATTTTTATCTTTTTATTGCATATTTATTTAAAGTACTACACCGACATTTTATGCATTTCTCTCAATGTCTACTTTCAAAGATATCCTGGGGCTGGAAATGTGGCTCAAGCGGTAATGCGCTCTCCTGGCATGCGCAGGGTGCTGGGTTCGATCCTCAGCACCAAATAAAATAAGGAAAAGATGTTGTGTCCATCGAAAACTGAAAAATAAATATTAAAAAAAATTATCTGTCTCTCTTTAAAAAAAAAAAAAGATATCCTGGGTGGCCACATATACCAGGAAATATTGAAGGACGGTGGAGAAAGGCAAGTGGTTAAGGGAGCTGAGGGAAGGGGACAGAGATGAAAGAGAAAGAGGGAGTGACAGAGGGAAATAAAGCTGGCAATTAAGGCCCAGATAACAGAAGTATCACTACACTATTTCAGTCCAAAACCTAGCAGAAAACAATTCATAGTCCAAAAATACAAATATATTTCCCAAATAAGTAAATGTGTAAATGGTTGATCACCTTAACTCTCCATTCACTTTGTCCTAGCCCAAATGTGGGAGTTGGTCTTAGTATACTGCATGGCTAATCTGAATTGTCAATCATTGTATCAAGAGGTGCCTAAGATTAAGAGGCTTCTGGGTGTGTTAAAGAGAGTATATCCAGGAATGATTGGCAAGTGAGACAGTGAACTGAGGGTCAGGCCTACCCTGTTAAAAGACTGGGGATTTGCAAGAAACTGAAGCAGCACAAAGCCCTCTTCCCCCAGCAAGCCAGGCTTCTTGTCACCAATTCAGAAAGATTCAAGACATGGTCCTTAGAGTAACAGGCATGAATTTATTAGAAGGGATAGAAAAGCGGAAAAGGGGACACTCTCAAGGGAGAGAGTGGGTCCTCTCAGAGGAAAGAATGGAGAGGAACAACTTGCTTTCCTGCCCTCCAGTTTTATTGGGTGTCCCAAGGACATTTCAAGTGAGTCCTGCCCAGTTCCACCTCCTGTCTTTTGACTGACAGCAAAAAGATATAAGATGTTCCAATCCCCATAGTCATCACAAATCTAAGTTACTTCGACCCATGCTGACTGGTTCTAACTGGAACTTGTTTTTTTTTGTTTGTTTGTTTTGTTTTTTACAGATTTTATGGTTAGGGGAAATCACTGTTTATCTCCTTGAGTCCTGGGGTCAGATCTGTGTAAGGATCACAAAAGTTCGATCCCTCAAGGTAAGTTGTGTTCTTCTCATCATCAATTCAGGGGCATGCATTTTTCCTACAAATACCCTGTAGTTTTCTAAGGAATGTCCTATATCCTGTGGAGTTAAGTTAGACAGAACTGCATGTAATTTACTTTTTTAAAAGAAAAACCATCAGGAGTGGGGCAGTCAGCAAGTGGACCAATTTCACAGAATTAATCCCTTAACTTTATGTTCCCACCACTCATGTCTGTCTTACATGATTGACATTAAGCTTGGGCAGCAGAGTGCAATAGGTTTGAGCCCTGGATGAAACAAAAATTTGAAAGAATGAGAAAGAAGGAGATGCAAGCTGGTTTCTTCTGGATCAGGTACCCGCTTTGCTGTTGAGATAAGGATATTAGACTCCATGTCCTTTACTCTTTCAAAGTAAACTCTGAGTCTCTAGAGAGTTTTCTGACCTTCAGTCTGGGACTGGGGATGCATCATCCATCCACCTTGTTGTAAGCTCCAGTTTCTTGGACTGAGCAGCTACTCATTCCTCCAGCTTTCCAGCCTGCAGATGGCCATTGAGGAAATATCCAGTTTCTGATAATGTAAGCTGATCTAATAAATTGCCTTTTTATAAAACATATAACTATACAATTTTTTAAACTCCTCAAAGAGTTTTTTTTTTTTTTAATTTTCAGAGAATTTTAAAGTTAGCCACTAAGAAGTGTAAAACATACACCAAGGGAAACAGATGAATTTAAAAAATATATATATGTTACATCAGCAGTAAGATGCTGTAAAATTTTCCCATTAGATCATCCACAATAAACTTTATATTTGTTGTTGCCTGTAGAATGAAAATTACTGAACAATGTCTCTATTTCTTGTATTTTAATTGGTTTTTCAGCAACTCTGGCTCATTAAAGTGAATTAGGAGAATATTGGTGAAACCATCATGAAGGTATTGAACTATAACCAACATTTAGACTTTCTGATTACTGAAAGCAATTCCTATAAAGCATGTTTACAGAAAATGTAAGGCAGAATTACTTTTCAATACAATTCTCCCTTTTTTCAGGATTATTTCATATATATGCCAAATGAGTAGAAAGAAGTTTTAAATTATAGAGCTTATTATTGAATTTTAAGACATTCAGTTTTTACATATGCCTCCCAAAGAGCAGTATGCATGTTTACAAATGCATGAAGTTTGGGGATAGATAATTGATAAAGTCACATCTACATTGTCTTGAAACCCAAGGATGACTTTTGCTCTTACACATATTAACAGGTTGAATTACCTTTTCTGTTCTTTTCATTTTCCACATTGGGCACCTCTGGAAAGAAATAAACAATCAGGCAAAGTGAAAGTGAAAAATGAGTTAAGAATTTTCTATAATGAGGATCAATGATGTCATTTAACCAGTGTTGCAAGCCATTCATGGGCTGTGTGTGTGTGAGATGTGAGCATTTGAGCGTATGAGGGGACTGGTCCGGAGTTATGTGCTGATTGGACTGTGGGGAGCAAATGTGCTTTTCTTCTCTCTCTGCCTGTGATCCCACAGAGCAACTGAGATGGGTGTGACTTACCAAGATATCAATCAATCCGCTGACCACAAGATACCACAAAGCAAGACTCCACCTTTGAAACCCTATTCCCTGCCTTATTTGGTGAAGAACATTCCATCAAAGCTCCCTTGTGTGTGTCCCCCCTATAAAATAAAAAGAATCTGTGCCCTCTCTCTCTTGCTCCTTCCAGAGCTATCCAGCATGGAGCTGGCCCTTGGGGTCAGGGAGCAGTCCCGCTCGCTCTTGAACTTAGAAACTCATTTTCCTGTATTGTGCGGTTTCTTTGCCATTTTTTTAGTTATTGTTGCATCCAGCTCCTTTGAAGCCAGCTCAGCTAGCCAGCCATCTGGTAACAAACCAGCAAAAAGAAGTTTGACCATATTTGTTGTTTACATTTGCTCTCTGTTCTGAACAATGTCCTATCATTGTTTCTGTCTGTTTAATATTTTTCATATCTCTATTCTCTTTAGGAAGTTATAGGATGTGAAAAGTGTGGGCTTTTTCAAATTTTATTTAGTATAATTATATACACAAAGAAAAGATAAATGGGTGAGCAAAAAAAAAAAAACAACTCACATTTTACATTCAATAATTCATTGAACATTTGTTGTGAGTCCATCATCTTCTAAGAGTGGAGAAAAGGAAGATACAGTTTCTGTTCTTGTTAAGTCAATGCAGGGTAGGAGAGGCAGGTGTGACACAAAAAGACTTCACCTGCACAGACCCAAGATAGACCAATGCATTTGAAAGAAACAGAAATATAGAAATGAGAGACACTGATCAAGACAGTATTTGCTGAATTAAAAATGTAACTAAGAGCATTTTAAGCAATGAAAATTAATTAAATCTTAAACACCCAAGTTGATGGATATGTAACTTACAATAAATTTTATGATATTTATTCTACTCATGTAAGATAAGTGTAGGGAATATAGCTAAACATTAACAAAACTTAAAAACACTTGTTTCAGGCAAATATGAAATAATTATTAGAGGTAATGAAAAAAAGGCATTAAGACTCTTTGGGGAATGATTGAAAAATTGGAAGAAGATGTATTGCTGAATATTAAAGAGAAATGTTCAGTTTATTATGTTTGACAAATGTTAATTCTATAAGGGGGTATATTAAATAATTTCCATGAATAATAATCAATAAAGGTGATATTTCATTGGATATAAGGAATAATGGCAATATTTCATAAGAGTTACAAATTATGGTTTTGAATTAATGTGAGGAGTATTGACTTTAAATAAAATGGGAAAGGAGAAAAGCAAGTGAGATTAAAGTTCAATTTTGGATACAAAGTTCTATTTTCTACTAAAAATTTCATGTAATCCAATGGGCACTTTGATCTGTACTATAGGCAAGTGAGCAGGCCTTTGGATACTTGAAGGTAGCAGTGTTTACTGTTTCTCCTCCTGTGCCTTTGAGTTTGATCAAGGTAACTAGAATGATCCAAGAAGCTATGGCAATGGGGTCATGTGGCTAGAGAATAATCTGGACAGAGAAGGAAGGTGGAGGAAGGAGCATGGACACTTGTTGGGAATGTTGTGGATTGTGCTGAGCTCATGTTCTCTGTTAACTAGTGGTGATTCTTTTATCTTCTAGAGATTTTTGTAGAAATGAGGGTTGAAAATTCCCAAATATGATAAGAAAAGTTAGAAATCAGTACTCTCAAGAGATATCTCATGATTTATAAAAGGTCCAGCAAAAAAAAAAAAAAAAGAAAGAAAGAAAAGGAAACTTTTTGTACACTAAAGAAAACGTGTTGGCATAACAAAGTATGGTAATTGTCCAATGAACTCACATATAGTAAGAGAATGCAAAGTACAGAGAATAAAATAAAGCCTTTGATAAATTAATTAATAAAACTAGTAGAAAAATTTTCTTATTTTTTGTTAAAATAGCTCATTTTATTCAATAACACAACAACAATATTTCTATAGCTCCAAAGTGAAAAGAGACAGTTGTCATTCTATAAGAAGCATTTTCCTTGATGAAAATTGTTATTTTCCCCAAATGAGAAAATAATACAATAGATATAAAATTTTCTGGGTTAAAGAGGATTGCCTAAAATAGAGAGGATGTGAAATATCCATGTTTAGAAATAGAAAAATGTATTGCATATTTACTATATATTTACCCTGATCTAGTTTAAATTTGGAGAAAAATCAGCAGCATCAAATAGCTCAAGATTATGGTAATCTCCAGCGATATCAATCCTCAAGGGATAGAGCTGGAGAAGAGAAATGGTTGAAGAATCTAGAATAAGTAATTATTTTTAGGCAAATGTGTCAGAAATATAAAAAGGCAAAGGGAATGAGGACATTGCAACAATGATCTTGGATGTGAAGTACTTTTCAGTCTTAGCCAGAGGGTGTGAATCAGGACACACTACTTTTTCTCACTCCACTATAATATTTCTGCCCTAAAAATTTGATAGGAACTTTGATTCAGTTGGGGAAACCTTTTAAAAGTATTATTTTGCTCATAAAAATAGAAGTTAGGGAAAGCAGAAAATAAAAAAATATCATTAATTAATCATCTGTAAATTTAAAAAACAAACAGCATTTTGGTGACTTTCATTCGAGAAAATGTAAATGTATATACATCATGTGTGTGTGTGTGTGTGTGTGTGTGTGTGTGTCAGAGAAAGGGAGAGAGAGAGAGAGAGAGAGAGAAGGAGAGAGGAAAGTTCCATGTGCACATACATATTTTATGTGAGAATCTGCACTTTAGCAATCTTTTAAATTTAGACTTCTTCTGAATACTCTCCAAATAGTTAACATTATTTGAAACATACTTTGTAAATATTGCATATTTTTATAAAAATAAACTATGATTTATGTGATATTAGTATTATTATTTTATAATATTCATCTTTATAAATAGTATTTTAATTCTTCAATTACACTTGTCACTCTTGAGTGATTTTAATCTTTGAATTTATAATTAGTTCTAGAAGAAGCATTACTGTCTTAAATATTTTCAACATATTCACGGTCTGGCTTTCTACTGTCAAAATGCTTTTCAGTTTGGAATTGCTGTGGTTGGAGGTGGAAAGCTTCTATTCTCTAAGAAAACCACCAGTAAAACAGACAGAGAATATCACTTGCATAGAGTCAGGAATAGTTCTATTTTCCACTGATTCATAATGGGAAACCTCATAATTAATGGGACATTAAAATACAGGGAAAGGTTTTACCTGAGTAGTGAGGAATAGATTATGCCTGGACAAAACACAGTTCTGATCCTCTAGAAACAAATTTTAAAAGCAAAAACATGAAAGAATTTTAAAAGTGTACAAGTATATTAACTGCATTTTAGAACAAAGATCAAGAGTACTTACAGGAATAAAAATAAAAACATCCAGTAAATTACAAAATAAAATTCATAATGTATATCATCTAGTAAACATTACCAGCCTGGAAAGAGTTAGGGAAATACATCTCGGGATAAATAAACAAACAAACAAGAATTCACCAAGACTGAGCAGAAAGGGCATATATGATATCATTATGAAAAAGTATATTGAAATACTTATAACTAAATTCTGTAGGTTCAAGTTACTGAAGGAAAAATTAACATACTAGGTACAGAAATTAAAGATATTTTTTTTTTTTTAATTTTTTTTTTATTGGTTGTTAAAAACATTATAAAGCTCTTGACATATCATATTTCATACATTAGATTCAAGTTGGTTATGAACTCCCAATTTTACCCCAAATACAGATTACAGAATCACATCAGTTACACACCCACGTTTTTACTTATTGCCATACTAGTGACTGTTGCATTCTGCTACATTTCCTATCCTCTACCATCCCCCCTCCCTCCCCTCCCATCTTCTCTCTCTACCCCATCCACTGTAATTCGTATCTCTCCTTGTTTATTTTCCCATTCCCCTCACAACCTCTTATATGTAATTTTGTATAACAATGAGGGTCTCCCTCCATTTATCAAACACCTGGATATGTGTAAATATCAAAAACTACATCCCCAAAATGAAAAATCTCCTGGATGCCATGGACAGAAAGTTTGATACTGCAGAAGAAGAGAACCATGATCTTGAAAATAGTAATAGAACTATCCAAATTGGAACTTTTAAAGAAAAAACGGCTTTAAAATCTCAAGAACTAAGGTGAAGTAAAGACTTTTTAACATGTACAAAAGCAGAAAGTACTGATCACCAGGAAAATTTCACTTCAAGTAATTTCAAAAGAAGTCATTAGGCAGAAAGGAAATAATACCATATAGAAATCTGATTCTATATAAATAATGAAAAGCACAGGGATGGATAATTTTTTCTTATTATTTAAAACTCTTTAAATGATAATAAACCTTTTCAAATGAATGTAATAATGCATGGCAAAGTTAAAAATATGCAAAAGTAAAATGCATTGAAGATTAAAAGAAAGGCAGAGAGAAGAGAAATAAAAGTACAATTTTGCAGGTAGAGTTATAGTTACTTGATTTCATTGCCCAAGAATCAACAAGAAATGAACATTAAAAACTCCACCATGGAGTCATTTTGCTAAGTATGATTTTATATTATTATCTTGGAAGTTCAAAAGCTATAATACACACAAAATGTATCAAAGTCTCAGAGAAGTCAGGATACAAAATAGCTTAACATCCTTTAATCCATTATTCGCAAATCATTTTATCACTGAACCATTTTATCGTCATGTTAGGAGCTATTAATATCCCAGAGAATACACTAAGGAAAGCTTTAATCTAGCATGCTTCACCACTTATTTAGCTACTGGATTTTTATTGATATCCTTTCCTGTTAAAGACACATCTGAAACAGCAAGGGCTTTGATGTCAAGTAGTTGTAGTCTGGAAGTCTGGATATACCAGTTGTAGTTGCAGGCTGTGAAAATTTGGGCAAGATAATTAAGATCTTTGTAATTCACTCTTCTGTTCTATAAATTAGATAAAAATTAATCTTCAGAGAGTTATTGTAAAAATGAAGTGTACCTCCAAGTGCAATGTTATAATGGGGAAAAAACATACTAGAATTTTACTTAGAACCATAAACTAACAAATTAGCCTGTGAGAAAATTTATATATATATAAATTTGTTAGTTTATGGTTCTAAGTAATATATATATATATATATATATATATATATATATATATATATATATATAATGAGTAAAATTCATTTACTGTAAGTTTGATGTAAACAGTGAATATTACATTAAAGGTAAATAAACTAGTATAAAATAAAGCCAGCTATTATCTTTTGGTTAAGGGGGAATATGTTTCTACTGAAGGATATCTTCAGCTGGACTCAGATAAAATGAAATACTGTATCTGTTTCCAAGTAAAATAGTAAGATAATAACCAGGATAATGAGAGGGTCTAAAAATTCAATAATCTGAAATTTTTCACTGTAGATATTTTTTATCACAAAATAAACAAGATTGGTACATATGTGATATGCTTTCATAGCAATATACAATGATGACACGTACAAAAGAGCTTATTTTTTGCATGTATGGTATCGGATTAAAAGAAAGAACACTAAGTCCCCCCCCCCCCATCCTTCTCTTTCAATTTATTTTAAATGCTGTTTCCTGAATATGTAATATTTTAAATTTGGGATATATCTCTCAGGCACAGTCATTCATATGCTCACATCTTATGCATAATTGTGTTTTATATTTGAATTATAGACTAATAAAGAATATCTATCCATCTAAATATGTTTATATATATTTATAAATATAGATATGTAACATTCATTTCCTTCTTCCTTAGTTTGGATATAGAGCATTGGTGTCCTTCTCTGTCCTACACACTGTCAAAGCATGACAACATATCTCAATCTCAACAGTTCATGTGCAGTAGGTGAAATCTAATTGTACAGGTCCCATTTCCCATGTTTATACCTAGTTATAAGGAGCTGACTCAATCTGGATTCAATTAAACATGTGGATATTCTGCCAGTATTGGCAGGTGAAGGGAACATATGTTCATGGTTTCCTGTTTTCCTGCCTGTAGGCATAGTCATGTATGGATGCCTCAGCTGTCGTGAAAGGTTTGAGAATGTTGAGCTGGGCAAAGTGACTCAGGTAGGGAACCAGGCAGGACTGATGCAAGGAACTCTTGTGTTTGATGTTATCATTGATTTACTGAATCCACTAGACTTTAAACTCTACATGATTTGACAGACCTTTTATGTGATGTATTCACGATAATGTGTTTCATTATTATTCAGTTTGAGTCAGGATTACTGTTTTTTGGTTGTTGTTATTTTCAAGTAAAGATGTACTGACTGGGGGGAATAACAGCAATAATACAATTTTGTTGAACATGATTCATCCTCTCAATGCATGATTACTTTTAGGGATAACAATGTTTCATTTCTGCTAAGATGTATAAATAGTCATGAATACAAAGTCATATTGATTATCTGTTTACCTGCCAAAAATTATAGAATCAAATTAATTAAGCCAGTCATAATGTGAAATAATATGTTTCTAAAACATGTTTGTATTGTTTAAAATCACTCCATAAGGTAATGTAACCAAAGATTTTAGAAAATAGTAGTGTAAAATCATCTCAAATTACTAGCAAATATAAGTAGGGCTTTTCATAAAGTGTGTGTTAGACAGTAGTTATTTATTCATTTCTTATTTAATTAATATCTTTATTTCTTCTCTTACAATACCAACTTCTGTATTTTTCTTCTTCTTAAAAGATGCTTCCTTTGAAATTCTTCAAAATTCTCCAAGCAAAAGGGTAGAAAGGTACAAAGGGATAGTTTGGTCTTCTTTTTGGATTTATATTTTTTTTATTTTCAAAAGTGCTATTAGCTATTTATTTAAAGGAATAAGTTATTCAACAAACATTCAACTGGAAGTATTATGTGAATTTTGATTAATGTTAAAACAATATAATACTGTAGTAAAATTTTAAAACTATTAATGAAAGAAATATCTCTACAGAGATTTATAAACTTAAATTCATAGCATTTTTATAGTGGGTAGTATCTTTTGGAATCTTAATCTTGCTTGTTAATATCAATGCTCAGATAAAGCAGTTCAAATGCAAATTATGGCAGATGAAATAATAACAGAAATAATAATTGGAGAGTTGATATGCATAAACAAATTGAGGAATTTATGTATATGACATTTGATAAAGGAAAAAAGAAAATAATACTCACACATAACATCATTCCTTAATATTTGAATTGCAATAACTTTTATAAAATACTTCTACATAATAAGTTGGATCATATGAGTCATATCAAACATAGCTCATGAAATCATTTAAAAATCTCTCCCATAGGAAAAAAAAAAGACATTTTTCTCCCCAGAGGCAGGAATATTATGATTTTTCTTCCCTTAACATATAGATTCATCTTTATTGACTATTATTTCTTAAAAATGTAGTGTCTACATTCTGTTTGGGCAAGATTAAAAATAAAATAAACTTTAAATTATGAAGAGCTGGGCTTGGGTTGTAGCTCAGTGGTAGATTGCTTGCCTAACACTTGTGAGGCCTTGGGTTTGATACTCAGTACCACATAAAAAATAAACAAAATAAAGGCAAAAAAATTATGAAGAAGTTACGGAATTTATTTTCATATAGCACTTTGCAATCATTTCATAAAAAGAATGGAAGGTATTTTAAAAATTATATTTGTTTTATATTGTAGCAAAACATATTCATTTTTCAGTCAGGGAAGTTGAAATAATGTTCTAGTCTAGTCAAATGCTAGCTAATTTTTATTTAAATCATTGATTCAGAAAGAAAGTAATTATTTTGATGGTCTCAACTAAGTGAATAGCTATTAATAGGGAAAAATGCTAGATTTTTTTCTGGATGTTTTGCTATTAAAATTATCTATGTCACATATATATATGTGTGAGTGTGTGTATACACTCATTTAAATATCTTTTTTTTTTTTTTTTTTTTTTTTTGTCACAGGCAAGCAGGAAGCTGAAGTCCAAACTTTGGTTCTTGTATCCCAACAAAAGAAAATTTGGAGTCAGACATAAAAAGCCAAGCCAGAGATATAAGCGAAAGAAAGTCTGAAACAAAGAACATTTGGAAGGAGTTGATCCTCTCTAAGAGGACAATGACCAGGAAACTCAAGGCTACTTCCCATTGATCTTTGTTTCTCAAAGTATTTCTTAACTGGCTCCCTTTGTTTCCACCTGTTTATTCTCAGGGTTAGTACACCTGCTGTTTTTTTTTCTACAAATTACTGGATTATTCATTACAGGCAATTAAAGAAACCCCAGGACCCTGCTATGTTATTGGTGTGCATTCTACTGCTCATTACTAATGACTGCTTAACAGTTTTTGCAGTTGCTACATTTTTTTTCTCTCTCATGTGGTAAAAGGAGGAATGTGAGTATATTCATTAACTATAGTTTTCACAAACTTAGGAATCTTTCAGTTCTGTAAATTGTATCTGATTTAACTTGCACTTGGGAAATCTGACCTTGCGGATCATAAAAATATGAGGAACTCAGATATTTCTGCTATATGTTTCAAGCAAATAAAATGAGTTGCTCCATGTTTTGTGGGATGGTTCCTATGATGAGAAAATACCAGCAGAAATAGTGCTGATAGGAAAGTGAAGGAGAGAAATAATAATACTTGGTACTGAACTTTTGTTCTTTTTTATTCTCTAGCTATTGTTGAATTGATCTGTGCTAGACCTCAAGATATTCAAAGGACTAACTTATTGATCAAAACAGGTCACCCATTTTTGTACATAATATAGTGTCTAAAAACAAATTGTATTTTTTTATGTAATGTGTTTTCAAGAGGACCATTGCAGATATTGTTTGTTAAAAAAGAAAGACAACTGCTCATAGCTAAGGACTGACAATAATACAGCACAAAGGAGGAAATTAATGAAGATCTTTCCACAGCTTATGAGCATTTAAATAAATAAAGCTTCCTTAAAAATCAAGCAGATAGGACTGGAGATGTAGTTCAGTGGTAAGTTCTTACAAATGTGAAACCCTGGGTTTCATCCCCAATGTTGAAAATTTTACATACAAACACTCTTTTCTAAAAGGAATAAATTATTTTCAAAGAATAAAACTAATTTTCCAAACTATAGAGACTTTAAATTTACTTATAGAGATAGTGAAATTCTTAGAGTACTTAAATTAGTTATTCCTCTAGGTTACAATTTTATGTATTTCTAGTATTATTTACACTACTGCAGGTTTCTCTTCAAGGTCTGAGTAGTTAAAACTGTCCAATCATCCTAATTTTTTTCTCTTTCCTTTCTTTCTTTCTTTCCTTTTTTTTTTTTTTTTTTTTTGTTTTTGTTGTTGGGGGGGATGGCAGGGGATGGAGGGAAATTGAAATATTTTCGTGGCACATAGTGAACTTTCAATTATGCCTTTGGATCACTGGAACTTTAGAGTGAAAGCATAAGTATATTTTCTCTATATATTTGATAGAAGCCATTAGCTTTATGACTTATGCTTTCTTGAGAGAAAGGAGTCAATGGCTTTTTTATAAATTCATCACATTGCTCCCAACATGTGTCCTCATTGACTAAGCAAGGACCCCAGCTGCACCTGGAATTTTCCAGGGCTCAAAAGCTAGTTGTGGCCTTTATCTTGTTGCATCTCCTAATTTTTTGAATAGTTATGTGGATATTCACTCTGGAGTCTAGCAAGTCTTTTCAAATATTTAATCCATTGCAATCACTGTAATACTGGTTTTTAAATTGAAGTCTGAATTCATAAGAATAATGTCATTATTTTCATCTGTAAAGAAACTTAGGAATATCTAAGTGATTTTAAATCTACATTGGTTCCCATTTTGTTTGATTATTATATTTATTGATTATACCAATGCCAAATATAGCTAATTACTTAAGTTAAAAACTGTATGTAATTGTTTAAGTATTATTCAATCTACAGGCTTTCTCCTATGGAACAGATAGTAAATATTTTCATCTTTACAGGCCATATGGTCTAGTGTAACTACTAAAATCTGTTACAGTGAAAACAGCCAGAAACATTATGTAAATGAATGGACATGGCTGTCTCCCAATAAACTTTATTTACAAAAAGAGGCTGGAGTGGGTACATGTTTCAGTACTGTGCCCATCATTGTCATACAGTCAAAAATTTTTCAAACAAAAAATTTTAATCATTGGCTTTATATTCATTCATAATGAAGTATATTCACCCTTATATTATTGGGAAAGATAGGTTCTATATTTTAAGAATACTTTGTGAAGTTTTGGTGTTGGCATGATTTCTCTGAATCAAATGTTTATTTAGGAAACTACAGTGAATGGGTTTAGAAGCCATAATTTCCAACTTGAACTTTAAATTTGACTATAAATTTCCCAAAATATGACTGATTCTATCTTTTATACTCCAGTGTATAATTGTATTTAATGTCAGATTTTCCCCAAGATCTTCTTCAAAACTTGTCACATTAATGCAATTTGTATACTTGCGTGGAGTATATGTATCCATTTCATCTAAATTTCTGATAGCTGCCAAAATGAAAATGTCATAATGATGTGGAAGCTTTCTCCTATCATATAAAATAAATCACAATATTTTCAACACTTACCATAGCAATATTTAGAGCAGTCTTGTGAATTGATATTGAGTTGATTCTTACAATCCAGATCGTATGTACTATTTTCAAGTAAGCAAGAAATATTCTAGTCTTCCTTTTATCCACATGAATAAGGAAATCAGAGGAATATAGAAATACATATGAAATATTAAAAGTTAACTTAATGAGTCCTCAGATATTAGAAGTATCTAAAATTTTAAAACGTGTTTATGTATGTTTCTATGCTCATTTTTATAATACGAACATTTTGTAGAGGAAATTTTAGACATCTGAGAAGTCTTAGAAATTATAATCATTTAGTTCATTAATGTAGTGAAAATTTTATGAAATACTGAAATATAATAAAGTGAGAATAACAAAAGTATCTTATTATATGAATACTTTAGTCATTGACAAAAGAAAAAATGTGAATTATAGGTGTTTTAAGACAAATGTTGAACTTCTATTAATCTTAATTAGAGATCAACTTATAACCTTTATAAATAAAGCTTATATATGAAAAATATATTATGTATTTCCATATATTATCTATTCATAATTTACTACTGATGTAGTTTTTATATTAGTGTGAGTGCATAAACATTAAAAATGTGGAAATAAATTAAAACAAAAAGGAATTGAAAAAATAAGCAAAATTAAATCTAGTATTTTAAGGTGAAAATTTGCTCTTCTACATGGTTTAATCTCTTAATTCTATGTGTGTAATTATTATTTCACAATTGGCTATTTCCTGAATCTTTTAATTCAGAGCAATTTATTTAGCTTCTTTAGTAATAGAATTCTTTTTTTTTTTTTTTGCTTCTGAAGGAAATTAAGCTTTTTTACTCTTTCACCAGAGAAACATTCTCTTGACCATATCACACATAACTCTTTCTTTAGACGAGCATCTTCCATTCATTTCTAGGGATTCAGTGTGTTAAATGACTGATGACCTACACTGAAGGCATATTTTTACCAATGTCCCTGATATTTGAATTTTTTATGGTCTGGATTTTTATAGATTTGGAAACCACAAAATCCATTGTCTAAATTATCAGTATAAGTATTCTAAATGTCAAAAAAAAAATAGCTAGAACAGTTCAGAGAATTTCACTGGTTCACCTGTTTACTTAAATGGGTAAATGAAGTAAGAAGATAAAATGTTACAATAATGTTTGATTTCTATATTAGATTCTTATGGATGTATATATTTATTAGACTAAATGCTGAATAATAGTTAATTTATGTGGATTAGAACTTGACTGATGAGAAACTTAACCATTTGGATGAAAACCAGAATAATAACAGCATGCACAATTCAATACTGAGCAGGGTCAAACAATAAGGACACACTCTGCAAAGCATTGCCAGAAAATCCATAAAAACTTCTCAAAGAATCTCTACTTTTAATTCAGGTGAAAAAATATAAGTCTATTGAAAAATATGATGGATTTGATAAGGAACTGGTTAAGTTACTGACTAGAACTTAATAAATAAGGATGCTTTGTATATATTTTAATATAAATATAATCAAATATTCAGAAAATATTTTAAATTTATTATTAAGAAAATATGCTCCCCTTCCCTACCCCACTATGAATCAGCCTCCTTATATCAGAGAAAACATTTGACATTGCTTTCGGGGGCATTGACTAACTTCACTTAGAATTATCTTCTCTGACGCCATCCATTTACCCACAAATGCCATGCTTTTATTCTCTTTTATTGCTAAGTAATATTTCATTGTGTATATATGCCATATATTTTTAATCTATTCATCTACTGAAGGGTACCTAGGTTGGTTCCACAGTTTAGCTATTGTGAATTGTGCTGCTATAAACTATGATGTGGCTGTGACCCTATAGTATGCTGTTTTTAAGTCCTTTGGCTATAGATCAAGGAGAGGGATAGCTGGGTCAAATGTTGGTTCTATTCCTAATGTTCCAAGAAATCTCCATATTGCTTTCCATATTGGCTTCACCAATTTGCAGTCCCACCAGCAATGTATGAGTGTACATTTTCCCCCAAAGTCTTGCCAACGTTTACTGTTGTCATAATCGCTGCCATTCTGATTGGAGTGAGATGAAATCTTAGAGTAGATTTGATTTGCATTTCTCTAATTGCTAGAGATGATCAATATTTTTTCATATATTTGTTGATTGATTGTATATCACCTTCTAAGATGTGTCTGTTCAAGTCCTTAGCCCATTGATTGATTGGGTTATTTGTTTTTTTTGTTTTTGATGTTTAGCTTTTTATATACCCTAGAGATTAGTGTTCTACCTGATATGTGAGGGGTAAAAAATTGCTCCCAAGATGTAGACTCTGTATTCCCCTCACAGATTGTTTTTTTAGCTGAGAAGAAACTTTTTGGCCTGAACCCATCCCATTTATTGATTCTTGATTTTAATTCTTGTGCTATAGGTGTCTTGTTAGCCAAGATGGGGCCTAATCACACATGATTAAGATTAGGGCCTAACTTTTCTTCTATTAGATGGTTTTATTCCTAGGTTCTTGATCCATTTTGAGTTGTGTTTTGTGCATGGTGAAAGATAGGGGTTTAATTTTATTTTGTTGCATAAGGATTTCCAATTTTCCCAGAATTATTTGTTGAAGAGGCAATCTTTTCTTCAATGCATGTTTTGGGCACCTTTGTCTAATAAGATAATTGGAATTTTGTGGGTTAGTCTCTTTGTCCTCTATTCTGTACCATTGGTCTGCCAATCTGTTTTGGTGCCAATACCATCATGTTTTTGTTACTATTGCTTTGTGGTATAGTTTAAGATCTGGTATAGTGATGCGACCTGCTTCACTCTTTCACTTAAGGATTACTTTATCTATTCTGGACCTCATATTTTTTAAGATGAATTTCATGACTGCTTTTTCTATTTCTATGAAGAATGTCATTCGATTTTGATCAGAATTGCATTAAATCAATACAGTACTTTTGGCACTATGGTCATTTTGATAATATTAATTCTGTCTATCCAAGAGCAAGGTATATAAGTCCATCTTCTAAAGTCTTATTTGATTTCTTCCTTTAGGGTTCTGTAGTTTTCTTTATATAGATCTTTAATCTATTTTGTTAAGTTGATTCCCAAGTGTTTTATTTATTTGAGTATATTGTAAATAGGGTAGTTTTCCTCGTTTCACTTTCTGAGGATTTGTCACTGATATACAGACATGCCTTTGACTTATGAGTGTTGATTTTATATCCTGCTACATTACTGAATTTATTTACTAATTCTATAAGTTTTCTGGGAGAACTTTTAGGGTGATCTAGGTATAGAAACATACCATCAACACATAGTGCTAATTTGTGTTCTTCTTTTCCTATGTGTATCCCTTATATTTATTTTTGTCTTTCTAATTGCTCTGGCCAGTGTTTCATGAACTATGTTAAACAGAAGTGGTGAAAGAGGGCATGCTTGTCTTGTTCCAGTTTATAGAGGGAATGCCTTCAATTTTTCTCTATTTAAAATGATGTTGGCCTGGGGCTTAGCATAGATAGCCTTTATGATATTGAGATATGTTCCTGTTATCCCTATTTTTTCTAGTGTTTTGAGCATAAAGGCATGCTTTATATTTTGTCAAATACTTTTTCTGTATCTATTGAGATAATCATATGACTCTTATCTGTAAATCTATTGATGTGATGTATTACATTTATTGATTTCCATATGTTGAACCAAGCTTGCATCTTTGGGATGAATCCCACTTGTTTATGGTGCATAATCTTTTTGATGTATTTTTGTGTTCAATATGCTAAAGTTTTATTGAGAATTTTTGTATTTATGTTCATTAGAGATATTGGTCTAAAAATTTTCTTGTTTTGATGTGTCTTTTCCTGCTTCTAGAATCAGGGTGATATAGGCCTCATAGAATGAGTTTGGAAGTAGTGCCTCTTTTCCTATTTCCTCAAATAAATTGAAGAGTATTGGTATTAGTTCTTCTTTAAATATTTTATAGAGCTTGGCTAGTATCCATCTGGCCCTGGGCTTTTCTTGGGTGGTAGACTTCTGATTATGTCTTCTATTTCATCACTTTAAATTGATCTGTTTAAATTGTGTATATCATCCTGATTCAATTTGGGCAAATCATATGACTCTAAAAACTTTTCAATGCCTTTAATATTTTCTAATTTATTGCAGTACAGTTTTTAAAATAATTTCTATATTATCTACTGTATTTCTGTAGTGTCTGTCATGATATTTCCTTTTGCATCATATATGTTAGTAATTTGAGTTTTGTCTCTCCTTCTCTTTGTTAGCTTGGCTAAGGGTCTGTCAATTTTATTTATTTTTTCAAAGAACCAACTTTTTGTCTATCAAATTTTTTCAATGTTTCTTTTGTTTCAATTTCATTGATTTCAGTTCTGATTTTAATTATTTCCTGTTTTCTACTGCTTTTGGTGTAAATTTCTTCTTTTTTGGGGGGGTGGGACTTTGAGATGTAATGTTAAGTTACTCATTTGTTGAGTTATTCTTCTTTTAAGAAATAAACTCCATGCTATGAACTTTCCTCTTAGAACTGTCTTCATAGTGTCCCAGAGATTTCAATAAGTTATGTCTCTGTCCTCATTCACCTCTAAATTTTTAAAAAAAATATCCTCCTTGATGTCTTCCACAACCCCTTATTCATTCAGTAGCATATTATTTAGTCTCCAGATAATGGAGTAGAATTTAATTCTTATTTTATCTTTGATTTAATTTAATTTAATTCCATTATAATTTGATAGAATTCTGGGTAGTGTCTCTATTTTTTTATATTTGGTAAAAGTTGCTTTGTAGCATAGCACATGGTCTATTTTAAAGAAGGATCCATGTGCTTCTGAGAAGAAAGTGATTTCACTCAATGAATGATGAAATATTCTATATATGTCAGTTAAGCCTAAGTTATTGATTGTATTATTGAGTTCTATAGTTTCTTTGTTCAGCTTTTGTTTGGGAGATCTATCCAGTGGTGAAAGAGATGTGGTAAAGTCACCAAAAAATATTGTGTTGTGGTCTATTTGACTCTTGAATTTGAGAAGACTTTGTTTGATAAATGTAGATGCACCATTGTTTGGGGCTTATATCTTTCCCTTAAGCAATATGTAGTGTCCTTCTTTATCCCATTTGATTAATTTTAGCTTGAAGTCTACTTTATTTGATATGAGGATAGGAACCTTTGCTTGCATCCACAGTGTATGTGAGTGCTATAATTTTACCCAATCCTTCACCTTCAGTGTGTAGAGGTCTTTTCCTATAATATGAATCTCTTGGAGGCAGCATAATGTTAGTTCATATTTTTTGATACAATCTGCTAGTCTGTGTCTTTTGATTGGTGAGTTTAGGCCATTAACATTCAGGGTTATTATTGAGCCATGATTTGTATTCCCAGCTATTTTTCTTTATTTGTCGTATTTAAGGTGACTTGGTTTCTCTTCTGATTAGATTTTCATTTTGTGTAATGCCTCCTTCTACTGATTTTCATCATTGCTTTTCATTTCCTTTTCATGGAATATTTGCTGAGGATGTTCTGTAGTGAAGGCTTTTTAGATGTAAGTTTTGTTTCTCATGGAAGTTTTTTTTAATTTCTTCATCAAATCTAAAGCTTAATTTTGCTGGATATAAAATTCTTGGTTGGCATCCACTTTCTTTCAGAGCTTGGTATATGTTGTTCCATGATCTCCTGGCTTTGAGGGTCTGGGTTGAAAATTCTGCTGAGATATGTATTGGTCTCCCCATATATGTGATCTGATTCCTCTCTTTTGCAGCTTTTAAGATTCTATTCTAATTTTGCATGCTTGGCATTTTCATTATAATGTGCCTTTGTGTAGATCTGTTATAATTTTGTACATGTGGTGTCCTCTAAGCCTCTTGTATTTGGTTTTCAAATTCATTCTTCATGCTTGGGAAATTTTCTGATATTATCTCATTGAAGAGATTGTGCATTCTTTTGGTTTGAAACTGTATGCCTACCTCGATCCCAATAACTGTTAGATTTGGTGTTTTGATTCTGTCCCATATTTCTTGGATGTTCTGTTCATGGTTTCTTACTATCTTTACTCTGTGATTAACTTTATTTTCCAGATTGTATACTTTGTCTTCATTATCTGATGTGCTTTGTTCCAATTGATCTAGTCTGCTGGTTAAGCTTTCTATTGAGTTTTTTATTTGGTTTATTGTATCCTTCATTTCAAGGATTTCTTACTGGTTTCTTTTCAGAGTCTCTATCTCTTTGTTGAAGTAATCTTTTGCTTCCAGTATTTGCTCTCTTATCTCTTTGTTAGAGTGATCAAATTTTGCCTGTATTTGCTCATTTAGGTCATTATCTAATTCACAGTTCATTTTAATTATGAACTTTCTAAACTCCTTCTTTGACATTTCATCAACTTTGCTGACCATGGGTTTTATTGTTGTAGTATACTGGTTTGTTTGGGGCACTTTCTTCCCTTGTTTTTTTTTTTTTTTTTTCATGTTGTTTATGTCTCTTCCTTTCTTATAGTTTGGATCTGAGATATTACAGTTTCTACCCTATATTCGTGTAGTACCCATGCAGATTTTTCTGTACCTCACCTTGATTTTGGGCTTCTGGACCTTGCTGGTGTCACTTAATATATGTTACTGCCACTAAACTTGGTGATGGCAATAGCAGAGGTAACTCAAGATAATAGTGGAGGTGCCCCAAGGTGAATGCAATGACTACAGACATGGTGCTGAAAAAGTAGGCCTTACACTCTCTTTGGGATGCCAGCACTGAAATTTAGCTGCTTCTAGGCCCTGTGTGTTGTCAAAAATTGAGGGGCTACTATGTGAGGAAGATTGTGGTGATTACTTCAGTGTCCCAAGCTGGAAGCAGGTTAGGCTTGGGCTCCCAGGTAGTGAGGGGGTTGAATTGGGACCTACCTTGGACCTGTGTCCCATGCAATTTGGTGAAGGCAGATCTGGTCCAGGCCTGACCTCCCACAGTATTCTACTGGTTGCAAGAGGCATTCCTGTGCTGGAGGTTGGGCTCTGTTGAGTGTCTGTTTTTGGCGGGATGGATGTGGGCCTAATGTGAGCCTGGGTCCCATAAAGGCTGGTGTTGGTGAATCACAATTTATTCTTTTTTACTAACATTTTAAATTCTCTTGTAAAAAGAATAGAATTACAGTCTAGGAGTAGAATAAATATTTATATGTACTTATATGAGGTGAATTATCTTGTCTTGGATACTTGAAGGGGAAAATTAAATTCAGAGATTAACTTTGCAATTAGAAGTTAACAATTAGCTATCTTCATGGTCTTCTTTTGAGACCAGGCCTGTTTCAATAAATGCTTTATTTTGATTGACTAAATGTGTTTGGTAATCTGATAAAAGAAAACCTAAGCATACAAGTCATGAATGTTGACTTTTCTTCTTCACCACTCTACTAGGTAACTGGAAGTTCTTTAAAAAATTATTTAAAGTCTCTTTTGTCAGGTCCTGGGTTATATGTGAAGAGTAATATCATTATCTGGAGGTAACTAATGATAAGTTAAAGATATTAGAAACTGTAATCATACATATTTCAAACAGAGAGGTATAGTTAAGAAACAAAGAAGTAGAAATGTTTGAATACTCTAACATAATCAACTGATCTAAAGTAAAACAAAAAAGAGAAGTGAAGGAACAAAATTGATATAAAACTGCTGTCAGTATGGCAAAGCTTACCTATGTAAATAGGGATAATGAATAGGAAAGTAGGAAGTACTGTTCTTAGAGGCAATGATTTTTATACCTAAATAAAAAGCAAGACCTAACTATATATTGTTTAAAAAATTTGTATATAAAGTATGAAGTTACAGAAGGATTTTTTTTTAAATTGCAAAGTTTTGTTATGAATGAAGTAGATTGGATATATTAATATTAGAAAGAAAGAAACTGAAGGAAGAATGATATGGAGGTAAGAGATAAGTTCATGAAGATGAAGGCAGCATTCTCCAAGAAGACTGGCACCAGCTAATGTTACTCATACCCATCAATATAACTTCAAAACAAAAAAAAATATATAAACATAACAATAATAATAATAAACATGACAGATTTGAAGAGAGAAAGAGCAAACTCATTATTATAGTTAGCAATTGCAACAGCATTCTCTCAGTAACTAAAAGAAAAATAAGTGGAAAAAATTCAAATCATGTGAAGGATCAACATAATCAAATCAATCCAACTGCAATTTATATTCTCTGAGCAAACCAGAGTAAACCATCTTTTCAACTAATCAATTAGAATTATTAATCAAACTTTATGAAACAATAAATTCAAAAACTTGTTCATAAACCATTTTCAAAAAAATGAAGTTAATGGAGGCACATACAATATTATTTGAGTATAACAAATTAGGACAGAAATAAATTTTCCCACAGTAAATTTCACCATCATGTATATCCATAAGACAATAATAAAAATTTTTAAAAAGTATAAATAAATTAATAGTAGAGAGAGAAGTGAGCAGGGGGTGGGAAGAAGGGAGGTGAAGGGGAAATACTGGGGGACTGAAATAGAATAAATTATTTTTCATGCTTTTATAATTATGTCATAGTATATTCTATTGTCATGTATAACTAAAAAGACAAAATAAATAAATGAAATTGTATTTTTACAACAAAAAGTAATAACTTTAGACCACATAAAAGTCCTAAAGCATTTAAAAATTATGTAATCTATACTCCCCATACATTAATTAAAAAAAAGAAATACAGGGGATACCAACAAATATTTGAAATAAGGAAAAGAGTAACAGCATAGGAAAGCAGGTAGTTGCAATGCAATTCACACAACATTTCAAGGGAAACTTACAACACTAATGCTTATGTTGTAAATAAAACTTTTTAAATAAATAATCAAATTCTTGACCTCAAAGAAAAAAGCTTAAAGAAACAAGCAAATGTAGAGCAAAGAAAAAACAAAATGAAAAGAAGTTATCAAATAAAACTATAAACAGAAATGATGGTGGGGTAAAAGGCACCAGGAATCTGATATTCCCTCCTATTCACAGGTCTAACCATACTGTAGGGAAGAGAATTAAACAGTGATAAAGGTCATTAGATGACATCTAAGAATTGTGTTTGTCATTGAGTGACCTTGAAAACAGAGAAAATGCTGATGGGAAATAGTACTAAATACAAAAGTAACATGACTTAGAAATTATAAAAGTATAATTTGAAAATGCTTCAAATAAACACATATTCTTTTGTCAAGCTTTAATGAAAGATTTAATAGATCTTTTTGTTGAAAAATCAACTTACCAATTCTGCGAAAAAAATGAAAAAATTGAATTTAAGGAATCAATCTATCTCCAGTTTAATTTGTAAAAAATATGAAAATGCTAATATTTCACAATATAAATGCTGAGTTACACTTATTCAATGTTTGTTAATATCATATGTAAATTATATTTTACTTTTTCATACATAAAAAACTTTCTTTATATCTCTCTTAATGATTTGAAATGTATTAAAGAACACTCTTATAGATTATATTTTTATGTAATATTAAATGAATCTGAGGTTACTTTAAATTCTCTTGAATTCAGCAAATGTTTTGGGGGAGAAGTATATGTAAATTTTACTAAAATAAGAACAATGCACCAAGGAGGGCTGTAGGTTATGTGGAACAGGCCTGTCTCCTTGGTTCACCAGTGTTTCAGCTCTGAATACAGAACCTGATCCACACAATGGGTATTTCATTTTTTCATAAATATTTCAATAATTGAAAATTAGTACCACTAATTTTCTTAAAGAGAATTCTTAAAAAAAAAAAGAACTTACAGGAGAATGCATAAAAAAGATAACTTGGCTTATATTACCTAATATGGAAAATTATAGACCTGTATAGACTCTAGATAGATTGCTATTTACAAAAAAAATATAATTTTGAAAGTGACAGTTGTAGGTATCAGGGACAAGATTTAATTATATCCCCAAATAACTGATGAGAAATTTGAAAATTAAAAGCAAATGGAATGTTTATATATTTTGGCAATGTTAAGTGATGTTTATATAAATTTACAATATAGGGAGTATATAAAACAAGAATAATAATAGGAAAATGACAACAAAGCTATAAATCCTGAAATATAATATGTAATAATGCACAATATGTCAAAATAAAGCCTAAACAAAAAAGAAAGAAATGGACAATGTGGAAAAAGTCCATATATAAGGCAAAATGACAATGTTTTCTTAAGTCACACAAATAAGTCTGTAATATTGGGTCCCTGATATGAAATTAAGTAGAGTATCAATTCAGAAAAATATAAATCAGTAAAAACATGAAAAATTATATATAGAATTAAAGTAATGCAAATTTAAATAGCAATGGAATAATTTTATATTTCATTTTGCAATGATTAAAATGAGTAGTAATAAATAATTTGTTGAAGATGGGTGATTTGAGCATTGTCAAACACCACTAGTCACATAAATATTTGGACTATAAGTATAGAAATATATATCAATTATACTTATATGTCAATTATATTTGTATATCAAATATACATCAATATTATACATGTAATATATATATATATATATATATATATATATATATATATATATATATATATATATTATGATATAATCACACAGTTTGAGTGCTAGCACTTTCTAAAATAAACATATTTTCACAATACCATATTCTCTTTCAAATATGAATCACTTAATATCTGCCAGGCAGCATTCTTGGTGCTAATTTGACTTTGAAAAACATGTTCTATAATACATTTGCTACATTATTTATAATATTTAATGGGTAGAAGCAAAATAAATGTTGGCACAAGTACACTGATTAGAATACATCCACATAGGAATGTAATGCAACCACTAAAATATAATATATGTATATTCAATAGTACTCTCTTCTTTATTGTTTTTCTTTCCATGTTTTCAGTTATTTGTGGCCAATAACATTAAATGGAAAATTCTCAAAAATGAGCAATTCATAAAACTTAAATTAATTTTACAGTATATTGTCATAACTAGTCTATTTTATTTTAGTTATTGTTGTTATTCTTGTTCCATGAATAATTTATAAACTATATAATGTGCATTTATGTATAGATGTTCAACTTATATTTAGATTAACACATTGTAAATTGAAAATAATGTATACGGATGTACATTTAGTGCACTGATAAGCCCACTGAAAAGTTGAAAAATCTTAAGAGAAATTATACAGGGATATATATATATATATATATATATATATATATATATATATATATATCATAGTCTATAAAAGTTTTAGTACTATCCTGGTTTTAAGAAAAATCAAATATCCTACTGAAGTCAACCTCTGCTATCAGGACCTTTATTTCATTATCAACAATTTCAAAACAATGTATATATTAATACAAGTAAGAAATATAAACCAATGCTTACTGGAATCTTGGAATATATCCCTTAGAAATAAGGTTGGATACTGTATCACATAAAAAGAATAAGACTGAATAATAATATAATGAATAGTTTGATCTCTTATTCTGTTAAATATTGTGTATGGGCTTCCTGTTTTCAGAAAATAGCATTCTATATTTTTTCCATCAGTCATTTTATTCATAGAATAATGACCATCATTTATTTGCATGCTTAAAAAATTTTCTAAAAACATGAAACAACTAAACACGTGGTGTATTTGGATTTCTTACACTCAGTATTAGAAAGGCTTTCAGAGTAAACTCTATATTTAAAAATGAAAATTCTGGAGTCTGGTCTCAAATTGATTTATAATTTTAACCTAAGGATACTGCACATACATTTTTAAAAACCTCTTAATGTGATTCTAATAGGCCCTTCTGAATAAGGAACATTTAATAATAATAATAATACAGTCCATTTACTACTACCTACTCTCAGGCATTTTGAGAATAAAAAATTAGGTTCAGGGTGGCTGCTGTCCTCAAGGAGTTTACTTAATGGGAAAGGGAAGAGGAGAGTGATTAATTTGCATTAAACAGAAGACACTATATATAACTCAAGTTGTAAGAAATCACAGATTTTAGAAGGAATCATGGAAATCATGTGTTGGAGATAATATAATACTTAATTGGAGCATCAGGTATGGGCCAACTCCGAATGAGAAAGAGTGAGGAATTAATAAGGAGAAAACAGTTCTGGTGAGAGGAATCCTGTGCTTTAAAGGTGAAAGATGGAAATTAAATTTGGAAAGCCAGATTCAGTTCAGAACATTGCAGCTTGGAATGTCCAACTTTTCAATTCAAATTTCACTATATAAGCACCTGGAATGCTATTGAAAATTTGAAATAGAAAATTGATTTAAGAAGAGATTTATTTAAAATGCATACAAAAAGAATATTTAAATAATTAGAGCAGAAGGAATTAGAGAAACAAAACACAACTGGGTTTGGCCAGACTTTTAATAACGCAGTTGAAGGAATAGTCTGCCTTTAGTTTAGTCTAATGGTATTTAATTGTCTAGAATAACACATATGAAAAACCATTCAAAAATATGATCAGCTTACATGAACTTTACAGAATGATAAAAAATATTTTAAAATCCTTGTTGATTCTGCTGGATTTGAATATGTGAATTCAGAGATATTTCAGACTCACTGTGTTTGACACAGGAGCAATGGTCTAGTATCAGGGTTAAGGGGGAGAACATCATCTCCCACAACTTGGAGAAAATAGAGGAAATTTTACATTTTGAAATTTAAAACACTATTTAAAATAATGTGTCAATTAATGGAAGAAATTCATAAAAAATAATAGGTTAAAATAATTGTGTATACCATTGCCAGCTCTAGAAACTAGAATTGTACCAGAAAAAAAAATCAAATATCCTACTGAAGTCAACCTCTGCTATCAGACCTTTATTTCATTATCAACAACTTCAAAACAATGTATATATTAAAACAAGTAAGACATATTAATCAATGCTTAGAATACTTGAATCTTCAGTAAGCATTAATTAATATCATTTTACAATAGGATTTACACAATCTTCATTTGTTTCTGGAATATTGAACTTAAGTTTGCTATTAAGGCATTATAAAATGCATTAAAAAGTGATGCTGAGACATTTTACATGTACTGTATAATGACACAGTGGGTCCTGATATAAATTTCTACGAAATTTCTCTTTGTAAATCATAGTAATCTCTAAAATTTCAGAATAAAAAAGTTACTTCTGTCTAAAACATCCTTCTTTCCAGACCTTATCAGTTATTTATTTTTTCCTTTTGGTAGATCGGTAATCTTATGGGAAATTACTCAAAGATGGGAGGGAAAAAGTATTTGGGGTGCGGGGAATGCTCAGAGCTCACATGTGGCAGAAAATATTTTCTATTCCAACTAGCTGGAGTAAAAAATAAAACTCATAATTCACAGGGCATGATTTAAAAGAGATTTTTCTCAGTAGTAGGGCAAGATTAGTCCTAGAGTTAATGTTCCATCAATTCTTCCCAACTAAGTTTCAGTGTAAGAATCATAAGTATCAAGTTGTTTGCATAGAACTTAATTTCAGAGTTTAATAAAGCTCATGAAATTATGCATATAAGAAAACAAAAATATTCACCATCAGCAAAGTAGGATTTATAATGTCTGGTATTTATTTGAAAATCATGTAAGGAAGCAGTAAAATAAAAAATCTAATGGGAAAAAAATAGTTGAAACCAACCCAAAAATTGCATCAATGATATAATTAGAAGATGAGTATTCTAGGACTATGCTCAAAACTAGAAGAATGATTGAGCATGTTAAGTAGAAATGTATAAAATTATAAAATCAAACAAAATATTTTTTTAGAAAATAAACTAGACTTTCCATGATAAAATATATAATAGGTAATACACAGAATATTAGACATTGCAGAATAAAATATTAATAAACTAGAAACATGTTGTGGTAGGCTAAACAGTGGCTTCCACAGATGTCCATGTTCCAAGTCCTGGAACCTGTGAATATATTACTTGATATTAAAATAATGTGTTTTTGAAAATGTGATTAAGTTTAATAACTATGAGGTGAAGGGATCATTCTTGATTTTCCAAGTATTATCAACACAGTAACAAGCCTGATTTTTAAATGAGAAAGTCAAAATCAGAGAGAGCAACAGAGAGAGAATCATGAAAATTCTTCATTACACCTTAAAAAAAGTTGATTATAAAATTATATCATCAAAGAGCTTTATATGGAATAAAACATTTTCAAATAGGTTTAAATTACTTTTCTTACATTTAATAAGCATCTGCCAATATAACTCTGAGACTAGTTCCCTCGCTGGATTTTTAATAGTGACCAATAGAGAAAGAAACTTGTGCTTTCTTTGATGGCTAACAGGAGTTAACTCCCCAAGATATACATATATTTAAATACAAAAATACAAATACCACAAATATGATTAATGTAGAGATAATCCAAAGTAATACTGAATATAAAATAAATGATAGATATTGTAAACAAAATAATATATACCCTAAATCAAGCAATAAGATTAAAATACCTTAAAACAGTGCCAAAACAAGTTATGAAAAATGTATAAGTTGAATATGAAATAAAGATTTGAAAGCTGGGTCCAGTAAAACGTACCACAGAAGATACTATAATATAATTACAATAATGTGTAAAAAAAGCCAAAATACTTAAAAAAAAACAGTAATTATATTTGGTAACTGAAGAATTTGTGGTAAAATAAGAAACAATTTTATTTAAAAATGTGGAAAATACTGAATGAAATGAAGGATTTTTCCTTTCCACATTTCCAGAGTCATATATATCCTACAGAGGAAAGTATCATTTAGCAGCCTTCAAATTTTCTATACAACAGACACACATTTTCATTTTTGGTTGGTACTTAGAAAAACTGGTCTACCTGAAACACAGCATGAGTTGGATTATAAAATAAAACCCATTTTAATCACAATCTGGACATCTACGTATTAAGACCTCTCTTCTTTACCCCTTCCACGTGATAATAGTGATTTTTGGACTGTTTAGTAGAACTCATAAGTTTGGAAAAAGAGCCAAAGGCTTCCCTTGCTTAGGTTTAACCTCTCATATAAATTGCTTGAGTGTAACCAAATGTAATTAGTCACATATGAGATGTTTTCTTTTGTTCTCAAATTTCTATTGTAACTCTGAAGGAAGACAAATGTTATAACATTGGAATTAATATTCCAAAACAGGAGAATGTTAAAACATTTTATTTTTATTTATTTATTTATTTACTTATTTATTGGTACTGGGGAATGAACCCAATGGAATACATCATAGCCATTATTATTATTATTATTATTATTATTATTATTATTATTATTATTATTATTTATTTTGAGATAGGATATTGTTAAGTTGCTGAGGGCCTTCTTAAGTTGTTGAGGCTGACCTCAAATGTGTAATCCTCCTGCCTCAGCCTCCTGACTCCCTGGAATTATAGACTTGTGCCACCAGGCCAAGCTTAAAGCATGATTTTAATATTTTGTTTCAATATTTTGTGTGTGGAGTGGGTAGAGAGTGGGTGGAGGATCAATTTTTCACAGGTATAATAAACCCAAAATCTTCAGGAAAATTTAAATGGGCAAAATGTAACTCAGAAGCTATGTCATAATTCAGGACCTGGAGTGTTCCAAGAAAATAAAGCTCCAGCTGTAATTTGCATTAGATAAGCCATTTAATTCTATGAATATATGCAAAACATGAATAAGTGGATGACTGCCCTGTTAAATTATTTTAATCTTAGTTGAATGGTTGCATTAGTTGAATCCTAACTTGAACCTTCACAGCTGTGATATGTATTTCTAGTAAAAGAAGGTAAAATACAAAATTAAGACCAAAAACTATATTTTGTTTGAACTTAAATGTTTTTAAGGATCTTGTGGACAGTCAGATCAATAATGATGTTAAATTTTAAATAATAACAACTGTCACAGAGGCACTGAAACATGGAAAGGGGCTGATCTCCATGTCACTTGTCATAGATGCTAATTCCAAATTAGCTCTTTGTTGGGGCAGGCCCCCAAATAGCTATAGTTAAGCTTCCTTGCAGAGATTTCCAGCAGGCTGTTATGTTTGTAGTGTGTATTCAGGTCTGGGGACTGGTTATGTTATGGTTAGTCAAGGTCAGAAACACTCTGATTCAAGGTATAGACAGACTCAAGGTCATAAATATTATCATTAACTTATGAGCATGCACCCCCTTATGTAAGCTCTTGGCAATGTGCCTTCTTTCTTTGGCCTGCTTATAAAAATAGCTTATGGAAATGGACAAAGAGGGCTAAAATTGAAGTAGCTGGGGGCTGAAGCTGAAGCAGGGGGCTGGCTAATGGCTATGACTGCCTCTGAATAGAGGATGACCAACATGGCCCCATGTCTGACATCTTCTTCTACCTGCTGAACTCTGAATCTGTTTCCTGGGTCAGAGTCCCCCACAAGACACATTTGTTAGTAATTTACATGCTTTCACTATGCTAATTAAAAGAGAAAGATTCTAACATTAAGAAAAAAAAAAGTAGTAAAATACAAAATTGTCTTTGATCTGCCATCTTCTTTAAGAAATAGAAAATTACAAAATGTGTGTATGGATGTCGAATGGGGCAGGGTATTAATCTGAGCTTCCTTAGTGCTTTGTTGTCCTTTGTCTTAGATATATCATGGACTAGATGCGAAAACCTCTTTGCCCCATATTGTTTTAATGGAGATGTTCTCTTAGCAATGCTAAATTCAGGAGGTTGAAAAAATTAACCAATTCATTTCCTCTAAGAAACATCCAAATTGTTTGATTTACTCTAGTCTTAGCCTTCCACTCGAAATTTGGAGTAAACATATTATGTACCAGTGCCATAGCTCTTCTGAGCTGGCGGGGGGGGGGGGGGGGAAGGACTGTCATACATCAGAAAAGACAGTCAAAGCAATAAACTGAAAATGAAATTTACACCCATAATCTTTTATTGTGAGTGTAAAAGCATAATGTAAAACCAGAGGAAGAACCAACACCCCTTGTTCCATTTCCTGCCCATGAAATCAGAGGACCCTGGAGGATCATTATAGATTTGGGAGTTATCTCACTTCAGGGAGTCCTATAGTTTTTTGGACAGGGTTGGGAAAATGAGAAGTGAGATAGGAACAGGAAAACACTGTGTACTGAGTCAGAGTTCGGGTCAAATACTTGATTTCCCCTCTCCCTACACAAAGAAAATCTTGGCAGAGATTCCTAAAAGGACCTTGGCCAAAGGCATCAAATGGAGACCCAGAAACAAAGGTGCCTGGCTAGGATTGGAAATATGCACAAAGAATACCTGAGCCAGGCAGGGCCTAATGCCCTGACCAATCTTCTTCCAGGGAATGCAGTGCAGTTGTGGGGTGGAGTGTGTGGTATAGGGAGCAGCAATGGTACCCTTGCTCCCAAGAGGCCTGCCAGGTAAAATGTTTGTAATTGTCCAAGGTAAGACTTGAAAAACCACACAAAGAGCTTTATCTAGGCACCAGTTTGTCTTTTGATAAATAGATTGATGCAATTGTTTTGCACTATCTTAAAAGGCTATTGAGATAGTTTTGGAGACAGTGAATATTCTATTATATATTATATTAATAACAGTTAATTGTTGTTAATATTTTGGAACAATAAATAAGTCATAATGAAAGAACTGACAAAACTAAACACTAATAAAAACACTTTGGGTTTCACCTACTGATAGATTAGCATGGTTAGTTATCTAATTTTGAAAGAGTAAGAGTCTACTAGAAATTCAAATATAAATCCACAGTCATGAAGTAATTGAATCAATTTCTGAGGTACTGAGTGATATAATATTTTAAAGACAGTCAATAAAATATAAAGCAATTCATTAAAAATTTTGACCTTTTCAATAACTACCCTAAACCAGAGAATCATTTAAAATGTTTCACCAATTTTCACTGAGTCTGGGACCATAAGGGGAATTTATTTTCTGAGTATGTAGAAGTTGAAGCAAAATCTATATGACTGAAAACAGTATGACAGGCTTTCAACAAAACTCAACAAATCATAATTGCCTATTTCATTCATCTACCCTGGGTAGTTCCAAAAACAGATAAGAAAGAAAGCACGTTGAAAGGAGAAAAAAAAGACTAAAATAAAATGAATATACTTTGTATATATGTTTACATATACATATCTAAATATTTATTAATACACGCAGAGAGAGAGTGATTTCTTTGCACTTCTGGATTTCACAGCTATATCCTACCTTTTACTTACCTACTGCTACAGAAAATGATCTGTGATCTCATATATAGATATGCCTTACTGCATAGCATAAACTTAAACCAAAGAAAGGAAAGCCATATGAAAACACTTTTACAACACATGTATACTGGATTATATCATCCTTAGAGTAGACTAAGTTTCAAAATATTTTACAGAAAAAAAATTATGTATCTACTGTTCTCAGCCAAAGTCTAATGAAATCAGTTTCCAAAAAAAAAAAAAAAAAAAAAAGTAAATAACCTTTCTATCCTGCTATCTATGGTCTCACTGATGTTTCTTTTAAAAATAATAGTTACATTTGAGTTGCACATAACATGTTTAGTTTTAAACTTAAGCAAATTAAGTAATGTAAACCTAGACAAAGGAAGTAATATCAAGTACACATTATATATTTTAGATCAAATACAAAGGAAACATAGAAAAAAAGGCAGAAGTTGGACAAGGTGGCACATGCCTGTAATCCCAGTGGCTCTGGAGGATGAGGCAAGAGGATCACTAGTTCAAAATCAATCTTAACAAAAGTGAAGCGCTAAGCAACTCAATAAGACCCTGTCTCTAAATAAAATACAACTTAGGGCTGGAGATGTAGCTCCAGTTGTTCAGTGCCCCCTAAGTTCAATCCCTGATACCCAGCAAACCACCACTCCCCAAAAAAGAAAGAAAAGAGGCAGAAAGAAAATAGTATTGTAATTTCTCTGAAACGATTATTGCTTAGTTGAGAGTTTTTTTTTTTTCCTATTGTGGTAAATGAAGTGATGATATTTGGCAATGCTTTGTGTTTTAGGGAGAGAGTCATCAAATTCTGGAAGCAAAGATTTATATTAATGTCATGGACAGTAAGTAAATTGAGTTTGTGTTAAATGAATAGAGTCAGAAGATGACATTACTTGATGGAAATATTGCTTATTAGAAATGAAGATTTAGATAACATGATTCGTTCAACTTTAATTTTGTTAATTTAAACAATTAAAATGACATAACTTATTTAACTGTGCTGATAGTAGATGATAGTAAAGAAATATGATGTATGAAAAACTGTGTTTTATTTTTGCCTCTAAATTGTTGTATTAAACATTATTTTAAATGCCCATTGAGCATTAAAACATTTCTATTATTATAAATCAATTATTTGGTATATAAGTTAGCTTTTAAAATTAACCCATTTACTATTCTTTGGGTTATAGAAAAATTAATGTACACGATAACATTAACATCTGAATAAGCATTGTATTCAAGGGAAACTACTACTTAAACTGAACAAAAAACATCATCAGAAGTCAAAGCAATAGTGACAGAAGTTCGAGGAGAAGAATCCATTTACTTAAGATTCTCCTTCATAAACGGATTGATGGTTTCCTTTGTGGGCATCATATTTTCTTTTCTATGGTCTCACCATGCAGCTGACAACTTAATTCTACTTTGGCTGATGAATACTGAAATTAGTCTGGTACATTTTCATTTATCCCACAATGTATATCCCTCTTTGTTTCTGTCTCCATCTTCCACATGTATATGTATAGAGACATACTTGTTTTTATATACACTTACATAAATATATAACCATAGATTTATGATGCATAATTTGTATTTTATATATAATACAATCTTATATAATATGCAAATCAATGTATATGTGATTTATATATTTTATATAAATGTATATAAAATAAGTATGTCTCTATATGTATATACTTATATATTTTTCAAGTTTATATAAATACGTATATCTATGTCTATATATAATACATATAATATATACTCATTTACATACTATATATCTGTACACACACAAACACCCACACCAATGATCTCAAAGGATCAATAAAAATACATTTTTATTTATAATAAACAATTGGGACCAGTCAAAAATAAATAAAAATAAACATGTAAGTACCCATAAGAAAAGACCTTACAGGTGGCTCTTAAAAATCTGTTTGTTTTTCAATAATCATTTATTGCTCACTTGCCTACTATACCAGACACCAAGATTAGAGCATGAATAGGATATAATTCCTGCACTTCAAGAATATTGGTATTTTCTTCATATATACCTTATACCTCAGTCTCTTTCTTCTTAATCCGTCTAGAAATAAATTTTATTCTCTACTAAGCACTTAAACACTCATCCAAAACTTGCTTTCTGCATTTTAATGAGAATTTTCTCATATATTCTCATGAATTCTCTCATCATCAATACTGATTGATAATGTTGAGAAGTATGAATTATCTGTCTGAAGATTAGACCTCTTTCCTGAATTCCTACCCAATTAATACTTAAATACAAAATAAATCAATAATTATTTCCAATCCCAAATATCATGACAGAGATAATTATCTTCAACAATTAGAAGTATATATATTTTTTACATGTGTGTATTTAGAGAAAAATAAAGAATGTATTTCAAGTATATGGAGAATAAAATTTTGCTTTTTATTTTCTAGAATGACAACCTATAATAAGCATGTCAATGTAATTATTATTTATATAAAATTTGAAGTTTTTTAATCAAATATTAGTTTTAATATTCTTTTGGATCTACATAGTCATTTTATCAAAATATATTTTCAAAAATGTAAATATTTCCTTAAAAATAAAATAAAATATTTTAAATTAATATTAAAGTTATTAAATATATTAATTTCTTGAACAAGGAAAATGCATTATCAGAATAATCACTTTTGATGCAAAGTCATATAATTTAATCATTTATTTTTTTCATATATATTTTGAACATTTCATATATATTTTGCCTACAATCTTTAAATTTCTATTTTATGGTTAATAAATTTTCAATGTCTTTAATAAACTATTCTCTGTGGAAAATATTAGCCAGGATTCTCCAGGGAGGCAAAATGAATATAGGAGGGAGGGAGATATGGATGAATGGATGGATAGATGGTGACAGCTGGATGTAAGAGGATGTATCAAAAACATTGTTTCATATTTACAATAGGCCACGTGCATTTTGAGACTCTAGGAAGGCAGATGGCTTAGTCCAAGTCTGAATGCCTCGGAACCAGAGAAGCAAGTGGTATGTAACTTTTATTTTATTCAGATTGAAGAAATGATAACTAAATGACCATTGGTGCAAGTCTCAGAATCCAAAGGCCAAAGAAGCAATCACTTTGATGTTCCAGGGCAAGAGAAGGGAAAGAGTGAACATGCCTTCCCCTGCCTACTTGTTCTGTCTGGGCCTAGCCTGCCTTACATTGAGTGTAGAGATTATTACTCAGTCCTCAGATTCACATGCTAGTCTCCTTCAAAGACACCCGCACAGACAACACGGAAATAATTCTTGACCAGCTGTCTCTATGTTACATAAAATAGTTCAAATTGGCTCCTAAAATTAACCACACAGACCCTAGTAATTTTTCTGAGAAATTATTTTGCTGACTTACTTAGTATCCTCAGGACCAAGTCATCAAAATGGAAGGTTTTAAAATTCTTATCTGTTTTTCACATAGCAATCTTTTAATACATATTTTGAGTGAGCTCCCCATTCCTCATTAACTTTCTTAAAGTTTTGAAAGAAAATTTTGAGTATTTTTCATTTAACATGCACATTTGTTTTCTGCAATTGTTGTTGATGAAAAGGCTATTATAAAATGAAATAAAATTACAAAATGCAACATTTTTGTGTATTAACACAATGAACAATGAAGCCACTTGAAAAGGGTATTCAGAATATTCTTGGTAGACTCCGTGGGAGGAAGTGAGACTCAGCCTTTATAGTCTATCTTTATCTGCATACACTCACATTTGCTATATATCTCACTGAGTATCATCATGTGGTCTAGTGGCTTTGTGAATCTTTGTAGGCTATGAACTTGACCACAGCAAAATCAGCTGATACACCCTGTGTCTGGCAGAAGCAGGGACAACTCTTCCCCTCCCTCCTGAGATATGAAAATGGAGCTATCACCATCCTCTCCTAAGAAAGGCAATCAATTTGTTTTACGACTCCATATGATGTTAGTTAGGTAAGGTCTGGACAGAGCTAAGAAAGGAGTGATATATTATTGCTGGTCATGTAAATATTATTTTATCTTATTTTAAAATAAGAATGCTACTTACTAAACATACATTTGTGCACTACTAGATGAGATCATGCTCAAATTATAAATATCCACATATCCATTATACCTTATTTTAACACAGTTATTAATATAAGTACTATGTTAACAATGAAATTTTAGGAAACATTCTAAAATGGACAGGTTATCATAACAACAAATATAAGACAAGAAGGCCTCAGAAAAATCAATTTGAATGATCATGATCTTATTCATATTCATTTATATTCACATCCCTCTAATTTGTTCCCTCTCTCTCTCTCTCTCGATATATATATATATATATATATATATATATATATATATATATATATATATATATATATATATATCTCACTTCTTACATACATTTTTATGTTGAATGCAATTTACTTAATTATTTTTCCCAAGGACCAATGCAGTCCAGAATTAAACAATTAAAAACAATGATTGTACGTGTTTACTTTGAATAAATATTTTACTATAATAGATGTTGAGAACTGAAATAGCTAATTCTGAACTGGTTATGGATTTAAAGGTGTAATTAGTATAATAATAGTAAGTGGCCTTCTAAGTGGCCATGGGTCAGTTTATAGTATCATCAACAGGGTAAGAGATGACCCTCTTCAGCACTGACAACATGGAGGTGAATTTTTCAAGTGTGGTCATGATAATGACATCTCAGTTTTGCTTTACTGTGTATCCCCATCTCTTATTTGTGAGCTTGAGCACATTTTCTGTGTCATAATTTTTGCATTATTTATACAGTGACCTTTTTACTCTTATCAAATATTGCTTCCCTGTATTCCTTTACTGTTTTTTGACAATAACTTTGTTCATGTGAATTATGTGCAGATTCTTCTTAGGTCTCTCTCACATTATGATTCTTACAAGCAGTGAGCATGTATAATCTGTTTTCATCTCTCTTGAGCTCATTTCTTTTCCAGTTCCAATTCAAACATTCAAGTTTTAGTTTCTAGGCTTAATTAACAATTTCCTTTTCACCTTATACTTTCTTATGCCATGTTCCTAATTCAATCAGTCCACTTTGAGGGATGCAATTTCTTTACTTGACAAACTAAGAATTTTCTATGAATTGCCTGGACCCACACTATACTAGACTAGATCTAAGTGATTCTTGGTCCAGATTGGTAATATTACAACAGAGTAGACACTAGATCAAAATGCATTGGTGTGAGAATTTGGCTCTCAGGTAATGTAGGGAGGGCTCAGATCTGATATAGGACAAAATGTTTCATCAGTCATTGGAGATTGCTAACTACTAATTGATGATTGGTTGATTCAAATAAATGAAGGAGTGGATAGATAGATGAATAGATGAATGATAGATATGTAGAAAGAGATGTTTTACCTCATGAGAGAGGACACTGAGAAAATACAGAAAAAAAATAGAAACTCCAAAGATTTGGGAAGACAGTCTATCATTTGCCAATGGCTAGCAGAAATTTGTAGAAAGTCAAATATTTCAGAAATTTATATTATACTAGCCAGCTGCAAAGGAAGTGAATTGTTCCCTGGTTCAAGTTATAAGCATGTTGACAATGTTCATGTTTTCTCTTCAATAAAGGACCAGATGTTAAATATAGCTTTACAAATTGTAAAGAAAATTATCAAAAGTTATATAATAACAATACTATGAAAATTAAATAAGACCCAATACAATTTTAAAACAGCAGAGCAACCAATAAATATAAGTTTTAAATCTTTAATAATAGAACAAAATAGAATGAGATTAAAATAAATATCAGAATTTGAAATTTAGGATGCAATTACTGGTCTTTTAAGTCATAAAACAAAAATAAGCAAACATTTAAATAATATGCAAAATTTTGTTTAAAATAATTTTGCAAACATAGTAGAACAAATTTAAAATAATAGTGATAAAAAATAGTAAATGGAATACAAAGATAAATATTGAAAGATAAAATCTCAGAAATTTGATTAATAACATTTCATTAACATAAAGTACTTGAAAGATATAATGATCACTAAATTGCAAATGTGAAAATTATGTGAATACCATAACAGGGTAAATATCAATAATGGAAAAATTACAGAGTGATATGAAGGAAACACTAAAAACAGCACTGCCAAAATGTAGAAGATTTTGCTACAAATAGGCAAGCAATAGGCATGATTAAAAGAGTCTGGCACAAATATCTTTTATGAAACAGTTCTAAGTTACATGGAACACAAGGTAGAAAAGTAGCTATTTTGTTGAGCTCTTTTTGCCTATCCCCACTAGTGAAAGAGTAGGGTGTTAACATTGCATTTGCCCTGCTCTCATTAGGAACAATTTTTTTTTTAACAAATAAGAACTAGGGAAAGAGTGTTATAGGTGTATTTATGTATCCTTTTCTTTAAAGTGAATGAAAGTAAAATTTCAATAATAAATGACCTCAGAAGTGGAGTTTGCACTACCTTCTTGCTGCTACTCCTCAAATCTCATCCTATTTTTTCCACTTCACACAAATATTCATTCATATAAAGAATGTCTACCCCTCAGAAAACAGGGAAAAATTGAGGAAAACTGATATTCCTCAGCCCTGATAACTATGATAGCTAAATATTTAAAGTTAATAAAAATATTTGAAGTCAATAGAAATATGGGGTTTAAATACAATATAAAATTAATATGTCAACATGCAACTTGTATGAAATTTTGTAGAATAAATGGTTCACATTTATTCTAATTCTGATTTTGTGTCTCATTCAAAAATAAAATGCTTACAGATAACTAGCTTTAGGTTTTACTTTTGATGTTAAGCTTTCATAAGGTTTTATATACATCTTAGTGGACATATCCATTCCATCATATTCTGGGTGCGTCAATAGTCCACTTTTCCACAACCTCTTGGTTTCATCTGGGCTATTTGTTTGAATTCTGGCCAAGGTGATGGGGCAAATGTAGTGATGCATACCACTTCCAAATCCATCTCACATTCTCAGATGTCCTTTTCCTACTTTCACATCAAGCTCAGAGTTCACAGTTGTTATATATCTGAGTTTAGAGTGCAAGAAGATTAGAATCCTTAGAATCATCTTTGAAGAAAAGCTGCTCTACTAAGAAAACCCATATTGAACATGACTACCATCTATTTTGGTAAATCACTGAAATTTGGAAATATTTGTTGCAGTAGTTCTTTAAAATTTTTTGCTAACTTGCCTTCATTAGTGGTGATACAAATTTTGCTACTACTTCAGCATTTTTCATTCATGGATTAATATCTTCTTTTAAAAGTTTTCAAGGAAGGCAAAAATTTGCTTGCTTTTAAACACTATACCAGCAGAACTTTTGATACTTTCCTCCCAGACGTAAGTATCCAATAATAAATTAATTTTCCACTGGAAATATCTTACCACTCAAAGTAATCATAATTTATTTTTTTATTTTGCTCTATATTGTCTTTCAAAATATTTTCCTCAGTCAAATGCTTATGTTGATTTCTACTCAATTGGAACTTGAGTTACTAGTAAAGGCAGTTTATAAAGAAATTCTTATTAAAAAATGAGATGACTTAAAATAAAACATAAGTGTCATAATGAATGTCAAATGATATTTAGTTATTATCATTTGAGACTTCAACAAAATTTATTCACTATATTTTGATACATGGTCTATATTAAAAATTGGAAATGTAATGTTAAATATAATATAAATGGGGAAAACATTTTTATAGGAAAAATACAACCTGACCTGAGAATGAACAACGGATTCATATTATGTCTGATATGTTGAAGAGTCTTCCTCTGAGGTGAGATGTAAAGCAAGATGTATGAAATTAATTTTCTACATAACCAGGAGAAAAGACAGTAGAAAAGTTCCACAGCAAAAAGAATTCCTCTGTGCAGTTTTTAAGGCAGGAAGAATCATAAGAAGGATAACAAATGGAACAATGATGAGAAAGTAGGCAGGATCTATATGTTCAAGGATTTTCTAACCACAATAAGAATTTTGAAGTTTATCCCAAGTGCAAAGGCAAACCATTATTAAATGATCTTAAGCATGAGAGCAACATTTTAAAATATGCATTAAAATTACTATATGAATTAATTTTAAAGAATAAGAGTCGATGAAAAAAGATCAGTTAGAAGGTGGTTGGCAAATATTGGGGAAGATACAATGGCACCTTCTTATCATTTCAGTGTCTTTTCTTTTTTACCTGGTATTTTAAAATAGTTATTTAATTTTCTTTTGTCATTGTCCTAATTATTTATTTTCAGGCATTTAATCTGTGAGCTATTTACCTTAACTAGACTTAAAATAAAAAGCAACCTATCAATCATTTATTAATCTGCTCCAACCTTCATGTTGCCATCTTTTTGAATTTATGGGGGAAATTACTTAATTTCAACTCTGGTCTAGGGAAGTGAGTGACTTTGAAGGATGCATTAAAATAAAATGAAGACATTAATTAATGTATAAGCTACTGGTGAACTTCTGCCAGCACTATGATTTGAAAGAGAAAAATGACTCCATGTAACAATCAATCCACTAACATAAATCTGAATTCAGCACCTATAAAAGAAATATGTATTTGGAGAGTTAAGATGTGTTAGGCATAAAAAGGATAAGTACAAGGGACCTAACATTTTTAAAATTTTAACTTACTTACTATGTTTAATATTTTTATTTTTTTCTTTCTGAATTCTGACTACATCTTCCTCTTTTTCCTATACTTTCAAGGGACACTTAATATTTTTGTTATATTTTATAAACTAATGGTGGGAAGATAAAAAATATTGTGTCATATGTGTTTACAGAACTACATAATGGACTGTACACATAAGCAGTCTGAGAACATACGTTTTTATTCTCAGTCTTCCTATACTACTAGGAAGTACTAAATTTTTTTCTTTAACCTTTAGCATTTAAATGTACTAATATGTGTGTGTAAAGATATTATGAAATGGATCTCTGCTTTACGTTAGAAATTTTTTCAAACTTCTTTCCCTTCAGAAAATGATGCACCCAGTGATAAACAATAGCAGAACAAAACTTCAAATTTAATTCTTAAAACAATACTACCAGTACTATATATTCTTTATCTAAAATGTTATGCTCAAATTGTTCCAGAAGAATAATAGGAAACATGATTTTCTTCAAATGTTATTATTTTCCACAATTTAAACAACATCCATCATTCTTAGATTCTGATTTGTGACCTTTCCTAAATATATATTTCTATGTTGCTTTATAATTTACTAGAATGGAAAATGGATTTTTTCTAGATTATTACTGTATGTTCTATTCATTAGTACTGAAAATAGTTTGATTTACTTATACTCAATGTGTCAAGTAGCATTGCAGAAATAATTAGGAGTCTTT
Source organism: Marmota flaviventris (assembly GCF_047511675.1). Classification (NCBI taxonomy): domain Eukaryota; kingdom Metazoa; phylum Chordata; class Mammalia; order Rodentia; family Sciuridae; genus Marmota; species Marmota flaviventris. Next base: position 45,847,656 of record NC_092504.1, on the reverse strand, counting down.
ACCTTAAAACAATATATGGAACACAAAATAACTGTATAAAGTAAAAATCCAGAATTCTGAAATGAAAATAACAAGTGAGGTGCATATATACATATATAAAGTGAGAGAAAAGAGTGAGAAATATAGCTAAATGTGTGTATGCATGTACTATAAATATAATATAGCACAAGAACACATATAATCTGTGATTGAACATTGTATGTCATGTTATATTTTATGTAAACATTTTATATAATAGAATGCAAAATAATAATGATTTATCAGAGTGGAGATTTTATTTTATGTAAAAGAGACTGATTTTAATGAACACAGAGTTAGTGGAGAAAAGGGTTCTGTGTAATCAACCAAAAATCACTTATATCTCTGGGGCAGAAAACTTGGAGAGAACTGAGATCCCTGGATCCCAAAATGAGCATGGGCACAGCCCAGGAACTATCTACAGATGCCATGGGCAGTCACAAGAGATAAGTGGGAATGACATAATGGAATCTTCCAGCAGTTACATCCTATGAACTTCAGAGTGCACCCGAACCAGAGTGACTAAAAGGGCTACAAAGAAAATTATACCTGACTCATGTAGGTTCTGAATATTCTCATGAGTGTAATGTTCCCTTTGTCACTGGTATCCATAAGAGATATTGGGAAGTGGCCTGCAGTGTCCTCCCAAGAGCACCTGCATTCCAGGGAAGATACTTCCTAATTCATATTTTTGGGGGCAAAGGTGAAATCTGTGGAGTCATAGTTCCTATGCAGTAAAAGTGGATTTTACCTGAGGACCCAGGGATCCAAACTTCCAGCAGAGATTGGAAATTTCCCAACAATAGGAGGCATGGCTCAAATTCCGAATACCTTCCAACAGAGTTCCAAAGTTTATCCAAGACTAAGCCGCAAATACTGGAACCTTATATTTACAATTCTGCATTGTCCCTGACATAAGATTATACAATACATCAGGACTCCTCAGTCTATCTCACCCTGTACAAGGAGGCTGGAAGCTGAGAGTTACAACACCTAGTTAGTACACACCTTGTTGTGAGTGACACAAACACATTGAACTTCAGAACCTCAGCCCTTGACTAAGGGTTATAGAGCCAAAACATAAATATAAAGCATGAAAATGTATTCCTTCCAACAATTTTGACCACTGATGCAGGATCAAGCCCTTTATTTCCCATCATGATTATTCTCTTTTGTATTTCCTCAGTATTCCCATTTTTAAATTATTTTATTTTATTTTTTTTTTAAATTTTGACTTAGAAATAAGTTTTAAAGATCACTTCATCATAGTGGGTTTAAAAAAAATTATTCCATTATACACAATTTTGGGTATCTGTATGTGAATGGGTCCATCCTGTGTATGTTTTCACTGGTATGATACGTTCAAGTATGTGTGTGTATATATTCATATAATTTAACCTTCACATTAATAACTTTATTAATTTATAGTTAATTTACCCTTGATTTGACTTACGTGGGATATAATTATACAAGATTATGAGTTACTTTGATCTTACATTTGAGTGCTTGTTCCTTCCTTGGATCCTGTTACTCCTATCTCCCCTTAGGTCTCTTCCTGCCCCAACAGCCGAACACTCCTATTTCCTCTTTCTCTCTTTCTTTTATTCATTACTTTCAGATAATTTGTTTTTCTGCTTGACATTTAACATCTGCTACCTATCTTTTGCCTCTCCTCTGATCATATTTTCAAATATTTCAAACTTTCTCCCATTTTCCTACCCTATTTTATTTTCCTTAAATATAGTAATCCCACTAAATAAGATAATTACATAGTTAATGTAATTTCTACTCCATTCATGTTGCTTTGCTTATGAACATACTGGATGAAATAGTGAATACCTGCTGTCAGATGTCTGCAGTTTTATATTGTTGATAATGAAGTCAAATGCTAAACCCACCATTCCTACACAGGTGTCAATTAGCATTATAGATATTAGACACTGAACATTAATCTTGAGCCTGTATATCTGTCACTGATATTAGTGCTATTCCTGATTTCCCTCTTTCTCTATGAGGAACTGAAAAATGATTGGGACAATTCAAGATCACAGAGCAGATATCTTGCTGCTGAGAAATATAATTCAGCAAACCAATAGTAAATTTCACCCCATACATGATCTAGCACCCCCCCGAGCCTTAATATTTCTTCACATCAGACGTACTTCAAATTATGAAAAAACAATACCTGTCTTTCTCAAATTATTCCATGCATTTGAGTGGGAACGAAAACTCCAAAATACATTCTATGAAGCTGATATAATCCTGATACCAAAATCAAACAAAAATACATCAAAGGAAAACTAAAACTACAGACCAATATTGCTGATAAATATAAATGCAAAGAAATTATTAACAAAATGTTAGCAAACCACATTAAAGAACACATCAAGAAGATAACATCACATGATCAAGTAGGTTTCACCCAGGGATGAAAGTTTCATTCAACATATGCAAATCACGAAATATAATTGACATCTTAAGTAGAATTAAGGAAAATCATCACATGATCATCTCAATAGATGCAGAAAAGGTCTTTGATAAAATCCAGCATCCATTCATTTAAAAAAATATTGGAGAAGCTAGGGATAAAAGGAAATTACCTCAACATTATAAAGGCAATAAAAAAATGCAAAGTCAATATTATACTGAACTGTGATTAACTGAAAGCATTTCCTCTAAAATCAGAAACCAGACAAATATGTTTCCCTTCATCATTTCTATTCAATATATATTTTTTGAAATACTAGCTAGCACAATTAGGCAAGAGAAGGATATTAAAGGAATACAAATAGGAAAACGTAAACTAAGCTATCACTGTTTGCTGATAATTATCCAAAAGAATTAAAATTAGCATAAATGATTCTTTATCTAGAAGATTCAAAAATCCCCACCAGAAAAATTCTAGAGGTGATAAATGAATTCAGCAAAGTATAAAGATATATCAATATCTATAAATCAATAGCTTTCTTATACTCTGAGATTCTGCTGAGTAAAATTCAGAAAAAAAAACAATCCCATTCACAATAATCTAAATACCAAAATAAAATACTTGTGAATTAATTTAAAAAGTAGGTGAAAGATGCTTACAATAAAAGTATGGAACACTAAAAAAAGAAATTGAAGGAGTCCTGTGAAGATGGGAAAAACCTCCAATGTACTTGGATAGGCAGAATTAATATTTTCAAAATGGCCATACTACCAAAAGCAATTAAAAGCAATATTAAATACAATTAAATGCAATCTCCATAAAAATGCCAATGAAATTATCCACAGAATTTTTAAAAAGTCTTTAAATTAATCTGAAATTTAAAAAAAAAAAAAACATAACAGACAAATCAATACTGATAAAGAAAAGTGATAAAGGAAACATCACAATACCTGAACTGAAATAATATTACAAAGCTATAATAACAAAACCAGAATGATATTAGCATCAAAATAGACACATAGAGCAACAGAATAGAATAGAAGACAGGGAAATAAACTCACATACTTACAGCCATCTGATATTTGACAAAGGTACTAAAAATATTTGTTAGAGAAAAGACAGCTTTTTAAACAAATTGTGCTGGGGAAACTGGATAGTCAAATGTTGAAGAATAAAATTAGATGCCTATCTCTTGCCTTGCAAAAAAAAAAAAAAGTCAAATCAAAGTGCATCAAAGACTTAGGAAGTAGACCAGAAACTTTGCAACAGCTAGAAGAAAACAGGGTCAACACTTCATTGTATTGGTATTGGAACCAACTTCCTCAAGGAGACCCCTAAAACTCAAGACATAAACCAAAAAGTCAATGAGTGTAATGCCATTAAATTTCAAAAGCTTCTGCAAAACAAAGGAAATTATTAAGAGCAGAAATAGATAGCTTACAGAATGGAGAAAACATTTGCCAGCTGTTCCTTCAACAGGTGATTAATATTTAGAATATACTAAGATCTCAAAAAACTTAACATCAGTCAATAAATAAATAACCCAATCAATAAACTTCCAAAAAACTGAATGGACATTTCTCAAAAGAAGAAATACAAATGACCAACAAATACATGAAAAAAGTTCAAAGTCTCTAGCAATCATGAAAATACAAATAAAAACTGTACAAAGAGCTCATCTCATTCCTGTTAGAATCTGAAATATCAAGAAAATAAACAATAATAAATGCTGGTGAGGGTGCAGGGAAAGATAGACATCACTGGTGGGACTATGAATTAGTACAACCTCTCTAGAAAGCAGTTCAGTGATTCATTGAAAAAAAAAAAAAACTAGGACTGGAACTCCTTGGTATTTATCCAAAAGAATTAAAATCAGCATATTATAGTAATAGAGCCACCTCAATGTTTATAATAGCACAATTCACAATAGCCATATCATAGAATTAGTCCAGATGCCTATCAATAGATGAATTAGGAAAATATGATATATACACAATAGGTTTCACTCAGTCATAAACAAGAATGAAATTATGGCATTTGCTTGTAAATGGATGCAACTGAAGAACATCATGCTAAGTGAAATAAGCCAGTCTGAGAAAATCTCTCTCCTTTGTGGAAGCTAAAAAAATAAAGGAAGGAAGGAGGGAAGGATTGTTTAATATAAAGATATAGGGAAGAACAGTGGAGCAAAAGAAGGAGATAGGGAGAAAAAAGATGGGAAAGTAAAGGAAATGCAGAATGAGTTTTTAAAAATCATTATATGTGCATATATAAATATCACAGGAAATTTTACAATTATAAATAATTAGAAAGGACCAATAAAAATAAATAGATGAGTGAAAGGAATATCAGTAAGGTGGAGAATAAAAAGGGAGAGGGAGAAACAGAGGGAAAGATGGGGATGTGAACGGAATTAAAATTCCATTAATGTATGAATTTGTCAAGATGTACTCAATAACTATTTGTAACTCTAATGCTCTAACAAAAAAGGAATTTCTAGAAATTAGGGGCCATTATGTTGATCAGATGATCTCTCTTGATATTTAAACATGTATACAAATTTGAATATATGAGTATATGTATATAATTCCTTTATATATTGTCAATATGTTCATATTCTATAGCATTTAATATACATAGAATGTGTATATTAATTTTACAAATCAAATCCGAAGCCAAAAAAAATTTAAATATTTTCATAGAATTCTTTACCAAATGTGTAAATAATAATGTATCAGGTTATTATTCAGTAAGTGAATATTCCAGAATTTCCAAGGCATTTGTATAAATTTTAAATATTTTTTTTACTTCCCAGCTTTTTAGTTCATAACATATACAAAAAATCCAAATTAATATTCAATAAATATACTCACTAAATTCAATATAAAAATATTATATATTCTGGAACATCATAATTCAATTTCAATAATTCAGCTATTTATCTGCTACTTCAGAAGGGCAAATTATAACTGACAAAGCAATTGCCCTGGTCTTTTTTGTTCATGTCTTTTTGGACTATTTTCCACTTACAACCTGGATTTAAATGAGAATTAAACCATGTTGGGCACTCATTATATGAACAAAAGTAAAATTTGTTATCACAAAAGCAAATCCATTATCTGAAAATGTTGTACTGAACTATGCTATATGACTGCATCTAAATCAATGTTTATGTTTAAACATGCTGTGATAAAACAATAAAATGAAATTATTTGCCTTTTGCTAAACATTAAGACTTGGGAAGAAAACAAAAGTTCAATCCTATTTGTTTTCTTTATCTTGTTTTATATTATTACATATTCACTGAATTATAATTGAGAAACAGTAGCAGCACATCTTGAAGAATATAATTTGTCAAGTTCTAAAAATACATATTCATCCATGAAATGATTACTACAATCAATACAGAAAACATATTCAACACAGAGAATACATTCCAAGTTTCCTTTTGCCTCTTTATAATTCTTCTTTCCCTCACTTCTTTGTTCTTCGTTTTAACATAACTACTGCTCTGCTTTATTTCACCATATAATCATTGTAATTCCTAGAATTTCATATAAATAGATTCATACAATGTGTCTTCTTTAGTTTCTTTCATTCAACATATTTATTTTGGGTTTCACAATTGTTACAATTTCTATCATGAGTTCATTCAATTTTATTTTTTATAGTATTCCACTCTATGGAGATCAATATTTTTATCTTTCTTCATGTTGATGGATATCTGGGTTGTCTACATTGTTTTATTATTATGAATGTTGACGAATATTTATTTGTAAGGATATATGTTTACATTTCTCCTGGGAAAACAATTCAGGACAGAGCAGTTGGATTTTATGATGGGTGTTAAATTTTTGGAAAATTCTCAACTTTTTAAAAAAAGTTTCAATTTGTTTTGTTTTCCACTCATTTACCTGAGTTCCAAGACCTTTTTATCCTTGTTTTAACACTTGCTAAGATCAATATCTTAAAATCCTAGGTATTCTAATAGGACTATAGGGATATTATATTGTGGTTTGACTTTGCATTTCTCTAATAACCTGTGGTGCTATGTACCTTTTCTTGTGGAGAATTGTTTGTTTGTTTGTTTTAATTTCCTTTTTAAAATGTTTCTTCAAATATTTTTGGAGAGTGTTTGCTTATGTTTTTATTTTATTTTAAAAGTCCTTCGTATATTTGTGAGTTCTGTTTTAGATAGGTGCTTTAAATATGTTGTAAAGTTTGATTTCACATTTTATTAACAGTGTTAAGGAGAAAAGTGTGTAGTTCAATTTATTATTATTATTTTTTTTGAAATGTGCTTTGTTGAAACTCTTAGGCTACCTAAAGTTTATGAGTTCCTTCTGTTTTATTTTAGAGTTTGACATTTTATATTTTAGTTCTCTGATCCATATTAAGTTTATATATGGTATGTAGATTTTACGTTAATATTAATTTATTTGCAGGGAGATATCCATTTCTTTTCAGTTGTATTTGTTAAAAATCAGTTTCACTGTATTTCCTTTCTATATTGATCAAAATCAATTGAGACTACATGGGTTGGCCTACTCATTTTAAACTTTATGCTCTAATTCATTGGTCTATGTGTCTTTTAGATGCCAACATTACACCATCTTAATGAATGCATTTTACAATAAATCTTTGAAATATAATGTTAGTACTCCAAAATTTTTCTTATAGATTACTTTGCACTATTTTCTGTCATTCAATTTCCCATACAATATTTTAGAATCAGTTTGCTCATTTCTTTTAAAATCTGCATCAGAATATTTATGGGACTTAGAGTAGCATTGCTTTAATAAATGCTTCAATTTGTAGAATGTTGAAATACCACATTGTCAAATATTTAACTCTCTGAATTTGATATAGTCCTCCATTTATTTATGTCTTTTTTTTATTTCTCCAAGTAATATATTATAGTTTTCAGGTCATATATATTTGTCCAATTTTGTCCTGTATTTAATATTTTTTTCATGAAAATGAAAGTTTTCTTCACATCATTTCTTTCATCATTCATCTCTATTATAAAGAGATGTGACTTCTATTTTTTTCTTGATCTTGCATATTGCTAAGTTGCTAAACTCACTTTTCCGTCTGTTAGCATGCACATATATTAGGAGTTTATGCTGAGGTAATCATAATTAAATGAAGATAGATTTTTCTTTCTGCCTTCCCATTTAAATACTTTTTTCTTTTTGTTTTTAGTTTCCCCAGTGACTCAACCTCAAGAACAATGTTGCATAGAGGGAGTGAGAGTAAATAGGCTTGTCTTCTTTCTATTAGTATTTAACCACTTGGTATGGTTTCCAGATGCTCTTTTTCACTTTGAAAAGTTTTTATCCCTAGTTTGCTCAAAATACATTTATTTGAATTGATATGAAATTGAGAAATATTGGATTTTCAAGTGTCATTTACTGAAATGATTGCAGGATAGTTTTATCCTTTTGTTGTTGTTCTTGTTGTTAATTTCTATGGTGAATTAAATTGATTTTTGAATGTTGACCTTCATGCCTAGGATAAACAACATGACTTGCTCATGATGATGATAGTTTTTCTTGCTACATTCCAACTGCTTTTTTTTTGTATTTTTGTTTTTGCTTGTGAAGAGAAGTCTGTAGTCATTCTGATGTTTATTCTAAGTAATGTATCTTTTTTCTTTAGATGCTCTGAAGATATTCATTTTATCATAGTATTTGGGCTTAGTGTGTGTGTGTGTGTGTGTGTGTGTGTGTGTGTGTGTGTGTGTGTGTTTAAGATCTGGTCAGTTAGGGGATCTAAGGGCTTATTTTCTTTACTAAATTTGAAACATAACAAAATAAATCAAACTATGACCAGTAAATCTTCAAATCTATCATTGTATCCTTCACATTCAATAAACCCACTACATATGCTTTGGATAATATACCTCTGGTGCTCCACTTCCTTTCTCTTTATTTTATATGCATTATGCTTCTATTGCTGCTCTAACAAAACATCATAAACAAAAGGCTTAAAGCAAAACATTTACAATTTTATAGTTCTGTAGTTCACAAGTCTTAAAATCAAGATGCTTGCAGGTCTGTGTTTCTTGTGAAAGTTTGAGGAAAAGATCATTTTCCTAGCCTTTTTTAGCTTTTAGTTCCTCCCACCTTCCTCTACTCTTGGCCATATCATACATCTTCAAATCTTTTAGTAAAAGTTTTCAGTATTCTGCCTATTTCACTGCCACCCTCTTTTTCACTCTAAGACTTATCTTTCAGTCTCCTCTTTTAAGCTTTCTTATTATTATACTGAGCCTACCTGGATAATCCATGATAATCTCTTCACTGAATAAATTTTAATTTAATTGCATTTATGAAACTCCTTTAGTTATATAAGGTGTCCACATTCGAATATTATGATACATTATAGTTTTGTTACAGAAATTATAGTTTAAAACTCTAGAAATTGATTTTGTCTTTTTTTTCTGTATCTTTGACATTTGTACATAATGTGCTCAATCTTAATTTTAGTTTTTGAACATGTGATAACAGTTAAAGGCATTATTCCAGTCTACCAATTTTATAATTGATGTTTATTTCTATTTGTTTTATTTTTTTTATTATAGTTTGTATAATATTGCTTCTTTGTATGTCAATGACTTTTGTATGATACCTAACATTATAAATTCTACCTTGCTTTATGGTGGATATTTCTGTGTTCCTATAAGTGTTCTTAAGCTTTATTATGGGATGCTGGTAAGTAAATATAAACAGTTTAATATTTTTAGGTCTTGTTCTTAACTTTCATTAGTAGGCAGGACCAGAAAAGGATTAATCTACAATTAGTTTTTTTCCCCAATACTGAGATAAGCTCCATTTATTTATTTATTTATTTATTTATTTATAGAGTGGTGATTGCACTCAGAGGTGCTTTACAACTGAGCTACTTCCTTAGCTCTTTTAATTGTTATGTTTAGACAGGAGCTTGATAAGTTTCTGAAGGTCTTTCTTTGGTCTTATGGAGGCTGGACTCCAACTTGCAATCTCCTTGTCTCAGCCTCCTGAGTCTCCTCTGAACCACTCTGCCCAGTGAGAGCACCCCCTTCTAAATTCTTCTCAGCATATCCTGTGAATGATGAGGATTTCATTCTGTCTGATGAAAACTGACTCTATTCCCTTTGCATTATGAGTTTTGACTATTTTATCCCAAAGATTTTTCAAATGTTCTTTTCCTTCTTATAGATTAATTCTTAACAGAATTTAATTTATCAGTCCTCAGATAAGAATTGGGAGGAGTATCTTTAGGTCTTCAGAGCTCTCTTTTGTTGGGAACTGTGAGTGGATTTTGTTTGAGCCATTAATGCAGGGAAGTTGCTTTTCAGGGAAATTCTGGGTGAAATTCCTCCATTCCAGAAAATCCAGATGATGTTCCCTGGTATAGCTCACAGCCCCAGGTTCAAACACAGCTTTCCCAAGATGGGAATAACCTGCCTAGCACCAAACAACCCGCTGTTCTCCTACTCTAATTGTGTTTTTCCTGAAGAAGCTCCTTAACCCTTTGGTCTGTACTGCTATAAGTAAAGCAAGCCTGGGTTTTTCTCTTTGTTAGGATCAGACCCATCACATCAGTCCACACATCATGCCCTTGCTTTTGGATATATAATTTTCGCATTTTGTCTCTGCTTCTTAATATGACTTTCATAGCTTTTATTTCACATCCAGCCCACACCTCCCATGGTTACCCACTCCCTCCCCATAGGAGGCAGGCAGAGCTCTTTCATCATCTTTTTCCTTTCCACCTGGCTTGCTCAGTAAACTATAGGTCCATCTGTCAACCAAGGGAGAAGGGAGAATTCTGTTTTTTTTTTCTTCAGATTTTTCTTCATTTTGTTTTTACCTTGAAATTCATTCTAGGCAGATGTTTCTGGCATTGTATGTTTCACCTCATGAAATCCCTTCTGTTAAGAATCACTGTTTTTTTTTTTTAATTTTTTATTTTTTTATTTTTTTTGGGGGAGGCTGTTACCACATTAAAAACTGTTTTTTTCTACATCTTTCTATGAATTTATCTTTTGTTTTTTTAATTGTTGTTTTTAGATGGAAAGATAAATCTTTTTTAAAAAAGATCTAATTAGTTATGCATGATGACCAAATGCATTTTGATTCATTGAATACAAATGGAGCACAACTTTTCATTTCTCTGGTTGTACACCATATAGAGTCGCACTGCATGTGCAGTCATACATATACCTAGGGTTAATGACGAAATCTTGCCATCATTATTCCATCTGGAGCAAAAGCAAGACTTCCTATAATTATATATTTGGATACCACAGCATCTAGATCGTTGGAAGTCAGAAAGAAGCTCACTGATATAGATAAGTGTGTCTCCCAGTGCATACATCAGATCTACCTAGAGAAGTTTTTCAAAGTCCACATGATCAAAATCTACTTTTCCCAAATTAATGAAAATAACTTATGATTATTTGGTCACCAAGGAGATATAACATTCTTAACCTTATGGAAAACTTTATTAATGATTTTATTTTTAGTTAAGCATAATAAATTTATTCCATAGTCTGAATTTCAGAAAACAAAACCTTTGAGATACCCAAAGTGGACATGAGATGTCCAAATTTCAATTGTTGGTGAAACAGAAACTAGAAACCAGATGGAATTTATTTCACTAGAACATTTCTTGCATGTATCAATACAATTTATAAAATGTCCATTTACTTGTATTTTTTACTATTCTCAGCCCTAAGAAACCTGTAACTGGAAGAATTAAAAGAAGTGGAGAAATACAAAGAAGTGCAAATTGTCCTAATTTTCAGTAATAAAATCCAAACCTATATAATCCTATCTCATTTTCCTTTCCACTAGTATGTCTCATTACACATTAGAGAAATTTATAGAAAAACAAATTACCAATAAAGCTAATGATATTCTAAAGAGTTCTTTTTTTGGAGGGTACCATGGATTGAACTCAGGGCACTTGGCAAGTGAACCTCAGCCTCAGCCTTAGTTTTTATTTTATTTAGAGACAGGCTCTCAGTGAGTTGCTCAGCCCCTCACCTTTACTGAGGCTGGCTTTGTTCTCATGATCCTCCTGCCTCAGCCTCCCAAGCTGCTGAGATTACAGGCAGACACAACTGTGCCCAGCACTCTTCAAAGTTCTTGACATCCAAATTTCCCGGAGTTAAATTTCAGGCACATTTAGAACTGTACATGTGCCTTACTCAATTCCTAAAATTGATTAGAAATTCAATAAATGTTTGTGGAGAGATGAAAAGTTTTCTTGCATTGTTCTTGTATTATTTTCTGTTTATCAAGCCATCTTTTGTACACTCCACTCCATGAGATGCTAAAACATGATAATATTATTTGTAGGACTTATTCTCATGCTTTCCTAAAGTGTTCAATTAGTATTTAGAGCCTTCTTTTTTCCTCACTTCTTTCATCTCTTATCATTGGAAAAGTAACCAAAATTAGTTGAATTGTGTTTTAATTGTGAGTATTGTTTTTATTTTCCAGTCAAAAGAATTTGTATTTTTCCAGATGATTGCTCACTCCAAAACGTTTTGTCTTCACTTTAAACTGAGAATGAATTGACACACATGAATGAGAATCAACAAAGAAGACATCCTCACACCCAAACAAAGCAATTATTTTATAAGAAACATTCTAATGAGTCTATTTGGAAAACACACACACACACACACACTTTCAGATTGTGCTGTGAAAGCATTTACAAACAGTTTTGACTGAGCTGGACACAGTGATGCCTGCCTCAAATCCCATATACTTGGAAAGCTGAGGCAGGAGAATTGCAAGTTTGAGGCTAGCCAGCCTGGTCAACTCAACGAAAGGCTGTCTCAAAATTTAAAATATTAAGACAAAAATTAAAGGGCAGAAAAAGTAGATCAGTGGTAGAGCATTTACCTACCAGGCAAAAGGTCCTGGGTTCAATTCCCAGTACCAAACACACACACACACATACACACACACACACACACACACACACACACACACATTTAGTTTTGCAGTCATAGTGGTGCATGCCTGCAACTCCACGGGCTGTGAAGGCTGGCACCAGAGGATTGCAAGTTTGAGGCCAGACTCTGTAGCTTTGCAAGGCTCTAAGCAAATTAGCAAGACCCTGTCCTGAAATAAAAAAATAAAAATGGTTGGCATATGATTCAGTGGTTAAGCACCCCTGAGTTCAATGCCAGATACAAAAATAAATAAATAAACAAAGAAAGAAAGATTTTTTTCTGATAGTTTAGTTTTTGTTAAAGAAGCAGGGATATATGTATGAAAGATAAATATATAATTTGGATCCAACTGAATTTTTAAACATTTTATTGATTCTTTTTAATTATACATGAGGATTAATTTTGATATAATGTAAAAAGCATATAATAAAATTTTCTTTTTTTTGCCTTCCCTTTCTCCTCCCTTTTGCTATTCCCTTCCCTCTATTCTACTAATTTTTATGCTAGCACTTATATGTTTGTATTTATTTATTTATTTATCTATCTATTTATTTATTTATTTATTTTAGTGTCTTGTGGATATACATGATGGCAAAAGAACTAAACAGATAATTCTCAAAAGAAGAAATACAAATGGCTAACAAAAAATGTGCTGTATTTCTAGCAATTAGAGAAATGCAAATCCAAACTATATTGAGATTTCACCTCACTTCATTAAGAATGGTGGTTATCAAGAATGCAAATAATTAGTGCTGGAGAGAACATGGGGAAAAAGGTACACTCATACATTGTTGGTGGGACTGCAAATTAAAAAGGAAATTCCTGAACTAAGTTTTCACAAAGAAACTATAGTACACACAATTAGGCAAGGAAAATTTCTTCAGAAATGGTACTGCGAGATGGGCATGGGTGGCACATGTGTGTAACCCCAGTAGCAGGGCAGTCTGAGGCAAGAAAATCGATAATTCAAAGACAGCCTTAGCAATGGCAAGGTGCTAAGCAACTCGAACCTGTCTGTAAATAAAATACAAAATAGGCCTGAGGATGTGGTCCAGTGCCCCTGAGTTCAATCCCTGGTATGCATCCCTCTCCCCAAAATGTGGTGCTGGGTCTGGGTGCAGTTTTGCTTGCCTTCAACCCCAATGGCTCAGGAAGCTGAAGCAGGAGGATGGTGAATTCAAAGCCAGCCTCAGCAACTTAGTGAGACTTAAGCAACTTGATGAGACCCTGTCTCAAAAATAAAATATAAAAAAGGCTGGGGATGTGGCTGAATGGCTAAGTGCCCCTGTGTTCAATACCCAGTACAAAATAAACAAACAAACAAACAAAATAAAAACACCCTATTGAGAAAACAGAACACACACATAATGAATGGATTTAAACTCCTTGACTAGTTATTCATGTCAAATCAAGGTGGATTATAGGCAAATGTAACCCCAAATCTATGAAACTTCTAGAGGAAAACAAATAGTGAACATTTTCCTGGGCAAAATGTTTTTTGGATATGATACCCAATGCATAAGAAATAAAGCAAAAGTAGACAATATGGGTTTCTACAAACAAACAGCTTCTATACAGCAAAGGAAAACATTAACAAAATCAAAAGAGAATCTACAGAGTGAAAGAAAATATTTTCAAACTTTACATCTCACAAGTGGTTAATAACTTGAATATGTAAAAAAAATCTAACAACAAGCAACAATAAACAATAAAAATAAAAATAGAAACAAACAAACAAAAAAATCACAATGAACAGCCCTTTCAAAAAAACACTAATAATGGCAGAGAGATCTGAATAGATATTTCTTAAAAGAGTACAAACAAAAGACTAACAGGTATATGAAAAACATGCTAATAATCACAATCATACATGAAATGAAAACCAAAATTCAAATGGAATGTGAACTTCCATGAGTTAGAATAGCTACTATCGAAAAGGCAAAACAAAAACAACAAGACACAATGCTGGCCAGGTTGTGGGGGAAAAAAAAAAAGGGAAAAGTTTTGATATCTGCCCCCTGGCATTCACCAGCTCACTTGTTGAGGCTGTGAATTCTAGGGTCAGAAACACAGGAGTTTGTATTAATATTCACTGAGAAAGTGCAAGAAAAAACAATCCACACAATTCCTAAAATATATCAATTGGGAAATAGTAAATTTTTAAGTTAGATATATCCAAATTGCATTAGTCATTTGACCACAGATATCAAGCTGCTGCAGGTACATGGTTGTGTTTGGTTTTTAGTCCAGCATCAAAGAATGAAGAGAATTAGAGAATTTTGAAAGTTGGAAATGAGACAAAATATGTAAAATGTATTTATTTTGTTTTCATGAATGGGAGATAATAGCTCCCACTTATTTAATTTGTGTTAATTATTAGTAATTTCACCAGCCCTGAAGATTCATAATTTTGAAGGTCACTAGGTATTAAAAGAAATCACCAAGGCTTTTAAAAGAAATCAAAATACATTACTTTAATGGTGAAAACTATAATATATCTATTTACCAATCTCTATATATTTATGTCAATTAAGCTAAATTTACATTTAACTACGAAAGGTCCTTTCAAAACAAAATGTAACATAACATTAAAACTTACCTTAGTTGGACTGATGAATGACTTAAAATTTCAGTTCCATCAAGAAAGAAACAACTGTAACTTCTGTTCACTTGTATCTAGAAACGTGAAAAGTTTTATGAAGACTACCAAAAATTGATTGCTTCTGTGATGCCAAGAATTACATACATTTCTCATTAGAGATCACCTGTGTTGTAAACTGGACATGTCCACAACTATCAACAGCTATATGGGTCAGGTAACCTTATTATGAGGCAGAGAGGTTTATTTTTTCTGTTAGCTTGAACCCAGGTTCTCCCACTTGCCAAATACTTTACCACTGACACAAATTCCCAGCCAAAGGCAGAAGAATATGAGGCACTTTAATGATTTTCATAATTTTCCGAATTGAGAGGTAGCAGAACTAACACTGAGCCAGGATTTGGGTTTTAGCACGAGATATCAAATAATGGTACAATATGGCAATATTATGCAATTTCATATGAATTTTGATATAGTACTGAATTTTCAAACATTTTATGCTGCACAGACCCATTTACCCATAACAGATCCAGTATCTCCTAGTTTCCAGACCTTTACTTTGTAATACAGACCAGTGAATTCATTAACTTCTAATATTCTTATTATTTTCATAATACTAATGAGATTCCCCCATTGTGATCAGCACTTAATGTTGCAAAGTATATGGCTGTGTCTTTTTATTTTTATTTTTTTCTTAGTTTTTTCTTTTGTTTGGGGGCTTTTTTGTTTGTTTGTTTTTGTTGTTGATGCTGCTTTGCATCCATTGGCATCTATTTCCTTTCATATATTCATTTATTTTCCTTAAAATCTCTGACCAGATGTGAGAAATTTATTTTATTTTTTTAATTTTCAGGTACCCCAAACTCTCTAGAAAGAGAAATTGGTAAATTCCTAAATATAAGATTTTCTGATTTAAAACGATTGCTTCTCTCACTGTTGCATTTTTAATTTGAAAATAATTGAACTCTAGACTTAATGATTTAGGTCCCTAGAAGTCGAGCACTATGTAATAATATAAAAACTTAACATAAACTTTTAAAGTAATTGAATATGACTAAGTTCTTACAGAATTTGATGAATAAAATTAAAATAATATACTGTTGTTAGAATTGCAATAAAATTTCTAGGAGTTCAACTCATAAATCTGAAAAACTCATGAGGAAAGAAAAATATTCCAAAACATAGCACAGATTTTTCTATAATGAAGTTATCAAAATGGCCCTTAAAATGCTTTCTAAATTGAGATTTTCATTTTCCTTTCATTCAAACTTTTTTTTATATGTTGGATATAGATTCATAGATTCATTCATTTATTCAATACATAATTATCAAGAACTAAGAACAATCCAGTCATTCTAAGTGATGGGAATGTACCCAGGGCTAAAACAATGCACCTTGCCTTCACGGAATTTGTATTCTTATTGCATAATTGTTTTTTATGTGCCAGGTTTTATATATATATTTTCACACACACACACACACATACACATAAATACACACACACATATATATGTATATATATATATTTTTTTCAAATAAATCTTATAATTTCCACAGATTCTTCAATGTACAAGTATTTACTAACATTATTATCACCAAAAATAAGAACTCTCTTTATTTCAGCATTCTATTTTTGGTATACAAATTGAGCAACCCTAATCTGAACACTTGAATCCAAAATACTGCATAATCAAATTGCACCCTCACCTTCTGTCTCAGTGAGAATTCAGGTGTACTAAAAATATTGTACAAAATTTCCTACAGGCTATGGAATCTGCATGTGAAACAAATATATTATGCATTTAGACTTTGGCTGCCATAAAAATGCAGGTATATTAAAAATATTGTGCAAAATTACCTTCAATATATGTGCAAATGTGTATATGAAACATAAATGAATCATTTGTTTAGACTCTATTCCCAAATCTAAAGTATATCTATATCTCTCTCTATATATAGATATACTTTACAATGTATATATTCTAAAATCAGAAAAAGTATATAATCTGAAGCATGCCTATTCTCATGCATTTTTTTCTCATGTATTTTGGATAATTATACTCAACTTGTATTAAATTTCTTCTATGTTAGATAATGTGTGGGCAAGGCATTTATTTTACTAAAAATGATGCAATAACTAACGTAAAGCACTGATATGTGGTTGAATTATACAAGAATTTACACACATCATATATTAAAACATAAGAACTAATGCCAAGTACATAATTATCATGAAGTTATACTAATTTCTACATTTTATGCAAATTCTATATTCCAAATTTGTTAGCTCTTATTTTTATAACATTATATAATGATAGGATAAAAGATTCAAAGAACAAAGAAAATTGTTTCACATTAATTTATTTATATTTCTCCAATTGAAAGTACAGTTTAGAAATACAATATTCAAAAAACAGACTAATAAATCAAATTTGTCAACTTATCAAAAATAAAATCACCTAATTATAGAGATAGTGTTAGAAAAATAATCAACAACTTAAGAACATATATTTAAAAATAGCTGTCAAGAGAATTGGTACAAAACAAGTATAGTTAGAACTTTAAATATGTTAAAATAAATGTGTACAACTAGTTTTCCAAAAAAGCCAGGCCCTTTGGTAAAGAAAATAATCACTGTGCAAATTTTTAAGTGTGTAGTACAGTACTGTTAACTATAGTCACAACATTGTATAGAACCTATCTAGAATTTATTCATATTTGATACTCCATTCCTATTCATTATGAATTTCCAATTTCTTTCTATTGTTAGTAATCATCATTCTACTTTAAATATTGCATATAACCAGATAGTAATATTTTATTGTTGTGTATATATACACAACTGTAACTATATATGTGTGTGTACATATATATAAGATTTACCTATTTAAGGCAAAAAATATTAAATTACCTCAATAAAATTGTAAACATATATATCAAAAAACACGTTTTAAATAATTTTGTAATAAATTTGTAAAACATATATACTGGCAGTATATAAAAAGTAAATTATGGCAGTAAATAAAAAGTATCTGTACTTTTTTTCCTGGGTTCTACTTTGCTTGGTATCCCTTGCAATAATTTTAAACTGATGAGTTTATACTAATGTTAAAAACATTAAATACATGTTGAGGATGCAAAGCAAGAAGGGAGTTTGCTTTTTCCTGGTTTATGTAAGAAATAATTTGTTCACTAAATTGTCCAAGAGAAAGTAGAACAATAACAGCATAGATCTTCCGAGATTAATCAGTGTTACAAACAATAAATCTGGAGGAGAATTAACACAATAAATTTAAAGTAGTATTAATAACATATACAATGCATTATACCTATATTTCTAAATACATAGTCATCTACTTTATGAAACAATCTTACAAATTTGGCGTTACTGTATGCTGTGAATAACACTGACAGTTATTGAGATTAAATCACTAAAGAACATATATGGAAATTTACAAAGCTAGGAATTGGATTCAGATCTATCAGCATCAGAATTGGCTAATTGAATTCTATTATTTTAATAAGTATGTTTTGTTAAAAATATGTTATTGTCATTGCAGAAATATGTTTAGCATTATAGAGCAGCAGAGATTTTTCCACATATGTGATTTGTTCAGTTAACCAAAATATCAGACTGAAATGAGCAGTTCTAAATCTTATAAGCAAACTTAACAGATAGTTTTCATGACCATTCAGAAATATTTTCACCATTTGTATTTAATCATAATCAATTTGAGTGTACCAGTAATGCATATGTAAAGTGATCACTGTATGTCTTGGAAAAAAAGATATCACCTTTATGATAAATATGTAGACAGTATGTGTGTGTGTGTGTGTGTGTGTGTGTGTGCGTGTGTGTGTGTTTTTGTACTGGGCATTGAACCCAGGGATGTTTTGCCACTGAGATTCATCCCCAGCTCTTTTTATTTTTTAATTTCGAGACAAATCTCACTAAGTTGCTTAAGGCCCTACTAAGTTGATAATGGTGTCCTTGAACCTGTGGTCTTCCTGCTTCATCCTCCCAAGTCACTGGGAATGAAGTCATGTTACGCTCTGCCTGGCTATAATAAATATACAATTTAAATGAAGTTAGCATTTGATTTATGCAATTTACTTTTAAAATGTAATATCTACCATTACTAAGAATAAATACAATCAGAATAAATTGAAGTAGTAAATTTAAATTATATATGTGTGTGTGTATCTAACGTTAAATTATAAATAATCACAGCATTTGTTGGAATTGTTTTCTCACAAATTATTTATGCTGTTCAACACATTTCTTTTTCAAAATCATCTCTTTACTTTTGTCTTTAAGCAATGAGAATTTCATTTTCTTGCCCTGGTTGCTTAAATTACAATTCATTTCTTAAGAAAATAAAGTTTACCTAAATAGTTTGTCACACCATTATAAAAATGTGTCAGTAATTTCTTCACAATTACTGACATGTCAAAATATCTATAAACTATATGCTTTACATTTTCCAAAATAATATATGGGAAAGAATATGAAAGGAATGAAAAGAAGAATGCATCCATGTTTTTCAAATGAATATCATTATACCCATTCTGTCTTCCTATGTATACACACACATAGTACATTCATGAATACTATTTATGATATTACTATAAACAATTAGAAAATACTTTGGAATACTCAGAACATTTATACAGGTCAGGTATTTTACACTTGCAAAGTTTAATTTAATAAATCATTACTGAAGGGGAATAATAAAATTTCAGAGATTTTTTGCAGTTATGAATAATCATTTACTCCATAAAATCCACTGAATCATTGCAAAGTAAAATCTATTCATGAATTTAATGAAAATTACATGAATAAAATAAGATTCACACTAAAAATAGTACCAGATTAAAATATTCATGTTGGTTTTGTCATAAACTATCAAATGTTTCTCAATCAGTCAAAAAAGAATTAAAAGGAAACCTGACAAAATACATTTACAGAATAAAATCCCACATTATGAACAATTTTCATAAAAAATCTAAATTTTATATGTATATATATTAATTAAGTTCTTGTTTAATTGTCAGTAGGTTGACTACACAACTACAGTATTAAAATAATTTAAAATTTTAATTGACTCAAGAAGAAAATGACAAAACCACTTAAATCTTAATTTTCTAGCATAAAATTTTCAAAAATTCTTTACCCTGTTGTGCATGTATATATGTGTGTATGAATGTGCATAAGCATGTATAGATCTAACTAAATTGTTATTACATAGATAGGTAATAAACTATCTCAAAACTGAAGTTTAGAATGTATGTGTCTGTGCATTGCTCATGTGATGAATTTTTAGATTCCTTTTTATATTCTTCAATTATATATTGTCTTACTTGCTTTTCACTTAATTATGTAACACAAACTACATTTTTAATTAAATTAATTTTATACAGTTAGGATACTAGTTAATTCAAATGATGAAAAAGATTTCTTTATTTGACTTAGAAATCAGATTATGATATAATTTCTTTGTGTTTTATGCTTTTTCCCACTCTCTCTTTCTATTTGCACTTATTTTCTTACTCATTTTGTTTAGAGGTTAATTTAAAGAATAATAATCCCTAACACTCTTAAAATACACATAATATGTGCTTTAGAGTAACTTATTGAGCTTAAAATCTGTATAGTTTTGAGATTTACTGAACCTAAAAATCATAAACCCTCAGGAAACATTTCAGCTTATTTTGAACCTTGAACTGAGCAATGAAATACAAGAATTCTCTTAATTTTTTTAGTGTGGTTTGCCAATATATTATTAAGAATTTTCACATTCAAATTAATCAGGAATATTGGTCTGAATTTTTCTTTCTTTGATGTATCTTTGGTTTTGGTATCAGACAACAGTGGCTTCATAGGATGAATTTGGTAGTTTCCCTCCCTTTATATTTCACAGAATAATTTAAAGAGGATTGATATTAGCTTTTCTTTTAATAGTGTGGTAGAATTTGCCTGACAATTCACCTGGTCTTTAGCTTTTTTTTTTTTTGGAAGGCTTTTAATTGCTGTTTCAGTCTCATAACTTGTTATTGGTATGCTTAAGCTTTTTGTATTTTCACGGTTCAATGGGTAGGTCATATGTGCGTAGAAATTTGTCAATTTCTTCTAGATTTTCTAGGTTATCAGAGCATAAATTTTCCAAATAGTTAAAAATTATTCTCTAATTTTCCGAAGTATCTGTGGTGATAGAAGAAAGGTACCGTATGATCCAGCTATCTCACTCATTGGTATTTATCCAAAGGTCTTAAAATGAGCATGCTATAGTGATAGAGTCACATCAATATTTCTAGCTATGCAACTCAAAAGAATCAAGTTATGGAACCAGCCTAGGTGCCCATCAACAGATGAATAAATAAAGAAAATATCATGTATATACACAATGGAATTTTGCTCAGCCATAAAGAAGAATGAATATGGTATTTGCTGGTAAATGGATAGAAATGGAGAATATGCCAACAAAAATAAACCAGACTCAAAAAGTCAAGAGTTAAATGTATTCTCTCATATGCCGAAGCTAGTGAAAAAAAAAATGGGAAAGGGTGTATAAGGGACAACAGTGGAAGGTGGTTGAAGCAGGGAAGAATGGTTAAAGAGAATGGAAGCATGAAATTGACCACATATGCCACAGTAAATTTCACCTTTATGTATATATTATGTGTGAGTGTGTGTGCATTTAAATATAATATATATATATATATATATATATATATATATATATATATATAATACTGATTATGTATGTATATATTTGTGTCTGTATATGTGTGTGTATGTGTGTGTGTATATACACACACACACATACACACACAAAACAAGTAAATTAGAGGAAAGGGAAAGGGGGAGTGGCAAAGATAGAAAGGGGAATTACTGGGGAACAAGTGGAAAAATATTATATTCCATGGCTGTATGATTGTGTCAAAATGTAGTCCACTATTATGAACAACTATAGTGCACTGATAAAAATTAGAATTCTCTAAAAAACAGAAGCATAATATAAGATATGAAAACCCAGGGCAAACATAAATAAATATAAGAGAGACTTGGAACATAAGTCTACTTGGCTCTATAGGTAAGTTATAAAAACTCCAAATATAGAGAAACCAACAGTATTAAAGATGAAACAAGTAATAGAAGGCATTTTTAATGAGTTTCAAGAAGGACTGAAACTTTTTTTTTTGTATTGATTTGTATCTAGTTTGTAAACCACTTAGGATTATTTTAGTCATTGGTGTTTCATAAGCCTAGGGTAGCTTTGCTAAATCTTCAATATCTGGCATTCATCAAACACTGGTTGATAATACAAAGATAATTTATATTATCTTTAACGTTAAGTAACAATGAAATATCTGTTTAAACTATATTAACGGACACATATATTTCGTATTTTTCATTTATTTATTATTTACTTATTTTATTTATTTTAACTGAATCTTTATATTGAAAAGACTCACTGAGTCTGAAGACAGAATAACACTGGAACATATTCTTATAGATCAATTTAATAGAAAGTAATTGAGAAAATCAAGGAATTGAATAATGATCGATCTTCTATCTATTTATGTGTAATGAATTTGTTTTAATATCTGTGGGAAGAAATCCAGAAAAATCAATAGTGTATTGGTAGACAAAAAGAAAAAAAATGCTAAAACTTCCTAAATAATATATATTATAGAATATATTTCTTGACTCAAATGCAAATACAAGTGTGCCTAAAATATCAATACAACTTGTGTAATTAATAAATATAATTTCTTCATAAAATTTTGTATGTGTAAATGAAATATTTTTGTAATTAATATTAAGAATTAATATAAAGATAATGATACACCAAAAATAGAAAACAATAAGAATTTGACAGATGGAGATATATTTATCTTTCTATGACTTCCCTTTCTGATTTTAACAAATAGGAAAAATAAAATAAAACAAAAATAGAATAAAATAAAATTAAAAATTAAAAAATAAAGTTACTGATACTGAAAACAATGCAACTTTTCATCTTTGCAATGATTGCTAAAATTCTGCTTTGTATTTTTCCTACTTTTTTTTAATTGATGCATTATAGTTATTCATAATGATAGGATTTGTGGTCAAATATTTGTGCTTTAAATAAAAAGAGACATTGCTGATAAGACAAAGAACAAAACCACATATTATTTGAAAGCTATTTAAATTAAAAAATAATGGAACATTGCTAAACATAGCATTATGCCAAAGCATTGAGAACTTAAAAGAAACAGATATCTCTTATGAATTCTGAAGTATCTATAATTAGTAGAATTAGTAGAGAATAAAATTACAAAAGAATTAGTAGAAAAATGCAAATAGTTCCACCTTGATAAAAGATCAAAGGAATAAGTAAGAACTACTATTATACAATATATACATGTATTCAAACATTTTATTGTCCTCAATTTATATGTTTAATTTCATATATTTATGTATCAGTTAATAAGCAAATCCTTAAAAATTTAAGAACTATCATTTTTTAGAACACTCAAACTACAATGCTACATCCGAGTTTCACCAAACTTTTGAAAGACAGATAATTATAGGTTTATTTAAACATGTATGAAAAATTTAAACAGGTATGATAATATAGTACAAAATTTCCAATACTTTTAAGTCAACACAATATTCATAATAAAAGTCTATAAAATTATACAGCAGATATTTATTTAGACATAAAATATACTCTACTTACAAATGAATGAAGGAAAAAAAGTCTTATTTTTCTTCCTACCCTATCACTAAGTGCCAGAAAATGAATTACAAAAAATATGTTCTGCAACAAGGAAATAATCACCACATAATTAAGATCCAAATTAATGAGAAAGATGATTCAATCAGACAACATTAAATGAGAAAATACAATCAAACAGAAGACTATGTTGTCATTGTAACCTAATTGAAAGATAAAATATCATAAAAATCAATCTTAAATTTGATGAAATATTAATTTCAATTTATAATCTCTGAAATTTTTCATTGCAAAAGAATATTGATCATTGATTCTAGATTATGCATATTAGAATTGCCAAACAGAATATGAAAAGAAATAGTGACAGAAATGCTTCACAAATACAATACAATACAAATGCACTACACAGTTACTATGAGGTTTTTCCCCAAATCTCCTGTGTTAATGTAGGAATTGTTCAGAGATGAATTGATCACATTATGAGAGCTGTAATCTAATCAGTCCATCATAATTTAAAAGGGATAACTTAATGGGTGGTAACCATAGACAGGAGGGGCATGGCTGGAAGATGTAGGTTTCTGGAAATGTGTTTTTGGTGATTATATCTTGAAACTGTCTCCTCTTTTTCTGTGTCTGCTTTATGGCCACCATGAGTGGAATGTTTTTAATGTCCCCATGCCTTTATCCATGGTACTCAAACTTAACTTCTGCCACAGTGATGGAATTGGCCCACCGTGCACTAAATTTCTGAAAACATGAGCCAAAATAAAGTTTTCCTGTTTTTGTCAGGTATCTTAGACAGTAATTAAAAGCTAACAGAAATTGGTACCAAGAAGTGGGGTTGCAACTGTGACTAACCTGATCATGTGGTTCAGAAGCAATTGGAACTGGTTTATAAAAGAGCTGAAAATATTGCAGAGGAAGGCTTAAAAATCCTTAGAATTTGTATGCAAAGCTTAATGGATGTTCCTGTTAGGAGCTCAAAAAGCCAGAATGCTATAGAAACATAGTACAGCAAAGACTATGTTCATGAGGTTTCAGAAATGGAACACAGGTTATTTGGGGGGATTTGAAAGAGGCCATTTCATGTCATATTTTGGCAAATAACTTGTCCATATTTTGCCCATGTTTTGAGACTTTGTATGAAGTGAAATTTAAAGGAAATGGACTAATATGGTGAAGGAAATTTTAAGTCAGCAAAGGATTTAGGCTGTGGTTTGGATATTACTGGCAGCTTTTAGCCTGTTTACTGTGAAAACTGTAAAAAAAGAAAAAAAAGATTTTAAAACTTTATAATTTTGCCATAAAAAATGCATGTAAAATTGGGGTCAAGGAACATGTGCTCCTTGAAGGTATTATCACCACTAAAAAGAAGTTACTTACTTTGCACAGAGACAATAGGGCCTTGAGGGCATCTCAGGAATCTGCCAGACCACAATAATTGCAGGCTCAAGGGCATAAAAGTGAAAACGCATTTAACAAACTAATGTGGCACCCTGCTCACATAGAGGTATCTAGAAAAAAATTTCCCAAGATTGTTTCACCGTGTTTAACTGCCCACGTTGAAAGGTAATACTTGGTAAGGTTGGGGGAATAAAGAAATAGAAGAAAAAACCCTGAAAAAAAAGCCATAAAACACTAAAATTATATATTCATACATATCACATATATAAGCTATACAAATTTCATAATGTATATATACTCAGGTCTATCCCATTAAATACATATTATACCATTGTTTAATATAATTATGTAAATGTGCATATGTATCATAAAATTAGCAAATAAATATTTTGAAGAAGAGGTAACAACTTTGCAAAGAAAAAAAAAAAAACCTTTTATATAATTAAAGCCAATGCAATAACACCTTTCAACTTTGGAAATAATGTCTATTTTGGCTTTGTTATTTCTTCCTTTATTACAAAGTATATTTAATTAGCTAATAGAAAATCAACTTCCCATGCCCTCTTAGGATAGACAAGGTGATTTCAACTTCTGAGCTTTCATATAACTTTACATCCATAATTCCTAAAGATTTTTTTTTAATCAATGTTATATATAGGTTAGTACTTAACTTGCACATCCTGATGATTTGGCCAGAAAATCATGACCCTGACTGTGAAATAATTAGGCAATGCTAATCTGAAGGTTGTCCAGCAGACATGCTCAGATGTAATATATTCATTGGAATTAAAAAGCTTGGTAAAAACCTTAATACATTTGTTTACAGTACATAATGACTGCTTTAATGTGCTAGTAGAAACTGTTAAGTTTAAAAGAGTGTCTAGATTCAACCCAAAGTCAATAATTGTATCCTTTCATTTCCGTTGATGAACATTTGAGTTGGATTACAAATTAACTCATTGAATGTCCTTTTTTTTTTTTTACCCCCACGTTGGCTCCTTTACTAAGTTATTTACTCATTGAAATTAAACACTCTTAAGATACATCTTTGAGGGTTTTTTATTTTATGAGTGCAATACCTTGCCAACCTTGAATCACACCTATTTTTGTAAGACAAAACCAAATTTTTCCTCAGTTGTGAAGATGTAAACTGAAATTCTTTTGAGATATTTTATGAACAGAAAAATTAATGATGGCATGATATGTAATGAAAATTGTGATTAAATTTTATTGCATTATTCTTATGAAACTAATTTAGAATCTTGGCTGCTAGAAACTTTTCAGATTATACATTTAACAATACAAAAAAGACAACTTAAAATTTCAAAAAATTGTAATATTCAAATGAATCATGTTCTGACTTATTTTTTAAAAGTTAGGTATTTTTATAAACTTAGTGAATTAGTCTCCCAAGATTTTGGTCAACTATTCAGCACACTTACTTTAGTTTATCTTTTTATAGACACAAGATTGTTCCCTATTTTATTCCCCCAAATGAATTTTAACTAGGCAATTTCCCAGTTGAAATGCACTGTAATAATTGCATCAGCATTTTGAACATTGAATTTTAGGTTTTGACCCTGCATATATTGAATATATATATGATATTATATATGGTTTGGAATCTAATATGAATGAATTTTAAGTAAATTAACCACAAATAATATTGTCTGAATAAAGAGAAGTTGGTCAGCAAAATGGAAATAACTATCTCACTACCTTGTAGTAACATTTTAATGATTGAAGGAAGTGATAAAAACAGTAATAGATTTACTATAATTCAATGTAGACAGCAACATCTGGGGTTAGCTACAGGCTTGCCTATATTGATTTCTGATATATACTCTGAATAATTTTAAGTAGACCAGTCACAGGAACATGCATTAACTAGAAAGGTAGAATTTTAATGCTTAATAATTCTATGTAATGTGACAAGTCTCTCTTGATCAGTCATAATAATTTTCTTTTCTTCTTTTTTTTTTTTTTTTTGAGTTCTTTGATTGTAAAAGGGAAGCCTGACAAGGAATAGGTGAAGAAACTAGATTTTTCCATTATTTCCCATGAAAGTAGGAAAACTATGTACATCCCCTGAAATTCTAGTCTGTCCTCTTTGATTCCAGAAAGTTGGGGTGGGTGTAGATTTTGAAATAATGGATTTACAGCTTTCCTCAAATAAGGAAAATAGTGATATCAGATGATAGAAATAGAAAATTTGGAATTTATTATTTTTTGCATAACTTTATAAAATACAATTTGTCTACAATAAATATGGGAGTATGGTGGAGGGTTGAATTTTTTCATTCTTAATTCCCTCACATTTCTCTCATGGTCCTACCACTGCATCTCGTCCTGGGGTTCCACATTTTCAGACTTAAATGTTCAACACTTTTAATCTGTAAAATTTGATTCATATTTCTGAAAACTATAGGTTCTGATTTAAAATGAGGCTTTAAATGACACATTTATGATGAATTCAATACATTTTTAATATTACCAGAAATTCGATACCATACTTTCTTCCCTGTCCTAATCCTCGAAAAACTTTTGTTACCGAAAGTTTATTGATGAAAACAAACAAACAACAACATGAACAACAAAAATCCCTCAACGTGAAATAGGATTATTTTACAAACTGTTTGGCTGTACAGAAGCATATTTGAAGAATTCCGGTTTTAAAAATGCTATATTAGGTACATCATTAAGTGTCCAATAGATAATTCTTTCCTTTGTTCAATGATACCTTTTGTGAGAAGGTATTTTGTCTATCTTCATCTAACTTAACACAGTTTGTGTTTGTTACCATTCCTATTTATGGTATACTTTAAGGTTGTTGCTTAATTTTTTTGAGATTATATCATATTCGGCTTAGTAAATTCATTACCACACACACATAAACACATGTGCAAACACATCTCTTAATCTTGCTTTCTATAAAATACAGCTCTTTTCATAATTTTAATTTAAAAGGGTCAGAAAGAATTTGAGTCCAAAATAGTAACTAAGGCCATTGGGAACTGATTGTAATGAGAAAATGAATAAGTAAAAACAAAACCCAGGAAAGGGTATTCCCAAGAGCAAGATGTAAGTCTGAATCCAAGTAGACATATCCATGGTCCATTCTCTGTAGACTTTTTACTTTGGTACAGAAAGCTGCAGAAGTTAGGTAGAAATATAATTTTACACACTAATAGCATCACTTTCATTTGCTTAATATCCACTATTTAGCCTCATAAGCATTTTAAAAACTATAAATAATTTTAATAGAAAAGTCTACAGTGCAGTAATATTGTCACTAAAGGATTTAGGTGATTATGTAGTTACCAGAGTTACTTTTCAGCTAAGTAGTGTTAGTAATATGTTTAAATGTATCTAATCAAGCTCTTTGCAATTCTTGTATACCAAACAGAATGCTTGAAATGGTTCCTTTAACTTTGAACATTGCAAACACAACAAAATTTATAAAGAAAATAAAATTTTATGTAAAAGGCTGCATATAAACTTATGTATAATTTTACATATATAAAAGATTATAAATGAATTAAAGATATATTTATATTATTAAATATACTATATATGAAATATATAAATGTATGTGTAAACAAGATACAGATGTAATTAAGGTACACTGTCAGTGTTCACAATCAACAGTTTTTCACCAAAGCATAGGAAAATCCTTACCAGTATCAATGACCATTGCTTTATGATGGGTTAGGACATGTATTGTGCTGCTCTCTTACTGGGGCCTGTCACTGTCATTTTGATCCGATGCTGAGGTAAAACTGACTCAGGCACTGAAGAGGTTTCAATGGTATGTTTATTGATGCTCCAAGGATTGGTAGTTCTGTTGAAAGAAAAGATAGATCTGAGTAAATAGGCAAAGAGGTAAAAAAATTACATAAGCACAAGCCAGAGACCTCAGCAACATAAACCTGATACAGTTAACATAGACACCATGAGTGAATGGAAAAGGCAACCATAGCCAGACAGGAGCAAAAGTTCCTGGAGTAAATTCCAAACCCTGCTCCTTGCTACCTTCCATGATTCTCATCTGAGTGTCCTCACTATAGCTGTCCAAGTGTCCAGTTGGAGATAGAATTTGGAAAAATAAACATTTGCTAAAAAATATAATTAAAATGTAGTAGAAGTATCTTGACCTGAAGAGACTGATACACTGTTTATTGGCAAGTTCAGTTTTCTCTGTTATACTCAATAGGCGAAGAAGGTGAAATCAACACTAAAAATGTAAAGAGCTACATTTTCTCGGCTGGTTCAAGTGAAGTTTATAACTTTGAATGAAGTCTTAACTGCATTATTCAAATCAGAAGAATGTTCAAAATGCTACTTACATTTGAGTCTAAACTGATAACATAAAATGTAGAATATATTTGAGTTGATAAAAAGGATAAATGACAAAAAGTATTGTTTTCCTTTAGTATAGACTCTCTACTGAATACTTTATATTGTACATGTTATACGTCTATATGTGATACGAGTCCAAGCATTTCAATTTATTTTTCTTTCTAATTTTCTGCTCATAAAAATCTCATTAGGCTTTTAAGGAAGCAAAAATACTACGTTTCAGAGAAATTAAGAAATTTTTAATTTACCTATTCTGACATTATGAATCATTTTTAAAACATGCTTTTTAACTGTTTACATAAAATATTTTTTAAAAACCAAAATATATTTATTGTTTTTAAAAAATATTTTCTGTTGTGTATTTATTAAGATAAAACTTTTTTGTGCTTGTAATTATGAATATTTTCTATGTGATTACAATGATTTTTATCTGAAACTATCTCTCTGTACAGAATTAGGAAGTACATACTCTTATTTTCCATGTTCTCTTTTTGAAAAGGTATATTGATGGAGACACATGCATAAGCATGCAAATACAAATGTGTAGTATTTGGCAAGATGTTTGCTTAATCATACGTTTCTAAAGTTGCTATACTTATTCAAACACCCCTTGTGAATTTTTCCTGATAATACTCAGTTTATTTTTTTATTTTTTATTTTTTTTTAAAGTTAAGATCTTTTTTTTTTTTTTAATATTTATTTATTTATTTTAGTTTTTTTCGGCAGACACAACATCTTTGTTTGTACGTGGTGCTGAGGATCGAACCTGGGCCGCACGCATGCCAGGCGGGCGTGCTACCGCTTGAGCCACATCCCCAGCCCAATACTCAGTTTATTTTTATGTTTTTCTAAATTAATAGAAATTATCCTATCCATTTCTGTCTTTTCTTCTATTTATAACTCTAATTTTTATTTTGATTCAATTTAAATGCTTAATAGCTTTTAGAATTCCTCAAAAAATCAACTTTATTTGTTCACTTTAAATAATTTTCCCACTTTCTTTGCTACATAAATTTTAGAATGATTTTGCAAAATGTTAGAAAGAAAATTCCCTGGACTTTGAGTGAATATACACTAGACCTAAGTATTAGCTGTCTATGTATTGTTCAGTCTTCAAATAAGTATGTAATGTATCTGTCTGTTTATCTAAATCTTCTTTTATATAATTTAATAAACTTTTAAAAAATTATCTATAGAGACCCTGTTTCTAGGTTATGATTTTTTAAAAATTCATCTTGAGGCACCTTACAATTCCAGTAGCCAAACTGCTATTACTTTCTGTTGGGATCCTTTAAGCTAGATGGTAATACCTAAGAACTGACACTCTTTCACTGGTTTCTTGACACACTGAACCATTTAAAGAATCCTCAAGTTGAGTATCTTCAATAATTTTGAGATTTCATCTAGAATCATAGATAGGGAAGGGGGTGAGAGGGAAACGGAAGGGGCAGGGGATTAGCAAGGATGGTGGAATGTGATAGACATAAGTATCCAAAGTACATTACAGTAGATGGGGTAGAGAGAGAAGATGGGAGGGGAGGGGAGGGGGGATAGTAGAGGATAGGAAAGGTAGCAGAATACAATAGTTACTAATATGGCATTATGTAAAAATGTGGATGTGTAACCGATGTGATTCTGCAATCTGTATTTGGGGTAAAAATGGGAGTTCATAACCCACTTGAATCTAATGTATGAAATATGATATGTCAAGAGCTTTGTAATGTTTTGAACAACCAATAAAAAATAAATAAATTTTAAAAAGTACATCTATGAAGACATGAATTGGTGTGAACATACTTTATATACAAACAGAGTATGAACAATTGTTCTATATGTGTAATAAGAATTCTGATGCATTCCACTGTCATGTGTTTAAAAAATAAAATCAATAAAAAAAGAATTTTGAGATTTCAAATTATAAAGATCTTGCATTCTCTATAAAATCAAAACAAATCTAGACTGAAAAATTGAAAAAAGAGAAAAGGATAGTATCAAATATAGACAAACATATAAGAAAAATTAATGTATTTGAGAATCTGTTCATTATGCTCAACTGGATAACTCATTTTTCTGTGTGTTAAAACAAATCAAATTGGGATTTTTTTCTATTCTATCTCAATTTATGGACCTCCCACCTTGTGTGTTAGATATTCTCTACAACATCCTTAATTTTGATTTCTGGAAAGTGGTGCAAATTCTATATGCAGTATCTCTTAAACATTTATATATGTAGATTTTTTCTCTCAGATGACAAAATATGAGATCATTAAATAAGTGAATAAATATTTAAGTGAATGTAAAAATAATTAACATATTACTACGTAAAATCATCTCTGATTGTGCTACAAATATTTTCTTAGGTAGTGATTGCTGCAGAGGAATACTGGATTCTGAAGGAGGCTGTTGTTAAGCTTTATAAAGCATCCAGTGAAGGAAAGACTCAAGTTTAATGCCAACTAGTACTATGGATAGCCTATTTTATATAGTTTTCTCTAAGTATTTTACATATATTTATTTGCTTTACCATCGAAACAAAGAATTATTTCTTTTTAAATTTGCATCAATTTTACAGATTTGAGGACTATAGAGGTGACTTTAAACAATTTAAGAGCACATAGCTTCCAGGAGCCAAATCATGCATAAGAACATATGTAGTCTAGTTACATAATTAGTACTTTTTTTCAATAATTTCTAATATACTGCTTAAAATATTTTAAGGTAAGCACAGAATGTAGATATTTCCCTATCTGTACAGTATTGTGTATTATAATTGGCCTTCAGAAAATCAATATTGTGGCTAATTTCTTCCCCAAAGTCTTCAACAATTCCTTGCAATAAATCTGTGATTGCTGAATCTATAAATATTACTAGGTCATTTTTTTCATGAGTGACTAGAGTTATTAAACATTCTCTGGGGATACTATTTCCTTCATAAAGGAATCATAAGAAAAATTACAAGAATTCTATAATACTTAAAAAAGCAGCCTTTCATCTTTTCTCCAGATTCAGAAGTTGTTTGCATTTTATAACAAGTACTTTGCTGTACCAAGATCTCCTTTTAAATAAATTGAGAATGAGATTACCATATAGTGTTTATTTATTCCTAAATATTTCACTGTGAATTGTTTTAAGTACAGACACATCCTAGTTCATGATCAATGTAAAATGATCAAAATCAGAAAATTTATTATTGGCATGATACTTTTTCAAATATCTTTATGGTTCCAAATAAAATCAATTTTTATAAAAAATAATTTTGAGGAAAAAATTTAAGGAAATATTGCTTTATAAGTTTGCTTTTGATAAATTATATTCTAAGTTACAGAAAATGGAACTAAGATATGGTGTATTAACTCACATAGCTACTAGCAAAAGTTTTTAAACTAATGCATAAATGTATGCTACATCTGTTTCACAGTTTTTCTGTTTAAATCCTTAATCTAGTTTGATTTATTTAACTAAGAGGGTTAGAAAGAATAATAAGATATTAAAAGCAATCCTTATGCCTATAAGCAATATTTTATTTTTTAATGAGAATTTTAGCATCTAAAGTTCAAACCCTACTAACGAGAAGAAATAGCATTATTTTAAATAATTTAAAATCATTCCTAAACAGAACTTTATTATTATCTCAAGGTTATGAAATCCAGACAAATCTCTTATTTTTATAGTCATTAGAAACCTGAGAAACATGAATATTAAAAAATATAGGAAAGAAATATTTCATTAACAAAGCATTTTAAAGTAAAACTTGAATAACATACCATAAATTGTTTAATATAAAATTCTTTCTCGATATACATAATATGTATTACTTATATCATTTAAATAAAATATATATCATAATCTATCATATAATCACTCTATCATAGAGAATCCATTTTCCATAAAACAGTGCTTTTTATTTTTCTCATAATAGTTTAATGTTCAACAACTTTAGTCTAGTCCCAAACACCTTCTGCTAAATGTAAACATAAATGAAGTGGCAAGTTCCTAGATCTGCTTTCTATATAATTAATTGGCAAGCTATGAATTAGTAAAATTATTTAAGGACTTGAAGTATTTCAATTAGTCACAACTCTACAAAAGATGGTCTACAATATCAAATGAAGGTGAGCACACATTTAATCCAAAAGAAAGAAGATATAAATGAGTTAATAAATGAGAAACATAAAAAATCATTATATGATATAATGTACAGTTTAATAAAGTTTCAGGAACATTGAGAAATGTGTACTTTTTTATTTTAACCATCATATACTTGTCATTTTTACGTTAATGTCTAAACTGAAACATGAAATACAAAGATTATATAAGCATAACACAAGTCTTTAACAAAAAAAAAAATTGTTCCAGGAACAATTCCCAAGGGGAATATGGAATACTGAATAGTTTTGCTTATTAAGCTACTCATAATTGGGGCTGGGATTATAGCTCAGTGGTAGAGTGCGTGCCTAGCACATGTGAGGCACTGGATTTGATTCTCAGCACTACACAAAAATAATAAATAAAAAGTATTGTGTCCATCTACAACTAAAAACATTAAAAAAACTAGTCACAATAGAGTATATATTGGAATAAACGTTTAATGTGTTATGTTTGCATTTTTTTCTGGTGAGGGATATTGTATCCTAACTCCTTTTTCTTTTCATTTTGAAAGAAAGTCTCCATAAATTTCTGAGTCTGCCCTTCAACTTGTGATCCTCCTTCCTGAGTCTCCCAAGTCACTGGGATTAAAGTGTGTGCCACTGTGCTAGCTTAAATAATACTTTTGACTTTTTAAACTTGGATAGCATCTATAATGCCTACAAAAGTTTCAAAATGCTTAGATAACTTCTAAACCATCACATAAGCACTCTGTTATTTAAAACACATTTAGTTGAAGATTGAGAAAAAATCTTTATCATGTTTGGTTAACTCAGAAAAAAATATAATTGTAAAACATAAAGACTTAAACTAAGTGATAGCATGATTCCCAGAACAATGTTTGGAATGATCCTAGTGTGTGTATCTTTTATGAAAGGCCAATACAAGAAGAATTTACTCATATTCTGTAAAAATTCAAACTATATTTATTATAGTTCACTGTAATGCAAACATATCAAACACTTAATTTCCTTACATTTTAAAAATGTTTAATCAAAATAAGAAGGAAGAGATTCTCACATAGTCTACATATCTTTTTACAGTTTTCTAATTTTGTAACAAGTAAGTAAATATATAGGGATTATAGCTGATATTTTTTCAATCTGTTTAACTTAGCTAAATAAGTATACATAAACAATAATAAAAATATTAAAATTATTTTTTAAATAAAAACATATCTATTTTTTGTCTCTTAGTTTCAGTGGAATAGGGGAATATTCTGTTAGAGTCTGTAAACAAGTCAAAATAACACCTGGCATTTTGCCAGGGGAATGTTAGAGTTTGTAAACAAGTCTGGATGGTGCCTGGCAAAATGCCAGAGGGAGTGGTTTGAGAAGTAACAAAAGCAAGCCATTAAGTGTGGAGATTCCTGATTGGTTGACTGCTGTATCTAGTTTATGTTAATTAGATAAGCTGTGTGGAATGTATAAATACTGCTCCTGTCCTACAGTAAATGGCTCCCACTCCTGCTGTATCAATCTACTCAAGTTGCTCGTCACCCCCCTGCCCCCCCCCCCTTATTTTGCTGCAGCCGGACTGCAGCAATATTCAATGGTATAAACAAGGCCACAAAGAAATAGAGGTATATAGAAGCAAAGGTTTCCATAATTGTTTACGTAAAACAACTGATAAATAAGTAAATAAATCAATTAGAGATTTTTAGGACCATAACTTTCCCAATTTTAATACAATAAAGTTTTTGAGTTTGTTTAATAACTATATGCCTACATACTAAATAAATTGTTGTTAGTTATAAAATTGCCATTTTATGTTCATTTTAATTGATAATTTCAAGGCCTTCTAACACTTGAATTCCATAAATAATTGCATAAAAACTTCTAGAATACTTTTAAATGTATACTTTCATTAATGTAAAAATGAAACTCCAAAGAAGTGTGAAAATACGAATCCACTATTCTACTGAAGAATTAAAGACCTGTAGCTTTCTTCCTCAATCAAAAATGCACTTGGATGTCTTGGCTGACACCATGTTTATGATAAAGTCAAGTGCTGTCCACTTTATTGCTAACTATTTCATTGCTTTGCATCATAAAAATAATCCTAATGAATACAAAGGAATCCTTTGAAATTTTGAAAAAAAAAAAGGTTTATCACGTATTTTATTTCCCAATTTGTTAATGCTTAAAACTAATAATGTGAAATTTATCCCAGGAACGAGAACATATTCGGACTGAACTAGGGCCTCTCATTTGCTAAGCACACAAATTTCCACTGAGGTATACCGCCAGTCACCTTAAAAATTCAAAAGCATAAGATTTGCAGGGAGAAAATGCTTAAAAATTAGTAATGTCTCAACCCAGAAATTGTAACTGTAAAGAAAGAAATGTTTCAGGTTTCTTTTATTAAATAAATAAAAGCAAACTAAATACAATTATTCACTTTAATATAGCTCTTCTTTACTTATATCTTTATGATTTTTCACTTACATAAAATTTGAGAGTTAAACTTAAGTTTTACAAGTTAACTTGTCAAGATTCACTTATTTGGCTCTTGTATTCTTTCGCTTAATTTTAGTTACATTATTTCTGTTTATCTGTGTTTTTATAGAAAAAAAATGTCTTTAGGTTTTATCTATTCTTTTAAGCTGCTAATATGAAGTATGACTATTCAATTTATGAAAAACAGATGGTCCAGATCCAATCAGAAAGTATATCCATGTTCTGTAAATTATAACAGGTACCTTTATAGTATTTATTGGAAATATTGTCTCCAATTCTGTTGGCTTGCACTATATGAATTCTGACTTATCTACCCACTCAGTGTAAGAACGTGACTTGGTCTTGTGATTTAGTCTGCATTAAGAAGTAATGTTTTCAAGTAAGATTAATATCATTCTTCTTAAGGGTATTTGGAAAAGAATGGAAACACAGGTCTTATTTTTTAATGACAACTTTATTCTAATAAAATGTGGGCATTTTCAGGAACAGTAATCCATCTACAATGAGAGGGTCATTCCTATGTAAAGAATTATCTCACCCAAAATGGAAAACCTCTTCTATTGAGAAATGCTAATACATAGTATATTTTTTTTCAAATTTAAATATACTGTGTCAAGCAAATGATAAGCTAGAATAAAATATAAAGCATCTCCATGGAGTTATAGTATATGAGAAAATGTCATATTATGTATAAATAATGGGGGAGATTTGCAAGTTCTATGTGAATGATAATGTAATGTGCATCAGCCTAGAAAATAAAATAAAAGAAAGTTGACAAATCATGACTTGTTTTGAAATGGAACATTTTCCCCTGCAGTGTGGGGGATTGAACCCAGGGCCTTGTGCATACAAGACACGCAGTCTACCAACTGAGCTATATCCCTAACCCAGGGACACAGCCACATAAATGTTTATCACAGCACAATTCACAATAGCTAAACTGTGGAGCCAACTTAGATGCCCTTTAGTGGATGAATGGATAACAAAAAAATAAATGTGGCATATATACACAATGGAATTTTACTCAGCATTAAAAGAGAATAAAATCATGGTATTTTCAGGTAAATGGATGGTGTTGGAGAAGATAATGCTAAGCAAAGTTAGCCAATCCCAAAAACTAAATGCTAAATAATTTATCTGATATAAGGAGGCTGAGTCATAATGGGGTAGGGAGAGTGAGCATGGGAGGATTAGATGAATTCTAGATAGGGGAGAGGGGTGGGAGGGAAAGGAAGGGGGCAGGGGATTAACAAGGACAGTGAAATGTGATGGACATCATTATCCAAATTACATGTATGAAGACTCAAATTGGGTGTCAACATACTTTGTATGTAAACAGATATAAAAAACTGTGGTATATATGTATAATAAGAATTGTAACACAAAAAGTACACATATAGAGGCATAAATTGGCATGAACACTCTATATACAAAGATGTGAAAAAATGTACTCTATATGTGTAATAAGTGTAATGAATTCCGCTGTTGTGTATTAAAAAAAATAATAAAATCAATAAAACACACAAAAAACCAACTTGGTAGACAATAATATTTACAAATAATGATCTCTCAGGAATTGCATATTAGAGAAAAAATGGTTATGCTTAGAATAGAACAGTTTTATTACCAAAAGGTAGTCAGAAGTAGCATGTTGTATACTCAGAAATCTTGCAAAATACATGCTTCTTGGACACTCACACTGGGACGTGACTTGAAAAAGCTCCATTTCAGGATGTAATGGATCCCTTGGCCTCTTAGAATATTACTACAGGAGTTCTCTTTAAAGAAAACCTAGTTTTCTTAAAACTAAAACAAGAAATTTATTATTTAACAACCATAGTGGAGAATATAAGTAAAGTGGAAAGAGTAATATCAAGAACATTTTAGTTGTTTTTCTTGGATTTTTATATGTTGTTCTTATTTATAATTGCATTATCATTCAAGGGTTTAGATTCACTCAATCTTCCACAAAAATACCTTACTAGGATCTTAAGTCAAATAGCTGCTTGTGGAGAATATAGTGATCTATTTACAAAGTTGGTGAAGCATTTTATCAGAAAAACTTTTTCAGTTTTGTAGAACTATGGATGAAAAAAATATATACTATATATTAGCATTTCTCAATTACTTTAATACTGTGATGAGGTTGCTTTTATCACTGGATAACATGTCAGAGCTGATCAGATATGCTAATTACATAAATCTCACAGAATATCAGAAAAGGATAAAAATCTTCATAATTTTGGAGGCTGAAGAGAAATGGAACCTAGGCTTGTTTCTAATTCAATCAAGCTAAGAAATGCACAACTACATAGAGATGCGAAGAGATATAAAATTATATGTAACATATATTTTTCATTTTATCTTACACAATAACATCTATCTATAAAGCTGAATCACCAAAGAAGTTGTGGAGTATTTACTAATGATAAAGCTTAAGAGTCAGTAAATAACATCTTTTTTTAAGAAAAATGTGAGAAATAAAAAGAGTTTTTTAGTGAACTTTCTTTGATATTAAGAGATTCATATTTTTATAAACCAATGTGTTGATTTTCTGGGCAAAATTCATTTCTAGGAAATTAATATTGGTCGTTTAATTTACAGAGTTGACTTAAGTTTTGATCTTGAAACAATTTATTTGCTTTTTTTTCAATTTAAACTCATAAGGACAGCATATTCTTTCTGTAATATAATATATTGTTAAATTTAATTAAGAACATTAATAATGTTTTTATTTGGGAAGATAATTCTTTCTCTCTAATGAGTAATGGTCAAAAGTGTGATTTGATATGCTAAGGACAAACATATATTTTCAGTAGCTAATTGTTCCACCATTTCCTCCCTAACTTCTAAATTAAAACGTTATATATAAGAACAGAATTTAAAGCTGCTTTCTCTTACTGGTTACCTTGGCTTAGCACACAACATGTAACTATATGCTTTGTAGGGTGCATGGAATTTAACTGCTTTTTCAGGTTAAATCCTTTGGAGTGATCTGAAAGAGGAAAGAACATACTAAAAAGGCAAAAATGAAAAAAAAAATCCCTCATCCATTACTTCTTAGAAGCCCTGTGTATACAATCTCTTCATATTTTGACATGAATTTTAACTAGTAATAAAATACTTTCCTTCCATCCTGGGATTATCTTTGCCTCAACCAAAATTGCTTATTTAAAAGTCATACATGTATGGATAAGTTTAGTTTAAGCCAGAGGGGTTCACCAGGGCTGTTCTTCTAGGCTCACAAATTTGATCTATAGCAGTAAAAATTCAATTTAAATATAAATTGCTACAAACTTTTGAGGTAAAAATACAAGACTGAAGTTTGCAAGAGTACTAAAAATTAAAGCTGTTTGGTGATGCACAGCATACCATTTGGCTCAGTAAATTCCAATCCATATATATTTCTTTCTTAAAAAAGGTTTACCTTTTAAGAGTCAAGTATTAATAAAAGCAATAATTTTAGAATTGGTAAATAAGGATTGGAATAATTGGTTTTGATGCCCACACTGATTCACTCCCAATTAAATTCTCTCCCAATTAAAATGAGTGTGCTATTTCTAGCATACATCATGGACGAAAAACACACTTCATTGTCTTTTTTTCTTATGACAATAGAACAACTAAACAACTAAAAGGCCAAGACGTTTGTTTATGAGCATAAAACAGACTTTAAAAACGAAAATGCGATATTCAACTACAGGGTAAAATGTATTAATTCTATATAAGAAATATTTATTGGCTCCAGTCATACACCAGCCACTGTTTCATATGCAAGAGAAGTGTTAGCAAACTAGCTAGGAAAAAAAAAATCTCTATGTTTATTCAGTTTATTTTCTACTGATGGAATGAGATATTAAATAAGTAAATAAAAGTAGAACTGAAGCATGGAAAATAGCCAGGGGAAACACATAAGTGTAGGAATGCAATTCGTGACATCTCCAAGGATAGGAAGAAAATTTTGCTAGGATGGTTATACACACTCTTATTGAAAATTGATCATTGAGTTAAAGTATTTATGGAAGTGAGGGGACAAGCCTTGTTGACACTGGAAAAGAGCAAGTATAAATGATTTGAAGAAAGAAAAAGCATGTTCCCCATAATTAGGAAGAGGTAAATGCACATGGGATAGTATGAAAGCACAGAGTAGTAGGAGATAAGTTTGGAGAAACAATGGAAACAAAGTCATTCAAGGCCTTAGAGAATAAAGAGAAATTTGAATTTTCACTGTATGGGAAAGGAGGCAGCTATAGAGTTGGAAGCTGGGAAGTAATATGATCTTCCTTACATTATAATGAAATCAATAGGACTACTAGTCTGATAAAACTCTAAAGAAATGCAGGAATGGATGTGGGAAGACAATTAGCAGACTATTGAAAAATTCATGAGAGATATATTGGTAACTTTGAACAGAATGGTAGCAATAGTGTTCGTGAAATGTGGATGTCTTCTGAATATAGTTCCAACAGCATTAACTGGGGGATACTGTAAAGGAGAAGAAAACAGAAGTCAAATATTTTGTTTAACTGAGTAAGAGCACCATTGTGAAGAAAGCTGATAGAGCAGAGTTGTTTGGAGTTGTTTTGAAGATAAAAGAATTATATAACGGAAAATGAGTTAGAAGGACACTAAACATTCATAAGAAAATGTTAAGGGTTCAATTAGGTATGTAAGTGTAGATTCCAAGAGAGACTCCTGGGTTAGAGATATAAATATAGGGTTCACCAATATATAGAGTTCTGCAATGATATGTTATTAAGGACATCATTTAAGGAATTAGTATACAGGTAAGAATCACTACATATTTAAATATATAAGGTAAAGTAACTGATATTTTTAACTTAATTTTATAATATCTGATTAAAATCTGCATAAAACAATAGTAAGATGTGTGCTTAAGGTAGTATGATATATGAAGATGTAATATGAATAGAAATAAAATAAAAAGGGGAGTATAGGCATGGCATGAAGTTCTATCAAAATAAAGTTTTGGGGGTTGGGATCATGGCTCAGTTGTAGCACATTTGCCCTGCATGTATGAGGCACAGGGTTTGAGCCACAACACCACATAAAAATAAATAAATAAAATAAAGACATTGTGT
Organism: Marmota flaviventris; assembly: GCF_047511675.1. Taxonomy (NCBI): domain Eukaryota; kingdom Metazoa; phylum Chordata; class Mammalia; order Rodentia; family Sciuridae; genus Marmota; species Marmota flaviventris. The sequence goes on along the minus strand of NC_092504.1, from coordinate 45,806,460 downwards.
CCATCTACAAATTAAAAAAAATAAATAGGTTAAAGTTTTTGTATACTATTGAAATCTACTCAATATTTATTTAAGTGAGACTGTGATAATCACTAAGAAACAAAAACTATGAAGCAAACTTTAAGAAGTTGTTACAGGAGAATGTAACATAACAAATGAGAGTGATGCTAAAATTAAAAAAATCTATTAGAAAAAAAGACAACACAAAATATACAGAACATAAAAAAGCAAATAGAATTTCAGACATAATTTCTACCACTTTCCTGTGAAAAGATTAACCAATGTAATTAAAATCAGAATTTAGAAGACCACCCAGCAATAGAATACACATTTCTTTTAAGTGTACTTGAAATGTTTTCCAGAATACACCATGTGTTAAACACTTTAAAAAGTCAGTACATTTTTTTTGAGAGAGAGAGAGAGAATTTTTTAATATTTATTTTTTAGTTTTCGATGGACACAACATCTTTATTTTATTTTTATGTGGTGCTGAGGATCGAACCTAGCGCCCTGCCCATGCCAGACGAGCGCGCTACCACTTGAGCCACATCCCAAGCCCAGTACATTTTTAAGTACATAAATCATAGCTTGATTTCTGATCACAATGGGATGAAATTAAAACCAATAACAAGAAGTATTTTAGGAAGTTCAAAACAATATAGAAATTAGTACACTCATAAATAGAAAATATAAAAGATGTTATCAAAAGTATAACTTCTAATCAGAAAGTAATTGTAGTGAAAACAAAGGCCAAATACATCAATATTTATGATATACATCTAAACAAGCACTTACAAAAAAAATTATGGTGTTAAACATCTGTATTAAACAAATGAATGATCTAAATAAATAACATCTTTCACATTTTAAAAACTAGTAAAGTAAAATGTGCAAGCTAAATCCAAGACAGAGGAAAGGAAATCATAAATATTGAGCAAAAGTAAGTGATTAGAGTATATAAATAACAATGAAAATAGCAACAAAAATTATTTTTCAGAAAATATCAACAAATTCACAAAATTACAATATGCCATATTAAAAAAGAGTGAGAATAAACAATTTTTTACTCTCAACATAACAGAAATAAAAAAAAATTATTGGTTAGAGAACTAATAAAGCTTTATCAAGGAATACTATAAATGATTTTAAGTAAAAATATTAGATAACAGATAAAGTGGACAAACTCTTATAAAAGCACAAACTACCAAAACTGTCTCAAGAGAAATAAGAAATACAAACACAATTACAAAATATTGCACAGTGTGAATTAGTTTAATCAAATAATATTTTCCACAAAGAAAAACTCCAAGACCAAGTGATTTCTCTGGTGACTTCTACCAAACATTTAATAAATATTAATCCCAATGCTTCATAAATTCACTCAAAAAATAAAGAGGTGAGGACTCAATTTACTATGTCAATATTATCAGGTTACCAAAACTAGACAAAGACATTTCAGAAAGAAAAAATCCAGACCAATATTTCTTATTAATAAAACCCCAAATCCTATTATTAGCAAACCAAATACAGCAACATATTAAAAGTTTTTGCAACATGTCTAGAGGAATTTTTCCCAGGATTTCAAGTGTAGCTCAATATATAAAATGTAATCAATATAATTAGATGCTTTTTGACTTACAATGCAGTTTTTTCTGATAAAACTATAAGAAATTTAAAATATTGTAAATGAAAATGCATTGAATGACAAAGTACTAAACATCATAGTTTTGCACAGCTTAGCTTAAACATACTCAGAATGCTTACTCAAACCTACAGTTGGGTAACATCATCTAACACAAAGGCTGTTTTGTAGTAAAGTGCTTGAATACCTCCTGCAACTTTTTATCACTGTACTGAAATTAAGAAGTAAGTGACTATTCTTCACAATTGCTATACAATTAATGTACCTTAAAGCATTATTTCTACTGAATGCATATTACTTTCCCATCATCACTTTAAACTTGAAAAATCTTAAGTAAAACCATGATCAGTTGGGGAATATCTATATACCATATGAGTAGAATAAATAACATAAATCACATAATTATTTCAACATATAAAGAAAACAAAATTATGAGGACAAAACCTACTATTATTTGATGATTGTTTTAGTCAAAATTTTCACCACTCAAATCAAAAGACTAGACAAGAACAATTTTAAGGAAAAAAAAAGTTTATTTGGTGCTCACAGTTTCAGAGCTCTCAATCCACAGACAGCTAGCTCCATTTCTCCATGCTGGAGGTCAGGCAGAATATTAGAGTGGAAGAGAATGTTGGAGGAAAGTGACTCAGGACTCCAGGAAGCAAGAGAGAAATCCCCTTACTATGGACAAAATATATATCCCAAAACATGCCCCATCAACCCACCTCCTCCAGACACACCCTACCTGCCTATCTGGGGGTAAATGCACTAACAGGGTTAATGCTCTCATAACCCAATCTTTTCCCTTCTAAACTCTTGTATTGTCTCACACATTAGCTTCTGGAGCACATCTATTATCTAAACCATAACAGTGATTTAAAAAAATAAAAAGCACATCAAACCAGCAATATAAGTTTGCATCCTCGATTCATTATAGGTTATGTACAAAACAAAAGAACATCCATAGCTAACATCAAAATTCATGATGAAAGACTGGAAGCTTCTATGGAAATTAGGACTAAGACAGCAATATCCACTTTCACTGTTTCTATTCAGCAGCATTCTGAAGAGTCTATCCTAAAAACTTGGAGAATAAAAGAGAAAAAATTGCCATTTCTTGAAAAAGCATAAGTAAATTGTTTTTGTTTGTTGTTTATATAATCTTGTGTCCATAGAAATATACACCCAAATATGAACAAGGACACAAATGGCACACACAGCCAAATACACAAAATATTAGAACTAGTGAAGGAGTTCTGGAAGGGTGAAGGATACCAGGGTGAAGGTAAATACCCAGAGCATAATTTTATTTTTACATGTTAGGAATGATGTAACTGTAAAGGAAATTAAGAAAACATTTCCATTTACAATAGAATGAAAACAGTAAAATATTTAGGAATAAATTTCATAAAGTAGTGCAAGATCTGTACATTTAAAACAACATTTAAAAATGAAAGAGGATCCAAATCAATTGAGAGAACCCTGTATTCATTGACTTAAAAGTTTAGAAATGGGATGATAATACTCTCCAAATTGTTCTACTAATCCAGTACAATTTCTATCATAATTTCAACTGTTCTCTTTTAAAAAAAATATTTTAATATGACAGAAGAATGCATTTCAACCTATTGTATACAAATGGAGCACATTTATCTGCTGTACACCATTTGGAGTAACATTGTTCATGCAATCATACAGGTACATAGGGTAGTAATATCCATATCATTATACCATCCTTCCCATCCCACTTGCCCTCCCCTACTCTCATTCCCCCCTTCCCCATCCTAAGTTCCTCCATTCTTTACTAGCCACCCCCATTATAGATCAGCATCCACATATCAGAGAAAACATTTGGCCTTTTTTTTGGGGGGGGATTGGCTTATTTCGCTTAGCATGATATTCTCCAACGCCATTCATTTACCTGCAGATGCTGTAATGTCGTTCTTCTCTAAAGATAAATAATATTCCATGTGTATATGTACCACAATTTCTTTATCCATTTATCTGTTGAAGAGTATATATGTTAGTTCCATAGTTTAGCTATTGTAAATCGTGTTGAGCTGCTATAAACATTGATGTGGCTTCATCACTGTAGTATACCGTTTTTAATTCCTTTGGGTATAGACTGAGGAATCTCCATGCTTTTTTGAATATATATATTAGTTTTTTTAGGTGGACACAATATCTTTATTTTATTTTTATGTGGTGCTGAGAATCAAACCCATTGCCTCATGCATGCTAGGTGAGCGTGCTATCACTTAAGCCACATACCCAGCCCCTCCATGCTTTTTTTTCTAGTCATTGCACCAATTTGCAGCCCCCCAGCAATGTACACATAAGTGTACCATTTCTCCAACATTCTTTTCAACACTAATTGTTGCTTGTATTCTTGATAACCGCTATTCTGACTAGAGGGAGATGAAATATTAGACTAATTTTGTTTTGCATTTCTCTAATTGCTAGAGTTGTTGAATGTTTTTTTTTCCGTATATTTGTTGATCGATTTATATTTCTTCTTCCATGAAGTGTCTTTTCAGTTCCTTAGCCCACTAATTGATTGGGTTATTTGTTTTCTTGGTATTAATTTTTTTGTGTTCTTTACATATCCTGGAGACATGTGGTGAAGATTTTCTCCTGTTCTGTAGGCTCTCTCTTCATGTTATAGATCATTTTCTTTGCTTTTTAGTTTGGATCCATCACATTTATTTATTCTTGATTTTACTTCTTATGCTTTATAGGAGTTGTGTTAAGGAATTTAGGTCCTAAACTGACATGATGAAGATTTGGGCCCAGTTTTTTCTACTAGGCAAAGTGTCTCTGCTCTAATTCCTAGATCCTTGATCCACTTTGAGTTGAGTTTTATGCAGGGTGAGAGATTGGGATCTAATTTCATTTTGTTACATTTGGATTTCCAATTTTCCTAGTACTATTTGTTTAAGAGGTTCTCTTTCCTCCAATGTACTTTTGGCGCCTTTGTCTAATATGAGATAGTTGTATTTATATGGGTTTGTCTCCATGTCTTCTATTCTGTAGCATTGGCCTACATGTATATTTTGGTGCTAAAACCATGCCATAATTTAAAGTCTGATATTTGATGCCTCCTGCTTCCCTCTTCTTGCTAAGGATTACTGTGGCTATTCTGGGTCTCTTATTTTTCCAAAAGCATTTCATGATGGCTACTTCTAATTCTAGGAAGAATTACATTGGGATTTAAATAGAAATCACATTAAATCTGTATAAAGATTTTGTAGTATGGTAATTTTGACAAGATTATTTCTGTCAATCCAAGAACATGGGAGATCTTTCGATCTTCTAAGGTGTACTTTAATTTCTTTCTTTAGTATTCTGTAGTTTTCATTGTAGAAGTCTTTCACTTCTTATGTTAGATTGATTCCCAAATACTGTATTTGTTTTTCTGTTTGTTTATTGAGGCTATTTTGAATGGGGTAGTTTTCCTAATTTCTCTTTTGGTGGATTTATCACTGATTGCTGCAGTCTGGCTGGGCACAACTCAGGAGCCACTTGTCAAAAGAAACGAACTTTATTTTTAGAACCACACACGCCAAACAAAACAGCTCCTCAGGAAAACCTTCAGAGCCCAACTGCCACCACTGGCTTCCCACAAGCCTCTCAACCTCCCCACTCTTCCTGCTCTTGAAGCCGATTGGCTGGGTCGCATGGGCGGAGCCAAAAAAGTCCCCCAATGAGCAGCTCCGTGGTCTGAAAGGGCAGGGAAACAGCCCAATGAGCATCACCGCAGAGGAGCCAATCAGCTAGAAGTTGCTGGGGCCGCTGTGAGCCAATCATCAGCTGGCAGTCTGAAAGTTTGCTGGGGCCCCTTCGGCTGTGGCTCTCAACAACTGATGTATATGAATGCATTTGATTTATGGATGTTGATTATGGCCTGCTACTTTGCTGAATTATTTATTAGCTCTAGAAGTTTTTAGGTGGAACTTTTTGCATCTTCTAAATATAGAGTCATGTCATTGACAAATAGTAATATTTGAGTTCTTATTTTTCTATTTGTATCTCTTTAATTTCTTTGGTTTCTCTATTTGCTCTGGCTAGAATTTCCAGGACTATGTTTAATAGAAAGTGGTGAAAGAGTGGATCCCTGTCTTATCCCAGTTTTAGGAGGGAATGCTTTCAATTTTTTTTTTCCATGAAAATGATGCTGGCCTTGGGCTTAGCATAGATAGCTTTTACAATTTTTAGGTGTGTTTCTACTATTCTTAGTGTTTCCAGTGTTTCAAACATGAAGCAGTGCTCTATGTTGTCAAGTGCTTTTTCTACATCTATTGAGATGGTCATAAGAGCCTTGTCTTTAAGTCTATTGATGTGATGAATGCTGTTTATTGATTTCCATATGTTGAACCAACCTTGCATCCCTGGGATGAACCCCAATTCTTCATTGTGCACTATCTTTTTAATATGTTTTTGTATGTGATTTGCCAGAATTTTATTGAGAACTTTTATACTTATATTCATCAGGTTATTGGTCTGAAGTTTTATTTCTTTGTCTGGATTTAGTACCAAGGCAAATTAGTTTGGAAGTGTTCCCTCCTTTTTCTATTTTATGACATAATTGAGGAACATTGCTATTACCTCTTTTTTGAAGGTCTTATATACCTTGGCTGAGAATCTGGCTGGTCATGGGCTTTTCTTTGTTGGTACATTTTGGATTATATCTTCTATTCAATTGTTTGAAATGGGTCTGTTTAAATTGGGTATGTTCAACAGTTACTAATAGGGCATTATGTAAAAATGTGGATGTGTAACCGATGTGATCCTGCAATCTGTATTTGGGGTAAAATTGGGAGTTCATAACCAACTTGAATCAAATGTATGAAATATGATATGTCAAGAGCTTTATAATGTTTTGAACAACCAATAAAAAAAAAAATAAATAAATTGGGTATGTTCTCCTAATTCAGTTAAGTTAGATCATATTTCTCTAGAAATATGTCAATGTCATTGAGATTTTCTATTGTATTTGAGTATAAATTTTCAAAATATCTTCTAATTATCTTCTGTATTTCAGAAGTATCCATTGTGATATTTCTCTTCATCACAAATTTTATAATTTGAGTTTTCTATCTCTTTATCTTCATTACCATTATATCAATTTTTTTTAAAAAATAACAGCTTTTCATATTGTAAATTTTTTAAATTTTTGTTGTTCTTTCAATTTCATTGATTTCAGTTTTGATTTTAATTATCTCCTGTTTTCTACTACTTTTGGTGTTGATTTGCTCTTCTTTTTCTAGAACTTTGAGATGTGATGTTAGGTTATTTATTTGTTACTTTTTATTCTTTCAATGAATGAGCTCAATGTAATGAAATTTCCTCTTAGTATTGTCTTTATAGTAATTCCAGAGATTTTGATATGTTGTATCAGTGTTCTCATTTACCTCTAAGAATTTTTTTTATTTCTTCCCTCATTTCTTCTGCTATCCATATTCATTATTCAGTAGCATATTATTTAATCTCCAGTTTTTAGAGTAGATTGTATTTTTTATTTTATCATTGAAAACTATTTTTATTCCATTATTATTTGATAAAAATCAGGGTAATATCTATTTTTTGTATTTGCTAGGAGTTGCTTTGTGACATAATATATGGTCTATTTTAGAGAAGGATCCATGTGCTGCTGAGAAGAAAGTGTATTCACTCATTGATGGATGAGATATTTTATATGTCTGTTAAGTCTAAATTATTAATTGTATTATTTAGTTCTATATTTTCTTTGTTTATATTTTGTTTGGAAAAACAAAGTCACTGAGTATTTGATGCTTGAAATTGAGAAGGGTTTGTTTGATGTAAATAGATGCTCCATTGCTTGGCACATAAATATTTACAATTGTTATGTCTTGTGGATGTATGATTCCCTTAAGCAGTATTTAATGTCCTTCTTTCTTGATTCTGACTAACTTTGGCTAGAGTTCCACTTTATCTGATATGAGGATGGAATCCCCTGCTTGTTTATGTAGTCCATGCAAGAGATATGTTATTTTCTCCAACCTTTCACATTCAGTCTTTGAACGTCTTTCCCTATGGCATGAGTCTCTTGTACACAGCATATTGTTGGGTCTTTTAAAAATTCTATCTGACAGTCTGTGTCTTTTGATTGATGAGTTTAGGCCAATAACATTCAGGGTTATTATTGAGTTATGATTTGTTTTCCCGGTCATGTCAGTTTATTTTTGGTTTTTAATTTGACTTGGTTTCTCCTTTGTTTGGCATTTCCTTAGTGTACTTAGTGTAGTTCCTCCATATATATATATATATATATATATATATATATATATATATATATATATGCCACAGTCCGGCTGCAGCAAAATAACCTGGGGGTGACCTGCAACTTGTGTAGATTGATACAGCAGGAGTGGGAGCCATTTATTGTAGGACAGGAGCTGTATTTATACATTCCACACAGCTTATCTTAATTAGCATAAACTGGATACATCAGTCAACCAATAAGAAATCTCCACACTTAATGGCTTGCTGGTGTTACTTCACAAACCACTCCCTCTGGCATTTTGCCAGGCTCCATCCAGACTTGTTTACAGACTCTAACATTTCCCCCTTTTGTTTAATTTAAATAACAACCATAGTGTTTTTTACACAAACACCATAAATAATCTGCTACAAGCAGAAGGGGAGGATACAAAATGTCACAATACCAAGCCAATTGATGGCTCCATGCAAGAAGCCCTTGGAAAAATTATCCCAGCAATGACACGGTTTGCAAAGATACCGAGTTACAATCTGCTGTAGATTATAGTTTATTGTCTCAGTCCAGGTAAAGCAGTGTCTCAATAGATTAACTCACAGTCCAGGTAAGTTCTGCAGGCAGCTAGCTTAAATCATAGTCCAGGTAAGTTCTGCAGGCAGCTAGCTTGATCCGAAGTCTCGTCCAGTTCTCAGCTGAAGTCTCAGTCCGGTTCTCAGCAACACTGGAAATTCTTCCACCTTTGTCCTCACCCGTACTGGGACAAAGGCAAGAACTCCGGATGGCTAAAGAAAATCCTGTAGTATTCCAGCAGGCGCTAAGAAAACAAACTTCTGAACAATTTAGTACAGTATCTCAAGGTTTTTTACATTTTAAATAGGCCTTAATGGCGCTCATTACTCATTAGCTTCTAGGTGTGGGAGAACCATTGTAGCTCAGTTATTGGCATTGAAAATGACCAAACATCAGGGACACCGGTAGTGTCTTCTGCCGGCTGTATCACCCGGGCAGCCCCAGATGGCCCTGGGGAGTGTCCTGGACTCAAACTGCTTCTGGGCACAGGGAGCAAGAGCCTGCGAGACTGTGCCTGGATTTGGGCTCTCAGAGGCGTCCCTCTCCCCGGCCTGGGGGCTGGGAAGAGCTGGCTGCCGCTGCTTGGAAAGTCCTTGGTGCGCCATGACCGGCTCTCGCACGTGGCCCGCGCCGATTCACACACCCTCTGGTAACGAAAAGTATTCAGTAATAGCCTTTTGCTGCAACTTTTTTTTTTGATAATCCTTCCTCCTCTGAACTTTCTTCTTTCTGCCTAGAGTTCCTGGGCTTCCATCAACACATGCCCTAACTGCTCTTGGTTCCACTGGGGTGCCTCCTTCTCTTAGTAATTTACTTAACGCCCCTCCCATATTTTCGTCACAAAGACAATACAACATTTCAAGACAAAACAAGACACAAACATACTGTATCAATATTCTCCATTTTCTCAAAATGGCCATTTTTCCTCTCGCCCTATCTGCCTAGGGATGAGCAGATTTGCTCCTGTCCTATCTATGGACAGGCAGCTTTTTTTGTCACTTACCCCTGAGTGTCCCAGGGCTCCCCATAAAGGGCCACCATCTGCCGCAGTCCGGCTGCAGCAAAATAACCTGGGGGTGCAACATGTGTAGATTGATACAGCAGGAGTGGGAGCCATTTATTGTAGGAAAGGAGCGGTATTTATACATTCCACACAGCTTATCTTAATTAGCATAAACTGGATACATCAGTGAACCAATAAGAAATCTCCACACTTAATGGCTTGCTGGTGTTACTTCACAAACTACTCCCTCTGGCATTTTGCCAGGCGCCAACCAGACTTGTTTACAGACTCTAACATATATATATTCCTATTTATGGGATATTTTGTTGAGATTGTTCTGTAGTGCAGGCTTTCTAGTTGTAAATTCTTTTAACTTTTCTTTATCATGGAAGAGTTTTATTTCATCATCAAATATGAAGCTTACTTTACTTTTACTGGATATAAATTCAAAGCTTGGTATTTGTGATTCCAGGAATCTTTGAGAGTCTGGGTTGAGAAATTTGCTGAGATCTGAATTAGTTTCCCCCAATATGTAATCTGATACTTTTCTCTTACATTCTTTAAAATTCTATCCTCATTCTGTATGCTAGGAATATTCATTATAATGTGCCTTTTTGTGGGTCTATTGCAATTTTGTACATTTAGGGTCATATAAGCCACTTGTGTTTGATTTTCTATTTTATTGTTTGGGTTTGGGAAATTTTCTAATATTATTTCATTGAAAATATTGTACATTTTTTTGGTTTGTATTTCCATCCATCCTCTATTTTGATAAATCTTAAATTTAGCCCTTTCATGTTATTCTTTTATTCTTGTAAGTTCTATTCATGGCTTATTAGCATCTTCACTGTGTGGCCAACTTTATTTTGAAGATTATATATATTTGCCTTTGTTGCAAGTGATCTAGTCTGTTGGTGATGTTTTCTATTAAACTTTTAATTTGGTTTATTGTTTCCTTCATTTCAAAGATTTTTGATCAGTTCTTTTTTTTCAGAATTTGTGTTTGGTTTTTTATCTCTTTATTGATGTGATCTTCTGGTATCTGCATCTGTTCTCTTACATCATCCTTTACAGTGTGAATCAGTTTACATATGTATATTCTGAACAACTTCTCTGACATTTCTTCTACTGTGTTGTCAATGGATTCTATTATTTTAGCATCTTGCTTTGTTTGGGGTGCTTTTTTTTCCCTTTTTTTTAATGCTGTTCATGGGTTTCCTGACTAACCGTGTGGATCCGAGGTATTACAGTTTCTACCCTATAGACTTATAGTACCCCTCAGGTTTCCAATACTTCTCCTTTAAAGAGGAGATCAATATTAACAGCACCCAATGTAAACAATATGCACCCTTAAGCCTAGTAGCTCTTATTAATTTCTTTACAGTTTTGTTGCAATAAACAGAAATGAATTTTCTAATTATTGTTCACAATATAAACAATAGGTTTGCCACAGTGTCTACAATTTCTAATGGTAGACAAAGAGAGAACGGGGGGTGTAGGATGTGATGTTTATGAGGGGAGTGGAGAAGATAGAAGTAGTAGATCATAGTACGAATAAAAGCAGAATCAATAGAAGTTGTCTGTGATCAAAAGAAATAGAAAAAAAATCTGCAGAAATAAAAATAAAATAATATACAATTAAACTGTAATATAATATTCAGACATCCCAATCCTCAATAGCCTGATGCATGAAAAGTACTTGGATTCAATATGGAAAAGAAAAGAAAAAAAAATCTCAAATGAAACTTGAGCAATTTTTTTTCTGTTGGCATTCAGTAATTTCTCTGCTTCCTTTCTCATTTCATAGTCAGGGTTCTCTGGAATTTGTTTGTATCTTTGCCCTGGAGAAAATCTGGGTCTCTAGAGTGGAACAGTTAGTCTTGTAGGTGGAACTCCTGGAAGCAGGGTGTGGCAACTGCCAGTCTCAGTTGGAAGATTGTACCCCAGGAATCTCCTCTGGGGTCCTCTCATGCAATGTAAGAGCCTGATCTTTATTTCTTATATCACTTGTGGACCCCATAATCCCTTGTCTCTTATTTAGTCTCTGAACTTTATCTCTCATGCTCCAACCCTTTGGAATTCCCAATCAGGCATGTGTTGCTCCAGAGATTCTGAGGGCTGAGCACTAGGACCTGAGTGCCTATCCTGGGTAGCTGTTCTATATTGGGTGGGTCATGACCACGCATGGAGAGCTCTGGGCCACCTATGTAGCTGCAAGCCCTGGGCTGAATTGGTAGCTAGGGAGAGTTTGGGAGACTGGGGATTGGGGAGCCAGAGAGCCTCTTTAATTGGCAAACCAGCAGAACCAGGTGATCAGTGAATGCGGATTGGGGAGGGAGTTGAGGACCAGGCTGGTGTTGGGTCCCAGCCATTGCTGGCCTGAGTTGACCATGGAAACACTGTGGGTGCCAGACTGTTTGGCTGGGCCAGCTAGAAACAAGATACCATCACACCCTCTTCCAAACTACTGACCCTGTGTAAGGCCCTCTCCTGCCTCTGTAGCAAAACAGTGGCTATTACCACAACTAACAGGGAGACCTTAGGTGTTACCCAGCCTTCAGGTAATGATGGTCTTCCAGGCCCTTGCTGGTGTCCCCAGGTAAAAATGGCTGCTTTCTTAGATTGTGGCAACCTCAGTGGCAAATATATAGGTACCTTGATGTTGGGCTTCCAGGACCTGGCCAGTCTCCCAAAATGGAGGCTGCCGCAACTCAAGATGGCAATGTCAGTAGCTCAGGTAACTCAAGATGGCAGCAGAGGTGTCTGAAGATAGAGGTAATTGCTTTCTGAAATGGAGAAGTGAGGGCAGGCCATGTGGAGATAGTGGGTGGCCAATTCAAAAATGCAGTGTATTGCTGGCTGGTGCTGCAGTAGACAGCTGTCTCCAGGTCCCGTCTGGTGTCCTAAGATGGAGGTTACCATGTCAAGGTGGCAATGGCATTGCTGAAAAGTCCCAAGATGGAGGCAGCCACCTTTGGAGATGAGCCAGCAATGGCAGTTCAGTGGTGGCCCTGTTGGTAGATGGGGAGCCTGCTGTCTGGTTGGTCTGGGATATGCAGTTGGTCTGCTTCAGTTGATCTCTTTCTAAAAATTGTCAAGGTATTATAAAAGTTCTTTCTTATGAAAGTGCAAGAAACCTATAGTGGCTAAATAATCCTGAAAAAGTATTAACTTGGAAGACTAAAAATTCCTGGTTTCAAAACTTAACTCTAACTCAGTAGTCATCTTCTTGTACTGGAATAAAGAACATAAAATTTTATTGAAAAAAAGTAGATAATCTAGATATAAAGTTTCTTTATCTCTACCCATTCTCCAAAGTATGTCTCCTCTTTAACCTGTTATACATACAATTCATTGATGGTGACTTTGTATGTGCTATTTCTGGGTACATTTTTTTTTACTCTACGCATAAGCAAATGCTCATAATGCCCTTCTCTGTATGTGCCAGGCAGTGTATTCACACTCATCTCCAAGGAGTTTACAGGTTTTGGAAGAACCCAGATAGATTAGATATAGATGTAGACATAAATATATAGATGTAAATATAAATATACAATAGCTTCAGATATCATGTACATGCTATATATGATATACACATTTAAGAATAATAAATAAATAAAAATACTATGTTACAATGTTTTCAAGAGAAACATATGATGGTAAGTCAAGAGTGGAACAAACCTGTGTAAATTGAGATATATGGATAATTAAAATTCATGGGAGTGTGAGCAGAAAAGAAAGTCTAATCAGGAAGTAGCAGTGAACACAGAGGCAAAAGTGGGAAATGTTCCTAATGAATCCAGAGAAATCAAAGTTCTTATAAAATATTCTAATATAATATTTGGAAAGTAATTTGTTCCTATTATTTTACAAACTTTAGAAATTTATTAAGGATTAATAAACACTCTATGCATTAGTGTCTCATAAACCTAAGTAATGTGAACCTCAAGTCTTTAGTTCAAATATATATGTTCTACTATTCTGATCTAAATATGTGCAAATATAGCATTCAATGCTTTAGATTTTATGATAGAGTATATCAACTAAAATATGTAAGTTAAATATGAATACAATGCTAAAATATTCAAATTAACAGCATCAAACTAATATGAAGACTGATGTTTGAGAAACACAGCTGCTGCTGTGGCTGGTAAATAGTTCATCATGGGCTCTTCCCAATTCTCAGTTTGCTGTTGCTGTGTGGGATGGAAAACCTCAATTCCCCCACCTCCTCTCCCCAGCTGAACTATCAGTAAGCCTTTGTTCCTCATACATTATTCTGTACACAATGATAGTTTTCCTTCACTGTGACCAAATTCATCCCATAGATAAATGCTTTTGTCATTAGATCAGGACAATTAAAGTAACATGACTTCTGCCAACATAATTAGATACACAAACACAAATATGGTCAATGAGATTTTTTTATTAAGTAGAAGATAACAATACACATAATTTTAATTATACTTAAAATAACTTTTCTTTGAATTTATTGTGAAGATTAATACAAAATATGAAAAAAAATAATCACACTTACATGACAGACTTTCAGATTTCAGTTTGTTTTTGGGTTTAAAAAATAAAGCTTTATAATTATGTACTTTTAGGTAACTTGTTCTTTCTCATTTATTCTTAAATTGGTGCTAACTTCATTATTTTTTGAGAAAATTTTATTGTGTATATTTAAATTTAAAGCATGATGTTATTGGATATTGACAAATATTAAAATAGTTGCTATTATAAAAATAATATATCATGTCACACTACTACTCATGTTTTGGACAAAAGCAGCTAAAATCTACTTACATAGCACAAATCCCAAATTTTTAGATATACTTTAATTAGTTATTTAAATAATAAATTTGCCAAGAACATAGTGAAATGTCTTCCTGAGAGGAGAAGGCTCTAATTCTGCTCTTTATTTGGAAGTAAAGATAAATATGAAGATAAGGGTCAATTAATTCAGTAGTTGTCAGTCTGTGTTTGAGACATTGATATTAAGTTAATAAGACATGTTTGAAACTCATTGTTTCAAGCAATGTTTCTAAAAGCATGAATGCCTATGTTCTTGTGTGTGTGTGTGTGTGTGTGTGTGTGTGTGTGTGTGATGAGAGGCTATACATTTATTGTTTTCACCTTCATTTTTATTATAATTATTAACACTTGGTAATTATACAGATTAATGGAATTCATCATGGTATCTCCATACATGTAATATGTAAACATCACAATCAGATGTTAGACAGCTTGATTCCCTCTATTCCCCTTATTGTCTGATTACAAATTCTGGATATTTCCTTTTGTCCTCACCTATCCACATCCTTCCTGCGCTGGTGCTTCTCCATAAAACTAAGACTTGTATGCAGTCTCATCAATCTCTCCTTCATGACGTCCCCAAAGTTCCTTGAATATTAGTGAACACTGTGAGGAATTATGGAAAAGCACTAAGACAACAAAAGGAAGAATCTCCTATTCTAGAAACAATTGGAGACTTCTATCACTTTCATGAGCAGAGTTCCATCTGTGGTGGTCATCACTTTCTTTAATTATATCTTTAATTTCACCACTCATCAAAATTCTCCCATTCTTCAGTTCCTGACCATGAGACTCATCACTCTCAGCCCTTTCTCAGTCAACAGCTTCAGGAGGCCTCCAAGGAGATGTTAAGTGCAGGACTGTAAGAGAGGATCTACCCCTGGGGATACTAAGGTCCCAAAGAAGCTCCACCCTACAATGCATGGGTGCACTGTCTAATATACCAGTCAGCATATTATACAATATGAAGTCATACTATAATTAACTTTAAATGTAATTCAGTCTTATTCATAAATAATAATTAATATAAGTATTTCCAAGGTATATTTTTTCAAATGATTACTTTCCTATGTTATCCATAATGTGAATTCCAAGGGAGCAAAAGAAATGTTTTAAAAATATCTTCTGTAAAAGTTTTCTAAATTATGGATAAATAGTAATTTTTAAATAATATCAATAACAACTATAATTAATATTTAAAAGGTTAAAACTAAATGAAATT
This sequence comes from Marmota flaviventris, assembly GCF_047511675.1. Classification (NCBI taxonomy): domain Eukaryota; kingdom Metazoa; phylum Chordata; class Mammalia; order Rodentia; family Sciuridae; genus Marmota; species Marmota flaviventris. Next base: position 45,790,970 of record NC_092504.1, on the reverse strand, counting down.
ATCTTGATGATGTTATCTTCCATTGATCCTTTTGTAAAAATGTCAGAATTTTTGTAGTTCCACACACAGAATAAAACAAGCAATATGATCTTGTTTTCATACCCCGTACTTTCTCCATCAGATTTTCAATGCATGTGATGGCGCTAATAGGGGTTTTCAAACATTTTTGACAAATACAATTGGTCCTTAAACTCTTGTCATCAAAGTGTCACTAATACTCAAATTTGCATATAAATTCTGGTTTCTCAACATATACCATGTGAATAAAGAAAATAACTATTTGCTATTCTAGTGGTGCAAAAAGCACTTGAGGCAAACCGGATGTGTTATGTTGATAGCAAGATACAGAAGACAGATGCTGGAGATGATGATCACCATAAAAGCACCTCTGGGAAGAATTTGAAGATGTGTTTTCAAGGGTGACTATTCCTCGTAGCTGAGACACCACCAGCTATGGTAAGACATACACATTCCAGTAAGCAGATTTTCTAAATTACCTCTTTACCGCATGCCTCTCCCATTAGCACAGCCACCTCCTTGTCTTTCACACCGATGTAATGATCACTTCTGCGGCATTTATACCCTGGGCATGACTGGCTGGTTGCCTCTTACTCTGTGGCAAGATTATTGATTGCAGATGCTTATTAAGCAAGTATGAGGCAATAAGCCATGAGAGCTGTTGATAATTCAAGAGGCAAAGCTAGTAATTATATAGGGATCAGGAGGATTATTACATACGTGGCCTTGGTAAATATGACTGATTGCTATTGCAAAGTTCTGATGACAGTTTGAATTTAAATGTATTAATATTGATTTTTTTTGTTTTTATTGCATTCTAAATGGATAGAGTTTTTACATATAAATAGTTCATTCTAACCTACTGCCAGATCCTGCTACTGTAACTTGATGGCTTATGGACAAGTGTAGAGTTCTAAGCAAACTGCTACTACATTCTTGTTACAAATGTGTTTTCCTTTCTTTACTTTCTGAATTTGACATACATTGTGCATTGGAATTTCAGAGCAAACTGCTTTTTGATTTATTGTACTATCCTGTTGCTTATAAATATGCTAGTTAAAATAACATTAAAGATTCTTCCAGAATGAACTCACATACTATATAGCCTTGCGATTTTTGTTTTTGTTGTTGTAATGTTTGTTTGTTTGTTTTTGTAAGTAAAATCAGTGAAGAATACAATACTTTCAAAAGGCAGGGGTTAGGGTTGTGGCTCAGTGGTAGAGTGCTTGCCTAGAATGTGTGAAGCACTGGGTCTGATTCTCAGCACTGCATATAAATAAATAAAATAAAGTTCCATTGACAACTTAAAAATTTTTAAGAAAGGTAAAATACAATAAAATCTCAAGAAAATTTTTGTAATGCCCATATCATGAGATTTGAACTTAGCAAGTTAATGTATATGGTAAGATATTATTTTAAATGATCAATATTATGATTGCTGAGTCATTTTAAATTGGAGAGAAATATAAATTTTCTAAAATAGTTATAAAAGATACTAACTAGAGGAAAAGTACATGTGTTTTATTATACATCCATTTATAGGGCAATTTTAATTGTTTTAAAATGGGCATAAAGAAGAGCTGTATTCTTAGCTGGGTGGCACGGCACATGCCTGTAATCCCAGTGACTGGGAAGACTGAGACAGGTGGATCCGAAATCCATGGCCAACCTTAGCAATGTAGCAAGGTCTTAAGCAACTTAACAATACTGTTTCTAAATTTAAAAATAAATAAAAAACTTGATGAGGACGTAGCTCATCGGTAAAGCACCACTGAGTTCAATCTCCAGATGGGGAAAACAAGCAAGCAAGCAAGCAAACAAACAAACAAAAATCCATTCTCACGAGGTTTTTAGTTTTAAAAACAGAGATCGAAACATCCAACTGGTTCTGAAGCAGATGAAGAAACAGATATCAGAAATTAGGCTAAGGATAACTTTCACATCAAAGTAGAGACTGAAAGAGCAATAACTGCTATTGCTAATAATTCTTTGTATGTTCAACATTTATTGACTAATTGCTATCCACAAGCTGCATATCATCCCAGCACTAAAATAACTTGTAAGGTGAGTGTTCTTAAAATATATTTGTACATAGAAAGGAACAGGCTGATAAATCACTTCTTTGCCTAAAGAAAGATTATTCATAAAAGGCAGATCAATGCAATTAATTACAGTCTAGCTACTAACTTCCTACCTTTTATCTCAGTGCCATTTGACTATGGTTATTATTATGATTCTTCTTTTATCAGTGCCTTTATTCATCTATTCAATAAATGTTGAGTACTATAACACTGTTTCTAGACTCTGTAATAGAGTGTTGAATAAGATGGGTAAGTTACCTTCCTCTTGGTTTGTGTGTGTGCGTGCATTTGTGTGCACACATGTAATCAAGAAATAGACCAAACACACGTATGCTCCAATAAAAGTAATATTAAATAGTACAATAAAATAAGCAGATAAAATGTGACAATGGCAAGTTTTATGTAGAAAAGTGAGATAAACCTACTTAGTGAAACAGAAAAATCAATGTTCCTGGGTCCAATAGTTTTTAAATTTGAGAATCTTATAGGGTATCAGAAATTTGATAGTCAGGTATACATGTCTATAACTGAATTGCTCAATATGGTCATCAGTAATTACTTGAGTTTTCTTTTTTTAAACTTATGTTACTTTTGCTGAATAAAATTAAAACTTCAGGTCCTCAGTAGCACTAGTTACATTTTAAGTGCTAAATAGACATTGCACTGAATGGTGCAGATGGAGACCATGTTCACCACTGCATAAAATTCAACTGTACAGCTCTGGCGTAGAATTCAGAGAAGAGGTGAGATTGGAATCAGGATGACTTAGCAATCAGTTTTATACTTAGGTGACTGGTTAGATTGTAATATCCATTTATGAAAAGACTAAGTTTGAAAAAGGAAATGATTATTATATAGATTGTAAATTGTAAGTTTTCCACATAGGAACATAAAACTGAATAATATATTCAAGTATTTAAATTGTGATAAAATATTTTATAATGAAGAGAAGATGGAAAAATTTGTAATTAAGAATGTCAAATTCCAATATTTATTTATCCTTTACAAGTAAAAAATTCAGTAATGGATTGCAGGCATAATATATACTGTGTGTGTGTGTGTATGTGTGTGTGTGTGTGTGAATGCAAGTGTGTATATGTATTATGTGTGTGTATATATGTGTGTATATAATATATACATGTATATATGTATGAAGATTTTCTTTTTAAAAAACACTGTAGGTAGAGTTTTATAGATTATCTAGAGTACTTTCACTTCCAGTTTACATAAGTCTATTCATATTCAAGATATCTTCTATATTAAAGATATAAATAAACTTAAAATTATTACCATTACTAGGATAATAATAGAATCAGCTTGCCCTTTATATGTATGCTAAAGAAACAAAATTTTTCCTGATAGCTAAGATTATGAAAGTTTGGTTCTATCACTTTGATCATTCCGGTAATTTTTTAGATTATATTGGATTGCATGAGCACAATCCACATGTAACATATATGCAGACTATTTTTTATTGTATACATGTATCAAAATTGTCTCCTTTTATATACTCTGCTATTAGCAAATGTCAGAGTGAGATTCCAAAATTTAGTATGCTCTACATAGGCTTCCTTATTTCTTCTAAGTTCATTATTAAAAATATAAGATTAAGTTAACAGAAAAGAATATCCTAGTAGTACTATAAAATGTGTTTTATCTCTTTTTCTTTCTGCCTTGGCTCCTACTTAATATTTCTAGTTTTTATTAATAAATTTTATTTGAAATAATGCTTGCATGACCATTATTGTAATAATAGAAATGTTCTAAAATAGGAATGACTTGCTTTCTAAAAATCCTTCTATGAAGGTGAAAACTAGCACTTTGTGAGTATGTGTATATAACTACTAAATCACTAAAAGACAGTGCAAACAGCACTTGGCAGGGAGATCAATATTGTCTAAACAGATGAAGACAGGTAAGAAAAGCATACCAGAGAAAATAAAATGGGCATGAGCAAATTCTACTTGTGAACAAAAATATTTAGTAATTTTATTAATATTTTTTCCAAAGTATAAATATATTTATATATTAATTAAGATTTTTCTTATTCAAAACACTTCATTGTTTACAAATATTTAGACATTATAATTCAATTTATTATTGTGAATTATATAATGAAATCATAGCATTTTTCTTGCTAGAATATCCCCCCAAATTTAATTCAGTGTACAGATGATGGGACAAATTAACAATTTCTCTGTTATATGTTCTTTGAGCATATCAGATTTAAGGCAATTTGCAATCCAAAACTGAATTCAGACATTTGTATTTGCAGCATATGAGCAATGTTAATTATTAATGAATTTTATAATTATCATTCTTGAACATTAGCGAGAAAGATAAGACATAAGACAAACAAATCCAACTTTAATTATTCTCAGTTTTATTCATGAACAATTACTTTGATCAAAACAATTCAAGATGCTTTTCAAGGTCACTTGGAATGTACTTGTAATTTTAAACTAAATGATACAAGAATTATACATGCTCCTAAGCCTTTTGCATCTTTGACAGCAATCTGGTTGCTCGTGCATACTTCCCTTTTGGTATAAGATCTGAGAGGACACTCATCTGCTTTGCATTTTCTGGTTATGGTATCATATTTTTCCATTAAATGCTGAAAAATTCAGTTTTTTTGCAAATGTTTCATGTTTGGGGTACTTTTGTTTCTTCCAATATTAATAAATCATTAATGTACTTAAACATTTTAACATTTAAACATAATTTACTTAAACATTTGTTGTCAAGTAAGAGGTGGGCTGAGTCCATATTTTAATAAAATGTTGAGTGTCTGAGGATTGAAGTGAACAATCCTTCCTTTCCACTACATCAACACTGTAGGTTGAATTGGTGGGGTACACAAGTCAATCTAAAATTTCATTTGAACTGATTATTGTAGCAATTTTATTACCAAAGCTTTCATAGACAGATTTTTTTTTAATTTTAGTGTTCCTTCAACTAGGTAATCTTTTTTTTTTTTTAAATAATACAACACGATCCATGCTATTCCCCTTCTCCCTCTCTTTCCCTCCCACCCCTATTCCCTATCTAGAGGTGATCTTCCTCCCTTGCTCTTCCTCCCAAACCCATTTTGAGTCAGAGACAGATTTTTAAAAATTTGAATTTTGAGCACAGGAGGACACATTTCTAAACTCAAGTGTCTGCCAGACTCTTTCAGGGATTCCTACACTTCATGTTTATTTGTGTTACTTAATAATCATTCACATTAGTTAGCTGTTGATAAAGTGGAAGACATAGTTTCATTCATGTTTTACTTATTTATTATTTTGTATTTATTCTTTTTAGATATACATGACAGTAGAGTGTATTTTGACATTATATAAACATGGAGTATAACTTAATCTAAGCAGGGTCCCAATCTTGCAGTTATACATGATATGGAATTTCATTGGTCATGTATTCATATATTAACATAGGAAATGTATGTCCAATTCATTCTACTGCCTTTCCTATCCCCATCCCCAGCTTCCCTTGATTCCTCTTTGTCTAATCTAATGAACTTCTATTCTTCCCTCTTCCCTGCATAATGTGGGTCAGCAACCACATGTTAAGGAAAATGTTAGGCCTTTGTTTTGGAGGACTAGCTTATTTCATTGGCATGATAATCTCCAATTCCATCCATTTACCAACACATGCCATAATTTCATTCTTCTTTATGGCTGAATAATATTCAATTGTGCATATATACCACATTTTCTTTATCCATTCATATGTTGTAGGGCATCTACGTTATTTCTATAGCCTGGCTATTGTGAATTGAGCTGCTAAAAAACAATGATGTGGCTCTGTCACTGTAGTATTCTTATTTTAAGTCCTTTGGACATAATCTGAGGAGTGGGATAACTGGGTCAAATGATGGTTCCATTTCAAGTTTTCTAAGATATCTTCAAACTGCTATCCAGAGAGGTTGTACAAATTTTCAGTCCTACCAACAATGTATAAGTCAATGTTTTTTCCCCAAATCCTGTCCAACATTTATTTTTACTTGTAGTACCTGTTGAGTTCCTTTATCCATTTGTTGATTGGGTTATTTATTTTTTAGGTGTTAAGATTTTTGAATTCTTTGTATATCCTGGAGATAAATGCCACCATCATAGCAAAGATTTTCTCCCATTCTGTAGGCTCTTGTTCACATTCTTTACTATTTATTTTGCTCTAAAGAAGTTTTTTTTTTTTTTTTTAGTTTGATACTGTCCCATTTATTGATTCTTGATTTTATTTTTTTGCATTTTAGGAGTCTTATTGAGGAATTTGGTTCCTAGCCAGCCGGATGGAGATTTGGGCTGTTTTTTTTTTTTCCTAGTAGTCTAATGTCTACATCCTAGATCCACTTTGAGTTGAGTTTTGTGTAGGGTGAATGATAGGGGTTCTATTTCATTCTACTATACATAGATTTCCAGTTTCCCAGAACCATTTGTTGAAGAGGCTATCTTTTTTCACTTTTCATGACAGTATTACAAAGTGAACAGTATTTTGATAAGATTAGATGTGGAAAGAATTAGTATTTTGACAGGATTAACTAGCTCGTTAATCAGTAGCCAAGCCAGGACTTTTATACAAATCTTTGTAGTATCCATATTATTATGTATGATAATACAATGTCTATATTATAATTTATAGGATGATTAAATATGAATAGTTAAGTATATATGTGGTAAATTCACAAAAAGAATAATCTCTTCTTTAGTCATTTTGATGTGAGCACTAATTCAGAGTAGCTTGAAAAAGCTGATGGATCAAATAACATGCAATGTCACTTTCCATGAATAGCCTAAATTGCATTCCACTTAAGTAAAACAACAACCAGCACCAGAAACACCTTGATCTCTTGTTTATGAGTCATCAATTACTGAATCACTTTAATGTGTTTGCAAACAGTCTTCTGTGTATCACTGACAGAATATTTGAAAGGAGACATATTTTGCTATACCCAAACAAACAAAGCATAAGAACTGTAAACATATGAAAAATTTAAATATAGACTACAAGTTTGTTTGGTTATTTATCAATTACAGAAAATTACATAAATATGTTACTGAAGATAAACTTTCCAGACCATCATAAATACTCACCCACAAGCCCATGATGTGGAATGAAGGGAGTTCCCCGGAAAGCACAAACCACATTCTTGAAATTCTGAAATTGATAGTAGACTATGAACTTTGTGTTTGGAATTGATTTTTCTTGTTAAAAACTGCTTTGGTTTTTAACTTCCTATTAACATCCCCACTGACTCTCCAGAGATGGGTACACCCAGAAAAATTTACACACACATTTCATGGGGCATAATACCCCTGGAGGGAACATAATACCCCTGGAGGTCAAGGCTGCAGTGTACTATTCTTCTTATATTTGCTCTTGTTTGGTTTCTTAAATTTGCTTTGATATCTATTGTTAGAGTCCTCGTTTCCCATAGTTAATGTTTACTGTATCTTTTTCTCTATTTTACAAAATCTAAAGGAATGTACATGTATCTTTAAGTTTAGGTAACTAAGAATCAAAGCAAAATTGATGGTATTTTCTACTCCAATATCTTGACACAACTCTAACATGCATTTCTATCATGTTCTTGTGACCAAAATTGCATTAAATACCATAATAACTAGACTGTTTAATTTTCTTGAATCTAATTACCATAGTAATTATCTAATATTCAGTTTCATCATCAGGTCCCTTCTTGGTCTTATTCTCTTGCTACTCTTTCTCTCCTTTCTTCAATAATAGCAATGTTTTCTAATACACTTCTTATATTTTCTGGACATTGTTTCAATTGAATCACATATTTTCTTTCATCATTACATTACAAAGTATTGTATTAATTTCATTTTGGAGATTAACAAATGCCGCAGTCCGGCTGCAGCAAAATAACCAGGGGGTGAAGAACAACTTGTGTAGATTGATACAGCAGGAGTAGGAGCCCTTTATTGTAGGACAGGAGGGGTGTATATACATTCCACACAGCTTATCTTAATTAACATAAACTAGATACAGCAGTCAACCAATAAGGAATCTCCACACTTAATGGCTTGCTGGTGTTACTTCACAAACCACTCCCTCTGCAAAATGCCAGGCACCATATTGACTTGTTTACAGACCCTAACAAACAAAAGAATATTATCCAGGTAACCAAAGCTGAGCTGACAGTGACAAATTTAAACACTTCTTACTCGAGAAACTATATTCACACAACCTCTAGCATGTTAGAATTAGAATCTGAGTTTTATTATGTAAGGCTACTTCCTCGAATATCTTCTTATGTGACCTTATTGACATTTATTTCAGACCTACTTCTATCTTTACACTCAGCCTATACCCTGCCTTCCATCATTACACTCCAGAAAGCTGCTGGGATTTTACCCAGTTAGACCTTTTTGAGATCAATTGGTCTGCAGGAATCCCAATTCTTATCCTTCAGCTCTATATTCTGTGAATATCAGGGCTTTTATTCTCCTGATGGTTTTTCTCCCCAAACCAATATCTAACTCTGCTCTATTCATTTAACCACCAAATAAACAATTTTCAAGCCCTTATTGTGAGAAAAGCAGTGTCCCCAAAACTGGGAACATGATAATTAGAGTACATGCCAGCCTATCCATATTCATAATTCCATCTAATTTCTAATGGCAGTTAACCATATCCTTATGGCTAAGTCAGCCATCAGAAGTACACAGAACTCCCACTTTTTATTCTGATGACTTATAGTTATAAGAATATAAAAAAAGTTTTCAAATCCATTTGATACTTGTATACACACGCAGCTTTAATCCAGTTTGTTCCTATTCTTAACTCCTCTTACAAAGTTATTCATCAAAGATAAGAGTTGCTTTTGATCAAATTTCCTACACAAGGCCATTGATTCCTTTGTTTATTCATACCAGCTGCAAGCAGAAAATGCAGCACTCTGGGAAAAAGATGTGTCCTTACTGTTCAAAAATGACAAAGCACAAAGGATAATACTTACTTAAAAGACTGGCTAATGAAATCAAGAAAACTGTCAAAATTGATCCCCTACTTCTTATCTGGCACAGGAGTGACCACATATAGCTTCATGGATTTATAACATTCCTATGCACTTAAAAGTCAGATTCTTAATTAATGTTCTTATCTGAATGAACAAGACAGATGACCCAGAGTGGCCTCACAGATTATGACAGTGAGGAGAGCAACTGAGTGTTATTGTTTGTAATGTAGACTCTGATAATTAGCTCATCTAATAAGAGAAATATCACTTCTTACATGATGCATGCATGTGATCTTCATATTTCTGTGTGGAAAGTATGGTACTTCTCCAAATATAAGGTTTGGGCTTCATGAAATTGTTGGTTGCACTCTTCTGGCAGTCCTTGGACATTCAAACTTTGTTCTGGAGTTTCAATACTATTTGCAATAAAAAATAAATGAAATGTTTCAGGTCTTCTGGGACCAGAAGTTTTCTCAAATTTATTATTGTTAGCATCAACTATTCCTTTACTTATTTGATTTCTATACCACCTTATTCAGGAAATAACTTGGTAACAAATTAGAGTTTATAAAACATTAATTGACACAATGTTAGTTTTTGAAATGTTAAAGAAGTTAAGTGAAAAATGGTATATTTAACAGATTATAACAGGTAATTTAATCATATTCCTGGAGACTCACACTAGTCCACTATGGTTCAAAGTTATAAAGATCTAATTTTAATTATGGTAAAATTTTGTATTGAGGATCTATTATTAAATGGCAGACAACTTTATCCATGACAAAAAAATGAATCGGCAATTGAAATATAATACACTTTGATTTACCACCCAGATTTTTGTTTATATTTAAATCCAAATAATTCCAAACATGGCCAGAAATTCTTGGATTTTTTTTTTCTCTTCCTTTATAATGTTGTGACATATCAAGTTGTCTCAAACAGAAATAGAAATGTAATTGCTAGGCTTATAATTTTTCAAAAATTGGTTGTTTCCATAGGATTCATATTTTATTTTTGGCAATTTTACTTGCTTCTTACCTTCACTGTGTTTTTATATAAAGGTAAGTTATTGCATTCTTCCCTGAGGCAGAAAAAATCAAATGCTGTTTTGCTATTGTCTCCATCTGTAGTCTACTCTAACATCAGGCATATAGAGCTAATACACTTCAGTATAGCAGTTGAGAATCTTGTTCTCACTTGACCTAAGTCAAGTCATCTTTGTTGTGCTGCCTCTTATAGAAATTGATCACAACTCATGTCACCTTTATTACCAGGAGCAACATACATTCCAGGCACTAAACTCTGCTCTTTTTTTGGTGGTGTGAATAAATGACCAACTGTAATATATAAGATGGCATATATGTTAGTAAGTGTATGTAAGGTGGTCTTTGCTTTTTTTTTTTTCCTTTTCAGTATTATTGGTGGATCCTGGGCTTCAAAATACATATGTTGAAATTCTGTTATAGAAGCACAAATTTCCCAAGTCACCAAAATTCTGCTTTCAAAGAACTTCAATCAAAAATAAATAAATAAACAAATACTCTCTATTATCCTCTGAGGAAACGGATCACATCCTTCACTCAGCAATTTCATATTCACATCAACACTGCCCATTGTTTTTAAATATATCCATCATGGCTTAACAAGAGAATAAAAATAGAAAATTTATTACATACTTAAATGTGTAGTATTGAGAATATACAACCATATAATATGTTTTTATCTCCTCATAATGTTTTTATTCTGGTCAATTACAGGCTTAACTAAAGATATCTTAGACTTTGATAGCTACAGTTCTAACATCGGATGATGCATGTGTAGTAATACCCCAGCTCTGGGTACCCAGCTCCTTGGTAGGCAAAAGTGTCTCTCCCTTCTGAGGGTTTCAAAGAACACATGCCACTGTGTGGTACAGAGAGCTGTATATGATAGACACATAGCTTAAGTAAATGCATGATCTGAAGTCTGTAACAGACTATTTTTAGAGAAGGAACTACTGCATCTCTCAAAGAACCTCTAGAGTGCTACATAAAGGAGCCACTTTAAGAAGTATTTACTGCTCTGGGAATCATATATCTGGCATAATCACAACTCAGGGTCTGTGAGACACACACTGCACTGACCTGGTAGACAGTGGTCACACACACATGGTCAGGATGTATGACAGTATCTGAACAAGCTTGGCAACAGGTATTTTCTGTGGGAAGCAGGGTCTGCAACAGGAAGGGGAGTGGAGGGAAGAGTGGCAGTGATATCTTGCCTTCTGTGACATAAAGCTATATCAATTACATATTGTTTCAAACAGGGGCCAGATCTGAAGGCACCAGGGTTGAGGTTACCAAGTTCCTGAGTTCCCCAAACTCCATCCAACATAAAGCTCACTGATTTAACTGTTTCCTCCACTCTTGGAGGTATTCCAGGATCTGTCCTGGCTTAACATTTGACATGCCTCCAGGTACACGTCTAAAAAAAATCTCTAGAGTCAATATAGGCCTCTTGGGCAAAGTTCATGCTCCACTAAAACCAGGTAGATGAGATGGCCTCATTTCAGATCTCAAGTTTCCATATGTCTACATGTACAGTCTAAAACCCTCTGGAGGAAATATACATTAGGCATGATTACCATTTTTCTTAACCCATTAGATCAAGAAAGGTGGGGAACAGCAACTTTCCACCTCAACTTACTTGTTTATACCTAAGAGGCCTAAAAACAGGCTGCACTGCAACTCAGCCCTCCCTAGAGGATCCCAGTCAGAACCAGAGAGAAATGATGCCCAGAACCCTCCCTAGGAGACATTTTTACTCTTTTCTTTTGTTTCATCTTTGTGAATTCTATTATTATTATTTATTTTCATTTCTCATTGTTTTTTCCAACCATTGTCTTATTATATATTTTCTTCTTCTTTAACTGAATTTTCTCTTCTTCTTCCTGAATTTTTCTTTTTTAATATTTGCATTATTTTTCTCTTACATTTTATTATTTATCTACTCTTATTTTTTATTATTTTATAATTATTTTGCCCTTTCTTTCTTTTTCCCAATACTTGAGGATCAAGCTTAGTGTCTCTTGCACTTAGGGTAAATCCTCTGAACTACACTACCAGCTCACCTGAACAGAATTAAGCCCAGATTTAAGGCATAAGCCTGTTCTGCTTAAACTTGAAAGAACCTGCTATTTAAACATAACTGGATACATAAACTTATAGCTTTTTTAGAACCTTTACCATGATTGGAACAGCTATATCAGATTTGTTTTTAAGTATCTGCCAAGTCTAACAGTACCCATTGAAACCCCACCACCTAATAAGGGCTTCTATTCCTATTTTAGGAGTAATTGAAGATGGTGTATCACATATACTTTGTGGTCTATACCACACCTGCCTGATTACTAGAGGAATACCACTCTTATTGGACTTAGACAAAAAACAGGTCCCTCAGGATCTGATACAGTATACAACATATGGTAGCCATAACTTATAACTAAAGGGGCACAGGATGTTTGCACTATAAGGCCCCATTGGAAATAAATCAACACCATACAACAAACTGATACATGACACCCATCAGCAAGATAAGGCTACTTATTAAGAAGGCCTGCTTATAAAAGAGGAAGAAATCCATCCCAACCAATGTGCAAACCTCTGGATAGAAACTTAATATGAACAAAAGACAATATGACATCTCCTAAAATCAATAATTCTATAAAAAGAGATCTCAAAAATATTTTTTTAAATTTAAGAATCACATAAAGAAGGATTTATTTGAGATTTAAAATGAAATCATACAAATAAAATTTGTACAAACACAAATCCACATTAAGTCATAACACAGATAGCAAAGGACAAAGTAAAAACAAAGACAACTAATGGGTGGCTATATACATTTGGACATAGTTGTGTCTTATACACTAGAAAGTCTTTTTCAAAATAATCATCTTAGATCAACAGAAGACCAAACTTCAATGTTGTCCTGAAAGATGGGTTTCTTTAGCATCTTTTATTTTGGTGCTTACCACTCCCTCCTGATGTCTTGCTGTAAGTGCACTGTTGACCTTGGCCACGACCTCTAGTACCACCTAGTCTAACAGCTATAGCACCTCTTCCTCCTTTTTGTAGTTGCTGTTGCTGTCTATATACTTCTTTGGGCTATGCAACTTTGATTTCACACTTCCCAGAACCAAATTAGTGATATCTGCTTTCTAACAATGTCTGTATTTGTGATAAAACAAAATCCTCTTCTTTCATTTGCTTTTGTATCTATGGAAGTTCAATATTTTCAGTCTCTCCAAAGGCTCCAAAATATTCTTTAATTTGTTCTTCAGAAGTATCTGAGCTCAATCTACCCACAAAAATCTTAGAGGGTTCTTTCTCTTTTAAAGCTTTGGCCCTTTTGGGGCATATCAATTTGCCACCCAGTGTGTGTTCTTTTATTTCTAAAACCTTATCAACACTAGCAGCGTCTTTGAAAAGCACAAATCCAAATCCTCTTGATCTTCCAGTGACTGGATCTGTTTTAATCATACAGTCTACAACTTCCCCAAATCAAGACACATATTCAGTCAGATCTTTCTTGCTCTTATCCCAGCTCAAGTCTCCAATAAACATTTTACCATCATCTTGCTGATTTTTTACTCTCATTGATCTTGGATTCCTCTGTGAATTCCTCTATGTTGCTATATTCTTTCATGTCCTCCATGGTGGCAAAGCTGTAAGCTGTGGGGTGCTGGCAGGCAGTCCTGGTCATGGCAACAGCAGCAGAGGTGTGTGGTTTTGGAGTTGGATTTAAAATGCCAAAGATATTTCAATACATAAAATACTGGAACAAATATTCAAAAGGAAATCCTTTGGAAAAAGATTAATGAATTCCAAGAGAATATGGTCAAATGATTAATGAATTCATGAAAATAATGCCATATATAAAATGAGAAATTCAATAAAGAGAAAATGATTTTGAAAAAAAAAATAAAATAGAAATTTTGGAAATGAAAAGATCAGTAAATCAGATAAAAATCTCAGTTGAAAGCTTCACCAATAGACTATATCAAACAGAAGAAAGAATATGAGGTTAGAAAACAAAGCTGATAAATCATTACATTCAGACCATAATAAAGAAAAAAGTAATGAGAAGCAATTATCACAATAAGATCTATGGGATGCCATTAAAGAACAAATTTAAAAATGATTGAAATACCAAGAGAGAATTACAGGCTAAAGGCACAGAAAACCTATTTGGTGAAATAATAACAAATAATTTCCCAGATTTGAGAAAGACAGACAACCAGGTACAGTAGACATTCAAAACCCCAAATAGACATGAACAGAAAAGGACTTCTCCTAAGTTCAGATAATAATATGTCTTGAAATAGTTTGAACCTATCATTCCTATTTCATAGAAAAGATGCTAAAGTTCTATAGAAAGTAAATTATGAGCCTAAATATTAAAGTGATATGAACAAGACTGGGAATATAGCTCAAGTGTAGAGCGTTTGCTTGGTATGTACATGGCTCTGGATTTGATTCCCCAGTGCTGCAAAAAAAAAAAAAAAAAAGAAAGAAAGAAAAGAAAAGAAAAAAAAAAGATAATATTACTCTGGGCTAGAGATATGGATCAGTGAGTAGAGTGATTTCCAGTCAGGCCTGAACCCCTGGGTTCAATCCCTAGCACCACCAAAACAAAACAAGAATAATTTAAATATTTTGTTTTTTTTACTTCAAGAGAATAAATCAAGTCCAAAGTATTTTTAAATTTATATATTTATATTTTAATTTAGAGATAGTATATCACTGAGTTGCTTAGTGCCTTGCCTTTGCTGAGGCTGGATTTGAACTCACCAGTCCTTCTGCCAGTTTCCCTAGCTGCTGGGATTATGAGAGTGTGAGTGTGCCAATACGCTAAATCAAAGCTATTGAATGGTACAAATGTTTAATTATTGATTACTTTTTATCCCTATATAGGAAAAATTAAGTTTTCTAAGGTTTCATTTATAATAATTGAATTTTATTTTATCAAAGTACATTTATTTATCAAAATTCCTAAACATTTTCCGAAGCACTAATTAGCATTTAGTTACTAAAACTTTTTTTTGCTTTAATTTGTGAGAATATTTTTAATATAATTTATATTTATGTAGCAGAATACGATTTGTAAAAGTGCCACAGAAATACATTATTTGGCAGTCATTCCTATTTTTGTAAACATGCTGTGTGTTTGTCTCTTGTTTAATATATAGCTTCTCTGGGATTTCTCAGATGCTGACTATTAATAGCAGTTGCTACAAAACAACAACAACAAGAACAACAAAATGAATCACCTGGTATGCATCTCTAATTAAGATCCTGATAGTTACAACTTTGAGGAACTCTCAGAGAACATCTAAATGTGAATCTCTGTTTTGACACTTCATGCAACTCTGAATTGTGTTGTGTGTGTTTTATTTTATGCTCTCAAAATGCAAAAAGCCTGGTGTTCATAGATGGTCCATTAATAGAGCATCTGTGAAGGTCCCATTATAATTTAACACATGCATATTTGTCAAACCCTATTGTTAGCCTGGAATTTTTAATTGGGAAAAGAATAAAATTTTCCTTTTAAATAACTCACGTTTAACTCTTTTCCTTACAGAAACGAAACATTTCTATGCAGTCATATTGTTGCTGACATGGAGAAATTGCTACAAATACAGGAAACTCATTAGATTATCTTGGCCAGCCATCTGTCTTAATGGAATACATTTAGCCTATTTTTCAGATACCCAGACATGATTGAATGAATAAGTGGTGAGACTAAGTACATGGGAATATGGGCCCAAACCTCCATTAACAAAAAACGTTTTGCTTTTTATCTGTTTGATAGACATAATTATACAGATATATTCAATTGAAAAGGATGTTTTCAGTTCTAAATTAGATTTCCAGACCACCCCAAATACTAAAAAGGAAATATTTGCTTATATACCATCTAACATTCAATCCTCATAATGGAAAGCCCTGGATAACAGGCAGCATGCCATTAAAAACATTTCATTTCAGCTTTTTCATGGGATTTATACTTCATTTCTTTACCATCACTTTGCTCTCATTCTGTTTAAATTTCTGTTTAAAATTCAGTTTCATATTGCAGCCCATCTACCTTAACATACCATTCTCACATTGAGCAGTGACAGTGATTGGGAAACCAGTGTCTGAAATTGGAGTCCCTGATGACTTCATGGCTATGGCATGCTTGGTTACTGGGAAAATTTTTGTGCAAAGATACAGGATGTCTGGTTGCTAGGGTAATGCCCTCCATAGGGAGGCTCTGTGCCAGAGTCTTATCAGCTTCAACTCTGCTCTCAGGCACACAGCTCCTGGGAATGAAGAAACTTCCTTGCTAAGACAACCACAATGTTTCACCAGTTCCTCTGCTCCTGAACTTGACTGCAAATTTTCAACTTTAAATAATGAACTACACAATGCTACTAACTTTGCATATTGCGACTATAGATTGTACCTTAGGAAATAGCTGCATACTGTTGCTAACTCTGTAACTTTCATTAATACAAAGAATAATGCTTGCATAGTTCCTAGTCTGATTCATGAGACATATATAATAAAGATTGCTGGTGTAATTCTTTAGACTTGCTTCTTCATCAGAGAGCCGAGCTCCACTGGATCCCAGCTTTATCTTCAAGATCTGTGTATGAGTCTTATTTCTTCTGATCTCCCATCACTCCTGATTGAGATTCTGCTCAAAGTAGCAGAATCTGCTACTTTGGCCACACTGGTCATGACACTTTATTTACTATTTCCAAACTTTCTAATCCTGGAAGACAAATCAGCTTTTATATTCTTTAAAGTTATTCCCTAAGTGAACATTACTATAGGAAGTTTCATTTTCAATTCCTATAGTTTACAGTGAGCTTAAAAATGTGTTGTAATCACGTGACATATTTTGTAAAAACTCTGTGATAAAACCATCAAACACTATTTTACCTATAGACTCATGAAAACATAGTAGTTGAGTAGATAGACAACAAATATCAGAAGAAAATAAAAGGCTTCAGCTTGTAAATGAGATTTGAGAATTACTAGAAATATTTTCTTTTTTTTTAGATGGACACAGCACAATGCCTTTATTTTTAATGTGGTGCTGAGAATCGAACCTGGGTCCCGCATGTACTAGGTGAGTGCTCTACCACTGAGCCACAATCCCAGCCCCAGAAAAATATTTTTTGTGTGATTATTTTAGCCATTTCATTCAAAAATATAATGGATCTGAATTATGAATATTTAATATTAATATTTAATTATGAATATTTAAAAATATACTGAATTTTTCCATAATTCTCATTTATGATATGTTTAATTCTGATTTCATTCAGAATTCATTCCATTTTTTATGGTTTTATTTCTGTTGAATTATTAAAAAGAGTCAATACCTCATATTAAAACATTTAATAATTACTATTTTTTTACATTTTGTGTTTCACTTATTAATTCATCTTGATGCTAGGTAAATTTACAAGTTAAATAAATGAAATGGAAATTAACTATACTGTAATTGGTGATCAAACCAGATAAAACAACAATATAACTCAGCTTTATTAAGTAACTGAATTAACTGTGGGTCAAGTTGATTAATATATTTGAATACTTAAAATCACTTAATAAAAACACTACTAAAATACTCTATATTATTTTTATTCTACTCAATAATGATTTATTTAAGAATGTGCAGTTAGTATATTTTTTATGATATCAATTTAATGCCAAGGGAAAAATAAAAAATATTCTAGTCAGTAGTCAATACATTATATGTATTTATAAACACATAAACATACCTCTTCTAACTCTTCCTTCCCTGATTTGCAATTACATAACTACATTTTCTGCTTATAGGATTCTTATAGAGCATGTTGCAAGATAATTCATTAAAAAAATTCCTTCTAAACTGTTAGTGTTTCTGATATGACTCTTAATCACAGTACCAGTTTATATAGAGTTTTACCACTTTATCAATAAAGAAGTTCAAATATTCAATGGAAATTTGTTTTTAAGTTCTGCAAACACAAATGTGAACATAGAACTAACTCCTCACTGTATATCTGTCCAGGTGGCTTTAGTTTTTATTTTTATTTCATAATGCGTAAACTAAAATGTTATAGTGAAAATTATTGATTGGCAAAGAAATCCCAAATAAAAACAAGTCAAAGTAAAATGCTAGAAGGCAAAGAATTTCTATACTACTCATTTATCAAACTGACACATAACTATCAGTAGCACTATATTATTTTAAAATAAATACCATATCTATACAGGTCCCAAAATGGTGTAATATGAAATGCAACTATTTGCCTTCAATCAAACTTGACAATTATTTTTCTTTCTTATTGTCTTCAGGTCATGGGAGTGTGATTTTAAAAGCGAAGCTTCTTTCAAAGAACATAAAGGTTAAAAAGAAAAGAAGTTATAGATCAATATCCCCTCAGAAAAAAAAATAAAAAATTTTATAACTTTGAAAACTATTATGTCTATAGACATGTAAATCAAAATGGACTACAGTCCTCTCATGTGATCCTAACACATTACTTAAGAGATTAATAATTGCAAGCCTTTTTTTTAAGGTATTTCAATGTATAACCCTAGTAACTTCATAGACATGACCCACAAAACCGTTCAGAATACCAAAAAATAGTCTACTATGTATGTGTGTATATCTTGCTTCATTTTATTTATTTCAAATTATTTTACTTATTTAGTTATACCAAGTTTTTCTAGTATCCCACAAAGCATACACACACATACATTAATTTTGTTCAATCATTTCATTTTAGTTTTAATAATTTAGGACTTACAGAAGTAATACTATTATATTTTGTTTTTAGCATTCTTTTTTTTTTCTGAAACCAGAGATTGAATCAAGGGACACTCAACCACTGAAGCACATACCCAGCCCTTGGGTATATTTTATTTAGACAGGGTCTTGCTGAGTTGCTTAGGGCCTTGCTAAACTGCTGAGGCTGGCTTTAAATTCATAGTTCTCCTGCCTCAGCCTCCCCAGCCACTGGCAATACAGGTGTGCACCACAGCAATCTGCTAGTATCATTCTTCATATTTTGACCAATGATAATCAATTAAAAACCATAAAATCTCCCTCCAATGTAAGACTGTCAGAAATTTTAAACTAGAATAAAATGTTAGTCTACGCTAAACTATTGCAGAGTTTAAAAAGTGTATTTACTGTATTTCCCTGGAAATAAGCTACCTAGCATACTTCTCAAAATCTTACTACCTTAAAACTTGGATGGGTTATTGTTTCTTGGTCCATGTTGAACAATTTTTGCTTCCCCAAAAATAAATAAATGATATTATTTGATAATATTTGATCTGATGTTTAGCATGCTGTCAAGAGTAGACAAAAATATGAGAAATGAAGTTAAATGAGGCCATTGAAATATCTGTCATTTATATTCCTTGTCAGTGTGTGTATATGTCCTTGTGTGTTTGATTTATCCAGCATATTGGTACTCTGTCATATAATACGATGCAATGTCTGAAAGTTTTTCTCATCAAATAGTTATTAAACTATTATTTGAGTAAATTGACTTTTGCTCCTTTTTAGCAAGATCCAGACTTAAATTTGCTAGTTTGAGGCCTAATCAATACTGTGCTAACTGCTCCATTAATCCTCTCCCACTGCTTTTCTCTCTCATCTTTCCAGAAAGCTGCTCACTGTTGTTACCTCACAGCAGATAATTGATTTTCTAAGGTAATAACTTTAGAAGCTTATCACTGATTTTTTCCTTTCCCTCAACTGTAGGACCCAATCAAGTTGTGAAGCAAAGCCTTCATTTCTGATTATCTAAAATAGATCATTCTGTAGTCCAACTTAATGAACAAAAAATAAAAATAAATAAATGAAAGGAAGAAGAAAAGGGCTTGGCCACCAAATTTTCATATAAGAATAATTAACAGAGCTTACAATAGTTGATTCTACAATTTGAAATAATCCAGGCATTCCTAAACAAAGAAACCTTCTGGAGAAATTTAAATATAAATTTTTTATATGTTTGGCAACATAGAATATGATAAGAATGTATGCAGTTACCAATCAAAATTTTGTCATAACAAAATTTTGTTACCTGTATCTTAGATATTCACATGAAAATTTGTGATTTAAAATTTCTGTGTACTATTTAGGACTCTATGTTTTACTATAATTCTGGCTTGGAATTTGTGTTTGCAAACTGACAAATGTTTTAATGCTTTCCACATAGGTAGAAAGAAGATGCTGTTGATTGGATTGTTTTGTAAATCCATAATTTCTATCACATTTTATAAATTAGTTATTTAAGAATTATCTGCTTAAATGAACAGATATATATATATATATATATATATATATATATGTATATATATATGTATATATATATATATGTATATATATATGTATATATATATATACATATATATATATATATATATATATATATATATATTAATTTGACACCTTTACATTGCCTATATTAAATGTTTTCTTAATGATAATTGTGGCTTAGAGATATAAAACTTCCCAGTTGTTTGACTATTATAAAATACCAATTCTGGCCAGATGAAATGGTGCATGCCTGTAATCCCAGGGAATTGGGAGGCTGAGACAGGAAGATTGCAAGTTCAAGGCCAGGCTCAGCAATTTAGGAAGGCCCTAAGCAACTTAGGGAGACCCCATCCCACAAAATAAAAAAAATAAATATATTAAAAGTGGATTTAACTCAATGGTAAAGCATCCTTGCATTCAATCCCCAGTACCATTAAAAATATATACACAATGTAATATTTTTATTAATATTTTACATTATTTCAAATAATATCACTCTAAATCTTCAGTGCTTAACTCTATACAAGACTGATTTTTGAATATTGGCTTTATTTTCTGCATCATTATTACATTTACATGTTAATTTTTAAAATACATAGATTTTAAAGGTTTTCTAACCAATCATGTTACCTTCAAATAATGATGAATATACTTAATTTATTCCAGAATGAAAACAAACAGACCAATTATGTACATTTGTAGAGTACAGATTATACCTAAAAGAAAAGGGTGTAAAAGTTCTGGATTCTAAACATAGTTCATCTAGTCAAATTTTATACTGAAGAAGCCCAGAGTTTGCACTAGGATTTACACAAGGACAAGAAAGAAAAAACATATTCAACTTGCATTTATGATGCCTGCGGGGTTGTGAATAAGCTCTTGTTTTCAAATTTAGAAAGGGGCACCAAGATCTTCTCATTCTCTTACAGGTAACTGGCTGCTGAGTCAAAGAGACAAAGGAAGGGTTTGGGCTGTAGGGTTCTGATAAACAGTCTGGGTGGGAGTGGAAGATAAAAGAAAGTCCTGATGACTAGTGATTACTGATTTTTTGTGATGTGAATCCTTTCACTATGAATGATGTCCAGCTATAAAAATGAGCTTGAAAATTTAAGATATTGCCAGCAGTTAAAACTAGTTCTTCCACACCATTAAGTAGGGACTCATACAATCACACATTGTTGATATTCTTTAAAATTTAAAAATCAATTAGTTGTTTTTATTTTATTTTAAACATTATGTTTTTAATAGTCTAATTCTCCATAGGCCTTTTGTAAATTTTATAAAGACAGACAGACAGACACACACACACACACAAACAAACAAACACAAAACAAACCAACAACAACAAAACAGGTTCCCCTGATTATTTATTTTCTGCTTTATTGATAAATTAGTGAGTGCTCTGATCTTCTTGTATACTTTCATTCTAGTCAAAGGAAAGATCAAATACATACCAGTCCTCCATCAAACTACCAGAAAAATAATAAATATGTGTTCCTTAATTTGTCTTTATTGCTTATATATGCACATTGAACAGTTTATTAGCAGTGTTTAAGTTTCCAATTTACATTTTATATAAATTACATTATTAGTGATAATTAACATATTTGCATTACATGTCTTAAAATATTAAAAATGTTGAATAATTGTTCTCATTGCCAATAATTTTCAATCGCTATGAATGATTTAACAAACAGCAAAAAATATAAATAAAGTTTGAAAATTTGTTGGTTACCTATCAGTTAATTTTAGTTCTAGCGTTTTATTTCATGTAATATGTAACTGTTCTTTTTTGTAGAGGACTCAATAATTAGCCCTTCTCAGAAATGTCAAAATACAGAGCTGTTACAGAGGTTTGTAGGTATTAGCAATTTTGGTGCAGAAACCATATAAGAAAGAAAACTCAATACATTTTCTAATGCACATATGAATCTTTCTGGCATCATAAAATATATATAAACTTGAAAGGAAGTCTGTCCAATTCAATTATGACTTTTAAAAGTGACATGACCCTTTTTTAAAATGTATTTATTTATTCTAATTTATTATACATGACAACAGAATACATTTCATTTCATAGTACAAATATAGAGCACAATTTTTTCATGTCTCTAGTTGTACACAAACTAGAGTCTCTTTTCTAAATTATGCCATGATGTTACCTGTGGTGTGTATAGATGCATAAATGAATCTTCCCTTTTGCCTTAAGTCATACGTTCAAGAAGATTTAGGAAAATAATATTAAAATTTAAAGCTTCAACAAATAAAAAATAATGGATCAAATTTTAACTTTCATGGGACTGGGTTTGTGGCTCACTGTTATTGCACTTTCCTAGCATGTGTGAGGCACTGGGTTTGATCTTTAACTCCACATAGAGATAAATAAAAATAAGGGTATTGCATCCATCTTCAACTAAGAAATATTTTTAAGAATGTACTTTTACACATTTACACTTTAAAAAGTATCATAGCAGTTAATTGATTTTAGAAGAAAAAGTAACATATTTTTAGAATGATAACAATCTTCATCTGTTTCCAACATTGAAATTATTCAGGCATCTATTTTATGACATAAATTTGATGATTAGGTTTTCTTTAAACTAAGCCATCCAATCCTTAAAAAAAGTAATAAAAAATAAATTATTCCATTTTCAATGTTGTGTATCAATTTCTCTTTATAATTCATCACCATTTATTTATAACCCTCCTTTCACCACTATTTTCTTCTTAAAATAGGGAAGCTACATTCATATTTCTAAGAACACTGTAATTTATCCTATAAGAAATAAGAACCCTATATCTTAAGTAATAAAATCAAGAATCGGTAAGTGAAATGGCATCAAATAAAAAAAACAAAAAACTTCTGAAAAGCAAATGAAATAACTGTAAGTATAAAAATAGGGAATATAGGATAGGGGAAAAAAACTTTTCAGGCTGTTCTCTGATATGATTTATATCCAAAATATGTAAAGAACTCAAAAGAATTTAACACCAATAATAAGAATAATAATAACCCAATCAGTAATGGCCAAATAAACTAAACAGACATTCAAAGGAAGAAATGCAAATAGCCAAAAAATATATGGAAAAAAGTTCAACATCCCAGTAATCAAGGAAATGCAAATCAAAACTACACTAAGATTTCATTTTACCCCATTAAGAGTATTAATCATCAATAATATACATAATAACAAATGCTGACAATAATGTGGACAGAAAAGGATAAGTAAACATTGTTAATGGGACTGCAAATTTGTACAACCACTATGGAAATCAATATGGAGATAACTTCAAAATGATAGGGTTGAAA
The DNA here is from genome assembly GCF_047511675.1 of Marmota flaviventris. Taxonomy (NCBI): domain Eukaryota; kingdom Metazoa; phylum Chordata; class Mammalia; order Rodentia; family Sciuridae; genus Marmota; species Marmota flaviventris. Next base: position 45,767,224 of record NC_092504.1, on the reverse strand, counting down.
TTACCATTGACCCAGCTATTCCAGTCCTTGGTATTTTCCACAAAGTACTTAAATTAGCATAATCTAGTAATACTAGTATTCCAATATTCACAGCAGTGCTATTCACAATAGTCAAATTATAAAATGAGCCAAATGTTCATCAATAGATGAATTTTTTTAAAAAGTTGTTTCATATATACACAATGGAATTCTAATCTGACATGAAATTATATCATTTTCTGATAAATGGATGGATCTGGAGAATGTCATGCTAAGTGGAATAAGCCACACTCAGAAAGTCAAGTGTCAAATGTTTTCTCTTGGATGCAGAAGCTAGAAAGAAATGATGCATAAAAAAGTGTATCTCAGAAAAATGGAAAGTAGAACAGTATAGGAAAGAGATCAAGAGGAGAGAGAGGAAAATTGGGAAAAGGGAGGAACTGAAGAATTAAATCCATCAAATAATTCCATGTGTATGTGCTATGCTTTAGACATGAGGTGTCCCACAAAAGCTCATGTGTGATACAATGGAATAATGTTCAGAGATGAAATAATTAGATTGTGAAAGTTGTAAACCATCTAGTGGAAATTGTAACTAAATCCACAAATATGGAGTAACTGGATGGTAACTACAGGCAGGTAGGGTGTGGCCGAAGGAAGTAGTTTATTGGGGGTCTGACTTTGGAGTTTATATTTGTTCCTGATGAATACAGATGTTGCCATGTTCTGAGCTGTTTCCCTGTAGCACATTCTTCCTCCATGATGTTCTGCCTCACCTTGGGTCCAGAGCTTTGGAGTTGGCCAACCATGAGCTGAAACATCTGAAACCATGAATCAAAATAAATTTTTCTAGTTCTTAGTTGTTCTTGCCAGATTTTCTGATCACAGTAATGAAAAGCTAATTTAAACAGCATGTTTGAATGTATCACAATGAATCCCACTATTCTATATAACTGCATTGCACCAGTTTAAAATAAATATATAATGATGATCAGCAGACTGGAGAAAGGGGGTCTTGGTGAAGGAGGAAGAAAGGAAAGAAGTTCTGGATAACAAAATGGAAAAAAAAATTGCTATGTGCAATTTTTATGTTTAATTATAATGCCCTAATAATATAATAAAATTATAAAAAGAAATGAGCACACTTTCTGTTTTACTTTTGACATTTAAAGATTTTGGAAATCAATTCACTTGCCCTTAAAACAAGGAAAAGATGGAATAACTGAAAATCAAGGACATTTTTATACCTATCAGAAAACTGTGGCTTTATGGTGATCTTATACTGCTGGACATATGCAAAGAGGCAAAACTTACAGGCATGTGGAAAGCAAGAAAAAAATAAAAAATAATTTGAAGATACAAATTAGTCATTACGATCAGATTTAAACATGCCACAGATGTTAGAATTACTAGGTAAATAATTTGAAATTAGTAAAAATTATATGTTAAAGACTCTATGTAGAAAAAAAAATGACCCATCATGTCTGAGTTGCAGAGATCTTACACATTCCTAAAAGAAAGGACTGTCTTTGTAGACGGCCTTTGAATGGTCCCTTTGAAATGAGGTTTGAGTGTTTTTATGTGTCTAAGGCTTTAAGTAAAGTTGTTCCATTTGTTAAGATAGTTCATTCGAATAACATAATACATAGTGAACCCCTATTTTTGTTCTGGAAGTCTGGAATTGAGAAGCTGATATTACTCAAACAGATACAGTATGCCTAGGTGACTAATTCCCAATTAAAATAAAAACAAAACAAAATCTCTGGACACAAATGGCCTGGGTGAGCCTCAGTTTAACAGTAGTCCAACGTGTTGTTGCACATCACCTGCAGAATTAGGAATTCACCATTTTTGCTTTCTGCCTGCATGTTTGAGTTGAACACCTTTCTTTTCTTTGCGGTGAACTAGGGCTCTTGGTACTTTCAGTTCTCAGCCCTTCAGATTCAGACAGAAATTATTCCACTAGGTTTCCTAGATCTCTAGCTTAAAGATAACAGCCTCCATAAAATTGCATGAGCCAATTCCTCATTTTAAATATACATATACATACCTGCAAGTGCACGTGCAAACAAACATGCACACATGTATTTTATTGGTCCTGCTACTGTGTTACCATAACTAGAACACAGCAATAAACAGAAGCCAAACACATAAACAGCATATCCAAATAATTTGAAAGAATATTAGAAGTTTGCATCATCCACAAACTAGAATGGCAAGAAAGAGAAATATTTGAAGAAATCTATGAGTAGGGTACAACTGAGTTCTCAAACAAATATGGAGAGTTCCAAATATAAATTTAAAATGATATATTTTAAAAAGCAATGATAGAGCATAAATGTCATCACTTTAAGAGAATTTGAGAGTGATATTCATATGATTGGACCTTAATACTTTTTATAAATGTATGAATATATGATATTATCTTCAAACTGAAAAATTCCTTTAAAAATGCTTAGAGATGTTTACATATCCTCATTCATATGAATCCTATACAAATTATTTTATAATTTGAAAACAGGAAATATAATTCATACTAAAATTAGGGGATGGTCTGACCTGGGAATGCAAAACAAAACACAAAATAAGTTGTCCAACATTAGACATGGGCTTCTTGATTGTAAGACCAATAACTTAGTTATTTCTATATCTCCATTGGTTGGTACAGATTTCACAAGAGTGATTTAAAAATTCAAATGCATTTAGGAAGACAGATAATAAAATGTTTTTAAGTGAAAAGTTTTAGATTTTTAGGAGATTATTTTCAGCTCCACTAGTCTTCAAGTCATTTATCTAATTTATAAATATGCAGATTAATTCTTGGTCTGAGTATAATGACATGTGCTGAAATTAACTCATATAATGAGAATCTGATGACACAGAAAAATGGTGACTCCTGGCCACCCACAAGTGCAGGAATCCTGGCCACCACTGGTATGCAAGACACCCGGCTGCAGCCCATGCACAAGAACTCGGGCCACCACCAATCACATTGTTAAATGGGCCCCCATTTAACAATGTGGGGATCCTTGGGTTGCTTGGGTACACACCTGTAATCCCAGCAGATCAGGAGGCTGAGGCAGGAGGATCACAAGATCAAAGCCAGCCTCAGCAAAATTGAGGGAATAAGCAACTCAGGGAGACCCTGTCTCTGAATAAAATACAATATAGGGCTGGGGATATGGCTCAGTGGTTAAGTGCTCCTGGGTTCAACCCTTGGTAACAAAAAAAAAAAAAGATATTGGTTAACTGCTTGAAATAAAAATTTCTTTGTTTCAAGTAATATTGTCCTTGTGTACATCAACTCAGAAATCAAGAATAATAACATAATCTTGGGGTTTGATAGCCTTTCTACAGTAAAAGCAAAATAATTTAAATCCAAATATTACCAACTTATGTGTCATTATATAAATCTAATAATCTTTTCTGAAATTTTGTTTTATTGCCTTGACAGATGGGAGTTCTGGATTTAACTCTAAAATTCTAAAGTATAATCAAATTTATTTTAAGAATGAATATAGTTAGAGAGAGTATGAATTAATAGTATGCATAAAATTTGGCTTGTAAGAAGCAAATTAAAGGGCAGGTATTCGTAAAGGAGAGGAAATTTGTGAATGGAGCAGAAAAGATAATGGAACTATATTTTCTCAAGATTTAGGTTATGCAGGCATGGGAAGTATAATAAGAATGTCTTTTACAACTTTTGAAAATGCTACCAAACCAGAATAAAACACAAAAACCTACAATAACTCCCCTTGTGCTATATTCTAAATCAGAGTAGTGGAAGCACTAATAATACAAGCTAAATCTGTATAGCTCAAAATCCATCAGAATAATTTAGAGTTAAGCTTCAAATACAACAATACATATGAAAGTATGTGAATGTGTGTGGTAGTATCATTTATAAATGTGTGCATGTCTAAACGTGTGCTGAACTTCCAAAATAATATAAACTCCTGTAAATTAAGATCAAATATATATTCATAGTTTTTTTTTTAATTTTTTACTTGACACATTAAATATCTTATATTGTTAAAATGATTTTAAATCTCTAATTTTCCAAACTAACTTTATAGTTCATCATATAAATGTATACTAGCATATTTAACCATTCCTTAGTTCAGAATATTTATTTCATTTCCTTGTACCTTTTTATAACTATGCAACAAACATCATTGTATATAATAACAAATATGTACTTGGTATATAATGTCATAATGTAAATTTCATTCTGAATTATATAGAAAAAATGTTAACTTGTTGAAAGGAACTCAATAGGAATCTGCATTTTGAAGAGAGATTATATGTGCAAAACTATACATAATAAAAGTCCAGAATAAACAATTTGATATTAAATATTCAAATATTGTTCTTCATTTCACTTAAGTATTTTTATTATCCAGTCTTGAATACAAATGACAAGTTAAAATTATAATATTTTATATGTATATATAATAGCCTCTGTTTGTCTAGAGAATCCTGACATTCTTCATTTTTTTATTATTCAATAAATTCTCCAAATTTTGAAGCCAGAATAATTTAAAAGAATAGTTTTGATCATATGACAATCTGGTGAAAACTCTTACAGAGCTTTTCAATGCACTTAGGCAAAATATAATCACTACCATCGCATACAAGGCCAGAGCAATGAGGGTATTTTCTTCTAGGAAAGTTTCTTTTCTCCTTGTCAGGTGCTCTTTCCTTTTTACCTCACCACCCACTCTACCAAAATGGTATCTCCCATTAATATGGAACTATCTGAGATCAATCCAAGATGGTGGGTTAGAAGGAGGCTTCATTCTGTATCACTCCAGGACCTGGGATTCAAGCAAGAATACTCCTTCTGTGCTAGTAATTAGAGGACCCCCAATGGCTTTTCCCAGCAAGAATCACGGCGGCCAGATCACGCAGGTTTCGAGGCCTCAGCATTAGTGAAAGACTCTCTACCACTCATCCATACAAGTCTGAAAGACCAGCATGAACGAACACACGTGCAGGACTCCTGGCCACCCACAAGTGCAGGAATCCTGGCCACCACTGGTATGAAAGACACCCAGCTGCAGCCCATGCACAAGAACTCAGGCCACCACCAATCACATTGTTAAATGGGCCCCCATTTAACAATGTGGGGATCCTTGGGTTGCTTTCATCTTGGGGCATTACAACCACTACCACAGTCCCCTACGTAGTACCCTGAACATGGAGACACTGCACTGGGTTCACTGACAGCGGCCAGCCACAATACAGCACACCACAGAGTTGCATCTCTGAACACATCACCCTATGCCACCATCCGACACCCCATGGCTGAAAGCAGTCACCTTTATCTTGGGACATCTTCTTCACCATCTTTAGTTGGGGAAACTCCTAGCTTGGAACATCAGCTGAGACTTAAAAACAATATCAAGGTACCAAAAATCCCCAACTTCCCCCCCTTCCTGGAAGCTGCTAGCTGAGCACATTGCCAGTGGCTACACTGCCCATCCTTAGCTTGAAAAATTGGGTGGCCTTGCCAGGTCTTGAACTGCCCAATATTGCACAGCCCCTACAGCACAGCACAGAAGACCTCTGGAGAGAAAGGTTCCTGATTGAGAAGTAGAAAGGGAGGTGGGGAGTCAGATACAATTTAGAGACTAAATTAGAGACCAGAAATTGTGAGTCTACAGGCTATATGAGGAGATAAGACCAGGTGCCCACCTCACATGAGTGGGCCCCAAAGGAGATCCTTGTAGTCTTCCATCAGGGACAGGCAAGTACTATACACCACCTCCAGGAGCAACACCCCCAAGACCAACCCTCCCACCCTAATAACCTTCACCATCCTGAGGGTGGAGATACCAGCAAACAATGAACAGCCCCACCTCTTGAAAGAGAAGAGAAGCTGGAGAGATATGATCTCCAACAAAAACAATCCTTATATTGTCGAGATTTTTTTCTCTCTCTCTGGTCTCCTAGCTTCACATCCCCAACATTTGTGAAACCAAGTGCCTTTCATGAATTAAGGCTACTGAGGACTGGGATGTTTGAATAGTATATTATAGTGGCATTGTATATTCTTTTATCTCCTATTTTTACATTTTTACTTGTCTTAATATTTATGTTTGTTTCTTCTTGTACTCTACAGCCTTCCCACTTACTTGTCATGCCAAAATGACTTTCTTTCTCATCTCCTGCTACTAACCAACTTATTTAGATTCATTTTCTAAGATGTAATAACTTTATATCCTCACCTCATCTCCCTCAACATCTCATTCTAGACTTCATCTCTGGATTTTTTTTCACCATCAGAAACTGCAGGCCCTTTTGCAAAGCTACTGTTTATACTGTAGATAATAATTGAACTTACCATTTCTGCATATTGTGACAAAACCATAAATGTCTTACTAGTAGCTCTTTGGTTTAAGTTTGTGAAGTGTTTAAATTGGGATCTGTACAAATTGTTCTCCTCCTTAAAGAAGAGGCATTGGAAACCTGCAGGAACACCAGAAGCCTATAGAGTAAAAACTGTAATGTCTCAGATCACCAGTACTAGAAGGTAAGACACATGAACAACATGAAAAAACAAGAGATTAAAGTGCCCCAACAAACCAAGATATTACATTATTAGAATCCATGGCCAGCAAACAGAATTAATGAGAAGGAGTTCAGGATGTGCATAATTAAAATGTTCTGTGAATTAAAGAATGATATAAGAGAGCAAATACAGGCAGCAAAAGATCATTTTGATAAAGAGCTACATAGCAAATACAGGAAGCAAAAGATTACTTAATAAGGAGATAAAGTTTCTGGAAAAAAACAAAACAGAAATCCTTGAAATGGAAGAACAATAATCAGAATTAAAAGCTCAATAGACAGCAGCACCAACAGATTAAATCACTTGGAAGATAGGACCACAGACAATGAAGACAAAATATATAATCTTGAAAAGACTGTTGACCACACAGCGAAGATGGTACAAAACCATGAGCAAAACATTCAAGAATTATGAGATAACATAAAAGACCAAATTTAAGAATTATTGGGATAGAGGAAGAAATTAACAATCTGTTCGATGAAATAATATTTGAAAATTTTCCAAAAATGAAGAATGAGTTGGAAAATCAAATATAAGAGGCTTACAGGACATCATACATAAAAAATTCTAGAAATAGTAAAAGAATTCAACAAAGTGGCAGGATATAAAATCAATGCCCATATATCAAAGGCACTTTGATTTATGTACATCAGTGACAAATCATCAGAAAGGGAAACTGGGAAAACTACCCCACTTATAAGTCTCAAGAAAAAAATACTTGAAATCAACTTAACGAAAAAGGTGAAAGACCTCCACAATCAAAATTATAGAATGTTAAAGAAAGAAATTAAAGAAGACCTTGGAAGATGGAAAGATCCCTCTTGTTTCTGGATATGCAGAGTTAATATTTTCAAAATGACCATACTACCAAAACCCTGTACAGATTTAATGCAGTTCCAATTAAAATTCCAATGACATTCCTCATAGAAATAGAAAAAGCCGCTATGAAATTCATCTGGAAAAATAAAGAGACCCAGAATATTCAAAGCAATCTTCAGCAAGTAGAGTGAAGCAGGTGGCATCACTATACCAGACCTTAAACTATACTACTGAGCAATAGTATCAAAAACTGCATGGTATTGGCACCCAAATAGACTTGTAGGCCAATGGTACAGAATAGAAGACACAGAGAAAAATCCATATTATTACAGTTATCTCATACTAGGCAAAGGTACCAAAAACATACATTGAAGAAAGGATAGCCTCTTCAACAAATGGTCGTGGGAAAACTGGAAATCCATATGCAACAAAATGAAATTAAACCCCTATCTCTCACCAGGAAAAAAACTCAACTCAAAGTGGATCAAGGATCTAGGAATTAAACCAGAGACACTGTGCCTAATAAAAGAAAAAGTAGGCCCTAGTCTCCATCATGTGGGATTAGGTCCCAACTTCCTTAATAAGACTCCTATGGCACAAGAATTAAAATCAAGAATCAATAAATGGGATGCTTCTTCTCAGCAAAAGAAACAATCTGTGAGGTGAAAAGAGAGCTTACTTGTTGGGAACAAATCTTTACTCCTCAAACATCAGATAGAGCACTAATCACTATAGGGTATATAAAGAACTCAAAAAACTAAACAACAAAAAACAAATAACCCAATCAATAAATGGGCCGAGGAACTTAACAGACACTTCTTAGAAGATAATATGCCATCAATCAACAAATACATGAAAAAATGTTCAACATCTCTAGCAATTTGAGAAATCAAATAAAAACTACTCTAAGATTTAACTTCACTCTAGTTAGAATGGCAGATATTAAGAATACAAACACAATAAGTATTGGCAAGAATGTGGGGAGAAAGTCACATGTCACACTCATAAATTGCTGGTGGGACTTCAAATTGGTGCAACCAATATGGAAAGCAGTATGGAGACTCTTTGGAAAACTTAGAATGTAACTACCATTTGACCTAGTTATGCTACTCCTCAGTTTATACCCAAAGGACTTTAAAACAGCATATTATAGTAGTACAGCCACATCAATATTTATAGAAGCATAATTCACAATAGCTAAATTGTGGAATCAACCTAGATGCCCTTCAGTAGATGAAGTGGATAAGGAAACTGTGGTATTTTTATACAATGGAATATTATTTCGCACTAAAAGAGAACAAAATCATGGCATTTGCAGGTAAATGGATGGAGTTGGAGAATATCATGATTAGTGAAATCAGCCAATCCCAAAAAAACAAATGTTGAATGTTTTCTCTTATGTGAGAATGCTGATCCATAATGGGGCTGGGGTGGGGGATATGGGAGGAATTCAGGCCTTTAGATAGGGCAAAGTTGAGGAAAGGGATGGGAGTGGGCATGGGGGGTAGGGAAGATGATGGAATGAGATGGACATCATTGTCCTAACTATATGTATGCAGACAAGAATGGTGTGAATTTGCAGTGTGTACAACCAGTGATATGAAAAATTGTGCTCTATATGTGTATTATGAATCGAAATGCATGCTGCTGTCATATATAACAAATTAGAATAAATAAATAAATTTTAAAAAACAATCAAATGACTACACTCAAGAAATAAAAGATGGAACTATCCATTATGTTGTAAGATATTCAATTTCTAGTTCTCTCATTATTTGTTTATATTACATTTTTCCACATTTAAATTATTTTGATAGTATTGACCACTTTAATCTTCATATGGGTAAATCATAAACAGCTTATAGAGTGTAACTCACATGTCAGTTCAATTTTTTTTGTGAAGAAAATGTTGCTCCTACACATCTGGAATAAAACACTTTTCTATTAAGGCATAATTGTGTCTCTATATTCTATCATCAGATTGATCTCATAATGTTGAAATTTCAGTGCATAGCATACAAACCCTGAACAGTGTAAATTCTGCTGATATTACTGAACTCCACAATAACTTTACAGATGTCATTGTAGAAATCCTATCTACAACTATTCATTATTTTCCCCCATGTTATAACACTGTTTGGCACCATTATGATTTTAAAAACATTTATTTAATGAACCAATGAAGCAATAGGGAGGGAATATTTGAGTTCTTCAATTTGGAAATTTATAAGAGTAAATTGTGGCAAATTCTAAATAGGTATCATGAAAAATATTCATTTTGTCATATAATTCATATGGACATAAAATATAAGAATTGAAATTTGGACATAAATGATTTTTATTCTCTGCTTTTGGGAAAATAATAAAAAATCCTTAGTTATTTCTTGTAATAAAACTGATTCTATGGTTTTCAGCTTACATATTTTTTTCCTGCTTTTATTATCCATATGCTACATCAACATTTTGTTGATGTCACCACATGCATATGGATTTCTTGTGTCTGAGCTCTACCAGATTGTGATGTGAGATCAGCATGGACATTAAGCTGAACAGAAATATTAAGAATGTGCCTTTTGCTATTTAAAGGGTGATCATCTTATATTTAAAGTAAATATATTACTCTATATTATTTTGGAAAAAATATAATTTTTCTATATCTTTTCTGAAGATGGTTTTCAAACAAAATGCAGAAGAATTATAAATTATTGGAATTACTTCCAGATCAATCCACTGATTCTCTTTCCCTGTGTCTGTCTTCAATTTACTGTAGAATTTTTAATGCAGGGACTGTAGAAAATTTCTAAGGTGTATGGAATAATAATAGGATCCAAGCATACCTAGGATATTAGTTCTAAGTCAGCTCACTCTTATCTCAATCCATAATTATGTCATTTCACTTGTTCATAACTGATTTATTTATTCAGTTGGAGTGAAGCTCCTTGTCACACTTAAATACTTTACTGGGTATTACTTCCCTTAATATACAAAATAAGAAATAAATGACATAATATGTCAATACATCTTGACCCTTACTTCTTCCATCAATGCTCCAAACAAGACCAGAATAATCTTTTAAAATTAGCTTGCTCCATTAGTTTTAGAGAAATTTAAATATTTAAAATATTGAATAATATCCTCAATGATCTGATGTCTATAAACCTCTCCATTATGATCAGTTACTGCTCTGCTCAGTGTGTTCTGTGAACATTACCTTCTTTTCTTTGCAGGCTAAGACATTCCTCTTCTTGACCATTACTCATGCTACTTTAATTACACAGAATGATATTCTTCAATTCTTTGACATGCTGGCCACTTTTTATCTTCATTCCCCTTTATTTTTAGTAAAAATTTCCCTCTTAAAAAAGCAATACCAAGGGCTTGGGTTGTGGTTCAGTGGTAGAGTGATTGCATGGCATTTAATTACTGGCAACATTAAAGAAAAGCAAAAACTTTTTTTTTACACAATACCTTTATTTTGTTTATTTATTTATTTTTATGTGGTGTTGAGGATTGAACCCAGGTAGAGTGAGTGCTCTACAGCTGAACCACAACCCAGCCCAAGAACTGTTGTTTTTTTTTTAATTGTCCCATTATTTTTATTTTTTTATTTTTTTTAGTTGTAGATGGACACAATATTTCCATTTTATTTATTTATTTTCAGGTGGTGGTAAGAATCAAACTGAGTGCCTCACATATACTAGGCGAATGGTATACCACTGAGCTATGTATGTAGCCCCACCAATACCATTCTTGACCACCCAAACAAGAAATTTCCATCTCAACTCAACTTATTATTTATTTCATTTTCCCATGATTTTTCTTCTTTGTACTCATCTATACCTCTAATTATTTAGCTTCTTGATTGGTTATGTCCTTATGGTGTGCCTGCCCCTGAAATATGTCAAGTTCTATATTTGTCTGTATGTATCTCTAGAGACTAGAATAGAGGTAAATAAATTAGTAAATAAATAATTAGAAAACTAATAGTACAAGTTATTCATATGTAACATTGCTATTCACAGGCAGTCTCACTAGAAATGTCTTTTGCCTGGACTTCCGATGAGACACTTCCAATTTAAGACAAACTTCTGTTCCACTCTAGGTCATGAAGACAAACATGCTGGCTTCTAGCGCCATGTTACTAACTAAACACACTGAACTTGGGGACCCCGATCTGTAATTGGGAATGACTTTCTCATGCCAAGCATGGGGTCTGGGGGTGCTGCAACTCCATCCTCACAGACATCAAGAAGATAGGCATATTGGCCACTCAAGCCTGTCAAAGTAATGCAGGACACTTAAATCTACAATGTTATGTTTCCTACCTTTTTACTCATTTTCCTGTGTTTTTTTTTTTCTTTTTTTTATTCTCCCCTGCTTTCTCTTCTTCAAAAGTTTGGCTCAGTTTCAGTATTTCAGAGATAAAAACTTTAGTTAAGTTTGTTCGACCTTACTTCAAAGCTGGTTTTGAATACAACCTACTTTCCTACCAACTTGACTCCATATGTTTCTGGATTAGAGATCATAGAACCTAGCCTCTTTCCTACTGGATTATCTTACAACCATCAGGGTGCAAGGTCTCCATACTTATTCCAATAAATTTTAGGTACCTAAACTTTCCAAGCTTCATTTACTCATTTATATTTGTTCAAACCCCTACCTGTCTTCAAACGTGTTCATATATCATAAAGAACCATACTGAAGACATTTGCATAACCAGAGTTCTCTGTGTAGGTTTTAATCTTTTCTGTTTTCTTTAGTACAGTCTTAACCTTACAGTACATTGAATAATTACTCTCTTATTCCACAGAAAGATTTTGTACATTATCCCTGAAAAATCAGCTGAAAAATAGATGTTGAAAATGAGGATTTCTACTTTCTAACATCTTTCCCTGTAAGAAAACCCAAATCCCAAATATCAGCTCATGGAGATATCTATTCTTCTAGTGATATCTGTTCTGCTTGGTGACAGCAAGCCTCAGAGTGTCCCATTTATCACTTCTTTATCACAAACCTTCTTAGCATTGGATCTTTTCCTCTTGCACTGTGACAAAATAGATGTTGCTAGAATCTATGGGAAATTAGGCCAGTAAATCAGGAAACACTGATCTGTTTTAAACAAAGATTGCGTTTTTAATTCTTTCATTCCTCAGGCCAAAATGTGTAAATCTTGATTGAAGAAAAACTTATTTTTTCACTTTTGATACTATTATATCTCCTAGATTTTGTCTGTTTGTTTATTTAATGTGCCATTGAAGGGACTGCTCAGTAAGTGCAAAAAGGAGAAAATTCTATTAGGGAGTTGGAGAGGAAGATGAAGAGGGAGGACAGAGAGATTATAAGGAAGTATCCGATAAATAGAGTGGGTATGAAGTTCAAATATCTGTACTTGGCTCTCTGGATATCCAAGAGACCAAATGGTAGAGTTTCAGTCCCAGTGAAGCCTGTGAAGTGAGAGAGTTGATGGTACATGTTCTTGCCCAGTTACAGAGCAAGGTCAGTGTCCCTACTCATAGACACATAGACAGGGAGGATATGTTATTCCTTACTAAGCCCTTTTCTTTGATTAAGACTTTCTGTGGACTGGATATAACTCATACACATTAAATAGGTTAATCTGCTTTACTCAAAATTGACAAAACAAATATTAATTTCATAATCCCATAACACACCTGAATAATGATTAATTAATAGCTGGAAAACCTATGCCCTTTTACCCTTTGTGGACATTGAGATATTACCCTTCATTAACATTTTGAATTACCTTTTGATATGTGTCTCCTGCAGGACCCAAATTAACACATTGATGAACGTATTGCTATATTGCTAACTAACAATTCATTATGCTATAAATTCATTCAATAATATAATTTAGGAGAATATCTGTTAAAAATAAGTAACTTTAAGCCTAAATTTATTTTAAAGTATGTTCAATTACTGTAATATGATCAAAAAAGCAGCTGTCAATTCCATTGTCTACAAAATTCCTGGCATGTTATATTATGACATTACAGACACATTATTTTATTGCATGAATATATAATGGAGGAAAATATTAACTTTTAAAAGGATGATAAAATCTAAATGTATTTTCCCATGTAATTTCACAGATATGTGCATACCACCAATGGATTTTCAAAAACCTTAGGAAAAAAAAAGTCTTTGCTAAGCCAGTGACCTAGAATAATGGTGAGATGTATTGGTCAGTCCTATGCCAAGCTTATATTACCCAATTTTTTATACAAATATGTTTCCATACAGAAATACTGAAAAATAATTGGTTTGATAGTATATATTTTCCCTCTTCATAACAACTTATTCTGTTTTGTGTATGTGTGAGGGGGGAGGGAAACAGGAACATTCACTTAAAACCATGTATAATTGTATTATAAATAATATTGAACTCAAATTTATTAATATAATTTTCTTTAATAAAAATTTATAAGTGTAAATATATTGAATGCAATACTAATATTTCTCTCACTCAAATATTTTAAATTCGACCCTGCATATATGTATACAAGTATTTGCTCACAGTATCTTTTTTGTTATCTCCTTAGAGTCACAGTTGATAGTTTTTGTTGTCACTTTTGAGATACGAACCTGAAGACTGGTATATACTCAGAAATTTTTAGAGAACATTCACAACTACAGGTGTTTCTTTCAAAAAATCATGAAAAAAATAAATCAGCTGCATTTTATTTTTGTAAAAAGATGAATAATTAAGGTCTGTAATTTCTAATTTCTGTTATTTTTATATTTGGTTAAATGCAACTTGAGTAATGATTGACATGATACTTCACAATGACAAATCTAGGCATTAAGATAAGAAAACAAAATTAGGCTGCAATAGGCTCTTATTATTCACATCCATTTCTGGGAATTTAGTATCTATGGTTTCATTTTCATCATTCACATATAATGTATTAAATTTGAAGTACATCTCTCTACATTAGTAGCATCATATTTTATTTCTGTGCCATTATATTTATTTGGGTGCCTTATATTTACTTGACACCGTAAAATCAAATACATTTTCTCTCCATTTCTGTTTAGCCACTCAAAAATTTACAGTATGTACTCATTTACCTATAGGAAAAGGCTTATGTTGAAATCATCAGCCTTATGAATAATTACCTTCGACTAGAGAATCTTCTTTTTATCTTAATGCATCTTCTTCTATTATCGAAACCAAGTCCATTATTTTAAGCTTTAGTCCTTGGACTTCGTTAGAACCCTTTAACCAATCTTTCTCCTGTCTTCTTTCACTACTCCAATATACTCATGTTTTAATGATTTCCTTTCCAGAACTCTCCACTATGTTGCAGAGATCATTAAACTCTGCTTTTTGATGTTCCATCGGGTATTACTGAATTGGCTCTGTTTATTAGACACAAACATGCTACTTGTAGATTGTGTAAAAATCACATTACTTGATATTGTTAAGTTCACACTATTCTTTTCTTAACTGATAAACTGATGACTTATTTTCAGCAAATAAATGGGATGAGTAATGCTTTTAAGCAACATAACTGTGTGATCAAAACAAAGTTTTTTTCATGGCTACACTAAAGTCCAAAACTGGTAAAAATAATATTGCACTTAATTTATGAATATAATTTTATAGTATTTAAAAAATAATTAGGCATTTTACATACTATTTCAGCAATTATTATTTTATTTATTATTATCTAGGTGATATAGAGATCAAATTTTTCCTGTGTTTATCTTTTAGATAAAATATTTTTGCCTTAGACTATTCTGGAACATTTGGGCCTTAAGTCTTTGAATAAAATCATTTGAGTTACATTTATAAGGACAATAAATCTCTTGGAAGAAAGGCAAAAAAAGGACTGAATATCCTATGTTGTATTTAACTGGAATAAGAAGAAACAACAACAATGACAGAAAACCCAGACAGTACTCTAAGTGGTCCACTTTAATCTATTAAATATGCAGATGGTATGTTTCACTTCATTTCCACCTAATATAATAAACAGAAAAATTTCAGTCTATAATCTTCGCAAAGAATATTGGAAAGTAATCACTTCTGCTTATATGGAAATTTTCCATATTATTGACATTGAACTTTACAGTTGTTTCCTGGTGAAAATACCTCCTGTTAACACAGGCAGATTCCATCTCAAAGGGGAAACAGACGTGACTCAAGCCTTTCCTGATGTAGCAGTCACTCAAAAAATCTTATTGAAAAGAAGTAAACTTCCTAGAATCACAAACTTATACTGAATTTTGGTACTTCAGAAAGAAAATGTAGCTAAACATTTTTGATATACAGGTAGTCAAGTTTGCATTTAGAACTTTAGGAAATTAGATGTCAAGATTTCTTATAAGTATGATAAAAAATGGCTAATAAAATGGTTTATTTTTTAACTCTGATGGACAAGGAACATGGAATGCTATGATTCTCTCACAAGAATGAACAGATAGCAGGAAAATCCCATAATATAGAAAGAGTAAAATATGGAACTGCAAAAAATATTTAACTATTAAAAATATAAATGAAACAACCTCATGGTGAAAAGTATAAGAAATCATCCATCTTTTCATCTTGCTATATATCCAAAAATATTGGGTTTTTCTTTTTCCTCTGCACAACCCCCCAACACACACACACATACAATTGTAATGTTTATTGTATTCACTGGACACTTTTAATTAAAGTATTATTACTTCAGCTTGTAAAAACAGATATTCATATAGCTGTACACTAAATCATAAAGAGTCGACATAATTTAAATGGAATTATAAATATTGTTTTCCTGTAACATACTGGTGTTCTTCTGAATCACATTTCATTGCAGCTTACTCAAGAAAACTGTAGTGTGTGTGTGTGTGTGTGTGTGTGTGAGAGAGAGAGAGAGAGAGAGAGAGAGAGAGAGAGAGAGAGAGAGAGAGAATTCAACCAAGGGATGTTTTATGTCTGAGTTTCATCCCGAGCTCTTTTTATCTTTTATTTTGAGACAGGGAATTGCTATATTATTGAGACTGGCCTTCTACTTGTGATCCCCCTGGCTCAGTCTCCCAAGTAGCTAAGATTATAAGATAATAGTTGTGCACCACTGTGCCTGCCTGGAAACTGTTTATTATATGCATGTGTGTTCATATTTCTACCACATTATAAAACAAATACAAAAATTTTAGGATTATAAAGTCCAACCATAGTGCTTTAACTAATGACTACTTTTGCTTTTGCCATTGTGATATGTATGATACACAGAATAATACTAGGTATATGACAAAGTATGTGTGGGATTTTACATACTAAGTAAAATGGGATTTAAATTAATCATCAATATAAAAATTCCTTGAATAGCAACCTTGATTTGAATAGGGTCAGGTTAATTAAGTGGAGAAAAAAATTACTCCAGTGGTTAAGAACAGCAGAAGAATAGTTTGTTCTTGTGAAGTCTTTTGTTTCAGAGATACAGTTAACAGTCACTCATTAAATGGCTTTCTGTAATAAATGGCACCATTACATTGAGATGTTCAGCATTTGACTGTAAATAGTTATAATTGCATTCAGAGAAATTCATGAACAAGAAGGTTTATGCAAATTTCAATAGTCCTGTTTCTAACAGCAATAAAAATTTCATTGTTCATTAGCAAAGATTACCTTAATTAGTGGTCAAATTATCCTATTTTAATTCACTAGGTGAATTCAAGATACATAATAATATGGTTAATAATCAAAGTCCCTGTAATCCAGAAATGAGAAAAAATATCAATTATCAGAAGAAAAAGATATTTATTATTTAGAAACAAGTTCAGTAGGTATAATAAAGTCTGAAAAATTCTTCAAATGCAAAATAATATCTTCATCTTGGCCCCAAAGGAAAAAAAAAGACTTATTTGCCCCTCAGTGTATAGTTAAGGATGGTAAGAAATAAATTTTATGTCTTTGTTATTTTACCATATTGCTTCATGACTTTCATTCTATCTTTACTTCTTTTAACCCTAGAAAACTTTATTCATATGATTTCTTCGAGGTTTCAGTTTCCTCTTCTATAAATAAGGAGATTCATACTAAGTATCTTGTAAGAATCTTGATTGAATTCTATTGTTTCGTAGGCCTATAGAAAAGCTTAAATGAAAATTGATGAAGACAACCAGTAGATCCACTGCTTATGCTTAAAAGAACTGTGTTTCAAATACATTGAATCCAAATTAACAAAGATTTCAAAACATATCTGCAGTTATTTACAGATGCATAGTCTAAATATCTGATTTGAAGGGCAAACTTAAGAAGACATCAGGAAACCAGATACAATTCCCTACTTCCTATGGGCAGGGTCCTTGTGGACTCCACTGGCTTCATCTGTAATGGAATTGTGGTTCCTGTTTATATACTTTACTTGGGAGTTGGGCTGCTGTCCCTTTCCATCTGCTCAGTGGGTCATATATATATCACATTTGGGTAGCATATTCAGTTAAGTATTCAGCTTAATAGAAGAGAATGACTTGCTGATTTGAAGATTTTTTAGAAAAAGCATGTGAGTAAAAATGCTGTATAGCTTTGACATAGCCTATGATGTGAGGGCATGCATAATTGACCCCCCTCTTATCTTTCTAGAAACATAAAATTGCTAATCCCAAGTCTTTTAACACACCTGCACTGAATAGCCAGTAGTTCTCCAGATTTTTCAAGTTTTTTTTTTTTTCCATTTCAGAACCCCATTCATTCTGAGATGCTACATCTTTTTTCCAAACCTGCTTGTTTCATCGGGATAATTCATCCTAGACTTCTGTGGGAGTGCACCTTGCTTAGAAAAATCTTCTTTGATATTTTATTCCAATCAAATAACCCATCATCATTTCCCATAATGAGCACTATTGTTTAGTCTTTAATTATATGATTGGCTGAAATAAAAACTGTACCTGTTCTTATTAATCTATTATTCACTGTCTGTTCCTGTTTGTGAAAAAAGTGTAAGAATAAAGAAATGTGACTACTATACTCTTTCTTAATTAATCCCTGGTGCCAATAAATAACTTTACTTTCTAGAAAGTCCAGGAATGAGACTTGTACATGTGAGAAATCTCTAACTTTAAATAAGTTTCACCCTTTGTTAGACTACATACATGCTTATAGTTTTCCTGGACTGGTTGAGATGGCCCAGAGAAAGGGTCTTTCCTCAATTTCATCTGCTTGTATGGTATTATGGTTTGGATCTTTAATGTGCCCCAAAGTCTCATGTGTTTCCCTCTGGGGCTTTTAGAAAGTTATTATGTCATGAGGACTCCAAACTTATCAGCAGATTAATCCACTGATGACTGTCTGGACTGCTGGGAGGTGGAACCTCCTTGGAAGAATTAGGGTACTGTTGACAATGACTTGTAAGAATCTGTCTTCTCCTTGGCCCCTTTCTCTCCTCTTTTTCCCCCTCTCTCTTTTTATTTCTTATTTCTGACTACCATGAATTGAGAAGTTTTTCTCTCCCAGGGTCTTCTACCATGATGTTTCTGCCTTGAAGCCAGACAATTAAGGACTGAACCTCTGAAACTAGTAGCCAAAATAAATCTTTCCTCCTCCAAGCTATTCTTGTCATGTGTGTCACGGCAATGAAAAGTAAGAGATGGACTTTTGATAATAACTTATTTTAATCAATCCTAGCTAGTCTATGCAGTTGGAGACCTGTCAGGATGAACAGAGAGGAGGACACATCTGTCATCTGGACATTTCTAAGGTTTTGCTTAATAAACTTCTTTTCCCATTTGAGATCTACTCATCTACTAGGTATAACTTTCAAAAAGTGATTTTTAACTTTTTATTTCTGATGAGACTTTGCATGATGACTGAAACATTTTCAGAGCACTTTTCACAATTGATTCAGCTTCTCTAGTATTAGATGTTTGTCTTTGCCAGATCTAAATTTCACATTTACCTGTAATATTTATGTGTACTATCCTGAGGTCTAGGCATTCTTTATCACAGTCACTTACTGTATATTCAGTGGATTCATAAATTAATGCAACAAATAACTAGTACTTTAGATGAAGCCAGACTCATGGGCTACATTTTGGCATAGAGTAAAGAATGGGCATAGTCTCAGTACACCAGAGGCAGGAATGAAGGACATGCAAAAAATAAGTTACATAAAAAATTAAGTTTAAATAAGTAGAGGGGAACTCAAAGTGGAATGCATGCATAGCCTGTGAATCAACATATAAATTAGGGTTTTCAGGTTTATAGGAAATTAATGCAAAATAGAGATAAAAACCCTGACAAAAGTAAAAATTAACCAGCTTCAATCAAAAAATGAAAGTGTCACCATAAAGTAAAAGTTATGAATGAATCACTGAAAGTTCGAAATAAATCACAAAAATGTGATGGAGTATCATGGAAGGATTTTGCAGAGAAAACAGCATAAACAGCTTTCTATATTAGAAACATTGCATAAGAAGTAACACTGAGGGGAGATCTGTATTGGAGTGGGGAAAAAAACTTCACACACAAGGACAATGAGTTGCAAGAATACAGGCAAAAATGTCAAGGTGATAGAATAGCATGTGAAGAGAAGAAGAGGATACATATGCAGAAGAATAAATGACATTTAATTAGGAAATTTGGTGATCAAACTACTGTGCATGGCAAATGGAGGGACAATGAGAACTGAGCAAGTCTCCATTTTCTCTTAGGAAAATGGTGAATGGTAACAATACCAGTGATGAAATAAGAAAAAAAGAAGATAGGAAAGTGTTATTTCAGATTTTCAAAAAAATATGTTTAAAGATGTTCTTTGAACCCAAGGTGGTATGGAATAATCAGGTAGATAGATTGGATAGACAGTGAGACTTGTGTTCTGGACGAGTGTTAGACCCATAAATCTATGCTCTAAAGTATAAATATCAATTTGAAAGTATTGACTTCTATGGATGAGACATAAACACTACAAAATCTCATTCAGGGAAAACTTCCAAATGACTTTTGAAAATATTCATGAAAACCAAATGATCAGAAAACGACTTGTTATTGGCCTCACATAAGAAGAGAAACAAATACCTATGGGCATTGACATGTTCTACAGTATAGTAGGACCAAGACAGAAGTTCTAAAAATTGTTTTGAAAAGCTAAATTCTAACAAGGAGTACTTAACTCAGACATAAAATTGAGTAACATAAAATCTTTCCCCTTATCTAAAATGTCAAGCACAAATTGCATTTTTATATAGAAAAGCTTTGCTCAACATTACAAAGTAATATATTTCTGCCTTGAACCTCCAAGGTTCTAAATTTAGTCTCTACTTAAAAAAAAGATAGAAGTTTGTATATTTATTTTATATTTACCAAATTATATAACAACATCATTGAGACGTGTTTCTTCTGTGTATTTAATATTATCAAATATAGATATCATAGTCTTTTACAAATGTTTATATGTTTTCTTTTATAATTTTATTGTTATCAGAAATATGAAAGCAAAAAGCAATTGCTTAATAACTTGTTTTGCTAAAATGAAACTGGACTATGTATATATGTATGTGTATGTGTGTGTGTGTATGTATGTGTGTGTGTGTGTGTATGCAGAGAGAGAGGGAGAGGGGTTCACTTTTGGTAATATCTGTAATACGTTATTTACTAATTATCTTTTTAGTAAAAGTGCATTAGAAATATGCTGTTCAATTTAGACTTCTCCAATTGTATCATGCCTTAAGGGAAATAGTCCCTATATAGAAAATGTGTAGTTTTGAGATAGGGTAAAAGTCAAGTGTGCAGAACATTTTTAATTTCTTCATGGAGATCTAAGGCCAGTCTCAAATTTGTTTCACACCCAGATTCACGTGGAAGAAACAGTGTAATTGGAAACTCAGTAATGTCTAGAACCATGTTATAAATTGTTTTGGTCTCACTGTTCCTACAGTAATCACCTCGATCTGCTTAGAAATGATTTTAATGATAGTGTACAAATGATTCTTTCTCCAAAATTGGGTCTCTCATTAGAGTAGGATTTTTGACTCTTGCTTGAGGCATCTATATGACAGAGGTGAGTTGTTGATATTGGCAGAAAACTATGTCATTTTTTAATCTAAGTATGGGAAATTTTCTTTGTACTATTTCACCAAAATAAAGAGGGAATGATTTCATCACTGACCAATAACACAAATTAGAAAGAAAATCATAGAAGGGAAAGGCAAAAGGAAAGTGGTATGAACTGTAAAGCAATTTATTTCAATTAATTAACCATTATACAAATTTAAGAGACATCTTTTAATCCTAAGATTATTTGAGATTAAAAGTTTAATTAGTTTTTATCCTTAATAAAGATAAAACTTAAACCTTTAATCCTAGATTCTCAAAACCAATTAACAATTAAATCCCCAATTTTCTTCTGAAAGAGTGTACACACATGTGCTTCATCATTTACAGTTAGAACTGTGGTGTTGCAAAGAGATTCACTCCAAATCATAACGTGGACATATAAGGAATCCAGCCGCAGCACATATGGTCTTTCATTGTGGCTGCTTTCAATCCAATTATAAAAAAAATTAAAAATATACCATTATTAATTATTAGACATTATCTGGATAATACGTTGAGTCCAAGTTCCAGCTTTGAAAATTATATGATATAGGAACATTGGCAGTCTATTCAACCTTAAACTCAATTTCTACATATAAAAATTAAAGATTAAAATGATATCTACCTCAAAGAGCTCTTTTGTGCATTGAAAAAGATAATGCCTTTCAATGCTTAGCATCAACTTATAACATATTAGACAGTCACTAAGTATTAGGTGTTATAATACTAGTGATAAATATTAAAAGACAGGAGAGAGCTATAGTCACTGAAAATGAAGATAATATTTTATTGATTAATTACATATTAATTTTTTTTCTACTTATATGCATGTATCTATATGTATACCAACATATGCAGAGATATCAATATATATTTAGAGAGCTGTGTAGATACATTTATACCCATTGTCAGGCTGTGGCAAGTGTAAAGAATCTGCCAAGAATTTTAAGTCAGTGAAACTATATTTCCTGACTGGTAGAAAATGTCAAAATCAAAATAATCACTTAGGGTTTCTGCTGTATTATAGACTGCTGCCTTAGAAAAGGGTTTCAATATATAAAACTAGGGGCAACTAAAGACAGGCGATGTTGTAGGACCCACAGGGTAAAAGGAGCTCCAACAGTTACATAGCTAGCATACAGTGTACCAGAATAAATCCCACACTTCTCAGGAGGTGAGAAAATAAACTTTCCTGGGCTGACTGGGGTATAGCTCAGTGCTTTAGCACTTGCCTGGCACTTACCAGGTGCTGGCTTTCATCCCCAGCATTACAAAATAAATAAGTGAATGAAAACTTACTACTGGTCAAGGTAAAAACAATAGTTCCCTTGAGAATTTATAACTACCACTACTATTCACTGTCACAAATAACATTCTTTTATTGTTTTGCTGTTTTTTTGTTGTTGTTTATTTGTTTGTTTTAATTAATTTATTTATTTGGTTCCAGGAATTGACCCAAGGGGTCATTTACCATTGGGCCACATCCCCAAAACTTTTATTTTTTATTTTGAGACAGGGCCTCACTATGTTGTTGAAGTTGGTTTTGAACTTGCCATCCTCTTGCCTCAGCTTCCAAAGCCAACAATCACATTCTATTTATTTATTTATTTATTTATTTATTTTTGTAGTGCTAGGGGTTGAACCCAGGGCCTTGTGCATGCAAGGGAAGCCTCTACCAACTGAGCTATATACCCAGCCCTAACAATCACATTCTTAATAAATGTGTAACATACACTTAAATATTATAATAAATTTGAGATTACTTGAGTCACTGTCATCTTTAGGCTGCTTTAAGATATTACATAATATTCACTTTCATAATATTCTTGAAAGTTCTATGATAAAATACACTTTGAAACACTCAGATATGAAATTATCTACTATAGAATTTTAAAATCTATATTATATATACAAAAATATGTATGTACATATATATTTTATGTACAAGCATAAAAATAGCAAATATGAGCAGCAGACAAGTGAAAATGAAGAAAAATCAAACATAACTTCTGAATATACCAAATAAATTCACAGTAAATACAAACACAACATAGGTATTAATGGGTGGATTATAGTGGAACAGAGCCATGTATCATGGGAGTATATCCAAAGTAATTACCTGGGAAGTGACATCAGTTATGTGGTGGAATAGGACTTTTCAGTGTTTGTCCCCTCATGTAATTGTTGATTTGAACAACCACCCACATGCAAAAATGCCTTTACAAAACCAAATTCAGGCCAGAGTTTATAGCACCTGGAATGGCACTGAAATAACAAAAGGCTTTGAAGAGTATAGAAAGAACTTTACATGACCTGTGACACCTCTATCATGAGCAAGAAAAGAGACAACCTCTGCATGGACAAAGGAGAGTGAAATGAGCACCTTATTTCTCTATGGACACTAGCATCAGGCCCATCCAGGGAGCATCAGCACCAGGCCAGCCCTTATGGCCCCAGGCTGGTCCCTGGGAACAAAGTTTTCAGGTAGCCCTGGAACTAAAATGGCTAAGATATGAAATCAGTCTAAATGATTTTTGAGGAAGAAAAAGTCAAGTAAAATGTAGCCAAAGCAAGAGAAAAACAGGTCACCTACAAAAATCTAGCAACAGTACAGAGATGAAAGAAATGTTATCCTCCAGAGAATATCATCATGTTATCCTTCCAAGAAAAAATAAATGTCAATGCTCAATTGTAGAAAATAAATTCATTAATGCTTTCTAAAAAAATGTTTGATTCCCATGGAAAATAAAATAATTATAGCGTTTGCTAAAAAAATATTCTCAAAATACATAAAGTAATTATTAATTGGTTAATCAAAATACATTTTTAAAAACTGACCTCCATTTTATGATATTTTATAATTGCTCTGTAATTGAATAAGCAGATGAAGTAAAGATCCAAAACCTACTATGATAGAAAAGAGTAAAAGGAAATAAATAAGCTTGATCAAATGGATACTTATAGTAAAGTATTTATTATATATTCTAATGTAGCATGTTAATGTTAGTTTTCTTAAACTGAATATGTTAAAAGCCAGAAAATTAAAGCAAATTTTAAAAATGAATTGATCATAGACTACATTTTTTGACAAGTTATTCAATTATTAAGGAAATCTATTGTAATGGATTCCTAGGAAAAACGCATGCATTTGAACAATAAGAATACTTCAAATTACCTATAGAGTCAAAGTAGAAATCACATTTAAAGAGGAAAAAAAAATCATTGTGAAAATCTTGATCCTAATGTCAATTTATTTTTGTTTATCTTTGTAAACCTATGTACATATTAAGGCATCTAGAATACTTCTTTCATAACAGTCTGAGATTTATTCATATTCATTTTCTCTGCAATTCAAATCTCTTATTTAAATTGTCTCTCTTTTCTTAATGCATATATATGTTTCATGTTTTTAGTGGGTTTACTTTGCTGGTTTCCCTTTCAGGTATTTGCTTAGCAAAAATGGAAAATAATATATTTGTTATTCAGAAATCTGATATTATTCAATATTGTGTCAGTACTACTAAATGATGCTTATCTTCCAGTATATCCAAAACTACATGAAAAAGAGATTATTTTCCCATACTTAAACAGAAAACAAATATAAAGGGAAATTTACAAAATAAAAGTCACAGACATAGTGCTATAAGAAAACAAGACTAAATTACAGAGAGTAAGGTAAATGGAAAGACATTGAAGAATAGAGAGGACATAGGAACAAAATCTAAATTTTGCTTCACAAATCAAAGAATTGTAAACTGGAATCTTCTATGCCATACAAAATCAATTCTGTATTGGTTATTTTCACAAATAGAATAAATACTTTAAAATGCCATTTTTTAATAAAATGAAAATTATTTATTTTAAAGATCTCTCTTACTGGTTATACAAAAGAGTAACTTTATTTGAAGTTTCAATGTTAAGTTGAAAAATTAAAAGTAAAATTTCAATTAAGCCACAATTTATTGGCATTTATGTTTGAAAAATGAAATTGTGAAAATATCACATTTCTGGTCTGTTTTCCCCTCCCTATTCACTCCTTCACACTCAAATTTTATATAGAACATAACTTCTCAAAAAAACTTTAGAAAATTCTCTACTTGCAACAAACAGAATATTTATTTTTTCTGAACAAATCACTTCCTAAGAGACACTCAACTATTATCATGTGCTTTTGATATTTCTAATGAATGACCCAGATGACCTTTATTCAATCATAAGAATATAGCAATTCACCTTTTTTTTTTTAGTTCTCTCTTGGCAGACCTGCATACAAAGAACAGAAACAAAATATGAGTAACTAAAAGAGATTTTCAGAGAAGGAAATTGATATTTGGAATTTTCTTTTATTCAGTCATTTATATAGTACTATTAAAAGGTGTTAAAAGTGTTCATCATACAAGAGACATAAAAGTGTAATATTGTTTAGTATGCAAATATATCATTATAACTATTTTTTTCTGTTTCATTTTCATGCAGTAACAAATGAATATCTGAAAGGCATAAATTTCCCTTAGGGCTGAGATGTACTATAAAATATATTTCATTTACACTGTAGTTTTTCATCTATATTTCTGTGTTCTCATTTAATAAACATATACTGGTTTAATTCCAGAAAAAAATCAATATTGCTTTATACATTGGTGATACTGCATTAAACATAACTTCCAGACATGGATATATAAGCTTTCCCAATATCATTATGACACAAACTGAAACAAACTGTGAAAAAAATAAGAATCACAATATTTCAATGGGATGGAATAAAAATGGTAAGTAAAATAAAATTGTTATACCAATACAATTTTTAGTTTGAAACTAACAGTGCTTTGAAAAAGGATGAACAGATCTTTTGTAACAGTTATTTATACACACATATGCACATATACACACAATCATATATGTTCATAAATATGAATTCACATACATGTGTACGTGTATATGTACTTATAAAAATTTCAGTTGCTTATAATTTGAGTATAAATTAACAATATATTGTAATAACTAGAATTTTAGTAAAATCATATGCGATAGAAGTACTAGTCTAACATGATCTTAAGCAAATGCAAGCCTAATTGTGAGATATTGGGATTATATTTTAGTATAAGAAGGTAGTGGAAAGACTAATTTAGGCATTATACAAATATGTATTGGGCCTGAACCAGCCAGCAGACAACATACTATATAATAGTACCATTCACAAAAAAAGTAAATGGTAAAATAAAACATACTTTTTTTTTGTCTTTAGAGAAAGTAACATCTATTGTATTCAAGGGATGATAAGTAGTCTGATGAAAAACATTGACTTCATTAATTAGTTCTATCACCTGCCCATTGAATTAATACACTATCTGACTGCCTATTGTGCAGAAGTAAAGCTGAACCAGTCAATTAGCTAATATGGGAAATGAGTCATATGCACAAATGTGTTATAATCAAATTAAAAGTAATAATAACTATTTAATAATGCTTATTAAATAGTTCTTGTGGAAGAAAGCATTTGGATGTAGATCTAAAAGAATGTATAGAACTGACTATGAAGAAACAAAAGGAAGGAAATTCTAAGAAGGAAAGGTTTAAAAGCAAAAAGGAACTTATTGATGCACTATGTATATGATAACCTGGACAATGGCAAATATCAGGCAAGTGAAATTGAGTTTTGGCTACAAGGATCTTTTGTACTGGTCTAATGAATTTGTACATAAATAAGAAAATATGTGTTAGGATTTTTCTTTAAAAAAATCAGTGTAGTTGTGGAGTTCTATAATTTTTTTTTTTTTTTCTGAACTTGATGGGGTTTTCCAGAAGATACGTTTAGAGATCAGATAGGTAGGCTCCTGGGCAGAAGAAATGGAAAGCAGGATGGAGGGACAAATTTGAGATGTAATTATAGGATTCAGAAGTTGCTTTGGTGGGGAACATACTAAGAAAGAAGAGAGAAATTAGGATTTCAATCTTTATGAGTAGGAAGATAAAGGTAAAAGTAGAACTTGTGGAAGAAGAAAGTCAGAGGAGAAACATTAAATTAGCTAATACTGGCTGTATAGGTTGTTTAAACATTAAATTAGCAATACTGGATGTATAGGTTGGTTATGTCAAAGTAGATATGCTATGCCATGAGTTGAGTACAGGATACTATAGTAATAGAGGTGCTAAAAATTGAAGCTATTAATTTTTAAGTCTTAGAGTTGTCAAAGTAAATGTAAAGGAAAGAATTTTTGACCATATCTTGAACAAAACAGTGCTTGTTATAATTTGTGTGTGGGGGGAGAAGGTATTGAATCAGAATCAATTGTTAAAATTCATACAAAAAGATTTTCAGGGAAAGGATCATCAGGAAACAGGATTTTGAAGATCTTTAAAGGAAAGACATAAATTGAATAATTTATGGAAATTTGACAAAAAACTAAGTATAGACATAGTAGCCTGTGATAGGGTGTTTTCTTAAACTTGGCATAACTATTCCTATTCAGACACTGTAACAAGCAGCTATATATCTTTTTAAAGTTATTAATGGACCAAGAAAAAGCCACATCACATATGGTATATGTATTCCATTCTCAGTACACCCCTCACTTCTGTTAGTTTATGTCAGTGGTCACATGAGTACCCTGTGTGTAACCTGCTTCCGTCTGAACTGTAAGCTATTTGAAATGCCCTATAGGAAGGGTAGAAGTATCAATGATAAACAAACAAAAAAACAGAAGCAAACTTTTCTATTATAAAAGCTCTTGAGTTACATGGGAAAAAGAATCAGAAGAGCATATAGAAAAGGGTCTCACATTTTGGGTAGTGGCCAATACATCACACATATTTACCTCATCTCTATATTTATATTACCAGAAATAGTACAATTTATAGACCTTTTCAGAAAAAAAAAATCACTGAAGAATTTAAATTCCAGGAGAAAATTACAAAAATACAAAGGTTTCTTGCTGTTGAGAAGAGTAGTGGTAGTAAGGAATTAACCTGAGGAGAATTTTTCCCAGGGATTATATCTGCTGCTAAGAATCACTTGTGTTTTTATATAAGGAACTATTTATTTCTATTTGGTGGATTGCAAAAACAACCACAAAAATTTCTACTTTTTTTCCAATGGAGGGATGGAATCTATTTTCCTACTCCTGGAATCCAGGTTTATTTAGAAGTTGGTTTGTGATGTGTTATGTGTTTTAAGCCCAGTCCTCAAGAGATCTTCTTGAGCTTCCATCTTCCTACCATTGGAACCATATTTGCACCAGGTGGAGAAGCTTGCCAGATGAAGTGAACCAAGGTCAAAGTCATCCCTGTTGCAGTGGCCAACAGTCTGTTAAACACACCATTAATGGACTGACACCACATCCACAATTTTAACAGAAATTGCCTAAATTGCCTAGATCAAGTTAACCATACACTCAACACAATGAACTAAACAAAATGAACAATGAACTAAACAAAATGTTGTTGTTTTAACACACTAAATTTTGAGATGAACTGGTATGAAATGTTCAACTGAAACATATTAACAAGAAAATGTATTATTTAGAAATGTTTTTATATCTACAAGTCTGTCCTCATTTCTTGAAATTCACAAGATAAAATTAATCCAGTTTTCACACAACTTTTTCTCTCCATGCACACACACACACACACACACACACACACACACACACACACTTTAGGAAGGAATTCTGAAGTAGATGGGAGGATGAAATAACCTGCATTTCAAATGGAAATATGTACACAGGTCAGAAAGGTGACAGAAATGAATGACTGACATCAAAAAGCATCAATGACCAACCAAAAAAGAGGAGTCAGCAGCATGAGAAAGCAAATGCCTAATGCTGGGCAAAACTCTGAGCCTTTAACAGCAAGATTTTCTGATGTTAAAAGAAAACTTAAATTTTGTGTCAAATCAAGTTGGTTTTAAACATCAGCATTAAAAATAAGTTCAAAAACCACAGTGCAAGTTCCAATAATAGACTTTTGTACAACTGAACCCAAAGTTTAAATATTAAATATGTGTGCATGTAAAACAATAGAATCTGCTTTGTGATTTTCAATGGCTGGCATTCTGAAAAGCACCACAAAATCAACTAGTGTTCAACTAGTAAATGTTCTAAAATGGAGAGCATTATACACTATGATTCTAGTATAGCATACATTCAACTGTATTTGAGTTATTTAACAATGTTTCATAATCACTTTATTTTTCTTCAGAAAGGAGGAATAGAGGTATATGATGCTTGTTTTGTTTATAATGTATTAAAATAACTAAATAAAATGTACACAAGAAATATTACATACTTAATGTAGATAACATAAAATTTCTTTCCATCATATATATATATTTTTTTCTGTGTTTGTGTGTGTGTATGTATGTGAGATATGCATATATATGTGTGTGTGTGTGTGATATATATATATATATATATATATATATATATATATATAGAGAGAGAGAGAGAGAGAGAGAGAGAGAGAGAGAGAGAGAAAGGAGAACCAAACTTATGAGATTGATAAAACATGTATGAGATAATATAATTTCTAATCAATTTCACTGTTTTCCTCAAGATAAAACTCAAGGTTGATGACAAGGTCCTATATTATCTGATTCCTGCTTATCGCTCCAGTCTCATATCTTGCTAAACAGTCAAAATATTATCTATTATCAATTAATTGCTGCCTCCTTTAAAAAATAATCCACAATTGTTGTGGCTTCTAGAACTTTTTACTTGAAGGTTCTTCATTTTGATATTTCTGTAGAACTCTGTATTATTGCTCACAAATATTCTTTTTCTCTGTGGGGGGAGATTATTAATCTCTATTTCATTAAGTGCAAGCTTAGTCATGTGACTGATTTTGCCAAATGAAAGACAAATAAAAAAAGTAAAATGATCAGTCATTTACACGTTTTATTTTAAGTATATATTTGATTTTGGAAGTACATTTTGATATGGAATAATTATTCACTTTGGTCTCTGAATGATGATAAGTATAGCTCCTCTGAGGACATATCATGTAAGAAAGAAATCAATTTTCTTCTCTTAAATCACTGAGATTTTCAGCCTTTGTATTTACATTTTTTAAAAATTGCATGTAATGGCTGGGATTGTGGCTCAGCGGTAGAACGTGTGCCTAGCACATGTGAAGCCTTGGGTTCTATCCTCAGCACCACATAAATTAAATAAAAATAAAGGTATTGTGTCCAACTACAACTAAACAATAAATATTAAAAAAGAACTGCATGTAAAACTAATTTAACACCTACCCTTTTAATTTTAATATTAATATAATATCCATACTATTGCATCTTCTCTTTTTTGTGCTTTTTAGATATACATGATATTAGTGTATATTTTGACTTATTTATATAAACATTGAGTATAACTTATTCTAATTAGGATCCCAATCTTTTTTGTCTGCTATATTATCTATGGTCTATCTAGATTCCCTCTTTCTCTCTACTCATATGGTGTGCCAATGATTTTTCTGATTCCTGTTCAACTTCTTGAGGAAGGCTTCTTGGACTCTTCTTCCTGAATTAGTTGGCCATCTTCTATCCTTCAAACTTATTTTGTTTACAATTAGCTGTACATTGTCTGACAGACTGCCTGTCAATGTAGACTACAATCATAAAGTATTTGTGGAATGTGATGCTGGTGACAAGTTAAATGAGAAAATACAAAAGTGGACCCATTTCTATTACTAATTTCTTCATGGCTCCAATCCTGTAGAAGAGTCAGTGAAATGGGAAAGACATAACGAGACATGGAATTATGATAGAAGAGCATGATCTGTGGTTATTACCAATCTTATACTGCCTTTGTCTTTTTAGGCTTTTGCCACAAAGTTAATAGCAGTAAACTGTAGAAATATGAACAAATCCCTTCAAAACTTATGGATTCTCAGAAACAATAAATTTGCCTTCAAATTCTTGATTTTTACCTTTACCTGAATAACTGTAGGAGTGTCCATAAGTGGAAAAAGCAGGAAAGAGAAGAAATGAAAGAATAATTTTCCTATTGGCACTTGGTATGTACAGCATGGAAACACAAAGAAGTGACTATGTTCCTGAGTGCATACAAACTATTTTAGAGTCAGCTTCTGGATTCTCTTTCCCTTTGCAAACATGAAAACAGCAAAAGGATTTTTAGTGATATTTTTCTGCATTTACAATTGGTGTCTTCACGATCTGTGACACAGCAGAATGTTTGTTAGTTAATTCCTAGATCAGTAAAATTTGGGAATTAATGTTGAAACACAAGGGTAAAGGTACACGATATAATGAAAGCATTTGGAGGATGTCCTGTTACATGGGGGGAATACAGGCAACCATCAGGCAGATGGGTATTTATCATATTTGAAATTCTACTCATCTACTACACAAAATTCAATATTAGCCACTGAACTATTGAATTTCCCAGTAACAAAGCCCTCTGTGTACACATTTCTTTCAGTTATTGATGTCCAAATATCACTTCAGAAACTAACTGGAAAATTGAGCCCGGTGAAAATAAATTATAAGGAAACAGTGATTTTTCAAGAAAATCCTAGCAACATATCCCTGAATTTATCCATGAGTAATTTTCCCCCTCAAGAATATTGCATAAGTCATAATGAAAACAAAATGTAACGAGTAAGAGTAAAACCAAATCTAGGATTAAATTTTGGCATGAAAACTTGCAGCATATTCTTTTCTATATTTTGTGATTCAAAGGTAGGAAGATTTTCAGCCAGCTGAAGAGTCTTGAGATTTCATTGGATAGGAGGCAAGAAACCTCTATTAATTTTGTCTCTCTCAAAAATCAATAATTGGAGATTCAATCTTCTTCAAGGGAATCTGAATTCTTTCTCTGTCTGTCCAAAGAAATAAACTTCCTATGGTCTCTGTCATATGATTTACAGGTTGTTGGCCTGAGACATCGGGGTAGAAAGTCAATAATTTCTTTTGAAAATCCTGCTGAGGCTGGGGATCATCTAATACAAGGCATGCAATCAGAATCAATCCACTATTTAGGAGCAATGTTCCTTTCCTGTGTTAGAGCCACCACCTGGGATAATTTCCCTAGAGCTTCTGAAGCTTTGTCATGAGCACTCACTAGAGGATAAGGAATAAAAAGACTTTAAGCCTATGAGGAATGGTGGCTAGATGATGTTTCAATTGTTTTCTTTCAGTATCAAAAAGAGGGTGAAACAGATGCCTGTGCAGGTTAGAAGCTAAGAAATGGAGTGAATCATAAATGAATAACAACCAATGCGCCATAATTACTTGCTCCACATAACAGAGGCTTCCTTCCCCAAGATCCCTTGAGGCTGAAAATGTATACTGTTATTATTGCTATTATTTATTCACCATGAAATACATACATAAAAAGATTAATAACACAAATAAACTGACATATCAAGGAAAAATACAGGAGTCTCTAATAATAATAATAATAATAATAATAATAATAATAATAATAAAGTATATATTCTGGATTCATGAATGCAATTATAGAAGTGCTTGCTCTAATCTTTCAAACTGTTATTTTAGATATACTTACAATGAAATTGGGTTTGGGTTTCCCTTCCTGGAAGAGTTGAGAAAGAAAGATATTAGGTGGGGCATAGTACTTGCCCTGTTAATTTCAATAGCTCCAGGAAAATACTGTGTCACACTGTTGGCAGCAGTAGAATAATTGATATTCATCAAAATGATCATGAATCATAAACAAAAGACTCCTTTTAGCACTTTTAAAATGTGACTTAGAAAAAGAAAATATTATTCTTAAAATTTGAGAAAATAATGAAGTGTGAGAACATATAATTTTTGTAGCCTGTACTGAACCATGTGATTACAAAGGCTTGGTTCAAAATTTAAATATAAAGTATTGACTTAAAATCCTGTGAATGCTCACAATTCATCTATTAGTTTAACAGATGAGATATTTGTGAGGACAACCTTGAAAGTATTTTGATAGAACATCAAGTCTAGGCATAGATCAGATATTTAACATCCACAGCACATTTTCAGACTTTTACTTAATTTTGATTATAATGATATTATTAAGTTTGCTGTTAAATATTCTGAAGAAATTATATATATATATATATATATATATATATATATATATATATATATATATATTAATAGAATAGGAATCTAATAAAAGTTAGTCAAAATATTTTTTATTAATTACAGACCTCATCATATATTCTTTGATTAATAAAGTCACCTTTATCTGTAAAATCCTAATATCACAAAACATGTACATTAAACCCCTTGAATGGGCACTCTCCCCAAGCTAATGATACTTACATTAAAATGTTATTTTGTTATTAGAAATGTTAAGAACACCTGATTTCAGATTTATTGAGTACCTAGGTTAAAAGCCTATCTTTTTTTAATTACTAGGTCACTCATTCTCATTATTTTAATATTAGCTGAAGAATTTCCTGGAAATTTAGTCATCTCACAGTCTCTGAGAAACTTGGATGGCAGATCAGGAACAGACATTTAAAAAAATCAGCATTTTAAGCTATATTCACTAAAGTCAATATATTCACAGTGATTATAATTTAGAAATAAATAATTTGAAAAACACCATTCTAGCTGTAATTTTGGTGACACGTTTTATCATTTATGTAACAGATGTAAAACTAAAACTTCTCTCAATATTGATTTTAGTGTTAAGTGAGATAATACATGAGACAAATAGAGAAGTCCTAGCACAAATGAAGCAATCCACCCAATTAGCTCTACCTGGTGCTCTAATCAGGGTAATTTTGACTGATATGTGGTGGTGCAACTACCAAAGGGAGCCTCCCCCTTTTGTTTTTAAGAATGTAAAAGGATTTTAGGGAAAGCTTCATCTCCAGAGCAGAATCATGTTTTTGTTCCAGCAAGAGGATGGAGCAAATATTCAGAAACATGCCTGAACCTGGTGCTATTTTTGTTAATGTGATTAGATATATTCTCTATAATCTAATAAAGAAATGTTAGAGGTATGGGAGCAGTAAGTGTATGAATTAGCACAGAGCAATCACTCAAGGAAAAAAAATAAAAGGTCTATCATAGACTCATGCTTTTGTTAATCCCTTAAATTCAATTTCATTATATTCCTTTTCTCACATCCCCACCTGCCAAAATTCCAGTGGGAGATCAAGCCAAATGTTTTCCATCTAAAGGTCTATATAATCATGTGTACAGAAAAGTAATGCAATTGTGTAATATTGACAATGTTGTAAAAGTAACTATGTAGAAATAATAGAAGAGTGGTAGCTATTGACTTCCCAAAATAAGTAAGTTTGCTGAGAAAAGATAATTTATTTAAATTTTTATACATCAAAAAGAGAGAAAATTATAGACACTCTGGCAATCTTGTGAATCATCTCTCTGTAAAGTTTTGTTTGTTTGTTTGGTTGGTTGGTTGTTTGTTTTTAATCATGGATGTGGAAAACATGGTCACTTATAGATATGGGGTTAAGCTGTAAGACCAGAGAAGCAAAAAAAGAATTTCCCCCCAAATAACTCCTTTGATATAAACATCTCACAGAAGAAATCCAGTTGCTTCATCTTGTGTATTAAGAGTCCATGTAATAGTTTAATGACTGATATTGCTGTTATAATAGAAAAAGTTCTGGCCTAAAACTGTATCAGGAGAAGTCTTGTTCACCATTGCATCTACCCAACCTCAAATACTGTCTGATAGCTGGGGGTAGTGGTGCACTAGTATAATCCCAGCTACCTGGGAGGCCCAGCAAGGAAGATTCTCATGTTTAAGACTAGACTGGGCAATTTAGGGAGACACTGTCTCAAAATAAAAAGATAAAAATGGTTGGGGCATAGATTAGTGGCAAAATATCCCTGAGTTCAATTCCTAGTACCACAAAAGAAAAAGAGAAAGAGAGAAGAAAAATAGCGAGTGATGCATAACCAGTCAGTGAATGAATGGGTTAAGAATTTCTAAATTTTCTGCAGTTATGATTCTCATAAATCTATTTATGATAATAAATTTACACTCCTGTTAAATTTCTACGACTTCAAGAAAACCTAGTATCTCAAAACTGACTAGTTGTATTTTTTACTTTTTGTATTTTCTCCTCCTTCACATGATTTAAGAATTTTTTAAATGTCTAGATTATAGTAACACTAAATCTGTAAACTTATTTTCCATTTGAATTCTTTTCCAAACTAAATCTATGTATTCACGCCACAATAGAATTGCCTGTGTGTCTAAGGAAGCATCTAAGTAAAAGGTTATATGCACAAGGAATAAAATGACTCAGATACAATGCTTAGGTGGGAGAGAAATGTACTTTGACCTATGCTTTTCTAAAAGTTCTCCAAAGCCAGATGAGATCAAGATATTCCATTTGACATTTCTCTTTCATTTTCCATTAGGATTTCTTTATAAAAATCTTAGAAAAAAAATAGCATATGGGAGAAAATGCAAGTATACAGTAAAAAGTATGTTACTTGCCAATTGAAATTATGAGTCAACTTTGATTTTTATCAGGGAATAAAAAGTGGTCTTTGAGACAAAAATCTCTAATAACTTTAGAAAAGAATAAACAAGTTGTAATATAAAATATATAAAAATAGATTTAGCTTCTGTAGTAAAAGAATGAATTCCAAATTTTAAAAAAAAGCAAAGTATTGGTTTTATAGTATGGAAGAGTGGACTAGAATTTTTTTTTAATTTTTATTGACAGTCAGGTATACTATCAATAATTAAGTAATACTCATATATTTAAAACAGAAAATATCTACTTTATGTGAATATATGCATAATTTTCTCATTTACAGTGGTAAACTTATATGCTCATATAAAAACTCAAAATATGTATATTTCTATAATAGTCATTCAGGTTTGTCCTTGACCAAACCTTACCCATTACATTTTTTAATAATATTTTCATCAAAAAGAAAAGAAAGAGATGGGCACGGTGGCACATGCCTGTAATTGCAGGGGCTCCAGATGTTTAGACAGGAAGATCATGGGTTCAAAGCCAGCCTCAGCAAGGACAAGGAGCTAAGCAACTCAGTGAGACCATGCCTTTAAATAAAATACAAAAGTAGGGCTGGGGATGTAGCTCAGTGGTTTTGTGCCCCTGAGTTCAATCCCTGGTACAAAAAAAAAAAAAAAAAAAAAAAAGAAGAAAGGAAAAAAAAAAAAGAAAAGAAAAAGAAAGAAAGAAAAGAAAATCTTTTTAAGCTAATACAAGAATCATTTAATTTTTCTGACAGCAAGGTAAAAGTTGTCGTGTGTGTGTGTGTGTGTGTGTGTGTGTGTGTGTGTGAGTGAGACAGTAGTATATTATACTAATTCATAATGATAGGCTCCATTCAGCTGTAATTATCAGTACTGATTGACTGGATACTAAAATAACTGGTGTGTGAGAAGTCTAGATGGTCATGAGTCAGTCAACTCAAAAATATAAAAGCTAAAATGTTCAATTTGTGTGGATAGAAATTTATTCTTTTGAGTCTTTAGTAAAGCCATCCTGAATTTATTTTACAGAATCTTACTTCTCCCTCCAATTATCAATTTAATTCATTCAAGTTACTCTATCCATAATAGTCCAGAAAAGTCATTGGTCTTCAGACAATCTTTGTGGGTTTTGAGAGTTTGATTAATCTCTCCATTTTGATATCCCAGAATTAATGAGTTTTATTCCTCCTAATCAATGATCTATGACAGCTATAAAAATGAATCATCAAATCTGCAAAGATAGAGAGTTTAACCTGTCATTCATTCAATGTCTAGTCAAAGGTAGGTTTTAGTCACTAATCTCATAAGATTGTACAGTTTAATTTGAAGTTATTTGAATTCCATAAATCATACAATTTCTGTTATGCATAATTATTGAAATAGTATATTATTATTTTGAAAGTAAAGAGTTCCCAAGATGGTTCCAAATGTGAGGAAGGAAGTGTCTGCTCCTCCCAAAGCTGAAGATAAATAAGGTTTTGAAGATTAAGAAGGCAATGTTGGTCTGGGAATGTGGCTCAAGCAGTAGTGTGCTTGCCTGGCATGCGTGCGGCCTGGGTTCGATCCTCAGCACCACATACAAACAATGATGTTGTGCCCACCAAAAACTAAAAATAAATATTAAAAAATTCTCTCTCTCTCTCTCTCTCTCTCTCTTTAAAAAAAAAAGAGGAAGGCAATGTTGAAAGGAATCCACATTCCCCCCAAAAAATAAAAGATCTGAATATCACCCACCCAGAAGCAGCCCAGATACTCTCAGAAAAGCACCACCAGGAGAAACAAGCTTGACCAATATGCCATTATCAAGCTCTCCCTGGCCACTGAGTCCATCATGAAGAAAAGAGAAGACAACAACACACTTGTGCTCATGATGGATATCAAGGCCAATGAGCACCAGGTCAAATGGACTGTGAAGAAGGCTCTAATGTGTTAATGGTCTAAAGGATTAATATGGCCCTGATCAGGTCTGAGAGAGAGAAGAAAGTGTATGTTTGACTGGCTCCTGATTGTGATGCTTTGGATGATGCTAACAAAATTGGGATCATCTAGACTAAGTCCAGCTGGCTAATTCCAAGTGTTTACTTTTATCACCATAAAAATGTAAGGAGTTTAAATAATATCATACGGTTTTGTAATTATACTGGTATGTTAAACTATAATATTAGACTTTTTAAAGGGTGATTTGGTAACATAAAATATTATGAGGGAAGATAATGTAAATCCACCAGTACCCCATTTATTTCCCTACATATGCTGCTGTTTCTGAACCATATTTGCTTAAGCTATTTGGCTTGATTTGGTGGATGGCAATTGGGATGAAAAAAATTAGATTCAGGAGAACTGTAAGAGGGAGAATCAACAAAGATGAATGTTAGATTAAATGTTGGATGAGGAAAGATAGAAGTAATTGAATCTCCTGGGTTTAGTCCTAGAACAACTGTGCAGCTTGTGGTACCTCCCACTAGGCCACTACTGTACATGGGGGAGAGATTAGGTTTGAAGATGGATGATGAGTTCCTTATTGAATATCTTTACTTGTCAGTTTATATTAAGGTGAAAATGCTAAATGAATAAGTAGAGGTTAAATTCTTCAAGACTGTTTACTTGATCATATAGTTTTGGATCTTCAGCAAATTTCAATGTAGATTTTTGTCCCGTGTAAGGAGACGAGAATTAATTATTCATGTTACAAGTCCATGAGAAAGAATGGTAAATGTATATTTGAATCTGCCCTGCAACAAACTATATTTTCTTACAACACTAAAAGTTGCCTTTTGTCACAATTCTCCATTTAAACACAGACAAAATCTCCAACACTGTTGATAAACTAAAATGCTAATATATTACCTTTTTGAAGTTAGTGTATGTGATGAAAAGCCCACATTTACTACTTATCTATTAAATTGTAACATTTAAATAAGGAAACTCTAAGAACTTTTTCTTCATCAAAGGAGGCAAATCTACAAAGCTTTTCAAGAGAAAAGAAATACCCAATTTATTTGTGTGTGTATACACTGTTTACATATGCTATTTTTGTTTATATATAATATGTATACTCATACAAAAATATATACACACATGTTATTTCTATATAACTTGAAGTCCTGAGTTTCAGAACCCCCCCTTCATATTTCTACTCATTAAACTGAACTAAATTCTTCAAGACTGTGTGCTTGATCATGTAGTTCATTGATTATAATGTTAAAACTAACAGATTCATGTTTTCATTGACTATAATGTTAAAACTAACAGATTCACGTTTTCACAATTTTCAAGACATATAATAGATCAACCAGACAGGATACTTTTCCCCCTAAACATGAAACATCTGTTTAGACATTTTATTAAATCAAAGTACTTTAAAAATTTTTTAGACTACAGTCAATGTTACAAATATTGTGGATCATTTAACATTATCAAGTTCAGGCTAAGTATCAATTAAGGTCTCTGGCAATTATCTTTGCTTTTGCTTGAGTATTCATTCCTCAAAGTTACATAACCTGAATATTGTAATATTTGCTCTTTAGTTCTTTCTTTTTTCTTCCCAGCTCAGAAAAATTTGTATCTGTTTGAAAGAAAAGTTAGATCAAAAGCAAATGGTATCAGATGACAAGAGCAAACAAATCCTAAAATCATCCTGATAAACTGTTAACTTCCTTTCTAATAATAATAGTAGAGTGTTTAAACAAAAAATAACTTTTGAAACTACAAAGTCCAAAATTATTTCTGCCACCTGATTGTTGGTTATATATAGAAAAAATAAAATGAATGCTATTTCTTTTGAGTTATTGTAACGTGAATAATCTATAGAACCACTTAAGTGTAGTACATATATTTAAGTATATTTAATGTAAAAATAACCTCTTCTTTTTTTTTCTTTTAACATGGCATTTCAAATATTTTTAGCACTAATGATTAATTTGTTTCCCATATATTTACAAACAATCTACTACGTGTTAGGCTCCCTTTTAATTATTTGTATGTGACACTGTGCCTGTATGCTCAATATTTCATACAAAAAGATGGAAGACCAGTGGTGTGTCACTCATGTTAACTGCTTCCTTTAGTTTTTGTTATTCCCAGTATTTTATCTGTTTCATTGATTCTTCATTGTGTCTTGTTATTAGGCATTGTAAGTATTTTACCTGAGTCCCTCAAACCTACCATTTTATTGCCTCCTGGGAACATCTGTAGTTGCCAGCACCTACATTTGTTTCCCTGAGGCATTTCTTTGGATTTTGGAGCCCTCTTTATTCACTGTTGTACTAAACTAGAAAAAACAGGAAGTTAGTGTCCCTGAGATATAGGTGGCAAACAACGAGCCTCAGCTCCCTTTCCCCTTGGGGAATACTGCTCTCTGTCAGGTGTTACACATCATGATGCCAGGATTCCTCCTCTTCTATGTCCATCATAGCAACTAAATGCACCAGTGCTTCTTGTCTGTCTTCTTCTTATTTCATTCCTACATCTTTAGATAGGTAATTCCCAAATGATTCCCAAATAACTATTTGCACTACCATACTTGTCACAGGTTATGTTTCTGGGTTAACCTTCAATAAAACAGACATTAAATCAGTGGTTATATGATTTCATTAATTTGACCATTTCCAATATAATCCTTGGTAGCATCTATGGGTTAATTTGTGTTAACTCTGCTCATAAATTGCTTTTGTGCTGTTGGTTTTAGTCTTAAATATTAGCTTGGCCACTGTGAACATATTGACTACATTTGTCAGCAATAGACGAGTGATATGAATTTTCTAGGAAGGAGGACTTACATGATCATCTGCTCACTATTTCCATTAGTTCAAAAATAGTAAATACATGTAAAATATATGAAATATTATGCACAATAAAATGTAAATATAAATATCAGGAAATGAAGAATTTAAGTGATAGATTAGTGAAGGAAGGGTTCTTAATTTCTTGCTCACTTCATTCATAGTGCTTCACATGAGATTGGTATTTAAGAGAATTAGTAAGCATTATGTGAGCCACCATCTAAGATCAAAGAATAGGTAGAACATTTTTTTTAAGTTAGGAGAGTGTTGTAGGATTGGAGACTATGCTATTGGATATTTGTTATTCCTCTTAAAATATGTTCATCAATGGTAGAAAGTATACAACATTAAACCATCAGGTCTTTCAAACAAGCAAAGGACCTACTTCATATGGCATAGGGATCTGGTGTTGAATAACTATTAGATTAAAGGTGATTGTGATTTCTTACACCTGAAAGACATCATGAACCGATATACAAGAGATATAAGCAGAAAGCACGCTGTTTCCTGTGGTGCAGTAGTAGTTAGTGTAGCAAAAAGGTTACTGCCATTCATTTAAACAAAATGGGCATTTTATGTACCTTCACTGTCAGACAAGATGCAGTTGAGCAATGCTTTTGTCGAACATTATAAAGAGCATGAGTGATAGGGGTGGGGGTTCAGACAAGGAGAGAGAAAAAAGCTATTTCACCTATTGATAGCCAACTCAAGAGAAAAGCTATTCTATCTAGCATAGTATCAAGTGACTTTTTAAATGACCCCAGCACTTTCTCCTCAAAGAAAAATCATTCTAGGTGGGCAATTCAAACATTTATTATCGTCTCAATGGTGAACTAAACAAAAAAATTATATATATGGGCTTTTTTTCAAGTGTGCTGTTTTGCTTGCCTCAGCACAAAGGGGATTAGAATTACTGTATTATTAAGCAGGATCCTCTGAAAGCATAGGTAATTCTGGGTGCATACGAGTAAACAAATTTTGAATCTAGCTGCCTAGTGTGATCTACATAGATATTAAGCACCTTCTCTAATGTTTTTATTTGTATTTATAAGGAAATATACCTTTGGAAATAACTCTAGTTTACATTTTGAAACAATAATTGTGGTAATTAACAGTTATTTTAGCTGAGAATTTTGAGTAATGATTTTATACTAGTACAAAAGATGAGGCAAATAGTTTGCATTTGTTGTTTCATATTATCTTCACTGCTGCCTAATAACAACTAGTACTGCCACTCTATGGACCTGTGAGCAAAACAATGTGAAAAGACAATAAAGCTCTATTTGTGAAAAGTACATAGAGCAGGTGAAACGTTAACTTTTGTACTTGCATCTTTCTAGGAGCACTGTGGACTTCAGTAGCAGAATGTCTCATTGCATGTTTTTTTTTTTTTTTTTTTTTAATCTGGAAAGCCAACTTAAAATCCATTGTATATCTATTATACCTGAACTTTTCTCACTGGTCTATTTTAGGGACTAAAGTAACTAAAAAAGAAGAATCCTGTATATACATGTTTACACACAGAGAAAGAGAGAGAAACATGTATTTCTAAATATATATATATATATATATATATATATATATATATACACATAATTATAATGCACTAATTATAAAAACAATAACAATACTAAGAGGGATATGGGCAGAGTACAGCAATCAGATTAGGGGAGAGAAGGGTGTTACTGGGGAATGAGTTTGATCAAATTATATTATGTACATGTACAAATATGGCGCAATGAATTCCACTATTAACATATAATCATAATTCCCAATAAAAAATATAAAAAATGTCTTACTACATTTCAAGTAAATGATAAAAAGAAATTCACCTGTGTTTGCTTTACTTTAGTTCATGGATTTCAGAATACTTGGTAAATATGATATAATCATATGGAAAATGCATTCTAATAAATAATCCTGTCTCTTACATTATAAAGGGTGACAAGGACTTCTACTACTTTTTTCAATTTGATTCTCAATGACAAGAATGTCTTAATTGGCAATGTCATGGACTTTCCTACAAGAATGCTTATTTCTGAATGAGATACAATTGCAAAGGCATTTTATTAGTGGAAGGTCTTTGGGGCCTGAGAAACCTAGGAGAATTCCAACCAATGCATTTAAAATTATATTATAAAATAAGTAATAAATTATGTAAATTATATCTGTCCCATAAGATAAATATATTTTGCTATTATTTCTGATTAAAATAAGGCATATGAATCCTATTGTAAAACACAATGGTTTGAGAAAACTAAAGTAAAAACCAAAGATAAGATGATAATAAAAATATGACTACTATAAGTCAAATAGAGCCTCCTATCTTGAATAGTTATAATATATTTATTCAACAAACTTATGCATGAGAACTTAGAGGGTACATAATGTTTCACTTTTATGTTAAAGTCAGAAATAATATAGAGATGGCAGAATAGAGCCAATCAACAATTAATGATATTAGAGATGTATAAGCTAATTATATTGAATCCCATCGTGGCCTTTGGTTGATTAGCTTGAAAGGAGCTCAAAACTAAAACAACAACAACAACAAGAATACAGTAGATTAATGGTTGAAGCATGATGAGAGGTGTTATGTACTTATATGAAACACATAGGTTATTGTAGCACTATTCAAAATATCCAAGTTATGGAATCCACAGAGGTGCCCATCAATGGATAATGTATAAAGAAAATGTGGTATATATGCAAAATAGAATATTACTCACCCAGAAAGAAGATGAAATCCTGTCATTTCCAGGAAAATGAAACCAAACTGAAGAACATTATGTTAAGTGAAATAAACCAGACACCAGTTGGTAAGTACCACATGTTCTCTCTCTTATTTGGAAATTAAAAAGTGTTTTTCTAAATGTAGAATTGTGATTACTAGAGGTTGAGAATGGTAAGGAGGAAAGATAGATAAAAGGAGAATAGACTTAATAAGTGCATACAGTATGAAATGTGAAATATCATATTGAACTACATT
This sequence comes from Marmota flaviventris, assembly GCF_047511675.1. Lineage (NCBI taxonomy): Eukaryota > Metazoa > Chordata > Mammalia > Rodentia > Sciuridae > Marmota > Marmota flaviventris. The sequence continues at coordinate 45,723,588 of NC_092504.1, read as the reverse complement.
AATGAGTACAATTAATACATGTCAATAATAAATCATTAAATTACAAAAGAGAAATGTGAGTACTGACACAACGGTTTGAATTTTCCAGAATGGGAGATGCTCAGTGTAGAATACTAATTATTTCTTAAGGGAGGCTTCATGATACATATTCACAAATAGCATATATTTTCAACTTGGCCATCAAAGAGAATCATACACTGTTTATTATACATTGTTTACAAATCTCATTTATGAACATATTAGTTGAATAATGTGTATATTTGTATCAATATGTGTGTACATATATGTATCTATATATATATAGATACATGTGTACATACATGTACAGGTCTCTGCAGTTTCATTAGCCTTCTTGTAGTGTTGAGACTTATTTATTTTTATTTACATTTTGAGTAATAATTTTGTTTGGGATACGAGAGCTTTAACCCAACCAGTGAATTAATCCCCAGATGGGAATTAACTGAGTGGTAACTGAACACAGGTAGACTCTGACTGGAGGAGGTGGGTCATTGGGGGCCTGCCTTTCAGGTATATATTTGTTGAGCTGAATAGGTGCCTGGCTCTGGCTTGCTTCCCCCCTGTGTCTGTCTGTCTGTCTCTCTCTCTCTCCCCCCCTCCCTTCCTCTCTCTCTTTCTCTCCCCTTCCTGATTATGTTCTGAGCCATTTCCTCCACCACACTTTTCCACCATAATGTTCTGCCTCACTTCCTGCCTGAGGGAATCAGCCCTCTGTGGACTGGGACCTCTGACACACAAAGTCCCCAAAATAGACATTTTCTACTCTGAATTTTTTCTTGTTGGGTCTTTTATTCACAATAGTACAAAAGGTGACTCAAACAAATTTGCAAACCTTAAAATTCATCCATTAAGGAACGAAATTTAATGGTTTTAATGTATTCCCAGAGTTTTATAATGATCACAATCAGTTTTAAGATATCCTTATTACCCCAAAGAGGGCTCTAGCTTCATCAGTGGATTAATCTTATGATGGCTGAATGGACTACTGGAAAGTAGAAACTAGTTGCAGGAATTAAGTCACTGGGTACATGCCCTGGAAGTGTTTATCTTTCCCTAAACTCTTCCTCTTTCCTCCTTTATGTGGTTCATGTCAGAAATTTTGGCCACTGTCTAAAGCTAAAATAAGAAGCAGACTACTTGGGCTGAGGATGTGGCTCAAGCTGTGGCGTGCTCGCCTGGCATGCCTGTGGCCCGGGTTTGATCCTCAGCACCACATACAAACAAAGATGTTGTGTCCGCCGAAAACTGAAAAATAAATATTAAAATTCTCTCTCTCTCTTCTCTCTCTCTCTTTAAAAAAAAAAGCAGACTAATACTGATGCAGAAAAAACATTTGAAAAATTTAATGAATACTTATGACAAAAACTCTCAACAAACTAGAGATAGAGAAAAGCTTGGCGAAAACAACTACAAAAAATATGTAATTTATATAATACTTAGTGAGAAACTGTTTTCCACCTAAGATAGGGAATGATGTGATGATGTTACTCTCATCACTCCAATTCAACCACATAATGACAAGTCTATCTAATTTAACAGATTAAAAAAGGCAACAAATGATATTTCTTGAGAAGAAATGTCCTGTGTTTACATATAACATCATTGTCTCTAGAAAATTCCCCCAAAATCAACAGCAAAAAAACCCTATGTAATTAATGACTAAATTTGATATGCAAAAGTCAATTGGAATCCTTTACACCAACAATTAAAGATGGGAAATGAAACTTTATCTGTATTAACTAAATAAAAATAATAGTTATTAGCAATATATCTAACAAACTATGCACAGATAACTTTTAATCTGTTGCTGAGGAATTTTGCATTTATGAGAGATAATTTTTGTAATTGTCTCCAATAAACATTTTTTTTTATTTTAATATCTTCATTTGATTTCGGTACTATACTAATAATGACTTATAAATTAGGTAGGAAAAGCATTCTGTTTCATGAAGAGATTGCATGTAATTAGTATCATTTTATCCTTAAAAGTAGAATTCAACAGTGACATCATTCATCTGAGCCAGGTCCCATGTTTATTTGGAAGGTTGACATTTATTTTTTTTCTTGTATGTATATGGATACACTCAGATTATACATTTCTACATGGGTGAATTTTAAAAATTTGTGTCTTTCAAGATAATCAACTTTTGTCTTTAATGTTAATCAGAATATTCTCTTATTATGATTTCAACATCCAAGGAATCAGAAGGATGAATCTCTTTCATTTCTAATATTACTTGTGCACTCTCTCGTTCTCTCTCTCTCTCTCTCTCGCTTTCTCTCTCTTTCTCCTTTATCATTATGGAATCACCCCCTTTATTGCATTTTGTAATCTTTATTACAAAGTCAGCTTTGTCTGAAATTGAGATAATTATACCACCTTTCTTTTCCTTGGTATCCCGTAACTCTAATTCATTACAACACATAGTAATGTATATACGGTTATCTACTCTGACAGACTCTGTCTTTTAATTGGTATGCTTTTCACAGGTAAAGTGACTATTTTTATTAAAATGTTATTTCTATTTTATAATATCATATTTGTGATGGTTTTACATTTGTTGCAGTTGTTCTTCGTTCCTTTTTAAATTTTTTTGTTTGTTTGTTTTTGGTAGGGATTGAACTGAGGGGAACTCAATCACTGAGCCACATCCCCAGTCCTATTTTATATTTTATTTAGAGACAGGGTCTCACTGAGTTGCTTAGCGCCTCACTTTTGCTGAGGATGGCTTTGAACTCCTGATCCTCCTGCCTCAGCCTCGCTAGCCGGCTAGGAAAACAGGCCTGGGCCACTTTGCCCTGCTCTTTGTTCCTTTTTTTTAAAGACATCTTTCCTGCTTGTTTTAATTTCTTCTCTGGTTTTAGTTGATCGTTTTGTATACTTGTAATTTTGCTCCTTTCTTATCACAATTGGAAAAATTAAGCTTTTTCCAAAGTTGTTACCCTGGATTTTTCAGTAAATATTTACAATTCATCTAAGTACTCTTTTTAATTATAATGATACCAGCTTATGTGTAGTGTAGCTACAATAGCATCCTAATTTATCTTTACATTCTTTATAATATACAAGCCAATAATTTCCTTTATACAAATTATGCAATCACTCAATACATTATTGCTATGATTACTTTGAACAGTCTACTAGTCAATCAATTAGGACCAATAAAAGTATATTGTTTCACTCTATTTCATTTACTCCATCTTTGGTGTTCTCCTTTATTTATGCAGATTTAAGTTTTTACCAATACCACATTCTTTCTCTCTGATGACCTTTTAATATTTCTTGTTAGACAAGTCTACCTGTGACAATTCCCTTTATTTTGTACTTATTTCAGAGAGTCTGTGTTCACCTTCTTGGGCTTTCATGACAGAATACCACAAGATGGGTATTTTAAATAATGAAATAGTTTCCTCACAGTTTTGGAAGGTAGAATTCCAAAATTAAGGTGTCAACTTATTTATTTTCTGAGGAGACACCCCTTTTGGCTTGAAGAAGCCATCCTCACCATTTGCTCAAATAGCTTTCATTGTTGTGAGAAAGAGATATCTTCCTCTCCAGGTAAGTGTACCTGTCAATTTAGATTGGGACACCACTATAGGACATCATTTAACTATAACTCCAAAAGACTGTCTTCAGATACAGTCACTGGACCTTAAGGTTTTAACATACAAATTTTGTAAGAAACAACTCTACCATTTCTTTCCTCTTAATAATTTCTAACTTTTTGATGATATCGTCTATTGTATGACATATTACCTTCTCTTACTGTTTAACATGGTTTTCATTAGCTATCTAAAACAAAATAGTTAAGTTTTTGTGGCAAGCTTTTTGTTGATCAGTCTGTGGAAAAAAGTAGAATAATTTCATTCTCTCTCATTGGACAAGGCTCTGATTACATACTTTAGCTTGGTGACAGTCTTTGTCATAATTAACTCTTGTGGGTTTAATTGGAAAATTGTAATTTTTACCACTTGTATGCATCCAAGACTTTCTTTCTCTATTGTCAGAGAGCAGAGGAAATTTTTTCCCCCTGGACTTCACCAAGATCTGCTGGGACTAATTGAGGTAGAAGCCATTAGGATGGTTCCCCAGAGCTTTGAACTGTTCAGCTAGTATACATTCAGCCTCTAGCAATAAATTAAATTACCATTCAAGTTACTGGCTCTAGTAACTTCTGCTTCAGGTAAGATAATCTGTATTCACTGTGTTCACCCGTGTCTCCATTTTTTTTGTGTGTGGTGATTTGTCCTCAATCTCAATTCTAGGATGGATCTAAGAAAAGCCATTGATTTTTACTGTGTTCATCTTTTCTCATGTTGTGAGGGCAGGAATGATGACTTCCAAGTTTTTACAGTCTGTAGTAGAAACTGCTGTTTGATAGTGTGTTATAATATCTATCTCTTCATGGATATTTTCTATTTGAGGACATATTGCCTTATTTCCTTTATCTACTGTTCAAGTATGGTTATCATTAGATATTTAACATATTGTATAATGGTTACTTTGAAGTTTCTGCTCATTGGTATATAATTTCTACTCCCTCCTTTTTTTTTCTTTTTTTTCCCCTCAAGCATGAGTCATGCTTACCTATTTTTTTTCAAGCTCTTACATTTTTGTAAGAAATTAGACATTTTAGCAAGTTGGTAAACTGATCTTGTCTCTTGTGGGTATTATTGTTTGCTTGTTTTGTTTTATTTGGTCACTGACTGGGTTATTTTAATACTAGGTTATTTTAATATCCCTCCAGTTCTTTTTCTTACACACACACACTAGAAACACTTGTTTTTTCTCTTCAAAGACACAGACTTGTGCATGTGTATATTTACTCTGAGATGACGGTGGTTTTATTGACTATTACTTATACAATGTCTTTAAGTATAAATTACTCTATAGTGTAATACGATTAAACAGCATCATTTTCCAGGAGAATTCTTGAGGTCAATGTGTGATATTTGATGTGACTGCAGGGGTATGTTTCTTACCAGTCCATATATCTGGATCTCCATGGCACCCTGGCTGGCCTATGGCATAGATTACATCATTAAAAACTCAACCAATCTTCTCCTAATGCTTTTTACCTCAGCTTGAATTATTTTTGAGAGTTTTTCTAGGATTGAACTTACCCTATAATCTGTAACAAACAAAATTGCTTCGTTTGGAAAAACTATCAGAACTCTCTGTTTCATGTTCTGCTCCTTTTCCTGAGAAAAGCCTTGGAGCCAGAATCCTGAGGCTTAGGGAGGTGAAATGGCACATTTCCCTGAGTGAAGGCCCATTTGGATGAAAAGAGGGTTTATTGGGGGCAGATGAAGAGCCTCACATCTGCTCATCCTGCCTTTATTGGTGTGCAGTTCAGTAATGACAGCTTCTACCTGTGTAGTGCCCAAGAGTTAGCCTTCGTCTCATGAGTGTAGGGAAGAAGGACTTCTTCAACTCTCAGCAGCACTCACTCTGAAACAGTCTCTGCCACAGATCACCAGATGTAGGATGGTAAATGTTAATGCCCATCACATTTCTTGAAAGATATTGTACTCCTCCCATGGGGACCAGGGGAACACACAGCTCTGTGTTCTTGGCTGTCTTCATTCGTGGTGGAGTTTTTGTTACCTTGATCTTGGAAAGTGTGCACATGGGTGGTAACAAAACTGGAAGAACTGAGTTTAGGCACAGTGCCAGAAACAGTTTCATTTGTTACGGAGTTTCAGTAGATTTTGCTGAATAACAATTTCTCTATTTACTGTATGTCCTCAGTAACATTTGCAAGTAGTTTAGAATTTTTTGTCAATAATGTCTATTCTTTTGAGGAAGGAACAAATCTATGGTGCTCTGCATGTTACCATGCAGGCAACCAACTATTGAGAGTTATTTATTTCTGTATGATTAAAATGTGACCCCCTTGAAATTCTTTATTTAACTACCACCAGTTTAAATACTACCTCTTTAACCTGACAGATCAAGAACTCCCTGGTTCTCTGCAAAATTGTGTATTTTGGGCACTGTTACTATAGTAAAACCATTCTAGCATTTCTTTCTCTAGTATTCTACATAGTTTTTTGAGTCTATGACATTGTTCAACATGTATAACTTGCCTCCTTCTATTTATATCCCACTTAAATTTCTAGAATATCTCATTGTAAGTTTTTAATTCTTGTCATAAAAATTAATCCTTTCCCCAAATTTCTTTTTTCTGTATGTGTTCATAAATTCTATTTATAAATCTCTATTGTGCAAATATCAGATTTGTTATAATGAACCATGAATATCCCTGTCTTATGTACTATAAAGCAGTCACTTTGAAGGAATTTACACACATACACTCATATTTTCAAGGAGGTATATACACATGTAATACTCAGAGAAGAGAGACACAAAAATTGCAACTGATAATAATTTGTTATGAAAGTACAAAATTTAAGAGGGTTTTACTGGATTTTTTATACTCATCCTTTTTATACACCTATGAGCATTCATATATTTTTATATTCTAAACTTAATTTCCCACAGCTTTATTCCTTTGAAATTCTATAGCTTATCTTGCAAGTCTACTGTAAATTTTTGCTCATCCCTGCAGAGTATTTTATTGTCATGACTAGAGTAGTATCATGCTTATCATAATGTATATGTTAATAACGTAAGTATGTAATTGATATTATATGTTGTATAATTTAAAATACTTTGTATAGGGGTGGGGATATAGATCAGTTGGTAGAGTGCTTGCTTTTCATGCACAAGGCCCTGGGTTTGATCCCGAGCAAAAAATAAAAAGAAAAAAGAAAAACAAAAATAAAATACTTTGTGTATATGATGTGTTCATTTGATATTTCCTGTTTCTTTCACTTGTTTTGTTATCCCTATTTTTTTTCAACTTTATATACTCTTCAAACTCAGACTCTTACTTTTTTTACCGAGTTTTAGTAGATTTTGTTAAATAAATGTTTCCTCGTTGACCATAGAAACATGTAGATATGTTTAACATGGACTAAACACCCACAAAAGATTTTATGTTGAATTTGGTTGCAATTTGTGCAAATATTTGATATCTTTTTAAACAAATACATTTGTAAATCACAAGGTTGGTGCATATTATTTAAGCTATATTTAACCACATTGATAAAAAATTAATAGGAGTATCTGATTTTTTTCAAGCATTTGATTATATTACTTGATACAATGGCATACCTCACAGTTTGAAAACAAACAAGGAATCGCAATAGCAGGAATACACTCATGAAAAATCAGAAATGTACTTTTGAGAAAGTGAAAGATTACAAGATGCTCTCATGTTCAAAGAGGAAAAATATAAGAAGCCGCATACGCTGTGGAAGACAGACCTGCGCAGACCTTGGCAAATAAAAGCATGCTAAGAGCAGAGTAAACTTGATGTTGAAAAGAGTCTTCAGTGACAAGGACTTGAATAGCAAGCAGAGTAATTAGATCTTTGTCTTTCCATACTGAACATGATTGAAGTGTAGATTCACTAATACTTTGCAGAACTTTTTGAAAAAATATCGAACGTATTGAACAATATCTCTGATATGTGATGACCAATATAATGGATAAGCGGAGTTATCAAAGTGTTTATATAACTTAGAAGATATATGAGTACTCCTTGATTATTAATCCAAGACAACATTTTAGAGCCATTTTCACAGTCTAGGACAAGAAAAATGTCTGGGGTCTTATTAAATTATTTAGGCCTAACTTCTCATATTTAAATGTGGAATAATAGCAATAATTTGCTTATAAATATTTGTGTCACGCAGTTGGAAACATGAAGTCTTAATAAATGTTAGCTTTAGTATTATTGTTAAAGATCGCATAGCGCTTTCTAGTCTCAGAGTTTAGAGAGTAAGAGTGAAAGTATCATTTTTACAGCAGATACCTTTAATCTTTATTTAAAAAATCCACTTACATTGGAAATTTGCTTTCAAAAGAAAATAGAGTACCAATATGAGATTTTATCATAGAAAAATGATTTCTTAACTTGATTTTGCATATTTATGAAAGTATATTATTTCTTACTACCATGTTCACATTTTCCCATTGAATTTATTGTGTAATAAATAAATAAATATATATACAAACACACATACATTTATTATATAATATATACATCAACATATGTATATATGTATTTTATATATATAAAACCATATTATGACATAAATTCACAGTGTATCAATTAACAACAATTAAATATATACATGCATATGCATATGTATAAAACTATATCATGACATAGATTCAATGTGCATTGGTTAACAACTTGTCTGAATCCATGCAGAGAGAACGCTCACACACACACCAGTTTCACGAAGCAGGTTTTTTACTTTCAGGTAGGCACTAACAGGCAACAAAACCCTAGCTTTCAGTTTAAGCAGGTCTCATAAGACTCAGGAAAGCTTTCTAGGAAGCATGGAGCCTCACCTGTTCCTATTCCATTTGCACAGCAGAGAAAGCACCCCACCCTGGGGTTTATACCCTGGGAAACATGACTCATTCGCCCAAAGCACTGAAGAACATTCTGTTTCAGGAGAATATGGAGAAAAGTCTGAAACAGCCTGAAATATTCTGACTACTTCCTGTCTATTTCAGGATGTTATATACCCAACTCTTCCTTTAGTTACAATGAGAACTACAGGTGAGAAAAAAGAGAGAACTAGGTCTGTCAACAACCAACCAGAAAACTATCCTACACATATAATCTACCATTTTAACCATTTTTAGTTGTGCAGTTTAGTTGCGTTCACAATATTGTGTAATCATCACCAATATTCATGTTAAAAAATCGAGTTATTTCATCATTCCAAAGAGAAATTCTCTACCAATTAATTAAGTCCCCATTCCTTACTCTTCAAGCTCCTGGTAGCTGCTATCACACTTTCTGTCTCTATGAATTTTCTTGTACTGGTTACACTATTTAAGTGGAATCATCCAATTTTTGCCCCTTTTTTCTGGCTTATTTCACGTTGAATAGTATTTACAAGATCTTTTCATTTTATGTTATGTATTATCACTTAAGTGTTAAGTGCATGAAGAAAAATTTTACAAATTGTGGCATCAGCTCTTCCTGATTTCAAACCTATTACCTCAGAATGGAAGGCTACTGTGGGCTTAGTCACACTTTTCTTTGGAGCATAAGTGACTTTTGAAAAACGTGTTTATTATTCCTCTTGAAGTAAGCAAGGCTTTGCAGTATCAGGAGGACATCTAAACAAATGGACACAGAGAATCATAGGAAGAAAATCGTATGACCAAAATCCATGTTTTATGCCCCTGTCCCTTGCCAGTAACATCTTATTTCTCATTGTTCTATTTCAATCAAAGAGTGAGAAATGGAGCAGAGATGGAGAAGGGGCTGTCCCAGGAGAGCCAGCTCAATCAGCTGATTTTTCCTTGAAATAATGTATTGACTATTAGATGTTATCTCTTCTAGGTAAGACATTTTAGTCTTGATACTTATCTTTCATTTATGTTTTTCCATCAAAATGTTGCTAAACCTGGTAATTTGTGAATACTAGAGAAAAATTGCACTTTTAATTAAAACTAACTGAAAGCACCTTCTGAAACATTTCTACTACATAGTCTAGTTCTCTTTTTAATCCTAAAACCCAGATCAGATCATTTTCAGAATTGTATTATGTAAACAATACAAATTTAATGATGTTGTTATTTTCTAAGGGTGCTGGGTTCATTGTCTCCATTCAGCAAAAAAACTGAAAAACAGGACACATAGGTAGCAAGAAAGCAGCAGGTTTATTGCAAAAGTGACAGAGACAGACTTTGCTCCAAAGAGAAGGGGCCTCAGAGCTGGAAATCTGGTAGGGGAATTTGGGCTTGTTCTTTATTATGATCTCTGGAATTTCCACCTTTTCTTATCTCTTTCTCCCATCCAAGCTTACCTCACTATTATTGATTAGTGCCCCTCCAGCTCTGCATCTGTTTTAGTTTTTCTGTTGAATGTCCCACTTAGGAGCACGAGTACAGAGTGTCTATCTGATTGGTCCCTTGCTTGTGTCCACAAGCACCTTCATCAATCAGAAAGTTGACCCTCTCCCTGCTCCTTTGTTCTGGCCCCGCCCCTCATCTCCCCACTTGCCATCTTGCCATGGCTCTCAACCTTTCTATATCTCCCTCAGTATTTTGAAGGAAAAATATGTAATTTAAATCAAATATTCATTTTTCATGTTGATAGGTTTTCCAGAACAAAAGGATGCTATCACAAAGAATATGATAGTTAAATTCATTCCCAGATATTAAATCAATACTGCATTTTCAAATTATATCATATTACAACTAAGGTAAAATTGTGCATGTGCTATATTACAAGACCATGTCATACTTCTAACCAAGTAGTCCTCAAAATTATATTCATTGGCACTACGCAGCATTCATTCTCTAAGAACATTTATTTCTAGTTTAAAAATGAAAGGGTACTTTAAACATTAAGGCTTAAGTTTGCATTATTGTACATTCTATACAGCATCAGTATGCCAGAAAGTGAACTCTCTCTTAAGAAAATCTTTACCTTACCATTTAGATTTTTTTTGTTTAATATGTTGGCCTTAAAATATAATTATATTTTAAGCTCATGTTATAACAATTTTTGGATACGTCTTCATACAATCCAAATTAAATTCCTCAATTCTATAATGTAAATACAACATAGGATTCAGACATTGTTTTAAAATTGTCAACTGCAAAATATTCAGACATAAGAATGCTGCCAAAATTCAATAATCACTGTTTAATATTTAAATGATTTTGATGGGTTTTATAGAACATTTAATCTGCATGCTTGTTCATGACATGACACAAACCATCTGGTTGAAAAGCCAAAATTAATTATTTGGGGTTCTGTAGAAAAGCTTACAAGCATCCAGAAAAAGCTAGGAAAATCTATTAGAAATGTATGTGTATATATATATATATATATATATATATATATATATATATCAAATACATAGTATTTCTCTTACATAACAATAACAATAAGAAAAAGACAAAGAAAGGAAAATAATCTATTTATTGCCATAACTTGGCTGGGTCATTACCTAGCAAATATGTGAAATGAAAGGCCTGTCTACATTGCATCTCTCATGAGACAGGACCCAGATAGTTCAAGTCAATGATTCAAACACTCCATAGCTTATTAGTTTCTGAACTTACTTACAAACTCAAGTGTGTATCTCTTCTGACATCTTTCACTTTAACCAGTATAGAGATGTTCATAGCTTTAAGAAAATGGAAGAAGAGGGATATTTGAATGATTGACTTTTCTGTTTAGTCTTTCATTTATTTTAATCAATCTTTAGGTTCAAGCTTCCAATTGACCTTTATTTAAAACTTTTGAACAAGAAAAATATATTAATACTTACAGTAATTTCCACTGGCATCTGTATTTCCTTTATTGTTTTGTTCACTTACTCCCTTTTTCTCTAACGAAAATATGTTAGAGAATTAGTGCATAAATTTACTGCCACTTCCAACATCTCAACTCTGAAGGTGACGATTGCATTTTACTATCAAGGTTTCTCTCCTTTTTAAATATTTTCTGTTCTAAATAGACATACTTCAATTTATCTGAGACCATCTTAATAATCCATTTATATATTTTATATAATGTCCTACCAACTAATCCACCAATTCATTTATTCGTACATATATCCCCTTAAAGCATAAATGGATTTTTTTCTGTGGCAGTTATTTTAAGCCTAGAGGATACAGCAATGACCAAACAGACAAGGTCATTGTACTTAATGAGTATATAGGGAATCATCAGGAGAGAGACACAAGTGTAAAGATAATTTTATTAAGAAAATATTAAGACAGGTTTAAATACCTGTGAGTAGTGATAATAAAGACCTACATTCAGCAGGCAAGATCAGATTACAATGTAGGTACATTTCCAGGGGACAAGAAATGATAGATTCTACAGTAGCATTGAAACCTTCACATAAGAAAGACAATAGAGCACTTTTTACACAAGAAATAGGAAAGAATATAAGTAGATAAACAGGTTTTTTGTTGTTGTTGTTGTAATTATCAGCATGTCTTCTGATTCCTGCTATTTTTTAAAAGGAGTATTTGTTAATGACACTGTTTGTTAGCAAGGGGATATGAGATGTTTGTGGAGACAGGAATGATAAAATGATTTTCTCAGAGAGTAAGAAACCATATTTGCCTTGAAATACAACAATATGTAACCATAAGACATATAATACATCCATTTGAAGTTTGATAAAAATTTTCGCCCTTTGGTAACAGGGAGCAAACCCAGGGGTGCTTAACCACTGAGCCACATCCCCATCCCTTTCAATTTTGAGACAGGATCTCACTAAGTTGCTTAAGGCCTCATTAAATTGCTGAGTCTGTCTTTGAACTTGTGATCTTCCTGCCTCAACCTCCCAAGTTGCTGATATTACAAGCATATGCAACTGCACCTAGCTTGATAAAAAAATTAAAAAGTATATACAAATAAAATAAAATAAAATTGAATGTGGAAACATAGTTACATAATTTTTGTTGTTGTTGTTGTTGTTTGTTTATTTGTTTCTATGTGATATCCAGTCATCTATGTGCAGGCTTCATAGCAAATACACAAGTGCTGAAGTTTAACCAGGGTTGGGTATTGGCTAATAGAGGGAATCATGATCACATTAAGTACATGAGCAATAAATGTTGAACAGATTTCTAGGACAGTGAATCTAAAACAGACCAAAAAAGAAAAAAGAAAAAAATAGCATAGATAAAGTCATAAATAAATGTAAATATGGTAAAATTAGTGATGTTTCTAATAGAATCAAATGACAGATTTTGGAATTAAAGCCATAATATGTACTTTGTGTATTTTAGTGGCTCTAATTCACTGCTATAAAGATGATTTTTTTTTTTACTTTCATTATTAAAAGGAAATGATGAAAGAAAGTAATGAATAGAGAGAGTGACCTAGTGAGGTCTAATATTCAATAAATGCATGTTACATAACTATGAAATGTGAAATGTGATGCCCAACAATTATAAGGAATTAGTCAGTGCTCTAGTATGCTGCTACAAATTTCAAGAATGTGGGAGTTTTGAAGGAAAAAATAATTGGAAATGATGATGATGAGCAAATAAAAGATTAGGTCTCCTCAAAGACAAGTAAACCTCATAATGCTGGGGAAGACATTCAACAAAAAAAAAAAAAAAAAAAAAAAAGGATGCTTCAAGAAAAATAGTATCCTAAGAGGATAGGCAGATTTTTAGGTTTTATTAGACTTTTTTTAAAAAATAAAGGAAGGAATATTTTAGAGAAAATTTGTGAATATATTAAGTGGTAGATTTTCAGAAGTCACAACAAAATAACAAAGAGTGATGAGAGGTGGAAATTGAGCTAGATAAGTATGTGTATGGAAAGAGAAGTACACACACACACACACACACACACACACACACACATGAGTTTTACTCAGCCATAAACAAGAATGAAATTATGATATTTGCCAGTAAATGAATGGGAATAGAGAGCATCATGCCAAGTATAAGAAGCTAGAATCAAAATATCGAAGGTTGAATGTTTTCTTTCATATGCAGAAGCTAGAGCAAAATAAGGAAAAGAAAATAGTGGGGGTAGGAGAGACATCAGATTACATAAAGTTATAGGGAAGATCAGTGGAGTAAAATATTGTATGCATATATAGATATACCACAGGATATTTTACATTTGTGTATGTAGAAAATACTAATCAAAAATAAATAAATAAACAAGCAAAAGGACGATCAGTAGAGTAGAAGAAGGAGAAAAGGGGGAGGGAGAATGGTGGGAAGAGGACATGAATTTAAGTCAAATTCTATGCATGTAAGATTTTATAAAAAAAAAAAAACACAACTACTATGTTTAACTATAATGCAAGAAATAAGCAGTACTTTAATGTTCAAAGAATTAAAAATAAATGCAGTAAAAAATCAAAAAAAAATTCTAATTGTAATTATTACTTGAATTAAGAGAATGGTAGAATTATTAGTTAGGCATCTTTGGATCCAATGCAAATAATTCTTAGCCTGAAAAATAAAGTGATGTTTTTAGCACTTGAAAGAGCTCATTTAGGAGCATGCAGAGACTCTGTAAGTTTCACTTATTCTTCCCTCTTTATGTTGCCCTGTATTTCATTTAAAGCTGAGAAATTCTGAGAATTTAAAAAGTATACCAGTATCTTTGTGTTCTGTGTTTCCAGTTTCTATGTCAATCAGAAAGAGAGAATAAGTTGTGATAATTTTCGCAAAATATTAGGAAGTATTTTTATCCCTGAATCCACTGCAAATGTTTGTTGCAACCTCCCTTGAAAAATGAACAAATTCATGGCTGGGAATACATGTACATAAATACAGATTCAATTAAGTCAATTGGTGATTCCTCCTGGGCTTTGAATTACATAGATTGCTTAGTATGTCATAAGCAGCTCACCAGAACCAAATTAAGTTTCCCTCAACAATTAAAAAAAAAGGGAAATGATACCCAGCTATCAAAAATAGCAGGGACAATTGCCATGGCATATGTTTACCTGACAGCACCCGAGACAGATGGTTATATATCATCACGCTCCGTAACACTTATTAAAGGCTTCAGGCAATAATGCATTTCTATTGTGATTGAAGAAGCTATTGGCCAGTAAGAAGAGAAAACAAAACAAGAAATAAGCCGTACTTTAATGTTCAAAGAATAGTTTAAAGACCAACTAATTCATATTGTTTCCTTGATATTAATCTAGTTTAAAGAGAAAATTATTTGAGCATTACTTGTGTTTAGAATCATTATATAGGTATGATATCCATGTATTATTTGTGTATGAAATCCAAAAAGTGAAAAGAGAAAAACTCATTGAACAAATAGCAGTATGCATTGTTTGTTGTAAAGTTTTGTAATAGTTAGAAACCTTTAGTTGAAGGAGAACATCTTCATGGAATCATGCTAAAAAATCGAATGGACATTTATAAGGCTCCATTTGGAATAAGCACCCAGAAAGATTTGATCTTATCATATTAAGTCCAAACAAAAATAAGCCTTTCTGGGGGAAGTGCTAATGTGACATTAAACATGACCTTTTAAGCAACTGATTGAAATGCAAGTTAAAAAAAAAAAAAAAGAAAGCTAAATAATGTCACTTCAAATAGTATATCAATTTATGCTAGTACCATTAGAAATTAAAAAAAAAATGTTTTAGGATAATTCATTTACAACATGTTATATAGCCCCACATATTAGATTTATTAAAATTTCTTACTTAGTTAATTATTTATGCCTATGTAATTTTGTCAATAAAAAATTAACATATCTCTGCATGTTTCCTCAGGTCCTAAATTTGACATCTAAGTGAAACTAGAAATAAAATGATATAATAAACCTTCAAAAATCCTTAGAACAAATATGTGTGGAAGCAGAAGCCATATTCACACAGGACCACCCTAAGTAAGATGATTGATGACCTTTGTTTTGATTTTCCTGAGGATGCTGCCAAATAGCCAACACCCTCAGAAGAGTTCTAAGTAGAATGTGTTTAAACCTTATCATCAGTTACTTATTTTCTGAGAAAAGAAGCACAATAATTAGAAGTAGAATTAATTCGTTAATATTTGGAGGAGGATTTGCTAAAATATACTCTCGACTCAAGGAATATCTTATGATGCTGCAAGAAAAAATGAAACCTTCTAAATCACTGGTATTGACCCTACAATTGCCATAGAGTAAACTCTAATTGTGAAGTGTATGTCACCTTCCATTGTTTGACTCAATATATTATTTTTTTGTATTTTGATACTTTCATGGAATCATTGTTTTGGTTGTAATTTTTTTCTCTTTAACTGTTGGTATAATAATAGAGAACAAATAAGAAGTCATTTCTCAAATTTTGGGCAAATAAACTGGATATATATACATACATATACATACACACACATATATGTAGTTTATAGGTGAGCAGACATTCTCTTCAGATTGCACACATGGGTCATATAAATATGATTATCTCTAATATTTTCCTTTGAGATAACTATCTATTTTGTAGTAAATGGGAGCTCCACTGTGGAAATCATTTGCAGGAGATAAATAAAAATGAGAATTTAAAGGTACTTTTTGAATCTCCGTATTAATAAGCTACATCTTTTTTTTAAATTATGTCATTCCAATAAATTTCAAAACATATATTGTCTGTTTAATGAATTGTGAGCCAAGTTTCATGAAGCTCTGAAGTTATATTTTATATATTGTAAGCTACTTGCTTCCCAATAGGTTGAATATTATAAAGATACACGCAATTTTATTTTAGTATTGGGAATATATTTTAATGAATCTTAATTTTTTTAATTTGCAAATTTACCTTTGAATATTCTCCACACTAAAATTATCACAGAAATTGTTTTTAAGTTATGAAACACTTTACTTTTTTCTCAAAAATTAAATCTAAATTCTCATTCTTAAGGCCTTCCATTCTTGATCCTACAAAGATTTTCAGGAACTATTTTAAATATTGTCACACCACACACTGTTGTATCAAACATATCTATATTACTTTTTAAATAATACAATATTCATTTCTTCTGTTCTTAGTGTACAGGAGACCATTTACAGAAAAAAATAAAAATAAAAATTTCTCCCTTTAATGATCCCATGTATTCAACAGAAATACCCAAAGTAAAATTCAACTTTGTTTTGTCCAATAAGTATTACCATACTTTCAGATAATTTCCCCACTAGGTACTTTTTCCTTTTTTTTTTCCAGCTCAGGTGTTTTTTTGTTGTTTTTGTTTTTGTTTCGTTTTGTTTTGTTTATGTTTTTGTTTTCCCTTACTGGCCTTTCAAGCATCTCAGAAACAAAAGGAATCAGTTAGGTACCAGGAACATTTTATAACTAAAGATAGTCATGACATAATTGAGTGGAAATGAAAGTGCAATGAGAAGAGTGTTAGCGCTTCATAATTCTACAACAGTCATAATCTGCCCCAATCACTCAAAATCAGGACTTTTGACTTTTTGTTTGATTTGTTTTTTTTCATTTTTTAGCACTTATTTGACAGAATGATACTTTTTCCATTTCAAACGTTGCAAATATTGTGACATCTTCCTCTTTTAAGAGAGATAAATATTATAAGAGAATTAGAACAGATGGAAAATAATCGATGTAAATATATTTGTTAATTTATAAAAGCAAACGATGCTACCATTAAAATATCCATTAGCATGGAAATAAAAATAATTAAAACCAAAATGAAAATATATATTAATTCATAGAGTATGATTTAAAAATGTGAAGTGCTCAAAATACGCATGACTCAAAGTTGGAAGAGACTTAGCAAAATTGACTCGTGTGTGAGTTACTGGTTGTTTTCTTCTTCTACTTTACATAATTCTCAAACTTCAGAAGAGTCTGAAGAGCTTCTTGCAGGCTTCCATAGTGAATCACAGTATAAGCTCCTAGCAATATGAACCACAACTCTGTAAACGACTGTATTACTTTTAAGAGATAGCACATCGACCTGCTGTTGGGCCCAACTGAGAGTAAACATGTAATCATGGGTCACTAGGTTACCATGTGACCTGGGTTGCCCATCATGAACTGGGTGCTGTCAAGGCATAAAGTTAAGCATACACAGCAGCATTATATCATCAGATAGAAGAGGCATACATGTGATAGGGACACAGCAGGCCCTGAGGAACAACTGCATTATATGAAGAAGTGGCCCAAATGCCCATGTGCACTCCTGCTACACTGCCTTCTGTCTCCCACTCTATATCACTGGCCTCATGGGGAAGCCACCATGATCAATTCACAAAGGAATAGAAAACTTAGGTATGGTTTACAGATGGTTCTGTACAATATGCAAGCAGCGAATGAAAATGGACAGTCATACCACAATAGTCTCTCTCCGGGACATCCCTGAATCATAACAATGAATGGGAGTCCTTGAAATGAATAGAACTGCAGACTGTGCACTTAATTATATCCTTTGCTTCAAAGGAGAAATATTCATACCTGGTATTATATATTCATTCATGGGCTATAGACAGTTATTTTCTTGGATGGCCAGGGAATTGAGAGGAATGTGATTGGAAAATTGGTATAAAATAATTTCCTCATCAAGGAAAAAAAATCTCCTTTAGAAAAATTTGAGAAAGAACTATGCAGTTTTCAGTCTGTGGGTGACAAATGTGAAGATATATGTGTCAGTGTGAATATTCAACAAACAGTGACCTCAGCAGAAGAAAATTTTAATAGGAAAATGGATAGGATAACTCATTCTGTATGCTTCTTTCCCCAGTTTCTATTGTTATTGTCCAATTGCCACATAAAAATTGTGGCTAACATAGTGGCGTTAGAGCTTATATGTAAATTCAGTCATGTGAACTTACACTGATCAAAACCAATATCACTATGACCACTGCTCAATGTCCAGTCTGCCAGCAGTTAAAACCAATGCTGAGCTCCAATAAGTCACCAATTCCCAGAATGATAAGCTAGTTTTCTAGTGGCAGTTTGACTACCTTGGACTGTGTCCATTATGGAAAAAGGCAATATTTTGTCCTTACTGGAATACACATCTACTCTAGATATGGATTTACTTTCTCTGCATGTAATGCTTCTGCCAAAAGTAGCATCCATCATGCCTTTTCCCCATCATGATATTTCACACAACTTTGCTTTTAATCAAGGAAGTCACTTCACAGCAGAAGAAATTCATCAATGGACCTATACTCATGACATTCACTGATCTTATTATGATTCCTCCAAACCTGAAGCAACTTGCTTGATAGAATAGTAAAAAGGACATTTTAAAAGCTCAGTTGTAGCACCAACTAGGTGGCTTAAACTTCAGGAATGGGACAAGGTTTTCCAGAAGGTAATATATGCTTTGAATCAGCATCTAGTATATAGTGTTACTTCTTTGATAGGCAGGATTCATGGGTTCAGAAATCAGCGGCAGAAACAGGATTGGTACCTGTCACTGTTACCCCTGATTACCCACTGGCAAATGTCTGCTATTCATAGGACCTTGTACTCTGGTGGCCTAGAGGATTTAGTTTCAATGTGGAGAGGCTTCGACCAAGAGACAGAAATATGACTCCATTTAGTTGGAAATTAAAACTATTGTGCAGCTATTCTTGATTTTTTAATACCTCTTAGCAGGCAAAAAAAGAAGCTATTGAACTGGTTGGGGTGATGTATTCTGATTACCAAAAGGAAATTGGACTACTACTACATAATGGAGGTGTTAAGGGCTACTAAGCCTAAGTATTGGAGATACTTTGGGCTTCTTTAGTATTTCCATGTCCTGTGATCAAAATCAATGGAAAAGTGTAATAGCGTAATTCAGGTAGGACTGAGAGTGACCCAGACCTTTCAGGAATAAGGATTTGAATCGCTCTACCAAGAAAAGAATCACAACCTGTTGAGAGATTGCTGAAGGCAAATGATGAGAGAATAAATGTTTGAAGAAGGGAGGTTTAAAGACCACTTACAACCATATCACCAGCAACAGAAATAAAGAATAATTGTCATGTTTCCTTCTTTCTTTCTTATAAACATCTATTTGTATGTGTGTATTTGCTTTCATCTGTTGCCTATTCCCTTGTTATGTAATGTAAAGTACATTGACATTATATCATAGTGTTACAATGTTATTTGTTTTATATCATAGAATTTAAGTTACAGAATATCAAGAATAAGAGAAAATATCACTCCTCAAGAACTTTGCAACTTGTTTTGCTATGCATTCCTACTATGATGTGCTGGCTTATCACAGACCTAAAATTAATGGGTTCAACCATAGACTGAAATATCCAAAACCATGAGCCAAACTAAATATTTTTTCATTTAAGTTGATTTTCTAGTATTTTGTAATTGTAATAGATGGAGAGTTATCACATAACCTTCAACTTGATCATACCAATGTTAACATGTTATATGAACATATCTACTATCTTTAAATTTCTCCCTAGGGTAGGTTGTATGGTGATCCCCAAAAGATATGACAGCATCCCATATCCTATGGATGTGATCTTATTTGGACAAAACAGTCTCTTCAGGAAAAATTAAGTATTTTGAGATAATATTACACTGGATTATCTGTGTGTTCTAAATACAATGATAAGTGTGTGTATAGGAGACAAAAGAGACAATATAGACTTAAAGACCATATAAGACAGAGGTAAAAACTGGGATGATGTAACCAAAGGCAAGAGAACACCTGGAGCCACCAGGATCTGGAAGAGACAAGAAAGAATTCTTCTCTATAGTAAACAATGGAAGGATGGCTCTAACACCTTGATTTTTAGACTATATCCAAATCTATGAGATAATAACATATTGTTTATGCCACTCAATTATAGATATTTTAGTATGGCTGCCCTAGGAAACTAACACACCCCACAACTTTTTGATTTTTTTAAATTCTGATTTTTTTACACTTTGTACATTTTAGTATTGCTCTTTTCTCCCAAAACTTTAGACCAGTTGTCCAATAGAATAGGTCAAACCTATATTTATTTTATTATTTCTCTATGATTACAGATGATTGTTATTATTTTCCATGCTAGAATTTTTGAATAAAATATTGTATAGGTAGAGTTATACACTATTATATCAGCGTAGGAGGTATATGATGTAAACTTATACCACTTCCATATTAAAAATTTTGAATAGACTTTCATTTTGCAATTATTTATATATTTGCATAATTATAATAATTTAGAAAGTTGTAAAGGTAGTGCAGAGTTACCACATAAGTTTCAATTTGATCCCAATAATTTTAATGTCTTTATGTATAGTACAGGCTCATTCTAATTTGGCCAGTTTTCACATTAAGTTTCTTCTTCTGTCTTCAAAGATCTCATCCAGGATATCATCATGACTTCAGTCATTGTGTCTCTTAAGTCTGCTCCTTTCTATAGAGTTTATCTTTTCTTGTTCATTATGACCTTAACACTTTTGGAAAGAAAAAAAAATGTCTAGGTATTTTTTAAAATATTTAATTTGTGTTTTTCTGATGTTTTCTCCTTATCACATGAATTTATGATTTTGGGGGAAAATATCATAGAGCAGAATATATGATAGATGTTCTGATTTATCATTGGTAATATTAATGTTGATTACTTGGTTGCTCTTATAATTTCCAACTCTCTGTTAACATTCTTGTCTGATTTTTCATGCATGTTACTTTTTCACTAAAGCTTTCAGTGTATTAAAGTTAGTTATTTTAAGTTCCCTGTCTGATAATTTCTAACATGTGTATACATGAGTCCAGACTTTGTAATTAGCTCTCCGGTGTACTTTTTTATATGCCTTGAAAATTTTTGCTGTTGAAAGCTAGACAGATAAAATAATAGATATTGAAGAAAATATATATTTTTTTCTGTTTGAAAATTAGCATTCTTTTAATTGCAAGGTAATTAATTTTGGGGCTTCAGCTGATCTAGTCAGAAGTTGGTTGTGTTTGAAAGTTGCTGCTACTATGGTATTGAGCAGTGCCCAAAGAAACAAATCCCTCTAGTGATACTTACTTATGCCTTATGTTTGGCTCCCAAATTGACTTTGGATCTTCACTTTGTGTTTCTCTCAGAGAGATTCTGCCTCAGTCCATCCAGCTCTATTTCACTGTTTTTATTTTTATTTTTATTTGAGGTTTGTTTGTTCATTGGAGGGATGTGGAAGGATGATATTCTCTGACATTTCATTTAGCTTTCAGACAAGTACTGTGAACCAGCATCTTAGGGGGATAGCTTTCATAGATGTTTCAGCCACTCCTGCAGGGAAAATGCTGGACCTTATATATTCCCCCCGTCATTCTTTCCCAGTTTCTATCAACAGTGTTGCAGTTTGGGTGCCCTCCAAGCTATGGATAAATGTTTCTGTTCCTTAGGATGATAAGGGGGACAGAGCTAAGCGTTCCGTTGCTCAGCAATGCTCCTCCCCCTGACTGCAATGGGCTTTTCACAGAACCCTCATGCAGCATGTTTGGTTATTTGCTCAAACAAAATATGGCTTTTGTACCACATGGGAAATAGGGGATGATCTGGTTTGAATCTTAAAGCTGCTGCCCTTTCTATTCTCCACTCAGCAGAAGCATTTCTCAGGATCTCCTTGATTTTCTCTGTGGGAATATGTCCTGTTTCTCCCTCTAAAAGTCTGCATGAAAGTGAAAGACCGCTCTATGTCAGCATTTCTATGTTGCTTTATATCAGGAAAGGTTTGATAGGACTTTGGCTTAAGCACAGAAATGTATTGTCCCACATTCTGGAGGGGAGAAGTCTCAAGCTAAGGTGTCAACAGGACTGTTTCCTTCTGAAGACTATGAGAGAAGTGTCTGTTCTGTGTCTTTCTCTTTGGCTTGCAAATGAACATCCTTATGCTTCTTCACATCACCCCCCCCCCCCAATCCCTGAGTGTCTCTGTATCCATAAACTCCTTTTTATAGCAACATCAGTTTTATTGACTCAGGGCTCACCCAAACAGTCTCATTTTACCTTGATTATTTCTGTAAAAATCTGATTTCCAAATAAAGTCACATTGTGTGTTGCTGTGAACTAGGACTTAGACGTAAATATTTTAAGTGTATATAATTCAACTAATAATAAGATTCATGCTCTCTTGCCCACATTTGACTTTAAATAATTAAAGTTTATAAGGTACTGTGGTCTCCTGTCCCAGTCAAAGCTTGGGTCCTGTTTCTCCCTCTATGTGCCTGTTAGCCTTAAGATTTCAAGTTAGTTGCTTGCCCTTGTGAACTTGGTTCTCTGATAGGTTTAGAAAAGTAATTAGTTTTCTGTTCACCGTACTTTTTTTTCTTTCTCATTTTATGAGTAAGTGAAATGTTCTTTCAAACTCTTTACATCTCCTAGCTAAAACTGAAAGCACGGAATGCTGTTTGAACACATGATTAATGTGAGGTTTAGATTGTTTCATTTTAAAATTAGTTTTTACCTTTTGAAACTAGTAGGTGATCTATGAGATGACATTTGGAGAACACACGTGAATATTTTATACCACAATCAGATTTAACTAATAGCTTTTGCCTGAGTCAATTCCAAGATTAGTGATTATAACATGATTATTTTCTAATTTTATTGTTCTCTTCTCATTATTAGTCTTCAGTCTTGTGTAAGGAAGAATTTTGTCTCCACATTACCACATAGTCCTTCTCCTATGGACCCAGGGAATGCAGCAATTCAGTATGTTATAATCCACCCTTAGCATGATTCTTTTTTTATTTTAAAATTATTTCAAATGGTAACTGTGAAAATAGTTCAAGGAAGCTTTTGTCAGGTTTATAATCTTTTCCAGTAAAAAATGAGTAATGCAATAAGAGTTAAGGAATGATTTATATACTGTTTGATGATATTTCATTTATGGGATTCTAACAACACAACCAATAATCACACCACACTGTATTCTTTCAGAAAACCATCAGTCTCTGCTTCCTTCTCAGAGCACTGAACATCCACATAAGAAATCAAATATTTGAGGCTGCCATGCTGAGGGTAATTCCAACATAGATGTGGGAAAGGTGGTGGAGAGAGAGGGAGAGTGGAGAGAAACAGGTTATCTTACTTCAGGTTCAAGACTTTGTGAAGCAGTTATGAGCCATCTCTGCTATTCCCCTAATTTCTAAAACAGAAAAATATGAGGAAAAAAACCCAATATTTTTAAATTACAAACTTGGAAGTAATTTGTTACACATTAAAGAAAACTAAAAATAGCCTCATCAACTATTGTACCCCTTTCACAGCTGTCTCATTTCCCATGTCCAAATATTGCCTACATTATTATCAAATTTTCATTCTACAACACCATTCTGTCTCCTTCCAGGTCTTATCATTTCTCAGTGTTCTGTTTTTCAGGGAATGAAGGCACCAAGATGTCGGTGTTCTCACCAAAATGAGGGAGTAACACAGAGCATGGTTCTTTCCCTCACTCCATATAGAATTGTTTACTCATTTCTTTGTTTTACTACTATAATAATTATTTAATAAGTTCTTTAAAAGCAAAAGAAAATGCATATACTCCACAATACTTATCAAGACCTTATGCTTGGGTGTCTAACTGACTTTCTTCATGTCCTAGGTCACAGTTAGTCTGGATTTGGACCCATTTTTCAAACTTGTCATATTCATCAACTAACTATACAAACACATTATTCACCTTGAAAAAAATTGTCCATCTCATTGTCATCCTCTTTCCTTGTTTAAGTCTTAATATTCTCAAGATCCATGTTGAACGCCCACTTACCGACTTCTTAACCATTGATTGATTGATATGTGTTGCCATATCAATTTTTCCTCATTTTAAATTATACATTTATATGTGTATATTTATGAGGATTTTTTCATTCCTTTCTGATTTCCCCCAATAGATTGTAAGCTATGCAAGAACAATAACTGCGTTAGTATTTGATTAGCATTATGTTTGCAGCTTTTAGACAATGCCTGGAACTTACTAAGTATTCTGTAAATAATTTTTGACTTAATAATTCTGAATGATTGAATGGATTTTCTGTAATATTTCTATAATTTTACATAACTAAAAAACAAAGCCCAAACAACTTAAGCTGGTATTAAAGCATTTTCCACTTTCATTGCTATTCATCTCTCCACATTCAGTCTCTGCAGAACTACATCAAAATAAAAGCCCTGTTTAAAGCATGGCTATTCATCGTATTGATGTGTATATGTTCACTGTGAAAAACATTTGGTGAAGTTTCCTTTGTTTTGTTTTGTTTTTGTCTCCTAATCCTTTCCACCCACCCAACAACAGACACAAACAGACACATGCACATAAGCAAAGTTTTTTTGGCCCATGAGTAGGATTGCATTAAATACAATAAAAATTTGATCAAGCTACTGTCCATAGCATTACTTCAATAGCAATCTTTCTTAGCTTCTAGCTATTATGATCAGGGAACATGTATAGCTTCTTGTGGATACATACAACCTAATTACTTCCTTGATATATAGTGAATTGTCAAAAATGTTTACAGCATTAATAAATGCCTATAAACCATTTATCAGCCAGTCCAATAGATTTCCCATAGTCTCTAAGAGCAATAAAGTGTGACTATGAATATATGCACATAGAAGGAATATACACTTTACAAATCATGCTATACCACAAATGTCATTTCCTTATATTAACTTATGCTAATAAAATATGATTTTTGTATGCAGTAGTGTTAGACATCACATAGTGCTTGTCAGGTAATAAAATGTGTTTTGCATTTCTCTGCTTTTACCTTGATGGATGGAAACATAATATACAAACTATTTTGAGACTTTCCACCCACCATTCTTGTCTTGCATAATAGCTTTTTATTGACGAACATGGTTACTCCAGAGCAGGAAATGAATATCAATTACATACATATTTGACAGTACAGAATGGATTTAGAAAAACACAATGTGCTAACATTAGAATTTAACTGATTTCAGTGGAAATGGGCTTGTAAACCTATCTTTGTCTTTTACTTAGTATCATGAGCCTCTCAAGGAATATTTAGAAAGGATATTTATGTATTATGATTAAGTTAGTGATGATGATATGAGATTTGCAAGAACTCCTACTTATTGATCATTTAAAATATACTCAATATATTATAGACTATCACTTATTTTATCTTGTAAAATTTATCAAACATCAAAAGTGGGACTCCAAAAATATTAGGTTATTTGAACAAGAAAATTAAATAACTTGTCCATTAAGGTTTAGTAACTAAGCTGGAGGATAAAAACCCACCCTAAATAATTTTAGAGAGGCTGCTTTAAATGTTCAGAATGCTCTTAACTAAAACAACTTTGTGTCTTTTAGGATTTGGAGATAAATGAATTCTAAAGTATCATCATCATCATCATCATAATCACCATATAACTAAATAAACTATAACTGGAAATTATTAAATTACTGGAATTGAATCCAAAAATATTTCATGAAATATTACTTTGATTTAATTTAGAAAAATTTGCAGGAATCTTTGAGTACAAGATACAAATGGAAGAAGCTTTATAGTTTAGACAAATGATAATCTCAGAGAATTTTCTATGTATTGCTTTTGTATAACTAATGTTTTCAATGAACAAAAAGCAATTTCATAAATCCTTTTAATCTATCATGTAACATTGAATTTAAATAATAATCAGAATGACAATAAGAAATTGAAGTATTTTTAGTATTAATTAACCACTATTATATTGTTTTTTATATTTAAAACATAATTTAAATTTTCCATTTTATTTATTTTTATTTGTTTTACTTAGTTACACGTGACAGTACAATGATCTTGACATATCATACATTTGACTCAGATGGGATATAATTTCTCATTTTTCTGAGTTTACAGTTTGCAGAATCACATTGGTCATGCAGTCACGTATATACACACAGTAATAATAATGTCTGTTTCATTCTACTATCCTTCCTATCTCCCTAACTCCTCCCCTCCCCTCCCGTCACTTCTCTCTACCTAATCTAGGGTAACATTATTTTTTTTCCTCACATCTTCATGCATGTATTTTATATAACAATGAGGGTCTAATTCCACCATCCATGCAATTCCCTTCCTCCCTCCCTTTCCCTCCCACCCCTCTTCCCTATATAGAGGTAATCTTCTTCCCATGCTCATGCTTTTCCTCTCTTCCCTATTATGAGTCACTCCCCTTATATCAGAGAAGACATTCTGCATTTGTTTTTTGGGGGATTGGATAACTTCACTTAGCATTATCTGCTCTAATGCCACTATTATATTCTTTACCCCATATTTTTTTTTTTTTTTTTTTTTTTTGCTAATAGTAGACTCGGTGTTCCAAACAATACAAAAGTGGAAGTTCAGTTTATTTCAGGAAAGCAATAAAAAGTTACAGTGATAGAAATGAAGAAAATGACCATAGCTAAGTGGCCAAAAAATCAAATTCAATACAATTTGTGTCAGACTAGTACAGATTGCCATGAAGTTAGATTGACTGTAAAAAAAAATAAAATACCTGGATTCAATACAGCTGGTCACTGTATGATTGAAGAAAATTTTTGGCATGCTGTTGCAACTTTGTCAGAGGCATTTCTATAGAACTCCAGAATCTAGTTTTGAAACCAATACCCTATTTCATTCTATTGATTTCTTAGCCAATTTCCGAGTATGTGTTCAAAGAAATATTTGCCTTGTACTTAAGAAATCCACAGCATAATTTCATATTTTCACCAGGAACGTTTCCAACATGTTATGGCACATTCACAGATTTTACTCTTATATTCTCTAGTGTTCATCTGAGTTGAATTGACCTTAAACCAAAAGTGACAGAGAAACAAGCTAATTATTATTCTGCATATAATGACACTATATTTTAGGAGAATTTTCTTCATTTATTTACTCTGATTCATTTTCGTAATAAAATCCATATCAACAGTGTATGCTTTATTTATTTTTATGTGGATACATTGTACATGATAGTGGAATTCTATATGTGGTACTTGTACATGCACATAACAATTTGATCAATCTCATGCCCCAGTACCTTCCCTTTATCTCTCCTTTTTCTTCCCACTGATCTGTTTGCTCTACTGTACTAATCTCTCTGTTGTTGCTGTTATTATAATTATTTTAGTTAATGCATAATAATTATATATTAGATTTCCACCGTACTTCTCCATGCCCTCCTTTTATCCTCCTTTTAACTGTCTAGACCTGGTTTTCTTTCTCTATTGGTCTTCTTTCCATCTTCAAGAGATTCCTTTTTTTTTAATCAATCTGTCTCTCTCTCTCTCTCTCTCTCTCTCTCTCTCTCTCTCTCTCCCTCACTGTCTCTCTCTCTCTCTCCTACATATGAGAGAAAACATTCAACCTTTGACTTAGCATGATATTCTCCAGTTAGCATGATATTCACTTAGCATGATATTCTCCAGTTCCAACTATGTACCAGCAAATGACATAATTTCATTGTTCTTACTGGCTGAATAAGACTTTATTGTGTATAGGTACTAAATTTTCTCTATCAGTTTGTCTAAGCTGACTGAAAAAGTTGGCTATTGAAAACTTTGTTGCTATAAATGTTGGTACACATATTATCTCTATAGAATGTTGATTTTAGTTGTCTAAAAGGCAATGAAACATTTCCTCAAATAAATCATTAGAAAAATGCAAGTTCTTTTTATGAAATAAATAATTTTGGCAAATTTTGTCAAAGCTGCTTGAGAAAAACAAAAAGTGGCTGATGGTGGGAATAAGCCAAATGGTCAATATTGTCAGTGAAGAGGAGAAAAAAGAAAATGACAATCAACAGGGTGAGGGGAGGGTAATGAGCTGCACTACTACAAGTCTCAGCTTCACAGTACTTAGACAACTAGATTAAGACACATACAATTATGTGGTATGTAAGTTTAGTTCTATGTTTGCATACTTTTCAGGATTAATACCTAAAATTATAAAAATGATTTAATTATAATTTTTATTTTCAATTAAATAAGGCTTCACTAAAATAGAAGTTTCAATATCTATATGATTATAGAAAGAGTAACCAATTGTTTAATTTATTTATTTATTTATTTTTGACATTAAATTACTCTCTGTGTTCAGGACACATGTGCCGGAGTTTGGCTTCCCATATTGCTTTGTGTGACTGAAGAAAATTACAGTATTGTTTGCCTGGCCAGATTTATACTTAACTCAAATCTCAAGTAATAAAGAAAATAACTACCTTATATTTCAAAATCACATTCTAAATAGTCACATCAAGAATCAACAAATGGGTTGGATTCAAACTAAAAAGTTTTTTCTCAGCAAAAGAAATAATCTGTGTGGTGAACAGGGAGCCTACATCCTGGGAACAAATTTTTACTCCTCCCACATCAGATAGAGCTCTAATCTCTGGGGTATATAAAGCGCTCAACAAGATAAGCACCAAAAAAAACCCACAAATAATCCAATCAATAAATGGTTCAAGGACTTGAACAGACACTTCTCAGAAGAGGATATACTATCAATCAACAATTATACAAAAAAAAAATGCTCATCATCTGTAGCAATCAGAGAAATGCAAGTCAAAACTACTCTAAGATACCATCTCACCCCAGTAAGAATGGCAGCCATTATGAAGACAAAGAACAACAAGTGTTGGGGAGGATGAGAAAAAAAGGTACACTCATACACTGCTGGTGGGACTGCAAATTAGTGCAGCCAATTTGGAAAGAAGTATGGAGATTCCTTTGAAAGCTGGGAATGAAACCAACATTTGACCCAGCTATTCCTCTTCTCAGACTATACCCAAAGGACCTAAAAACAGCATACTACAGGACTCAGCCACATCAATGTTTATAGCAGCACAATTCACAATAACTAAACTCTGGAGCCAACCTAGATGTCCTTCAGTGAATGAATGGATAAAAAAAATGTGGCATTTACACACAATGGAATATTACTCAGCACTAAGAAAGAATAAGATCATGGCATTTGCAAGGAAATGGATGGTATTAGATAAGATTATACTAAGTGAAGTTAGCCAATCCCTAAAAATCAAATGCCAAATGTTTTCTCTGTTATAAAGGGGGTCACTCAAAGTGGGGTAGTGGGGGAGAGCATGGGTGGAAAATTACCTCTAGATCGGAATAGGAGTGGCAGGTAAAGGGAGGAAAGGGAGGGCAAAGGGGAACAGCAAGGATAGTGGAAGGAGACAGTCATCATTATACAAAATACACGTATGAAGATGTGAATTTGGTGTCAACATACCTTATATACAAACAGAGATATGATAAATTGTGGTATAAAAGTGTATTAAGAATTGTGATAAAAAAAATAAGAGAGCTCATGTATAATGGCATAATTTGGCGTGAATATACTCTACATACAGAGTTACGAAAAATTTTGCTGTGAATGGATGATTATGAATGTAATGCACTCCATTATTGTCATGTATGTAAGAAATTTTTAAAAAAGGAAATAATAGGGGCTGTGGTTGGGCTTCAGTGGTAGAGTGATTGCGTAGCATGTGTGAGGCACTGGGTTAGATTCTCAGCACAGCATATAAATAAATGAATAAAATAAAGGTTCATCAACATCTAAAAATATATATGTGTATATAAAGAAATAATAAATCTAACATTTTTGAGCACTTGATATTTATCAGTGTCATTTTACTATAAATCACTATATTTTCAAACATTTATGGTTCAGCAACATTCTGTACACACAAATGATTAGAGAGCTTCACTCAAGCTGGATTCACTAATCACACCTCTTTCAAAGGTTTTCTTATGGAAACTAGGCCAATAACTTACAAGTCTCTTCAATTACATCTTGATATTTACATTTTGCTTTGATATATTTTTACTTAAAAGTAGCATGAGCATGCTTAGATACCTCAAACTATTACTTAAATCACAAAGTGCTAAACTAGTGCTTTATTAACACTTTTTGAAAGTAGTGTCTGTATCTTTTTCAAGGCTTCAATTCATGTTGAATATGGTAAGATAAAAGATTTGCGTTCACTTTAGAAGCAAGTCTGCTTTCATGCTTATTGTATATATGGTCAGAAAATCATATTGGAATCCTAAAGAGATATCAGGTCACTTCCAACATATCTTTTTTTATAGGTCTAAGTTACTCAGAGTTTTATCTGCAACTCTTGGGACCCAACTGTCCCAATTCTGCTGAAGGAATATGATGTCCTGTCATGGTTCAAAGACACTATTTCTGATAAGTCACTGGTTCCTGTTTTTCTCTCAGAAACTTTATGCCATTGGGACTATCCTGAACAGCATTTCATTGATTTAATAGAATGCCATCTCTAATGTAACAAAACTAGGAGACAAAAATAGTTGGCATCAGCTACAATTCAAAAAAAGTGAGGCCTTAATACTAAAATCTACATACAACCATAATAAAACAATTGTAGCCAATGTAGGACATCATAACTTTTACCCCATTTTATTGATTTATGGATCTTCTGTAAATGACATTTACTTTGTTGCAATTATTTATTTGCTTAAATATTTAAAAACAAACTTATGTAAACAACAATAGATAAAATTAATTTCTTCTTTTCTTTCAACATATTCCTTTGGAGAAGCTGAGAAGGTAGTATGAATTAAAAGGTTGTAGTAAAGCCAAGGAGATGGGGAGTATCTAGGAGTGTCTCACTTGCTAAATTTAGGAATATTTAAATATCAAAAAATGTCAACAGTAATAACTTTTACCACACTAGATAAAATGATAATCCATCATACTATACATATATTATTAGTCATTTTTCCCCAAATAGTTAAAATATAACACAAGGAAAATACAAATTTTAAATATAAAAATTTGAAGAAAATATTATAACTTAACCATATAGTCAGAATCCCAGTCCAGTGAAGGATGGGACACACCAACAGGCCCACAATTATTCTGTGGCATTTCTCCTGAAAAGTCACTAGGTGATTCTGCATATGAGAAAATACACTCAACAGAACCAGATCAGGGGAGTCCTCTAGATAGAAAACTATACATTCATTCAAAGAGTCAAGGTCATGACAAATATTAACAGACTAGAGAAATGAACCAGACTAAAGAAAAAAATAAAGACACATAATAATGCAATGCATGATTCTGTATTAAGTCTTGGACATAAAGGGAAAAAAGGGATATTATAGGACTGTTAGTTAATACTGAATAAAATCTGTAACTTCAGGGTAATATTGTATTAATGTCAATTTCCAGATTTTCATGGTTGTGCTGTGGTTATCTTTGTTTTGGTAAAATGTGCATGACTGACCTAATTAAGAACTAAGGGGTGTATTATGTGTAGAATTATCTTCAATGGTCCACAAAAGGAAGAATGATAATGAGTATTTATTGCTGAGAGACAATTCTCTGGGTGTTTGCATTTCTAGGTCTTGAGAAATATTTTATCCAATACTGTCTTTGCAAGCAAATTTGCATGGGAAATAGCCATGGATGAAAGAAGTAGAGTTTTCACTCAGCAGAGGGCAGATGTTTCTTATCCCCAGGATAATAAATGTAATATCTCCCTTTGGTAGAAAGATTGAAAGGTTTAGCTGGGTCTTTTTGATAAGATAAGGGATTTCCTAAGTTTCTGATTATTCGGTCATGATAAGGGCCCACTGTTTGGGACAATTCACTTGAGCCTGCTTTTTAATTTTTATCCCCATAACTGAAAACAAAAGGAACCAATGGGCACATGCAGTTAATGCTGCCTGTTATGTCACCAGTAACAAAATCTTTGTCAATGACCCAAGTGTCTCTCAACTTGTGCCAGCATCTATGAAACTGTGACAAGCTAACTTGTTAGCTTCCAAGCAGGATAAAATCCCAGACACTTCACAGTTCTTGACATCTACATGCAGCAAAGAGAAAGTTATGAGTGAGCAACGGTGGAAAAATATCATTTGCTAAGGAATCTGGGTGAAGACTGAGCTTCATTGCAACATTTCCGAAAGTGCAACTTTTATGAAATCTTTATGTCAGTGTAAAATTATTTCACAGCATTATCTCATAAGAAATAATTTCCAATCACTTAAAAATAAGAAAGCAAAATTCCTGTATTTTAATCACATAAATTCCTTAAAACTAATTTAAATCTTGAATTATTATTTATTTTGCACACATTCAGATCTTATATATCCACCAGTGTAGAGCCAGATAACTCATAAAACAGAGCAGGAATTATTATCACTTGACCAATAATTTATACTATTATTTAATTTTCTACTTGTAACTTATGTTTTCAAAATTTATTGTCTTACTACCATTGAAAACATAATGAATACTGAGAGATTTCCAAATATTCATGACCAGTTAGAAATTTATTGACATTTTAATGTTTCATAAACATGTAACCTTATTTTAAAAATGCACCATTACATGCAAGAAAATAACAAATGTTATGTAGGGAATGGCCTGTCCTCTATAATGCTATTTTTCCCATTTGCAGTCACTCTGAATTATGCAGGCATATACAAATATGTTATAACATCATAATTGTTTTTGAAGTAAGAAAAATGTTTCCCTAAGAAAATGTATTCTAAACCTAAACATCAAATATTAATATTTTAATTTAGTGTTTATTAGAATTGAAATATCCAAAATGACATTAAAATAATTATAAATGTGTAATCTAAGGGAAGACTATTTGGAGTTGGACTAGTGAAAGTTATTTAGTTTCTTTCACCCTCAATTATATCACCTAAAAAGTGAGATGTTATAAATAAGTTCATTGAATGGAGAACATGTAACATACCTGGTAGGATGTAAGAATTCAGTTTATAACCTTTTGTTCAACCTGCTTATATTTTCCCTTTGTGTATATGCACAGTTCCAGGGACATACAGAAAATATATATTCCAATAGGAATAATATTATTTCTTCCAATAAAATCTAATTTAGAAGAGACTTCTTATTTGGTACAGAAAAATTCATTTTTCCCCCAAATTCTTTATGCAAAATTTCTTATTGGAGTTTTCTAAGTAAGGCTGTTCAAAAGCATCCAACAAAGCATTCTCTTCAAAGAGGAAGGAGCCAGGGCAGGTAATAGATGAAACAAAAATGCTCTGGGATCAAGTCTATTAATAAGAATACCATGAAATTACTTTATGTTTACTTTTGAGATGAATATATTGTATATGCTTTTTATCTTATTTTCCCTATTTTTTCTTCTCATTTTTATTTTTTTAAAGTATTTTAATTATTGGGCTTGCTCGTACAAATATCTTTTATTCCTATACATTTATATTCCCCAAAGTCAGAAGCAAAATGAAATGGTGCTTGCTTCAGGAGGCATATGATATCCATTTCAAATTAAATCAACCCATATTTGTTAATTATAGATCTATCTTAGGGCAAAAGAAAAATCACATTAAATTTTCAAAGTGTTAAAAGCAGCTGTACATAGGTGTATTTAAATTATTGAGTTTCCTGAACATTTAAGTAGAAGTCAGGAAACAGAAAAAAACTTCAAAGAGTTTTCTATGTTTAAGTAGATTCTACTTTCTTTTGCTCTCAACACAAATCAATTATGTCAAACTCAACCTTAGTTGTCCTTTGTATCTACCTATCTTCTCAATTTGCTGTAATATTCCACTATAGAGATCTAAATTACATCCTACTGGTTAGACCACCCAAGAGCCTCTATACTGCCTCTCTACTAAGTTTCTTTTGTAAGACTCTTGAGAATATCTCTCTACAATAGCTGTAATCATGTTCTCCCTTCCTATGGTTGTTCATTGTTTAGTTGCTTAGAATTTTGTTGTTGTTGTTTGTTTATTTTTGCTTTTGCTTTTTTAAGACTGCTATTGTGTCTTCATTCCTTAAGGAAAAAAGAAAAAACAATACCTAGATGTCTCAGCTTCCTAAGCTTCTATTTGCTCAACATAGAATTCCTGATTGTGCTCAATGAATGCTAGTATTTTTACTATGTACAATTAAAATAACAAAATATCATGCACTGAAATTTAAATTTCAGCAAAAAATGATAATGAGTTTCTACTTAAAGTTTACATTTAAATTTCATAGAACTTCTCTATATCTTTTTCCCTAGGGTTTGGAAGTTTGTTCAGGTTTCACTACATCCTACTATCAGATTTTCCCCAAACCCCAAATCATGTTTAGAGATATTTCCAGGATCCTTTTGTGACACTTCAAAGCAGGTGTACTCAGGACTTTTGAATGCATAGTAGGTGAAACTTGGATTATACTGAATGCTACTTTCCTTCAAACAATAATTGAAGTTTTCCTGAGTGGATGCCCTGGTTGTGGGTGACAGGAAATTCCCAAAATTGACATTTGCATGAAAACAAGACAGAATTAGAGTACCTGTATAAGAAAATGTTCATTTAGTTCAATTTAGAAACACACAAGTTCAAAAAACTAAACATATTTCAAAATCCTAATAAATTTGACTGATCAATAATTATTAAAGACTTTAGTTATGATATTCCCCTTTCACTAAATAGAATGCAAGCCTTTCAGAAGGAAAAAAAATAGAACTTTCATTCATTTAGTGGTTTATCATGTTTCTTACTTTAAACATTATACATTATTAATTATGAAATACCCACTACAAAATTCAATTTCCCAAGAGTATAGGAAGTGATGTCTTTAAAGCAAACTTTGAATATCCAAAGTAAAAAGTTTCTTCTCAATAGATTTCATTTTAGACATGCCAAAAAAAAAAAAATGAACACCAGGAAAAATAAATAACTCCTAAATAGCTCAAAACTTCATCTGTAAATCTATTCTATAACTACTGAAAGTATAGATAAATCCAAGCATCTTTGAAGCCTTAAATGACATTTCCTGAAATAAAAAATTTGAAATCACCTCAAATACTAAATAAAAGAAATCAAAAACAACAAGCCCTCTCTTATTCATGCATCAAAAAATTTGGACAATTTAAATAAATCAGCAAAATTAGCAAAAATAAATCTATCAATGAGTCTGACTTTTCAGAGCCTTATTCTCAAAATAATTTTCCATGTATACTTTTTCAGATGGTTTCTTTTTCTTTTACAAAACTAATCTTTACATTAAATGCTCTCCACATATATTATTTTCCAACTAAAAATGAGATGGTTTTTCTAGAATTCTTTTTAACAGGAAAGGAGATAGAACATATAAGGAAAAACCAAGAAATGAGCACAAGGTAGGGAGGAATGAAAGAAGAAAATGAAAGGAGGAAATCAAGATAGAAATGGAACATGAAAAGAAGACTGCAAGGGGTAAGTGTGGATCAGCATCACGAGTGAAGTACTTCAAAGATTCATCAAGTTTAGTCTTTCCAAAACACACAAACACATCTTCTGATACTGTACAGTATCAGAATTTTGAACATAAGAAATCTGTATTTCAATGTCAAATCTTCAAATCTAATAGGTAACAGGAAATTGTACTCACTAGCACTGCCATCTGCTGACTAAATAAAATTGGTATGAGCTTTTCTGTTTAAATGTATTACCAATGACATTGTCAAGTTTGTAATGCATATTGTGAAACTTTAATTTGTAACAATATGTCTCTAGTAACTAATATTAAAATATTAATCAATAAATATTACCAAGTATGCAAGATGAAAAAGCACAAAAGAGAATAGAAAATCCTAATTATACTGTTATTATCAGTAACTAAAAATATGAAAGTGGCTTTTTTCTGCTATGCTACAATTACTCCACAATTAACAAATGTTTAAGTGTTAAGCTGCAACATAATATTAAGTTATAATTCTGTCATAGGGATTTCATCTAAGGGTTCATTATTCATCAAAATTCAGTCTACAAATACAAAGAAAGCAAATGAAATTACCAAAAGTACAGACATTAGACATTAGAAAATGTCTAATTCTTAGGGTACTTCCATTTTCTCAATGCTTGCCTTCTTCTCACCTTAATCAAAAAAACATTAGGAAAGTGCATATTTTAATATACTCAGCAGGTAATAAAACAATGTTTTCTGACATAGCATTTTGGATAAATATATGGATTATTTCCTTAGCCTTTAAGAGTGCTCATAGAATGACCTAGAATGCCAATTTCTAGGAGTGTCAATGATTTAGACAGCTTCCATACTGGCTTGCCCTGATATGCAAGGCATGGTTTGATAGCCTGTGTGATTATCATCATAATTACGTTATCTTCAAGCTGCAGAGTATTCTTCTGTCCCACATTCCCAGTTTATCTCCTGACATATTAGTCTTGATCTTTATAGTCCAGTTATGAGAATTTGCTTGCAGCATCACTTCGTGATATTTCATCTCAGTGCCTTTGCTCAAGCTGCTGTCTTCATTGAATATGGAATTTTCTTCCAGAGAATGATATCCCTAACCAACTAGAACTAAGAAGGACAAATTCCTTTTTTTCTGGCCCTGTCATGCAAATAAGTGTCCACCCATATATACCAGTGCACACGCTATGAGAAAATGTATCTGCTTTGTCAGTCTTTCCTCCTTGCTTAATAGTGAAAACCATCAAATGAGAGGTGTTTTGCTGTTGTTGTTGTTTAACTACAGATAATCCATTGCTGGTACGGCACCACATGGAAACCACTTTTTAACATATCCCAGTATTTAAGTAGATCATAAAACATTGCTCTACTTTTGTTGTTTCTACAATGACAGATATTCTCATAGAAATTATAGACAGCACATTTAATTTATTCTGTTATATATTGTCTTGTACATTCTCACATGTTTATATCTCAGTCTTCTCCCATCTAGACTACAAGCATCTTTGGGATATGGAGTGTTTTGAACTGCACCTTGTCCTTTATGCTGAATAATGTCCTGGGTACCAAGTTAGTTCTTAGTAAATATTGCATTATTGCATACTATCAAGTAGATTACTAAAAATATAAAGACACAAAATCATGTGATGCACATCATATGATACAGAGATTTAAAAGTGCAATTAGAGAACAGAAAAAGATCAAGTTTATGTCTGTAGGAAATTTCTTGCCTGAAAGTGGATCACAAATATAACTAGGAATATATGGGATTTGCAGGGATTCCTTATAGATAGACAAGAAGCACGAATATGTTTAATTGGCCTCAAAAGCAGCAAGACAATTTTTTTTCTCATTTTCCACTTCTATATGTAATATGGATGGAATACAGGAGGAAAAAGATGACCATGTATGTTGATAATCCTGAACAGTACAAGAAAGTAACTCTTTAACATGGGAATATTAAATATTACTTTCTGAATATATTTGAACAGGTATTTAAATTAAGTCAAATCTATCAAAGGTCTTTGAGAAAGGTCTATCAAATTTCATCAATCTACCACTTTAATACTTATTTTCAGAATACTGCCAAAAGTCAATTCTGAGCACTTCATGTAGGCATAGCAAGAAGCACTTATTATGGTATGCAATGAGATGTGCAGTAAGTTATTTTTCTTAGTTTATTTTTGTTTTCTTTTCGTCTTTGTTTCATCTGTATGTGTCTTACTTGGCAAGTTAGTATCTCATTTCTATATTACAGGATCGGTTATCAATGGTATTGAAATCAAAATTTCTCAGCTTCTGCTGGTGGGTGGGGTCTGTGTAGACTGCAGATCTAAAGGATGTTACAGCTCTTAATGGAGGGCTATACCCTCTAGTGTTGTCACAGACACTACCAGCTCAAGGTCAATTTCTTCTTTCTGGGTTCTTGTCTTGTAATCCAGAAGAATGAAACTTCACCAACAAAGTAAGGTAAGAGTGAAAGGAATAGGATTTATTCAAGAATACAAATGGAAACAAAGCTTTCACGGGGGAAAAGGGGACTAAAGTGGGGTTTCCATCTGAGTGTGCCCATTTAGAGGTTTATATATCACTTTGGTCAGCTCTGTGGTCCAAATTTGTGCTAATTTTGGAACATATCAATGCTATTAGTTCAGAATTATTCTAAATAGTGTTTGGAAAAGTACTAATGATATTGGCTCATTCTTGAGTCTGACCTTAGGATGAGATCTGCCCGACTTCCATTTTCTCAGAGCTCATCTGCAATTCCAGCTTCCTGGGAGGTTGTAGTCAGAGAATCTTACACACATGGGGTCTGAAGCTGCAGGACTGTGTGGAGTTGTTGTCTGCACCAGGCATAGCAGTACCATGGTGGGATGAATTCGAGGCATACCCTAGCTTCCGTTGCTCTCGCCCAGCCACAGACCCTAGCTGGCATGGCTGTGAACCATACATGCTACCTATTCACCAGCCCTCCCAGGCTATACCTCTGCTGACTCTTTGCTCTGCTGTTCTATTGCCACTTCTCAGTGGGCCAACTGCAGGGCTTGGAAGCTAGAGAGTCATGTCAGTACTGGAATTAAATACTCTTAAAATTCATAATTGTCTAGAAAATCCTCCAGCCTTTTCTCACACTGACAATATTTTTAATGTTTACATGACTCTGAGAAACTTGCACATGAAGAAATGTGATCCCATTCTTAAAGGAATACAGTAGCAGAACAGCAAGTTTTCTTTCTTTCTTTCTTTGTTCTTATTTCTACAATAAGGACAGTTAACATAAAATCTACCTTCTTGACAAGTTTTGAAGCACAGAATACATTATTGTTAACTATAGGCACAATACCGTACAACAGTTCTTTAAAATGTGTTCATCTCCCATAACTAAAATTTTACATAAATTGAATAGCAACTGTCTATTTCACCAACCCCCCAGACTTTAGAAACCACTTTCTAGTCTAGGTTTCTATGGATTTCATCATTTTAGATACTTCATATAAGGAGAATCACATAGTATTTTTCTTTCTGTTACTGGTTGACATAATTTAGCTTACTGTCCTCCTGGTACTATGTTGTTGCATATGGCTGTATTTATTTTAAGGCTGAATAATATTTCATTACAAATGTATCTATGTATGATTATATACAATTATATATAACTGTGCACACATACATATATTACAGTTTCTTTATCCATTCATCTGTTGATGGATGTTTAGGATGTTTTCAGTTGTTTGGCTACTGTAATTAATGTTTATAATGATAAATTTTGGAATGTAGAAGAATCTTGGAGATATTTATTTCAATTTTTTTATGTATATACAGAAGTAGGATTACTGGATCACATGGTAAATCTATTTTTAACTTTTAATTCTTTGAGGAAGAAAGATAATTAGACTAAATTTGATGCCCTCCTATGAGAAAACATTTAAGCAAATTAAATATAGAAAGAATTTACCTCATAAATGATTTAAAGTCTACATATGTCAATTCCGTAGCTAACATTATAATCAACAATGAAAGACTGAAAGTTTATTGTTCAAGATATGGAATAAAGCATGTGTTTTAGTCAAATTATTATTATTATTATTATTATTATTATTATTTGATGTGACTTCCAAAAGATCTGACAAGAACAATTTCAGAAGAGTGAAAATTTATAAAAGACTCAATTTCAGAGGTCTCAATAAATGGATTTCAAATGCCATTGCCCAGGGACCACGATGAGACAGACTATCATGGCAGAAAAGTGTGGTGGAATAAAAGTGACTCAAATCATGAAGGGGAGAGAGAGAGAGAGAGAGAGAGAGAGAGAGAGAGAGAGAGAAACTGACTTCTCACCAAAGAAAAAATATATACTACAAAGTCACACTCAATGACTCACCTCCTATAGCCACACCCTACCTGCCTACAGGAGAATTAGTCATCACTAATAAATAAAAGACAACATATTTTTAAAGGAAAAAGTAAAACTCATTCCAGCTCTAGGTAACATGATTTTATGTATAGGAAACACTAAAGACTCCACAAAAAAAGAGACCCTTAAGAATAATAAATAAAATGAGAAATATTTGCAAGATAGAAAAACAACTTATAAAAATCAGTTAAATTTCTATACCCTAACAATGAACTATTAAAAAAGGAAATTATAAAAATAATATTCATTTATAATCACATTAAAAAGAGTAAAACGCTTAAGTATAAACCAAACCTAGTAGATAAAAAAAATTTACATTGAAAATTACAAAAACTTGTTGGAAGAAATAAAAGATGATGCAAATAAATGGAGAGGCATTCTATAATCATGGAATGGAGAATTAAATGTTAAAATCTCTCTACCACCCAAAGTAAGCTACAGATTTAATGCAATCTATCTCGAAATTACAGTATCGTTTTTCACAGAATCAGAAGTAACAATCATAAAATTCATATAGCTCCACAAAAGACCCAAAATATTCAATGTAACCTTGAGACAGGGAGATAAAAGTTGGAGCGATTAGTCTTCTTAATTTCGAAATGTATTACAAGCTACAGCAATTAAGACAACATGGTAATGGGATAAAAACTGACATTTTGATCAGTGTCATAGAAGAGAGCCCAGAAATAAAACCAACCACACATTCACAATCAGTTGATTTTTGGCAAGAATGCCTCTCTTCAATCAGTAGTGTTGGAAAAATTGGATATGAACATGGGAAAAATAAAATTGGAACTTTATTTTACAAAATCACCTCACAGTGTTTTAAAAGCAAAAAGTAAGACCAGAAAATGTGAACTCCGAAGGAAATATATAGGAAACTCTCCACATCATTGGTCAGGAAATGATTTATTGGATACAACAATAATAACACAAGCAGTGAAAGCAAAAATAGACATCAAACTAAGAGCAGAGTAGATGTTGTATAAGGAGAAAAGGAAATGATCAATAGGAAAAGGTAATACACAATAATAGGAGGAAACAAGATCTGATAAGGAGTTAATAAAATTCAAAATATGTAAGGAAGACCTGCACCTCAATAGCAAAACAAACAGACCAAAACCAAGTAACTTCATTTACAATTAGCCAAAAGACTTCACTGTTTATCCAAAGATGACATGAAAACAACCATATTTGTATACCATCTCATCCCTGTTAATATCACTTTTATGAATAAAAACATAAGATAAAAAGTTGTTGGCATGTATGTGAAGAATTGAGTACTCTTTGAACTAAAGTTGGGAAGGTAAATTGGTTTAGTCAGTATGGAATAAAACAGCAAGTTTCAATACCACTGAGAATGAAAGGAAACTAAAATAAATGGGTCCCAAGGGTAGAGCAGACACTGTGTAAAGGGGCAAGGAATGGAAATAGCTGGGCAGGATAATTTTATAGGTCAACATCATGAATAATATGGGAAGAGGAAAGATTATTATTTATTTTTTACATTAAATACATTGAATTATATATATTCAATATTCATAAATGGATTACATGCCATTTAATCTCTGTGTTTTGTTTTTTCATAAGAAATTCAAGGAAAGGACTTACATATTTTTATATTTAACCTTTAATAAATCACAATTAGGGTAAGTTATTAGTTTTAATTTGTTGGTTAAGAAGTACATTATCTAAAGTACATGTGTGAGGACATGAATTGGTGTGAACATACTTTACATACAAACAGAGATATGACAAATTATGTTCTATATGTGTAATAAGAATTGTGATGCTTTCCACTGTCATGTATTTTAAAAATAAGATCAATTAAAAAAGAAAATAAATAAATAAAAATGAATGTTTATTAAAACAAAAAGGAGAAGGAGGAGGAGGAAGGGGGGAGGAGGAGGAGGAGGAAGAGGGGGAGGAGGAGGAGGGGGAGGAGGAGGAGGGGGAGGAGGAGGAGGAGGAGGGGAAGGAGGGGGAGGGAGAGGAGGAGAAGAAGATGTTGTTGTTGAGGCTCAAGAAGCAAAAAAAAAATGTACTCCCACTATCATAAATTCTGTTTAGAAAGAGTTTTGTGTTTCAAGCCAGATCTAGCTGACCCTACCTTGATACTCTTGTTTCTGCCCCTAAGTTATACTTAAACCTAATGTCCTCTGTGCTATGTAATAGAAGGGACCATGATGTCTAGTGCTACATTTTATGGGTTATATTTCATGTCTGCCACTTACCACCTGTGCAAACATAAGCAAATCTATCTCTCTTCACAAACCCTTGAATCACTTCCAAGCAGATTACATGATCTCTCTCTCCTTTTTTGTTGAAGAGTCTACATCACAGAAGTTTTACACCACCATGTAAAAGTGGTGCTTGGCACAGAGGAAGTACTACCCAAACTTTATCTACCTTTGTGGCATTAGTACAAGTGTTTTAAGAAATAAAAACACTGAAAATGAAAACTCATGTCACAAGGGAAGGGTTATCAAAGGCAGACTCAAATTATTCCACTCATGCCTGGTTCTGTTTCGAGCAAGGTCACATATTTAGAATGGAATTTTTAAAATACTTTTCTTTTGCAATTTGATTTTTCTTCAGGATAACTTACTTCTTTCTTTCTCTAAGTGCTTACAGATCTCCTGAATGTAGGAGTATAAGGGGGAAGCCTTAAGAATGGGCATGGGCACAAAAAAATCATCAAAACAAATTATAAGAGGCATATTGGTGCAAAATACAATCAAATGGATCACACTGCACTTAGGTAATCCTTGGCAACTGGATTGGTGGGTAGGTACAGTGATAGATATAGGTATGATTAATTCCTGAGTGTGCTGCATGACAATATCATGAGACTCAGAATGCAAGAAGAAAGAGCATCAGGCAGAAAATGTCCTCCTTTGATTCTGAGAAGTAGGGAATGTTGAAAGACAAGAAAAGGAAGGATACATGTGACTCTGGTTGTAACATTTTCAAACTCCTCTTTATTTTCTTCACAAGATGCTTCTTTGTGCATTAAAAATTGAAATTAGAAAAAACAAAAGTCTCTGAAAACAAAGTGTCACCCCTGATTAGAAATGGCATAAGAAGCAGCAGAAAAGCTTTATGCTCAGCTTGAACTCTTCCGGATTAAGAAAATCTTTCAGGAGCAAAAACAAAACATAGAGGAGGAAAGGCAGATTAGTGTGACTTCAGAAATGAGTTCCAAGCCTACTGAAGCACAGTGTATTAGCTTTATGACGAGAGCCATTAGCTCTCCATGGACAGGCAATATTTCTAAAGAGCTACACTGCACAGAAAAGAAAATGCAAAGGATCCAGGAACAAAGCTCTGCTTTCTCACCAGTTATTAACCTCATTTACACCACTGAGTTCCTATCATTATGCTCATTACCTTGACATGGTTCCGTGGATTGATATTTCATTCAGCAGGGTGCAAACTGTGAGGACAGAGAAAGGGAACCCCAGAGGCTTAGTGGCAATTGCCTTTGTTATGACCAGCTGCACCTTCCATCAAAGTAAATGTCTAAGTAACTATTTTGGGAAAAAAAAAAAAATCCCTAAAAAACATTTCAGGAGTCCTTTACCCCAGGCCAATCCACCACCTGTTTATAAACCTCCTCAGGAGTGAGGCTCATTCTTCAAAGTACCTGCACTCTTTTTCTTTCTATGTATAAACAGAAGTTGTAGGCTTGGAAAGTCCATATGGATCCTTCCGTTAACT
Source organism: Marmota flaviventris (assembly GCF_047511675.1). Lineage (NCBI taxonomy): Eukaryota > Metazoa > Chordata > Mammalia > Rodentia > Sciuridae > Marmota > Marmota flaviventris. The sequence continues at coordinate 45,679,717 of NC_092504.1, read as the reverse complement.
TTTCTAATGGTAAATAGTTTCCTGTGAATTTGAGGAAATAATCCATCCATCCCAATGATGGATCTTAAGTGGTGGGAGAGTTAATATTTTTAGTTGTTTGAACATGAAAAGAATGCATGCTCCAAATTGGAAACTCCCTTCAGAAAGAGTACCATTTTATGCTATTGTGATTATTATTAAATGAATTTGAGATCTTTGGCTTTTTTACTTTATGGGTATTCTGGAAGTGGCTCTACAAAAGTAATAAAGCAGAGACTCTTAAAATAAAACTGTGATAATTTTGATTATCAGTGATGGTGTTTGATGCAGTGTTACCACTATCTCTTACTGAATAGAATATAAGATCATCTTTCAAGTATAAACATAGTTGGGGCTGTTCACTACAATAGCTTTTTAGGCTTATTCATTCCTTGAAAATTCTTAACCAATCACACATAATATAATTTATAAGATGTCAGTAAGATAGACAATTATCCTTGACCTTTAGAAATATCTTATGTTCAAGTATTTCTAAAAGAAGCACATTTTTGCACTTTAGTCAGAATTAATCTAAATGTTTGCATTTCTGAAAGATTACTACAGAGCAAAAGATAAATATTACATCTATATAGGACATTAAATTTTGAAAACTAATGTATTATTAAAGTGTGTAAATGTTAAATATTTGCATATATCAAATCAAAAAAACTAATATGTAAGTGAATGTTAATACTGGTATAAGTAACGTTGAAAACATATACTAAATGTCAATATTTCAGGTTAAAAGAACACAAAACTGATAGGAAAACCAATATATTAATGTTTATTAAGACAAAAATAGAAACTCATATAGATCTTCAAATCAATTTAAGATATATATTGAATATACCTGAAAATTTCTAATATTAATTGCTACCCAGTAATAACTATAACTTTTGGTTTCAAGGCACATTTCCTTCCTTGAACTTCCTTTCCCAGGCAACTGGACCCATTTTTTCCACATAATTATTTTGCTACATTTACTTCCACTGGATGGAAATTATAAGACCATTGTTTCAGAGTTATTTATCTTCTGTGACCAACATATCTTAATCAAATATTTCTTTTCCACAGTCACAATAAATAAAATTAATACTCTATTTGTATAGGAAGAGACAAGAAAATTGGCAAGGCTTGCTGATGATGAACTAATGAAAGGTGGGTGATGAGCCTTCTAGGGACAGGGGAAATGGAGAAGAGCCAGGAGGCATTGGGCAAAGAATAAAAGATTGAAGAAATTGTCTCCAGTTCCTAAAATGATGACTTACAAACAATGGATATGGATATTTGCAGTTTTCAAATAGAGAAAAATAATAGAAAAATTATATCTAATTTTTAATTATACTAAAAAATAATTAATGTGATCAACAATCCCATAATTAGCACTGTGAATTGGGGAAAAATGTAGCATAAATAAACAATTTACGACTGGAGAAACTGTACTTAAATTCTCTTAGTAGAGGTCAGTAAATTCAACTTTTTCGTTCTTTATAGTGGGTAGAGAAGAATAGGATAAGTATATCCAGTTAGATATGCAACAGTCACACCTTGATTCATGTGTTTTTGATACCTAATTCACCAATTACTTAACTCGATTTTATCCCTTTGCAAGTTTTAATCTTTACATTAATGTTTTTGTAGTGTGTGCGTGTGTATATGTGTGTGTGTGTGTGCGCGCGCATGTGTGTAAACAGTTCTGAGCAAGACTTCTGCCAATGGGAGAGTGCATGAATGAATTATTCACTGCAATAGGTTATTTTCAATCAAATGACTTCAGTAAAAGTTAACCAATGGAAAACGTGGGAAGAGTGCTGAGATTTAATAAACAATCAATGATTGAGACTGCCCACCTTAAGTCTACATAATAAGTGAGCTCAACCAGTTATAGTGAAAGAAAATGCCCTGCGCAGAAAAAATTCACAATTGCTGATAAAACTTAAGGTTCAACTGCACGAGTTTTAATTTCCGTATTTGGATTATGTTTTACAATAATTAACAATAATGTGAAATGAAAGACAACTATGTGAAAAGGCTGAATGTAGCAGATGGATCTAAAAAGCTAATTTGCAATTTCTATGATAATTTGAATTATTTTTGATATGAAAAATATATCATAGAATAAAAAAGAAAAGGATCAAATGAAAATCTAGAAATGTGTTTTCTATTAACTTTCTTATACTTGTTAACTGAATCAATAATATCAAAATACTTTTACATGTGACATTAGGAGTTTTAAAATTTTTTATATAGCCACAACTCCTGGTTTATTTAGTTATTGTTGTTTGTTTATTCTTTCTTTCTTTCTTTCTTTTTTTGGTACTGAGATTTAAACCAGGAGCACTTTTGTTTGTTGTTTGGTTTCTTATTTATTTATTTATTTATTATTTCTTACATGTATCACAATAAAGGAGTGCATTACATTCATAATTTTTTTCATTGCAATTCTTAATACACCTTTATACCACAATTTATCAAATCTCTGTATGTATATAAGGTATGTTGACACAAAAGGAGCACTTTTAACATTTTAGCTACATCTCTTGTCCTTTGTTAATTTTTTTTTTGTTTGTTTGTTTGTCTGTTTGTTTCTGACAGGGTCTCACCAAATTGCTAAAGACCTCTGTAAGTTGCTGAGAGTGGCTTTAAACTTGAGATCTTCTTGCCTCAGCTTCCTGAGTTGCTGGAATTACAGGCAGATACCTCCTTACCTGGCACATCTCCTGGTTTTAAAAAGCGTTCCCAAATACTACCAGATTTGTTCTAAATAACTAATGTAATAACCTTTCACATAAACTTGATTTAAGTTATTAATCACAAAATGTTAATATTCAGAAATATATGAAGAATTTAAACAACTAATTAACCAAAAAATGTCCGATTAAAAATTAATAGCTGAGTGGGGTGCACACACTTCCAGCAGCTGAGAAGGCTGAGACTGGAGGATTGCGATTTCAAAGCCAGCCTCAGCAAAGATAAGGCATATGCAACTCAATGAAACCCTGTCTCTAATAAAATATAAACTAGGGCTGGTTGTGGATCACTGTTTGAGTGCCCCTGAGTTCAATCCCAGGTACCCGCTCCTCCGCCCAAAATGGATAGAAGATTTGAATAAGCATTCCTCTAAAGAATATAAACAAATATTCAAGAAGTATATGAAAAAAATGGTCAACATCATTCAAAATCACAGTATGACCTCATCCCAATTAAGTGATGGTAATCAGAATACACTAAGTAAAATGTAGGTGAAGGAACAAAATGCTCACTGAACACAAAAATAAATATGAATCCATTTGAATAAAATTATAAATACAAAATCAAATTTAAATTCATTAACTTAAACTAAAATGTTTGTTGAACACTATGTGCATGCTTTTTGGTTCTGAAGATATACAAATAAACAATATACACAAAATAAACAAAAGCCTCCTTGCAATTGGAAAATAGAATTTCTAGTCTCTTAACTGAAAGCCTCATCAGCCATCTGGACTAAAAGTTGCATTTTCCACCACAACCTACAAAGCCTCAGAATGTGCCCTGCTCACTCAAATCTGCAGCCTCAAATTCTGACATGACCCTCACTGCTTTCTCAGTTCCAGTCACAATGTCCTTTTCCCATATATCTTCAAAAGCACTGTGCTCTTCTCTGTGGGAGGATCATCAGACATTCTATTCTCACTACCTGAAATATCTTTTTCTTTTACATCTTCAAGGACACAGTGAAGACATTTCTTAATCAAACAGAATTTCCCTAAACACAAGTATGAAATGCCCTCCATTGCCTTTTTTCCCTCCTACTTTAGTCACTTTTATTATTTTGTTTCTTTTTCTCTAAATTATGGAATACATTTTGAGATACTTTAATTGTTTAGTTGTTTGAAAATCCTAAATGTAAATCAATGTGTATTTTATTTACCACTTTGATTATATGCTATTCCTTCATGCTTAGAACATGTGAGGCAATAAATATTTGTTAACTATTTGAATTAATGAATTTATCAGATTTTGTAGTCCATTGTAGATTTAATTATCATCTTTCTATTTATGTATTTTCATTTGATAGTTACTTTTTGTAAAATAATCACAGCAGACATTAATAATTCCCTGATGTAGTAGGTTGTAGAGAAACACTTAAACCGGTTTAGAAATATTACACATTATCTTAATACAATGATAACAACTTAATCCTCAGAAAGGACACTTCCATAGTTGAAATTTGATTTCTAAATGTGATCATTTCATGTATTGCTGATCATTTCATAATATCAAAAAATAATTTAAAATTAAAAAGAAACTATTTCCAGCTTCTGCTAAAGATGCAAAAATCTGGAGAGCATCACTCACACTCTATGAAGAAAAAGCTACAACACCCTCACAAAGAACTTTTTGTAACCTTGCCTCAAAACTGAGATCATAGGGAAATCCAAAAGCCTGAACTTCAAGAACTTACTAAGCCCCACCAAAGACAGCATCAGATGATTCAGCCTTGGTTTTCCTGGGGCACCTTGCAGGAAGAAGACAAGGGCACCCATCAAAGAGAAACATCTAAGAATTCTGATTGGAGAGTAGATTTCTATTTAGAGATTCATATTAAAAAAAATAAATTCTGTATGTTAAATTATTTATAAGGACTTGAAATACATTAATAGCAAATAATAATAATTCATTTGAAAATGTGCAAAAGACCTGAATAAAAATTTCTTAAAAGATTTACGAATAGCCAACAAGTATGTGAAAATGTGTTCAACATCAGGAAATTCTAGTCAAAACCACAATGGTTGTTTTTTTAAAGCAAATATTTTTATTCAACAGCTTTTTGTGAACTGCCTCTTATGTTAACTTAGGGCTATAAGAATTAATCTTTGGGTTGGGACTGTTGCTTAACGGTACAGGGCTTGACTAGCATGTGTGAGGCACTGGGTTCAATCCTTAACAACACATAAAAATAAGTAAATAAAATAAAGGTATTGTGTCCAAATACAACTAAAAATATTTTTTAAAATAATAATAATCTTTTTCCTGATGGATATTACATACTACAGTTAAAACAGGATAAATAGATTATCAAGAAACCATACTCAATATTATGTAGAAAAAAAATGGAGAATATGTATAGGGAGTGTGAGGCAGAGTCAAGTTCCAATATGGTGATGAGGTGATATTCTCACTGAAATGGTGACATTTGCATGAGAAGCTGAAATACATGAGAGAAGAAATTATGTCGATATCTAAAGGAGGAGTTTTCTGGAAATTGTAATATCATCTCAGAAGGAGAAGAGAGTAAAGAGCCATATTGAAAACCAGGAGACAAGGTGGAAATTCATTCCTGTGGCCTTGCCTTGCTTACAAAATGCCTACAGCCAGACCTGCATCTCTTGGAGAAGGGACTGAAAGATTCTGCTGAAGGAAATTAAGTCTCAGAGCAAAATCTTCAAAACAAGGGCATTTAGGGTTCAGGATGAAAATGTTACTTTTATTACAGGGAGGCCCACATATTAATTTTTCTTATTTAGAAATGCACAGTTCAACTCAGGTGAACTCTGACATTTCCATATATGACAGAACTTGTAACAAAACAAGAACACACACTAAGTTGACATACAAATTATTAAAAATATTTAAATGATAATATTTTGTTACTATTTCTAATGTTTAAAAACATCTTCAATATTTAAAGATGTATACTTACAGAAAGGCAATTCCTATTGCATACAAAGCAGTCCAAAAGAATGCATTCAATAGAACATAAAACATATATACTAAGGCACCTAATCATGAAGTCCTGAGTGTGAAAAATAAATAAATTATGAGAAAAAAAATCATGTTTCAAATAAAGGAACAGAAATTCTAAATTACATCAACTTTATCATTAGCAGAATGATTAACATTTCTTATGAAAAATAAATTTTAGCTTAAAATGATAGACTACAATTCCAATTCAAACGTAGAAAATATGTTTTTGGTAATGCAAGCATTCTCAATATTCATCTTACATGCTTTCTTGGACATAGGACTACTTAATATAAACTGTGTACTCCTGGAAGCAGAAAATTCAACACCAAAGGAGCTAAAGAATGATATAGGTTTGATAAGAAAAGAATGAGGATAATAGATGTGTATGAGGCTAGGATGATAGCCAAAACTTATTGTAGGAGAAATGAAAGAGACTGCAGGGCAAATACTGACCCTGAAAGATTATCTAGTATCTAGTTTAGATGTCCCTAAAGTGACATTGACTGATATGTATCATATCAGATGAAGCATAGGAAACCAATTAAAGTAGAAGGAAAACAAAAAATAATTCAAAATGAGAGACAATTATTAATTCCAGAATATCAGTAAGTTTTCATCCATTAAACCTTAAAAATGTGTTTTAATATTGATGCAGAAATTAAAATATAAATATAAAATCAGCATAATAAAGATATGGCTATTAATCATATAAATGGTAATATAAATGTACATGATATATATATATATATATATATATATATATATATATATATATGGAGTCAAAATTGAGGGAGTTGTGGTATAATAAAAATTAATCTTCCATACAGTAAGTTGATGTAAGATATCAAATGTTCTTATATCAAATTATTAATATAGGATAGTATTCATTAATGTAAAGGTATATATCATTAATAAATGCTACATATTGAAATATGGTTTGTCCTCACTGGGGAGGGTGAAATGAAGTATTACTCAATTTACTACAGACTTTTTTTATTATAATGAAAAATAACATAAAATTTTTAATTTTATTTTTTTCACTAATTGCTTGCATTTTAACACAATATAATCAAAATGTTATATACAATAAAATGAGGGATTTTACTACACTAAAATAGTCTTCTGCAATAAAGTGAATATTTCAAATTAAAACTTTAAAACCAGAAATCATATGCCTGCAACTGTCAGAAGGCAGAAAAAAGGAAAATGGAAAGCATTTATGAACAAGCATAAAATGTTTTTAAATATATAAAGTATATGTGAATGATGTTGAGTAAGGTTTTTCACTCTGCCACAAACATTTTTATTTCATTTTTGTTAAAGGCTCACTTATTTCCACATTTTGGTAGGAATGTTTTCAGTAAGTTTCCACTAAAGCATATTTGCCATTTTTTTCACATCAGTGTCACAATCATTATGTTAAATTATTCAGCATTAGAACCTTTAAACTATTTGAAAATTGTTGTCCAAACTAGTCTGCTAGTTTTCTTTAAAAATGAGTTCATTAACTGGGAAGAAATTCTAGTCTCTCAGAATAAACTACATAGTTCTTTCAAGTGGAGAAAGTCTAGTCTGGTAAGCAAATAAACTACAGTCATGAGAAAAGCACCAATAAGTAATCATCACTTGTTTACTAAATTTTCAAATTAAATAAAAGGACACTTTCATACCAAATTGAGAAAATCCCAATGTGTGGATACATTATAATTTAATATCTGTTCCTAGCATTTTCTTCTGGAAGGCTAACAATCAATTTAGCAAGTTATTTTAATCATCGAGAAGACAGACAATTGGCAAACCTAGTACAGAGCACCCACAAGGGAGCCATCTGGTTTTCATTGCCGAATAAAGAATCTATAATGATAAAGAAATTTTTGTCAACTTTTCAGAAAGGCAAATTGCCTCGGAAGAAAAAATGTAAAGTGAAAGCTGAAATCTATTGCTATACTATATTGAATTAGTTCAGTAACAAAACAATTTTCTTATTATAGTTTATTATTTACTCTACAATATTTTCCTTAAGTTACTATGACTCTACAAAAACACTGAATATAGAAATTCCCCATGGATCTATTTTACACTCTCATCTTTATATGTTTAATCTCAATTATCCTACTAGATTCTTTAATTTTAATATGTAGTGAGACTATATAAACATTTGGTAAGGAAAAATAATTGCTTAAAACTTTAAATATGAGAATAGGATGAAGAAATGAAGGAAGGAAAAAATTAAGGAAAAAAGGAGTATAGATCACAGTTATTTCAAATAATTCCTACAATGTCTAGAATAGTTCATTTATTTATCAAAAAGTATATATTGAACAGTTGAAATGTTTTAGATACACTGTAATCACAGGATTAAGAAAACAGGGTAAAAATTCAAGTGATGTACAGTTGTCAGCAGACAGGTATGTAAAATCACATGGTGAGTTATAGATGGAAATTTCTATAATGGTATAAAATGTGTCTGAACAAATTTGTATTGGGAACATGAAACCAGTAGGAAATATTGCAATCCTGAAAATCCATCTAGAAAATCTGATGAACAAACCGTTTTTCATCTGAAAGCTACTGAGAGCTTTCCACTAAGTCAAAGTTAAATGCCTTCTCTGGTATGTGGAAGCTAATCCAAAATAAGCGGGGAGACATTAAAAAAAAAAAAAAAGATTAGAAGAAAGATCAGAGGAGTAGACAACAGGGAATGAAGGAAAGGGAGAAGAGATGGGATAGGGAAACTCAGTGATTATGTGTCTAACCTAACTTTACTGTGTACGTGTATGAACACACCCCAGTGAATCACACCATCATGTACATGTACACAAGACACTCATTAAAGACACTCATTAAAAAAATAAATAAATAAATAAACAGCAGAAACATCAGTAGAAAGAATGGAACAGGATTTGGAAGGAAGGGAAGGGAAGGGAAAATACTGGGGACTGAATTAAAATAAATTGTAGTTCATGCTTTTAAAATTATGTCATATTCTATTGTCAAGTATAAGTAAAAGAAACCAATAAAAAATTTAAAAATAAAAATAAACATGTATTGTAGTATATTTTCTTGAAAATGTGACATAAATTAAAAAGTACCAGGTTTCTATAAACTTGATCAAATTTTAGGTGAATCAAATGACTATGCAATATCCAAAATGCATTCATAGATGTATTAGTATTTCTATTTACCCCATAGTCATCCCCAAATAAAACTAGGATATATGCAAAGGAATGTCAACAGATGATATTCTATTTAAGGAGCAATGAAAATAAAATAGAACTGAGTTTTTTTTTTAACTAATAAATGTGTTTAAAGTTCATACCATTTAAGTAAAATCTTCCTTTACTGTAGTTGTTATTAACTTGGTGGGTCCATTAGCTATATAGGATGTGTCAGGACCTCTCATGGATACCAAAATCTGTTACATTTAATAAAATGGATATTTGTATGTAACTTACATTCTCCCATATACTTTAAATCATTTCTATATTACTTATAATACATTATATTAGTGTTATGTACATAGTTGTTATACTTTATTGTTTAGGGAATAATGGTAAAATAAAATCTCTGTTTAGTACAGAAGCAAAGATATTTTTAGAACATTTTGATCTGTTCGTTCTTACTGTTTGTTGAGTCTATAGACATGGACCCTTCAAGTATGAAGGACTCTGTGGTGTGTGTGTGTGTGTGTGTGTGTGTAAATACATTTATGTTTAAGTACAAAGTATGTATTTTTAAAATTTTCTTTATTGATTTTTTTTAAAAATAAATAACAGCAGAATTCATTACAATTCTCATTACACATATACAGCACAATTTTTCATATCTCTGATTGTATATAAAGTATGTTGACACCAATTTGTGTCTTCATAGACATACTTTGAATAATGATGTCTATCACAATCCAACATCCTTGCTAACCCCCTGCCCCCTCCTTTCCCTCCCTCCTCTCTGCTCTATCTAGAGTTCCTCTGTTCCTCCCATGCTCCCCCTCCTTACCCCACTATGAATCAGCCTCCTTATATCAGAGAAAAATTCGGCATTTGTTTTTTCGGATTGGCTAACTTCACTTAGCATTATCTTCTCCAACACCATCCATTTAACTGCAAATGCCATGATTTTATTCTCTTTTAGATTCCTTGGAAATCTGGGAATGGATCCACCATTTGACCCAGCTATGCCTCTCCTTGGTCTATACCCAAAGGACTTAAAATCAGAATACTACAGGGACACAGCCACATCAGTGTTTATAGCAGCACAATTCACAATAGCTAAACTGTGGAGCCAATATAGATGCCTGTCAGTAGATGAATGGATAAAAAAATGTGGCATATATACACAATAGAATTTTACTCAACAATAAAAGAGAATAAAATCATGGCATTTGTATGTATTTTTTTCTATAGAAGCATTTATAAAGTCCAATACAAACTTAAAGGCCTATAGATTATATACTAGAAACACAAGGGCAATAAAATTAGTAGCCAGAAGGAAAAAAAAATAAGAAAAAAACGAAAACAAAATTTACAGAAGGATTTAAGAATTTGGCTTAGCTGAGGGTTTAAATAACAGTTACACCGAAATAAATGAAGGAAATGGCTGGAAAGAATTCAAGTTGACATCAAAGTGAAACAGCTCATATTTTAAAAATTTATTTATTTATTATAATTTGTTAGACATGACAGCAGAATGGATTTCAATTTATAATACAAATATAGAGCACAATTTTTCATATCTCTGGTTGTACACAAAGTAGAGTCACACCATTCGTGTCTTCATACACGTACTTAGGATAATGATGTCCATCTCATGCATCATCTTAGTTGCCCCCGTACCCCCTCTTCCCCTCCTTCCCCTTTGCCATATCTAAACTTCCTCCATTCCTCCCATGCTGCCCCGTATCTCCATTAGGGATCAGCATCTCATATCAGAGAAAACCATTTTGGTTTTTTGGGGATTGGCTTACTTCATTTAGCATAATATTCCCCAACTCTATCCATTTACCTGCAAATACCTTGATTTTCTTCTCTTTTAATGCTGATTAATATTCCATTGTGTTTCTATACCATATTTTCTTTATCCATTCATCTACTGAAGGGCATCTAGGTTGGTTCCACAATCTAGCTATTGTGAATTGTGCTGCTATAAACATTGATGTGACTGTGTCACTGTAGTATACTGTTTTGCTGAATTTATCATTTTCAAAAACAATGAATTCATAGGTGTTGAAAATGTATGAGGTGATGTTTGGGGGTGAATAGCATATTTACATTTGTGGCAAAGATCACTTTATGCTTACAGAGGCCAGATTCTAAGAAGAAAAAAAAATGACAGAAATCATGAATCTAATTATCTTCCATCTTGAAATTCTCCAACATATGTCAGTATTGGTAGAATTTTTAGTCTACTGATAACTCCAAAAATAAGGTTCTCCTATAGACCAGGCACTCAGTTGATTACTTTACATGGGTAACATCATGAAATTCTTATGATAGCCACATGAATACATGTGTTCTATTACTCTCAGCTTTAGATGAGCAAACTGTGGGGCCAAACATGCGAACAACTTTTCAAAAGATACATAATAGGAGGTAAGTGGTGAAACAGAATTTGAAGACATATAATTGGATCCCAGTCTCTATATTCTTTACTAATTACATTATAAAATTATATGAAAATAAATATATAAATAATCTGAAAATAAAGATGTTATGTCATATTGTGAGGATTAACTTGAGGTGTCCACTAGACTAAATTAGGAAAAAATAAAGTTATGATCATGCTTTATTTCTGGATGTTTTTGTGAGGGTGTTTTCAGAGGAGATTGTGTGTATTAGTGCCCCAAGTAAAGGAGACCCACCCTCAACATGTGTGGGCACCATTCAGTTGGCTAAAAACCTGGATAGAACAAAATAGGCAAAGGAAAGATAAGTTCAACTCTCTCTATTCTGGAGTTGGAACACTACTCTTCTGTCCTTGGTTCTCTGCCCTTGAATTCTGGAACTTAGATGAGTGGCCCCTGTTTTCTCAGGTCTTCTATCTAAGTATGAGAGTTACACTATTGACTCCTCTTTGTTCTAAGGCTTTAGAACCTGAGCAAGCAAACTACTAGATCTCCAGCTTATAGGCAATCTGTCACAGGACTTATATAAAAGCGTTAGCCAATTGCTCCAGTTTTAGTTATTTTTGTTTTCAATGCTGTGACAAAAAAAAAGAAACTAGAACAATTGTAAATGAGGAAAAAATTATGTAGGGAGCTCACGATTTCAGACGTCTCAGTGCATGGACAGCAAGTTCCATTCCTCAGTGCTCAAGATGAGGCAGGACATCATGGCAGAAGAGTGTGTTGGGGGTGCTGGGGGAGTAGCTTACTTAATGATCGGAAAGCAGAGAGAGACTCCACTCACCAGATATAAAATATATATGCCAAAGGCATGCCTCCAATGCCCCCACCTCCTCCAGCCACATGCTATCCACCATCAGTTACCACTCAGTTAATCCCATTAGGTAAGGATCTCATTACCTAATTATTTCTCCTCTGAACCTTCTTGAATTTTTCTCACATGAGCTTTTGTGGGACACTCATTTCTGGACCTTACCAATCTCTTCTCAGTGCACACTCTCTCCCTCTCTCCTTCCTTCTCATCTCTATCTCTCCCCTGCTTGTTGTTCTGCTTCTCTGGAAAATTCTAATACAGATATGAACAGCAGAAATAACAGTAGTATTGTAGTATCTAAGAATACAAAGAATATTTGCTTTTAATGTTTAAAATTTTTTGACTTTCACAAACCAATTAGCAGATATAATTAGATGTAGGAACAATATTGAAGAAAATTCACATGCATATATATTTAAAGTGTATTTAATAGTTTTTTTAAACTAAAAAACAAATATGAAGCATTGAAATGATAGGCACATAAAATATATATAATTTGAGGCACTTGGGTAAAATACTTAATACTTTGTACAACATGGGGGATTTGTCTATGAAACTGGATACATTTTTTGTAGTCACTTTGGGCTTTAAGGATTTTAAAATACAGTGTGATCAGAATTAATGAGCCCCAGTTGGCAGAGTCATCCATAGCATCATGATATTCTTTTATGTGAGACATGAAAATTCCAAACATCCTGTACTTTTCTAAGATTCTGTCTAGCAAGGGATTACCAGGAGACACCTTTATGAGTTGTTTGAAAATTTCTTTGCAAAGGTCAGTTCCCCACAGGATTGATATTAGTAATTGGTTCAAAAGTAAACTACCTCTCCAAAATGTGATGTTCTCTGTCTGATCAGAGCTTAGAGGCCAAAACCAAAAAACAGTTCTAAATTATCCTTTTTTTTTTTTTTCTGAAGCAGATATATACAGAGTCAGTTTCAAGGACAAATGAATCCATATTCCTAAACTTATTGTCCCAAAATTCCATAGTGAGGCAGGGTTCTTACTTTATGGGAATTGTAGATTTCTTTTTAAGTTAAAATTGGCATATTTAGAGCTTATTATTTGCTTCCCTGTGGCAGCTGCCATATTGCTGTGAACATTACTGTGTCTGCCATCATTTGTGACACATTCTGTAGGAAGCCCATCAGGAAATTTGGTCTCAGACTTTACCCTAATGCAGATTTAACAATCAGAGGAATCCCACACTTTAATAAAACATTAAAGATATTCTTGGCAGCATGAAGACTGAAAGTAAGACAGTGGTAAACTCTGAGCTGTCTGTGGCATTCTAGAGGGATCACAATGAGTATACTCAACTGATTCTGTAGCCTTACACATGGTTATATCATTGCATAAATGATTTGTGAAAATATATATTTACTCATGGAAAAATAGTAAATGTATTTAAAATAAGTCACAGATAAAATTGTAGAAAATGGCTCCACTGTACTATCATTCTCTTCAGAAGAATCACATTAGGGAAATAATTACAATGTTTTACTTTTCTGCTTTTTGTCAAATAAATTATAATGATTTCTTCTACCATTTTTATGATGTCTCGTCTTCCAATAGTTTCTTGGAAAATCATAAGAAGAAAGTAAAATGAATACAGCATATAAAACTGAAAATGAAGTCCTAGATGAAGACTGACACAGAATAGGAATTGTACCTATACTTATGCAATATAAAGTGCATTGTTATTATGTGTCTAGAGCAGTGTGGTATCACCTGAAAGTGTGTCAAGAGTACACACTAAAGTAGTTTTTAAAATGAAAACTGGTCAAGTTTATTAATTATAAACTTATTACAAACAAATGCTGGGACTAATACAAGAGTAGTAACTAAAGTATCTCCCTGAGGCATTCATAAAACACCTGAAACATCACTTAGCTATATAAAACTATTATTTGTGATTCTGCACTTCCAGAGGATTATAATTAATTATCAAAAACCTAATCATTGATATTGACTATGTATAGGTAAATATTATGCCAGAAGTTGGTTCTCATAGGAAAAGATGATCCAAACACCCAGAGATTTATTTGTGTTTATTCATTGATTTTCAAGAGATTAGAAAACTCAGACTGAAGGTATGTCCTGGTCCCTTTGTGGACTGCTGAAGGACTATTTTCTGGATTAGTGTAACCCATTAATTTATCTTGCTCCATTTCCATTTTCAACTTCTGATTATAATTTGACTACCATGAAGCTTTCCTTTGGGTAAAGAATATACTCATCCAGCCAGGCACCATAACGTATGTTTGCAATCCCACAAGCTTGGGAAGCTGAGGCTGGAGAATCATGAGTTCAAAGCCAGCCTCTCACAAAAGTGAGTTGCCACTTAACTCAGTGAGACACTGTTTCTAAATAAAATACAAAAAATAGGTCTGGGGAGGTGACTTAGTTGTCAAGTGCCTCTGAGTTCAATCCCCATTACCAAACAATTACTGAATTATAATTCTGTCTATACCAATCTGTGTGGCTTTGGATAATATGATGTCTCCCTTAGAATCATTTATAATGTAAGTTTCTAGAGAAAACTGTGCTTTGGCATATGGACACTTCAAGTTAAATTCCTGAAAACTGCACGGAGGCATCTGCCATGTTGAGAGATGCATTCCCAGCCTACCAGTCCCTGAAGTCAGTCACCCAGTCCTGTATCCTTCATCACATCATCTTTTGTGAACTAAATTAAGTTCCTATGGACAGTCATGATATTAGTCTATTTTGTAGATATTTATAGATTTCAAAAAATGAAAGTGAGGGCCCTAGTTCTCCTTTGCTGTCATCTCTTTAGCAGGTGAAGCTACCAGATTAAAAACAAATCTCTGAAGGAATTCTATACCAGGGAGCAGGCAAAACTGAAGTTATAAGATTTATTTTTGTAAGCTCAGCAAAGTTGTGCAGACAGTCCTTAGCACTTTGCATGATTGATTCCAGGCACATGCCATGATATTTTAACAACAGAATCCAGCTAACCTTTAGTTGGAATCTCATTATAGAAAATCCCCATTATGTAGCAAAGAACAGAATCATATGGACATCCTGTGACCAGAAAACCAATGAAAGAAGTACAGATTGTTACATTTTGGTGCATTCAACTGCAGATATTCCTAAAACATATTAAAGCTAATATATATCTAGAAAAGCAAAGTCAAAATATATCTAGCATTTCTTATACTGATTAAATTAGTTTTCTGCTATCAACCTGGCAATCATAGCAATATTATTGATAATCATTTATTTGAGAAATGTTTGTATAAATTTGGCCTAAATCTCCATCTCTGTAGCATTTTTGCATGCACCATTCACTA
Source organism: Marmota flaviventris (assembly GCF_047511675.1). NCBI lineage: Eukaryota > Metazoa > Chordata > Mammalia > Rodentia > Sciuridae > Marmota > Marmota flaviventris. The sequence goes on along the minus strand of NC_092504.1, from coordinate 45,664,214 downwards.
AGAAGTTGAAATCTAATAAAAATTATGGTTGATATCCAATGAGGAGTGGGGAAGAGTTTGAAAAGATCACTGAAAGAGTTAGTACAGTCCAGATTTACCTATGTCCTCAGAGGTCATGAAACAGGAGCCACTGTATGGCATTAGCAAGTATCTTCTGTATCACTTCATTTTGTTTCACACTAGTGGGCTGAAAAACAGGAAAGATACATTTCACAAGGCAGTCACTTTTACCAATCTCAATAAGGTGGCACATCATTGATGGATGAGATAAAATTGATTTTTGTAAAAACTGCTTAGGAGATAGCAGCACTTTTGGGATCAGTTGGGTCCTGCTGCATAATAATACAATGATATCTAGAGAAAGCATGAAGCTGTTGATAGTACTACTAACTCCACAGGGCTAGGTTCATCAATATCAGCTCCTAGATGGAAAATTGTAAACTGATTTGAATCTTTGATATCTTTAGTGTGTCATAGAGGAATACATTGATAAGCTAACTACCAATCTCTGGTATAGGTAGATGTGTTATTAAAGATTTTTGTTGCTTTTAGAGAAAATCTTTGTATAAGTGCTCCAGCAGACAATGCCAGGGTCTAAATAGATACCTAGATCATGGTTTCCTTCATCCCAAACTGCTGAAGAAGAATGATCTAGAGAAGTCATCATATTCAGTTTCAATGTCAAATACTGCAAGATACCTGTCTTGCTTTCCCTTCTTGTTTTGTTTCATTACTTCACTACAGGGAAAAACAGTTTATAAAAATAACTTGTGGGAGAGAGGACATTTTTTCTTCTTCCATAATTAATTCTCTCACACCTGTGGGACGCATTTAAACCATTATTTTATAACCAAGGTCCAAATTTGGAGCTTTGCTTACATTGCATCTTTTTTGGCCACCATTTTGTCATTCTTCCTATCTACGTTTATTCCCCTCCCCATTTTGCTGCTCTGCACTGGCACTGGTCTGCATGTACTGCTTCAATCCCTAGTGTCTTAGGATAATAACCCAAAGGAAGGCATGTGACACTTCCTCAATCCCAGCCACTACTATCTCCCACATTCCCTTTCCCTCATTCCCACCAGCCTTCAAGCCATTAATGGAACATGGATTCTGCGTCAAATTTCTCAAATAGAAGCTAACTATTTTGGAGTGAGTATTCTGTGTCTATTAAATAACCTCTCTAAGATTAAAGTCAACACACACACAGACACACACATACACACACACACACATTTATATTGAACTCCGCATAGTGCAGCAGTTTAAAGTAAATCAAGGCAATATAACACTGTCATTACACATGTCATTTTCAATTTTAAATGCATAATTATACACTAATAAAAACATCTCAAGATATCTTTTAAAATAATTTCTTCAGAACATCTCAGATGGCTTTTTAACTTGGTTTAGTTTTTGCCAGAATGGAAATTGATAGCTATAAACTCATACACTTGTTCTTTTAGCTTTAAGAGAGCTCAAGTATATAATACAGCATGCCAACATGAAAATTACCAAAATATATGTTACTTGGTTGCTTACATTTATCTCATTACCTATATATTTCTAAACAATGTGTCCATTAATCCACAAAAGTAAATTGACCAACTTTTGTTGTGTATTCTCTATTTAATTAAAAATATTTTTCACCATCTCCATACTTTCCTGTATTTTAAACACACTGCAATTCTCAGAGATCTATAATAAACATTTCAAATAACAGAAAACTCACACTTATTAAAGGCAGATTGTTTTTTTGTTTTTGTTTTTGTTTTTCAGACAATTTGCTGTTTTAACAAAATGCAAAATAATACAAAAATGAAATTAAGAAGCTTATTCCAGTGAAATAGTAAAGGTGACAGAATCAAATCCTAATCCTGACAACTTACTTGAGAACATACATGTAGGATCATTACTTTATAATTCCCCTTCTATTTTTCAAGGTAAAATGTTAAGATTTGAAAATTCATATGACTAAAGCAAATTTCATTTTTGGTGATAGAAACAATATGCAAAATCTTGTCTGATTCCATATTTTGTGGGTTTTGTATCTCTTTTAAATATGGTAAAGAATACTCTGTCAGAATAAAAAATAATATCTTGCTCTTGTTTACAAGGTTTATATTGTGTTCAGTATTATTCCAGTGATAACTTACAGTTTTCTTGTTAGGGTGCTACTTGCCATACACTGTAGGGATACTTTATCAGTTTTGCATATGACATTAGAAGGTAATATTATCAGTGAGGACATTCAGTAAATACAGTGATGCTAAAATTTTAGTATTGTAGGAATTGACAACAATTTCTTCTGTAAATTTTTATAAATTATTTGAGTTATATCTAAGTAAATGTAGCTACTAATACAATTTTTTATTTAATGGTCTGCCTGTTGATGGATAATGCTTCATGGGTTTCCTGTGTTTGTGTGTATCTTAAAGAAGCACTGATGGCTTTTGTTTTAAACCTTTTTTTAAGGATTGTTCGTACAGTTACACTCTGGGGCAGGTGGCAAGATGGTTTACTACCCAGTACATTGAATATAATGTGTCCCTAAAGAACAAAACTTGGGCAAGATTTCATTAAGTCTGTTTTCAGATATTTGGGGTTCCTAAGCTCAGAGTTTCTCGACTATAATACAAACCCACTGTATGCACCATATCTACCTGGTCCAAATCATGCCACCCATGGGAGCTGGAGGTCAGGGGGAACCAATGTAGACATAAAGTTCAGAATGTCTACTGTGCTATTAGTAATAAGCAATTTTTGTCTCCAGTGTCTGGTGACCTCTGCTAGCACCCTTGAAACTATAGAAGTCTAACTTCTAAGCTTTCAAGCAGCCTATGATTACAGACTCTTCACAGTTATTGAATATTTGTGGCTAAGTCTTTATGCTTTCCTTTAATAAAAACCAGAGATACATTATATGTAATGTTACAAATGTGTTAATATTCTGAAAAAGAAGAACAAAATGTAAAATGATAGAAACATTTCATGCACCTTTAATTCTGTTTGATTAATATCATCTTAATTTTATAATATATAAACTGTAGATTAAACAATGACTTGTTTTTGAATGTTTAAAATTATAAAGGTGAGGCCTGCAAGGTAGGCGGAACTGTGACCACCAGCAGAACAGGCCCAGCGGCCTGCTGAGGGGCAGAGCAGCCCCCTCCCCCCGCGCCTGCAAGGTAGGCGGAACTGTGACCACCGACAGGACAGGCCCAGTGGCCCGCGGAGGGGCAGAGCTGCCAACCATGCCTGCAAGGTAGGCGGACTTCCGACCCACCAGCAGAACAGGCGCAGCGGCCTGCTGAGGGGCAGAGCCGCCCCCTCCCCCCGCGCCTGCAAGGTAGGCGGAACTGTGACCACCGACAGGACAGGCCCAGTGGCCCGCGGAGGGGCAGAGCTGCCAACCATGCCTGCAAGGTAGGCGGACTTCCGACCCACCAGCAGAACAGGCCCAGCGGCCCGCGGAGGGGCAGAGCCGCCCCCGCGCCTGCAAGGTAGGCAGACATGTGACCCACCGGCAGAATAGGCCCAGCAACCCGCGGACGGGCAGAGCTGCCCCACGCGCCTGCAAGGTAGGCGGAACTGCAACCACCAACAGAACAGGCCAGACCTACAACCGACAGACAGAACAGGCCCAGCGGCCTACGGAAGGGTAGAGCCGCTGCCCGCACCTGCAAAGTAGGCGGACCTGCGACCACAGACAGAACAAGCCCAGTGGCCCGCAGAGGGGCAAAGCCACTGCCTGCGCCTGCGAGGGAGACTTTGCAACTATACAAGAGCAATATAAATATATACGGGGAAAATTCAATAGCACAACATTTTCACCAAGCAGAAAGAAACGCGAACAGTATGAAGAGACAAGGAATGAAAGGACCACAAGCAATGCAGGTCAACTCAACGTTAGAAGAGGTAATATCTGCAGCAGATGGAATGTCAGATAAAGAATTCAGGATATACATGCTTCAGATGATCTGGAGTCTCAAGGAAGACATTAGACAGCAAAATCAGACAATGAAAGATCACTTCAACAATTTACATAAACAAATCCAAGAAGCAAAAGATCAACTATACAGGGAGATAGAGGTTATAAAAAACAAACAGAAATCCTAGAAATGCAGGAAGCAATAAACCAACTTAAAAATTCAATTGAGAATACTACCAGCAGAGTAGAACACTTAGAAGATAGAACATCAGACAATGAAGACAAAGTATTTCAACTTGAAAAGAACATAGACAGCTCAGCAAGTCTGTTAAGAAACCATGAGCAGAACATCGAAGAAATATGGGATAACATAAAGAGACCAAACTTAAGAGTCATTGGGATACAAGAAGGTATAGAGGTCCAAACCAAAGGAATGAGCAATCTATTCAATGAAATAATACGAGAAAACTTCCCAGACTTGAAGAATGAGACAGAATCCCAAATCCTAGAAGCCTACAGGAAGCCGAATGTGCAAAATCATAAGAGATCCACACCTAGACACATTATAATGAAGATGCCTAACATACAGAATAAGGAGAGAATTTTAAAAGCTACAAGAGAAAGGAAGCAGATTACATTTAGGGGTAAGCCAATCAGGATAACAGCTGATCTTTCAACACAGACTCTGCATCTTATCTGATCATAATGGAATGAAACTGAAAATCAACGATAAAAGAAGGAAGGAAAAAGCATACATCACTTGGAGAATGAACAATAGGTTACTGAATGATCAATGGGTTATAGAAGACATCAAGGAGGAAATTAAAAAATTCTTAGAGATTAATGAAAACACAGACACAACATATCGGAATCTATGGGACACATTGAAAGCAGTTCTAAGAGGAAAATTCATTGCGTGGAGTTCATTCCTTAAAAAAAGAAAAAAAACAACAAATAAATGATCTCATACTTCATCTCAAAATTCTACAAAAAAAAGAGCAAAACAACAGCAAAGGAAGTAGAAGGCAAGAAATAATTAAAATCAGAGCTGAAATTAATGAAATCGAAACAAAAGAAACAATTGAAAAAATTTGTAAAACTAAAAGTTGGTTCTTTAAAAAAATAAATAAAATCAACAGACCCTTAGCCATGCTAGCGAAGAGAAGAAGAGAGAGAACTCAAATTACTAGCATAGGGGATGAAAAAGGCAATATCACAACAGACACTTCAGAAATACAGAAGATAATCAGAAATTATTTTGAATCCTTATACTTCAATAAAATAGAAGATAGTGAAGGCATCGATAAATTTCTTAAGTCATATGATCTGCCCAGATTGAGTCAGGAGGATATAGACAACGGAAACAGACACTAGTATAGCAATATGTAAAACAGTGGATGTGTAACCAATGTGATGCTGCAATCTGTATACGGGGTAAAAATGGGAGTTCATAACCCACTTGAATCAAAGTGTGAAATATGATTTGTCAAGAACTATGTAATGTTTTGAACAACCAACAATAAAAATTAAAAAAAAATTATAAAGGTTAGAACTTGGTGTTGTAGCTTAGTGGTAGAGTGTTTCCTTGGTATTTTCAAGGCTTGAATTTGTTCCCCAGCACTGTAAAAAAAAAACGGGGTGATGAAAAAATTGTCCCACTTCTGTTGTGTATACTTTAGAGTGAAATTTTCAGTCACAAAATATTCATTTGTTTAGGTGTAGTAGATGCGGTCAACAATTTTTCTCAGGTCATTTTATAAAATTACACACTAAACATTAAGTTATGAGATTTTATTCATAATATCTTAAATTTGGGTACAACCCAACTTCCTTTTGGATTAAAGCAGAGGGAAGTCATACTTCCATTAAAAAGGAATCAACATTTTCAAGTTTGCAAGAAACATTACAAATCTTATCCTCTTAAGGCAGGATCCATTTTATCATATCTAACTTCAAACATTTGCACTGTTGTATAACAGGCATAAATGCAGAGTGACACTTTGAACAATATCCTTTTGGGAAAGGATGTATTTCGTTAAAAACAAAATGTTAGAGAGGTTAGTTTTTCATAATACAATCACTTTTCAATGTAAGGACTATTAAAATAGGTAGTTTCTAGTTTCCAAAGACAGCTCAGAAATTTATCCTCTTTTACAATCTGTCACTTAATCTGATGACTACAGGGCATTGGAAGTCATGTTCAGCAACAACCAAGCCCAATCCTTGAGAGAACTGGCAACTTCTACTTCCTGTTTCCTCGAGTTCCAACTATTGCTGAGATGCTCAAGCCAAAGGGAGAGGCCATATGGAGAATAACCAAAGTGCTATATTCAACAACCCCAGCTGAGCTCCTAGCCAACAGTCATGTAAGCATTTTGGATGGAATATCCCAGTTGAGCTTCCAGATAAGCACCATTTAGGACATCACACACAGCACAAGAAATCACTGAGCCAAATCCAAGCATCCTACAGTCATAAGTGATTTTTTAAAAAGTGGTTCTTGTTTTAAGCTCTTAAGTCTTGAGATGGCTTAATATTTAGCAATAGAGAATCCAAAGAGTGTATATGTATGTGTTTCCTAAAATAGAGAAATAAAGGAACTAGTACCATTATGTATTATGCACTTATTACATAAACACGAGTATACACCACACAGAAACACACACTATTTTTTTTCATCAATATTTTCTTGAAATTTTATTTTTTTCTGTCACTGGCCTCATAATTCAGAAATGCTAACAAGTGGTCATGTGAAGTCAGTATGATTGCTCCCAGCATGATATAAAGTGATTTTCATGCCAATCCCTCCCTTTTCAATTTCCATCCAACAACACACTGTATGCATGTGCTGAAATTGATCTCTTATACTTAGATGTTTCTTAGCTTTTAAATAAAACCAGAACTGGAAATACAAGTAATATCTCCTGATTATTAAGCTGCAGAAGGCAGTGGTAGACTTAGTATATTCCTAGGTATTAACGGATACTTCCTTCACTACTATATTGCATTTTTCTTAATTCTTCCCATCTTTGGGAAGTTTAGCCACAGAATACATTTCTCCTGGGGTAATAGATTGAATTCTTGAACTTTTGAGATTCAAACCACAGATGTAGATACATAGAATGAAACTGTGAATAGTACTTACAAAGGGAAAAGAAAAAAAAAAGAAGGAAACAGAAATGAAAAGAAGATCAAAGAAGGGAAGAGAAAGGGAAAAAAGTGAAGGGAAGGAGAGCAAAGAGAACCTGAACTGAAAAGTTAGATGTTTGCTTGTGTACCAATGATTAGGGCTGCTGCTTTTATGAATTTCAGACCTTATGAAGACAATATCAGAGTCAGATAAAGGATAAACTTCAGGCCCACAAATGAGAGGAGATTTGTACTCACTGTCCCTAGAGAAGAATATAAATAGCTGGTGAGATTCCAGAAAGTTCTCCTGTGCAACTGGTAGGGATTAAAAGACAACAAATGGAGGTATGACAGATATACCTACACATTGCAGAAGGTCACAAGTGGGGTAATATGTTCTTTCTGACATCATTGACACAGTCCAAAGACTTAATGTTTGTAAAAAAAAAAAAATTGTGGACACGAAGGAACTAGTGGGTACCAACAAGGAGTATTTCTGTTTCTTATGTTGTACATGTTAAGACAACAAAGAAGAAATTGGTGCGAAGTTTCAATAATGCTAAACTTGAGAATACTTTTCATAGCTCATTTATATGCCAGTGTGTTTCAAGTAGTAGTAAAGTTTATTCCATCACTGACAGACTAACATAAAGGTGATGAAGAACTTTAAATAACTTCACTCTTTCTTTCTTCCTACAAATGGATTAGAAACAATTTGTTTTTCTTTTGTGTAAAAGGAAAAAAAAAAAAACTTCCGAGAGAAGGCCAAATCTGGGAAGATCTTATTTTTGAAGAGGAGAGAATGTAATACCACATTGCATAAAACAATGCTAGAGAACCATGTGAGATATAGCTGTACGGTTTACAGCATAAAATGTCCAAGGTCAGGATTTCCCTGACCCCCAAGAAAACCAGTACACTATTTAAAGGTGCTCCTACTTAGTAGGGCTAAAAAGATGAGAGTAGGGTCTGAGTAAATGTTTTTACTATACTCACCTTTTTGTAACCAACAAATTGAGAGGTTGTTTGTGAATTTCAGAAAAACTAAACGTTCAGCTCCTCTCAACTTGCAGAGTAGGTAACATATCAGCTTCTAAACTAGTTTTTTAAAGATACAAAGGAAATGATCAATTGTACCAATCTGTGCAACATCTTTCACGTTCTTTGAAAGCAGAGTGAAAGGTATTATAGGCAGATATTAATATTAGAAACTATTAGGTTTGGGTTCTTATTGAATATGAAAAATGTGCTATGCCATATCTAAGAATGACTGAAATATATAAAAAATATAGTGGTAAAAATTTTAAATAATGCTATGTGATGTTTTATTCAAATCAGACATGACTTTCCTTATTTTCACAAATAAACATTCAAAAATACTTGCCTTTTTCACAAAATGTTTGCCAGACTATTTGTGAAATGGGAAAGAGGGAATATGAATGAAATTGCTTTCAATGCAGTGGAAAATAGATCATGGGTGTTCATGCGTTTCGAAAGGAGAGCACAGGCAAAGCCATGGGGCTTCTTCCATTCAGTGCAGGACATAGATCAGAGTGTCTGTGAAGATATACTTTCCAGATGGAATATGAAGGAAAGGAAAGTAAGAAAAGGGAGGCAAAATTTTGGAGTGGGGAAGAGGGAAAAAAAACTAAAACAAGTTAGTTTTAGAAAGAATTTAGAGTAGAAGAAATGGAACAATAAAATCTGTGGTCAGAGGAAATTTTCAAGGCCCAACATGACAAAGGACAGGATAAAAGTTGTTCTAAGTCATAGTGAAGTTTAGGGTAGGTCTGTGGTACTGGCTTCGGGTGAGGCCACTGAAATAAGTGAAGGGAAAACATGTCAGAGAAAAGCAGGACAAGAAGTGTTCATAGTTGAGCGTATCTTTACATTCTTCAAAATTACAACTACATGGGAGTGTCTTCTTCTGTGTCAATTAAATAAAGATGTACAATATAGATTTGTTTCAAAAGTTTGTACCATGAAAAATTTTATTTTGTTCAGTTGAATTATTTTCTTTCTTTTTCAAAGAAAGGTCAATAAAATTTACTAGAAAGAATACTAACAAAATGAAGGTAGATACACATATTATTTCATTTATTTATTTGTGGTAGGTTACTAGGGATTGAACCTAGGGTTGCTCTACCATACCACCAAGCTGCATCCTCAGTCCTGTTTACTTTTTTGTTTTGAGACAAGGTCTTACTAAGTTGTCTAAGCTGACCTCAAATTTGTGATACTCCTGCCTCAACCTCCGGAGTTGCTGAGATTATAAATATGCACTACCACATTCTACTAAGGCTTAATTTTTTTTTCAGTTTTATAATTTTTATTTTTTAAAATTATTTGTTTATTCTAATTTGTTACACATGATGAGAGAATGCAATTCATTTCATATTAAACATATAGAGCACAATTTTTCAAGTCACTGATTATACACAAAATATTTTCACACCATTCATGTCTTCGTACATCTACTTAGGGTAATGATGTCTAACTATTCCATCATCATTTCTATCCTCTTGCCCCCTCCTTTCCCCTTCCTCTCCTTTGCCCTATCTAAAGTTCCTCCATTTCTACCATGCTCTCCCCCCATACACCATTATGAGTCAGCCTCCTCATATCAAAGAAAACATTCGGCCTTTGGTTTTTTGGGATTGGCTTGCTTCACTTAGCATTATATTCTTCCACTTCATCCATTTACCTGCAAATGCCATGATTTTATTCTCCTTTTATTCTAAGTAATGTTTCATTGTGTATACATACCAAAGTTTCCCTATCCTTTCACCTACTGAAGGGCATCTGGGTTGGTTCCACAATTTAGCTATTGTGAATTGTGATGTTGTAAACATTGATGTGGCTGTGTGTTGAGAGCCACAGCCAAGTCCGGATGGTGCATGGCATTTTTCCAGAAGGAGTGGTTGAGAGGTGACACCAGGGAGCCATTAAGATGATGATAATTAAGTTATAATTGCTGTGACTTGATGATGCTGGATTCAAACAAGCTATGTATTGAGTTGTATATGGACCCTGCTGTCTGGGAATAGGGCGGCTTCTGCTGTCTCGGTTGCCCACTACTTTGGAGTTCCCATTGAGTTCTCGCAGGGTTCCCGTTGAGTTGGCGCGGAGCCCGGTGGAGGGTGAGAGAGTTCCCGGGAAGTGCGCGTGGAGTGCTGGTAGAATTCAGGCAATAAAGTAGTTGCTGTTTGAACCTACAAGTGCCTCCTGGCGGCTCTGTTATTTTGTGCCCAGCCAGACTGCGGCAGCTGTATCCCTGTATGCTGTTTTGAAGTTTGGGGCATATAAACCGAGGAGTGGGATAAGCTGGGTCAAATGCTGGTTCCATTCCATACTGCTTTCCAGATTGGCTGTACCAACTAGCAGACCCACCAGCAATATATGAGTGTGCCTTTTTCACCACATACTCACCAACTCTTTATTATTGCTTGTGTTCTTCATAGCTGCCATAGGCTTATTTTTTTAAATGGAAAAAAAGTTGCTACCTGGGTTTCCATTCAGGTCTGTCTAAGTAAATGAGTTATGGAAGTGTGTGCATAGTGGTGGTGTAGGATTCTCATTCCTGAATGGTTGATTTAAAATCAAGAGGTGCAAGAGGTCACAGGATGCTCTTTGTCTTAAGAGTTGAACACAAACATTATATGAAAGGGTAGCAAAGTTGAGTTTCCAGGGATTCAGAATGTATGTGTGACTACCCCAGTCAGCAAAAGGCCACCTTATTCCATCTAAGATTTAGGCACATTTAGTCACTTGGATATGTTTTGTAGATTTTGGTTTTATTAAAGTTCACAGAAGCAAAAAAAAAAAATATGTTATATAAATGCAATGTTATTTTCTTTCTCTACTGTGTATATATACATACATATGTATATATATGCATGTATTATTTTAATCTTACAAAGTTAGCCAATCCTAAAAAAAACAAATGCAAAATGTTTTCTCTGATATAAAGGAGGATGATTCATAGTGGGATAGGGAGGGGGAGCATGGGAGGAATAGATGAACTCTAGATAGGGCAGAGGTGTGGGAGGGAAAGGAAGGGGGCATGGGGCTAGAAATGATGGTGGAATGTGATGGACATTATTCTCCAAAGTACCTGTAGGAAGACACGAATTGGTGTGAATAGACTTTGTATACAACCAGAGATATGAAAAATTGAGCTCTATATGTGTAATTGTATTGCATTTGGCTGTCATATATAAATTTATTAAAATTAAAGTTAAAAAAAGAATCAGGAAATATCATTAATGTCAACATCCATTCTCTGAAGTTCAAAGCAGACTAAGTTAATGGGTCATGACAGTCTTTCCTTCTAAACCTAAGCACAACAGCCATAACTTCGTCCTAAGTTGGAATTCTAGGAAATAATTACCAACTTACTGAAAATGACAAGTAAGATCAAATGTCATCTTCTATTCTTATTATAGGTGGATCAATTTTGTTTCCTCTTGAGAAATTATCGAACAAAAAATGATGCATAACCTTAATTATTAACCCATCAATTCATGTCTTTCCTGCTCATAGGTTATCGATGTGTGAATTATTTCATCTTTCACAAATATACGCAAAACTGTACTGTTTTAAATGCTTGAGATAGAATAATAGGATGAATCTGGTCATTGAGAAACTTGAAATTAAATATAAACAAGAGGGTTGTGGAAAAGAGTGAGAAGAAATATAAAAATGGTGGGTGAGAAAATTACAACAGTAGGAAGGTAAGTAAGAGAGGGTTGTGTTTGAGCTAATCTTGGTTTTTGTAATGCAGTCATAGCAGAGTAAGTAGCCTATGGAGATCCAAGGAGATGAGAGAGAGAGAGAAGAGCAACTGAGCAAGTGAAAAATAATTGTGATTTTAACGAGAGGATTGCTGTTATTTTACATTGCCATATTTTCGATTCTTAGAATAGTGCTTGTCAGATTTACGTGTTCCATAATATTTCCTGAGTGAAATTATCTTATAGCACCCTGATTTTCTGAAGTATCTCTGAGGTTAAAGGCAGATAAGAATAAAAATATAGCTTTTCTTTGTTCATATATTTTTGCACAATATACTTAACATTATTTTTTATATTGGAACATACTTCAGAAGTATGAATTTTAAGTTGTTAGTTATGCATAACTTTCATTATCATTTCATAACATTGTCAAGTTGGTGGAGAAGGAAATTTACTTTGCTAGAGGCCTGGCTTAGTTCTGTCTGTGTACCCTGGTACCGGATAGTCAAGCATATTTTTTTAAAGCTTTTTCATAGTGTTCTTCAGAATTGAGCAATACCCTAGGGAGCTGTCAAAGCATTGCCTGAGGTGATTTCATATGTTTGTGCTTAATTGTGAAAATGTAACTGCAGTTACACAGCATGAATTTGTATTGGGGCAGGTCTGCATAGTTTTACATCTGCTGTGACAATACTCTACCATCCAGGAGCAAGAGAAGAGGGGCTGGGGGTGTGAGTCATCTAGCTAGGTTATCATTGCTGTGGGCAATATAGAAAGTCACTTGGGAGAAAGAGAGTAATGATAAGGACAGCATTGAGATAGCAAATGCTAAGGGGAAAGAATATGGGAATAAAAACTGTAGGGGAGTTTAGAGAATATAGTACATCACCCATCTACACCATTTGGTGGCTGACAGCTTACAGCTGAGTGTTTCTAGAAGTGTTCTTAGGCTCAGAGAGAACCCTATAATCATGTCATTTCTCCTCCTCACAGGATCCATATCCAAAAACTGGAGCTAGGCAACAGCCAGCATGGGGTAGAAGGAGTGTAACAACCTTGCCTCAAGGTGAGTCAATCTAAAGGGACATTCTGATGCCCCATGGTATCAGCTAAGACCTTGCTGGTGACTATACCACATTTCAACTCTCTCCTCTGTTCTTTACTACTTCTAAATCCATCTCAAATTATTGCAGTTGAGACACTCTCCAACATTATTTATCTAAATAATATTCCTGAATGTACATATTCATTCCACAGTCTGTATTAGGAGGAACCTGAACTAATGCACAGAGTGTCAAGAACAATCTGTTGAATAATCTCTATGAATATTTTAGAGACTAGATGGTAATAAGAGCCTCACAACTGGTAGTAGGGGAAGCCCTAAAAACCCCTGGCACACCATAGCAGTGCAGCTGTTAAAACATTTATTACTAGAAAATAGATATTGGACACCCATGGAATGTATTATATTGGTGGTTGCAGGTCTTCAGAGATTTAAGTACTAATTACAAGTCCAATGCTATATATAAGTATGTTGAGTGCCACTGATGCTTTGGAGGAAGAAAATGAAGGATCTAAGGTGATTAGTCATCAAATAAAGCTACATAGCTAAAAGTCAAAATGATTTATTGGCAGCATACAAAGCATATTTCTACAGTCAGAGGAAGATTACAGGAATAATGAAACTCCAAAAAAAATCAATCCTCAACCCTATCCAGTCTTTTTTTTTTTTTACCAAGGTGATAGTCTTTAGACCTTATAATTTCAGAAGCTTCAGACTTTATAGTATAATTGGATCTGGGTTGCCCTCTTCATAGAAAAACTGAGACTACAAATTAAGATGTTTCTCTATAATGATAAGATGCCATCCTCCTGTGGGAGGAAAAAATGTGCATATTTATAAATAAATACACAAATGAAGGGAATTGTAATTTTAATTAAATTACCATTTTCAATGATAATTACATGCTGTTTTTAAGAGGTAGAGCACATAATTCCAAAAATCAAAACATGGAAACACCAGTGGGAATGATGATGCTTGCTGTCACTCTCAGTGCTCCACTTGTAGAATGGTGGATCCTATTCCACAACTCAGAATTATTTAGACTGGGATATCTAAGACTTTACACTGACAGGTCTGATGTAGCAGTGAGAATGCATTCACGACGGAAGTGAGCAACAGTTCAAATGGATTGGAACCCTGTCACTTTGGGATTCTCACAGCATGAGTCCATCAGGGAAGAAGAGGAAATCATCTGCCAACAATAATTGATCCTGATTATCAGAAAGAGAAAAGTCTGCCACTCCATAATGTAGGAGAGAAAGAATTTGCTTGAAACTCTTGTGATCAGTTTGTCCTTGCCCCATTTTGGAGGATAAAGGAGCAAGAAAACACTGACAATCTGAAGCTACTTGGTAATTCAAATCCATACCTCAAAGGCTTCAAGTCTTATCACTCTACCAGATAAGTTGCCTAGACCAGCCAGTGTAGGTGCTAGCTGGGTCCTGGGTTCCCATACATAAAGATAATGTAGATAGAGGTGAAGCTCACCGGTGAACTGAAAACAAACCGTAGTAGTACAGTGTAGTTTCTCCTAAATATTTATTTTTATTTTTCAAGTTTCTACAATAAAATTAGCAAAACTTAAGAGATGATTTTGCCAAAAAAAAAATTCCCTTGAAATAAATGGATCCAAGTGGAGCACGAAGATTGTAGTAAATGTAAAATTTGTTACCCAGATGTTCCCCTTAGAAACTGATTCTTTCAAATGTTAGGACTAGGAACTAGTAATAGTCTTAGGTGAGTCCTCTCTGGAGTAGTTTTCAGCAATAGAGAGCCTAATCACTCATGGTTATGCCCTCCCCTCACACAGTTCACACCTAGTGACATGGTTAATGTAAGCATATAAAGGCAATCACTCCTCACTGAGGGAGCAAGCCTGCAGTATTGTCCCAATGTTCTGCAGAGACTCTCATTTAATTAGCTGATAATTTGTATCAATTCCACACCTCTTTACCTCCCCTGCACAAAACTACTCTTTTCGGTTTCCCTCAGTTGATAATAGGGTCACTTCTTAATACACTTGCAATACACATTCTCCACCTCAGAGTCTTTCCTTGGGAACACAGATGAAGCCCAAAGTAGGTTAACCATATAGGTGGTACATAATTACCACATGTCATTTCATCTAAAACTATCTATGTTAAAAGGAACCATTACTTCATATACTCGTAAAGAGGATTCCAGTTCAATGGCGATAAGAAACTCATTTATAATGTTCATTGCTATGATTCAGATTTATTTTTCTATGATTAGATTTTCATTGTATATAATTATTGAGTGTGCATAAAAAGTAAGCTATAAATAATGTAATTGATTAAGCTTTGAATGATTTAAGCTATATGTAAAATATGCTTTCATGCTTATTATGATACTTCAGATTCAAAATTTGGTATAGCTGTCATTGCTAATATGTTCTTGCATAACATCCCCCTCCATGCTATGTATAGCATGGCAGAAAAGACATTTCTCAAAGGAGGTTCTTGGAATGTCTTTAGGCTTCTCTTAACTGCCACTTTCCCTCCTGCTCCAGGTTTTGCTGCCAGCACTTCTCCTTCTGCAATGAATTGCATATAAGAGGAAAGAAATGCTGAGTGAGAGCAAGTGATATACGAAATCCCCCAAACAAACAAACAAAAATAGTAAGTACAAATAAGAAAGAAGTTAAGCGGTTTATAATGCAGATGAGATGTAAATATTTACACTTATAGTTCTATATTATGAGTAATTACATGGAACCATTTTGATATTGAGTAGGTGCTAGTAACAGCAAGAGGAAAACAAAGAGGTTTGCATTTTCCCAGTCCCAATATGATCTGAAGAAATTGGGCTAATATCTGCTAAACTCTTGTATTAATTTCAGAGAGTGACTTAATTCTGAATTTTTGTGACCTGCTTTCTTAGTAAATGTTGTGGTCCATGAAGAACAACCAGGTTCATACATCTAAATTAAGTCAGGAGTCTTTTGTGTGTTTGCTCTCACAGTTCTCTCTCTTTCTCTTTCTCACTTTCTCTCTCTCTCTCTCTCTCTCTCTCTCTCTCTCTCTCTCTCTCTCTCTCTCGATTATAAATTTAGGGGAATTGAAATTCAGCTAAGGACTTGCCTGAGGCAGGTTTAGAACCTCAAGTCCTGAATGGAGGGAGCCCAAATCAAAAGGAGCACAGGGTAAGTTCATGCAAAGTCAGTCTGCAACAAATTCAATTATTAGGGTTAAGTAAAGAAAAAAGAGAACTAGTGCCAATTCATGACACCAAGTAGGGGACAAGAATGTATTCCTAAGGCAGGATTACTGAGCCTGGGTACCCTTCTCAGGGTTCAGAGAGCCAGTGAGCCAACACACTGTGCCAGGAATGAAAAGGAGCCAGACTACAGACATAGGTGATGGGGAAGTATCACAGGAAAGATAAAGCAGAAACAAGCCCTAGTTCTTAGGCAGATGCATGATGTTGAACAGAGCATCCTTTAACTGACTGGCTTCCTGGGCAGTCCCCACAATGCCAACCCTTTCAGTGAAATGTCAGAGGCTTCCAACAGGGAGATGGATAAGGACTGTAAAACAACCACTATTACTACTAATGCTGAAAATGTTAACAATATTAGAGCTTAAGCAATAAGCAACCATAGCAACTAGGAAATTTAGCTCCAGATGCTTGTTGAACTCTGAGTGCTTTGATGGATTGGAGAATGTCTTCTTAGTTCAGAGGAATTCAAACTCCCTTATTTTTTCACTTAATAAATATTGATTGAAAACCTAAAATTTGTCACACATTTTCCAGGTGATACTAATTTTTCCAAAAACTCCCAATCTTTATAATTTTGTCCACAACCATACTTGTTTAGCTCCAACTATTCAGAGAAAATAGCAACTATGTGCATATACTTTATTCAATTTTATGCATGAATGATCATTTAACTATGTAAATTACATAGGGCAGTAATCATTACCAAATTCCTGTAACATGTTTTGAAATTGTTATGTGATGTTCACAGTTATTTCATATGTAGCTATTTCCTTTCCAGAAGATTTACAAGCTATTTGAGAGCAAGGTGTCTAATTCATTCTTTTGTTTTTGTGTCTCACTGAGCAGAGTGGGAATTAAAAATTTAATATCAAGCATTTTATTATAAAAACAAAGGAAACAGACTTCTGCAATTGCACAGTGATAGAATATTCCTAATTATAATTTGCATTGATAAACTAAGGGAGGAGATATCTGATTGTATATTTGTGATCTGGTACATAAAGTTCTTATTTTAAATATGAAGAAAATTATTATACATGGCTCATTTATATGTAGCATTTTTTGTATGTTCTGCAGCTGATTCATTCATACTGATTACATTCTACTTTAATCAAATTACAAAAACAGATGGTTTGAAATTTGCTTCATTAATAACCCATATCAAATTGTTGACTCATATGTACATAATATTTTCCTATGTTTTGTTCTAGTTACTTTTATAATTAGAACATGTATTTGTTTAGGTAATTTTACAAGGAATTGAAAAATTTTGTCAACATTATTTTTAATACCAGGTTTCATAAAAATCCTTCTCAATGGTGCTTGAAGTTTTGTTGTCCCACTGGAAAGGAAAAAAAAATAAGCCTAAAGATTGTTTCTTTATAGTACAAAATATGTCTCAGCTCAACGATTTCTTTTCTCAGGAGCATTTTTTCCTGGTGCTTTATTATCAAGGGCTCTGGGTTGATACTAGATTCCTGGAGGGACAAAGGTATACACAGATGTATTCCCTTTGAGTTTGCTCAGCACTCAACAGCAATATTCCTCACCAAAATCAAGCTCGAGAAATACTGTTCGTTCACATTTAATCCAATTTATATTTTGTAATCTAGCAATGGTGAGATTTAGGGAAGCAGTATGAGTGCCTCTAATTATTAGTATCAGAAGTTTCCAAAGGAGAGCCTGAAAACATTAAGGGAAGCCATTGGTGTAATGTGTGTGATACTTTAACCTGTATTTCAAATGCATGGCTTTTACTACAAATGTTCTCTCAAGAGAATGTATTTTGTGAGGGGGGAAAAAAGTTGTGAAACATCAGTATCTATCAAAAAATTCATGTTGCATTTAGCTATTTTTTTTTTCAATGTTTTTATGCTTGTTTTTTTCCCCCATCAATGTGAAGTTAAGAAGTTTGAAAATGGCAATAGATCACTTGTATTAGGTGAATATAGGGTTTAGAAATGTAATCATACTTTTCGTCTCAGAAACATGGTGTGATTTTTTTGTATATTCACTGGTTGACTATTTCAGTACCATTTTAATTTAAAATTTTTATCCACATTTTAAGTCCTTCTGTAGATCATTTTCCTTATTAACATGGTACAGGGTCTCTAAAATGGATTCCAGTATTGAATATTCTGGAAGATCATCACTTTAAGTAACTAGCATTCTTAAGTAGAAATATATTGATCAGACAACACACTGCACATAATCATAATGCTTTCAGGAAAAGGCCTTTCTTCGGCAGGTATGGAGATGGATGAGAAAACATTCACTCTTGAAGTCCTTTAAATGCTTATCCATGAAAGAGCTACGATAACCAAGGGATCTATAAGGTTGTAAGAGCATGGTAAAAGCTACCCTTATTTAAAATGCAATCAATCTGAACAAAGTAGGCAAGGGCCTCCCTCTACCATCTAGTCACTACATTTTTGCATTTCCTAAAACTAGAGAGCACTCTAGTCATAGTACATGATAAGTGATTCACATGCTTTGTTTGTTTTGGGGTTTTAGGTACTGGGGATTAAACTCAGGGGCATTTTCCCCCTGAGCTGCATCCTCAGCTTTTGTTTTATTTTGAGACAAGACTCCTCTAAATTGCTAAGGGTCTTGATAAGTTACTGAGGCTGGCTTTGAACTTGCAATCCTCCTGCCTCAGCTTCCATAATTGATGGGTGGATTCATGCACTTTTAGTCAGACCTGTCCCTACAGGTTGTGTAACTAGATATCTATAAAATATGTGGTACATTACAATAAGGATAGCTTTAGGAGTGTTGAAAAAGGGACTATTTAGAAGGGTGTAATTTGGTGTAAGGGAATTCAAGGGTATATTTTTGGATGCAAAAAATAGAATAGAAATAAGAAATAGAAAACACAGAATAGTGGCTCCTAGGAACTGAATAGAGACTGTTTTTGACAGGGGCAGTGACTGTCAGGGGAAAAACACAGAGCAAGGGAGTTAGTGAAACAATTACCCTGATCTCATTGTTCTCCCCTCCTGTATACCTTTGCTTGGGCTCACCACTGGCCCAACTTACCTTGAATACAGAAGCCTTGCTCTTGCAATCCATACACGCGACTTTTCCAGAAGAAAGATGAAGAGAGGTAGAGAGCAATGCTGCAAAGGCACTTATATACTATTCAGAATTTATACAAATCAATGAGGGTAAAGTAGAATACTTCAACAGCCCTATTTAATTAATCCTTACTAGTTTTGTGACAATGAATATCAGTTATGGATGACCAGGTGATATGGTCCGGATCTGGAAAAGGCTCCAGAGGCTTATATGTTGAAGGTTTGTTCCCATTGGAGCAATGTTCAGAGAGGGAGCCTTGGAAATGATTGGATCATGAGGGCTCTAACCTCATCAATGGATCAATTCATTGAGGGGGTCATAGTTGACTGATCTATGGGAAGGGATAAGAACTGTAGAAGGTGGAATCTAGTTAAAGGCAGTAAGTCCTTGGGGGACTGCCCTTGAGAATTATATCTATCCCTGGAAACTTTCTTCCTCTCACTTTCTCATTTCTTGGTTACAATGAGAAGAGCAGTTTTTCTCTTCCATACCTTCCTTGCCATAATGTTCTGCTTTACTCAGGACCAAAGCAATAGAGCTAGCTAACCTTGGCCTAAAACTGTAAGCTGAACTAAATTTTTACTCTACTGTTTTTCTTAGTTATTTTATCACAGCAGTGTAAAGCTGGCTGACAGAGCAGGTGATTGCGGTGACTTCCCTTTAGATAACATAGTGTTGTCCTTGGAAAAGATGGGGGTAAAAAATAAATCCTCTTAGGGTTCTTAGTGGAACATATGTCTAGTTCCCTAACAGGAATTGGGAATATAAGAATATTATTGTGTATAATGTGCCATGTAGAGCATACAACTGCACAAATACACATGTATACTGTACAAAATTTAGTGAAATATTAGGAAGCAAATTTAATTTATAATCTATAATAGGCAATAAAAAGAAGTAATTATCTTTAATTTTTGTGAAATTAAAAAATAGTATTATTGAGTTGAATCTGAAAATGAAAAACCAAGCTTAACCTTTAATTTCTTTCATTTCCCAAAGGGAATAACTGATTAACTTTTATTGTGTGTGTGTGTGTGTGTGTGTATGTGTTTCTGTGTGTATGTACTAAAGTATTTAATGTTTATTCCAAAATCTTGTGTTTTTATTATGCTTTAGATAAGTTCTTAGAGAAAAGTCCCTCTGAATTTATTCAGCGATATATATTCAATCCTACATCTTTCTCATAGATGTCTCATAAGGTGTAATACATACTCCTTGTTCTACAATTGTCCAACCCCAACTTTAAGAATCTTCTTTCTCCCTGTCTTCAGTAACCTGGGTATTTATAGTTAAAATACTTCTTCAAGGGAGGAGAGAGTCATTTAATAAGTTTGGGGAAAGCAATTTGTAGGTGTAGTTATGTTCTGTTTTCCTCATTGTTGGAGAGAGGGTGAAACTGTTGGCATGAAGTGTTCACTTCTAGTCACTTTTAGTCATGTGCTGGGTTAGAAGGGCATGATCTATGGGGGAAGCTGGAGTTTGGGGAATAATTTCAATTGGAGGTGTGTTAATATTTTATTAGATAAAAGTTGGTCAAGCTTTCTAATTGAAGAAGAAAGTAATAAAGTTAATATTTTAATCTCCAAAAGGTTAATTCTTCTACATCATTAGCATGCTTCTGAAAACAGATTAGAGCGATATATATTGAGCTCTCTCACCTCCCAAACTCTGGTACACTGAACTTGGAATGTGGAAAATATTCTTTGGTTGAAATTAAGTGAGGAAATATGCAGAGTACCAGATGTGCCTAAATCTGCCAGATTACTATCTGTATGATTTATTAATGCTGTTTTAAAATGAGTATTGGAATTTCTTGACCATGTCATATCAACAGATTACAATGATTTCTCTTCTGCTGTTTATTTTTGTTTGTTTACATATTTGTTTTTATACTTATGCATTAGTTCTTAATTAATATCACCTGATTTTAAAGCTCAGTCACATGTAATTGTGAACTTGGTGGTTAACTGCTACATGAGTGAGCTTTGTACCAATGTGGCCAGATATGCAATTTGAGATGCTAGTACAAAACAAAAATGTGGATTACTTTCTGAAAAGTGATTAAAATTTTCAACACAGTGACAGCGAGAACTGCAGTAAATGCAAGAACTTGCTGAATGTAGAGTCTCATGGAACATATGTGGGTCTTAACAAGCAAGAGGCAGGCTACACAGTTACAGATGGTGGTGAGGGTCTGCTAGTCTTTTAGACTATCATGCTAGAAGGGTCACTAAGTCAACTACATTAGTCTGTTTTCTGTTACTATGGATACTTGAGGCTGGGTAATTATAAAGTAATGGAGTTTATTTAGTTCACAGCTCTCATAGCAGAAAGGCCCAACCATATGGCACAGGTACTTTGAGGTTGCTTCTGACTACATACATCATGGCAGATGCCATCAAGGTGGGAGCTCATGTGAGAGGGGAAGATCACATCAATAGTCAGAAAAACAGAGAGGCTAGGGAATGGCCAGGATTCTTCTAACAACCTTTTTGCAAGAACTAATCATGAGGTTCTGTAACAACTATGTTAATGTCTTCCAAAAGCACTGATGTAAAGACCTACAACTAGGCCCCACCTCTTAAAAGTCCCACCATCTCTTAAAATCTTAACATTGTCACACTGGGTATCAACCTTCCAACACGGAAACTTTGGGGGAAACACTTGAGCTATATCTGAATCATAACACCAACCAAGGTGAAAAATGAGCATAGGAAACCATTTTAGGCACTAGAAGATGAATTTTGGCAGGAGAGAGGAGTCATATTTAGTATGTTAGTATACTCAGATTGTAGGCCAAACTTGAAACTGAAGAGGTAGTTGTGCTTCAGTGGTAAGCACTGACTACATGGACTGAGCTTTGTTGAAATTTTGAATCGCCTTACTCCAATTGTGTGGTCTCAGAACCTGGCTTCATGAAGCACATGAGTAATGGTTATTTCTTGCCTTACTGAAAGAGATATATTTTCTTTAAAAATATTAACAGAAATGGTGCCATCCTTTTCAACAGAAGAGGCCACTACAAAGAACTTTTTGATAGAAATTTGGTGTCGATGCTTTATTAAAAAATGCTTTATAAGACTGGGGGTGTAGTCATTGGTACAGCACTTGCTTATTATGCGTGAGTCCCTTCATTCCATCTCGGCACTGCCAAAAAAGAAAAAAATGCTTTACAAACACACACACTTCAAAATTATAGGCACAGGAGCAATAGAAAAACTAAAGCAAAATGAAGAAATATAGACTGATAAAACAAGAGGTAGAGATTTCATGTCAAATATTTTTAAAAACAAAAGCAAGCATGGTACAACCATTAGTGAAGTAGTTTTGTTTGTTTTTGGTTTTGTTTTTTATTTTTGGTAATGGGGGATTGAATCCAGAGCCCCTTAACCACTGAAGGACATTCCCATCCCTTTTTATATTTTATTTTGTTATCAAATATGTCTCACTAAGTTTCTTAGGGCCTTGCTAAATGTTGAGACTGGCTTTGAACTGTAGCCTCAATCTTCTGAGCCACTGGAATACAGGAGTGTGCACTGTGCCTGGCTATGTGAAGCTTAAAACAAAACAACAACAACAACAAAACCAAACTTTTTATTGGTGTTACTTAAAATTACCTATTATGAAATTGTCTTTGGTATAAGATTAAGATGCATGAATATTCATTAATATACATTAATGTGACAGTGATTATGTGGTGAAATATTGTTTATAAAATGAAGACAAGCAATGGCATAAGAATAAAATTAACAGGAGAAAAGAACTATATTTCTGAAAAATTACAATTCCCTATGTATATAGTCTTAAGACTGATTCAAAATTATAGTCAAAAAATCACAAAATGCAGATATTGACAGTTTTAACCCCTATCAAGGAAATTTAACCAGCAATTTTGTACATTGTGATTTTAAGTGACACTAAATCTCTTATGTTTTTCTTCTATAAAACAATATTGATTAAGAAACAATATTGATTAAGAGTGAATAAAATAAATACATGATAAGATAAAAATTCTTGAAGAATTTCATCACTTTGATATTACAATGAGCTTTAATTAAGAAGAGTCACATAAAATGAAATATTGATAAATGAAATATAAGGACAAACATAAAGTTCAACAATTGTTGAAAGTTCAGACAAAAATCACAAATAGACTGGTAAATAGAGTGCAAACTTCATTTCATGAACTTCATATTAGAATAGCACTTACTTGGCAATGATGAGTATAATAAACTCATTGGTTATTCATTGCACTTCTTAAATGCTCCAGTACAATTTGTAATAGTTAATGGGTATTCACAATAACATGACTCCTCTATTTGTTTCCAATTATGTAAAACTGATGACTGTCGTGCCTCTATTTTGTCCTGTATTTTGCTGGGGAGGCATGCTTTAAGCTTCTCTCAGGTAATAAATTCTGTATCTTATTTCTGCTGTAATTGGTCTTCTAAATACTTGCTGTTTCTATGACTGTGATTCTCATCATGTAAGATGCTAAATGTTCTTATATTTATCCTTTTGTGTCATCCTATATTTCTAGCTATTAAATAACCATGTTGCCTAAAAGCATTTTTTATAATAACCAAAATAAATTCTTGCTCATTTACTTTTCTTTTTCTAAAAGAGGAAAAAAATGAATTTCTCAAAAAAGATTTCTCAAGTATTATTGCAGAACTAAATAATGCTTATAGAAGAACACATCCTTTTACACTGCCTCCTGCTAGATCTTCCTCTATAATTGTGTGTCCTGAAAAATAGAAGCTTTTTATATTTCCTAAGCCACTTTTCACCCTTGCCTCACAAACCCAGTCAACTTGGAAAACATTCCTAGCATTAGGAGCCAAAATTAAATTGGTTTTCTGTAAATCTCTTTTATTTTTCAATGTATTACAGTAATCCTCGTTCTTACTCAGCTTGTCTATACAAGAGCATCTTTTATATTCAAGGGTATACTTTAAATCAATTTTAGCCAGGAAAAAATATGCTGAAGATTTACCTATGGCTAGTACACTTTAAAGTTGGGACTAATTAACATTTTTCATGTTTCAGGACAGAACACGATCCTTAATATTATGACATGTGTTTGAAATTAACATTATTGTTAACTAAATCAATGATGGGATTATCGATTTATGCATAAAATGCTTTGACATGCAGTGTTCTCTATTGGATAGATATAGGATTAATTTTGCACTACTGTGTAAAAAAATTCCACAAAATTAGCAGTTTGAAACAGCATCTGTTGATTAATTATTTCACAGTTACCATGTGTTAGGAGTCAGAGCACACCTCATTTGTGTCTTTGAATCAGGATCTGATGTAGTCACAACTCCTTAGTCAGCCAGGGCTATGGTCTCACCTGAAACTCAAGGTCCTCTTCCTGGTTCAATGGTTGGCAGAATTAATTTCCATGCAGCCATATAACTTATGCCACCTTGCTCCTTCAAGGCCATCATTGTAGCTTCTCTTCAGCTTTGAGTCTTTCATAAAGGACTTAGCTGATTAGGACGGGTTCACTAAGTAATGTTTCATTTTGATTAAATTAAAGTGGATTGATTATGAGATTTATATTTGTAAAATTATTTCACATCTTTTAAAAAATATACCCTGTCCTGAGAGTGGATTCCATCATATTTCCAGTTTACATCCATACTCAAAAGGAGGGGATTCTGCACACATGCATACTGGGGGGTAAGAACTAAAGGGAAAAAAATCTTCTAATTTTTCCTATGTGTATCTGTTTGTCCAGTGATGCTCAAAGTCTCTGTAATAATTTTTTAGAGTTGTACTGATCACATACATATGTAATAGGCTAATGGAAGTAGCCAATTTCAGACATTTGGAAAAAATATTTTGTTAGGCATATGTGAAACAAAACAGCACCAAATTTTTGCTTATTATATCTACTGTGAAGATATTTTTATTGTAAACTAGAGAGAGATGTAGGGTTGGATTATCAAAGCATTTGGATTCCTTTTTTCCCACCCTAGGTAGTTATAAACAACCAGAGGTTCTCTTAAATTAACTCCTTGTTAATCTTGCCAAACTCAAACACCTGTATTTCAGAGTTCTTTGTTTTAAAATAAAGAAAAAAATTCTTCAGTTAAGGTATAATTTATGATCAGTAAAATATTTTCATTTTAATTTTATCTCCAGTAGGTTGTAGAGAAAAAATTATTACAAAAAATGAATTAGTAAGAAAAAGAATATTGAAGACAGAGTCAATGAAAGAAGTACTCATGATACATGAGTATCATGCCAGCTGAAGAAATTCAATTTAATATACAATTATAGAACACCTGTTATGCTAAAAATAGCATCACTGTGCATTTATGTCTTAAGGCTAGCTAAGCTATTTAAGAAACAGTATTTTCAATTATATTAAATTCTCAAGGAAAAAAATAGAAATTATTATATTTTTTTTTATTAAAACAGAAAAAAATAAAATAATCATTATTCTTTATTTTTTAGCTTTTTTACATAAATGGAAATTTGGTTAATATCCTTGAGATTGTGTCTGGCTTGAGTATGGGTATATGGTCACTACAAACATATTTTTGATTTTCACATGGCTATTTCTTAATAACATTAATTTCTCAGAATCAGCAGGATTTTGAGGCACTTGAGAAAATCTTTTGATAATCTCTTCTTATATATATATGGAAATATTCTAAAATAAAAAAAAAAATGAAATCTGAAAAACTTCTGTTCCCAAGCAATTCAGATAAGATCTATTCAAGCTTTCTCTCTCTCTCTGTTTGGGGATTGAACTCAGAGGCACTCAACCATTGAGCCATATCCCTAGCCCTATTTTGTATTTTTTTTTTTTTTTTTTTTTAGAGACAGGGTCTCACTGAGTTGCTTTGGCTGGCTTTGAATTTGCTATCCTCCTGTCTCAGCCTCCCAAAGCACTGTAATTACAGGCCTGTGCCACCAGGCTGGCTCTGCTTTTTTTTCATTTAATTGTAGTTTTACTAGTAGGCATTTTAGTAGTCAGTGTTTCATCACTATGACCAAAATACCTGCCAAATAACAACTTAAAGGAAGAAAGGCTTACTTTCACTCAGACGTTTCAGTCCATGGTTAGCAGGCTTCTTTTCTCTAGGCCAGAGAAGAAACAGAATATTATGATACAATGGCCTGAAGGAGGAAAGCTGCTCCACTCATGGCAGCCAAAAAAACTGAGAGGAGGAGTCAAGAAAGGGCCAGAGAGAGACAAGGCATAACCCCCAAGGGCACACCTTCAGTGACCTTACTCTAACCATGCTGCACCTGCTTAAAGTTGCCACCTCCTACTAGCAGTTGATTCAAATTTTTAATGTATCAAATGCATTAACCTACAAAAGTTACTGTCTTCATGACCCAATCATTTCCATAAAGTACTACCCCTGGACTTTTGCTACATAGGGAATCAAGTCTTCAATACTGAGCTTTTGGGGACAGTCCAAATTCAAACTATAATTCATTTGGAAACAGTATCTCATAGTGTTGTTGATTTGTATTATTAATTGGTTGTCTTTTTATTATCCTAGATGTTTTTATATATTCTAGATATCAGTCCCTTATCAAAACTATAATTTTCAAAAGTTTATATTATTTTTACTTTTTGAAGTGTCATTTGTAGAAAAACATTTAATTTTTATAAAATCTACCTTTTTATTATTATTTCATTGTGTCTGTATAGGTGTGTACCTTCAAAGAGAACAGTGTAGAAAATTTACAAAAAAAGGAATTTTATAGTGGAGAAATATAATAAATATTACTTCAGTGGGGTGATCAAAATCAATATGAACAGTGAGGAGTCGTGTTGATCATTTGTATCTTTCTCATGTTATGATGAAATGACATTTTAATCTCTGTAGTCTTCCTTTCAAAAGTTCATCATAGCCATGTAATCATGAGAAAACATGAGATAAATACCAGTTGTGAGACACTAAAACAAAACAAAACAAACAAACAAACACCTGATTTATAATCCCCCAAACTACCAATGCCATCAAACAAGAAAAGTCAAGAGAAAAGAGCCTAAAGTAACATGATCTCCAAATATGACGTATATTATGGTTTAGAGATGAGATGGCCCTCAAAAGCTCCTGTGTGAGATAATGCAAGAAATTTTAAAGGTAAAATGATTGTGTTATGAGAGTTTTAACATAATAAGTGCATTAATCCAGTTGAATGGGTTAAATGGCTGGTAATCATAGGCAGGTAGGATGTGGATGGAGGAGATAGATAACTAAGGAAAGGACTGTAGGGAATACATTTTGTCTCTGATGACCTGAGCTTGGTCTCTGTATGCTTACTGTTGCCATGTTCTAAGCTATTTTTCTCTACCTTACCCTTCCACCTTGATGTTTTTTTTCTTACCTTGGGCCCAGAACAATGGAGTTGGCCATCTGTGGACTGAGACATCTGAAACCTTGAGTCACAGGTAAGCTTTTTTACATCTAAATTGTTCTTGTCAGAGCTTTTGGTCACAGCAGTGAAAAACCTGACTAAAACAATGTGGTACCTGATGAGATACTAGAACCATTAAAATATCTTAGGTTAAAATAAGAATACTTGTAGAAGTTATAAATTAAAACCAAAGTATCAATACTGATTCATTAATTATAACAAGTATACTATACTAATATAATATGTTAATAATAGGGGATGGGGTTTGGGGTGTGGCTCAGTGATAGAGCATGTGTTTAGTATATGTGAAGCCCTCGGTTCCATCTCCAGCACCCCTGCCTCAAAAAGAGATAGACAATAGGGAAAACAGGATGTATGATATATGGGAACTGTATTCTATAAATTTTCTGTAAATCTTTACTCATTTTAAAATTAATGTATTAAAGAAATAAAATATTAATATGTTACTAATTTTCCTTCATGTGAATTGTATTCTGTCCATAGAAAATAATAAAATTTTCTATAGTTGAAATTCCATAAGTAAGTCAAATACAAAGGAGAAACTATCTAAAAGATGAATTATTTGGTTCCCTTGAATTGGGAGAACTGTGTGTGCACTACTGTGTGAGTTAACTCCTGACAGTTGCTGTATTAGAACTCACATTTCCAGGATTTTATTTCCAAGAAAACAACAAGTTTCTAATGCCAAATAACCAAGAAAGATTCCTTCCTGTCTCATACTACATTAACTTTTATAAATCATTAGGTATATGATTACATTTAAGTGTCAGAATAATATGTTTGTTTGTTTGTTTGTGTCATGTTGTGTTGTGCTTTTTCTCTTGCCTCTCTGTTGCTGCCTTATATTTATCAAAGAGGGGGCAATTGATAATAGAGGTAGTTATGTAACTTCTACTAACAATTTAGTTTTAACTAAGGAAATTAACATATTTAAATAATGACCAAGTTAAAATAAATGAAGTCAGATTTGAACTCCCAAATTAAATGTGTTCATTTTCTATCACTCTATAACAAGTTAATGCAAACTTAGCAGTACGAAGCCACATGAACACAAATTTTTGTCCCAGTTTTCTTGGGTTAGAAACTTGAGTAAAACTTAATTAGATCCTATCATGGCTTTAATCAAGATGACAATCATGGCCATGTGCTTATCTGGGACCAGATTCCTCTGCCAACCTCACTCAGGCAATTGGAAGAAATCAGTTCCTTGCAGCTATGTGACTGTGATATTTGCTTATTTGCCAGCTTTTGGCTATGTTCTTCTCTAAGCAACTGAAAGAGGCCAATAGTTTCTTGCCATGTATCCACTAATGACATAAAATGTCAAGGTTATTTGCTTTCTTTACCAACAGAAGGAGCCTTTTTCTACTTCCAATGTCCTTGAAGTCTTGTGTAATCTAATTTAGCCAAGAAAGTGTCATATGATGTCAGTTAACCAGGAATCCATTCCTATCAAGTTCACAGATTTCATTCACAATCAAGAAAAAAATTATACAAGAAATGTGCACCAGGGGATTGAGATCCCAGGAACTGTTAAAATTTTGTCTACAACAGATGTTAAGAAAGCAAAAACTAAGCATATTCTTTTTGTCTTTCTCTTCTCCATTCATAATGGTTTTACTTTTATTAAAAATCATGTTGTGTTGTGCTTTTTCGTCCTTAGGAGATCAAATGTGTTAAATTCAGAAGAGATACAAAGAGAATATATTATGAGATAACCAATACATCAAAGAGGAATGAAAGAAAACTATTTTCATGAATCCAAAGGACTTGCTCTTGTGGGACCTCAGTAATGTAGTGAAACAACTTTGGAAGTTAGATATTCTCAATATGGAAGGTTGAGAATTTCTATGAAGTACAGACTTGGAAGTGGGCATTAGTGACATGCTATAACAAGTCAAAGGACTATGAATGTTGTTTGGAAGATCCATAATTTTCAGTTAATGTATATGTTTAATTGTGGTACTTGGTGAAGCTCTACCTTCTGGATTGTGCTGAAGCCTACCACTTCAGAAGCCAATCCTGGTATACATGAACACCTATGAGATAGAAGCCAATATTTAACTACTATACACACACACACACACACACACACACACACATATATATATATATATATATATATATATATGGATATTAATACTCATATGAAGTGTTAGGATAATCTAGAATCAACCCTATAATGTGCTAACTACTTTCTCTAGCATATATTTAATAATTATTATTATTGCTAATTGTTAACATTGTTAGTGATTAAAATTATTCTTATCTTATACCACTGAAGAAGATATTATTTCCTTGCTTTAAAGAAGAATCACACTCCAGCCCATCCCACCTAGCACTGCTGAGAAGGAAGCCAAGAATTTTTGGATTCTAACAGGAAAAATTCTTTAACTTTTCATCAAGAACTTTTTTTTCTTTTCTACATTTAATTGTGAGCTGAATGGTTCATGGACACTTAAACATATTTGTCTCTTTTTCTCATTTCTAGCATATTTTGAAGGAGTTATTTTTCACTGCTCAGTCTTGAGGGCTAGAATATTTTGTTAGCATACTTCATTTTTATTTTGTATTATTTTATTTTACACATTTTCCCCTCACTTATTGATTTTTCTTGTTTCTCTCTATGTTTTCTTATGCTAAAACCCAAATTCTATTATTTTCTCTTTCACTTCTCCTTTAATTTTTACATGTATTTTCTCTCTTCTTTCCTCATAATCATCACATCCTACATCTCTTCTGTTTTCTACATTTCACATTTTGAAATTTTAAACACTTTTGCAAACTTACTGTTTATATTGTGGCAATAACTGATCACATCATTTATGTTTATTGTGACAATTAACACTGTATCTATCATAGCAGGAAATATTTGGTTTAATGTGTATATATTGTTTGCATTGGTTGATGTGATTGTCTGTTTCCCCTTGAACTGTGTGGTACTGGAAAACCTCAGGGACACTATAAGTCCAGGGTAGAAACTCTATTGACTCATATCCATACTGCTATATGGATGAACACAAACAAAATGTAAAAGAAGGGAACACACACCACACCAAACAAAGCAAAACATATCAATAATAGAATGCAATGGTAACACAGTGGAAAAAAATGTAAGACAAGAAGTTTAGAAAGTTCATATTTAAACTGACCTAGGAGGTAAAGTATGATGTAAGGAGCACAATCAGAGAAAAAAATATAGGAAGTGAAAGAACACTTTAATAAAGAGGTAGAGATTCTGAAAAAATTAAGCAGAAATCCTCAAAATGAAGGAATCAATAAACCAAACAAAAATCCAATGGAAAGCATCAGCAGCAGATTACACAGTTTGGAAGAGAGTTTCAGGCAATGAAAGGAAAAAAAAAAAATATATATATATATATATATATATATATATATATATATATATATATATATATATATAAAATCTTGAAAATAAAACTAACCATGAAGAAAAAATAATCAGAGACAACGAACAGCACTTCCATGATATAGGAGATAACATTAAAAGACCAAATATAAGATTTATCAGGATAGATGAAGGTTCAGAGATACAAATGAAAGGAATGCACTATCCTTTCAATGAAATAATATCAGAAAACTTCCCAAACCTTAAAAATGAAATGGAAAATCAAATACACAAATTTAACAGGAACCCAAATAAATAAATTAAAAACAGACCTAAACCAAGGCACATTATTATAAAAATGCCTAACAGACAGAAAGTTAGAATTTTAAAAGCTGCTTGAGGAAAAACAAAAGCTAACATGTAGATGTATAGGAATATGAATCTCAGCTAATATCTCCACCCTTACACTAAAATCTAGGAGGTCTTAGAATAATGTATACCAAGATCTGAAAGAAAATGGATGCCAAACACGAGTACCATACCCTGAAAAATTAAGCTTCAGAATTGACAATGAAATTAAAAGCTTTCGTATTGGCTGCACCAATTTTTGGTCCCACCAGGAATGTATGAATGTGCCTTTCCCCCCACATTCTCACCAATACTTACTGTTATTTGTATTCTTAATAGCTGTCATTCTGACTGGAGTGAGATGAAATCTTACAGTAGTTTTTATTTTTCATTTATCTAATTGATAGAGATGCTGAACACTTTTTCATATATTTCCTGATTGATTGTATATCATCTTCTGAGTATGGATAGTAGTATGGAGAATCCTTGGAAAATGGGAATGGAACCATCATTTGACCCAGCTATCCCACTCCTCAGTCTATACCCAAATGAATTTTAAAAAACAGCATACTACAGGGACACAGCCACATCAATATTTATAGCAGCACAATTCACAATAGCTAAACTGTGGAACCAAACAAAATGTCCTTCAGGAGATGAATAGATAAAAAAATTGTGGTATATTTACATAAGTAAATATTATTCACCATTAAAAGAGAATAAAATCATGGCAATTGCAGGTAAATGAATGGAGTTGGTGAATATAACGCTAAGTGATATTAGTCAATCCCAAAAAACCAAATGCCAAATGTTTTCTCTGATTTAAAGATGCTGAATTATAATGAGATTGGAAGGTTGGGGTTGGGGACATGGAAGGATTAGATGAATTCTAAATAGGGTAAAGGGGAGAGAGGGGAAGGGAAGGGAAATGGGGGAGAGAAGATGGTGGAATCAGATGAACATCATTACCCTAAGTACATGTATGAAGACATGAATGGTGTAACTCTACTTTGTATACAACCAGAGATAGGAAAAATTGTGCTCTACATGTGTAGTATGAATTGTAGCACATTCTGCTGCCATAAGTAACAAATTAAAATTTAAAATTAATTAATTAATTAATTAATTTAAAAAACCTTTCATGATAAACAATTGTTAAAAGCATTAACAACTAGAAAGCCTGTACTACAAAACATACTCAACAAAATATTTTATAAAAAAGAAATAAACATTAAAATTGAAAAGCAATAATTGAGAAAAAACACTAGACAAATAGTCAATGCAGAAGAAACTCGTTCAAATTAAAAACCAGAAATAAACCAAAATGGCAGGGAATAAAATCATTTCTCACTAACAACATTGAATGCAAAATCATCAATCAAAAGACATAAACTGGCACAATGGTTTAAAAAATAAAAACAACAACACCCAACGATATGTTGTTTCCAAGAAACTCACCTCATAGGCAAACACATGCACAGGTGAAAGTAAAAAAGTAAAAGGATAGGAAAAAAAAAAGAGATATAATTCACATGGAACTTATAAACAAGCAAGTGTTTCTATTCTCATATCAGATAACGTGGACTTCAAGCCAAAGTTAATCAAAGGGACAAAAAAGGATATTTCCTACTGCTTAAGAGAATCATATCAACAAGAAATCACAATCATAAATATTTATGTTCCTCAAAATGAAACATCTATGTACATCAAACAAACCTATCCCAAATTTAAGAATCACACAGACCACAACACAATAATATTGAGTGACTTTGACATGCCTTTCTCCTCATTGGATAGATCTTCCAAATAATAATAATAATAATAATAATAATAATAATAATAATAATAATAATAAAGTTATAGAGCTAAAAAATACTAGTAATAATTTAGACCTAAATGACATGTAGAATGTTTCATCGAACTTTCTTCTCAGTAGAACAGGAATCCTTGTCTAAAACAGAGTTTTTCTTAGGCCACAAAGCAAATCTTAGCATATACAAAAACACAGAGATAATACCTTGCATTCTATCAGATCATAATAAAATAAAATTAGATCTCAATGATAAAATTAAAAAATAGAAGTTACTCTAGCACCTTCAGAATAAATAATGTGTTATTGAATGACCAATGGCTAACAGAAGAAATCAAGAGTGAAATTTAAAAAAAAAATACTAAGACCTAAAAACATATCAAAATCTTTGGGAAACTATTAAGTCAGTGGTAAGAGGAAAGTTCATTGCATTGAATTCGTTCATTAAAAGAATAGAAATGGACCTAATAAATAAACTGTTATTACATCTCAAGGCCTAGAATAAAAAAAATTAATAAACACTAAAGGTAGTAGAAGATAGGAAATACTTAAAATCAGAGCTGAAATCAATGAAATTGCTAATCACCAACTATTTTGAAAATTTATACTCCAACAAAAATAGAAATTCCTAATGTTTGTGACCTATCTAAGAGATATGACTTACCCAAATAAAATCATTATGATATAGAAAATTTATACAGAACAACTTTCAGAAATAAAATTGAAAAAGAAATCAAAAGCTTATCAGCAAACAAAAGTCAAGGACCGGATGGACTCTCAGCTGAGTTTGACTAGATTTTCAAAGAAGAAAACTAACACCAATATTCCTGAAATTATTTTATGAAACAGAAAAAGAGGAAACTCTTTCAAACTGAATCTATGGAACTAGTTTCACCCTAATATCAAAACCAGACAAAGACACACCAAGGAAAGAAAACATCCGACCAATATCCCTGATAAGCATAGACGTAAAAATTATTAATAAAATACTCACAAATCACATACAAAAACATATGAAAAAGATTGTGCGACATGTTTAAATAGAATTGATACCCAGAAGGCAAGTTTGTTTCAACATATGGGAATCAATAAATATGATTCATTACAAAAATAGACTTAAAGGCAAGAATAACATGATTATTTCAAAAGATGCAGAAAAAGCACTTGACAAAATATAACATTTATTCATGGTGAAAACACTAGATAGTTGAAACGTACCTCGACATTGTAAAATCTATATATATATAGGTTAAACTGAAGGCCAACATCATTCTAAACAGAGAAAATGTGAAAGCATTCCTTCTAAAAACTGAATCAAGACAGGGATACCCTTCTTTCACCACTTCTATTCAGCACAGTCCTTGAATCTGTAGCCAGAGAAATTAGGCAAAATAAAGAAATTGAATGATTATGAACAGGAAAAGAAGAGTTCAAAGTATTCCTATTTACTAATGACATGATCCTATATTTAGAAGACCCATAAAACTCCACCAGAAAGCTTCTAGAGCTCATAAGCAGATTCAGCAAAGTAGCAGGATATAAAATTAACATTTATAAATCCATTAATTCCCTATAAACCAATGATAAATCAGCTGAAATAGAAATTAGGAAACTATCCCATTTATAATAGACTCAAAATAATCCTTGGAAATCAATCTAACAAAAGAGGTGAAGGACCACTACAACGAAAACTGCAGAATAGTAAGAAAAGAAATTGAAGAAAACATTAGAACATGGAAAGATCTGCCATATTCTTGGATAGGCAGAATTAATATTGTCAAAATAGCCATCCTATCAAAAATGCTATACAGATTTAATGTAATTCTGATTAAAATTCCAATGACATTCTTCATAAAATAGAAAAAGCAGCCATGAAATTTATTTGGAAAAACAATCAGACCAGAATAGCCAAAGCAATTCTAAATGTGAAAAGTGAAGCAGGAGGTATCACAATACCACACCTTAAATTATACTACCGAGCGATATTAACAAAAACAACATGGTATTGGCACCAAAACAGACATTAAGACAATGGAACAGAATAGAAAACATGGACAAAAACCTCATAAATAAAGTTATCTTTTACTAGACAAAGGTGTAATAAATATATATTGGAGAAAAGATAGCCTCTTCAAAAAATGGTGCTGGGAAAACTAAAAATCTATATGTAGAAAATAAAATTGAACCTCTATATCTTACCCTGTACAAAATTCAACTCAAAGTGGATCAAAAACTTAGACATTATACCAGAGACCCTATGCCTATTAGAAGAAAATATAGGCCCACTTTTCCATCATGTCATCTTAGTAACCAGCTCCCTCAACAAGACTACTAAAACATAAGAAGTAAAATCAGGAATCAATAAAGGGGTGATATAAAACTAAAAATCTTCACAACAAGGAAAACAATCAAGAGCATGAAGAAAAAAGGTTACAAAAGGGGAGAAAAATCTTTGCCACCTGCACCTAAGACAGAGCATTAATCTCCAGGATATATAAGGAATTCAAATAACTTAACTCCAAAAACCAAATAACCCAATAAATCAATGGGCAAAGGAACTGAGCAGTCACTTCACTGAAGAAGAAATATGAATGGTCAAAAATATATGAAAAAAATGATCAATGTCACTATCAATAAGAGAAATGCAAATTAAAACTACAATGAAATTTTATCTCACTCCAGTCAGAATGGCAATCATCAAGAATACAGGCAACAATAAATGTTGGTGAGGATGTGGGGGGAAATGTACATTCATACTTTACTGGTTAGACTGCAAATTAGTGCATACACTCTACCAAACAATATTTCTAGATTCTTCACAAAACTAGGAATGAAACTATCATTTGACCCATTTATTCCACTCCTCAGTATATATCCAAAGGAGTTAAAATCAGCATACTACAGTGCCACAGTCATAGCAGCTCAACTCACAATAGTTAAGCTAGAAAACCAACTTGGGTGCCCTTCAACAGAAGAACAGATAAAGAAAATGTTATATATATATATATATATATATATATATATATATATATATATATATATGTATGTATGTATATATATATATATATATATATATGTATGTGTATGTATGTATGTATATATATATATATATATATATATATATATATATATATATATATAAATAGATGTTATTCAGCCATAAGAAAGAATGACTTCATAACTTTTGCTGGTAAGTGAATGGATCTGGAGCCTATCGTGCTGAGTTATATAAAGCCAATCCCCCAAAAACAAAGGTCCAATGTTCTCTCTGATATATGAATGCTAACAGGCAAAAAGTAGGGAAGTAGGGGAAGAATAGAAGTTCTTTGGATTAGACAAAGGGTAATAAAGGGCAGGGAAGAGGTACAGAAAAAGGAAAGACAGTAAAATGAATCAGACATAAGTTTTCTGTGTTCCTATATGAATACGTCACAGTGAATCTCTGCATCACATACAACCACAAGAATCAGATCCTAATTAGAATAAGATACACTTCATGTATGTATAATATCTAAAAATATACTCTATGGTCATGTATATCTAAAAAGAACAAATTAAAAAAATTAAAAATTACTATATTAATATTTCTAAATTACCATCCTAATTATATAACCCATTCCCTTTACAAATTTTCAGCAATTTATTGTTATATAAAACAATATTCAAAAATCTGATACTCATTTGTTTTGATATTTATGTAACCATTTTATGTGTTCTGTAACAAAATTATATTACTTGGAATTCCCTGAGCAACTAAATGCTTTATTTTACACTGTCTCCTATGGTAGATATAGTCTTGATCTTTTGTATTAATTTAATACATATCTTTTAAGTACCAGGAAAACAACAAACAAAGAAAAAAAACTGAATCAGGGAATGGGAGGTGGAGTAGGAAGTGCTGGGAAGTGATACTGGCCAAATTATATTGTTATATGGTGTGCATATACAAATATGTAACAACAAATCCCATAATTATGACCAACTATAATAAATGAATAAAATATGAGAAAAACAACATTGAAATCTTTCTACTAGATCTTCCACTCCTGACAATTTTCTCCATTCAGGAAAATTAATACATACAAATCTATAAAGTAATTTTCATTAATATTTCAGGTTAAACAGTTTGTTTCCTAAACTGTCACATGTAAGCAAATAAAATATCAATCTGCATCAAATTAACACCAAGTGGTAGGTTTTTCTTTTCATATTTTAGATATGAGATTATAGTCTCAGGGAATTTCCTTGACTCATTGAAGCTCAACCAACTAGCCACTGGGGAAGCCCTAATTCCAACAAAGCCCCTTTCCTTCCTAAAATGTAACCACTTTCTCATTGGGATGCAGTGTTAGATAAATGCCATATCCATGCAAAAGAGTGCAATAGTCATCTCCTGATATAATCACAGAGGGGCAGGGAGGCTGGGGCCAGCAGGAGAAGTCTGATGAGAACTAATTCTGAAGCTGACACATTGCTCTTTTGATTTCCTTAGTTAAGTGCTTCTGTTTTTCTAATTGAACTGTAAAGGAGCCATGTGTATTCATTCTTGAGGTGACACAATCTAATTTTCACTTTCTGCTTAAGCCATAGATTAAAAAAGAATATGTGCTTTTTAACGTTAGCATTATTTATTAACTTGTTTTTGAATTGTACAAATCTACGGGATACAGAATCAAATGTATACAGCGTGTTATGATTAAATTAGCTAGTTAATATCCCCCTCTCCTTAAACTTTCCAAATTTCTTTTTGATTAATAGCTGTATTTTCAAATTCCTGCAAAAAAAAAAAAAAACAAGATGATGATAGATTTAGTTTTTTTTTTCTTTTTGCAAAATAATGTAAAATATTCATGGCTAATGTAATAAAAACTATCATCAAATATAACACAAACAGTGATCTTACATATCAATTTCTCTAAATGTGTAATATTTATTAAGAGAGAATCTTGGGGGTATTTGTATAACAAATATTGCATTTGGAAGACAGTGTGAGATTCAAACTTTGCATTTTAAAATTACAGTATTCGTTTCTATTACAATCAGATAATGCTCCCATGCATGCATTCTAGAATAATCACACATAACCTGTTGAAAAAAATCCCTATATTTGTGTGTTTGTTTTAATGTGCAGAAAGAGGGAAAAAAACACAGCATTTTGTTTCCTTTAGTTCTCTTACTGAGAATTTACAAGCATGGTCTTTGTTTCAGAATTGAACTCTAGCTCCAGGACCATCATTGAGCTGTTATGTATGGCACCTTAAGCATCTTTCTTTACCTTTTAGAGCTTTAATTCCATTTTCTGTAAAATATGAATATGAATAAAAATAGTCTTATGGCAAAGGTTTATAAAAGAAAGTGCATGTAAATTCCACCATATAAATACTAGATAGGAGAAGTCTTTTAGTTGATTTATTAGCTTTTGATTTTATTTCAAAGAGTGCAGAAGGAAAAATAAAGAGAAAAACAAGGAGGAAGAGATCCATTCTAAATTTGAGCCTAAAACACAAATGAATAAACCAGCTCAGTGGCACATGCCTAGAATCCCAGAAATTTGGGAGGCTTAGGCAGAAGGATTGCAAGTTTAAGTGTATACTGAGCAACTTAACAAGACCCTGTCTCAAAATAAAAATAAAAATGGTTGGGAATTTAGCACAGTGACTTTGGGTTTATTCTGAATTCCTAATAATAATAATAATAGGCAACAAAATAAACAAACAAAACAAATGAACATTGGTATCAACTTTTCTTATATACTCAGAGCACTAAAAAAAATTTAATCTTTATATGATATACCATATTCAAAATGAATTTACAGATATATCCAGGAAACACTCATGTGGAAGTTCCCAAGTACCTAATGCTTAATCAAAATTATTTGACTATTCAGATCCTGTCTCCCTAGAGAGCTTTGTTTCTGTTTTTTTCACAGTTGAAGGTCTTTAAATTTATCTTCTCAAGGCTTCAGGAATGAGGTGATTTGATTACTCCAGTTTAATGGAGCTGAAATAACCAAGTAAGTTAAGAGGGTTAATTAATTTGTTTGGATACAAGTTTTATTTTTGAACTGAGTATAAGGGAAATAAGAAGCAAAAGCAAAACTGCTTGATCAGCATGGGGCACTTTTAAGAGCACTAACTAATTAGCTTATAAACCTGTTATGGCTTTGTTAGTTTGTAGAGGTCTCTAAACCCAGTTGTATAGTAATGAGCCTTAATTATATGCCTAAAACCATAATTTGCAGTAGTGACTGACTGGAAACATGTTGTCAAATGTGTAAACATTCCCATCTCTTATTACATAAGATTCAGCCATTTACTTGTTGGATTTATATTTTGTAGCATATAGAATTTAAAAATTTTCCCTCAGAATTTTTAAGTCACCTTATATAAAATTTCCAAAGATTCCTATGGGAGGTCATCTCAGTGACTTGGATTAAAAATAGACTTGCAATGGAAAGTAAGAAAACCAAACAAAATTTATTCAGTGTATATTTAAGAAGTCCATTAAAATATTTTAATTAAGTTTTATACAGTATCTTAATGTTTTAAGTCTTTTCTATGGTAAAGTATGAAAGTTGGAAGAGTTTTTTAGCCCACTGATATATCTGAACACTTAAAATATGACAAACAGCCTTTAAGTTATCTTGACATCTTGCAGTAAGAACTTCACAATGCCACCTGTGACTTATTATTATTTTTTATTGGTTGTTCAAAACATTACAAAGCTCATGACATATCATCTTTCATACATTTGATTCAAGTGGGTTATGAACTCCCATCACCTGTGACTTATTCTTGACAAAAATTTATTTAAACAGAATCTAGTCAATCTTTCAGATCTGCCTTCAAGTTACAATTAAGACAAAAGAACAAGAGATATGGAAAATCAGTCAGTGAATTCCAGAGGTGGGGGATTTTGCAAAACAATTAATTGTTCTCTTCAGTAAATTGGTGTCATGGAAAAAAAATCAGTTGCTGTTTATATCAAAGAAAATAGTCAAATGTAATTTGTCAGTTACTGGCTTGAAAAAACTAACTGAAAAATGTATTTCAGGAAAGTTGGCAGAAATAAAAAAATTCACTGTGAGTTAGACAAAATTAAATCCCCCCCCTTTTTAGATGTGGCACATTATTTTAATTAGGCTTTTATAGGAGAGTTCCTTTTTATTTTGAAATTCACACTGAAGTATTATGAGTTAAATTACATAAAATATAAGAGAAAAATAGATGAAATAGATATAAAACTTAAGGACAATTGTTAGATCTTGATGATGGGAATTCAGGGTCCACATCTCCTTCTATATTTCTGTATGTTTGAAAGTTATAATAATAAAAGTTTATACAAAGGTTGAGAGTACTTAATGATGAGTTAAATAGAAAAAAAAATGACTTCAACTATTGAGGCTTCAACTGTTCATTAACTATCTACCTTCCATGGAACTTCTATAGGGAGCTTATCTGATTCAGTCCCTCCTCTCAAGGAATATGCAGTATAAAGGGATGACAGGCAATGATTAAGTCATTAAAAGGGATGAGAATAAAATGTGAGATGCTAAAATGTATGTAGCTATTGGACCTACTTCAGTCTGAGACAAACTCAAAGAACAATTACTTATTAAAAGGGATCTCAAGGGCAAATAAAGAAGAAGCAGAGAGTGGCAGATAGACTTACAACTTCTAGAAAAGTCTCTGGCTTGAAAAACAGCTAGCATTAGAGAGTACGAACAAGGGTAAAACAAAGTTGACATGGGAGAGACAGAGGGAAAAAAAGATGGGAACATTAGAAAGGAACTGAAATTCTTACAAGTTAGCGTAAGGATTTTGACTTTTATTCTGAGAAAAGTGGGAAGATGGTGAAGAAGATTAGATAAAATTAAATGATTAACTGTATTAAAGACCTCACTTGCTGAAATAAAAAAGAATAGAAAAAGGATTATCAGATGTGACTTTGAGAAAATGGTATCAGGAGGACACTGGATGTCTCAGGATAAGGTATGGTGGTGTTCCAGGAGGTAGGGAGAAAAATTGGCACTGGGGATCATGGCCTTGGGAGTTCAAACTTGAAGTGCCTTCTTTAATGTATTCTAAGTCTTTCTCTGGTCAGCATGGCAGTAAGATTGAGTCAGGACATCTTGAGCTCAGATCCTGACCTACTTGAGACCTGGGACCTCACTCTCCTCTTTAATGCTGCCTTCTATCTTCCATCCTCCATCTGCATGGGGTTCACTAGATTTTGTGAGAAGTCTTAGAAACTTCCCTGTGACATTGTCCAAGGATCCAGTTGGCAGGCCTGTTTCAGAATGGCAACCTTCTGAGTGGATCATTATCACTTGATACTATTTCCTTTCAGGATCATATGAAATTAGACCCCAGAATGGTACTGACACATATTGGGCACACAGGAATGATCTGAGACACTAACATTCCCCTGCTGACCTTTAAGATGATTTAGCATATATGAAACAATTCTTCAGCTTTTATTCATTTGAATTTTTAGCCCAATGTGGCCTTGGGTATGTAACAATCTCTCTTAACCTCAGTACTCTTGGTATTTCAAGATGCATACTATCTGTTGTAAAGAGGTGTGTATGAATTATAGGAGTTTGCAGCATCCCTGGGTTCTGCTCACTGTAAACTATAACAACCTCACTGCCCTTCCCTTCTCTGCCCAGTTGTGGTAACTTTATACATTGCAGATGTCTCTCAGGTACCAGAATCAGCCCCTATTAGGTACCACTGGCCTACAAAATCTTGATTGGGGTACTGAAAGGCATTTTTCAGCCTTTGTCCTCACTCATTTCTCGCATTAAGAACCAGTGCTCTCTTTTCCTGGTGCTATGGCAGTCAATGGCTATATCTATTTTGTCCCAAAACTTTCAACATCATTGATCTGTGATGACAGTGAACTCCATTGTCAATGTGGTGACATTACCAGTCAAAACCCATGTGAGATTATGAGCAGACATTACTGCTATGAATAGGCAGTGATTCTCCTTCTGTTCACAGAGCCCTTGTAGAGTGTTCCCACCTAGGGGTGGCTGTGTATGAAGGGAAGAGGTATAATCAATACTAAAGACATCACATCCTACAAATGTAATTAAGAGAAGAGTTGAAGGATGTGTTGTTCTATATTTTTAAAACACTAATGGGCCAGGCACTGTGGTACATGCCTGTAATCCCAGCGGCTTGCGAGGCTAAGACAAGAGGATCATAAGTTCAAAGCCAGCCTTAGCAAAAGCAAGGCACTGAACAACTCAATGAGAGCCTGTCTCTAAATAAAATACAAAATAGGACTGGGGATATGACTCAGTAGTTGAGTGCCTCTGAGTTCATTCCCCAGTACCCCCCACAAAAAAAGAAAAGAAAACACTAAGGGGCATATTCAGAAAATAAAAAGCTCGTATTTTTCTATGTATTTTGGAAAAGGCTTGTATTCATGCTCTCACCAATGGAGTATAGTAACGATCTTTCAGAATACCAGGTAAGCCAACATTTTGGAAGAAAAGGCAAAATAAATGCTACATTATCCTAAGTAATAATGTAGTAATGTAAAAAAACATTAAATATTTGGTGTGAGGGAATTGCAAAGGTAAAGAGAATCCAACTCATTTCAATAATAATTTGTTCTATCACAGTAGGACATAAGACATTAACCAGAACAACATATTTGCTAATAAAGAAAGTAAAAAAAAAAATGATTCTTCAGCCTTAATAGAAATCTATAGTAAGTAAATATGAATAATTTTCACATGCATTGAGAGAATTAAGAAATTTGCAAGTACATTTTCTTTACCTATTTTTCTCAATCTCCATAGACAATTCATTATAATTGCCATAGGAAAATGAATACATGTAAATTCAAATTGCTTATACAAATAAGAACCCCACATACTGCATGTCAGAGTCAGGTTGGTAGAAAACAGTCCTTTGGGAAGATATTTAGAAGTAGAATTTAAGACTTGCTGATTTATCAGATATAGAAAGAGGTAACTATGTCTTCCAAGTTTCCAACTTAAAACATTAGGTAGAAAAAAAAGCAATAATGTTTTCCCCACAATATTATGACTATTTTTTTAGTGTTGTATAATTAAATCTTTGTTTGAATAATATGTTTTCTGAATTTTCAAAAACTTAATACCATTAAAAACAGTTTGTTTTGTTTTATTCTGTTCTGGTTTGTTTTGTTTTGCAGTACTGAGGTTTGAACCCTGGGACACTCTACCACTGAGCTATATCCACTTATCTACCCATTTTAGTTTTCATTTTCAGGCAGAATCTCACTAAGTTGCTAAGGTTAACCTTGAAATTGCAATCCTCCTGCCTCTACTTCTAGAGCTGCTGAGATCACAGGCATGTGCCACCATACCTGAATGGAGATTTGTTTATAAATTAACTTTCTGAATACTTGCCTAAGTTACCAACCATTTTGAAAAAGAACAACAAGTCAGAGATAAGTTTTTTAAAAATCTCTTAAATTTAAAATGCTGTGGCTTCAACTATTTTTTTATGAATGAGTGGAGTATGT
Organism: Marmota flaviventris; assembly: GCF_047511675.1. Lineage (NCBI taxonomy): Eukaryota > Metazoa > Chordata > Mammalia > Rodentia > Sciuridae > Marmota > Marmota flaviventris. The sequence continues at coordinate 45,620,591 of NC_092504.1, read as the reverse complement.
AAATAGTCCAAAATACCCCAAATCATAAAGTTTTATGAGTTTTCAAAATGTACTAAATCAATATAGGGCGATCCAGACAACTGAACTATAAAAATGGAATATTGTGCAGCCTTGACGATTTTATTTGAATAGTACAGTGCATTGACTGACATTTGAAAAATGTTGTATTCAATACTTACCCTCCTGAGAGGATAAGAAATGGTCACAAATTCAATAACACCCATCTGCACATAACTGGTCTATTGCTTCAAATTTATTCTCACAAATTTTCATTATGATCTTAGCTTGATTTGATTATGGGTGGGATTTTGTTTGTTCATAAAATGCAATTACAATTCTTAACATTAATCCGTTTCTAGTTTCTGTGTATAGAATTTTACAAAAACACACATAGATATTTAGAAATAATTTAAAATTTTATGACCAGTTTTTAGGTGGTAGGAACATCAAAGGAATCTTCCCACATACCCCATGTTAATATTATTAAATTGTGAATACAGGAGAGGTGAGTCCAAAAGTCACCCCCTTTCTCCTTATCACCAGCAAGTGACTGAAACAGCATTTGGATTTCTTTCTGTACTTGGTGTCATTTTTCAGCTAATGATGCTGGGCTTTATGGAGGGAATTTCACTACTTTCCACTTTGGAACCATTTTATTTATTTGTAAGACTAACAAAATTAATGCCAGTTTTCATGTTAAGCATATGGTAAACATTATCTCCTTTTAAAAAATATGATATATAATCAATCAACAAATATATGAAAAAATGTTCAACATCTCTAGTAATTAGAGAAATACAAATCAAAACTAAGATTTCACCTCATACCAGTCAGAATGGCAGTTATCAAGAATAAAACAACAATAAATGTTGGTGAGGATGTTGGAGACAATGCACACTCATACATTGCTGGTGGCACTGCAAATGGGTGCAACCAATTTGGAAAGCAGTATGGAGATTCCTTAGAAATCTTGGAATGAAACCACCATTTTAAGGAGCTATCCCACTCCTTGGTCTATACCCAAAGGAATTAAAATCAGCATACTGTGGTAACACAGCCACATCAATGTTTATAGCAGTACAATTCACAATAGCTAAACTGTGAAAGCAACCTAGATGTCCTTCAATAGATTGATAGATAAAGAAACTGTGATATATATACACAATGGAATATTACTGAGTATTAAAAGAAAATAAAATTATGGCATTTTCAGGTAAATGGATGGAGTTGGAGAATATCATGCTTAGCAAAGTAGTCAATCCCAAAATACCAAAGACCAAATGTTCTCTCTGATAAATGGATGCTGATTCATAATTGGGGAGGGCATAGAAAGAATGGTGAACTTTGATTGGGCAGAGGGATAGAGGGTAGGGGACAGAGTATTGTGGGGTAGGGGTATGGGAGGCAGTAAAGATGGTGGAATGTAATGGACATTATTACCCTAGGTACATATATGACTGTACATCTGATGTGATGCTACATCATGTACAGAGAATGACAAGTTGTGCTGCAATTGTGTACAATGAGTGAAAATGCATTCTGCTGTCATATATACCTAATTAAAATAAATAATTTTTTAAAATAAAAATATGTTATGACACAGAATATTAATTTATCAACAAAACTAGTTCACAGATGAAGTAACAAAGTCTACTCAGGGTCATACAACTAGTAAAATAATGCTCCAAACTTCACATTCAGGTTCTATTGATCATAAATAAATATGTTCCGTATTATTTCCAGATTTCTAGTATGATTGCTAGTTTTGCCAGTGTTGATCGAGGGAGAAAAAAATTATTTGAGAGGATTTTATATTTTTTATCAGTCTTGAGAAATCAACAATTTCAGTGTATTAAATTCTCAAAAAATAACACACCATTCACTGGAACATCCATTTTAACTAATATGGGTTATTTAGATAGCATTACTTATGAATAACTACTAAATAGGTACAATTACAGTGAAAAGGGTAGTAATAAGAGGGAAAATGAGAGACAGGAATGATAGAGTTTATTATCTTTACAGACAACTTTTCTACTGAACTTCATAAAAATTGATAATCAGTTCTAGCATTAGAAAATATTGATTTTTTTCTGAACACTTACAGTAAACATGCTCTCACTATAATTATTTTATGCCCAAAGTATTTTTTAAATTTTTTTACTTGTAAATGGACAGAATAACTTTATTTATTTTTACATGATGCTAAAGGTCGAACACAGTGCCACACACATGCCAAGCAAGTACTCTGCCATTGAGCTATGGCCCCAGCCCTTATACTCAAAGTTTTAACTCACTACTCATGTAATAATTTTCACAAGGGCTATGGAATTATTGACAAAAGATAATTGTTTAAGTAGATTATTTTCTAAGACACTTTCTACTGTAGAGCTACTTACTGAATTTTTCAAACTTTGTAATTTGTAGAGGTGGGAGTTTCTAGAATGTGCCAACTGTTGAAATGACATTTTCTAGGAAGACAGACATATCATTATATTTAAAATTACTGTCTGAACAGATGTAAGATATGGCACATTTTAGAACATTAATACAAGGCTGACATCTAGAAAAAATAGGTACATGAAATCAGAATTTGTTGTAGTAAATGGCAAAATTTCTATACACCAAAACCATTCATTAAAGAAAAGCAAATTGTTCCCCAATAGATATTGATTATAATATGAAACATAAGCCTGTACTTCTATAAGGGTCAGTGTAAAACTACAACTGAAAACAGTGGACACAACCTACAGATATTATAAATAGATGGGAGGCAGAATGAAATATAAATGGAATATAATGGATCAGAAAAATGAGCTGTTGAAAACATATGCAATGACTAAAATAGGAAAGCCTGTAATAACTTCAAGACAAATTCTGAAAAATAGTTCTTTCAAGGGAGGGGCTAGTGCCTTTTACCCAGATGGGAAATAGATAAATCCATCAGAGAACATATGGGATTAATGATTCTATTCAAACAAAGCTGAAAACGAATTAAATCATGAGTGTCAATCATGAAATCCAGCACTGTCAAGTTCTTCAGTGACTTTTGATACAGAACCTTTGCACAGACATGTACTGCCAAAGACAATGCCTAGAATTATTCTGTTTTGAATGACTCGTGATTGTTAAAGTTGATCAGCTGAAGTGTGATATAAAAGCCCTACTTTTGGTTGTCATCGTTTTCTTTAAACATGGTCATTAAAAGTAAACAAAACTTTATTAAAACTTGGTAATACTATTTTGAGGTATTCTTCCTTAAACTACTCAAAATATTTATCACTAAACTATATAAGTACATCTGTATTCACAAGAGCTTCCTTCCATCTCCATTCTTAAAAGCAAACCAATATTTTTCAAGTGTTGAGCCCAGTTTTTCGTGCCCCTTTCTTCATGGTCCCTGACTCTCAGGGTCTCTGATTGGCCTATGGTGGATTGCCCACTAGTTTTTCAGAATTCTGGCCTGTGTTTTTTGTTAAAATGTGTACTTTGAGTCCCACTACTTCCTAGGGATTGTGTGTTCTGAAAAAGAAAGAAAAAAAAAGTCCTCATAAATTTAACAGAAATTTCATTGAGATTATTTTTAAAAAGAAGATACTCCAAACATTTTCTTTAAACTAAAAAAAAAAATGTTTACATATATGTAAGATCTTTTCCTTATCAAATATTTTTCTTGGAAAATAACTAATATCCCATAAAAACAAGGGTGACATAATAAAATCTGAATAACTCCAATTCTATATAGACTTTATAGAGTAAGTTTTGTTTCTGTAAAATGAAAAAAATTATAAAGTTTTCAATATGTGGAAAGCCGTCAGGGTATAAGATTGATTAAGAAATTGTTACATGAAAACTAAATTCAGAAATTCCCACAATTAGACACTTAGTTATCACTTTTTCCATACCTTTTCAAGAGAAGATTTATTTCCAGATTATAAATTTTTTTATATCCAAAATTTTTATTGAACAATGACTATGCAGTATGTAAAGTGGTAGTTATGGTCTACTTTTGACATTTTATAGAGAAGTAATACCTTACAGATATTGAGGAATAAGTAAGGTCAAGTGAATAGCATTTATAATTTTTAAATGTTAATTTGTGTTACTGCTTAGCTTTAAAAATTAGACTAAGGAAATTGAGTCTGCAAATAAATATTGAATTATGTGTAAATTAATAACCTTTTAAGCATTTTAATTAGTAAAGAATTATATCTCACTATTTTTCATGATTTTTTTAATTTCTAAAAGATAGAAAATAATATCTGAGGAAAGCGATGTACCATCTACACAGACCCATTTTAGGATCACTTTTGTTGATTGTTTTAATAACATAAAACTATTTAAATTAACAAAATAAATAATCAAATAAATTGGGTATGCTTGATGAGGCTATATTATAAGCATAAAGTCTATATCACTTAAACCAATGTTAGAAAATTTATCTGATACAAACATAGTCCATGAGAGACTACATATAGAAACTGGAAAGTTTTTGAAGGAGCCAAGCAGAAAGCAATCATCTATATCATTTTTCTCTCAATTTTTTAAGTGTCTTACTTCTTATTCTCCACATTCTTGTTAGAATATGGACTGACAACACAATGTTTGCTGAAGTAAAATTAATACTCCTTAACTATGTCTCTTTTTCTTCAGTGCACAAAATTTCAGAGAATATAAGTCTTATCTTGAGTGATCAAAAGGTATTGATGTAGGAAATTTCTCTATTGTTTTTATTGTCTCTAAATCCAGATTCCCAAGAGATAATCTGATTGGCCCATTTATGTCAGGTGTCTACCCCTTGGTCAAGTCAATATACTGTGGTTAGGGGTCAGGGTCAAGAATCCCACATATATTGGAGTATTTCTCCAAGAAATTAATCTTGCTATAGATTACTACTTCAAGAAAAGTTTAGTACAGGAAGTTGTGGGAACTCTTTTTGTCCTACTCCATCAGTATTTGTAATAAAATATACTAAAGTAGAAAATATTTGAGGGGAAGAAAAAACAATACAGTGAGTGTCCTTTTCTTTCTCTCTTTACTTTTCTTAATCAATTAAATATCTTCTCAGGCAAATCACACCCTTAATATTGAGAACCACCAGTAATACTATCATAGGAAACTGAAACCCTGAAATCTGTTATAGTTACATCAACTTTTGAGTAGTGTGTAGGTTTACATCAGTGTTTAGTATATGCCATCATAGATATGCAATGCTATGTGAGTTTATGTGTTTGCTCATCTGTCTGTCAGTAACTCTAATCCCTTTGTAAGAACAAGTAACATCTTTAAAATTATGTCTTTATCATAGTTTTTCTGGTCTTAATGGGAGAAATACTTATTTCTTTCCTTTTCAGTATCTATTTTTGTCTCTCCTCCCCCACTTGTTGTTGGTGGTGGTTTTTGTTTTGTTTTTTGACATAGTATAAGTTAGACCCAAAGATCTGACTTAGAAGTCACTTCCAATTTATGGAAAGGACTTTTTTCTGACACTATGGGTCTATGTTGAGTGTCTCAATGATTGCCATATTATATGGAAATGTTGTTTTTGATTTAAACATTTATATCTTTGACACCATCATGACTTTAATACCAATATTAGAGACTGGCACAAGCAGAACTCTGAAAATATCTGTTGAATACACGAATGAAACAATCTGAAAAAAATATTTCAATCACGATTGATTATGAAAGCAAAGGAAATAAGCAGTTCACATCAGCTGATACATTCTCCTTTATTTGTATGACATTGAACAGAGCTATCAATGACAAACAGCAGGATGGGAACTTGGGCTCTTTTCAAGTGCCAGACACAATATGCTAAACATTTTTATGCAATTCCATTTACTTATTATATCATCATTTAAAAAAAATGTGTTGGTGTCTTAGTTCTCTCTCTTGCTTTGTACCAGAGGTAAAGCCAAGAAGCAGGGTTAAGCATGAATTTAAATAGCGGTCATTTCCCTGTATTCAAACAACATGCTCTTTATCAACGACCGAGTTTTTGTTGCTGTCAGGCTCATTACGCCTCTTTTCATAGATGAAACTATGTCTCAGGAGACTCATTATTCTTTTTGGAAAACAGACATGTGTTTACTCACCCTAACAAGTTTCTTGATTTTGATATATGTCTGAAGTCCAGCAAATGAAAACAGACTGAATGTCTTCATTCCTTGATTCGTATGTAAATCTGTTTTCTTGATCTTTTTACTATTAGGTTTCCTGAGTTCTCAAACAGTAAACATTTGTATCATCATTCCACTGTATTCGCTGAACATATAGAGAAATGAAAAAATCCCAGAAATAAACAGAATAAGTTCTACAAAATCCTTGAAATTTAATTCCCAAATAATTGATGATATCTTGTTTGAAGATGAAATCAAAATTGTAAATATATGAGCATCTTTTCACAAAAAAGAAGGAGAAAGAATAAAAGCAAATGAAATAAACACAAATTATGTGAATAAAGAAAAAAACCCTGATCATTCCATCTGCTAAGTTCTTAAAAACAGATATTTCAATGGCCTGCAAATTAAACACTGCTACACTGTGTAAGTGCATCACTTGGGACTCAATAAATTTTCAGTGTCCCAGCAAGAGAAGCTTAATGATTTATGCAGTTTTGTACTCATTCAATACTTATAGAAAATGTGTTTAAGATTCCCCCCAGAATTAACTGAGAAAATTGTAGCTTATAGAAATGATCCACTGTTCATCCAAATTAATCTGGACAATATACAAATTTAAATTCCTTTTGAAATTGATTCCGATAGGGTGAATAAATTGTCCTTAATACAAAAATCATGATGGAAGACATCTTTAAAACAGTCACCCCACCTTCTGACACATAAAATATGGATTCCAAATTCTCAAGGCTTTGATTAAGCACATTTAAATGTATGAGAAACAGAGGGGAAAAAAAAAAGTTAATGCAAAACAAAACAAAATCTAAGTTAAACTGATCATTTAAAATCATAATTTTTCAGAAAATCAAAATAACAAATCTTAAACATAAGTCTACATTTCCTTCAATGTCTTTGGAGAACACAAAGTGGTTTTTAAGATACAGTGGTATCCTAACCTGACTGATAATTAGAAACTCCCATGGACCATTGTCAAAAAAGATACCTGGGGAGTTTGATACAGAAGATCAGGGGCAAATCAGGAAAATATTATTTCAAAACAACTTCCCAGATATTTCTGATAATCAGTCATTCTTCCCATGGCTCAAATCACCTTCTCTAAGAAGCAACAAAACTTATTTATAGTAAAATAGCCCTGCTTTTTATTACTACTTTTTAATCAATTAGCAAAGTTTTTAAAATGTCATATTTTTAATTTTCAATATTAAAAAAAATCCACACCATTGAAATTCTCAATATTTCTCAGTCTTCAGAGCAAAAAAAATAAATAAATAAAAGCTAACTGAGGAATGAAATACATCATAGGTACAGTGGTAAGGTTCTTGTTTTCGTCTAATCCCACTTATGTACTCATTTTGGATCCACAGTTTGATAAAATCCTGAACATTTGAACATTTTGACATCTACATATATAGGAGGATTGCTTATGACCTTGACTTTGTCTTCTTATTTTCCATCTCTTGTGGAGTCAGTAAATCTTGGAACACCAAACAGCATTTGGAAAACTAAGGTTCTCTATTCCCTCATGTAGATAGCTCATTTACTGTAAAAGGCTAAAGACAGAGATGGTAAGAAGTGGCATGCATATGTATTAACACATCTCTGAGTTAACTTCCATCACTGAAGATACAATGGGTCCTTCAAGATGGGAAACTATTTTTGTTTTTCAGAGAATTTGGCATGACCAATAAAAGATTGACCTTAAAGTTCCCACTTATCATTTGTACATACTCCCCTGGAAAACTCCTAAATGGTTAGCATAAAATTTTATCCTTTCTATTATCTTTTATTGCAACAGCTGGAGAATGGTAAAGTGCAGGTAGAGACATAAGCGACTGGAGGCTTGGTCTTTGAGCATATATAAAATACCAAATAAATTTTAGTTCTTACAATATATTTGGCTTTTATTAGAATTAATGCAAATGTATAATCTATTAAATAATGATACTTAAATAAAATATGCACATTCTAATAACTTCACATGGAAAAATTATAAGGATGAGTATATAAATTTATATTAATTTTATGATGAATTGTTCATATTAGAAATAAAATTATTAATACAAACAAGTGTGTTTATTAAGGATTTTTTCTTATGGCATTAGAACACAAAAGCCTTTATAATAGTAAATACACTTATGACTTTTTCCTTGCCAAAATTAATTATGAAGCAGAATAAAAGCTGGGAAACAAATATATCTCAATGTTTCCTCATGAATATTGTTCTCCTTCACTCTGCATCAGAGTCTAATATGAAAAGTAATTGATTGATATATAAAGCAATTGGAATCCCAACTCACATGCATTACATTCAGTTCTACTCATGTTAATGTGTAAATTGCTTGTTTATTCATATTGCAACAAAAATTCTTGTCATTTATTTTGTAATTTTATATACCTCTAATGTACTAATAAGAGCTCCTATTTATTGAGTTCACAACATTTCCCACATTGCTATAAATCTTAATATCTTATCATTTCATGTCTAATAATATTTAAGTATAAATATCATCCTTGTTTCACAAGGCAAGTGGGTGAGCATAGACTGGTTAAGATTATCCAGGATCTCATCACCAAGAAATGGTAAAAACAGGATGTGAAGATTCATGACTGACAAATTCTTAGCAATTGATTAATATAACATTCTGCTTTCTATTTCAGCTACGTCACGTTCTCTTAAATGAATATTTTATAAACCCTAAATGTAAAAGTACTATTATTATTCTTTCATGATACTCAGTTCTTCCTTTGTGAGAACATATTTTTGGTATGAATCCAAATCAAAGAGAAAAAAGTTACCTTGAATGTATTGTAAATGTGACGGTATAATTTGTATACTTCTTGTAAGTGTGTGTTGTTATATATATATACTTTTTTTAAGTTTTCAAATTTCAACCATGGAAAACCATTAAAAGTAGAACATTGTATTCATCATGAGAAATTTAACATAGAGAATTTTTTAAAGTTTTGATCTGGAATGTTCCTCAAAGGCTCATGTGTTGAAAACTTGTTCCCTAGTTGGTGACACTATAGGAAAGTGATAGAAATTTTAGGAGGTAGGCCTAATCATCATTGGGTGTGTAACCTTGAAGGGCATATTAAGACACTAACTTGTTCTTTCTCTCTGCTTCCTGGCTATCAGGTGAGTACTTTTGCTTCATGCTATACTCCCTTCCATGAGGATCTGCTTAGGCAAAGTTAACTGACTTTGGATTGAAACCTCTAAAACTGGGAGCCAAAATAAATCTACCGTCCTTTAAGCTGATATTCTCAGGTATTTTTTCAAATCAGCAGAAAAGTAACAGAAAGGAAGGCAGATTTTATTTATAGTAAAAGTAATGGAACTAGGGCTGAAAAAGATAGGAAGGAAAGAAAATAGATTTAAAAAATGACTTGTGAGTGCATTGTGTGATGATATAATTATTGTAGGCTTCATATATATATGTATACATACATATATACACATATAAAATCGTTCAATACTATCTATTCCACTTGATTCGAATTTTTCATTTATAGTACATATTTAATATTCTTAGGGACTGATAAGTTAAATTTAACAAAAAAGCAGAAATTTTGGTCTGATTCATTCACTGATGTGAACACCACAAGTGCCTAGCACATGAGGTACTTAATAAATAATTGGTGAACTAATGAATGAATTAACAAATGAATAAATTTCACCAAAATCCTGGATTTAAACATTTTAATTATTTTCAACTGCCTAATATTAAAATTTCTATGTGTTCTCACAGTTTATTCTTTGAACATAAACATGATTACTTTCTTAAGGTCAATTCTCAACAATAGAATTATTGATTGAAAGAGTCTATGCATGTCTTTATAAGTTTTGAATTTTTCTATTTTTGATATTTTTAAGAATTTAAAAATACCAGGAGAGATTGTTTATTTGCTATCTTGTCCCTGCAGCCTGCCATTGAAATTGGTGACTCTGAGAGAGAGAGAGATAGTTTGTCTTTCCACAATGTTTTGGTTCTTAATAGTAATATTGCAGCAGTTTCTCTATACTAAGATTTGATGTTAACCAAAGTATTTAATAGATTTTGGGATATACATCTCTATCATTGAAATCTGGGCCCTTGGATCCCCTCAACCTTCTACTATCTGTGTCTATTTTTTTCCTGTTAGTTTTCCTTTACTTCTTATGTCACTGTGACTGATGCCAAATTGACTTTCCAGTGCTCTGTCTATAATTTGAAACTTCATGAGATGTCAGAGGGCAAGAGTGAGGTTATATAAAAGATAATTGCTACCATCATTGCCATTATCAATGAGAGATAAGGCAGAATAAAGGACTAAGTATAGAGGGGTAGTCATTATATATTAACAAGTTTCTTGAAAAAAAATAAATATACATAAACATATATTATATACTTAAATATATGCATATATGCATATACCTATATATACACACACATACACATTTATAATACCATTGTATACAGATGATAAAACTTAAGAAGTGCCCTTTTTATGAGGAGAAAATCAGCATCTCATTTTCTTTCCATGTTTCTAGTACTACCTCAGTGATTCTAATACATCTTATAAATTTACTATCCATTTAGTTTTCTGCATTTGTGAATTTTTTTTGAGAGGGTATCTTTTTTAGATTACCTGTACCTTGAAATATTTGTCTCTGTTCCCATTGTAATTAATATTTACATTTGAGCTTAAGCCATCATCAAGATATAAAAGATTCTATACTTGAAAATATCATTCTGGGAGAAGCTGGTACCAAAATGAGAACTCAGGTTAATATATATATATATATATATATATATATATATATACACATACATACATACACACACACACGTACACACACATATGTATATATTTTACATTTATGAGCTGCTTTGAAATTTTTATTAATCTCTGGTCCTTTGAGATTGAGGCATTTGGATTAAAGGAAAAGGTTCCTGTACTTGCATGTTTAGCTACAATGAGCTACTTTGCCAAGTAACACCCGGGCAGCCATTGAGAAAAGAAACAGAGTTCTATCAAACCTACCAGGCAAACAGTGTCTAGAAAACAGATTAAATATTTCATTCTCATAATTACATTGAGCTTCAAATGAATTGAAGACACTTCAAAGGTCACAATGTTCCACTTCCTTCAGAGATCCTCAAACCAGTGTTTGTTTATGTTTGACACCTGTTACATGAATGCTTTGATATATTGGAGTTCAAGTCACACCACTTGTTGTAGCAATAGGGTCTCACTTAAAGCAGCAAGAGCATTCATTGTATATCAGTTACACAGAAGACACGGGACGTTTGAGTCTTAGTTGAGCTGCATTCAAGTAATCTCATTCTTCAGATCTTTACTACAAAAGCATCAAGGAAGAAGAGGGCAAATAAATGGGGCAAAAGTGTGTGGCAAAAAAAAAAAATCTTAAAAGATACCTATAATGTTCTATCAGCTCTTTGAGGTCCAACAAATTTAGGGTGTCCCATTAAAAATTGGAGCATAGACTTTTAGACCTCAAAATAACTCTCTGCTAGTATCATAAGCTTGGTCTTTGAAAACTGGTCTGTACTTACATTCATTTATTTTCTTATTCCTTTTATACTTTTTAAAATATTGACTAAATTATTTGTGCATCTATTTATTTGTTTATATGTTTAGGCTGCTTATTCTGAGTCTAAATTGAACTCCGAATAGAATTTGGACACAAAATTTATATAAACATATCAAAGTGAAAGTAACATCAGCCTTGTGTACCTGAATTCAGGCTGCAGTACCAAGAGTCAAAGTGTTAGAACTCCAAAGAGTTCCAGGAAATACTCGAATAATTATTGATGTGTTCCCTTCCCACATTAAGATACTGCTGTAAACTTTAAAGCACAGAAAGTATAATTCTTCCTATAAAAAGTGAGCCAAATTTTCTTCTGTCCATAGACATGTGTATTGACAGTACAAGGAAACTCTTGATAATTACCATAATCTAAATGACATTTTTGGTGAAATCTACTTAGAATTTTGGAATCAATTGATACCCTAGGGATGTAGCATGTTTTATTCTATTTCTCTTCAAATATCATCAAGAGGAATTTGAGTCATTCTCTAATAAAGATTAAACCAAATAATATTTTTTTTTATGAAGAGAAAATCAGCATCTCATTTTCTTCCCATGTTCTATTACTACCTGAGTGATTCTAATACTTCTTACTCATTTATTAATAGGTTGGATATTAAAGGAAATGTTGATAATCTAATTTAGCAGTTAAGAAACACTACTTGAATTGCATAGATGGACCCAGGGTTCACGCTGTTTATTGATTCCAGAGATTAATTGACAAGATATTTCAGATGAGAGAAGATGGGCAGCAAACTATAACTAGAGGTAAATACAGGTTGCATATATGTTGGCAGTGCAAGAGGACTTGATGGCAAAGGGCTTGGTCTACTAAAGATCAGTTCTTTTATAACTTCTGAACTTTTAAAGAATCAGATACCAAGATGACAATAGAAATGAGATGATCAGATAACTCTTAGTGACAGAATATGTGGAGGCTGAGAGAAATACCAGACAGTGAAAGTCTGACCTAGATACATGCAAAGGAGAAAGGGAGGCTGGTGGATGTGCACAAGAGTAGTGCATTGTCTAAGAAAGTTTGGCAACACCTTCAGGAGGTCTTCAAACTACCATCTTCCTTCAAAATGCCTCATATCTCACAGGACTTCAATTTTGATGCTGTTTTCCATTCTGAATTTAAACAACAATGTTTCCCCATCTCTATGCTGTCTTCTTCATCGCTAACATCTTGCTAATAGAAGTTTTTCTCCTTAGTCCAAAGGACCATCTACTTACAACTGACAATTTTCAGACTATAGCACCTGTCAGAATGATGTCAAATCAGTGTCCAACTCATTTCTCAAGGAAAAGCCCATATCATGAGTGAGTTTTTTTTCTCTTATGTTCAGAAAGTTATATCCCTTTAGTTACAGGATATAACATTGTCTTTAAATCTTTATTGTCAATCACAACATTAAATATGAAATGTTCTAATATTTGTAGCTTAAAGTCTCATGTCATTTCTTTCTGACATGACAGTGCTGCAGTAATTGTGTCCTCTTGTTTAAAATCCTGCTTAGTGTTGGTGCTTTCCTTTGTCTGTACTGGGAAAAATTATTTAAATTAATCTGAAGGGGCTTAGGGATGTAGCTTACTGGAGTGTTTACCTAGTATGCACAATGGTCTACCACCACAGAAGAGAAAATTAATTAATTAATCAGAAAATATGTTGTTTACTCTTGAGGTTTCTGACCCTGAAAGCCTAATTTCTGTTGAACCAACGGTTATAGCCATCTAAAGGGAGGAACTTGAAACACAGGCAAATCTCAGTGGATGCAATTATTTTCATTGGCAAGCAGGTGTTGATTTCTGAAGTATTAGTGTGATTTTTCTTGTATCTGAAATTTCCCCATTGTTTAGCTACATGATGTTCTGACTTCAGAATTCAGTTTTTCTGCCTTATCAGGATAAAGAAGTTTTGCACACTGTATTCTTGAGATTACAAAAGCAAATTATTTCATATATCAGAGTATAAGAGTTTATTTAATTTCATGGCCCATTGTCAAGGATTGAGAGAAAAAAATCTTTAAACTGCACAAATGCATGTAAATCTGAAGAAAGCATATTATATTTTAGTCTTTTAAGCATATTATAAAGAGTAATGAAATTCTCAAAATGGATAATATGTACATTCATTTGTGTAATTCCTTAGCACTATGCCTACTTCATTTTAAAGATAAATCTAACAATTTTTCTAACATGTTCATATAATAGGTACATAATACAGATTTAAAACTAAATTCACATATTCAATTGACTATTATTCACATTATCAGCATTGGGTCATAAAATCATTTTATACCCTTATTAACCAAATCAAATTTCATTGTAAATCAAGGAATCAGTTTTAAAAAGACACACTCAAATCTCTAAAACTCTCTTCAATTATTAAATTAACAATAAATATGATAATGGTTCTTTTCCTCTGTGGTTCCTAGATCATGCCTAATTATAACTTTTCTGGTACTTGAAAGTGCTTTTTAGGGGCACTTAATACATTAACAAGGAGTGGCTAAAATGCTCTGCAAATATGAATTAAATGTTACACATATCTTATCTATGAATTATGTAAATGGTACTTACTGAATTTAGAAAACTACTTACGACTATATTTTAAACTGCAAATATAATTATACATCATTTATAGAAAATTACCTGTGAAATTTTAAAGAAATAATTTCTTATATTTTAAAGCAGCATTTTAAAAATATTACATTAATAAATACAAGAATGAATACAAAAACTTCCCTAATACTTTAATCCAAGTAAAACAAATTTCAAATGATACCTGAGATAACTTTGTGAGAAGAAGTAGTGAGTAGACCATATACCTCCACCAAAAGATATTGCCTTTGGGAAGGCTTGTGACTCTTTTGGTTGTTGTTTTCCCATATGCAAATTATAACAGCTTCTATAAACATCTTATTCCTATAAAATTAATTATGATTTTATCATTATTATTGACCTCCAGAGAGTTCCATTTTTTTAAAGAAGCCAAGCATCATACATTTTCATGGCAAGAATATTCCAAAGTAATAATTACACAATAACAGCATCTACTAATATTTACTGAAAACTTATTAATACCAGGCAACATTTAGACATTTTGAATATATTAATTTTACTAATTCACATATATAATTTATAAATTGGGTAATATTGTTATTCTCCATCTAAAGAAGGGGAAATTGCAGTCTAGAGTTTAGGAAACATGGTCAAGTTCTAACAATTAGCAAGGGGAAATAACCTGGATTTAAACACAGATAATCTGATTCCAGAGACACTTTGTATAATCTTACTACAAACAAACAAACATAACCCTGTTATTATTTATATAATTCATTATTGGAGTTTCAGTTCAATAAATATTAACTGATTTTCAACTATTTAGAGATACCATACAAAAGCTACCTTTAATTTTTAAAACATCATATTTATTGAGTTATTCAAATGCAAAGATTATGAAAAGATCTGCACCAGAAGGTAAAACATCCATCTCTGCCTGATCCCATTACTTACTAGACAGGAAGCTTTAAGGAACGTAGCATTTCTTTGCCTGTTTCTTCATTATAAATTATATGTAATAACACATATCCTTTTATACTTACAGATATGTTTTTTAAAAGAGTAAAGGTCATAACATAATATGTTCTGCAAGGTAAAACATAAATGCTAGTGAAGAGTTTATCTAATTAATAAATAACATAATTTTACAACTAGGCTTAAAATATCATATGATTTAAATTAAGAGGTTTCAATATACTTTAAATCAAGCTGATTTTATTGAAGAATTGAGGGCCATGGGAGCTATGGAGGGACACTTCTCAAATTTGATGTAATGATAGATCTTCTTCATAATAAGGATAATTGGCATCACCATGAAAACATGGCATTATTGCTATAGGGACTGTAACTCACTGACAATAACAGGACTGCTTTATGTATCCATCAGCATACATATATTGATGCTAGTGAACAGTTTGTTTAATTAGTCATTAACATAATTTTACAAATAGGCTTAAAATATTATATGATTTTCAATTTTTTTACAGTGAATATTTGAACTTTCTGGGAGTTGTATTATATTCCCACATTGAAAGCAATTCAACTCATTATTTATAAAGTATTTTATAATTCTTGGATGAACAGAATATGAGAAAATATTTTTATCATGGTTTCACATTTATCAACACACACACACGCACACATAAGCATATATAATTTTCTTGCTATTTGTGCCATGTCTCATCTCAACAGACCACAAAGCTTTTCGGTAAATTTGAATTTAATTTCATAGGTGTTAATTATCACAATTCAAGAGATATACAAGCCCTTGAAAGGCTTATATGGTATAATTCTACTGCAGTATAGGTTATCTAGTAATCTGAAAATTCATGCGGATCACTTCAAAGTAAGCTCAAAATCCTTGTGCAAATGATAAACATGACAACTTTGCAGACAGTGTAAGACAATTGTCATGTACTTTCTAAATCTTTCCTCTTTCATGCAAATACCACAATACCCTTCTATCATCACTCAAAGTGTCCTAGATTTCAGATCCTTTCCCTTCAGGTGACTTTCTTAAAAAATGCTCTGATAGCTACAATTTTACTTGTTCCTTTTAATATATGCTATAAAATATTGACCTACCTATGAATTTCTTTCCACATCACCCCTCTATTCTATGTTGGTACAGAAATGTTTGCATTGCGGGTCTAACAGGTAACATAAATAAAAAGACACTGGTCACGGAAATGAGCAGATTTCATTCTATTGGCCAAAGAAACTGGTGGGCTTCTTCACCAGGAGAAGAAATAAATCACTCTATGCATTTCATATGCTTCTTTTCCCACAGTGTAATTACATGATATAATCCTAATCAATGAGGATGTTTGCCTTAGATTCTCATTGTCAGTCCATGGAACAAAAGCTCTGTTAATGCTAAAATATAACCTTTTATATAAAATACTATAGGAAGCTGAAGGTATACACCCAAAGCCAAAGTTCCTGATTCATTCCAAATGTCACCTAGATTACAGATCTGGAATGCATTAATTGATGAGGAGACTATATCATGTTAAGGAAAAACCTGTCAATACTATGGAAAATATACACTGTGATGATTCTTTTAATAGAGGGAAAAGCAGAATATGCATTTATTTCAAGGACTGGCACATACAGAATTTCAATTTTCATTGGTATCAAGAGACCAAAAAACACTATGATGGCTCCTCTGTTACGAGTCAAAACTTACAAGGAGAAAGTACTGCTAACATTCTGGCTCCCAGGAATCATTTCCCCAGTCTCTAAGTGTTTAATTGGAATGAATATATTTAGCTGTGAAGAGTAACTACCACACTGTGTGTTCTTAGATCTGAAAAAAAAAAAAAAAAAAAACTATATGCAGTCACCAGAGGTATATATATTGTCCTGATAACTGCCTTCTGATTTTTTTGAAGAATTGAGGACCATGGGAGCTATGGAGGGACACTTCTCAAACTTGCATGTAATGATAGATCTTCTTCATAATAAGGATAATTGGCATCACCATGAAAACATGGCATTATTACTGTAGGGAGTATAACTGACTGACAATGTCAGGATTGCTCTGTGTATCCACCAGCATACATATACTGATGTCATATGCTGAAGGCACACGCCTTGTGCTTCTGGTGCTCCCAGCAATGACTGAGAAGCAGGCTTGCTCTTTTGAGACATAGAACTTCTGTATCAAGTGACTCTGCCTTTAAGATTACCCTTCAGTCTGGTCAGAAATCTTTCATGTTCCATATTCTTCCAATTTTTTGAATTTTTTTCTCTCTTTAAAAAGGCAGATCTGCATCATAGGCTGAAAAATTTCCCCACCACTGTGGATCCCTCCCCATGTCCTCTCACAAATATTTTCAATAGTAAATATCATCCATAACTAATCCTACCTCACGGTTTCTCAGACAACTGAACTGACATGATGGGTATGTTATGTGGCTTATGTTGTGACAATGGATTTGTGGGCAAATGTGATCAAGGTGTGTGCATATATGTGTGTGTCTGTACATTTATTTAACATTCAAATGAAATATAATATATAACTGGAGATCTTCCATATTAGTGCAGGTACAGCATTTCATTATTTTGAAAACCTCTTCATAGTGTACTATTATATGAATGTATTGTAGTTTACTCAATAAATACAATTAAAAAGACATTAGATTATATCCATTATTTTATTATAAAAATTGCCCTGTTAATACCATTATACCTTTTTTAAACCCTTTGAATTTTCAACAACATGTTTTTCTTGATTGATAATCTGTGTAGAGCCTCTTTATTTCCTTTTTTCTCCCACTTGCAGCCCTGTATCATAATTTGAAGTTCCAATGTTCCGAAAATATGGGATGGAGGGGTATATCTGTTCTTTATATTTTTTTTAAGAATTAGTAGAACTGTTAAACATGCATTTCATTACATTACCTAATTCAATGCTTGAAATTATATTCTGAACATACTTAGGACAAATACTATGTTTGTAATATAGATGAAAAACAAATTTTATAGAAAATAACATAGTTAGGAGTTGAATGATTATTTGTTTTATATATATATTACTTGTGTGTGGATCTTGTAAATTTTTTTTTTTTTTTTTTTTTTGTAGAGGGATGTTTTGAAGAACTTGGAGAGCTTCTTCAAATAATATATGCTTACTTACTGAACTTTCTCATCAGCACTTTCAGAAACTATTCTGCAACCCATACTTTCTCACTGCCTAGGCATTGAACTTGTTCATTTCATAAAGCAACTACCCAACAAAAGACAGATTATGCATCTCTTCTCCAAAACCCTACAAATAATTCAGTGGTTTTATTAGAGTGTATGTTTGATGTAACAAGTCAAAACCCTGTCAAGTTGATGCTCAATTGCCATATCAGGGAAGAAATGTCCTTATCAATTTCCTTTAGAACTGGCTAGATACTCAACTACGATGCAGTTGATGGACAGACAGTTCTTAGTAGAACTGGATAGGAATTCCTATCTTGTACAACTCTCTGGGCTGCTTAGTCTTGTTGCTTGGGTCCTATGACAGCACAATACATCATAGTGGTGGGATCACATGGCAGAGGAGGCTTATTTACTTCATGACAACCAGGAAAAACAAAAAAAGAGAGAAAGGAGATAGGGTCCCAATATCTCTGTCAAGGGCATGCTGCAGTAACCTTACTTCTTTCTACTAGGCCCCACCTCCTAAAGGTTTTACTTCCCAATAGCACTGGAGGCTGGCAGCCAAGCCTTTCACACATGGACCTAGGAACACTCCACATGCAAACAATTAGATATAGCAACTAGCAGTAGAGCAAACTGTAGCTGTGTCTCAGTGTCAGTGGAGAATTGATCCCAGGATGCTTTGTGCATGCAAAACTCTGTAGATATTCAAATTATTTATATAAAAGGAATATTTTTAAAAATCTAAGATTTTTATTATATGGGAAAGAAAATAAAGAAAACAAAATATGAGAAAATGTAAAAGTGCTCATCAGAAATATATTACAAACAAAATAAATGTGACTTTAAAATTGGACAATCATTCAAACAATAAAAAAGTACATCGTGGGACAATACAGTACAAAATAATATCTTAAAAGATGTATAAATGTTCAAAAATAATAAAATAATAAAAATTAGTGCTACTTTGAAAGAGCTGAAAGGATATGAACACTGCAGAACAAACACAGGTAAATTCACTGAGATAATATTGAGATGAAAAACTTAATTGAATAATGACCTAAGTATTGAAGGAAAATAATAATATATTTTAAAACTGTTCCACAGTGTACCAGAATATGTACAATTGGTGCTTCTTAAGGCAAAGCATAACATAAGACTTAAACAATTTAATGCTAACATAAAAGTTGACTAAATTATGATTTGCAGACCTAAATTTAAAACTGAAAGATATGAATCTCCTAAAATATAGCATGAAAAAAAAAAAAAAAACTAAATGTCCTAGTGCTTGATGATTACTTCTTTTTTTTTTTTTTTTTTTTTTTGGTGGTGGTGGTGGTGCTGGGGATTGAATCCAGAGTCTTATACATGCAAAGCAAGCACTCTACCAGCTGAGCTATATTCCCAGCCCTCTAATGATTACTTTTTAAATATAATAAAGCTCAATCCATGAAAAAAAGAGATAAACTGAACTTTATTAATAACATCTACTCTACAAAATATATTATCAAGAAAATAATAAAAGATGTCACTCAGTGGGAGAAAATCTTTGCAATAGAAATAGCTGATAAATGATAGATATATAAATATGCAAAGAATTCTTAAAACTCAACAAGAAATCAAACTTGATTCAAAATCTGGTATATATATATATATGTATAATCACAAAAATATATTAGTTATAAATATATATATATATATAACTAATATATAAATATATAAATTCTAGATAGTTTAAATATTGGTTGATTGAAAAAATTAAAAATAGAAACATTTATTTAATTTTTTAATATTTAATTTTTGATTAAGTGTTCTAATAAAATTTTGAAGGCATAAAATACATTTTGTTTTATCATAACTAGATATTTTTAAATGTGGTACCTATTTATGAATGAGAATTTTAGTTTAAAAATGTTCTGCAATTGATTAAAGGTAAAGTCTTTTAAACATTAAGATGTGGGTGAAAATAGTACTTGGTATGCTGGCCGAGCCTCAATTTATTTTTGTGGCCACAGAAATATTATTGAAATTACCTTCTTTTTACCCTCAAAAGTATTCCATTTGGATTGCACATGATAGTATCACTATTTTTTAGCTACTAAATTGTCTGGTATTTATCTTATTCTACTGTTCACCTCAGTTCTCTCTGTACCTCCTCTTCTCGTGAGATCACCAGAGATCTTTTACATCTTTCCTTCTACTCACTTTAAACTGAATTTTCTACAGTGTTTTTTCTTGATTGTTAATCTGTGGAGAGCCTCTTCATTTCATTTATCTCCCATTTGCAGCCCTGTGTCATAATTTGGAGTTCCAATGTTCAGACAATATGGGGTGGAGGGGTGTATCTGTTCTTTATATTTGAGCTATAAATTCTTAAGCATTACAATGAACTAACATGCTTAGTTTCAGGGATAAAGAATTTTATATGAGTCCTCCTTTCCAATTTACAATGTGTTTTTCCATAGATCATGTCATTGACTTCACTTACATTAAAAGCATTTGTTTCCTCCAATTTCTTTGTTGAAATGACTCAATATTTGAGAGTCCTTTCAGGGAAATTTCATGACAAATGCACTCAACCCAAAAGCAACATGTTAAGCTTAACTGTAGGAAACAGGTCTTAGTGTGAAAATCTAAAACAGATTTCAAGTTCTCCTTAGCTCCAAAACATTTCAATAATTCATTGTTGTTTTCATTGGCTACTGCTCTTTTTTTGACTCTATATAAAACCTTAAATGCTATTTCTGCTGAAAAATCAACTAAAAAGACAAACATAGAAATCTTTGCCAAAGGCTTTTTATTCATACAGCTTTTTTTGAGACAATATCACATCCTCTCCCATCACCACAAAGAAATATGTTCAGTCCCACCCAAATAGTAGTAGCTAGGTCACTTATGCTTCTAAATATGAACCAGCACTATTGAAGCATCTAATTCCTTTGGAGGTTACCTAATTTTTTAACATTTTTATTTATTTGTTTATTTTTATTTGTTCTAAGCAGTTATACACGACAACAGATTGCTCTTCTATTCATTGTACACTAAAGTAGCAAAAATTTTCACTTCTCTAGTTGTACATGATATATGGTCACATCACTCATGCAATCATACATGTTCCTAAGGTAATAATATCTGTCTTATTCCCTATCCTTTACAATCCCAACACTCTATCCCCCACCCATTCACCTCTGCCCAATCCAAAGTTCCTCCATTCTACCCAAGCAACAACCCCCCGCACAAATTATGGATTAGCATCTTATCAGAGAAAACATTTGGCCTTTGTTTTTTTTGGGGGGATTGGCTTTCTTTGCTTATCATGATATACTCCAACTCCATCCATTTACCTGCAAATGCCACAAATTTATTCTCTTTTAGTGGTGAGTAATATTCCATTGTGCATATATACCACAGTTTCTTTATCCATCTATTGAAGGACATCTAAATTGGTTCCACAGTTTAGCTATTGTGAACTGTGCTGCTATAAATATTGAGGTGGCTGTGTCACTGTAGTATGCTGTTTTTAAGTCTTTAGGGTATAGACTGAGAAGTGGGATAGCTGGGTCAAATGGTGGTTCCTTTACAAGTTTTCTAAAGAATTTCCATGCTTTCCAGAGTGGTCTTACCAATTTGTAGTGCAATGTATGAGTGTACCTTTTACCCTACATGGTCACCAACAATTGCTGTTGCTCATATTCTTGATAACTATGATTCTGACTGGAGTGAGATAAACTCTTAGAATGGTTTTCATTTGCATTTCTCTAATTACTAGAGATGCTGAAAATTTTTCAGATATTTGTTTATCAATTGTATATCTTCTTCTGAGAAGTGTCTCTTCAGTCCCTTAGCCCATTTATTGATTTTTTTTTTTTGTGTGTGTGTGTGTGTGTGTGTTAAGTGTTTTGAGGTCTTTATATATCCTGGAGATTAGTGCTCTGATGTGTGTGTGGTAAAAATTTGCTCCCATTCTGTACACTCTTTCTACGTCATTGATTGTTTCTTTTGATGAGAAGAAGCTTTTTAGTGTGAATCCACCTCATTTATTGAATCTTGATTTTATTTCTTGCTTTAGGAGTCGTGTGAAGGTAGTTGGGACCTAATGCAACATGATAAAGATTTGGGCCTTCATTTTCTTCCATTAGGCACAAGTTCTCCAGTCTAATTCTGAGGACATTAATCCTCTTTGAGTTGGGTTTTTGTGCATGGTAAGAGAGAGAGGTTTATTTTCATTTTTCTGCATAAGGATTTCCAGTTTTCTCAGTACTATTTGTTTAAGAGGCTATCTTTTCTCCAATGTATTTTTTGGTGACTTTTTCTAGTATAACATAACTGTATTTATAAAATACCAGCATGTATTTATTAAATTATTTTAAAAGAAGGTGGAAACTATAAAGGAAGCTGCAACTTTCAGTTTTCTGTGTATTTAATTTGTCATTGAAGATATAATCTTTGATTTTTGAGGGATGGGGTTACCAGGAATTTAATCTAGAGAAACTTTACCACTGAGCTACATCCCAACATCTCAATTCCTTCCACTATCTCCTTTTTTTTTTTTTTTTTTTTTTTTTAGACAGGTCTCACTAAGCTACTAACTACTAAGCTGCAGGCTGGCTTTAAACTTGTGATTCTTTTGCCTTAGCTTCCAGAATTTCTGGGATTATAGATGTGTGTCACCACACCTGTCTGAGGACATATTTTTTTAAATTTTTAATATATTTTAGATGTCAATGGACCTTTATATATTATTTATTTATTAATACATGGTGCTAAAAATCCAAAACAGTGCCTCACACATACTAGGCAATCTCTCTATTACTGAGCCACAACCCCATACCCAGGACATAACTTTTTGATGGCTAAATTTGTGCATCAACATGAAAATGTGTAGGATGAGATTAACATTTAAAAGATGAATTTTAGGTAAAGCAGATTGCCTTCATAAAGAAGAAGTGGGGAGGCTTAATCTAATCAGTGGAGGGCTTAACTACAACAGAAAACCCAGTTTCCAAAAGCTAGAGAGAATTCAACAGCAGAGCATCTTCAGACTATTCATTTACCCTATTATCTTCCCAGGTAAGAGTTTGTTGAATCACAACACAGGTTTTGATCTTCTCAGTCCCTCCATAATTGTATGATGCAAGTCTTTAGAATAATAATGAATCTCTTGCATCATTTCTCTCTCTCTCTCTCTCTCTCTCTCTCTCTCTCTCTATATATATATATATATATATATATATATATATGTTCTTGTTTATTTCTGTTTCTCTGTACAACATCAATTCATGAAAAATGAATGTTTTGTTACCTTTATTAATGAATTAGATTTATCTATAATAGTTGGGTTCATTTTATCATAACCATACCTGCGTATAATTTAATTTGCTCCATTTGTAGTGATATCTTATACCTTGCCTCATTAAGGAGAACTGTGTTGTCAACCTGAGCAGTAGCATTGTCCGTTTTGCCCAGCCTCCATCTTCCTTGTTTGACATGGCATGCCCATCATTGACATTATTGTGTTCTCATCATTATTAGGTTCCTCACCCAAATTTGTCTCTTCTCTTGTGATTGGAGTTGCTCTGTGAAAATGTAGGAGTCCTGTGTGGGAGGTTGAAGACCAGATTACACTGCATTCACAAGGACTTTGTCTTGGACCTCGGTTTCACCATCTTTTCTCCACAGCAGTAATGCTTGCCCTTTGTATTCCCGGAGACGGACAAGATCATAAGATGAAAATATGAAGGTTAATATAATTTAAAATTAACTAAAAATCAAAGGAATTAATTTATATATCTCTAGGCTCTATGTTTTACTGTACCATCAAAAATTGGTTTCAATACAAGAAGTAACTTATAATTCATTTCTATTAATTCTGATGATGCTTTAGCTCTTTAATTTACATGCAAATTCAAATATACTAAAGGTAAATGGTTTTAAACAGGGGAGTTGATTTTGTTCTCATGGAAGGGAACAGTAAGGGCATTCCAGATTGCATGATGCATATTTTTCTGTTTTATTTATGTTCTTTCCACCTTTGTTCTCCTTCCCCTTTATAGACTGCTTCTGTTCTCATCATCTTCAAGGTTCACTTCTGTGTCGTGCATTCTCTTTCCACTCCATTTCATTTGCTTTATGCTCATGTGTCTCTCTCTGAATTTATCTTTGATACCAGCTTTTACTTTTCCATATTTACACATTTGAAAGACATGAAGGAGTGCACTTTAAAAGCAACTGTTATGTCATGGGGCTGCATTTGCTTCATCAGTCTTGAGTAGATACTTTATTTAAAAAAAAAATAGAAAACAAAAAGATTCCACTAAAATCTCTGGAGTGCTTGTCCCTTTCCTTCAAGTTTCATTGACATCTGGCAGATGAGAACACTGCAGTAATTTCACAGAAAGGCTGCCAAATATGACGTGGGAAAACTATAAAGCACATACTCTTTCTTGCTACAAAAAGCCTAAGGCCTAATGACATCCGTAAATGCCTAGAAAAAGCAAGTGATGACAGTGCTGCCAGTGTTGGCCGGGTGCTAGCGGAAATGGAGTAGGATGTCAAAAGGAGAAGCCTCCCTCCTGGGCAGGGTGCTCTTCTGCTCATACATGCATAATATTAGCATTTTATATGCCAGCCACTACTGCTGAAACACAGAAGCTGTGTAATCTTTTCATCACAAGGGTGTCAAGAGCACATTTTATTATTGACTGTTTAGAAAAAAAAATTGGAAGAGAATAAGAAATGCATCTCTAATGCTATGATTTTGGACATGGTTTGAGTGGGTCCTTCAAAGTTTTGTATATTTTGTATATTAATTTCCATTGTGAAGTATTAAGAGAGTGAAAGCTAAATCTGGCTATGGTGTTTAGAGTGGAAGCCTTTAAGAGGTCATTAGGATTACATAGGTCATCACACTGGGGCACCCATGATTGAGTACTGGTGGTTTTAGGGGAAGATCAAGAGATAAGAGGATACATACACATACTCCTTTTCTCTTATCAAGTGATGTCCTGCTCAAAGTCTGTCTCTTTCAACATGAAGTTAACATCAGAGGTGGGCCCTTAACATTGGACCAGAACTGTGAGCTAAAATAAATTTCTTTCCTTAATAAAGTTATCCAGTTTCAGGTATTTTGTTACAGTAACACAAAGTATAATTACACTTTCCAATTTTTTTTCATAAAAGTAAATACCATTTTGTAATAAAATATTTGGTCCTTCTTTCTCTTTTATCCTGATATTCATTCCTTTGCCTTTTCATGGCCCATTTTGATCTTCATGTTTTTCCTGTATCATTAGTAATAACTGTAGACTCTCGGGTCTATCTCTTCTGTAGTCAATTATGCTCAACTTCTCTCAATGCTACTGATTTGATTCCTTTCATTGAGATTTTTTTTTGTAGTAAGAAAACTCTGATACATTTTTTGTTTACTGTATCTGTTGGATCTACATATTATTGCTGTATATTTGGATTTTTTAATGGCAATTCCTAATGAAGGTACATTGTATTTAGTGGAGAAGAGATTTGTTATTTAGTGAATTCTCAAATGGGATTGAATCAGCATTGTTGAGTGCTGGAATTTATTCCCAATATATTTTTCCTCTAGGCATTATTTTCTTCTTTTTCTAGAATATGGGGATTACTGCATCTCAATGATGAGTCTACAGCTTTCTCATTTATTTCTAAGAACCTATGGTTTTATGATGTCTTCCATTCACCAATTATCTTCTTTTGTTCTAAATTTTTTCTACACTGTTTTTTTTAAATCTACCAAGAGAGCCATATTAGATTGTGATGCATGTTTCTACATGTTTGTTATAATGTAAAACAAAATTTCTTGAGTTTTAAATATTTCCAGGTTATTTAGGAAATTAAAACTCAGTTAAATTCATATATTTTAATTTGAAACAGAACACATTTTATGCATATAGTGTTAGTAATCACTAAGGAAAATATAATTGGAAGGATGAGAAATGACCACTTAAAGAAACAACCAATTTTTATTAAGAGTATAGGACTTTATCCTAAGG
The DNA here is from genome assembly GCF_047511675.1 of Marmota flaviventris. Taxonomy (NCBI): domain Eukaryota; kingdom Metazoa; phylum Chordata; class Mammalia; order Rodentia; family Sciuridae; genus Marmota; species Marmota flaviventris. The sequence continues at coordinate 45,594,111 of NC_092504.1, read as the reverse complement.
GGCTGGGGAGCTACTGAAAGTTTGTTAGTCTGGAATTTCACAATCACTTTTGTTTTACATGGAATACAGTGTGATATTTTAGGAAACAAGAAGAGATCTGCTGTGGATATTTCTCAACCTGCAATGGAGTTATCTCTTGATAAACCAATCCTAAATTGAAAATATTATAAACTGGAAATGCATTTAAAACATGTGTTCTATCAAATGTCAGAGTGTGGCTTACCTTAAACATGCTTAGAACACTCTACAGCTGGACAAATTTTTTATTGGTCTACAGCTGGACAAATTTTCTTACACAATGCCTATTTCATAATAAAATACTGCGTGTACTATGTATTTCTTCAATACTTGTATCTGAAAAATGTTGGCAACACCATACATGATAGAGTGTTGGTTGTTTACCTTCATGGCCAAGTGGCTTGCTGAGGGTGCTGCCCACTGCCATCACTGAGCATTGTAAGATGTGTTGTACCTCATACTGCTGGTGCAGGAAATGGTCAAAATTCAAAACTTGGTATTGCTTTCCTCTGAGTGCATAGAGCTTTTGTGACATTGAAAATTTGAAAAATTATAAGCCAAACCATTATAAATCTGTATGTGGGATGCTTCTGAGAGATCACATAAGATTTAAATCAAATTTAACAAAGTATGATGACAATTTTGAAAAGACTACTGGAGAGAGATGACAATTTGGAGGAACTGAGAGGCAAAGGAAGAAAGTAAACAGAAGTCTGTCTTGAATCATAAAAACAGAGTTGCAACCATTCTATGAATTTCTAGACTCAAAACCAATGAGCAGACTCAGAAACCCTTGAATGAAGAAATAGCTTGGTCCTCTTAGGGAAAAATCTGCTATGCTGCTAAAAATGTATATTGCCCTCTTACTTCCAGTCTTCTCCCGAGGAACCCATAGTCTTTTACCAAGAGAACTGTAGATTGGAAAAATAATTAAACATTTAGACTTTTTTTTTAATAACTAGACACTGAGTTTAAACTGACTCTAATTCCAGGAGATCCAAAATGTGACTGTGGTCCATCAGACGGAATAGAACCCTGAAGAGGCCAAGTGATAAACAGAGTTTTAGAGTAGGTCCTCTTCCATGGACCCAGTACAACCATGATTAAGTTTTGTGGCTATTTTACCAGATATAAAATGCAAAATTGAAATCATCAAATTCAGAAGCTGGCAAACCCCAAACTCAGGAATATTTTCTTTCCTTTTTACCATTTATGCTTTGTTTCCAACATCAGTACATTATTCGTAATTCTCCCTATAAGATTAGATTAGGTCTATTTTTATATGGTCCCACATTAATATAGATTTTTCATTTAAGTCATTAGCTTATTAATGATGTTTTAATTATTTGTTATTTGTTGTAAGCATGTCCTTCTGCTATATTATAAATTCCAAGCTATCTTCCTTGTCTACAGCTACACTTCACACATCTATGCAGTGTGTAGCAAGGTAGGATATATATTCAGTGTTCGTCAACTGGATGTCAATATAAGTTATTGCATGTAATTTGCAGCATTTTCTATGTGTGTATATAGAGATACACATACATGTATAAATATAGATGTGATTTACTAAAAGCTTTCTGTTTATGCTGCTTTTCTTCATTGTCTAGCCAAGGTTTCTGTCCCTTCTTTGACTCACAGCTCTTTTTCTCCATCTTATTTTTATGTTCCTGTTTGTAGTTGTAAGATATTTTATTCTGGATTTTAGTCAATCTTGAACTTCTCATTCTTTCTCTTAGATGTCTAATAAAGTTAATGTTTATGAATCTGCTTGAACAGAACTGAGGAATTTTGCAGACCTGGAAGAGAGGAAGACACCTGAAGCATGATAAGTATTGTGTATATACCCTTCACTTCCACACAGGTGAAAGATTCCTCAGTATTTGGAGTCCTTTGTGGAAAGCAGGCTTTAATGTTTTGAATCTATTTCTTTCTCAAGATTAATTGGTTTGCCCTACTTATATTCAAATTTATTTTTATTCTAACTTTTTTTTCTTTTATATGCTCTCCTTTTGGTCTTGTTTTTAAATTGGTTGCTTCAACCCCACTAATTCACTTCAGTACTACCTCTTGTTTTCCTCTCTTAATCTGCTGTGTGACGAGTCCTATGAAGCATTTAATAGAAAAATATGTCATGCTTTTTTCAGGAAAGTTTTTTTTTTTTTTTTTTTGCTCATTTTTTAACAAAGGAAAAAATGTTTTACAAGAGAATACTCTTTTTGTTAATAGCATGATTTCTAATTTGATAACATACAATTTAATGTTAACAATATAAATTTAAAACAACACAGTTCTTCTCATTGTGGCAGACAATGTTAAAACTGAGTCACTGAATTGTGTTACAATGGGTAATTTGTATGCATCATCTATACTTGTTTTTTGACATTGTGTTATTATATGAAGAGTTTCAGCTTTATGTACATGAATGAAGGTGAGCTATCAGCATATGTGATGAACTTCATTTATTCTTTTGTTCATGTTCTCCCCACAGTCCAAGGATGTTGGATAATTGCTTACGTATTTCTATTGTGTGGGAGAAATCTCTGAACATCACTGATACTTGGCTTCAGAGAAAGCAGTAATGAATGCATGAATCAAACCTCCACACAAGTTATTGCATAAGTTCTATGGCAATATCTGAAAATATTGTAATTAATTTGTCATTTGGTTCTTTAGAACTGAGTTCTCACATTCTATATTCTAATTTAGATAAAATATCAGAAATGTAATTGTCCTTGAATTTAGCATTTCCAGTTACAACAATTTTAGTTAAAGTATATACTCCTTAACAGAAAATTCACACTTTGTTAGTCATACACTATTGGCAACAGATTTAACCCAAGAAATTGTAAATTACAGAACTTTAAGTGTTTTCTTTGATTGATGAGAGGTATTTTTCTATTAAAAATTACACTTATAACATTCATTAAAGGAATATAACTCATGCTTTCTGGGCAAACTTCAATATAGAATATCATGGAGGTTTAATATTTCTTAGCTCATAGTAAATAATTGATTTATCTGTTGTTATTATGTGTGAAGTTTTGCAGCTATATCATATAAAAGAAAAATTTATTATTTTTCTTACACAAAGTAATGCCATCAAGATTAAAAGAAAAAAATTAAAATGAAAGATAAACAACAAATTACTTGTAAGTGTACAACACAAACAACCAGTTAAATTCTGACATGTAATATTATACTTTTGGTATATTTTTCTAATCCAAGCAATAGCTTATTGTTCAACATTTGAATCACTTGAATATTCATTTTATTTACTAGCTCCTTTTCTTATAAAGAAATATAAAGGGAGATAATGTGATATATGTGATGTAATTACATAAGGAAACAAACAAATAAAACTACATGTCTGCATGAATGGAAACTAACCCCTGGTTAAATAAAAATCTAGTTTAGGTCTAATGTTCACTTATTATCATTCTGTTCAGTTTCTGGCATGACATGAATTAACAGAGGTCCCAAAGAGCATGCCTAATATGTAATAGGCTTTTAAAATTATATGAAAACTAGTTGATGAAATAATAAAAACAATGAAGAAAAATCCCAACCCTAGAAAAAATGTTTAATTCATAAATAAATATAAATTGGGTGACTACTATATAACCAACACTGCTTCATGTACTCAGAATATGTTAGTGAGAAAAAGATATAAAAATCCATCCTTTTCCAGAAGTTACTCTTTAGGTAGGGAAAATTAAAATAATGAACATTGAACATAAGAAACTATGATTGCTAGAAAATGATAAATTCTATGGAGGAAAAGCAGCTATCAGAGATCTGAATCATAGTGTGACATTGCACAATTTCAAATCAAATGTTAAAATTAGAACTAAGAAAATAAAATGTGCAGTGATAGAAAAGGAGGTATCTGTGAAATCATGTCTAATTAAAGACCAGCCAATGCAAGTTCTCTAAGGTGGAGACATGCATGGTCCAGTAAGGCAGGAGGAGAATTGTAGAATGAGGAGTTAAAAATGTCAGCTCACCTGGTCTAAGAGAATGGCTGCTGATGGAGTTTTTCTAAATAACTAAAGAACCAACCTGCATAGAGAAATAAAAATAATTTGGTGTAGTTACACTTAGAATATGGGAAAATATCTACACACTTCCAACATTTAGAACTTTGTGATATGGAATGAATGTACTCAAAGATCATTATTTTCATATTTGAACCTGATCAGAAAGATGTTAAATGACCATCATACAAGAACATTGGAAAGTGAGGCTAAAGGGTATGGATATGCCCTGTCTTCATTTTGTATCGTTTTTTTGAGGAAAACACTAAGTATTGATATCTGGCAGGTCAGTAACAGATTTTCACATTTGTACCCCAATCTATTTTAACTAATCAGCATAATAGAAATTATGAAACAAAAGTGTTGAGCAAGACCAAGTACGAAAGATTATAGTGGTTTATATTTTATTCCATGCTGATATCTAGGTTAATTCCAGTGAACCTCTAGTGGAAACACATGCTTTTTATATTTGAAGTCATTTAGGTTGGTAATTTAATAGAAATCCTAATGTGGTGTTTTTCAATAGAAATGCTATTGTGCTATTTTGAGTTTTTGCTTCTCATTTTATAAAAGAATGGCATACCCCAAGGGCGAATAAGAGTACTTCTTTAGAATCAAAACATGGTAGATAGTCAAAAAATAATTTATCATTGACATGCAATCTTAACCAATAGCCTGCATCTTCAGTTTGCATCAATTTTGCAGAAAAACATTTTTTTAAAATTAAGATTACATACTTCTTTTTGAAAAATTCTAATTTAATGCTTAAAAAAAAACACCTCCTTACTATTTTATCAAACTTGATCTTAAATATTACTCTATTTGCTTTGTTTTGTTGTTTGTTTTTTGATTCATTCGTAATGTCCTTGACTATTGTACCTCATATTTACCCTTTTGAGGGGCATTCACTCTTAAATCTCAAAATTTAGTTCCTTCCACATCATCCACTTAATTTCTAAAACATTTTAACATTTTACTTTTGATAAGAAACATGAAGGTAATACAAAAATATTCGTATTCCTGTATAGAATCTTAATATAAATTCAGAAAATTAAGTTAGAATAGGAAATGCAATGGCTTAGGCATAATCTAGGAGACCCTCAATGTAACACAAAATTACATATAAGAGGTTGTGAGGGGAAAGCGGGGGGGGGGGGGGGGAACAAGGGAGAGAATTGAAAAACAGCAGATGAGGTAGAGAGGGAAGATGGGAGGGGAGGGGAGGGGGGATAGTAGGGGATAGGAAAGGCAGCAGAATACAACAGTCACTAATATGGCATTATGTAAAAATTGTGAATGTGTAACTGATGTGATTCTGCAATTTGTATTTGGGGTAAAAATGGGAGTTCATAACTCACTTGAATCAAATGTATGAAAGATGATATGTCATGAGCTTTGTAATGTTTTGAACAACCAATAACAAAAAAAAAACCAGATAGTTTCAAGACATCAGATATAAATTTCCATGATTTTCCATCTCTTGTATGTAATGGCACCCTCAAGATTTCTAAATCATTGCTATTTCAGAGGCAATATGCTATAATGCTTAAGAGGACAGCCTATGTAACCAGAGGGCTTGGATACAAAAATCATGGCGTTTCTCTGGGCAAATAACCCCTCCCTCCATCAATTTTACATCAGTAGAGTGGCCTGGTGCACAATAACCTAAATTCCTCATAGGGTTTTCAGAAATATCAATGGATTTGTACATATACAAAGCCTTTATTGTATGTCTGCCATGATACAAACATAGTGTTTATTCCCTCTTTATACAAAGCATTTGTTAGGGTCTGTTAGACCAGAAATAAAACTTCCATTTCCTCTTTGTATTTTTTTTAAATTATAACCAAGGAGAAAGTTTAAGAATCCAAAGATTCTTCTTATTCTCTGCAATATGTTTACGCCCTTTCTAATTTTCATGTTTATGTCCTATAATATCAAATCCAACTGCTAATCTAGCATTCTCTGGAGGGTCTGCATTCTCCCACATAAATGTGTCTCTTTTGATTTAACTTATAAGAGTTTTATTGTGGTTACATACATAAATAAACATCCTACATGCTTTACCTCTTTTTCAAATGTTTTAAATATGCTCATTTTAGAAATGTGAACAAGATCTTTGCACAAGTGAAGAAAGAAAAAGTTGGAACACACCAAAGAAACATTTTGACAATTCAATCACCTCTGTATGTCATAAGGCTCAAGTCACTGGGCTGCAAGCCCTGAAACTGTCATTTAAAAACTCTTTCCTAATTGAAATTGTGATTCCTCTCAATCTCCCATTCATTGTTTCATGTTAACTTATAAGGCAATGGTTTCCACATCAAAAAAATTCAGATTTACTGTAATTCTGTCAGACTTACCAATTTTTCCTGTACATCTCTATTTCAGGTAGGACATTCAAATTTGACTGAAACATTTCTTCCTGAGATTCATGAGAATAAAAGCAGTATTCTAGAAAGACTGCTAACAAACAGACTACTTTGTCATCTAGTTAGCTTAAGCATGTCAGTAAGAACTTAAGAGGACTTTTTCTGTTAGATGCATAAGGAATACTTAAAAAAATGCATTTGCCCCCAAATTTGCTGGCTATTGTGACAACATTGTCCTAAATTTTCCATTTTTAACATTATCAGTAAGTAGGACAATGGTTTACATTATAATATAGTCTCCCCTAATTAAAACATTTTTATAATTGAATTGTGACCATTTAATATTGATTAAGTTTTTCTGACTTTGGCACTTAGTTAATATTTGTTTTAGTTGGCACAAAATATGGTTTTATATTTTGGCATGATTTTTGAAATTCACTTTCTTAGCCAAAATTGTTTGCATTTTATTCAATTATGTTTTTTAAGTCTTTATTTTCTTGAATTCTGTAGAGTCTGTTTGGAACACAATATTCCAAAATATGGTGACTTGGTGTATTGTATATTTCAGGTTGAAAATTGAAATATTTCTATAGGAAAGTACTTTCCTATCTCCTCTTTCTCCTTGTAACAGTCTATAAGATTCTCCCAGGAGACCTGCCCTCCCTATAACCAGAGGAAAGGAGCATTCTTCTAACTATTCTTCACTAAGTAGCCATTATCTTAGTACTCATGTTCTATAGAAAGGAAGGAAAGAACTCAAAATTCAGAAGCTATTAATTCAGAAGTTCAAATTTATGAACTTTTGCTAATGTATCCCTAAAAACAGTCTGTAATCATCTCAAAGAAAATACATAATTAGAAAACTTTTCTTAAATATTTTCATTTTCTTTCAACTACTTTATAACACATGGGCTCTGAAGGCTATTAATATCTGTTGTGTTATTTAGTCCAGCTGGTACAACAAACTGCTATAAACCACTGTCTTATAAATGTCACAAGATTATTTCTCACTGTTCTAGAAGACTGAGATTAGGGCTCCAATAAGGTCAGATGTCTGTGAAGTTAGTCCCAGGCCTACGTTTTAGGACATGTGCTAATTGTATCCTCTTGTGGCAGAGAGCAAAACATGAAGGAAGTTCTTCCAGGACTTTTACAAGGGCATGGACACCATTCATGATGGCCCTTGTATGATCTCATCAAATTATAATTATGGACAAAGGCCTGGGTTCCTAAAGCATCATGCTGGGCAATAGGATTACTGCAAATGAATTTTGAGAGTTTGCAATTATTCAGCTTATGACACTTGTATTTAAGTGTAAATTTGTTTTCCTTTTTTCTGGCTTATTTTCAGAAATGTATCAATATCAAACTGATAGCTTCCTTGTATCACCTTGTATTATATTGTACTATAATTTCCCTTTTGCTCTCAGAATTTAAAATATTATTTATAAATTAATTCATTCTTTGCAGCATGATATAATAATATCTAAAATTCTATGTGACTTTAAAATATAATTGTCTTCTATTTCATTGCTTAGCTGTGCCTAAAAGACTTCCTATGTTATAAACTTTTTATTTAAGCATAACTGAAAATGTCTGGTAATCTAATTTAGCCTTAAACACATTATATGAATGATAATTAGATATTTAATGAGTTAAAGACGTAAGCAAACAAAAAAAATATTTTTTTCTTTTTCCTGAGAAGTCAGCAATGATTTCACCAATGGAAAAAATGTACGATGTAAGAAAATCAGTTCCTCATTAAATACTTTTTTAGCAGTTTTTGACCCTAAAGCCTGAGTTATTTTTTTTCTTGGAATTATGGCAAAAATAGCAAGTTCTAACACTGAGTGAGCAGTGATGGAAACTTTTAAACTTGGTCCAGAATAGGAGAAGTGGGAGAAAAGCTCAATATCACCCTTTGGGATTTGTGAGATTACAGATATAGAATCATAGAAATGAGGGAGAGTGATAGGCCAATGGAAGGGAGGAAGGTTCTTTTCAACTTGTAATGAAGTTAGCTACTCTGGTGGTCACTCTGGCAGCCATCTTTGATCTAACCCGTTCCAGCAAGTCCACCTGAGAAGAAACTGCTCTCCTGCAGGCATCCAGTCCAAAAAGATATAAGCCTGCGAATAAAAACTCACCAGGTCAATTAGGCAGGACAAGTCCAGGGCTGGGTAACACTTTTGCATCCCACACATAAATACATCACCAAAAACAACCCAAAAGATATTGAACATAGAATACATTTTAAAACAGGATGACAAAAAATCTCATGGAAAATTGAATGCTACTCTTCCTGCTTAGGAATGCTCAGAAACAAAGATAAAAATGGTTTATGATTTCAAATGGTAATGGATATTTTATTTATCCTTACTTTTGACTTTTTACTTGGTATACCATTGCTTTTAATGTAACAGCCTCCTGAAAAATAACCCAGAAATACAGCTATATTTTGTGTAAAGTGTAGCAGACACACAAATAAGAATATTCATATATTCAAAAATAAATAAAAATTGCCTGTTTATGTAGATAAATGCTTACATGGACAAACTCTTCATTAAAGACTTAGAATACAGTGAGTCCTTTGACATTCGATACCCATAAAAATCTCCTCACAAAGTCTCAGTCATTGATGTTGCATTTGTGAACGGTAGGAATCACTTCACCTGACATCATTTTAAAGTTAACTTAGGGTGGGAGAGAGACAAATCACCTTGCCTGGCAAACAATATCAGTACTCAGAAGAGAGACACTTTCTTTAGTTTGTCTATCCTCAGTCGTGATTTGGTGCATTTTTCCATCCAGAGGACAATCCATTTACAAATACAAAATTGAACAATAAGTTCTGCCTTTTTAGCAAAATTATCTCAAATTTTAAAAATTTAGGTTACTTTTTAGAAACATTTCCAATTCTTTTAATACTGGCCAATCATTTTTAACTGTAAAGCACAATCTCAGTCTAAATTATTGACAAAATTCATATGTTTTATGAGAAAAACAAGCATTTACTGGAAGAAAACAAATCTTAGATGACTAAGGCATTATTACATATTGAGAATATGTAGAGTGTGAAAATTGTGATTGAAAGCAATTTTGAAATCAGCATTTCCTGGTATGGTAATATATCTCTTTATATCAATTTCTACCATATATATCATCTCCACCATCAAAAACAAGCCCCTCTGAGGCAAGGCAGCACATGATACAATCAGGAAATTTGTGCTGGGATGACAAAATTGCATGATAAATAAGCTTTCCATTTTACTGACTTCTCAATTTACAGTTATTTTTATGTCTATTTCTGACAGTAAACTTGTGTTGCATAATTAAAAAGATTAAACTGCATTGGCTGAGATGTCTGTCAAAGACACTCAACTGGCACTTTGTAGTGTTTCAGACGAAGGAGAAAAATGTGACATCATGACAGAATTTCAACATTTGATTCCCAAACATTTGAAGAAAAATGGTCAGTGTGACCAAGGATGGCAGATGAGAGCCATGGTAACATGAGGAAAATGAAGAATACATTTTGATTGAATTTAAGTTCAAGTGTTTTTCCTGCCTCCCTTTCCCTATTTTTCTCCTTTTGTATTTCCTCTCCCTTTTCTTTTGATGCTGTAAAGGCAGTTTGTACGTCTGACTTTAATAGGTGTGCACTAATGACTTCTGTTACACTCTTGTTTGTTTCATCAAAGCAGTAAAAATTATGATAGATCAAGAAAATATTATGTCATATTAAGCATGGAGAAATGTGAAAAAATGTTTATGTTTTGCTAATAAAGAAGAAAATTGGAGTAAAATTCTTCTGCTGCTTAGGCCATTCTCAAAGAATGTTGATTATTGTAATCAAGAAAAGACTAGAAGGAAGAACACGTTTTATTTATTTTTTTTAAATGGCAGAACTCACTCTAATCATTAGCTTCATTAATTTTATTATTTAATTAAAATTATGATGGTCTACATCTTTTTTGAGGGTATTAAACTTTTTAAAGATAATTTTAAGGAAAATAATAAAACATTTAAATCAAGGAATTAATAAATAAGAGTAGATGTAGTTTAGTTTTCTTTCAGTTCATTGCTTCTTGATATCATTATTGAGTACTGATTATGTGACAAGCATTTTATTTATCATTGAGGATACAGCATTTACTAAAAAAAAGACATTGGATTCACATTGAATTTGTATCTCAGTGTAAGGAAATAAGAGAAAAACAGGTAGACAAGTAAAACACTGGCTATGTAAGGAAACAGTAATCTTGAATGAATGCCATATTATAGATCTGGGACCAGGAAAACCCAAGATAAAACCCTGTAGTACCTTATATTGCTGGATTGTAAGGAAGTGGTAACCGAAATAGCAAGAAAGAAAAAAAAATAGAATAAAATAAAATGAAATAAACCCACAAACTGATGGGATAATGTCAAAGGTACACATACAAGAACCAGCTTGAAAGAGCTCCAAAATTTGAACACTTTGAGTAAAAAACAAATAATAATATTATTGTACTACAATCATAAAAATACAACATTCTAGTCCCTACTTGTATAAATATATGATTAAGTGAATATATAAAAGTAGAAGAAATCTTTATTTTATTTATGGAATAATTACAAAATATATAGAGAGATATTTTCACTTCAGGAGATAGAGTTAATTCCTTTAATTTTGACTGTGAGATTGATGGTGACACTTGAATAGAGCGTAAAAGTTAAAATTAGTGATATTACAATGAACTTATATGTGGAAACCATCTTTCACATGTGTTCAAGGTTAATACTATCATTGTTAAGTTATGGCGATATCATATATATCTGTTACAAAACATGAGAAGAATCCTTCACCTCTACAATACTTTCCCCCAAATCCATAACCCACATTTAATAATAAAAAAATTCACAGAAGTTTTCAAGATGGCAGAATAGAGGAGGTTGCTTTCCTGGCACCTCAGGGATGTGAAACAAAGAAAACAGATAGGGAGCTTCTCAGCAAGGTGGATGAACAAAAAAGAGGGAGACTTTACTGACCTTTAATACTGGACACTCAAAAGCAAATAAGGGACTCAGGAGGTTGGATGTAATAAAATAAGGAAAAAATCCCCAGCACCACTGCTGCTACTGCTGCCACAGCCAGAGTGATCTCTCCAGAGCAAAGTGGAGGGATAAGGGAATTTAAGGAACCACATTTTTTAGGAGGACAGAGACATGTGAGGGTACAGAGAATTTAGAGATCAAAGACACTGCTCAACACTGAAAGGTGCACTATGAAGTCCTTGTACAGAGAAAAAATAACATCTCTCCTGGTTGTGTGTTGAAGACAGAGGAAGTAAGAATTTTGAAGCTATGATGTGGAGGCTCTCAGATGAGGTAGTCAATTCCCAGAAAATCCAAGTCTGGCACAAAATCCAAGCCTGGCAAGCCCACACTGCAAGACATAGAGTGTGCCTCAGTGACTGGGAGAAAATCAGATGTGGAGACAGATTTGCACAGGGGAGCATCAGTCACTGAATTCCACCCAAATCTCCCTCTCCCCCTCCAATCCAACTGTTTGCAAGATTGGCTGGAAGCGATGTACCTAGCCTAGAACTCAAAAGTGCAGGGGCAGGAGAGATTGAGTTTGGAGACTGAACCCAGGAAACATGGGGTCTGCCTGTGACACAGTGTGCTAAGAATAGTCTCTTCCACCACATGAGTGGAACCTAAGGGAGATCCCTGGGGTGAAGTCTTCCAGCACGCATTGGGAATTGCTGGGTCTTAGAGGCACTCTCATTTAAAAATCTCCAGATGAAATGGCATTCACTGAAGAGCCTGGAGCCTACCTAAACCTAAAACTCACCTCCAGGATTTCCACCAAAGGATTATCTCTCTTACTCTACTAATACCAACCTGAGGGGGAAGGAAACATCACACTCCAGATGACCGCAACTTACACTGCTATAAGAAAAGCTAAGAATTTTTTAAAATTCAACAAAAGAAATTCTTTTAGTTTTCATAGAGAAATTTCACCCGCCCTTTTATCTTTTCTCTGTTTAATTATGACCTTAATGGTGCATGGACATTTATACATACTCATATTTTTTTCCTCATTTCGAGCATTTTTGAAGCCAGTTATTTTTCACAGATCAGTTTTTTTTTTTTTGTTTTTAGAATTAGGATGTTTGTTCACCATTAGAAATTTTAAATCTTTTTGCAATCTTACTGTTTTATTATAGTAAATAAAGACCATATCATTTTTGTATTGTGACAACATTTTAGAAGTCATAGCTGGAATTATTTGGTTTAATGCTATATGTTGTTTGCATTGATTGTTGTTATTATTTGTCTCCCCCTAAAAGGTGAGGTACTGGAAACATACAGTGACACTATAAATCTACAGGGAAGAAACAGGTCCACACTGTTAGATGTGAAGACACATAAACAACATGAAAAAGCAAGGGAACAAATAACACCAAAAACCCCAGGATACTTCAAAAGCAATATCCATTGATATCACAGTGGAAGAAATGTCAGAGAAATTTAGAGCATATATACTTAAGCTACTCTGCCATGTAAAAGATGATGTATGAAGTGAAATCAGAGAGAAAATTCAAGAAGTGAAAAATCACTTCAATAAACACATAGAGATTTTGAAGAAAAAGAAGCAAAAATCCACAAAATGAGGAATCAATTAACCAAATTAAACATTCAAATGAAAGCATCACCATGAGACTAGACTACTTGGGAGACAGACTTTTAGGCAATGAAGATAAAATATATAATCTTAAAAATAAAGTTGTCCATGGGGAAAAAAAATGCTAAAAGCCCATGAACAGAATTTCCAAGAAATATGGCATAAACTGAAAAGAACAAATTTAAGACTTATCAGTACAAGTGAAGGGTCAGAGATACAAACCAAAAAAGTGCACAAAATTTTCAATGAAATAATATCAGAACACTTCCCTAACCTAAAGAATGAAATGGAAAATCAGATATAAGATGCTTAAAGGATCCCAAGTATACAAAAACAATAGGTCATGTTTCAAGGAAAGGATTCTGGATTTCGGCTAATTTCTCAACTCAGACACTAAAAGCTGGATGTCATGGAGTAATGCATACAAATCTCTGAAAGAAGCAGATGTCAGTCAAGAATATTATACTCAGCAAAATCAAGGTTCAAATTTGACAATGAAATAAAAACTATCCATGATAAACAAAAAAATTCACAACTCACAGCCTGCACTACAATGCATACTCAATAAAATATTTCATGAAAAGAAATGAAAAATAAAAGTGAAAAACAGCAAAGGGAGGAACTACACTAGAAAAATAGTCAATCAAAGGAGAAACTAATTCAATGTAAAAACAAGAAATAAATCAAGATGACAGGGAACAAAAATTATTTATCAATAATAGCATTGAATATAAATGTCCTAAACTCATCAATCAAAAGACATAGACTAGAAGATCAGATTAAAAAAACAAAACCAAACAATATTCAGTCTCCAAGAGACTCACCTCACAGGCAAAGATATCCACAGATTAAAGGTAAAGGAAAAGGAAAGAAAAACATCATTCACATGGTTCTCATAAACAAGCAAGGTTTTAATCAACATATCAGATAAATTAGACTTAAAGCCAAAGTTAATCAGAAAAGACAGAGAAAATATTTTACACTGCTTAAGGGAATTTTACATCAATAAAACCAACAATCATAAATATTTATGTCCCAAACAATGGGGCATCTACTTACATCAAACAAACCCTTCTCAACTTCAAAAATCAAACAGACTACAAAACAATAATACTGGGTGATGTTAACACCCCTCTAATGCCACTGGATATATCCTCCAAACAAAAACTAAATTAAGAAATTATTCCAAATATTCTCTATGATATACAGATGCTAACACAGAATGGGGTGGAGGCAGAAATTTGTTTGATTAGGAAAAGGGGAATGAAGGGAAGGGAGGGGAGATGGTAATAAGAAAGACAGTAGAATGAATTGGACATGACTTTTCTATGAATACATGAGCAGTGTAACGCCACATCATATACAACCACAAGAATAAGAAATTATACTCCATGTATGTATACTATGTCAAAATACATTCTACCATCATGTATAACTAAAAACAACAAATAAAAACTATTTTTAAAAGCTATAGAACTAAAAATTATAATTAATAATTTAGACTTAACAGACATATATAGACTATTTAATTCACCAATGACTGAATATACTTTTTTCTCATTAGCAAATGGATCTTTCTTTAAAATAAACTATATCTTAGGCCACAAAGCAAAAATTGAAAGCATTCCCTCTAAAAACTGGAAGAAGATAAGGATGCCCTTTTTAGCACTTCTATTCAACATGGTCCTTGAAACTCTAGCAAGAGAAATTAGAATAAAGAAATTAAAAGAATAAGAACAGGAAAAGAAGAACTCAAACTATAACTATTTGCCAATGACATAAATCTATAAGACCCTAAAAACTCTACCAGAAAGCTTCTAGACCTCATAAATAAATTCAGAAACATAGCAGGATATACAATTAACACCCATAAATCAATTGCATTTCTGTATTCAATGATGAGTCAACTGAAATAGAAATTAGGAAAACAATTCCCTTCAAAATAGCTTCAAAAAAAATCCTTGAGAATCAATTTAACAAAAAAGGTGAAATAACTGCATAATGAAACCACAGAACACTAAAGAAATTGAAGAAGACCTACAATATAAAAAGCTCTACTATGTTTATGGATAGGTACAACGAACTTCGTCAATACAACCATACTATCAAAAGTGCAATACAAGTTTAATGAAATTCATATTAAAACTCCAATGATGTTCTTCATAAAAATAGAAAAACTAGTCATTAAATTCATTTGGGAAAATAAGAGGCTTAGAATAACCAAAACATTCTTCAGAGAGAAAATAGAAGCAGGAGGCATCACAATACCAGACTTTAAATTATAGTAAAAAGTTATAGTAACAAAAGCAGCATGGTGGTGGCACCCAAACACACATGAAGACCAGTGGTACAGAAAAGAAGACACAGAAACCCACATACTATTATCTATTATTAGACATAGGCACCATATAAACATACTTTTCCTGCCAGTAAAGCTGGACATCCATTTGTAACAAAATGAAATTAAAACCTTATCTCTCACCCTGCCCAAAACACAATTCAAAGTAAGTGAAGGACCTAGGCATTGGACAAGAGACCTACCACCTACTAGAAGAAAAGGTAGACCCATTTCTCTATCATGTCTCTTTAGGAACCAAATTCCTCAACAGGATTCCTGAAACACAAGAAGTAAAATCAAGAATCAATAAATGAGATGGTATTAAACTAAAATCATTTTCACAGAAAAGAAAACAATCAAAAATGTGCACAGAGAGCCTATAGAATGGAGAAAATCTTTTCCATCTGCACCTCAGATAGTGCATTAATCTCCAGGGTATAAGAAGAACTCAAAAAACATAACAAACACACACAAATAAATAAATTAATTAAAATAAAAAATAACTAAATCAACAAATGGGCAAAGACTTGTTATGCTCGAATTCGGGACCCCCATAAGACCACCAGAGACCAAGGTCTATGTAAGCAGCAAAGAGGTGTTTATTGCGAGCTAGATCGGTCCTCCATGCACACACAGCAACTGGTGACACTGAGAGGCCCCGAGCCCAGGGTTTTTGGCAGTTTTATACACTCTTTGGGTAAGACAGGAACTTCACATACATCATAGCATCTCTTAGCAAATCATCACACACCGCGGGAAAATCATAAAACAACTCTAAAACATGATTAGCACATTCACTGGCGGGAACAAGTTGGGTAGGGGTGATTGGTTAGTAAAAGAGGGGGATTCCTTTGAACTGATTGGTTTAAACCATGAGGGAAGTACATGCTGAACTACATGGTTTCCCAACATGTTATCAGCCACCATAAACTACTGGGAGGGTCATCTGACATCCCAGGTATTTCCCTGTCTCATGCTGATTGGTAGCTGCTAGAGGGTTGCTATGGGCCCCCACCTAGCCTGACTGAGTCAGGGACATCTGGCTCAGCAGATCTTTCCTGTTTTTTGTAGATAAACAACTCAGCAGGGTGGGTATGTGCCTAGGAGTGCTCTGTGGGCCTTTCCAAGGACAAGGGTCAAGCCTCCTTCCTTGGACAGGCTTTGCTCTGAGGTAGAGGCTGTTTTTTCAGACTCTGAACATGATGTCAACAATTATAGAAAAAATGTTCAATGTCTCTAGCAATGTATTAGTCATGGTTCTCTAAAGGGACAGAATCAATAGGAAGTATGATTATAAAGGGGAATTTATTAGAGTGGCTTATGTGACCAGAAGCTGGATAGTCCACAATGGCCATCTGCAGGCTGGAAAGCTAGAGGAACCAGTAAAGATCAGTCCAAGAGACTGGAGCCTGAGAACAAGATGGATCATTGGTGCTACCCCAGAATGAGTCTGAAAACTTCTGGAAACTCCCTATATAATCATTGGCGAGTCTGCTTTGGAAGAGTGAAGAAGCAAGAGTCTGATATCCTCAGATGATCACAGCAGCAATCAAGAACCCATTCAAGAAGAATTGAGCTTGCATCTTCTGCTGTTTTCTTGTTCTTTCAACTTTTATTCCATCCAGGCCACCATCCTATTGACTGTTCTGCTGATGCTTAGGAAGGGTCTCCACTTCAGTTTGCTATTCCACATGTCAATCATTCCTAGACACACCCACACTGACACATCTGGAAGCCTCTTAATCATCCACATCCCTTAATTCAATCAAATTGACAATTCAAATTAACCATTGCAAGCAATTAGAAAAATGCAAATTAATATTACCCTGAAATTTCATCTCACTCTAATCAGAATGGCATTTATCAAGAATCCATGTAATAATAGATGCTAGCAAGGATGGGGGGAAGTGGTACACTCATACATTGCTAGTGGGACTACAAATTGGTGCAACCACTCTGGAAAGCAGTATGGAGATTCTGCAAAAAACGTGAACGAAACCACCATTTAACCCAGTTATCCCTCTCCTCAACATTTACCCAAAGAATTTAAAATAAGCATACTATATTGTTGGGACTACATCAACATTTATAGTGGTTTAGTTCACAATAGCTAATCTATGAACAACCAAGGTACTCTTCAACAGATTAATGAATAAAAAAAGTGATATGTATACACAATGGAATATTATTCAGCCATAAAGAAATATGAAATTATGGCATTTGCCAGTAAATGGATTGAACTGGAGACTATGATTCAATAAGTGAGATATGCCCATCTTAAAAAAAAAAAAAAACAATGGCTAAATGTTCTCTCTGATATGCAGATGCTAACACACAATAAGGGAGGGAGGAGGAAAAATAGAAGCACTTTGGGTTAGACCAAGGGGAATGAAGGAAAGAGAGGGGAGATTGGAATAGGAAAGTCAGTCGAATGAACAATACTTTGCTATGTTCATATATGAATATACATATAGTGCGACTGCCTATCATGTACAACCATAAGAAGTGGAAGTTACACTCTATGTATATGTAATACAAAAAATATATTTTACTTTCATGTACAACTAAAGAAAACAAATAAAAAAATAGAAAAAGAGAAGAAAACATCAGAGAAACCCAAGTTGAAGGCTACTCTTGCAACTAACAAACCAAATCTCTTCCAAAGGATTAAGGTCATGAAAAGTAAAAGTTAGAAAATATGGTCAGTAGAAGCAACTGAGGAGACTGGTTTCTGTAAGTCTCATGATATCTTGGAATGAATCCTGGAACAGAATGAATAACACAGTGGATAATTGGAGAAATCTGAGTAAATGTATAATCTATTCATTAGCATTACAGCAAAAGAAGTCATTTCAGAAAATTCTATTATCAGCTAGACAGGGTGAGAGTACTATATTTGCAACTATTCTGGCCATGTAGAATCAGAAAAATGTAGATTTTTGTTTAACTTAAAGTGTACTATATATTTCAGATGGTGACAAATGAAACTGGACAGAGTATCCTAATGAATGGTGGGTCACAAAGACCCTCAGTGAGAAAGTGATGGTAAGCAAACACAAAGAAAAAGAGCAATGCAATAAGAAAATCTGCTATTCACTCTGCTGAAGTGGCCACAACAGAGGTCCAAAAGAAAGGTGATTCTGGTATTTTATTAATCACTATCTAAATTGTTAACATCATAAATTTAAAGAAAGTGGTTTTCGTCTTGTGACATGTTTCCATTTTAAGTCCATCCTTTGCTTTAAAGACAAACATGCACAAAATCCCTTATTTATATATGTATATTTTTATTTGGAATTGATGTTGTGCATTTCTATTAAAATCTTTGACATATAATTTTTAAATAATAATATAATCTTTTGAGTGACTCTAAAATTTGTGTTTAAAAAAAAAAATTCCAGTCTGAAAACATGCCCTTCACTGTCTGAACATAATTAGGTACAACTTTTACATGTTATAATGGAAAGAAGCATTTGTCTTTACAATGATATATCTGGGACTAATGATAAACCATCTGGCATTAATATGCACTAGAAGTGCTGACCGTCAGCAGGGCCTTCAATAGCTCAGTTGGTATTGTGGATGACAGTAAAAGTGCTTATCATCTGATTTCTAGCTGTTTCAAAGCTTTACATACTTTTTCAATGCTCTTTTCAGACATCTACCTATTAGTGCATATTAGTAATACAAGAATGTTTGTAGTAACTATTGACTAGCATCTAATTCAAATAAATTGTCTTGCTGGTAATTGAAGTCTTATTTGTGAACCCAGTGACTATCTTTTTCTTTGGGTATTAAATGGTTATCAGTTCACTAATGAAATCATCTGGCTTAATTCTGTTTTCAGAGGTAATCTGCATATCCAATATTTTAGCTATATTTTGGGTCATGCCAGAAGCAATGTTAACACCTAAATCAAAGTATCTTTCTTTCCTATTATAAATACCTATTTCATTATTAACCTAAATAATGCTCACATAGGGAAAATAATCCCATCCACTGAAAATTGTGAGTCTTCAATAATGGCATTGAGACCACTGGTTAACTCCAATATTAGTCTGGTTTCTTTGGCTCTAATTTAGCACCACACCCTGGGTAATTTAAAAAGAATAGAAATTTATTTAGTTAATGGTTCTGGAGGATGGAAAATCAAAGAATATGACTCTCAGCTGCTGATGAAGGTCTTCTTCCTTCACCATAAAATGGTAGAGGGTATCACATGATGAGCCAGAGAAAGCAAATCACAGAGAGCTTGCTTTTAAAGCCAACCTCTTCTGTGATGATCTATTAATCAATTAATCCACGAATGGATTACCTAGTGATTCAATCACTCTTCACAGGTTTCCCCTCCAAATACCATTAACATATGACTGGTGTTTCCAACAAATAAATTCCAGGCAACAAGCATTCCAATCACAGTACTCCATGTCCATAAATTAACTCAGAATGGCCCAACAAAATGAGTACGAATACACTAATATGGCTATAAAGTAAAAGGGAAATAACAAGTCCTTGCAAGGCTGTGGAGAAATAGTAATTCATGCATTAATTGTAAAAATGCAAAGAGGTTTAGTCCCTGTGGAAAATGACAATTCTTCAAAAAGTTAAAGATAGAATTATCATATGACCCAGGAATTCTGGGTATATACTCAGGGATTCCACCAAAATTCTGTTAGAAATCTGTAATATGGGGCCTTTTAAGAGGTGTTTAAACTGCTAAAAAAGGCTTCTCAGAATAGGTTCAAACTCTTTTGATATTCTACCTTCCTTCATAAAAGGACACAGAAAGAAAGCCCTCACCAGCGGCTGGGATCTTGCTCTAATAAAATTGTGTTCTCAATACATTAGCCAGTCTTAGGTATTCTTTTATAGCAACATGATGTCTCAGATAATACCTAAAATAAATAAATACTGAAATCAATTCTTGTTCATCAACGTTCATTGAAGCCCTGAATGGCATGCTCTAGCAAAAAAGGTGGAAATATCCCAAGTGTGTACCAAGAGATAAATGAATAAACTAATTGTGGTACTTGTATGTAACAGAATATTATCTTGCTTTAATAATGAGTGTGATACTGAGTGGGCTCCATGTTAGATGAATTTTGAAATCATGTATTTAAGAAATCAGACTCCAAAAGTCACATAAAGCAGAACTCTTTTTATATGAAATATTCTTATCAATCAAAACTATTGAGTCAAGTGTAGATTAGTAAAGATCCTGGGGCCTTGGGGAAAATGGTGGGGAAGTGACTGCTTAGTGGATAAGAGGAGTTCTTCTAAGATGATGAATTTTTTTGCAAATAGACCTTATGGTTGCATAAGATTATGAGTGCACTAAATGTCACTGAACAGTGTGCTTTAAAATGAGTAATTTATGTTACATGACTCTAATAAAAAAATAAGTAGGAAATTCTAATGTATATTGCTAAGTTATCATTTTACTTTGTGATTTGGGGGAAAAATCACCTTTAAACTAGAAATATTATCTGCATGATTTAGAAATAAATGCTAAACTTCCAAAGAAGTAATGATATATGAATGAAAATTTAATGAGAGATTTGAATATTGGGACCATGCTTGAATGGAGACTCAGCATATTTTTTCTAATCTCAGTTTTAAACTATGTGTAGAATATTAGCTCAAGAGTGATGACTGAATTTAATTTAGTTTGAAGTCACTATCTAAACTACCTCCTCTTTGGGATGCCATTCAGAACAGAAATGAGAATTCAACTGGAAAACAAAAAGCTACCTATGAACAGATGGATTCTTTTGTTGTGCGTGAACAACACTTAGTATACTGAGTGCTAGTGAACAAGCTGACCTTCACCGAAATTTAAGTCTTTAGTCTTAGATAGGGGAGAAGATAAATAGCAAGAAAGAACAAGAATTCACTTTCATCTCATCCAACTGTGTTTCCCAAGGTAATTACTGTGTCTCATTGGTGTTTAGAAATTGTTTTCAGTGTATTGACAAAAATACCTGCCATTAACAACTTAAAGGAGGAGAGGTTTATTTGGCTCATAGTTTTAGAAGTGTCTGTCTGAGCTTAACCTGCTCTATTGCTTTGGGCCTGAGTTAGAATATCAGGACAGAAGGGCACAGTACAGAAAAGATACTCAGTTTATGGCAGCCAGGTAGGAGGGACTGAAGAGCAGATAAGCTCTTCCAGGGTACAGCACACCATGATCTACTTCCTTCAACTTGGTCCCTCAGGCCAGTAGTTCATTCAGCTATCAAGGAATTAATCCACAATGAGGCCAGAGCCCTCAAGATTCAATTAATTGCCCAGAGTCCCATTTTTTAATACATGAGGTTTTGGGGGACATTCCAGGTCCAAATTATAATTGGACCACTTTTGGTAAGCCTAGATATTAGAAAGTACTTAATAATGCTTATTAGAGAAATTGGTTTGAGGGCTGAATATATTTTAGAAAAAGTTACTGGCACTAAATTTATAGATTAACTAGAACATGGGCTGTGGAACTAGAGAGTATGGCCCCTTGCCATTTATTAATCATTACCTTGACTTATTTAATATTTATGTAACATATGATGGAAATACTTTCTTCTTTTCTCAACTTTGTTTGTCTTCAATGACATGTTAACCTATCTACCTGCATCCTCAGTACTGTCACTCCTTGATAGAAATTACCTACTGTTGCTTGTGATGTCTCTATTGGAAACTATGACTACATTGACATTCATAGTCAATGTGTTCTGGAGGTGTCCAAAGCACATGCTTTATGAAAACAGTGAAGAAACTCTTTTCAATGTGGGAATATCTATCTATCTGTCTATATATGTATGTGTGTATATGTATGTGTGTGTGTGTGTATCGCCAATCCATTATATATATGTCTAAAAATAGGTCTTGTGAATGTCAGTGTCTTAAAGGGATTTTACCATAAGATCTTTTATTTTTAGCCATAAAATTCCTTATCAACACTTCCGTTGCTTCATCATAATGAAGCCAGAATTAGACAGGCAGTCAGTGTAGGCAGGTAAATAGACTCACTCCCCCCAACCTGTTGCCAAGGTAACCTGTCCCAGGAATTTCCCCTCCCTGCAGGGCGCTATAATCTTGTTAATGTATTCTTGGATACTCCATCCAGCCCTTCCCCTTTGGCCCATCTGTTTCCCAACTTTTGGCCACCCCACTGGGTATTCTAGCATTAGTAAGCAGGAAGGAGAAAGATAAGGAGGAAAAGGCAGGAGAACAAAGGAAGCCTAGGACATATAAAAAGGGCAGAACACTCCTTGGGATACCATGATACCAGTTATGGCCCCCTCCTCCCTCCAGGGAGAAGTCTATCATACCCCCTTTTAAATAAACCCTGTTTCATTTGCTTGCCTCAGCGTGTTTCTCTAATGTTCAAACATCAACATGTTTGGAAGCATGACTCCAAGATAACCAGTGGTATCAATAGGATACTGAGGACTATAGATTGGAGAAAAAGTTCAAGTGACAAATACATCATTAAAATAAAAATTTTCCTCATGAAACTAATTATTTGCAAATATGACTGGGAATTGATGATTTTCATTTCTATCTGTCCCTAACAAGAGGCTTCACAGTCCCTAGTGTCAACAGATTTCACAGGGACAAAATCCACCATTTCAATAGTAAAAAAAAAAAAAAAAAAATCTTAGAACCAAGTTATACTGAAATCTCACTCTACCTCACCACAGGCAGAAAAACAGAACAATTAAACAAGGCATTTTGTAAATATAAATTTCCAGTAGTTTTAGTGCAGAGAGTATTGTAAGGGTTTTCTTGCAAAATTGTTTTAGAAATAGGAATCTCTCATCTGATCCAATCCATTATTTTTAGTGTGACTGATTAAGACTGTTAAGAGAACCTCAGCAACAAAGGGAGCATAAAAGAAAGGGAATAAAACAAAGCTATTGATTTGCAACACACATTAAGGGGAAAAGGATTGAGATATTGTACAATATATAAAAGGTTGCTGAAAGAGATGAAAGGGGCAACTATAGAGGTCTAAAAGTATACAGAGGTTTTTAACACACACACACACACACACACACACACACACTTTAGGGGCATAAAATTTGGTATGAGAGTTCTAATTTTTTTTTCCCTAACCTGATGGGAAACTGTTTTCTGTTCTGCATGATAATTATCAGTTACAAAAAAGTTTCAACATGGATAAAAATAGTTGTAAACTTCTTATATTATCCAGTCATCTATTTTAATAAAAATTCTAACTAATATTTGCCCTTCCCTCAGTATCCCATGAACAGTGGTAGAGAAAAAGTGTTTATACTGGCAAATATGTTATCAATAAAAGAAAAAATATATATATTTTTAAATGTGTAGTTTAGTGTTTTACAATTGATTTTGTCATTATGGAGTTATTGGATATATAAGGTATTTAGGCATTTCTGCTTCTCAATTAGAATATATATTAATATTTTATATAATGCAGGATTGGACTTTTAATCCTTCATCTGTTCTTTTTCATTGTGTTTTGTTTTGAAACAGGGCCTCAGTATGTTGCACATGCTGGCTTTGAACTCTTATACTCAAGTGATTCTCTTGCTTCCCAAGTAATGGGACTACTTGTATAGTCACCCCTTATTCTTGAGATCAGAGCTCTTTCTTTTATGGAATTACAGACAGAATCAAAATAGGATATTACAGGACATCTTTAGAAGGATAGAGACAGAAGATTTTTTTAAGTGAAATTACCCAATACCTTCAAAATGCGCAATCATTATTAGCAAGAAATAGGGACTTTGCATGTTTCATAACACTAGAATTTAGATGAACGTGTAAATAAATGCCAGTTTTAGAATTTGCTGAGTACTATGCTTGCAGCCTTGTGGTGGGAAAAGATAAATGGAACCAACTTATGAAAAGCCTGCTCTAGGGCTGACTGTAGGGCTGACTATAGGCAAAGGAAAGGGCTTATTCCAAGGATTTAATAGCAAGAGGAAAAGGAGTGACATAAGAAAGAAAAAGTTCCATGATGCCTCTCTCAAATGAGTTCTGTATGGTTGTCATGAGCTACAAAGGGAAAAATAAATGTGACATAAAAATTAATGTGAAGAAAATGATCTTATTTAAAGGGTAAAGAAAAAGTACAAAACTTACCAAACTAGGAGTATTAAGTCGGAAATCCATTTGATGTTTGCTATGTACCTGCAATGTGCTGTCATGAAAAGCCCAATTTACCTGGTGCGTACAGGAGATGGTATGAACATCTTTTCTATTTCTTTATATCTGTTTGATACAGAGGAAAATTTTTAAGTAGGCATTGAATCGCACTTTTTTTTTTTAATATGTTGTCCTTTCTTGGATGCTATAGTAGCCATCAAATTTGTCTTCAAATTTATTCTTAGTTATCAAGAGACAATGTCCATTTCTTAAATCTAGTTATGAAATATCTCAAGGATTTTAAAACCATTTCACTTATTTCCTAGGCAACCTTTCTAAAAGGTATATAATTACATATTTTCTTCCCTTGACATAAAAATTTGATAATTTTGCCCCTGGAAAATGTGATTATATACAATGTCCTTGAAATTTTTTGGATAGGTTTAAACTTTTAGCAATCCTCCAAAATGGTCATTTTAAAATTCCCAATTGAAATTAAAAAAAAAAAAGTTTATTTAACTTCCTCTAATAGGTTTTATTCTATTATTTACCTTATCTCTACCTACTTATAATGTCATTAAGACTATTCATTAATTTTGAGACTACTTACATTTTAGGAAATTAGGTCTTTTTATTCAAGATATGATACATTTATCTCTTCAGGTATTGTATTTCTTTACTGTTTACTCTTCAATTTCTCAAAGATTTTTTTTTTTTTGGTAAGATCTATGGGTTTTTTTTAGGAGGTTTATCCTAAACATTTACTGTTTTAAGTATTATATTTTAATTATTTAAGACCAGCAAAGCATGATTCCTATGTCATAGTGGTTAGGCTTAGAAATTCTTTCTTTAAAGGTTTTTTTTTTTTTTTTTGTAAACAAAACCCTTTCATTGTCATAGAATTTGAGCTTTGATCAAGCAGTTTAGAGGGTGTGCTCTAGAGATGGAATGTAAGTTGCACATATTTTCTCTGTGATTACCTTTGACAAGTTACTCTAAGCTAGTTTCTTTATTTGATTATGAGGCTGAGTTAACACATAAAAAATATATTGGAATAGTTCATGCTACATAGCAGCTGTCATTCAATTTTAGTTATGATGCTAGGTTGTTTTTCAATTCAGAATACTGTAGAATGATTTGTAAATCCTATTGTAATCACAGTTTTGCAGGTCAGATGGTTTTGTGGACTTCATTAAGCATTCACCATGATAGGCAATATTAAAATTGTTATTTCTGTCTGTGGATATTTGATAATTTAGAGAAAATTGTGCTTTGTTTTACATTTGAACATTATTGTTTGTTATTGTAAATTAATAGAAAAAAGAATCCAATTAAATTCTGGTACTTTTGTATTTATTCTTTCAAGACTATAATCTCACACATTTTAGTTAGCAAACAACATCAATATCAAAAGTAAATAAAAGGGGTAATTAAATAAAAGTAAATAAGAACAGGTAAGACTTCCATAAATTTTATTATATGGAAGCTCTAGCTGTAAGCACTTTATAAATATTACCTCATTTAGTAAAGTAACCATGATAGGTGGATACTAATAACTGTTCTCCTTTGATCAGATGAAGAGATTCAGGCTCAGAAAAATTCACTAAGTTTAAAGATACAGTCCACTGTTAAGTTGAGATTTGAATCAATGCACTCTGGCTCCAGAATACTTGCCATTGTAGCAGATTATATTTTCCCAAAATGACCACAACAGAATTTCTGGGTCAGCATACTTTTCTAAAGCTTTGCCATTGCCCATCAGGACATGTTGTCTGTGTCCCCTTGACCCGTCTCTGTGTGCTTGCCCCAATAAATACTGTGTGGAAGTCAAGTTGTGGTTTTCTGAAGCTGGGGCCTAGGAAGGTGAAAGAGCTCCTTTACTATCTCTTGGTATATGCCCTAGGAAGCCCTGAGTCAGCAGGACTTCACTGGATCTCTGAAGCTGTCATGATGGACACACTACATAATTCAGAGACAGGATAGTATAGGAGCCCTAGAAATCCCAGTTCCCTGCTTTGGCCTTCCCAGTTGTAAAGACAGATCGGACATGTTGGCAGATCTTGGTTGATTTCACACCCAGATATCATCTGTAACCACTAGAGGGTTTACCAGTAAAACCCAGTTACCTAGCTAAACACAGGCAACACACTGAGCTATAAAAGATGATAATAAAATGCCTGTTATCTTTTTAAGCCATGGAATTTTGGAATAACTTATTATAAATCAGTATATAACCAAGAAAATCACAAGCCATTCATATACGTACACACACACACACACACACACACACACACACACACATACACATATATTTTGTAAAGTTTTAGTTCTTTGAAATTATATCAAATTTTAATATTTCATTTTCATGGGTCATTAGCATTATGTGTCTCAAGGTGGAGTAATTATAGCAATGGGTACATTCCTGGGTTTTTTTCTGATTTTAGTTAGAAAGTCTTTAACTTTTAATCATCAGAATTATATATAATGGTTTGTTCTATTCTTTTAAAATTTATTCTAATTAGTTATACATGACACCAGAATGCATTTCAATTCATTATACACAATTGGAACACAGCTTTTCATTTTTCTGGTTGTACACGATATAGAGGCACAGCATTCATGCAGTCATATATGTACCTAGGGAAATGAAGTCCATCTCATTCCACCACCTTTCCTACCAGCATATCTGTTCCTCCCTCCTCCCTCTCCTCTGCCCAGCCCAAATTCCTCCATTCTTCACATGCTCCCCGCCATTATGGATCCACGTATCAAAAAAAAAAATTTTGGTCTTTGGTTTTTGGAGATTGACTTACTTCGTTTAGCATAATTTTGTCCAACTCCATTCATTTACCAGCAAAAATCATAATTTTATTCTCTTTTAGTGCTGAGTAATATTTCTTTGTTTATATATCCCGCAGTTCATTTATCCATTTATCTATTGAAGGGCATCTAGGTTGATTCCACAGTAGCTATTGTGTTTTTATAAACATTGATGTGGCTGTGTCACTATAGTATTCTGATTTTAAGTCCTTTAGGTATAGACTGAGGAGTGAGATAGCAGGGTCAAATGATGGTTCCATTCCAAGTATAGAGCCAGGTTTTAGGAGCCAGATTCCCTATAATTTAAATTCAACCTACAGTATTTACACACTATGAGACCTGGAATAATTGATTAGATTCTCAATGATTCAATTCCCTCTTGTATAAAATGAAGTAGATAATTAATAATAGCATCTAATTCACAAGATTTCTGTTGAAATCTTATACTTTAATATTTGTAAACCAGTTTAAATGGTTTAGATATTAGATGTCCCCCCAAAAGCTCATGTATGAGACGATGCAAGAAAGGCTAAAGATTATGAGAGTATTAACCTAATCAGCACATTACCCCCTTGAATGGATTAACTGGGTGATAACTGAGGGCAAACAGGGTATGATTGGAGGAGGTGGGTAATAGGGAGTCCTGCCTTTGAGGCATACATTTTGCTTTCATGAGCTGAGTTCTCTCTCCCTTTCTGCTTTCTAATGTCATATCCTGAGTTGCTTTTAACCCCCACATCATTTCACCATGATGTTCTGCCTTACCTCAGGCTCTGAGGAATGGAGTTGGCCATCTATGGTTTGAGACATCTGAAACTGTGAGAGCTAAGTAAACTTTTCCTCCTCTAAAATATTTCTTGTTAGGTCTTTTGGTTGCGGCCCTGAAAAAGCTGACTAAAACACTGCTGAAATCAGTCCCTGACAAAAACTCTCATGTTAAGGTGAATCAGACAATTAATATAATCACACAGTTGTTAATACGAAGTTGTGACTGTAACAAATCATGATAATGAATTTTGCAACATGGAACCATCCATAAATTCCTATCCTAAACCCTGCTTGAATAAAGTATTCTGGTATATATTATTGCTAAGAGTTTAGTAAGAACATTTGTGTAAGCATTTATGTGTACTTTCCAAACAATTCTTTCTTTCCTTTTTTTCCAGTAAATCATGTGAAAATGAGAATGGACATAAAGATGTTCCAGGAAACTTTCCACCCAGCTACACATTGGGGGAGGTGTAACATAATGAGACCAACCCTCCCAAAGACAGAAATTTATATATATATATATATATATATATATATATATATATATATATATATATATATATATATAAAACAATTAAAAAACAAACACCTCCTAAATGAAGTTTAAGTGATGACAAGGTAGTAAGGTATTATCAGGATAAAACATAAAGTGAGAAGACAAACAAACAACACTGGTTTTTATGTCTTCTGAGATACAGAGAAAACAGCCAAGAACTCTAATGAGAAGTCTTCCCACTATTCCTTAAAATCGAATATGCAGCACAAGAAACTGCAGACAATCTCTCTGTATTAGAGTAAAAAATAATATGTTCCAGAAAAAGAATAAAGTAATGAACTGGCCACTGGAGTCCCAATGATGTCACTTCTGTGATCCAACTAAAACTTCAAGTTATATACTGCAATGAAATTGATATCAGACTGGTTGCACCCTATTAATGGACAGAAGCACTCTCTCTAGAAAAAAAAATAAATAATTTTATTATGGACTCCTCAAAGTCACTACAAATATTTTCCAAGGACAAATAACTTTAGAATTTAAAAAAATCCTTGATCCTATAAACCAGAGACAATCTGCGATATTAATCAGAGATTTGAATGACCTACCTCAGAATGATTTTGAAAATGGTTTACTGCACATAAATAGATACTAGCTAGCTGGCTTTCAAGAATTAGGAAACTATAAAACATGATCTCATAGATTTTTCATAAGGTAGAGAAAAAAGTCTGTAAAAAATTTAAAAGAATAATGAAAATTAACACTTTTTGGTCAGATAACAGCAGTACAGCATGTAGCTAAGGAGGCAACTGCAATATCAAAAAGGATTATTAAGATATCAGAGGGATAAAAATGAGAAGAAATATATAGAAGAAAAGTTTTCAAATATGAAATATTAATGTAACAAAGTCTACTGTATAATTATTAATATTACAAATGTGCAGCAACGGGGTAAAACAGAGGTAATATTTAAGAACATAATGAGAAGAAAGTATAAACATTTCAGACAAAAATAATCTGAATTTTTTTTTACCAGAAAACAATTATAAAGAAAATTATAATGACTATGTGTTTGATAGAAGGAAGACAGTTAGACAAAACTTGAGGAATTAAAATGATGCAAATGAAAGACATGGGATGCAAAAGTAATGAAGAACAATCTTGTAAACTTGTGTTTAGAGCTGTAAATAGTATAGAATGTTTACATGCATAAGATAACTTAAGTATAATTTTGGATGGAGGTAATGGAGTTAAATTACCCAATACATTTTTCTTAATCAGTAGGAGGATATAGGTGCCTATTAATTAGGACTCCAATATTTTAAAAATGAATGCAATTTCTAGAGCAATTACTTAAATAATAGAAATAATTTTTAAGGTTCAAAACAAATAAAAAGAAAAAAATAATTTATAAAAAATAATCAATTTTCTAGATATTGTGATATCTGCCTGTAATCCTAGCTGCTTGAGAGGCTGAGGCAGGAGGATGAGAAGTTGAAAGCCACCCTTAGAGACTTAGTGAGGTCTTAAGCAACTTAGAAAGACCCTGATTCCAATTAAAACAAATAAAAATTTTTGGGGATGTGACTAAGTGGTTAATCTCCCCCCCACACACACACACACCCCAGCCTCAATTCTCGGTATCAAATAAAAACAATAATAATATTAAAATAAAATGTAATCAATTTAAAATAAGGTGAATAGGTGAGAGAGTAGAAAAGAAGCAAAGAACAGAGAAAGCATCAAAGTCAAAATGGTTGATTTAAACAAACAATGATGATAATAAATATAATGGACTAAATCTTAGTTAAAATTTAGGATTACCTACTTGGGGAAAATATATTAAAATGTACTGGATAAGAGACACGTGGAGAACATAAAGATAATAAGGCTGAAAGGGAAATGCAAACATATTAGAAGCCACACAAACTAACTGAAGAAAAGTTTGAAATTATAGAATTAATAGCTAAAAAACATTCAAGGCATATTGCATTATTGGCAATAATTATGGCAATTTAGGATAAATATTTCAACATATAAAGCAAATATAATAAGTTTACATTTGTACAAATCTTTGGGCATAATCTAACATATTTGTTTGTTTTCTAATGTAAGCATCACAAACTGGGTGACTTAAACGCAGCAGAAATTTATTCTCTCAAATTTCTAAAAATGAGAAATCCAACATCAAGATTGGTAGAACTGGGCAATTTCTGAAAGACAAACTGTCCCAAGCAGTACAGAATTTCTTTAGGATTTTTACCACCATATGTATATATAGATACATTGCTCTGTCTTATAGTAAGGCTATCTGCATGTACAGGTATATGTACACATGTAAAAATATATATCCTAGCTAGACTCTTGTTTATTTTTCACATTATTTCTTGGAAAACATGAGTTTTACAAATTTCTCTTTTCAAATTCATTATGTTTGTGCTTTGGATTTCATTATTATATTTTTCTATAAAGTTCAGATTTGTTTTATTCTTCATATTTTACCTCTTGAATTAAACATGTGGTCTTCTACTGGTTCAAGAAAACCATGTTATTTATTTATTTATTCTTTCATTCTGGTAGTGGAGCTTGAAGCCAGGGATGCTTAACCACTGAGTCATATCCCCAGCCCTTTTCATTTTTTTTAAATTTAGAGACAGAGTCTGGATAGGTTGCTTAGGGCCTCTGTAAGTTGCTGAGGCTGACTTCAAACCTCCAATGCTCATGCCTCAGTCTCCCCAGTCACAGGATGACAGGCGTTCACCACAGCAACTGGCTCATGCTGTTTATCTTGATGCCATGATTGTTATTTTCTAATAAATATGATTATAACTTTGACTTCATTTGTAACAGTAATTTTCAGTATCATTGTTTTGAGATTTTCCTTGATAAATATTCTATTAAAATATTAGTTTCTTATATTGTTTTAAAACATCTAATGTCTGCTTTTTATATCATGTATTGATTTTTTTCAGCATGAAATACATAACATTTTGTACATATTAACATGCACTTAATATACTACCCTGCATAAAGTATGAATTTCAAATATTTTTAAAGAAATTAAAGTTTTAAAAATATTTTAAGTGCAGTGATGCATACTTGTAATGCCAGCAATTCAGAAGTCTGTGACAAGAGGATCACAAATTTGAGGCTACCTTTAGCAACTTAGGAAGACTCATTCTCAAAATAAAAAGTAGAAATGGCTAGGGATGTGTCTCAGTGCTACAGCACCAATCAGTCAATCCCACTACCTCCCAAAAAGTTTTAAAGATCATTTTAATAAATTTTAAATTAATTATTACCATTGTTGTCATAAAATTTCTCTTAATAATTTTATTTTTGAAACTTTAAAGAACATATGACTGGATCCTAACACTACTGCTTCTCTTTCTCTTTCTCCTTAGTTTTCATCCATTTACAAAGCATACATACTTAGCATGTGCTTTTGTTATTTGTGCAAAAAAAATTGATTTTTATACTTTCCAGGAACTCTACTTAATTAATTTCAAAAGAAATTTTATTAAACATATTTAATAAATGGTATAATATTTTAATGTAAAATATCTTGTTTAACAGAACTCAGTGAAGGAGAGCAGAAAGAAGCAGAGTAATAATAACTGCACCAGGCCAGCCATGTGGCGCCCCCTGCTCCTCTTTCCACACCGCTGTGCCTTGGCTCTGGGAGGCTCACTGTGTATCCTCCCTCCTTCCCTCTCTGGCCCTCTGACTTCAATTTGTTTTCCTCTAACACCAAGTGAAGATAAGAAAAATGAAGAGAGTGAAGTTGAAGTTGCCTTCAGAGTTGCCTCTCGGTGGCTGTGTTACAATTGGGAAGTCCAGTTGACGTCCAGGTTCTTGACATCCTGAAAAAAAATTAATTGAGCAAGATACACAGAAGTAGCAGTACAGATTGATTGTGGGTGAAGATAGTACCCCATAAGTACTATGGAGTGGACTGCACATGAGAGAGAGGTTCAAGGCCCCAATGTGTAGAAATTAGGATCTTATATCCCTTCCTTGTATGAACCAGTTTGAAGACCTTTCCCTATTTTCTCCCCTTGGTTATCTTATGATACCTGATTAGAATATTTTCCAATCCCCACCCACTTATTGATTACTTTAGAAAAACTAATTAGAATGCTATGCACTTTACTTTCAATGGTTATTTTAAGATACGAACCTGTGGTGAGAGTTGATAAGTCCTCAGTAGCAGAAGTTGTCATGGTAATGCAATTAATTTTTTCTATTTTTTTTTGTTTTAATTATTTATAAATGACAGTAGAATGCATTTATGCACTTTAAGATATCATACCTAGATGGGATATAATTTCCCCTTTTTTTGAGTGTACATGTTGCAGAATCATTGGTCATACTTTCACATATATACATACGGTAATAATGTCTGTTTTATTTTACTGTCTTTCTTATTCCCACATCCCTTCCTCTCCCCTCCCATCACTTCCCTCTACCTAATCTAAGGTAACGCTATTCTTCCCTAGTGTAATGCCCTCTACCATACTGTGAATTAGCATCTGCATATTAGAGGAAACATTTGGCCTTTGGTTTTGTGGGATTGCCTTATTTTGCTTAGCATGATATTCTCCAACTCCAACCATTTACTGGCAAATTCCATAATTTTACTCTTCTTTAAAGCTGAGTAACATTCCACTGGGTATATATACCACATTTTCCTTATTCATTCGTCTATTGAGGAACACTTAGGTGGATTCTGTTGTCTAGCCATTGTGAATTGAGCTGCTATAAACATTGATGTGGCTGTGTCCCTATAGTATGCTGATTTTAAGACCTTTAGGTATATACCAAGGAGTGGGATAGCTGAGTCAAATGGTGGTTCCATTCTCAATTTTCTGAGGAATCTCCATACTGCTTTCCATAGTGATTGCACCAATTTGCAGTCCCACCAGCAACGTATGAGTGTACCTTTTTCACCACCAAAACCTTGCCAACATTTATTGTTGCCTGTATTCTTGATGATTGCCTTTCTTACAGGAGGGAGATGAAATCTTAAGAGTAGGTTTTATGGGCATTTCACTAATTGCTAGAGATGTTGAATATTTTTTCATATATTTGTTGATCAATTTTATTTCTTCTGTGAAGTGTCTGTTAAGTGTTCTGTTAAGTGTCTGTTAACCCATTTATTTATTGGGTTATTTGTTTTTTTGGTGTTAAGCTTTTTGAGTTCTTTATATATCCTAGAAATGAATGCTTTATTGGAGGTGGATGTGGTAAAGATTGTCTCTCAATGTGAAGGCTCTCTCTTCCTTTATTGTTTCCTTAGCTGAGGAAAAAAGCTTTTTAATTTGAATCCATCCCATTTATCAGTTCCTGGTTTCACTTATTGTGCTTTAGAAGTCTTATTAAGGAAGTCATATCCTAGGCCTATTTTTTTTTGTTCTATTAGGCACAGGGTCTTTATTCTAGTGCCTAAGTCTTTGATATACTTTGAGTTGATTTTTGTGTAGGGTGAGAGATAAAGGTTTAATATCATTTTGCTACATATGGATTTCCAGTTTTGCCAGCACCATTTATTGAATAGACAATGTTTTTCTCCAGTGAATGCTGTTGGCACCCTTGTCTAGTACATCTGCTAAACCCAAGGCCAGCGTCATTATAAATGGAGAAAAAATTGAATGCATTCCCACTAAAAAATGGAACAAGACAAGGATGTCCTCTTTTATCAGTTGTATTAAACATCATCCTTGAAACTCTAGCCAGAGCAATTAGACAAAAGAAAGACATTAAAGGGATTCAAATAGGTAAAGAAGAACTCAAACTATCACTATTTGTTGATGACATGATTCGATATCAAGAAGATCCAAAAAATTCCACCAGAAAACTTCTAGAACTAATACGTGAATTCAGAAAATTAGCAGGATATAAAATCAACACCCACAAATCAAACACATTCCTATATATCAGCAAAGAATTCACTGAAAGGGAAATTAGGAAAACTACACCATTCCCAATAGCCTCCAAAGAATAAAAATAAAATAAAAAATAAATAAAATACCTGGGAATCAATCTAATAAAAGCGGTTAAAGACTTCTATAATAAAAACTGCAGAACACTAAAGAAAGAAATTTAAGAAAATCTCAGAAGATGGAAAAATTTCCCATGCTCCTGTATAAGCAGAATTAATATTGTCAAAATGGCCTTACTACCAAAAAGTGATTATTTTTTTCCTCAATAATTGAATTTAGATTTATTAGGACCCATAACACAATGGAGCTAATGTGAAAATAAAAGACAAAGATCTGGCAAATTGTTTAAAAAGATAAAAATTGTTCAAAAAGCTCTATTTCCATATTGGGAAAATATGTATGCCTGAATAATTATTAAATAATATCATGATTTTACCAATTTAAATACAAAAATTTTAAATGGTTTCCATGGCTTCATTTTGCTTTGTAAGAAATAATGTATTTTCAATTCATTATGAGAGTTTTTAAAGGAGGTGTAGAAACACTGACATTTTTCTAAATGACAACTAACAGCGCAAAATATGCTTCCATTCCATGTTTTCTTCAGTATTCACTCTTTCTTTTCTGCTAGGTGGCTTCTGTGCAGTGTTTTCATGGAGCCATACAATGCTTGAGATGATTGAGAAAAAGTGTTGCTTATGCAAGGAAATAAAAGCTAGACAGAAAACGGAAAGGGCCTTTGCAAAGGGGATAGCATGCCTGTCCTACTCAGCTGGAAAAAGAGCACAAAGGTGCAAAGAAGTGCAGCCCTCAAAAGTGATTAATTTTTAACACAAGACTCACTTTCTTGTCCTGTCCTCCAGTGGCTTCTTTTTAATGTCCTGTCTCTGCCATGTTTATGTCCCTGAACTCTTACCTAACAGCTGCACTCTTATCTGCTGAAATTGGGGGAGAGGGGATGGGAGGTGGATAAAAGAGAGACACACAAAGAGAAAAACCTCGGGCCCAGTGGATCAATACATCCTGATAGGAATATAGTGACCAAGAGCCAGGAGACTGCATTTATTATACAGGTTTCAACATCAAAAGGATTTTTTGTAATAAAGTTGTTTCAAAGTGACAGGACCAAGGTTGTAGTAATGGGCAGCCAACAATAATTGTCAATTTTGCACTCATTCTTCCCCACTCTCCCCTGCTCCTCAGTAGCTGGTACCTGAACTTAAGGTCAGATTTGATAGTCTATGGCAGGCATGGAACCTCCTTTAGACAGGGCATCACCATAGCAACTGGGCAGTCTCAACTGTGCCTTTGTACCAGGAGTTCTCAGCTCAGGATGCTCCTCAGACAGCACAATTCAAGGACCCTAATTCAAATCACCGCTCAAGACACCTATCCTCTTCTCCCCTTCATGATGAAGAGTATAAAGTTTGAACTTCTGTTCCCCTTCCTACAGTACTGTGCTCTCCATTGAGGTTTTCCTCACACCTTGCAGTTTTTGCGATCTCTTTAAAAAATCAACTTCAAATCTGAGTTGACTGTCCCACCTATTTCTGGCTAGGACACTGACTGGAATATGTGGAAATCTTCTTTAAAGTAGCTTAGACTTCTGGAAACTGTTTAACACTTCATGTCAAATAATGTCAATTCCTAGTAATCAGTTAGCTGCATGTGTACTGAGAAAAAGCAGCATGAAGACTCATCCCATCTGTGCTCTCCTTAGTAGAAAAGTATAATGTTGCTTCCATTCTTATATAAATTCCATATTTGGGAATTAGCACTATCTCAAAAACATGTTTCCCAAGGACTTTTAATGCTTTTTAATGGTGTTGCAGTGTTATATGAAGAAAAGAAGAAATTAAGACTTTTTATATCAAAGATCAACATTTGATAAGTCTTGGGAAAGAGATTTAACATTTAATGCCCCAAATTCATGAAGCAATAAGAAAGAATAAAATGAGGAAATAATGGGTCAAGAGAAAAGAAGTAACGGGAGACAAAGCAGAGTTCTAAGTGCTGAAAGAAAGAAAGAATTTTTTTTTTAAATTCAAGATGGTCAAAGTCCGTAGGAAAAACTACAGAGGTAGAATAGTTGCTTTTAACAAAAAGTGAGCAGCTTAAAGCATGAAATGTGGGGAAAAATATATTTTATGTGCCACATCATTAGTATTCAGAAGTATAATGAATTGAGCACCAAAGTGGCACAACTAATCATGACTTGGACTAATTCTGAATTGGAAAATGGCTTTTTATCAGATAATTTAGAAACAAATAACTTTCCATGTACTGATAAGTAAAAGATACTCTAAGGACTCCTTGCTGTGATTTTTAAAACAAAGGAAAGTTCCTTTTGGAACTTGTATTCATAGAATTTATGCTTCACAAACACTTTCAAGAATTTACATTTGAAGGGAAATTTAACAAACTGGAACAAAATGACAAGTGTTTTGGTTTCCATTACTTTTTATTTTTTTTTTCTTTTTGTATAAGGAAGAAGGCAATTTTATTATTACATGTAGCTTTAAATCTAGTATCAATGAAATAATTTAATGAATGCTCCAAAAATTGGAAAGCTGCAACATTTTTGAAATATACAAAAATATATAGAGAAGTTTTAATGAACATAATAATAGACCCTTAAAATACTTTTTCTGAAGTAGTTGTAAGGATTTACATTTGATAATGTCCCTAGCTTTTGAATAAAACCGCCTGAAATATGAGCAGCTATGAGCCTGTCATCCCCATGTTGGGCCATAACGAACCACAAGTGCTTGTTTTTCAAGAACACATCCATTTCATTAAGTGTGCTGGAATGATTCCTGAGAATAAACTCTATACATTCAATTTTTACAATAATTGTTCTCAAAATATTATGGAAAATACACCCTCATCTCATTAAATTTAAAAGTTTATCTCTTAACAAAGGCTAGTGACTTAAGGTAATGAAACTTGTTAAGGTAAACAAGACTAAACATATGACAATTTAGTCTCTAGTTAAGGTCCAAAGAGCATATTTTTTTGCCTGAAAACTTAAACACACACATGTAAAAATGCAGTGTAGTGTGTTTACACTTAAAAATTTATTCATGTACACTTGCACAGAATAAACTGAAGGAGGAAGTGATTGATAGCTGATGTAGATACAGAAGAGACAAGATAAAAAAAATTCACGGGAAACATTAATGGCATTTTGTCTATATTATACTTTCAAATGTGGATATGGAGCAATTATATTTTGGTTAGTTAATTATTATTATTACTGTATATTATAAGTTATAGTTTTAATCTCAACTACAAAGTATATATTCCATGCTGACAAGAATACTGTGTCCTATAATGATTTACCCTCCTTCTGTATGGCACTTTTTCCATTAGTCTGTTCCACAAATGTCTTCCTGAGGTTTTTACTTTTCCTTTAATTGACAAAATTCCTTTACCCTCTTTTCTTCTAGATTCCTTGTTCTGTCTTGTCTTCCTGTTCCTGGTCTTGCTATGTTCATGAAGTTATCCACCCTTCAGGGGCTTCCAGGGGAAGGATACATAAAAGCAGGTCTGTGAAATACTGCACACACAGTGTTTTTATGTTTCCTGGAAATCTGACAGATTATTTGGCTGGTGTAGAATTCTAAATTCCCTCAGAATCTTAAGGACATTAAAAAAAAAATCTTATTTTCTACATTTCTTGTAAAAGGTTAATAGAATTTCAATTTTGATTCCTTCATATTTTAGTTATTTCTTCTCTTTAGAGAAGCTTTTGGGAACTCCTCTTTATTCGTGTGTTCTAATGTTTCATGCTTATGCACTTTAATGTAGAAATTTTAAATTCATTTTACTGCATTCTAAATAGATTTGTTTAATTCTGAGAACTGGTCTTCTGTTATTTTTAATAACCTACTTTCTTTAAATTTCTCTTTTCTGTCTTTTTATAAACTCCAAAATTAGATACTTTCTTTCAGTTTTATCTTTTCTGTCTTTCTAGAAACTCTGAAATTAGATATTAGATCTCTAGAATTGAACATTGATTTTTTCTTCTATTTTCTAAGAAAACTTTTTTTTAAGAATTTTTTTTTTCAGAGAGAGAGAGAGAGAGAGAGAGAGAGAGAGAGAAAATTTTTAATATTTATTTTTTAGCTTTCGTCGAACACAACATCTTTGTTTGTATGTGGTGCTGAGGATCGAACCCGGGCCACACGCATGCCAGGCAAGCGCGCTACCGCTTGAGCCACATCCCTAGCCCTCTAAGAAAACTTTGATCTTTTTATTTCTATCACTTCCTATAGCTATCCTGTTTTTGAAATTTTGTAGCAATATTTCTATTTTAATATCC
This sequence comes from Marmota flaviventris, assembly GCF_047511675.1. NCBI lineage: Eukaryota > Metazoa > Chordata > Mammalia > Rodentia > Sciuridae > Marmota > Marmota flaviventris. Next base: position 45,555,200 of record NC_092504.1, on the reverse strand, counting down.
TATTGGTACATATTTTACAATTGACTGTGGCAACACATATGTTTGTAGATGTGCATGTATGTTTGATATAATCTTTTCAGATATAAATGATGTATAGGATACAAGCTCCAATTAAATATGTGTGTGTATGTGTATATAATACACATATTTAATTTTTAATTTAAATAAATAGCAAAAAGATTATCAAAAAATTTTTCATTGATTTTTCAGAATGCATTTATCTGTATCCAACCTATTATGATTGTAATTCACAAAAACTCATAAAATGTTGTGCTAATAAGAGTTGGTTGATATGCTCATTTGCTTTAAAACATAATACAAAAGTAAAACAATAAAAATGTGGGGAAATCATTCATCAGTGAAATGAGCTACCTCATTATTAACTTGGATGGTTCCTTTCAAATACTGAAAGAATAGTTCCTCAATATTTCACGCTATTCCAAATGTAAAATATCAACAAATTTTAAGTGTAATTTACACTTTAAAAAATTTGTCTTTTTTACAAAGCAATGAATTATGGCAAGAATTATTGCGTTTGAGGATGTATTACAGAGCACTATAGATAGGATTTCTTATCTAATTAATATGTGTAAGTAACACTAAGGGTATAGAATAAAAATGTTCTAAAATAATTAGAAAGTGATGTATTTTGAATGTTTTCATCTTTTTTTAAACTTTATTTTATTTACTTATTTTTATGTGGTACTGAGGCTTGAACCCAGCACCTTGCACAAGGTAGGCAAGTGCTCTACCGCTGAGTCACAACTGCAGCCCCCGCCGTTTTCATCTTTTAAAATACAATTTATTTAAAAATAAATTTATAATTTAATGTTTCATCAGAACTCTCATGAGATACTGTAGTGCTGGTTTTGGCACAATACTGTTGCTAATGTTACTTTTATATTTTTTAACACCATGTGAATTTCAAAAACTCATAGGTGCCTTCTAAATGTTTCTCTATTATGATATTATTACTTGCTTAATTATTAATTTTATATATTATGTACACTATAATTACTTTACCATGATTTTTGGGGGGTTCCTGAATGTAGTGGATTTTGTTATTGCTTCATTTTGTTCTTGTCTTTCACAGCAGAGATTTTTGCCATGTATTTGGAGATTCTTGTGGCTTCATCTATATGGAAATTCAACTTAATGCAAAGAGATCAAGATCCTGTGTGCATGCATAGTGCTTCTAAGGAAGAGATCTTTCTAAAATGATGAGTTGACACACTTCCCTTCTTAAGATCTTTGATTGCCAGAATCCAAAGTTTTTATCTAGACTTAAGTTTCAACATGATTCAGTGTGCTGTCATAATTATACTTCTCTGTTTTCACTTGTTACATTTTACTCTATTGTTATTTAATGTCTCTTCTTGTTTGTTTCCATTTTTATTATTTTGTGTATTTGTTCTTTTTGTGAGTTTTGTACATTTGTGTATTTGTTTTTAGTGGTAGCTATCATCTTTTGACCTCTAGTATAGGATTGATTTAAGCATTTCTTATATAATTAAACTAGTGGTCATGAATTTCCTCATTTTTTTTTTTTTTTTTTTTTTTTTGTTGTTGTTGTCTTGGAAAGAGTCTTTCCTTCATAGAACTCTGTATCTTGCTTCTGAATATAGAGTTCTGAGATGCAAATTTTTTGTTAATATTTTTTATTTATATTTTAGGACTTTGAATATATGGTCCCAGTCTCTTCTGCCCTGTAAGGTTTCTGCTGAGAAGTCTGCTGCTAGGCTAATAGAAATATTTTTACATGTGACTTGAGACAATTCTATTACTGTTTAGAAATCTTATTCTTTTTACAGTTTAATAATACTTGAGAGAAGAAAATTTTGGTCATATCTATTAATGGTATTTTGAAATTCATGGCATTAGTATTTTCATTTTTCTAAAAATTTGGAAAATGTTCAGCAATTATTTCTTTGGGTAGGTTTTCTATGCTTTTTTCCTTCTGTATGAGGATCACATATAACAGAAATATTTGTTTGCTTAATGCTCTTCCATACATTTCAAATACTTTCTTTGTTCTCTCAATTTTTCTTTTCTCTTTTGCTTTTTTTTTTTTTCCTCTTTCTCTTTTGTTGGTGGGAGTGGGTTCTGACTTGGTTATTTAAAAGATTGGTCTTTAAGTTCAGAAATTCTTTTTTCTACTTTGTGTGGTGTTTAGCCTCTAATCTTCATCTTTTGTGTAATTTATTGATTTCTTATCTCTGAAATTTCTGTTTGTTCTTAATAATTTCTCTTTCTTAATATCTCAAATATATCTGGAATTATATTCTTCTTTTTTGTTGAATTGTTTGTATTCTGTTGTATCTCATTGAATTTCCTTTAAATCATTATTTTTAATTTGCTTTCAGGTACTTCATCAATTTCTTCTTTTGGGAGCTGGTGACTAGAGTTATTATTTTTGGAGAGGTCATGTTACCTTGTTTCTTCATGCTTCTTATGTGTCTATATTGATATTTAGGCATTTGGCAAAATTAATTGCCTGTGCCAATTTTTGTAAGGGCGCTTTCAATGTAAAATACTTTCTCTTGTCATGTGTCCTAGGGTATTGGGTAAGTGGGCTATGTTGAATTCAATTCCAGACGGGCCCTTTATTGTTGTTCCTTTCTATCTTCAGGTACAAGTACTGTCAGTCACATTTGCATGTGTTTCAGTGGCTTAGACTACAGAGGGTCTGGAATGCTCTATCAGAGGGAATGTACAGCAGGCTCACTGAAAGCTGTGGCTGAGAGGGTCTTGGCTATAATTGTAAGGTGTTTTTCAGTTTTTATGGTTCATAATTGAGCCAATCCCATGCAAACAAGGGGCAACTTCTGTGCCAGAGGTGTGGTATGGTCAACTTCCATAGGCTTCATGTGGTGGGAGTCTCTCCAGTGGAAATAGGCGTTTATGTGTTATAGTGTGCTTGGTACTGAGGAAGTGTACCTGTCAGGGATGTGGGTCCATATTTATGCCAGGCTTCACCAATAGGCCAAGATATACACTCTGTACATATTGAATGATATTTATTACTATGTAAAGATTAATAGGCATTTTATTGCAACCGAGGAAAATTCACTGTGAAAGAATTGCCTTCCAAAGCTAAGAATATCTAGTACAAATTTAAGTTAAAATAACAGTGTTTCATAATAGATAATGCACAGTTCTTGGAATTGACTTCTGAATTTCTGTTTCATATTTTAATAGTTAAATATTTTACAAGTATGGGTTATGTTAAAACTATGGCCCAAATCCAGTCCACTGTCTATAAATAATTTTTTTTTGGAAAACACTCATCTCATTTATTTTTGTATTCTCCATGATTGCTTCTGCCCTAGAACAGCAGCAATATGTAGTTACAACACAATCCATATGACCTAAATGAATATGTGACTTCTTTCAGAAAATGCTTTGGAGCTCTAGTTTAAGATTTTCATCTAGATATCTGTGATGTGTGTCCCTCAGTTTCTTTGGCTTTAATAAAGGTGCTGGCCTATGCAAACTTTAACACTTTAACATCTTGGTTATATGTCTATATATAATATAATATATATTTTTATAATATAATATTTAATATTATATTAATATTATATACATATATATATATATATATATATATATATATATATATATATATATATATATATATATTTAATCTTATATGCACTAATTTTGCTGTGTTGGATTTATAGATCCAGATTTCATTAACACTCATGTCAATATTACAAATGTTTTCTTCTGCTTTTCTCTTTTTATTATGAACACATTAAATAAATATGCTATCCTCAGTAGGGCAAACATTAACTGTAAAGGGAAGGAAAAATCAATATTTGTGTCTCTATTTTTCATTCTGTACGGAAAGGTGAAGAAGGATGTTAGGTGATGACAATCAGTCAAAATTTGGGACATAAGAGAAGATTTACAGATTGTTGTTTTTTTCTCACTTATTTTAAAAATCTTTTGAAAAACATACTAAAATCACGATGGTACTCAATATCACCATCCATTCTAAAACAATGCTCAAAAATAAAAGTACTTAATGGTCTGAATTCTTGTGTGATTTGCTCTCATAGTTGTGAGGGCCTGCCAAATCATGAGATAATAGTTACTTCCCAAGAAGGAGTCAAAAGTCAAAACAAAATTTTTTATGCATACTTCAAAAATATAAAATTCCACTTTTTGTACTTAAAAAGAAACAAGATCTTTCAAAAGCAAATTGATGGAGTGTACCACCTTGATATGATTTAAAATGAAATTTTAACTGCATTATATGAGGGAATGATGGACAGGAATGTACTCTGATATAATAATCTTCAGGAGTTAAAAACCATGCCCTCGAATATTAAAGTTTACACCAGAAAGTCAGGGACTTATAAACACGAATGCTCTTCAGGCCTTCTTGTTTCACACTGTTTGTTTTTGCTCTTCTCAAACTGACTATTTTATCTAGTCTCTTATTTATTCCTGGCTGAACAATGTTTTCTCTGACAAGCGCTGGATGCCTTTAAGAGATTAGAATGATTTAGTGTAGTAGAGACTGGTGCTTTGCTGCCCTGAAGAAAGGAAGATGCAGATGTGAACGACCTTAAAGGTCTTTGTCCAAATCAGCTTCTTTCCCCCTCCTTTTCTTCCTGCAGCAGGAAAATCAGTCATGTCTACACAAATCCCAATTCCATTAACCTTTCAGCTACTGCTGAGGCATGGTTGTACTAAGGTCCCTAACATTATATATGTCAAAAATTGGCTGGCATGTCCTTTATAAGCCTCTCTTGTAATATCTTGACTATTTCAAATAGTTCATAGATCAGTTACCCGAGAATATTAAAGTGCAGTACAATTTTGATTTCTGGAATTAATGCCTGAACTTGAGGTTCACTGGAGGGTTGAGGAGGAGCAAAGACGCGCTTCGGCATACACAACACTTTGACATGCACGTACAAATACACACACACTTCATTTTTATGTCCCCTGAATTACGTTTTTGTAAAATTTCCTGTATTTAAAGTTCACAGAAAGATAACAAAAGGGAAGGAGAATAATACTACACTAAAATATATAAATGTATTCTTTCATTCACTCTTGAAAATATAGAAATGTGATTGAGTTCGTGAGTTGGTATGGTATAGCAAACAAAACAGAGATTCTACAATCAGAAGACATAGTCCCCACTCCACCTTCGCTCTTTATGAAACTTGTGATTTGGGGAAAGTTACCGCTCTTTTGTGCATCCATTTCCACAACCAAGTAGGTACAGTCCTGATAAACATAGTTATTGCGATGGTTGAATCAGTCAACATTTGTTTATACAATAGTAAGTATAGTATTTATCTTTACATTAGGCAACAAAAACAATAAATTAGGAGGAAGGAAGATGGCGGCGAGGGGAGTGCATTGCCCCCGTGTGCTGCTTCACTGTGTGGGAGTATGACAAGTCAGGACGGCTAAAGGATATCTTGTTAGGAATTTCCAGCAATAGTGGGGTGCTCCGGAACCTGGAGGAAGGATTTCCATCACACGAGGATCAGCTACAGGGACTCAAACGCGAGAGGTTTGTCGCACGGAGGGTAACACTGCTTATTCAGCAAATCGCCCCGCGGCTAGAATCTGCAGCGTGCGCTGGGATAGAGACGCAGGGTTACAGCGCTGTAGTTTCTGCCAGCCGCGCAAGCACCGTACTCAGGGCTGAATTCTGGGTTCGAGACGGGGGAAGGAAGCGGTCCATCTCGGTTCTCCACACTGGTCAGACCACAGAGGAGGCCAGCAGCCACCATGTTGGTAAACTGACGTCACCACCCCTGTTTTCGACTGACCGCAGCTCATTCAGCCATAGAACAGGTAATTTCAGGCTGCAATTCGCCTGCGGCTTGCAGGCAGATTGCTAGGGCTCAGCGCCTGGGTGCTTCTTAGAACCTGATCTTATCGGAGTGAATTCCGAGCGCGGGGTGGCCTAGTTCCGGCTCCCGGAACCGCCCTGGCCCAGGGCGGCTGAGCCTGCGGAGGCTGCTTCTTGGACCCTGCTCCTACCAGAGCATACAACAAGCACTAAGCAGCCGAATTACGGCTCCCGGAACTGAGCCCGCGGGGACTGCTTCTTGGAGCTTACATTTATAGGAGCTTACACCGAGCACGGAGCGGCCGAGTTCAGGCTCCCGGAACTTCCCTGGCCCGGGGCTAGGAGCCCGCGGAAACTGCTTCTCGGTCCGGGTCCTGCTGAGGGCCGGTCAGGACTCACCCGGTGCTTTGGTTGCCCGGCAAGGGGAACGAAATGCTGCCATTCGCATAGGATACCAGCATGGCAGAGATCTGATGTCTGCAGAAAGCGGCGGAGGAGGGAACTTCATCAATACCAGTGGTGACATAAGCAGTTGGTCTCCTGGTAGGGGGGGTGAGGCACAGTCACCCGAGTTTCCTCAATTTGTCGTCGAGCCAGAGGGAAGGAGCCGGGCCGCCGCCAGCGCCCGGAGCAGGCCCAGCAGCTCGCCAGCGTGGTGACCGCGTGACCTCAATTGGAGAGGGGGCGGAGCGGAGCCACCACCCGCAACCGCAAGGTGGGCAGACCCGCGACCCAGTGGTACATGGGCGTGGTAGGAGAGGCAGGGCAGAGCCGCGGTTCGCGCTGTGACGAATGAGCGTGCAAGGTAAACAGACCTGTGACAGCCTGGCGGGTCAGGCCCAGTGGCCTGCCAGTGTGGTACACACGTCACCCCAACTGGAGTAGGGGCAGAGCAGATCCTTCTCCCACGCCCGGATCAGGCCCTACCGGTGTGGTGGTCACGTGACCCCAATTGGAGTGGGGGCGGAGCGGAACCGCCACCCGTGCCAGCAGGGTGAGCAGACCAGTGATCAACCTGCAGATCAGGCCCAGGGGTCCGCAGGCGTGGTAGGAGGGGCAGGGCAGATCCGACGCCTGCGCCTCCAAGGTAGGCAGACCTACAACAGACCGGCGGATCAGGCCCAGGAGCCTGCCAGCGTGGTACAAACACCACCCTAATTGGAGTAGTGGCAGAGCAGAGTCGCCGCCCGTGCCAGGAACAGGCCCAGCGTCCTGCAGGCGGGGTAGTCACGACACCCCAATTGGAGTAGGGGCAGAGCAGAGCCTCCACCCGTGCCCGAAAGGTGGGCAGATCTGCGACCGACCAGCGGGACAGGCCCAGTGGCCTGCCGGTACGACAGACACGTCACCCCATTTGCAGTAGGGGCAGAGTAGAGCCACCGCCCGCGCCTGCAGGGTAGGCAAACCTGCAACCGACTGGCGGATCAGGCCCGGTGGCCTGCCGGCGTGGTACACTCGTCACCCCAATTGGAGTAGGGGCAGAACAGAGCCGCCGCCAGCTCCCAGAACAGGCCCAGTGACCTGCCGGCGTGGTAGCCACGACACCCCAATTGGAATAAGGAGAGAGCAGAGCCGCCGCCCGCACCTGCAGGAAAGATACGCAAGCAGTATGAAAAGACAAGGAAGGAAAGGACCACAAGCAATGCAGGTCAACGCAACTTTAGAAGAGGTAACAGCTGCAGCAGATGGAATGTCAGATAAAGAATTCAGGATATACATGCTTCAGATGATCTGGAGTATCAAGGAAGACATTAGACAGCAAAATCAGACAATGAAAGATCACTTCGACAATGAATTACGCAAACAAATCCAGGAAGCAAAGGATCAACTATACAGGGAGATAGAGGTTATAAAAAACAAACAAACAGAAATCCTAGAAATGCAGGAAGCAATAAACCAACTTAAAAACTCAATGGAGAATACTACCAGCAGAGTAGAACACTTAGAAGATAGAACATCAGACAATGAAGACAAAGTATTTCAACTGGAAAAGAACATAGACAGCTCAGCAAGACTGTTAAGAAACCATGAGCAGAACATCCAAGAAATATGGGATAACATTAAGAGACCAAATTTAAGAGTCATTGGGATACAGGAAGGTACAGAGCTCCAAACCAAAGGAATGAGAAGTCTATTCAATGAAATAATACAAGAAAACTTCCCAGACTTGAAGAATGAGACAGAATCCCAAATCCTAGAAGCCTACAGGACGCCGAATGTGCAAAATCATAAGAGATCCACACCTAGACACATTATAATGAAGATGCCCAACATACAGAATAAGGAGAGAATTTTAAAAGCTACAAGAGAAAGGAAGCAGATTACATTTAGGGGTAAGCCAATCAGGATAACAGCTGATCTTTCAACACAGACTCTGAAAGCTAGAAGATCCTGGAATAACATATTTCAAACACTGAAAGAAAATGGGTTCCAACCAAGAATTGTGTATTCAGCGAAATTAAGCTTCATGATGGAGGATGAAATTAAAACCTTCCACGATAAACAAAAGTTTAAAGAATTCACAGCTAGAAAACCATCTCTTCAAAACATCCTCGCCAAAGCATTACAGGAAGAGGAAATGGAAAATAACAATGAAAACCAACAGTGGGAGGTAGGACAGTAAAGGGGGGGGGAATAATCAAAGAGGAAAACAAACCATGTTTAGTAACAGAAATAAACAAATATGGCTGGAAGAACAACCCATATCTCAATAATAACCCTAAATGTTAATGGCTTAAACTCACCAATTAAGAGACACAGGCTAGTAGAATGGATCACAAAACAAGACCCAACAATATGCTGCCTACAGGAGACGCATTTGATAGGAAAAGATATACATAGGCTGAAGGTGAAAGGTTGGGAAAAATCATATCACTCATATGGACTTCGGAAACAAGCAGGAGTGTCCATACTCATATCAAATAAAATAGATTTCAAGCCAAAGTTAATCAAAAGAGATAAAGAGGGACACTACATACTGCTTAAGGGAACCATACACCAACAAGACATAACAATCATAAATATTTATGCCCCAAACAATGGTGCAGCTATGTTCGTCAAACAAACTCTTCTCAAGTTCAAGAGTCTAATAGACCACCATACCATAATCATGGGAGACTTCAACACACCTCTCTCGCCACTGGACAGATCTTCCAAACAAAAGTTGAATAAGGAAACTATAGAACTCAATAACACTATTAATAACCTAGACCTAATTGACATATATAGAATATACCACCCAACATCAAGCAGTTACACTTTTTTCTCAGCATCACATGGATCCTTCTCAAAAATAGATCATATATTATGTCTCAGGGCAACTCGTAGACAATATAAAGGAGTAGAGATAATACCATGCATCTTATCTGATCATAATGGAATGAAACTGAAAATCAACGATAAAAGAAGGAAGGAAAAAGCATACATCACTTGGAGAATGAACAATAGGTTACTGAATGATCAATGGGTTATAGAAGACATCAAGAAGGAAATTAAAAAATTCTTAGAGAAAAATGAAAACACAGACACAACATATCGGAATCTATGGGACACATTGAAAGCAGTTCTAAGAGGAAAATTCATTGCTTGGAGTTCATTCCTTAAAAAAAGAAAAAACCAACAAATAAATGATCTCATACTTCATCTCAAAATCCTTGAAAAAGAAGAGCAAAACAACAGCAAAAGAAGTAGAAGGCAAGAAATAATTAAAATCAGAGCTGAAATTAATGAAATCGAAACAAAAGAAACAATTGAAAAAATTGACAAAACTAAAAGTTGGTTCTTTGAAAAAATAAACAAAATCGACAGACCCTTAGCGATGCTAGCGAAGAGAAGAAGAGAGAGAACTCAAATTACTAGCATACGGGATGAAAAAGGCAATATCACAACAGACACTTCAGAAATACAGAAGATAATCAAAAACTATTTTGAATCCTTATACTCCAACAAATTAGAAGATAGTGAAGGCATAGATAAATTTCTTAAGTCATATGATCTGCCCAGATTGAGTCAGGAGGATATAGAAAACCTAAACAGACCAATATCAATTGAGGAAATAGAAGAAACCATAAAAAGACTACCAACTAAGAAAAGCCCAGGTCCAGATGGGTATACAGCAGAATTTTACAAAACCTTTAAAGAAGAACTAATACCAATACTTTTCAAGCTACTTCAGGAAATAGAAAAGGAGGGAGAACTTCCAAATTCATTCTATGAGGCCAACATCACCCTGATACCTAAACCAGACAAAGACACTTCAAAGAAAGAAAACTACAGACCAATATCTCTAATGAACCTAGATGCAAAAATCCTCAATAAAATTCTGGCGAATCGGATACAAAAACATATTAAAAAAAATTGTACACCATGATCAAGTAGGATTCATCCCTGGGATGCAAGGTTGGTTCAATATACGGAAATCAATAAATGTTATTCACCACATCAATAGACTTAAAAATAAGAACCATATGATCATCTCGATAGATGCTGAAAAAGCATTTGACAAAGTACAGCATCCCTTTATGTTCAAAACTCTAGAAAAACTAGGGATAACAGGAACATACCTCAATATTGTAAAAGCAATCTATGCTAAGCCTCAGGCTAGCATCATTCTGAATGGAGAAAAACTGAAGGCATTCCCTCTAAAATCTGGAACTAGACAGGGATGCCCTCTCTCTCCACTTCTGTTCAACATAGTTCTCGAAACACTGGCCAGAGCAATTAGACAGACGAAAGAAATTAAAGGCATCAAAATAGGAAAAGAAGAACTTAAATTATCACTATTTGCAGATGATATGATTCTATACCTAGCAGACCCAAAAGGCTCTACAAAGAAACTATTAGAGCTAATAAATGAATTCAGCAAAGTGGCAGGCTATAAAATCAACACGCATAAATCAAAGGCATTCCTGTATATCAGCGACAAATCCTCTGAAATGGAAATGAGGACAACCACTCCATTCAAAATATCTTCAAAAAAAATAAAATACTTGGGAATCAACCTAACAAAAGAGGTGAAAGACTTATACAATGAAAACTACAGAACCCTAAAGAGAGAAATAGAAGAAGATCTTAGAAGATGGAAAAATATACCCTGTTCATGGATAGGCAGAACTAACATCATCAAAATGGCGATATTACCAAAAGTTCTCTATAGGTTTAATGCAATGCCAATCAAAATCCCAACGGCATTTCTTGTAGAAATAGAGAAAGCAATCATGAAATTCATATGGAAAAATAAAAGACCCAGAATAGCAAAAAACAATGCTAAGCAGGAAGTGTGAATCAGGCGGTATAGCGATACCAGACTTCAAACTATACTACAGAGCAATAGTAACAAAAACAGCATGGTACTGGTACCAAAACAGGCGGGTGGACCAATGGTACAGAATAGAGGACACAGAAACCAATCCACAAAACTACAACTATCTTATATTTGATAAAGGGGCTAAAAGCATGCAATGGAGGAAGGATAGCATCTTCAACAAATGGTGCTGGGAAAACTGGAAATCCATATGCAACAAAATGAAACTGAATCCCTTTCTCTCGCCATGCACAAAAGTGAATTCAAAATGGATCAAGGAGCTTGATATCAAATCAGAGACGCGCCGTCTGATAGAAGAAAAAGTTGGCTACGATCTACAGTCGGTGGGGTCGGGCTCCAAATTCCTCAATAGGACACCCATAGCACAAAAGTTAATAACTAGAATCAACAAATGGGACTTACTCAAACTAAAAAGTTTTTTCTCAGCAAAAGAAACAATAAGAGAGGTAAATAGGGAGCCTACACCCTGGGAACAAATCTTTACTCCTCACACTTCAGATAGAGCCCTAATATCCAGAGTATACAAAGAACTCAAAAAATTAGACAATAAGAAAACAAACAACCCAATCAACAAATGGGCCAAGGACCTGAACAGACACTTCTCAGAAGAGGACATACAGTCAGTCAACAAGTACATGAAAAAATGCTCAACATCTCTAGCTGTCAGAGAAATGCAAATCAAAACCACCCTAAGATACCATCTCACTCCAGTAAGATTGGCAGCCATTAGGAAGTCAAACAACAACAAGTGCTGGCGAGGATGTGGGGAAAAGGGTACACTTGTACATTGCTGGTGGGACTGCAGATTGGTGCAGCCAATTTGGAAAGCAGTATGGAGATTTCTTGGAAAGCTGGGAATGGAGCCACCATTTGACCCAGCTATTCCCCTTCTTGGTCTATTCCCTAAAGACCTAAAAAGAGCATGCTACAGGGACACTGCTCCATCGATGTTCATAGCAGCTCAATTCACAATAGCAAGACTGTGGAACCGACCTAGATGCCCTTCAATAGACGAATGGATAAAAAAAATGTGGCATTTATACACAATGGAGTATTACTCTGCATTAAAAAATGACAAAATCATAGAATTTACAGGGAAATGGATGGCATTAGAGCAGATTATGCTAAGTGAAGCTAGCCAATCCCTAAAAAACAAATGCCAAATGTCTTCTTTGATATAAGGAGAGTAACTAAGAACAGTGTAGAGACGAAGAACAGGAGAAGAAGATTAACATTTAACAGGGATGAGAGGTGGGAGGGAAAGGGAGAGAGAAGGGAAATTGCATGGTAATGGAAGGAGACCCTCAGGGTTATAAGTGGAGGAGGTAGAGAGAGAGGAGGGGAGGGGAGGGGAGAGGTGGGGAGGGGGGAGGGGGGAGGATGGGAAAGGCAGTGGAGCACAACAGCCACTAGTATGGCAATTTGTAAATCAATGGATGTGTAACTGATGTGATTCTGCAATCTGTGTATGGGGTGAAGGTGGGAGTTCATAACCCACTTGAATCAAAGTGTGGAATATGATATGTCAAGAAATTTGTAATGTTTTGAACAACTTACAATAAAAAGTTAAAAAAAAAAACAATAAATTAACTTTTAAAGAAATGTAATTTTTAAAATACCCATGTAGTCACTATTTCTCATTTTGTTCATTTCTTTATGTAGATCTTGATTTCTTTCCAATATCATTTTCTTTTTATCTGAAGTATTTTCATCAATATTTTTATAGTGTATATTTGCTGGTGACAGGTTGTTATAATTCTTCCAGGTTTTGTATGTCTCAAATAGTCTGTATTATTTTCTAGGTTTCAAAAGCATTTTCCCTGGGGATAGAATTGTAGACTATTGGCATTTTGTTTATTTTTATTTTATTTTCTATGAAGATGATCCTCACTGTCTTCTACTTTACATGATTTGCAAGGAAAATTCTGCTGCTGTCATTCCTACTTTTGTTCTTTGTGCATAATAAGGCTTTTTTTCTGGTTGTTTTTAAATTTTCTCTTTATTACAGATTTTCAGCACTTTGATGCAATGTTGATGGAGTTTTCTTCTTTCTTCATATTATCATTGTTTTGTTATTTGTATGTGTACATTAGCTAAATTTTGGAAGATTTTTGGCCATTATTTCTTTACACATTTATTCTGCCTTTGAACCTCACTGATGAATTCCAAATACAAATATATTGATCCCACACTTTATCTATGCTCTATGCATATTATGTTTGTTTTCCAATTAGTATTTTCACTCTTTACTGTTGGATAGTTTTCACCTTGATTCCTAATGTTTTCTGCTTTAATAAATGGTCTCTTAACTCTATCTAGTGTAGTTTTCATATCAGACATTGTGGTTTTTACCTTAAGGAGTATTTATTTGTAATTTACATGTCTCTGATTTACATACTTAATTTTTCTTCCAGCTTTATGAAACTATGAAATAAATTTTTAATGTCTTTTATGTCCTAACAGATTTGTCATTTGTGTTGGTTTTAACTGATTTATTTTATCCTCATAATAGGTTGTATTTTTTTCTGGGTTCTCTTTCATTGGATAACAATTGTTAAACATCTACCTTTTTGAATGCTAGATATGTTCCTATTCATACAAATTTATTTCCTGAATTAAAAAAAAATAGCTTTCATCTATGCTATATTTTTATTATTTTAGAAATGTTTTGATACTTTTGTAATTTTTTTCTTTGTTAGGCAGGATAACAGCAAAGTTCATTGTATAATATTTCCTTTACTGTTGAGGCAAGACTCTTCTTTCTGATAATTATGAGGGTTCATATCCAAATGGAAAATAATACAAAAATCTGTAAAAGCTTTAGATATTATTTCTTGTAATTCTCTTGGATAATTTTTCCCCAAATATTGCATAGTATCCTCACACTCATGAATTGTTCAGTATTCAGATGATCAATCAAGGTATATTCTCTCAGGATGTCTGAACCTGACTCTCTGAGCACCTCTTTCTTCTCAGAAATGGGAAACTAATTGTCCCTTTAATAGCTTCTCTAGAACCCAGCTTCACCTCCTCCTGTCAGGTAGGCTCTCATCCTGTATGTTGTTTTCTCCTTTTTGCATTACAAACTGAAAACAATAAAATATAAAAGTTATGGGACTTACTTCATTTGGTTCCCATATCTCATGTATCATTATCATTATTTGTTTCAGTATTTTGAAAACATTTTTTACATTTTTTGATTTTCATTTTTTTTTTGAATTTCAAGTCCACAGTTAGTTCTTCTAGTGTGATTGAGTATGAGATTCCTTAATATTACACTTTGAGGTCAACTTATAATGAATTACTAGAAGGGACATAAAAATTACTTTACTTACAAATCTATGTATAATATCTTACATCATACTCCATTTTATTAAAAATGTATGAACACTGATAGAATATTCACTTGAACACAAATCAGTCCACAGGTATGAGGAAACTACCATAGCTTTAGGATATTAAGAAGCAATGTAAGCATAACTCACATAAGAATATGATACCTATGACTAGTGGATAAAGAAATGCTGATATGGATTGAGCAAAACCTGTGGCTTATGCAACAAAAGTTACTAATTACAAAAAATAGTAGCATACAGAGGTAAATTGAAAGATTATTTTTTAATTCTGAAATATATCCCTGTGCTTTCCTATGGCTTTAACTACATAATCATATAGAATTGTAAATATGAAAATGTATTTTATTTACTAGGAAGCCCAACTCCATGTGACTACCATTTCCCCATAAAATGGTTGAAAAGCTCATTGAAATCTTACTCTAAAGTGATTTAAAATCAAGAATATTTATGTAATCAATTTCAATAGCAACAACTGTGTTTTATAAAAGATGAATGTTTTATTTGCACATTATACTCTACAGACATAAAGGCAAGAGAGGGAGCCTAATTACATTTTAATATGTATATCCTATATTCTCAAGATTTTTTAGGATCTATAAATATGAAGAACTTTACTATGAGTGCTATTTATGCTTCAGATTTATTTTTTTCTCCTAAAGAATGATGTATTCTAAGCCTGTTCAAGAAAGATTTTCAGTATTTCCTTTTATCTACCTATATTTTTCTTTTACACTAGACTTAATTGGCAATACCACCAAATAATGACCTAGAACAGAGAGCAAGAACTTTAGCAAAGGGTCTAATATTAACCTAAAATTAACATTTGCCTACTATAACAATCTAACCATTTTATATTTTTATTATTTGTTCCAGGTTCTCATATCAGCTCTAAGTCCTGAGAAAATAAAGCAAAGCCATGTTTGGATCCTCAGAATTGCTGATTCTTTTTTAAATATTTTTAAGTTTTTATAGACCTTTATTTTATTTATTTATTTATATGTGATGCTGAGAATCGAACCAGTTCCTCACAAATGCTAGGTAAGCGCTCTATCACTGAGCCACAACCTCAGCGCCCCCAGAATTGTTGATTTTACAGAATTTATGACTAATTTTTTGCCAGATAACTCCATCAGCCATCCACATATCTCCCACCCATAGTAGCAAAACAGTGTTAATTGATTTTAAACAGTTAAATTTGATTTCAATATTATCTGTTAGTCTGATAAAAAATTCAATACTATGGGGGGAATTTACATGTTCAGTATTGTTTCTTTATTATGCATCAACTTATTCATTTACTTTTTCCATTAATATCCCTTGGTTTTCTATGTGGCCAAGAATATAGTAGGTACTGGTAATACATGAATGTCTTGAAATGATAGTTTTTCACAGACCTTATTTTTCAGTAAAGCAGAAAGATATTGAACTGTTTATTGAATAAAGGGATTATTCAGGATGTCACTGGAATGTGTTCCAAGTTGTTTTGTTTTTAGTACTGGGAATGAAACCCCAGGATGCTTTATGACTGATCCACATCTCAGTCATTTTATTTTATTTTATTTTATTTTTTCATTTGAGACAGGTTCCTACGAAGTTGCTTCAGGTCTTGCTTATTTGCTGAAACAGGCCTCAATCCTGAAATCCTCTTGCCTCAGCCTCCTGAGTCACTGATTCAAGGTTCTTAAACCTTTCTGGTGGAGATAGTGTGGAGCTCATTAAGAAAGTGGTAATTTTTATCCACAAGAGAAAAAATATTTCCCTGGTTATACAGAAAAAATTAATAAGATTATGAGCAGCACTTAATATATAAGCAAGTTGTAAGACAATGCACCTTGGATAATCATCACAAATATTTGGGTGATAAACCTCTCTTGTAACTATTTCTTGTCATATTTTAGGTTCCACATAGCAATGAAGGAATCAATTTTATACTCTAAAATAACTGGAGTTCATTTCTGCATTTAATAAAGATATGCATATATGTGTAAATTGGAAGAATGTTCTTTAATCTTGGAAAATCAAATGGAATAATAAAACTAGGCTAATCATTTATATATTTGTTATTTTTCAAATATATTCACTCTTCTGCAGCCAAGGTCCCTCACAATGGTTCATGACATTCTCATCATTGTCAAGGTTCACTTGCTTTATGACTCCAGTCTTTATTAATTCCCTTCCATCCTGTAATTTATTGAACAGTAATAGTTTTTTTTTTTCCTGAAATGCAAAGCAAAAATTATTTTCCTCACTCCTAAATAATCTTTAGTGTGTCCCCATTTTGTGAAAGATAAAAGATGACACAAATGTTCAGCTCAACACCTGTAATCCCAGTGGCTTGGGAGGCTGAAGCAGGAGGTGCTCAAATTCAAAGCCAGCCTCAGCAAAGATAAGGCACTAAGGAACTCAGTGAGACCCTGTCTATAAATAAAATACAAAATAGGGCTGGGGATGTGGCTCAGTGGTCATGTGCCCCTGAATTAAATCCCTCGTATCCCCCCTCAAAAAAAAAAAAAAAGTTCAGCATATCCAAATCCAGACCATAGATATGCCAACAAGTAAACAGATGAATCATATTTGTTCTTACATTCTTAAATGGTAACTTACCCAAAGTGTGTGTTCAAAATCACATATATTTCATCATTGAATACTTAATACATAAGAATTTTCTCTTGTAGTCATTTTCAATCGAGGGGTACTATTGTTACAAATGATGGAACATTTTGACAAGTACAAAATATGATATGTTGCTTGCACCTTATCATTATAATTGAATAAATAAGTTGCAAGAAATATTCTAACCTCAAATAGTAGGGGATGAATGAGAGTAATAAAGCACTAATTTGCATAATCCCAACTGCCTAACTAGTGATAAAAAACTTAGAAATTTAGGAAAATTATTTCCAGACATAAGTATAAGGCAATGATTTCAGGCATGAAGTATCAAAGTAGACACATTAAAAATAATTAAGTTTAGGTAATTTCTTAATGCTGCACACTTTAGAGAGATATCTCTTTCTAAAGATATCTCTTTTGAGAATTGTGTTTTTAATTGGCTAATGCAATTTCATTTTTTGAGAGTGATAACATATTTACAAGTATCATTTTATATAATAATAACTTGTTCATTCTCACTGTCAGAGTTTCAGGCTAACAAAAACACAGAAAAATTTTATTGCAACTACCAGGTGAGGTGACTCCAAAATGACTCAAGGGACCTAAAAGAACCAGAGACAGTATGAATGCAGAGATGGAAAAAAGAAAAACAGATCATTATCACAATAAAATGAGAAAACTTAAGGAAAAAATATAACTTGTACTGCCTAAAATATCAAATAAAGAAGTATATACTACAGATACCTAGCACCATTCACAAAAATGTTGTCCAGGGAGCCTCCAACATAATTAATTTTAAATTTATTCAGATTCCATATCATCTTATATAAAATAACACTTTTCACACTGTGTATCTTTTACTTTTTTGCATCATGATATGCTTTTAATTTTTAATCATTACCTAAAATTGTGTTGTATGTATTATATAAGTGCAAGGATTTTTTTGTTTATATCCTGTTGTATGTCCATAACTAAGGTAGCACCTAAAATATATTAAATCACTAAATAATAGTCAAATCAATGAATAAATTAATGAAAGCTTCTCAGAGCCTTCCTGTCCTTATTTTTCAGGGACCTCCATTTCTGTTAACAAGAGACAAATTGTTGCGGGAAGGGGAACATGCCCTGTATCATTGTCCATCTCTGAAACTTGGGAGTCACAGCTTCATGTATTTGAGAGCTCCTTTAACCTATAATAAAAGGGGTTCAAATGCTATGAAGAAATATGCTTATCCCTCTGCAAGAAAACTAGCATCACTCTAGAAATTCTACATTGGACTAAATTCCCTCAGAATCTGTACATTTTTAATATAAAAACTTTTGTATCTATAAACATTTCTGCTTTAGAATTAGATACATTCTAAAGAGTCACCTGTCTACCAGATCCAAGTATACAGCCTTTTCCTAGCTTATAGACTCACTCTCTACTCACTAAAATGATGAGTTCAGGAGCAAACATGGATAGCTAAAATTTGTCTATATGTTTAATTTCTCCCTTTTCCTCTCCCTCTCCCTCTCTCCTTCTTATTTGTAACAACTCAGTGGAAATAGATATAATAAATAATTGACAAACAATAAGATAAGTCTAATTTGGTAACATTGGCACTTGTCCTTTCATTATTAAATACAAAGAGCAGAACATGAAAGAGTGAGAAACTCTCTTGTGCTTTGATTACGATACTGCCGTAACTACTCTAATTTAGAAAACATACTACATTTTGAAAATTGTTTTCAAAATCCCATGTGATGATTTCACACTTAAAAATAGACATTTGATGTTTGCCTTTAAGTAGCAAAGCATAAGAAACAAGCTCTCCAGCATGTTCTATTGGTTAAGTTGTCATAGGATAGGACTTCAGAATAACAAAATTTGTCATATATATAATAGTATGCATTTTTATCTTGTCTTGTGATTATATAAATAATTGTTCCATAGCTATTCATAAAGCATTTGGGTAATGACTATCATTCTGATACAAAGTTTTATAATTTGGGAACATATTTCATAATTTCAAAGTTTTATAATTTGGGAATATATTTCATAATTTTAAATATTCTGCATTAGTTGCATTATTTGATAATAGTACTACCTAAGCAAAAAGGAGTATATTCAAATTAACTTGTTTTTGAACATCATTTAGCCTTCATTATTTTATTTGCCTCTGCACACAGAAGTGAGTTCATTTGTTTTCTTCAGGCTTGCAAGAGCAGTTCATGAGCATGCACTTTATTTAAAATAAGGGAATCTCTTCTGTGACAGATTTTTAATGTCAGTTTCAAAATACCTTCTAATTGTTAAATGTATTTAAACTTGTATATGCCTTAATTCCTTATCCAGGAAATAAACACTTTCAATTAATAGATTAATGCAGAATTACTGTGAGCAGTTCAGAGAGTTAAATTCCATTACATTCCCTAAGTGTTAATCAATTAGTCATTTCACTAGCTGTAGGTCACAAGATTGGAGTGCCCCAAGGAATTCATTCCCTACTCTTTTCAAAAAACAAAATATGCTTATTAATTCAATCTGATGAAATGTGTCACATCTATGGCTAATTTTACCTTTCCTTTTCAGTTTCACTCAAAACCTCCGCCCCTGACCTTTGGTCATGCACAAAAGCCCACCTCTACACATCCCCCTGTGACATGCGATTAAGTGTGCTTCTAACGGCTGGCATGAGCTGTATACTAAATATTGTACCTATCAAGCTTTTACATGTTTTCATTTTGAAATTTCCATTTAAATGCAAATTCTGCCATTTAAATAGAGTCCTTGTGTTCTTTATTACACTATAATTACTATTCCCCATCTTCCTGAGACCAACTCCAAGAAAGACCATAGGTCACTTTACTAGCTCTCTAAAAGTGCGATAGGAATCAAAAAGTCATCATTGCTAGCATTTCTGAGTGACACCCATTTGTTAAGGGAGGCCTGAGGGACTGATTCAAACAGTGCCCTAAAGCCTGTCCTGTCCTGTGATTTACAAGAACAAGAACAAACAAAGCCCACAGCTACCATTTCTTCAGGACCATGTGAATTAAATAGTTTAGCCAGGATTTGGCACAAATAAATAGCAATTGAAATGCTGCCCTCATTTTGAGAGGAGACACAGACCAAGTGATACGAGCTAATTCCAATGTCAAGGGACAAACAAGAAGAACAAATATATTTAGATATTGTCTATTCTTATTGAACAAAATGCAATGAACATTGGTTAGGCTGAATGAAAATGCCAGACATAATATTTTCAATAGGATTGTTTATCAATATTGTTAGCACACAAATATAAAGAGTATAAATAAAATGTGGATTTTAAATCCTTACTGCTTATGAATATAATGAAATTAATTCTGGTAGTTTTAGATTGTAAAACTATAGAGTAACAACAATTCATGAGTTGTGGCATTTTCAACATTTAATTGCTAACATTTAATAAAATATTGAAATTATGCGAACATGTAAATTTTGCAATTTTTCTTGAGGGGGTCTAGGCGAGTGGGTTGGGGGAATTGGGATGGAAAATGGTAGTAAATAGCAAACAGGAAACAATATGTTTCTGTAGGAAACCTATTTTCAAAATACTTGTTAAATTTATTTGAATCTGCTTTGAGAGGCTAATTTATACTGAAAAGAATATAGATATTTGAATCAGACAAATATGGGGTTGAAATAAGATCACAATTATCAAAAGGCTCTCCTTGAGCAAGATATTTAATACCTATTGAAGTTGGAGATTGTGAACTGAGATGAGGGGAGGGTAGGAGGTATTGCTTTAGGACATAATATTTAACACAGGACAGATACCTTCCCGACAATGAAAATCCCCAAGCACTTAGTTGTGCACTCATTATAGATATCTGTTACTATTTGAATACAGGAAAATAGGCCTCTAACTAGCTGGCCTTCTTGATGTCTCAGTATCTCTATTAATAATCAATATTTTTAGCTCAGTTTGTTGGGTTGCAGATACTAGGAGCTGGAGTGAGTAACGTAATGCCAGTACTGAAGGAGTGAAACACAACCATTTATATACAGGGTAGGTTCAATTTGAGTCCTGTCATCCTTGACAGTATCCCTTTAAAGTATATTAAATCACCAACTAGAAATTTATTATTTGTTCTACTGTTTGCTCTCACCTTGACTCCTTGTGATCTTGTCTCTAAAATAGAAGTAAAGCAGGCTTCATTTTCTAAGTGGAACTTTAATATGACACTGACGTAATAAAATTAGTAAGTCCAATGTTATTCACAAAGTTCAGGTTTGGTAGTAACTGGTCTATGCTGAACTTTTAAAAACACATCATGTCAAAAGTACTCTTTCTATCAACTGTATTATCTATTCTCAGCAGACATCTGAAATTATTTTCCATATACATATTCTAAATGTTCTTGTGATCGCATTAGCCTTCATAATTTTAACTCAGCAATTTAATAAATTTGGAATACACTTATAGACTATAAATGGATTTTAAAAGTGCAAGTGTGTTCCTCAGCCTATGATAGAGCTATTTAGTATATGGTATAGTTTTATAGAAGTCATTTAAATATTCACCTCTCTTTAACCTAGATAAATGATCAAATAAACTAGGCTCCACATTTTTAACTATCTGGTTATACTTACATAGTTGATAAGGCTGCCACTGCCCAGCCCTTGGGAGAACTTTTAGGTAAGCCACACCATGATATTCAGTATTCTGACTCAATGTGCAGTTTTAAAACAATCATTCTTAATGAATGATAAAAATACCATTATAATATTGTGTATAATTATTGACTCATGTAAGTTTTAATTTTACTTTTAAACTGAAATACTAACTCTCTTTACGATTATGTTCTGGAAGATTTTTCACTTTCACATTCATTTCTAGAAAATAATAGTATGGCCTGAACACATATTTCTATACAGAAAATAGATAAACATTCTTTAAATCTTATGCTATGGATTTATCTTTACCTTCATTCTATTTTTTAGACAACAATATTTGAGCTCCATAAATTGTTTCAGAATGTCGGCAGAACTCAATTGCTTTTGTCAAGATATTAACAGTATCAGTAATTGAATCTTTCTCTCCTTCCAATTCCTGGTTCTGGCTACATTGACATCTCTAGTTTCTGGCAGCTTACCAGATTATTACTTACCTTATTTAAACTTCAAAATGCAGAACAACTATAGAAGGCTCAAATTAAAGCCACCTGCATTTCATTTATTTATTTATTCTTTCACTCAATACCAATATATCTACATGCCCAGTCTAGCCAAGTCCTGGGAATAGATACCCAAGTCAGGCAGATAACTCTTTTTGTCTTCATAAATTCTTACATTTAGTGGGAGAAGACACAAAAATATACATACACAAATAAATATATTACATGATTCAGGCACAAGTGCTGTCAGCAAAATGCAACTGACTGAAGTGAAACAAGGTTGTGGGTAAGGGAGGGGACTTACAAATGGAGTGGTCAGAAATATCTTTTATCTGGGTACGTTTTTTGAAAAGAAATCTGAATAATAGGAGTGATAAGTTTTGCAAATATTTAAGGAAAGACTCTCTCAAGGATAGAAAATAGCAAAAGAAAGACTCTGGAACAGAAACCATTTGTTATGTTCAAAGAGCAAAATGCTGGCTTAAGAGAGCCCGTTGAGAAAAGGAGACACTGATTATGAATGAGGTCAGAGGGCCTCTAAGGGCTGTGTCATGTAGGGCCTTCGAAATTCAAAGCCAGGACTTTAAATTTTGTCTCTGCAAGGGGAAATGTTTTGTTTACAAAAAGGTCACTTCAGCTACTAAATGGAGAACTGACTCTCAGTGGAAAAGGAGAAAGACTTACAGCAGTTCGAGGTTGTTCCAAGGCTTCTGGAGGATGAAGGCTCTGTGGACAAGCGTGGAAGCAGTGGGGTGGCAGCAGCAGAAGATCAAGTCACTACATGTACATTTAGAAATTAGAGCTTATAGCACATGTTAGTTTTTTGGTTCCCTGATCTTTGAATTCTCTCTCCCTTTTTATTCTTTCCAACATATAATCCATCAGCAAATTATTTTGGTCCAAATTTCCAAACAAAAGCAGAATATAGCCATCTCACTTACTTTGTTAATGCCAGCTTGGTTCAGGATGAATACTTCCTCATTTCTACCCCAGGAGCCCCCTGTCATTGAATGTCAATACAGTAAAACCAGGAAGACACTGCTTAGCTATAGGAAAAAAAAATTGTTTTTATGATTAAACCTTTACAGTGGCTGAATCGAAGGTGACATTAGATCCATAGTGACTTAGTTCTTCATATATTCTCTCAGCTCATTCCCTTCCAGCAACACAAGCCCCCTTGCTATTGCAGAAGCATACAACATGGATCTCTACTGCAAGAAACTTGTGATTTTTTTATTCTTTACCCGGAACTCCTGCACCACAACCTACATGATCTTCTGCATCACCCTTCTACCTGTTTAGTCTTTATTTAATGTCAACATCAGACTTTCCCTGCTATTATTTATTTATTTACTTATTTGATACTGGAAATGGAACCCAGGGCCTTGCTCACTCTAAGCTAACCCTCTACCACAGAGCTATACCACCAACCCAACTTGATATACTATCTGAAACTACAAACCTGAAGGTGATCTTTCCACTAAACTTCTCTGTTTTATTTTACCCTATAACTTCTACCTAACATATGAATTGTATTTACTTGATTTCTTACTGTATGCCAATATGCAAGAGGTGGGCATTTGTCCGACTATTCGTGTCTTGGGTTATATGGAAGGACTGAACTTTCTTTACCCTGTTGTTTCCCCATGGGACCATGTGACTAGTGCTTGCAAATGAGGTATGAGCAATACAAATGACATGCATATAATTTCTGTGCTGGACGATCTGATTGCTGGTGTTAGGCCCTTCCTAGTAATTTTCCTTCTCCATTTGTGACTGGAAGACATAACTGGCTCTACTACCTGTCTTCACCACAGAATGAGGACATGGAGAGTAAAGTCCCTGAGCACAGCTGCAATAAAGAATAAACCTTAACAACAAATAAATATGTATTATTTTAAGCACCTAAAATTGGGTAATTTAACAGGTTTGTGTGGTCAGGAATTTTTGTCTGTTTTGCTCATTGTTGTAGCCTTAGCTGCAAGAATAAGATCATGCACATAGCAAGTTTGCTGAATGAATAAATTAGGCATTTAATGACTACTAATTACCAGAATATAATTATTCTCTGTTGTAGTTACGAATGGCCCCTGACTCCTTCACTGAACCTTACTATTACCCATTCAATTGCATAGATTCCATAAAAAATGTTTAAATTAAAATATAGATGAGATTATAATTCTGTACCACATTTATGACTTGGAATATGCATTAGCCTTTGGGATACAGGAGGGCCACAGACTTTCCTAGAATTTGAGTGATACACTTGTATCTTCAGCCATGGGGAATATTTATGGGAAGGAAGGCAAGAGAAAATTAAATAAATTGAGAAATTAGGAATGATTGCAGGTGCACCAGATATCTATGTTGGGTTACTAATAGAAAGTCCTATGCTCAGCACTGTAATTCCTTTAGAGAAAAAAAAAAAGTGGTCCTATAGAACAGAGGAACTTTCTCTGAAATAAGTGGGAGAGAGACATTAGTGACTGAAGAAAGCGGAAACACTGCCCAGTAATGTGAGACTCCATGTTGCTGTTCAGCTTGATCATAATGCTACTCTAGGATAGTTCTGAAAAAGGTTAAAATAATAAACTGAAAGTGCCATAAATATTATTAGAATTGAAGCATACTTTATGAGTTAACCTGCCAGTGTAAATGATTCTGATAACCCTGCTCTGTGTGAGCAGGTACAGTTTGAAGCAGCTAGAATCATCAAGAGAGAGCCATAGTTGATATTTTAGAGACCCATGAAGGAAAATAGACAATCACCCAGTTGTTTATAACAATTTATTGGTGAAATGAATATTTTATCTTTCCTTTCTATTCAGAGCAATTCTTCAGTTTCTTTAGTCTTTGATATTCCGTCATATTTTAAGCAGCTGCCAAGAGCTGCTCTTACAAAATCAGAAGAGAAATCTTTGCTGATAATATCTGTTACGGTTAGTAGAGAAAGTATTAGACTCTAGAAAACATCACAAATCTCTGCTGTTCCAGTATGAGTCTCCCTGGTAAGAGTTGATGACATCACTCATCCAACTTCATGCACATGGAACAGAAAGCCCATTTTTATTCCAAGTTAAATGTCAGATTTGGGATATCCAGAAACTGGTGATATAGGTCATATTTAAATCCCCAAGTTGAAATTCATCCCTGAGGTTGAATGGTTGAATAATGTGTGTGTATTTACATATACGTACGGATATATCTATGTGTATGTGTGTGTGTGTGTGTGTGTGTGTGTGTATGAAAGCAAGAGGCATAATTTAGAATAATGCTGAACCTCATACAAAAATATGAAATGAAGAATATGCAATACTTTTTCACACACATAAACACAACATTCTCCTACATATGTGTATATGGATACACAAACATATATACACATATGCAAGACCAGGAATTAGCTTTTATAAATCATTTTTTTATTTTTATTTTCTGTAGTTCTGAGGATCAAACCAGGGCCTCACACATGCTAGGCTAAGTGCTCCACCATTACACCTCTTTTCTGGTCTTTTCTATATCATTTGAATTTTCCATATAACTGTACTAGCCCCATAATTAATTCTTACAAAATATTTATGCACTTTACTAAAAATTCACAGGCTAATAAAAAGATAGTGGCTATCTATGAAAGTGAAGCTGAATTAAATAATATTGAAACAGAATGCTTAAATTCCTTCAATTTAAACAACTAGGTTATGATTTGGAGTTGAGGAAATCACAGTTATCAAACATGCATGAAGCTTAAATTCAAGGCTTTAGTTAAATTCATTCAGTCTAATATTAGATTTATAATTTGTTAAAAATATGGGTAATTTGGGGCTGGGGTTGTGGCTCAGCAGTAGAGCACTTGCCTAGCACACAGGAGGCCCTGAGTTCGATCCTCAGAACCACATAAAAATAAATGAATAAAATAAAGGTATTGTGTCAACTACAACTAAAAAAATATTTTTAAAAATATGGACAATTACAAAATCAATTTTCAGTCTGATCTTTCTAAATACTTAGGTTTGAATTTTTCTGGCAGGAGTCAGATGCATCTCAGAAATACCTGCATTGTTTTTCCATAATATCTTTAATTACATTTTTTTTAAGAAAACAAGGGGGAAGTAGGTTCAAGGTCCCTGGAATTCTCTTTTATTAAGAAAACTATCAGAGTTAAACAATTACTTTAATTTTAGTTTACTTCTTTTGTGGTGGAGGCTTCATGCCCACTATGGAATATTTCAGGACAATGAAATTCTGGGGAATTTAACTAAGGTGATATTTTCATTGAGAAATTCCTCTTTGTCTTCTATTTTACATTCAGTAACTTTCTTAAGAATATAAGGGGATGTTGTATTTGAATTTTGTGACATACTGAACTAAATAAAACTTTGAGTCCCAGTACCAATTAAGATCATGAAAATTTTGCCAGTTGGTGCTTTTTAGGATATGTTAAAGTTAATTCAGATGCTTTGTCATAGACACACAAAAGCTATCCAGTGTGTGTGTGTGTGTGTGTGTATGTGAGTGTGTGTGTGTGTGTGTGTTTGCATAAATTTCTTTCAGCAAATTTTGGATGCCCTACTGAGTCAAATTGTAGAACTAATTTTCAGTTCTTTGTTTTTTTTCTCCTGTATTTAAGTTTTTAATTGATTTGTTTGTTCTTATTTCTGTATATCCTTCAGGGACTTTCTAATTAACTGTGCTCATTTTCATAGGTTTCTACCCACAGCGGTTCCTAATCAGTATTGAAATCTTAAATATCAATCCAATGGTTCCTTTATTGCATTTAAGGTTCTCGAAGGACTGGGGATATAGTTCTGTGATAAGGCACTTGCACTTTCATACATGAAATCCAGGGGTCAATTTCCAGCACTACAAAACAAAATAAAAACCAGAAACAAGAAAGGATCTTGAATTTAAGATAGTATTGATTGGATTGTTGTGCACAAGTATGTAGTCATGGGTGTTTCTCTCTAGGTCTTTTTGTGACAAATGCACAGATTTCTGTTGAGACAAATGCATAAGTGGTAGTAGAGGCATATTGTAGGATAATAGTAAACCTTCTGGTTTTTAAAACTGGGATTTAGGCATGCCACATGAGTAATTTAAAAAAAAAAGACATCTACCCAAAAGGCCCTGTAATTGAGATATCGGTTTTTCCCCTGAGCACTATATATAGTAAGAACCAGCATGAGACACTATCAGTATTAACAGGGCAAAGTTTTCCTCTTTGAATAAGTGTATTTCACATATTATGCTGGAATCAAGACTTATGGCACAATCTGAGATGTATGAAGAGAGAAGTCAAGGATCAGGATGACATCCACTTTGAGAAGGATCTTATTCGCACATTGCTGTCCCTATTCACCAATTATTGAAAATTTTGACTTTCATAGGTTAAATCTATAAGAGAGGCTTAATAGGACTCAGTGATTCAGCAAAGAACAACAGAGTTGAAAATGCCAGGTGGTCAGTACACAGAAATTACCAATTACCAATCCATAGCAAACATGTTCCACAGTGGTGGAGGTCATCCTTGGGCGCCCTGCTACAATGTTCACTTTGCCTGTTATTGTGGTCACAAAAAAAATATCATAAATGAACTTTACCCTTAATTCAAATAACAAGACTGATGTTCACATACTTGCACTAGGTGAGTATGAAAACATATAGTACTCATATAATGAGACTTTTAGAGAGAGAAAGAATGACCCAAGTATTTCATTTGTGAAAATGAGTTTGTGACACCTGAGAGAGGAGATGGGCTTGGATTCTGTGGTGGTTAAGGTATGGTTCTGGGGGAAAGGTAGTGGCTGTGGCAGGGGCTTACATGGTTTAAAACCCCACTTGTGTTAAAGGAGGGATAACTAGATTGTCTTATCTGCTTGCCAAAATTGGAGCTGAAGGGGAAATCATCAATGATTGGAATTGTATGAAGTTGAACTCTTTATTCTGTTAACTTGACACTTTTATTTTCTTCCTCCCTCCAACTCTCACCTGTTCAATCCATGACAAACGAACCCAGCACAGCAATTAAACATACCATATTTTAAGTGAAATGATTTCTCAATATCTCTGAGAGGCTGAACCATCCACATCACTAAGTTTCTTGGCTGGAATACAAAATGTCCCTGCTTCCACCTTCTCTTTGGAACACCTAAAACCCTGCAGAGTTTAGCAACTGCATCAGTCATATGCACTGCAAAATAATAATAATAATAATAATAATAATAATAATAATAATAATAGTAATAAGCAACAAAAATAATAACACTACCAATCAATAATAATAATAAAACAAAGAAAAATGACTACAGGTAGGTAAAAGAGGACATTGCAGTCAGTTGCTTACAAAATGGGAGAGTGCTAAGAGGGGATTCAAGGCTTAGTAAAATTGAAGTAACTTTCAGAAATACAGAAGTGATTTGACAAATAAAGTGCAAGCTAAAAACTACTGTAGAAGCTATCCCATAATTAACTGTGCAATCTCATTATTTAAAAAGAAAGAAATATAATAATCCATACAGAGAGCTTAGTATATTGTCTAAATAAAACTTAGAAATAAATAACAGTTTCTTTGTGCTATGGTATATTTTTCTCTTATCCATAGTTTAATTCACATAATTATTTTAGAGTATAATTTTATTATCTTCTTGTTGAAATGAGTAAATGTTAACTCTGTTGTTATGATATCTCTTTTAATCACATGGCCTTATTTATATTTATTTCAACAAAATATGAATGTTTAAAATTATGCCATGTTCTAATCACCATGTGTTGATTCAATTAGTGGTTCTATATTAAATTTTCTTAGGGAGTCATATAATGCCTATTTTCTTTACTGTGAAGCCAAAAAGTTTCTAATTGTTCTAATGGTAAAGCAAGCCTGGGTTCAATCCAAAGAACTCTTCTACCCCACCCTCAAAAAAAGAACTGCAAATTTAAAATAAAAACAATTTTTTTTCTTTCATATAATATTTCAGCTAAAATGCAAATCTTATTAAACATCCTTCAAAGCCATACAGTGCATCATACAAAGCAAATCTACAAATTACCAATGTTAAGAACATAACAGGTATTGTTAAGTCTTTTAATTATGTTTAGGAAGTCAGATAACTTTTTATAAACCAGTAGAATCATAGAATTTTCTTTTCAAAATTCTTGGCATAGATGAGTAAAAAAACATATAGACTCTAATCTGGCAGCAAAAGCACTTCTTTTACTTAAAATAAAATTATATATTATAAATTCTATATTAGTTCCATTATATACAGACTTTCATATGTTATGTGAGAGAACTTTAGAAATATTAAATTTTAATTTTATAAACAAGAGCAACTATTTCTTGAAGCAGTTGGAGTTATTTGGGCTTATTTTGGAACATGAAACAAACTTGAAGAGTTGTTCAAATTTACCTAATCGAAAAATATTGGTAACATCTAAGATAGTCATTTTTCCATTTTCTTTAAAAAGTGTAAATCATATGCAGATATGTCACTGCTATCAAGATAGAGAAAGTATGCTTTTTATTGAGTTCCATATTTCTTCAAGTTTATATCACTTTAGACATTCTGTCAATTTATAGATTGCCACAAAGTAATTAATCTTTCTCCCTGCAATTTTTTGCTATTTTTTGAGTATTAAATAACCTACTAAATTGCCAAATCAGAAAGAGAATTACATTTTTCTTCATGCTTAGATATAATCCACTATCTTTATTTGCTAAACTCTGAGCAACACAATTCTACTTCCTGTTTTGGTAGAAAATACCCAACACTAGTCTCCTGAGTGAAAAATTTTAGCAAACAAATATGTTCTAGAAATAATGGGGATTCTAACAAAATTAATTGAAGCTCAGAAATATCTAGTCAAGTTCTGAACTTCTTCAAGCTAGATCAGTAATTGAGTGGTTTATAAGAACAAAATGGCATTATCTGAAACAGAAAAAAATACAAACTCATTACAATAAGAGGATGAATTTCCAGAACTTTACAGAACCCTAACAAAGAGTTAGGAGCCACCTCAGATGGGATATATGTGGCAGGATCTTCTCTGTTAAATTACACTGGTGAGAAACCTACACAGGGCTTCACCAGGAAGGTGGAAATGATCCCCTAAAGCCAAGAAAGACTCTGTAGAGTTTAGTACAACACATCAACATAGTCAGATGATTTCAGGTGGGCAGAGTTCATATTCAACTTCTTATTCTTAATCTCAGTCTTGTTATTTTACTCTGGCTCTTTCTTGTAGTCTTCAATATGAAATAAGAAAACTAATGCATCATAGATTAGTTGTGAGGAATAAAAATATGTATTAACCATTTAAAATAATCACTTGTTTAAAAAGATTGTAAATGCATGGTAATCTGGGATAGCAGTGTTTCACTTAGGAATTAGTGCTTGAATACACTCTATTTGGAAGGAGCTTAGAGTTATTGTAGTTTTAGCATAATTGTTTCACTGATTTTATTTTAATTTAAACATATTTTACCGGACCACTTTTAAATTAAAAATTCTTATGGTTCACTGTTATTGACAGGCAAATGTCTTACTTGTGCTACATGCAAAGGAAGTTATTTTCTTGCTCTGAATACCTCTACACCCGTGAGAGATTTAATTTTTCAATGCTTTGTGGTGTTTGTCGTCTACAGTCTAAAATGTAATTTAGGTACTGCATCACGTCAATATTTCCAGAGTATATTGCATTTTATGATCTCATAATGAAATGCAAGCATATGTAATCTAATAAATTTGATTCAGAAGAAAAAAACACATAGGCACAAACACACAACACAGCTTTATAGAGTCCCCAAGGAAATATTTTTGCTTTCAAGCTAGCAGCCTACCATTGGTGATATCTGAAATTGTAAGAGTTTATAGGCAATATTTTGTGTCATATATGGAAAAAGAATGAACCCATTGTTATGAATAATTAACTTATCTTTAGATTGTTAATGATGAACTAATATTACTAAGGGAATTTCTCTGAATGCAAATTGGCACTATGGTACCTGTACAAGGTTTGGCCTACTTGAAACTCCAAGTAATTTACTGTACTTTCATTATGAGTTCAGATACCCTCCACTAGCAGATAAGCAAGGGCACCCACATTTCCTTTATTTTAGAATATGTATGGTTAGACCTTTAACTATTAGTTATTGCAATTCTCAGCTGGGTATGCTGGCTTTGGCTGACTTGACTGATCCCCAAGAAAAGAGTTAATTTTATCCTCAAGCACAGTCATGATATACTTGAAGATGCAAACTACTTTAGCATTATAATGGGCTACAGAATTGTGTTACATTATCTAATTTATATCTTAAAGCAATATTGTGGGAATGAAAAGAAAAAAAAAACTTTATTATTTCTACTTGAAATTATGGAAACCAGATTTCAGGTGAGGTATAATGTTTTAATTTCTTCAAAACATAAAGAATGGATCGGATATAAACTTAAGCACTTAGAGTCTATTCTAAGTTTATTTCTTCTACAACACCTTACCTTCCCAAGTAGCAGGCAACTTTGATAAGTAACATCAGAATGCATGCCATCCTTGTCAGACAGTAGAATCTGAAATCTCCATTATATTTTCTATTCTTTCTCTGTCATTGATTTTATTCATGGGACCATCACAGATAAGCAGATTCATAATGAGATCATCTCTGAATTCAAGAAAGCTGTTAATAAAAAAAAAAACATTTTAGTATATGAATGTGACAGCTGTATCTGGTACAGTCCTTGATCTTTCAGATTATAATAGATGACATTCTTCTTTGTTAACCTGTGATTTTGGAAAAAAGCATAATGCCACCAAAGACCAGCTACTTATTTGCCTTGCAAATGAATTTCTAAATTGTTTGACCCATTACTGCTGTTAATAAGCTATTTAACATTTCGAACTAAAGATTAGTGGCAACTGTCAGCTCATTTTTCCTCTGATGAATCAGGATTATGTACGGTTAGAGGTTTTTCCTCCTGAACAAATCCTCCTTAGATTTGAAAAACAGAAAAACATTAGAACTACCTATATGCTTTTCTCCTTCTGTTAAGTAGAATAGAAAGCAGAACAAAAGGAAAAGTAAGATCCTTTTACTCTTATTTTTCAAGCCTAAGAACAAGTTAACTGTTTCCCAAACCATACCCTAAATTCTCAGTGTGGAACTAGAATGACCTGTGGGCACACATAATCTAACCAGAAGAGCTAAGTACCTACTCACCCTCCCCAACCCCCATAACCAAATGTACTTTTCATCTTACAGATTTGTGGCAGCCCCCAACACCTTTCTCACTAAAGAACAAGTGTAACTTTTCCAGATTATTAAATATGATCAATTACTTCCCTACTGAAGCTTCCATTCTTATGTTTAAATCTAGGGGGAAAAAAGGATAAAGTGAAGACAATAACATATAAAAATGTTTTAAGAATATATGGTTGATTTTCTACTTCTCATAAGTATGTAATTTTAATTATGTCTAATCTTGTTCTGTCTTTGCATTCAATCTATGTACTTCAGCATTATTACTTCCATTTATACATGATTTCTGCTATCTCTTACAACTACAAGGATATATATATAGTAGGATATACAAGAATATACAGTCCACAAAATTATGTTACTTTACAATGAAAAGTACTAAAATTTTACCTGAGCCTACAACTGTTTTTCTGTTTGTTTGTTTGTTTAGCGGGGATTGAACTCAGGGGTGCTCAACTACTGAGTCATATCCTCTGCATCTTTTCCCTTTTTTATTTTTTTATTTGAGATTAGTTCTTCCTAAGTTGCCTCGGGCCTACCTAAATTGCTGAGGCTGGCTTTGAACTTCTGATCCTCCAGCCACAGCCTCCTGAGCTGCTGGGATTACAGACCAGCACCACTGCATCCAGCTAAGAGTCTAAAACTTATTGTTTATTAAAACTATTTTTTTCTAAGCCTTCATAAAAATAAGGGCAGTGAGGACAGGAATTATTTTAGTAGAAAAAAATATTCTACATCAGGCTTAATAATTTGCTAGATAAAACAAGCACTCTCCAAGAAAAAATAAAAATGAAAATTGGAAATCAACAAAATTAAAAACTTCTGCAGTGTGAGACACATTCAAGAAAAATATAATACAAATATTTAGGAAATATTATTTATAAATTTTATACCTTAAAATTATTAAAATATATTGTTGAAAAGTTATAGTAGTTTATAAATTTTGACTTATTTGATTTGATCTTTATAACATCACTTTGAGGTAAATTATCATCCCTACTGAATCAGTGAAAAGCAGAGATAGAGATTGAATAACTTGCTTGAGTTCACATATATATAGGAGAATGAGAACTCCTTGAGGCAGTCACACCTGGCCCTACTCTAAGCCATTATACCACATCCTAAATAGTGAGTTAGTTTATTCAAGATTTAGCAACTTGTAGACTAAAGAATTTTCTAAATCTGAATAAATCATCCTCATGGGGTCAATCTTTGTCCTCCTGGCTTCAATATGAGATTCAATTGAATCCAAATGAAAATATCAGTATACATAAAAATATACAGAAAGGTGAAAAGATATATGAATAAGCAATGAGGAAATACTCATAAATCGACCAAAATCTATATAGTATAAAACATAACATAAAATTATCCATACATAATGAGAGATTTTTCAACATGACTATTTATCAGGAGCATGAAAATTCAAACCAATATACACCCACTAAAAAGGCTAAAGTTAAAAGAAGGACAATATCAACGATGTGGAGTAAACAATGACAAAGATGTGGAGTAAACAAAATTCTCAAATATTGCTGATGGGTGTATAAAATGATACAACTATTTTGAGAAAGACTCTGACACTTTCTTATTATTTTAAAATAAATTTACCAAACTACTTAGCAAATCTACTCTGAGATGTTTATTCTAGAGCATTGAAAACATGCCTAAACACAATTTTTTTTCTTGGAATTTCCAAGCCACATTTTTGCAAGTGTAGCACTTGACATAACTCAAATTTCCATTAGCTGGTGAATGGATAAACAACTTGTGTAGAAAAAAAGGGGGGGGGGGACACTTCTCATTTACACAAAATGACAAAACATTGATGCCTGAAGTAGGAGCATTGAATCTCCAAAAGATTATGCTAAGTGAAATAATTGGGATATGTAGAAGTAAAACTATACAATTCCATTTATGTTAAATTATAAGACACACGAATATAATTTACAGTGATAGAAAGTAAATCAGTTGTTGCCAGGGGTTAGAGTCAGATAGAATTGATTGCAAAAGGCCACAGGCATATGTGGTATACAAGGACTCTATACCTTGATTATAGTTATAATTATTAAAACCAACTGAACTGGGCTGGGTATGTGGCTCAAATGGTAGCACTCTGGCCTGGCATGCATGCTGCCAGAGT
This sequence comes from Marmota flaviventris, assembly GCF_047511675.1. Lineage (NCBI taxonomy): Eukaryota > Metazoa > Chordata > Mammalia > Rodentia > Sciuridae > Marmota > Marmota flaviventris. Next base: position 45,520,553 of record NC_092504.1, on the reverse strand, counting down.
TCCATCCTCAGCACCACATACAAACAAAGATGTTGTGTCCGCTGAAAACTAAAAAATAAATATTAAAAATTCTCTCTCTCTCTCTCTTAAAAAAAAAAAGACAACTGAACTTTACACTTAAAATAGATGCAGAACTTAGTATGTACAAATCATATTTCCATAAAGATGATAAAAACTATACAGTGAATAACCTGAAAACAATAAGTAAAACAAAACTAAAGAGGCAAAAGGAAGAAATCTGTCAATCTAAATTAAAATTTACTATGAGTTGACTTAAAACATACATTTATTCCAGTGCCTATAATCAGATGGAGATTGGCCCAAACACCCATAGTGTTAGCACCTGCAGGAGGTAGCATTAGCAGGAAAAGTGCCAGCAGTGCAATTTTAATACTTTTTACCTATGTAATTTCTGACTTTTTATTTTAGATTCAATTGAAAGAAGCCATTATGGAAAGCACTTCCTCTCTGTCTTACAAACACACAGAGACACATGAACCACCCACTTTTAGATGCTCATGAATTAGTATACAAATGAAGAGAGAAAATAAAGAATATGAGCAATGAACGAGATTAGCAGATTCCTCTGACATCAAAATGCTGAGAAAGTACACCTGCAATTTCACATCTCCATTCTGTATATCCATTCAATATGATATTGGGAAACAAAACCAGCTCTGAAACTTTGATATTTTTCCCCTTGAAATAAGTATTGAAGGTTGGATATTTCAAAGAATACTAAACAAGTACCCCAAGTTTTTAAGATTATTTAAAGATTCTGTGTGTATGTAGATAGATAAATAGATAGATAGATAGGCAGACAGACAGATGGTTAAATAACTGTCACCTAATTTCCATGCCTTTTGTGCATTTGTTCACATCTAAACTGTGTTAATGATTTAAATTTCAATGATATGATTTTCCCAAATCCAGGAATAACAGTTTCCTGCTCTCTCCTTGTAGAAGAAAATTTAAAAGATACACAATCACAGAAAGAAAAATTAGGAGGTAACTGCAATTTAATTCAACATAATTGCCTTGCCTATAGGAAAACTGGGATTCAAAGAAAGAAAAAGAAAACAAATTGAATATGTCTGACAGAGTTGATATAATTTCCTATGTGGAAATTAATTTATTTATCACCAAAGATTATTTTGTCAGAATCCAAATCTTCTAATTTTCAGTTGCATATTTCCTTCATAATACCTCAATACATATAGAATAGACACAATTTCAAGTGTAATTTTGTATTTTTGGCAACAATTGCACCAAAGTATAAATTTCTTTGCACATATTTCCTTTACGTAATTAACTTACTGAATATTCCCATTCACATGATGTCAGGTAAACACTGCCCTATTCCTTATGTATGCAATATTGTTAAATTAAGTTCTTGAGATCCTCATAAAAGCATATATGGTCATTAAAATGATTATTATAGATTTTTATAGTTTCCCTATTCTTTGCTTATATTTGGTAGAATAATATTGGTTGTTATAACTTCTAAAGCATTATTAAAAATCAATAAGCGGCTTGGTATTTCACCATGTGATAATATTATATTTGATAATTATTCTCCTTGTACAAATGAGGATGGTCAGGCCTGAAAATATTATGGAGCTTTTGTAACATAGCATGTTTAGTAAACCATATGCATATTCTACTTGTGTGATTATATGGACCACACCAAAGGCTTTCTATATTACCTAAATTGTCATAAAAATTTCTACATATATCTTGTCAATGTGAATAAGAAGAACTGTATGCCTGTGTTTGCTATTGTTAGTTTTTACCCAATCTTGAAGAAATAGAAATATTCTCATCACTGAATTGAAAGGATAAGATCATTTATTAGTGATACAGACATAAAGATTATTAAGCCTCTCCACTCACTTAACACAAAGAATAAGCTCTTTCCCAATTTTACTCTTACATATAAAACTTATGCCTAAGAGAATTTTGAATTAATAATAAAATTTGTAAGAAAAATACTATAACATTTGTATTAGGTTATTTTGTATCCACTGCAGTATCTGTTTTATGTCAGTGACAAGAAAGAAATGGAAGATTTATCATAGCATCTGTCTGTAAGTATTTTATTTTGAAATAGAATAAAAACTTCTATATTTCATAAGGTTTGGTTTGAAACTTCATTTTGCTACATAGCAAGAATCATTGGACTAATTTTGATAAAGTCAATAACATTATTTATGACTCATTTTGTAATGTTGTTTTGTAATATATATAAAGTGTACATCTCTGCCAGTATAATTTCAGCTTCTTAACATTAAAAAGAATCTCTAATGGTATTGGTAATCTCTAATGGTATAGTCCACCTCAAGTAGTTGCTTATACATATATAATAGTCTATTACTTTGGGTTTTGTTTCCTTTTTTTGTTACAAAACTGTGAGAATACATGTGGGCATTTTGCAAGAATAGCATGCTTTGGAAAGTTGCATCAAATACCCCATACCTTCAACTTTACATTTGGCTGGATTAGGATACTCAGATGGAAATTATTTAAGATATTTTGGTATTTTACAGCAGAAAGTATATTTTTATGTATGTATCAACTTATTCATATCCATGTTATGTTGTTGCAATTAGAATTCTTTCATTTGAGTTTGTCATCTACTATAAAAGTCCTTAATTGGCTCCGGGTATATTAAGTCTTATACAATGTCATGTGAGCTAGTTTAGGCCAATGAGATAGTAGTAAACACAAGACAAAAAGCTGGAAAGTGTTTTACCACTTGCCTTTGCGCTGTTCCTGCTCTGGAAATCTTCCCAATGTGAAAATAGAGCATACTCTGCTATAGGATAATAGAGCAAGTGAATGAAATTCCTTTTACCCCAGCACTGTGAGGCAATAAACCAGCATTCCCACCCAACCCAGCAGCTCACCAAACTACAAAACAACCCAGCTGAAATGAAGTGAACTAGGTCTACACCTATCAAGCAAGCAGGGGGGCCTGACCCAAACTGTTAAGCTGCACAGATCTTCTTCCAAGAACTGTATTGAGAATTGTGTAATGTAATGTATGGATAAATGAAGAGTTCAGAATAGTATATTGAAAAGGGAAGGACAATCACTACACAGATTATTTTAATTATTAATATTCTCTAAGAGAGAAAATAGTTTTCATTCTGGAATTCTTTGAATATATCAGAGTATATAATACTAATATTAACCTCTCATGTTTTTTTTTGATTGAGTTTAATTTCACAAGTTATGAATTCTGAGCACTTGTCACACATTGCAGTCATTCCTGCCTAGACTTACCACAATATCTCTGCAATGTATGTGACAAAGCAATGTTTCTTGTTGTGAGAACATGGTTTTGCATAAGATGGCTGCTCTAATATTGTTATTTGGATTGTTTCTAAGTTAATTTTAGTTTTGCATATATGGAGTTCATTTTGTGAAACATTTAAAATATGATGTGATATTAGTAAAATGCTTAGGCTTGAATCAATTGAACAGTGAAGGATGAAAAGAATCTAGACTCCTTAAAAAGGAAAAAAGTCCAGACTACAGATTTTGAAAAGAACCAGTTCCCAGTAACTAGGATTTAATATTAATGAAACTAAGAAAAATAAGAATATAAGGAAGATACCAACTAAGCCACCACTCTGGATAGATATACTGGGAGTCCACCTCAGTTTCCTTACTACATTATATATATGTGCTAAACACCTGTACAAGAATGCCTACTACATTATTGTGGATGATACTAAATGACATTAGGCAATAGTAATATCAGTTGTATAACGGATGAATAGCTGTATATTTATTAAGTGAAATATTATATGATAATAAAAATATATAAACCATAACCACATAAAACAATGTATATGGCAGTATCTCATAAGCTCCACTTGAGCAATTCTGTGTTGCTAAGCAAAAACATCAAAATAATTTTGTCATTGCTTTTGGAAAAGAAATAAGGGGAAATTGCTTAGAAGTGGAAAAAGGAGGAATCTACAGAAATGCTAGTATTTTCTATTTTGCATGACATTTTATTATACCTGTTACTATCAGTAAATTTCCTAGTCATATATATATTTAAAAATGCTTTTGTACTGAGATTTTACCCAAGGTGCTATACTTCTGAGTCACATCTCCAGCCCTTTTAATTTTTAATTTTGAGACAGGGTCTTACAAAGATGCTAGGGCCTAGCTAAGTTGTTGAGGCTGGCCTCAAACCTGTGATCCTTCTGCCTCCCAAAGACACTGGCATTACAGGTGAGTGCCACTGAGCCTGGTATTTTATATTTTTTAACTCCACCCGTGATTAACAAAGATCATAGCATTCATAAAGCTCACATACTTATAAAAAAATAAAATAAAAATAAATCATACACCACAGTGTAAACACTAGAGAAAAAGGATAGAAAGGAAGTAGAAAGAATACCTGTCTTGTGAGAAGTGTTGTAGTTTTAACAGGATGTTTGAGAAAACTTGACTTAACAAGAATTCCAGGCAAAGATCAAGAACAAGCAATGGAGTGAGTTCTCAGATATGGAATAAAGATAATACAGGCAGAGGGAACATCAACTGAAAAGCTTAGCACACAAGTGTTCTTGAGAGCTAACAAGAAAACCATTGTGATTAGAGTAGAATGACAATGGGTAAGTTTAAGAGACATAAAAATCAGAAGTATAATATGTAGGCAGTATACGCAGGGCATCTAAGACTTAGAGTTTTGTTTTGAATGACTTAGAAAAGTGCTTGTTTTGTCATATTTTTCATCACTGTGACTAAAATATCTGACAAGAACAATTTTAGAGGAGGACAAGTTTATTTTGCACTCACAGTTTTTATTGCCAACTCCATAGCTCTGTGCCCAAGATGAGGCAGAACATCATGGTGGAAGAGGCATGGAGAAGGAAAGTCACTCAGGACATGGCAATCAGGATGCAGAGAGAGAGAACTCTGCTCTCCAAGGACAAAATATAAACCCTAGAATCACATCCCCTGTGACTTACCTGTTCTAACCACATCCTACCTGACTGTAATTACTACTTAGTTAATATACCAATTAGTTTATAATTCATAATCTAATTATTTTACCTCTACAAATTTCTTGCATTGTCTCACACGTGATGTTTTAAGGAATACCTCTTGTCTAAATCACAACTTTGTACCTCTGGCCCCCAAGTATAGGTCACATCCATCCCACAATGAAAGATACATTTAGTTCATTTTCAAGATTAGTCATAGTCTTAACAATTTCATCATTGTCCTAAAGTACAAGTCCAAAATCTCCTCTGAGACTTAAGGCAAACTCTCATCATGAGCCCCCATAAAAATCAAAAGCATGTTTTCTGTATCCAATATATTATGGCACAGAATAAATATTTCCATTATACAAGGGAGAAATAGGGGCATAGAAAAAAGGGATAGGATCAAAGCAAGACTGAAATTCACCTGGGCAAACATGCTCTATAGCTCCATGTCCACAGATCTAGAGGACATGTTATCATGATATTCTTCCAAATGATTTGTGTATCTCTGTCCTTATGGGCCTTGCTGGTTTTAGCCAGCAACGTGGCTTATCTCCTGACTTGCTTCTTCTCAATTCCTGCAGTTATCGTTGGTAGATATCCTAAATTAGTGGCTTCTCTTAATCTTGGGGTATGCACTGTAGCTTCAGCTTCCTTTTCACTTCTTGGCTCATTAATTTCTCAGGAACAGCTCACAAGGACTCCAGACCTGTTGCCCTCTGCCTGGCCTCCAAGACTTCCCTTGAATAATTGGTAGAACCCACTGTGACTCCATAATTTCTGTTTCTGCATTCCTAAAGAACCAGATCCACCAAGTTGATGCTAAGTCTAACTCCATCTGACTCAGTAGCTTAGCCTTTAGGGATCATGGTAGCAGCATCAACTAAGTGCCTCTGTGGCTAAGCATGGTGAAACAACTTCCTAGGATCCTTGTTCAAGCAGAATTCCCCTGTGGCCTCTTCTCAAATAAATTTTTACTCTTACATCTTGAGCTTGAGATGAGTGTGATCTTGCCAATTTCTGAGATGCCCTCAAGTTATTTGCCCTATTGTTTCTTGGTAAAGTACTTACCATTTCTTTAGTGACTGCAATCTCTTTAACAAGCACATTAGCCCCAGTTTTGCAAACTTCCTTGGCCCCAGTTCTACTTGCATTTTTCTGGAAAAAATTGCAATTTTTTTCAAATATTTCAGCTCTGCTTTGTACTCCTCATGGTCAGAGTAAACTTTGCTGACACCCACCAGCAATATCAATGCCACCCCTTGAATACTGTGTGAGCTTGAAATTTCTTCCACTAGATTAATTAGTTCATTGCCTTTAAATTCAACCTCACAGAAAGTCTGGGGACATGGATGAAATAGAGAAAACTTCTGTGCCATAATGTAGTATAAAAGCCTTTACTCTGATTTCCAATGGAGTTTTGTCTTCTGAATCCTCCTAAGTCAAGTCTTTACTCTTCACAGGCTTATCATCATTCTGGTCTTTGAAACTCCCAACAGAATTTCCCATTAAGTTCCATATACAACATCCTAAAGTTTTTCCAGCTTACATCTCTAAACTTCTCAAAATGTGTCCTTCCACAAACCAGCTCCAAAAGCTTCTGAACCACGTATTCAGGTTAGTCAGAGCAAGACCCCACCTCACAGTACAAATTTCTGTTTTAGTCAGATTTTTCTGATGAACATTTCTGACAAACAATTACTGAAGTAATATTTACTTTGGCTCATAGTTCCAAAGGTCTTTGTCCATAGACAGTTGGTTTCATAGCTCTGGGCCACAGGTGAGGAAGGACATCATAGGGCAAGTGTGTGGTAGAAGAAAGTAGCTAAGGACATGACAACAAGAGGGAGAGAAAGAGAGAGAGAGAGAGAGAGAGAGAGAGAGAGAGAGAGAGAGAGAGAGAGAGAGAGAGAGAGCTCCATTCATTAGGGATAAAATGTACACCCCAAAATCACATTCTCCAGTGACCTGCCTTTTCCATCCACACCTTACTTGCCTAACGGTACAGCCTAGTTTTATATGTGTGTGTGTGTGTGTGTGTGTATGTATGTATACACACACATACATACACTTATACATATATCAATGGATAAATGCACTGATTAGGTAAACTCTCTCATACTCCAATCATTTCACCTCTGAAAATTCTTGCATTGTTTCACACAAGAGATTTTGGGAGACAATGCATATCTAAACCATAAGAGCACCTGAGTGTTTGTAGTTAAAGACTAATATGGTTTGTCATTGAAAAAGATCACTCTTAACTGCTCTGCTAAAAATTGATTCAAGGATGACAATAGCAAGGACAGAAGGATGAGGACCTGAGGACTATTCCAAAAACATTACAATAATACGGAAGAAGAATGATAATGACTTACTTATACCAGGAAGATAGCAAGGAAAGAGGTAAAAAGGGATCCAGGTCTAGATGTATTTTGAAGGCAAAGCTGAAATTATTAGCTGACAAATTTTGGATCTGATGTATGAAACTAAAAGGAGTCAAGGATGAATCCAAATATCAGTACTTAGTCAACTGGATTTGCTATCATTAATTAAAATAAGAGCAACATCAAAAGAGAACTTTGAAGGAAATATAAGGAGTGTAGATTTGCACATATGGATTTAAAGATGCCACTCAAGCACCCAAATGCAAGGATGAATAGATGAGAAGAAGCCAATATAGGAAACTGAGCCAAAGTCAGTGAGCTAAGGAGACATTCTGCTCTAAATATTCCAAGATGGAATGACTGATAATTCAGATCTAATGTTCCAAACACATGTATCATATTAATATTCTATGAGAGGTATTGATTACATATATTGAAAGAACTAGCCATCACTCATATTGGATTCAGGATGTCCCCAAGGAAGAGGCAGATTTCTGTAATACTGAAGCAGAAAAAGGAATGCTCTGAAAAAATATTGAGACATAGATTACTCTAATGGTAATGGACCATGTGTTGTAAGAGAGTGGGAAAGAACCAGAGAAGATTAGATGGAGTAACACATATGAGAGTTGTGAGCTTCTTTTGATGGTTGACCAAACCAGGGATAAAGGACCTGCTGAAATGTGGCCTGCAGCTTCCTCTTCTCTTTTTCAAGCTCATGCACAGACTGGAGGATGGGGGAGAGACCTATCATAAGTCTAGTTCTCTGAGCCCCTAACTCTTTTTTTTAATGTTCATGAACACGTTTGCTCATATCTATCTGCATTATACCTTTGATTTATGGTTTCCAGTACATTTTTCTTTTTTTAATCCCCCCAAATCAGAAATCTGTCCTTCCAGGAAAACATCCCAATTCTAGAGGATTTGCTGAATCTAATTTTTTTTCTGGTCTTATGTCATCATCATCATAATAATAGTCCATTATTTCTCTTTAATTTCTTTTATAATGTTATCTTATCTGTTGGATGTACTTGAAAAATTATATGCCTTATCTGGACATCACCAGGATGGATATGTAATAGGCCATTAGATTAAAAGAACATATTTGGATTTTTAATGAAACCAGTTCAGACTTATAGAAATTTCTCTGTTTAGGGAATTTTGAAATTAACCAGTATAAATATTAGAAAAGAAGTGTTATGTAGATACAATGCCAATCTTTAGAAACATTGTAAAAGAAGTTAAATTTCACAAGGACTTGAAGTTTACACAAGGTGTCAATTCCCAAATAAGATCTAGGCTGCTTTTAGAATAAGAAGTAGAATAAATAATGGCAAATCTTCAAACTTAATGCAAGGTTAACAGGTGTTCAGAGGACAAAGAAAATCTTTTTGTGTGCCTTTTGTTTTTAGTAACAAGGGAGAGGTGAGGGAAGGGTTAGAAAAGCAGGAAAATCACCTTTACTAGAGAAAGTTGATAATTGAAACTAGGATGAATTCAGAGACATTATGGAGGCTGGGGGTCTAATAAAATAAAGCCAACACACTTTGTCCAGACCTTGTAAATTCAAGGAAATGGACAGCTTCTCATTAACAAAATAATTCACATGTATTTAAGCTTTTACCATGATCCATTTCCTGAATTGTCTTTTTTGAAATTCTATGCCATAAACCCACCTTTTTTCTATATATTTGTTAGTCAGTTGAGAGAGCAAAATATGCTAATTTCCATTCCACAGGTGAGAACAGGAGTCATAAGGTATTAGGATTTGCCTTAAGACTTGCATGATCTAAAGAGCAGATACAAGACTTAATCCAGATATTTTGAATCCAAACTCAGAGATCTTTCTAAAAGATAGAAGATACTGCAAATGGATTCTTAAAAACACTTCTGGGAAACAATAATTGAGAAATAATGAAAAATTTAATAGAAAAAATATATTTGAGTTTGTGTGTTCTAATGTTCAAGAATGTGAAATAGGTAGATAAAATTGACAACTAAAGCTCATAAGTTTGATGCCAAATCCCAGTAGAATTCAGAAAAATGGTTGAACAGCTTCCTTGGGAATTAGAATGACATATTAGACCAAAACTGCTTATTGTTGAAGCCTGACATGGTGGCATACAACTTTAATCCCAGGGACTCAGAAGGCAGAGGCAGGAGGATATAAGTTGGAGGCCAACCTCAGTAATGTAATAAGATTCTCAGTGACTTTGCAAGACCTTGTCTCTAAAGAAAGAATAGAAATAACTGAGGATGCAGCTCACCGATAAGTGCCTCTGGGTTTAATTCCTAGTACCTAAAATAAAATAAAATAAAAATTAAGAATAAAACAAATTTATTCTTACTGGTTACCCTTTATTATTATAATTTTGTATACATTTTCTTTTTCTTCACGGAGTAGAAATATCATAGATAAAATAAATGTGAGAATGTATTTAACCATGTTGCTCAATATACCATAGTGGATAATATGAAAAAAGTTAAGCAATCATGCATAGGTAGTGCTGACATTAGGCAAGGCCAATTTGCAGGAAACACTCCTAGAATTGGCTGCTCCAGGGTTCATTCTTACCTGTCCTGGAACACATCGAAGGGTTACCCACCTCCTTAACAAAATCCTGAGTTACTTCATTCCAAAGAGCTGAAATTGATTTTCATATAAATTGGATAGTTGGGATCAATTTATCTCTTGCAATTTAACAATAGTTGAGCAAACTCAAGTGACTGAGGCAATCATCTAAATGACAGGAACAGTGAGTGGGGCATAGTTGCATTTCCAGGAACACTATTATTTCCCCCCTGTAGTATAATAAAATAATTAAAAATGATTCCTTCAAAGTGATAAACAACAAAAGTAAGGGGAAAGAAAGGAAAAAACTGCAGAAATCAACGTTCCATTTTTCAGCATGGCATATTCTTGATATAGGCACAGCTGCTGCTGCAGGCAAAGCCTATTACAAATGCAAGTAAACTCATTTTTCCCCACAAATAATATTTTCATTAATTTCATAGTGTTTCAGGAATAAATCATATTGTAGTAGATCCTTTGGAGCTTCAAAAAACAAAACTGGCTTCTTAGGACTTCAACTCAGATTTCTGACCACAGAAAAGACAGTTTGAGCAAAAGTCTATTTTATTATGAATCAGAATTTTCCCTAATTTCTTTGCAAAACTTGCTATTATTAACATGGCACAGTCACTCATATTCCTATCAAGTTACTTATATCTTACTTATCTATCAGAGTGCAAAAATTGGGGGATTCAACAAAATTGATCATTTTAAATTCAGTCAAAGATATTCTATCTACTCACATCATTTTTCCATATTTCAGAGGGAAAGAAATAAGATTTGAAGGCAGAGAGGTAAATTATCCAGGGTTCTCCAGAGAAATAGAGCCAACAAGATGCATAAAGATATATAGAAAAAGGTCAACTTAGGCATCAGCTCATATGGTTATGGAGGCTGGGAAATTTCAGAATCTGCTATCACCAAGATGGAGGCCCAGGAAGGTGATGATGTAGTTACAGTTCAAACCCACAAGCATAAAATCTGTGGTCCCTGTCCAAGTTGAAGACCCTAGAACCAGAAAGAGTTATGATGAAGGGCAAGAGAAGGTGGTTGTTCTAGTTCAACTACAGAAAAATTTTGGTTCCATTCAGACACTCAGTCACTGGATGATGCCATTTCCACTGGAGAGGGGGGTCCTTGTTTACCTGTCTACTGAGTCAGACACTATTCTCTTTCAGATACAGTCAGAAATAATATTTTACTGAATATCTATGCATTATTTAGCCTCATCATATTGTCACATAGAATTAGCCATCATTAGAGATTAAGTTCAAATTCTTTTCATTTGCTATTTTTTGTGGGACTTTTGGCAAGTAAAACAATCTCTTTTAACTCTCCTACTGTGTAAGAGAAAGAAAATAGGGGAAGGAAAAAAAGAAAATAAATGGTTACATATATTGTAAGATTTATGATATAGCTCTTAGACACTAAAAATGTTCCCATCTATTTGTTTTTTATTTTCACTTTTGTTCTTTTCTGTGAAGTGGTATATGAAATCATTTGTTGAGAATGAAATGGTAAGAAAAAGACTTATTGGTGGTTTGATGATAGTTGAAAGGGATTCAATATTTGTTGGGAAAAGTGGAAAATAAAATATCCAGAGAAATAGAATTGCCCAGTGATATTGAAGACCCAGTTGAGACAGTTAACAATTTGTAGCTATAAATAAATTTGATTAAATAATATGCTTTCCCCCTCAGAAATACTCTGCAACCCAGTTGTGGGCAACATAGTGTCAATAGTTAGATTTACCAGGATTAGGATTTTGCTATGTGGTGCAGTAAAAGAGAAAAGGACAAGTGAATTTAGAATTGAGAAAAGAATAAGGGACACAACAATGAGCACACCAGAAGATCTATGAACACAAGGAAGTCCATAAAATAGTGTCCACAAGACTTTGATGTATTGCTGTAATGGGTATATGTTCAGCAAGAAAATGAGAGAACTAAGAAAACTAAGGTTACAGATAAAGTGCTGAATTTGTGGTTATTCTCAGGTGGAAAAATATGACAGTAAGGCTCACAAATTCAATCACAGGCTAAAGACACTGGGTTACAGTAGTAGGTAGCAATTTATCACAAGTCACACAAGTTTTCAAATATAGGTTAACTAGCTATGAGCTTTACTTTACAAAAGGTTATTAGAATAGAACTTTAAGAAAACTGGGGTGACATGTTTTAAATGGTGATTGAGCATAGGTTCTTAAGTTGAAAAGACCTAATTTGATTATCTATTTCTGATTCTTCATAGAATTGGAAATTTTAAGAAATGACATTGATACCCTCAGTCTTAGTTTCCTTGTCTCAAAGTGCAAGTAGACTGCGGATGGGGCGGGCATCGATAAGAGGTTATTTTCTCAAGGTCATATAGTTCCTAAGTAGGTCAAAGCTCTGAGCCTACATTCTCTAAATCCAAATCCATTATTCATTTTGCTGGATCACAATAACCTATGGTTAAATATCCAGAAAATGTAATAAAGAATTCATAATTGCTATGCTGGGTTTGAGAAATTCAGACAAGATTTATGTTAGTGCTTATCTCTACCAGCTGTCTTTAAATCACAAGGCTAAACACAGGCAACAGTTTGCTTGGATTTTCCATTTTGGTTACTTAAAACATATTGAATAAGTTTCTACACCTCAGTTTAAAGCACATTTTAGTCAGTAGCAAAGACTAACTGTTCTCTGTAAAGAATCTAAACAAGTACTAGACATTTTCTTCAGTTTTCAATCAACTGTGCTACATGTTTAAAATATAGTTAAAGCAACAACAAAACTAGAAATATGGCAGAATGCAAAGGAAAAATAGGCAGGGCCACTTTGCCACCAGAAAAGGAAGCAGATGGAGAATCATGTAACTAGGGGGAAAAAAAAAATCAGAGCCAGAAAAGGAGGATAGAGAGCCAGCAAGGCAAGAACAACTATAGGAAAGAACACAGGCAGATTGCTTAGTTCCTCTGATACAGCAGCCAGATCTGAGAGACAAGCCATGGGGTATTAGACCACTTAGACCAAACCAGGAAGGCAGGAAATAAAGAGTCACCTGTTATATATATTCTGAACTAAAGTTATTTTCTCCCTGGTGCTCAATGAATGGTATTAAAAACTCCACTCTATCTACCTGTTAAATAACAATAATATATTGGTATATTAGTGAATCAACATGACCTCGATGACCTGGACCATCTGTATTTATCCCAGTCACTTCAAACATATTTTCTAAATTATTAAGATGATTTTATCACTATGCTCTGAGCACAACATACACATCAATCATGTACAATTTGCTTAAGGTAAATGCAGGAATAAAAACAGCAATAAATGTTAATTAGGTGAATTAATTAATTGACCATGTTTTTTTTAAAAAAACTCTCTAACTTCTAGTTTCAACAATTAGAAGAGTATTTAATAAACTGAAATACCCAAAAATATTTATACAATATACTAAAGGCACCATATTGTCATCATCGCCATAATCATCATTGCCTTCATGTAGAGTTATTTCCAATGACAGGTACATAATCTGTCTACTTCACACAATGTAGAGCAAAATTTTAAATCTACTATTTCCTTGTCAAAAATCTATAGATATAGATAATAATTCTCTCTACAGAGAACATGATGCACAAAGACCTTCCATACTTCTCCAACTAAGTTAAATAATGTTTTGATGATTTCTTTTCAGCCTCCACTTATTAGAGAACAGGAGTTCCTATTTATTTGAACACAAAGAAACAGAGCAAAGTACTCCCTGGTGGCTTATTATACTGTCCCATAGAGTCTATTCCACTATTGTGACATAAATGTTACTTTCAAGTAATATTGATTTTCTAGTCCCCTTTGCTAATTAACAAAGAGAGTTAACTACAACATAGTACAATTTTGTATTTGTCAACTCATGTGTAATCAAATTTAAACTTTGTTTAGGCCAAAAGAGAAGAATGGGTATCTTGAATTGATTTTGTTTTCCTCTAAACATTATAGCAAGTTCTTTTGTAAAACCCAAATCACTTTAGAAGGCCTATTTAATGCAACTTTAAATCTTTTCAGTAATTTACAACTAACAATTTTTCCTCCTGCTTTACAGAGAAAATAAGAACATCACATTTCTAGTCTTATTTTTTTATGGTGTGTGTATGTTTGTGTAAATATATAAAAACATTTATAATCAGAATCATCTCTCTCTTCTTTCATTTTGTCTCAAATGTATGATTCAGTCTGTTTTTATAACATTTTTTTACCTAATTTAAAACTTTGCTATATAACTTATCCTCTTTTATGTATGTTAAAATTTCTTTTTCTCATTTTTTCCAGTGTATCAATCTAACAATGCCTCCTTATTGCAAATTTATCCTTAATTTCAGAACTCACATTGACCTTCAGAAAAATAAATTATGTTCTCCAACTATGAAAATATGATGTTACTAGAATAATAATTAAGTGCTGAGAAATAATACCCAGTAAAATTTATAAGATTATTTTGAAATATAGAAAACTTATGTGTGAAACAACGAAAGTTCACTATTAAGTATATTATAATGTACTGATAAAAAGATCTAAAAATGTATATAAAAAATTTGAGCAACAAATCAAAAGGGCAAGAAATCAAAAGGGAAATCAAAAGGGAAAGAAAATTGAATATTAGGAAAACACATAAAATATAACTTGACATCATGTAAAAGATGATAAAAGAGCTACATAGACAAAAGAGAGTTCATATGTGAATATATAATCTTCATTTGGAGATCTTATAACATAACAACTCAAAAACAGATTCCATGAAAAAGTAGCACATACTTTATATCACAACTTATACTGAACAAAGTGACAGTTTATTTAAATTTAAAAAGGGAAAAGGTAGCAAACATGAGAGATGTGCTCAGCTTATTTTCTAGATAGATGACTAATTTATTAACTAGAAGGATGTGCTTGTGTACACTGTAGAATAGTGCTTAAAATTTTTCATTTAATGGTGAATATGTGAATTAGTAATCCTGAAAGAGAATAGAAGAATTTCAGAGGAGAAATTAGCTACCATATTATGTAGATTACTTTGCTTCTATATGCTGCCTTAAAGTGATATTTAAAAAAGTAAATTTAAGAAGAAATTCAAGAAGAAAAATGAACTCTTTTGGAAATCCTATATTCAAAGTATTTGATTATTCCATGTGTTTCTAATAATAGCATTAAGACTGTATTACTTCAACAATTCTTATGTGTAAGAAGTGAAGTTAATGGGACAACTGTTATGTAGACTATAGGAATCAAACTATATACCAACAATAGTTATCTAAAATTTTTGATATGCATGTCATTTGAACAATTTGTATTGATTATATAATTTATTGTGTGTATTTCAAATTATTTTAAAATTTGATAGAATAGAGATAGAATGACCACACATTTATTTTTATTAAAAATATCTTATTTAATACTGAATGAAGTACAATTATCCTGTCTGATCATTTTACTATCTATTATTTTATCCTTATTCAGTGGGGAAATGTAACAGTGGTCCATATTATGCTTTGAATATATCCTTTGCAGCTCTACCACTGTAACTTGTTTTTTTAAAATGGATATTGTTATGCTCAAATTCGGGACCCCCAAAAGACCACCAGAGACCAAGATCTATGTAAGCAGCAAAGAGGTGTTTATTGCGAGCTAGATCGGTCCTCCGAGCACACACAGCAACTGGTGATGCTGAGAGGTCCCCAGCCCAGGCAGGGTTTGCAGCAGTTTTATACACTCTTTGGGGAAGGCAGGGACTTCACATACATCATAGCATCTCTTTGCAAATCATCACACACCGTGGGAACATCATAAAACAACTCTAAAACATGATTAGAACATTCACTGGCGGGAACAAGTTGGGTAGGGGTGATTGGTTAGTACAAGAGGGGGATTCATTTGAACTGATTGGTTTAAGCCATGAGAGGAGTATGTACTAAACTACATGGTTTCCCAACATGTTATCAACCACCATAAACTACTGAGAGGGTCATCTGGCATCCCAGGTATTTTCCCTGTCTCTTGTTGATTGGTGGTTGCTAGGGGGTTGCTAGGGGGTCCGCACCTACCCTGACTGAGTCAGGGACACCTGGCACAGCAGATCTGTCCTGTTATTTGTAGATAAACCACTCAGCAGGGTGGGTATGTGCCTAGGAGTGCTCTGTGGGTCTTCCAAGGACAAGGGTCACGCCCCCTTCCTTTGACAGAGGTAGAGGCTGGTTTCTCAGGCATATTTGTTTCTCTTCCTCTCTTGCTCTCTTCCTTTTCTTCCTTATCTCTCCCTCCCCTAATCTCTATCAGTAGAAACTGGACTACCTTTCTTCCCCATTTTAGGCAGATTTATCTGTCCTTGAGTATACACCAACCATAGGAAGGAAGTAATCTAGATTTTGGGGATAATACCAGAACATCTCAGAAATGACTATCTCCCAAATTTAACCAGTGAATTACAACTCCAACAGGGAACACATGGAATGCAGCCTTTGAATCACCTCTTTAAAAGATCCCTGCTCCTGCTGATGGGCAGAATCACAGCCTTTGGGTCAGGAGTCCCTGTGTTTCTTGTTTGCTAACAAAGCAATATATTTTTTTTTCCTTTTTCTCAAAACCATGTCCATTATTGGACAAGGGCTGAGCTTTCAGTAACAAAAGAAAGAAAGAGACTACAGTGGGGTGATTACAAATTTCAGGCCAGCCTCTGCAATTTAAAATTAATGCAATTCAGCAAGACCCTAAATTACTACTACTACTACTACTACTACTACTACTACTAATAATAATAATAATAATAATAATAATAATGGCTGGGGATGTAATTCCATAAGTAAAACACCTCTGGGTAATCCCTAGTATCAAAAAAAAAGAGGAAAGTATTTCTCACTGAAAATATATTTTCTCACTGAAAACATATTATATTGACAACTGAAACCTTGTCAACTTCTTCCTGTACAGCTGAGGAAGCACAGGATCTGCATCCCTACAACCATAGCTCCATGTCTGTCAAGAGCTCAGCCACCAAGCACACAGCAAACTGGAGTCTATTTGACTTTTTCTAACCTGCTCAGAGCAGAATAATCCACTAATCCTTTGGAAGACAAAATTTTGGCTCTGTGAATGCAGAGAAAAAGTTTTTAGAATGTCATGTCTATGGTATAAATAAAGTTAAATAGTCAAAAAAATGATTGGAAAAAATTAGATTTTCTAATGGAGTGAGAACAGTTGCAGTCTCTAAGGAAAACATTCCTGCTATATCCACAGAACAACAGTAACTAAGCAAAAATTCTTTGGGTGCACATGAAACATATGCACGAGAGGACATTGGGCTTACAGAGAAAGAGGTAGCTGGACATTACAAGCCATTCTGAGTGGGATATGGAAGGGTTTGAAGAGAGGAGCAATACAACTGCAATTGTGTTTTTACTTGAGTCCCTGTGGTTTCTTCACTGGTAGAATTAAGTATAAGGAAGTGAGGCAAGCACAGAGATTACCAGAATAATCTACAGGAGAAATGATGGTGACTTGACCAAAGTAAGCCAGAAAGAAGACGAGAAATAGTCACATCCTGGGTGGTTTTGAAAGTGAGCCCAATGAGCTTTGTTTTGAGGGGTCCTGGCTTCAAGGGTAACCAGAAGCATTGAGTGGTGAGCCACTTGGAGAATAAATGTATAAATCACCAAGAAGGAGATGTCCAAAATATCACTTGGATTTTTAAAATGAAAAGACTGGTAATATTTTGTAGTCTAAATTACATGTGAATACATTCAAATGGTCATATAGTTTATTATGGAATTCTCAATTGATTGTTATGTACATATTGACAATCCCACTATCAAATAAGAATGGGAATTCACAGAAAAACACATTAATGATTTCTCTGATTTTCTGGAAGCTATTAGAGTTTTTGACAACACAACCTAAATCATCTCTATTACCATGAAAGCATAAATTTTGTGAGGAATATTTATTTTTAAAACGGGGAAAATTTTTCCAAATGTATATTTTCAATTAAGCAAAATTAAGTGAAATTCTACATATATAAGTGTGAGGGGTATTGAAATATTTAGCTGGACAGAAGTGTATACAATTGTTTTATCTTTGCAAACACTGATAAAGGGTGCTGAGAAAAAGATGGAAGCAAAATTCACAGTTAAAAGCATAGTGCTGTTGCCTGGTTTTGTGGCAAACTCCTGTAAACCCAGTGGCTCAGGAGGCTGAGGCAGGAAGATTGCTAGTTCAAAGCCAGCAACATATATGTGTGTGTGTGTGTGTGTATCTATATGTGTATGTATATGTGTGTGTATGTATGCACATATACATACACACACACACACACACACACATATATGTTGCTGGCTTTGAACTAGCAATCTATACACATATACATACACACACATATACACACATATTATATAAAAATAGTTATATATTTATATAAAATTATAACATATATGCACATATGTGTGTATGTATGTGTATATATATGTGTGCATATGTGTGTGTGTGTATAGCTATATTTTCTCACAGCTCCTAATGTTCTGTTTCTGTTTAGGGTTTTCCTCATATCAGATTCCTTTCAAATTTCATTAGTTTGCAAGATAAAATTTCAGACGTTGAAAGTTGAATTAATAAACACAATAGTGCTGATGCTTTGGAATTTTTTATAAGTATTTTTTATAATCTACAATCAGAAATTTTTTATAAGTACTTTTATAAGCTATGACAAATTTGCTCAAATCAGTTCTAAAACAGTAATAGTGTCATGCCAATAATGTGACTTTGGGAAAAAATTAGAATGTATTATTATGTAGAAGTATTATCTAAACTAGCAAGTTATGACGTGAAATTTTTTTCCATTTGGAATTTTTCTTTCCTTCTTTTTTTAATTTGTTCTACTTAGTTGTACATGACAGTAGAATGCATTTTGATACATTGTATACAAATGGAGCACAAATTCTCTTTCCTCTGGCTGTACATTGAGTAGAGTCATACCAGTAGTGTAATCATACATCTACACAGGGTAATAATGTCCATCTTATTCCACCATCCTTCAGATCTCACACCCCTTCCCCTCTCCTTACTCCTTTCTACACAATTCAAAATTCCTTTATTCTTCCCTAATCCCCAACCCCAATATTATGGACCAGTATCTGCTTATCAGAGAGAACATTTGGTATTTGGCTTTTGGGGATTGACTTATTTCCCTTAGCATGATATTCTCCAGCTCCATTTATTTACCTGCAAATGACATAATTTTATTCTTCTTAAGGATGAGTAATAATCCATTTTGTAAATGTACCACATTTTCTTTATCCATTCATCTGTTGAAAGGCATCTAAACAACCATGTTGTTTCCATGGTTTATCTATTATTAATTGAGCTGCTATAAACATTTAAGTGGCTAAGTTGTTTAGGTATAAACCCAGGACTGGGATGACATGAACTCTTGAATGGGTTCTATGCAGTGAATCCAAATCTTAGTTGGATTATACTTCATTATCAACCTAATAGTCAACTAATCATACATATTTCAATCCTTCATTTTCTATCTTCAAGAATATATCAACATTTCTTTCATAAAGTGGAGTTGTAATGCTGTTTCATTAATGGTTTATGTTGGTGATTATAATTGTTGGAGAACTTTATAAAATTATAGTATGATTATAAAGCAACTTGTACAGATAATAAAGTAGACCATTCACAGTTGTTAGATATTTTCAGCATCTATAGTAGAACAGTTGGGAGTCTTCAATATCTAATGATTTTTAAATGTTCTAATAATGAAATTCATTGTAGGAATTCAGGGTATTTTAATAACCCTTACCCAGGAGATATGAATCTATTTAATGATACATCGTTCTTTAAGTATTTTTATATTATGTACAGAGTTATGATTTATTCTAAATCACTAAAATCTTTATACCTCACCTCTTTATACCTCTTCTATTCAAAATAATTATACATGGGTTTTCTAACTTTGGTGCTTTAAATATTATTTAAATTATAAAAATCACCCTATATTTTTAATTTGTCAATTACAACTGGCCATGCCAGTTGGTAGATGAGACTCAGAATGAGTATTTTATAAAGGTTTCCCTCATACTTTGAATATGGATGTATCCATGTTTAGAAAATATCACTTTAAACAATATGGCTTTGATTTAGTGCTCAATGGGTATTTGTTATCAGTCTGCTTTACAAAAGGGAATAGAAGACACACTTAATATTAATTAATGGAAGGTGGATTACAAAGGGGTAATTGCAAAGATGTGAGTGAATTAGAAAGGAAACCACAGGAGACCATGAGTCAGCCCCAAAGTTATCCTCAGTCATTAAAGTATGAGGAAGTCAAGGAAATTGACTTAAGAGGAAAAGTAATTGTTGGTGTCAGAATATAGCCAGTTCAAATAACTTTCAGAGATGGATCAGGGGTAGAAATACTAACTATTTTGACTTCAAGGCTGTTATTACTTCTGATTACTTGCAGGGTTCCCTATTAGTGTAACCCAAATGAAATTCAAAGATATAGGAATCCTGTTGACATGCCCACTACAAGTCAGTCTCCTGGAGGTGGAAAGTAGAATGGAAGAGAATGATGGGTATTTCTGGAGGGGCAATTTGAAAACACGAGGTAAAAATATGTTTGATTACCAGAGGAGAGTTGAAGAGAAAAAAGCTTTGCCACAATCATCTTAAAGAAAACAGGATCATTGGAGTTAATGGGTTAACTGGCCTTAATAACAAAGAATTGGTGCTGGAAAAGAGAAATGGGAGCATTAATTCTGGGGAAAAAAGGACATAAAAATAGTAAATGAGAGGAAGACAAGAATGATATTTATAAAGATATTGGTCTGCTGATTTCAGTGAGTAACTTGTGAACCAAAAATTAAAAAAAAAAAAAAAAAAGATTTCCACTCCATAAAGACAGGATGTCTGGGGAAATTTTTCTGCACAGTAAAAGGTCTCAAATTCAAAATGCATGATGCTCAAATTAATCAGAAAGTCAGCAATATAGACCAATCACTTTGACTAAAACAGCAATGGCATGTGTATAGCCTTTGATTTTAATCACTAAATTGACTATAGAAAATGAGTACATTCAAATTTTCTAAATCCCCATACTCCTTCATTTCTGTACATTATTATTATTTTTAAAGAAATGAGGAATATTTTAATACTTATGTCTTTCATTGTCAATAGTGACATTCTGATCCACATTCTATTGCCTAAAAGTCTGCCAATGAAGGTTTGTTAAACTATTATAATAAGAATACTTGAAAAAAATGTTATAAATGTTTTTACTTCTTATCTCTTTGTATCTATATGAGAATGCATATCTAAATATCATAATTAGCCAGTCAAATGTCATTCTATGTTTAAGACAAATATGAACTACCTATTTTGAATTTTCATTCCCTCTTTTCTTAATGAACATAGGTGACTAGGACAAAATATCAAAGGTGGTAATTTAATTTGTAATCTCTGATAAATGAGAAATAGACAGCTACCTGTACATTTCTCTAATCTTCACCAATCCTCGATTTAAAACAGTTTTTTTTTTAAGCATGCAATCCTTTTTACTTCCTTAAATCATGCTTTGCTATTAATAACTCTATAAATTTATGTTTTCTTGTCCAAAGTACTAAAGAGGTAATTAAATCTATCTTGGAGTAATTCTCTCCAAAGTTCCTACCAACGAAATACTAATATATGATTCAGAAATTGCTTTGTGAAATTTTCTAACTAATATAACATGTCTGACATTTGTAGAATCAGAGGAAAGGGAGAGGGAAGAGTGTGACCAGAGTTGTGTTCTATGAAAGCTTCTGCTGGCTCAGAAGAGAACTCCAGTGCAAAGACTGTTCAAGGAGAAGTCACACATTGGACAGATATCTACAAAGATTGCTATATTCCCACCCCATTCCATTGAAACTGTTTCTGGATAACCTACCCCCAACTTGAATGCTTTGATACATCCCTAAGTGTTCCAACTCTCGGGAATGTGCTGTCTTGGTCCTTGCAGCAGGTTTCTTGAAGGGAGATATGAGATGAATGCTGCAAAGGTTGTCACAAGTGAATTGTTAACGCTCAGGACAGCGTCAAAAAATGTTTTTGTTTATGTATCTGCACATCTTAATGAAAATATGTACCTCTTTCTGAAAAACAGTGAACTCATCTCTGTGTTTACACATATTTTAGGTATGCATATTTATCATAGTCTACATTTTCTGTTGATCTCATCAACTTCTGAGCTATCTGCTTCATGAAATTTGCAAAAGTATGATCAACTATGGCCTAATCAGTTGTCTCCTCAAGTGGTAGGTGTGGCAACAGTTGACTGTCTCAAGCTACTTCTGTCCAAAAAGTTTACCATATTCACTTATTTAAAATCCTCAAGTACCCTGATTGCTGGCCCTGAAAGAGGTGTGTTAGTAATCTTGATTTTTTAAGACTATTTTGAAGAAAAAAATCAGTTCATTGTCTTTCAGATTTTAGTCAAAGTCAAAAGTGATTCCTCAGTTTACCGCACATATAATTCACACACTATTGAATAAATTTGTTACTTAAAATAAAGATATACTAAGTACATAAGATAATATAATGTAGTTATTAAGATAACTCAGTGTTAAAAATGGTAGATTTAGGTCAAATACTAAACAAGTTGGATGCCTGATAATTAAACAACACCGTGATAGACCAGGTAAGGTTTTGTAATAATAGAGCCTAATACTCATCTCATTTTTCTTAATTCTGTGTGTTCTCTAAGTTCTATAATGAATTGAAAGGTAGTGATAATGATGTAGTTTATGGTCCAATCAGGGATAAGGAATAGACTTATTTTTTATATTTTCTAACTTCTAGCTTAAGAAAACCTAATGAGCAGAATGATTCGACCACCCCTGGACACTGCTTGACACTCTAGCACATCATATGGCATCCATATGGAATATCTTATTGCTCTTTAAAATGATCTAGCTCATTTCCAAAATGGTTATGAAATTATCCTTGTCTTTAACTAGAATCCTTAGGCAGCGTTTGAACCACTGTAGTTTTCTTGCCATTTAGGGCACACATTTAGTGTGACTGAAAAAGTTTTAACTACAATTTAATTTAGCAAAATTTACACCAACTCTTTATTATCCATTTTATATTCTTCATGTATTAATTAATTAATTCAAATATTTATCTCTGTTTTATTATGAATAAGATATGAAGCTATTGAAAGGAATTGACATGGTTTGAAATAACTTTCTTTAACAGTAGCTTAACTGAAGTATAACTCACATACCATCAAAGTCATCCTTTTCAAGGATACAATTCAGTGGGAGTTTTTATATGTTTATAGTTTTGTTACCATCACCACTATTTAATTCTAGGACATTTTCATGACCACAAAATGAGACCCTGAAATCATGTGTAGTCACTATATATATGCTGCCTCCTTTTCCAAATACCTGATAGCACTGATCTACGATCTACTTTCTGTCTCTAAGGATTTGCCTATGTGGTACATTTCATAGAAATTAAATAGAAAGAGAGAGAGAGAGAGAGAGAGAGAGAGAGAGAGAGAGAGAGATTGGTAAATAAAATCTGCAGAATAGAACAGCAGGCTGAAATTTTAGCAAATGTTCATCTTGGACTCTGGGTCCCAAAGGTAGTATATGATTCTATATAGAATTTAGCAGAATTCTTTCCTTTTCAGGGAAACTCATCTTCTGTTTTAAGGCTTTCAACAGATTTGATGTTTTATATATAGTAATTTGATGTGCACAAAGTGCACTCACTTAAATGTAAAAAAGCACATAAATATATCTTAGTAGCATTTAGACTAGTGTTTGACCAAATAACAAAGGGAACCACAGTCTAGCTAAGATGCTGTATCAAAGGAAACATCAACATAACCAAAAGATTATTCACTACAGCAAAATGATAATTTATTTAGTAATAATATATTACTAAATTAAGTCAATAAATATTAGAATCCAGAATTAATTTAAATGTCACTGGTAAGCTGCTGATTTTATAAAGTGACAAATACATAGGATAGCTACATTGTTCTAAAAGTGAATGAGAAAATTTCTGTCACTGATGTGATCTCAGGATATATTTTTGATTGAAAAACAAGCAAACTTTATGTATATCTACATGTGTGTGTTAACTACATATTAATATGATCATAATCACATGTATGAATACTAATAATTACTAATACTAATATTAATAAATATATGAATTACATAATTTTTTGAAATGTTTAAAAGGGAATCTAATGGCACAGTTTAGAAGAGATCATGATAGAAGCTAGACTTCTGTGAATAGATCTGCTTTTGAAATTTTGAGTTGGGAATCTTGGGTATATTTGACATAATTTTAAGAAGTTCTTAAATCTATCCTGAAAGATCAGAAATGAAATGAAAAGTATGCAACTAGCTCTGTGTGAGTTAGTGGCATAACCACAAAAATATTTTTTATTATGTATTTTAAATGATTTAAAGTTGCAGAAGAAAGAATAATTATAAGTATTCTCCCTATATTTTTCTTGTAGATTTAACAAAGCAGCAATGATAAGAATTTTGCCTGATTCCCTTTCTTCTTTATAGATACAAATCTATGTAGATATAGATCAGGATATAAATATGGTATCTGTATTGGTGTTAATATGGGTATAGGTAAAGTTAGAGAAATAGGGATACGTATTTGCATAGAAAAATAAATACATAATACACCAAGAAAAAATAATTTTTAGCAGAATATTTGGTAATATATGAAAGTCTGAAATAAGTGGTTGGTTCAAAGGCAGAGTTTCCTTACACTACTGAGTTTATTTTTAAAAGAAAGCAGTAAAACAGCCTGTGGTCTAAAAATGCAGCTTTATAGACTTGCGTTTCATGTTTTTCTCTTAAAAACTGCTACCTTTTGTGCAAATGCATGCACACCTCACAAAATATAATGGGTTTATTTTTGTCTCTAGTATATTGTACAAGATGAGGAAGATATCAAGAAATAGGCATTAGTGTTCCATTGGGACTCAGTAAAAACTATTTTACAGTAAAATATAAATGTACTGTTTTAAAAACCAAACTCCTTATATGAATTTTTAGCTTTAAAGCCTTGGAAAATCATTCTCTTTATCAAGTATATCTGATAATATACTCATTTTGATTTTGAAATGAAGATATTAGTTTCAGAAGTGAGCCAAAATATCAACTTAGAATAAATTTGTATCTAAGTATAAATTTATCTGTTTCATTTATAACTACTCCTAACCTGTAAGCAAAGTGTATTTATTTATAATCAAAGCTTATCGACAATTTATTTTATTTTTTCTCAGGAAAGAAATGAAATAAATGATAACAATTGACATAAAATAAGTGTAATAACACAAAATTTAATATATTATGGGAATTTAGTAAAATGACTCACCTTCATTTTACTAAACAAGACAGAGTTTACTTTTTCTCTAAATCCTATTACTATAAACTATTAGAATAAACAAGATTATAAGCAGGTTCATTACTTTCCTGAATTTTAAGAGCTCTTTATGTTGAAGAATAGCAATTCTAAAATTTCTACCATCTAGAAAGAAAGAAAAACCTTTAGGCATATTTGCTAATAATATGTTTCTTCTGAGACCAGGATAGGGAATCCAAGAGGAATTGTTTATCTACATGGAACAATTCTCTAAATATAAGATTAGGATTGAGATGGAGAGAAAAAAGGGGGAGGATCTTCATTATCACTTAGTGCTAAGTCCTCTTCATCAGGAAGATCTAAAAAAATAGGCATGAGGTACTCTGCTTTTAGCTGAGGGACAGAGTGCTTGCCTAGCTGTGTAAGGCCCTGGGCTCAATCTCCACCACTAAAAAAAATAAAATTAAAAATTAAGAGGGTGTCCATGTAATACTGCACAATGAAAACCACACTTCACATTTGAAAGGAGGCATATCCTTACTTATGACAAATGGAATTTCTTATATTTGAAATATTAATTATTTTAGGTACTTACGTTTCTATACTATTTAAAAATAAAGAGCTTATATGTGCCCCTTGGAATACAGAATTTAAGCAGTCATCTCAACTATCCAACAGTGTTTTGGTTAATGATAGCCTTGAATACAGTTGAACACAGGGGCCTTCTACACTGGGATGTTTTCAACTGATGCAGAGCTATTCTTTGACGGGTGATTTCACTTTGATTCTGTTAGAGAAATAGACACAGAGCGAGGCATTCAATTTCTTTAAACGTCAATTAGTTTGGATTGTTTTAGTCTCCTCTGATATTTTTACAAATATAAAGCCATTATGTATCCATTCAGTTTTGTTTTAATATGCATACTGAAGAGAACCTGGCAATATTTGTATTATACCAATCCCTGAGTAGGTTTTTCAAGTCAACCAAGGAAAAATGTCTGTTGTTTAAAATGAATTACTTTTAGTAGATTGAATTTTATTGCTATTTTATTGATGAATGGAGATTCACTCCCATCTACATTAAAAGAAAGAAAAAGAACATCTGTGATTTCTAAAAATAACTGCACCCACAAATATTTATAATGTTTTGTAGTTCATAATACTGTATTTATCTTTAATTTGTTCTATGGTTAATACTTGAGATAACTTATAATAAATAAAAGATTTTTGTAAGATTTTTATGCAAATGACCCAATTTCAAAACAAATTTTACAAATCACATAAAATTGATACTCAAAGACTATATGTGGCATCATTTAATATCCAGTGGACTCATTTTTTATATTCTGTTCAATCTAATGCTAAAATTCCATTTGAGTTTATTTCCTTGACTCCATATAACTAAGCCAAACCTTACTTCTTTCATAAGATACCTTTAAAACTTCTGTAAAAATATCTTAAATTTAAATTAAAAATATCTTAAATTATCTTAAATAATTTGAACAACTTTAGCTTATTAGAACATTCCATAATCATCCTCCTAAACCTTAATCCTTTTTTCTAAATTTCAATTTCAGGTAATGGACTTCCTCTCTCCAACACTCTTCATTTAGTTGATCTGCAAATTCTATTGGTGTCCTTGGGAAAGTACTGTGTTCCTTTTACTAATTTATTCTCCATTACCTTGATTTCCAACCCTTACCCTTACTGTACATTGCTATCATGACAGTCAATTTTATATGTCAACCTGAATGAACCATAAGGTGTTCAACTGGTTAGCTAAACATTTTCCTGTGTGTGTGAAAGGCGGGAGGGAGGGAGGAAGGAGAGGGACGAAAGAAAGAAAGAGAAAGAAATTAACATTTGATTTCTGAATATATCTATGTCTTATTTCAGAAGACCTAAATATAACAAAACTCTGATCTTCCCTTGACTCCTTCTTCCTTACTGCTTTGAGCTGGGGCACTTGTCTTTCCATCTCTTTGGACTCCAATTAAAATATTGACTACCCTTGGCCCTTGATATTGCTAGCCTTTCAACTGGTGTATATATATCTTCTTTCAATTTTCTTTTCTCTGGAGTATACTGACTAAAGCAGTTAGCATTCTCTACAATTTTACTTTGACTATGTGCCTGTATCTTCTCCAATGCTTCCTCTAAATTGAAGTCTGAATTGTTTTCTCATTCATGTCTGAATAATTCATTCCCTTGCTTGGATATTCAGCCTTCTTTATTATCATATATAACTACATAACATAATATTTATATATTTAATATTTGGACATTGTAACAAGATAATATATCCTTTATATATTTAAATTAATTGATTCAGTCCTTAATTTATTCATTAATTCAGTGACTGTTTATTGTATATTTACTGCATATCATTTCCTGTGATGAACAAATAGGATAAAGTAAAGCACAAAACAAAATTCCTTTCCTCATTGTCTTTATACATGTGGAATTAACAATAAACAACTTAACAAATAATAAACAAACATAATTCAAATATTAATTAATACTATGAAGAAAAAGAATAAGGGAATTAAGTCTATAGATGATTACCTGTTTAGATAAAATGGTTTAGAAAGACCCACATGAGGATATGGGAATAAACATAGGAGACAGTGATATGAATATACCAGGAAAGAATGATAATTCAAAGTAGAAATTCAACCAGTAAAATGTCTTTTAGATTTATTATGATGGCAATAATAAAAAAGTAGTGTGAAATTACACTTATTACAACAAGTGGAAAAGAATCTTTGAGGGTTCTATATGAAAAATCATAATAAA
Source organism: Marmota flaviventris (assembly GCF_047511675.1). Taxonomy (NCBI): domain Eukaryota; kingdom Metazoa; phylum Chordata; class Mammalia; order Rodentia; family Sciuridae; genus Marmota; species Marmota flaviventris. Next base: position 45,492,370 of record NC_092504.1, on the reverse strand, counting down.
ATTAGACCCTATTTATATTCTATACCTAAAATCAATTTAATGTTTGTTACACAGGTACATTCACAAGGATTTTCTTAAAAGAAAATGTAGATATCATCTTGACTTAACTCTTTATGGCTAATGATTAATATATTTGATTACATTAAAATTAAGAATTTGTATTTGCCTACAGAGGTGATTAAAATTTCAAAGAAGCTAATTTCTCAGTCTTATATTTGTTTTTTTTCCTTCTGTCTAAACATGTATTAATACATTGATTCACAAAAAATATAATTAAATAATATAGATGGCTTTTAACTAACAAAGGCTCGTTTTTAGAATATATATACACTTATATAAATCAATTAGAAAATAATAGTCACTCAAAAGGAAATACTGCCATAAGCATTCAACAACAGGAAAAAAATTAAAACAACAGCAACAAAAAAATAATCTAGAGCATATGAAAAGAAGTTAACCTCACTAGTAAGTAGGAGTATAAAATTTTGGTGAATGAAAACTTTTATACTAATCTGGGGAATCAAAATACTAGGTACCAAATAGTCACAAATAGTAAGTACCTGACAAAAACCAAACAGTGGATAGGAGATGAAGCAATATAATGCTACTGGAATTACAAAACAGTTTGGCCTATTGCTTACGTTTAACAACCCCAAGTTTCACTAATTTAAATTTATTATACAAGCTACAGAATTCCTTGCTAGATTTAATGTAGAAAATGTTTTGATCAGTATTATACATAACTTTGATGAGAGAGAAATCTCTTGTTTGATAGGAGTATGGATTAATAATTTGTGTTATATTTCTAAAGTACTATAAGTACAGTGAAGCAGTTTTTAAAAATATGCCTATCTACAATAATATGGGTAAAATTTAAAATTATGATGTTGACACCCAAATTCAGAAACAAAGCAAAATAGTACTGCATTTAGTGTGATTTATATACTTTAAAAAACTGTTATTTTTGTTTATTGATTCATGATTATAGAGGTACAAAAAGTATAATGAAATGCATAAGAGAAATTTACATAGTCATGTATAACTAAAAAGAGCAAATACAAAAAAGAAATTAACATAAATATCTGAATAGTAGTAATCTCTAGAAAAGACTAAAAATAATGTGACCCAAAACATACACAAAGGATTCTGGGATTATTGGAAATATTTTATTTCTTTATTTGAATAAAGGTTACATTAGCACTAGTTTATATTTATTAGTTTATTGTACCTTTATGTTTCGTGTATTTTTATACTATACTCACAATAAGATACCACAAATTCTTTGTGAATATCTCACTGAGTGGAATGAGGTACAACTAAATGACTATGGAAGTGGAAAATATGACTTTCCACTAACTCAAAAAATAGTGAGCATTTGTAATATTCTAATTGTATACTGAAAAAAAAAAACATAGGGGAAACCATTGAATACCTGATCTAATGGTATTTATATATGTGTGTCCATGAGCATATGATCATAACATAATACAAACATGTGGCAAGAGTTGCAATTTTAAATGGAATGATTAAGAAAAGCTTGCTTCACTGAGTAATTCCTTGAAGGAAATTAGAGAGTTAACCATGTACAAGTCTGAAGTGGTAAGGAGGATGGAGGATGGGGAGGGTTCAGAAGAAGAACAGCCACTGCAAAGACACTGGGTAGAATACAGCTTCCACAAATCCTATCCCCCATAAAAAATGAATGTGAAATTATTTGTAAATAGGTTCTTTACAGGTGTACTTAAATTATAGATCTTAAGAAGAGATTATTCTGAATTTAGAATGGGCCCTAAATCCAAAGACAGGTCTTCTCATAAAGGAAAGGGGGAGAATTGGTATACCAAAACACATAGAGCAAAAAGCCGTGAAAATATAAAGGCAGAGATTGAGATTATGAAGCTCCAAACCAAAGTGTATATGGAGTCACCAGAAATTGGAAGGGGCCAAGAAGGATTTTCACCTACAGCCTTTAAGTGATTTAAATCCAATCTATATCTTAATATCTGATTGTTAACGTTTACAACCATGAGAAAATTTCCTTTATTTGAAACCACTTTATTTGTGGTAATTTATGATAGCATTGGAAACTAGTACAAGAAAAAAGTCTGGAGATATTTTTGTTCCCCACTAGTTGATTTAAACTTTAGTATTAGTCCATATCTCCAAATATTGTTGACTTTGAACTGTGAAGCCCCATAATTTTACATATTAAGTTAAATAATGATTTTAATATGTGAATTGACCTTAGTAAAATATGAAGTCTGAGAATTCAAGAATAGACGTATATGTATTTATTTTTATTTTAATAATTTAAATTAATATATAAAATAGAAACATAAAACATATGGAAAGTTATTATTTTTTTCTTTTCTTTTTTTTAATTTTTTTATTGGTTATTCAAAACATTATAAATCTCTTGACATATCATATTTCATACATTAGATTCAAGTTGGTTATGAACTCCCAATTTTACCCCAAATACAGATTGCAGAATCACATCGGTTACACATCCACATTTTTACATAATGCCCTATTAGTAACTGTTGTATTCTGCTACCTTTCCTATCCTCTACCATCCCCCCTCCCTCCCCTCCCATCTTCTCTCTCTACCCCATCCACTGTAATTCATATCTCTCCTTGTTTATTTTCCCATTCCCCTCACAACCTCTTATATGTAATTTTGTATAACAATGAGGGTCTCCCTCCATTACCATGCAATTTCCCTTTTCTCTCCCTTTCCATCCCACCTCATGTATCTGTTTAATGTTAATCTTTTCTTCCTGCTCTTCCTCCCTGCTCTGTTCTTAGTTGCTCTCATTATATCAAAGAAGCCATTTGGTATTTGTTTTTTAGGGATTGGCTAGCTTCACTAAGCATAATCTGCTCTAGTGCCATCCATTTCCCTGCAAATTCTATGATTTTGTCATTTTTTAGTGCTGCGTAATACTCCATGGTGTATAAATGCCACATTTTTTTTATCCATTCATCTATTGAAGGGCATCTGGGTTGGTTCCACAGTCTAGCAATTGTGAATTGTGCTGCTATGAACATCGATGTAGCAGTATCCCTGTAGTACGCTCTTTTAAGGTCTTCAGGGAATAGTCCGAGAAGGGCAATAGCTGGGTCGAATGGTGGTTCCATTCCCAGCTTTCCCTGGAGTCTCCATACTGCTTTCCAGATTGGCCGCACCAGTTTGCAGTCCCACCAGCAATGTACAAGAGTACCCTTTTCCCCACATCCTCGCCAGCACTTGTTGTTGTTTGACTTCATAATGGCTGCCAATCTTACTGGAGTGAGATGGTATCTTAGGGTGGTTTTGATTTGCATTTCTCTGACTGCTAGAGATGGTGAGCATTTTTTCATGTACTTGTTGATTGATTGTATGTCCTCCTCTGAGAAGTGTCTGTTCAGGTCTTTGGCCCATTTGTTGATTGGGTTATTTGTTTTCTTATTGTTTAATTTTTTGAGTTCTTTGTATACTCTGGATATTAGGGCTCTATCTGAAGTGTGAGGAGTAAAAATTTGTTCCCGTGATGTAGGCTCCCTATTTACCTCTTTTATTGTTTCTCTTGCTGAGAGAAAACTTTTCAGTTTAAGTAAGTCCCATTTGTTGATTTTTGTTATCAACTTTTGTGCTATGGGTGTCCTATTAAGGAATTTGGAGCCCGACCCTACAATATGTAGATCGGAGCCAACTTTTTCTTCTATCAGACGCAGAGTCTCTGATTTGATATCTAGCTCCTTGATCCACTTTGAGTTAACTTTTGTGCATGGCGAGAGGAGGGGATTCAGTTTCATTTTGTTGCATATGGATTTCCAGTTTTCCCAGCACCATTTGTTGAAGATGCTATCCTCCCTCCATTGCATGCTTTTAGCTCCTTTATCAAATATAAGAAAGTTTTAATTTTGTGGATTAGTCTCTGTGTCCTCTATTCTGTACCATTGGTCCACCCTCCTGTTTTGGTACCAGTACCATGCTGTTTTTGTTACTATTGCTCTGTAATATAGTTTTAAGTCTGGTATCGCTATACCGCCTGATTCGCACTTCCTGCCTAGAATTGCTTTTGCTATTCTGGGTCTTTTATTTTTCCATATGAATTTCATGATTGCTTTATCCATTTCTACAAGAAATGCCGTTGGGATTTTGATTGGCATTGCATTAAACCTATAGAGAGAACTTTTGGTAATATCGCCATTTTGATGATGTTAGTTCTGCCTATCCATGAACAGGGTATATTTTTCCATCTTCTAAGATCTTCTTCTACTTCTCTTTTTAGGGTTTTGTAGTTTTCATTATATAAATCTTTCACCTCTTTTGTTAGGTTGATTCCCAAGTATTTTATTTTTTTTTGAGGATATTGTGAATGGAGTGTTTTTCCTCATTTCCGTTCAGAAGTTTTGTCGCTGATATACAGAAATGCCTTTGATTTATGCGTGTTGATTTTATATCCTGCCACTTTGCTGAATTCATTTATTAGTTCTAGTAGTTTTTTTGTAGACCCTTTTGGGTCTTCTAGGTATAGAATCATGTCATCTGCAAATAGTGATAATTTAAGTTCTTCCTTTCCTATTTTTATGCCTTTAATTTCTTTCATCTGTTTAATTGCTCTGGCCAGTGTATATATTTATTTATATAAATTAATATATAAAATAGAAACATAAAACATATGGAAAGTTATTATTTTTTTTTCTATAATCTAGCCCTGAAAATATAATCATTGGGTATATTCTCTTCCAATTGCTATATCTATACACTAGATAGTATGATGATAATGAACATAAACTTTTAGTATCTCCTCTTTAACTAGGAGCTTTTCACCACATAATGAAACATTATACAAAACATGGTTTTTATGGAAGCATAGTGCTTCATTCTTTGAGTATAATGTAATTTATTTTGCTGAACCTCTAATACTAAAATTTAGTTTTCCCTAATAGTTTTCTATTATAAATAGGACTGCCAGAATACTCCAAGAATGGCTTTAGAGTGGATTCAAATCCTGATTATGTGACATTATCTTTCTTTTTTGAATGATATTGATTACTCAATGCCCATATGTATAAGCTGATAGTATACTTCAATAGATGTTAAAATGCTTTTGAGACTTCAAGATAATTCATAAAAAATACTTGAATTTTATGCCCCAAATATTATCCAATCAATCTCTTATGAAGAGGGTTCCAGGGTATACCAAAAAAAAACAAAAACAAAAAAAACTGTTGCTCTGAAATGGTTATCAGGAGATTTGGGAGTGGGGACAGACAAAAGTTGAAACATGGAAGATTGTTAGGTGAGTGCAAATATTCTACATAGTACTATAATCGTATCCTTATGCATTTGATTATACTAACAGAAGATGCAGAAACAACACAAAACACTAATTTAAAACAAAGGAATTAAGATATTAAGGCTGTGTCAGTATAAATTTGATTGGAACATACATACTGCTCTGGTGATGGAAATGAAAAATGTGGTTGATGATGTGGATTTAGGTCCCATTCTAAATTCAAAACATGTATTAGAGAAATGATATAAAGGAAGTTTCAAAAAAATTTGATGATTATACAGACATTAATAAGCCCAGAAAAATGAGGCTAGAACTATCTGACCTTAGACGTGTTGAGGAATGATGGTATTCAATACTGGGGGAGAGAAAGAGAGAGAGAGAGAGAGAGAGAGAGAGAGAGAGAGAGAGAGAGAGAGAGGAGAGAGAGATATGAGTAGAAGCAGGAATTACACTGGAAATCTCTTTTTCCCCCACTCAATTTTTCTGTGAACTTAAAAACTATCATTTTGTACTCTGATTGCCTTATCCTCATTGTATGATTCTAGACAACCTCCTTCCACAATGTACACTGCTGGTGATACCCTTCTAGAAATGCTCTTAGGCAACTCCCAGGTACTGCTGCTGTTTCTCAAGTGTTATATTTTTTCTTCGAGCTTGTTCAACCTATACAATATCAACAGAAATTGTTTCACACTTGCAGAATGAAGATGGTGAACTTGCTTAGATATCAGGAATATTGCAGATTCTATATCTCATCCACTATTGCTTGGTGTAGCAACCTCCATGAAAGTACTCTCAAGCAGGATACATTTCAACAGCATACAATAAAATGTATTAAATTAATATGTGAAAACAATAAAAAAGGATGAGGCTATAACAAAAAAAAATAATACAAAAAGTGAAATATTAGGGAAAACAGGTTTGGAAATTAGTCCTTCTCTCCATACCAAATAGTGAAAGTCATATGTAAAATATGCATAAATTAAACAATACCTAGGTAACAGAATCATACATGCTCAATTGCATGTCCTTGCTTCTGGTATGCTTGTATCCTTAAATGATTCTACCATTGTCAGTCAGCCTAAATACAATCCATTTCTTATTAAATATTTTTTTATTTGTAGATGGACACAATCCCTGTATTTTATTTATTTTATTTTTATGTGGTGCTAGGGATCGAACCCAGTGCCTCACATATGCCACACGAGCGCTCTACAACTGAGCCACAGCCTCAGGCCAACCCATTTTTTTTTAAAATAAACACTCTCAAACATTTTTTTCTTTATTATATCAGTTAGATGTTAAACACTAGCTTTTCATTTTTTTTTCTTTTTACAATATATCTGTCTTATTCAACTCTGTGTTACCAACATTAGGCCATTCACTCAACAGATATTTATAAAACCTGACACAAGACAAGATTGAAGTCAGATTACGGGGAGAAAAAGTTAGCAAAGAAGACATAGTTGAAGTTACTATGGAGATTAGACTAATGGGGAAATAGATATAGTTCATAATGCACTAAATGTCATTTTGGAAAAATAGACATAAGGTTTTATATGATTTAGAAGAATGGGACCAAAATTATGCATTATCACATAATTACTTGCTCTTTATCAAAAATCATTTTCTTCACCATTCACATCAAACAACCCTATTTTGCCATGCATATAATACGTAATTTATAAATATTCATTGAATAAAAGTAGCTAAAGAGGGAAGACACTAAAATATAAGGTAAGTGATGTATTATACATCAAAATACTATTTGATTTCATCTATCCATTGGAAAATGTAGACATTTTGGCTTTTTAGTGTGCTTTTGCTGTGCTGAGTTTTTACTTTCAGCTGTAGTGTTATGACCAAATAATGTTTTATTCTAAAGTTATGTTTATGGGTAAATGAGCAATTTTTGAGTGTGCTGCACTTCAAATTTATTATGGATCTTGTCATTGATTCTTGAGAAATAGGCAAGAGGAATTTCTATTTAAAAACCTAACCACATGTGTAATTGAAAATGTGGCAGAGCCTCCACTGTATTCTTCATAAGATCTTTTGAATTAAAACTGAGTTTAAAGGGCTGGGTCAATACCACCCATACAAGTAATTAGGTGTGTTTGAGCACTGGGTCAGAATTCTAGAGTCCAGCTGATATCATTCATCAAATTGCGTTTTCAATTTTTTTAATGTGTTCCTAGAAATAGTAACTATAACTCTATAATTAGTTTCTACATATTTAAAATGAACAGAAAAACAACCTGCTAGAAAATATATTCTTCTGAAATTATTTTTGTCTGTTGTCTTTTTTGATATTTTCTTACCTCCCATAATCAGAAATGAACAAACTAACGTGTGTTCCTTAGAAGCTAGAAAAGCCAGATCACATGGCTGTTGCCATAGCACATATCAAAGAGTGGAGAGACACTGAGCTAACTGGTAATACCAGGAAATAAAGAAAAACATGGATTACAGAAATTATATAAAGTAAGTTTCAACAAAATTTGATGATTATACGGACATTAATAAGCCCAGAAAAAACGAGGCTAGAACTATTTGACCTTAGATATGTTGAGGAATGATGATATTCAATACTGATGAGAGAGAGAGAGAGAGACAGAAGGCGGGGGGGGGGGGGGCAGAGGAAAGGTAAGGAGGAGGAAAGGCAGATGAACAGAAATGAGGTAGATATTAAATATAAATTTAGCAAAACTAAAAACTAACTTACTAATAAATAGTGCAGAGTTCATATTATTATTGGCATATGTATGGTACCTAAGGAATTAGGGGTAAAGATAATAGTGTGTGCTTGCTAATTAGCTTTATCCCAAGAAAACACAAGCATCTCATACCTTCATACAAGGAAGCTGTTTTATTATGAAGAGTTAAGCTTCTATTTTTCAATAGAAATTGGGTGATATGACTATCATTTTCCTTGATATTTATATTTTAAAATAATGCCTTCCCAAGCCCTTGAAAAAGTTGTGGAAGAGAACTTAAAAATATTTGCATCTGTAAGGGGCAAAGAAAAAAAACTTAGTTAAAAATTGTCTAAATTAAATGCTCTAAGAAAAATAAAGGTCTGGGTTCTAGAGTCAGGATGAAGCTTATCTGAAGTTTAGTCAAGTTGAGGAGAATGTTAAACCCTTCTTAGTGACAAGTAGTTGCTGAAAATTAGTGAGGGATTCTCCACATAGTTCTTGTGGAAAGAAAACTAACTATGCCAAATAAAGGGCAGATTGAAGAGAGCCTAATAGAAAGTAAAAGAAAAGGCAGAATTGAATGACTATACTTTAAATGTGCATCCTAATCTAGATGCTGATATATGGGCAAAGTTGGGGGTATGTATGATGTGGGAAATTGATGATGACTTAAACCAAAATAGTTTCTTAAAAGATGACTAATTATCTGGAAAAAAAAAAGCCACAGATGTACTCCAAAAATCATAGAGTTAGGCTAAGATTTATGGTTGCCAGAGATGCAGAAAGCATTTACTCTTTCCATGAATACATCAGCTATAATTATATGATGAGTCATAAGGACCATGTTGAAGAGTGACTTTATTTATCCTGAACCTGTGGTAGAATGTATCTCTTCTTGAAACTGGAAGCCATCTGTAGCACTCTGGAGATGTATCATAGAAACATACTCAAATGCAATATTTGTTCTCCAGAATCTGAAAGAACCTACCAGGAACCTAACAGCCACTTTTTTAAATGAAGTATGGACACTTGTATTTCATTTTCAATGGAAAGTGTGCACATTATACAAACCATTGATACATCAAAAATATATTGAGATGGCAGATAGGTGAATTTTTGCAGGTTTTTAAATTTCTTACTTTCTGGTTTCCATTTAGAGTACCTGTTAATTCCTTATTATCATGTTCAGTGCCTAAAATCACTCTAGCCAACTTTGTGATACCATATGAAATCCCAAGACAATCAAGATTTCTTCAGATCACATAATGGCAAAGAGAAGGAAAACCAGCATTACTGAGAAGTTACCCTAGGAAGCCATACTATTATTTATGTAAAGCAAACTTTGTTACATATATATATATATATATATATATATATATATATATATATATATATATATCAAATTCGTGTGGAGAAAATTGCATTAGGCTAATTAATGAATGCATAAAATTACCCTAGATCCTTTTGCTTCCTATCAGATAACACTTGGAGAAAGTGCCTACTAGATTTTATGATAAAATGAAGAACATTTTGAAAATCCATCTGACTTTTGACAGGACAAACTGGTGAGTAATATTGTGATATTATATTAGTTCATATAACATTTATCTCAAACTTTCAATGAGGGCTATAATCTTTGCAATTACCAAGGAATATGATATTGCTTCAGGTAAACCATCTTGGATGGGTACAGAAGTTCAAGAGTTTTATCTTTACCCATAGTTATCATAATGAACCAAAAGTCTTAGGTCAAAGAGCCAATATTGAAACTTTGCCAGCAGCTACATATTCTATTTCATTTATGAATTGGAGAATCTGAGAAACAATAGAATGAATCCTTGGATCTATTTGGTACATTATGAGTTGAACTTGATTTACCAATCTTTCTACCATTTGCTCACTATAAGCTCTTTATTTGGTGGGACATAGGGCTATTTGTAGTTTCCAAAAATTAATACAAGTTCAGAGCTTATGTGTAAATATCTTTGAAAGATGTGATCATTTCACCTTCTCACTGTGCTATCACTAAAGAAAAACGACTTCATGAACCTTTGTGGGAGGCTTGAATGAAACTAATGTGTGTATTTTGGATAATGTTGTTGATTCCTCAGTAAGAAAACTGTCTCTTCTTTAATTGAGTCTCTGATATCATAACTTATTATGTTCTTTTTCCTGGAAAATGGATAGGAGGTTATGACTCATTTGTGTAACAACACAAATCAGTGCTTTAGCTATACGAATTTCATATTTTCTGCTATATAAATCAAGCAGTATTTTTGTATGCTACCATGCCCTTCCCCAAGGATGATCAAATCACCAAAGATTATTGTTAGTTAAGATATTCTGATCACCCATGTCTTGTTTCACTTTAAATTGGATGCTTTTATCTAATCTTTGTTCTTTAAAACTGTTCCTTTCATTGAAGTTATTGGAAGGTTATATACTTCATCACTCACACAAAGTGCATAAAAGGAATGCCAGAGTCTTCATGTCCCATTAACAATATGACTTTTCCTCTTGGAAAATGTAAATCCCATAACAAATATCTGCATTTCGCCATGATTACCAGAAAGATCAGAGGAAAATTTGCAGTTAAATTTGGATAACACTATAAGATCAGAAAGCCTACACACACCTACACAATAAATCATCCTGTTATTGATCTGCTACTAGATATTTCTACATTGTTTTGCATATATTTCTGTATTTCCATTCTAATCCAGTGACCCTTGAAAATTTTATACAAGACATTATAAATAAAGCTGTGAGGAATAACTCAAAAAAAAGAAGAAAAAAAAAAACTGTTCCTTTCACCTCATTAGAATTTTTATTATCTCCTCATAAATCAATGAACCCATTGCAATGACAACATTCCATATAGTCATCCCTGACCTACAAATATAATAAACACAAACATTATCAAGAATGTAGGTGCTACTACAAGAATTCTCAATTTTTTGGAAGGGAATGTTTTACACTCTATAGAAAGTAAACAATAAACATTGTAACTTTGGGAAATTCATTCCCTTAGCTAGGAAGATTATGCCAATATTTTTATTATGATAATTCTGATCACATTACTTATGGTTAAGTGTTAATAACTTGACTTATATTATTTTGGACTCCTGTAATGCTATAAAAAATCTAATTCTGTAATGCTATCTCCTTCAATAGCTGTGGACTGGAATGGAAATCTACTGATGAGTTTCTCATTGTTGATTTTTCCAGACATACTTTGGATTTCTCCTTAGATACTAACATATGTTAATTTTCTTATCCTTTTGATCTCTTCTCCCATCATATTCCATGAAAGTTTTAGCATTCAATTATAGTTTTTGCAAGATAACACTTTCAAAACCTATACTACTGATCTCTCCCAAGGTGCTTGCATGAGTTTAAAGTTTCCATTATGGAAAAGGTTACCATGTTATTAAAATCTCCAATATACAACTTTAAGGTGTCTCCCTCTTGTTCCAACAATTTCTGAATCTATTTTTTGCATATTCCACCATTTCTTGCTGGTATATATAAGTTAGATCTTTATTTCATTTAACAAGTCAGTCAGTTCATCCTTAGGATACAATACTGGGATTAACACATTGGTAATCTGGCTGGCAGAAGAGGAAGTAAAAGTAAATGCAAAGAATAAGCATTGTCTTGTAAGGCACATATCTCACATGAGTCTTCTACAAAATTGTAAAGCAATTGTTAGAGAAATCAGTATACTCTAATAAAGGAAAAGACCATTATTTTTAGCAGATGGTATTCAGCTGAGTGTGGGAGTTTAAAATTTTTAGACTGTTTCTACCCAGTTATATCCACCTCTTGTTTTAGGGTTTTACTCTTTACCTATTAAAATGTTTACTTTGGTGTGGAAGAATTAAATTATACTTGAAATTTTAACTTTCTTAGTACTGCTGTAAGCCTGGATGTCTTCCCTCTCTAATCTGTGTCTGTAAGAGAAGTCTGATTTTTCTTATATTCTTCACAGAGGATAATCTGTTTTCATATTTGCTTGAGTCATTTACTAATTACACTGATTTTCTCATTATCTCTCTACATTGAATCAATGGCACTTTGTAATAGACACTCAATTCCATATTTCTCATAGTTACAATTTTCTTGATAAATTTCTACCTCCTAGATAATTTATAAGGCAGAACTTTGTTTCTTTTTTAACACAAAAAAATCTCAAACAAACTTCTGACAGATAAAACATTGAACAATTATATTGCTATGCACGATAGGAAGGATATTCTACATGTTCTCAGTTATAGGGCTCTTATTACCAACAGACCAAATATCCCTTTCCTAAAGTCCATTGTAGTGTCTGTTCCTAGAAGTTGCCTCTATCAGCTCTCTTATATTGGTTTTGTTGAAAGAGACAGTGAAAGAATTTCATTGGGTACACTAGCATCATATACTTGTGAGAAAGTGAAAAGAAAATGAGAATAAGTTGACAAACAGCCTAATTTCAGCTGGTATCTCAGCTGACTCAATGTAAGAGTTGTCTTACATGGAGACAAGAGAACCTAGGCTTTGAATTTCTACACTGGCCACTGTTGGTAGGATTGTAAATAAGTAGAACTACTATGGAAATCAGTATGGTGATTCCTAGGAAGACTACGCATGGAACCACTGTACAACCCAGTTATACCACTCCTCAATATTTATCCTAAAGAATTAAAGTCATCATACTATAGTAATACATGTATTTCCATGTTTATAGTAGCACAATTCACACAAGCCAAATTATGGAACTAGCCTAGGTGTCCATCAACAGATGAAAAGATAAAGATAAAGTGGCATATGTATATATGCAATGGCATTTTATTCAACCATAAAGAAAAAGGAAATTATGCAATTTTCAGAAAAATGAATGGAAGTTGAGACTATTATCTTAAACTCAATAAGCCAAACTCTGCATGTAAAGGGTTGTATATTTTCTCTCATATGTGGAAGACGGGAAGAAGAAAAAGAAAGATGGGGGGAAGAGACCTCTTGAAAATCAAAGAGAGATCAGTAGAGGAAAGGGAGCGGAGAGTGGGAGGATGGGAGGGACGAGAAGGAGAAGGGAGATGCTGGGGAATAATATTGGACAAATTATATCATTATATTATATTCAAGTATGATATATAATAAAAATTTCATAATTATTTACCACTATAATGTTCCAATATAAAAGTGGAAGAAGAAAATGAAAAAAATAAAATACACCAAATACACCATTTTTAAAGAAATAAAGAATAATGACTGCAATTCATTGAAAATGCATATAAAACACACAAATTATCAGTTATACTTAAAAAATATTGGTTATCACCAGGTACTAGGATATTCAGTCATTATTCTGAAAATTAATAAATAAAGGAAAATAATATAACAAAAACAACAAAATAATTCATGCTCAATGCATAGGTAGAATTCTGGGTATGAATGTGAGAATAAGAATTTTTATAGCTTATATCCTAAACAATAAGTATCAAAATAGTACTTCTGTTTTATTTAATTCACTGGCTTTAATTATGGATCAAGTACCTAAAGTTCACAGAAAAAGATTTATGTTTTAAATATAGGACATGAGAGACCTCTAATGGATCAACATAGGTAAAAATACTGGAAAAATTTACTTACTTAAAAGCAATTTTTATTGGCATTTTGTGACTTGAGAGAAATCTCTCACATTTCTAAGATGATTTTAAAAGTATACCTTTGCCATTAAACAAGAGAGGAATTTGAAAGTTCCAAACAAAATAATTGATAAATAAGTGGAAAAATTAATTACCTTGATTTGATAAGAACACATCATATAAATGCATTGAGATATCATGCCTTACCTCATAAATTTGTACAGTTGTTACACATTAATCAAATTTAAAAATGTATATATATAAGAAGATGGAAATGCTAACCACCCTGATTTAATCATTACAGTTTGTATACATGCATCAAATTATCACATTGTGTCCCATAAACATGTATAAATAAAATAATAATTTTAAAAATAAACAAATTGCAATATGTCCATAAAAACATGAAAATATTTTTAAGAGTATAATAAAAGACATTGCTATGAAATATAAGTTAATGACCAAAATAATGTCCCTACAATATCTGACACATCTGAGGCGTCTATTACTAAATTGACCTTACCATGTCTCCAATCTTGGCTTGCACTCTCATGAAAGCATTCTCTCTCTCTCTCTCTCTCTCTCTCTCTCTCTCTCTCTCTCTCTCTCTCTCTCATAAGAAAGAAACTACAATCAGGTGGCTTTGGTGGCTTAGACATGCTCATATAGCTTATATGGAAGTTAGATTCAAATATAAATACTGCTTAAGTCCTATTTTCAGTTTTATTTTTAAATATACACACCATAAGTCAAATGAAATTATAAATGTTTCTCATCCTGAGAAAAATATGCTAATGAGTAGCAGTAGAAAATACATTCATGTTGTTTTAACTACAAAACAATAATAACAGAAATTATTTTAAAAAATAAATAAATTAGGGAGTTGTGCCAATTCAGCAAACTTTGAAGATTTTTCCATCTTCATATATTTCCTACATGGTTCCCCAGTATCTGACATCCAATAACTAGGATATTATTTTTCGTTCAGAAAGTTCATCTTAGGAGGCATTTATTCTTTGTAGGGAAATACATGAAGTCTCTACTACTTAGCCATGTTCTAATTACAGTCATTCTTTTTCACAATGACTGAATCTTCCATTGTAATCAAATATGTATTACGGCACTAATTCTTAGTTCTAGCTCCTATCAAGGTAACAAAAAAAGTAGTAGTGGATGGTTAACTATGGTACCATAATTTTATTAGCCAAAAGGAACATACTGGTTCCCTTATTCATGGATATTCTCTATATTGACTTCCATTCCTTATAACAATTAGTTTGCCTTGTTAACCTCCTGTCATCTCTACTACATATTCATTAAGAAAAACAGGAATTCTATAGAATGAAGAACAAAAGGACACAGAGAATACAAGAAGTTAATCTCACCAAGAGTCCCTTGGATACTTTGAAAAAATGTTCTTTGCATGATTACTATGAAGTCTTGCATATAACCAATCCTTTTTTTTTTCTCAATTCATCCTCACAACCCATAAACTCCACGCTCTTTTTTTGTCACAAAAATTTCCCAAATAACTGTATAAGAAGATTTTATAAATTGTTGTAATTATTTATGCTAAATGTTAGAAGATAGGCTGAAACATGAAGCCAATACTAATAGGACAAGAAAGCCAGAAAAGGGATGCTAAACAGGGCTCTTATGGGAAGGCACGGAAATTATGCCAGGCATTTGGCAAAGAGTAACCAGAAATTAGCAACTATTCCAGATCACAGTACATGGACGCACCTCAGAGGATCCAGAGAATCAAAATATTATAGCACTTTGTAAAGCAAATTCCTTCACTGTGCCCAAACCTAAATAGTAGAAATAAAGGATAAATAACGAGACGCTTGAATTTTAGAATACATTAAACCTGTATTAACTGTTCATCTAGAAATAAAGATGGTTTTAAATTCTATTGGAACCTTAGAGGAAATAAATGCTGAGTAACCCCAGAAAAATCAGAAACTCAAAAAGATCTTTTAGAATCTGATACCATCTAAATAAGGATACTAGGAGAGTGTGAAAAAAAATAGGACAACTGTATATAATGTAATTTCCCATTCTGTGTGATCCAAATCTACAGTCTTTTCTCTCATCTTCCCTAACAAGATGGGGGGTGTTTGTGCTATAGATGAGGAATAAAAAAGCAGGGGATATAGTTAATAATAAGCTCAAATATACTAGCTCATCTTCCATTTGGTGGCTATACAATCTATCTTTGATTCCTTAGCTACATATTATTCCAATCTTAAGAAAGCCCTAATGCTTACTATATACAACTTTCTTATTTACTCTTTAAGAATATTTGAAACAAAATTTACTTCTTCACTGTTTCTATGTGTCAGGGATTTTATAATGACTTAGATCATTTTGGCAGGGTGTCTCATAGATTGCAGGCAAAATATCAGTCAAAGCCACATCAGCTGAACCTTGATAGGAAAAAAAAAAAAAATATATATATATATATATATATATATATATATATATATATATATATATATATATATATATAATGACTCAGTCATGTGGCTGGAAACTTGCTGTGCTTGTCAGTGAGTGACCTTAGTTCCTGTCTACATTGTCCACAAGCTGCTGACATCGTAAAATACCACTGATATTCCTTTCTTTGGTCAATAAAGAACTTGAAGATTACAGTAGAAATTGCAGCATCGCCCTTTACCTTGTCCCCTAAATAGGAGATAGTTTTACTCAACAAGAAACCAAAGGGTAGTTAATTTGGATGAATTATGCCCTCTCACATTTTGACAGGAAAAATCTCCCATTTCTTGTGCTCCAGTGTTGATCAAGAGATAATCAAATAAGGTAAAAGAATGTGAATTTGTTTATGCAAATTTTGAAGAAGTTAATTTGCTGAATTTTCTTTGATCTTCATGATCAACTTGAATTTTCTATAATTTCCTTCATTTTATGGTAGAAATAAAACTTGTACTGAAGTGTTGAAGTACATCTATATTCCACCCAAAATACTATATTTCAAATTTGTATTCTTTTCACTTTCAAGAGGATATAAATTCAAAAAAAAAAAAAGTGGGGATCCATTTGGCCAAAAGAAAATTAACAAAATATTTTTAATATTTTTTCTGACACACTGAAAATAATATTCCAAATTTAATCTTGGACTGTCTCTTAGTTTATGCATTTCTCTTAAGCATTACCATCTCAAGTTTGCAAAATGTACATGTACCAATAATTATGCTAATCACCAATGGATTTCAACACTTGATGAAATTTAGCTCCAACTTTTCTCTGAATAAAATTTGCCAGAGGGGTTAAAATGTAGTCAAGCAGTAAAATAGCAACAGAGATTAAGTGAGGGTTGACTTGAAGAGCGTGGGTGGTAAATTGTACTGAATTCCACTGAATTAATCATCTATGATTGATATTTAAAATCCTTGGTGGCCCATTACAACAGTCTTTATTTCCAGATGCTCCCATGAACATATATTTTTTTTAACAGATAAAGATGTTTCTACAGAGATGTGTCAATTTATCATAGCAAAATAAGATTATATTTTAGTTTGTAAGAATTTTGTATAACTGATTAAATATTTTCCTTTGGGAAAGATGTAGATCATTATAATATCTCAACCTTATTTCTCATTCAGTGATATTTTTGTGACTACAATCTTGCATTTGTCAAAATATGTTAGCAGATGACTTCAATGCCAAATCAGGAAAAAGTAGGGGTATCAACTTAGAATTAGTATATCTTCATCAGTCATTTTAGAATTAGTATATCTTTATCAGGGTCTGAATTTGTAGGTTTTCATACAGTCATGCAAACATACAGGAACACATATAATACTTTAGTTCATGTTAAAGCCAGTGCCTAGAAATATATGATGGAATAACAAAATTAGCAGAAGCCATTAATTAATTCTATTTTCCTTTTAGAAACCTTAGTATAGAACATATTTAAAGATTTTTATCAAAAGAAAAATATTGCTATTATGGAAATAGAAGAGTGTCTTTAATAGAAGGTTTATGAAATTTCAGTCTGGATAATGGTTCAAAGAAATGGATTCGTGGTCATAAGCATACAAAATAATCTAAATAGACCATATAAAGACTAAAATTTAGAGATAACTTCTCAATAAAAGCAATTTATGGCAACATATTTCTGTCTTATGTAAGTATGAAGCATTTTTTTTTTGCCTTTGGATTTGAAAGCTTTGTTTTTTATTTTCATAATTGTTATAATAAGGCCAATTATAATTTGTTCAAGTATCTAAATAAGATGGATTAATGCATAGCAATAATTGCAAGTTGATCTAATAGAAAGAAAATTTTCTTCATTTAAAAGATCTATTTTAATTTGGTGAATCTAATATCAAAGACTAGAGAGGATAGCTTATTGACCTCTGCTCATTCTTTAGAAATTTTAAACATGAACCACATATTAAATTATACTTTAAAGGTTTAATTATGTATTCATCATGTTCTGAGCCACGTAGGAATGCTTTAGTAGCTATGATACACAAATCCATAGTCGTTATGAGTTTAAAATTTAAGGGAAATTTGCAACTTACAAATGCAAGAAAGCTGGGCATGGTGGAGCATGCCTGTAATTCCCTTGTTTACAAGGAGGCAGCAGAAGGATCACAAACCTGAGTCCAACCTGGGTATCTCAACAAAACCCTGCCTCAAAATAAAATTACAAGCAGGGCTGAGGATGTATCAGAGTGAGTGGTAGATTTGCCTAGTATGCATGAGAGCATTTCCCAGTTTCCCAGTATTGGGAAGAGAGAGAGAGAGAGATGAAAAGAGGGAGGGAGGGAGGGAGAGAGAAAAAAAGAGGGGGAAAAGGGGAGGGAGGAAAGAAGGAAGGAAAAATGCAAATAGTTTTTCTACAGTAACTCTGATAAAAAATTAAAACATACTCAAAAATATCTAACAGAAGTCAACAACAAGAAGAAAACTGGAATCAAAATTTATGTTTTTAACCATGTCATTTTAAAAATCACAACAGTGAAAGCTACACTGTGACAAATATATCAGCTTCTATAGCAATGAAAGTATCACATATTCTTTAAAAATATATTCTCATTAGCTTTACAATTTCCTTGTCAAAAGACTCAGTGTGATTATGAGATATGTAAAATTTTATCTGTACTTTTAAGTTTTCTGAATTTGTAACCCAATATATATCTTAACTTGAAATTGAAATTAAGCTAAGGAAAGTGTATTGGGAGCAAAAAGAGCTGATGCTGTCCTACATAAACTGCAATCAACACATTCCAGATTTCATAGATTTGTGATGATAAACATATTGAGAGATAAATGGTGGGGAGGTGTTAGTATTACTGACAAGAACATTGGAAGCCAAATTCGAAAACAAGTAAATTCAAGGCAACTACAGAGGCTTTAAGCAGTATAGCAAAAATTTGTAGCCTCAGGGCCAGATGTATAAGGTTCAGATGATGTCACAAAGATTATTTTTTAAATTTTTCCAATATTTTTGCTCATTTAGTGATAATTAAAACCCAACAATAAAATATTTAATTTGACAATCTTGGATAATATGACCAGGTTATTACTTTGGAGAGTATCCGGTCCTGATTACAGTACCATCAGGCTGTATCCAAGGATACAAGGAGATTTCTTAAAATGAAATCACAGTTCCTGAGAGATGAGAAGTACACTGGGGAGCCTGAAAAAAAAAAAAATCCTCACCAGGTACACTCTGCTAAATATGATTATTTAAAATATTTGTTAATTAAAAACTTATTTAAAATGAAAAACAAAATTGTACAATGTTCAAATGAGCTTAGATGTTTTGGGGCATTAGTCAATTATTGAGAATTTGTTGCCATAGTAAAGCAAAGGGCTAAATTCAAATATATTCACATTCCACTGTCTTTTACATACACCACACACCCGAACAAAAGTTATCAATATGGTAACCTTATAAATACAATCATTAAAAATAGATAATTTATTTGATTAGACTCCAAAATGAAGTATAGGGATCCTGAAGGAATATTTATTTGCCTTTGTGCCTTTGGATTGTCATCAAGAGATAAAATAAAACAAAAACACAAGAAAACTCTTTCCATACACAAAATTAGCTTTCTGTTGTTTCCAATTCTATTTGTGCTTTCATTTTATTTCAGATATCAGTGCTAAAATAACTTCATCAGAAACATACACTACCAATAGATTTATATGTATTTATATGTAAAGCAATTATATGTAAAGCAATATCAAGTTACGACTTTACTGTCTGTATTGAAGTTATTTGTTGTTCTGGTGGCAGTAGAAGAAAACTGTTGCTTTTAAAAGTTCATAATTTTCAGTATTTTTTTCCTTTTGCTTCTATTCATCACCACTTTTTTCTGAATTTTAGTAATACAAGAAAATCTAGTCAACAACATTTTAACACTTGTGTAAGATAATATAGGTGTATTATTTTTGTGGTTATCCTACATAGACTATGCTCAATGTTTCCAATAGGAATTATAAAGCACAAATGTAATCCCTCTAAATGTAACCTTTTGACTCATGAATCTATGATACCTTCAAGGTGCACTAAAAAACTGCCTAAACTTGAATCAAATGTATGAAATATGATATATCAAGAGCTTTGTAATGTTTTGAACAACTAATAATAAAAAAATAAAAATAAAATAAATTTATAATAAATATAAAAAAACTGCCTAAAACCAACTTTTAAAATAACACCCACAATATTGGCAAGATATGCACATTTTTATTTTTAATACTATTCATAAATATTGTTTATGTATAATAGTAAATGACTAGCTACACATAAATATTATTTATATATATATTATAATATTGAATGATGATACAGTATATTCTCTAATATCAAATCTGTACATCAGTGACATGAAAAATTCAGTAAAATTTTGTTAGAGCTCATTTTAATATTTTTTCAAAATATTTTTTAGTTGTCAATGGGTCTTTATTGTAATTTATTTATATGTGGTGCTGGGAATTGAACCCATTGCCTCACACATGCTAGTCAAGAACTCTACCACTGAGCTACAACTCCATACCCTCATTATACTATTTTTTCAATAAATTTATTTTATTTATTTATTTTATGTGGTGCTGAGGATTGAACCCAGTGCATCACAGGTGCTAGGCAAGCACTCTACAACTGAGCCACAACCCCAGCCCTTATTATAATATTTTTAAAGACATAAAATAACTATATTTATGGTCAAAGGCACTAAACATAAAAAGAGACTGCTTGATTTTTCCAAGATCTTTTAGAAATGTTGGGTAGAATTAGAAATAGATCTTAGAAACACTAACTTTGAAATTTCCATTCTTTCACTGGGTTCTGTCTTTTCTGACTCCTTTCAACATCCACAAATCATGATTTTGTTTCAGTTTTAAAGCTAGAACTCAATTTCAAAAAGGAAGACTACAATTTATGATTAAGCCATTGTTTCGATACTAGTGACTATCATAAAACTTTTTTTCTATTCTATGACCTAAGTAGCTATTCATATGTCTTTTGTGTTTCCCTGAAGTGTTTTCTTTTTTTAGTTAAAAAAGGAAAATATGTTGACACTTATCATATTCCAGAGATTATTTGGACCAAATTCTCAATCCTTCAATATCCTATGTAAGACAGTACTTTTATTACTTCTGTGCATAAATATATTCTGCAGGATTTTTGAAAATACAAATTTTAAATATTCACACTGGAGATAATGGTCCAAAAAGATTCATGTGAGATGTAATTTGTTTTTTTTGCTTTTTTTTTGTTTCTTTGTTTGTTTTATTTTTGGTTTTGTTTTGTTTTGGTTTTTAAGCTTTCAGTTGATTTTCATAGCAATCTGATTAGTAAAAATCTGACTAAGAATATTCTACACTTACACAGGATTTTTAGAGAGACATGTTAAACAATTTCAAGATGTTAAAATCGTAAAATTTTTAAAAATCCTTTATGTCAAATATCTAATGCTTACAGAAGACAGTAAACTCATTTATTTCTAAAGCCCATGTGTGTTTTATTAGAAACCTTGAAGAAGTCTTCTGCTAATGTTTCAGTGTCTAGATTGTGTCACGTGGCCTCCAGCTTGTACAGAAAATTTTTAAGTTTTCCTACAAATGAAAATTGCAAAGTAGAATTGTGTGGAAAGAAGGTAAAAAGTTACACATAGATAAAACCTCTAAAGTTCCCTTATGGTGCCTAAAGAAGTGTAGATTTTTAATTTCTCCACATGCACCATTCTTCACCCCCAGCATCTTCTGTTCAATATTCTCTATATCATTATGGCTACCTAGGATTAAGGTCAATTCTACTGATCTGTACTTTCCACATGACCTTCAGTTGGCATCATTAATTTCCTGAATTATCCATCAATCTACTGACTACAAAGTTATTTTTCTTTTTATGTGATTCTACTATTTTATTGTACCCTTCTGTCCCCATAGATAACCCATATAATTATTTTGTATAAGATTACTTTGTATTGTTTTCCTTTCAAATACTTCTGCAACATCTGTAGATCCATTAATAAATCTCATGCTGGCAAGTCTCATTATCTCACACCCATTTTCTGCACCCAACTTCTCCTTACTAAATGAAAATAACTGAAAAACACTAATAATTGTTGCCACAGTATTTCCCACATGTCTACCACAAAATTAATTCCAGTTGCTATATCCCTAAAACAAGAATATGATTAGAAGAATGAAAATAAATCTACTTCTGAAGAGGAATATTTCACCCCAAGCCACTATTAATTCCCTTGCATCTGAACGTACTAAACTTTGAACAATCTATATATTTTATTTTACAATACTCATCCATTTGCATGTTATTTTTATAGATACATATTGCTATAGTTTAGATATGAGGTGTTCCTCAAAAGCTTTTGTGTGAGACAATGCAAGAAAGTTTGGAGGTAAAATGATTGTCTTAATCTAATCAGTGCATTAATTCCTTGATAGCGATTAACTGGTTTCTAACAGTAGGCATACAGAGTATGGCAGGAAGGGGTGGGTTATTGGAGGGTGTACCTTTGGGTATATATTTTTTTGACAAGCTGAGCTTTCTGTTTCCTGATGTCCATGTCCTGAGCCACTTTCCTACACAATACTCTTTGGCCATGATTTTCTTTCTTTCTTTCTTTCTTTCTTTCTTTCTTTCTTTCTTTCTTTCTTTCTTTCTTTCTTTCTTTTTAATTAGCTACACAGACTTTACAATGATCTTGGCAATTCGTACATTTGAATCAATTGGGGTGTAATTTCTCATTTTTCTGATTGTACAGATTGCAGAATCACACTGGTCATAGATTTTCTATCTCTTATTGGACCCAGAACAATTGAGTCCTTGTCTCTATACTGAGACTCTGAAACCTTGAGCCCCAAAATAAACTTTCCCTCCTGTAAAATTTTTCTTGTCAGAATTTTTGATCACAGAAGTGAAAATGCTGACTAAAAAAATCATTATCGAGCTGATTTTAATGCTATGAGAATCCTTTTTTGTTATTTTAGAGACAATTCCTAAATTACAGTTTTCAGAAATAGGTTTCAGCTCAATAAATATGGAATGATCTCTAGGTAATTTTTGCCAAATTATCAAATTTCTTTACTTAACTCTCTAAGAAAGTATAATGCATCCCAAAGACTTGTTAAATCAAAAATAATGTTGCTAGAAATAATTTATTTAAGTTGTACTGGTCAACAATCTTTTTTTTATTGAATACATGGGACCACAAAAATATCAGCTATGCTCTTTATCAAAATACTATAATTTTAGTTATGTACAAAATTTAAACCATTAATACTTCCTTAGAACAGATGTGAGGACCAATATTTACATTTATGTTTAAGTCCTAAAATTCTTACATCTCAAAGATGAGGTACCCAGAAAACTCTGGACATGAACATATACAAATGAACTGGTTTCTTTTCTAATCTGATAAGATACAAGAAAAGGGAAAAATAAAAGAAAAATCTGAAGATAATCCTATAATCCTGTTAAAAGAGATTCTCAGTCAAATTTAATCCTTTCTACACAGGCTGAAAGAAATTAAGCACTTAGAATCAAGTATAAGTTAATTTCTGTTGAGGTGTGCAAAACAATCTGCACATTTTTTTGAACCTCCTGTTATGTCTCCATTGATGCATGAATAGGGTTAAATTAAAATACTTCTGTTGGCTATCTATTCAACTTTCTTTTCTCTTCAAATGTTTTGCAATTGTATGTTACTGGCAAGGGAACTTAAGGAAATGGCAGCAACTTCGGGAAAAATCACTTCTAACAGAGACACCTAGCAGAAAATTATTGAAATCAAGCATCAATATAAAATTAAGCACAACTATAAGGCATAGATACATACATGTAGACTAACAATCTGATCTCATCAATGAAAAGATAGATACAAATAGGGTAAATTTGTAAGGTCTCATATTATATGCAAATATTATTAATCAAATCTTTCTTATTAAACTGGGAAAAATAACTGCAAAATGCTATTTTTTTTAAAATTCTTACTTAGTAAAATGTATTCTTTAGTTTTCATGCATGTCTCAGGCCCTCCACTAGATAAAGAATTACAGTGCTGCATGAAAGATATCATAAACATGACATTTTCATAACCAAAGATTGACAGAAAACAGGTGTTGTAAATGTGTGCATGAACACAAACACCAGGCAGTAAAACACATAAGTATATGATATGTATAACTATAGAAGGCAGTAGACATGTCAAATATATAGTGGCCCATGGTCTAGATATATGAATATTCTCTGTGTATATGTATGATATATGTATATATTTCCTTCTTTTTGTTTGTGTGGTTTCAACCCAGGGATTCAATAGGGATTCCACCCAGGGACGCTTCACCAGTGGGCCCTGTTCTGCAACCCTTTTTATTTTTATTTTGAGAGAAGGTCTCGCCAAGTTGCTTGAACTTGTGATCCTCTTGCCTCAGGCTCTGGAATCAATGGAACTATATGTCACAGCTATCGACTAATTTCTGTATACTTAATATTTATTCATGAGGCATATATACCTAAATTATGATGAGTAATATAAATTATGATATATATCAGATTCTGACAATTCCAGTGGAAAAATTAAATCAGAGGAAGAGGGATAGTGAGAAATACTGTTTCTCTGAGTTGAAGGTTTGCTGTTTTATAAAGAACAATCAGAAAAATTTTGACATGATGTAATTTGATCACAGAATTAACTGAAGGTTGTTTCAGATCTATTGTGTGTGTGTAGACAATGTTAAAGACTTTGGCCTTTGTCCTGAATGATGTAGGAAACCATGAGACATTTTTGGAAGAAAACAGTTTTTCTTATGTACTAAAAGCCCTCTGACTGCCATCAGAATGGACTATAGGTGTGAATGTACAGGCAGTGAAAGCATTTAGGGACCTTTGTGATCAATAATCTGGCAGAGGGATGTTTGTGGCTTGTGTGAGGTATCATTCTTCCAAACTGTGTTGTCTTCTTCATTAAAATTGCAGATTTTACTTGTACACTAATGTTCTATACCATCACATTTTACATCCTATATTTTCTTTCTTCCCTACTTCATACTTCTATACTAATATATTTTTTCTCAAATGTGTAATGTTGAGATACATCATATTTCAATATTAAACTATAGTTAACCTGTGATATTTATAAAAATAATGTTTCTAAATGAACATAAATAATATAGAAAATCTGGAGGAATAAATATTGATAAACAACATGAGAAAATAGAAGAAATAAATATTGATAAAAATTTTAAAAATTAAGATCAATTTGAATTTTACTATTTGGGTACAAGCACTCTTGTGTTCTATACATGTAAATATTTGCATTTGCAAATATATGATCCCTATATTAGAATGATGTGTTCTGATTTTGTTCACACATATGGAAAAGTATTATATGCATGAATATATCTGGTTGCATTATTTTACTTTAAAACAAGATTTATTCCCAGTACTTAATTATAGTCACTTATAATTCTTATAATTTTTTTACTAATTCTTATAATTTTGTACCAATTATTTTATTCACCAGATATTTATTGAGTGCCTATTATAAGAAGGGCCTATTTTCTTTACACTTGGATACATTAGATAACAAAACTAGAGAAAAGACATTTCTGTACACACACAGCTTATATTTTCATGGCAAAATGGTCATAATAATGATAAATGAAGTCAATAAATTATAATAACAGTATAAGTCAATGATTACCATGAAGAAAAATAGAATTGTATAAAATCGGTCAAAATTAAGTTGAAAAAAAGAGATGGTAGAGTTGCCCTCATTGAAAAGTGACTGCTGTTTATTTTTTAAATTATGAAAGCTATGTGCATCTTTCTTCATAAATTGTGTCTAAACCTCTGATATTTTTCTTGGAAATAGTCCTAGAAAGGGACTTAGTAAGTTTGAGAGTTTTTAAGTACCTCCTGGCATATGGTCAAATTGCTGTGCAGAACTCTTTTTAAAACAATTTGTGCACAAACTGGCAAAATCAAATTATTATTTCAATGTCTTACTATTAATATTCAACAAAATGTAAAAATAAAAAGTTCCAATTTGTTTTAAATCATCATTATTGATCATTTTATTTCTATTTTTTTGAATTGCTTTGGTGATCTCCATTTGAAGATACTAAAATATGAATTTTTAATTTATTATTTGACAAAATATTACTAATACTTCTTGCTCATTTTTAAGTTATATTTTGTTTCTATTTTTGATGTTAATGTTTATTAATATTTTATTAAGGTTATTAATTTTAGATACAACATGCATGATAAAGTACTTATTTTCGGGGCTGGGGTCATAGCTCAGTGGTAGAGCACTAGCCTCACATGCGTGAAGTACTAGGTTAGATCCTCAGCACCACATAAAAATAAATAAATAAATGTGTCCATGTACAACTAAAATAATATTTTTAAAAATTACATGTTTTCTCTGGATTTTGCTTATGTGATTCTGCAACCTGTACACTCAGAAAAATGAGAAATTATACCCCATCAGATTCAAATGTATGATATGTCAAGATCATTGTACTGCCATGTGTATCTAATTAAAACAAATAAAAAATATATAAAAAAATGTTCAGACCATACACACAAAAAAATAAAAAATTTTGGATAGCTGATCTCCCTTTTGCATATATGTTTTCAAATCTTTAATGGCTTCTTTTATAATATAATCCATTATTTGTCTAGAAATTTTTCCACATACTAACACCAAATATTCACATATGTCCTCATATGTAATTTATTATTTATCTTCTTCTTTTGTCTTACTTTTCAGTATTATTTAAATTTTTGTATACTTAATATTTGAGTTGTTCTTAATATATTATAATGAGAAACTGACCCAGCACCATTTTCCCCAGAAGTATGTGTATGTGTGTGTGTGTTTGTGTATGTCTGTGTGTGTGTATATATATATAAATATATATATATATATACATATATATATATATATGTACATATAAATATATACATATATATAACATCTATAAATATATATGTGTATGTATATAAATCAGCATATCAAGGAGATATGAGCAATCCTATGGTAATTATAGCATTATTCACAATAGTAAACATATGGATTCAACTTCCCTAGTTTCCATCAACAGATGATTGGATGAATAAATTGATATGCATATACACAATTAAATAATTTTCGGCTTTAAAAGATGGAAATTCTATCATTGGTGAGCTTGTAAATGAAACTTAAGGACATTACATTAAATAAGGTAAGCTGGGGATGAAAAGTGAAATTGAGCATTTTTTCACACATGAAATCTACATCTGAAATCTCAAAGAATTAAACTTGCAAACTCAGAGAGATTGTTTTTAACTATAGGCAGGAAAAAATTGTAGGCAAATGAAGAGACATTGGTCAGGTAGTACAGATTTTCAGTCAGACAGAGGAAATCTATGGTAATTATTTGAGATGATGAATATATTAATTAACTTGATTCATTCATTACACATTTTGTACTTATACAATAGCGTCACTAACCATCAATGCATATGATACAGATAATTATTAGTAGTCAATATTCAACAAAGCAAAAATATTTAAAATACCTAGCACAGTGATACATCATTGAAATGTAATAAAGCGAGCTACTAGTTTTTAAGAAAGAAAAGTGTAATTCGGTTTTAATTAAGATTTATGTAAATATGTTTAATTTCTGAATAACTGAAACCTTAACACTAAGTTCCTCATCCTTTAATATAGTTATACTTTTTTACTTAAAAGAGCCTTTTATATTTTTCATGTCTTTCTTTTTCTCTTTCTCTAATTTTCACTATGTGAAGACACAAAAAGTACTTCTTCTGCAAACCATGAAAAGGGGCCTAAGCAGACTTTGGATCTCACAGCACTGTGGTCTTGGGCTTTTCTGAATTTAGAACTGTAAAAAATAAGTAAACGGTTTTTTGAGCTTTTCATTCTATGCTGTTTTATTATAGCAACCTGGACAAGGACAAGGTCTGAAAAAGTATTTTAAGGAAGAAATAATGGAGGGCTGGGAAACCGAGCTCTTTTTCAGTCATCCCTGGGCCAAATTCTTATAAATCTAAAAATATTCAAATAATTTAGAGAAAGGTGCTTTTGTCCTGCTTCTCATTGAGGTTATTCTAGGAAGTCCCTGAAGTTGCTTTTGAAATTACCTAGTGCTGTCCAATTTTTATTTGATTTGAGGGCATAGGAGAAATATTTATTCACTTATTATTTTTAATCAGTATATTAACAATCAAAAGTTCATATCCCCCCAGCCCTGAGAATATTAGAAACCTCAAAGTTACCCCTTAACATAAAAGACTTTTACTTCCTGAAAATACTATACATAGTTTCATAAATGTAAACAATTAAATAATTTAATTCAAAAGGCAAAAGTTATTACTTCAGTGGGGTAACTTTTCTTATCTTTAGTGAGTGGTACATATGTAAGTTAGTAGAGTAAAATAAATTTCAGCATCATAGACTGGTCAAAAATACCAGTAATATTTTTCCATGAACTCTAATATTCAGTCATTAAAGTCACAGATTTTTAAACTTCCAAAGCACAGTAATATATGTCTATAAAATATTTTCAAACTAAAGTGTAATCAGATTTTAATTTTGAAATTAATATTGAATTTCAAAGTGGATTAATTTTTAAAATTAATGAATTTACTTTAAAAATTAATTTAAATAATTTGAATTCTGCATGTTTTTTACATAATAGAAAATAAAATGTTACCTTTTCACCTTGATAATAGAATGTTATATTTCTGTAAAAAATATATAATCAGCCTAGTTCTGTAAATTGTATTGATGTCATTCTTCAAAGGTTAAAACAAATTTGTACAATTTATAATGTTTGTTTTGATTTTCCATTTTCAAGTAGTGATTTTTATTTTTTTGTACCAGGATTTGAACTCAGGGTCACTCAACCACTGAGCCACATCCCCAGCCCTGTTTTGTGTTTTACTTAATGACAGGGTCTCAATGATTTGCTTAGTGCTTCACTTTTGCTGAGGCTGGCTTTGAATTCCTGATCCTCCTGCCTCACCTTCCAGATCCAAAGAGATTACAGGTGTGCACCAACTTGCCCAGCCTCAAGTAGAGAAATTTAATATACTTTTAGCACTGAACTCAAATTCTCCGTGCGAACTAGTAGAGTTGGTCTTCTATACAGTTAATAACAATCTCAAGACCCACTAGCAGGGGCAGACTATCTTTATGAATGCTACTTATACTTTATATCTTTTACCTGATTTGCAACATACATTTTAATTTATTCAATTCTGATTTGAACACAATCCAGTAGTTTTCCACTGAAGTATTTGAAAGCCTCTAAAGCAATTCTGGTAATAATTTCCAGAGTTTTCAAGTGTGTTTAGTTCAAGCCTAACAGGATATTCCTGGTCTTTCTTTTTAGATGTACTACTTCATGAAAAATTCTCTTGTCGAAGCTTATTTTTCATGTACTTCAATTTCCTGTTCAATTATTATTATTCATATTATCTTTTTCACATATCACTTTATTGATGTAATAATTGACAATATTATTTACATTTATAAATATAATATAATTTAATGTATTATTATAAATATTCATTAATGTTCAATGTACAGTAACTATATTTTAACTCCCAAATAGTAAAGTAATTCTGTTCTGATATTCAAGTTATATCTTTTAATATTTTACCCATAAAATTCTATTGATACATATGACCCATTATTTTTACCTAGCTATTAAAATGTCAGGAAACATTTTACTCACATTTTAATACTTCTAAAAACAGAAATAGAACCCATCTTATAAATCAATACACACAAAAACAATTCGCTGTTATCTGAAAATATGTGATTAAAAAAGACATGTCTTATACTTAATGTTGTTTTAAAATTAATATGGTCCTAAGATAGCCAATATCTTCAACAGAGCCATATTTAAAAATCATTAGCATCCTTCACCACACATTAAACAGATGTTCCCATTTAGCTGTAGGTGGCCAAATAGCCACATTGCCCTGTTGTGAATACAGAGAAAACACAAGATATTACATTGATTTAGCATGGTGGCTGCAAAGTCAGACCTGAATCAAACTCAAGCTTTAGAACTTTCTGTAAGATCCAACAAGAGATATTTTGACTTGATTTCTTTACCTGCAAATTGTGGATGGCAGCACCTATATCACAGGGTCCTTGTGAGGATAATATGACTCAATTCGAGTAAAGTTCTAAGAATTGTATTATTTTATACATGCTTTTAAAAATAAGCTTTCAGATTAGATATTTCCAAAATCTAATTTTAAAACTAAATCACCTACATGAAATAAATTTTCAAATTTACTGCATGTAAAATAAAATTCCAAAAAAAACCACACTGCTTCATTTAATGCAACCAAAATTTTTATAACTGCTATTTGCTATTATTGTTATCTCCAGTGAAAAGGAAGATACTAGAAAGGAAACTGGATAAGGCAATAATTTTAATTCTAGGAGATTTGTGAATTAAAATTAAAAAGTAAACTGGAAATTTTAAAATTGAATGAAATTTTAAAATCTAAGAAATTTACTTGAATTTCAGGGAACTCAGTATAAACATTTTATTTTTTTTTCTTTTAAACTGAGTTAAAATATAATTTTTTATTGGTTGTTCAAAACATTACAAAGCTCTTGACATATCATATTTCATACATTAGATTCAAGTGGGTTATGAACTCCCATTTTTACCCCAAATACAGATTGCAGAATCACATCGGTTACACATCCACATTTTTACATGATGCCATATTAGTGACTGTTGTATTCTGCTACCTTTCCTATCCACTACTATCCCCCCTTCCCTCCCCTCCCATCTTCTCTCTCTACCCCATCTACTGTATTTCATTTCTCTCCTTGTTTTTTTTTTCCCATTCCCCTCACAACCTCTTATATGTAATTTTGTATAACAATGAGGGTCTCCTTCCATTTGCATGCAATTTCTCTTTTCTCTCCCTTTCCCTCCCACCTCATGTCTCTGTTTAATGTTAATCTTTTCCTCCAGCTCTTCCTCCCTGCTCTGTTCTTAGTTGCTCTCATTATATCAAAGAAGACATTTGGCATTTGTTTTTTAGGGATTGGCTAGCTTCACTAAGCATAATCTGCTCTAATGCCATCCATTTCCCTGCAAATTCCATGATTTTGTCATTTTTTAGTGCTGCGTAATACTCCCTTGTGTATAAATGCCATATTTTTTTTTATCCATTCATCTATTGAAGGGCATCTGGGTTGGTTCCACAGTCTAGATATTGTGAATTGTGCTGCTATGAACATCGGTGTGGCAGTATCCCTGTAGTATGCTCTCTTAAGGTCTTCAGGGAATAGTCCGAGAAGGGCAATAGCTGGGTCAAATGGTGGCTCCATTCCCAGCTTTCCCAGGAATCTCCATATTGCTTTCCAAATTGGCAGCCCCAGTTTGCAGTCCCATCAGCAATGTACAAGAGTACCCTTTTCCCCACATCCTCGCCAGCACTTGTTGTTGTTTGACTTCCGAATGGCTGCCAATCTTACTGGAGTGAGATGGTATCTTAGGGTGGTTTTGATTTGCATTTCTCTGACTGCTAGAGATGGTGAGCATTTTTTCATGTACTTGTTGATTGATTGTATGTCCTCCTCTGAGAAGTGTCTGTTCAGGTCTTTGGCCCATTTGTTGATTGGGTTATTTGTTTTCTTACTGTTTAATTTTTTGAGTTCTTTGTATACTCTGGATATTAGGGATCTATTTGAAGTGTGAGGAGTAAAAATTTGTTCCCATGATGTAGGCTCCCTATTAACCTCTCTTATTGTTTCTCTTGCTGAGAGAAAACTTTTCAGTTTAAGTAAGTCCCATTTGTTGATTCTTGTTATTAACTCTTGTGCTATGGGTGTCCTATTAAGGAATTTGGAGCCCGACCCCACAATATGTAGATCGGAGCCAACTTTTTCTTATATCAGACGCAGAGTCTCTGATTTGATATCAAGCTCCTTGTTCCATTTTGAGTTAACTTTTGTGCATGGCGAGAGGAGGGGATTCAGTTTCATTTTGTTGCATATGGATTTCCAGTTTTCCCAGCACCATTTGTTGAAGATACTATCCTTCCTCCATTGCATGTTTTTAGCCCCTTTATCAAATATAAGAAAGTTTTAATTTTGTGGATTGGTCTCTGTGTCCTCTATTCTGTACCATTGGTCCACCTGCCTGTTTTGGTACCAGTACCATGCTGTTTTTGTTACTATTGCTCTGCAGTATAGTTCGAAATCTGGTATCGCTATACCGCCTGACTCACACTTCCTGCTTAGAATTGCTTTTGCTATTCTGGGTCTTTTGTTTTTCCATATGAATTTCATAATTGCTTTATCTATTTCTACAAGAAATGCCCTTGGGATTTTGATTGGCATTGCATTAAACCTATAGAGAACTTTGGGTAATATTGCCATTTTGATGATGTTAGTTCTTCCTATCCATGAACAGGGTATATTTTTCCATCTTCTAAGGTCGTCTTCTATTTCTCTCTTAAGGGTTCTATAGTTTTCATTGTATAGGTCTTTCACCTCTTTTGTTAGGTTGATTCCCAAGTATTTTTTTTTTTTTTGAGGATATTGTGAATGGGGTGGTTGTCCTCATTTCCATTTCAGAGGATTTGTCGCTGATATACAGGAATGCCTTTGATTTATGTGTGTTGATTTTATATCCTGCCACTTTGCTGAATTCATTTATTAACTCTAGTAGTTTCTTTGTAGACCATTTTGGGTCTGTTAGATATAGTATCATACCAGCCGCAAATAGTGATACAATTTAAGTTCTTCTTTTCCTATTTTTAATGCCTTTAATTTCTTTTGTCTGTCTAATTGCTCTGGCTAGTATTTCAAGAACTAAATTGAATAGAAGTGGTGAAAGAGGACATACCTGTCTTGTTCCAGATTTTAGAGGGAATGCCTTCAGTTTTTCTCCATTCAGAATGATGCTAGCCTGAGGCTTAGCATATATAGCTTTTATGATGTTGAGGTAAGTTCCTGTTATCCCTAGTTTTTCTAGTGTTTTGAACATAAAGGGATGTTGTACTTTGTCAAATGCTTTTTCTCCATCTATTGAGATGATCATGTGGTTCTTATCTTTATGTCTATTGATGTGGTGAATAACATTTATTGATTTCCGTATATTGAACCAGCCTTGAATCCCAGGGATGAATCCTACTTGATCATGGTTCATAATTTTTTTGATATGCTTTTGTATTCGATTCGCCAGGATTTTATTGAGGATTTTTTGCATCTAAGTTCATTAGAGATATTGGTCTGTAGTTTTCTTTCTTTGAAGTGTCTTTGTCTGGTTTCAGGATCAGGGAGATGTTGGCCTCATAGAATGAATTTGGATGATCTCCTTTTTCTATTTCTTGAAATAACTTGAAAAGTATTGGTATTAATTCTTCTTTGAAGGTTTTGTAAAACTCCGCTGTATATCCATCCGTTCCAGGGCTTTTCTTGGTTGGTAGTCTTTTGATGGCTTCTTCTATTTCCTCCTTTGTTATTGGTCTGTTTAAATTGTGTGTATCTTCCTGACTCAATCTGGACAAATCATATGACTTAAGAAATTTATCGGTATCTTCACTATTTTCTATTTTATTGGAATATAGGGTTTCAAAATAATTTCTAATTATCTTCTGTATTTCTGTAGTGTCTGTGTGATATTGCCTTTTTTTATCCTGTATGTTAGTATAAACATTTTAAAAGTTACCCTCTGTTAAACATATGATGTGGTTGTTTCTGATTACTTCCATTATGATTTTGCAGTTTCCAATAGCATTCTTCCAAGGCATAAAATTCCTTGAGAGCTTTGCGAATGTACTCAATTCAAATGTCAATACTGATTTTCTAGCCATTAAGGCTTTGTCAAATATGTTCTGCTTCTCTTGGCTAACCCTTAAGAACAGCTTCATTTAGATTAGAGTGAGCATAATAAGTGAAGTTAAAAAAAAAGAAGAAAAATAAGTCACTGAATAGATCAACAAAATATGTAAAAAATGTGGCAGAGCATCAAAATGTGTCCCACCCTCCGCTTATTCTTGACTCTGAAGAAAAGTAGCAAATGTTATACTAGCAGTTGTCAATGTATGTGTTAAATGCATCTGTCTGTAGTCATGCTGCAGATAATGATATTTTGGTCAACAATAGACTTCATATAGGAGCATGGTCCCATAAGCTATAATGGAATGAAAGAAATCTTATCCCTAGTGAGATCATAGCCATTGGAATGCAATAAGTTACTTATATGTTTGTGGGTATGCTGGTATAAACCAACCTAATCTAATCATTATACCTTTAGGTAAATCTACTTTGTATAAAATATTTGATTGTGTGTAACATAATATTGATAATACATGACTATGCTATGGGCATATATATATATATATATATATATATATATATATATATATAATATTGTTATTTTAATTCTACTCTTACCTATAAAGAAAAGTTTATAGCAAAACAATTTGGGGTGTTAGAATGGCAGCACCTCATTCATTTCATTTTTACATTCTCTTAACTTCCTGCATCCAGAGGCTGTGTGGAATGAATTACTGAAACATCTAGACTTGTTAAGTATACTGTATGATATCCACACAAGGACAAAATTCACTAATGATGCATTTTGAAAATATCTTCCCAATATTAAGCAATGCATGGATGTATATAAATTTGTAAATATGAACACAAATTTGTTTTAAATTGTTGTGAATTAAATACCAATATTTCAGATTAAAAATATTTGCCCCCAACCCCCACTGTTTCCTACTGCTTTTACAAATATGCACAACCCTCGGAATTTGCTTGAAGGCAAAAGAGTCACTCTGATGAATGAATATTCCTCAAATTTCCTAATAAACTTAATGATTATTAACTAATTAATAATAATAATTAAATAAAATCATGGATGATGAGTGGTTTACTGTAATTTTTATATTACTTTCTACCAATATAAAGTTATATGAGACAGACCTTACACTGATGAAGAATTTTGAAGGAATATGTTATTATTTTTATGTCCAGTGAAAAGGAAGATACTAGAGAGGAAACTGGAGAAGACAATAATTTTAATTCTAGGATAATTATGAATTAAAATTAAAATGTAAACTGGAAATTTTAAAATATTGAAATCCATTGTGTTGAGCTAAACATGTCAGACCTCATTAAATTGTTAAATTCATTATAATGGCAAGCATAGAAAAAGCATTTAGTCACCAAAAGTAGATTTATAAGCAAATATTGGGTTCTTCATACTATGAGCCAGATATTATCTTTTAGTCTCTAGGCTAATAAAAACGGTAGCAGGCCATGGTGGGGCATGCCAGTCACTCATGAGGCTCAGAGGTGGAAGCAGAAGGATTGTAAGTTTAAAGACAGCCTCATCAACTTAAAGAGGCCCCAAGCAACTGAATGAAACCCTGTCTCAAAATTTTTTAAAAAATGAAAAAAAGTGTTGGTAATGTGTCTCAGTGGTTAAGCACCCCTGGTACCAAAAAACAAAAACAAAAACGTGGTCGTTAATGAGGGAGCAAATCTTATGCACATTAGATCTTTCAAAAATACAGGAATGTGTGTGTGTCTGTGTGTGTGTGTGTGTGTGTGTGTGTGTGTATTCAAGACTTAAAGTGCAGTCCTGGTTATCTATTACATATTAAAAGAGTAATAACTACAAATAAAATATTTTCTTTCTTTCTATTCAGGATATTAATATTACCTACAAATATTTAGTACAATAAAGATTCATCTAAGTAAACCAAATAAGTTTTAAAAACGAAATGGAGTGTTTTTACAAGCTTTTTAAAAATACTAATAGTTGAAATGATGATTGAGTTTTATTTCTAGAATAAACTTTTATTTCTAGACTATATAAAAAGGCTTCGATTATCTATGGGATTATTATCTAACATTGCCTATAAACTAAAATAATATTCTTCAGCATACTTCTTCGTTTATTTGAGAATGGAGAAATACATAGTGTATGATTTCAGTGAAGAGCAAAGTACACAAGATTTATAGATTTATCTACCCTAGTGCTATTGTTTTCCATAGAAATGTCACTATGTTTCTGGAATTCATTTGATTGCTTTTAAAAATAAGCTTTCAAATTTGATAATCCCAAAAACTACTTTTAAATCTAAATCAGATACATGAAATGAATTTTCGAATTTATTGCATGTAAAATAATATTTTTAATATATATATGTGTGTGTATATATATATATATATATATATATATATATATACACTATTTGTTTATTTATTTATTTATTTTAGGTGTAGATGGACACAACACAATGCCTTTATTTTCATGTGGTGCTGAGGCTCGAACCCGGGTCCCACCCATGCTAGGGGAGAGCTCTACTGCTGAGCCACAATCCCAGCCACGTAAAATAATATTTTAAGAAAAATATATTGCTTCATTTAATGCAACCAAAAGGTTATAATTGCTGTTTGTAGGTATTGTACATATGTGTGTGGGGTACACATTTTTATAGATAATGTGTTTCTTTTCTTGAATTTATTTCCAGATATTTCACATTTCTAAGACATACATAAACACAGAACCTACAAAAATAAATTCATTTATGAATTTCATTTGCATGAATTAAGAGAAATTTTTGTCAAGCTAATTTTCTCAATTGTGTCTTAATGCCAAATTATATTCTTATTAAAATTCCAGAAGAATTATTTTGTTGTTTTAGAGAAATAAATAAACCCATTCTTAAAAATTCATGATACAGACATGACAAAAATAGCCAAGAATTTCATAAAAAC
Organism: Marmota flaviventris; assembly: GCF_047511675.1. Lineage (NCBI taxonomy): Eukaryota > Metazoa > Chordata > Mammalia > Rodentia > Sciuridae > Marmota > Marmota flaviventris. Next base: position 45,455,450 of record NC_092504.1, on the reverse strand, counting down.
GGCACAAATTTGAAGAATTAATTTCCCAGATTTTTAAATATTAAGAGTATGGTATACTGTTGGATATTTGTGTGTGTGTGTGTGTGTGTGTGTAGAGAGAGAGAGAGAGAGAGGAAGAGGTAGAAGGAGAGGGAGAGGAAGATGGAGAGAGAGGAAGAGGAGAGAGAGAGGGAGAGGGAGCCTTAAAGGAGATGAAATTTAAGACATAGACTGGGAGAAGATGTCCTTAAATATAAATATTTAAAGTGGATATGGATCTAGACCATATGAAGAAATATAGATACCATTAAGAGGGAATGAAAAACAAACCAGAGGAAAAAATTCAATGAGATGAACAGATATCTCTCTCTGTCTTTCAAACACACACACATACATACACACACAAATATCCAACAGCGAATACATACAGGGTAAAGCCCCACCATTAGTTATTGGGAATGCAAACTAAAATTATACTAAAAAAATTATATATATATATATATATATATATATATATATATATATATATACATATATATATATATATATATACACACACATACACTAGCATGACAAACATAAACCATGTTATTCCAATATTTTTATAAGATAGAGGAGAAACAGTATATTTATACATCTGTCATGGCAGTTGGAACTAGCCTTTTAGAAAATTTCTTGGAATAATATACTGAGAAATAGTAATTCTAATGCTGAGCATATACCTAAAGGAATGCTTAAAAATATTCACTAAAATATATTATCAGAATGTTATACAGGTACAATGTGTAATAGCCTAAATTGGATATTTCTGAACTGTTCACCAAGAATAGAATAAATTAACAAATTGTGGTGTTGTGGTGTTATCATATATGATTTTAAATAAAAAAAAATACAGAACTATTAATTCATATAACAACATTTATAAATATCACATGTTGATAAAAAACAGATACTAAAGTGTATCTATTTGATTGTAATTATATAAAGTTAAACATCAGGATAATATATTTGATAGGGGAGGCTCAAGTCGTGGTTACCTTTGGGGGGGCTACAGACTTGTAAAGGAGACGAGGGGCAATTCCAAAACATCAAATAGTTTAGTGTTCTTTTTATCTGTCTCTTCTCCTCCTCTTTCCTTATCTGTGTGTCTATGTTTGTGTGTGTGTTTAAATTTCATCATTTCCTGGGTGTATTAACTTTTGAAACCCATTAAGCTATAGCATTATGATATGTGCACTTTTCTGTATTCACATTTCATAATAAATATGTATACGAATAATAAAAGCTTGACTCAGTATAAAACTGAGAAACTATAAGAGAGATTAAGATTAAATAAAGACTTATTTGAAAAAATAAATAAAGTGTGTTATCTGCCAGTTATAGTTTATAAAAATTTGAAGCCAAATAAAATAAATAGCCTAGACTAATTTTCAAAATCACAGAGTATTGAATAGTTATTAGGCAACTCCCAACTATATTTGAGATATATCAACTTTGGGGAGAAAAATATGTTGAAAACATAATTGTTTTAATGGTTACTCATTTGTAATTACATTGCTCCACAAGGAATGGTATAACACAAACTTAGATATGAGTTTGAAACTTTTGTAAATACTCTGCTATTCTATAACTTCTGAAAAATGGTAGGCTCAAGATTCCCTGCTGGAGGAGTTAGATCTTTTTAATTCCTAGATTTACTTATATCTACATTGAATTACCTTTAGAGAGCAAATCACAGTGTTTGCTAACCCAGTAAAATAGATTTTTATGGTTTTCTCTTTTCAAAATACCAAAGTATTACATAGCCAGACTTATGCAATAGCTTTATATATTAATATCCATGCACTCATTTAACCTGTGAAGTTCTAGGAAATAAGAAGTGGGTGGTAGTTAGAACAATTTTCATAACTATATAGTTACTATTCTGTGTAATAAAGCTATGGAGCAAACAAGAACACCAGCTTCACCAAATTCCAAAACTCAGACCTCCTTAAAATTTTCATTCTCTATCACGCTTCCAAAATATCCATGCAAATACTTGCTGCTTTTTCATAAGTTAAATGCCTTCCCAATATTCATCAAACAAGCAGCATGAACTAGAATGCATAAATTAGTTTGTGATTTATGTTAACCATAAAATACAAAATGTTTTCTGAATTAGAACACCATTTGTTAATGTAAACATATTAAAATGTGAAAAAGCCTACATTTTATTCAGCATAATGGAAAGGACATTTTGCATGTAATTCATAACAACTGGAAGCATACATATTTCCAGATTTCCAGAGGAAGAGATAGCATTTAAAGGGATAATAAATACCTATACACACACACACACGAGAAAATAGATGCATATATGTCATGACCAAACATGTTTATATATGTTAATATACCTAAAAAGAGTATAACTATTGTAGAAAAGTACAAATGCATGTTTAGCTGAAAGAGTTATCTGATTCTTTTACTTGTCATGAATGATTAACATGGGTGTTATCATCTATGACAAACATAATAACTAACACTTTATCATATTAAAATTTCCTGAGCAAAGAATGAAGGAAGCTAACACTTTTGAGTTTTGTATTTACCGGGCACTAGAATACAGTTCATATAATTAAATTATATGAATTGATATAGTATAATTATTTAATTGATATAGTAGTCTTACATAGAGAAACTAATATTCAGATGAAAAAAAGCTACAATTTGAATACCACACAATTAGGAAATGGCATACTGTAAGTGGTAAAACATTTTTGCTCTAATTAGAAATTTTTTTAGATCCCACAACATCATATTAACTTAAACACCCTAAACTAAAAATAGTTCATTTAAAAATGTTGACATGAAGTTACACAGTGTGTTAACCTAAGAATAGACATAAAGCTGCATGCACCAGAAAGGAGAGTTCAGAAATAGATTCCTATATGTGGTCAGTTGTTCTAGACCAAATGTCAGGAGAGAAGAAACAGGTTGTCCTATAGTAAGTAAGGCTGAGAAATTGGGTATCAATAAAAGACACTCAAAGATAATATCATAATTGATCACAGATGTAAGATCTAAAATTATAAAATTTCTGAAAGAAAATGTGGGGAAAAATCTTTGAGGTGTTGGATTAGGAAAAAATGTCATTTAACATATATGGGAATTATGAAGTACAAAATAAAAGTGGTAATTTGGAATTCACCAAAATGAAATTATTCTTCGCCTGATGATAAGGCAGCACAGAAATACACTATGCTCAGCTCACCAAGTATATATCCCAAAAGCACATCCCTAATAACCTACCTTCTCCAGCCACACCTTACTCACCTTCAGTCACCACCCAGTTAATCTCATCAGGGGGATTAATTCACTGATTGGGTCAAGGCCCTCATAACCCAATCATTTGTCCTCCAAACCTTCTTGAATTGTCTCACACATGAGCTTTAGGGGAACCTCAAATTCAAACCATAATACCTTCCATGTACAAAAAGAAAATAGGCATAGATACTTAACATCAAATTTTATTAAGAACACACAAACTAAAACATTGTGAACTATTATTTCATACATAGACCTAAAAAAACAAAACAAAAGTAAAAGCATAACATTATCAGGTGTTATCCAGGATTTGGAGCTATTGGAACTCACGTATTTTTTCACTTTTTTGATGAGAATTCAAAATGATTTGGTCACTTTTGGAAAACAGTATAGCTGTGTCTTACAGAGTGAAATATATTTCAGTATAACAACCTCAGAAATTCTTTAAAACAAAAAAAGTCCAAGGTAACACAAAGACCTGCACTTTATTATTCACATGATCTTTATTTCTAATAGCAAAAACCTGGATTCAATCAAATATTCCATAACTTGTGAACAGATGATTGCATTCAATAAACTATTACTCATCAATAAGAATGAAAAACAATAAACTACCAATACGGACATCTACTAGACTTAATTTCAGAAGTCCAGTACATGAGAACATATATTGTATGAGATTATGGAAAATTTTTTAAGATAGTAAAATACTGAAAGAATATAGTTCTGTGGTTTTCCTGAGCTGCTTAACATGTAGAGAGGATTGACTGTGAATGGCTGTGAGGAAATTTCATGACCTAAAGATATATCATGAATATCAGGGTGTTTATACAACATCGCACACTGTCAAAACTCACTGAGTTTTATTCTTGAAACTGGTACATTTTACAGAATGTAAAAATTTCACTATAATGCTGTTTAAAACAAGAGTGAGAACAACTGTAGCTCAAAACTGAAAATAGGGTCAGTCATAGAGGCTAGATAAATTCAACTTCCTATAGAGATTTGAATTTTCCAGAATGTCCAACTTCTGGAAACAAGAGGAGGGGGAAATAAATAATATAATTTTTCTCTGAATTTTAGAATAAAATATTAATTAATTTTAGATAGAGCGTGTGTACACAGAAAATGTCAAACAAAAACTACTACATTAAGTGAATAATGAAGACAGATTTCTTTTCCAGTTGATGGTTCACAAAATGACAAGTAGAAGGCAATTTCTACTGTAGAAACTGTTGCTGTGAAGCCAGTTTCAGCACACACACTCAAAAAAAAATTTTAGAAGTTTTAGAGAATTTTATCTTAATTTGTGCTTCCCCTATAATGTTTAGAACAGGTCTCCTACTCCATTCTAATGAGTAAGGACTTTACACTTCTGATCACCCTTCTGGAAGGAAGATATTGTATGAATGTCTCTTGTAACAATGTAACTAGAATATGGGGATTTCAGAACACCTTCATAAATGTGTTGCTGTAACATAAGGAAAGTGCCAAAATGTCCAATAAAAAAGAAAAAAGATGGCATGAAAAAAAAACAGAGTTAGTATATGAAGAATGAAAAGAAGAAAGGAGAGAAGTAGGACGGTAGAGGGAAATGTAGGCAGAAAAAGAGAGAAGGATAATGGAAAGATCTAGTGAATCAAAACAAGAGTGGACTGAACAAATACTTGATTTGGAACTGCATCTTGGTGCAAATGCTGAAACTCACAACTAGAACTTCATATTAGTACAAATCTCCTGGAATTAGGCATCCATATGAAACCAGGACCCTATGCAAATCACAGTCTTAGGGACAGCAACAAAGTTGAGAATGAAGCAGTAGTTCCTCATTCTTACTGAGCTTATTCATTAGATCTGTTATGGTATAGATATGAGGTCTCTTCCAAAAAGCTCATGTATAATATGACGCAAGAAAGTTTGCAGGTAGAAAGATGAGATTATGAGAGCTTTGGCCTAATTAGTGGGTTAATCCAATGATTTGGATTAACTGGGTAGTAAATGGATGTAGGTAGGATGTGGTCACTGGGTCACAACTTTGGGGTTTATATTTTGTCCTTGATGACCAAAGTTCTTCCTCTGCCTCCTTGTTCTCATGTCCTGTGCTGCTTCCCTGTGCCATGTCCATCTGCCATGAAGATCTGCCTCATCTAAGGTCTAGAGTTGCCTAAACTTGGAATGAAGATCTGAAATCATGAGCCCAAATACACTTTTCATTTTCTAAAATTTTCTTGTGTGTTTTTTTTTTTTTTTTTTTGCTGTTGTTGTTCACAGAGATACTAAGGTGACTAAAACAAGAGCTATGCAGAAATTGAGTAGTCTTGGTTAATGACAGCTGATTTTCACAAACAAAGAGTGATTCCAATTACAGCTGCTATTCCAAGTTTTCTTATGTAGCATCTCAACATAGTCCTCCCACATGTTATGAAACTAATGAGCTGACAGTGCTGTTGCTCTGTGTTGTTTAGCACAGACCACCAAAAGCAATTTAGGTGAACAGCAGAATCATGTCAGGTTTTTTTTCAGGGTCGTACTAAATTTTCCTCCAGACCAGAATGATCCTGTTTTTGTTGTTGTTGTTGTTGTTGTTTGTTTGTTTTATAATATAACAAAGAACATCTTGGTTACATGAATAGTAGCATGTCTAATGAGCCTAGAGAGCTAGAAAAAACACAATATCTTCATTTATCCTATGCATGACCAAAAATGAAATATGACTCATCAAAGTTTATCTTAGTAGGATCTAGTAGTCTAAGTCATATTATAATATCTTCTAGGATAAAAAATTTATTAATGGTTTCAAAATTCAGTAAGTTTAGTAAAATCATTGCATTTTTGCTCTGGCAAAGCTTCTGTTAAAAAAAATGATAAATCAGAAACTGGGAGAAAATACATGCAAAAAAGACATACACGATGAATAATTTGTGTCCAAAACATGCAAGAAGATCTTAAAACTCAATAATAATAAAACAAATAAATTAAATAAATGGACAAAGGATCTCAACTGATATGTTACCAAAGAATATATGCAGATGGGAAATAAACATATGAAAATAAGGTCAACATCATGTGTTATTAAGAAATCACAAATTAAAATAGTGAAACACCATTATACTTCTATTAGAGGGACTAAAATGTAACACTGACAATGTTATATGATGTCACAAATGTGGAACAACAAGAATTATCATTCTTTACTGCCACAGGAATGTACTCATTATCAAAGCTGATTGACAGCATCTTAACAAAGCTAAACATAGCTCTTAGAATATGATTCGAGAATCATGATCCCTAGTGTTATCTCAAAGGAGTTAAAAATTGTTTCCATATCAAAATCTTCTCATGAAAACTTATACAAATATTAGTTATAATTGCCAAAAATATGAAACAACCAGTATGTATTTATGTGACTGGATGAACTAATTATGGTACATCCATAAAACAGGTTATTATTTAGTGATAAAAAGATGTCAAATGCCATGTCAGGAAAAGACATGGGTAAATCTTGATTACCATAAGGCAAAGTGAAAAAAAGATAGTATTAAAATAATACATAATAGTATGATTACAACTATATGAATTATGGAAATGGTCAACTATAATGACAAAAAAAATTTTTTGTTAAATATTGAGGGTAAGTATGGGTAAATAGGTAGAACACAAGGCTTTCTTAGGGCAGTGAAAACCCATAGAACTGTACAACACAAAGGTTGAGCACTAATATAAATCATAAATGTCAGGAATAACATATCAATATCTGGTCATCAATTTAATAAAATCTACTCTGAATGCCACTACTAGGAGAAACTATGTAGAGGGAGAGAGAGTATATTAGAAACTTTTTAACCTAAAACTGCACTGAAAATAAAGTTCTAAAAACAGAAAAAAAAAATGACGATGGAAAGAGGATGGTAGAAATTTAACCCAAACAGTATCAAAATAAAATGGAATTGGATATTACAAATTTAATCAGTTTCCCTGACGTTGTGATTATGTCTTTTCCAAGAATATAACCACAACCATGTTGTCTTGGTGATGGGAGGATTTCCTTAGAGGAAGCACACAGTGGTCCTCCTCAAAAGCATGCATATTCCCCCAGTTAGGAGATGAATGAGCTTTCTGGCAGTAAATCAGTATGTTAAACTAATAAGTGAGAAAAAAAAAAAAGCTTTTATTTTCTTCTTTGTTCCCATATCTTGGGCCCAGATTCTAAGAAGAACATGAATCATAGTGCGGACTTTTATGTTCTCAAAGGAAGAATGTACCCATAGATGAAAGCCAAAGAATTATGGAATGAGACCAAAACAATCTAGACAATAGGTCATATTGTATAATTTAGAAGATTTACTTTTACATTTTTTTGTTGCATTTTTTCTCATTGTCTTGACTAGCATAAAGTGTTACGGGATGGAGGTTGGGAAATTTCAGAGACAGGAGTAACATTTTGAAAGAATGCATACTATCTGTCCCATCTTTCAGATTCTTCTCTAGAATTAACTCTATGAAACTGCATTCCTTTCTCTTTTTTTATTAGTTGTTCAAAACATTACATAGCTCTTGACATATCATATTTCATACATTTGATTCAAGTGGGTTATGAACTTCCATTTTTACCCAGTATACAGATTGCATTCCTTTCTTTCTAATGAGATATCCCAAGCATTACTAACTCCATTTTGGTTCTGGGACTCAGAACCAAAACTTATAAGTTTATAAACTGCCAAGAAAAAGAAACTTAAGATACCCTGTTCCCACAACTCCCCTCCCCTTCCAAGGTGTCTAAATACAAAATTCTATTATTACCAAGCCACCTGCACTCTAGGTCAATTTTATCTTACTGCACTCAAGGCCATTTCCAGCTTGTTCTTGTTCTTTGTTAAAAAAAGATACCAAAACCCTCTTCAAACAACTCTGTCTGCTGTGCCACTCTACTGGGCTGCCTGGCAGGCTTTCCAGGCTAATAAACTTTGCTTTTCTGAGCATGAGACTCTGTCTCCAGAGATGTCTTTGAGGGTTCTGTCCTAACACTTTCTCTTTGTGGTTTTTCATTTTGTTAATGATTTTAAAAGAGGTTGACATTTCCCTGAGCAACAAACCTTCTTTAATATAAGTTAGAAGCCAATCTCTAATGAATAAAATTCTCAAAAGAAGTTTTTATCACCCATTGGAATTTACATAAAGCCCACAACCACCAGAGATGGGGTTGCTTTCGTAACACATCTATACAGAACGAGTTTGCCAATTTAATTCACAGGATGGAAACCATCCAAATTTGTTTTGAATTTATAATCAAGTTTTCTTCCAGACACCCCATATTCCTCATGACTTTTTTTCTTACTGTCATGGGGAAATATTAACAAATTCATTATGAGAATTTTCCCTTTATTTTTAGTTTGAAGAATGAGATTTCATAAATTTCTAGGCTTTACACTTCTTACTCAAAATGGCTGATTTCAATACATTTTTAGAATGATATGAAATTAGTTTTGTATGAGTCAATGTAGATGTGCTTTCTGGAAGGTACTAATCACCAAGTTTACTACACCTGTAGTACCAAATATCCTAGTGAGTATTGAAAATAGATATCAATCAATGGTCTGAAACTTTTCAAATACCAAATATTTGATGTCATATTCGAAAACAATGTCATATTTTAAAACAGTGAATAAATAATTTTTAGCTGCCTAAAAATTAATAATTTATAATACATTGAGATGCCCTGTTAATATGTAGATTCCAAAGTGATGAATTAGAGCTTCCTATTCATTTAATATGTTCCTATGAGAAATTGTGAAAAACTGATTAAACAATTTTAATTAATGGGCTCAGTTGTTGGAGATGCTTCTTTTACAGTTTTGAATATTCAAAAAATAAAATAATTTTCTCCTTTCAAAGCATAAAGGGGAAAGTGTTCCTAATAAGTTTAATTTTCTTAAGGACACTTTAATATACAATTAATTGTTAATTTCCTTTTTGCCTCTCAACATCTACTAAATTTTTGAGTGTGTTTATGTTTTGATTGTTAATTTGTTAAGCGGAACAAAGAAGCAAGACTGTGACCATGTTCTCAGCTCTTCCAAATTAGGTTTTGACGACAGTGTTTTAAGTGAATGAATACTCGGTCTACCTGTTACATACCACACAAAATAAAATGTGATCACATTTGAAAGATTTATTTGATGATCTGTAATTCTGTCCATAGCATATACACTATCTTTTCCTTGAATGAAACCATCCTAAATGACTTTGAAAGTGAACAATTCTATCTTAAATAACCCTGAATTTTAATGTCATTTCATGTACTAATGAAGCCATTACTGAGCACTTACTTGGTGTGAAGTGTGGTAAGGGAAGGGAATGTCAAGTAGAATGATGTATAGCCCCTGCTCTTGAGGAAAACAGTGACTCCTAAGAGAGACACACATGTCATTAAGTGTTTACACTAGTCTCCTATTAGTGTTGCTATGACTTGAATGTCCCCCATACTTAAAGGGTTGGGAATTTAATCTCTAATACAAAGCAAGTTTGGCTTGCACTTATTCTCCCATGCTCACTCCTATGTGATTCCTTCCACCATGTTAAGAAACAAGAAGGTCAAGGTCCTCACCAGGTATGGCTGCTCAATCGTGGACTACTTAAACTTCAGAAATGTGAACCACACTTAATTTTACTGTTTATATATTACCCATTCTGGGGAATTCTGTTATAGCAGTATAAAAAAGACTAAGACAAATATATTTATGTCATAATACCATGAATATTCTTAAGATATTGAAGATAACTTGAAAGATCTTTTGCCATGAAGTCAGTGACTGTGTTTATATTATAATGTGAATAGGCAACCAGAAGAATAGAAAGTCATCCAAAACAAAGAAAGTAGTCTATTTATAATGCCTGAGTTGCATAGACAACTCAATTATTTCATAAATGCAACTTCACATAACTTTCTGGTAAGAAAACAGTGGTATTTTCTATGTTTTTGTCTCAAAAACAGGGACAATTGTAACACTTATCTAATATAAGGTTATTAACACATATATACAAGTTAATGGCATGATTAGGACTCATAAATATTAAATTTTCATTATTATTACTAAAGAAGAATGATACCACTTAGCTGCAGTTTCATTATTAGCTCTGCCTCAGTTCAGGTATCTTGCTAGACTTTGCAGAGACATTGATAGTACATCTCTCTTTCTGTTAGTTTTGTTGTTTTCTTTAATCCTTTGCTAGTATCAGTAATACTATTCTCATCCTACACCCCAGAGTTAGAATTGTCCATTTATTTTGATACATCTTTCTCTGATTATTCTTTTTCTTATTTCCTTTTCCAAATTAATCCATATATGTTATGAATTACATAGGATTTTCAGAATGCCATGGTAAGAAATAAAGGTAGCATTTTCTTTCAAGTTGCTTAGAATCTAGTTAAAGATATCAGTGATTCAGGAATGATTTGGTAATATTACAAAGCAATTTGGATACAATCTATAGTAGGTGAATATGACTATGATTCCAGGGAACGCTGTCAGAAAGATTTAGATGATATTTGAATTATAGTGTAGAGTGTACAAGATACAGAAGAGAAGAAGAATGAGGAAATCAAGGATTTCAATTCAAGTTATTGTGGCTGGAGCAAGCAAGCCAGGGACACCCAATCATAAGACAGGGCTGAAGAGGTTTAGACTATGCTGGGCCTTGTTGGCAATGTTAAGATCTTAGATTTTTCTTGTGATTATTGTTTATATTTCTATCCTTAAAATTCAAAGTGTTCTAGATGACCATTGAACGTGTATGTTAGTGTGTGTGTGTGTGTGTGTGTGTGTGTGGTGTGCACGTATATACATGTGTGTGCAAACTCATGTATGCCCAGAATAGAATAAATAAAAAAATTAAATTTAAGGTTTAAAAGCTTAATATACAATTCCAGTAAATATTACAACTGTATACTTTTTTTTAAACTTGTCAGATCTCTCCACAAAGTACATTCATTCATTGATATTCCTTTTTGGCATCATTTACTTCTGAGTGACATGCAGTTCCTGAGTATATATTGATCCCTACCTGGCAGCATCTTCAAAGGTGTATCATTCCTGTCTTCTATTACCCATTCTTGGCTTGTATCTCCACTTGTATTTCCATACTTCTCATTTGGTTTGGGTCCTGACCCAAGTGAACAGGTCTAATGATTCATGCTTGTATGTCTTCTTTTAATCCAGCTATCCTGCTACCCACTTAACTTTTGATCCATTTTGGCATATTGAAGAGCTAACTAAATTTTATCTCAAATTTAAGTATGTATATTTTACTATAAAGGATTTTTTCAATTCATACTGTAAAATATTAGACAATTTATTTTTCTGTATTTTCAGTGAACTAAATCGAGGACTTACACTAGAATAACTACTGGGAATTAGAGTAAATTCATGGAAACAATTAATTTTTCTGGATCTGATTTTAATCCTAGGGCAACACTTTGACAGCATATGGTTCTGATTTGGCAGAAGAGTGGAAGCATGCTGAAATCACTACCTAGAGATTCACAGTCCTTTAATATAGAAGTGGCCCAGATAGATTTAGTCAGAGATCACAAAAGTATATTTCCAGAGAATGCTACAAGGCATGAAATATCCTAAAGGAAACAGCCATGCAACCCCAGGAACACAATGCAGCAGCCATTGTTAGACAAGCTATTATACTGCAGCTAGTGTATTACATACATAATGAGGACAAAAAGATTTTGAGGTTTTATCCATATTATAAATGTGACTCTGATGTAGTTCTATCTACAAACAGTATATATTGTAAAGGTATAAGAGATACCTAGTAAAGAATGTGAGAGTACAGGGGTTGGAGTTGTGGCTCAGTGGTAGAGCATTTGCCTTGCACATATGAGGCACTAGGTTTGATCCTCTGCACCACAAAAAATTAAATAAATAAATAAAAATAAATATATTATGTCCATGTATAACTAAGAAAAAATTTTTTAAAAAGAATATGAGAGTATAAACTGAGAAATTTTACTAGAAAGCTATGAGAATCAAGGGAAATAAGTTATTTGCCCAAGTAGGGGAATAAAAGAAGGCATTATAAAGTATGAGTTACTTAATTTGGGATGTATAAAGTAAACATGATGTCTGTAGGAGTGAGGAACGCCATCTAACTTGAAGTGGACAATAGATGCCAAAGCATATAAATTCAAAATTGCATGGTAAAATATCATTCAGAAGGGATAATTATTATGAGCCGATATATGGTGTTTTAGTCAGCATTTTTCTTCTGCAACTAAAAGATCTGATCAGAAAAATTGTAGAAGTTGAAACGTTTATTTGGGTGCTGATGGTTTCAAAGATCTTCGTCCATGGATAGTCAGCTCCATTCACTGGGACTCAAGATGAGGGAGAACATCATGGTGGAAGAGTTTGTTGGAGGGAAGTGACTCATATGATGATCAGAAGGAGAGAGAGAGAGAAACATAGACTCTACTCTCCAAATACAAAATATGTACCCCAAAGACACTCCCCCAGTGACTTAAGTACTCCAGCCACAACCTACCCATGTTCAGTCCCCATCCAGTTAATTCCTTCAGGGGATTATTTCACTGATTGGGTTAAGGCTCTCATAATCTGATTATTTCTTCTCCAAATCTTTCATTATCTCACACATGAGCTTTTGGGGGAAACTTCAAATCCAAATCATAACATTCTACCCCTGACCCCTAAAAGCTGATGACCATCTCACAATACAAAATAAACTTAGTCTATTCCAAAAGTCTCCATAGTTTCAACAGTTCCAAGATTGCCCAGAAAACAAAGTCATGATCTACAACTACCTTACATAGAAAAATACAGACTAAAATTTTCATTCAGAAAAAAATAGGGGCATAGAAAGAAGGGGTGGGACCAAAACAAGACTGAAATCCAGCTGGGCAAGCAAGTCCTGTAGATCTGTGTACAGCATCTAGAGCATATGGCATTGTGATATTCTGTCCAAATGGCTTGTGTAGCTTCACCCCTGTGGCCTTGTTGGTTTCAGCCTAAGTGGCCTTTCTGTTGGCTTGTCTCAGTGTGTGTTTCACAGTACTGGCATTTCTTAGTCTTGCTGGTGTTTGGATTCCTCCTAACATCTCTGTGCATTGCTCTATCAAGGGATGACCACAAGAACTCCAACCCTGGATAACTTTGCATCACCTCTTAGGCCTTCCTTTTAAATCTTGGTGGAAGCCTCTATGACCACCTAACTCCAGTATCCTACATTCCAGCATGGGTGATGCCAAGGTCTGCCGCCAGCTTAAGCAGTACCCAAGCCTTCATGGACCCTGGCTGTAGCACCCACTGAGTGCATGGGTAGTTGAACATGTTGAAAAAACTTCCTAGGCCCCCTTCTTCAAGAAATTTACCATACTGGACTTTTTTTCAAGATATTTTTTTTACTTTTATTTGCTCAAATATGAGATGGATATGGTCTTGCCAGTTCCTAAGATGCTATCAGGTCATCTTTCTTATTGTCTCTGGGCAAGGTCTTTAACATTTCTTCAGTGTTGTTAATGTCTTTAACAATTGAAACTTTCTTACCTCTAGTTTTATTCCAGCCTTTCAAGTCCAAGTTTTTCAAATCTTTCAGCTCTGCTTTCTTCTCATGAATACCACAATAAACTTGGCTAAAACCCACGAGCAGTATCCATGCCATGGCCTGAATTCTACGCTGCCTAGATATTTCTTGTGCTAGATTAATAAATCCATCAAATTTTAAATATGTTTCACAGAAAGTCACAGGACACTGGCAAAATGCAGTTCTCAGACAGAACATAACAGGAATGGCCTCTAGTCCAATTATCAATAGTGTCTTCCTTTTCTGCTAGACTTTCTTGAGGCCTATCTTTACTGTCCACCACCCTATTGGCATTCTGGTCCTCTGAGCTCCCATCAGAATCAGCTATTAAGTTCTACTTACAATAATCTAAAACATTTATATCTTACACTGCTAAACATCTGGAAATTCCTCCCACCAATTCCAAAAAGTTCCAAAAGCTTCTGAACCACATGGTCAGGTTATTCAGAGCAATAACCCCATTCTCAGTACCAACTTTTGTTTTAGCCTGCTTTTTGGTGCCATGACTAAAAGATCTGGCCAGAACAATTGGAGAGGAAGAAAAGTTTATTCGTGGGCTCATAGTTTTAAAGATCTCAGTCCACTGATAGCTCAAAGCAGAACATCATGGTGGAAAAGGGTGGTGGAGGGAAGTGGCTCACATGATGATAGGGAAACAGAAAGAGAGACTCCACTTGCCAAATACAATATATACACCCATAGGCACTCCCCCAATGAACCACCTACTCCAGTCACACCTTACCATCTTCAGTTACCACTCGGTTAATCCATCAGGGATTAATTCATTAATTGGGTTAATGGTCTTGTAACCCAGTTATTTCTTCTCTAAACCTTCTTGCATCATCTCCACATGAGCTTCTGGGGGATACCTAACATCCAAGCCAGAACATCATATGGTAAGAGTTTTAGGGTTTAGAAGACAAAATAGTATCAGTTCAGAGGCAATTCGTCATTAGGATTGAGGTTTAGCAATAAAATTTTTAATTTTTTTAAGTTGTAGATGAACAAAATATCTTTATTTTATTTATTTTTATTTTTATGTGGTGCTGAGGATCAAACCCAGTGCTTCTCACATGCGAGGCAAGCACTCTATCACTAAGCCACAAACACAGCCCAGCAATAAAATATTTCAAGCTAATTTTATAAGAGTGATAATGGTTTCCAAGACATACTAACTACTTTATGATTTTAAATATGTTCTAGAAAAAGCAATATCTTAGAATTGAAGTTTTCTCTAAAGCATATCTTATTAGCATACAGTCCAAACTAAATAAACTTAAAAAGATAAAAGATGTTTGTATTAGTAAGGGTTCCCTAGAAAAACAGAATCAACAGGAAGTATAATTATACAAAGGGGATTTATAAGGTTGGCTTACATGACCAGAACCTTGATAGTCCACAGTGGTCCTCTGTAGACTAGGGAGCTAGAAGAATCAGTAGCTGCACAGTCCAAAAGGCTGAAGCCCCAGAACAAGAAGGATCAAATGCACTATCCTATTCTAAGACCAAAGGCTTCTGGAGAATCACTTCCATAGTCTACTTTGAAAGAGTGAATCAAGAGTGCAGTATCCTTAAATGATCACAGAAACCAAGCACTCATTCAAGAAAAATTGAGATTGCATCTATCTTTGCTTCCTTGTTCTTCTAACTTTTTTTTCCATGCAAGTCATCATCCTATTGGACAGTGCTGCCCACACTTCGGGATGGTCTCCATTTCAGTTGGCTTTCCCTATTGCCAATCATTTCTAGACACACCCTCATTGACACACCCATAAGCCTCTGAATCATGGCTCCACTTAATGGAATCAAGTTGACAATTCAAATTAACCATTACAGTGTTGTTATTTAAAGCAAAAAGGATAATGGCTTAAACATGGAATTCTCAGATATGGATTGCTAAAAATATTATATGGTGGACATGCCAGAGGAAATAAAAGGCATAAAAAATAAAAATAAAAATTTTAGAGAGTCTCTACAACAGTATGGATATACAGTAATGTTTAATAAAAATTATACATTTAAAAAATTTATGTATGACAGTTTGTTTAATTGATGAGTTTATCTGAGATTAGACAGTTAGAAAATATAACCATGAAATTGAAAAATAGGTAAGAAATAAGACTTTGAAACAAAGTTTAGAAAGGCAAAACTTTGTATGGCAGTGTAAAGTGATAGAGAAATGAGAAATACAAATTGTGGTAAACTGTCCTAATAATCTGAATACTCAAAGCACAGGAGAAAGAGTGAAGATAGAAGCAATATTTAAAGAGACAATGAAATAATGTTTACAAAAATGCAAAAGAAAGAAAATTATGAATAAAAACAGAATGTATAAATTAAATATATAAATAAAAACAAATATATAAGCAAATGTATAAATAAAAACCAAATATATTAATTTATATAATGTACAAATATACAATGTATAAATAAATAAATGAATGAATAAATAAATAATATTTTAGAGACATGTTATAATAGTTAACATGAAGGCAAAGAAAAATCTTAAAAGCAGAGAGAGGAAGCAAGGAATATTATTTGCAGAAGAGATACAATAAAACAAAATAGGTAGCTAATTTTTTTTTAAATAATGAAGCTTCAGGGGAAAAAAGGCTATCTTAAAAAGTTTAATAAAAGTAATTGCTAACCTAGGACTCTGTAGCCAATAAAAATATTCTTTAAAAAATGATGAAAATCTGAAATTTGTTTCCTACTAAATGAAGCAACAAATACTTGAAAATCTCTTTTGTTTGAAATGATAAAAACCAAAATTATAAACAAAATGCAAACCAAATCAAGAAACAATAATTTTTAAGATATTGGCTATCAGCCAATAAAGCAGAGGGATCCCTGAGGAGTTACAGGACCAAATAAGATATTTCTTATGATTTTACCTCCTTATATTTCTACAATTTGCAGACTGTATCGGGTGAGGGGAACAAATGCAGAGTTCAGAAGACTGAGCATAAAGTTTGGGAAAACCAAATTAAGTGAATGTTGATGAATAGTATACCAGACAGAAAAAAAATTGTAGAGAAAAACAAAAACAAGAATAAAATTAAAGATCTTCAGAGGCTCCTCTAAAAGTATCCAACAGTCAATTTACTAATGCATGCATGTGAAGAAATACTTGATGTTAACAAAAGAACTTTCCAAAAGGCTCAAAAGGAACACATCTTGCACTCACAGGCAGTGAATATATGTTTTCACAGGTGAGACAGGAAAGTCATATTTTATCAGGTTTGAAATACAGAATAAAGAAAGGTCTTGCCTTGGTAACAGTCAAAAATAATTAGGTGAAAATCAAATACTGCTTTACTTCTGCCCAACAAACCTTCAAAAGAAGATCTGAACAGATCAAAATGATTCAAGTAAATGCATTGTGTCCCAGAACAAAATTCAAGAACATTTATAGGAACACAGAGATGTTTAACAACCAACAGGTTAAAATTCACAATCTAATCAAATATTGCAGACATTGGTAGAAACAGGAAAATAATATTCTAGATTAAGACGAATTAATCAAAATTGATCATTTACTAGCATAAGCAATAGACTCTAATAGGCATAGATTTTAAAACATTTATTACAACCACATTCAATATATATAAAAAAATTAGTACAAAATAAAGACAATTTCAATGTCTTAAAAAATATATCAAGTAGTAAATTTTAGAAGGTAAATGTAGTGAACTTGGTGATATAGTGACAAGCACCATTCAAATAAAATATAGAGAGAAAACAATTAAAGTGAAAATTTTCAGTGAACTGTGGAAAACCTTCAGTTGACCTAAAATATGCATATTGGATTCCCCTAAGAGAGGGTAAAGAGACATAAAACAATTATTAAAGATATAAATCATAATTATCAAATGATTATTCAAGTTTGATAAAAATTATAATTCCAATGATCCAATTATAATTCAATGATACTGAAAGTATATTTCTTGATGTTATATTGTTACCTAGCATGTATAAAGTAAACTCAAAAGTCACCAATAAATTTTTTTAAAACTATTATTATTTTATAAGTTAAATGGAAATAAATTGGAACTTTTTTATATTATTTAATTCCAAAAAGGCAAATAAAATGGATAAAAGACCAAGAAACAGATGGAATAACCGTATTAAAGGTAAGTGATCTAAAAAACCCTAATTAAAACTCTGATTCAATAAATCTAATAAAAAAAGAGGGACCTCACTAGCTTTACTCAAATTAAAATTTAATTAGATATAAGTAATATTAAAATTTTAGTTCAAGTAATATTTCCAGGAATAACGTTGATACCTCCCCCAAAAATAATATTTCCTGCATGATTCCATTTACACAAAATTTGAGAACAGAGAAAATGCAACATTGTGAAAGAAAGTGTGTCAGAATAGCTTGGGAAAACTGATTGTCAGAATGAACTGTAAGTGAAGCACTAGGCAATGTTTTTAAACACTGCAAATGAAATATTCATTTGTTTTGTTTATTTTTTTGGTGATGGTTAGCCATATAAACATTTTTGTCAAAACTCATGGAATAAAAATTTAAGAGATTTCCATTTTCATGTGGGTTAATTATATCTCAGTGAAATTCATTAAAACATTTTTGAGAGTGCTGCCATCTTCAGTCTCCGAACTCTCACCTAAATTACAGAGCTCATTTATTTCTTCCTATTTCTCATCTATGTTCCCTGCTTTTTCCATCACTAGAAGTTATTAGAAATATTAAATCTTTCTTCCTTTCTTATTTATAACCATCTATCTTACAATCAACCAAGCTAAGGCCAAACAACTATAATGGCATATCAATGTATTGTACTATACAGACACAATTCTCTGAGCTCAGTAAAAACTTGGCTACATGGTTTAAATTGATATTTCCTCCAATGGTTGTAAATTATGAAATTGTGATAGAAAAAAAAAAGAAAGTTAAATCACAGCTGTCTTATGAAATTCTGGAATATATATATATGTGTGTGTGTGTTGTGTGTGTGTGTATAGATAGATAATGACCCAGAATACAAGTATATATTCTGTGAATATATATATATATATATATATATATATATATATATATATATATACACACACACAAATAAATATATACATATACACAGATATACACACACATATATACACACACACTTGTGGAATATACAAGAAAGATATAAGTATGTTTATTTACAGTCATTTATAAGTGATGATGGATCACGAGTAAAGAGGTAAAGTGCAAGGTTTGAGGTTTCTGTCTTAACATGAAGCAATTTACTCTTTCCCTTTCTCTCATTGTGATCAGCGATAATTGTGTTCACATGGTTGTCAGCACAAGGGAAGAGTTCATGTGAAGAGAGCTGTGCATGTGTATAATAGAGGGCTTTATTCACTCAGAGACACTCTCAGCTCAGCAGTGTTCCTTTCTAGATTGAACATCTCAAGGACATGATTATCAAATTAGAGAACTATGTCCCAGGTTTTCAGTCTGGCATTTACAAGAACTGTTGAGTATCTATGATTGAAAATAATTGCTAAATATGTGAGAGTGATTGCTGAGTCAAGCTGTGCTGTAGCTGTCACCAAGTTACCACACATTCCAGATTAGTTTATACTTAGTCTTTACTCAAATTATCCATGTGGGGAATAGACTAATATATATGTGATTAATATTATCATGAGTGAAAATTCTGACATTCAAAATCAAATGTAACTGTTTCTGATAGTAAAGTGAAATATTAGCTGCATTCTTTTAAAGACCTGCTTGGTCAAAATGAAAAAAAAAAAATGATTGCAAGTGAGTCTAATTTTAGCTGACAGTCTAATCCAATATAATGCCCTTTCAGTAGAGGCTCTCATTGTTTTAAAACACCTGTTCTTGGAGGATAGAGCATCTCCATAGTTTTTTTTTTTTTTAATAAAAACTACTTTGTTAGAATTTAATAAATAACTGGGATAAACAATTAGCACTTAAGGAGGTTGATAATCCTCAGTTACCTGGTCCAGGTTGTATTTTTCTAAAGCATAAACCACTGAGCAGAATGACGAAAAATTTTAGCACATGATCTCAAGTACTGCTACACATGCCTGCTTAATCGTATTATATGGGATTATGTTTTCCAGGGCTCACATCTAGATACATCCAGACAATATCTAATAATAATAGCTAATATATTATAATTAATCTAATAATATTAGATAGCTAATATATGGCATACTGAATGATGTAAATTTACAAATTCTTATTATTCTACTGAATAAAAGATGAGTTTAAATATGTTAGTTCTTTTATTTAATTTTTTAAACAATACTGAAAAGTATGTAGTAGGTAATAAAACCAAGAGTCATAAAATAAATCAAAAATAGAATAGAAAGTTTCATTCTTAGTATTATAGGCCTGTATAATTTCTGAGCTGTGGATGCACAAAAATAATAAAGTAAATTGGTTAAAAAGCCTTGTCACTGAAGTCAAATGCTTAGTTTTAATATATATTCAACAACTGAAATCATCATGCCATGTTTTTCAAATTCTTAGATCCTTGGGCCTGTAAAGTCTAATTGGTATCCTAAAACAGTCATGCGTGGATTGATACAAATGAAATCAACTAATGTCAGGAGCTGTTTTAAAAAGGCAAACCTAAAGTTGGATGTTACTGATTATTCAGGCTGTCTAGTGAGATAAGAGAAGATAAAATAAGGAACAAACATTTATTTATTTCAATAAACCATTAAAATTTAATCATTCTTTTATACGACTGGCCTGATCTGTATCAAAAACTATGTCAAGGTTATCTTTGGAATAACATTAGTATTAAAGATCAAAGGGATATCCATTTAATTGCTTAATCAATTCCTTTTTTTTTTTTTTGTCTTTTCATTTTTGGAATTGGAGATTGAACCCGAGGCTTCACAAATGTGAGACAAGAATCTTGCCACTAAGCTACATCCCAGACCTTAATTAATGTTTTAATGATAGTTTTACCTGCTCCTGAATAAGAAGAAATGTGACAATTTTCAATTATATATGTTTCTCTTACTATATACCAATATACTGATCTAGCCATTTTTGTTTGTTTGTTTGTTTTATTCTTTGGGGCTTTGTTTGTAAATGTTCCTTATTAGAAAAGACTGTTGGCAAATAACATAACAGGCATCCTTTAACTTCTAGGGTTTAACTATCTCCATTGTAACTTGTTTTAGTTCACTATACAATATAATGGTTCTACAAACTACTCCTCATAGTTTGATACTTTTGTTAGACAGCTTTTCATTGAGGTGACCAATATACATCAAAAAAAGAAAAAGTTTATTTTGGATCACTGTTTCAAAAGTTTCAGTTCATGGTGGAGAGACTCCACTGTTTGAGTCTGAGGTGAAGCAGAACATCATAGTGGAAGGACATAGTAAGTCTATGGAAGTAAGCCAGTCAGCTCACAGTAGCTAGTAAGCACAAAGAACCAGATGGATTCCCAAGGCACACCCCCAGTAACCTGTTTCCTCTACCCCCACACCATCTGTCTACAGTTACCACCCAGTAGTTCATTATTATCCTTCAAATAAGTTAATTCACTAATGACATGATAGCTCTCATACCTGCCAAAACGTTCCATCTCAACCTATCTGCATTGGAGATCATGCTTTCAAAGCAAGAGCTCTTCATAGAACATTAAGGGCCCAACACATAAAAATGCTTTACAGGATTAATGAAAATAAGTCTAGTATAATACTCATCGTATTTTATTTATTATCTTTTTATTCCTAAGAGATGAAGCAATATATTATTTATCCCACATTATGTCTTTGCATCTTTTCTGGTTTAGATATGGAATCCCCAAAACCTCATGTGTTGAAGGTGTGGGTTTCCAATGTAGCCATGTTCAGAGGTGGAGCATTTAGGAGATGATGGTATCATGTATCATGAGGGCTCTAAACTCATCAGCAGATTAATCTATCTGATGGATTCATAATTTAAGTGGACTCCTGGGAGGTGGTGGAGGCTGTAGGCAGGTGTAATATGGCAGGAGGAAGTAGGGGGCATCACTGGGGTCATGCCCTTCGAGACTATACCTTGTTCTTGGTCACTTTCCATTTTTTCTCCCTCTGCTTTCCAGCTGTCATGAGCTGAACAACATTCCTTTACCATGCCCTTCCTCCATGATGTTTGCCCTTACCTCAGACCTAGAGCAATGGAGACATCTGGCCTTGAACAGTTACCTCCGAAACCATAACTGGAAATAAATCTTCACTCCTTCACATTGTTCTTGTCAGATATTTTGGGGATAGTGACAAGAGACTCACTAACACAGTGCCCTAAAATCATTCCTTGAGTCTTCATGATCTGACAATGTGTCTAGTGTGGTTATAAACCATTTTTATATGTAACTTTTAAAAAATAGAGTACATATGACAAAAAAATAAGCCAAGTAGTCTTAAAATGCCCACACATGAAATCACACAACAATTTTACTCATTTTATTGCTTTTATGGAGATTAGTGTTGGTTAGAAAAATCATGAAATTGTTTCTATCTCATTATTTTAACTCAGGGATGACAAAAGTGGTAAAAAAGAATTGATGAATTTAAAGAAAAAATAAGATTTTTCAAAGAAACATAAATGTTTTTATATGTGGTCTATAATTCTGGCCACGTTTCTATTATAAAAGGTTTATTATTATACTCATTTTAGATGTGAAACCTGAGGCTGAACAGCTACATATTTTCTCTGACCCATTGTAATTAAAATTTAGAGAGTTAAATTTCAACTCAAGTCTTCTATTTCTAGTCAAATAGTCCTCAAGCTAACACAAACAGTAATCAAAAATAATTTATTTCCTGGACCTCTTCCTTCCTCCCTTCCCTTATCATCTATCCTCTCATTGGTATCTTTTCCATGAAAAACATGACATAAATATTTAAGCTCTATATTGTAAACATTGTTTGTTGGGAAATAATTTAAATTTTAATGGTTGTAATGTGTCTTGAATCTAATGTACTAGCTAGCTTATTTTAAAAATATTTAAAATTGTTGTGTTTGCAACAATTTGATTCAACTGTAAGATATAATTAGAAGAAAGTAAATTCTTTTTTTTGGTATTTGAATTCACTGATATATAGTACTCAATAAAAATAATTTAGGTTTTTAAGTCACTGAAGTTGCTTAAACTAATGTGTCAGACTTATCAACTATAACATTTGGTAATTACAATGGAATGTATGCAAGAAAGCATTAATTTCTTCTCAGAATAAATATATTGGACATAATAAAAAACAAAAATAAAAATTGAAAATATTTTCAAAATACAAAGGAGAACTGTGCAGAGACAAAATTTTATTGATTTGTTATACATAAGACTTTAAGTCAATGAGTTAAAAATAACAAACAATAGATTTTTAAGTTAATAAATGCTAGTATTAGTAAATGAATTCAGCAAAGTGGCAGGATATAAAATCAATACCCATAAATCTAAGGCATTCCTGTATATCAGTGGCAAATCCTCTGAAAAGGAAATATCCTAAAAAAAAAATAAATAAATAAAAATAAAATACTTGGGAATCAACTTAACAAAAGAGGTGAAAGATCTATACAATGAAAACTATAGAACCCTAAAGAGAGAAATAGAAGAAGGCCTTAGAAGATGGAAAGGTCTACGTTGCTCATGGATAGGCAGAATTAATATTATTAAAATGACAATATTACCATAATTATACAGATTCAATGCAATTCTGATCAAAATCCCAATGGCATTCCTCACAGAAATAGAAAAAGCAATCATGAAATTCATCTGGAAAAATAAGAGACCAAGAATAGCTAAAGCAATTCTAAGCAGGAAGAGTGAAACTGGTGGTATCGCTATACCAGATCTTAAACTATACAGAGCAATATTAATACAAACAGCATGGTACTGGCACCAAAACAGGCTGGTGGACCAATGGTACAGGATAGAGGACACAGAGACTAACCCACAAAACTACAACTACCTTATATTAGACAAAGGTGCTAAAAGCATGCACTGGAGAAAGGATAGCATCTTCAACATATGGTGCTGGGAAAACTGGAAATCCATAAGCAACAAAATGAATTTGAATCCCTATCTCTCACCATGCACAAAAGTTAATTCAAAATGGATCAAGTATCTAAGAATTAAACCAGAGACTCTGCATCTAATAGAAGAAAAAGTAGGCCCTAATTTTCATCACGTGGGGCTAGACCCCAATTTCCTTAATAAGACATCTATAGCACAAGAATTAAAACCAAGAAACAACAAATAGGATGAATTCAAACTAAAAAGTTTTTTCTCAGCAAGATAAATAATATGAGAGGTGAATAGGGAACAAATTTTTACCCCTCACACATCAGATAGAGCTCTAATCTCTAGGGTATACAAATAACTCAAAAAGCTAACCCCCCAAAAAAAACAAATAACCCAATCAACAAGTGGGCCAAAGACCTGAACAGACACTTCTTAGAAGAGGATATACAATCAATCAACAAATATAGGAAAAAATGTTCATAATCTCTAGCAATCAGAGAAATGCAAATTAAAACTACTCTAAGATACCATCTCAATCCAGTAAGAATGGCAGCCATTATGAAGTCAAACAACAACAAGTGCTGGCGAGGATGCGCAGAAAAAGGCACACTCAACATTGCTGGTGGGACTGCAAATTGGTACAGTCAATTTGGAAAGCAGTATGAAGATTCCTTGGAAAGCTGGGAATGGAACCACCATTTGACCTAGCTATTCCTCTTCTTGGACTATACCCAAAGGACTTAAAAACAGCATACTACAGGGACACAGCCACCTAAATGTTTATAGCAGCACAATTCACAATAGCTAGACTGTGGAGCCAACCTAGATGTCCTTCAATGGATGAATGGATAAAAAAATGTGGCATATATACACAATGGAATATTACTCAGCACTAAAAAATAATAGGATCATGACATTTGCAGGGAAATGGATGGCATTAGAGCAGATAATGCTAAGTGAAATTAGCCAATCCCAAAAAATACAAATGCCAAATGTCTTCTCTGATACAAGGGGGTGACTCAAAATGGGGAAGAGAGGAAGAGCATGGGAAGAAGATTACCTCTACATAGGGAAGAGGGGTGGGAGGGAAAGGAAGGGAGAAAGGGAATTGCATGGATGGTGGAAGGAGACCCTCATTGTTATACAAAATATATGTTTGAAGATGTGAGAAAAAAATAGTGTTACCCCAGATTAGGGAGAGAGAAGTGATGAAAGGGGAGGGGAAGGGGATGGGGGATAGGAAGGATAGTAGAATGAAACAGACATTATTATTACTGTGTGTATATATGTGACTGCATGACCAATCTGGTTCTGCAACCTGTATACTCAGAAAAATGAGAAATTATATCCCATCTGATTCAAATGTATGATATGTCAAGGTCATTGTACTGTCATGTGTAACTAATTAAAACATTAGATTCCCCTGAATGTCACCTGCCTGTTAGGAAATATTTTACCATAGAAAAATAAAATTTAATTATTAAATTTTCTTTATTATACACTTCTCTTTAATCCTACAAAACCTTAGAACATAAAAGTGAACAACTTTCAAAAAGTAAATTGATTCCATCAGAATAATTTATATAAAAACTTAATGCTACCATTTCAGGGGTTAAATTCATTTTTAAAAAATTTAAAATAAATTTACATTTGTCTAATTTGATTTTTCAGATTATTATAAAAAATTAGGCCACTGATATTTTTATTAATGTATATGAATGGGATTTAGTAGTCTACTTTTGAAGAAACATTTTCCCTGGATTCTAATACTTATACAAAATTTCCCTTTAGCTTTCAAAATTTCTATTAGTAAAAGAAGAACTGGGATGCAGTGATGCACACCTATAATTTTAGCTACTTGGTAGGCTGAGGCAAGAGGATCAAAAATCAAGACAAGCTTTGGCAACTTAGTGAGACTCTGTGTCAAAATAAAAAGTAAAAAATGGCTCAAGTATATCTCAGTGGTACAGCAACCATGGATTAAATTTTCAATATCACCAAAAAGAAAAAGGAAAAGAGGAAGTTGGGAGAAAGTAGGCTTAAACTTTGTCAGGTAATAAGATAATGCAGTATTTCTTTTATTTTTGTACTGAAATGCAAAGTGTTCATAAACTCACATTGCCAATATATCTGTATTTCATGATACACTGTTAAAAGTTAGCCAGAAGTTTCTGACTACTCACTTTTAAATGTGATATGTATGATATAAAAGTCATCTTTTATACATTTTGATTTTTGCATGTTCTGCTACATCAAGACAATTCCAGTTACAGTTCATATAAGCATCACCATGAATTTATGTTAAAGTGGAATAATTCTATTAATATGACATATAGTCTTTGTAGAATAAATTTAATTATACAATCAAGTATTATTAAAATTGTACTTATGTAGTACCTGGATCTCACATGGGTAAAAATTTGAGTAAAGGGCTAAAATTCAACAGCAGGACTCTTTTCCTCCATTCCCACTTGTCAGAAAAGATGACCTTTATTTTTTAAATTTGATTTTTTAAAAGTTATATTGAATTTCAACAAATTTCTATGGCTAAAATATCTAAAAACACAGATTTAATTAACTTTCACTGCTATAAGTGCAAGACTAGTAATCTCATTTCTTAAGATCTTTTCAAATATCCTCCTATAGTTTACCAATATATTTTTTTATATGTGGGATCAAACACAGGGGTCCTTAGCCACTGAGCCACACCCCAAGTTCTTCTTAAAATGCTTTTATTTTTATTTTTAAAATAGTGTTTTGGTAAATTGCTTAACACCTTGCTAAGTTGCTCAGGCTGGCTTTGAACTTGCAATGCTTTGGTCTCCTGAGATTATAGTGTATGCCATCTTGACTTACTATCAACACACTCTTATATAATTGTTGCATAATTCTGCAGAGATATTATTATTTCCATTTTATTAATGAAAAAAATGAGCATTAGAGAGGTTCAGTAACTTGCTAAAAATTTCAATATGATCAAAAACATAGCTGGGATTTCCATACACATCTTTCTGATCCTGTTTTTGGAATATTTACTATTTTTTTCCTCCTAACACATTAATTGCAAAGATGAATATGGAATATGGTTAAAAGTTACTGTCGGATCATGGAATTTAAATTTCATAGTAATATATAAGAGCTATCACATGCTAGGTAAAACCCAAGAATTATCATCTATTAATTACAGTATATGGAAATTCAAACTTAGTGGCTTTGGTTTAGAGCATGGACTTTGGAAATCAACTATATGAGTTTGAAATCCAGTTTTGCTATCAAAGGTTATGTCCAAAGTTAAAATGTATATGAAACCCTTAGAGTAATTTCTTCATGTCAAGTATTTAAAACAAGATTACTCATTATTATGAAAATATTTGTGAAAATTATTGAATTGTGCATACTTTATTAAAATCACAGAAATTCGTTAATATGAATAATGAACTAGAAGACACATAAGAATCTTTTTTCCCTCTTAGCCTTTGAAATAAAGTCTATAAACACCTTATGGATGCTAAAAATAAAAGCAATTTAAGTCCTTGAATTTCTAGGATTCATCCAGGTTTTTTAAACCTTTTTTTCTTTTTTTTTTTAATTTTAGAAGATTATGTGGTGATAAGAATCGAACCCAGTGCCTTGCCTGTGCATGGCGAGTGCTCTACCGCTGAGCCAAAACCAAGCGCAACAGTGGAACTTCTTTTGATTGCTGTTACTTGCAGCTGTGTGGTACAACACTTTTAGACTGATCCATATTTATATTCCATGAGGGAAGAGAAGAGGGATCAGGAGAAAATTATAAAGGAAGAACAGGCAAGTTATAATCAGTGCTAATGAGATGCTGCCTAATCATTGAAGAGCCCCTCTGTGTCTTAACATAGATTCTTTGCATTCCTTAAGTACTCAGTGGATAAATCGTCTACTCTATATAAGATATAAAATAGAACACAATCAATATGTTAGATAAATTCTAATATACTGAATTTTCCCATATTTACACGTGTGCATTCCTTCTCTATGTTGAATCCAAATAAAGTAATTCCTCTTAAATTCCCCTTTTATTCCATATTTGCTGTAATAATAAATAATCTGTAATTATTAATATTATGTAATACATAAGTTTCCTATAGCCCAAAATAAAGTTTTATATTCTTTCTTTTAAACAACTTTTCATAGGACTGCCAGATCATTAAATCATGCATTAGAGAATAGATTTACTGATCCAGTCAAAAAAATATTCATCATTCTTCCAACTCTTCTGTCAGAGATTATGCTACATGCCAGAGATGTAGAGATAAATAAGAGAAATAGTACCCCAGGTTTTATATAGATTATTTCTGCTAGGAACGATGACAATAACAACTACAAACCAGGTCAACAGACAGACAATATAATAATCAAAAATTTTAAGATGACAGTATTGGTTTAGATAGTGGTTGACTATCCCAAAGTTCATGTCTGAGACAGAGAAAAATGGTATAGAGGTGAAATGATTGAGTTTATAAGAACCTTAACCCAATCAGTGGAACAATCCATTGCTACAGTTTAACTAGGTGATAATTATAGGTGGTCAGGGAGTGTCTGGAGGGGGTGGGTCTATCCCTGGGGCATATCTTCGGGTCATATATTTTATCCTGGTTGAGGGGAGCACTCTCTGCTTCCCCGTGTGATGTTTTTTTTTTTTTTTTTAATTTTTTATTGTGGGTTGTTCAAAACATTACAAATTTCTTGACATATCATATTCCACACTTTAAAAATATGGAACGCTTCACGAATTTGCGTGTCATCCTTGCGCAGGGGCCATGCTAATCTTCTCTGTATCATTCCAATTTTAGTATATGTGCTGCCGAAGGGAGCACAAGAAAGAATTTTAATATTTATTTTTTAGTTTTCGGCAGACACAATACCCTTGTTTGTATGTGGTGCTGAGGATCGAACCTGGGCTGCACGCATGCCAGGCGAGCATGCTACCGCTTGAGCCACATCCCCAGCCCCTGTGATGTTTTGAGCTGCTTTCCTCCACCACCCTTTTCCGCCATGATGTCCTGCCTCACCTCCATCCCCCACGAATGGAATGGATTGTATATGGACAGAGGTCACTGAAACCTTGAGCCCCCAAATAAAGTTTTCCTCCTCTAATTGTTCTTATCAGGTCTTTTAGAAACACCTGTGAAAAAGCTGACTAAAACAAAGTGCACTTTGTTTGAAGTCAGTCTTACAAAAAAGTTAAGGTCCTACTTCGAAAAGAGTGATTTGGAAGAGTCTACAAATGTATTACCTGAGACTAAAAGGATGAAATGGAGCCATAAATGATCCGCAAAATGTGCAAAGAATATGCAGCTGTACCAAGGCTATAAATTGCTTAGTATTTTCCAAACCTTAAAAAATTACCCATGACTATGGATCAAGAATGGGTGTATTTTTTTTTTCCCATTGTCAAATTACAGAGTCAGGAACTAGATTCTCCAAGTTTGTATTTATGTCAAGTGTGATCAGCAGACATTAATTTTTTAATAATTTTTTAAAAATTTTTATTAAATATTTTTTAGTTGTTGATAGTCCTTTACTTTATTTGCTTATTTATATATGGTGCTGGGATCTGAACCCAGTGCCTCACACTTTCAAGGCCAGGACTCTACCACTGAGCTACAACTCCAGACTAACAATTGTTCATTTTAAGCGGGAAAGATTCAATTGGAATTTCATCAAAGGGAAAATCTGGCTTTTGTGCTAACTATGCATTAAAGGAAGTGAAAAAGTTAAAGAAGAGATTAGTTAAGAAGTTGTCGCTTTATTCTGGGGAAACAGTGACTTCTGGTTGTGAGGATGTGACAGTGGGTAACTGTTGTGAGGATGAAATTGTTTTTATAGTTAGAGTCTATCTAAACTCTTCATATGCTGTGAGTTTAGAATGAGGGAAAAGAGTTCCTAAGTTCCCAATTTGAGCACTAAAATAGTATGCCATCATTTGCAGACATGGTAAGAACTTGTAATAAACAGTTACCTTTATCTATGTATTTATTTCACTGTATGTATTTACCTAAAGAATTAAAACTCTCATTCTGCACATTATGACTTGTATGAGATCTGCAGATGTAGGTGTCACCACATGAGCTAAATGTTTATTTATGACATTCAGATAACTCTGGGATAAACATAAATACTTTGGAATAGTCATTCTAAAGGTGGTATTATGAACATGGATGAGCTCAAGGAAGCAAATAAATAAAGAATTTCTGCTATGTTTTTTGTCTTTCTCAGTGGTACATCAATCACTGTTCACAGACAAAGTACAATATCTTATTAAAGTTTGCTGTGTCTAAAAGCTATTGATGTACTTATATACTTCTTTCATTTTTTCCCAAAAGTATAAGAGTTTTGATGTGTCCCAAAACCCTTATCTTGCAATTTAGGCCAGAGTTCACGGGTATAAGCACAACAATAGTATATTTGTCAAAGCCAGTCCCTACAGTGAATTTTGATATAGTTGCACACATGCCAATATACATCTTTTGTCTATATAAAACTGAAACCTTTTGAACAGAAGATTAAATCAGATCTCATAAAGTAATGGAAATGATAACTAGAACTGGTTTTAGGCATATCTTTTAACTTAATTTAACTCTTAACTCTAACTTATTTTAAAAACATGATAAAAATGTATGCTTTAAAAGGATATCAACTAAAAGATATTTTCAAGTTGTTTCTCACATTTTCATATATTTTAAAATATCTCTTTAGGTGTTTACTGTTCATCATAGTCTTAATTCTTGACTATTTTTGTTACAAGGTATTTTATATTTAAAACACATTTTATAGCAAGCTATATGCATTTGCTCACAAAGTATTTTTAAGAATTAAAAATTTTGTTTAATGGACAAACAGCCACACTTTGCTGATCACTGGATTCATAGGAAAACTGTTTTAAAAAGAATGACTTTCAGATAGCAGAATCAGATCCTCTTACCTACACCTTAATATAGAAAAATTAGCCAAATATATGCGTTTAACATTACCAAAATCAAATTTACCTTATAGGTTATATAGAGCCATCTAATTCCTCAGGTTGTTTATATAAGTCTCCAGTCCATATGTGTGTGTATTTATGTGTGTGCCTATGTGTGTATGTTCAAACACATAGGATTATAGAGAAAATATATAAAATATAATAGAGAAAATATTTCATTTTGCTCAGTGTTTCATTTTACTAAAAACATTTGAAATTATATAAAACTACTTTTGTAAAAATATGGATGTGTACATGTGCTTACTTTTAATTTATAAATTCACTGAGTATTGAATTGAATCTTCTAGACACTTTGTTTTAGTCTTTCCTTCCTAGAATCTTAAACTTGCCTGCAGTCAATATCCTCTTTTATAGGTTGTCATATGTGCAGATTCACTTATGGATGTGGGTAGACAAAAGAAAGAAAATCAAATTTGTAAGTAACTATTGTATTGCATTTTTAATTTTTAATTTTAATTTGTATTTGTATTGCATTTTTAATAATTTTCTTGCTTAAATTGTAAATGGTAATACTTGAAAAGTGAGAAACAGTTTATGATTATCTGGTAGCTTCACACTTGGCCTGAAATGAAACTATTTCAACCTAATTGCAGTCAGAGCCCACTCCTTACACATGCTCTATACATCACTTCTACTGCTGATTATTCCCCAGGCTATAACACACAAGATCACTAAGTTTTCTGTCTCTAAAAATATAGAGGTCTAGTGTAATCTCGAAAAATGTCACAATACAAATAGTAGGCTATTCAGCTGTCACACTGACTTCTATGCTGTTCTCTAAGGGAATAATTTTCTATTATTTGGCAGAAGTATCTTCCTCCCTAGAAATAAAACTTTCCTTGAGATGTGAACATGAGCCCCTCTTGAAGTCAACAGAAGTTAAGATCTCGTGTTGAAGGGCATAAATTAAGCAGTGAATGCCATATAATTTCCCCAGCAACTATCAGTCTTCTCTCTGTCTTTGCTGCATTCCTATTTTGTAACATCTTCTCTTATGAAATATTTTAATGGAAACATACAATATAATATAAACAAAGCACAGAGTGTCCGTCTCTTATGAAAGATCAGTATTTTACATCTTTGGACTTCTTTCCGTTTTAAAGAAATAGTAAAATCAGTTGAAATCTTCTCTGCATCCTTTCCAATCCCATGGCTGCCCAGTCTAAGTAAACTTCTATTACGAATTAAGTAAATTTCTGATTATAAAATTATATTTATATAAACATGTGTAAAAAATCCCTGGAAATTTTACATACAATAAACTTTTAATGAAATATTAAAAGTAACGTTTCTTTCATCTTCGTTGTTTTCACTTAATATTATATTATGAAGTTTTACTTCAATTGAAACATGCAAATCTAATGTGTCCATTTCAAGCCCTGTATAGCACTTGATTAGATCAATATAAATTTGATAAATATTTAGATTGGTGATGATTATTGCCATTTCAGACAATGTTGTATATTAAACAATTTTATACGATTTTCTTTACCAAAGGCCCCCAAACTTTTGACAGTAATGTATAATAACAAAACCAAACACTCTATCATGACTCTTCCTTCCAACACAAATGTATTTATGTGCATAAATTGAATAAAAATATTCACAGAATAAAAATTACCTTTTTGAGCAATGATATACGTTCTTTTGTATTTCATTTCATTTAATCTATGATATTAGTCAAAATCTATTTACAGACAAATTCATCCAGTGTAAGTGAAGATAAGAAATTTTATTACCAAAGTAGATCTGGCTATTGCCAAAATAAGGGAGGAAAAGGAAGAGAAAAAGAAAACTTATCCCTCTGTATGTGACCTATATAACCAATAAGAATGGATTTACTGTTTGCTTCTTGGTTGATCTGAAATAAACTCCCCCCCCCCATTTTTTCCTACTTTAATAACTTTTGGCCAAATTTTTGATAACTGGTTGCAAATGAAACATTTTCCTTTCTCCTGTCCTTGAAAATACACTTTTATGTAAACCTAGACATCTACCTATTTTATTATATAATCTATCCTATTTCAAATGCTTTCCACCCACCAACTCTTTCTTTCTATTCAACCTGGTAGAAAGATATTTTGTTCTTGTTGATTTTTTTTCCTGAGTACCACAATTGATCAGAATTTTAAATTCTCTAGCTGTCATTTCTCTTGCCAAATAATATTAATGCAGACATTTCCATTGTACTCTACAATAACACTAAGAACATATTGCTTAGAACAGTAACATTTTCAGTAGATTAGTAGTTTGCACTTGAAATGGAACACATTGTAACATTTGGCTTTGTCATAAGGCAATACAGCATAGAGCTCAAGTCACATTTTCTCTCCATGAACTTAAATCTCCACTGATTACAGACACAAGAAGTGTAATAGCCTACATTCTGACAAATATGTAATATGTAAAAGCTCCATATATCAGTGCTATGCAGAATTACTTTGATTAATTTACATTCACCTGTGGTAAATAGTAATTCCCAACCCCATAAACAGGGATTTACAAGTACAATAGAGCAATAGAAAAGTATTTTCAACATGCTGATCTCATAGCTCTGCAATTTGTGAGATTTCTAAGGAGGAATTATTTTATCATGCCTATCATATTGCTATTACATTTCTGGAGAACAGGTGGCAAGTTTTGAAAAACTATGAACCATACAGAGATATTTTGGTTAGGATAAATCAATGTGTCATTTTCTCAAAATTATTCAGTCCTTGCTTCTTTTCATTTAAAACAATTTGAACAACTACAAAACATGCATTTTCCAGTTATAACATATTCCTCACCTGAAGGCAGAAACTTTAGTGACATCCTAATTATTTCACCTACAACCAATGGTTGTGCTATAAACCCAGGATTAAATAGGAGGTGGAGAACAAACAGCAGGAGCAGATGAATTCCTGAAAATAAACGATCTCTATTTGAATGCAAATATCACCATTAATAAAGAATGAGAGAGGAAACATCTTAAAAATCTGTAATATATTAACGTGAATTATTTCTGAGCAGGTTATTTTCCAGCAGCTCTTTAATGAGCTATTTCTTCATATGTTGGTAACTAATTATTACATATATTTGTATGTATTTTTAATATCCATAAACTATGGATTTGATCTTTATTTCTTGTCAGTGTATTTGAAAATAATTTACAGAAACACATTTACACTGCTGGGGTTTCATGCTAAGTAGGAAACAATGGATTGAACACTTAATTTACTCTGCAAGTTGGAAGATAAATAACAGCCTTTAATATAATGCAGTGAAGGTGAAGATTTCAAAAGCCTCTATCTAGCCATCTTTAAAGATATATGATGATGATAAAATGTACAATGATAGTTGGGCATAAAGAGAAAACTAGCAGGGCAATAGACGTCACCTGATTTATCTATTTATTTTAAAATTTCCAGAAACTATATTTCATATGGACTGTGTAACTTTTCTTTATAAACACACAAGAACATGAGAGTCATCACTCTGTTAATTGCATATATTATGGCAGAAGATGAAAGAGGAAATAATGATTTTGATGCTAATGTTATGACTATTTTCGTAGTTGATAGTGCTACCGTACTTCTGTGACTTCAAACTTCTTCACAACCTCAACCCAAATGTCATCTCTGGTCCTTTTGATTTAGAAGAAATTTTTAAAAATAAGAAGAAAGGATTAGCTATACAGGAAGGGCAAGTTCTGTCACTCCCTAAGCCAGCTTCTCTCCCAGACCCCTCACTCACAAATTCCTGGGAAATCTGTAAATCTTTTAAGTTAACTACAAATCCACTCACTTATGATCATTACTGTATCCACCCTTTATTAGCTCACCAATTAATACATTAAGAGACATGATATTTGAGAAATGTATAATTCAGGGGACTATTATCTATATATCATATATATATATATATATATATATATATATATATATATATATATATATATATTATATATATAATAGTTATCTATTGATTAAATAAAGAAGACTTACACAAGTCTAAGGTTCCTAATAGCCAGACCATCATAAACCATCTGGAGATCACCAGACTAATGTCATCCCTACATACATTCCCATCACACCCCTCACCATTTCCCTTTAAAAGAAGAGACAGGAACCCCCCAAAATGTGTCTGTTACTCTCCATAAGGCTCACATTCTTCCTCAAATGTGTATTCCTTGGTTTGTTTAATAAATCTCTGCTTCTAGTAATATGTGCTGAAATTCTCTTCTGTCATGTATATCAAGGTCCTTGAATTGAGGTCCCCTTCTCCAAGAACTTCTCCAGTGCCACTTGGATCTATATCTTGTCTAGTCTGTGCCCTTGCACATGCCATCTATTTCCCCAAAGTGCTTTCATGCCCTGTCACATGAGAACTCCTAACCTGAATACCTCAAGTCAAAGTGACCCTTATCATAGGGTTCCTTTCCCTAAAAGTACAATTGTTCCTCTTGAGTTCATGATTAGTGCCTCAATTGTGACATCATTAGATTTACATATTTATCTGATCTATATTTTATCTGTGTTCCCATAACATAAAATTTTATATTGAAGGAGAATAAAATTAACCTATTTGAGAGGAAAAAATTACATTTACTTAGGTCTAATTAGGATTGATATAAAAAATATATAGGGAGAGATTCAAGCAACTTTGATGCTGAGCTCCAAGGCTTACAAAAATGGTTGCCATATTTAAGTTTAAAACTGTTAGAGGGTAGAAAGTTATATCTTTTTTTTTTTTTTTCCTGGAATGGTGACAAACAACTCCTTGGTTCTGGTCCTAAAAGTCAAGCTGTCTTGTAATAAAGGTATCAGGTGTTTCCTTAATCACTAAGTAATTTAAAGGAAGCAAGGATTTTGCAAGTGGTTTAACAAAATCTAGTGGATTGCAGTTTGGCCTGGTGTGAAGGTCAATATGCATCTGGGTGCTTATAAGTTGTCAACCCAGTTCAAAAGTTCATCTGAGGACAAACTTGATTTAAATTTAATATCTGCTTCTTCCAATTCTCTTTCAGTGCCTCAAACCCAAACCACTCCATTTTAATTTCCTTTCTTGACATTTTGAATTTTTGAAGCACCTTTGCCTTCTTCAGTTATTTGTTTTTGATATCTTTTGCCTGTTACTCTTTCTCCACTTGACTTCTGATAAATATTGCAATAGGTTTCTAGAAATATTCCCCTTGCATCTATATTTAAAATACTTTCTGCTCTCCTCTCAGGTGGTTTAATATATATATATATATATTTTTTTTTTTCTTAAGTTTACATCATAAGATTTTACTTTTCTATGGAAATACATACACCCACTTTTTGAAGAATCAAAATTCTTCAACAAGTCTTAAATCTAAAACATATCTTTATTCCCCAATCCTATTATTTCCGTTGTCTGCTATGCCAGGGAATGATATTTATTACCTTTTTGCACAAGGCAGACATCATTCTTTTTTACTCTCTGCTTCAATGGAAAATAGTGTGAAGTTATACCCTGATCACCTCTCTAATCAGGACTATCATTTCTATTGCCACAATTATAGTTCAATTTATTTTCTTTTTATTCACTGCATCACTGAGATAGATTCCCAAATAGCACACCCTCAGATCATCTTACTTAGTCTGAAGATCTTACATAATTTCTTCTCAACACATTGTAGTTGGAGAAAATGTTAAATAATCTAATATGAGGAAATCACATTTGAGAGTATTGTAATTCACTGTAATACAGCTATTTATTTGTTATGAAAGTATTCCTTCAGTGATCAGATTTTCTTTCTAAGGGGATATCATCAAAAGGGAAGTTTTAATTTATTGAAATAAAGAAATGCAACATTATTCAAGTAAACAATTGTCTGTGAATTGCTTATGTATCCACCTCTTGTAAGATATACTTGATGAATCTTTTACACATACACTTGATCTTTACCTTCAAAACACCCTCAAATGCTCTAAGAGCTTTCATTTTTTATCCTGAAAATAAATGGAATATTTTCTTTAGAAACAAAATGCACTGTAGTTCCATCAATATCATTAATACTTAAAATGTCATTTACATTTGTAAGCAACCTGAATAATTAAAAAATGCAAATTTAGCCTACTTAGGAAAAATAACATTATATGTAAGTTTTATGAGCTGAATTTCATTATTTATTCATAATTAACTGACAATTAAAAAAACAAAGTACTGTAACAAAAATGTAAGAGTCAATACTTAAACAAGTAGCCCTATGGCAATTCAGATAGAGTGAGATAGTATCTACTTCTCTATTAGGAAAAATAATTGTATCTGGGAAATATTCACTGCTTACAACCAAAAGAAATTGTTTGCAAATAAAAATAAGTTGCAGAGTCGTTTGCTTAACTCACTTCTAGCTCACACTTAATTCAACTGCTAGACATGCTATAAACCTGAAAATATCAAATTTCAGAAAAATTGATCTTAGTGACAAAAGTAGTCTTTCACTTATTTTACTTTATTTTTATTGGTTCTTTTGAGTTATATATGACAATAGGATTCATTTTGATGTAAATATAAAAGCATGATTTAAAAAAAAAATTGTAACAGGAGAGATTTGTGTTCCAGGCTGATCTTGGTTAAGATCTGGGTTGCCTGACTTCAAATACTTAAATTAACATTTTTGGAACACTGTGGCCTCATCTGAATAAATTTGGCATCTATGGATTGGTCATAGTAATTACTAATGTATTGTTTTAAATTAATTGAAATAAAGTTTATAAAAAAGTTGGCATTTGTTTGGTGCTTAACACAATTTAGTTTTAATTGACATACATTTCCTTGTATGCCTTACCCTTGCTACAATATAGGCATTCAGTCTTTGCAGTCCATTTTACAAAAGAAATCTGTCTTTTGTTGTTGTTTTTGTTGTTGTTGTTCTTTTTTAGTTATATATGACAGGAGAATGAACTTTGACATATTATACATATATGGAGTATAAATTCCCATTCTTGTGGCAGTACATGATGTGAAATTATACCAGTGATGTATTCATATATGAACATAGGGAATTAATGTCTGATTCATTCTATTATCTTTCCCATTTCCGGTCCCCCTCCCTTCTCTTCGTTTCCCTTTGTCTAATCCAATGAACTTCTATTATTTCCTCCCCTCTCTTATTGTGTGTTACCATCCACATATTAGAGAAAATGTTTGGCCCCTCGTTGGGGGATTGGCTTGTTTTACATAGCATGATAGTCTCCAGTTCCATCCATTTATAGGCAAATGCCATAATTTCATTCTTCTTTATGACTGAGTAATATTCCCTTTTTTATATATGCCATATTTGCTTTATCCATTCATCTGTTGAAGGGTACCTTGGTTGTTTCCATAGTTTAGCTATTGTGAATTAAGCTGGTATAAACATTGATGTGCTCATCTTAATATAGCATGCTAATTTTAAGTCCTTTGAGTATATACTGAGGAAAAGGATAGTTGGGTCATATGATGGCTCCATTCCTAGTTTTCAAAGGAATCTCCATACTGATTTCCATAATGGTTGCACCTATTTGCAATTCCACCAACAAGATATTAGTGTACACTTTCCCCACATCCTCAACAACATTTATTCTTCTTGATAATTCCATTCTGACTGTAGTGGATGTGATCTCCGTGTACATTCAATTAGCATTTATTTCTCTATTACTAAACATTTCGAACAGTTTTTATGTATTTGTTAACCATTCATATTTCTTCTTTTGAGAAGTGGCTGTTTGGTTCCTTTGTCCAATTATTGATTGTTGTGTGTGTGTGTGGGGGTGTGTGGGTGTTAAGTTTTTGAGTTCTTTTATATTCTGGATATTGATGCTCTGTATGAGAAGCAGTTGGCATAGATTGCTCACCTTATATTGGCTCTCTCTTCACACACTTATCTCTTTTGCTGTGAAGAAGATTTCCAGTTTGATACCATCACATTTATTGATCTTATTATCTTACATCTTGTATTTTAGGAGTCTTGTTAAGGAAGTCAGTTCCTGAGCCAACATGTTGGAGTGTTGGAGGGCTACACTTTCTTCTAGCAGGTGCAGAGGTCCTGGTCTAATGTGTATGTTTTTGATCTACTTTGAGTTGGGTTTTGAGCAAGGTGAGAGATAGAGGCTAAATTTCATTGTTTTACACATGGCATTCCAGTTTCCCTAGCACCATTTGTTAAACACACTATCTTTTCTCCAACATGTGTTTTTGGCACCTTTGTCTAGTGTTAGATAACTGTATATTTGTGGGTTTGTCTCTTTGTCTTCTATTCCATTGGTCTTCATGCTTGTTTTGGTGCCAGTACCATGCTGTTTTTATTACTACAGTTCTGTAGTATAATTTGAATTCTGAGATTGTGATGCCTACTTCTCTTCCTTCATGGTAAGGATTGCTTTGCTATTCTGCATCTCTTAGTTTTCTAAATGAATTGCACAGATACTTTTTTATATTCCTGTGAAGAACATAATTGGAACTTTGATGGGAATTGCATTGAATCTAAATAGTGCTGTTATCAGTATGACCATTTTGACAATAGTAATTCTGCCTATCCAAGGAATGGATAAACATGGGAGGTCTTTATAAGGAATATCAATAAAAGGAGACCTAGATAGAATCCAACATGGTGGCGGGTGGGGAGGCAGAGCTATCAGTACCTCCTCAATAATGGGGTCAGAGAGACGCATTGATACGCTTAGATTCTACCTGCTGAGAAACTCCTAGCAAAATTCCACTGAAGAGAGACCGGCCAGGAATTATTAGGATTTTTGGAGGTGACAGTTTGCCCCAGACGAGTGAATCTCTGCCACGCAGCGCGGAGGTCCAGACCTGCCAGCCGCCGCCCGCGCGACTCGGCGACCATCGACCGCCCGCCCGCATGGTGGCCCTGGCCTGCGCGACTTGGCGACCAGCCTCTGAGGCGCAGCTCAGCAGGAGCGGCACAGGGACTCTAGGAAGAGGTCTCTAGCCAAGCCTTCATAAAATAGCAAACCAGGAACTGAAACCAACCGAGATTGGGTCAGACCAGAGACAGACCAGTCCCACCCCTCCCTTCGAACATTCTGGCAAGGAGCCTGGGGCCTGCCATAGCAGAGAGGGTGCTCAGTCGTTTGGGAAATAGGACACGCGGTGGGGCTGCAAGTGTAACCAGATCCTTGGGGAACCGACTCTGGTGAACAGGACCTGGCTGGCTGGCAGGAGGAAGAGGGGGAGGGGCCGGAGAAGTAAAATGGCGCGGGACTAACAGGATTGAGAGACTCCCAGGAGCCACCTTACGGGGATTGCTGTCGGCACATAGAGAGCAGAAGCTCGGCTCAGAGGGCACAGCTCCACCTACTGGAAGAGAAGAAAATGGATCTCTAAGACTTCATTTTTTTTTCTCTTCTCCCCTTTTCCTTCTTTCTTTTTTTCCCATTTCAAGTTTTATTGTTCTTTCCATTCTCCTCTAATCTATCTATCTCTCTCTCCTTCTTTCTTTTTAAGAGCACCTTCCTTCCCCTACCCCCCAACTTTCATCCCAAGCATTACTTCTTCCATTACGTGTAATTGTCTAAATGCAAATAGGTGAATGTTTTGAGGCTGTCTATAGGGCTCCTAAATACCTAGCTACTACCAAACACACTGATCCAATCTCCTGTTAATATCCCCCTTCAGTAGAGCAATCTTCCAAAGTAGCCAAGACATACTAACCGTCATACCATCATAGCACCTAACCTAAACATAAAGTCCTAAGAACAAACAACAAATCACTACATGCATACAGAATCCAGAAGCCTTTTATGAATTGAATGCATCAGCTTTAAAGTACAATAAAGCCCAACATTTCTAGGCATAGTCTCCCACCACAAAGGAGAGACCACAGAGATATACAAAACCAAAAAAAAAAAAATTATAGGAGAAAACAGAAACACAGCAGTTAAACAGAGTTGGAAAGTAACGTGAACAACATGAAAAAACAAGGGAAAAAAGGATTACAAACAATGCAGGACAACTTAAATCTACAGGAGAACCTAGAGGCATCAGAAAAATGGACAGAGAAAGAACTCAAGGCATACCTGACTCAGATGGAATGGAATCTTAGAGAAGTCATGAGACAGCAAGTCTAAACAATGAAAGAATACTTTGAAAATGAATTGCATAAGCAAATTCAAATTGCAAAGAAGGAACTCTACCAGGAGATAGAGATCCTAAAAAAAATCAAACAGTGATCCTAGAAATGCAAGAAACCATAAACCAAATTAAAAACTCAAACGAGAATATTACAAATAGACTAGATCAAATAGAAGTCATAACATCAGATAATGAAGACAAAGTTTATCAACTCGAAAAGAATATAGTCAACGCAGAAAAGATGTTAAAAAATCACAAACAATCCATGCAAGAGATATGGGATGTCATAAAAAAACCAATCTTGAGAGTAATTGGGATAGAAGAAGGTATAGAGGTTCAAACCAAAGGAATGAACAATCTGTTGAATGAAATAATCTTAGAAAATTTCCCAGATATGAAAGATGGAATGGATTGCCAAATCCTGGAAGCCTACAGGACCCCAAACATACAAAACCATAATAGACCAACTCCAAGACACATAATTATGAAGATATCCAACATATAGAACAAGAAGAGAATATTAAAAGCTATGAGAGAAAGGAGGCAGATTACATTCAGGGGTAAACCAATTAGGTTAACGGCTCATTTTTCATCACAGACTTTGAAAGCTAGAAGATCCTGGAACAACGTATTTCAAACACTGAAAAATAATGGATTCCAACCAAGAATACTGTATCCAGCAAAATTAAGGTTCAGATTTGACAATGAAATTAAAATATTTCACGATAAACAAAAGTTAAAAGAATTTGCAGCCAGAAAACGAGCACTGCAAAGCATTTTGAGCAAAATACTACAAGAAGAAGAATTGAAAAATAACACCCAAAACTAACGTGGGAGGTATCTCAGTAAAGGGGGAGAAAAATAACCAAAGAGGAAAAACTAGCCAAACTAAAATAAAGAAATAAATAAACATGACTGGAAGTACAAACCATATTTCAATAGTAACCTTAAATGTTAATGGCTTAAATTCACCAATCAAGAGACATAGGCTAGTAACCTGGATTAAAAAACAGATCCAACAATATGCTGCCTTCAGGAGACTCATATGATAGGAAAAGACATACACAGGCTGAAGATGAAAGGTTGGGAAAAATCATACCATTCACATGGCCCTCGGAAGCAAGCAGGAGTGGCCATACTCATATCGAATAAAATCAACTTCAAACCTAACTTAATCAAAAGGGATAAAGAAGGAAACTATATACTGTTAAAAGGAACCATCCACCAACAAGACATAACAATTATCCATATGTATGCACCAAACAATGGTGCTGCAACGTTCATAAAACAAACTCTCCTCAAGTTCAAGAGTCAAATAGACCACAACACAATAATTATGGGTGACTTCAACACACCGCTCTCTCCATTAGACAGATCCTCCAGACAAAAGCTGAATAAAGAAACTATAGAACTCAATAACACAATCAATAACCTAGACTTAACCGACATATATAGAATATATCAACCATCATCAAGTGGATACACATTCTTCTCAGGAGCACATGGATCTTACTCAAAGATAGACCATATATTATGCCATAGGGCAACTCTTAGTAAATATAAAGGTGTGGAGATAATACCATGCACCTTATCTGATCATAATGGAATGAAACTGGAAATCAATGATAAAAGAAGGAAGGAAAAATCCTGGATCACCTGGAAAATGAACAATATGTTACTGAATGATCACTGGGTTACAGAAGACATAAAGGAGGAAATCAAAAAGTTCTTAGAGATGAACGACGATACAGACACAACATACCAGAAACTATGGAACAAAATGAAAGCAGTTTTAAGAGGGAAATTCATTTCCTGGAGTTCATTTCTCAAAAAAAGAAAAAAACCAACAAATAAATGAACTCACACTTCATCTCAAAACCCTAGAAAAGGAAGAGCAAAACAACAGAAAATGTAGTAGAAGACAATAAATAATTAAAATCAGAGCAGAAATCAACGAAATTGAAACAAAAAAAAAACATTGAAAAAATTGATAAAACTAAAAGTTGGTTCTTTGAAAAAATAAACGTGATGGACAGACCCCTAGCCATGCTAACGAAGAGAAGAAGAGAGAGAACTCAAATTACTAACATACGGGATGCAAAAGGCAATATTACAATGGACACAACAGAAATACAGAAGATAATTAGAAAGTATTTTGAAACCCTATATTCCAATAAAATAGAAGATAGTGAAGATATTGATAAATTTCTTAAGTCATATGATCTGCCCAGATTGAGTCAGGAAGACACACATAATTTAAACAGACCAATAACAAAGGAAGAAATAGAAGAAGCCATCAAAAGACTACCAACCAAGAAAAGCCCTGGACCGGATGGGTATACAGCGGAGTTTTACAAAACCTTCAAAGAAGAATTAATACCAATACTTTTCAAGTTATTTCAAGAAATAGAAAAAGAAGGAGCTCTTCCAAATTCATTCTATGAGGCCACCATCACCCTGATCCCGAAACCAGACAAAGACACTTCAAAGAAAGAAAACTACAGACCAATATCTCTAATGAACTTAGATGCAAAAAATCCTCAATAAAATCCTGGCGAATCGAATACAAAAGCATATCAAAAAAATTGTGCACCATGATCAAGTAGGATTCATTCCTGGGATGCAAGGCTGGTTCAATATACGGAAATCAATAAATGTTATTTACCACATAAATAGACTTAAAGATAAGAACCATATGATCATCTTGATAGATGCAGAAAAAGCATTCGACAAAGTACAGCATCCCTTTATGTTCAAAACACTAGAAAAACTAGGGATAACAGGAACTTACTTCAACCTTGTAAAAGCTATATATGCTAAGACTCAGGCTAGCATCATTCTAAATGGAGAAAAACTGAAGGCATTCCCTCTAAAATCTGGAACAAGACAGGGATGCCCTCTCTCATCACTTCTATTCAATTTAGTTCTTGAAATACTAGCCAGAGCAATAAGACAGACAAAAGAAATTAAAGGCATAAAAATAGGAAAAGAAGAACTTAAATTATCACTATTTGCGGTTGATATGATTCTATACCTAGAAGACCCAAAAGGGTCTACAAAGAAACTAGTAGAAA
Organism: Marmota flaviventris; assembly: GCF_047511675.1. Classification (NCBI taxonomy): domain Eukaryota; kingdom Metazoa; phylum Chordata; class Mammalia; order Rodentia; family Sciuridae; genus Marmota; species Marmota flaviventris. The sequence continues at coordinate 45,411,375 of NC_092504.1, read as the reverse complement.
TAATAAATGAATTCAGCAAAGTGGCAGGATATAAAATCAACATGCATAAATCAAAGGCATCCCTGTATATCAGCAACAAAACTTCTGAAATGGAAATGAGGAAAACCACTCCATTCACAATATCCTCAAAAAAAATAAAATACTTGGGAACCAACCTAACAAAAGAGGTGAAAGATTTATACAATGAAAACTACAGAACCCTAAAGAGAGAAATAGAAGAAGATCTTAGAAGATGGAAAAAATATACCCTGTTCATGGATGGGCAGAACTAACATCAACAAAATGACGATATTACCCAAAGTTCTCTACAGGTTTAATGCAATGCCAATCAAAATCCCAATGGCATTTCTTGTAGAAATAGATAAAGCAATCATGAAATTCATATGGAAAAACAAAAGACCCAGAATAGCAAAAGTAATTCTAAGCAGGAAGTGTGAATCTGGAGGTATAGCGATACCGGATTTCAAACTGTACTACAGAGCAATAGTAACAAAAACAGCATGGTACTGGTACCAAAACAGGCAGGTGGACCAATGGTACAGAATAGAGGACACAGAAAACAATCCACAAAATTACAACTTTCTTATATTTGATAAAGGGGCTAAAAGCATGCAATGGATGAAGGATAGCATCTTCAACAAATGGTGATGGGAAAACTAAAAATCCATATGCAACAAAATGGAACTGAATCCCTTTCTCTCGCCATGCACAAAAGTTAACTCAAAATGGATCAAAGAGCTTGATATCAAATCAGAGACTTTTCATCTGGTAGTTGGCTCTGATCTACATATTGTGGGTTGGGCTCCAAATTCCTTAATAGGACGCCCATAGCCCAAGATTTAATAACAAGAATAAACAAATGGGACTTACTTAAACTAAAAAGTTTTGTCTCAACAAGAGAAACAATAAGAGAGGTAAATAGGGAGCCTACATCCTGGGAACAAATTTTTACTCCTCACACTTACGATAGAGCCCTAATATCCAGAATATACAAAGAACTCAAAAAATTAAACAATAAGATAACAAATAACCCAATCAACAAATGGGCCAAGGACCTGAACAGACAGTTCTCAGAGGAGGACATTCAATCAATCAACAAGTACATGATCTATATAATGAAAATCAAATATGGTACCCTATATTTTCAAACACATTAGAGTTCATTATTAAGGCTGAACATTCTTATTTTGATGGTAACAAAATGCAAAGTGATTTTAAAACATTAGTAGTTTGCAATAGATTTGTATTTATTTTTAGTGCCCCAAATCCTCATTTCTTTCAATTTTTTCTTAGAAATTCTATTAATCACACATGATATCCTATCATTTCCATGTTTCCTAAGATATTATGTTAATATTCATCATATTCAAAATTGTTACAAAACTCTGGAATAAATTAGTCGTCTTTTCCATTCATCACATTTCTTTCTTATGTACCATAAGGTTTTTGTTAAAATTTGTTCTATATGTATACAATGTCTATTAAACCATAAGCACGATCAAAATTCTTATAAAATCAAAATAAAAACTCCAGAAGTTTATAGCCAATGCCTCTTTCATTTTAATCTTTGATATTGAAAAGGCTTTCTGGCTTTCTAAAATTCACCTAGTTAATGAATATGAGAGTTTGACCTAGAATTCAGTTCACTCGCTTTTTAATCCAATTCACAGTAAACTACGGATATCTCATACATCAAAAGCAGTGAATCTACTAGTTTTCTGCTAAAATTATGCCTAATAAAAAGAAATTAATATATTGTTGTCTCAGGCATCACTGAAGAACACTTCATTATTTCACAATTACTTTTAAAATCTAATGGGTTATGAACTCCCATTTTTACCTCTGAGATATGATATGTCAAGAGCTTTGTAATGTTTTGAACAACCAATAAAAAAAAAAATCTAATGTGTAGTGTTGTTACCAAGATTTTTTTTCCTTTTATGCACAGAGTACTGTATATTTCAAAATTTTCACTATTGTATTAGTATACTATAATAAATTAAAAGTTTTTAAAAGATGTATGTTTATATTCATCTTTTAAAAACTTTTAATTTATTAAAAATAAAATTAAAAGTTTTGGAACTGACAAATAACTTTTATTAACTGATGTAAAAGCAGTGATTTAAGCAGATATTGAAATTCATGTATTAAATAGAAAATATTTTACTAGAAATAGTATCATTTGTTTGTTTTTTGTTATTTTTCTCAAAAATATGCTGTATGTATCAATACCAGAATTTCTAAAGGTCTACATTTAGGATTTTTTTTTAATTCCTAAACAGAAGGATTTATGTATTTAAAATGCTTTTAAAGAATTTGATTCTTTTATGCGAAAGATAATTTTCATTTTTTTCTTTTTGTTTTCTTAAATAGTTGTGGTACAGCATTGTTTATATTTGAATAAAAGTGCTTTGGAGATAGTCCTGGGCTTGTATCCCAGATCTACTACTTACTAGCTCTCATGAACTCTGTGAACCTGTTTCTCATTTATAAAGCAGGATTAATAGTACCTCTCTCAAAATATTCTCTTGGGCATTAAAATATATTTTACATATATGTGCATGTGTGTGCGTGTGTGTATAATTGTATTCAGTTATTATATGCTATGCAGTGAGTAAACAGAAGCTATTTTGTTGAAAAATATAAGTTACCAGTAATTTTTTTTCATTATTTGAAGTCTAACACTATGAATGCACCACTTTCCAAATGTTAATACAATCCCTAAATTAAAAAGAAAGTTGTCTGATAATAAAAGCAAAATGTCAAAATGGAAAGCCAACTTGACATTTTAAGGTGATTTAAGTGTATGCGCCCAATAACCTTTATGAAAATAAATTGAAGATCCCCATTTCTTCCCACAAAACCAATTACATGAGACTATTTTTTTACTGAAGATACTCCATAAGAGATTTAAGTAACCCACATGTAAGTTGTATATTACAAATTCTAAAATTAGTCATTAATAATATATCCATTCTATGTGTATTCACCATGTATTGTACACATGAACACTTTCATAGAGTTAGACAATTAATTAAACACGTTTCAGAGTACTTAATTACTAGATGCTAAAGCACATACTCAGATATCAGGTAATGTGGTAATTTCATTAGATGCAAAAAAATCACTAACTAAAATTGTCTGCATAGGAGAAAATATATAAGCAAATACATGTTATATATATATATAGTTATGGAGTATGTGCAAGGTACAAATGTGATGATAGATTTGCGATGCTTCTTCTTCCACTTTCTTTATATGAGGAAACAAAAGGACACAGTAGGTTCTCAGAGCAGGAATATGTCTGAGCTTTGTCTTTGAATATTATTTTAATTATACTTGTAAAAGTGCATCACTTCATCAATAATAAGAATGGACAAAAAGAGGTCAAGATTTTACTAGATACCTATTTAAATAATTATCAAAACATTTCATTCAAATGTTATAGTTCAAATTGAATGATAAGCAATTCTGATTATGAGGCTCATTGTCTCTATGAAAAGTGCAATTTCTGACACCAGGACAGATAAATACATAAAATAAAGAAGTTTGAAAGAAATAGTGTACTTTCAAAAAATATTCTCTTAATATCCTCTTACTATACCCAAAATAAATAGTGTGAAATCTCAATATGAATTGCTTAAGAAACTTATTTGAATACTTTCTTTTCTTCTGAGAAATTACAATGGATTTAAAATTTCTATAAAATAAAAAATTAAATTTATTGTCCAATAATTTTTATATTGATGATTAACATAAGATCTTTCTCATTTAAATGAAACATTGAAAGGCTGAGTGATGTGGGAACAGTGTTGCTGCCAGCAACACAAAAATATAGAAAATAAGATTCTTTGATACTGGAGAATAAGCTTATATTTGTGACACATTTGTGACTCATGATGAGAAGGGAACTATCAAAGGGCTAATAACATCAAGTAAAGGTTAGTATGAAAATCCCCACTTTCCAGAAGGGCATCCACAAAAAAATGAGAAGAGCATCACTGACAGTTTATGGTAAAGTTCAGTTAATGTATTTTCAGAATTAAAAAAAAAAATCACACTTCTTGGTCTATACCCAAAGGACTCAAAATCAACATAGTCCAGTGACATGGCCACATCAATGTTTATAGTAGCTCAATTCACAATAGCCAAATTATGGCACCAACCTAGGTGTCCTTCAACAAATGAATGGATGAAGAAAATGTGGTATATATACACAATGGAATATTACTCAGCCATAAAGAAGAATGAAATTATGGCATTTGCCAGTAAATGGATAGAACTGGAGAATATCATGCTAAGTGACATAAGCCAGTCTCCAAAAAAATTACAGGCCGAATGTTCTCTCCATTATGTGGATGCTAACCCACACAAGGGCTTGGATAAGAGGAATAACAGAAGTCCATTGGATTATACAAAGGAGAATAAAGGGAAGGGAACAGGGAGTGGAATAGGAAGTACAGTAGAATTATATGGACATAGCTTTCCTCTCCTTGTATTTGAATATACTACCGGGGTAACTCTGTATTATGTACAACCACAAGAATAGGAACCTAATTAGAATAAGTTAGACTCCATGCATATGTAATATGCCAAAACACATTCTACTGTCATGTATATCTAAAAAGAATAAATTAAATTAAATTAAAAATTAAAAGCAAGCACACAAGGAAAACAACCACTGTGAGGAAAGACTGAGGAAAACCATAGAACAATAGATAGCAAATATTAGGACTTTAGAAGTTGGGATCGTCATGTATACAGTATATAGTGTACAGTATATAGTACAGTATATACTGATGTAGTGCTTTTACAAAGTTGAGATTAAAAAATAAATTAAGAGGAACAAAAGAATGAAAATAATACCTCTGAAAATTTTATCATAATAGAAATTTTAAGAATAAAGTATATATGTGAATAGTTAAATTTGAGAGTTCCAATATAGGAGAGAGAGGAATTGTGATAGGAAACATCTAAAGGCCCACGAAGAAGGGTGACTTTTCTAGGTTTGAGAAACTCAACATATTTCTCAGATTATTTCTAACTTTTTTTTTTTTTTGGAAAATTGTAGACCCATTTAAAACCTGTCATGTAGTTTCAATAATTGCCAACTCTGTTGATCTTGTTCCATTTATGCCATATCCATTTTCTACTAAATCTCTCAAAAATAGCCACAAGTTCAAACACAGAGTCCGTGTTTCAAATCCCAATTATCTCACAAAGGTTATTTTCATCTTACATTTGTTTGCTTGAAGGAGCATTCGACCAAGTTCCATACATTGTAATTAGCATGACCCTTAAGTCTCTTAATCCGGAGGGCCTCTCTACTTTTTTTCTTTTTCTTTGAAATTAATTTGTTGAAGAAAGTGTGTCACTTGACCTGTTGTATTTGTTTTTTTACAGACTGAATTTCCCTAATTGCATCATGGCATTGTCCTTGTATTTCCTAAAATGTGGTCATTAGATCTAGGGGTTAGTCAGATTTATGTTTGCTTCCCCGTCCCCCACAACAGTCCTTAAATAAGTACTTAAATAAGCAAGACAGTGTACTTCTCAGAAGGTATATCTAATTATTCTTTTTGTGACATGAGTAGCCATTGATGACAAATACTTAGATTTGTCATGGGGAGGATCTAAAAATTGGTTATACCAACCCTTTTTTTTTTTACTTTATAATCTTGGATAAACATAGACTAAATGATTTAAATCATATTATTTATTTTATATATTTGAAGTATGATTTTAAAAAAAGAGCTATTTGGATAATATTTATTATATTTTCACTTTTTTAGAAATTGTAAGTCCATTGTAATTTTAGGAAAAAAGAAGCATGTAAATTATTTTATTAAAACACTTTACACAGGGATTTTACCATTTACTTTAAAAAGAAAACCATTTCCTTCATATTAAAAGGTAGGATACATACTCTTTATTTACCAGTATTGCAAATAATATGCTAATTCAAAAGGTTCCACTTTTTTTCTGTATTATTATGACTAATGTATTTGAAACATATTTGACAAGTGTCAACCCATATAAGCATTATGCTTATCAATGTTCAGACTTCCCCATCTTTGGAAAGTGACAGTACACATAACTTGGCTCCTGAGTCCTATATATCATGACTTTTGCATTCTTTGTACTTTCCTTGCTTTTGCGTGTGTCACAATATTCCAGGGTGATGGTATTTGGAGAATAGGAGTTGGGTGGGATCTTTGTTGCTACTGAGTTGATTTTACTGGCCTTTTCAGTGCATGAGATTGAATAATATATTTTGAAATATATTTTCCCCTGAAACTTACCTTATAAGTTCGTTCCATACTTCTATACTTCCTCTTCATATTAAAGACTTCAGGGCATTTACTTTTCCTTTTATACACTGGTTTTCTTTCTCCTGGAGAATCTCAGGTTGCAGCTACATGAGAAATAATAAAATGAGGATATTTTTGCATTTTTTTTTACCCTGCAATGCAAAACATAATGTTAGAGCAGCAATTCTAACTACCAGAAATGTTTGCTGTAAAAACTTTGGTTGTTTGTTCCCTGCTTATACAAAATGCTAAGGCCTTAAAATCAAATTATTATACCTTCAAGTCTGCAATCCTGTCCCTCATCCAAATTCCACACATAGGCATCACCATCTTTTGAAAACTCTCACTTGAACTACTGGTGATTGTTATAGAATGCTAATTCTTTGTTTCCATCATTCCTTGATACTTTTACATCTGACATTTATAGAGTAGCTTCTAAATTTCTATGAACATCTGCAGACACATACTCAGAAAAGAGCAATATTGTATGTTAATGGGAGCTGGAAATTAATCTTAAACCAGAACAGTAATGCCTCATCATCAGTCTAAAAGTTAAGCTCAATGGGTTAAAAATAAAATTTAGGGAAAATTATCAGGGAAAATTTCTCCTTATTTACTAGTAAGTCATTTCTGTCAAGGAAGCTCCGTGCAAAAGCGGAGGGACTAATCTTGAAGAGAATCTTTTTTCTCCTTAAATGTATTTATTTATTATAATTTTTTATATATTACAGCAGAATGCATTTCAATTCATAGTACACATATAGAGCACAATTTTTCATGCCACTGGTTATACAAAAAGTAGAGTCAAACCATTCATGTCTTTGTAAATGTACTTGGGATAATGATGTCCATCTCATTCCACTGTCTTTCCTACCGCTCTGCAACTCCCTTTGACCTATCTAAAATCCCTCCATTCTTCCCATGTTCCCCTCCCCAACCCCATTATGAATCAGAATCCTCATATTCAGAGAAAACATTCGTCATTTGGTTTTTTGGAATTGGCTGACTTCACTTAGCATAATATTCTCCAACTTCATTCACTTACCTGCAAATGCCATAATTTTATTCTCTTTTATTGCTGAGTAATAGTCCATTGTGCTTATATACCACAGTTTCTTTATTCATTCATATATTGAAGGGCATCTAGGTTGGTTACACAATTTAGCTATTGTGAATTGTGCTGCTATAATCATTGATGTGGCTGTATTACTATAGTATTTTTTTTTAGAGAGAGAGAGAGAGAGAATTTTTTAAGATTTTTTTTTTTTAGTTTTCAGTGGACACAAAATCCTTATTTTTGATTTTTTTTATGAGGTATTAAGGATAGCGCATGCCAGGCAAGTGCGTTACCGCTTGAGCCACATCCCCAGCCCTAGTATGTTGTTTTTAAGTCCTTTGGGTATAAACCAAGGAATGGGATAGTTGGGTCAAATGGTGATTCCATTCCAAGTTTTCCAAGGAATCTCTGTACTGCTTTCCAGATTGGTTGCACAATTTGCAGTCCCACCAGCAATGTATGAATGTGCCTTTCTCCCTACATCCTCACCAACACTTATTGTGTTTGTATTCTTAATAGCAGCCATTTTGACTGAACTGAGATGAAATCTTAGAGTAGTTTTTATTTGTATTTCTCTAACTGTTAGAGATGTTGAAATTTGATGAAGATAATTGGGCATTCTCATCTCAGCTTCATGATATTTCTTTCTCCTGAAAACCAGCTTGTCCAGTGAGAGCAGACATTGTGAGCTGTTTTTTGTAGGGATAATATAAACATGAACATTATTAGTTCTAGTCTGGGATTATGCTAGCTGACCACTTGGTTTTCACATCAAATTATATCCTTTATGTTTGTGTCTATTAATAATATGGCTGATAATTTGGCCTTACCCAATTGCAAAAAAGAAAAAGAGATTTATGACTAAATTGTAATCAAGTTTGAAAACAAAAATTAAGGTATACCTAAAAACAGCCACAACCACAGGAACTAAAAAAACAAATATCTAACCATAGTGTAAATCAAGTTATTCATATATTTAAAAATTTTAAAAATAATCGCTAATAGATAAGAGTAAATTTAATTTAAGTTTAGGAACCTCTCTATGAAAAACAAATGAACATCTCGCATGCTGAATTGTGGAATAAACTTATCTAAGTTGAAGGCAATTTTTAATTTGAATTTAGCAACCAATTTAGTGTTGAAAAAAAGAACAAACTAAAAAGAAAGCAATACTAAAGGGATAAGTATGAGAGCAGTAATTAAGAAAACATGGATTTTCTAAAAGAGAGGATTAATAAACAAAACATTCTACATCAGAAAGATGAATAATGTAGATAAACCATTAAGAACATATATTTGTTGTAGTCCTAGTCAGAATATTTTAAGTTTCCCATGCAAAATAAAGTGTAGGCAGTTATTAGGCATAATGCCTCAAAGAAAAATTTACCAAATAATATATGAAAATTAAATATTTATATTTATCAATGCACACATTCAAATTTAAAAGTAAGTCATAAATTGGGGGAAGATATTGGCATCCCATTAATATCCAGCTGTTTTGACAAGTTTCTTGATATCAATAAGAACTGTAGATCAACTAATAATAAAGGGGGCAAAACACATTAAAAAGGCAATTCATGAAAGTGCTATTACAAATGACCAATAATAATGTGAAAAAAATGTTCAGTAGCATTGCATACACAAAATTGAAATTGATATCTTAGCATGATACAATGGTAATTTATATCTGCCATATATTTAAAATTAACATAAAAGGTTGGGTCATAAAAATATTGGCAAGGATATCACCCAAAGGCAATATTTACAAAGCTAGTAGAAGGATAAATTGATAAATCCACTTTGGAGATTTCATGGAAACAAATATACCTGAAAATTTTCTTATCCTAAACAGCCTAAAATTTCACAACTAAGTATTTACCTTGAAGAAACTCATACATTTGTACATGGAATTCATTCCAAAGTGCACAATGACTTTGTGTCCATAGAAGACTCCCAACAATCCACTTGTCCAGAAACAGGAGAAGACATAAATGCATTGAAAAGTATTAATTCAGTAAAAATTATAGTATAATAAGCTGGACACAGTGAAGCACTTCCATAATACTAGCTACTTTAGAGACTGAGACAGGACGATCACAAGTGGCAAGGCCAGCTCTAGCAACATAGTGAGACCCTGTCTCAAAATGAAAGATAAAAAGAACGGGGGTTGTAGCTCGGTAGTAAAGTGGCCCTGAGTTCAACTCCCAGTAACAAAACAAAAAAAAAGAACCCCAGAAAAAATTTATAAGTCCATACTATTAAAAATAAATTAATAATAATGATATATACCGACTTGGATGTATTTCTAAAAGATTAAAGAAAAAAGTCCATAAAATAATACAAAATTTATATATACAGATGAACAAAATTTAACAATCTTGTTAAGGATGGATGCATGTATATAAAAGAAGAAAATAAAATTAATCAAGATAATATTTACCTAGCAATAATAGAAGAGGTATAATCAGAGAGAACTTGGGAAATTTCAAAATATTAATAAATGTCTATTTGTTAAGTAATAAGACTGGTTCTCATTTTTAATATTCCATTTTTAATGCATTCACATATTATACTTACCATTATGAGTAGCTTTAAAACAATTTTAAAATTAAGTGTTGCACATAAATGCACATTCAAAATACATGCATCTATATAAGAAACTTTATTTTGAACCTGTGTACATAATTACAAATGATTCATGGTACTGTAAATAAAATAATTAATTTCATTAAAAATATAGTGTATATTTGAGATTACTTTTAACTACCCAGGCTAAATTTTAAACAGATTTTAAATCCATTTGATATATATTTTTAAAAAAGGGACAAAACTGAAAGTTTTAAAAAAGACACTTCACCCACTCTCTTTTCTTTTATTCTGTGTTTAGTCTGTTTTCTGTTGCTATAGCAAATTATCTAAGGTGGAGTAATTTATACAGAATAGAGGGGCTGGGGTTGTAGCTAGTTGGTAGAGTGCTTGCCTTGTATGCAAAAAAGCCCTGCATTCAATCCCCAGTACCAAAAAAATTACACCAGAATAGAGGTTTTTTTTTGTTGTTGTTTTGTTTTGTTTTTATGTCACAATTCTTCAGGATGGGAAGTCCATTATTTAGATTCCAGCATCTTGTCAGGATTCTTGCTGCATCATAGCATGGCAGAGAACATTCATATGCCCTAAAAGCAAGCATGTCAGAAAACAGGTTTTTTATAAACAAGTGACTCTTTTAATAGTGCATTGATCCATTACATAAATAATGGGTTAACCCATGCATGAGGGTGGACCCTTCACTTCAAAATCACTTTGTAAAGAGCCCATCTCTAAATACCATTAACACTGGATTTTGGTGGTTAGTTTCTAACACATAAATTCTGAAGAACACATCAAACCACAGCATCTTTGATTTTTGTTTTTCTAGGCTTTATAAGAATATATTTATGACATCTTTCAACTCTCTGGATCATACTTTCAATCAAAAGTCAAGAGATTTTTTTTAAATTTCATCAAACATGGATATCTGTTACTGATGAATGACTATACATATAAAGGTTTTCTTGTCATTCCCTATGGCTAGCCGTTCCAAAATGAAAATCTAAATTGACTTACCATGGAAATACATTTGTACTTTTCTTTCTGTTTCGTTCCCCTACCCTTTGTCCAATTAACTTATTTTTTTTTAATTTTTTATTGTTGGCTGTTCAAAACATTACATAATTCTTGATATATCATATTTCACACTTTGATTCAAGTGGGTTATGAGCTCCCATTTTTACCCCATATACAGATTGCAGAATCACATCAGTTACACATCCATTGATTTACATATTGCCATACTAACTTATAAAGGGAATAATGGGGTTACTAAATTCTATTAACATTCTATTTAACATTTCCCTTTTTAACTTCAATAATAAAGGTGAGATTTTCTTCTAATATTTTAATTTGGTTGTGTTATTTTAAAAATATTTTAAAAAAAAATTTATACCAAAAAAGCTACTTGAAGTCTCTGAGAATTAAATATTAAAAATCAGTCTCCTATGCATGAAGCAATTCATTCAGCAATACATACTTATCTGTGAAAAACACTCAAGTTAAAGTCAGCCTCCAATCTGCATCTCTCTTTCTCTCTGTCTCTGAACATCTCTTTTGATTAAGATATCAGAATCATATGCTTTTGGTGCTTTGGACCCTTTACACTCCTTGATCTATGGCAAATCTTATTACCCTTTGTTTTTTCTACTGAAGCTGTTGTAGATGATATTACCAGTGACATTCTCGTTGACAAACCAAAGGACCCTCTTTAGTCTTTAATTGAGCTCTGAAATCTCAGTCTTTTCTGCTACTTCTTCTAGTAATTAACTTTTCTCCTTCGGATTCTAATAGAGATGCACCTATCATTTGTTTATCTGAGCATGTCTCTTGCTATTATTCTTAGTTTTGTATGTGGAACATTTTTCCAATCACATTAATTAAATGTTGCTGCTTTTAACATTATGTTCTCTTTTACTCTTTCTTCAGTCTTATGTTAGGAGTATCATTCAATAGCTCATTGAAGTGATCTTAAATATAGGTGTTTCTCAATGTATGGTTGATGCAACCTTGATGGACTTTTGCATACTAAAATGTGTTTTATTCTTCTAGTACTCTGCACTTGATTAGGCAGTGGGGAGTACATGGGTGCATGTTTGCACATGTGCAAACATGTATAGTTGCTGCATAAATTTTTCTAATATTTTAATTTGTTGAGGACTTTTATGTTCATGTTCACGTGATATGTTTTGCTGTAATTTTCTTTCTTTTGTTGTCTTTTTCTGACTTTAGTGTTATAGTAATAATGTCTTTATAAGAGTTGGGGAGTTTGGCCTCCTCTTCCAACTTCTGGGACAGACTTTGTAGAACTGATGTTTATTCCTGAAAATTTGGTATCATTTTTCTTTCCAGTAAAACCGTGTAGATCTAGATATTTCTCTTTTAAGTGTTTAAAATGAAAGATTCAATATTTTAATAGTTGTGGTAACATTCATGTAATCTTTTTCATTTTGGGTGAATTTTGGCCGTGTCTATAGGAATAACTGGTCTACTTTATCCAAATTATCTATCAATTGCATGCATATAGATTTGTGTATACTATTTAATAGTTATCATAATTATGCGTTTAACGTCTTTGGATTCTTAGTGGTATATTCTCTTTCATTTCTGATTCCTTCCTGATTTTGATGATTTGTATTATTTTTCTCTCACCTCACTAAATTTATTGATTTTAAACTTTGTACAATGAATATGTGCATTGAAATGCCATACTACCCTTATTATATAAAATTTTCAGGTTTTAAAATATCATTTAATTTTAAATTTAAAAAAAATCAAAGTGTATTTTAAATAAAATTTCCTGAGTACTTTCGCCAAATTCTAATGGAGATTCTACCTGCAAGACAGACCCTACAATCTATAACCTAAAATAATCTTCTTTGTGTCTTCCCTCCTAATATCTTTATTCACTTTGGTTCTTTAGCATTTCAGTAAGTTGTGTGAACATACAGTTAACTGTCAATTTAATATATTGTCTGCTTAAATACTGTTGTTTCCTGTACCCTTCACCCATTGCCTCTAAGAACATTGATGTCTGTTGGTAAGACTTCATCAGATATATTTAGTTACATGTCTATTTCTATCAATTATGCTGTTATTTATACAGTAATAATTTTTTCTTTGTCTCCTTGTTTTTGTTTTCTGGGTAGCTATCATAGAGTAAAACTGCTAATAGACGCTATTTGAATGAGCAGTAACTCATTATGACTCACATATAATATGAAGTCTTCAAGGGAGAATGTCCAAATAAAAATGTTTTAAGATAGCACTAGGTGACCTCTTTTCAAATACTTGAAAATGACAAGAACTCAAATTTTAATGCAATCTTTTCTTTAAGTTAAGTATTAATTTTCTGTGCTTCTACTTTATTTTATTTTATTTTTTAATAAAATTAATGGACAAAATCATAGGAAAATATCATAGTGTCAGATCGTTGAAGAGCCAAGAAAAGAAATCTCCTGGATGTCAACTAACAGAAGACAGGATGATACAGAAGCACACAACAATGCTTTCCGTTCAATGTGCTTTTCTGAGAACTTACAATATACCCTCTAGAAACTTCCAAATTTCTAGAAATTTGTATGTCACACACATATACACAAATGCATACACAAATATGTGCATATATATGAAAATATGTGTAGTAAATTCCTGGATAAAATTGTTACCTCTGCCCCATTTTTTTGTTTCTTTCATGTATAACCCTACTAGGATGAGAAAAGCAGATTAATTTTTATTCAGGGAATACATTGAAAATCACATTTTATCTAGTAAACATATATATTATATTGGTGAACAATGAGTATAATCCCTTTGCCCTCCTGTTACATAGTATTTATATCATTTCCCCTTGTGCAATTTATGGGAAGTTTTGTAATAGTCTTCACACTCGATACTTGGTCTCATAGATAAAATTTCTAGAACCATTCCTCCCGTGGTGATGTGAGTCAATTGCCAGGAGAACAAGTGCAAGCTCAGGATTTAATTCAAATAATTTAAATTCTGTGGCTTCAAGCCACTAGCCCAATTAAAAGTGACATCATTGCCAAGTAAGTAGGACAACAGACAAAAGAAAATGGGGCACTCTGAATGGGAAACGTATCTATCCCAGACATAAAAATATGAATCCCTCATATGTTTCTAAATACTTATGATATTATTTTATTTTAAGCATGTGGATTTAGCTTTGAAAAGTTTCTGTCAAATGTTTTCTTAAATAATTAAGGATTTATAATATGCTTTTAAAAACTTTATCTGTAGTTATTTTTACAATAAGACCCCTTAGGCTGATGAGAATTCTGAAACTCTCGGATGCTATTCCTACCTTGTAATAGTAGTTCAGAAAAGTATTGTAATAAATGAATTTTATCAGTGAGTTTGATTATTTTTTTTCCATATTTAGGACATTTAGTTTCACTTCCCATTTTTATCCTCTGGCAGACATTTAAATAGCAAACCCTCCACACCACTTTTGTGATCCCACCTCACTTCCACTAATTATATGACTAAGTATGACTAATAGGAGTTATGATTAAATTCAAAGCCTCTTCAAACAAAGGTGATGGTTTCTGGTATGTTGAAGAGATTTCTAATGATTGGATCCTTGAAATATATATGGATTTTTTTTCCTTTAACAATGCTGTAGTTGTACAATTGCCCAAAAGCTACAAGTTGACAATGTCTTGGGATGCTCTGACTGCAGAGGGGTAAAGCAGATTGCCCCTAAGATTCAGAGAGCAATAATAATCTTCTGTAACATTTTTAATTAGCATCCCTTTCTTTGTTCTATTCTAGGAGCAGGATATTCAGATCAAGTCAAAATACTAGACCATGTGCTCTGCAAGGAGTAGTCAGATGATGACTAGGCTCTCTTTTAAGAATGTAAGGTATTTTTGAGCTTTCCTCTTCATCATTCACCCAAGATAAAAAATCCATCTAAATGTTTAAAAGATGAAGTTATAATATTAAAATACTTGCTAATACCCTATGTCTTTGCACACCTCCTTCATTAATATGTAGCAAATAATGAAATGAATCCTGCTGCCAAAAAGAGATAATAACAAAAGGTATCAATATACTGCATTTGGAATAGCCTTTATTTCTCCTTCAAAGAATAAAGTTGGCATGCTATCCATATGCAGAACATATGATTGCTTCAGTCTCCGGTTTGGCTTTCCGTAATCATTCAGGTAAAATTATACTTTTTGGATGAAAACATTGATAAAGTTATTTTCTCCTCCACTTACTCTAAATAAAGTAAAAATCTAAATAAATAAATTTGATATAAATGCAGACTTTTGACCTACAGAGAAAAAATAATATAAAATATTAGAAACATTTTATTTGAGGAAACAATTCTGAAATAATATACATTTTTAAAAATCCCAAATTATGAACTTTTTACATTCAGTTTGAAATTATTTTTCTCCAGGTAGCCACATGAAGTGTCTTGATATCAAATACAATTTTCACTTTCCTTTATATATTCTCACACTCCATGCTTAACCTTTGTAAATTTTCTGTGTATATTCTGTTCTCACAGAACTTACCACCACCTTTTGCGATTTTAATTTTTGTATTTGATGATTGCTCATATCTCCACCTTATGTAAGTTCCATTGAGAACAGGAATTTTTCTATTATACATTTATTTATTTGCTTAATTAGTTATTATTTCTTATTTTCATACCATGAAATTGGGTCCATTCATCATAGTAACATTCAAAAATAATAGAATTAATGAATAAATAATTAATAGAAAATCTAATGAAGCCATAAAGGAAATTATTTGACTGAAAAAAATATTTACGTTATGAAATCATAAAATAATATTTAGTGTGGGCTGGGGATGTGGCCTAAGTGGTAGTGCGCTCACCTGGTATTGAGAGCCACAGCCGAAAGGGCCCCAGCAAACTTCAAGCTGCCAGCAAACTTCCAGCTGCCAGCTGATGATTGGCTCACAGCGGCCCCAGCAAACTTCTAGCTGCCAACTGATTGGCTCCTCTGTGGTGATGCTCATTGGGCTGTTTCCCCGCCCTTTCAGACCACAAAGCTGCTCATTGGGGGACTTTTTTTGGCTCTGCCCAGGGGACCCAGCCAATCGGCCTCAAGAGCAGGAGGAGTGGGGGAGGTTGAGAGGCTTGTGGGAAGCCGGTGGTGGCAGTTGGGCTCTGAGGGTTTTCCTGAAGAGCTGTGTGGTGTGGTGTGTGTATTCTAAAAATAAAGTTTGTTTCTTTTGACAAGTGGCTCCTGAATTGTTCCCAGCCAGACTGCGGCAACCTGGCATGAGCGCGGCCAGGGATCGATCCTCAGCACCACACACAAACAAAGATGTTGTGTCTGCTGAAAACTAAAAAATAAATATTCAAAAAATTCTCTCTCTCTTTAAAAAAATAATAATATTTAGTAGCAGCCTAAGAGAAAATATGTATAATACCTATCACCAATATCACAATATAATACATATTTAATTATTTATTATCCCCCAAAAAACTTGGAAACAAAAAAAATATTAGAAAATGTTCAAAGGACATAATTGGTCAATATTTAAAAAACATGTATAAGACAGATGTCTAGTAATAGTCTTAAAATTATGAGTGATACACATTTAAGCAATATTAACATTGAATCTTAATTTCGTGTGATTAGAAGAAATATGAAAGCTTGGTAACAAATACCTAAAATGATAAGGGTATTTCAGAATCCTTTTCCTTTGTTATTATGAGTAGATCATCTGGAGATAAATTTGGTATTATCTACTAACATTAGTGTGGTGGATTGTTTACATTTTAGATATCGCAAAAGATACTAATATGCTTCTCATAGTGTTGACAGCAGGAAATTTGGATATAAGTATCTATCAATATAAATATAAATTAAACGCAACGTGTATGGTACATAAAATAGAATACCTTGCAATGGTCAAAAGCAATGATTAGATGTGCATAGAACATCTTGATAAGACATGACTTTTAAGATAGATAGATGCCCAAAGCCATATCTTATCTTACAGAAACCAAAGTAGATAGTAGTCATTTGTATATAAAAAGTAACAGAAATTAGGTTTAAGTCCAGGGATCATGAAAATCTAGTTTAAAAACAATTGAGGGCTTTTATGAAGACAAATAATAGTGAATTACTAGAGGTAAAAATGAATTAAGCTTTTAGGATCTATGGTCTTGCAACTTTCAAAGAAAATTTAAAAATCCAAGGCAAAGAGAGACAAATTCATGTTGATACCATTCCTCTAAAGTTACAGACTGTGAGTTAGTGTATGGAAGGAAGATCACAGTAGTGAGGTTGAACATTTCGGTCAGTTAGCCTAATCACATGAGCCATGGAACATCGTTCTATTAGTTACTTCATTGAGCATTGAGCCAAGTTCACATTACAATCGGCTATGCAGTTAGCTTGGAATATGAGGACAGAAAGTACTAAGAAGTGAGAACAAGTATATTGTGTGCTTATTATGTTCCTTTTTAAATGAATATGACATTCACAGTTTATGAGAGGCCTCAGGAAGCTTGTTTTTCTCTTAGTGAAATCATCACTGAAATTTTCCAGGCCAGCAATAGTAATGATCAGATTCTGGAGATGGGCGAAATGCTGCCATCCTCTAGAAAAAGCTAGCCTTTCCAGCCTTTCCCAGGTGACATATTTCTCCATGTTAATATCTCTATTCCTTCTGGAATATCACTCTCTTCTCCTCAGAATATGAAGGTGATAAAGATTACTTGGAACCAAGAAAATCCTCTAGTTTGATTTATTGTTGTATCATACCATGGTAACACGCCCCTCCATTCTGATTGTTTAGAAAATTGAAGTAATGTCTTTTAATTAAAAATGGAAATTTGGACCTTTTCAATAATGTCATTCACTCTTTCCTTAAAAAGAGACTTGCCCTGGCCAGAAAACACATGTTAACTTTTTACCCTGAGATTTTTAGTACTAATACACTAACGGAGAATAAATTGTTCTAGGACTTATGATGATTGATAATATTTTTGAAAGGTGTGATTCATCATGCAGGAAAGTATCGATAAGCTGTGGAGAGTAGGTTTTGTGTTATTTAGTTTTGCAGATGAAGAAATACACTTCCCTGCTTTTAAACATTAATCTTTTTATTTTCTTTAATGATTATAATGATTTCTCCTGGAGCCTTACTACCCAGAAAAAAAAGTGGAAATTTTTCTTCTCCAAACTACTTTCTATAGAAGAAGCTCTGTTTTCTAATGCTGTGCTTTGTCCTAATTTATTGGTCAGGCAAACGTAGGTTACAGACAATTAACTAGCTTACCCAAATTCTCAGGGCAATTCCAAGTGTGTGAAGCAAATACAAGCTAAAACCTCTGTCTCATAATGATCGTAACCATGGATCCCAGGCTTCTCTGTGATTTTTATTCTCATCCTTTCTCTAGTATTTCTTTTCACCTAATTAAAACACATGTCTCATAAACCTTTCTTTTGACTGATTTGTAGATAAGTTAATTTCTCTCTCTGCACCTATTTATTAGTTGATGCAATGAGATGATATTTAAGTCTCCAACAATGTCATTTAATTTTGAAAGGTGTTATGAGATGAATTTTGCATGAAAAAGAGTAAACAAGTAACATTTTATTGTTCTGCATTATGACCAGTCATTAGGTTTGGCGAATTGGTTCTTCTCACTAATGTTTGTGTTAAATTAAAAACACTAAATTGAGATAATCATGCATGAATCCTGCATGAGACATTAACAATAGGATGCTACAAACAAAGTTGATATCTATTGCACTATAACTAGTCAAATGGGAAAAAAGTTACTTTGCAAGTGTTATGATAATTTCAGTTCCAATGGAAAGAAAAATAGTATAATTTCTCTTCTAATCATGTTAACAGAGTACAGTATAATTAGGAAAGATATAAAGGTAGGTAATTATATTCAGATGAACTTCAAACTAATATGTTCTTATAGAATCATTATTTTCAGGTAATGAAAGATGTGTTAGCTACAAATCTCTACAGTCCTTCATTTTTTAAAAGAATAAGGTAACATATTTTTGGAGCTTTATTTTATTCTTTTTTTTTTTTTATGTGGTGCTTAGGATTGAACCCGGGGCCTCAAGCATGCTAGGCAAACACTCTACCACTGAGCCACAACCCCAGCCCATACACTGCTTCCATTAAAAAAAAAAAAAAAGAATAAGGATTAGCCCATAGCAGCTTAATCCCATGGCATTCTCCTGCTTCTAATAGATACAAATCTACTAATAATGCACTTACCCTTGGAAGCTTTGCAAAACTTACAGTGCTTGCTCATGCCAATAGAGTCATTTCACTCATCTTTTACCATTTTGGTTGTTTTCCTGTCTATTGACTTTTAATCACTGAAATTTATATTGCACCCACTTTCTTCTCTGTAAATGCTGACCCTTAGCTTCTGTGGCACTAGCCATCTGGAACCGTCTTCTCTTCACTTCACTGGAAACCTAATTCACTGCTTGCTAAAGTACAAAACTCCTATTTAGCTCAATAGGAGTTTAAAGATGTGTGGTGGATGGAACACTCATGATCCTTAGCTCTATTTTGAAACATAGCCAAACTATTGCTAGTCTTGTAAACAGGAATCCGTTTCTATGATAGGAATGAACATGTGGTCAAAGGAAATATCAGATCAACAAGACAATTGATCAGACATACTGATATCAACCATTTGAAAAAATATCCACTAGATCACATTTCTTTGAGAAGCAAGAATTTTCCATTTAAGTAACAGACACAATGCTTCCATCCTGAGATCAAGGATATGAAGGTAGCTCCATAAAACTATGATATCATGGAGTTAAATATTTTAAATTTCATAAATCAGATGGGTAGTTCTTTCTAATTTTCAGTCACCACTTTTTTTGTCTAATTCTATTGAGTTCAAGGAAGAGAGACATCCTTGAGTAACCTCATCGAGTAAGAGAGTTCTTATAGTTATATGCAAATCAGTTTGGATAATGCAACTTGATCTTTCAATAATCAAAAATAACCAATCCAAATAGGTCTTAAGGGCTGAAGGACTTCCAAAGCATATCTTAGAGGGGAATTTAGAACTCATAACAACTTACTGTTAACAGTATCTTTTCTAGCAGTGCAATTTTTTTATTAATTATTATGAAATAAACTAATTTAATTAATTGTTATCCTCAATTTTCTCTTATTCTTTTTCTCTTTTTCATCTCTTACTCCATCAGAATTGGTCCTAGGATGTGTGGGTTCAGTGAAAATATTTTTCTCAAGGTTTTTTTCCTATCCATGGGTCCATAAAGTATTATAATCTATCAATGAGAAGTAGAGAAGAGGCTATCTATTTGAAGTATTTGATGGTTGATTGGCTGAGTGATACAGATGAAGATTCTTCCTTTGTATAAGTATCATTTCCTCCATTTCTCTATTTGACCATAAAAACTGCCATCGCTTCCTGGCTAACTTCACATATCCCTCCACGATAAAAAGTCAGCAATATAATTATCATTAATGATGTCCTGGATTTTGGATATATGTTTTTGTTGAGACAATATAGATCTTTATGTCTCTGTGACTCCATAATACATTTATTTAATGCTGTTTGTGTTGTATAATTACTTGTCTACTGATGTCATTCATGCCGCTGATAAATGCTGGCTTCTATTGACTATCTAAATGATTGCTACTTGTCTTTTTTAATTATTATTATAATTAAAAATATATAAATAAATATATAAATAAATTATATTTATTTATATATGATAGAAGAATGCATTACAATTCTTATTACACATATAGAGCACCATTTTTCATATCTCTGGTTGTATACAAAGTATATTCACACCAATTCGTGTCTTCATACATGTACGTTGGATAATACTTGTTTTTATTAATGAAGAATATAGATGTGAGTCTTACCTAAAATCTGCCAGAAAGTGTGGAGAGTGGTGTTATGGTTACCATTTAGTATGTTTTTAACATAAACATAGAATAGCATGTCTTCAGACTTTTTCTTCTCTCACAAGTCTTAAACTATAGCCAATACTTTATATGGAGACAATATAATCTCTTTTCATAGTGATGGCACTATGATTCCTACACCCCAAAAGAAAAATAAGCAAGGATCTAATGGACAAAGCAAAAAGAACAGTCCAAAATATTTGAAAATGTTCATTTCTTGTAGATCCTGGCAGCATTGTACAGAATTGATTAAAGGAAAGGGCGAACATAAATGCAAGGATTCATTAGCTTTATAAAACAATGTTCTTGAAAGCTCATTGGGAAAAGTTGTGACTGACCTCAGAAGGTTCCCAAATAAATGCAGAGCCTCTATTGAAGTACAGGTAATTGTTTCAAGTGCCAACAGTGAAGGGAACCCTGTTTTTGTCAGCTTTTACACTGTCATGTCTAAAAAACCTGAACAGAATGAATGTAGAGATGGAAGAGTGTATTTAAGGACTTAAGGGCTCCGAATCTTCAGTTAATAGGCATCACCTACATTCTTCAGGGCTCAAATTGGGGCTGAACATCATGGCAGAAGAGTATTTTGGAGGTAAGCATCTCACATGATGATCAGGAAGCAGAGAATGTCTACGCTCAGTTCACCAAATATATACCCCAAAGGTACAACCCTAATAATCTACCTCCTCCAGCTACACCCAACCTGCCTTTAGTTACCACCCAATTATTCCCATCAGTGATTAAATCTTGGATTGCGTTAAGGTTCTTATAACCCAATTATTTCTTCTCTGAACATTTTTGCATTGTCTAGTGCATTAGCTTTTGGAGGACACCTCACATCCAAACTATAACACATGCAGAGTTAAAAAGGTCTTTTACCATCTTTGTTACTCTTGGAAGCCATAGAGTAGAGGTAGAATTGAAATCAGGGCACTGATGGGAAGAGTTAGTGTGCATGCCCACACCCATAACCACACAACTCAGGCCCCATTGATAGTGGACTATAGACAGCCTAAGTAATGCTATGTCTTTTGATTCCTGTTTTAGAATAATGTACAACTATAGCAAGAATTGGGTAATCTCTCCCATGTTGATAGCAATTTTTAAATGAACTTAAGATTTACTTTTTATCAGGCTAAGAGAGTAAAGAAAAATATTTATGGGTGGTGGGTCCTGACATTCAGCTTCTAATTTTATTGCTTGTTTTCTATTTAGATATCTGATTTTTCTTCATCTGTCTTTAGATAGAGGTGGAGTAAAGCTCAACACTAGAAGACTTTATGCCACTAAATATAACTAATGCCACTGAGGTTGTTAGCATAACAACCTCAGTGGCATTGGTTAACTCGTTGTTTTCCTTGTGCTTTGACATGGGCAAACAAAGTTTGTCAACTGTTTTGTAAAAGATTTATTAAGAATACAACAGTTAGTAAAGAAATCCCATTATATATTATATACCTGATATATATGTTAAAAGTGCAAATCCCTGGGCAAAATAGGTGTGGAAGTTTACTATCACGTTTTGCTTCTATGTAAAATGTACCATCTCTCTTACAGTTTGGAATGTGTAGATTAATACTGCCTTCACCCTACTTACCTTAGCAAAGCCCAGTTATCAAATTGTTAGTGCCTTGCTGAAATTTCACTACCCTTTGGTTTTAGGATCTTTTGATTCAATACCTAGAGACACAAGTTTAAAGTGATTATTGACCTAGGCACAGTTTGAGCTACAAAAGTTGAATGTTATAAGAAATATGGCTTTTATTGTCTACTTTCATTTGTGCCATCTTGATTCTCAGACATTTGGGGAATTCTGAAAACCATAGACATAGAATGTTGTTAAAGTTTGTAGACTTATTGCAAGAAAATAATATCATATTTATCAACATGATAACCGACATGTTTCTCTACATAGACATTCATCCTGACGACTTTGATCACTGGTCCTGCTTAAGCCAATTACAGAATTTGACCAAAACAAAACAAACAAAAAATTACAGAAGTGCTTCACTGTGTGTCCAGACCTAAATAAATGCATGGCTGTGGAGCAAAAGTGTTAAAGAAATTATTATTGTCGAGGAAAAAAATTAAACATTTTCGGGAAAGTTGAGTGGATACTAGGATTTGTATATCAAAAAATATTCTAAGAAGCTGAAATATTCTTTAAATAATATGAGAAGTTATTTAATATATTCAAACATTGAAGATTGTGTTGGGCAGCATAAAAAGTTTCCTAACTTCTAGCCCTTGTTGCATTGATGTGGGAGTATTGAACGGTTGAATCAGTATACTTATTAGTTGACTTTCCCAGATTTCTTCAAAACAGAATTATGGAGATTTAAATAAAGCAGAGAAATGGCTTTACTTGGTTTATAAATGTATTATGAATTGGCTCTATGATGTGCTTAAACACTTCAAGGGGACTTCTAGAGAAGCTCTCTGCAGTAAGTCAAGAGACTCTTAGGTTCATGGTGCAGGACATATCTGACACTGTTACTTAAGAATATTTTGTTATGATAGCTTTGCTTTCAGATTATAGAATAAGATATTCTAGTAACTCAACTATTTCAGGTATATGAATTGATTATGCTATTGTATTTAAATGTCTACGAAATAATTAGAATATAATAAAAATACTTAATAGAAACATGTTTAGTATTTAATGTGATATATTCAATAGGAATTTTTGATGCTAGCTGAATATTTCCAATAAACAGTTGAACTCTACTTTCATGTAAATATGAATGCTCCATTTCACTCGTGAATATGTTTCTTGAAATTCCACTCACTCTTTAGTTGAAAGATGATATTTACAAATAGAGAAATACTAGTTTATTTTTGGCTTTTATTTTTAAGTACATGCTCAATTCCTATAAGTAACAACAAGCTTTCAAAGTGTGTCTTTAAAATGCATTGACTTTATAAGTGCATCCAAAATTTACTGAACATAGGAGTTATTATCAAGAAGTTCAATTTTCTTTACAATATAGATAGTGCAGTAGAAATGCCATTTAATGTAGAATGCTTCATGATAGAATGTGAATAAACCCAGGTTCATCTTACTAAAATCGCACACTGTTTTCTTTAATTGCATGAGCAACAATATCTTTCCTTAATCTTTTGAATATCTTCAAATAAAATTAGCTTCTGCTAAGAAAGTAAAATAAACCATTAAATTACTCCACAGAAAACAAGCAAAATGTAATATTAGAAGGAAGTAAAGGCAGATACAGTAACATGATGGTTTTCACAAAGAGAAATGAAAATTTTCATCTTTATTCCTCAACTTCTCCTACATTGCATGTACCATAATTTTAAAAAGTGTTTTCATTTAAAATTAGAAAAAACTTGCCTTTTGATAATTAACCTCCAAGGCAGATTGACAAATGATTTCTGTAAAAAAAGTAAAAAAAAAAAAAAAGGAGATATTTTTCCCTGTCACAAATACTGAAATTTGCCATTATAGTGAAAAAATCAGTATACAAACCATTACAATAAAAGATAAACAATGGAAAGAGTAGTGATGTAGTAGACAGCAACTTTAGATAGAAAACTCAAATTTCAATTTCACATAATTGAAAGTATTATTTCTTTTGATTATTTTCATGCATTTAAAATAAAAAATTTTTAGTTTGTAGGTCCTGTGAAAAATAGGAGGTAAATAGAATTAACACACAAACCACATATGGTTTGTGTTCACTGTGTTAAAACAAAGGAAACTATATGTATTTCATTTAAAATAGTTTTAAGTGACAAATTCCATAAATACACACTCAAATATTACAGAATATACAAAGTATTAAAAGTCACTTTTCTCATCCTCCTTGAAGTGTATAACACCATGACTTTTTTCTTTTTAAAATTTAATCAAAGTATATGCATATTGATCATATTTGCTAAGACTTATATAAAAGAATCAAGTTAGAAGACATTGTAATTAATAAACCATACATCGGGATTTTATTTTGGTTCAGCTTTTCATTTTTCAGAGTGCTACATAACGTAAATGCTTTTTCGGGGCAATAGACAGACCTGGGCTGGCTTTTTTTGTTTTTTGTTTTTGTTGTTATTTTGTTTTGTTTTGGCAGGAGACGCAGTCCTGGTCTTTTGTTGTGCTGTGTTTATGCTGCTGATATGAAAATTATGGCTGAACTTGTCTAGTGCTTCACTCAATAAATTGGTCAGCAACTGTCATCCTGGAGTCAGGCTAGTTTCACTTGCTCTAATGTGGACATTATTGAGACACAGCTGTAACTTTGGAATTTCTCTAATGTGTTATCATTTGTTAAGTCTATTATTTTACATATATATTTATTATAAGAATAAATATAGAGACAGTCTGTTATATATATATATATATATATATATATATATATATATATATATATATATATATATATATCTCCTTTTATACTTCTTTTATTCCCCTACCCCTTTTTGGAATATATCCTTTAGTAGTTTCTTAAGGAAGCATGCATGAGAGGTAAATTTTCTGAATTATTTCCTATATTTAGATCACTTTCAGATTTGGAGACTATAACCAGACCTAAGTACTAGACGGAAAATCACTTTGCAAGCATGTCTTCTTTATATTCTATCTTCAAGTGTGTGTGTGTTTCATGAAACACCTGATTTTTCAGACTTTGTGAAGATTTATTGTATATTTTTGGTATGTTCATTCTCTACCTTGCCAAAAACCACAAATGAAAACCATAAAATATTTAATAGAAAATATAGTAAAACATTTTATGAGTTTTTAGGCAAAGCTTTTGTAAATGATATTCTAAAGAATTAAGATGATACAATGAACATCAGCAAAATGAAAACTTTCTATTCATATACAGAATATGTAGAAAAATAAATAGATAAATCACAGATTCAGAAAAAATTTCCTGTAGTACACTTCTGTTACAGGACTGGTATCAAGGATTTATAAAGAATCCATGCAAGTCAATCATAAAGGGTTAGAAAAACAAGATAAAAATGACTTAAAGGTTTGAACTAACACTTTATAAAAGAAAGTATAAAAAAAGAATGGTTGAAAAGCATATGAAATATTGCTCAATATTGTCAGAGAAATGCAAATCCAATGCATAACTAGATAGAATACTGACGTGCAAAAACATGGATGAATGTCAAAATCATTACCCACAGGGAAAAGTAATCTTGCCCAAAATATATATACTTTATGATTCTATTTGTTTGAAATTCTAAATCAGACTAATCTCTTATGATAGTAAAGGAGAACAGTGCTTTTCTCTAGGGGTTAGTGTAGAGACAGACTGGGAAGGATAATGAGAGAACACTCTAGGATTACAATAACAGCTTATATCTTGATAAAGGTTTGTTTCACACAAGTGTTTTCATTTCTTAAAACTAACTAAGCCTACATTTGCCTTCTTTGCATTGCACTCTATACAAGTATGACTTCTAGTAGGAAAATATTCTAATAATTCTGATTAAATGATATGCCTGTAGGTATATTTATGGAAATGCTCTAATCTCAAATTATTTTGGAAAACATTTTAAATTAAAATAGATTAATACACAATTGTTCATGTGGATTGATATGTGATCAAATAGGTATGATAAAAGGTTAATGACAAATTGGGTAGTGGGTATAACAGATGTTCATTGTAAAATTATCTCAACTTTGCTGAATCATTGGAAAAAGGCAGACATAAGAGAATCACTACAAGATGAAGAGATTAGCTGCAGGGAATAAAAGTAAATTCTAGATAGTATATAAATTAATATTTAATTTTTTAAATCAAAAAATGTATTTAAATCTTCATATGCTGATGCACGTTATTAAGAGAAAAAATATGAAAGAACTAGCTGATCTAAATAAAGTCGAAAATTTCTTTTTTAAAAAATAAAAACTTGGGCTGGGGATGTGGCTCAAGCAGTAGCGCGCTCGCCTGGCATGCGTGAGACCCGGGTTCGATCCTCAGCAACATATACAAACAAAGATGTTGTGTCCGCGGAAAACCAAAAAATAAATATTAAAAATTCTCTCTCTCTCTCTCCCTCTCTCTCTCTCACTCTCTCTTTAAAAAAATAAAATAAAATAAATAAAAAGTTTAGCCGGTCCCAGTGGCGCACGCCTATACTCCTAGCAGCTTAAGAGGTAGAGTCAGGAATTATGAGCCCAACACCAACTTCAGCAATTTAGTGAGGCACTAAGGAACTCAGTGAAAACCTGTCTCTAATAAAATACAAAATAGGGATAGGAATGTGTTTCAGTTGTTGAGTGCCCCTGAGTTTAATCCCCTGAACCCCCCCCAAATAAATAGATATCCTCCAAAAAAAATAAATAAATAAGAACTTTATCAATGTTCCTCAAGAAATTAATAAAAACAAAAGAATTGGCATGCTACAAAACTATAGATTCAATTGGCAAGAAAGAAACACGTATCTATTTTTAAAATTTTATTAAAAATATTGAGTACTTTATCAATAAGCCATGCGTTATTCTAAAAAGAAACCACAGAGATTAGCAAAGAATAAAAGGCTGTTGGATATTATGACAAATTTTAATAGAAGGGAAGGTGACATAAAAAATACAAAAGCCAAAAAAACAGATTATTTTAGCTAGTGGAGGATGCTAAATATAAATTATAAATATTAATCTGATAAAGATTGATATCAGATCAGAATGTGAGACAAAGATTTATATAGTGTAGTAACATGTGTTCTGTCCTTGAAGGGAATGTTGAAGTAGAATTCATGAATGATGGACATACGATATGGAAACACTAGAGTCAGAAGAAGAGGGGGTGCTACACACTTCTGAATTTTGAAGAGCAATAATGAAGAGCATTATCTCTAAAAAGAAGTGCATTTTATGTATCTGGTTAAAAAAATAAATATTTCAAAACTTAAAAGATGTATTTTAATAACACTAAAGTTCCTACTATATAAAAAGTTCTCGCTGGAAAAATACATTTATGTAATGAATCAGTACAGAAAATTCCTCTAAAATGAAATTCAAATGAATAAATTTCAAAAAAAGTTTCTAATGCTCAACTACTTTTTGTGCATACTTTGTGCTTTATATTTTTAAGTGTTTATTATAACGTTCAATATTTTCTGAAGTTAGTTAGCATGTTGTTTCTTCAAGACATGAAATATTCTTTGAATTTTTTCAATAACTCAAACCATAATGAAGTGGTTGTGGTTGTGCATGCCCATTATGCCAGATACTCAGGAGGCTGAGGCATGAGGATTATAAGTTCAAGGGCAGCCTGAGCAATTTTGAAGACCCTGTCTCCAAAAAAAAAAAAAAAAAGTGGTAAAAGGGAATGGGCTTGTGCTCAGGTTAAGATGCCTTTGGGTCCAATCCCTAGTGGTATAATAAGTAAGTAAGGAGGTAAATAAATAAATAATAAAAGATTTCCAGTGCTTTTTTTACATAAAGATTACTTTAAACTGTGAAATTATATAACAAAATTTTCAGAATATTAAAAGATATCACACAGAGATTTACTTTAGACAACTAACCCCAACTGAGGTTTATCAAATGCATTGACTGACTAAATACTTTTAATGCTGATCCTGGCAAACATTATTTTTCAAGTGACTTTTAAGCATGTCTACTAATTGTGTGCATATTTAAGAAAAGTAATATGGAGCAACATAAACTTTTTAGTTCTTTTCTTATTGTTTGATGCTGAGGATCAAACCTAGGTCCTCAATCATGTCAGACTGAGCCACATCCTCAGCCCTCAGAGCAACACAATTTCAAAGTGGATAGTTGACAAATAAACTTGAAGTGTATAAAAGTGGAGAAATTTATTTTGATTCATCAAAATGTCTTTCTGAGACAGAAATTGGCGATTAATAATGAATTTTTATGTGTGGGCAAAAGTAGTATTATTGTAGGCAAAGTTATCTGCCTAGGTCAAAGATACAAGGAATCGTTCCAGAAAAGGAAGAATGCTTTAAACACAAAAGGAAAAATGTAGAACTTAAATTCAAAGTTTCAAAAGAGGGTTATTAGCTGTCATGGAACATTAGATGAAGTTAAACAGCAACAAACCTGTACAGGTTTGAGATTTTCTTTACAGTTTTTACCTACATCAATATCTATGGTTTAGAATTTTAAAATCTTATGTTATAAATAGAGACTTGAAGATGCATAAATTCTGGATATCAAAGAGAGAATATATGAGCTCTAATGATAGTAAAAAGAACTACTAATAGAAATAATGAGAGGAAAAACAGGGATGAGAAACAAGGGAAAACACAGAGACAGATGTGAAAACAATGAGAGAAAGAGATGCACTCAGAAAGAGAACTAAACCTGAGCTATGGTGCAGACCTGTTATTCCAGCAATTGAGGAGGCTGAGGCAGAATGATTGCAAACTTGAACCCAGATAGGGTAATTTAGCTAGAATCCCTCTCAAAATAAATGAAATATTAATAATAATAATAATGATAATAATAATAATAATAATAATAATAATAAAAGGAAGGAAGGAAGGAGGACTGGATATGTATAGCTCAGTGTTAGTGTGTGCCAGAATTTAGTACCCAATACTAAAAAAAATTATTTGTGTGTACATGTATTTATATATAAAAATATATATAATATATAAATGTATAAATACATACATATGTATACACACATGCACATACTCATACAGTTAAAGATGAGCTATTGAACATGAAAATCCCTGACACAAAATAGTTATGGAAATGAAATAATCAAGAAGTAGGAGGAGAATGTAAATAAAGACAGGAGAAATTGAACATAAGGAATCCCATGATTTAAAAAAGCTTTTCAATTAATTCTTATGGATCACTTATAAAACTTTCCTATGTACATTTATGAACATACCACGGTGAATCTCACCCTCAAGTACATCAAGAAGAAATTAATTAAAAAAAACTATAGGTAAATGTCACAAAGCATTGGGGAGACATAAGGGGGAGGAAAGTTACTCTTGTGTGAGTTAGAACAAGATATATGCCATGCTTTTATAATTATGTCAAAATGATTTATACTGTCATGTATAACTAAAAAGAATCAATATAACTTTTTAAAAATATCATTCAGAAAAATACTAAATACTTTAATTTAGAAATTGGTTGTCTACTTATTGTCATGTCACTATTATGTAGTTTAAGAGTAATAGCAAACAATATGCCCAAGTAGGTTATCGACCTTTACAATGTGTATGGATGGATGGATAGATGTGTTAAGATGAAATATAGACAGAATGAGAATCAATGTAGAAATGTTTTCCCTTTTTTTTCAAGAGCATTCCAAATAATTAGTTAAGTAAAAATGGGAAAATAAATATTTTGGAATTCATAATATAAGAGATTGAGTTTAAAAGAGAAAAGACAACAGATTTTAAGGTACAAATTAATCCGAATAGCTTTTGAGAGCGTTTTAAAGAGATTTCCTAAGATTACTATTGAGGTAGTGAGAGAAATGAAAAGTTGCTAATCATATAATAAACAAGATGAGAATGGTTTATATTTGAAAAAACATTTACATACCTAAATATAAATTTGGGCCTAATAATTGGAATAAAAATTCCAACATAATATTTAAACCAACAGAATATTTTTTAAATTTGAAGTGTATAATCACTTTTTGAAATATTTTTTTCTGTTTTTTTACTAATTATGAAGCAATTACAATGTGGCAAATCTGTAAAGATCATTACCCTTTAGAAATTCTAAAAAAAAAATCTCAGTATATGGAAGTTGAATGAAACATTACAGAATCCATCAATATATAAAAAGTCATCTGCATGTAGAAATCTCAGGTGTTTGTTGAGACATATCTAGAACACTATATAAAGGAGGGAAGAATCATTAAGAAAAGCAGAATAAAACCCAGGCCTAAAAGTATTTAATGTTTTTTTTTTTTTCTTTTTCTTTTTTTGTAAACATTGACTAGAATCAAACACCTATCAAGCACTTTGGGTAACTTTACAAAAGCTATTGTATATTAGTACAATCACACAGTTGATAGAATGTTAACTGCTACAATTATAATTCAAACATATAGTTCTGTTGCAGGGCACTACTTCAAAACCAATCAGCTCCACCATAATGGGATTCAAGAGGACTAATAGTTTTAAAAAGATTTGTAATGAATGAAATTTTTAAATTCTAATATATGTTCCAAAGTATCAAGAACAAAACAAGAAATGTGGTTCATTATGAGCATATGATAATGACTTGTTCAAAAAGGGTAAAGGGATACTGCAAAAGTAATTTTGTTCCAGAAACCACATCACTATGCCTACAATTCCATATACTCAATATCTTAGAATAAACTTGTATTTTTAGAATAAGCATATTAGTATCTTAGAGTAGAACTAAAAAATCCCTGTATGTAAAATATTTTAAATTACCTAAAGTACAAATAATAAAATTCCCAACATATTTTATTAGGAGGGAGAAAAGTAAGATGGATATTTTTAGCCAAAAAAGTGTGCAATTCTGTCAATATTTTAGAGGACATACATATGGCAAATATGAGTTTTATAATGAAATTTATACATCATGAATGAAATGAAAATATGTATAATGGCAACTTCAAAACTCAAAATAATATAAACAACCATGAAAGATAGTGTTCAAAAATAATCTTAGTAAAGGCATATTTTATTTTAGTTACTGCCAAAACCAAAAAATCATGACTACTATTATAAATAAGAAACCTAGTGTTATGGTTTGGATTTTAAATGTACTTCAAAGGTTTCTTTCTTTCTTTTCTTTTTTTTTACTTTTTCTTTACTTTTAATTGACAGATAATATGATGTTTTGATTTGTGTATACATTGTAGGAAGATTCAGTAAAGCTAATTAATATATCTATCACATTATTATTTTTTGAGTGAGAACATTAAAAACATATTCTTTTAGTAATTTTGAAATATAGGATGCATTTAATACATAACAAGAAAATAGCAATTTACACAAAAACATATTATGTCAATTGGTATCTTCTGAAAGTAATTTTAAGGGCACATAAGTTTTGAAATTTCAAGTGACAAATACTCCAAAAGTTTCATGTTGAAGGTTTTGACCCCATGTGATGACATAGTTTGGGGATGGTGAAATCTTTAGGAAGTAGAAAGGACTACTGAAAAAAATTTGATCACTGAGGGCATGCACTGGAAGAGAACACTGGGATCCCGGCCTCTTCCTTTACCTCTCTTTTTCTCTCATTGTTTCCTGGTTGCCATTAAGTGAGCAAATTTTCTCCACATCAAACTACTTGATAATATTCTGCCTTGCCATAGTCCCCAGAACAATGGAACCAACCAATCATGGACTGAAATCTGTGAAATCATGACTCAAAATAAGCCTTTCCCCTTAAGTTGAGTTATTGCTGATATTTTTTTTTTCATAGAAATGGAAAGCTGACCACCACACCTATATTTTATTTTATTGATGATAAGGTTCATGGGATTATGGAAAATATGACATAATAGAATTTAAAATATATGAATTTGAATAGATTTTCATCAAATAATATAAATTCAAATGCATGTAAAATATTGTTGTGAATATATGTTTTTCTAAAACTTCAAAATTTATCTTTAAAATTAAAAACAAAATATAGATTATAATATATGATTATCACATTTCATTAAAATAAAATAAAATTACTTTAGAAAAATTTTAAAAAATACACTTAGGTAAAATATAAACCAAATTCAATAGTTAAGAAACTTTTTATTTTATGACTCTACAACTTATTGTTTTCTGAAGTTTTCCATTGTCAACTAAGGCAAAAACTCCAAGGAAATATATTGTTAAGTATAATGTGAATATTCTAACTTCATTTCAAAATAAAAATGTCCAAGTATAAAATCAACCTTATTTTCCTAGTATTCCTAAAATAGAATTTCTTACCATATTATTTTTATTAATGGCATCTCCTTTGTCTGTTATCAGGCACAAAATAATAACAGCAACAACAATAATAAGATTTTTTTTTAATTCCCTGTCTTCCTAACTGACATTCATTGTCTAGCTATATTTTTTGGCTTTGCTAAGTTATCTGAGGCAATTCCTTAAGACCTTCTATGGCACTATATTCACCATTACATGATAAAAAAAATTACATTTTTATTGAGATTTTATTCCTCACACAATTTTAAAATGTTTTTAGCTATTAAATGATATTAGACATAGATATTCTCAGGGCAAACAAATATACTGTATCTTCTCATTTTAAGGGAGAAGTAGAAGTAATATATTGGAACACTGTTACACAGAAAGATAACTTTTAAGTACATAGTCCTGATTGTTTTGTTAAAAATCATATTCCACTGTGGAACGTTTGAATATTTTAAGAAACATAAAGGAAACGTAATTACAAATATTTTGATGTATCTC
This sequence comes from Marmota flaviventris, assembly GCF_047511675.1. NCBI lineage: Eukaryota > Metazoa > Chordata > Mammalia > Rodentia > Sciuridae > Marmota > Marmota flaviventris. The sequence continues at coordinate 45,378,099 of NC_092504.1, read as the reverse complement.
TATGTATTTTAGGCTATTCCAATGTTGGGACAAATATTTATTTTAGAAGACAATGTTTGAAGTTTTAAGAGCCAAGAAATTTAATCTGGAAACAATAAAATAACTTACAAATACTAAAGTCAATTGAGGAAAAACATAAATGAAAGTCTTAGATATGTCCTGCTTAAGTACAGGTCCTAGTATTCCCATAAGAAGTAGTATTTGGTATAAATTAGGAACTGACCTAAGTGTTATAATAGTACATTATTTCTACAAAGTTATATTATTACAGGAAATTTACACATAAATAGATTTTGAAAAACTAAGTTGCTCTAGGTTACACAGACATTGAAACTTGGAGTAAAACTCCAATATTGATGATTATGTTTGTTTTCTGTTTCTGCGGCAAAATACTTGAGAAAATTGACTTGTAGGAAAGAAAGATTTACTTTGGCTAGTGGCGTCAGTCCATGTTTTCTTGGAGCCATTGCATTAAGGCTTGTGATGAGGAGTACATAAAGCTCATGGTGGAGGAAACCTGTTATCATAGTGACCAGGAAGCAAAAAGATCATTGAAGCATTCAATGATCTACCTTCATTCAACCAGGTCCCACCACCCAAAGGCTCCACCGACACCCCATAGCTGAACCTCCCCCTGCCTCCCGAGGGCTCATGCCTATCTCACAATGAAAATTACAAAAGCAATCCATCTCCAGGAATGCCCAGTCTTAACAGTAAAAGTCCAAGTTTCATGTCTTTTCTCAGACTCAAGGCAAGCTCTTAGCTTGAAGCCTTTGTTCAAATCAGAAAAACAGTTAAATACTTCCAAGATATAATGACATAAGGTAAACATTCTCATTTCAAAAAGGAAGAGTATTTACATAGAACGGAGGGATTATACCAGAATAAGCTCAAAATTTGGCAAGGCAAGCATTAAATCCCATAAACATAAGTTTGGCATTGAGGGCACATAGTATTGTGATGTGACCCCCAAAGGGCTTGGGCAGTCACACTGTTATCGTCTTGCTGGCTTCAGCCAAAACAGCCACTCTCTTGGGCTGGCTCTGCTCACTGCAGTACCTTTAGCAGGCATTCCACAAGCAACTCTGACTTCACAGAACATCCATTCGACTTTGGCTACATTCTTATAACATCCTTATACATGGGTCGGTCAGGGTCTGACTGCAGGGACTCTGATGCTGCCTTATCCCTCCTGGCCTCCCAGCTTTTTCTATGAAATTTTGGTGGAAACTTCCATGAGCCCACAATTTCACATTCTGCAAGGTACAAAATCAGCACCATGCAAAGAATACAAAGGTCTGCTACCATTGAAAGCTGTGACTAAGCTCACTTGTACCATTGATACAGAGGCCTGACATTTTGCCCACAAGGAAACATGTTTCCTTTTTTTGGATCTGTTTCTTTATTTATCTTGGTACCGTGAACCCTTACCCTCAGTCCTTTTCTATTTTTTTTTTTTTTTTTAGATGGGGTTTTGCTAAGTTGCTTAGGGCCTTGCTAATTTTCTGAGTCTGGCTTTGAACTTGTGATCCTCCTGCCTCAGCCTCCTGAGCCACTGAGATTACAGATATGTCACTGTGCCCAGGATCAAATAAAAGATTTTGAAGGAATTTACATATTTACATCCTTGATCCTGGAGTGGATGAGTTTTTATTCTATTCCTGATCTGCCTTTATAGCATCTTTCCAAATAAGAAGTGCATGGCTTCTTTTTAGCATGCTTATCTTTTTAGCCACAACACACTCCTTGGCAACACCTTTAACCCTAATCCTTTTGTAATCAAACTGCAAGTTTTTCATATCTTTCCACTCTGCTTTTTCCTCCCGATTCCCACAACAAATTTGGATAAAAGCATCTAGTAATATGCATGCCTCATTGCTATGATGTCTTGAGATATTCTTTAGCATATCAACTAGTGAATCATCTTTAAACTTAGCTCACACAAAATTTCTGGGCATGGAAAACATGTGGGCTTTTTTTTTTTTTTACCAGACTAAAATATAACTAGTCTCTAGTCCAATTCCCTGCAGAGTTATCCTTTCTATGTGAAACCTCATCAGCAACAGTGTTCACTCCTGACGTTCTTATTAGCATTCTGGTCTTCTGAGTCTCCATCAGAATTGCCTGTGAAGCTCTGCTTTAGAGTTTCTTAGGTTTTATCCAAGCCACTTCTACAAACTTTTAAAAACTTATCTCACAAACCTATTTCAAAGTCTTCTGAAACACATTGTCAGGTATAGTCATAGCAATGACCCTGATTCTCTGCACGAATTTTATGAGTTAGTCAATTTTCTATTGTTGTGACAAAATACCAGAGAACATCAACTAACAGGAGGAAAGATTTATTTGGTTTAAATCCCTAATTGCTTGGCCCTGTTACTTTTGGGCTTTCATCATAACAGAAGCATGTTAGAGGAAGGTTGTTTATCTCACAGCATCTATGAAGCAAAAAGAGAGTGATAGGGGAAGGGGCCAAGGTCTCACTGTCTGTTTCCAGACTACAGGACAATAATTTCATATTCTTAAAGTAGGCCCACCTCCAAACGGTTCCACCACCTCCCAACAGTACCTCAGACTGGTGACCAACCCTTTAGCACAGGAGCCTTTGGGGCCACTTGGCACTTTGGAGCCAAACTGTAACAGTGATAATAAATCCAAAATTATTAAATGTTACATCTGTCATTGAGAATTATGGTCCTACAACCACAATATCGTAAAATTTGAGTTGACCATTAAAAGTGTGTATTCCTAGGAATCACACAAAACTAACTAAACTCAACTATGGAGGGATAAATCCAGAAAAATCACTACTTTAAGGGTGATTGTTAGATTATTCATGTTGGATAACAAGGTTAGTACATCATATAATATAAATTACTAAATTCGTATGAATATAAAAATTCATATGAAGCTTAATATATATTTTTGTCAAAATCTCCAAATACTAATATTATACAAAAATAAGATATTAAACTTTTATTATTGGGTAAATTTATTAGGTTAAAAAATTAAGTTAGGGGGCTGGGGTTGTAGCTCAGCAGCAGAGCACTTGCCTTGCACATGTGAGGCACTGGGTTCGATCCTCAGCACCACATGAAAATAAAGATATTGTGTTCATATTAAAAAAATATTTTAAAAAAATTAAGTTAGCAGGGATTACAGGACGCAGAATAAAATTTATCTTTTGCAAACACAATAGTGTTTTTTTCAGAAAAGAACAAACTTAAAATAAGTGGTAATATAACAAAGATAACAATTGAAAAATAAACAGATAAGATAGACACAGAAGTAGAACTAGACTTAGGTAGGTAGGAAAACTAAAAGGAAAAGTGGAAGAATAAATGTAAATTTGTTCATGGGATATAAAGAACTAATTTTACAGACAAGGAACCTCACAAACACACACTAATTCAGCCAAGTAATCAATGTTAACTTTGACAGTGATGTCATGATTTGTGTAATCAGATCAGAGGTGCCTTATGATCTTCTTCCCAAAATCCATTATAATAACCTAATCATTAGAAAAGCATTAGACAAATATTAATAAAGGAACACTCTACCAAACTATTGATCAGTACTGTTCAAAATTTTAAGGGACACAAAATAAAAGAGGAAAGTCTGGGATATATGACAACTAATTATTCTGTGGTGTCCTAGATAGGAACTTGGAACATATAAAGGTTATCAGGTAAAAACTAAGAAAATGTGAAAAATAGAGGGGGAATTTTATTAACTTCGTTAATAATAATATATCAATAATGATTCACTAATTCTAACATAAATAGTATACTATTATGTGATGATATTATTAGAGGAAACTGTACAGAGGTTATGGGAACTTCAAACTAATTGTGTATTTTCAGAAAATCAATTTTTTTTCAAAATTTATTTATTAAATACTTTGAGACAATAAGTTAAAAATATAAGAAAATAATATAAAATGTCAAAATAAATATGTACTTTAATATAGTGTAAAAAAAAATAAGATGTAAAGACTAAGATGTGCTGATTGAAGAATATTAAGCTTAAAAAGCAAAATTAATTCAAACACTGAATATTTGTAACTAAATAAGTAAAAAAAAAAAAAAAAAAAAAAGGTAAATTACAACAGGCATATCCAAAATACAAAACTCAAAGCAACATAAATACAAATGTAACTCTTTGGGCTAAGGCTGAAAGTGTAGGTTGGAAATTGGGGTTTCCCTTTTTGGGTACAAAATATTTGACAGATATTTACAGATAGTCATTGCCAGGCACAGTTGGAACAAGCTCCTTAGGTTTATGCCAATATATTTTACTGTGAGAAAATCAAGTTTTTTATGGTTAAGGTCTATAAATAAATGAATATTAAGTGTAAAGTTTAAAGCCATGTACAGTGGCTAACTCCTGTAATCCAAGAAGCTCGGGAAGCTGAAGCAGGAGGATGAGATTAAAGGAGTTTGAAGCCAGCCTCCGCAACTTAATGAGGCGCTAAGGAATTCAATGAGACCCTGTCTCTAAATTTTAAAACAATATACAAAATTATTGGGAAATAATTGTGAAGTTGTAAAGTTGCCCTGAGTTCAATCCCTGGTACAAAAATAAAAGTAAAGTTTATACTTCTTTAGGCCATCAACAGTGAGACCTGTGTTTGTTGTGGAATCTGAGGAGAAGAAGACAACTAATTTACAGTTGTGGCAATGCAATGTAGAATCTTTTAAACTTTCCTACTAGACTGCCTATCATACCACAAATGACAAAGCCCTCATGGAGTCTGCACATTTCCCAGTGGAAATAGAGACATAAGATATTTACAACCTCTTATCAATTCACTAAGTGATTTTATCAGGAAGTAAATTTAAATGTAATGGAATGCCCAGTGGTTTTCCTACTGACTGCTTTTGAATGTTTGATGTACATGAACATGCATACAAATAATTACATGTATATGTATGTAAGAAATTTTAATGATCTAAGAAGTTTTTTTGAGGATCAAGAGAGTGTAAGGCCTTTTTCTGAAGATGATATTTGAATCATTCCAAGCAAAAAAAAAAAAAGACCCTCGCATAGCTCCTTTCCACCATTGGCTCTGATAGGAGTTCATACTCAGGTTTCCAGGTTTTTCAGGCACTATAAGGTAGCACGAATTTATCAGATATAGCCACAGAGTTAAGGCGAGATTGCCATAAATCACAGAATCCATTTTAAAGGAGATGGAAACTTTATTCACCAGTTGGTGATCTGGTTGCACCAACTAGTGGGCCAATGGGTAGGCTGCAAGTCTCCAGCCTTCAACACCCTCCTGGGTTTGAGTACACGTTTTATAGTTCGAAACCATATTAAAACATGAGTGGCTGTTGCTATGATTTAAAACCATAAATAAAGGTCATGAAATCTATAATCATAAGCAGAAAAGAGAGAGGGCCAAAATGTCCCAAGTTGTGTACAGTTAAAAAAATGGTTACTAACATCTAGACAGTCAATCTCTGACGGGGTACATTGTCCAAGAAAAATGGGAACCAAAGAGAGAAAACTCTTGCACTGTATAAGAATTGCCATTTTGTGTTGCCAAACTAAGCAACTGTAGATGCTAAGCAACTGATGATGGGTACAGAGGTGGGGCTTTTCCTGGGAGAAGCATTTCTTACATGATGTGGAGTCTCAGGGCAAAACAGAGTGGAGTCTGTTTGGTCATTGCCTGTATAGTCTATCCCATAACAATTGATCTTTACAAATTTGATAAACATAATCATAGTACTTATCTTAAGGAAACTAACACCAAAAGTATAATCAGCACCATAAGAATTAAGGTGATACATCCAAAGAAAACTCTACCTATCTTGAATATTATATTTATAATTATCTAAGCTTCACAATACATTTATCAATAAAAGAAAATTCATTAAAATCAAAGGTAAAATAAGCTACTGTTATAATAATATTCAGATTAATTAATGTTTCAGGCACTATAATTTAAATAGCAATGCAAACATGAATGAAATAAAGAAGCTTCTCTATTGAACTATATTAAATATTTTGGAAAATTATATTTTAGCTAAAAATTTGAAAAGAAATGCATATTTTAAAAAATGCTATGTATTCCCTGGACACACATTTTTGTACACCAAGCTGCTCAGATGATTTAGCATCAGTGCCAGCAAACCATTTCACACTCATGAATACATTTTACTCCTCAGGATAGCTATATTCACTGAAGAAATTTAAGCTAATAGAACAAGAGAAAGTAATATAAAAAATTAATTTGAGAAAAATGGAGATTATCATAAGAAAAGCTCAGTAAGAAGTCCATTCAGAAACACATAAGAATCTTAATGAACAAGTAGAACATTTTGTACAACTTGAATGAATTGATTCTTGGGTCAAACATAAATCAGATGGGATTAACAAAGAGGCAGGCTAGACAGTCCTTTAGTTATGGAGAAGATGAAAAATTTCTACATTTCAACTTTTTTATTCCTCAAAATAGTCTCATAGAATTGAGATATATTCTCTGCCAAGCAGACATAAAAGGAAGAGTTGAAAACAGGTATGATTTCTCCAATCTAGCAGTTTACAGTGTAGATTACAAAATAAAGACAAAGGTTTGTTGAGGCTTGTTACAAGTACATGAGGCATTTTGTTTTCTGAAACTTGTCCAGTTAGCTTTTGATCTCTGTTAGATCATTTATAGAAAAAAAAATATATAAATTTTCTTGGCATTTTTTTTAGCACGGCCTCTTATCTAACAGAATATGCACATTTGTCTTAAATTTTCTTCTATTCTTCTGTAATCATAAGGAGACTTGCAGATGCTTACACAGTCCAATTTACTCCAGATGCATGTCTCTCTTCTTTTTTAGCTAGCTAGAATCAGACCAAAGTTTATGTCATTTTTTTTTCTATATCATAGTATAACTGTATATTACATGGAAAACTGAATTCCCCAGTACCATACTACAGTTACACTATGATCTAGAAAAAATATGGATTTTATAACAATACATTCCATGAGAATATCATTTAACACAAAGAAAAATAATAAAAGAAGCCAGCATTAAAAACAGATTCATATAAACAGTATATGATTCAGATTATAAGTATTGTCACCAAGAAAATATTGAAGGAAATTAACCAATAACCAAATTTTAAATATATGACTTTTTTCACCCATGAAAAGTTAATTTAGAGGCTGGAGTATACCTTGGTAGTAGAATGTTTTTCTAGCATGTGCAAGACCCCGGATTCAATCCTTAGGGTAACAAAAAACAAACAAACAAAAAATAACTTTAGCATAATTTAATACAATGTACTTTATGCTGCCAGCTACATGATATGTTCATGGATATGCTTGCCTCTTTTAAGATGAATTATTTCTATGAATGTTCACTCCATTTACTAATAAATAGTGCACTGAATATAGTGATATCTTTATTCTTAGAAAGAACTGAAAAATCCTTTTAAAGTGCTATATTTTTAGGAATTTTATTTAATAGCTTACAGGTTTTTATTTGTAACAATGACTGATATAGAATATGTTTTTAATATAATTCATCAATGCTTTAATAGACAGTTGACATTTCTAATAAAATTTTGTCTCTCTATATCCTTGAGAAACATGGAAAACTGAATTCCCTAGTACCATGCAGTTGGAAGTGGCAAGGTGTCTAATGTCAACCAATGTGTTGTGATCACAGGTAATGTTTATTGTATTTATTTTTTGAACAACAAATTTAAAATATAGGTTGCAATACCATTGCAAAATGACTTATATAAAAATATCCATAAGTGAAATGAAAATGATGTGCTTTCATACATTAATAAGAATATGAATTACTCAAATAACATTCAAAAAATAAAAACATATATTTACAAAAATATAATTATGTACAGCATTTCTAAATCTACATCATGTGTCTTTGCTAAAACAAAATAAAATAAAATAAAAAAGTCTTGTAACTTTAGAGGTCAAAAGAGCCGATGAATCCTGGTGACATGATTTAAAAAGCACTAAGAATGCAAAGTTTAACTGTGAGATTAGAGCATTCAGGATAGTTGTTATTCCCTTACAGTGAGATTACTTGATGCTATAAAGCATGATGGCACAAATATTGTTCATTTATTTCACTATAAAGTGAACTTTACTGTGGAACAATCAGTACCACTCAATATAATATCTAGGTTTAACATTACTAATTGTATCACTGTAAAACAATTTTATAGTGATATAAAAAGTAGAGATAACGCTGTCAGGCTTTGCTATTAATGGATCAAATAAACACACTAATATACTGTCTAAGTATATCTCTTACGAACTGCTATGCCAAGTCCAGGTGGGAAAAAAAGTCATTGTAGTTAGTTATAAATCAGAGCAAAACAATATGAAGTCATTGTGCTTCTCCTTTAAACATTTTGTATCACTTTGTTTAACAAATATATGAGTTTATTTAATGTGAAATGAACAAACAGCAACCACAGCATTCTTTTTTCAGAAACAGGGAATAAGCATATGTCTTCTTCTAAGTCAATATTTATTTGATTGGAAAGAACCATGATAATTACTTATTGATTCAAAAATTATTTAGCGTAATCTTTTAAAATATCTGTGTCAAAAAAGAACATAAGCCTTCAACATGATATCCAATGCCCACACACTTTCTAATACCCTCCCCACATGGAATCAAAATTAAGTTCATGTCTCATGCATGACCATCTGTAACACTCTGTCATTTATTTAAAAGGAAAATCTGTCTATAATATAAACATTCAATTTATGATTACTCATCTTTCCCAACATTTGTGAGATACAGTTTTATTTTAATTATATCCATAAAATAGAAAGGTATGGTCTTCAAAGCTACCTGGCTTCCATTATTGACAGTTTTTTGAAGCAAACAAAAATACTGAAATAGACCCAAACAAATATACCAAATTCTGCTCAATACTGGAAATTAAAGTAATCATCTTATCAATGTGGAATAAGATACTATTAGAAAGTAAAGCATATCTCTAAGAGATAGTCTTCTAACAAGCCAAAAAATCAAGATGTTTTACAAAAGAGTCTTAATGTGATACTTTGATGTTTATCACACATTCTCACCTTTAAAATGCATGCTTTAGATAAGATGTAAGTATTCATTCTAAAAATATATCTCAGTATAATGACAAATAAGCCAAAGTTTTCAGAGAAGTTAAAGACATCTCTAGTGGTCACTTATAATTAGGTTTGATAAAATAAGAAGGATTTATCCATTTCTTTTATCGATGTAAGGCTATGAGTCATACAGCAAGATAAGATGCAAATGAGTTGGAATGCTTTCTGGAGCTAAAAGAGGAAATATCTGATTCCCTGTGAACACAGTCACCATGGGAGAAGAACAATTGAATGTAATTTATACTCTTGTGGACTGTTTTTGTTTAATTTTTGTTGTTGTTGTTTTGTTTTGGCAGTACTGTGGATTAAACACCAGCGTGGCTCACTTTGAGGCAGGATCTTGCTAAATTGCCCAGGCTTGCCTTGAATTTTAATCCTTCTGCCTTAGCCTCCCAAGAAACTCTGATTATAGGCATGTGTCACTGGCTACCTCATGAGATCATAGTGCCTGTGGGAGATCACTATTAACCAGTTATACCAGGAATTCTGACTCAATTAGGTTTTCAGGGAAAGCCTTCCTGAGAATTGTGACATTTAAGCTGAGACTTTAATAAAGTAAAAGACATAATTAGGAAAAGAGTTTATAGAGTTGATCTCAGCCAAGGAAAAAGCATAAATAAAATACTGTATAAAATGTTTGAATTCCCAGAAGAGGAATAACTAGAGGTACTTATCACTGGCATCAGTGATATTAGTTGTAAATAAAAAGTGAGGCAGAAACTTGGTAACATAGTACACTGTAGGATATAGGGTATCTTACTTTAATGGGAAGCCACCAAAGTGTTTGGATTACAGAATGTGTCATTTATTATTTTTTAATAAAATTTCCAGTCCAGGCACAGTGGTGTATGCCTATAATCCCAGTGGCTCAGAAGGCTGAGGAAGGAGGATCTCAAGTTCAAAGCCAGTGTCAGCAAAAGTGAAGCACTATGCAACTCAGTGAGACCTGACTCTAAATAAAATACAAAATAGGGCTGGGGATGTGGCTCAGTGGTTGAATGCCCCTGAGTTCAATCCCTACTACCCCCCTCAAAAAAGGACTTTCCAGACTATTCCCAAGAAAGCACCAATGTTGGTAAAATAGTTATACAGTTCTCTGCTCATAGATGTCAGTGGCCTCGTCTGCTGCAATGAGTAAAAGCAAAAAATATTCAAAGATATTAGGAACCCTATATTCACCTATTTCTACTTGAACTCTTCTCCTTTACCCTGTTTTTGCCCAATTTGTACCAGCCATTCTCATCTCCTGGCTAATCTTTAAATACACTGAGACTCCTTCCTTGGAAACTTTTCTCTCTGCAAAGAATCATTATCTTTCTTTCCTTCCCAGACAACATGTGGTAAACAGCTTTCTCCACCATATTTTATCAATATTCCCTGTCATGATGTGCAGTGTCACCACAGGCTTGAATCAATAGATGAAAAGATCATGGACTGAGAAGTTGGAAACTGATGCAAAATAAACATTTTTTAAGTTTATTATCTCAGGAAATTTTGGAATAATAACAGAAAGTCGACTAATACACTGTGTAGCCTCAAGTAACCATGATCTCCATATAGTGTTTGGCATGTGTATTAATCCACATTTTGTTGCTAATAACACAATATCACAAACTGGGTAAATTTTAAAGATGAGATTTGTTTTAGCTCACAGTTCTGGAGGTCCAACAGCACGAGTTTACATTGGTTGATGGCCTTCTTCCTGGCACAGTACAAGGTAGTGCAGGGAATCATATGGCAAATGACAAGAAGTTTGGTGTATGTCTTCTAATCTCCCTCCCTATTCTTATAAAGTCTCTAGTACTCTATCATAGGGGCTTCACTTTGATGATCTTATTTAATCTTAATTACCTCCAAAAGGCCTCACCTCTAAATAGTGTAGAGGGTGGATTAAGTTTTACCCTATCAATTGCTCACAATTTTGACTAAATGTCAACATCTTAGCCTTTTGAGCACTTCAAACTCCCCAAACCATGGATAGGCCAAATTGTTGAAGCATGTATACTAACTGAATAAATATTAATAGAATTGATGAACGAGTAAACCAACTAAGTTGAATATTGTGAAATAGATTTTCCACTACAGTGTCAGACAGGAATGCAGACCTGCCAACCCCTTGACTTTAATTTAGTGAGATATTATTGAAATTCAAACATATAGAGATTTTAAATTAACAGAATGAATCTGTGTTGTTTTAAATTTCATGGAATTGTGCTACTTTAAATTTATTCTGTTTTAACTAACTGAAGAAATTTGTATTGTTTTATATTGATCTCTAGTATTGTTGTTGTTGTTGTTGTTATTGTTATGGGCTTGTTTTTCATCATAAACATAGAGCTGAGTTCACAGAATGGAATAGGAAATCTCTCTACCTATTTTTGGAAGATTTGGGGATGGGTATAATTAGGAAAAGTTCTTCAAGCCTTTGTAGTACCAGGTAAAGCACTGCAGCTGTCTGAATGTAGGATTTGTGTGTGTGCATATGTAAGAAAGTGGGAAGGAGAAAGATTATAAACTGATAATCAAACCTTCTTATTTATTTTATACATATTCATATTTTCTGTTTCATCTTGTCCTGATTTACAGTGATTTGGATGTTTTAGAAATTTGTCCATATCATCTATGCTATCTAATTTGTTCACAATTATTTGTTCATAATCCTATATTGTAATTTTTAAAAAATGTATTAATTTTTTACTATATTATTTTTTCATTTCTCAAAATTGATGATTATTTTCTTTGCAATAATTTTGTGTGTGTGTGTGTGTTTGTGTGTGTGTGGGAAGGGTAAGGCACAGTCACTCAAACCTTTGTATACCTTCATAATACTTATCTTTCACAGTGTCTAGAGAAAGAGTTGATCTTATGTCCTATAGACTGTGTGGATACAGTAATTTTCCTACACACTCAATGTATTAAATTTATAACAAATGTTTCCATTTTATTACAATAAAACTTTTTTGTCTCTTAATTATTTTTATTTGTTCTACTTAGTGGTACATGATAGCAGAATGCTTTTCAATTCATCCTACACAAATGAAGTGCAACATTTCAATTATCTGGTTGTACATGGTGTAGAGATGCACCATTTGTGCAATCATACATGTACCTATGGTAATGATGTTCATCTTATTCCACCTTCTTTCCTACTCCCGTAACTCCCCACCATCCCCTTTGCCCAATCCAAAGCTTCTGCATTCTTCCCATGCCTCCCACCCCGCTCCATCATAGATCAGCATTCACTAATCAGAGAAAACTTTCATTTTGGGGGGATTGGCTTACTTTGCTTAGCATAATATTCTCCAACTCCATCCACAATAGAATATATTTTTATGAATAAAATTAAATATTTTAAAGTTAAAAATCCTGAGACGGTATAATAAGATGACCTTCTGATTAGCATTCAGAGCCCTCTTCCATCTTTGTTATTTCATTCTTTTAGCATAATACCCCTCGGTAGGCTTCTAGTATGATTTACTATATTTTGGCACTTATAAATTCCAAACTTTCTAATTAAAAAAAACTTTTTAATCTAATTTGTTATATATGACTGCAGAATGCATTATAATTCATATTACACATATAGAGCACATTTTTTCATATCTCTGGTTGTATATAAAGCATATTCACGCCATTTGTGTCTTCATACATATACTTAGGGTAATGATGTCCATCTCATTCCACCATCTTTTCTTCCCCCATGCCCCTTTCTTCCCCTCCTATCCCTTTGCCCTGTCTAGAGATCATCTAATCCTCCCATGCTCCACCTCCCAATGCCACTATGAATCAGCCTCCTTATATCAGAGGAAACATTCATATTTGGCCTTTTGGGATTGGCTAACTTCACTTAACATTATATTGTCCAACTCCATCCATTTACTTGCAAATGCCATGATTTCATTCTCTCTTATTGCTGAGTAATATTCCATTGTGTGTGTGTATGTGTGTGTGTGTGTGTGTGTGTGTGTGTGTGTATATATATATATATATATATATATATATATATATATATATATATATCACATTTTCTTTATCCATTCATCTGCTGAAGACATCTAGGTTGGTTCCACAGTTTAGTTTGTGAATTGTGCTGATATAAACATTGATGTGACTGTGTCCCTGTAATAGGCTGTTTTTAAGTCCTTTGAGTATAGAATGACGAATGGGATAACTGGGTCAACTGGTGGTTCTATTCCCAGTTGTCCAAGGAATCTGAATACTGCTTTCCTTACTGGCTGCACCATTTTGCAGTCCCACCAGAAATGTATGAGTGTGTTTTTTCCCCACATCCTCACCAACACTGATTGTTGTTTTATTCTTAATAGCTGCCATTCTGACAGGAGTGAGATAAAATCTTAGAGTAGTTTTTATTTTCATTTCTCTAATTGCTAGGTTGTTGAACATTTTTTTTCATATATTTGTTGATTGATTGTACATCACCTTCTAGAGAAGTATCTGTTCAGTTCCTTTCTAATCTGCTCATAGATTTTATAATGGAGTTTCTATCTCACAATATCTGTGCTTAGCTAAAATTCCCATCTTTCCCTCAATGTGCATTTCAATTCGGCCATCTCCGAAGCTGCCCTTAATTTCCCTGGGGCTAGTTGAACACTCTCTTCTGAACTTCTACAACTTTTTATACACATGAGACTTGTTACTGTTATTTTTAAAAGATGAAAAGCTGAAACCTGAAGAATAAATGTCAAACAATTATGTGAATTTCAGAAAACCCAGTAACCTTATTTTTTCTTGTGGTAAATGACTGTACAAATGACTATGTCATAAAGTTATCAAACATGCAAAACTAAATTATGGATATTAAAGTGATTGTTTTCAAATGAAAAACAACTGCAAATTAGTGACTGAATGTGATATGTGATCTATGCAGACACATTATATATTTGTATAATTGTTGTACCAACCACTATGGCTTATATGATTATCTGAATTATTAGATGAGAAAACTAATATTTATAGATAAATACAGTGAAATACATTCCAAATTTCCATCACAGTTTGATTTTTTTTATAACTTTAGTGTGTAATGTAATAGACATTATAAGGAATATCAAGATAAAAATAATAACATTTCTCCATAACTACATGAAATTTTCATCTAAGTTTCCAGTGTCATATTTTTGACAGAAATATAGAATGTTATCATATCTTCACAGAACTATTGCTTCTTATAGACTTAGAAATTCTAAGTTTTCAGTCAGTCTTCAAGTGACTTATTTCTACTTTCTATTTAATGTTCTTGCTTGGATTCCTATTATCATTGTTATTGTCATCTTCATGTAATATGCACTATACCTTTTGGCTTTTGTAAGTTTGTGTCACAGATCTTCAAAGGCAAATCAAGACAGTTTTCTTAAAAAACTGCACTTTCTCCATAAATTTGGAAAATAGTCTGTTTTAATATGGATCTGGAATTTTCCCTGAAGTCCATGTGCTAAAGCCTTGGTTCTTAACATGGTACTATTGGAAGGTGGTGAAAACTTTTGAGAAGTTCTACTGGGAGGTTTTAATTCCCCAGAGGCATACCGCTGAGGGGATATCCCTGGCTTCTTTCTGTCTCTTTTTGCTTCCTAGAAGGTTCTTTTTCCATGATAGATTTCCTCAACATAGGCCCATAAGAAATGGGTTCAACTGTCCATTGAACTTTGAAACTGGGTGTCAAAATAAATCATCTCTCTTATATGTTATTAGCTGAGGTACTTGTTTCACTAATGGAAAGCTAACATCCGGTTATTACATCAAACATAATAGTCCCAATGTTTTTTCTAAAATATTTTCAAATTTGTGTGGCTAACATGAAATAAAGCAATAAAGATGCTATAGTTTTGCCTCCCTTTTAGGAATGGTTGTCCTGTGCAATTTGTTGGAGATATTGGCAAAAGATTCTTTTGGGTTTCATCATATGCCCTGTAATGAGATTAAGAATAAGGTAGGCTGAAGGAGGCAAAATACATTAATATGATTCTTTCAAGTCTCTCCTGGCTCTGATGCTTCAATAAAAAGGTAATATATTTGAGGAAACTGACTTAAAATGCTATTCAACATATCACTTTTTCTCCTGATTCTCAATAAATATTTTCAGTAAACTCTTTGTTTTTATAATAATGTGAAATCCTAAATATTTTGACTATCACTGTTAAGGAATCACTTTCAACCAAATTAAATTGTTGCCAACTCTGTTAAAAATGAAAAATATTTCTCTAGTTTTCCTTTCCCTATATAGTTACAGGCTAGAATTGTCCAAAGAAGAACTGCTTAATATTGGAAAGATGAAAGTGAATCACTGGTCATTACTCTCAAAAGTAAGATGCAATAGTAATTCCTCCCTCCTCCTCTTTCCTCCATGTATGTATATCTCATCTGAACAACTTCTGACCCTGATGACTGGAAGTGGAGCCCGGTACACAACAGCTCCTTGGCTCTGAAGCACAGAGATTGCAATTGCATAGAGGCAAATGTTCACAGGAATCTTCACAGTCACAATCTATTCTTCATACCACACTGGAGGGGCTAGATTTCCTTAGTTTGTCACATTTCCATGAAAGCGCCAACTTTTCCTAGACAATTCGGTCAAAACAGATAGATCATCAGATGACTATTAGCTGGAATTAATGGACATGAACGTGTAAACAGTAATTATGAATACACTTCATTATACAAATCAAATACACTCATAATGAAGAGAAAGAGAAGAAACATCAGTAGAAAAATGGAAATTATTACAAAGATAAAGGCAAATGTCAGTTCTGAAGATATTTAATATCTAAATAGATGAGTAATTCAAACAACTTTATGTTCTGAATTAAAAACAAAAAGGAAAAGGAAGAGGGAATTATATTTCCACATATTAAAGTATGAAGCTTTCATATTAGACCAGTACAGAATGCTTCTCTAATATAATGATACTTCAGTGAAAGACTACAGATATCTTAGAAATAACCTAAATATAAGTAATTAATAATAGTAATAAATAACTTGCATCCTTATGCTAGTAGTGTTCATAGGTGGGTACTGTTCTTTCCTCACATGGAGGAAAGTTAATGTTTCTGAGAGAAACAAGCGTAAAACACAAAGAAAACTATTAAGCAGATGACAATTATGGTCAATTCAGTAACTTTATATAACAGATATCATTAACCAAATGCTGTAGGTTCACATTTAAAATCTGTATGGAAAAATATGAAACAAGGGAAAAAAGAGAATGTTTCTAAGAACCCACACTGATGGCTCAGGAGACAGCACAGATTGACAAAATTAAACATTCTAAATTATTATCAAAAACAATTTTAACAAAAATGTATCTTCACCCCAAATTCCGTTGATTGTGTATTTCATCTTTGCTTTTATTATTCTGACATATGCCACTGAAATTTTAGCAATTAGGGAAAATCATTGATGTAAACAATTTTTTTTTCAAATTCTATAAAGAATTGTTATGTGTAATCAGTCGTCTCCATAGACTGACACTGAGTCCATAAGTAAAAATAGAACTGTTTATTTTAATGTATGCAGAGCTGCAATATTTTTATAATATCTGAAGTTACACTATCTGGATCTTGTAAACTAAGGCTGTTTTTTTTTTTCACACAAATTTTGGAAAGCCTCTTTAAATTATTTACCCAAGTTTCAAAATCATTGTGAATACTTTTTCATGATTTTCATGGATCTTAAGTGTTTAGTTTTTAACCAATATGTATTTCTATTAGTTATGTTTCTGAAATAATGCAAACATTTTAAAATGTCAATTTTTCTATTTTCAAAGTGCAAGAACCTGTCCTATGGTATCAATGATGGATTTATAGGGGTGTTTATGTCTACTTGACTATTGAAGAGATGAAGTTGGGTCAGGGAGTGCTTAATTTACTTATTTATCTATATCAGACATTGAAGTTTTTATCAATACTTGTCACATGAAGATAAGATTATTGCTACTCCCTCATCTAGTTTGCCTGATAAGAGTTTGTTTGAACTCTAGTCAGCACAGATTCTTTTTGTAAAATAAGATCATTCTTTTTTTACCCAGTTTACTGTCTGTGAAGAGCATTTTGGATTTTGTCACTTGCTAGCAGTACAACAAAGCACTCACTTAAGTTGCTTTTCAATGCTACAGTCACCTTGTGACTTTAGTCCAGGACATTTCAGAAACTTCTGACTTTCATATAATTGCGAAGAAAGAAATAACAGATTATTTCTGATAGGCAGAGTTTGGAGAGACAAAGCTTTTGAGGTCTTTGGGATATCATCCTTAGTGAGTTCTATTACTCACTAAATGTTCTTCATGAAAGTCCATGGTATTACAAGGGGCCTCTAGTCAGCTCAGTCTGTGTGTGGTATCGAGTACTATTCAGCTGTGCTCTACAAAGAAGTTTGGAAGATAAATCAGATTTCAGTTATAAGATTCCTAATGGAAACTTAAATAGAAAATCAGATGAGGTAAGCAGAAGGTAATGTTTTCTTACAATTTCAAGTTTATGTGATCAGTTTTTAAACTATTGCAAAGAGAATAGAAACCCAGTGATTAGAAGATTTAAGATCATTCGTTATTCTTTTTTTGCCACTACTTCATTATAATTTCATCTCAGTAGGTCTATTTTCAATTTCTGATATTGAAATGAAAAAATAACAAACAACTTTAATTTTGTTGTTATTGTTTTTCTCATCTAAGTATGATAAATTGTCATTCATTGTGTGGCAAACTCCTAGAGACAGATAATATAAATTGAATGTAAGCTGGGTTAACAACATTCTCTCTTAATCAGAATGTATTTACATTTTACTTACAATAACACCCAAGGAATTTACCATAATCTGGTCTTTGACAGTCTTCAATGACTTTTTACTAATTCCCTTTTGTTGTTTATATTGTATATTTGTATTTCTTGAATGAATCAGACTCCTCACTACCAGTGACCTAGTATCAGGCCCCAGATTTTAGATACTCAGTATACTCACCGAATCTTCTATAATTTTGACAAATCATTCTTCTAGTGAAGAATTATTGCATATATTTTTAATAAATCCTACTTCTGTCGAGTTAGCTAAAGTCACTATTGTCTATAACTAATACAACTTGATTTAATTTAAAAATCGGTATTGTATACAAAATGTTGGCATGAAAGACTCTTACATGTAAAACTGACCAAATTGTGGGGAGAGGGGTAGGTAATGAGGATTTATCCATCCATTCTGTGCTGAGAGGATGGCCATTCTTTCATGTTGTGGCAATGAAATTAGTTAAAAGACTGTTTTAATTTAATTTAATTTTAAGTTTTAATATGTCTTCAGCTAACTTGTAGCTTAATGTAGTACCTACACTTTTTTTTTTCAGTTCATTACATGCTTAGTAATTATATTTATTTTTCTCACTAAATTAACATTTGATCCTAAAGAAGTCCAAAGACTGCCTAGAAAAGATAGTCTCCTGTTTGCATATATAGACCACAATACATTAAGATGAGCTCCACTGGTGTCCTCTTATGCTCCATTTCTTTTCCCAGCTGAAGCATAAGAGGACACCAAAGCTGTTATTTCTGGAAATGCTTACTGAAAATAAATATAAGATTTCTGGTTCAGAGTTATACAGATTATTGCTACTCATTCCCAGAAATAACAGCTTTGGTGTCCTCTTATGCATATCTCAACAGCTTAATAACTTCTTGTGATCACTTCCTTTTCAACATGTCAGCAGTGGAAGAATTACCACTTTAGAGTAATGAGGCATAATTCATGACATTGGACACTGAACTGGGGAGATCAACAGAAGTTTGGTATACTTACACCTGGTTTGCTGATCAAAAACAATTTCTATCAATGATTAAAAACAATTTCTCCAAGGTGTTTAAAAAATATGGAAATGTACAAACTGATGGTAAAATGTAAATGGACATGTAAACAAATTTGAATACCCATTGCAAGCTTTAAAAATATATTTAAAAATGTTGAAAGTGTTTACGCTATTCTATTGCAAAATTTCCTATATATCTGTGGTAATCAAGACACTATGGTACTTGGTACCATACTTTGGTAGGAAGAGGCACATGGACCAATAAAACACAATAGAAATCCACAAATACAGTGTGCAATACTTTTTATAAGTGATTGGCTTTCTAAAATTTGTTAAGGACTTTTGAGGATATTCTCATGAAATGCATTTGTCTGCAGCGTCCCTTCCCTTTGGCTTCACACCTTTGATGGCTCAGTCTGTTGTTGATTGATTCCTTCATATGGCTGTTCTCTTTCTCCAGGTTGCTCCTACTATTCCAAAAATAAACAAGTGATTTATGGGGTAAGAGTAGATACATTGTTGTTACTTATTCCCCAAAATAACTGCATTGATGATCTGTTTTGCTCCAGTTCTTCTCCCCTTGAGGCACTATCTAGACTTCATTTCACATATGTTGGAATCTACACTATTCCAGAAGAAACCAAGAGGTTGATCTCAGAAATATTTTTTTCAGTGTTTCCTTTTGGGTTTTCATTGCCAACTCCAATAATGTGTTTTAAATTTGCTTTTTCCTATGATTCGTATGTATAATTTTTACTCTAGTTCACTATAATCTTTCTCATTTTTGTATTTTTATCCTTGTATATATACACTTCTGTCATCTGTGTACTCTTTATGTTTTGTGTACTCTGTCTTTTGTGTTTCTTATTATTTATTCTTTAGCTATAATATTTTTCTTTTTAAAAATTTTATCAGAATCCGTTTCACATTCTACTTATCGAATCATCAGATTTCACTTTCTCTTTAACTTTTGAGTTTCTGCTTATCTACATTTGGTACTGTTTCAACAATGTGACTGGTTGGCTTTTTTAAAGTTCATTTTGAATTCAATTTTTAAAACTTACTAAAATATTTTTGGTGACATTTTATAATTCTTAGAAAGTTTGCTATTGATCATTTTAATATTTTGCCCAAGTCTCTTGTATGTGTATTTGAATATTCCTTTTCTGGCACTTGCATTGGAAAAATTTCATTTTCCAATGTAATTTCAGAAAGTTTCTGTGGCTTGTGGAAAAGGAGTATCTTTTTGAGTATTCACAGTTGAAGATCTCCCTTCTTTATTGTTGCAGTGGTAATTTATTTCTGTTAGTCATTGCCACATGTGCACAGCCACCTCCCATCACCATCCACCTAAACTGACACATTTCATAGGGACTTCTACAGATGCCCTGGGTTTGCTCTGATTTCTTTGCAGTTCACTGTTACCAAGAGACACAGTTCTTTTCTTTCAGCATGAAGCAGTCACTTTCAGAAGATGTATTTGGCAGGGACTTTATGTGATCAGTCACCTCTGGGTATTCTCACACACTCCTGTGCTTTTTTTTTTTCCCCTCAGCCTACAGTGGTAGCAATACACTTACTAAAGATTCCTATCAAGATGGACCTTTTTTGCTTTTTTAAAAAATTTCTTCTGCAAATGGATATATACTGAAGAGTTCTAAAATGAACAACCACCAAAAGCTTTCCCTCTCAAGGCACTTTTACTTTCTGTGAAGGCTAGCTGGCTGTTTTAGCATTTTGACCACATTTCTGACAGATATAGATTATATAGCTATTCTTTCTCCCAATTTAGCTGAGAATGTAACTTTTTTTGTGTTTTTAAGAAATATTGTCCTTGGTGCTTAGGAAAGTTTTCTGACTAAGAAATAAAAAAAATTAACATCTAAAATCTAAAAAATGTATATTTTCTCATAATAATTTGTTTAAATACACATTTAATAAATGGCGTATTCTTTTACTTGGTTTAAAACCATTTGTGTGTGTTTTTTAGAAGAAAGCTTGGTATATTATTTACAATACAATGGTCTAGGCAAAATGAAAACAAAGGCAATATATAGAGAAATCTGAATTATAGTATTGATTCTAGTCAAAATCTTAGGATCTGAGAACCAGGAGCAAAGAGGACAGAAAATCACATTCTCAGCTGCATGGTAAGGCTGACAGTGGATTCAGACTTCCCATGCCATTTCATTTTATTAGGGCTTTCTAAATGGCTTGGGTGATACACATTGAAAAGAGTCAGCTATATCTAGTCCACGAATTCAAATATTTACCTTTTTTCAGAAATAGCCTCACCTAGAGAAAATGTGTGTTAACACATACAATTGACCATCGCATCTCTCATTTAAACTTTATTTGTTCTTTAATAAATCAAATGAGAAGAAATACAGAAAATACAATGTACTTCTACTGAAGCTGGGAACTTCTAAGATTTATTTCCTAAATTTATTTTTTTAATTAGAAAAAAACTCACTGTTACTGAAGAAATACACTAAGTATGTTTAGCCCTGAAATTTAGAATGCACATAATAAAGTCAAAAGATATTTAAAAGCCATATGCATACTTGATTTCGTATTTTGAAAAATTAAGATAGGTACAATATAGGAAAGAGATCGGTTATTAAAGATGGCTCACTAGCCCACCACCGTATATAGTATGATACATAAAATAATTAAAAAGGGTACCTTCCTTTCAGAATTTTAATTCAGGATTCAGATCATCTTAATGATTCCTGAAATTATATGACTATAATATGCCCTTTATTGTTGGATATTTCAAAGTAGTGTTATCCTAATGTGAGAGTAATTTCTCCACTCTCACTGCACAAAGTGTATGAACAACATAAATTGCTCAAGAGCATTGAGTTTACTTCACCTATTAAGTAATTACTTTCACACTTAATCTTTACATTCTTTACATGTACTATTAACCACTTCTGCTTTACAGTGATACATTAATAACATTACATTTTTGGTATCATCGCATGTAAAGGTTAAATTTAAGTTTTGCTCTCCTGTTAAGTTTAAGTTTTGCTTTTCTGTAAGTTTAAGTTCTGTTTTCCTGGAACCCGAAACTTATGTTAAAAACAGTTACTTATGTCAAAATGTACCCTGACCCAACACCCCCTGACAAAACGCATGATTATTCTGTAATGGTTATTTTGTAACAATCCCACCCTTGCACCCTAACTGCCATATGAACTTCCCTGTTTAAACACTGCATAAAAACTCTGCTTAAGCTGTGCTCAGGGCTCCAGCTTCTCTCAGGAGAACTCTGAGCCCCAGCATGCTGGTCCAATAAACCCCTTTGCTTTTGCATGAGACAGTCTCTTGGTGGTCCTTTCCTCCGACGTTTGCCCTACCCTAACACACATTTTTAGTAACTACATCAAATAGAATTGCAACCTCTCTTTATCTTTTCTTAGGAATATTCTGGAGAGGAGAGGTACATGGCAGATAGTTGCACAGACCTTTGCAAAATCTGTCACATCTGACATAAGCTTGTCAGTCGGATTGTAGCAGGCTGATGGTGATTCCAATTGTTGTTCCAGCTCTTCTATATCTTTGGCAAAAGTAGCATTTCTTTCTAGTTTAGAGTTCACTGGGTGAGAAACGATTGAGATTTTTGTTCAGAAAGTACAGGATTATTACGTGATTGCCTCCACTGCAAACTGCAATAACAATTTTTAAGAATATCCACAAATTATCTGTCTGCCATACTTTTCAATAGAACAATATAGACTATAAAACTGGTATGATTTATGCTACAGCTACATGTTTGTCATTTTTTGTTCATAAGACAAAAAATTAAAACATGCTTTACGTCAGCTTACAGGATTATTTTCTATGTCAGAAAGAACATTAAGTTACAAAGTCTTAGCATGTGTAGGTAAATTCATCTATAGAAAAGCATTTTTCTTAAGATGTTACAGTAAATAAGTGAAAGTGCTAGGTAAATAACGCTGGTCTGCTGACTTAAATTTAGCTTCCTAATTATCCAACAATTTGAGAGTTTATTAGTTACAACTTTCAAAAACATTTAGGAAGTCATCAATAAAAATTGGAAAGTTAATAGCACAGATTTTAAATAGTAAGATAAAAAAAAAACAGGTAGAAAAGAATCCATGAGAAACATTGTCTAAAGTGAATTTCATACTTTGATTTAACCTATGATGGGAGAAGAGTGATTACAATAATATTATAATTACAAATATTTCTATAGAAAGCATCAAAACACAGGTTTGAATATAAGAAACTGCTTCCAAAATTTGCAAAGAAATCTCCAAAATAGAATTGTCCTGATACAGCAGATGAATAAAGAAGAGTTATTATGTGCATGGACTGAATAATCTATACATACATCTCATTTTTCATCATTGCACATCAATGTACCTATGAGGTCACTTATAAATAGTGAAAAATTCTTATATTAAAGAGGCAGGAAACAGTCTACTTACCCACTTATGTTTTACTTAATGAAAAGAAAGCAAAAGTTGAGAAGAATTGACTTACAAAATATATATACTTTAATTACCAAAAACTAAAGACTGTTCAGTGGATTTCTGATACAATTTATAATTCATTTTCATGAAACTTTTGGACATCCTAAAAAGAGAGCATGATTCTTGACATTATTCAAATTTACTGACTCTGCTTTTCATCCGGAACTTCCATTCCAGTCTCTGAATGTTGCTTTCTTAGGTGTCGGGATTCCTGGTTTTTCACAGTTTCAGCTACTGGGAAATTGTTGAAAATGTCAGGTGAGTGGGACAGAAAGAGTTTTTGTTGTCATCTGGCTTGAAATTTTCCACAGTGCACACAAATTCTATCAGTACATCATTTTCTGAATAATGATAAATACATATCTCCATTCTAACTGTAGATATTAGCAGATTCTTAAAGTAAATACTCGGCGCACTATGTATAGGTAACTACTGAACAACTATCAGATAAACAATACATCATAAATGATGTGAGAACAAGATGACCTCATTGAGAAAGTTAATAGTAATAGGGCCTCACTAAGTTGCTGAAGCTGGATTTGAACTCTCAATCCCCTGCTTCAGCTTCCTGAGCCACTGGGATTATAGGTATGTACCTCTGTGTCAGGCTGATAGATATTATTTTAAGCAGATCTTCTGTTTTGTGAAATTTCATCCTCAAAATTTTTTGAGCTAGGTTCTGTCAAGATCTTAAGCCTGCAGAAAAAGTAACAGAAATATATGGAAGATTTTCTGTAACATTAAAACCTAAATGAATGTCTAATAAGAAAAATATCAAACTCAGATTATGGATACACTGAAAATGCAAAGGCTTTCATTTAATTCAGAGTCAAGTAACTTGGATTTTTCTTTTCTAAATTTCCTAGTGGCATTCAGGACTACAAGCACAAATATGCAATGGTTGGCACAAAACTTCTCTGAGCTCATAATAAACATTGGATTTTTTTGTAGAATTTTAGGATTTTAGAGATGATGAAAGTAATGACTGTTGGAGATGGAGGGGAACAGAATATCTGCATCCTTTCCTGAATTCAAAGATAAAGAATCTAAAATCCAGGGAGTTCTAATGCCTTGCTCAAGATCAACAAGTGAGTTAGTGATCGAGCTGGGTTAATTTCAGATTTCCCAATTTAGGATAAAGAATTCTCCACTCTACTTCCTCTAATATTAAAATTTGGCTATATGGAAACTCTAGATGCTTAGCCAAAAACTAGAGATTATGACTGATGTAAAATATATTGTGAAATCTGTTTCTATTCTTTATTTTCAGACCACTTTTACAAAAATTAACTTTTCAAATATTAAAAAAAAAATGATAAACAATGTTTGCAAAGTAAATGTGTAACTTAAAGGTATTTTATAAATATTTAAGTTCCAAATTTAGTTGGCAAAATTAGTTTAAAATAGAGACCATTAATGTTTTAAATATGACTCATCAGAATTGTACTTAATCTCTAACTGTACTTAAAACAAATTAAGATATGATAAAAACATGATGCTCAAATCTCTTGCAAAAAAAATTCCATCAGATATAACAAACAGATAATTTTCACTAAACTCACTCATCAGGATTTTTTTCTTAAACTGGACTAAACAGGCCCAGAAGAAGACAAATGTCATGACCTTATTGGCTTAGAAGAGCTGTCTTTGGGATAGGTCAATGAGTTTTTTAACCCCACCTCTCAATAAGAAGCCAATCACTCTTTCCATATTTACATTGTTTGTTTTGGTTATATTTATTTATTAAGAATCAGCTAAATATTATGCTGATAGAGTGTATTTATAGTCTTTCTTGGAAAGCTTCTTCCCAAAAATTTACTTTGTAAAATATTTGAAAAAAATTGTTCATGTAATGTATTTTCAAAATAAATGGGTATAGCATATATACTACTTAGTAGTGGAAGACATTGGCTAGATAGTGAAAGCAGTCAGGGATTTAATGAAGAGATTTTCATAGAAATAAAAACAAAGACTAATTTCTAAAAAATCAGTTTCTGAGTCTAGAGAGCAACCCTTCAAGATTTTAAACTTGAACTTGAGGGATCTGAAATGTAGAGAGGATGGTAGCACATTTTAACAAATGTTCTAGTTTGCACAAGTTAGAATACCTTTGGAGATTGCACCAGGCATTCAAGCAAACTTTCTGAGTTTCTTATAGAGATGCAAGTGGGTAAGTTGTCCACACATGGTTAACAGGGATTTCTTTGATATTTATATCAAGTCATCCAGCTTCAGATTAAAAATGGCAGTTTTAGTTCTCAGGGATGCCAAATCAAGAGAGTGGGAGAAAAATTGGAAATATTTACTTGAAGAGTTGTATTGAGATATTGGAAACTAGGAAAGAAACTATAAAAATCGATCCAGTCCAGTTCACAGGCAGGGAATAAAGTAGGAAATGAAATAAAGAGTACCCACAGTGAAAAATAGCCCAAAGACAATGAATAAGACTATAATCTATAAATGCACAAAGGTGTATTATAGTTGTAGTAATGAAGTATAAATTCATTTCTACAGCCACTGTCCTGTTTGATCAAACAGAGCCAAAGTAATGTTATAAATATATTTTGTCTCATTAGATATGACCTGATTGTTTATCTAAGTGCAGCAAGAATAAAATTTGACTACAAAGACTTTTTGAGTTTACTTTGCTGGAACTTTTCATAAGAAATATAAGAATTTGAATAGCCCAGAAGTCAGAAACCTAAATAAAGAATTTGTCACCAAATTTAATCTTCAATATCCATAGATTTGGGTGGATTCTTCTCTTCTTACACTATTCAAAGTTTCCTGTGCAGGCAAAGAGGTGACATTCCCTACTTGACTTTAATACTAGAAAACTTGTAATCCAAGAGGGCTTGAAAAGCATTAGCTCCACTTAATCAACCTTAGTTCATTAAAACTGTTTAGTTGTATATAACTCTATGCATTAATCTCAAATGCTGCATTCTATTCAAAGTGTTGGATATCAAATCAACTTTTTCCAATTGTATTCTGTTTTAAGGAACATGAATTCTTATTGTATTTATGCAAATAATTATATTAAAATATTCAAGTAGAATTGCCCAATTCCGGCAGGATCAGTCAGGGAGAAAAATATATGATAAACTAGTGAGAGTTATAAATAGCTTAAGAGAAAGTGTAAAATGGTTCCCTAAATCAGAAAATGTAACATTAAATAACCAGCAACTTTCCAAACCAAAACCCACAAAAATTCTAAACAGTTTTCTTTAGTTCATTTAATCCTATGTAATTAATTCTTATTCTGTTTGATCTTGAGTCAACAAGACCATCCGCTTCTCTAGTAGAATCCTTTACATTCTTACTCAGTACAGTTATATGGTGCTTTTTAAGCAATCCCATCATGAATCATTGTGACTTGCAGCTACTACAAACATTTTCAAACAAACAACCTAGGACAACGATTGCTCTCTGTGGATGACAAAAACTTAAAATGGACACAATTTAAGGTCTAATGAGGATTCATTTAGCAAGGCAAGTTGGTGATTTCTGTAACATACAACATTTTAAAATAACAACTGTAACAACGATCGCTTTCTTTCATGAAATTTCTATAAACTTCACATAATTTCTGAGATATTGATTAATAAAAATTAGTAACCATACCAATACAATAGGAAGATTCAAAGCATCTCTTTTTATTTGACAATATCTTTCATGTAATTAAGTGTATCAAAGAAATCATAATATGTATTTAAATATCTCTCTTTTTTTCCAAAGGTAGAAGAAAATAAATCTATTGGCATTTCCCAGCAATTTTATGTGAAATATCATTGTCTATTTGAGAAAAGATTGCATTCAAGACTTGATTTTGTATTGCAACATTATCTGAAATTTAAAAACAAAGAACAAGGAAAAAAATTTAGCTCTTTTAAACGTAAAAGGTTTTAGTTCTCTTAAATGATTGACAATGTGAAAAAAGTTAAATAACAGGAAATTAATCTGATAAGACACTTAAAAATCTTAGTTTCCTACACATTTAAAAGTTAAGGAAAAACCTTTTACTAACTTTTATTAGGGACAGAAAAATAACCCAAGAAAATTTTGTTGTATTTATGCATCAATACACTTTGATATCAAAGTTCATTATTTCCAGGGAAACAATTATTAACAATCATTCCAATCTCTAGCCATCTTGACCTCATCTAAAATTCCTTTTCCCCAAACTCCATAACCCTTAAGTTTCAATTAGCTCCCCATCTCCTACATCTTTTCTTTTTTCTAATTCTAAAATAACCAGTCACTTTAAATGAGGACAAATCACTCTATTTTTCTCATAAGGAAAAAGACATCAGACATTGTGTGTGTGTGTGTATGTGTGTGTGTGTGTATACACACACATATATGACTTTCCTTACATAATTTGTTACATATATCTTCGCTATAACCTTATTATTTCTATTATTTTTATTTACAGATATTGATCATAATTTTTAACCATGACTAACCTTCTTTAATAGAGAAAATTAGGAAGTAGATAATTGTGAGCTATATGCCATTTACTTCCTTTCTGTAGTTGAAAAGAAAATTTATGAATATTCTACTTTATTATTTTGAAGGTATTTGATTTTATAGTAATTTTTTTCATGTGACAAAAACAGTTTGTTAAAAGAACAAATATATTTAGAATGTCTGTATCACAAGTGATGCTAAAAGCACATAGCCTAAATTTATGCTTACTAATTAAGTTTTAGTGGTTTATCTTACTTAAAAATGACCCAGACATTTAATGAATATCTATTACTTAATTTAACTTGCCATAACTTTAAAGTTTCAAGTTGAAAAAAAATACTGTTTTTAGGCAGATGTACTCTAACATTAAGCCAGATTAGTCATTATCTCAAGTTATTTTCCTTTTAAATATTTTAGAGCAAGTGCATGTATATATTTATAATCTTAAACATCTAATAGAGATAACAATTCTTTGTGACTAGTAAATCCAGGTGTATAAAAACATATGCTGGTAACTATACTTAATAACATTCAGAAGATATATCACTTTTATTAACCAGCAATATTAAAATAATCTTACTTAACAAAGATTCATCCAAGCCATATGAAATTGAAAAGTTTTTGGGTTAGTTTCTGTATTTTGGAGAGATTTAGAAAAATTTATATAAGTACTAATTTATCCCTAAGCCATTTAAAATAATTTCTTTAAGATAATTTATAAATTAATTTGGTAATATAATCCAGATGTAGAAAAATATGTTATACAAGACACTTAAAAAGAGATCTTACAATTTTCACTTTAAATGTTTAGCCATGAGTCAGTAATACAAAACTTACTGTTTTCCATAAAGTAATTAGATCTCATCTTTACATTTATTTTTTATCCAAACTACGTTTCTGGCAAATGGGACAAGTTAATGTTACATGTTCAGTATGAGAACAGATGCTTTTTAACCCACATTTTAGAGAAGACTTTTGAGGTCTTCTTCTGCACTTATATTTAACTTTATGGAAGCTGTAGATTACATTTTAGGTGAAAGAGTGAAGGAATATTAAACAACTGTCTGGATATTTCCAAAGCCACATCCAAGAAGAGAAAATATCCAATTTACTTCCAATTGTCCCAGTGACTCAGGAGGCTGAGACTGGAAGATGGAGCATTCAAAGCCAGGCTCAACAACTTAGTAAGGTCCTAAGCAACTTAGCAAGACTCTGTCTCAGAATTTAAAATAAATTAAAAGGTATGGGGATATGTGGTTATGTACCCCCGCAGTTCAATTCCCAGTGCCATAAAGAAAAGAAAAAAAAATATGTGGCTATCAGCAAAAAGAAGTCAGAAATTTTAAAAGCAATAATTGACATATCATCACCATTCCCAAAAGATAAGCTCTCAGTATTTTCCTTTGAGCCCTATACTTCAATCCCTTAAGTACAACACTTGAAGCATATAACTATCATCAGTAAGATTCACTGACACTTGTAGGAAATGACACTAAAAAATAGAAGCAACAAAAGTGAAACATAAAAAAATAAAATCCTCAGATCCAAAGAAATGATCAGTGTAGGCATTATGGATAAATGTTTCCATCACCTTAAATTTCATTTCCTGAATTCCTAACTGTCATTGTGATGGTATTAGAAGGTGGGGCCTTTGAGAGGGTAACATTTCCAAATTCATTTTCCAAGACCAGCATTACCCTGATACCAAAGCCAGACATGTGCACTATAAAAAAAATAATGATGCATATACCTGATGGACACAGGAGTAAAAAAAGATTATATAAACAATCCAAATTCAACAGCATATTATAGGATTATACACCATTACTATATTTCTTCCTGATATATTTCAACACTAAGCTATCATTTTTAATAACCTTCTGACCCTTCCAATTATAAGCACATGCCTCCAAAATTAACTCAGGAATCTCCCAGTAGATTCAAGAAAATAACATACGGCACAATAACTTGTCTCTCAAAGAAATGAGAGTTTTTCATTGTTCTTTCTTCTTAACTCAGTTTGTGTAAAATTCTGTATAAACTCTCTAGTCTCTTTTGCAATTTGCCCACAATTTGCATTGAGCTCCAGAAATTTTATTCAGTAAGCTACATTTTTTTATTTGTGGAGAAGATTCTATCTTCATGACATTTTAATTTTCTTAACCCTATATTTTCAGAAATTATATATCCATCCATGTTTCTTGTAAGTTTTGAAGAAAAGACATTGAGAAAGCGAAAGAGAGGTGAAATAATAAAAGAAACAATAGAAGAAAAATGCCTAAAGCTTATCAACTAAAGGAGTTTTCAGATTAAAAGGATCCATTTGGTACTTCATTAAATGATGGGGTAATACCCACACCTAAGTTCATTATTATTAACTTTCAAAACATTAGAATTCCTTTTGTTTAATAAAGCAAATATTCCTGGCAAGAAAAAAAAAACATGATAGTAGATCAAGAATCAGAGCTTTATCACAATGTGACAATTACTGAGAATAATAGAAGGAGACTCAAATGAGAAAGAAATCTGTGGTGAATGCATATATAGTGGCATTCTTGACTGATTCACTCATGATTTCCTCCTTTCTTAAGGAATAGTACAATTTATTAGCATGTTTAACTAAAATGATTTTTTTTATCATTATTCTTTTTTTTAAATTTTTTATTGTTGGCTGTTCAAAACATTACATAGTTCTTGATATAGCATATTTCACACTTTGATTCAAGTGGGTTATGAGCTCCCATTTTTACCCCATATACAGATTGCAGAATCACATCAGTTACACATCCATTGATTTACATATTGCCATACTAGTGTTTGTTGTGTTAACTAAAATGATTTTTAAAACTTTTGTATCTTCTCAGTTTCTCATATTATTTTGTTCTACTTCTGCCTACATACTTTACAAGCTTCTGAGTCTCTCACTTTTTTCATGCACAGAACTTTTACATCCTCAAATCATAGCCATCATTAAAGAAAATGAAACTCTATAATTAGGAAGAGATAAAATTCTAAGTGAAAAATCTCCAATGACTGGTATCTACGATAGCTCTACTTTCTTCCCCTGTAACAAATATGCATTTTGTCTGTTTTTTTCCTATCAGAAACTGGGCTCCCTTTTCCATTTGTGCTGTGTGGTGGTAGATTATCTCTTGTCTGTGTGTCTCCTGGCAGTCCTTCATGATATTCTGTCTGTTGAAGTAATATGTAGTGTTTCTCCAGATTGTCTTTCAGTGAGTAGAATAAACTAGTGATAGTTAAGAGTTGAAAATAGATACCTAATTAGGTTGAAATGTGGATGCCACTATGGCTGTTAGAAATGATCACAGCCTTCTTTCAGTTGGAAAAACTCTGTCAAACTTTTCATCATTTCAGATTCATTCTCATGTCACTATTGGCACGTCATTTCAATTGGCAGATGTTTCTTGGTCAGTCTCTCTTCTCTTAGAGTATTGGCTTCCTGAATTCCTTATGGTCTAAGTGGATGTGTCACTGATTATTCTCCTCCAAAAAAGGCACATCCTCATGTTCATGTATTTGACTCAGGGAGGAATATTTGAATGAACTCAAGTTAGTTTTGAAAATTACTCTTAGGACTAAAAAAGTAGATGATCTCCCTCACACAGGCTATAGTATAGGAAAGATTTGAATCTGAGGCCATTTTAAACCAACTTCTTACTGCATTTACAAAGAGTGATTGACAATTACAATTATATATAGAAGAATGTTGAAGTATTTGTGAAGTGTGTGGCAATAAACATAGGAGAGCAGGTGTTTCTTCATTATACTGATTTCCTTTTCTGTGGGCATATTCCCACTGACGGGATAGCTGAATCATATGGTAATTTTATTTTTAGTTTTTTGAGGAATATCCATACAGTTTTTTTATAATGACTGAAGAGATTTACATTCCTACATATGAGTCCCCCTTTCTCTTCTTCCTTCTGAGTATTCATCAATTTTTGTCAGCTTGATAATTCATCCTAACACAGGTAAATTGATAGCTCATTGTGGCTTGATATGCATATCCTTAATGGTTAGCAATAAGTGAGCATTTTGTCATGTATCTGTTGGCCATTTATTTGTCTTCTTTTGAGAAATATCTATTTATGATTTGTAATTGACCTAAATGTGCATTTAAAAAATGAATGGATAAAGAAACTTTGTGTGTGTGTATGTGTGTGTGTGCATATATGTATACATATATGCACACACAATGGAATATCATTTAGTCACAAAAAAAGGATTATATTCTGTCACATGTGGCAACGTGAATGAACCTCAAAGAAATTATGTTAAATGAAATATCAGGCAGAGAAAAATGAATGTTACATGATATTATATAATATATGGGATACAAAAAGTTTGATCTCATAACAACTGAGAGAAGAATAGTAAATACCAGAGGTTGTGAGAATAGGCAAGATGGATATGAGAGCATTTATTTTTATTTTTTTATAAATTTAAAATTTATAAAGTTTAAGTTGATGGATATGCTAATTATGCTGATTTGGTCATTACTATATATATATGCATGAATTGAAACATCTTATCTATATTTACAAGTACTATTAAACAACACTTTTAAAAATATATATAGATGGAGAGTAATAGAAACTTAAAAATAATGTTTGAATTCTTATTTTCCAGTTGTGTCTGGTGCTATTATTTTATTTATGATTTCCTTACTAATTCAACTAAATTTCTTTCTTCTCCACCTTCAACTAATTCAGAGATATTTTGTAAATTTTATGTAAGATACTAAGGTTAAGTAGCCAAGTAACTCTCTTAATGAACCTACACACACACACACAAACACACACACACCACACATACTTTTTCAAAATTTTTTAATCAAACAAAAAGAAAAAAAAATGAAGAACACATGTTATATAACAAGACATCATGGTAGGCATTTACCTTTTGTGGTATAATTTCCTTGCATAAAGTTGAGTAAATCCTTTCCCCGTTTTGTTAAATAATTTAGTCATTATGACTAACTCAAAAAAATGAATGCTTTGTGATAATACTGTGACAAGCGAGATTTTTTTGGAATTTTTCTGGGTGGCATTACCCTTCCATTCCCCCACCATTTGCAGCACCAGTCTGGTTTCTAATACTAGCAGTTATTATCTATCATATGTTGTGATATAATGAAAAATATCTGAAACAGAATTAAGGAGTTTGAGTATCCAGAGAGTCATTCAATGCCCAATTTTTAAAATTATTTCTGAGATCATATTCACATGTGTTTCTTCAGGGGACATTTCCCTAAATGTAGTTTTCATATAACCCTCTACTCAGATATATCTACTAGGAAAATATAAACTCTAATGTCTCATTCACCAGCTCTTCTTTGTAGACTCTGTGTTTTTGATGTATGAATTTTAGCTGCTTGATTCCCGGGCTAGTTACTATGTATATGTTTTCCGGAGTGGCCCAACAACTTTACAGTATGATTTTCTTGATAAGACACATAGTCCTCTTCCCTTGAGGCATTTAAAAATGTATTTGTTCTTTTCAGATATGCATGACAATAGGGTGTATTTTGACATATTCTACACTCAGAGTATAACTCATCCTAATTAGGATCCCATTGTTGTGGTTATACGTGATGTAGAGTTTCACTGGTCCTGTATCATTTATGAACATAGGAAAGTTATGTCTGATTCATTTTCCTGTCTTTCCTATTCCCATCCTCCCTCCCTTCCCTTCATTTCCATTTATCTAATCCAATGAACTTCTATTCTCCCTGTCACTTTATTGTGTGTTAGCATCCATGTATTAGAAAGACCATTTGGCCTTTGTTTTTTTTTTGTTGTTGTTGTTTGTTTTTTGTTTATTTGTTTGTTTCTTTGAGACTGGCTTATTTCACTTGAGGCACTTTTTTTTAAACTAAGGGTCTTCAACTATCAGAAATACAAGTATTATTGATTTTTACATAGTTTGTATATATGGTCTCCAATAGCATTGCTATAACTTTTTCTATCCAAACTGACTGCCTTGGTCCTTTAGTTAACATGAGATCTTTGAGGAATTCACAATAATATTGTAATTTGGGGGACTGTCATGTAGAGAACAAAGTTTCTTTCCCAGGATTTGAGACCTTTTGAAATATATCTATAACATTTTGTGCAACATGTTATCATATTTCTTTAAAATATCCATGACCCTCTTCAGTCCTATACATACAAAGCCTCTTTATAGGAATGTAATAGCCAAACCCGTACAAAAGTTCCAAGAGATAAGTTTAGAGTTCTTCCTTCACTCTGGACCCTAGATACAGAATATATTATACCCAGGGCCACATTTGATTCATAGCAACGTGTAACATGAGCAAGAAATAAACTTTGCTATTATAACATTTAAGTGTGTGTGTATGTTTGGGGGGGGGTTTCTTACTATAGTAAAACTATGGAAAGTCCCTAATACAGACTCCTTATTTATAATTCTAAATGAATTTAATAATTTCGTATATCTTTTGGTCATTGTTTTTTCCTATATTTTCTTTATAGTTTCACATGTATTTGCTTTGTTGAGTAAATTTTAATATTTCTCTGTACTAATGGAATAAATGGAATAACCTTAAAAACTATGCCCAGTAGATAAATATAGTCATTCATGTGCTTTGTGATTCCTTCAAAAATCTATTTCAATGTATTTGTTAAGATTTAAAATTATTATTACTTTTTTTACTATGATTTTTCTCATGTGGATTGTATTATTTATCCTTGTAATTTAGTTTCACTGTCGGCTAAAATAACCTCCAAATTAGCATTCTTTCAGGTTCATATAGCCAGATTGTCCTGCAAGGGTTTAAGTAAACTTTCCCATATTATGCAAGGATGGTGTAACAATTTCCTCACAATTATTACTTTAATTGGAGCTAGAATATACAAGACATTCATTCATTCATTGGAGAATGTATTTCCTCTGTCTTACTTAAGTTTCTTTTATTTCTTATTTGAGATTAATTTTGTTTGTAATTCTATGAGGTTGTTTAATCAAAATGTCTACATTTTATTTAATCTTTTCTTTGATAGCTGGTTGTTGAACACTTTCTGTTTCTCATAGCTTGTGTTTGTTCATGGATTTTAGAAAAGCAATTCCTGAGCAATATGAGTGATAATGATTCATTGATTAACATGTTATACTTTACTAATTTTAATAAAATATGTGTAAGCAATAAGTGAACCTTAACCAAATATTGCCGCAGTCTGGCTGGGCACAAAATAAGGAGCCACTCACAGCCTTGTAGATTCAAACAGCAACTCTTTATTCTCGAACTGTCACGGCACTCTACACGCACATTCTGGGGGAAATCCACACCTCCACTGGGCTCTGCATCCCAAATACTCTCTGAATCCCGCAAGAACTCAATGGGAACTCAAGGAGCGGGTGGGCACCTGAGGCAGCAGGATACAGATACGCCCTATTCCCAGTAGGACCATCTTAAACCTGGAACCGCCCTAAACCCAAGGAGCAGGCCCTTGAGGCAGCAGGATACTCCCTATTCCCAGCAGGATACACCCTAAACCTGGACCCACCCTAATCCAGCAGGATCCTCCCTAAACCCAGATCCACCCTGGTCCTTGAGCAGGGTCACCTTTCTCAAACATTCATGCAATGTCACTGCAAATGACCTGGGTCCAAGGCAAGCCCATTTCCACAATGGAGAGTCCTCCCTCTAAGCAACATTGGGTAGGCTGACAAAGAAATTGCCATGTGTCATTCCTACTTGGCTATGGCTCTCAGCAAAATATAGTTCAGTTTTTTCAAATATTAAAAGAGGTAAGATGTCACCTCATTTATTTCACAGCATTTTAAAGCAAAATACGTGTTTATTATATACTAACAGAAGAAAACTTCAAAACAAATAGAAATTATCAAATTAAATAAATTTTTCCCTGGGTGTTTTTATAGTAGTCTTTATTTAAACGTAAGACATTATTTTTTATGAAATGCTATTCCAATATAAAAGGTAATACAGAAAGTATAGATTGATTATGAAAAGATTTCTAGTCGTATACACAAGCACACACACAGTTATTGTCAGCCGACAAAACATTACTTTTCTAGAAATTGCCTTGTAGACTCAGAGTTTTCATTATCAAATCATGAGAAGTAGCACAGCTGTTCACATTAGCATTAACATGATTAGGTTCAAATGGGTTTGTATGTGTAAAAAATAAGACATTTTTTCTCTCATATGCACCAAATTTCTCACTTATCTACCTTCATTTTATTTGAAGTATGTACAAATAAAACTTTAAAGGTAAAACTATGGTTGTAAATTCCAATTGTTAGCACACAAAAACAATAATGAGAAAAATATGAAAGAATTTTCTATTTGTTCGTGGGTTGGCAAAACAATATGGTATATCACATTATATCATAAATATTTTAATATAGAGATGAAATATTTAAATCATCTATGTGCATATATGAGCTTCACATTTATGATATATATTCATGCTTCTATTTATTTCTTCATAATATGAACACATATGTATAAGTTATAACTGCAATCTTAAACTATATTATTTTATTCACAGCTGTATTATTATGCAAAATCCATTTTTCCTAAGATGTTTTCCTTCCTGCATATATGCCAATACTTTTTTCCTCAGACCACATTATTTTTCACTTTCCAAATATGAACAATAGGTAAACTGAATAATTGGTGGATTATCTATCAAACGTACCTTTAATTCCACAGTACAAACCTGCATTCTCAATATTGCTTCACATCATTTGTCGTTCCTTGTCAGGTTTGAATGACATGTGCAAAAGCCCCTATTTTAAATTTTGTATTAAAAGAGGAAAAAGCAGACAACCTTATAAATAGTTTTCCCTGTTTTCTATAATAAAGGCATGCATGAATATGTGCAGCTCTATCAGAATCTATAATTAGAATGAAATGGATGCATCAAGGAGAATTCAGCAAACTCTGAGAAGTCACTAATTATAGCTTGAAAGAGTTATGAATACCAAATTAATACCCACTATGGTGCCACCGTTAAAGTCACATTTACGAAGAGAAATGTAAACTTGCTAAATGCAATTGCGAAAGCAAACATTATTTTAAGCTCCAGGAACTGAAAGTACAGAACATTAATAACCATCTATTTCTAGTTTTAATTCGTGCAATTAAAAAGGTCAATAATGTTAATGTTGATAAAGGTCTTTTAGAAAGAGAAGTGCTAGATGAGACCCTAATTATTAATCATCATCAAGAAAAGTCCTGGCAGTAATTACCACATCATCACAAAATAAGTAAGAGGATTTGCAAGACTATGAACACATTTGATGTATTCAAACAAAATCAAACTTTATATTACTAAAGCACAAGGAGAAAGTTACATTTCATACATCTAACACAATTATTTGTTAAATCTGTGTAACAAATAATATAACAAACTGCACAATTGTTACACAGATTGAGGACTATATAAGGTCATATTATAAATAGATATTTACATGATTTTTTTTTTTTACTATTTTTATGTCCTCTTAAAAATTGCACTCTCCTCAGGTCAGGGCACAATATTTGCCAAAGCAATCAGATACTCAATTTGAGTTCATTGTTATTTTAAGTTTTGGTGATGGTGGCAAGATTACTATTATTAATAAAGAAAAGACTCAGGATTATTATAAATTTTTTGCTGAAAATAAATCACTAATTCAGAAAATTTTTATGTTGAAATGTTAAAATAAAAAATATGACCCAGAAATGGTAAATGGATCAGGTAAGTTAGAATTATATAAAAGTTTTCCACAAACCTGAATAAAGCCAAAGAATTTTTCAAAACAGATATGTCAAATAAAAAAATGTATAAATAATATAAACACATCTTGACTTCCCCATTTCCCTTTAATTCAACAACAAATCAAGGAACTGACTAGTTTCAAAAGTTACCCTCTAATAACAAGAGTCAAAAGATCAGAGAAGCATCCCCAGTGTCAAGCTCAGATCTTTTTTTTTTTTAGTGATTCCAGGATCAACCTGAAAGACTTGACCTAGATTCCAATGTCATTCCTGCATCCTTGAAAATAACAACAAGAAGTATTGGCATCAAGTGACGGATCATATACACACGTAAGACTCTAAAAACTCACTCTAATTATCTGACATCTACACATCATATGCTTGCTAAGTTTTTGGTGTAACAATATTTGGTGATCTATTTTTGAACTCCATAATGAAGCAAGTGCTTATTTACTTTAATAGCACAGGTATTATCTAATTGATTTCACCAAGATTAGGATGGACATTAAATTCTAGTGTTGACAGGTATGCAGTTCTAATTATATTTCTACACAGTTGGCTACGTTATAGAATATAATTTCTGCTTGGCTGAATGTTATTTTGGGCTTTCATCCTTGATTTCTTCTTGACAATATGATTTTAATTCTGTATAAAAACTTTTTTTCTGGAAACCATTTATGGTTTCTGATGTGGAATTCTCACAGATTCAGCTACTGAAAGTCTTCATTAAGCAACAATTTCCACATAATTTATCTATGTTAACCCTAAGATGGAGGATGTTGAATTAGGTCTAGATAATCAATTCATATTTTCTCTGGAAAATGTTATAAAAATATAGCATCCACAAAATTCAAATTTCATTAGAATTTAACTCAGCATTTAGAGTGACTGCAATTTTATTCTTACACTAAATGAGAATGCACAAAAATAGGATTCACTTATTAAATATGTATTGAGAAGCCTCGTGAAATGTCTTAATCCTTAAATGAGAAGTTTTGGGTCCTTCCTTTTTGTAGATATTGCAAGATTTTTTTTTGTTTTTTTTTTTTTTAAGGTTGAATAATATTTCATTATGTTTATAGGCCAAAATTTCTTTATTCATTCTTCTGGTAATGGGTAAACTGTTTCTATCACTTAGTTATGGTAAATAGCATGGCAATGTTCATATTAAGTCAAATAAGCCATTTTTAGAAAGAGAAAAACTGCATGCTCCTCATTAAATGAAGTATCTAAAATAGTCAAACACCTAGAAGCAAGAATAGAATGGTGGTTACCAAAAGCTGGGGAAAGAAGCAGCTAGAAGTTGTTAATCAACATTAATTAAACAATGAGTTCTACATATCTCTTGTACAATTTTGGGCCTATAGATAACAATTCTGTATTGTACACTTAAAATTTTATGAGTGTAGATCTCATGTTAAATTTTCTTTCAGTTTTTTTTTTTTTTAATTATGACTAAGCAGTAATGAATCTTCTATGAAAACAATGCAATTTTTAAGATTAAATAATGGCTCACTCTTAAAGCATAGTTGTGTGTTTGTGAGTGCATGTTGGTTGTGTGTCCATCTGTATTGATATCAATATCAGCCTAAATTCATATTAATATTCCTCAATTTAATCATATATTAATTATTTGTTATGATTATTACCAGAAATAAAGTAGATTAGTGGTTGCCAAAGGATTAAAAAAAAGGAATATGGGCATGAAATATTCTTTGGAGTGACAGAAGTCTTTTTAAATTAGAAAATGGTAGCAAAGCACTGTGAATGGATTAAATCACATTTAAGTGTGTACTTTAGATGGTCAGTGTGTATTACATGCATATTACCTCATAAAATTATGCTAAAGCATTGAAATTTAAACTTCATTAATACTTTTGGAAACACCCGTTTTTATTTTTTTTTTTCGTGGACACTTCAGATGTATGCTTCATTCTGAGCCTGGTGTGCTTGGGAAAGCAGTATATGGGCTGGATTGGGTCTGTGGATTTTATTCTGCTGGCCCCTCTGTTCTAGAGACAAAACATTTCTACTTTCCTGGAAACCAACTTTCTCCTCAGGGAAGTCACTGACTTCTCTGTATTTTCTTTTTGTTGAAGTTCATCATGTTGAGGAAAACAAGTACATCAGTATAATTTCACTGAGCCAGGGCAGCTACAAATCAATGATCAGGACTTCTGCTTAAGTGTTATTGAATTTGCAAATAATTGCTTTAAAATAAGGAAAACAATGAGTCTACAAATATTGATCTTTAAATAATTTAAACTATTTTCTTGACTACATGTTGGAATGTTAAAATGTGAGTTTTACCAATTTATTTACACTACTGTAATTTCACACTTTCCCAAGATTTAAATTTATCGACAAAGTGACAATATTCCAAACCATTAAAATCTATCTTCCCATATCTTCCCCCCAATGTAATGTTTTAAATTTATGTACATATTGACAAATATTTAATTAAGATCATGCTTTATGTACAATTTGGAGCTTACTTATTATTCATATAATTGTTTTTCTTCCCCTTCATAAACACTTCACACTACAATTACAGAGGTTGGTGATTATTTGAATAAATGTCTATGTCCCTCTATTGATATATGATCTATATATACCATAATGATGACTGAATAGCACAGTGTTTCTTACACATGAGAAACTTTCTTCTTTTTAATGCTTCATTTTACTTTACTATATTTATACACAAACTTTTACAGATGCATAGTAAGGTTTTATTTACCACTTTTTAACTCATATACAATTGGGTTATACCAGTAGCTTTACTACAAACAATGGCATAAGTCATACCATGGTAAAAATATAATTGCCTTTTAGAAGTGGATTTACTAGTCAATAAAGAGATATATGTCATAATGATCTCACTAACAGGTTTTTCTTGTTTATATTGTTTTAACAATATATAAATAAATTCTCAATGACCCTTACAATATAAGATGATCACATCATATGGCTCTCTGCCTTCTCTCTGGAGCTTTTTTACTGAAGAAGGTATTCTACAAAAGCATTGGTTATAGTAATTTATAGTTTTGCATAGCTATACAAATTTGCATGGAAGCAATCAGATAATGCTGCATAAACAAAAAAAATATTTAAAAATAAATTTGACCATATGATGAAGCATTGCTTTCATAAAAACTAGTTTGAAAAACAATTAGAGAAGAGAGTATTTACCAGGCTTCTGACAGAGGTCTTTGAGATTATATATATATATATATATATATATATA
The DNA here is from genome assembly GCF_047511675.1 of Marmota flaviventris. Lineage (NCBI taxonomy): Eukaryota > Metazoa > Chordata > Mammalia > Rodentia > Sciuridae > Marmota > Marmota flaviventris. The sequence continues at coordinate 45,337,179 of NC_092504.1, read as the reverse complement.
TATATATATATATATATATATACTTTTTCTGTGTGTGGCAACACTTAGATTGTTTTAGGCCAAAATATTTCATTTCCAGAGTTAAATAAAATCACTATGATAACAGTGAGAGTCCTGTCAATGCTAGACATTGTACATTCAAAGTCAGGTGGTATTTTGTCTGAAAAATACAACCAAAATGCCTATGCCTATTCAAATGCAACTATGCAAGAAAAGTAACTCAAACTGGTGACCACAGACATAAAAGAAACTGACATGTCTCCACCTACTGGCTTTCCCCTGCTTGTGAATGATGTATTTTTATTGTGGGTTTCAACTTATCATTGAGAAATCTATCTTTATGTTTGAAATGTATGTCACAAAGTCATTTGTATTAGAAAACACAACAGAAATGTATTACTATAGCACATGTATGATAGATATTTAATAGTTAAGTAGCATTTGGCTATATAACATATCACATTATCAGAACTATAGTTTATTAAAATTAAAATATAAACTTCCATATTGAACCTAAATAGTAAGTGCAAGCATTTGGAGAAATTATGATATTCTGATTGCAAAGTGGAAGAGTATATGTTTGACTTGGTTTAGATCTAAACGAAAGTGTTCAGAGACATTGCAGATACAAGAAGTTACACATGTAATAGAACTTCGGTGACACTCTATGGAACTACTCATTGCTGTTTAATAAAGCTTACTTATCTATATTCAAGTATTTGTTATATTCTGTAATGCAGCATTCATAATTTGGTTGAAATCATTAACACATCCAGCTCAGATTAAAATGTGGGCACAATGATTCAAAAAGCTTACTGGACTGTGTGCTGATTGTGAATATGATAGGAACAATCAAGTATGTTTTATTTTATTCAGAACTCGATGTGAACTTATTAACTTTTCAGCATAGTACTCTATGGATTTTGGATTCACATTTCAAAAAAAACTTAGCCTTTTATTGTTTTTGCTAAATACATTTTTAGACACTTTGTAAAGTATTGTTAAATAATAAAAACAATGATGACCATAAAACATATTAAATCTGTTCTTCACATATGATAAGGTTTAACTTGTGGTAAGATATATTTGCTATTTCTAAAATACAGAAATTTGTTCAGAATTTTAGTTTAATTTAATTGCTTTTAATATATAACTCTTGACATTTAGGGCAAAGAAATAACCTGTCATATAATTTTTAAGTTCAATTTAAGACAAAGTTATGTAATAATTAACATTAATAAGGTTTAAATTTTTATTAGTAATGTTTTGGTTATAAAAGTGTTACTCTACAAATTGTAAAACTTCTGGAAATTATAAGAAGAAAATAAGTAAGAACAATCTTACCATTCAAAGGTAACCATTAATATCATTATCTACTAACAAATGTAACGTATCTCTTACTTTTTCAGTAAAACATACAATATGTCCAACTCTGCAATCCAGATTATTAATTTGACATATGCCTCTCTTCATATTAATAGAGAGCAGTTCCAGGGCTTAATAAACTCTCTGGTTTGAAAGTCACAACCACTCACCAGATGCCAAAGGAAAGAAGAAAAACTTATTAATTGAAACAAATCTCATGAAAATCAGTGTGGGCAGCTGTGACTCAAAAATACCTGCTACTAGGTATATGGTTGTTTTTTAAGATCTTCTTTCCAGCTCTTTTCTGTGATCTTTCTACATGCATTTAATTTTGGCTGGTCTTCCAGCATGAAGAGGTTTTCTTGCTTATAGCAACTTCACAGTCCTCTGGGACTCATATCTTCCATTTGATGAGTAATATTTAAGTAGAAAGATAAACCTCCCTTAAGAAGTTCAGATGCTACTTCCATGAGCTGTGGGTGTGCTCAGACTTACACTCGCTCTCTGTTTTCTTTAGTTAAGATCATGTTTTGTTTCCAATGCAAAAGTCTTCTAGCTTCTTTAACTCCATCCATAGCCTAACTAACCAATAAGCTAACACAGTTACCTTTTTGAAATACAAATAAGACTATTTTTCCCCTTTTTAAAATGTTTCAAGTCTTTTCTTTGAAATGAGAATAAGAGTGACTTTCCTACCATCATCTACTTGGTCATAAAGGATATGCTTCTGCCTGCATGTCTGACCTCATGTGATCTACACCTGGCCTTATCTCATTCAAGTTAAGCCAGATAAATCATTCTTGATCCATCTCTTGGAGACACTAAGTTAATTTGCAGCATTACTAATTTTTTAATCAGAACCCTGGAGTCACCACTATACTTTCAAGAGGTCAACAAAGTCAAATATATTTTATAGTAAGAGTAAGACTTTATATACCTAAGTTAATCTTTTTCCTCTCACAAGTATAAGGTGGAATTTTCCAGACTCTACAAAAACTATGATATCACACAGATTGAAGGCAAAAGCAGATGTAAGAAATGAGACAGCTTCTAAGAAGGAGATTAAAGAATTTGTACAAATGGACAGCAATGTCATTCTTCTCCATCCTTTGTTGTTGTTGCTTTGGTAGAGATTATTATTAAGTGAATATATTATCTATAAAAATGCGGAGGAGTTTTTTTTGTATTCCTATAAATTTAAGACTGTACTTTTTAATTCTCAGTTTTTCTTTATAACATGACAAGTATGGATACATAGAGGGCTCAAGAAAATTCTTTGAAGTCTTCAATAATTTTTTAGTGTAAAGGAGATCTTAAGCCAAAAAGTTAGATACCATTGCAAAAGACCTTTTGAATTTGCTTTTCCTTCTGTTTGAAATATTCTTTCCCTCAATTTTCACATGATTCTTTTATCATGCTCTTAATATTCAGATCACTATTCAAATGTCAACTTCTATGAGAAGTCTTTTCTGTTCAAACTAGCTAAAGCAATCCTTCACATCTTCAACAATATCTTTACCACATTGCCCTACTTTAATTTTTTTTTTTACTATTTTAAGGAGTTTAAGAGTTGTTTTTCTAAATTTGCTCATATACTTATTTTCTAACTCCTCCATTGAAAGAAAACACCTTCATTTATATAAATTGTTTTGTACATCATTGAACTATATCACAATGGAACAGATTTTCAAATCAGACCTTTACAGATCAAAGACAACACCTAGAGTAAAGAAATCCAATGTCATGGCGAAATCAAACATGTGAGACTTTGATCATGGCTCCCTGGGTCCTTCATTTCCACATGTACACAATTTCTCTGACCCAGAGTAGATGAGTTATTTTAAGGACAGTGCACATGTTACCTCTCACAGGGCCCATTAGACTTATGACATCACATTGTTTGTATTGTTAACAAGACATTTTCTAGGGATCTATGCCTGATAAACTTAGAGACCTGTAGGATTGTTTCTCATGAACAATCCTATCCAGGAACATCCCACTGAAATCATTCCTCCTAAGAATTATCTTAATAGCAAATTATCATCAGTCTATTTCTTAGGGAGCCTTTTTATGAACATACTTACAGGGAGATTAGATTAGGTCACTGGCTTTCTTTATTTCCTCTGAGGCGTTTCTCTAATTATCAGAAGAAAAAACTGAGCAACTCAACTACTTTAATACCAGTCTTTCAACCACAAAATCCCCAGTTGTAGAATCATATCTAAAATATAATAAGTGTTCATAAATAAGTGGTGTAGGACTTACTGGAAATCATTATTTTCATGCATATTTAATTTTTTTCTGTGTAATTTCATACAATTTATAATTTTTTAGAAGAAAACTAGAGGTTATTTACACAACATTATGGTGAACAAACTTGGACATCCATCTTTGTGCATTTACCTAATTCCTTCCTTAAGTTGAATTCTCAGAAATGATATTCTGAGTCTAAAGACATCTATATCTATATGTATACATATTATATTATATGGCATGTAACAAAACTGCCATCAGAAAAAAATATTTTAATTTGTATCCCTGAGAATAGTATATACTACTTTCAGAGTACCTAAAATTTTCTACTAAATTACAGTGTCATTTGAAATAATACACTTTAAATGTTGCTAATCTTCGTATTTATTACTAAAGATAAAACATGTGTTATATGTGTGTTAGTTATTTTGTGTTTTTAAAAAGTCAACCATTGACGTCTTTCTATTTCTGTGAAGAAATAATCTGGTGCTTTAATATATGTACCCCTAGGTTCTATTCATATTTTATGTTTTATACATATACACATATACATAATATAGATATACACATATGTATATATATAATATACATATACACAAATATATATATATATATATATATATATATATATATATATATATATATATTTCACTTGGATGAAATAAGAATTGAATATGTCATAATTATGACAGGATCAAAAACACTAATTTAGTGACTTTTTTATTGAATAAGAATTCAGTCACCTATATGAGAGCCAATTCTCTCTCATTACAACTTGGATCAAATTAAAAATTATGTCAATGAAAGAAAAAGAATTAGACATTCTAGCTTATTTATTGAATACTCATTCATTGCTTTATCTTTTTCCTACTTGTATGTTAAGAATAAATTTAAATGCCTATTACTGAAACAGAACAGAATAATTTTGTAAACAGTAATTGATCTTTGTAATGGTGTATATCAAAATTTTGCTAAAAAATGGTTTTGTTAGGTAATGAAATTTCTTAAAAATACAAGCACTGGAAAGTGTCTCAGATTTGCTAAAAATAATGAAAGAGATCTAGCAAGCTGGAAATCTAAGCATAATTTTGACAGATATGGGAAATAAGTACTGCACCTGCCTATCTCACCTGGCTTTCAATACTTGTGATGGCTTTCAGCCATTTTCAACCATAGTATGAAAGAGGTATATAGTTAACATTTAATGACAAGGTCACTTCTAATGATGTCCTGGAGGGCGACCAGTCAAGTCCTAAATTTGGAATTGGCCGTGTGGAAAGAAATCAGCAGAGAACACATATTCACAAAAATGCTGAACCTAAATCTAGGGATAATAATAAAAATGCCACAAGCCTTCTTACAATGTAGAAAGCTCATTGACATACAGAATTTATTGAAATAATGACAATAAACCTCTGAGGAAGGATAATGTTTTTCAGCTGTACTTACCATGATATCCATGTGCAGCCTAAGTGTCATGCTCAAGGTCTTATATTAATGAAAATGACATTTTTTTTCTAAGGAAGACAAGGAGAAAGAAAAAAAGAAATCATATGTGGTAATTGTTCATTTGAGTTTAAAAATTATACTCAATAAAAATATCAGAATAACTCAACATATATAAAATAATAGTAGTCCTGAAGGCAGAAAGAATAAGTAGAAAAATAAATAAATAAAGTTGCCACAGAAAATTATTTTGATGATTATGTTCTTTACACTCCTGTCATACATTCCTATCTAAATGCATGATTCAAAATGCCCTTAATTCTCGTTTCTTAAAAGTCTAATAAAAATGACAAAAATTAGACTTAAATTGCCAGTTCCTTTTTTCCCCTCAAGCTACTAACTTCTCTTGTCCATTAAACATTTCTTTTTTAAGGTCCTGTTTTGAGAAAGACTGCATTCTTTTTCACTAAATAATTATCTACATTGTGAGCTGTAAAGCACCTGTTCCCTCAAATGTTTTATTTTAAATTGGCCATCTTTTATTATTTTTTTCCATTTCTAAGCACAATAACAGTGCTTAGATAAATTTTAGAATTTATGTCTTGATGAGTCATTTATGTATTTAGCTTTTATTTGAAGCTCTTCTCCTCTATGGGCTTATTCAATGTCAGTGCTATTTGAAACTCCCGACACACTTAATGCTAACTGCTTTATATCAGATGACACACAGGAGTTAAAATCTTTATCCTTAATCTAGTCCTAATTCTATACCTCAAAAGAAAGTATTCACATCCTGGTCACTGTAGGGCTATGTGCAGAATAACACTAGAATCCCAATATCTAATTTAATAATTCAGGTCAGACTTGTTTATGAGATTGATGCTCAACCACCTTCAGTGTATATCAAGTGACTAGTTTAAAATCATGCTAAATGGAGGATAAGATATTAAAAATGCCAAAATCCTTATGCAAATTTAGAAACGAATGGCATTCTATTGAACAGAAGGTCCAGTGAGTGTGAGACTAGGATGTTCAACTCACAATTAATCTAAGATCAAAAAATGTTTTAAGTAAAACCTAGAATTTAATTGTTTAAAATGCTGTAAAATCACCAATACAATATGTAATCAGCTATATTTATATTCCCAAACAATCTTTGGGACAAAAAAATATGTACATTATGTCAAGATTAAAAAAAGTAAAGAAAAGCTATGATCTATTTTGTTTACACATTAAGTGACACTCTATGACTCTGTAACTTTATTAGTTTTATATGCCTCTCTCAGAAATTTTTATTTATGTTGACATTTAGGTGGGTCTCTGAGCTATGTTACAGGCATTTTTTATTCTTTCTCTGAAGCCTGATATTTTGGATTTTGCTGTTCATGATTTAGTTCTTGTTAAGTATAATTATTTGAAAATGAACAAGACAAAAATCTAAAAGACACAGATAACTTGGAATCTACCACTCCACAAAAGATTTGGAGTACTTGTTCATTTTTTCTCATTTTTCTTTTACTTGGTTAGAATTTTTGGTAGTTGTCAGATCTGAGTTATCAGGAATTTAGTTATAAGAACACTTAGACTGTTGCAATAGTATAATACAGAAACAGTAGTAATTATTGCTAGAACCATCCAGGCTCAGCTCCCTGAATGCTTTAATTTTCTCCATATCAACAAGTGAACAAAGTTAGAGCTTCTCATCTTAAGGAATTCACGATACACTAGTGGAAGAAAAACAAGTACATACTACTATAGAGAGTGTCATATAAGATGTAGGCTAAGAAGGTATAGAGTTATCAAATATAATTAACCATATTGAGTGCATTAATAAGCACTGTGCTGTATGGATGGAAAAATAAAGATTTCTTCTCAGCTTTCTGTCTAATGAGAGATAAGAGAAAATAAATAAACCATTATGATACACTGAAAAAAGCTGTTTGATAAAGGAAAGTTATAATAGTTCAAAAGAAAGAGAGTTAACATCCCACTCACTCCTCTACCATCCACAGTGTTTGAAAGAATTTACAATAATAGAAACAACTTTCAAAATCCTCAATGAGAAATCTTACTTGAAATATTTGTCCAAATCCCCAAATGGTCACATGTATTGAGAGCTGTTTTTTTTTTTTCTAATTTGTGATGTCATTAAGGTAACTCAACCAGAAATATTCTAGAAGACTTTTCCATTTGAAGTTAGTTAAATTCTCTCAAAATTTTCTTCAGTCAGCAACATTCTATTCATCAAAACAAAGGAGTTTACACATTTGATAAATAATGATTAAAATCAACAAAACATGTTGTAACTAAAATCAAATATAAAATTTTAGAATTATAAACAATTAAGGCCAAGGTGTTTGTTATTACCAAGTTTGAGAAGGTTTTTGCATATTATTTTGGCTTCATCAAATTTGATTCTAATTTCAAATTGCACTGAACACAATTCTAATAATTAGTTGTTGACATAATTCAGTGAACATGTGTAATTTTAGGCTTTTTATTTTATAAAAACAATATATCATAGACTACTTAATTTCAGTAACATAAATACACTTTGGAGTAAGCATAAATTCTAATTTTATAAAGAAGAGGATCATATTGAAGATGATTTTAAAAATGGCAGTCTGGCCTAGTCACACCTTGAGTGACATCTTCTGATTTCAAATTCAACATGTTTTACATCACAGTTCAGCTCCTGGCAATATCTGGAATTACAGATTTTGAAATTTTTTTATCTAATTTCTGAGACTCATTTTTATTTTGTAATCTATATGCTTCCTGCAGAAAATTCCATCTAGTCTTTCTCATTTGTACATAAAGTGTTTCAATACATTAGTTGTGATTGGAAATTTCAATATAAAATAACATCAAAGTTCTAAAGTACTTCATACAATCCCCTCTAATCTGTGTTATTGGTGAACATTAAAACTAATTTGATTCTTCGAAGATTTTTTTAAACTGATCTAAAACAAAACACCATTAATCTGACTAAATAGCTATTACAAAAATGTATTATATGATACCAACTGTGTTTGTTTTTAAACTATATTATTGGAAAATGTTTGTGTTCTCAAACTTTAGCATACATTATGAATGTGTGATGTCCTAATGGAAAAAAAAAATGGTTGTTGAGGGGACAAACACTGTTAAACATTAGAGTGGTTTTAAGTTTTCTAAATATTCATTGTATTTAAACAGATAGTTTTAGCATTAAATCTCATGTAGATTGAAATTAGGAAAAAGCAAAGTTTGAAAGATTAATAATTAAGGAAGTTTAAAATATATTGTTTGAATATTTCATTGAATCCAAGCATTCTGTAATCTGAATATGGAATGAAATAAAGACAGAGACAGAGAAAAAGGGGGAGATGAATAGAAGAAATAGACAACTTACCTGAATTAATTTTTACAAAGTACAAAAAGCAATTTTAACACAGATCCACTGTATAGTTATCAATTTATTCACAATTCCATACTTTATAAGTCTGGAAACTTTTCATCACTTGACCTCAAAAGGAAAAAAAGATCTGGATATCCCTTTGGAGATACCCAGATACCCTGCTTAACTCATCAGAACAAGATAGAACACTTGACTCTGTGTTGGAGGCCATGTTCTTGTTTTCTGAAACTTCCATTGCTTCTTGGTTACCTAGATGTTCCTTGCCAACTGCCATTTCTTTTCCTCCAAGAAAATGCACATTGCAGATGCCAGCCTTTTCCATGTGTACATTCTGGCTGCATCTAGATGAAGCACAGACTTGACCTGGATGGAGGTGAAACTATCTATATTCTTTACTAATGCAATAATAAATATTACTTAATGTAAATACTTCTGCAGAAATATTAAATTTGATTACAAAGTGCTTTCTCAAACCTCACTATCATAGTATTAAAAATAATTCTGTGTTTCAAAAATATCTGGCCCCAGGGATTTTGACTAAAGAGTTACGAACATGCAGAAAATGTAAAATTTTGCCAAAGAACTTGAGACAATGCAACAAGGAATGAAATGCAAAGTCGAAAACTAATTTTCCTATTATTATTATTTTTTTTACAATTTCGTTGCATAATATGTTTTTGGCTAAAAGTAGGTTAGAAATAATACTAAAGTGATTGGAATATACAGAGACAATATGCTTGGTGACATGGACCCCTTACCCTCTGGCTTTCTACCTCCCTTCACCTTTTTTGCCAAGGATTTCCTCTGAAGCCATGGTCATCTAACTCTTTGTTTTTATCAGCAGAGTTGAACAAATGACTGGCACTATTTGGTGTATAAATGTTCTGATTCTTTTGTGTTTTGCAAGAGGTCAACTGTCTCAGTATTTCCAAGGGGCTGAACCCCATCTGCCTACAGTGCAGCTGGCTTGATTGCCTGCCTCATGGGCTGCCTTCACTTCCTGTTGTACTCTGCTTTTCTATACTGGCATTTATTCCTCTCCCAAATAGGCTCTTTTCACTTACTTCATCCTCTTTGGGTCTGGTTCTGGGAAACACAAACTAAAACAAAATCTTAAGTTTCCCAGTCTTAACTAACCACTTGAGTTCTTTGTTTGAACACAAGTTCAGTGCCAGAACATCCCTAATACTGCCTAACTGACTTGTTTACCTGGCTTTCTAACAAGTGGCTTTTACATTTCATGATGGAATGTTCTATGCCAGTTCATGCTTTTGCAACTTTAGAGTAAACCAATACTGTTGCTTTCAAGCTGCTTGATTATTTGTACCAATCTTCTAGTTCCATAACCTACACAAAAACATGTTATCAATAGCTGGGGCGAACTTCCACAGAGCTTCTCTTGGATCTAGATACTCCTAGACTGATTCAAGGTTCAACAATGATCAGTTGGCACTGTTCCACTGTAATTAAATGGGTTATGTTCAGCCATTCTAAGGTAATAAGATCCTATGAATCATGGTGATTATGATCACAATAAAAATAGATTTACTAACAGCTATAAATTATGCTGTATTTTACTGTTGTGTCCATCTCTATGAATTAGCTCTGTTTATTATTAAAATGAAACTTAGAAAAGTGAAGTAACAGGTATAAGGGAGTAAAACAAGAGGGAAAGAAAGGACTTGTACCAAGAGCATCTGGCTACAGAATCCAGGTCTTTAACTGCAATATTATATTTTTCTAATTTATTCTAAGATAAAGAGCTCTTGTTCCTTGGGAAAAACATTATTCTAGTGCTGATGATTAAGTGACCTTTAGCAACAACCTCTGAGCCCTAATTAACCCCTTTTATTCAGGTTGTTCCAAGACTGGTCTCTGTCTCTCACAGATGGCAAAGCCACAAACAGGCAAGAGATATAATTGCTACTTAAGCTCCAACTTTTAAATCTTTTTTTTATTAGTTGTGCTGAATAACACAAGTATTCTAAGCAGCCTTAAGTCATTTTAAAAAATCTAGATAAATATTTCATTAAAATCATAGTTTGTTTTATATCTTAAGACATTGCTGTATTATAAATGCTTATATTTAGTAATTCAATAACTTTGAATTGAAATGTTTATGTGATTAATATTTACTTACCAATTCAATCCTTGAATGGAGCTTCTTTACCAAAGAATAATTGATCCAAACACTGCAGCTCAGCACAGATTCATGATGAACGCTGCAGCTGTGCTAGCATACCCAACCTGGCACTGTGCTAAGCATTGTACATACATGATTGCAGTAGCCTCCCAACAATCTCAGGGAATAGAGGACATCTTCATTGTCTTTTCATATAGGAAATGGTCACTGAAATTTTCAGTGAACTTGTCCAAATCATAGTTTTAGGTCATAAAGTCAATTGAAATTTAATTTCCCCTTTGTTCAATGTTTTTATTTTAAAAAATTGTGAAAAATATGCATAACAGAAAATTTACCATTTTAACTACTTTTATTTGGACATTTTGGTGTCATTAAGCACATTCACATTCTTGTGAATTATCATGACCATTCATCTCCAGAACTCTCTTTGTCTTCCCAAATTGACACATACTATACATTAAAGATTAATTCCTCTTTATATTTCTTACTCAGCCCTTGAAACCACCTTTCCACTTTTTTCTATCGGAATTTGACTACTTTAGATATGTGTTATATGTGGAATCATGCAATATTTTTACCTTAAAACTGGTTGATTTCATTTACCATAATATCTTCAAGATTCTTCCATGTTGCAGTGTATGTCACATTTTTTTCCCTTTTAAAACTAAAAAATGTTTTATAGTATGTGGATAACACATTTTGTTTATCCATTCATCTGTCAATGGACTCCTGAGTTATTTCTACCTTTAGGCTATTGTGAATAATGATCCAATAAACATGGGTATACAAATATTAACGTCCTTGATGCCAATTCTATGGAGTATGTACTGAGAAGGGAAGTTGATAAATTGTATGATAGTTCTATTTTTAAATTTTGAGAAAATTCATACTATTTTCCACTGAGTCTATACCATGTAACATTTCACCATCAGCACCACAGAGTTCCAATTTTTCCACATCTTCACTAACACTTGTATATTTTTAAAACTGTTCACACTAATGGGTGTGAGGTGGTTAACTTTTTGTAGTGTTGATTTGCATTTTTCTAATAATTAGCAATTTTGAATATCTTCCATGTGTTTATTGCCTATTTGTAGATTTGTCTTTGAAGAAATATCTCTTCAAGTTATTGGCCCAGATTATAATTGGGTTGCTTTTTTCAATTTGTGGTGTTGTCAAGGCATTCTAGTACCTTACATTTTCTGATAACAAACCTCTTATCAGATGTATGTGTTATAAATATCTTCTTCAACTCTTTAAGTTGCCTCTTCATTGTTGACAGTGACCTTTTATACAAAGCAAAACATCTTACGTTTTATGTATTTCAGTTTATCAACTAATTTTTTTTTGCATTATCTGTGCTTTTGTTGTTGAAATTACCAAATAAAATATTTTCTTTTAGGTATTTTTATAATTTAGCTCTTAAATCTCAGATCCATTTGGAGTTGATTTTTGTGTATTTTATGGTATAGGCATAAATCCTAATTCATTCTTTTTCATGTCTATTTTCAGTTTTCCCAGCATCATTTATGGAAAAGATAGTCTTTATATATTGAAAGGTCTTAGCTTCCTTTTTAAAAATAGTATGAGTGCATATTCAAAAGATTTTTTGTTTTCTATTTTTTTGGTACATATCGTTATGCCTCCATCATGCTGTATTGATTATCGTGAATTTATGGTAAGTTTGACAAAGAGAAATGTAAGACCTCCATCTTTGTTCTTGTTTTTAAATTGTTTGTCTACTTGATATTCCCTAAGATTCCAAATGAATTATGAAATGATTTTCTATTTCTTCAAAGGCAAACAAATTGGGATTTTTATATCAATTGAATTGAACCTATAGATTGCTATGAGTAAAATTGATATCATCAATATTAAATCTTTTAGTCCATGAACACAAGTTAACTTTCCACTTATGTAAATCTTTAATTTCTTTCTGCAACATTTTTTTAGTTTTCAATGTAAACGTTGTTTGCACCCCTGGTTACGTTTCTTATGAAAATTTTTTATTTATTTTTTGATGCTATTGTAATTGGAATTACTGGCAGGCATGGTGGCACATGCCTGTAATCCCTGTGGCTCAGGAGACCAAGGTAGAAGGAACACAAGTTAAATCCAGCCTCAGCAACTTAGCAAGGTCCTAAGCAACTTAGCAGGAACCTGTCTCAAAATAAAAAGTAAAAAAGCCAGCTCTGGATATAGCTCAGTGGTTAAAAACAGCTGAGTTCAATCCCTGTTAAGAAGATAGGAAGAAAGGAAGGAAGGAAGAAAGAAAGGGCTGAAGGGAAGAAATGAAATTATTATCTTTAATGCTCACTGTTAGTGTATAGAAACACAATATATTTAGTGTTGCTTTGATGTCCTGCAAATTGCTGAATTTGTTTATTATAATATTTTTGCATTTTTTTTTCAAAAATTATTTTGCTGATACACTGCTTTTTCTAATAGCTTTAATTCTGGTTTTATCTGTAAAGTTTTGGTGAAAGAATGACCCTCACTATTTTCTTATCTCCAGATTAAGAACTATAAAAATAATGATGATATTAACAATAATTATGTTTAAAAACATAGATTTTGGCAAAAGTTGGTTTTAGTCCTTGTCTACCACATTATTAGCTTAATTTCCCTTGATATGTTTATTGATTCAATCATCCTTAGGTCTATGATAATATCATCACTTGCAAGTACTTTGTATATAAGACTCAGCTTCAATTTCAGTAACATGGTGATGATCAGATGTTCTGAGAATCCAATGAAATAACTTCAAGTAATCAGTCCACCATCTGAGTCATAAACCAATAAGCTAGAAATTATCTCAGGGTCTCAAATCAAATCAAACATTATACATGCAAATACACTGTGATCTAGAAGACTCTAATAGATAATGTTTTTTTAAACCATAGATCCTTTTATTTACTGCCTTATCAGGAAGACATTTTATTCCACAGACCTCTGAATAAACAATGAGTTCCAAGAACTTTGGTATTAGCTATGCAGCATAGGGTTTTTATGATTTTTACCAAAACAGAATTCTTTTTGATAATGAAAAAATATCTTTAAAGAATAATTTTCTCAATGTATTTATTTATTTGTTATTTATTTATTTATTCATTCATTTATTCATTTTGATTATAGATGGACTCAATACCTTTACTTTATTTATTTATTTTTTTAATGTGGTGTTGAGGATCGGACCTAGTGCCTCACAAGTTCTAGGAAAGAGTTCTACTGAGCCACAACCCCTTAATATACTTTCAATCATTTAAAAAGTGGTCTAGTTCCCACTATTATGTAATAATTATAATATATCAATAAAAATTTTAAATTAAGAAATTGGTTTAGTTTTTTTTTAAATAACTTCATTTTTAATTTGTAATAATAGTTAAAACTTGATCCTTAAAAAAATTCTGCATACTACAAGCACAAATGATAAAGCCTTCTTAATATTTTTTAAATGTAAATGAGATTTTCTACTATGTGAGTTCAGTGCTGAAATCCCTGCACTAATCAAGGGTCAAGTGGTGTTTTTAAACATGTGTAGCTACTACTCATGAAAGCACCAAAGTACATAGTAATTCAGACATAATTTAAGGAGAATAATTTAAGTAAACTTAAATTTGTAAAGAAATCAAAAGGCTATTTAACAAACGAAAGGTATTAAATAAATACTTATTAATACATCAAGATAGTTATGTGAAAACCTGATCTCTTACTGTCATGTCTGTTTTCTGCTTAAACTGAGTGAGATTGTAAGACATATAAAATTCTGTTGAGAAAGTTTAAGAATGCAAACTTCAAGTTAGAACTTTTGACAGTTTTAATCTTTATGCCTACCTTTTGAGACTTATTTGAAAAAGAAATAATTTTACATATTTTATAAAATTTTGCACAGTGTAAAAAACTTTGCTTCAAATATCCTTGAGGTGTTTCCCTTCATTAGAATGTCAGGATAATTTATAAGGGCTTAACTCTTTCCTTGGACACTTTGCATCCATTAAATCAACTATTAATTAACTCCTCAGTATTGAGCATGTGATGGCTATCTATGTACCTACCACTGTGGAGAAAACAATCTTCCTGATAAAATAATGAAAGATTAAAAAGGAAACCTGAGGAAGCATGAGTCAAAGCAAGAAAATTTGAAGGTGTTTAGAGTATATTAAAACACAATTTTGATATTAATATTATCAGAGAACAAGTCTTTAAAGGAGTTATATGTATTTCCTGACAACTCCAAAATTGTGCTGGGTATGATGAAAAGCTCTTCAAATTTTTCGAGCTTAATAAGATGTTTGGTTTACAAAGACACCTATATGAAGAATGACTGTGATAAATCTGGACTCACACAATTCTTAAAAGAACACCCCTGTTGGTATGCACAGCAAAACTGGGTTCCACCCAGAAATCACAAATCTTGGAAATTACCTGCATTAAGAAAGGTAATAATTCAATTCAGAGGACAGACACTACCCCATACAAGTTCCTGTAAGTTAGTCAACTATCAAAATACCATGAAACCCTACCAAACCCTCCTAGTCTTCTATGCATCAATCTCTTGATAATTGTTTTATAGGGTATATAAAAATAATTTTCAAATTTATAACAGTAAAGAAGTAGGAAACAAACAAAATTTAATTACTATCAGAGAATTGTATGCAATGTATTATAAAGTGTATTTAGTAATAAAAATACATTTTTTCTTATGTATTGTAGTTACAAAGCAGATTTATGTTTATCTCAACACAGTCTCTTGATTCTCTTCATGTCAGATACCTTCTCTAGCTTAACCATAAGAAAAATCTGTTTAAGAGTTGACATGCTAAAGAAAAATTGAAGTCATGATAGAGAAAATTGCTAGGTTATATCAGCTCTGATTTAGGGGCTCAGTGAAATTAGGAGTTAGCTATGGTAATCTTTGGTATTTCTCTTTCCCTTGCACTCCAGTTTGATCTTGGAGAGACAGTCAATGATTGTATCCTATAGTAGAACAAATGAGGAGAAAAGTTGCTCTCTCTATACATAAAACATAAATCTAGATCAAATTGCCAGATATACCTTGTCCATCAGATTCTTTAAATAGAACTCCTGTTTCCTAAGTTAACCTCTACAGGCAATTTTTGTGGCTCTATGAATATACCTTCTATTTCATTCAATTAATTCCCATTTAGTTATAATTATTTTCTATAGCTAAAACAATACACTATAGCTTAATTTACAGAAATTTTAAGAAATAATATTTTAATTAATCCTAATTAGAATTCACTCTTAGTTTTGAATATAGACGTTAGGTTGGATTTTTCACATGAACCGTTTACTAAAACCAATCATGTTTCAATTTTGATATGTTTTGTTACATTATGACTATGTTGAAATAGTCTCTTATTAAATAGATATAATAATATCAATATAAATGTTTGCAATGGGTATTAGATTAACTTGAAATACTTTTTACTTTCCTAGCATTCTAATAAAATAATGATACTAGTAACAATGTTAACTATATTTCACTTTGATTTACCATAAAACTCCATGAAATTATTCTATTCGTGTGTTGTTTAATTCTCCTCATAACTCCATAGGTACATTCTAATATTAAAATTCATTTTGTGCGTTGAAAAAGTAAAGTTAGAGAATGATTTACTTTTCTTTGTTGGTCACAAATAGAGCCTTCCTAACAAATACTTCTTTCTGTTCCCAAATTCCATGCTATTATATTTGGCAAAGTCTTAATTAGCACAAAATAAATAAGATTGAATAGTAATAGCCCTTATTTTTTACTTGCTTTTTAAAATTCCTAAAATAATAATTGATATTAAGAGTTTACTTTGTGTTGTTGTTAAAATCACTGCCATAAAAAAGTTGATCATTTTTAATTGCATATAGATAAGCTGAATAGAAACACTATTAACTTTGGCATATGTTCAGTTATTTTAGCACCTGTAATGAGCCTGAATCAATTCAATACCTCAGTGAAAGTGTGTTTCTTATTGGCTTTATGAACAATCCTCCATCTTTTTATAATTAAAAAATAGCCAAAAATAGAATGGCCAAAGTGGAAAATAAAAAAAGTTATTATAAATGAAAGTGTACAGTTTAAAATGTTCTAATCAATGTGTCATAATAGAGAGGTTTCTAAATATGCCTGGAAATTATAGACTGAAGTTATAAATTGTCTTAACATATATTTTCTTCTAATTGCGGTGCTCAGGTAGCTGTGTTATAAATTACATTTAAAGTGTAATGAATGTTAGAATGTTTGTCATTGTACAATTTTCTTCAAAGAATTATGAACTGATTTCTACATTAAAACTATTTTAACATAATATATATATATATATATATATATATATATATATAAATTATTGAGAGAAGTTACTATATTACTATTATATTAATTCGTCTAAAACCAAAGTATAAAATTATTGCTTTGTAAAATATGGATTATAAAATATGAAACTATAAACAAGTCAATTGAAAATAATCATACAGGAAAAATAGTTCTTATTGAAATGTTATCCCATAGGGACATAATTTAAGAAAAACTTGGTTTAATAATAGAACCAGAACATTAAATAGAAAAAATAAAAGATTTTTATAGGCAGAAAGCATTTATACAAAAACCATCAAAATGATCTAGAAGTTCATTGAGTATTAAAAAAAAAAAAAACAGAAGAAATGCATTATGAAGGAATTGATGTAATTAAATAATGATATTCCTTACGGTAGTTCTACCACATACATGAGAGAGCATATTACTTTGCTGTGGCCAAAAACATTGCTCATGGTATGGCACTGACATTTTCTATTTTTCCTGTCACCAGCCTCTTCTTCTGGTATGAGAGCAATCACTATGACAAAGCGTATATACCAAAATCCAATTTTACTGAAATTCAGTGTTCTGGTAAGAGTCCTTCAATAAGGTCCTCTCAGACTATCATTCTATTGTACATTAATTTTCTCAGCCTTAGATGCCTTTCCTTCTCTCCTCTCTTTGTTATTTTCTCATCTCAAGTCTACTTGTTATGTTCTTGATGGCAAGAGCTATGCTTTATTTCTCTTTATATCTCCACAGCAGATCACATCAAATCAACTAATAAAAATACAAGTACCTTTTAATCTCAATTGAATGAAAATGAAAGAGACATAAAAATATTTCAGATATAAATCAGGATTAGTTCCATTCGAGAAATAATGCATTGGAAGTAATAGAGGAAAATTTTAAATGAATAAGTACTTACTACTTATTTGATCAAATTTCTAGGGGAAAAGTTTGAGAATGTATAAGTATATATATAAAAATGTAAAAATAGAAAAATCCCTGAACCGGGAGTTGAGATATTGGGGATGTTCTATATCAACTATTAACCAATTATCTGATTGGAACAGAGCATATCAACTAAAATTCATGAAAACAAAGTTTCTACAAGCCTTTCTTCATTATATTTGACTTTATATCATATTTCAGGTAAGATTGCTATTGATATTTGCTAAAATTAAAGTATGTTACAATGCCATATAAACAAAAATGCAGTAATAAATTTTGAAAAATTAAATGTTTCAGTTTTGATTATTGTTTGATTATAAAATTTTGTGGATGATGTGTTGTGTTGAAGCAACAGCATGGGTAGTAAAAGGTCTAACCGTTGGGTGGCCTGGGTAATCAGCCTCCACATGATGCTCAAGCACCTGTCATGCTCTGTGGGAGTCTTGTGCTGCTCACTGTGAACCCGTCCTCCATTCTTTCTAGAAAACTAAGTCTGTTGAATTACTATGTTCGAGGGTTTGCAGCACTTTCTATTGAAAGTAAGAGGGGAAATCTCACTTTAATTCTAAGTGTTGATAATGTCCAGGGTGATCTTTTCTTGAAGGGCTGATTGTGGGAACTCATGGAGGATGGAATTTTATTATCTGTTTCCCTAAGGATAGAAGATTAGAAAATAAATCAATAAATGCCTTCTTAACTCTACCAACGTAAAACAAACTGTTGTTGTCAGGACAATGAATTTTGGAAATGTTCATAAACTATTCAGTGCTCACTGCTGAGAACTTCAGTTCATACTTGTGAGAGTTTGACACAGATACGGAAATATGTGACACTAGATTAGGTGTACAGAGGCAGATGTTAAGGTCAAAGTCAACAAAGGCTAGAAAAACGGGGGTGGGGACAGCTTAATATTAAGCTAACAAAATTTAGGCTTCAGTTTCTAATACATGTATTAATTCCAAAGCTCTAAAAAAAAAAAATAGAACACTAGTCAAAATTGAACTTCTCTACTGCCTGTAATATAGTAAATCATGTGAGTTAACAAAATGCATATTTTTTTACAAAAGGTCTGGAATATATCTGAATCTCTTTATTTGTGGAATGAAAACACACATCATTATGATTAATAGTATTTATATCCATAAAATCTTACATATCATGTATTCAAATGATCAGCACTTTTAAAAAGTATTTGCAATGCTAAGGAAAAAAATAAATATTCTGGGAAGGGTAATATTCATGTAATACTAAGATGTGATAAAACATAATTAAATCAAAAAGGCAGAAAAAATTATAGGCATATCAGGCAAAATCTTTTTTTTTAATTGTTAATGCTTCTCATATTTCATATTTATTTGAAATTATTTTTATATTTATTTTCTTATTATTAATAAGTATTCAATTTGTGCCTAATTTTGTCCTTACAATTTGGTGTTATCTTTTATAACATATTCTCAGATTGCATAAGCTTCTGCTCTGAAAACTTGGACACATGCGATCATAGATATTTATATTATACAGTAGTAAACTTTTGTTAAAATTATTTTTGATAACTTGAAACTTTGATAATATCTAATAAACTTAAATCTCAGAAACTGCAATTTGAAATACAGATTGTTAATAATGTATATTCATGGTTATTGACTGCATTTATCAAGCAATTAACAATGAAATGTGAGCTCAGAAAACAACTAGCATCAACAAATGGAACTAGATTATTGTTACTAAATACAAAGCTTTATAGGTTCTGAAGGAAGGAGAAACTACTATATAACTCCCAATTATAAAATGTATCATTGAAAACTGAAAAGAAGTGTGTTAATCACCTTTCTGTCAGTATAACGAATATCTGAGATCATCAACTTACAAAGAGGAAAGGTTTTTTGGCTCAGAATTCCAGAAGTTTTGGTTCATAATTGGCTGGCTCTACTGCTTTGGTCCTTTGGAGGCACATCATGGTGGGAGCATGTGGTGGAACAAAACCACTCACCTCATGGCTGGAAGGCAAAAGGGACAATGAGGCTCTAGTCCCTGTTGAGGACACACTGCCAAAGACCTAAAGACCTTCCCGGAGGCCCAACATCTTAAAGTTTCTACTTCTTCTCAATATAGCCAAGGTGTGAGCAAACCCTGTAACACATGGAGCTTTGTAGAACACTCAAGATCCTAACCAAAACAGAATACTATATGTATATAAAAATTCTCAGCAATTTTCTTGGTAATTTTTCAAAACTAGAAATAATCCAAAAATTCATTTGTAGAAGAATGGATATATATATTTTTTCATATATCCAGAATATGAAATACTAATTAAAATTAAAAGGGATGAAAGTCAAAATAATTATGATGAATATAACAAACAAAATTCTATGCATGTAAAATTATAGATAATGTATATTAATCCACATTTATAAAAACACTATTTGTTGTCTAGGAGTAAGGGACAGAAAGGTACCCACAGAGACAGTCAGAAGCAAACTGGCAGATGATTAATATGTTCATTTTCTTTATTATGCTGATATTTCTGTATGCACATATATGTGTCGGAACCCAATAAACTGTATGCTTTAAGAACATGCAGTTTGTTGACTGCCAATTATATCTCTTAAAAAAGTATAAAACTTGCTTTGAAAAATAAAGGCAAATTAAGACTCATTCAGTTCTAAAATTAAATAAAATTGTGGATATTCTCCTCATTGTTCAGAGTCTCTGAATAAATAGAGTTATTTCCCAGAATGTCTTTCGGTTGTGGGTGAACAAACACACACACTACAGAGAAAACAGGTTCAACAGGTTGGATTTCCCAGAAAAGCCCCCCGGAGGACAAAAGTATCTGTAAATAAGTCCATTGTGAGAGTGACAGATAGGGAGAGGAAGCAAGAGTAAAAGCCATATATCTGGGTGGCTAAAATGTAAACAAAACGAAACAAAAACCCCTGAGAAGTATTCTAAAAAAGATGTTTGGTTATAACCGTGGTACATGCTGCTAATTGCTGATTTGAAATCAAATAGATGATGAGCCCATTAAGGGTTTAGCATAGTAATCCTTCCAAGGAAACATGAAAGGTGAGGTAGAAAGGAGTCCATGTCTTAGAGTGAAAGCAACACAGGGCTGCAACCCTCTGTAAGCAGGCTGCCACTGAGCACACTCTATAATTTATCACCTCTTCATCTTGTGCCCTCACCCCCAGACACAGACACACTAGGAGAGCAAGCCCCATTGTTTCTATTTTCTTTGTAGTCAAAAATGTTATCCTTTATGTGATCTTAAAAAAGTCACCAGAAGAATAACCGCAACAAATTTGCGAAGGTATTACAACAATGATGAAAATGGTGAGGAACCCATAGATGGATTGATGGTGGGAAGCAGCATATTAGGAAAGAGGTCGTCCTCACCTCACATTGTATGGAAGAAGAAGAGAAGTAAAGAAGGACTTTGTACAATTAGCTTCTAATTAGCCAGATGGTCCTCCTTGCCCTGCCTATTAGAAAGGTAGGAGAAGAATAGGAATACAGTGATTCTAAGAATAAACATTGAGAGCAGATTTCTAGTAGAAATCTAAATGTTTGTAATTCAGAAAAATATATCAGAATAGCAGAAACTTACAGGAATTATAGACCTCCTGCCCTTTGAACTGCGGCTCACCCCCTTCTTTTCCTGTCTACACACCTTCCAACATACAAGCTCATGAAATATGAGGGTGGTATTTAATTACTCCTTCACTTCTGAAATGTCAATCTTTTTCCAAAGACATTAAACACCTTTGCATTAATTATAAATTGATAGTTATAAAAATAGGTTTATGATCTGTATTTATTTGAATACATACTAAATATGTATTTATAACAGGATAATATACAATATCACCAGCCAGCAGTTCTAACTCCTGACCTGGAGTAAGATTGACTCTTTTAACACACAGAATCCTGTATTAACTATACATATGATTTTCAATAAATCACATAGATATGTTTATCTTGACTATTCTCCTCCTTAAAATGAGCAAAAACATCTTAAGAACCAAATCTAGTCATTCAGAAAGAGTACATGAAATAACCCATTTTGGGGTGTGTCAACTTCATGCCTAGCATTATAAGTCTTGGAAATAATTTTTAAAAGTTATCTTTCCCCATGGCTTTCAAAAAAAAAATACTGCACCTAAAGCTTTTTGGAGAAAGCAGTATAGCTCAAATTCCCTTTTTTTTTTCATAAAATGAACTGTGTTTTCATGTATATAAATTATTATGAAACTATGATGAGGCTAGCAGGCTAATTAGGTAAGGTTTTCTTTAGAAAATCTCTCCTTGGCCTAAATCCAGTAGATCAGAATTAAAGGAAGCAAAGAATAGAAGGAAGTCCAGTGCTAATGAATTTGTAATGAACATTTAACATTAACAGGTCAGACTACAATAGCATGGTGTGCCATAAATAATTTCTTGCTCAGTTGAACCTGCAGCCACATATGTCTCTTATGTTTTCTTCAGATTAAAATGTTTGTAGGTTGTGAAATATAAGGAATTTAAAAGAATATCAATATATAATTCTATATTGGCTAATAATTAAAGTAAAAGATGTGGACTAACAATATAATTATTTTGCCAGAAACATTATGATAGGAAACAATAAATCATAGTTGTGTGTACAGACACAGTGGTGAAGAGTGAGGAGAACAGTTCAGATACAATATATTTGGGTTGATTTGATTCAAGGAATAGAGTTTTGGCTTCCCCTAGCCCCTGGAGGGTTTTTTTTAATTATTTTTTTTAATTTTTTTTATTATTGGTTGTTCAAAACATTACAAAACTCTTGACATACCATATTTCATACATTAGATTCAAGTGGGTTTTGAACTCCCATTTTTACCCCAAATACAGATTGCAGAATCACATCGGTTACACATCCACATTTTTACATAATGCCATATTAGTGACTGTTGTATTCTGCTACCTTTCCTATCCTCAACTATCCCCCCTCCCCTCCCCTCCCATCTTCTCTCTCTACCCCATCTACTGTAATTCATTTCTCTCCTTGTTTATTTTCCCATTCCCCTCACAACCTCTTATATGTAATTTTATATAGCAATGAGGGTCTCCTTCCATTTCCATGCAATTTCCCTTTTCTCTCCCTTTCCCTCCCACCTCATGTCTCTGTTTAATGTTAATCTTATCCTCCTCCTCTTCCTCACTGCTTTGTTCTTAGTTGCTCTCATTATATCAAAGAAGACATTTGGCATTTGTTTTTTAGGAATTGGCTAGCTTCACTTAGCATAATCTGCTCTAGTGCCATCCATTTCCCTGCAAATTCCATGATTTTGTCATTTTTTAGTGCTGCGTAATACTCCATGGTGTATAAATGCCACATTTTTTTTTATCCATTTATCTATTGAAGGGCATCTGGGTTGGTTCCACAGTCTAGCAATTGTGAATTGTGCTACTATGAACATCGATGTGGCAGTAGCTCTGTAGTACGCTCTTTTAAGGTCTTCAGGGAATAGTCCGAGAAGGGCAATAGCTGGGTCAAATGGTGGTTCCATTCCCAGCTTTTCAAGGAATCTCCATACTGCTTTCCAAATTGGCTGCACCAATTTGCAGTCCCACCAGCAATGTACAAGTGTACCCTTTTCCCCACATCCTCGCCAGCACTTGTTGTTGTTTGACTTCAGAATGGCTGCCAATCTTACTGGAGTGAGATGGTATCTTAGGGTGGTTTTGATTTGCATTTCTCTGACTGCTAGAGACGGTGAGCATTTTTTCATGTACTTTTTGATTGATTGTATGTCCTCCTCTGAGAAGTGTCTGTTCAGGTCCTTGGCCCATTTGTTGATTGGGTTATTTGTTAACTTATTGTCTAATTTTTTGAGTTCTTTGTATACTCTGGATATTAGGGATCTATTTGAAGTGTGAGGAGTAAAAATTTGTTCCCATGATGTAGGCTCCCTATTAACCTCTCTTATTGTTTCTCTTGCTGAGAAAAAACTTTTTAGTTTAAGTAAGTCCCATTTGTTGATTCTTGTTATTAACTCTTGTGCTATGGGTGTCCTATTAAGGAATTTGGAGCCCGACCCCACAATATGTAGATCGGAGCCAACTTTTTCTTATATCAGACGCAGAGTCTCTGATTTGATATCAAGCTCCTTGTTCCATTGTGAGTTCACTTTTGTGCATGGCGAGAGGAGGGGATTCAGTTTCATTTTGTTGCATATGGATTTCCAGTTTTCCCAGCACCATTTGTTGAAGATGCTATCCTTCCTCCATTGCATGCTTTTAGCCCCTTTATCAAATATAAGATAGTTGTAACTTTGTGGATTAGTCTCTGTGTTCTCTATTCTGTACCATTGGTCCACCCACCTGTTTTGGTACCAGTACCATGCTGTTTTTGTTACTATTGCTCTGTAGTATAGTTTAAAGTCTGGTATCGCTATACCGCCTGATTCTCACTTCCTGCTTAGAATTGTTTTTGCTATTCTGGGTCTTTTATTTTTCCATATGAATTTCATGATTGCTTTCTCTATTTCTACAAGAAATGCCGTTGGGATTTTGATTGGCATTGCATTAAACCTATAGAGAACTTTTGGTAATATCGCCATTTTGATGATGTTAGTTCTGCCTATCCATGAACAGGGTATATTTTTCCATCTTCTAAGATCTTCTTCTACTTCTCTCTTTTGGGTTCTGTAGTTTTCATTGTATAAATCTTTCACCTCTTTTGTTAGGTTAATTCCCAAGTATTTTATTTTTTTTGAGGATATTGTGAATGGAGTGTTTTTCCTCATTTCCGTTTTAGAAGTTTGTCGCTGATATACAGAAATGCCTTTGATTTATGCGTGTTGATTTTATATCCTGCCACTTTGCTGAATTCATTTATTAGTTCTAGTAGTTTTTTTGTAGACCCTTTTGGGTCTGCTAGGTATAGAATCATGTCACTGCAAATAATGATAATTTAGGTTCTTCTTTTCCTATTTTTATGCCTTTAATTTCTTTCGTCTGTCTAATTGCTCTGGCCAGTGTTTCGAGAACTATATTGAATAGAAGTGGTGATAGAGGGCATCCCTGTCTTGTTCCAGATTTTAGAGGGAATGCCTTCAATTTTTCTCCATTCAGAATGATGCTAGCCTGAGTTTTGTTAACTTAATTTTAAAATATTATTTTGTAAGGATCGAGATAAGGGAAATCCCACACTAATTCAAGATGGTCCATGATAAAGCTGAGCTGGCATCAGAGTCATGAGGAAGTTTTTGAATTTCAACTGCAAGATTCTGTGGATCTTCATTTGGGATTTCTCCACTTACTTGACTCACCTATTCCATATCTCTTTCTGTCCAGAAAGCCAGAAGTAATTACTGAATATCACCTACCAACTCCATGTCAGGTGGAAGAAAGCGACCTTCAAATTAAGTATTCAAATGTGTCAGAAATCATCCTTCATATCTGTGGATTCTGAAGTAGTGATGGAGAGAAATTGTTTTTAGGTGATGAAGGATAGGATAATAGAAGAAGTCTGTCTTCAGAGGACAGAAAAGGTTAAAAAAAAAAAAAAAAAGAGCAGTTACCTAAGTTTCAGGTTGTGGATGTGTAATGTGGAAACAGATTACTCTGTTCTGGGACAAGATGATCATTAAAAGATCCAAGTTTGTCAATTAGGCAGTGAATGAATCCTCTATTTGCATCTCATTCATGGCTGTTTTTCCCGTCTTAAGTATAACATCTGGAACATTGTAGTTCCCCAATAACTAACAATTGCTGATTATTAGCTGGAGTGTGTGTGATTTCCTGTGTTACTGATTTTGTTTTCTCATTTTCTGCTTTGAGTAAAAGAACTCTCTTGAATCACTACCTGTAATTATTTCTCTCTTCCCACCATCTCTTGAACTCGCTGTCATTAGATTCATCTTTCTACCTTAGAGGTGATATTTTTCCTTTTTCAAAGTTAGCAATGACCTCTACATTTCTGAATCCCACAGTAAAAATTCACCTGACATTTTACTTAACTTTTCAGTGACATTTGACAAAATTTGTCTCTTCTTCACCCCTAGAATAATTTCTTTACTTAACCTCTATGGCACTACACATTTCTGGCTTTGCTTTTTCCTCACTAGCTACTTTTTAGCATCCTCCTGTGGATCTTCATTTCTTTGGCCTGTTGCCTTAATATTGAGATGTTTCTAGTTTTATCCCTTAGATGGCTTTAGTTTTTCAGTCTACTTACTCTCTTGGTGATCTCATCCATTCTCATGTCTTCCAAACTCAAATCTTCCTATCCCAAACTACTCTTGTGAAATTCAGGGGGGAAAAAAAGTACATCCTGTAATCTGACATTTCAACTTGAACTTCCCACTGCCACAGTAATTACCATGTCCAGAAGTGGATTCCCAGTCTTCTTCAAATTTACTATGCTTATGTTTTCTCTCTCTCTCAGACAATGGCAATTCTGCCTTTAGTAATAACTTGGTGTCCTCCTGGACTTCTGTTTGCTAGCCCCCTTCACTCCATGTTTCAATTTGTCCTGCCAGTTCCTTATTCAAAATATTTCCAGAGGAAAAATATTTTTCAGCAACTCCGCTGCTACTGCTTTGTTTTAAGTCATAATTATCATGTGTCCTGATCACTGTAATAGTTTCCCTAATCTGTTTTTGCAGTCTGTTGTCAAGGCAGCAAAGTGTTGCTGTAAACATTGATTACATCATGTCATTCATCCTCACAGAATCCACTAATGCCTTCCTCTCTCACTTAAAGTAAAAGTCAAACCCTTTGAAATTATCTATAAAGTCCAGCACAACCTGTTCCTCATAGGCACTTTGACTTCAATATCTTCTACTCACTCCACTCCAGCCAAATAACTTTTTTCTACTTTTCCTTGACCTTGTCCAGACATGTGTGCCATCTCAGGACCCTTGCACTTGCTGCTTAAATTTCCTCCAGTGGTCTTCGCCAAGCCATCAGCATAACTGCATCATTTCTTTCAGACCTTTGCTTAAATATCTCCCTCCTATAAAGGACTTTTTGTACTAGCTATCTATATTCCAGAGATCCACATATCCCAGCATACACTCTCTCTTGTGTTTGTTTATCTCCAAAGCAGTTACAAACATGAACATATTACTTCTTTATGTTGTAATTGATAGCCCAGAATTTCAATGCAAATCCTTAAAGGCAGGAATATACATTGTTTTTGTTTTTAACAATGTATTTCTAGAACCTAGAAACACCCTCATGCTATGGATGCCCTACACTATCTCCTTTGATTTCACCTTTTTAGTGCACACAAGAGAACTTCCAACTGCCACATATGTACCTTCTTTGGGCTTTTCTGATTTATGGAACTCACTCTGTGAAAGTGCAACTGTTGAAGAATCACTGTCCCTTATGAGCAGAATTCAACTAGTGACTATTGAATGTTGGCATATAAATGTCCCAGCCAAATTTTTTTTTTTTTTTTGTGTGTGTGTAGTCCCATAGCCAAAATAACTCTGAGACATTCCTTATACTGACTCTCAGAGTTCCCAGGGACTTTAAGTTCCAATTTCTCACTGTTGTCACTTGGCTGATTACCTAGCACTCCAGACATGTTGCTTTCCCCAGTCACTTCCTTACTATCATACCAATGTCTCTGTTCCAATTCCCAAACAGATGAGTTACTTCTTAGATTATAATATTATTTTTACTGTATACACAACCTCAAAAATTTTTGAGTTTTTTTGGGAAGTTTAAGTAGTTTATGAACATAGTAGAATAAGTTTAATAAAATGCAGAATTCACCAGCAACAATCTTTATCCATGTGTCTAAGTTAGTCTATTTTAATCTTAATAACTATTATATTATTTTTTGGCAATCATATATACACAAAGGAGTGCCTGTCACAAACATCTTATGCAAAATATCAGTTTAGTAGTAGCAGAAGGGGCATGAGTGCTAAAGAAATTAGCATCCTAACTTGTGAGCACACAGTGGGCAAGTACCCTGGAGAAGCTGTCTTCTTGGGCCACCCCTTTACACCTTCTCATTTGTAAAATTCTGGTTTGTAACAGGCCAATAAACTAAATGAAAGTGCACCTTAAACTTTTAACTAAGTTCCATTTTAATTCATTCTTTCAACCTCACTTTTATTTTGTGCCAATTCTACACTTCCATATATCTCTCATAAAGCATTTCTTTATTTCCTTGTTATCTAAATTTTATTGCAGTCTTCACATACTTAATTACAAGTTTTGGGATTGTAAATAGTTTGACTAATTCCTTACTACATAAATTATTAATGAGACATACTTTCATTGTCAAATTCTACTCACTTTATGGAAGACTTTAGTCTTCATTATTTGACTTGAGACCATCAAAACTCCAACTAGTCTTATTGATCAAAGATAAAAGAATAAGTATGTATACATACAACAAATAAGACTTTGAAAAATTATCTAAAATGAACACAGTACTAGAAGAATAAAACACTTATTCCAGAAGAAATATAGAAGAATAAGGGTACAACATTGGTGAGTAGGTAATTTTCTTCCTTTTCCTTTTTTTTAAAAGCTTCACAGTTGAAAAATACTCCATTAAAAAGATTAAACAGATCAATCTTGAACTCATCAGTCAAATACGGGAATGGATATAATTAGCAAATATCACATCAATTTAGTTTAATAAAAGGTAAATGAGGGGCTGGGGTTGTGGCTCAGTGGTAAGCTTGCCTTGCATGTGTGAGGCACTGAGTTTGATCCTCAGGACCACATAAAAATAAATAAACAAAATAAAGGTATTGTGTCCATCTACAACTAAATAGATAGAGAGATATAAATTATAACATAATGGTTTTAGGGACAGTGTATTTATTTTGAAAAGCATTCAATGACTAGTAATTCCTAAAGATTTGGAGGAGAAAGAAAATGTCCTAACATTGATCCAGTGCAGTATACATACAATAAGAGATACATCATAGTTATAAGACTAACTACAGCTGTAAGACCCATTCAAGTAGCTGACAGGGCCTAAACTATGTGTCATTTAGTAATTGGATGCAACATGGACTAGGAATTTCCAACCTAGCAGGAAGGATTTCAAGGATAGCAAGGCCACATTATTGCATATGCAACTTTTGTGAAACTTAGAACAAAACTGACTCTTACAAGAATAGCTTAACCTTTTGTTAATATGGCCATTTTGATAATATTAATTCTCCCTACACATAACATGGAAAATCTTTCCATATTATAAGATATCCTTCTATTTCTTTCTTTAGTGTTCTGTAGTTATTGTAGGGGTTTTTCACCTTTTTGTTAGATTGATTCTCAAGTACTTTATTTTTTTGAAGCTATCGTGCATTAGTTTTCCTAATTTCTCTTTTAGCTGATTCATCATTAGTGTATAGAAATCCAATTTATTTATGGATGTTAATTTTATATCCCGCTACTTTGATACAATTCCTATTAACATTCCAACGAGGTTCTTCATAGAAAAAGAAAAAGCAGTCATGTAATACATTTGGAAAACTAAGGGGCCCAGAAGAGCCAAGGTACTCCTTAGTGAGAAAAGTGAAGCAGGAGGCATCACAATATCAGACATTAAATCATGCTACACAGATTTAGTAACAAAAAAAATCATGGTATCGACATCAAAAGAGACATGAAAACCAATGGGACAGAAGAAACAGACACATACATAAATACAGTTATCTCATAATGAACCACGGCACCATGAACATACATTAGAGAAAAGATGCCCTCTTCAACAAGTGGTGCTGGGAAAACTGGAAATCCATATGAAACAAAATGAAATTAAACTCCTATCTCTCACCCTACACAAAACTAAACTCAAAGTGGATCAAGAACCTAGGCATTAGACCAGAGATCTTGTGCCCACTAGAAGAAAATGTAGGCTCAGTTCTCCATCATGTTGGCTTAGAAACTGACTTCCTCAATCAGACTCCTAAAGTAGAAGAAGTAAAGTCAAGAACCAATGAATTGGGTGGAATCAAACTAAAAAGCTTCTTCACAGCAAAGGAAACAAAACTAGAAAGTGAAGGGAGTGCATACAGAATGGGAGAAAATATTCATCACAGGCACCTCAGATAGACCATTAATCTCCAGGATATACAAAGAATTCAAAAACCTTAACACAGAAATGAATAAATAAATAAATAACACAATCAATATATGGGCAAAGGAACTGAATAGTTACTTCATAGAAGGAGAAAGATGATCCGTCAAAAATATGTTCAACATCTCTATATATTATTGAAATGTAAATTAAAACTAACTGAGATCTCATCTCACTCCAGTCAGAATGACAATTACCAAGGGGTTGTGGCTCAGTGGTAAAACACTTGCCTGGCATATGTGAGGCACTGGGTTAGATTCTTAGCACTGTATATAAATAAATAAAATAAAGGTCTATCAGCAACTAAAAATATCTTTAAAGAAAGAATACAAATAACAATAAATGATGGCAAGGATATGGGAGAAAAGGTTCAGTCATGATGCTGGTGGGACTGTAAATTGGTTCAACTACTCTGGAAAGAAGTATGGAGATTCCTTAGGAAACTTGAAATGGAACCACCATTTGACCCAGTTATTCCAATCATCTGTAAATACAGAAAGGACTTAAAATCAGCATACTACAGTGACACAGCCACATCAATGTTCACAGTATCTCAATTCACAGTAACTAAGCTCTGTAACCAACCTAGGTGCCTTTCACCAGATTAATGAATAAAGAAAATGTGGTATATACACAAGGGAATATTACCTTATAATTAGCTATAAAGAAGAATGAAATTTTGACATTTGCTGGTAGATGGATGAAATTGGAGACTGTCATGCTAAGTGAAATAAGCCAGTCCTCCCAAAAATCATAGGCTGAATGTTCTCTTTGATATGTGGACACTAACATGCATTAAGGGGAAGGTGGAAGAATAAAAGTTCATTGGATTGCACAAAGGGGAATGAAGGGAAGAGAAGGAGAATGGAAATAGGAAAGACAGTAATGAATTGGACATAATTTTCATAGTTCATATATGAATACATGACCAGTGAAACTCCACATCATGTACAGCCACAAGAATGAGATATTAAGTTATACTATATGTGTGCATAATATGTCAAAATACACTTTACCGTCATGTATATCTATACTGAAAAGAAATTATATCATCCCTGAAAAGCTGTCCATTTTAAATAAATTTTTAAATTAATTAGAAAAAAAAAGTACAGCTTAACCTTTACGAAACAAAAACCCTGGTGATGCATCTGATTAAATATAAACATAAGAAAAAGAAAGAGAACAAATACACTAAATGTCATGAAAGTTTTCTGGAAAGAGACCCTCCCAGTCATGAAATCATAGATTTTTTATTATCTCTGATCCATGCCACTGGCTCGGTTCTGCTGTCCATCTGACAAAAGCACTGCCATAGTAAACACCAAAACACCAAAGAGTGCCTAAACTCATCTTTGATGTGCCTTGGACTGAGGGGGGGGGGGGGAGAAATTGCCCAGAGGGAGCCAAATAATTTAGCCTATGTGACAACCCAGAGCACAAAACCTATGAGGCTACCTTTAATAGAGTATTTTGATTTTAATACCCATGGCTCTGATAGAACTTCTAGAGTACGATACCAAAAAACAAAACAAAAAAACAAGCAAATTTAGAATGTTCATTTTAAAATATCTATTGTTGTAAAAGAAAAAGGGAAATACAAAACTCTTCTAAAGTAGCAGTGCCATGATAAAGAACCAATTAAACATGTAGAACACTTAGAACACTTGTATTACTACTACATGGATTTTAAAGTGCTGTTCAAAACTATTTAGGAAATAAATAGAGAGATGAATGAAATCCGAAAATCTAAATTTTAAAATATTTTTATTACTCCTCTCTATCATGTTTTAATATTTTCCTTACTCAGAAAGCTTAGCAGAAAATAGAAAATAATATAATAGGTGAATTATAATACTCATTTTAGGTAAGACATTAAAGACTAAAGTTTGATTTTTAACAACTTAATAGTTTGTATCCTAGAAACAAAACCCCTCAAAATTAATTGTAAAATACTGAAAATAAGTAGAAAAATATTCATTTGTTTTACAAAGCTTAACATAGATTTTGTAAAGTAACTTTTGACTTCATTAGCCATATTTGTTTAATAGTTATAATATTTAATATCAGTATCTTGATTTTAGAATTTTAAAAGTAACCTATATACTTATATATTTGGGAATTTCCAAGAAAACAGCATATTTGTGAAAAGTTTCTAAATTTGTTTGGTAGCAAGTCTCCTTAACATTCTCTAATTCCTATTTCCCCTCCAGTATTTAAAGCCTCTACATCAAATATGTAATTAAATTCTGTAGGAATTAAAATGTTTATGAATAAAATGACCTGTTTGGGCTAACAGATTTTAGAATACAAACTGCCAACTATATGATGATGCAGAAAATATTAGAACTGCAAGAAACCTTTACTACTACCAAAAACAGATTGAATGATATTCTTTACATGTTCTGCTTAGAAAAATGACACATAAATTTGGAATGGTAGAGAAGCTGATATTTTTACTTATGGTCCCTAATTTTCAATATAGCTGAAATGGTGGCAGAAGTTTTCTGTGCGGACCTTCATGTAGAGATTAACATTTAGTTTGTATGTAAGTTTATAACATTATCTAGTTCACAATGTATGTGTATCAAATTAATTGCTGAGGCCTGATCTATATCCTGGAACGTCTGTAAAGTGCACAATAATTTTCATAATTGTGTATGTTTAGAAATATGTTTGATGTGGTTTGTGCTCAGCAGAATGTGATAACTCTCCTGGACATATGGTCCCCAAAGTATGAATCGATTTGACTTCCAAATTTGATAATAGCTTCATTTGCATAAAATTCATAATAAATTAGTTGAAATTTTTGGCATAACTTCTTCATTTCATAGACTGCCTTGAGGTTGTGTGCTATGTTATAGAAGGTAGAAAGAACTTCAGTAATGCTGATCAAATAATGAGAAAACAAACCTCTCTAACTTAACATAAACACACACATACACAAACATGTACCCACACACATACAAATAAATGCAATTTTTGAATATCTGAGGGTAATCATTAAGAAAGTGTTCTGAATAAAATTTGAATAAAAAATAATTTTTGTATTCAATTCCTATAATTACTTGCCTTATAGTTAAATTAAAATGAAGGAAATCTCAAATAAAAATACATTTGGTTTTCAATTGAAGACTCAATCATTCATTTATTAATTAATTTACAAAATAAGCAGAAATTTAATGTGGCTGAAATACACATGGCAAAATTCTTTATTTCTATATTAATGAAGTAAGAACAGTACTTTACTTGCTTAGTTCATGATTTGAATGGTAGCACCCAAGCCATTAAAATATAAATAATTGAATGATTCCTAAGGTATTTGAAATTAATAAAGTTTTAAAATCTAGAGATGCATTTTCCCCTAAAAGTATTGGACTATAAATGAACAAATTCTTCCCATTGGCCTTTTCTGTCAATGAAGCTGTTTTATTCAGTCCCTGTTAAATTTGGTGCTTCTTTACTCACAAAAATGAAAGAATTCTAACTTCTAATGACAGATATCAATGTTGACCTTAGTTTCCCATTAGGGATAAAAATAAAATTTAGATTATATTATTTTCAATGGTGATGTAAATGGGGCTGGAGGTAAAACTTAGTTGATAGAATGCTTGCCTTGCATGCACAAAGCCCTGGATTCAATCCCTAGCACCATAAAAAAAAAAAAAAAAGAATGATGTAAATAATAATATATCCCTCTGCTCCTATTTGGCAAGATCAGGTGCAGTTTATATCCTCTTTTAGAAGAAACTCTCTTGGAGCTGGGGTTGTGGCTCATTGGTAAAGTGCTTGCCTGGCATGTGTGAGGCACTGAGTTTGATTCTCAGCACCATGTATAAATAAGTGAAAAAAGTAAAGGCCTATTTAAAAAAATAATACCAGTATCTCTTTTAAGCTATCAGGTACCATTTGTCATTGTTTCTGAATTTAAAGAGTTCCTTCCAAAACACTTTTTAAATAGGTTCTCAGTTTAGAAATTTTTTAATATGCAAAAATAAATTAAAATTACTTTGTACTTCAAATTATGAATTCAAAAAATTACATCATATCTCTAGGTTTCTTATTGATTAATGAATTTTTAACACAAAATAATATGAAATTAAAAAGAATATTCTAATTTATTTTTGAAAAGTAATGTCTTAACATGGTACGTATCAAATCAATTCATTATCATGATCTCATTCTACAACACTTGATGGGTTTAATAAAAGTACATTTTTTATGATTTAGATCCATAAAATTCAACAGCTCTCTGTGACTCATGGTATGCTATATTTTATCTAACACACATCATCAGTTATATTTCAAATCAATCTTGATGTAAAAAATGAGAACAATAAACATGATTATAATTAGAGAGAGTTTGTTAAATATGCTTTAATGAGGTCCTATTGTGAGATGTGTCTGGTGAACAAGTAGAAATTAAGACTAGCATACTGAGGAAGAAAGGATAAACAAAACTCATGGTTAGTGAGTAGATGCAGAGCTTAAAAT
The DNA here is from genome assembly GCF_047511675.1 of Marmota flaviventris. NCBI lineage: Eukaryota > Metazoa > Chordata > Mammalia > Rodentia > Sciuridae > Marmota > Marmota flaviventris. Next base: position 45,302,729 of record NC_092504.1, on the reverse strand, counting down.
TGTTTGGTCTAGGAAGACATCTAAAATACAATTTGGGACACACAGAAAATGTAATTAAAGGATAATTGCGCTCAAGCACAATGAGTGCGGGATAAACAGCTTGTGAATCAATAAAGCATGAGGCAGAAGGCTGAGGTATTTATTGATTTATGATTCATTTAACTCCAAGTTTATTCCATTTCTAATTCAATTCAAACTACTGTATTATACTTCATTGGGAAAGCTGGGTGGTGTGACTATCATTTTCTATGGGAAATAGATTGAATTACTATCCTCTCTTTTATGTGAATGAACTTCCATGGGTTTTTTCAAAGTACTTACCTAATTAATCTGCAGGGTTTATTCTGTATTGCCATACTAAAATTCATCTGCTAATATATTCAGCTTTTTATTAATTAAGAAGTGTTTAGGATAGCGTATACTTCTGATTAATGAAATAATGTCATTTCATTATCTTGGGACATGAATAGTATCTTTTAATGCACATCCTATCACAAGTTACAACAAAAAAAATCTACATTTTAACCTAGGGAAATTGTACAGTTTAGATAAGCCAGGCATGTCTTCATTAACTACTATATGACTTTTTTCATATTTGTGTTACTAAATTTAAGCACCTTCACAGATGAATTCTAAAAACTTACTTTCCTTTCAATGATTTCAAGCAGTTCCCAAAGGAAAAAAAAACTTATTTTTCCTTTCCAGCAACAGGAACAAGCATCAATACTAACTTGTGAATTAGAGTACTCTGAAAGTACCTCCCTTAGAGGCCAGGGAGAGTATGCCAAATGTATAGTCATAAAACACTCATAACCTGAAGCTTATTTTTTAAAGAAATGAAGCTATTATTTTTTTCCATCATAAGAAGACACCAGTTTATAAAGAACATTCATCCTGGACAAATGAGAAATTTGCTGAGCTCATCAAGAACTCTACAATTCATCATTGAACTTACACCAGTTAATTACTTCTCCAATAAACTAAGATCAATGAAACAAAGGCTTACTACTTGCAAAGAGAACATTTACAAGTTGAATATTTGACTTTTCACTCAAGGAGTAATCTCCACAGATCTTCACATTATCACCACAGAATACAGCCACAGTGTTAAGATACCAAAGAAAGCATATGTCATTTCTGCTAATGACATGTGGAGAAATGATTTCTTTCCTGACATCTGTGTATTCATAAATTTATTCACTCAATGGCTTTGTATTGGTTCAGGAATATAATTATGTTTACCTATACATATACCTCTGTGTGTGTGTGTGTGTGTGTGTGCATGTGTGTGTGTTACTTGTAATGGAACCCAGGGCCTCTCCTATCCTGGGAAAACTTTTTTCTTCTGAGATACATCCCCAATTCTGATAGGAGAGTATTTTTACTTCCTCTCTTGGCAGATTTAAAACCTTGGCTTATGTCATTTTCTTGTACACATTCTCCAGTGTTTTTGTCATCAGTCTTAACCTCACTGATCATTCAAACACATCTCCATTAGTTTGGAACCCTCCCCACTCTACTACCAGTAATGTGAAACAAATCCATAAAAAGATGTCTAAGGGTGAATATAGATCCCAGAGTCAATACTTGGCAATGTATGCCTAACATCACTTTTCTTTTCTTTCTTTCTTTTTTTTTTGTAAAACATTTCCTTACTTCCTTGCCAAAAAAGGAGTAAAAAACTATTTATATTTAATGCTGTGAATTCCTTAGCAGAAGCATAATCTGAAATTCTCTCTCTTACTGGGAAAATTTCCTCAAGGGAATAAAAATTTTTGGTTCCACATCCATAGAGGTTCTTATTGAAAGTTTTCTCAGAGATGGAAAGCTGACTCAGGAGTAGAAGACCTTGATGTAATATTTTTCTGTATTATATGCAGTTCCCTCTATAATAGTTATGAATAAAATGTTGGGTTTTGTTAAGACCAATTTTTAAAATTGGTTTTCATGCCTTCAGCAGGTGTTTACACAATATAAAACAAAATGTATTACATTTTGGCAGGAAATAAACAGCTGATCTATGAGTATGTATAGCATAGAGTTTTTATGAAAAAATTAGTCTCCCACAATGAATATTACTTGAAAGATGATTTGTATATAAAACCAAAATGGCAACTGGGGTCAGCCTATCCCTGAAGATATGGATATGTTTGGCTAAAATATAAAATACATTTTGCATCAGGCTATGCTTTGTTTAAAATAATCCTGAGTGGCTTATAATTGCATGGCTATCTATGGCTCTGAGTCATGACTCCTCTTAAATTTGTTCTGTTCATTGACTCTCTCCTCTTTCTGGGTACCCTATTCCTCTTTTGTTCTGTATAAATCTAGGCTCAAAACTTTAAGCCTTTTTCTCAGTTTTTTTCATATCTTGACACTAATGTGCATGCATACATACACACACGCACACAGTTTTTATTTGTAGCAAAACCCACTGGAGAAATTAAATCAAATAGCATACCATAATAGGTCAAGTAACATACATGAGAAAGTTAAATATCCCTGTTTTTAAATCAGTACGAAATAAAAGTCAAACAATATGTAAGCCTTTTCTGAGCAGTTCAATACTTTTCATTCTTCAGCTCTATACTAAAGGAATTAAACATAACAAGCAATATAAAGGTCAACTAATTTTGTGATTCAGGGAAATTCATGCATGTTCATACCTCACTGTAGAGTTCACATTCGTGAGACTGCTTTTATGTTATACAAAGCCACAGGATATACGCATCTTGAATTCTACTGCATTTGGCCAAATTTCTCTCCAGAGTTGATATTAGGGCCCAGATCCTCCTCCTCTCTTCTTTGCACCCCAGCACTGTAAGTGCTTCTGCTTCTTAGAATCCTGATACTAACCTCAACTGGCCTATCATTGCCTAGTAAATTAAAAAATATATAATATGTTTTTCAGTCACTTTCTTTTCCTCTTCTATGAATTTCTTGGCCTCCTCATTTTCAAATATCATATTGTCAGCTTTATAATGACCTATGTAAATTTCAGAATTAATGAATTAGACCATGTCAATATTAACAGTATCTTCTCTGGGTAGGGTTTACTTAAAGGACCCCTCATAAACTTTTTCTGGAGACTCAGACTACTCCAAGACAACAAGATTAGGGATCTGATGGCATCTCTCCTCATTTCTTCTCTGTATTTATCTTTTTAACTATCAAATGCCTTTTGTGTAGATTCTCACCTCAGTTATAAATAAATTTGAACTTAAGGGAATAGGTGTATTTAAAAATGAAATCCCTGATAAAAACCACAATAATATACTCGAAACTCTGAAAGTTCATCTTATTTTACCTTAAGAACACTTATGTAAGGAAGTGGGGATATATAAAATAATTTCCTAATAAGAGATATTTCTGGGAGTTTTCCATAGTTAAGAACTAAAACTGGAAGGGGGGATAGAAAGGACAGCAGAATAAAATAGACACTAGTATTCCTGTATGTATATACGTGTCTGTATAACCAATGTGATTCTGAAACCTGTACACTCAGAAAAATGAGAAATTATACCTATTTGATTCAAATATATGATATGTCAAGATCATTGTATTGTCATGTGCAACTAATACAAAAAATTAAAAATAAATAACTAAAACTGAACAGATCACTAGTTCATCTTCTACCCCAATTGGAAATACACTTCCTTTTTTGTTTTACATGGTGTGTGAATTACCTCTATATGCAATTATCAGTATAAAAGGTGTTCCCCCTTGCCTGTTTGATCAATGTAAGAGAAACAATTTATTTAAATGGCAACAATATTATAAAAATAGGAAGGGGAAAAAGAGGGAGAGTGTTAAGCTCTCACTTAAGAAATCCAAGGATGAGGGGCGCTGTATTAGTCATATTTACATTTATGGAATAAATATTGGAGATGAATCAACTGATATAATGATAAATGTTTTATTTTGGAGATTTCAGCTATGGTTGGATGGCTCCATTGTTTTTTGGCTTGTGATGAGGAAGCACATCATGGTATGGAGTTCATGACCAGACAAACTGTATACCTCAGAGCCAGAACTTAAAGAAGAGAAGGGGAGGATCTGGGCCCGAATATCTTTGTGGGCTTCCACTAGGCCCACTTCTTCAAGTTTCCACCACCTCTCCACAGTGCCATGCTGGGGATTAAGCCCTTAACACCGGGACCTTTGCGGGTATTTAAGATCAAAATGAGAGCAGCTACCTCTTTTGGCTTCTGGGAAGAAAAGATTTACTTGAGTTACACAGAAACTATTCATTTCTCCCTATGGTACAACTAGAGTGCTATAGCAATTCATTATATCCCTCTTTCTCAAAGCTGAAATGTCTTGCTTTTGCCTGATTTATCCTTCTAGAGATATGTGGGGAGTGATACTTCAAGAGAAGCTTTTTATCTTCTTCAAGGCTAAAACTTAACTTTTTTTGCCATGTGGTATCTTAGAAGGAGTTAGTTCTGACCCCAACACATAACCCTGACTCCCTGGAGAAATCAAATGTCAACTGTGGCTATATGACTCCAAACTACATACCACAGTACCCATGCAACAACCTTGAAGCTACTACATTTATCTTTAAAAAAAAAATTAGTCAATATGTACCCTCGGTAGAAGTTTACATATATTTTCTTTCAAAGGATTAATTAATTAATTAATTAAGTTCACAAATATTTATTTGGCACCCATTCTATTTCAAGAAATTTACAAGTTGTTGGGGTTGTAACAGCAACTTCATAATCAAATATTATTGTCTGTTTAATAAGAAAGTTTTAAAGAGGGGGTATAAAAATAAATGCATAAAAACAAATGAGTAGGATTTCACTAAATGCCAAATTACCTCAGGAACACAATTTGACATTTAAAACGAATGAAGTGTAAACTTCATTTTCATAAACAATGGAATATCTCCTGCATACATAGAATTAAAATACGAGATTACAATATTTGCCACAAAATTCAATCTTCCATTGACAAGGATCTACATTTAACAGATTCTAATTCTAAACATAAAATATGAAAAAATGTATATTTTTTGACATATTTTATAAGTGTATCACACTTGTAAAATATTTTTCTTTCAAAAAGCTGAACCTTATCAGCAGATTCCTAGAGAGAAAAAACATTCAGAAAATTTAGGTGAGTGATGAGATCAAGTAATCACTTAAGAAACAACTCATTATATATCAGGTGGTTTCTATTCATAATGGAATGGTTGATCATAGAATTTAACACATTCTTTCTCCTGTTCTGCCTTTAAAGGAACCACTGTGGGACATTTATTAAATGAGTTTCCAGTTGGCAAAATTTACCATCTTGCAAATATGTTCTGAAATACTTTATTCTCGGTATTTTGGCATGCAGATGACACAAATTATTATATTCATAATTTAGAATGTTAGGGTCATCATTTCATATTTTAACTTTTGCATTTTTATTCCATTTTTATATATTCATGTGTAAATGTTTGGCCTTTTAGAATAAAACAATGATGAACATTCTTTCTTATCAGTATTTTGAGTTATATTTCATACTTTTGCTAAGTCACTTTGCTAGTATTTCTAATTTCAAATTATGTTGTAGGTTTTATTGTGTAATATAATTATTTTCTATTTATCTGATACTGTCTTATAATTAAGCAATACAGCAAGAAGGCATTTTTTATGGTAGTGTAAAATGAAAAAAAAATATAGAAATTAATGTACATTGTACACACACTTGGTAACATGTTTAAAATATATATCAGATGTTTGCCATAGTTATAGCTTGAAGCTGAACAGCAAATTCTAGTTAAAAAGGGTGAATGAGTACTTTGCCTACCTCTTCAGTGGCAATAAAAATTGCTGCCAACAAAGATAACACAATAACATCTGTATTTTTTCCTTGTCTAAAGAATGTTTTTAAATTCTGTAAGTCATTTTATTTCTGTATCTGTTGACTGTTTTTAGAATGTTGAATGCTAAAGACAATCAGAAAGTTTCCAACAATTGCTTCCTTTGAAGGACTTCAAGACCCCAGGCACAACATTAGGTGACCTAATCCCTAAGCCTAAAAGCTGCAAGATGCTCCCTCCCCCAAACCCCATGTCAGAACCCCTCCAGCAGCGCATAACACCCCAGGTGTTGCACAAAGTTACCACAAGATGTTCCATGTAGATAACCCTAACAGGCCCCCTACCACAAAATGTTCCTTTCAGACAGCCCTACTGGTTAAACTTGAGAACTAGGTTTAAAAACAGGAACTGAAAGGGCAGAATGCAATTTTATGGTTTTTCCGAGAACAAAAAGTTGAAAAACAAGTTTACCCCCTAGGTGACCCACCTGCTGGATTCAGAGGAACCAATAGAAAGGCTGTTGCTGTGCTAAGCTAAGAACTAACCCACTTGTACCCTATAAAAGATCTGTGCCCTAGAGCCCGGGGTGCCAGTTCACCGAAGCTCCGGCTGAGGTTTCGCTGAGCACCCGCAGGCGCCTGTGTGACAATAAACGCCTCCTGCTTTTTGCAGCCAGTGTCTCGTGTGGTTCGTTCCGGGTTTGGGATCTGTGGATCTTTCACCTTCTTCCTGAACCTATTAAAGAAATCAATGTTTTTGATGTGGGGTAATGGTGAGACTGGTGCTAATGTCACTGAAACAGTGATGTTTGAGCCTAGGTAGGAAATATTTTGTTCTTTAGGAGGATTTATACCATGATTATCAATTAAAAATAGCTAATCTTATATAATGCTCTGATGCAATGGAAAATGCTAAAGAACTTTAGAAATCAACTACTTGTTTCTTACTTAAATATGAGACCAAATTCTAAAAAAAAATGGTTAATATAACATTCATCTCATTTTCTAACATTCATACATTTTTTATTCATAAGATTTTTCTAGAATATATTAATTAGCTTTTTATTTTACTTCTTTTGTGTATGGTGCACAATAATTATCAGTGAGTTACAATCACTGAATAGTGAGTTATTAATCTGCATTTTAAAGACGGTGTAATTACATAAATTCTTGTAATATTCTACTGGTTGATTGACTTAATTCAATATAGAAACTAACAGTATTTTCTCATCATCATTCTGAATATCTAATTATTTTTCTTCCTCTTGGCATCTTGGTGGCGGTGATAATGAAGAATGTATCTATGCTGAGTTCCTGTTCATTTTCAAGACTGTTTAATGTGATGAGTGAATTGTTTACAAGTTCTTACCAGTTTCATACTTAGTCAAACTACAATTTGCTATTTTCATCACATTTTCTGACTTATGAAATATTATGTCATGTAGGCTAAAAACGGTGTCCTAAAGTTCAATGGACTTATGGTTCTAAGCCAGTTTTATGAATATTCAATTATTACCAATACTTCCATATCTCTGATGTTCTATATGTAAAATGATGGAGCAAGACTTATGGCTTACCTTATGGAATTATGAGGGTTAACTGCACCATTTTGTCTTGTTGAATAATCAGTATTCCAGAAATATTTTCTTACAGAGTAACAATGCCAAACAACTTAAATTGACACTCATTAGTTCATTCTAAACTGCTAAATTCTTTTGCAAAAAGTCAATTATGTAACAAATTTGATATTTGAAAACATAATGAAATTGGGAACTAAAGGCTCTAATAATTTGATTTTCTGGGTGAATCTTTGTCAATAAAAACCTCTTAAGTATTGGATTATGAAATAGAGGTTGGAAAATAACAGAAGAAATTACAAGTATCTTCCTATAAACAATTTAAGTCCATCAACATAACAGGAGAAAAATGTTTTTAGAAAATACTTCACACTGTTCTGTTTATTTTTAGTCTTGTTTTCCTTCCATGGTACAATGTTTCTGCCTCCTGTTTAGTAGATATAATTGGATGATAGACATTAAAGCTACCAAACATTCCAGAAAGCGGAGAGAAATAGCTTACAGTGCACCACAGTGTTTATTCTTTCCTAACATTACTAAAAAACAAAGAAAAAAAATGTTATAAGATGTATTTGAAATAATTAAATTTAAGTGATCTTGTTGTAATTATTTACTTGACTAAATCTTGTAAAAGTAAAAAAATATATATACTATTTATATGTGTGTTCGTGTGTTTATGTACGTAATAGCATACATGTACACAACTATAAATTTACAACTTGAACTACTAAGGATCTAAATTCTGTCTTATGAAATAAGAACCCTTTCAATTTTGAATTAGACACTACAGGTCTAAACATATCCCTTCTGTTCCCTGTCCTCTCTTGGTTTAGTACTAGGCCACTGCTTGCATCTGGTGGTGAAAGGAGATCTTAATCATCAGACTCTTCCTACTGATTCTAGGCATGCACAGTCTAAAAACCCATTATACGGTAAATGTGAGATGTAAAGATATCACATTTAAAAATATTTGTTGCACTGTTTATTCTTTGATTAAAGATGATGTCTACCAGTCCTAAAAGTGTATATTCTACTTAATTTTATCAATTTAAACAGCAATGATTTATTATTGTCATTACTTAATGTTTACTGTTACTCTCTGTTTTGTGGCCTACATAAATCCTCAGTGATTCCCATATTCAAACCAGCTCACAAATCAATTCTCTTAATTTCAGTGAATGGGACATTTCAGAAAATTAAGAGATAATAATTAGACTGTTCTCCAGGCCATTTTTTCCTTCATTAAAGCCAATATCCAGCAACATGAAGTTATAATCTGCTCTCTTTCAGCCCTCTGATTTCAGATGGAGAGGCCCATTTAGCTAATATTCCTGGACCCTGAGCTGGCAGTTATTTTGGAGGCAAACAAATAATGAGGGTGAATTAATGCAAAATGATGACAGCCTTCAGATAACCCTCTGTAGAAGTGCATGGGTCATATTCTCAGAGAATTATAGGTAATACTCTTATCCTTATGTACAAACTTTTCCTAAACTGATGGGGAAGATGATTATTTCCTGACGTTGGTTTTACCCTAACTTATTGATGAAATATAATTAGCACCAGCAATGGACATGCTCCCAGGTATAATAGAAATGTCAAGCTCCTGCTAAATAAATAAGGGAGAGTGTATTTAATACAATGGAGCTACAGAATTCTGAACAAAAGAATAAAAAGCAAGAATCTAGGAAGAGGTATATTCAAATTTCCACATTACAAAAATGAAAATCTGAGGCAATTTAGAGATCAAAGGAAAGGTGGCATATGTGTTGCCTTGCTTAGGAATAATTATAACAGATTTACTAAAAAAATATCATTTTCATAAGAACTAAGATATGTGCATAGAAGTATGGGAAGCTTCATGTTTCTAGAGAAAGAATTTTCTAATAATCCCATATATCACAGCTTTCTTGAAAATTGTGGACAACCCTAGGTACAAAATTTAACTTGTATCCCTAGGTAAGTTTTAAATAAATACAAATTTCTGTTCTTCAGATACATTTGAACTGTGTCTCAACCACCAAAATGGTTAAAGGTGAAGGGTATGCTGGCCTTCCTAGCTAATTGCAGACACAAAAAATCACCTGTGCTTTCATATTCAACCTCTTTCTCTCTCCTTCCCTCACTTTGTCTATCTCTTTCTCTGTCTCTAGCTTTCACAGGCTCTCAAATTCCTTCTTTCCTGAAGTAGTGTATTCATTATTTTAAGATGAATTTATTTTACTTCAGCAGTTGTTATCTGGTAGGGCCCACCTGCTTTTGCTCAGAAAGCCTGCTTTGTAGCCCAAGGCTTGGCACTTGTAGCAGGACCCTCTCAGTTGAGTTAGTTCTGATATTTCAGGAACACATTCACCAGAGTAGCACATTGCACACAGGCTTGCTCCCCAGGGCTCTTTGTCTACTATTTTTTCCAGTGTCCTCTAGTGCACTTGTTAATTCCTGGTGTTTAATTTGCTAGAGATATCCCTTAATGCCACAGTATTTCATTTCTTACTGTCTGTCCAGTTTCCAAAGTATTCGTGCACCAAAGCAGATTCTTCCCTTCGCAGGCCTTCACCTTCCCCCACTTTGGCTCTCAGTCCCCAGATTCTTAGCTTCTTTCTTTTCCAAGATGAAATATCAGTAATGTGTCAACAATGGATTTCTTCAAATTCCTCTGCTTTTTATTTTACAAGTGACTCCTTTACGAGTTCTTAGCATATTCTAAAATGAGTCATAGAGAAAGATATATCTCTATATATACATAAGATTGTATTCATCACCTATTTTTAAAAATAATCCTATCTTTTTAAACTGATTTTCCTATAGGCTCTCATTTGACAAATAATAGCTAAGAATGGACTATGGGTCTGATCTTGAGGTAAGAAACCTAAGGAGCTTCCTCTTTTCACAAATGTAATTTTTTTTCTTTCTCAGGACCCTCTTAAAGCTCATACTCAGAACTTCCTGACATAGACTAAAACTATTTCTCTTTTTGCTTCTACTTCCCAAGTAACTAAAATTTGCCTCTTTTCTCCTGTTACAAAACTTCAAAGAGCATTTTATCTCCATTATCATCCCCTTCACCTGTCTGAATTTGCCACACTCTGCAGTCAGTCTTCTCTTGGAGTCATGTCCCTTAATCACTACCTCCTTACACCCTTTTTAATTCCTGGTACCATCTGACACTTACATAAACCTTCATGAATCTAGTCTCATAACTTCTGAGAGGCTAAACTTCTGTGTCATGCTATATTTTTGATTTCTCGTTTGCATTCTCCAACCCATGATTTTGTTGCTATTCAGTACCTGTTAAGATTCTCAAACTTCTGTCTTTATCTTCTAGGTTTCTTTCTGAGTTCTCTCCCTTGGCAATCTTGACCATGAAATAAGTGTGATTATCTGTAACTCAGAAAAGGTATGCCTAGAAAATTAAATTCTGTGAGATTGTTTATTGCCCAGTTCCGGGCATGCATAGTGCATTTGTAACAGAAATTAACTGCTATTATTGCTGTAGATGCTATTAATAACAATCATTATTGTGATTGCTCCTGAAGCTTTAATGTCTTTCTGTAGCTCCAAATGTGCATTTTCTGGTTTTTGTTACCACATCTGAAAGACATTTGTGAGTCAAACTTAATAAAAACAATTATGTATAATATGTTACTGGTTATGTATTCATCAATTTTAAAAGTCCCTTCTATTCCTTGTATAGTCTTCCACCTTTCCTTTTTTTTTTGCTTTTTATTACCAAAATACTCATAAACATTCAATTGCATGAATGCATTACATTTCCCAAATGTAGGTATCCAATATTTACCCCTAATTAAATAAGTAAGTAAGTAAGTAAATAAATAAATAAATAAAGGAGAGCAGTTAATTCTGTTTTACTACCATATGGGATGACTGAGGCAGATGGATACTTTACAAGAAGAGTGTTCATGTCCCTGACTTAATAGCACGGAAGGAGACCTTGTTGCTGGAACATGACTTGTGTTCTCAGAGGGGAAGATCTTCTAATTGAATACCATATGGGGCTCTATTTATAGAAATGTTCTAAAGGACATTTAGGTAACAATTTTATGGCACTGAAATATTTCCCATGAATAGAGGTTTAGTTTTATTCACTCGGTTCTTCTTGTGTGAGAAATGAATTATTTTAAATCTAAGATAATCCAAAAACTGGGATACTTCTTTGGATGTAAACACAGATATATTTTGCACCAATTTTTTTTTTGTTCAAACATATTTTTGAGGTATGAATTATATGCCCATAACTGAACCAGTTGCTAGGAATTAATTGACAGATGACAGGCTCTTTCCATGTAACAAAGTTTACATTCTGTTGAAGGAGATATATTTATAGGAGAGTATTTACTTACATAAATGAAGCACAAAGTGTTAGAAAAGCAAATAAAGATACTTAATCCATGTTTGTGGAATCATGAAAAATATTGCCAAAGTCATCTATTATGTATATAATTAATGATCTTGTAAGCAACCTTATAGTACTGGAACTCTTAGTTATCAGAATAAGAACAAATAACCAAGACTTTAGTCTACTCAGGTTCACCAATCGCACGGGTATCTAAAGAAAACCTACTGTATTTCAGATTCCAATTAGCACTTTGAAAATTATTTTAAGGTAGGAACTTGAAACCTCAAATTTATTTAAAAAATTATTTTCATGAAGTAAATAAGCTCATTTTGTTTCCTTGACCCAGTCCTTAAAGTAACCTTCCTCCAAAAAGTGTTTGCTCTGCTTATTGGGGAATGGTATAGAAATCAGGTATCTGGGTGGCCTTGAAGCTACAGCTATGGGGTTTACAAGGCCTATTATAGGCTCTGTCAGTGGACAAGGCCAGAAATCCATGTGTATTCATGTAATCTAAAAATGCATAAAAACATTTCTATTATTATTTCTTTAATCAATTGATATATGTACATATGCTTGCATAGATTTACATATATATGTATATACATAAATTCCTCTTGTTACCTATAACTTAATTTCTAGTAGGGAGATACTTGGCTTCAACCAGTCAGCTTTAACTATCCATTTGTTTGTTAGTTTTTTTTGACTCTAGTATAGTAGTTCCTCCTTGTCTATAGGGGATTATGCCTGAAACTGAAGATAGTACCAATCCAATTTTATGCTATTATTTTTATATATGTACATACCTATGATAAAATTTAATTTATAAATCATGCATTGTAAGAGATTAAAAATAAGTATAATAATAGAAAAATTTGTAACAATATACTGTCAGAAATTTAGGTGAATGTGTTTTTGCTTCCTCTTTTTCTTCACTCTCTTACTCTTATGAGCTGGTATCAGAATACACTTGTTTTGCTGGATGTAAAACAAAGGGTATTTTACATCCTTGGCTGGACAGAACAGAACTATAGGAGATTTCATGATGCTATTCAGAATGACATTTTTAAACTTGCAAATTAATGATTTATAATTTTTTTGATTAATGATTTTGTACCAGAGTTGACCTTTTAGGTAAATGCAATCATAAAAAACAAAACTGTAGGTAAGGAGGGACAACTTTAGAATTATTAACACCCAGCTGGGTGTGGTGGCACGTATCTGTAATCCCAGTGGTTCAGGAGGCTGAGGAAGGAAGAATACAAGTCCAAAAGCTAGCTTCAGCAACTTAGTGAGGCGTAAATAACTTAAAGAGACCCTGTCTCAAAATAAAACGTAAAGAAGGTTGGAGCAGGGGCTCAGTGATAAAGCACCTCTGAGTTCAATCTCTGGTACCAAAAATAAAATAAAATAAAATAAAATAATTAAACCTATCTCTATGAGAAACAGATTCAGCAACTAGAATACTTACCTTATTTTACAGTTCCTTTTTATTTAACTTTATACCCAGCAATGAAATCACCTTGAAATAAAGTTTCTTCTTATCATTGTTCTCCATATTCTTTTGGTGTGATTATTTGTGATATAATTAGATTTTTTTTCATAGTCTACATCCCTTCCTGAGATGCTTGAAATCCTGTTTTTATTCTTATTTTAAGTTACATAATATTAAATTTAATTCTTTGTGAGATATGGTCACAAGAGTTTCGCAACATGTATGGATCCATGCATTCCCTGCCTCAGAGCCTTAGAAAATGATTTTATCAGATTGTGGGCTCCTTTTAGTCCATAATATACCAGTTCTCTGTGATAGCCACTGATGATTTTTCACCCATATGATTCTGCTTCATCAATAATGTCAAGATAATGAATTTCTATAGCATCTAGACTTTCAGAGCTGCCATCTTTTTCTTAGTCAAATTAATTTTAAATTCAGTTTATCTTCCTTCCTTCATTCCTTCCTTCCTTCCTTCCTTCCTCACTTCTTTCCCTTGCTTCTTCTCCCTTCCTTTCTTTCTCTTCTTTCTTTCTTTTGGTATATGTATATGTCAAAAATTTTCAGCACCATTCATTAAATTTGTTGAAAAGACATTTCCTTACTGAAATATTTTTTTTTTACTTTTTTACATTAAATTCACTGTATTAATTCACTGTGTGTCTATTTCTAGACTCCCCGGGTCTATGCCTACCCTTTCACCAACACTATACCCTCTTGACTACTGCAACTTTAAGGTGGTTCTTAAAAATGAGTGATTCCGATGACCTTTGTTCTTCTTCACATTTGTTCTGACTACAACAGTACATTGATCATGTAAATTTTACTTCACACTAGTCCATATCTTTAATTTCTTTGAGATTTTATTCATTCTATAGACAGAATTTATATGAATTAAGATTCTGGCAACATTGTGTTTTCTGGTCAATGAATAATCTGTGTCTCTCAATTTATAAGTTCCTCTTACTTTTCATCAGTATTTTGTCATTTTCAGTAAATAAATCATGTATTTTTCTGTTGAATTTATACATAAGGTTTTCATTTATTCTCTGCTATTACAAATTTAACCTCAGATTTTATTTTCTTATTGTAGGACTACAGTAATGGATTTGACTAAAGTATCCACTGACTGTGTCCTTTGATCTTTGTGAACTGACTTTAGAGATAGAGCTAGGATATGGTAATATATCATCTCAGAAGAATATATCCATTTCTTCACCACATAGTGATACAATCTTTTAATTTCGTTTGTAACCAAGAAAGGTCATAAACCTTATTTAGAGATTTCTTGTTCATATTTTTGTTGGTGTGTTATCGTTGTCCATCATGGTTGGATTGGTTGTTACGTATTCATACATTCAATTAATGTAACAAGTTTGGCCAATATCATTCCCCAAAATTTTCCCTTTCCCTCCTCCTGGTTACTTTCCTTTGGTTTACAGATATCCCTTCAATTTTTTATGAGATTCTTGTCCCCACTTTTCTTTTACTTTTTTTCTGTTCAAGTTACACATTTGAGACAAAACACACAATCCCTGACTTTCTGAGTTTTAATATAAAGATCCCAATTTCCGTCCATATTCCTGAAAATGACAAAACTTCATTCTTTTTATGGCTAAATAAAACTTCATTATGTATATATACCACATTTTCTTTATCCATTCATCCATGGATACATAGGATTGACACATAGGTTAGTTCCATATTTTGACTATTGTGAATTGTCCTGTTTTATATGGGTATGCATATAACAGTATAGTATGCTCTTGACTTTTTTTCATGATAAAATTTTCAGAGATAGAAAAAGGGATGTTTGTCCATTTGCATTAATTTATTGATACATTAAAGTGATGTATATGAATTTTTATTTAAAAACAAAGGATATAAATAAACAGTTAATATAGGATAGCAACATAACAATTCAAAATATAAGAGCATTGTACAATGAATCTATAGTACTATCAAACAAGATCAATAAATATGTGCTCAGAGTATATTAATGTTTTGTCACTATGTTCCTTAATATCATACATATCCAGGCAATCTGAGTGTTTGGGGAGCCTTACTGAGATAATGGCCCCAAATAACTGTGATATAAGTTTTTTCAAAGACAATTTGGATGGCTTCCCACAGTGACGCTCCAATATTATGATTATTAAATTCTAAACCACTAGCTCTAAGTTGATTGAAGATAATGTAAAGGAATTGCATTTGAATTTTGGTAAAATGGGCTCCCACGTTTAATATTTATGGCAAGATAAGACTAAAAATTTAAGTAGTTAAAAATAATATATAATGTTTGTAAACATAAAAGTATATTTTATATACACAAACATAAAATAAGTAAAAAGGATGAATTTGAGCCATAAAATTATAACACAAATACATTTAATACAATTGAATATTATTTTGTAGCATTTGAAACAATTAATTGACTTAAAAATTTAGTAGGATCAGAAAAATTTTTTCAAAGCTAAATTGGTGACTTTCAGAAATTTTTATTTTAGAAAAATTTTAGATCATTCTTTTCTAGATATGGTGGTATATAAATATATAGGTGGAGTTTAGAGGCATTAACACAAGTGATTAGTTATGATTATGGATATCTTAGACTACTTAGTTGACTAATAACTATCTTATTTTACATTTCATTATTTCTCTTGAAACTTAGAATATTGAATGACAATGTCATTTGTTCTCAAGAAAACAAACCACATAAATAAGCATATACATGCCACTCAAATTTCAAAGACAAAATTTTTTGATCTAATGTATCAAACTGATAGTTGTCTGTGTTTCTCACAGAATCATTATAAAATGGGGAATATGTATGTATAGCTCTGAATTTAAAAAGTATATGCTTAATTCATCAAATAGATGAAGAAATAAAATTTTTCCATATTAACCAATGAATGTGTAACAATGTATTTTCTTTTCTGTGTTAACTTTCATTTTTTTCTTTATTTATCCTATTGGTCTGAAATCATGTAAATTTTTTACTATGCCAGTGACCACCCAGAAAAGTTAGGCTATAACTGAAAGAAAAAGTAGGGGGCAAAAAAAGCAGGTTCTGCTTTTGCTTTCTAACTTACAAATTCAAAAGTCTCCCATAAATAGCAATTTTATTACACATTTTGCCTTTGGATTTTGTTGTTCTCTCCCATGTATTGTGAAATGAATCGAATTATAAATAAATTTGAATGCTGTCATTCTGAAGTGGGCCTTAGAACATTTTCAAAATATGTTCATCTCAGACTAAAACTTTGAAGGTGGTTGTAATAAAACCATTGATAACTTCAAGTACTAAGAAACTGAAGAAAGATGTCTTTCAGATGCTCCTAGACACAATGGGATTACAAACCTATCATAAGTTGAAAATTTGCAATATATATAGATGGAGTTTAGAGGCATTAAAACTTCATAGTTTAGCAACATGTTAAACTATAGTTTTCTTTGTTTAACTTTATGACCAACTGACTGACTGACAGATGTCCAGCAGTGCAAGAGTATCTTACCACCTACCACAACCCTAGGAAAAGATCAAAAATCAAAATTAAAAGTATGGCTTTTACTAAATGCATATCACTTTTGCACTATTACAAAGTTTTAAAATATTAAATTGAACCACTGAAAGTGAAGAACTGTCTATATTTTTCAGATTGATTTTGCAAAGTGAAAATTTCATGTGCTCACTACCACTCAACACGGTGCATTAGAAAGAAAGTAGTTTCAGCTGTAAGTTGCATCTGAGGCAAACCTGTAAGTTCTTTCTGGGCTCCCAGAGCTAGAAGACAGCTACATTTTTCTGTCTCTCTAAAAATATTTTTAAATGTATTAGAAAGAAGAGTACCAAAAATGTCTAATGACTCTGATGAAAATTCAATACAATTAAAAGCAGCACAGACTAAAGTGGGAATATGGTTATTCCAAAAGATGCAAGTAGGAAAGTGTTAGGATGGTATGAATCATAAAGACGATATAATTTTCAACACATGTTAACATAGAAGTGTATAAACCAACAGTTGATGATTCCCTGTTTTTTATGGCTATTATAAAAAAATCAAAGTATTATATTTCATCAATCAAACATTTAATTGTTATCCAAACAGATTCCTGTTTATTTCAAAAGGCTCGAAGAGAGGACTATATAGAGAACATCTCAAAACATTTTGCAGATAGGAGATATTAAACATATAGTGAGTGAATTCCAATTTCCTTTAGAGTCCAATTATTAAAGTGTAGTTGCTCAATTAGGAAGGAAGCAAGGCTCTGTGAATGTAAAGTTTAAATTAAGTTTGAGGCATTCTTTTCTGTGAGAGGTTCTCAGAAGAACTGGTTTGGCCAACACAGCAGATAACAGATAAACGCAACATAGTCCCTCAGCACTAGCAAGTGGTGCCACAGTTGGTGGGTAAAGTTTCACAGAATTACTTGAAGGCTGGCAGAGCAGCGCTGCCACAACCTGAATACTAGTTGTTTGAAGCAGTGACTGACAGCAATTAGCCCTCACATAGCCCAGGCCCTCAAGGTGCCTGTCAGAATCTTCAATTTATATGTGTTTTGGAGTTTACTGTTGAAACCAATAACTCACATGTGTGGTCTGATAAGGTGTGACATAATATTCACACAGGGAGAACGATTACATTCCATGTTCTTATCACAGCAAAACATATGTCACTCACATAGCAAATCATGTTTGGAATCATTTCAAACCTGCGTAGCACTCTTCACCTCATGTTCTAACCCTTGAAACTTAGATGGCATTCTAGGAAAAAAAAAGTGAGGAAGAAAATGCTAAATTTGCCAGCATTTTATTAACAATTATTATGCTGTATGTCTTTAAGTTATCTAGGTGTTAAAAATAGAGATTGATTTGTAGAACAATAACCTCTCTTAATATTTCGTAACTTCAATATGAACATTATAATCTCCAAAACAATTATAACAAAAACGTAACCAACACAGGAAAAAACTACAGTCCTAGCTAATTATTAAAATCACAATTAAAAAACTCACATTTAGCTACATCTTCAAAGAGATACAATTTAGATTGATAAAGACAAGTAAATATATACTTATATAGATGTATCAAAAGCTACAAATAAATCTGAGTTCTATTTTAATTTTCAAGTAATTTAAGAAGAAAAATGATTATATTCTTACCAAAATTTTTAGAGATAACATATTGCATTTTAATATGTAATTAGTCACAATGTTAGAGTAATAATACTTAGTAAGCCTGCTGAAAAATACCCTTGATTTTCTGAAATGGGTTTCCTATTTAAATATCAACATTAATTTTTGGATAGCACTTTGGATGTTTTGTAAGCCACTAAAAATAACCAAGTAGACTGAAACAATTTTTGCACTGATATTTGTTATGCACATTACATTCCTTACATATGCTTTGTATGCGGTGATTATAAGGAATTACCTACAAACCCACATAGGTAAGATTGATTAAAAATTACTTGTTAGGCCAGAATTTGTTTAATGTGAACTAGAACCAGAACTCACTCTACCATATCAAGATAGTATGGAAGTGAATTCATTCAGTAGTGGAAGTTAAGGGGTTTTCATTCATAAATAGTGACTTCAAGAAAGACCAATAAACTTTATTGTCCCTATGTGTCTCACTGGGATAATAAAGCCAAATTTTTAACTCTTGTTCCCTTATATTAGTGTGATGAATAAGTCCCAAGATGTTATGGTTGGAATTAATGTAATTTTAATTAATTAAACCTATGATCATTGTCCCTGTGCAAATAAAAAATATCTTTAATGAGGTAGGTAAATAGATCGACGATGTCATAATATCAGTAACAGATATGTGCTGCATGCCCATTGTGTATTCAACAATGGACTGCAGATATGATGGCAGTCCAATAAGATCAAAATAGAATTGAAAAACTCCTATCTGCTAGTGATGTTGTAATTGTCATCACCTCATAGTGCAATGAATTGCTCACTTGCTTCTAGTAATGTAGTGTGAATAAATTTCTTGCATTGTCAGTCTTATAACAGTACAGCACATGCAATTAGGTACAGTACTTAATACTGTGATGATGATAAAAATGACTATGATATTGATTTATCTGTTTAATACTATTATGTATTTTATTCTTTGTTATTTTAGAATGTCATTTTTTGACTTATTAAAATATTATGGTAAGACTGTACACCCTGTAATTCTAGCAGCAGGCTCACATATCTTAATCACTTCTTGATTGCATCATTTCCTCTTGTGTTTGGTTTAATCTCATTCTGTTTGTTTACAGTGGACAATATGTATACAATATCCATTGCTCATGATAGTAGTAAGGGCCCACATTGAGTGGTTGACCTGAAAATGAAACTAAATGTGATTAAAATGATAAAGGTAGAAAATCAGTGATGGTAATTCCTCCTCAGTCAGGCATGTATCATTTCATCTTAGCTACAGTCTTGAAAGAAGAAAGTGACATAAGCTGCTATAGGATCCACTACTCCCCCACACCCCCCACACTTAGTATTGGGAATTTTAGCCCAGGCACATTCCCACTGAGTTGTAAGGGTCTGCTTTCTTAAAGGCCACAAGACTAAACAAAGACTACAGAAGGGCCTATATAAGATAAAGGGACTTCCAAAGGTTGGGATTGAGGACCAGACAAAGAAGCACATCTCTCTCTGTACCATATCTACCACAGACAAAGCAAAATGTTTGCAGTGTTGAAAGAAAGGGCCAGACCCACGTATGATGATGAAGTTACTGCTGATTCTGGGTGATTTAAACAATTAAAGGATTATTATTCATTATATTTTTGAAACTAAGTGGTGAATTTGTGACTCATAGTGTGAAGGCAGCTGAAGAAGTATTGGAAACTCTAGATAAGCTAATTATGGAGAAAAATTACTTTCCAAAGCAAATCAAACTAGATGAAATCTTTCTAGCCTGGAAACAGATGCCTAAAAGGACTTTTGTCCATAAGGGAACAGAGTCAATGCTGAGCTTCAAGTTGTTTGAGGATAGGGTAACAATCTTGTTGGGGGCTAATGTTGCATGCTACACATTGAAACCTTTTGTGGTCCTGCACAGTGAGGAGCCCAGGACCTTCACGAATATCATTGAGCAGACACTACTAGTGAACTACAGGAGAGATAAGAAGTCACAGATGACTCAGTTCTTTTCCCAATATGCCCGCCTGCTTTGCTATGCCAGCAAAATGGTAAAGTATTGTTTGTCAAATAATAAAACGTCTCATCATCAAGATTGTGCTTATTGTTGGTAATGCACCCACCCATCCTGATATTTATGATCTTCATCTCACTATCAAAGTGGTACTTCTGCCTTCAAGTGCTATCATTTTGATCTGAACAATGGGACAAAGAGTTGGGGTCCCTTTTAAGACATACTACCTGGGGAATTACTGTGCGTAGTCCATTATTGCAACTGAGGAAAACTCCGAGAAGACATCGGTCCAATTCTGGAAAGATTATGTCTTCAAGGACCTTTATCGGGCTTGGGTAAGTTCAACAAGGATTGTATGAATTTCACATGGAAGAGGAAACTCCAAAGTTTTATTCATGACTTCAAATGATTTCCCAAGGATGAAGAGGTTGCAAAAATAAACAAAACTGTGGTTGAGGTATTAAAGAGCACTAAGCTAGGTGTGGATGAGAATGTTGTCAAGGCACACCTAGAGGTGGACCCTGATATATTCACTAGAGAAAGTGCTTTAGTCATGTCTTTTGGTTACAGCAGTGAAAAAGCAAAAGTTTATTTTGGAACTCGTGGTTTCAGAGGTCTCAGTTCATAGATAGATGACTCCATTCCTTAGGCCCTGAGATGAGGCATTAGTGTGTAATAGAGTAGGCTGGTTCAGGCCATGAAGATCAGGAAGCAGAGAGAGAGAGAGCTTTCCTTTCCAGGATAAAATATAAACTCCAAAGGCACATCCCCAGTGACCCACCTCCTCCAGCCACACCCTACCTGCTTACAGTTACTCACTGATTGGGTTAAGGCTTTCATAAACCAATCATTTCACATTAAATCTTCTGACATTGTCTCACACAGGAGCTTTTGGGGATATCTTATATACAAATCATAACAGGGAGGAATATTCATGGGGCATAATTGTTTTACAAGCAAATGTATGATGAAAAAAAAAGAAACGGAAAGAAAGAAACAGAAATAAAAGAAGAGATGGGAAAGAAACTACCATAAACACATTTATAGAAAGAGTGACACCTCCTCAAGAAGAGCCTCAGGCAGTTCTTTCAGAAGGGATACCAGAACATAGCACCTGTATCATAGTTGATGACTGCTTCATGCATATTATTGCCCCTTGAATACCTTCCATTGAGATAAGATATGAAAGTAGAAGACAGTTATATGACGTATTTTGATCCCATGTAGATAGAGGCTAATGTGTGTGATCCTGTCTCAGGTTTTTGTTGTTGTTGTTGCTTGTTTGTTTTTATTTTCAGTGCAAGGGCTTAAGTTTGGAAGCCCCTGGATGCTAGGCAAGTGTTTTACCATTGAGCTACCTCATTGGTCCTTTTCAAAAATTTTATTTCTAGGCGAATGGTCTTACTAAGTTGCCAGTGGGGGGCCACAAACACAAAATCTTCCTGCCTTAGCCTCCTGAGTAGCTGGGGTTTCAGGCATGTGCCACTGTGTCTGGTTCCTATATCTTAGACATAACAAAAGGGTTTTTTGTTTGTTTGTTTGTTTTTAATTTTTAGTTGTAGATGAACACAATGACTTGTTTTATTTATTTATTTTTATGTGATGCTGAGGATCGAACCCAGTGCCTCACATGTGCTAGGCAAGCTCTCTATCATTGAGCCACAACCCCTATCCAACAAAGGCTTTAAAAAAAACTGTAAACAAGTAAAAAATGTTTATAGAATAAAGATATAAGGAAAGAAAAATGTTTTGTACAAGTGTACAATATATTTGTTTTTAAATGATAATTATTACAAAGAGTCAAAACCAAATACATTAAAAACTTTATACAGTTATAAAAATTTAAAACTAATTTATCACTGAAGAAAGAAGATTTTTATAAATTTATAATTATGTATATAATGTTTGTAAAGCCTATAGTAGTGTACAGTATTTCCTAGGCTCTCATATACACCTATCACTCACTGGGTCAGTAACTTCCGGCCCTGAAAGCTCTATTCATGGTAAGTGTCCTACACAAGTGGACCATTTTTATCTTTTGTACTGTATTTTTAGTATGAATTTTCTTTGTTTCGATATGTTTAGATACACAAATACCTACCATTGTGTTACAGTTGCTTATAGCATTCGGTACAATCAGATGCTGTGTAGGTTTGTATCAGAGGAGCTATAGGGTATACCATATGGCTTAGCTGTGTACCAGGCTAAATCATCTAGGTTTGTGGAATTACATTTCATGATGTTCTCACAGTGAAAAAATCATGTAAGGACACATTTTTCATAATGTATGCTCATCATTAGTAAAGGGTGACTATATTATATTTTCATTATATGAATGCATAACTAAGACACCCTTTATGTAGTAGGTAGTACCTTTTGATTTGTTAGTTCTTTTTATCTTATCTCTGAAATGATTCAAGGACGCTGATATATTTTTCAGATCTAATGTTTTATGATTTGCTTATTATTACTTGCTAAGAGACTTGGAAGAAATCAGTTTTATCAGCTAAGATGATAGTCCCAATTGAGGGGAAGTGAGTTTTCCATCGATATAGAATTGCTTGATATAATGAGAAAACAATTCTAGAACTAGATATAACTGGATTTTATTTCCAGCACCAACAATTCTTCTTAGCTATGAGAGTTTTCACAGTCTATAAACCTAAAATTTCTCATAAAGTTAACTTGAAAGATTACTGTGAAGAAATACAAGGGATGCATAAAAGTATTTAGTCCAATGAATCATTTATGATAGGCACTCAATAAGTGGCAGCTACTGTTATAGTGTCAGAGCATAGCTTAAATACGTCAAGCAGAATATCCCACACATGAATTTTCAATAGGTAGATATTGAGCTAATGGAGGAAATTTATCAATAACTGTGTTAATGGTCAATACTATTCTAGGAGGCTTTTATTATACATAGTTACTTTATAAGAAGCATGACTTGACCTCTAGTATATTCAAATGCATGTGAATTATATTACCAGAGATCTCTACATCCACCTGAAAGCAAAGGTTTTGAGAGCTTAGGATCTCTACTAAGCCCTTTTGAGGTCATGAGAAGAGTGCCACAGAAATACAAAAGGTTATTTTCACATGCATCACTAAAGGGCCATAGTAACCCATAAAATAGTGCCATAGTTGGCCTTCTATTACACTAAAAATGACAGGAATTGACTATTGTAATGAATGCAGATCTCCCGTGCAATTTAGTTTAAATGGTAGAAAAGTCAAACTTCAAGGCCAGAGGAGATATTTCTTGAGTAATGAAAAAGCTTTTGAATGCTTTTCACATTCCCTGCATCACATTTTTCTGAGAGTAATGAGCAGCTTTTATCATGCTCTGAATCACATATCCCAACAATCAGATTTCAATAATTGCTACTCCCTTTTATGTAATGACCAGATTTTATACTTTAAAGACATAGATTCCTTGATGGGAAAATTCATTTAGTGCTGAGAGCTTTATAAGGGTTATTGTAAGAGGGCCAACTGATCAAATGACCATTTAGACCAATAATTCATTGCATCATGTATCTTTTAAAATTTCATTCTATACTTTAGCAATTTATTGTTAGTTGACTTTCCAATTTCTCTTTACTTTTATATGATATAAAAATGATGCATTTCTATGAAAACTCTTTTTCAAAAAGTCATTATTAGATTATAGTAATAAGATTTAAAATTATTAGTAAAATTTTAGTAAAAAAACCCACAACATACATGTATAAGGTTTCCTCCTCTGCCTGCTCAAGAGCTTGAATTAGAAAGTTAATATTGACCTAGGTGAGGTGGCACACATTTGCAATACCAGCTGAGGTGGGAAGATCACAAGTTTGTGGTCATCCAGATCAACATATTTTACAACTGGTCTAAAAAAAATAAGATAAGTTTACATTGCCATGTCTGCTTATAATTTTCTAAAAAAGGTAGAGGACAGATGTTTCCTTATATTTTTTTTCTTTATCATTTGTCTAATCATGTGCAAATAAAGACAGAAGAACAAAATTCCATAGTTAATTACAAGTTAATAGAAGAACATTATATTGATTACACTAATCAGGACTTTATCTTTTTTAATTCTAAGATTGCAATCCTAAACTGGCTTGATTATGAAAAAACATTGTTCATCATAAAGGACTTTCAATGTTTAGAAGATGGACTAACATATTTATAGTTCTTTAAATCTTATGATAGTTGAAAAAAATAACTACTGTCTGCAAAATCTATACTCATCATTCCTTGTCCATATAAAACTGTACAAAATATAATAATAATAACTTCATTTGAATGATACAGCAAACTTAGCTTCTGCTTTACTTCATTTCTTTTTTTCTCCATTTTTTTTTCTTTAATGTATTTATTTTTTAAAGATCTAATTTTCTGAATTCATTGTGCATAGTAAAATGCTTTGATATATATATATATATACATATATATACACACACATATATATATAAACACACACACACACATTGTGCAATGGTTAACTCTAGCTAATTAACATACATATTATTCATGTACTTATATTTTGGTGAGAACACTTATCCACTCTCATCACATTTTTCAAAAAAGACAATATAACATCATTATGGATAGTTACCATTATTGAAAATAGGTATCTTTAATTCATCCCTCCCATCTATGGTTTTGCATCCTTAGACTCACATTTCCTTAATCCCCACCTTCCACTCCTCTATCCAAAGGAAGCCACCATTCTATTTCCTTGAAATCAGGTTTTCTAGGTTCCACATGTGGATGAGATCATGTGACACTTATTTTTCACTGATAGGCTTATTTCACTTTGTAAGATGTTCTACAAATCCATTCAGGTTGTCATAAATGACAGAATTTTCTTCTTCTATGGCTGACTAGTACTCCATTGTATGTTTATATAACACATTTTAGTTTTTTTTATTTTTTATTTGTATTTTTATTTTCCTGATAGTTTACTAGTTTACTTTATTCCATTATTTAGAATGAAATGGATAGATTTTGTGTTTGCATTTATATAGATACTACATTTTTTGCTGCAGTTATATTTTTAATTTCAATCATTAACTAGATTTTTTTATGGACAAGGATATTTATTGAAAATTTGTTATTTTTTTAAATTTATATGTGACTGCAGGTTGTATTACAATTATTATTGTATGTATACAGCACATTTTTTCATATCTCTGGTTGTATACAAAGTGTTCTCACAATAATTCGTGTCTTCATAAGTGTACTTTGGATAATATTGATCATCACATGCCACCATCATTTCTAACCCCAAGCCCCATTCCTTCCCCTCCAAACCCTCTGCCCTATCTAGAGCTCATCTATTCTTCCCATGCTCCCTCTCCATATCCCACCATGAGTCACCCTCCTTATGTCAAAGAAAACATTTGGCATTTGTTTTTTGGGGATTGGCTAACTTCACTTAGCATTATCTGCTCTAACTTCATCCATTTACCTACAAATGCCATGATTTTATTTTCTTTTATTGTCGAGTAATATTCCATTGTGTAAAATATGGCACATTTTCTTTATCCATTCATCTACTGAAGGGCATATAGGTTGGTACCACAGTTTAACTATTGTGAATTGTGCTGCTATAAACATTGATATGGATGTGTCCCTATAGTATGCTGTTTTTAAATCCTTTGGGAATAGACCAATGAGAGGGATAGCTGGCTCAAATGGTGGTTCCATTCCCAATTTTCTAAGAAATCTCCATACTGCTTTCCGTATGGGCTGTACCAGTTTCCAGTCCCACCAGAGTGTATCTTTTTCCCCATATCCTCCAACAGTTTTGGTTGTTTGTCTTCATAAGAGATGCCATTCTGAGTGGAGTGAGGCTATCTATGCTAAACTCCAGGCCAATATCATTCTAAATAGAGAAAAATTGAAGGCATTCCCTCTAGAAGCTGGAACAAGACAGGGATGCCCTCTTTTACCAGTTCTATTTAACATAATTATTGAAACAGTGGCCAGAACAATGAGACAGACAAAAGAAATTAAAGGTATACACATAGGAAAAGAAGAACTCAAATTGGCACTCTTTCCTGAAGATATGATTCAATACCTAGAAGACTCTAAAAGTTTCACCAGAAAACTTCTGGAACTAGTAAATGAATTCAGCAAAGTAGCAGAATATAAAATCAACAACCATAAATCAAAGGCATTTCTGTATATCAGTGACAAATCCTCAGAAAGGGAAATGAGGAAAACTATCCCATTTACAATAGCCTCAAAAAAAAAAAAAAAAAAAAAAAACTTGGGAATCAACGAAAGAGGTGAAAGGTCTGTATAATGAAAATTAGAGAACCCTAAAAAAACACCCTAAAGTCAAAAAAGACCTTAGAAGATGGAAAGATCTACCTTGCTCTCGGATAGGCAGAATTAATATTATCAAAATGACCACACTTCCAAAAGCACTATACAGATTTATAGAACAGATTTTCTTCATACATTCATCTTTTGAAGGGCATGTAGGTTGATTCCATATTGTGGCTTTTGCAACATATAAATATTGGTGTACAGATAATTCCTCAGCAAACTGTTTTATTTCTCTAAACATATACCAGAAGTGGGATTGCTGGATAATTTGATAGTTGTATTTAAAAATTTTTGAGGGATCTCTATACTGTTTTTCATTATGACTGCACTAATTTACATTCCTCTCAACAGTATGAGAGAAGTCCCTTTTATCATCTTTATAAACACTTGGTATCTTTTGATAAGAACCTATACATACATTTTGATAAGAAGCATACTTACTGGAGTAAGATGATAGCTCACTTTGGTTTTGATTTAAATTTCCCTGAGGATTAGTCATGTTGAACATATTTTCATAAAAGAGGGCAACCCTTTATCTCTGATAATAAGTGTTTATTTAAATATTTTGCCCAATTTAATTGGGTTATTTGTTTACTTACTGTTAATTGATATTTGAATTTCTTATATATTACCAAATATCAACCCATTACAAAGTTTGCAACATTCTGAATGCCATCTCTTCACTCTGCTGATAGTTTTATTTAGTGTGCCAAAGCTTTTTAATTTCATGTAACTGCATTTGTCTCTTTTTGCTTCTGTCATTTTTGAGCCCTTCCTACCCAACCTTCCCCCAACAACAACAACAACAAAATCATTGCTTCAAACACTTTCATGGAATTTCTCCCAATCATAATTTGAGGTGTTACATTTAAGTATCTAAGCCATTTTAACTTGGTTTTTATATAAGGTATAAGATTAGGATCGGTTTTCTTTCTTTTGAATGTGGTATATTCAGTTTTCTTAGTCTCATTTTTGAAGATATCATCCCTTCCCATTTTGTGTTCTGGGCATCTTTGTTGAAAAGCAGCCAGAAACATATGGATTTACTTCTGAGCTCTCTCTCTTTTTCCCCTTAGCCTATGCATCTATTTTTATGCTCGTTTTCCTTGGTTCTGCCTTCAGCCAGGCTTGCCCACACCCCAGACCAGTTCTTTCATTAACCCTCACTTCACATTGATCTGGCCTTGCAGCACTGAGGGATTTTTTTTTTTTTTTTTTGTCAAATCATTGTCTTGTTTCTGGACTCTGCCTCCTCTTTATCCCTCTCTTCCTCTCGCGAGCCCATCCTCCTCTTCAGTCTGGGGTGTCAATTAAGGCTTGCTAGTGTCATGAATTGATCAATAGAACTGAAATTACTTTAAAACAACACTACATAATTTCTTTCTGTCTTTTTGTGTCATCGTGTTTATTCATTTATTTATTCATTTTTTTATTGTGTTCCTTCCTATCCATTACAATAGTGGAGTAGACAGGAAACAGGATTGCCTTAGTTTATAAAGAATTTATATTCTATCAATAATGACAGAGCAAAATTGGAAAAAAATACAATATTGTGTAAAAAAGGGGGGGCTTCTTTAAAGTCTAATTTACTGTTCTATAGGAAGAAACATGGAAAGAGTTTAGCCAAGGAGAGATGAGAAAAGACTTCCTTAAAGAGCCAATTTTTAGGTTAGAAACTAAAGAAAAAGTTAGATTAGGGTTAGGCAAAAATAAACAGTATGGAGAAGAAAAAGCATCCTGAACATAGGGATTAGTAAGGGCTAAGACTAGAACCGATTCTGATAACAAAGGTTAATACATATGAGGTGCCAATTGATCTGTGATAAATTTAAAAAATTATGGGAAATCACTTCCAAAAGTGGAATATACTATGTATGTTGAAAGGATTATTATCTTTAATAAATTCTCTCTAGTGGGTGAGAGAGAAAAAATACAGGATTAAAAATCTATTTAACTTCAAACATATTTTTCCCTAGGCCATAGGCAAAACATGTAGTTAAGTTTAAATGATTTTTATTTCCTCTAAATTCCTCCTTTTATTATTTTGTACTGTGATATTTTGGTACCGTTATAAAAATAAAAAATAAAAATAAATTCCATGTAGCTACTTTTTCCCCATAGGGATTTTTTGAAATTTAGTTACATTTGTATTCGACCCAATTATCTAGTAAGAAGGAATGTTATGAGTGCTATACACATTTATTCAGGGTGAAGTTGTCATAACTGCATAAGTAACAATCAGAAACTCATGCATGATGAAATATTTCACTGATACATAATTTACCAAAAGATCAGAGAAGAGAGTAAGGGAATTGACTATCTCTTGAGAACAAAATCAGCATATTGTAGATTTCTAGTCTCACTGTTGGGGAAAGTGCCTTCCAATATTGAAGCACTTCTGGAGTGAATACTGAGCAAGGATGTTCT
The DNA here is from genome assembly GCF_047511675.1 of Marmota flaviventris. NCBI lineage: Eukaryota > Metazoa > Chordata > Mammalia > Rodentia > Sciuridae > Marmota > Marmota flaviventris. Next base: position 45,273,564 of record NC_092504.1, on the reverse strand, counting down.
GAATACCTGTTCACCCATAGGCTCAAGTAGAGTTTCCTGGGTGATTTAAACCTTATGATTGTTCCTGAAGATATGCTGACTCCATTTTATAACTGATCTCATAGTATATGATGCAGGAATTTGTAGTTTTATGACAAAAGATTGAAAATGATGAAAAACATTGCTAAAAGCTGCCACATTTAGAACTCCGTTAAGTATGAAATATACTTGACTTTTGACAGCATGCACTCTGAACTACCCCTTCTCTGCTGCCATTTGGTGGGAATAAGCCATCCTGCACTTGAGGAAACGGAGAGTCTAGATTTCTCTTATCTATGTAATGCAGCATCTGAAAAGATTTGTGCTGAAGTTTGGTCCAGTCTTAAGCACATACATAAGAAGGCATCTGTTCATAGTATAACTACATCATTTTCTGGGAGAGGAAATTTCAATAAGTTTCTCATTGCAATGTCTAGGGGCTTAGGAACACATATAGTGTAGAGTATTCATTGATTGACATTTATTTAATTTGAGGCCTCAGTTTTCCAAGTAACTTAATCATAATGTGGTTATATCCTTATCCTTATATGAACTATGAATAGATTATTATCCTTAAAAGAGAAATTCATGTTCAAAAAATGAATACAGATTAATATATCACTAAAATAGTAGACTTTGTATATATGACATAGGGGGAAAATGATTAACAATTATAAGGACAGAAATTATAATTTTACAATTTTAGAAAATATTTTCCAAATATTATAATTTTTGAAGCCAAAATATAAATTATGTAATAATGAAGACACTCTACCAAGAACATAATATTTCATCACTGTATTTAAACAACATGATTTTAAATGCTAATATGTCTGGTTGAAGCATAGTAGATATAAAGAAGCCAATGAATATTTACTATTACAGTATGTGAGGTCATAAAATTATAGTGAAATCAGGATTTTGGTTCACTGTGGTTTGGATAATGTGTATGACCTCTTCCTTATTCCAAGACTGTGATTCCTGGGATACTTAATGGATGATGTTTATAGTATCAATGTCTACAAAGTTCCTCAGTGTAATTGTCCTTGTCTTTCAATGGATAGATGGAAATGAAAGATGGTAGGGGAATACGTTGTTGAAAATCATATATCGATAATAGAAAGTGAGGTAGAGATTCCTTTATTATGAGGATTTATGTTAGTCTGACTATCTTAATGTTTACTGTAATTGTCAGTGCCAAAGTCTTCAAATTCATCTACTGTCCTTATTTGTCTCCCTATTGTCAATATGCTTCCCTAAGAACTCCTCAGAAATGGTTTGCTTCTTACAGGCCTCTCAAGTGCAATGCACTATTAGTTTACTGGTGTCCTACCGGTATGATAAGAAAATGAGAAGGAAAGCTTTCTATGACTTTATAATTAACATATTTTGTCCCATTGTTCCAAATTTGGAAAACCTATAAACATTTAATTATAGCATGTAATACAAAATATAATTATATAATAATAAAATAACTATTTACAATACAATAACATTAATATATACATTTATAAACACACATATATATGATGTTCTCATATTTGTACAAATTATAATCATGTACTTCTGTACTACTATATAATAGATAGCTCAGGTACACAAACATTTTAATATTTATAATAAAGCTGTATTTATTAATGTGAATTTTATTAATGCTATAAAATCCACATAGTTCTCACTCTGTGATTGAATATGTTATATTATTTATTAAATTTTTCTAAAATTTTCTTCTTTTAAATTTTCATATAGCAGTGTAATACTGAATGTAATGATTTAATATTCAAGTTTACTTGCTTATTTGGTTTTACTGGCTGATATAAACGGAAAAAGATAAGTAGCTGGTTTTATATCTTGGTGTCATTTGTTCCGCTTTCCAAATCACAGGCCTCTTTTCTGTACTGCATTGCATTATGCAAAAGATCCTCTCAACCATGTTGGGCTTTATATTTGCTATAGTTTCAAAACCAGCTGAAACTCTTCATTTGGATGATTTCTACATAGGATAGAATATTTGTTCCTTAAGTTTTCTGAGTTTGCTTTCTTGGAACACACACATAAGTTTTTACTTTTGAACTTCTGCATAAATTTAAGTATTAAATTACCTAACAATGGAAACATAATCAAACATACATTTTAAAAAATGTTTTGTGCCAACATAAATTCCTTTTACAAAGCATTGCTTTATCTTATTCTTTCAAAAATTGTTTGTTTGCTTGGAAGAAAATCGTTAAATAACATTTTCTCTTTTAAAACTTCTGCTGCACACTCCTGACTTGCTTGTTATCACAGCCAGGGTCAGCAAATGTGATTATAGACAAAGTCAGCAAATGAGGACTATTTGAGTTTTGTAAACTCATCTAAAGTATTCTATGAACAGTTACTCAGAATCCCTATGTGGACTAAAAAACCTACCTGGTAACCTCTTACCTCACTACGAAGTATGGTAATTAGTATTTTTTCACTTTTAATTAATCACATAGATAACATTTTAAAAATATATGCCTTAAATGATGGGCTGCATTCAATTACCTATATATTACAAGATGAGTAGCATTTCATACATCCATCAATTTATTCACAAACTTTATTTCATGCCAACACAGAAAAATAAACATATCAAAAGCTTTGTTTGAACTTTGAATTTCCTTCGTAAATTTTTTATCAAACCTAATTAGATTTATTCTTGTTTTAATCTCGTATTTCTAGTAATGAACTTAAACTAAGATTTATTCTGAATACTCTCACCTTGTTTTTTATCTGCTTGAACTCATATGAAATATTGGTTTATGAGAACTATCTTATGGCATTCTTGCATTCTGCATGGATAGGCTTCATTAAAGTTAAGGGATGATATATAAGGTCACATAACTTGTCATTCACTGCAGGAGGCTACAAGTGCAGAATGCAGTTGTTGTCTTTCTACTGTATACCATGCCTCCCATAGTATGTCAAGTGGCTTGTATCCAACAAATAACCATGTCTCGAATAGACTGCCATAAAAAAACATGTTTTTAGATTTAAACATAATTTTCCAGAGAATTTGTGATGTTACTTTGCACACCAACAACCCTCACCCTCTAGCACACCATGACAACCGTGACGATATTTTATAACCCAACACTGGTCAGTATGCCCCTAAAGGAAATTTCAAATTGCTTCCATTGTCAGAACCCCTTCAAGAGCAGTTTCTCTCTTCTCTTTATTCTTCATTTTGGTTTATGATACAGATGATAATAATAATAATAATACGAAGAAGAAGAAGAAGAAGAAACAGTCCATGTAAAATTTTTATGTACAAAAATTTATCCAAAGAAAGGTTTTCAGTTTAAATTTTGAGTAGATTATTTTAACAGCTTTGTTAAGATGTCATTCACATATCATTAAATTGTTCCACTTTAACTTTACAATTTAGTGTCTTTCAGTACATTTGCAGAATTGTACCTCTACCACATCATCTAATTTCAATGTTTTTTGATCAGCTTACAGTCTTTTGTGTTAATGTGATATGGTGTTTCATCAGATTGATTTCTATTTTCTTAATGGCTAAAGATTTTGAGTATCTTCTTATGACTTATTGTACATCTGTATATTTTGTTTAGAGAAGTACCTATTCAAATATTTGGTACATTTTTAATTGATCTATTTATCTTTTTTTGTTATTGAATGTAAGGTGTTCTTTTTTTTACCTTAAATAACATTCCCTTATATCAGATATCTAGTTTGTAAATATTGCCTCTTTCCAAGTTTTCTTTTTATTCTGTCTTTCGTGATAGTAAACTTTGAAGCACCAAGATTTTTAATTTTGATGAAATCCAATTTATCAATATATTATTTTGTCACTTGTACTTTTAGTGTCATATGTAAGAAACTGTTTACTAACACATTGTCATGAAAGTTTGCTTCTGCTTTCTTAGAGTCCTGTTTTAGCTCTTGTATTTGGGCATATAATCTATTTGAAGTCACATTTTGGAATGGTAAAGGGTCAAAATTAATTTTCTTCCGAGTGGACATCTGTTTATTCCTTACACTATTTGTTGAAACTATACTTATTCCATTGCATTTTCTTGGTATTGCTTATAAAATAAACTGCCTGAAATATAAATTCAGTTTCTGAACTCTCAATATTATTACATTAATTTATATGTTTACCTTATACTAGTACAAATATACATGAGCACTCAGGGAGTGAGAATAATTTCATCTTTATTTTTAACTACTATTTTGGGTATTATGTGCTCCTTAAGCATTTCTATATAAGAATAGAAAGTAATTTTATCAATGTTTGCAAAAAAGAAAGATGTGAATTCATAAAAGGTCACTTTGAATCTGTAGATCAATTTGGAAATACTTTATTTTAATATTGTATCTTCTGATTCTTGTATAAAACTGTTTCCACTTACTTATTCTTTAAACTTTTTCACAAATAACATTTCTGCTTAGAAAGAATTGAATTTGTCACTAAAAATTTTTAAAATAATTTAAATTTTTAAAATAATAATAGAAATTTGATTTCTCAATAAATTTCTGTGATTTGCTAAGATATGGTTTAAAGGTTGAAAAGGCATTTATATATGACCATGCAAGATTTAGTATCATTGTGTAGAATTAATAGCATTAAAAGTAATATTAATATAGATTATGAAACTTCATTAAACTATTCTCCTAGTCACTATGTGTATGCTAAAATAACTGAAGTAATATTTAATGTAGAAATAGAATATTAATATTTGTGAAAACATGATTATTTATACAAGACATGATTATTTATATAAAATTTGATGACAAATTCATAATTCTAAGATCAAATTTTAGATTATCATAATTTTCATGGTGTCTATCAAAAAAAAAGTTTTAGGGGCCCTTATCCCTTAGAATTGTATACTATTTTCAATTTGGTATGAATGTGTGCATGTGTGTATTTTTTTTTTTTTTTTTTTTTTGGTGCTGGGGATTGAACCCAGGGTCTTGTGCATTCAAGGCAAGCACTCTACCAACTAAGCTGTAACCTAGCCCTGAATGTATATTTTTATTAAATAGAACTATGGATACAAACTTTAAAAACAATCATAATAGAATAATAAAAGAAAAACATCATTATTTTATAATTTTATACCCAGTGACTGTTTGTATTAATCCAATATTTCAATACCAAATTGTCATATAAACATATTCTAGGTCTCATAAAAAATTAAATTCATGTTAAGTGAAAATAAAGATAATTTTTAAAAATGTTTTTATAGTTAGATTAGATTGTTGTTTTCATAAGAAACCTTTAGAATATTGTAACTAAACAGTGCTCCAGGAGATTCGATCATATAGCCCTGCAATCTTATTCCATTATTCAATTTTGAGTAAGCATTGCTCAGACCATTTGGCACAGTCACCATTTTTTCAACAATCTTTCTTTTTCCCTCTGGGTAATTTTTACAAATCTTCATAAATTTCTTCACTAGTTCCCACCCAACTCCTTCCTCTTTACTCACTGTAGCTATCTTCTTCTCTTTTAATGTTAATCTATTCTATCTATATATTCTTCACAGATTCTATGCTCTTTGATCATTTTCCCTTCACAAATTATTTTTCTTACAGTTTTAGGCGTCTTTAAATTGTCATCATCAGGTTCAACAGTTGCATTGATTAGTATTGGCAAGCCTGTCTACCCTTAAGTTTGAAATACCATTTGTTATGATTTGTATATGGTGTGTCCTCCAGAAGATCCTGTGTTAATGTTTGAATGTTCCCCTAAAGCTCAATTAGATTATGAAAACTGTAACTGCATCAGATGACTAATCCAATTTAGTGCATTAATTAAAGAATATACTCTAGTGAGTGATAACCATGTGTAAGTGGGGCTTGGCTGGAGGAATGACATCAGTTTTTGTGGGCTTAGTCTATATTTGTCCCTGCCTTCTCACCTGCTTCTGGATGCCATGACGTGAGTATTTTTCCTCCACCATGATGTTAGGTCTTCTGATAACCTCTGGCCCAGAGCAATAGAGTTGGTCAACCATGATCTGAAACCTCTGAAACCATAAGCCAAACTAAACATTTTCTTCTCTAAGCTGTTATTCTCGGGTATTTTGGGTACAGCAATCAAAACTTGACTAGCAAACCATGTGTATATTAAAATCTCTAACCTCCAACACTGACCACTTTCATCGAAGGTTTATATATCCAATTGATAGCTAAATATCTTCACATCTATATTCCTCAGTCTCAGTAAATTCAAAAACTATTTTATCACAGGTGCCTTTAAAACTCAACCTCTTCTCTACCCTATGTCAATTACTTTCAATCCAGTGATCCAAATTTACAGCAATGTTGTAAGCTATGTTTCACCTTATCTATCACATTGAATTACGGTTTTAAACAAGTCTTATTTCATATAAGTAATAGAATATAAAAATTTGCTTCTTTATATTCTTTCCGCATCATAGATATTTATGAGAATTAATTGGAATAATGCACAGTCATTAAAATAGGTCTTGGCTGATAATGGCCTATCAAGAAATACTAGCTTGTACTTGTTACTAATTTTTACCATAATTATTATTTTTAAATTCACTAAGTGAAGTTATTTAGAACCAAACTGAAAAACTTGAGACAGAAGATGGAGACAAGACTGGAAACATAGGCAGAGGCCAAGTTTAAAAGTGTTCAGAAAGCCATGGTAATGAGTGAGAATAGCAAAGATATAAAAATCACATGAACAGGGGAAGCACCCAAAATGCATAATAAAGACCTCCAAAATGTGTCTTCATAAAAGCAATGAGAATAGTGGCAGAAATTTTCAGAATCAATGTTTCTTGAATTCTTATATAGAATAAAAAAATGGTAGAATAACTAATGTAGTTATTTTGACTTAGACTTATGAGTTTCATTTTACAGAGCAGTCTGTAATTTTGAGGTATTGGTAAAAATTTGTTTTGTTTCTACAATAAATTTTAAATATTTTTAAATATTCCATTATTTGATCTAGGCATTGTTTGTATGGTTGTGTTGGTTTGTGGAAATTAATTAAACTTCCTTCATGTATGTTAAAATTTCAGTGCATATTAAGCTTCAAATAAGTTTAAAAAGAATAATTACAGGTTGAAACAGATGTACTTAGCATCTATACCAAGGAATTAAGTCAAATTAATTAATTCAGTGATCTTTCTGTTATTATAACAAAATACCTATTGCTATTAACTCATAAAGAGAAAAAAAAATTATTTTGGCTTACAGTTTAGGAGATTTCAGTGTATGTGGGGTCAACCCTATTGTTTTGGGTTCCTGGAGAAGGAAACATCATGGCAGGGAGTACATGCCAGATTTTGTTTACTTCCTGGCTTTTGGGAAGCAGAGAGAAAAGAAAGAGGAGGAAGAAGAGAGAGAGAGATATGATATTGGGGTATCACAATCTCCTTTGAGGGCATATCCACTATGATATATGATCTTCCACTTGGTTATACTTCTCAAAGATTCCATCACCTTCCACTAGTTCCAAGCTGTGTCCAAACCTTTAACACATGGATCTTTGGAGAGCATTATAAATGCAAGTGTTAGCCAAATATAAGAAAAATACCTAAGAATTTTAATTAATATCACTTAAGTAAGAGGAGTAGAAATACAAGTGACTGACTATATAATTTTATTTAAATGATAAGCAATGGTTAAATAAAACTGTTGAAAACAATAGGTAGTGGCTTATCTATTCACATACAATCTTACAATAGTGTTAATGAGTAATATGGATTGGAGAGAAAATTCCTTGTAATGCAGTTAACTTTTTTTTTTCGTCATCAGTGACTTCAACACATTTCTCTTCATCATATGCTAATTAATGTTTTACGAATTCAAAAACATACTCAATTCAGAAGTAGGTATGCAAATATATATATATATATATATATATATATATATATATATATATATATATAAATCTTATAAATATGAGAATGTTTGCTTTTTCAAAACCTCTAAGTCTCTGAACATGTCCATAGTTATCAAACCTTTCTCTTTTTCAGAATGACTGGGACATATTTAGCTAAATAATCCTGGATGCATATGAGTGGATATTTTGGTTGATTGATAACATATAGGACACTCTGGTAAATAAATACCAAATATTATAAATTTAAAGGCACTTTAGATTTTATTTTTCCCTGATATTTCTAAACCCAGAACATACTTATGAATTATTGTACTACTGTGATGCAGCAGAATCATGAGCTTTAATTCTTCAAAATGCATGTAAATTGAAAGGAACACTTTAAACTCACTCAGATAATTAGAAACGATTGTAGTGTCTGCTGGAGCATTCTCTTTCCAGAGTAAATGTGTTTTACCTCATATTATTCTTCAAAGTAAAATAAAACAGTTGCAAAAATCACTGTGTAAGTACAATATTAGGTTTTCAATCTCAAAGTTGCATGCGTTATTTAATTTTTGGCTCCCAATAAAGGAATGATATATAAAACTCCAGACAACATACACAACTTGAAAGTACCTTTGCAATAAATGTTTAACACCAGGAAATGTTTATAAGATTCAACCTTATATGCAAAAAATGTTTTTAGAACACAGACATAAGGAATGCCAAGAAAAGTTACCAAGGAAACACACTTGAGGTGATTTCAGAGCAGTTTATTAATTGTTTCATCAATCTAAACTCATTAATTTTTTTCATAGTTAAGAGTTAGATTCAAGTTAGTAGACAGTGTAGTTAGTCATCACTGTCCAGAACTCTTTCGCCTGTGAGAAACGTATCATGAAATATGCGTTGAGTCCTTATAAGGTCCTTATATATTGAGTCAATCATTAAAACTATGATTGACTAAGATAAGTGCTTTTTCATTACAAGCAGTCCACTACACTATTTTATGATGAATGAAAATGATGTAATTAGGATCTTCAGGCCAAGAATTTTGTCTTCTTCTTGTTCTCATAGTAATATAGCCTAGCACCATGCCCACCACAAGAGAGAGATATGTTCAAGTTAAAGTTGGCTGAAAATCAGTGAAGTCAAAATTTTAGATTAATTTTAGCAACTAAGTCAGGACATTATGTAACTCACTTCAATGTAGAATAACTGGTATGAAATGGATACGACTTTTTGTGGATTAACTCTTATATAACATTGAGACAGATGCACAGGAAAAAGAAGAATGAGTAGAAATAAATTCTAAACTTATGGACCCTACATTCTAGAAAGACAAATTTTCAGCAAATAATGTTAAACAAAACTTCTTGAAAAAGCAAATGTTATTTAATGGTCTAAAATGCTATAGTAATATACACATAAGTTCAGAACTCAAATATGTAACTTTGAACATAAAGATGAAATCCCTTCAATTGTTCACAATTCCACTCTCCTATTAAAACTAGATTTAAATGTTAAGTTGTGTGTTTTTATATATTTCTTCCTCTTTCTCTTTCTCTTTCATGTGCAGACAATTTAATTTTTCAATTTGTTTTACTATCTGTATATCTGATTATATACTAATTTATATTTAGTATTTTTATTTCCATTTTCATTTAACAATATTTAATTGTACACTCTCTTTGTATCAGCAGTTATAAATTTGTATCCTAATGTATTTAACTCTTTCATTGTTTACAACTCTTTATTACTGAAAGGTGTGCTAGAATGGCTGTTGTTGTTTATAGATGTTGGACTACACAGCTAAGAGCTTCTGTAGGAAGCAGAGCTATTAGTGAAATTATTGGTCTAATGATCTGTTTATCTGACATTTTGATATAGTACCTCTTAGCATTTGTAAACTTGTGGCAAATCTTTCATCAAAGTGTATGGGACTATTGATTTCTAGTACTCTGATAATATACTCTATGTTAATATTCTTTATTGTTATTTTTCTTAATTAATTAAAAGTAAAATCTCTAGTCTTTCTAACATATATACAGTTACCATGGTTGCTAAGATTCTTCTATTTCTTTTTTTTTATTGGTTGTTCAAAACATTACAAAGCTCATGATATATCATCTTTCATACATTTGACTCAAGTGGGTTATGAACTCCCATTTTTACCCCAAATACAAATTGCAGAATCACATCAGTTACACACTCACATTTTTACATAATGGCATATTAGTGACTGTTGTATTCTGCTACCTTTCCTATCCCCTACTATTCTCCCTCCCCTCCCCTCCCATCTTCCCTCTCTACCTCATCTGCTGTTGTTCAATTCTCTCCCGTGTCCCCCCCCCCTTTCCCCTCACAACCTCTTATGTGTAATTTTGTGTAACATTGAGGGTCTCCTACCATTTCCATATGATTTCCCTTCTCTCTCCCTTTCTCTCCCCCAACTCGACTCTGTTTAATGTTAATCTTTTCCTCATGCTCTTCTGTTAGAGTCTGTAAACAAGTCAGATGGCTCCTGGCATTTTGCCAGAAAAATGTTAGAGTCTGTAAACAAGTCTGGATGGTGCCTGGCAAAATGCCAGAGGGAGTGGTTTGTGAAGTAACACCAGTGAGCCATTAAGTGTGGAGATTCCTTATAGGTTGACTGATGTATCTAGTTTATGTTAATTAGATAAGCTGTGTGAAATGTATAAATATCGCTCCTGTCCTACAATAAACGGCTCCCAATCCTGCTGTATCAAAGTACACAAGTTGTTCGTCACCCCCCGGTTATTTTGCTGCAGCCGGACTGTGGCACTCTTCCTCCCTGTTCTGTTCTTAGTTGCTCTCTTTATATCAAAGAAGATATTTGGCATTTGTTTTTTAAGGATTGGCTAGCTTCGCTTAGCATAATCTACTCTAATGCCATCCATTTCCCTGCAAATTCCATGATTTTGTCATTTTTTAGTGCTGCGTAATACTCCATGGTGTATAAATGCCACATTTTTTTTTTATCCATTCATCTACTGAAGGGCATCTAGGTTGGTTCCACAGTCTAGCTATTGTGAATTGTGCCGCTATGATCATTGATGTGGCAGTATCCCTATAGTACGCTCTTTTAAGATCCTCAGGGAATAGTCCGAGAAGGGCGATAGCTGGGGCAAATGGTGGATCCATTCCCAGCTTTCCCAGGAATCTCCATACTGCTTTCCAAATTGGCTGCACCAATTTGTAGTCCCACCAGCAATGTACAAGTGTACCCTTTTCCCCACATCCTCGCCAGAACTTGTTGTTGTTTGACTTCATAATGGCTGCCAATCTTACTGGAGTGAGATGGTATCTTAGGGTGGTTTTGATTTGCATTTTTCTGACTGCTAGAGATGGTGAGCATTTTTTCATGTACTTGTTGATTGATTGTATGGGATGCAAGGCTGGTTCAATATACGGAAATCAATAAATGCTATTCACCACATCAATAGACTTAAAGACAAGAACCATATGATCATCTCGATAGATGCAGAAAAAGCATTCGACAAAATACAGTATCCCTTTATGTTCAAAACACTAGAAAAACTAGGGATAACAGGAACTTACCTCAACATTGTAAAAGCTATATATGCTAAACCTCAGGCTAGCATCATCCTAAATGGAGAAAAACTGAAGGCATTCCCTCTAAAATCTGGAACAAGACAGGGATGCCCTCTATCACCACTTCTATTAAATTTAGTTCTTGAAATACTAGCCAGAGCAATTAGACAGACAAAAGAAATTAAAGGCATAAAAATAGGAAAAGAAGAACTTAAATTATCGCTATTTGCGGATGACATGATAATATATTTAACAGACCCAAAATGGTCTACAAAGAAACTGCTAGAGTTAATAAATGAATTCAGCAAAGTGGCAGGATATAAAATCAACACACATAAATCAAAGGCATTCCTGTATATCAGCAACAAAACTTCTGAAATGGAAATGAGGAAAACCACTCCATTCACAATATCCTCAAAGAAAATAAGATACTTGGGAATCAACCTAACAAAAGAGGTGAAAGATTTATACAATGAAAACTACAGAACCCTAAAGAGAGAAATAGAAGAAGATCTTAGAAGATGGGAAAATGTACCCTGTTCATGGATAGGCAGAACTAACATCATCAAAATGGCGATATTACCCAAAGTTCTCTACAGGTTTAATGCGATGCCAATCAAAATCCCAATGGCATTTCTTGTAGAAATAGATAAAGCAATCATGAAATTCATATGGAAAAACAAAAGACCCAGAATAGCAAAAGCAATTCTGAGCAGGAAGTGTGAATCTGGAGGTATAGTGATACCAGATCTCAAACTGTACTACAGAGCAATAGTAACAAAAACAGCATGGTACTGGTACCAAAACAGGCAGGTGGACCAATGGTACAGAATAGAGGACACAGAGACCAATCCACAAAATTACAACTTTCTTATATTTGATAAAGGGGCTAAAATTAGCATGCAATGGAGGAAGGATAGCATCTTCAACAAATGGTGCTGGGAAAATTGGAAATCTATATGCAACAAAATGAAACTGAATCCCTTTCTCTCACCATGCACAAAAGTTAACGCAAAATGGATCAAGGAGCTAGATATCAAATCAGAGACACTGCGTCTGATAGAAGAAAAAGTTGGCTACGATCTACATACTGTGGGGTTGGGCTCCAAATTCCTTAATAGGACGCCCATAGCCCAAGAGTTAATAACAAGAATAAACAAATGGGACCTACTTAAACTAAAAAGTTTTTTTCTCAGCAAGAGAAACAATAAGAGAGGTAAATAGAGAGCCTACATCCTGGGAACAAATTTTTACCCCTCACACTTCAGATAGAGCCCTAATATCCAGAATATACAAAGAACTCAAAAAATTAAACAATAAGATAACAAATAACCCAATCAATAAATGGGCCAAGGACCTGAACAGACACTTCTCAGAGATTCTTCTATTTCTTTGTGTGCTTATGCTATGGTTTATTATCCTTCTGAGAATTGTCTCTTCATTTTCATTATCTAAGACCTTCTATTGAGTGATTTTCTTTAGTTTTGGAAAATGTGACATATTATGTGTTTCTAGCAAATCAATTTACCAAGAATAGGAAAGAAGATCCCAGGGATTATTGTTTATTGCTAAGAGTCTTAACAAAAATTATTTTTATTTCTTACAAAATCTCTAATTGAGTGAGATTATTAATCTCCATTTTACAGAAAAGTATCAAATCTCAAAGCAGCTATCTGATTTGCCAAAAACCAGATGTAGAAAGTGATAGATGTTCATTTTATAGGCAGATAATAGTTTGAATAGTGTGACCATCCATCCTGGTTTCCTAGTAGTACTGTGTCCACAAAGTTCCCTCTGAGAACCAAAGACCAGATAAATAGGACTAAAATAAAGAGGGTTTGATTTCAAAGAAAAAGGCAAAGATGGTTATCTAGTTTACATGCTTCTGAGGGATGAAATAAGATACTTATGTAGATATATTATCCAAAGTGGGTCCAGAGAATAATTAGTGAATTTAACAAATACAATACCAGGGGACTGATTGGAGTGCAAGTGATGGAAAATGTAGTAACACAGTGAGAAATGAACAAGAAGAGAAAGCAGTTGTACTGATAACAAAACAGACGTGAGATGCACAATCGAAGCTTCCCAAGACGTGCGCTGGTGTTGTGGGATAAATACCTTTTCCCCAATTCTGCTTAAGCTCATGCATGGAATGTAGACTCAGACTCCTGAGAAATACAACTAAAAGCCTAATATTTACAACTGAAGCCTTTTCAAAAAGAGATTCAAATATCATGCTGAAGTTGATAAATTGTGCAATCACCTCACAAATTATGCCAAATTCAATCACTCTGTTATGTACACTATCTTATATATTAACAGCAAAATACAAAGAGATTGTTCTCTTATTGATCAATTTTATTTGAAGTCAGAAGAACAAAAAGCACCTAAATTTATACAGTATCTTCGATCCTTCAACTTTCTGTACTATGATAATCTCAGTTGTCCTTCTAATATGGAGTGGGAGAGATAAGAAATGTTAACACTGCTTTAAGTAGAAAAAATATTTTTCCCCAAACACATCTCTAATGTAGAATAACACTGAGTAAGGTGAATTTTTATATCCCTGAACATTTAAATGGAAAATATTACATTCTCATATAAATTTCACATGTAACATTTATTCAGTGCTTATTATATTCAGGCATACCTCAAGCATTGTTCATATAGCATATCATCCAATCCTTTTTTTTTTATTTTTTTTATTGTTGGTTGTTCAAAACATTACATAGTTATTGATATATCATATTTCACACTTTGATTCAAGTGGGTTATGAACTTCATCCAATCCTTAAACCAACTCTTTGTAGTGTGCCCTATTATTATTTGAGGAAATTGATATTTAGAAAAGCAAGTGAATTTGTTTATGTGCAATAATTCTAAATAAAGAATTAAGAACTTAAATTTGTCTGAACCCATTCATTCACCAATAAATATTTATTTTATTTCTATTATAAGCCAAGCATAAGTGTGAACTCCTGATATGTACTAGTGAATAAGAAAATGAGAAATCTCTGTGCAGTTTATTTTCTACTGGGGAAAATCAAACAATAAACATCAAGCATTAGTAAATAATGCAGTGGGCAAGTGTAGGTGTCAACAAACATTTTCTGAAAAAGCCAACTTGAAAATATTTTAAATATTTTAGTCTTGAGCTCCCATTTTTAGACTAAAATGGGAGCTCATAACCCACTTGAATCAAAGTGTGAAATATGATATATCAAGAACTATGTAATGTTTTGAACAGCCAACAATAAAAAATTTAAAAAAAATAAAAAATAAAAATAAAAGTTAAAATGATTGCTAAAAAAAAAAAATATTTTAGTCTTCATAGGCCATAGGTCTGCTGTAGTTACTGAACTCTGCCATTTTAGTGTGAGAGTAGTCATAGAAAAGACATAAACAGATGAATGTAGTTGTGTTTCAATAAATCTTAAGTTGTAAACAGATAAGTAGCTCGATTTTGCCTATGTGCTATAGTTTGCGAATTCTTGTGCTACATTATAATAAGCACTTATAGTGTACTCTTTTTAAAAAAAAAAAAAAACTTAAATTATGTATTTGTCTATTGGACATCCATTAATCACAGGGTCAAAACAATAGTCAAAGTTATTTGTATCTGTCCATGATTCAACTTATATGGACATCCAAAAATTCACATCAGAAACTTTCCAAAATCCCCTCGTCCACACAGATAGCCAATTCCTTTATATAGCTTTTGCACATTAAGCCAATGTTTCCTAAGTCCTAAGTCATCTTGAGACAGGAATCAGACAAGCACAAATCAATCCTATATCACTGAGCTTGCTAACATTCTTCAAACTAGCTAAATTTAAGTAGTTTGTTCTGTCTTATAAAAAACAAAGATCCTGGTAGGGTGGCAGGCCTGTAATCCCAGCTGCTCAGGAGACTGAGGAGGATTGCCAAGTTTGAGGATAGCTTTAGGAATTTAGTGAGGCCCTAAGCAACTCAGCAAGACCCTGTCTTAAAATAAAAAATAAAAAGGGAATGGGGGTTGTTGCCCAGTGGTAGTATGCCTCCTGTGTCCAATCTCCAGTAACACACACACACACACACACACAGAAAAGCCTCACAGCCATACTTTTCCCTTACTCTTCTTTGTTTCTCCTGACTGAATTCCTACGCTTCTTCCCTGTTGCCTTGAAAACTGTCACATACTCACTTTGAAGAAATTCTGACAAATTAAAATAATATTTTTTGATCATTTATCTCTCCATGTCTTCATTCAGTCCCCTTAAAAATTAATTCCTGGGCACAAATCAGAATTTTGGAGAAAATTTTAAGTATAGCAAGTATTCTGGTTTGATTCTCCTGAGAATCAGATAGCAAGTCCAGAATCTATGAAAATAATTGGAGAGCAATCTTCTGTGAAGGAGAAAGATGAAAAAGCAGGAAAAGATTCTAAAATGTCTAAAAACTGTGCTGAAGGTCTGGGTCTTATAATGAAGTGTGTATATTAGTCAGGTTTTTTGTGGCTATAACAAAAATGTCTGACAAGAACAACATAGAGGAGAAGTTTATTTCAAGTTCAACATTTCGAAGTCCATGGTTGGCTCAATTCATTGCTCTAGGTTCAGGTGAGGGTAACACTGCAGTGTGTTGTGGTTTGGATATGAGTGTCCACTCAAAGCTCTTGTTAATGCAGATATATTGAGAGGTAAAAAGTGATTCCAGTCTTAAAAATCAGAATTGGGTCCTTATTTTCCTGGTGTTGAAGATCAAACACCTGAGAAACATAAAGGTAAATTTTATTCAAGAGACAAAAGAGGAGTGGAGGGACTTCTCCAAAGAGAAAGAGATCCAGAGCTGGTGCCCAAGGGGTGGGGGTATCTTACCCCTTTAGAGTTTAGGTTTCATTTCTGTTCATGCACTCTCTTCCTCTTTTCTTTCCTATGTGATCAAAAAGCAGGACAGGGGTTTCCCAGTGGGTACTTTTAGCAACTCTTTGTGTTGGGAGGAGCATCCCTGGAGGTATTGGTAACCTTGAGAGGAGAGAGAGTGGGGGTAAGTTCTCTGGAGGTGTTGGCTTTTCATTTCCTTTTCTTTGAATTAGCCCCTATCTTCCGGACCCAATCATTCATTATTTATTCTGACTATCTGTCCTTTGTGCCTGTCCCAAAAGTATTAGATTCTGGGAATTGGACCTAATAAGTACATTTAAATTTGAATAGACTAACTGGATGGTAACTCTAGGCATGTGGGGTGTAGATGGAAGAGGTGACTAACTGGGGATGTGCTGTGAAAGGGTTCATCCTCTCAAACAGTCTATTTTCCTCTCTTTTTGCTTTCTGGCTGCCATGTCTTGAGTTGCTTTTATCCATCACACTTTTCCACCTTGATCTGCCTTAGAGCAGGCACAAACAAATGGGTTTGGCTGACCAAGAACTGAAACTTCATGAGCCAAAACAAACTTTTTCTCCTCTAAGTAGCCCTTGTCTAATATTGGTCACAGTTATGAAAAGCTGACCAGCATAGAAATTGATACCAAGAAATGGAGGCTTTGATGTGACTAACATGACCATGTATTTAGAAGTCTTTTGAACTGGTTTATGGGAAGAATTTTAAAAATTGGGGGACGCAGGATGGAGAAGGCTTAGAATCGTATGAGCATAGATTAATTGTCAATTCTGGTGGAGCTCAGAAGACCAGTAAGCCCAGAGTGGATAGTAAGGATTGTTCTCAGACTGTTCTCATAGGTTTCAGAGAGGAATGAAGATTCTACTGAGAATTGGACTACAGATATTTGTTATATGAAAGAAGTTGTCTACAATTTGCTCATGTTATGAGGCTTTATGTGAAGCCAAATTTAAAAGTGATAGACTAATTAAACTGGCAGAGAAAATTTCAAGGCAGCACACTATTTAGTCAGTGGTACGAATTTTTCTAGCAACTTTTATCCAGGTTTACTGTAAGAATCAGAGGTAGACAGCATAGCTCAAGGATTTTTGAAGCTTATAGTTAGCTAGAAATATGCATGCAAATATGGGATCAAGAAAGGTGTAGTTGTTGAAGAAATGACAGTCTGACAATCACTAACCAGCTGTTAAATACTTTGCACAGAGACAATAGGAAAGATGGCTTGAGAGCATCTCTTGAAATTGCTAGAACTCACCAACTGCAAGCTCAAGGTTGTACAAGGAAAAATTCTTTTGGAAAGAGGTCATAGAGGTGTCATAATCATAAGGAGGATCTAGGAAGTTGTTTTACAATATTGAGACATGCAGACATTCAGAAAACACTATAGTTATGATGCCAGGGAACCCAGGTATTTTGTAAGATGGCAAAAGACTATGGCATTATGCACATGGTGCTCATTCTGCACAAATACACAGTGCAGAATTTATACAGAGGATACCCAAGGGTTCATGGAAGTTTCTTCCACAATCTCAAATGAAGACATGGGAGACAAAGCAAAATGTAGCAGGTTTGGAATCCCATTGGTCAACCCCTGAGACATCAAAGCATAAAGCTGAAGCTGGAATGGAGATTTCAGGAATAATAGATGCCAGTAGTGTGGACTGTCTTCTGAGGAAAGTAGTTTACTGGGAATAAAGAGCCAGCCTGAGAGAAGGTTAATGAGCACTGAAACTGGAAAGAACAAAGGAGTGAAACAGCCCAAGCCATTCGGAGACAAGAGCTTACTGACTTATGTCCAACATTCTAGGACATGGAGGCACAGACCATAATATATGCCCAACTGGGTTTCAGTCTTTCTTTGCTACTATTCCTTCTTTCTATACCCCTATTTCTCCCTTTGAAAAGCAAGCTTCTACCTCAGAGCAAAGCCTGTCCAAGGAAGGGGGCATGACCTTTGTCCTTGGAAAGACCCACAGAGACTCCTAGGCACATTCCCACCCTGCTAAGTTGTTTATCTACAAATAACAGGAGAGATCTGCTGCGCCAGGTGTCCCTAACTCAGTCAGGATAGGTGGGGACCCACAGCAACCCCCTAGCAGCCACCAATCAGCATGAGACAAGGGAAATACCTGGGATGCCAGATAACCTTCCCAGTAGTTTATGGTGGTTGATAAAGTGCTGGGAAACCATGTATTCAGCACGGACACCTCTCTTGGCTTAAACCAATCAGTTCAAATGAATACCCCTCTTGTAGTAACCAATCACCCCTACGCAACTTTTTCCCGCCAGTGAATGTGCTAATCATGTTTTAGAGTTGTTTTATGATTTTCCCAAAGTGTGTGATGATTTGCTAAGAGATGCTATGATGTATGTGGGGGTCCCTGCCTTCCTCAAAGAGTGTATAAAACTGCTGCAAACCCTGGGCTCGGGGCCTCTCAGCATCACCAGTGGCTGTGTGTGCCCAGAGGACCGAGCTAGCTCACAATAAACACCTCTTTGCTGCTTACATCGATCTTAGTCTCTGGTGATCTTTTGGGGGTCCCAAATTCTAGCATAACACCTTTTGGAATGGGAATGTTTATGCTACTGTATATATATTATATGTAGCTTTTTAAAATTTTTACAGGGGTTCATTGTCAAAAGTTTATCTTGAATCTCAGATGGGAGTTTGAATTGGACATTTGGGAAATGTTTGAACTGTTAAACCTACAGGGGTTTTTTGAGATGGACTGAATACATTTTGAATTATGAAATAAACATGAGCTTTGGGTTGAACATGAGACATTTCCCCAAATCTCCTCTTGTGATAGGAGAGTATTCAGAGGTGACAGTGTTGGGTTATAGGAACTGTAACCTAATCAGTCCATCCTAGTTTGAACAGACTACTGGGTAGTAACCATAGGCAAGTGTGGCATGGCTAGAGGAGGCAGCTAACAAGAGGTGTTGCTGGAAGGGTTCATCTTTCCTGAAGAATATTTTCCCCACCTCACCCCCAATCCCTAGTCATCATGAAGGGAGCAACTTTCATCAACCATTCCCTTACACCAGGATATTGTGCCTCACATTAGGCCCAGTACAATGGAATTGGTTGAAAATAGACTAAACCACTCAAACCATGAGCCAGAATAATCTTTTCTTTCTCTAAGTTGCCCTTGTGAGGCATTTTGGTTTCAGAGGTGAAAAGTCAACTAACATATGGTGGAAGGACATGGTGGAGGAAAACTGCTAATCTCATGGCAACCAAGAAGCAGAAATAAAGAGAGGGAGAAATGTCAGAGAAAAGATACAGTCAAAGGCCATATCCCCAGTGACTGACTTCTTCCTTCAAAAACAGTTCATCTTCCTATAGTCCCCACTCAGTTTTCCATTCCAAGTATTAATTCATAACATACATTAATCCACCAATAAAGTTACTTATATCATAATTTAATCATTTTAATTCTGAATGTTCTTGCACTGACTAACACATAAACTTTTCCAAGGATACCTTGTATACAAACTGTCACATCCATCCCTTGGCCCCCCAAAGCTCATTTTCATCTCATGATACAAAATGCTTCATTCCATTTCCAAGAGCCCCCACAGTCTTAACCATTTCAGAATTACTCAAAAGGACAAGGACAAAGTCTTCTCTATGACACAAAGCAAACTCTTTGTTAAAATCCCCTGTAAAATAAAAATCAAGTTACGTACAACCAATATACAATGACACAAAGTAAATGCACCCATTATCAAAAGGAGGAATAGGGTTACAGAAATAAGGGATATGACCATACCAACACCAAACTCAGCAAAAACAAAACAAAACAAAACAAAAAACAAATCCTATAACTCAATATTCAGTACCTGGAGCACATGTCATAAAGATATAATCTCCAGGATTTGGGCATCCCATCCCCTTTGTCCTTTCTGGTTAAAGCCCACATGGTCTCCCTCTTGGTCTGGCTTTGCTGGCTTTCTGCAGTTTTCCTAAGGAGACATTATATCTTTCTGGCATCTCTTAAATCCAGGAGTCTCCACTATATCTTCTCTTTCACCTTCACAGTTTTAAGCTTCGCCCTCTCAGGAACTTTCTACAGAGATTATGATCCAATGCTTTCCTTTGAAATCTTGGTGGGAGCATCCCGGATCCTCTAATTTCAACATCCCACAGTCATGAAGAACCATCACCATGTGGATGTTGGCAACGTATGCTGCCAACTTGAGCAGTAGCTATGTCCCCACAGCTACAACATTGTCTGAGAGCCTGGGCAGTGGAACACAGTGTAACAAATCCTTGGAAAACTACTTCCTAGGCATCCTTGTATTAGAAATATATCCCTATCATCTTTTCTCAACAACTTTTAACTTTTACACACTTGAGCCTGCCATGGGTATAATCCTTCTAATCTGATGGATTCCCTCAAGGCATTTTTCCTATTTCTCTATCCAAGGTACTTAGCTTCCCTTTAGTGGTGGTAATCTCTTAAACAATCAAGCCATCCTTGGCCCCAATTTTACATATATTTGTCTGATCAGAATATAAATCTAATCATTTCAACTCTGAACATACCTGGATTGCCTAACACATGAGCCTTTCATGAGATGCCTCATATTCAAACCATAGCAATGAGGAAGGAAAGAGAATTGGGTAATAATATTCCTAACTATAATAGAGTTCTATGGAAGGTTTGGCTAGTCTAATGGAAAATACTTGAAAAAAATATCTTTCCATAAGAAATAACCATGCTTTCCACTAATGGACCTTTATTCAATCCCCACTTCTACTCAGTCATTAGCTAGGAATAATCAGTGAAACATAGAATAGACATGAGGACAAGAAATACTGTCCTGAATTGTCCCAGAAAAGTACTGCAGAAGATATGAGTAGTATATTTTTATGGTCTCCACTGTGTGGAGAGACTGAAGTAGCTGGAAAGTGGGATGAGAATGAGTAGGGAAATCACAGCATTAAAAAGTTTTTTTTTTAATAATAGGGTTGTTATGGACTGAATTTTGTCCTCCCCCAGAATTAATGTGTTGCTATCTTAACTCCAATTTGATGAAGGAGGGGCATTTTTGAAATTGATCCCTCATGAATGGAATTTGTATCTTTATAAGAGACCCAAAAAGAGTTCACTGGCCCCTTCCTCTATGTGAGGACACAGTGAGATGAGAGTCTTCTATTAATCTAAAAGCAGACCTTCAAGAGACACCAACTGTTTCGAAACCTTGATTTTGGACACTCCAGCCTTTGGAACTGTGAGAAATATTTGTTTCTCAATCTAACCAGCCTCTGATATTTGTGTTATAGCAGCCCAAAGAGGCAAAGACAAGGATTTGTTGAAAAAAATACACATCTGAGCAAAGATCTGAAGGTGGCATGAGATTTACCAAGCAGACACCAAAGGCAAAGAATTTCATAACTAAAGTCATCCTTAGATTAAAAGCTCTGAGCACACAATGTGCTCAGTAATATATAGAAACTACAAGGATGCTAACATGTGGTTGAAACAAAGTTAATGAGAGGGAGAGAGAAAGAGAAAGAGAGGCGAAGGATATGATGTGAGATCTGAAAGGGGCATGTGGTCACACAGCAAGGAATATCAGTTGTTACTGTGAATAAAGGAAGCAAAGTTTAGGGCATTATTAGTGAATTTGTGCTATTATTAAAAATACTTGAGATGAAGTAGATTATAAAAAACAGAAAATTATTTTCTCACAGTTCTGGAGACTGAGAAGTCTTGAGATCAAGACTGGCAGTTGTGCTCTTTATTAAGAATTGTATCTTTTATTTCCAAGATGGCCCCTTGAATGCTGTACCATCCAGAGGGTAGCACCACTAAGTCTTCACATGAGAGAAAACCAGAAGAGATTAATCACTCTTTCCAAGTCCTATTTAGAGCAGCATTAATTCATTCATGAGCTCTTGAGTTTCATGGTCTAAACACCTCAACAAAAGGTCTCATCTCCCTACATTGTTTGATTGGGAATTTAGTTGCCAACACACAAATTCTGTAAACATGTTCAATCCTAACATGCAAATGTAGTAAAATGACCTAAATTGCATTTTAAATTATTTTTTTCTATTACGTTAAAAAGCTGGAGTCAAGAGTAGAAGCATGGAGAACCAGTTTTGAGACTTGCAGGAATTAAAGACAAGGGAGGATATGGCTCAGACTGAGGATGTGGATGTCAGAGTGAATGGTGAAAAGTACTTGGATCGTGGGTTTAGTTGAAGCTAAAAATGACAAGATACCTTGGCCTAAGTGCCCAAGTTTTATTTACTACACACGACTATACTGCTGAATTGGTATCTATTTATATATTGTTCTCTTCGGTTGCTTTTTATGCTGAAATTCAGTGTTCTCATTTATTAATTTACTCACTCAACTAGAAATATTTGCCAAATATTTGTTTTGAGCCAAATATGATCTTAGTTTGTGATATAGTAAAACTCAGTTCTTGATTTTACCTGACAGCCTGAGATACTCATTGTACATTAAATACACAGATAGTCACAATTATCAATACTATGACTGCATATAGTTGTAGGTAAAGATAAATGCAGATACAGAAAGGGAGAGAACAATGCTAAACCATGAGCTCAGAGTGATGTCATAGAAGTTTGGATATAATATGGTGAAGGCAAAATACAGACGCTACAGATGTCATTTCTTCCTGGTTGAGAGAAAACAGGATGTACTTTACTTGTGGAAAGATGAGAGATGAAATTTTTAAAATAATTAGGTAGGAGGTAACAGTAAAACAGGGGAGGGGAGTGTGAACTGATGAGAGAACACTGTAAGCCCTGGATTGACATGATCAAAAGCACTGAGGCAGGAAACAGCCTGCAAGGAAACGAGATAAATCCAGGGCTTAGGCAAGAGCCAAATGACGGAGAAACTTGTAGGATACACTAAGGAGTTTAGGTTTTATCCTTTCGCCATTTACAGAGTCAGTGAAGTTTCAAGTAGGGAATTAAAAAAAAAAATCAGAATTACATTTTTGGAAAAATCTCTCTGGCAGCTAGCAAGATACAGATCACACTGGGTAAGAAATCAACTAAAGTGCAGAACAAAATACACAATTATTTTTATTTCTTGATCTAAAGAGATTATAGTAAAAAATGTGGACTTTCTATATAAAATACAATGCAGCAAAGAAAGTACTAATGTATATTCCAGGCAATCAGTATATCAAACAATATGTAAATAGTGAATACATCTACAAATATATACAGAATAAGTGTATACTAAAGTGTGGTATTTCCAATAAACACAATAGAAAATCTTGTAATAATGCCTTTGATGCTACTATTTTAGTTAAAATATTTGTATATTTATTTGAGAGTGAGAATTTTAAAAAACCAAATAATTTGTTGAAATGGCAGATGGATTTATGATTTAGGTTATATCAATGTAATGAAAACACTAGTTAAAATGACCAATATGGTGTTTCTCAGAAACATAAATACTTTAAAGTCAAACAGATTGATTATATAGCGATTGCTCATTTATAGCACAAGAAAATGGAAACTGAATCTACATTCAAATAGAGGCAAAAATTGTAGAATTGCTGACTTTAATATATTTCTATTGATTTAATGAATGAATTTTTGTGACACAAATGGATTTGTTACACAGCCATGATGTTAAATAAGCCATAAAATCTGAGCTTGAGTCATGGTTTAAATTTGATATTATGTATCTAAGAGTCTTTATAGAAAATTAAGATTACTTCAATGATGAATGAATTTCAAAGAACATTCTTTACTAGCTCAATTTGCAATCCTTTAACTTTTTTCCTACTTTCTTCTTCTGAAGGCATGATATTTTAGTTACAGGAGGAAAAAAAAATACACATTACCCAGGATGGGCAAATTCAAGTGTTAGGTTTCTCCTTAAAGTTATAATTTTGATATGGTATCTGAGAATATGTCTATTTTTATTCTTCCTCAGATTTGCTAATCTCTTAGATCTTCCTTCTATTTTTTTTTCTCCTCTGAAATTCTGAATGCAGCTGGAATGCCATTTACTCACTGGTGTCCAAACATTACTTAGTTCCTACTATGATTCATACACTCCTATGGCATTACACATGCAAGACAAACTGCAAAATAGTAAATAATAAATTCAGACTCCTAATTTCTTGTGGACAGATAAAAAATAAACTAAATGTTATAGAGAAGTAAAAATAGTTGGCTATATAACTACTTTACAGGCTTCTTATCTTTTCCACGTGTCTTCCTTTTCCTTCTGTTCTTGCTTTATACTTTTTTACCTGTGGAATGTTACTTGAGAGCAAGACTTCAATTCCTACCTGTATGAGTCTGTCTATTAAAAATGTAACCCAAACACCATATCACTATGTACATATTGAGACTGGGATATTCCTCAGGGGATTCCAATGTAATCTGTTAAAAATAACATGAAATCTCTATCCTGCACCACTTCTATCCCCTTTTCCCCTCTACCCATCCCAATAAACAAATTTGCTCCTTGTTCTCTGCTTAGCATAACAAATGACATCACTGTCCTTCTAATGGCTCAAGATAGAAATTTGTAAGTCACTTTATTCCTCTTTATCTTTCCCAAAACTGTCATTTTGTTCTTTCCAAATGCAATCAATTCCTGCAGCCTTGCAATCCCAACACCTATATATTTCTGTTGATATTTTGGTGTTCACTTCTTTTAACTTAGGTCCTATTATTCCATCACATTGAATTTGTACAGAAAGTTTAAATCAGTCCTCTGTAAGAAATCCTAAATGATCACTACTGATAACCAAAGTTTACTAGCTTGACCTCTATTCAAAAATCCCAGTTGCTTTACATTATTCAAAACTTCTTCAAGAATCACTGCAAATGTTACTTTCTCCCTCTTTAACTACCTTACATAAACTTAGTGCACTATTTGTTTCCAAAATCTCGAATATTTAATTGTAATCATATTATATTATATTAATATGTTATACTATATATAATATATATAAGTATATATTACCATTTACTATTACTTTTTTACTGTTACCTCCTATATGTTCTAAAATTTCATCATCATATTACCCTACAGAATAAATGACTTTTGAGTCTTCAAATTCCAATTTAAAGAAAAAAATTACCATGTATTATAAGCCACAAGATTAATTGTTGGATGAATAAAAATTTTCAAAGTAGTTTATTGCATTATGTGCAGATATAGTCTCTAGGGTTCTTTTTATTATATACTTCATGTCAGAACTCAACAGAGCAGCATTACTTATATCCTTGGCACATTATAGGCATTCAGTACGTCTCTGTTGAGGGTATTAAGTCAGAATCTGGGCTTTTCCATCTACTAAATGTAACAGCTTTAATCACTCATATTTTTCAAGCTCCTCCTTACTCATTTCTGAAGTAGAGATGATTATCTTTGCTATGCTGAACTCAAAGGACAATTTCAAGCTTCAAATAATACTGTATAAAAAATCTAGAAAATACAATTCTCTGTATGTTTTAAATATTTACCACTGAAATATTTGTATTTTAAAGAAAACTCTATATGAATAATCCTGGGGTGATTGCTTTCTAGCCCTCTGTAGTGATTCCAGACAGATCAGATTTCTTTGATGTTATCAATCAATACATGGCAATAGCTTCAATAAAGAAAAATCCCTCCTTTAAGAATTTAAAAATCACATGAATGAAAACCTCATAATATCAGAAAAGGCAGACCCCAAATAAAATAGAGGCCTGTCTTGTGCCATAAACTTGAATAACCATCCCTTAATTCAAGAATATTAATTAAAAACATGTTTGATTATTTTATTCTTGATTTCCTTTCATCTAAGGAATGTTTCTTCTAAGAAGTCCATTTTACCAATGAAAATTGTTCTGAATGTTACTGGATATTTGCTTAAGTTAGTACACACATATACACACATCTATGATAAAAATTTGCTGAAGAAAATAAATTTTATCATTTATTAAGCTAATACTTAACTGCATATTTACTAGTATAAATGGTCACACAGAAGAAAAAAAGCAAGAAAAGAAAAAAAAAACTTTAAATAGCATATTCGCATAATACAGGGGGGTAAAACTGGTTTATATTTTAGGATTATTACTAAATGCATCTTCTTTGTAAACTTGAATTTCTTCTTAGCAAGATAAATTATATTTTAAAAAATCCTGAATTTTTTTGAATTCAATTTATTCATAGATATTTCCTTAATTGATTGAAATAATTTTACAATTACAGCTTATTAATTCCCACATTTTGTGGTTTTTACTTCTGTGGAAGTTATTTTTTAAAGTAAAATTTCTAAAGAAAACATATTCATTTAATAATTGAAATTCAAAATAAAGTTCTCAAATCTTCTAATCAACATGAAGTCCTAAGTTCTAAGCCATGACCTATGAATTCTTTCCGAAGTCCAGTGTCTTCACAATAACATTATCTGCATGTCTGTGTCTAATTAGAAATGGCAGTTTATAAAAACACTTTATAAAATCTTGCCAACTACCAATTTATTCTAGTGTTATATTTCAATAACCTGAACCAAGTAAAGATTTTGCCTGCACAGAAGTGGCCTTGCCTATCATGATAAGCAGCTGAAAATACACATAAGTTGTGTGAACCCGGCAGAATCCATCTGGTGAACCATCTGTGTGAGGACTCACAAAAATTATACCCCATCTGTTGTCTCATCTCTGCTAAGATTGCCAACCCTGTCCTCACTCCATTATCTGACTATTTTCTCTCCCTGTGGAAGTCGTCTGTACATTGGTTTTTATTCCCCATTGGCAACATATATCTAATTTCCAAAGCACTCTCCTCATTTTTGAAAGGAATTAATTTATGGATTTAATTTATGCAACTAAGAACCCTCTTGAGAAATAAAATAACTGATAAGAATTGCAGTAACATTACAGCATTGTTAGAAGATAAACGCACTATTACAAATACCAATTTCTGTTGAGTTATGCTTAAATATATAACTTCTCACCATTGAACTACTTCCAATCCGGATATAATGTTTAAACATAGTATTTGTATGAGTTCCTCTCCCTTTTCTGATCTAGTTGTCAATTCATTATATTGCTTTGTAAAACATTCTTGACGTCTGAATCCTCCAATCATTACCCATCAAGTCTTACCAGTCATTCTGCAATAAACTCATTTAAGGTTATAAGTCAAACTCTCATTTTGTTACCAAAGGTTCCGTAACTATTCCTTTGATTGTTGCAGAACAGTCCTTTCCATTCAGCATCCGCTTCACCAAACTCTATCTAGTACATCATTGTTCTAGTATTCCCCTTTAGTTCTTCTGTTTTCATGATTCATCTTGCTGTATCTGTTGTTGAAATATAGACAATTGTGTTTCTAGAGAGCTGGGGAAATTTCACAGTTTCTGTTTGGTGTTTTAATATGTACACCAAAAGCTGTGAGCACTGCTCAAGTAAAATACTTTGGTTTCAAATATAAATACTTTAGTAAGCAATATATAAAAATAAAGGATAATGCTATCTTTGACTTTGATCTCAGAACAAAATCTTGCTGAATTCACTGAAGACTTCTTGATGTGACAGCATGCTCAGCAAGCACACCTCCTTAGAGTTAGCCTTTGTTCAACCCTATGGAGGTGCAACTTCAGGTTGACCCTGCACCACACATAAGACGTATTTCCATGAGGCCAGACCACATTTGAAGCCAAATACCTTTAAAGAAAATGTAACAGGTAGTCTCTAGCTCTGTGTGTTTCATTTTTATCTAAAACAGATATTTCTAATCTACTTATACACCATATAAATGCATCACTAGAAATATATACCTGGAAAGACATGAATTGATAGTTATAAATAAATAACAAAAAGTGGTAGCAGATAGAATGCAAAAGTGGAGTTTAATCCTGCTGAGTTTCTGATCATGGTGGTTACCCCAAATTAAATTTGTAAAATACTCCATCAAGTTAGAATTTAAATTTGGCATTTGGGGCTAAAAAAACCAAAATGTTATTATTTTAGGGTGCTGGGTAAAATGTTATATTCTGTTAACATATTAAGTATAGCTGTATAATATAGAGTAGGACCAGGTCAAAAAAAAAAAAAAAAGAATAAAATCCCATCTTTCCAAAGAACAGTGGGAAATGAAATGCAAGTATTTAAGAATCAATTGGATCAGCAGTTTAGTGTTCCATTGTGAAAGAGCACAGACATAATTCTAAAAATTTTGCATGTGCCTCGGGAATTAAGAAGAGCCATATAAAAATAGCTATAATAAAATCATATCCTTATGATACCAATAACCATCAACTCACATACAAAAATTCTTACCATGATCATTTGATCAGAGATGTCTTCCTCGATACTTTATCTACAACAGCATTTCCTATCACTTTCTGGTATCTTGTCCTAAATAGTTCCCATAATATTTATCACAATATATCATAATATTAAATATTATAATATTTATCACATCTTTACTTTGCACATTGTTATTTTACCATTGTTTTTATCCTTTAATAAAGTATGAACTTATTAGCAATAGAAAATTTCTTTATTTCCTATTTTGCTTTTATTTCCAGTAGAATTTTGGCATATTTGGGGGATGGAGTATGTCCCCATCTACATTTATGTTAGGAATAAGTATGAAGTTCCTCTGAGGATGTCTGAATTGTTCTTGAATTTGAGGACACATCCCAAACCTGTACTCTGAACTCCTAAGGATATAAAAACTCTGCCTATTATAGCTTTTGGGTTAAATTGTTTTCAACAGCAACAGGAATATTGTTTATAGACTCTAGCCCTCAAAGCTGAAGAGTGAGAATACTTACCAATCATTGCATTGCTCCCCTGCATACTATAAAAAATTAGATACATTCAGTTTCCTGTCAAATAATTTTCTAAACCTGGGGGGGTGTGTCTTGCAAATATGTTTCTGGAGTAAATCTTCCTTGTGACAACCTGTGTTGGTCAGTTTTCCATTACTATAATAGGTAGAGAGAATCAACATATAAAGAGAAATGCTGTATTTTTGCTCACAGTTTTGGAGATTTCAATCATGGGCATTTGGGTCTGTAGCCTTTGGATATATGACTAGGCAGCGTGTCATGGCGAGAGTGTGTGGTGGAGGAAAACTGCTTACCACATGACTGAAAAGCAAAAGAGAGGAAGGTGCTGGGGTCCCATTTACCCTTCAAGTGTAAGCCTCCAGTACCTTCAGACCTTATATAAGGTATGACCTCTTGAAAGCTCCATCACCTCCTAATCATACCAGTCTGATGACAAGCCTAATCTTAGGAAACACTTAAACTCAAACTTTAGCACCCCCTTTTGGAATCTGCCTTTATTCCCTGCCCCTGAAGTCCAGCACACTGTGACTTTGTTGTCATTTATTATTTCCATGCATAAAACTAGAAGCCATGGTCTGATGTCCAGGAATGGTGTCACTAACCCTGACAGAGCCTACCACAGGTGGTAAGACTTCCTGTAATCAACCCATCAAGAATGTAATCCTGCTGCCCATAATGGCTGCTAGTGCTCCAGTCTCCAAGGTTTCTTTCAAAGGGTTGTTACCACTAATTATTGCAGGGGAACTAACAATGTTTATTATTAAGAATATTAATGTTTGTCTTGTGTTATTGCAGAAATCAATGGTTTTTCCTCCCCAGTGTCATAGAATCTCCTGGAAATTATATATCTGAGGAGTATGTGCTTAAATTCTCTAGTACAGAAGAAAAGCAAGTTTTATTTTCAACATATCTTTTATTTTTCATGGACTTGCCTGTGGACCGAGGTATATGTCTGTGGCAGATAGGTGGAGGGATGAACTAAGGGAGCGCTGAGACCCTTTGTCTCTGATGCTGACCCACCATCATTGAAACAAAACTCAGCATCCCAATATCTTCAGAACAAGCTCTTTCCTAGGAGGCACCTTGTTCTCTCACATAAATCTTAAGGTGAATATAACTTAATCTCAAGCTGGGATGCTTGTTACAGAAAGTACAGTGACTGAGCAACACATTGAATCATCAATGAATTTTAAAGGCTTTTGCGTGAGGTTTAGTATAAAGGGTAAGTATGAAAGCACAGTAGCTAGCAGCCTTCTCAGGAGGAACAATATTCAAAGGCTCTTTGATGAAAATCAGGTGATTTTTTTTCCCTTTTCATACTTGGAGAGAGAGCATAGCAAGTGCTTCATCCCTATCCACAAACCAACCAAGACAGAGAAGCAATGGCAGCCAGCCTTGGCCCCAGGACTGTAATCTTTTGGCATACTTGGAGGAATAGAGTATGAGGTATTTTATTTGTTTAAGGAAATGTTATGACAGGTCTAGTTTGTCGGGTTGCAAGTTCTCAAAACCTGGCACCTGTAGAAGTGTGATTTTTGTTTCTGGAAGAGACATGCAGTGCATCTAAAAATAAGAAAACCAACAGAGAATTTGTCAGGTTTAGGATTTGGTGTCGTGACACATTTGTGCTACCGGGTGGTGCCACCTATGGCTTTGAGGCATCTGAAGACCCACCCACCAGGGACTGGATTAAGGACTCCTCAGGAAAGGTTGGATGCTTCCCCAGAGACACATACCTTGTTGGCAAGGTAACCAAGGTATTTGTCTTACTTTAGTGTAACTCAGAGAGATTTGTGAAATATTAAATGTTTAAATAAACCTGAACATTCACAAAGTATTATATAAATGTAAAATTAATGTTTTACCTACATATAGAGTTATTTTGAAATTATTTACTTTCATCTCTTTTCAGAAAATACATTGATTTTTATCTTAGTCAAGTAAAGTTACATTCTCTTTCTTGTTTCCCAAAGAAAACCTAACCACAGAGTTGTAGTTTTCTTTTTTATTCTATATCCTTTGGAAGTGAAATGTTTAGTTTTTTTGTTTGTTTATTTTGTTTTTTCATTTCATAGATTTTTAGAGTAGGCAGATTAAGAACTAAAATACATGGAAATACATGATATTTAAAAACCCACAAAAACACACAAATTTGCAGGGTCATTCATAGTCTCATAGTCAAAAGCGGAAAATGAAGTATTAAACTGATGTTTTTTTTAAAAAAAAATCACTCAGTGAATCTGGGTTACGCTATTTGGTAGTTCTTTGGTGGACATACTTGTAGAATTATTTCCCATGCTTTAATGGTGTATAAAAGCAGAGGCCTGTCAGGGAAGTATAGTGCAATGCTGTATAATTGGTGGATGGATCAGCATTGTCAATGACTTTATTTGATCTTTATTGATTCATCTTATATAAGATGATACTGTGGCCCACATAATGTATTTAGCTGTCAAGTTGTAGTAGCTCTCAAACAACCAGATTTTACACTAAATCTACCTTGTGGTTGGAGGGAGAGTAAAAATGTGGCAGATGTAACTTCAATAATAGTAGGTTCATTAATTCATATCTACTGTCTCTCTTGATTTTTCTGTCACCTAGACATTTATCGATGTAGAGTCCTAGATTGTTTCAGGAAATGCCATAGACCATCCAACTTCCTCTCAATCTCATTTCCAATTAAATATTAGAAGTCAAGAGGTTGGTTAAACTACATAATATGCTGGTTGGTTGTTTATTATGTGCCAAGCTACATGGAAGCAACAGTGATTTGGCTCAACTAACAAATGGCTCGGTATAGTGAGAAAAGACACTAGCACATATACAGAGACATAAAGTTGTACCAATAAAGGTGTGAACAAAATGAACAGTGGAGATAGGTATTTGTTTAACTGATAAGTTCTACTCTCAGCTCTCAGAAAAGTCCCAGCACATGTTTAAGAAAGTTCATGTAATAATGATTATATATATATATATATATATATATATATATATATATATATATATATATATATCATTGTAGGATTAATTTTGTTTATATGATACCTGGATGGCAGAGATCAACTTCTTGCTATTGAAAGTATATTTCTATTTATTAAAGATTTTGAAATAATTTCTTACATAAAATAGGCTCCTTTAGTTGTCACATATTCTTAGTAAATATATTTATGCCCAGAAAGAATGGAGTAAACTATTTTCATCCATGCCATTCTACTAATTTTTAAATTTGAATATTGTATAAATTTTCATAGTGCCATTAATTCCATTCTGAAAAATGTTAGAGCAATGACAACAGATGGAATATTTATTGTTCAAATGACATCTTATTTTAGAAAAATTTGGCCTTCATGAATTCCTTAAACCCTATATGCAGCATACTAAAATTTAAGATTTCTTTCAGATAGCAAAACATTCTATCCCTGATATGTTCAAATATTATGATCCTACACTCTTACTAATGTAACTTTTTTAAATCTTTATATTAGTTACACATGACATTACAATGATCTTGACAATTCATACATTTGAATCAAATGGGGTATAATTTCTCATTTTTCTGAGTGTACAGGTTGCAGAATCACATTGGTCCTACAGTCATATACATACAGCAATAATAATGTCTATTTTATTCTGCTACCCTTCCTATCCCCCCTCCCTCTCCCCTCCCCTCCCATCACTTCTCTCTACCCAATCTAATGAACACTCTTCATTTTTTTTTCACCTAATATATATATTCTGTATAACAATGAGGGTCTCCTTCCATTTTCCGTGCAAATCCCCTTCTCCCTCCTTTTCCCTCCCACCTCTCTTCCCTATTTAGTGTTAATCTTCTTCTCATGCTCTTCCTCCCTATCCCATTTTGAGTCACCCCCCTTATATCAGAGAAGACATTCGGCATTTGTTTTTTAGGGATAGGCTAACTTCACTTAACATAATCTGCTCTAATGCCTCCATTTCCCTGCAAATGACATGATCTTATTATTTTTTAGTGCTGAGTAATATTCCATTGTGTATAAATGCCACATTTTTTTTATCCATTCATCTATTGAAGGGCATCTAGGTTGGTTTCACAGTCTAGCTATTAACTTTTATTGGAAGACTTATGTTGAAATAAGACATTTATTGAAATGTATTTTGCCCTTAGACTTGTATGTTTCACATATAGAATATGGGCAATAATTATTTATTAACAATGTGATATCATCTTAAGATGGACAATGATCCCAAATAAACCTCAGTCCCACACTCATAAAGTGGTTTCTTTAGTCTAAATTAAGTATTTTTTGTAAATGTTCACCTGCAGGAAGCAAGGCAGTGTGCATATCTGAAAAATGGTTTTGCTGACTAGGCCACATGAAGAAAACCAAGTTCTGAGATAAAAGTAAGCTTAAAGGGGTTACTACTTTTAAGGGAGACTAACGAATAGCATCTATCTTTCCTTTCTGATTCTAAATGAATCGGGAAATAAGGAAAGAAATAAGATATTTAAGAAGAAAATCCAATTGTCATCATTGTCACTACTCATAAAGCCTAACTGCGACCAGGCAGATGGGTTTGCAGACTGAAGCATAGCAAGGCAGCGCAGCCCAACCCAGGTGGATGTAACAAAAGGTGGAATGTCTGTAGCAATTAAAAAATACCAATTAAACATTGGTTTGTTTTTTAAGATACCCATTTGTCAGCAACCCTGTCAGTGACATGAGTCCGCCATGACCTAGGAGAACAACTCTTATCTCCCTCCCATCTTGACACAACCTCACTACGAGACAAACTTATTTACTCAGTCTGTACTCTACAGTATAGGAAAGAATTTTTTATTTTTTTTCCCAAAAGGAGAGGGAAATGGAGTTTTGAAGGCCCTGGCCTTTCTTTCTCGATTTACCTGTCATATTATTCTACCTCTTTTGGGGCTGAAAAATATAAAAGGGGAGAGTCAAAGGGCAGAAATAATACAGTATACAGAACCTTTAATCACATTATTTTCTATCATAATAACAAGTAAATAGAATCTCAGAACATAAAACCTATTAATCACTTTTCTTTTCTCTATTCAACAATAGAAATGAAAACTGCTAACAGAATCCCAGTCTTGTAACTGCAGATGAAAACCTCCATACTTTATTAGTGGTATGTGAGAACATACTTCTTTTTACTTTTAGTTACTCTTCTTGAAGCTTTTTATCTTAATAGAATTTTGAAAGATGAAGTCTCAGTTTCTCTGTCTAGATACTTTTTCATCTTAAACTAAAGGTTTCTATCAGCATATATTTTAATCATTTATTAAATATGGGCAACTTTTTTTCCTTGAAATAAATGCTATATTGTCCAATTTTTCTAGCTTATGGTATTAAACATGTTTCTAAGTTTCCAGTGCCTTGGTATGCAGTCAGAGATTTGTATGCAGAATTGGAAATTAGAATCTGTTCTTTTGAGATTGTTGCAGCTAAAATTTTTGTATACAAATGAAGTTTCTAAATTAACATGATAGATTCCTCAGTAATACATATCTGTTAGTATATTTGAAACCATGAGGTAAAAATATTTTAAAACATAATACGATGTTAACGAAATTGTATATTCAAATAATTGCTGTTATGGTTTGAATATGAGGTGTCCCCCCAAAAGCTCCTGTGTTAATGCAGGAATATTCAGTGGTTAAATTATTGAATCATGAGAGTTGTAACTTGATCAGTTCATTCCAGTTTGAATGGACTGTGTCATAATTGTAAGAAGGGAGAGGGCTAGAGGAGAAAGGTCACTGGGTAGTGCCCTGAAAAGCTGCATATGTGCTGTGTTCCCATTGCTTCTGTGCCCTCTTTCTCTGACCCCATCATGAGCTGAGAAGCTTTCTTCTGCTAGGCCCTTCTGCATTGTGTGCCGACACACATTGGACACAGAGCAAGGGAGTATTCATTTATAAACCAAAACCTCTGATACTGTGAGCTAAAATAAGTCTTTTTATCCCCCTCTAATTTGTTCTTGCCTGGTTTTTTGGTCACAGTGACACAAAAGCTGACTGAAGCAGAAATTGTTACTAAGAGTGGGGTCATTGCTGTGACTAACCTAACAATGTGGTTCAGAAACCTTTGGAGCTGGATTGCCAGAGAAATTTTAGAATGTTTAACTGAAAATGCTTTAAAATGCTATAAGTGGAGATTAATGGGTAATTCTGTTGGGAATTGGAGCAGAGGACACTTATGTTATATTCTGGAAAAGAACCTGGCTACATTTTGCCTATGTCCTTAGACTTTGCTTATGACTGAATTTCAAAGTGATGCACTAATTTAATCTGGTGGAGGAAACTTCAAGGTAGCAAAGCATTCAGTCAGTGGCATGGGTTTTGCTAGCAACTCTCATTATGAAATTTGGGAACAGAATACAAAGCTGAAGGATTTTAAAAACTCGCAGTTCAGCCAGAAAAATAAATGCATGTAAAACTGGGGTCAAAGAAGGTGTTTGTTGAAGAGATTATAGCCCCTAAAGAGGTGCTGAGTGCTTTGCACAGAAGGAATAGAAAAAAGGGCTTGAGGGAATCTCAGGAACTTGCAAGACCACACCCACTGCAGGTTCCAGGGTATATAAGGGAAAATTCCTTTGAAAAGAGATTCTAGAGGCACCTGTCTACACAGGGGGAACTAAAAGTTGTTTACCATGCTGAGTCCTGCTGGCATTCAGAAGCTTCTGCAACCATGATTTCAGGGCACCCAGTTATTACATTAGTTGACAGCAGACCTTGGCATCATCCACATGATGCTTGTTGTGTAGCAATACATAAAGATTGAGTTAAGGGTTATGGAAGGTTACACTGATATTTCAAAGGAAGACCTGGGAGGACAAGAAAAGTGTAGCGGGGTTGAAGCCCTGGCAGACTGCCACTGAGACGGTGATGTATGAAGCTATGAAGGAGAAATCAAAACTATAATGGAAACCCCAGGAATTAAGGGATGCTAGTAATATGGACTGTCTGCTGTAAAAAGTTACTGGCTGAAGATTTGACCAGTCTAACAGAGATTTCATGAGCTTTTCAACTGACAAAGCCAAAGGGGTAGGGCTGCCTAAGCTCTTTGACAATAACATCTTTTAATCACATGTCCTAGATGTCATATGAGGAGTTATGGGTGGAGTTAGGGGAACTGCCTTGACTCCATCCCTTCTTTCTATGCCCCTATTCTTACCTTTTGGAATGGGAGTATTTATTCTTTACCACTGCATATTGGTAACTTACTTTTGATATTTATAGGACACACAGAGAAGATAATCCCCTGGATCTCAGAAGAAACTGGACTTGGACTTCTGGGCAATGCTAAAACTGTTAAGACTATGTAACTCTTAGGGATGGACTCAATGAATTTTTCATTGTGAGATAAATATTGGCTTTTGAGGGATAAGGGCAGAAAATTGTGGTTTGGATATAAGATATCAACCAAAAGCTCCTTTGTTGATGTAGGAGTATTCAGAGGTGAAATGATTGGATTGGGAGAGCTGTGACCTAATCATTCTATTCTAGTTTATATGAACTAGGTGGTAAGGGTATGCAGGTGGGACATAGTTGGAGAGATGGGTCATTAAGGGTATTTTCTGGAAGGGTGCATTTCTCTGGTACTGATCCCTTTTCTTCTTTGTAACTCCAACATGAGCTGAGCAGCTTTCCTCTGCTGGTCCCTTTCAATGTGATGTTTTGTCTACCTCAGGCCTAAAACAATGGTTTGAGCTGTGTATGGTCTGAGACTTCTGACACCATGAGCTAAAATATATTTTTGCTCTTCTAAGTTATTTTTGTTGGGTATTTTGATCACAGTGCTGCAAAAGCTGACTAAAATAACTTCATTTTACAAATGTTAGATGGTGTAATGAAATGGAAATTTCTTCTGCTTTCAATCTACACAGTCTAAAACAACTTTTGCTCTTTAATGCATATGCTCAAATCTTTCTGTTCACTATATTTTGTTTTTGACAACATTAAGGATAATCATTCTGAGATAATAATTCATTCATTTGTCTACTGAATTTGTATTGAAAGTTACCATGTTTCAAGCACTCTTCTAAGTGACTGAGATCAAAAGAGATAAAAATTTTTCATGTAAAGTAGATGTTCTAATGGAAGGAGAACAAAAACAACAATACAAATTATAAGTATAAAAATTCTGTGGTATGTTAAAAGAGAAATGGGTTCTATAATATACAAGAAAATGGTGCAGAATGAGAGGGATGAGATATATAGGAGATGACATGGTGCACTTACAAATAAAATGCTCAAAAGTGTTTGGGAGAACCTGGTATATGAGAACCAGCTTCCAAAAGCAGAAGATGCTAAAAGACCAAAAAAAAAAAAAAAAAAAAGGCAGGCAGGCATATCAAAGATTGTACACAATAAAATCAAGTTTATTATTGGCTTATGGCTTATGTACAGAAGCATGTCTTAGGCAGCAACAAAACAGCTCTATAACCTGAGGCAAGATGAGGGGGCTTATGTGACAAGCTAGTTAAAGGTGAGTCATAGTCAAAAGCATATTTAAGGTTCCTCAAAAAGTATTAGCATGTCATCTGGGCATGGTGGCACATTCCTGTAATCATGGCAGCTAAGGGGATGAGGTAGGAGGATCACAAGTTTGAGGTAAGCCTCAGCAACTTAGTGAGGCCCTAAGCAACTTAGCAAGAGAAAAAAAAAAATATTTTATATATAATTATTTTATATGACTATGGATATAACCTTGTGGTAATGCTCTACTAGGTTAAATCCCCAGTAAAAAAACATAAATAAATAAATAAACAAATAAATAAAATATTAACATGTCAAACATTGGTTAAGAGAGTCCAGGCATCAATGTCCAAGCCAATATGTATGTCTGATTATGTAAATGACTTTGTTTATCCCATAGGGTTTGGAATGTGTGCCAAAGTCCCCTGGTAGGCAAGGTGGTGGTTGTGACCAAGATGGCTGTAGCCATGTCAATCTGGATTCTTACATCAGGACTTGGTTGAGAAAGTGGTACATGTGCACAGACTTTGAAGGAGATAAGAATGGCAGAAAGGACAAGAATAAAAGGAATGATTCTATGCAAGATGTTTAAGAAATAACAATGAGTTTGGAGTGGTAAGAGCAGAGTCATAATAAAGAGTCATAGAAGTGGTGGTAGGAGAGACCAGCTCATTGAGGGCCTTCAAACATAAGAATATCAATTCATACCAGACAGGAAAGGAGAAGTCTTAACAAAAGGACTGGTCTAAACATTTGTAAAAAATGGTGATTATAATCAACAATGATTATAAAGATTATGGGAAAGACAGAGTTCTGAGGGGTTGAGGAAGGAATTATTTCCATTTATACATGAATAGTTTGAGATGTCTATTAGCAGACCAATGAAAATGTTCCAGGAGTTCTATGGAGTGATATAGCTTGGGGATAAAGGCTTGAGAATGATTTGGCAATACTTATAGCCACTAGAATGAATGAGATTGTCAAGAAAGTAAATATATGTAGACAAGAGACAGAGCTCGGGACCACTGTGAGGTTAAGCATTTGGGAAGGGTAGCCAGAAACGGAGACAGAAAGCACAAACTGTGAGGCAATTAGACATCCTGGCATTCATGGGAGGAAGAAAACAGAGAGTGTTGCACTAACATGTCATGGCTGCTGTCTTCTAATAATGTGAGGAACAGGAAAGGACTGTGTGTATATCGACACACAGATCCCTGGTGACATTTATATGGCTGCTTTAAAAATGGAGAAAATAACTGAATTGAGTAAGCTTAAAGGGTGTAGCCCGGTGCTACAGCATGTGATAAGCATGTGTGATGCCCTGGGTTCAATCTCCAGGATCAAAAAAATATAAAAAAATAGGACAGAAGAGATGTAGGTCCATAAATATAGATATCTCTCAAAAATTTTTGCTGCAACATAAGAAATAACATGAGGAAATAAATGGAATGAGATCAAGTTTTTAAAATGGGAAAATATTAACTAGCATGCTTGATTGCTAATAAAATTGATACAGAAGGGAAGAAAGAAGTGATGACCCTGAAGAAGAGAGTGGCAGGAGTGTCCAATGTGGGTTAATTAGTGTATTAGAACAAGTGATCATATTGAAGTACTCCTTTGATATTAGAACAAGAATTTCTATTCACGACTACTAAGAGAAAAAGCTGAGTTACTTTGGATAATGATGTCCAGCACATCATTATCCAAAGTACATGTATGAAGACATGAATTGGTGTGAGCATACTTTATATACAAACTGAGATATGAAAATTGTGTTCTATATGTGTAATAAGAATAGTGATATATTCTGCTGTCCTGTATTTAAAAAATAAAAGCAATTTAAGAATAAGTTAAAAAAAAAGCTGAGTTACAAAATACAGATAATACTAGGCAAATACTTATGAATATGGGGCTCTGTGGGCATTGTTCCTGTATTACTTTAAATTCTTTAGCAAAACAAGAAGCAAGGTCACCAGCTGAGAGTGTGGATGTGGGACAAATGTTGAAGTATAGGAGCGTAGAAGATATACTGTAGTCCCTGGTACAGTAGATAAATTAGTAATAGTGAAAGTGAGTGGAGGAGAGTTGTTTAACATTAATGGCCAGGCAAAATTAACAAAAAAATTGAGACTAACATTATCAAGTTAAAGAAAGACTGTCACATAGGTGGAACTTATGCATGCAGAAGCTTTCAAAGGACATTTTAGTTAGAGTGAACATTGATCCTGGACTATAGACATAACCTAAATTGAGGAAAGATAGAAAAAGAATGGGAAATATTGTTTATCACATTCATAGAAAACCTGTTGGGACCATGTGGTATCATTACTACCATCACCTCTGCCCCTTTAGAACACTGAATATGTGCCAGGTGCCAGGTGGGACTTTACTTAAATTTTTTGTTTGTTTCATCTAAGTTTTACAACAACCTTACAAAGCAAAAATAATTTTTAAATGAAGAAAGTCACATACAGAGAGGTCTAGTAGTTTGCCTAAAGCTGACTTGCATGTCACAGAAACAAGATTCAAATCCAGACAGGAGTCTCTTACCTTCCAGCGACTTCTTGGAGAATATCACATTCCTTAAGTAACACATTAAGGATCTGATTCCTACCACTTAATGAATGAGTCTAAAGTTATCCAGAACTTACTTATTTTAAGGCAAACTGAGTTTTTGCATCCTAATAATATTTTTTCTATTTTGTAGAAATGTATTTTCTTTAATTCAACTATAACTGATTGTTAATGATTTCAAGTATTATTACTGAATAATATGAGAAATACATCCATGTTTATAGAAATATTTAAAAAATATTCCTATTCTTTCTTGGTAAATATCTTCCTAGCCTAAAATACTGATTTTTCTTTCCTTTTCCTATATGACCATTTTTCATGAGATTGGCTGATAACCTGATATTTTCTGATCTATTTTTAGCTGACCTTTTAACCTCCAGTTTATTCCTCCTATACTCAAATCCTTATAGGCCCTTCTTGGATAGCTATCTCTGTATACCTCACACCTCCTGCTGCAACTGT
Source organism: Marmota flaviventris (assembly GCF_047511675.1). Lineage (NCBI taxonomy): Eukaryota > Metazoa > Chordata > Mammalia > Rodentia > Sciuridae > Marmota > Marmota flaviventris. Next base: position 45,232,906 of record NC_092504.1, on the reverse strand, counting down.
CAGAACTAATGGCATTCAGCTTCTGTACCTGCTGATACTGCCCCTCTTTCTTCTCTTGTCCTTACCACTATGACCCAGCTTATAGTCTCAATTTCAAAAGCTAGCTAACATACTAGCTGCCTTATATACAAATATTTAATATTCATTTTAAGTAACAAGTTATTTGGCACCTATTCTATGACAAGTAGTAGACATGCATAGATAAAAATCACATGCTTCAGGATTATCAACCCCAAAATATCTTAACTAATAAAAAGCCAAAATATGATGAAGTCATCTTAGAATTGGTATTAAAATAAAGTTTATCTGTTAACTTCATCATCTGATTTCAAAACCAACAAACAAATGAATCCAAAAAAATCACAGTCAACATGGATTTAGAGATGCATATGAAGTCTCTAATAAGCCTTTTTGGAGGGTTTTCCTCCATCATTAAAAGCCACTTTATAGGAATACAAGTAGAATTTTAATTTGAGCTCTAAATAGTATAAAATATGTACACCTCTGTTTCTTCAACTCAAACCAGTACAAATAGATGCATGCATTATAAAAAGGTCTGAGAACTGAAACTTTCTGAAGGAAGATTCATGTCTTATCTCTCAGGTACATCTGGGCATAGTTTATTAAAATAGAGTAATGGACAGAATCTCATGCATTGAATAAATCATTATAGCTCTTTCTTTTATATATACATGATATACATGTATATATGCATTTACTTTCACTAAGAGCCAAACTAAATATGCTTATGTTAAATGCATGTATTATTTACCATGATTTATTCATAGGCACTTAAGAAAATAGAGTAGAGAGAAATCTTGAACCCTGGTTACTCTTAACTTTTGGAAATGTCAGTGTTCTATTTCTAGACACATATTTTGTGAATCTTATGGAAACAGAAAATCTGAAGTATTCCATAGTTGTCAAAGTATTATTTTATTCTTTTACTGGGGCTATACTGTTATCATTAAGAAATGTTTTCTTTGCCATTCTGCATAGGTGTGAAGAATATGATGAAAGGAACAAACTTCATTTGTGCAAAAGGAAGATCATTGCTTAGGATCCTATTACAACAGGAGTGACAATATTGTTTGGTGTGTAAATATTAATTGTGTGAGAATCTGTGATGGCGGAGTTAGCAGAAAAGTTCATGAGCCAGTTTAAACTATTTCTTAATCCCTATCAGCATCTCACCCTCTATACCTTTATTTAATAGGAAAGCACAGGCATGTCAACAGAGGACATCATCACAATCTATGAAATGCTTCCTATCTGCCAGCTGCCTAATCCAGTATTACTCCATTGACAATTCCATCTTCAAAGAAAAATGATAGCATAAATATTTGATTGAATTTAGACATAAGTCCTTCCTAGCATGACAGTTATGAATTGCAGAAAGTAAATTGTATGAATTTTCCAAAGAAAGTTTTCAATAAATCTGTCCACCACAGTATTGATTTAGTTGGAGTAAAACAAGATATTTTGGCCATGTATAATACTTCCTCTTACTAAATGATACCACACACTATAAAAGTACTAATTAAACACAACTGACAGTTTATTCAGTAAGCCTGGGAATCTCTTTTTGCAATCACTTCCTGATTTTTAAGACTCCACATGCTTAGGGAACAATCTAAAATTCATGCACATTAAGTAGTAACTGAATAGCTATATTTGTCTAATCAAATTGTATTAAGCTCCAAGTATTAAAGTATAAATACATAAAATATATTTTAAGTCATAACCAATAAAATTACCATCTACTGTGCTAAGCGGAAGATCTGTCTTTTTTGCCCGACTGAAACTTGCCAATGCTAATCTACAAGAGGGAATGTTTAATCAGGACCAACATACACAGCAAGCCTATAACATTTGGTGGTTGCACAAGTTTGCTGATATTCAATCTTTTGAAGTAAAAAAATAATTGGATAAATAATGTAATGCAAATCCTATATCACATTAATCACAAAATTGTCCTTTAGTATGTTGATTAAATGAAGAATATGGGTGTTTACAAAATCAATGGAGAGTCATTTATTATAATTGGCTAACTTTAGTTTTACAATTTTTACTGCCCTTCACCAGCCTCAATTTTGCACATTTTCTTCTCTGTGTCTCTATTCTGACTGCCAACATGGGTGCTAATTAGCATCAATTTTGCTGGTAATATTCTTTTTTTCCTCTGGAGGACTGGCTACAGCTGTTCACTAGAAACAGAAATGAGTGCCCCCCACCCCCGACGATTTGTGTGGACCAGTGGACTGTGGTAATTGATTTTAGTCATAGCTAATCCAAGCTAGTTTAAAGCTCCATAACTGACTGTATATCCTATTAGTGATCCCATTAACCATCAAGCTTGCCTAAGGTGACAAGGAAAACAACTCAATAGCACCAAACTCAGCCACCGTGGAAAATAAACTCACCTACTGAGGAGTGACAGGACTCACTAGGGAACTGGGCTTCTCTAACTGAATATATTTTTCAAGGAGCTCTTTGCAAGCACTTAACGAAATGGAGTTTTCTTTATGACTTTCATTTAAAAATACATTAAAAAAAGCCACTTGGCTTTCCTCTGCTATTGCCAAGTTTTGAATATCTGATTGCCAGACCCACAGCAGAACTCTAAGTAATTTAATATATTACGAAGATGTGTTTTCATTTCAGTTTATGGCAGTGAGTACCCAGGTTTGAAACTTTTCATCACAGAAGACATGCAATATTACCTCTCAATATACTGCAGACGAAATCATCTAACATAATACCTATGCCTGCTAAGTCGGATAAAAGTTTGTTTATGTAAAAATGGAACTTTAATTTCTAGGGGGGAAATGGATGAATAATTTTGAGTATGGAAATTTCCAGCTGCCTCTAGAAACTCTCAACCTGAGTGCATCCTCATCAAATCAAAGCCTTCTCATAATCATTCTGATTTTGACAAATTCACCATGTAGTCTAGACCTATGGTCTATTCTTTGTCTTTAAAGAATGTTTTATCTATTGTTTAACACTGACATTTTTTCCTTCAAATCATCCAATTTATCTTAATTCCTGTGACTCTTTCCCTTTCCATTTAATCCTTGAATGACAGCAGCAAATTTATGATTAGAGACTTCACCTCTTTTCAAGGGACTCCCCTTTTTGGTTTAGCCCAAAAACCTTTTAAGAAGAAGATACTAGGTAGCTTCTTATTTAATTAATCTGTGCTGTAGCCCATACCTAATGAGTTTAAATCTCCTCACTTGAGTTGAATACTCAACCATTGCTACGAACCCCTGAATCCAGGCTTTCTTTCTCATTGCCATCAGAATGCTATGGCATCTGAACTCTCACTTGCTAAGAAACCAACAGTGGATCTTCATTTGCTAGACTCAGGTTTAAATTTCTCCATCTGGGCTTAAAGGACCTAAACTTGTTACCATCAGTACACATCTATTCTTCTCTGTCAGACCTACATACATAAATATTCTTAGCCACTTTACATGTAGGTTGAATTCAAACCACTGGAACCAGCCTAGATGTCCTTCAGCTGATGGTGGTCAAACAAATTATAGTATACCATGGAATACTACTTAACAATAGAATTGAAAAAAAAAAAAAACTATTGATACATGCCATTACTTAGATGATTTATCATAGAGTTTTCTTGAGTGAACAGAAAAATAATATATTGTGATTTAATTATAACATTTTTCATGTGACAAAACTTTAGAAATGAAAGACAGATTAGTGATTGCCAAGGGTTAGAGATCAGATGAAGAGTGCAGAAATAAGCCTGAGGTCAAGGAGTTTAGTTATAAAAGGTTAAAACAAGTAGAGTTGGAATTGTTCAAAATTTTGACTGTGGTGGTGAATACAAGTCTATATAGGTGATAATACACATAGAACTTTACACACCCACATGCATGCATACACACACACACACACACACACACACACTCACACACAGAGTAAACCTAATTATATAAATAAGTGAACTGTATTAATGTTAGTGTCTTGTAATACCATGCTATAATTTTTTTGAAATGTTACTTCTGTAGAAATTGAGCAAAATGTACTGAGCTTTTCAGTATGTTTTTCTTACATCCTATGCAAATCTATAATTCCCTCAATGCAATTTTTAATTGAACATTTCTGACCTTTCCTACATGTTCCAGGCATCTAGAAGTGCAGCTTTATGAAAATCTTATCCATTATTCAATACCTCCAGGAGATTATCTAGATTAGGACCAGTACAGATTATGAAATCTGTTTGTGTAGCTCATGGTTTGCCTCAATGGCAATGTCTCCATGACATTCTTGTCTTAGGTTTGGAATAAGCAATAGATAAGAATGCCATGAATTGATTCGTAAATTAAAGGACATAGATCTTTTAAACAATAGTAGTTGAAAGTATTATAAAAATATTAAAAACTCTTTTTTTTGTTTCAGCAGGATAAGTGGTAAATATAAAGTATCATAAACACTAAAAAAAAAAAACTATTTGAAATAACGATAACAGATTTCCAAAATAGAACATTTGGCTTGATTCAATATACATTATTTGTTATGTAAAGGACTGCATTCAGTTTCCCTTATATTTCACTTTTTTTTTTTTGACAGAATATCATCTACTGGATGTAGGAGAAAACACCTTGCTAACATTCACCTTGTTTATTAACATATCTCTTATCTCTAATTTTTAATTTTTTAAAAATTGTATAATGATATCATTATAGAAAATTATGCATACTCTAAGCAGCTCATATACATTTTCACAAGCTGAGCACATTCATGAAACTGCAACCCAGTTTAAGAACTAGAACATAATCAATGATACAAAATATTCTCCAAGTTCCCTTGTAATGTATGTGTTTCTCTCTCTGTGTGTGTATGTATATATAATACATATAGATGTATATTATATATACATTATATGTGCGTGTGCCATATAACACACAGAGAAATATATGCATGTATAATCACACAGACAGAAATATATGTGTTTGTGTATGTGAATAGGAACATGCACACACACGGACCCATGCACATAGATCATATAAACCCAGGGTGACTTTGTGGACTTTGCTTTTTATATAAGTGCATTATATGCCATATAAAGCTTTGGGGTTTGTTTCTTTTGTTCAGTATTATTTGTTCAGTTCATGTGTTGTGATGTATAATGTTGTATTGGGTGAATTTTCACAATTTATCTAATTTATTGTTAATGGACATTTTAGTAGTTTCAAGTTGTGGTTAATATGGTTAATTCTACTCTGGTTACTTTAGTCATGTACTCTTAACATTTCCTTAAGACCAGTTATGATGTTTTCTCTAACTCTTCATCATTCTTCCATTTAAGACAGTACTTAAAAAATGAATCATGAGCAGTCATTGCCTTTTCATGCACAAAATCTAGAGTCAAGTAGGACCTAAAACAATAACAAAAGATTAATTCAAGGGTTCCTATTTTATTCTCTACTTTCATGAAAGACATTTACTACCTAAATGCTCAGTTATCACAAGATTGTCTGAGACAGACTGAACAGACAGGCAGTTCAGGCAGCCAGTCTCTAAGATGCTTATTGGATGGTCCCCAGGACTAGATGGGAATTCAAGGAAGCTTTTCATTCTATTCTGAAGCAGATTTGACAGGGTAAATCATCTGTTTGCTCTTTAATTCACAAACAGGGTACATTTAACAACAAATGTAGTAGATTGTGCCTTTAGATTGTGCTATTTTCCCAACTTAGCATAGCTTGTTCATTTGTGGGTTAACTGCAAATGTCAGTAATAAAAAACATTCATTTAGCATCTACTTGCATATTTGTGCTAAGAATAGCAAAAAAAAAAAGTAACGGCATGGCTTTTATTTTAAAGAAAGAGGAAAGAATAAACAAGTTTGGGGGAAAATGTATTTAATGGCAAGTGTACTCTTTAATACTTGTAAGACAAGTCACTGTTAAATTAAATATGTCATTAAACAATAGTGAACAATTATACTTAATATGACTTAAAGTTGAATAGTCCACCCCACAGAAGTGGAGAAGTTTAGGGCTAGGGGCGAATGATGTGATCATGAAAGTCCACTGTATGGAAAGGCCTTGTATAGAAAATGACCAACAGAGACAATGCGGGAAGAAGGTGATCAGTGTGTGAGGAAAAGTAAAAGGTAACTAGCCCTGGGTGAAATGCATGTTCTGCTGCATGCTGACTTTTATTATTATTATTATTATTATTATTAGTTGTTCAAAACATTACAAAGCTCTTGACATATCATATTTCATACATTTGATTCAAGCAGATTATGAACTCCCATTTTTACCCCATATACATATTGCAGATTCACATCGGTTCCACATGCACTTTTTTACATACTGCCATACTAATGTCTGCTGACTTTTTATTAATGATTGAGATATGATCTAAATTGCACTGACAAAATTGAAAGTTATGTATTTGGATGCCAAAGAGAGAGCCAGTCTGACATCATAAATAGAGCAGAGGTGGGTTAGCCAGAAAAAAATGAGAAAGTCAGTTTTAGGTCCACTGTCTGTTCTTCAAACAATCTTCAGTATTAATGTAACTATCCTCATGCTTCTATACTCAGGACAATTTTTGCTCTAAGGTTTAATTTCAGACAGAATCACATTCCAGAATTTAAACTTGAAAGTGTTGTTCAACATGATTGTGTGCATTAATTTCTATTGGGTGGAATATTTATGTAGTTTTTGAGACTTTCTTGACAGTGAAACTTGCTTTTAAATCTGGTCAGATGTAAAATAAAGTATAGCAGTTTATTTACTGAATCTTCCCACATGAATATGTATATTTATCACAGTAATAAAACCCTTTAAAATCTCTGTCCAATCCTTCACTTTTCTTCTATTTCTAACACATTTTGTGAGTTTTATATGAAATATACAATTTGGAATTTTTCTTACTGAATATCCTGCAGTCATTTTAGAAGTTTAAACTTGAATAGTCCATTTGATATTAAATTCCTCATTATGAATGCTTTGTCATGCAATCCTGCGGACCCCACAACTTCCATGTTCAGAGTACCCTGGATGCAGTAAACACACAATGAATACCATAATCTGAATTTAACAACCTAACCAAACTACTTTATGTAATAATCATACCTCTGGGCATCCGATAACTTCTACCAACTGGAGTAATAATTGAATAAAACCATCTCAATGTCCTCTACATGTTAAACTGCCATCCACATAGCCAGACTATTGCATGCTATTGGTCCGCACTCACAGAACATTGTTCTAATCTGTTAAGTTTCCATGTTGATAACTTCATATATAAGATTTTTTTGACTCTTTGTTCATCCATTTGCTTGGATGCATAGTTATGTTTATTTGAAAATAACTTTCTCCATTTTGAAAGCTGTCTGTAAAATAAATATTCAATACTGTTCTTTGGAATTCCTCTGAAGACACTTTTCTATATTTCAAACACTCTCACTTGTCCTCAGTTCCAACCTGGAAACTGCTATCAGTTGTATTCATAGAATTTCAATCTGTTATAGGAAGGACCAGTCTAGGCAGCAAAAAAAAAAAAAAAATGAGTTAATCCACAGTCACCAGCCTGAGTCTTTTAGTGTTATGTTAATTTGCCTATCCTCCAGGACATAATCTCCAAGCTATTCTTTAGAATGAAGACCATTTTGCATATCATACAGAAGTTTGTACACAACAGGACTTAATGGAAACTGGAAAACCAAATGAAAGATGATGTTTATGTTTTTGAAGTTGCATGGTATTAATACACTAATCTCTGGGGTTAAAAAATAAAAGTAGTTTTTGAAGCTGGTTGACTTAAAAACAAGTCATTAGAAGTGACAAATTTTTATAAGACTTTTTGTTTTGTTTTGACTAAATAGAAAAATGTATCCGTTTGAAAATGATGGAACACAAGGAGTTGAGATTTCAATACACCTGTGATGCAGAAAAAAGAAATCCAAAGGATTTAAATAAATGACATACAAAGAAAACAGCTTGAATGTTTCTGGTTAGGTTTTGGTCACAAAATTTAAGAAAAATTCAAATTCTTCTTATTCTTTCCTTTAGAGAACAAATTTAAAATGTATAGTTTGAACTAATAAGATGCTTCTTGGTTTCAAGAGTTTAAAAGTATTCCCTTTCCTCAAACTTTGCTTGAAATTGTAGTCTTCTTTCATCTTTGTTTTCTCTTTTGTGTTCTTATTATGTTTCTGTACACTTTTCCTGTATGGAAACCATAGCACTGATAATTTGAGTTCCTAAAATAAATTTTTATGAATACATATGTAAAACAAGTGTGCATTTTCATAAAATTTATATAGTAATCAAATGATTATGTCATCTTTCTATTTAATTCTACACATGTTTATTTTATACATGGAAAATATATTTCTCACACTGAATTATTAATATTTTATATTAAATATGATAATATAAAAAAACATTAAGTCATAGTCTTCCTTTATGATATTCAGAACCTAGCTGACAATCCACTGAGAGAAAAAAATCAGAATTTAGTTTATTATCAAATATTTTTATGTTAAGTAAAAATTTGAAACATTTAAAAATTTTGAACATTTTTTTCACATTTAAAGGAATTTTTCTCATTTGCTATTTACTATGTTGTTGTATAAAATACTGTATAAAATATTATTGTATAAAATATTGTATAAAAGTTAGTGTTGTTACTATTTATTTAAAATTTATTAAACAATTTAGTAGACATGATGCAATTTTGGGTTTAAGATATTTTAAAAGATACTTGTCCTTTGGCTTTGCTTTAAGTTCAAGAGGGATTTTGTTCCATATATGCAAAGGTAACAATACTATTAATGTAATGTTAACATTTGCAATATTATCATCAAATTTGCAACTCTTAGCTGTACTATATGATTCACCAGTAGTTTTCTTGAGCTATAATTTCATAACACTTTTTAAAACTTCAAGTAAGATTATTTTCATATAAAGATGTAGAAGTTATCTGGGGAATGTTTTCCAGTTGTTACCTGACAAGCTGTGATTTTTTTTTCCTTTAGCTAAAAATAATAAAGGTGAGAACCAGATGCATTTAAATTCACTTAGAGACTAACCACAATGGAATCCTGAGATCTTTGTTTTAGAGAGATTTCTCTTAGTATTGAAGTTTGTTTCTTCTAACACTAACAAATTGAAATACATGATTCTTGATTTTCCAGTGGAGAAAAGAGCCATATGACATTTTTCACAGATAAAGAAAGGAGACATATGGAAGAAAGTCTCTGTGTGAATTGAAAATCAGCATAATAAACCCATAGATAAGAGTCTTAAAATTTGTATTTAGCTATTATATATCTAAAATACATATGCACATAAGTCACTCTTCATGATATTATGGAAAAACAAATATATGCTACTAAAATGGTCCTTAATAAATCAGATTTGAATCACAAATATAATATTCATGTCCCATAGTATAAATGTAAGTTAAAAAAAACAAAACGAATGTTTCTACATGTTAATTATATGACAGAACAAAAAGGCTAATATACTTTCTAAAATTAACTTTTTATTCAGATGCTGGTGAACTCTGAGAACTTTTAAATAGAAAGACTCATTAGCACTTTCTGATAGCTATCCATCTTGTGGTTTTAAATATAATTTAAAAATTGTATATAAGGGACAGTTATATCCTAAAGCACAAGAATATTTGAGAGTTAGTTCTTTGACGGTTTTATTTTGTATTTGATTCTGATAAACTATGTTTTCTCAGAAAATAATATTTTTACCTGAACCTAAATTAGCATAGGATACATAGTATATATAGTCCCATCAACATGAATGTATTGCTATTGCTCAATTGGTTAAATTGTTCTATTCTATGACTATTTATCTTAGATATAGATGTCTGTATGAGTTCCCAATATTATTACTAATTACTGTTAGTACTAGTTGAAGTTTTGTAAATGAATTTTATATGCAATTATAATCATATTGCTAACATTTTTGCTTTACATTTTTCTATGTAATATGTATATATGTGTGTACAGTCTGGTATATGGTTCCCGGTGTTTTCTTTCAAATAATGTTGTGAGTGTTTTGCACATCCCTGTTGTATGCAAAAAATGATAATGCTAGTATCTTTTTCACACTCATAGTTTAATATAATCTTTCCACTCTCCCCAATTTCCCTGAACAATGCTTGGACAAATGAGTTAAAATTTATTTAAAAGCCAGGCAACTCAGCAAGACCCTGCCTGAAAGTAAATAAATAAGTAAAATTGGAGGGTGTGTCTCAGTGGGAAAGTGTCATTGGGTTCAATCCTTAGTACAAAAAAAAAAAAAAAAAAAGATATCCATAAAAGATCTATCCATTGGAAAAGATCTCTTTCATGAAAATATGAATGAAATACACAAATGATTGAAATTGTTTAATTCTGACCCAGTATAGTAAAGACTTTCAAACACTTGATTTGGTGTTCAAAGAGTGTCCTTTTTTTTTTTTTTTTGTAGTGGGGATTTAACCCAGGAATGCTTTACTATTGAGCTATGTTCCCAAGCCTTTTTGTTTTCTCTTTTGAGACAGGGTCTTGTCAACTTTTTCAGAGTGGCCTCACATCTGTGAAACTCCTGTCTCAACTTCCCAAGTAGTTGGGATTACAGGCTTTTCCAGCTTTTTCATGATTTAATGAAATATATATGCAATAACCATTCTTAATTTCACATTCATATCTTTAACTACTGCATCTAATGTGTCCTAGATATAATGATTATATAAACTATTATGTTGTTTTATTTTAAAATTTAACTTTTTGTTATAAGCTAAGAAGCTCTGTTTTTTGTAGGCAAATTTATATTTATCTTAGTAGATGAACTTTTATTGATTGTTACACTAGAAAATATTTTTCTTTTTCTTATTTTATCATATCCTTGTTGTTTTGTGGATTCCATTTTCATAGTTTTGATTTTATTTTCTGAAATGTACTAGAAGTGATAGTAGTTTATTTTTTGTCTTAATAATGTTTATATTAAAATTCTTCAGAATTTTAAAATATTAAATTTTTAGTTTTTTATTTTATTGTGAGAGTAAGAATATATATGTGTATGTATGTGTTTGTATATATATATTTGTATATATATATATATATATATATATATATATATATATACACACATACACATACACTCATGTATTTATAATATTACTGTCTATATGCATAGATATCTGTTTTATAGGTTTGTGTCTATATTTTATCTATAGATTTTATGCTGTCTTGTTTATATTTGTTTATGTTATATTTATGCAAATATTTTTTCTTAGTTCATTTGGGCTATTACTATCAAAAATTGAATAAACTCAGTGACTTATAACAACACAAATTTATTTCTCACAGTTATAGACGTTGTAGGATATCCAGGATTAAGGCACTGTACTGTAAGATCCAATGTCCAATAGAAGCTACTTCCAGTTCATGAACAGCCAGCCACTTTGTCATTGTAATCCTATGTGACAGAAGGTCATGAAGGATATCTACCTGGGCCTTTTTGCAGAAGCCCTAATTTCATTCATGAGGTCTCCACAAGAGCGTTTGGATATTTATATAAAAATCAGGACAAGAGGGGGTGCACATTAAGACCACATCATCTGTCCAGTCTGTGATTCAGTAAGTCAGCAGAGTCAACAGATTCCTGGTCTTGAGGGGCGGGGGCAAAAATATGTATGTGGTGTGAGTTTGCAGACTTCCTATTCCAGGTCTCATCTCTAGCAATCTTCGCCCAGCTTAATTCCATTCAGTCATGATGATTTCCTTCTGCTCTTCTCAAGATCTTTTGTATTTGAAATCCTCGGTGGTTGGTATAAAACATTCCCTAGGTCTTGTTCTCTTCCTCCACCTTCTTAATGTATGGGTTTGTAGGGAAGTGTTTTTTTCCCACAGTATTTATGTCAATAGCTTCTTGCTCTCCTATATTTTCCCTGTCCTTTTCTGTAATTTGAAGATTATGATTAGATGTTCAAAAATTAGATAAATACGGGTGTTGGGTGTTACACTCTGTCAGTCTCACTGAGAAGTACCAATATATAAAAATCAATATTCCTGCAAATTTTTTTATGTGTTACAGACTCTTATCTTTGAGGCCAGTTGTAAACAGTAGAGAATGTATAGATTATTATTTCTACTATAATGATATGCTTTGAGAAGCAAAATGAGATTATGCCATGTGCTAGACACCATGTATTTTTAATTTCAATTTGTCTACCTTAAAATTGTAGTTCATTTATTCTTAGGTTGTTTTATTGTTCTAAGTGTAGTTTTCTTTTCTTCTTGTTATTACTGGGAGTGTTTTATTTTTAATCCAACAATTCACATCAGAGGGCTGTTAATGGCTATAACCATACCAAAGATAAACAAAGATATGAAAAATTATTTTCCACATTAGCTTTTTAAAAACTTCTTTCCACTTATTTACTTACTTTTGATAACTCATTTTTCTAGACCACCAAGAAGTGGTTAGAAAAAGATTAAGTGGTAACATTCTTTATATATCTTTATATTTCAGAATACCTTATAAAAAAACAGAATGACAAAATAAAAGACAAAAGAAAATAAGAGCGATCAACCAATCTACAATAAATAGACAAACATGTTGAGAGGCAGAGGATATGGATATATGTTTCAGAGACAAAGACAATTTATCTTCACTCTAGTCAAGGACTTAATTCTGAAGGAAAAAAAAAGTAAGTCTTAACAGTTCTCAGTTAGGTCAGTCCTATCCATCAATTGAGAAAATTACACAGGGGTGTGCAGTTGAAATCCTTAGCAGTCCACAATTTCCTGAAGTACGTACTTGCCTGAAGCACACTCTGTGTGGATGATGCTTCTCAGAAAACCACAGGGAAATTAAACAGATGGACATGATTTCAAGGGCTTTAGGATTTATCCTGGTCAGAAATATCACAACTTTCACAACTAAATCTCCTGGATGCTTTTCTATCTAATAGATATCTGGTTGCAACAAATTCTCTTTTTCACATAACTATACACTTTGTGGCATATTAATGAGGCAGACAGTTGTGATGATAAATCCAAAACAGAGTGAAAAAAAGCTTTCAATGTGTTTTATATTCAGATACTTTATATCTGCTTTTTTTTTTTTTTTTTTTTTGGCAGGTCCACTTTTTGGTATGGAGAATGCTGTGAAACAAGAAAGACAGAAAAGGATTAATTAATCAATATCTCCTGTGGGTTTTTAACTGAAAGGTTAATGCAAAGGCCAAGCACTGTCATTATCACTAGATGGTCTGATTGCAGTGATTATGTGACCAAGAATAAAAGTGTTAAAGGAAGAGATTCCCATGAGCTTTCATTGTTAACATGACCATGGACAGCAGAAGGAAGTTTTCAGATCTGGATAAGACCGCTTCAGCCTTCAAAAAATCCAGCTGTCTCATACATCGCTATATGTAATTAAGCTAAATTTTCACAGCCAGAATTGTCATCATCCTACTCTCACATTGAATGTCTATTCATCACAGATCTGAGAGCAATGCAAGGGAAGTGGAAGGCTCACTAGGACACATGAATGCCTTCAGGGATTTTCTATGAGGGGCAAATAACAATGATCCATATTCCAAAATAGCAACTGTGGATACCTTTAATCATTCATAGAAAAATATGACAATAGTCTTATGTAAAAAAATACATATTATCAGAATCAAAGTAGATAGATAGAAAACATTAATCTTTGTATTACTTTGACTGGTAATCTTTAAATATTTGGAATTGTAGAATATAAGACTCAATTTATGCTCTTACCTGAGTCCTGTCCATATTAAGGAGCAAGGGTGACTTTAAATTTAGACTTGTCTGACTTTTATTCAATTCACAAGATTGTAGCATCACAATAAGGGCTGGCTCTGTGTGTGCAGTCATGCCATCTCTTTTCTACCTACCTGCACTCTCTTGGAAAACCTCTGGCATCTGCAACTCATGGAGTTGTCCCTATTTTTGAATTCACATCCTTCCCAGAAGATTTTTGATCCATTTTAGAGAAAGAAAAAGATATATATTTAAAAAGTCCCATTATTTAATTAGTAAGCATAAATTAATATGAAGCTATAATATGACCCCATATAGTCATAGATACATGTAGTGCAAGTGGCTCTCAGTAGGAATGGGTTCTGCATTCATGGATTCAGTCAACTACAGATCAAAAATATTTGAAAACAAAATTGTGTCTCTACTGAACATGTACAGATTGTTTTCCTTTATATTATTTCCTAAACAATATAGTATAACAAATAGTTACATCGCATTTGCATTGTTTTAGATATGATAAGTATTCGAAAGATGGTTTAAATTATACAGAAGGGTGTTCACATGTACATGTAAATGCTATAAGCTATTTTATATAAGGAAATTGAACACTCCAAAATTTAATGTCAGCAGGATGGAAATTCTTGTGGATATTGAGGGATGACTGTTTATGTAATTACACAAATATTTAATATTGTAATATTTTGGTATATGTGTATAAATGTGCACATATAGAGAGAGAATTGCATAACCAAAGAACACCAAATAAATAGTAGTTTTCTAGAAAAAATGAAACGTGGAAAATATGCATCACTCACAATGTTATTAGTATATCTCATTGAAATTAGATGTCAAATTAAAGTGTCATATGTAGATATTAACATATGAACCCCACAACATTAAAGTCATACACCTAAATGTAGATCACAAAACTATAAACCATTTAGAAGGTAACATAAGAGAAAATATTGGTGAATTTGAATCTGATGATGTCCTTAAAACATATAAAGCATAATACATTCAAGACAAAATTTGATAAATTAGATGACATTTAATTTAAAAACTGCTCAGTAAAAGATAATGCTAAAAGAATGAAAAAATAAGACATTTTGAAAGAAAATATTTGTAATCCACCTATTTGATAAAGGATGTGCATCTTAAACACACACAGAGCTTTTGAAATGCAACAATAAGAAAACAAATATCACAATTAAAAATTGGGGAAAAGAAATGAAGAACCAACTTCATCAAAGAACTAGCCAATCCCTAAAAAACAAATGCCAAATGTCTTCTTTGATATAATTAGAGTAACTAAGAACAGAGTAGGGACGAAGAGCATGAGAAGAAGATTAACATTTAACAGAGATGAGAGGTGGGAAGGAAAGGGAGAGAAAAGGGAAGTTGCATGGAAATGGAAGGAGACCCTCAGGGTTATACAAAAGAACATACAAGAGGAAATGAGGGGAAAGGGGAAAATAATACAAGGGGGAGAAATGAAGGTCAGTAGAGGGGGTAGAGAGAGAAGAGGGGAGGGGAGGGGAGGGGAGGGGGGATAGTAGAGGATAGGAAAGGTAGCAGAACACGACAGTCACTAGTATGGCAATATGTAAATCAATGGATGTGTAATTGATGTGATTCTGCAATCTGTATATGGGCTAAAAATGGGAGTTCATAACCCACTTGAAGCAAAGTGTGAAAGATGATATATCAAGAACTATGTAATGTTTTCAACAACCAACAATAAAAAAAAGAACATATACAAATGAGATACCACTACATATCTATTAAAATGTCTAAAATCTAAAACACTGGAAATACTGAATGCTGCCAGGAAGCATGTGGAGCACTGGGAATTCTTTTTCATTGTTGTTGCAGTATGACACAGCTACATTGAAAGACAGTTCAGCAGTTTCTTACAAAGGTAAGAAATATGTCTTACCACATGTTATGGTTTAGATATTAGGTGTCCCCCCAGAAACTCACATGTGAGATAGTACAAGAAATTTCTGAGGAGAAATGATTGAGTTGTAAGAGTCTAGGCCAATCAGTGATTTAATCCTGAGATAAGGATTAACTGAGTGGTAACTGAAGTGGTAGGGTATGGCTGGAGAATGATTTGGGGAATATATTTGTATTTGGCGAGTGTAATCTCTCTCTGCTTCTTGATCCCCATGATATGTGCTCTTCCCTCTGCCACATACTTGGCCATGATGTTCAGCCTCATCATCGGCCCCAAGAAATGCAGCCGGCCTTATATGGACTAAGACCTCTGAACCTGTGAGCCTTCAAAAAAGTTTTCCTCAACTACAGTTGTTCTGGTCAGATCCTTCAGTCACAGTAGTGAAAAAGCTGACTAAAACACATAATCTAGAAATAACAGTTTTAGGTATTTGCCCAAATGAGTTAAAAATGGATGTCCAACCATAACCTACATGCAAATGCTTATAGCATGACTATTTATAATTCCAACACATGAAAGTAACAAAATGTTCATCAATAAATGCATAAATAAATAATCTCTTTATGATGATTAATTTTGTGTCAACTTAGAGGGTGTTTTTAGATATGGTTAAGCAGATTGCCCTTTGAATTGTGGCTGAGGCTCACTCATCCAGTTGGAGGCCTGCCTTGAGAAAAAAGACTGGTTTCCACCAGCAAAAGAAAACCTTCAGATTTCATCTCAGCCTTCTGAGTATTCAGCCTGCTGGCTCAAGATGCAGTTTAGACTTCTTGATATCCATCATGCAAAGGTTAATTCATTATAATAAATCTCTTTCTATACAACTATGCATTCCATTGGTTCTGTTTCTCTAGAGAACCCTGAAAAATACATTGTATTGAATGTAAATAATCAAATATTATTCAAAAATAAGATGAAATGACCTACAAAGCCACAAAATCATATGGAGGAAACTTAAAGGCATTTTGCTAGTTTAATAAAAAAAGAGAGAAAAACAAACAGTCAAAAAAGGTTCCATACTATATAATTTCAACTATATGATAAATAAAAAAGAAAAGGAAAAGCTATGAATATAGTAAAAGGATCAGTGCTTGCCAGGGATTGGGAGAATAGAGGAAGTAGGGATGAATAAGTAAAACAGAGGAGATTTTTTGGCCAGAAAATAATTCTTAATGATATTATAATGGACACATACAATTATAACATGCATTTGGCAAAACCCATACAACTATTAACTTCAAAGAGTAAAATATAATTTATACTAAAGTTTTTAGTTAGTAATAATATATCAATATAAGTTCATCAATTGTAACAAACATACTAAACCAATGCAATATATTACTAAAAGGGGAAACTAAAGGCAGAGAAGAAGGAACATAGGAGAACTCTCTTGTCTTTCTGCTCATTTTCTCTGTAAACCTAAACCTAAAATTTCTCTAAACAGTAAAGTCTATTCATTTAAAAAATAATCCTACATTAAAGAAGTGAACAAAACAATGACAAGATAATTAAATTACACTATTATAAGCATTATTTTAAAGACAAGAATTGAAAGAAAAATATAAAACTTGCAAAAGAAATAACACTTATATAATTTATATGACCTAATTAGACTCCTGACCTAATTAGAATTTAGTAGAGACAGTAAATATTCTCCAACTCATTGGAGATACCATAAAGATATCATAAATAATGATAAGATTAGTATTTTCATACAGGCCAGCTTAATAACTTGTTAATAATTTTTTTAGGTAAACAGGAGTTGAATATTCTGGTGATTATATGAACTTATTAATCTCATAATTATGGGATTCACATATGGCATATATATAAATACAGGTACATAAACATATGTATCTATGTAATAGCATATACAATGTTCTTTCTCCAATGAGGCAAGTACCTTTGTCCATTCCCATATTCATCTGGTTATCTGCCATCCCTTCTCCTCTTTCTTTCCAACACTCCCATGCTGCTCTGTGGCACTGACAGAGGATTTAATCTGCAGGTGTATGGACACTCCAGTCTACCCATTCACACATCCACCCTCACTTGCTGGATATAGCTGTCCATTGGCCACCCATATAGTCTAGGGGTACCCCAGAGGCATAGTTTAATTTTGGAAAATGAAGCCAGTGTAATTCTTGAAGACAAAAGGAAAAGTTTATTTTGGGGGTGGAAAACTTTTGGGTTCTGGGTAAGTAAAATATGTTCTAGAAGTAAGCAGAGTTGGGGTGGGGGTTCCTTTGGAATGTTCTTAATGAGCAAGTCCTTTCAGTTCAATTCTTAGTCCATTCCTGCTACTGTAGAAAAATTACCACAGATTAAGTAATTGGTGATCAATAAAAATATATTTACCACAATTCTGGAAGCTAACAAGTCTAAGATCAAGGTGATGACAGATAGTGTCCCATAAGGCCTTGCTCTCTACTCCCAAGATGGTGACTGTGTCCTTCAGAGCAGAAAAAAATGCTTTTCCCTCATATGAAAGGAGAACAGAAGGGCAAATGTGTATAGAATACTCCCTGCAACCTATTTTACAAGATACTTTATCCCACACTTGGGGGATCTACTCGCATGACTTCACCTCTTGTCCCACCTCTAAATACCATCAAGGTAGTGATTAAGTTTAACATATGAATTTGTGGTACACAAATCCTAATCCCAATCAAGCAGGGAGGGCACAATCGAAGAGCAAGAAGAAGACACTATAAAATGCAAAGGCTGTCTCTCTTGGGTTTCAGAGTGCGACTGACTGCAGTTAGGAGTGTGTAAATGTCATGCTGTCGTCTTTGGAAGCAAGGAACCAGAGGTCTGTGCTACTACATGAGTGCATGTGGCAAAAGATGCTGAGTGACAGGATGGAGAACAGAAAGAAATTCATTTAAAATAAACCAATTTTAAACCATAAAAGACATCATCATATTTTTCAAATATATACCTACCTAAGGATGTACCAAATATATTAATGTGGATTCCAACATAGGAAAAGGAATGAACTACAGATTAACAATAGGGAAGAACAAATATTCTAGTCCTTATTTGAGGTGTATATTTATTTACTTCTTGTGTTAATAATAAAAATTTTAAAATTAAATTTAAAACAAAACATGAACTAATTGCTTCAAACTCTTTCTTACCTTTTGCATAAACTTCACTTGTCTTCCATCAGTTCTGTATTCAGTCAATTTCCTCTCTTTAAAATACTTTTCCTCATCCTAGCCTTTGTTCACAAACGTACTGCTCATAGTCTAAGCTCAGTCCAAGACATTATTTACAAGTCTCTTCCAGGAAATTTACTTTCACAATTCTGAGTCATTGCAATAATGTGTTTTTGTGACAGAAAGGCACATTTTATATAAACATATGCTGCAATATCTGACTATATATCATTACTTGTGGTTCTATAGCTTCATATGCATATCTCCTTTAATAATATATATCTTAAAATTATATATATTCATTGATTTATTCCTTCCTTCTTTCCTTCATGTATTCAATAAATATTGAGATTTAGCTAGCATCAAATCAGTGCACCAGTATCTTAAGGAAAAAGAAAAATAATAACCATCATGGTTTAAGAATAGAAATTCAAACAAGTGTAATAAATACAAAGATTGAGTTTATCATAGGGTGGTATGTATGCCAAAGGGCTACAGCATTATGCAATTATTTAATAAGTAGCTAATATTCCACATAAATTAGGTAATGGTTAATATTAACTGTAGTAATAATAATATACCATGTTAGTTATACCGATATATATCAGTATTACACCACTGATACTAATAGCTATATTAAGAATAATAGACCATGTTAATTAATATGTTGAACCAAATAAATCTTGATGGAAAACTTGCAAAAATAATGATGTTTATATTATGTACTCCTGTGACCTTTTTACGTTTTTATTCCTTCTTTTATTGCAAATAATCAGAAACTGGAAATATATCCATTAGCCACCAAAATTCACAAAGTATTCACTTAGTGGTGATTTATACTATTGTCAGAAATATGCAAGAAATAAATGTGCCTATAATTTTGTTTCTACCACTTGCAAATATATTTCTGTATTTATGGTTCAAGGTTTGCTGATTACTTGCAAGGTATATGACAGCAATCTTAGGAGGCATAAATCCCAAGTCTCTCAAGGGCAGAACCAAAGCTCCATTACCAGTAATTTTCAATCAGTCCATTTTTTTCCAATTTGCAAAAAGAGACCCAAATGTATTGGCACTCCTGCATTAATGATGCATTTGCTAGTATAAAGTGATAAACAGCAAAGGACATATTTTATTAAAGAGTTAGCAAACATTCAATGGCCAATTTGCCAAGATACTCCTATGGTGCAATCCTTTTTAAATAATTAATTTTAGTAAAGTAGGATAAATATTTTTAAATATATCTTGTAGTAATTTTCTCTAATCTACTATTTGGCTATTCTATTTAAGTAACATTTTATTTATATCTCTAATCTATTCTCTGTATGCATTTCTAGGTTACCTAGAAGTTTTCTTTCTCTCACTTAAGCATAATGTACATGTGGATTCTTAATTCCATAAAAACATCATTTGCCGTTAAACTCTGGTTATGTAGGAATTGAAAGTAGTTTCAGTATTTCCAACTGTATGTCATCTTGAATTTTACTCAATACATTTATGAGATTTGGGGCTTCTTTAATAACTCCAATAATTCAACATTCATGAAGTCATTCATTAAATAACCTGTGCAGTTACTTATAAGTACTTCGCTCATGGTTTAAGAACCTGTTGTTGCTATCTTAAATTCTTAGTCATTTTTTAAGAAGGGACCTTGCCTTTTCATTATTCACTGGACCCACAAATGAAGTAGTCAGTCTAGTATTTATAAAGAGTAT
Source organism: Marmota flaviventris (assembly GCF_047511675.1). NCBI lineage: Eukaryota > Metazoa > Chordata > Mammalia > Rodentia > Sciuridae > Marmota > Marmota flaviventris. The sequence goes on along the minus strand of NC_092504.1, from coordinate 45,212,287 downwards.
GTCATAAATATGAAATAATTATAGAGAGCTATATAAAATGTTAATAGCAATTATTATGGGATGGTGGCTATCTTAGTCTACTTGTGTTATGATAACACACACTGAATGAGGGTAATTTATAAAAAATAGAGTTTTTACTTGTTGAGGTTTAGAAGGTTCAGGAGACCAAGACAAAGGTGCTGGCTGATAGGTTCGGTGTCTAATGAAGTTTTGTTTTTTCCACATAGATGGTACCATGTGGGAAGGTAAAGAAGGGCAAAAAGGGGGCCAATGCTGTATTCTCACATGGGAGAACAGATGAGAAAAAATAACTATACTAGTTCCTTCCAGACATTTTATAAGGCACTGATCAATTCATGAGGTTTCCATCCCCATGATATAACTACTTTCCCAAAGGCCCCATTATTATATTTCAGATCTGGAATTGAAGCAAGAATTAAGGACAGGCAGTTAGTGTAGACAGGTAATCTGGACTAGGGGAGATAAAATCTAATTTGGGTCTGGGAAGTGGAAACTGTCTCTAGAGTATTGAAATGCTAATGCCTCCAGAGTCTTTCCTCCACCTGTTACTGCCTATACTGTTCCTCAAAAAAGGCTGCTAATGAAGCACCTCCTGGGCTGCTGTTCCATTCCCACGTGGGATCATTGCACCATTTGGTCCTCCCCCTTGCCTGTCTGCTTTTGGCCATCCCTCCCCCAGCCCCGGCCCCATCCCCCAGCCACTGAACACAAATGCTGGATGGGGAAAGAAAGGAACAAGATAAGGAGGGAAGAGGGCAAGAGACCAAAGAAAACCTAAGATGTACAAAAGAGACAGAACCTTCCCCTGCCATGGATACCAGCTCTGGGTCTCCTTCTTGGTAGAAGTCTGTGTTACTATTCTTTAAATAAAACTTTCTTTCTATGCTTGCCTTACTGTTTCTCAGGTGTTCATTGTCACTGGTAAGTGGTGGTAACAGAATGTTCCCCAGGAGATCAACTATTGAAGTCTTGGTCTCCAATGCAGCAATTTTCAGAGATAAAACTTTGGGGAAGTAACTGGATGATGAGGGTTATAACTTCATCAGTGGATTCATCCACTGATGGAGGGTTAATCTGATGTCATTACTAGGAGATGGGGCCTAAGTGAAATATAAAGGTCAATGGAGGTGTGTCCTTGAAGGGTATATCAAGTTCATGGCCTCTTCCTGCCTCTCTCTCAGCTTCATAGATGCCATGAGGTGAGCTCCAACACATCCTTCTACCATGGTGTGGTAGTGCATAAAAGTTCAACATTAATCTGGGAAGACATTCAGATCTTGGCATTCCATAAAATTAATAAACCATGAAATTCATGTGCTTCTCATGTAAAATGCATTTATTATAGGCTAACAGTTCAACTCAAAAGTCTTAATTTCAGAGTATCATCTAAATTAAGTATGGATAAGACTCAAGGTACAATTCATTTTGAGGCAAAATTCTTTTTCCTGATGTAAACCCATGAGTGAAATCAAATGAGTTGTATGCTTTCAAAGTACAACTGTGGGACAGACATAGGATAGATAGTCCCATCCAAAAGGGAGAAATAATCAAGAAAGATATGTCCAAAATAGGTCCAAAAACCAGCAAGATAAACAACATTAAATCTTGAGGTGGTAAATATTTTTTGTCTATGTATTGCCTTCCAGATACCCTGGAGCCTAATTTGAAATCCTAAAGGCTCAGGAAGACCCCACCCCTATGGCTTTGCCAAAATCTCCCCCTAATATGCTCTCACAGATTGGAATCCAGTGCCTGTGACTCTCTAAGTTTAGGTTTTCACCTTAATGACTCCATTTCTGGGGATGTGAAAGCAGCCCTACCTCCATGTTTCCACTGGACACTGCCCTAGTGGGTTCTGTCTTTGGCATTCCTGCTCCAATGCCCATGAAGGGTATACTAGTGTAAGTTCTCAGTGGTGGACTCATTCCTCCAACAGGTTTCTGCTGGGATCTCTGAGGCATCCTTTGGAATCTTGGTAGAGGTATGCGTGCTTCCACAGCTCTTCCACTCTGTGTGCTTGCTGTCATAGTTGGCACCATGGGGATACTGCCAAGGGTTGCTACTTGTGACTACGGGAAACCCTTGAACCTCACCTAGGATGACCAAGGAATGGTGCAAAGAAATGCAAGGAATAGAGACTGGAGACTGTACTGGCAGTGAATACTGATGTCCTGGGGATGGATAAGTGTCCTCTATGGATAGTTCTGTTCCCCAGGCCTCTTGGTGACACTGCTGGTTAACAGTGATGAGTCCTACTCCCTCACATGTTGAAGTATTAGAAGTATTAGAGAAGCATACGGATGCAAGCATATAAAGCAGGGTTTATTTAAAAAAGGGGTAACATCGACTTCTCCCCACAGGGAGAAGGGGGCCATAACTGGTATCCTGGTATCTGAAGAAGGGAGACCTTCTGCCTTTTTTATTTGTCCTAGGCTTCCTTTGTTCTCCTTGTCTCTTCCCCTTCTCTCTCTCCTTCTTGCCTACACAAGGAGGCCCAGGAGTTGTTGGTCGATGGCCAAAAGGTGGGAAACAGGTGGGCTGAAGGGAGAAGGGTAGGATGGAGCAGGGAGAGGCAATTCCTGGGGACAGGTTACCTCAGCAACAGGTTGGAGCAGGGGCAGGTTATCTTGATAGGGTGGAGGAAGGGCTCTGAAGGCATTTCAGTCCCTCAGGGGGCAGTCTCCAACTTTCAGGACTCACTCTAATTGGCCTCCTTGATCTGACCTGTCTCAATTTACCTATCTATACCAACTGCCTGTCTAATTCTGGCTTCATTGGTACTCTTGGCTTGTGGTGGAAGAAGAAGTACCAAATATCTCCGAAATGCTTCCAAGATAATTCTTCCATTGTCATGATGCATGACATGATAGATTCCTTCTGTCCATACAGATGTTCTAATCAAAAGGTTGCTGGGCCACACCCGTGGAGTTTCCTGCCAAGCTTACTTTTAGATGCAAGCCAGGATGATAATTGTTCAAATCTTTAACTTCTATTTCCCCTTTTATTTTGAATTCCATCTTTAATTTGTTTCTCTCTCACACATATGCTATAAACAGCTAATAGAATTATGTAACACCTACATACTTTGCTTAAGAGATTTCTTCCACCAAAAATCCTTGCTCTTAAATTCTGCCTTCCACAAAGCACTAGGACACTAACAAAATTCAACCAGCTTCTTTATTACTTCATAACAAGAATGGCTTTCCCTCCAGTTTCAAGAAGCAAATTTTTGAGGTATTAATATATTAAGTTTTAATGCATTAATTTCAGATGCCAGGGAGAAAATGCTATGGTCTGTTTGTGTTTCCCCCCAATTCATATGAAGAAATGTAATTATAACAGAGAATTAAAGTTGCTTTTGCGAAAAGCACAGACTTTTCCCTTGGGCCTGTAGATGCCCATTGGGTAAGTAAAATCAGAATAAAGCTTGGCATCTCTGCCTTCATTTTTTAATCTGTCTTCAGATTCCTGCTCAGCTCTTTACATTAGACATGCTAATCATTTAAGGATTGTTTATCTAAAAACTGGTAATACATGGTTTATTATCCCTAAACTTACCTAATGATCTCCATAGGTGGCAGACAGACATAAGCAGGGAAAACATGAGTTTGAGGATTGTTCTATGGACCAGGCCTACTGCACTGACTCCCACATTCCTTCTATTGAAAGCAATTTGCCTAGGGCTATTCTATACCTGCAAGGCTGATGTTTATAGGATATGCTACATTCTTCAGCACTACCTGTAAGTGCAGGAAAATGCAGACCCAAAAGATGCTTCCCTGCCAATAAGAAAAACATAAGTTAATCTGAAAGGGCATGGGGCAGGGTGGACTTCCGTAAACTTTACACAGAGGAGGCTCTAGTACTCAGGGATTATCAGAACCAAATCTCCTCAATCATAAACTATGTAAGAATGGGTTTCAAATAGAACCAGTCAGCACAGGACAAGGTGATTCATAATTGCCTTGGATCTTTGACCTGTTATTATAACAATAAACCTTCCCTCCACAGGGTAAAACCATGCTCAGTGGGGACCTACAAGTCTGATGCAATCCTGCTGTCAGTCAAAAGTCAAGAATTTGTCCTGGGCAGGATCTTCTGTAAGCCTCCTTAGAGTCACCAATGAAACAGGAGGGTAGGAGAGGCATGCAGTCCCTCTCCTCTGTGAGATGACCACTCTCTCCATTTCTCCCTTGAGTGTTCCCTCTTTCCTTTTTCCTACCCCTTCTAAAAAACTCATGACTGTTAATCTGAGCAATTTGCTTGAAATTCTTCCTGAATGATTGCAAAGAACTGGTCACTGAGGGCCTCTATGGTCACTTTGACTCTATGGACAGCCTGGCTCTATCACAGTTGCATTCCTCTTCAAGACACCATGATAAGAATTAACTGAGGCATTTTCAAGATTTGCAGGAACAGTCTTAATGGAAGTTCCTTTCCTGTTTTCACCATTTTTTTTTTTAATTTTGTTGGTGGGGGAAGAGAGGCTAGACCTGATTTGCTGGGACTCTCAGAGTCAGGCCTCTGGCTTAGTAGCCCAATAATGGAATCACCAACATGAACCTATTAGGAGGAAAGGCCTCCATGAGGATGCTAAGTCATGAGCATCCTCCTGGGTGGGATAATGGCCATTGTAAATGAGTTTGAGGGAGTAGGTTCATTCTGTTTTGCTCTTCCTCCATGTGAGGGCAGAGTCAAGAACTTTTGGTTTCTGCATTATGTTATTTGAGGACACAGGACAATCTGCTGTCTTAGAAGCAGAGACCAGAGTACTTACAAGACACCAAACCTGCTACTAATTTGATCTTGGACTTCCAAATCTCTCCAGCTATGCCGAAATAAGTATCTGTCCTCTGAATCCCTCAACCTCACACGTTGGTTAAAGCAGCACAGATACACTGATACCATGAAAGTTGGAATAATTTAAACATTCTCATCTTTGTTTATCTTCCCATTTCATCAAAATGAAAGGATAAACATGGATAAGTCAGTCCCAGAAACTTTATGAGATTCAACAAGTAGACCTTATGAAATAGTCCTTTTGAGATAAAAGAGTTTGGTCTATAATTAGATCTTTTCATTTATGAGGATATAGATAATTCTCTGTTAAATACTAGGACTTTACAGTAATTAAAATATAGGATATAATTAAGTAAGCAGCAATCTATAAGCTATAAAATGTTAGGCCCAGAAACAAAGTACCTAAAAACCTTGTATTCTCACTATAGCACTGAATAATTGTATCTAGATAATAACAAATTGACCCTTTAGTTTATTCTGTTTTCCCCGAACATATTCTGGTAAGGTTTTTGTTGTTGTTGTTGTTGTTGTTTTTATGTATGCATATTTAACACATCCTGATTCATGACCTTTACTTTTTTACTTAAATCTACAAATGATAAGAAATTAACAAGAACAAACATTTATTATTACTTGGACAATTACGTAGCATGAGAGACTGTGCAAGGAATAAATTTAGTTTATAACACCTGAAAGATTTCATTTTCATTGTTATTTTATATTACTTTCTTCCACAGAAAGAAGAGATTAAAGGAGAGAAGGAGAAGGAAGAGGAGAAGGAAGAGGAGGAGAGGGGGAGGAGAAGGAGAAAGAGGAAGAAGAAGAGGAGGAGAAGAGGGAGGAGGAGGAGGAGAAGAGGGAGGAGGAGGAGGAGGAGGAGGAGGAGGAGGAGGAGGAGGAGGAGGAGGAGGAGGATCAGCAGCAGAAGGAAGAGCTTGTTGTTCTATTTCTATTCAAGCTGTTACAGCCTTGCAAGGGTGAATATGGTGGACATTGATTTTCATCGGACATTGAAATTTTATATTTCCTACATGAATTCAAAATAATTTATCACAATGCCAGAATATGAAATATACTAAACAGTTTAACAAAATTCCATTACTTCGTTCCGTTCTTCGCTGAAACCATGCCTAAGACAGAAATACACAGAGAAAATTATGTAATTTCATATTCAGTTCTAGAAATAGTCACCAATCAGGACATTTAGATGAATTGCTTTGCCATGTTTTGAGTTACAGGGAAGGAATTAGAAAACCAACATAACTTGGTATTTAAAAGTATAGCCACTGTTTTCCAGAGTATTAAGGATAAATCTGCAGTCATGTGACATATAATTTCAATTTCAATTTCCTAATTTTTAATGTGGAAATAAGTATAATAGAATTCCGCGAATTAATGTTACATAAGGAAGTTAATAAAATTCATGGAATATTATAAATCTCTTAAGAAAATGGGAGTGATTTTTATATTTTATTTTCATTTATAAATTATTCTGTTCTTTAAATTTTAAGTAATCATCTCCTGAAAAAAAGGAACTTCTAGATAAAAGATTATACTTATTAAGTGTAGAACAAAAGAATCTGATAATATTCTATAAGTATTGTGGTAAGAAAAACTCATATTCAACCTTTCTTTGCTAAGGTAGTCCTTCAAAAAATATTAATATGTGTTCATGATTTTAAAGTTTTCACGTTTACCCCGGTACAGCAGGTATTTATCTTTTTAGTCCTGGAGGTTAATGCTTCTGGGTTTATAGTGCAGGCATATGAATAGTGTCATGGGGAAATCACCCATGCTATTGTGCCTGTTCCCAATGTCCTTCCAGGGAAGAGAGCTATTGTCTAGCTAAGTGCTACTACTGACAGATCTTAGCTATCTACCCTCTTGTATGAACTGCTGGACAGAAAAGTTAGACATGGCCAAGGCCAGTCCCCTTCCCAGGGAAACCCACATTTAGTGGACAGGAGGGTTAAAGTGTGAGCATGCTTCCTTCGGAAGGTTTACCTTGGTGGGCCATCCAACTCCCCGTCTCTGTGCATTGATGGAAGAACACAGCAAGACCTCAACTCAGCCAGGCTTTTCACTCAACTCAAACATTCTGCTTTCTTTCTCTTGCATAGGAGTTGATCCAAAGACCAGTCTCTAATAAATGACTGCACCATGATTTCTGTCACAGATTTTGATTTTTTGGAAATCTAATCTCTGTCATTAGGTGAAAAAATTCTGAGGGGTAACCAATGTAATCCTTCACTGGAGTGGAGATGAAAAACCCAAAACAAAAGAGACCCAGATACCTGTAAACAATGTGTACCTATCCAACCAGAGCACACAACATTTCCATCTCTTTATCATTACTTTGTGTTTAGAGCCTTCAAGCTCCAAATATATTTTACATATTTATATAATAACAGTGCATGTTAGTAATGACTACAAACAAGCCATAGATGCTGAATTAAAATATGAAATATATTTGTGATATATACAACAGGATACTATGAGCTGTAGTTTCCACCTGTGCTATAGGATGCTTGAACATACTACTGTCTGTTTGTGTTTTGGTACCTGTTTTCCAAACTCCTCCTCTCCCTCCTCCACTTTTTTAGTCCTCCAGTAATCACTATTCTGTGTTCATATCAACTTCTTTCAGCATCCACCAAGGAGAGAGAATGTGTAGTATTTTTCTTTCTGTGTCTCATCTATGCCCCTTAACATAATGCCCTCCAGTTCCCCACATTTTTCCTGTAAATTATAAAATATCATTCTTTTCAGGACTGAATGATATTCCATTGAAATATAAGCCACATTTCCATCTATTTCTCTTCTGCCAATATGCATCATTTGTTTTCCACACCTTACTACCAGGAATACTGCAGCAATGAACATGGGTAAAGAGGTGTCTCTTTGATATGCTGATATTGTTTCCTTTAGATATATAACCATAAACAGGATAGCTGGATCAAATGGAATATCTATTCTTAGAGTTTAATTATTTTTTCAAGTTATATATTCTCAGAAACTTCCTAGAATTATATTTTAGAAACATTTTAAAAAGAGGGAAGAAAGATGAATAAACATAGAACTTCCTTTTATGTGTTAGTCTTTTCTTATTAGTAATGCTAAAACAGCTTCATGGTGTTTACAAAACATGGTACGTAATGTCTTCTATTTGTCACATGATGTACAGAGCTTCTTTATCTGACTCTTATAAAGATTAAATTGCTAACTTGCTTTTATGAATTTATACAAGCAGTGGGAAAAAGAGATACTGTTCTGCTTCTATCTTAATAGCATATCCAATGAATTAAATTGTTTTGTAATATTCAGTTAGTGTATTAGATAACAGAGAGTAAAAGATGAAGGATAAAAAAATGTAACCCACCTTAGCCCTATCTTCCCACAGAAACTTCATTCTCTGTGAAGTGATGGGGGGAGGCAGCGGCGATTGTTGTTTAAGAGGAAACTTTGCTCCCATGTGAACTGTCTTTGGTAGTGAGGACCAGTACCTTTTGGTCCCCTTATTTTCCTCCATTTACTCATGCTAGTCCTTTTGGTCTTTGTATCAGTCAGTCAAAAGCATCTCTTCACTTTAATTCTCCTGTCTGTGATTCTGCATTTTACCTGCCCGTGCCAATAAGAATACATGGGATATACTACATGCAGACCAAATGTTCACGCTCTGTTTGAATAGCAGAAAATGTGTATCTACAGTAGCAATCTTCTCTTTCAACACTGAGATTTCATCTCACTAGAGTCAAAATGGCAATTAATAAGAATACAAGTAAAGATAAATGTTGGTGAGGATGTAGGGGAAAAAGATACACTCACACATTGCTGGTGGGACTGCAAATTGGTGTGACCACTCTGGAAAGCAATATGAACATTCCTCAGAAAACGTGGAATGGAAACACCATTTGACCCAGTTATCCTATTCCTAGGCATATACCCAAAGGACTTAAAATCAGCATACTATAGTGTTGTGGCCATGTCAATGTTTATAGCAGCTCAACTCACAATAGTTAAGCTATGGAACCAACCTAGGTGCCTCTCAACAAATGAATGGATAAAGAAAATGTGGTCTATATGTACAACAGAATATTACTCAGCCATAAAGAAGAATTAAATCATGACATTTGCAAGTAAATGGATGAAACTGGAGACTATCATGCTAAATGATATAAGCCAATCCCAAGAAACCAAAGGCCAAATATTCTCTCTCATATGTGGATGCTAATACACAATAAGAAGTAGGGAGTGGGTGAAGGGAAGAACAGAAATTCATTGGATTCGACAAAGGGAAATGAAAGAAAAGGGGGAGAAATGGGAACAGAAAAGACAGTAGAATGAATTGGACAAAACTTGTCTATGTTCATATATGAATACACGACCAGTATTACTCCACATCCCATACAACCACAACAATGCAAAGTTATGCTCCATGTATGTAGAATATGTCAAAAATACATTTTACTGTCATATCTAACAAAAAAAAAAGAGCAAATGGAAAATAAGAAGAAGACACATTCCTTTGCCTTTAAAGAAGTGTTTAGTAAAATGGAGCGGCAAAGAGTGAATGCCTTATTGAAGTAAGGGTAACGCATAAACGAGAATGTGTGTCAATTAAAACTGAATTGTATTGAGCACCAACCAAATGACAGCTTCTTTATAAACTTTAACTATTTCATGACAATACATGTTTGTAATTACTATGACCAATCTATAGGTGCTGAATTAATTCAGGTGAGGCAACAGTGTTCTAGAAAGTTTATTTTAACTACTTGAAATCAGGCAATGGAGATTTTGACCAAGATCTCCCTGGATCACAAGTCTCTCCCATGGGAGAAAAAAAAAAATCCCTCTGACTCCAAAAGTTTATTTTTGCAGCTCCATTGATAATAACTTCTCAAACATATTCTAACTGATTCTGTCTTAGTTAGGGGAGAAATTATGTGATATCAGTCCTATACAAAGATAAATCAAAACAACTCTTTTATTTTGATCAAAGTCAGCAAATAACAGCTATTTATACTTAACTTATGAAGCAATGATAATGCATATGTTACTACCACTGGTTGTCAAATAATTTGAAGCTTAAATATGTGAGAGATGTAACTTAAATGATTATACTCTTCTCTGATATAATATTTTTTTTAGCTATCTTGGCATGTGTCTGAATCTCCCTGAAGATTGTGAGCTGTGGATTATAGAGATCTTCCTTCATTAATTATTTTACCTCTGCCTATTTCTGAACATGATATCTGTCATATAGCTGCTAACCAATAAAGGAACAAAGAAAAAAATGGCTTTTCTGTAGTTCTATGGCATACCGTATTTCTGTTGAGTCATTGACCTTGGTCTTTAGAAATGCAATTCCCCTACTCATTGAGAGTTTACCCAACCTCTTGCTTCCTCACAATGAGAAAGTATCTGACCATGAGGTGTTGGTATCAGAGAGAAGAAATGATGTAAAAGAGCAGAAGGACAAAGGCTAAGGCTTATCCTTTCTAAAAACATTATGTATACTCAGGTTGGAAGATTGCAGCATTGTCTTCTATTCCTTTACCACAGAAGAAGAAAGACAAAAGAAGTGTTTGTTCTTTCACAATTCTTTTAATAGAAAAAGTAATGCTTCTCATACTGTGAATTTTACATCTGAAGTTCAAGATGAGTACAAAAGAGAACTATTATCAAATGTCACAAAGTTTAATTTTATACAGTGCTGACACCTATTCTCCATATTTAAGATCAAAGATCAAAGTTTTATACTACACGCTGAAACAAATATAATGATTCTTTACAAAGAAATTAGAGTATGCATTCATTGGAAGGCTATGAATAATCTAAAAATTGAATCTCAGTGTTTTCTTAACAACCTTGATCCATACTGAAGGCATACCTTGTTTATGTTCTAATTAAGATTCTATGTCTTCGATTGAGCACTCATTAACAAGTCTATGCCAAATGATTTCACATAATGTCTAATTACAACAAACTCCCCTAATAATTGGAAAATCTGTCTAATAGAATTTGCTAAAATGAGGAAGGAAAATATAAGCTTTCCAGTAAAGAATTATAGTTCAAAAATTAGTTTTGGATATTCTGTTATACTGCTTCAAATTGAATTCTAGTCCATTTTTATATCCCAAAAAGTAAGATATTAAATCTAGAATCAGATCATTAGAATGAAGTCTACAAAAACAAATGGTTGATTTTATTTCTGCTTCCATATCATTTGTAGATTTCTGTGAATTCTCACTGTTCCATGAGTAATGTTAAATGTGATCCACTTTTGGATGGCAATGGGTGAGGCTTCCTATACAAGGGCGTCCTAAGATATTTGTACCAATTAAAGCAAGAGTTCTCAAACTCCATCATGCAGCAGAATCACCTGAAAGGATCATTACAACAAAAAATAGCTCAATTCCACCCCCAGATCTCCTACAGGTCTGGACTTGACCCCAGGACTGGTATTTATAATAGGTTTCTAAAAGTGATTATGTAGTACTAGTCTGGAGACCATACTTCAAGAAGCCCTCCTTTAAATAGCCATATCTTAACAGGCACCCTACCCCATCTTCATCAGAGTAATAAGTACTTGGTCAGATGAAGATCAAAGGTACCATCTTAGACTTTCTGGAGCAGAACATGTAGAGCCAAGATGGATGCACTTTTAATAAGAAGCTAAGATGATTCTGATGTACACTACTATTTAAAAAGTGCTGTTCTATGCAGTTCTGACATCATGTCCTTTTTCTAACGAATTTATTTTAACCATTTTCCATAATGTTCAGAGATTCCTGTGGCAAGAAAACTTTTTGCCCCACCTCTTTGTCATTTTTTCCCTTCTTCTCAACACAAGCCAAATATCTCTTCTTTATGAGACTTCTTTTCCTTGCCAGGAAGATTAACTTCTATATCAATTCTGGTACCAGTCATCTCATTACATGTTCATATGTATCTTTCCACTAGAAAAAACAACAACAACAACAAAAAAAAAACATAATAATGAGGTTCCAGATTAAATTGAGAGAAAAGGATTTTTCATTGAATTTTGTATCATTAGGTTTGAAACTTATTGAGACATCAGGATAATATCATTGACTATAAGAAAAATAAGGGGATATAAAAATGAAAACTCAACAAAACTGAACTTTATTTTTGCAGTACAGAAAGGTTGCCTTTCCATAATTATAATCACTGGACTATTTCAAATGAACACTGGAGAATTCTTGTTTCAGTGAAAGCTATTTTCTGAAAGTATTTTTAGAGAATATGTATGTGCAAACACATATGTTTGTGTACCTTTTTGACCTTTTCAAAACTTCTTGCTGATTTTTAAAGAATTGGATGGTCTATTTAAAGAGTTTCTGAGATCTTCATTTGCCAATTTTCCCCATTTGTCTAATTGTAACAGCTGTTGCCTTAGGAAACATCTGTTCTCTATTAACTCCTCAGAAAGACACTTTGAAGGGTCATGAGGATCAGAGTAGTGATATACCTAGGGACTTGGCCCCACAGATTTGCTCATTGGATTTGCTTTCCTAAGATACTTTAGGTATTATGACATATCTACAGCTCGAAAGAAGTCTATAAGGATTAAAAATATGATATAGTTGTTAAGAGAATAGAGTAAAAATGTGAACGTCAAGCTCTCACCACTCAATTTCACTTTGATTATAATAATAATGGCTTCCTCAGCCAGTAATTTTCCTTTTAATTTTTTCACTTTCTTTTTTCCCCTTTGAGTTGGGGAACATTCACAAACAAAGTCAAGGATGAGCACATTAGAACACAGAGAAGCCAAGTCCTGATAATGAGAAAGGACACTTTGGCAGGAACCTGTAGATCCCTTAGAGTAATAAGGATTCACTCTTCTGTTTATAGTTTGTGGTGGTTATCTATGTAATTTAGTCAGTAAATATTGACCATAGAAAACATGACAAACTAATTCCAATGCTGAAAATTAAGGCAAACTCTAACCTAAAATATGCACTGATTTCAAGGCTGCTTTATTATTTGCTTAAAATATTCTTGTTATTTATAATATGCTAGTAATTTGATAACAAACTACCTTTCTAATAAATTGACCACACTAGGCATTTCACTTATATTTTTTAGAATAATTTAAACTCATGCCTAGTAGCTCAGCTGTTAGGAGGGGTACTGTAAGTGTTCATAAAGTGAATTTGTAAGGGCAACATCTTTTAGATTTTAAGACCTGAATTCTAAATGGAAAACCAAGAGAATTATTGTTTCTGACAAGTCTTGCTAACTTCTGAATACATACAAACTGTGAGATGCCTCAGCTCTCTCCAGATTTCCTTGTAGCATAACGAAGCAGAACCATCCAGGATATATGGCAATCAAAGGAAAAGTAAAAACCAGGAAGTCTTGAAGAGACAGTCCATCTAAACAACGTTTCACTCCCCTATTCAGATGTAGCTGAGTCAGTTTAATCTACATAAGATATTATTTCTGGGTTATGAATTCATAAGCTTTTTACCCCAAATAGATATGATGGGCTCATGAAAATATATGAGGGCGGGGTGTTTAAACTGGGAAATGTGTATTTAAATCAGAGCTTCATCCTTTAGTAGTTTTGTGTTACTGTGGGGATAGATGCTATTCTCTCACGATAGATAGGCACAGCACCCTAATTTTCTCTGAAACAAAAATGAAATAATATGTATCATGGACCACATAATGATGTTTCCAGGAGGGATCATGTGTGCAATAAGTTTAAATAACCTAGTGATGTTATAGCCATGCTCATTTAGCCTGTGCATTCTATGATGTTTGCTCATGGAGAAACTGCTTAATGACACATTCCCCAGGACATATCCCTATTTTCAAAGTGATGTGTGACTATAATAAAATGCTTTAGAAACTATAAATTCGGAAGCACACATAAGTTATTTAAAGTGTTTAAAGATTTACTCTTGAGTGCAAGATGGGCAGACACCAAAAAGCACATGCATTAAGATTATTTTTATAAAATTCAAGAATTAATCTAGATGTCACAATCAAAATAGTGATTATTTGGAAACTGGAGCAATTTCTTTTTTTCTGAGCAACTCAATAAATTACAATGACTGGTTTGCCAGCATCCACTATTTGTGATCACCAAACCTCTCCCAGACACCACAGAAACTTTGGCACAAGTTTAAAGGTAACTTCAGGTCTCTGTGTCCTTCTTGCCAGTATTTACAATCTCTACGTGACTTTTTCTCAGCACTAGTCTCCTTATTCTCGTTTTAGCAATTTGAATCAGAGGTCACAAGTTTAGTTCCCTCATCTCAGTCCTCATCACCTGCGCTCAAATCCTGATATGACTCTCAAAGATTGTCCACTTTCTGAACAATCCACTGATAACCTTTCACTCTGCTCTGTTCTCTCTCTTCAAATTGTCCCAATGTACTTTCTGAAGGTGATTGATTGGAAAAATTCTTCGTGTCCTAAACATTTTACATTGTTAACTCTAAAAGAAACCAGGATCTTTAATAAGGACAAATTGCCCTGTGGCTCTCTCAAGTGATGTTGTATAATGAAAAGGAAAAAAAAAATAAACAACTATCTGGCCCTTCAGGGTCCAGGGCTTCTTAACTCTTGGAATGTTCCTAAATCATAGGAGAATTTCATTATTCATGGGGAACCCTAGTGATCATGCCTCAGTTTATTCTAGTGTGGTGTCTCACTCGGAGTTCCTGAAAAATTTCAGAATGGGGGCTTCAAACCAGAAATTCTAACCACATCATTAGAGGTTTGAGACTTTAACCCAGGTGAAGTCACCTCTGAGGAGTGTAGAAGAACTTCAGATTGAGGTCAACTATGTGGTCAAAGATTCAGCCCCTTATTCCCATGAATGACAACTTGGAGTATCAGACCTCAGTTGAGCTTCCTGGATGATGAACATATTGAGGTGCCAAGAGGGTAATTCATCCTGATTTCCTAGTTCCACTGCAGAGGAAGACTGGCAAGCTTGGCATTTGGGACCCCTTGAGACCTCACGGCACAGGTCTCATCTAGGGATCCTAATTTGTATACTCATAACAAAACATTAATTGAAGTAGCACTTTTGTGAGTTATAGGAATTGGTTGTAGTGAATTATTGGACCTGTGAGGGTAGAAAGAATTCTCAAATCTCTAGCTATTTGTCAGAATTGTTGGCTGCATAAGCAGCCTAAAACTCACAGACGGGTGTCTGAAGGGAAAGACAGTCATATGAGAGGCTTTCTCTTCACCTGTGAAATCTGCACTCTATAAATCAGATTCAGAATTACATAGCAAATGTAAACTGTTTTCCCAACACTTCAGGTCATCTCGGCATCCTCTGTATTTCTCTTTTCTTATCAAGAATAGTTTCAGTACCTTCTCCATCAAAACAAACAGATCTCGGTTATCAGAATAAAAGTACCAATTTCAGTGTGGAAGTATTAGGATCCCTTAGTGTCACCATGATCTATCCATCCTTATCTTACTCTGTCATTTTTTATAGAATTTTACCTACTGGTTAGGTGCTTTCTCTCCAAAACTTAGTTCTTAATGATTTCAATACATAAATGTTGATCTTTGCACTGCTTGATCTCAAAATTTATTGAAATCTCTCCTCAATTTTATTACACTACTGTCCTTCAACCGAGAAATTCATCAGAATAATCATGTGTTAATGTTATTATTATCAATAACTTTAAATATTTCATAATAATATTCTCATGTTTGCTTTATAATCAGAATCTCATTTTTTTTTCTTATTAATTTCTTTTGTTGCCAAAACTTCAACAGGCCTTCAACAACCTTTCATGCACAATACCGCCTGGAAATTTTTCTGTTTCCTAGTACATTATAGCTCCCATTTTCCTAATGAAATCACTTCTTCCTTCATCTACATTCTCAATAGAGGACCTTCCTATTTTACCAAGAAAATTTAAGCAAATATTTCTATGTAAAAATGATGAGTCTAGACATCAAAAGATTAAATATTTCTCATGGTAAATAGAATATGAATTCAAATTTAATGTCTCTCGTATATTGTTTAATCAACTGCTGCCACAATAATGTTGTATAACAAAGAATCCCTAAACTCAGTGCCTTAGAGACTGGTCATTTTAATGCTGTAGGGCATAGAACTTCAGTGCAATTACTCTAGAGTGAGATAGCCTTGCCCAGACCACTCTGTTTCATGAAGGAATTGTGCCTGGGCTGCTGCATTCCTTCAGTGTTCCTCTGCTTGTGTTTGTTCTAGGACATGAATTTTCCTTTGGAGTCTGATGGGATGGATTTTTGTGTAGGGAAAAACAATGGTCATTTTTTTAGATGATTAATCTTAGAAATGGAGGCAATTCTTTTTTTTTTTTTTTTTTCTAATACTGTGGGGAAAAATTTCCAAGTGGAAATTGCCTTCCCCTCAAAATTCTGCTGCTTAAGCTAACAGGCATTTGTGGTTTCAGTTTGCTTATCAGCTTTAAGCATTTTGCTATTGTTGTTTCACATTGACGTTGTAGGTTCAGTGCCAAGAGAAAAAAGGCAATGGCAGACCTTTTGCAACTCTTTTGGAATTACATTTCTTCAATCACTATTTCCATAAATGTTGCTCAAGAGGCCAAAAAAGGTTATTTTGTGATGATTCATTTTTTTTTTATCTGTCATAGGCAAAGGTGAGAAAGATAGTGGGAAGGAAAACTGATTACCATTGTTTAGGATGGGGCATGAGTTAATTTTTTTTTAAGCCATAACTTGAGTTTTTTCATCCTGAAAAGCCAGCAAATAATATTCCCACCTGTTCTTCCAAGCAAACAAAACCATGTCCAGAAATCCTTTCAAAATATACTTCCCTTCTCTCTCTTGGCCTCTGTTTTGGGATTAGTGGATAATGAGTACAGCAAAGTAGGTCACACATTCCTGACCTTGTGAGATATAGCTCATAATACTGAAATGTCATGGCTGGGAAAAAATGGTGAACATCATTTTCTCATCCTGACATTTTTCCACATCATAACTCACAGGTACTTCATTAAAGATCAAAAATGAAATAGAGTAATAAGACTATATTGACAGCCACAGTAAATAAAATTAAAATCTATGTAATATATTTGAGGTTGGGTCCTGACATTAAAGTCTTGGATTTGACATTTGGATATATAGATGTTCATCATGAAGAAATTTAAAATGCACACTAACCACGTACAGAGGGAGGAAAAAAAAAACAAAAATGTTTACAATCTGGACTGTTATTAATTAAGGAAGGGTTGTTGCTGGGGAATACTGCCTTTTCCTAATCTCCATAGGTTTAATTGTAGATTTCAAGACATACATATGTAAACATAAAGAGATATGACCCAAATAAATAGAGGTAGTAAGAAAATAGTAAGAAAAGTTGGTGCCAAAACAGTCATCATAATTAAATTTGGTATAATTTCATATTTATCATTTAAAAGGAAGCATTGACAAATGATTTTAAATTTTTTTTAAATGGCACTAACAGTTATCTCTTTCTCTTCTGTGCTCTTATGCTTTATAACTACTTTTGGGTCTCTTTCCACTAGTGATTCTCTATACTTTATTTAACCATCTAGTGTACTTTACTCAATAAAGCCCCCCAAATTTCATTGGCTGTGCATTTCTCCTAGCTCCATCCTCAAATCTGTGGTCCATCATCTCATATCTCAACAGCATCAGAGTAACATGAGAGGCATGGGATAAACTCTACTTGTATTTTTGTTCTTAAAACTCATAACAGCATTTCTTTACCCAGAGCTTCTTTGCTTGATGTAGGACATGGTACAAGCCAGACATGGAATGGAATTTGGGAACTTTCTTAAAGAGCATTGACTGAGGAAGAAATTGAAGATGTATTCATGTTGACATGAATGAAGGTGATGAGATGATAACTGTTCTGAAGTTGTCAAGGTAACATTTTCTCAGCAAAAGTTTGATGTTTACATTTGGAAAATTGGAAATTCCATAATTTTATTCAGAATGTAATCAGAATGTTCTGAATACTTAAACAGTTTTAAGAATTATACATGTGAAAGTAAAGGTTAAATTATTGTTTCTCTGATTTACAAAAAAAGGAATGTTTATTTGAGTGCATTCAATCTCTTGTTCAAAGACATAGATTGATGAAAAACAAGGTTTTACTGCTATTCAGGATGCAAACTGTGGCAGAGGTATTTTCTCCTTTCCTTTCTTCTCCATTCTCTCTTTTGTTTCTGTTTACATATTTCTTTTTCATTCTCTCCCCTATCTCTCTACATACTTCCTTATAGAAATTTCCCAATAAATGTCTAAAGAATGTGTGTTTGGACCATTGCTATCTTTTTCTTTCACTTGAAAGAATTACACAATCATAGAACTCGTTGCAAGCTGTGAGAAACATGCTTATCCGTCCAAACACAAAAGAATGGACTAAGAGACATGAGGTGTAGCAAAAAAGCAAGACCTTGATGATCTTTCAAGTTCAGGTGTTTAGGGATAGCAGGAACACACAGATTGGATGCAACTAACATTTTATCCCATACAGTGTGAGGTCCTCCCCAGTTCCTCATTAGCTGAGTACTACGAGCTATGCAGTCTTCCCCAATGTTGCCTAGGTTTTGCTGCCTTCTATTGGGTTATTTAAAGAAATAAACCTTTAGTTGTTCCCACCTCCCTTTGTTCTCTTGTGACAGCAAAGAGATTTCTATCTCCATTGGCCGGTCAGACCCCTTACACAAACTTGTTTGTCAAGGTACTGTTGAGGTACATGGGCTTTGGATCTACCACATCCATAAGCTATGGTGCTATTATGTGACTTTCCATTCTGCTTTATTTTCTCTCTGGCTACCTTTTCTACATGCCAATTTTACATTTAAGGTGATTATTGTATTCTGAAAATGGACCTGCAGACTTTTTATTTTTCATAAAACTTTATGTTTAAATGGAAATTATATTTATGTTGTATAGTAATATATAACATCAACAACATGATAGCACTAATAATCTAATTTCAGAATCATGAGATATCTCTGAAAGGAACTACACATAATAGTAATAGAAGCTAATTTTATTGAGTAATTTGCTGAGAGTATAAATGCAATATCTATTTTAATGCACAAAATCACTTGTTGAAATAACTGCCTTCTTTTTTCATTACAGTTGAGAATATGGAGGATTAGAGAGGATCATGTCCAATGCCACAAAGTTAGAAAATATCAGAACTAGTTTAGATCCTTGAGTCCATTTCAAAGCACCCTTTGGACAGTATAAATAACCTTCAGTGATATAGTTCAAGTATTTAGTGAGAAGGACTCTAAAAGCAATGTCTAAGACATCTCTTGCTGATCTGCATAATAATGTTTATTTAATGTAGAAACATTTAAAATAATGATTAGTTTTATGGTCTAAAATACTACTTTATAATAAACACACTTTTAAAGTGAAAATTGTTCCTACTTTAAAATTCTGTCATCATAACACAACACTAATTTGTTATTCTTAAATCCCATGTTTAGGAATCATTGAAAATTGTGGCTTCTTTGTTGGTCAGAATATATTGAAAATTGTGGCTACTCTGTCAATCAGTTTGATTGAAGTAAGTGTTCTGCAAAATTTCGAAGACCATAATTATGCACATCAAAGTGTCTAAGGAGTTTGAAAATTGTCAAAGGTGTCCCATGAATGTATACTGTAATGTTCCACCAGTCCCAATATCAATTCTTCAACAGTGGAATCAAATAAATCTTGTATGAAAAATCTTATATTAATTCTCTTCTAGTCTTGGATCAGAAATTTAATAATTTTAAAATCTTTACATTTCACCATATTAGTTTCATACTTTTATTTTTATGATGTAAATATCACTGATAATTTCTCATTCTTCTAAACTCTTCCTGTTTCCAAACTTAGAGAAAAATGACAATTTATGATTGCCATGGCTGGGCACATTAGCGAATGCCTTTAATCCCAGTGGCTTAGGAGGCTGAGGCAGGAGAATACTGAGTACAAAGCCAGCCTCAGCAAAAGCAAGGTGCTAAGCAACTCTGTGAGACCTGTATCTACATAGAATACAAAATAGGGCTGGGGACATGGCTCTGTGGTGAGTGTCCCTGAGTACAATGCCTGGTAACCCCTCCAAAAAAAGATTGCCATGAATTTGCATTTTAAATATATTTCAATATATACGTGTGTTATTTTATAAGAATACTTTGAATGGTAAAAACAGAAATAAATGCTATCAAGTATGCATATTCTCTCTCACTTGCCTATTATATTCAATTTCATATAGGTGAAATTGTTAGTGTTTATACATCTAATTTTAGTTTGCTTTTGTTTTAGATCACTGTTTTGTCCTACCACAATTTGTCTCTTCTCCCATTTTAAAATATTTTCTATGACACATACTAGTGCAAAAATTTTACATTTCACCCTTTGCATATGTGTCTACATTTTACTAAGATATATGATTTGGGGTCAGGCTTTGTTAGTTGACTTCTCCTCAGCCTAACTTTATAAATCCTAATTGTTCGTCAGAGAATTCTTTACCTTTCTACTACATGACCTGAGAATTCCTGTTTCTTCACCTCTTCCTGGACTTAATACACTATCACATAGTGGGCGTGAAATGGCACCCCATTGTCTTGACCAAGAAGGAGATTGGACATCTTCTCACATTTATGTGTTAATCTTGTTTCCTTAATGTCATATTGTGCCTATGTTTTTCCTAATGGAATATTTTAGTAATGCATTGTATATTCAAGAAGCAAGGTTTTTCATATATATTGCAAACACATTTTCTCATTTAGAGGCTTGTCTTTTAGCTTTGTGAAGTTTTTTTGTTGTGGAGAAATTTCCTTAAAATTTAGTATGATTAGATTTATCAATATGCTGTCTTGTGGTCACCTGGACGCCAGCTCTCAGAGCCCTGAGTGAGTGATTGTGCTGGAATATAATGGTGAAATAGCCATAGGCAAGAGGTTCCAGGGTAACTCAGTTTTCAACTCTAAGTCATCACAGGTGATAGAAGTCATTTTGGACCTTGAAGAAGAGTCCATATTTTAGCTAAATATCATCAAGTGACCTCTATAAATGCAATGCAGAAAAGAAGAATTAGCCAAACTCTGCCCAAATTGCAATAGATAATAACATAGATACTATTTTAAGCCAGTAAGATTCAGAGGTGGTTTTTGGACTGTTATAAATAACTATAACTCAGGGAACTCTAGAATGTATTTCTTAGTGGGGGTGGAGGGATTAGATTCTGTTGATTTATAATATACAGGATTTTGTATATGAAAGGGAATGATAATAAACATATACAAACACACAGAAAGAAATTACAGAAAAATAAACCCAAAATAACTACAAATAGAAATAAGTGAGAAAAAAATGGAAATTATAATTTTGAAAAACAAAATAAAACAATTTTTTCTTTGAAATTATATAAACTTAGATATAATAAAAATTTTATTAATAAGAAAAATATCCTAATCTGCTTATGTTGCTATTAAAAAATACCTGGGACTGAATAATTTATAAAAAGTAGAAATTTATTTTTCATAGTTCAGTTGACAATTACAATGTTTAGGTGCTCTCAAATTTGGTGTCTTGGGAAAAGCCTGACTATTTCTGAGATGTCTCCTTGAACTTGGTGTCCTTATATGTCAGAAGGACAGGGGACAAAGGGGGGCAAATGGATCCCTTGCACTTTCATTTTCATAAGGTCACTAATCCATTAATGAAAGCCCTGATAGATTTATGAGTGTCACTTTGACTAGGCTAGGTTATATTTCATGACATTCCTTCTCCAGTATGCTTCTGGGTAAGATGGTCTATAAGGACGATTCTCACATGAGAACGGGAGGATGCAAGGGAGGCAGTAACCATTTTGTAGTGCACACCTGTGTACCTCCCACCCCAGTGTTAATCTGCAGACTCATCTCATTGGTGTGAAGCAGCTGTGGGACCCACAGCTGCTCTACCCAACCCTGGATCTTTCAAGTTCTCAAACTTCTGAGCCAAAAGTATATGTTCAACTATTTAATACAGAAGCTGGCTTCTGCAGGATACTATGTCACCACAGTTAGAGAGAACAAGAATGGTTATAGGTTTCAGTCCATTCTTCGGGTTCCATTTGTGATCTTCCTTTACTGACCATCTGTCCATGCATTTAGGTTGAGCACCAGCAATTTTATCAAAGATGGTTTTGCAGAAACTGCTTCACCAACCCTCCTATGATTTAACTGTTCCATTTTAACTACCTACCTACCTACCTGTCCATTTTACTGTCTGACCACTCTGTTTGAACCATGATCAATATATGTCAGAAGGAAAATACATCAAAGCACATTTAAAAAAAAAGAAATTTGTAGGCTGAAGGATCCAGAGATGGAATCCAGACTTTGATAATCTGTATTTATAAATATATGATATATATTCACATAAAAGAAAATACTGTTTTGATTGGTTAGTATAAACTAAAAACAAAGCTAAAAATCTGTACATAAATACTGTAATCTAGTTAGCAATTTCATTTCTCACAGGGGTATCTGCTAACTACTCTAAAACTACACATAAACTGGAATTGAACAAATATGTTAGAGATAATGTGTCAAGTTTCTCACTATCAGAGAAGAAAGTTGCACACTGGCAAAAAAGGATGCCAAAATAAACTGTGTGGCACTGGTTAGAGGAGATATTATGGAGTTACATGTATTGTAATACAAAGATATTTAAATATAAAGGCGATAATTATATATATGTGTGTATACAAATTAGAATAAATGTATACATGGTTTAACATAAATGCATAATTCAACTTACTGAAATTGCAGGATAATGAATGGTATTTGTTTGTTTGTTTGTTGCAGTGCTAAGGACGAAACCCAAGACTTCACACATGCTTGGCAAGCAGTCTACCACTGAGCTACAGCCCTAGATGTAAAATCATGATCCACAAAAATGGTGATTCCTCACAAAACTTGGAATGGAACCACCATATGACTCAGCTTTCCCACTACTTGGTTCATACTCAAAGGACTTAAAATCAGCATATCACAGTGACGCAACCATGTCAATGTTTATAGCAGCTCAATTTACAATAGCTAAACTATGGGACCCTCCTAGGTGTCCTTCAATAGATGAATGGATAAAGAAAATGTAAGATACACAAACATACATATGTGTGTGTATATTATTTATATATATATATATATATATATATATATATATATTAGAATATTATTCAGCTTTAAAGAAAAATTAAATTATGGAATTTGCCAGTAAATGGATGGAGTTGGAGAACATCATGCTAAGCAAAATAAGCTAATCCCCCCATAACAAAGGCTGAATTTTTTTTTCCTGATATGAAGATGCTAATTCACACTAAGTGGAGAGCACTAGGGAAGACTAGAGTTACCTTAGATTAGGTAGAGGGGAGTGAAGGGAGAAGAGGGGAGGGGATATGGGGATAGGAATGATAGTAGAATGAAACAGACATTATTACCTTATGTACATATATGACTGCATGACAAAGTGATTCTACAACATGCACCATCAGAAAAATGATATATTATTCTCCATCTATGTATGATATATCGAAGTGCATAAATACACTCTACTGTTATGTATAACTAATTAAAATAAAACAAAACAACAACAACAATAAAAACCCAGAAGTCATGGATATATTTTCCCTATATTGCACATTCATGCTCTTGTTTCTTTGGTCCTACAGAAATAATCATGTAACTCTTTTGAAAGATTTGCATAGATATTTCTTTAGATTAAACACATGGCTGAGAATATTCCTGTTTATTTGAATATAACAATGTATCTACCCTTTGAGGAAGAAAGTTTTTATAAGAGATCTCTCTGTCATGCTATTATTCTGTGAAAAATACTTTTATTATATTATGAAAAAGGAGTACTGGTTCACTAGGGAAAATTCTATAGTTGGAGTGTATGCACACACACACAGAGAGAGAGAGAGAGAGAGAGAGAGAGAGAGAGAGACTCAATCCAGGCTCTAAAGCTATGTATTTGACAGTTTTCAATCATCTCATAACTTAGACAGTTTCCTCATTTTTCAATGTTAAATAAAGTACCAATCACAAGGGGTTATTGTTAGGATTCTGTTACATAATCTGTGTGAAGGACATGATCACAAACTTACAGCCTACAAGTATCTCCTTCATGAAAAGTGAATCTAAACTGATAGTAACAGAAACTTATTGATGACCTACCTATAGAAAATTTTTCTAGATACTGAGTATATTAGGAAAAAGAAAACATGTCTAGAGGAAAATATAATCTCATTGAGAAGATAAAGTTCGTGCATAGAAAAGTAAGGAATAATATATTACTGAGTGTGAAAAAGAAGTAGGTCAGGTACTGACATAGAATTTGTATAAAATTGTGATCAAATACCTGTGATCTTTACTTTAAATTTGAAAGTGACTTCATTGAACTACAAATTGGATGTGGTCTGGCCTTTAAATGATCTTTCCAATTTTGGCAATAGTTTGACACTGATAAGCTGAATTCACATTCCCACAGTTTATTTTTTCAGCACTGTCTTTCCTTTATTAAGATCTGTGCAGTCATGGAACACAGAGGAAAAATAATGAGTTCACACTTAAGGACTTGGCAGTTTTTATACTATAAAGACACTAATTATATTATGGAGTAATTGCATCTTTGTGGGTATAAGTTAACAAATAAGTCATTTAGGTATATATCTCAGCCACTTGGGAATTCTTTGTGTATCATTTCAGTCTATATATATAAATATCTTATTTACCAGAGATTCCATATTTCAGAAATTCAATCTGATTCTGTCTAACTGAAAGCAATTCATGTCAGGAAAAATAATACTTATGTCATTATCACAATAAAGACATTAAAAAGTTTCATTCACTTTAATTTGCCAAGGGAGATAATGTAACAAGTCAAATATGATGGACAAAATTCTATAACCATTCTTCCCTCATTTTAATGAAGGACCAAATTCTTAATTTAGGGACACAGTACTTTGGTTCTCTAGTTGGATCATTACCTGACATATTCTTGATTACCTACACCATTGTCACATCACCCAGCTCTACCTGAGCAGGACCTAACATCTGGATCTCTCAGTCCCCCAGTCCACCACCTAATGCACCATTTTTGCCCCAAGGCTTTACATGAACTATGTGGCATGTCTGGGAGAATCCGACACCTAAAATATCAGTGTCCTACACCATGGGGCATCTCTTAACCAAGAGATGTGAGGTTATTTGAAAATGCTCATGTCTTTTCTACCTTAGGTGGACAATTATAAATTAATTCAATAAAACAACCGAGATGGTTTCAGGAGAACAGAAGGTCAGATGTCCACATGAAGATCATCCTGATTGAATGACCTTGTGTTATCTTCACCACCTTGCCTCTTTTCCATATATAAGTCATTTTCCTTGGTCATGTCTCCAAATTAACTACCAGCCTACACAAACTAAGACATTGGCCTTGGAGTTTCTTTTTTTACTCTTAACAAATTATTGTAATATGTTTTACAAAGCAATTTAACATGTCAAATATACACAAATCATTTCAATTTTGCCTGGAGTCATCTGTCCATTCTATACTTTTAGAAGTTAATTATTTTCAGATTTATGAGGCAGTAAACTGATCATTACTATATATGAAGTATGATCAGTAATGCTAGCCTGCAGATAGAGGTTTTATTCTTATTTTTTGTCCCCTGTCAGCAAAATAAAATATATTAAGTACAACAAACTTCCATGATAAATAAAGAAGTGGGTATTTTAGAAAGGAATGCTTTCTTTGATAGAAGCAGGAATAAAAGAGAAATAAAAAAGAGAAACTATAGATGTTGAACATTTCCCATGCTAAAAAAATTAGCAATTTTATACTTACACTTATTTTGGTAACAGATTTTGGGAGCTTTGTTGTACATTTGTTTTGCAATATTCAAAATTGTCTTTTTACTTATTATTTTATTTCTATACTTCAAACATGTTTAGTGACATAAGACAAAATTTTGTATTGCTCAGTACTTTGTGTTTTCAAAAACAAAAATGTTGAAGTCTATATAATAGAATAAATAACATATGCCTGTAAGTGTAAAGGATTTCTTGGTACATATATCTGGATACAGAAGTTCTGTCATTGAAAATCAATAGCACTGATTTTTGGTTTTTCCAAAATATACTTATTTGCTAAAATAATGAAACAATGAAAAAACAAAGCAAATCAATATATAAACAAAAAATCTTCAAAGAATATTTAACATAAAAGTGCATTTTTTCAGATAGAGGATTATTTTACTTCTATTTTGTCTGCTGAAGCTTAAAGGTCTAAGATGGTAGACTCTTATGAAATGTACTAGGATCATTAAAGATTTTTTCAAGCTCAAGAGCTAATATATTTTTCTAAATCTTAAATTCAACACTTCCTTTAAATACTATACCCAACAATGGTAAAAAGAATTCCAAAGTAATTTTTAGTTTGTACTGCTGAGATATGTGTCTCCTACAAAGTTAATTAATATAAAAATCTACATTTAGAATTAAGAAGTTATTTTAGCATACTGGAACACTCCTGTCCTTTCTAATCATC
The DNA here is from genome assembly GCF_047511675.1 of Marmota flaviventris. NCBI lineage: Eukaryota > Metazoa > Chordata > Mammalia > Rodentia > Sciuridae > Marmota > Marmota flaviventris. The sequence goes on along the minus strand of NC_092504.1, from coordinate 45,185,878 downwards.
CATGTATATGGTTGTAAATTTCAGACATTTAAAATAGTAGAAGATGGACATTTGTTATTGAACCCTTTTACTCATCAAGTTCTTTCAAATTCTCCTATTATGTTTTCTGGAACTTAGTAAAACTAAAGTATATATTTGTTAAATGAGTGAATAAGTTAAAGCTAAGTTTTTAAATATTTTCTTTGGTTTTCTCTTCAGGAGGAAGACTAGGAGTTGAAAAATTTGGTTAACTCCTTTTTTCCGCTGTCAATTGCTTCAGCCAAAATCACGTAATATTATATAGACATCATGTTACGTGGTAATGTCAATTTAAATTGAATCATTCAGAATGATTCTCACTGCATTGCCTATCATTAAATATTCAAAAGGTAGATGATTTTGACAATTTAGTTTTAATGGACAGACCTGTCAGCGAGTGGTTATTTGGTAGACAATATAATGTCATGTTTTGTTTTTTTTTTTATTATTTCAAGAACAATGCTAAAATTTATAAGGGCAAAACCAACACTGCATTTTAGACACAGGTGCAATTTCAAGTACATTCTCTACTCTTCCCCAAATAATAGAGGACATGAAATTGAAATGAGTTTAACTGAATATAATCTGAGATGACTGTAATGAAAACTGAGCCTATTTGAAGTAACTGCTTCAGGATTTGCCAATGCTACAAATATTCTAGCCCATGTTTCAGGAAAACTGAAAATGGTCTGATGCCAGACTTACCACATTTCATATTTTACTAGTAACTGTAATCTTGATATTTGATATGGAAATGAATTTTTTTAATAAAACTTCCATATACCTACCTGAAAATTAGGTTAATATTTTCTTCCAAAAAAAAATGTCCTTTACTCCATTTGTTCTTGACAAATGTTCTGATGTGCTTTTGTTCCATGTGGTCTTTTTAGCTAATTAGTGAATTGTTACTCATATAAAATTACTGATTCCTGATTAAAATGCAAGATAGCCACAAAAGTAAATAATGGCACAGATATATAAGTCATCATTTTGTATTTCCTCAAATTCCACTATATTCATTTCCATCACTTAATGAACTATAAATGTAGTTTTATTCCCTTTAGTACATTTTTTTTAGTTAAAGTATCTAAAGATCTTAAATATGATGACAACAATGTTATGAATAAAATGTAACTCTATAATGAAAGTTTCAAGACTGAAAATATTTAATGTTAAAAATAGATTCTACCAACATTTCCATATCACATATAATTTAAGGGTAAATTTATAAAAAATATCTGAGAAACAATAGCACATAAAAAATAACCTATCGTTTCAACAACTAGAGTACGGGTTTACTTTGGAATATTTCTTTCTAATCTCTTTTTCTTTTAATATCACACATATACATATGTTTCGCTTTCAGTTCATATAATGCATATTTTAAGAAAGAAAAAATAGAAGGTTAAACACTAATTAATTATAATAAATGTGCACAATCGTATGATCATATAGACTCAAACTTATAGAGGAATTACAAAAAATGTTATCTATCCTTAATCCACATACATTGTTATAATTAGGATATAAGGTGTTACCCCAAAACTACTGTGTTAGTGCAGGAATATTCAGAGGTGAGATGATTAGATTATGGAAGCTGTAACCTAGCCAGTAGATTAATACATTTATCCAGTATACTGGTTAATTACGACAGGGAAGTAGGGCTTGGGTGGAGGAGGCGGGTCACTGGGAGTGTGCCCTAGAGGGGTTTATTTTCTTTGCACCCCAATCCTTCCTGCTGCCACAAATGGAGTGGCTATTCTTCACCAAGCCCTTCCATCTTGGTGTTTTGCCCTCCCTGGGCCTACAGCAATGGAGCAGCCTGTCCACAAACTGTATCTCTGAAACCATGAACCAAAATAAACCTTATTCCTCTAAGTTGTTTTGGTCTAGTATTTTGATAACCATTAAAAAGCCTACTAATGCACTCACAAATTCTTATAATTTTGTTTTTTCAGTTTACCATTCTCCCTCTTTTTCCCCCTTTTGACTTTCTTTCAGGAGACAAATAGATAGATAAATAGCTTGGTAGACACATACATAGATATAGAAATATATAAAAGCATAGTTGCATAGAAATGCAGATATTTCTTATTGAACCATTTGAGAATAAGTTGCAGTATTACCCCATTTATCTTAATGACTTCAGTTTTTAACTCCTGAAAACAGCTGGATTCTATTATATTGCTATGGTTAAACTATTAAAAGAAGAAATTTTATTATTAATATTATGTCATCATCTAATCCATACATATATTTAAATTTTATTAGTTGTTCCAAAAACACTCCTTATAACTATTTGATTTCTGTGCCCAAATATAAGGAAATTATGATGGATTAGTTAACAAACATATTTTCACTCACTTATTTGGACTCATTTTTCTTTAGTTAATTTCACTTGAATTTTAATTTCAGGCTTGTTTTAATTTTCTGCATTACTTTTTACTGTGATTCTTATTTTTATGCATGTCTCAGTGACATATTTATTATAGACTAGACATGGTGGATGATATGCTATAGATGCTTTGTTTATTATTATAATCTATATCAAGAGTTTTGATTTTTCATCTTATTGGCAATAACTTGGCTCTGAACCATCTGTCTTCCTATGTCAGACACACCCTAGGGTGATTAGATTTCCATAACCTATGTAATCCCCTTCATTTAGGTGGAACCTGTGATTTGCTTCTAACTAATCACAAAAGTGATAGAAAAATGGTAAAAGAAGTCATTACCACTTTTTTTTAAATTATATTCTAGTATATGGCAAAAGTGAAAGGATATATCCCATCACTGCATCACATATGACTTTGAATTAAATTACTGAGGACGCTTTCTTCCATGGGACTTGAAGAAATAAATCACCATATTGTGAAGATGCACAAAGCTTCTACAATCTGCAAGAAACTATAGGGAAATGAACTCTGACAATAGCCCATGACCTTGGAAAAGAACTCCAATCATTACCCCTAAAGACTCCTTAATTGCAGAAGATCCAGGAAAGCCATGTTTAGAAAATGGGGACCTTAGTAGTGATGTTTGAAACATCACTTCCAAAACTTTTGATAAGAAGATTTATTAATGGGGACAAGAAGGAAATACAAGCATATACATACCCCAACACAGATATAAATAAATATTAACATTTTTCAGACTAGCTCCTTTTTGGAAAAGAAATATTTTGAAACTGTTTATTATTGAATATCCTTAATCCAAAATGTATCAGTTGAAATGTAGGTAGACAGAAGATACTGAATCCTCAAATCAGTTTAATGTTGTAGGCTCATAGGTCTATTACAGAGAGATAATTAGATTTTGTATCTGTAACTGTTCATTTTGTGTCCTATAGATGTAGGTGTCAGAAGCTAAAATTTCCTGAGTGTTGTTTTTTTTCTGCTGTTGCCTGGTTTTCCCCAGAGACTTCTTCCTGTAGGGTCTGAGACTTGCAGTTCTTTTCAGCTATAATCTCCTGTTATCACACAGGATGAACTGATGTGGTGGTAAGATGGTGGGGGAAGTTTCTATGGTTCAGTGATTAGATCTTAGTTAGCTTGTGCCCTTGGGCTGTGACATTCACTGGTATTTCTCAGCTTTTCAATCCTTATCTTAGAATAGGCTGGAGTTGGATATTTCATTTTCCCCAAGTTGAAGGCTAGAGGGAAAATAACTTCCGTATTTTCCTTCCCTGATATAGGTTAAGCTCTGGTATGATCCACATTGTTTGGCTCTGGTAAACTGGAAGGTCTTTGTAAAATTCTGAACCTATTTCAACATAGTTATTTTTTTCTTCATTGTGAAGCAATCAGGAAGGAAATTTCCTATGATTTTCACCCTGATCACTTGGGAGGCCTTTTGGAAGTAAAATTTGGTAATGTGTACAAGCAGAGCCTGTAGGAACTTTTGTTTCTCCATCTAGCTGCCAGCACTTAGTTAATAATCCCTTAGGTGTTTCAACTACAATCTGGCTCCACTGGGTTTTGCTCCTAGTTACTGCCCCATGTCAGGTGTGATTCTCTGTATTTATTCCTTCAGTTTAAATGATCATGATTTTCCCAGTAACCTCAATTCTCCGATTAATCAAACATTGTTGATTTCAATTTGTCAGACTTTTTTTTTTCATATTGTGAGGATGGGGAGTTTTAAAATGCAAGACTGGAAATTTCCAGTCCAAGAGACCTATCAGGGCAGAATCAAATCTTCAGTGTTTGAAGTCAATCCTATATCAACACCCTAGAGCTGCACTGTTCAACAATGCAGCTGTTAAACAAAGGAGACTGTTGAGCCTGGGAGTTTTGGCCTGTCTGGATGTATATGTACTTTAAAATACACACAAGATTTCAAAACTAAGTGTACAATAAAAAATGCAAAATAACTCGTTAATAATTCTACATTGATTAAAGGATTAAATTATATATGGGATTAAATAGAATAGGTAATTATGATAACTGCTGGTCTTAAAGCACTATATTTTAGATTAATCAATGTGTACTGTCATCAAATTTTATTCTTATGATGGTTTTTTTTATGGTGATTTTGTACAAAAATATACATTTGGCTTTTTGTCCCAATTTTTGACCATCTTTTCTGTGCACCATGTGGTTTTCATTATAATCAAGCAAATGTACATCAATTTTTACTTCCTTCCTGAGTCATGAGAAAATTTCAGTACTGCTTATTTGTATGTATCAGTCATTCTGCAGTAGAGTGGTAAAATAAAATTGTGGGTCTGGTCATTCATTGACTAGACTGCTAACTATAATTTATCAGATGACCTGGTCCTGTCCATGATCAAGATATATGGCTGGTGAAATTGTACCATAAAGGAAACAATTATTGAGAAGATAAATTGTTTGAGAGAATTACAAGTCTCTAGAGTATATGATGAAGGTTAGAAGTCACTGTAACCCAAGTTTTGTTTGCAGTCATATCTACAGGTAATTTTATACCCCCCAAAATAGTGTTTATTAACACATGGCTTCCTCCCCTTCCAACTTGATTCTTGTCCTTTTAGTCAGCAGTCTAGAGAAAATGTTCCCAGCCCCACATTGAGATTAATTCTTTGTTTTACTGGGAAAAGTCAAAGGTATTTTCAATTTTTAAAAGTAGCATTTGTTGAACACCAGCTTTATCTAGGAACTATCCAAGTGTTGTAGAATGTTTTCTTGGTTTAGGATTTAGTGATTAAATTTGTGTCAGAATATACAAATAATTTAAAAGAATAAAGAAGTTCATCTGATTATTTGAAATAATAGAAAAAAGCAGAAAAATAGTAAAACAAAATAGAAAGAAGGAAAAAAAGAAGAGGAAAGGAGGGAAAGAACTGAATCTACATGAAGTGAGAGAAATTTTTACTTTATAAGTAACCTACTCCATTACAAAATAAAAGTAAAAAAAAAAAAAAAATCTATGAATCCATGTAGTATCCCGATTTAAGACTCAAGGAAAAAATGACCTCTGCAAAATAAGAAAAAGAGGCACAATGTTATATATCATTATCATCATCATGATAGATCTGACAACTTCCAAGGAATAAGATGAAAAATAATTATGTGCATACAAATATACATAAATGCAACAGAAATTAAGTGTACCCTAGAAGAAACCAAAATCACATTTACCTATGCAGAAACCAAATTGTGACTTAGAAACCACAATTGAGAAATGTTCCTTAACTGGAGAATCAAAAGTATATCCAAGATCTATATCAGGAAGTCACATATTGGTGGTTCATTTATAAATCATAGTGATTCCAAAAGGGAAAAAAAAGGAAATGAATTTAAAGAAATAAGAAAGCACAAAATAAGCAAATTTTTCTAAACTAAAAGCTTGGCTTGTCTTGGAGTCCATGGATTCTCACCCCTTTTGAGCTAAAAATAATATGTGAAATGTGCTAATCAGATTAATGGGGTATATTACTTCAGCATTAGGCCTTTTCAATGATGATGATGAAAATCTCTACACAAAATCAAACTAAAGAAATAAAAACCCCAAAGTCATCTATTAAGGGCCTCTTCCATGAAAATCCCTGGAGATACGGCAGTGGGAAGTCAGACAGGATCAGTCCTCTTATGGGCTTTCAAGACTTGCACAGAAACCCTGTTGACTGATTTTATAAATAAGCAGTCCAAAGTACAGAGAGGTTAAGAAATTTTCTAATGCCATAGTTTTAAAATGAGAAGATCTGGGTTTGATTTCAGAATATCTAGTTCTACCTGCCTGAATTTTTTCCTATCTATCTCAAGAAGAAAGACTTTTTACATGAAATCAAGCCGATAGGTCACAGCTGGGCAGATGCAGGAAAAGATACATATTGAGTGTGTGTTGGGTAGAAGAAATAACCTGTTTCAAAGAACTCAAAGTGGAAAGAAGCTTGGGCTTTGGAGAATTTGAAAGAAGACCCACATGATGAGGCTTAAAACCACAAATGGCTAAAATGAATGGGTATGTTTTCTTTCTGCCACTTTATCTTAGTACACTTCCACAGCTCCATGTTCCAGACCAAAGCCCTCAGTATCAATGCATCAGCATCCTGGGACTATTTTCTCATTTCTTTTTTCTTTCCACACATTTATTCTTGAAGACTTAAAACATTCCTGTGATTTAATTAGTACACATATAATGAGATTACTTTTTAAATCTCCCAGATTAAAATAAAACAGCTAACATATTTTTCTTTCTATCCCTCCTCTCTCTGTCTCATGCTCTTTCTCCTCCCTCATTCTATCTTTTCTAATCTCTGTCTTTTTTTGTTCTTAATCATCAGCTCTATAATAATATTGCTTATTATGTTGGTGAAAAACTCAAGCCATCCAATCAGAAATCAGTCTAAACCTACATCAAAATGACTCTTCAAGCCTTATCATGACCTCACATCATAAGTGACTAGACATTATACTTTTTCTTCCTAAAGAGCTGCCAAATCTTAGAACCACTGTTGAAGTCTAGAGTATTAATATTCATCATAACTCACAGGATAAGCAAATTCAGGTATAACTCTATACTGCATAGGTTTTCATTGATCAGTTCAATATTGGCCAAGATTATTCAAAGAGACAGAAGTGATAAAATATAGGTAGATATCCACATACATAGAAATGTAGATAGATAGATATCACAAGAGGGAATTTATTAGGGGAATTAGCTCACAAAATTACAGAGGCTGAGAAATCCAATGGTAGACTCTGTAAGCAGGAAAGTTAGTAGGAAAACTGAGTTCAAGTTTTAAGTTCTCAGAAACAGTGATGCTAATTGATGATGTAACCAACTCTCAGTCCCAGGTCAAAAGCCTGAGAACCAGGGGGCTTGCTGATAGAAGATTTAGTGTCCAATTCAGAGAACCCGGATTTCTTATGCCCAAAGTAGGAAAATAAGGGCATCCCAGATCTGGAATAAAGAGAAAGCAAATTTGCCTTCTCTCTGCCTTTTTGTTCTATGGAGGTGCTCAGTTACCTGGAGGATGTCCACTGTTTTAGTCATGTTTTGAATCACTATGAATAAATACTCTACAAAAACAACTTAGGGGAGGAAAATTTATTTTGGCTCAAGGTATCAGAATTCTCAGTCCATAGATGGCCATCTTCATTTCTCTGGGCCCAAATTGAGGCACCATCATGGGGGAAGGACCCTCTGGAAGAAAACTATTCAGTTCATGGTGGGGTCAGTAAGTAGGAGCAGGGGGAAGGGGCCAAAGGAAATATGCACCCTTCCAGGGCACACTACCAGTGACTAACCAAATCTAGCCATGACCTGCCTGCCTATTATACCGCCCAGTCTATTCAAACTAGCAATAGTTCAATTAGGTTATGGCTCTCATAATCTGATCATCTCACCTCTGAATATCCCTGCTTTAATAGGAGCTGCTAGGAGACACCTCACATCCAAACCATAACACCCACCCACATTGGGTGACAGTGAATCTACCTTCCTCATTCTACTTATTCAAAGCCTCATCCAGGGGATACTCTTAAAGAAATACCCAGAAATAATGTCTAAAAATGCTATCTGGAATATTGTGGTATTCCTTAGTCAGCCAAACTGGCACCTAAAGTTATCTGTCATAAATTCTTTGTTTTTATCTTGAGTTGATCTGAGCTGGAGAGATCTGAGCTGCTGGATACCACAGGAGACACTGAAGACAAAATTAAAATCAAGCATTTCATCACTTGCTAAGATAATGTAAGTGAAAGGCTAGACCCAGCAAAACGCCAGCTCCTCCATTGATCCATTTTCCTTAAGATGGCAACAGCTGAGAGTCAGGTGGAGTATCACAGGTGTGTAGAATCATCTCACTGCAGGGAGAGTCCCAAACCAGAAATTCCTGCATGTAAGGAAAATAAAAGTAGACACAGAGACAAGATGCAGAGGCAGGATAAGAATAGCTGCCCCTCCAAGCAGCCATGTTTATTTATATCAAAAATTACATTAGGTCGTCAGTACCATGACTACACTATTATTTAGTTTTCCTTTAATCTCAGGTGATAGATAGTTGAGATAAAAATCCAGGCAGATGAAAACACAGAGCCCTTTTCTCCAAGGATATTACTATAGTAACTAGATACTATACCTCTATAGTTATCTTACTAGCTTCAAAAAGAAACTTCTGGGCATTCCAAGCCTGTTACCCCCTGGGAGTTTGGTCACCAGAGGAATGCTTCCGTATACATTTCCACAGTCAGAATACCTACACCTGCAGTCTTATGATCTAGGGCACTGGAAGAAGAGAGAAGAGGAAGGGTGAGGAGAAAAAAAGTAGAGTACATTAGATCCTCAAAACATACATAGTTTATAGCTGAGAAACTTTACCTTAAGCATGCTCACACACACACACAAAGGATGATAAGACTATGTGCAGTGAAGGATGTTTTCTTAACATGTTTGTAGTAGTCATTTTGGAATGCATACATATATCAATTCATCATGATGTACACATTAAAATATATTTTATATTAATTAAATTATATTATACTTTCAATTAAATAGAATTTTCATTTAAATTATATTTTCAAAGAAGCTGGAAGGGAAAAAAAAAAGGAAAGTATTGAGTACTGAGGCCCTGTGAAAAAAAAAGTGCCTTCAAATCTCTCTCTCTGCTGACGAAAGGCTCCAAGGAAGGCCTCTGACAAAGGCTTCCCAGGAAACAGGATTCTGCATGGAAGGACTTGGGCTAGGAGAGTAGACATGTCTAAGAGATTGGCCCGGCCAGGGGGCCTGAGGCCTTGAGCACAATTCCATTCTGCTGTTGGTAATGCAGGCTGCCCATACAGGCTGCCAGGAAAGTCCTTGTTAATTATCTCTGTTTGGGTTGGAACAATCTTAGATATGTGTACTTTAGCCAGGAGCCAGACTCTCACCTTATGGCTACTTGTCACTCCTAGATTTTCCGCTCACTATAGATACCCACTGTTCTCACATTGTTGTTATTTCAGCTTCTTCTGTCTTGCCCACTACCTCAACCAGTTTTGGTGTACTTATTCTATCCTACACTTCAAATCATAGTTTAGATACTAATCTCTTCAGGAATCTTTCCCAATCTTCTGGTCTAATTTTTGTAAACTACCTTGATACTCCATTCTGGGTACACATAAAAGATTCCTTATGATTATTTGTGTCCTGTAACTATGTTAAATTTATATATTATTTCAACTTCAGAGCATTGTAAATTTTCTTCAGCATACATACAAAACTTGGGAACAAAAGACATTTTTTTAGAACGTGCACAGAATTTTTCTAGACAAAAGACTGTCAATTATAAACAGATATTTTTCTATCCTCTGGTTAAACAAACATAAAACACAAGAATTCATTATGAAACAATTATAATCATTAGAAAATTATTTCTTACATTGAAGAATACTAAGTACTTTAAATTCTTAGTACTTATTAAAATGCTTATTGTCCTCTTGCATGTTTACATGATTGGCATTCATTTATTTGAAAATAGATATCAGTGCTCCCAATAAGTATTTTTTTCCTTCCATAACTATTCTTAAAATGTGAATAGTTTTTAGATATTTTATCACTCCAAACATTATCATTTTAATGGGCTCCTATCTCTAAATATTCCTATAAAATGTAATCCTGTGAATAAACAAAATAAAATTGATATAATCTTAGTTTAACACATTGGAGCTATATTAAACTTCCTTGATCCTGTTACTGTAATTCTTATCCAGATTTATAACACAGTTCTATAAATTGCATTTCAAATATCTCAAAAATTCACGTATGTGTTAAAAACTTCTTTTCCATTAATGCTAAAGATAAGTGAGCTCTTAAAATGTGTGTGTATGTTGAAGATATAAACTAAAAGTTTTCATTTCATCATTTTCAGCAAATACTTTGACATTAAACCAATTTATCTCCTCTTCTTACATTTCCCTACTGATGTTTACTCTTTAATTCAGATATAACTTTGTGATATTGTCAATGACGCATATATATCCTAAGTAGACAATTCATTGATATTTACTAGTGCCACATTCTACTGAACTAAACATAACCAGAAGGAAAAGAGGGGCATGTTTTAGGAATCAAAATCTTCTGTTGTCCACATCTCAATTGATGCCAATATGGTCCCAGTGGGAATGGTTATACCATTGACATAGTCTTTTAGATTACGTTTTCAAAAGGTCAAGTTAAAATATTTATTTTTAAAATGATTTTGAATAGAGACATTGTCCCTATTATTTGTAATAGAATATATTTAGAAACTGAATTCCTGGTAAATATACTTTGATGGAATTCAACAGAGAAAAATCAATATTATATGTATGTGCACACACACACATATTATTTTCAATACCATTCATTTTACATCTAGTCTGTGAAATACAGATCATGTGAAAATCAATTTGGTCATTTCCAAGTAAGATTTAATAATCTAACATGTCAAAAATGTTTTATTAAACACAACTACAGTTCATCTCTAACAAAATTGCCTGAGAAGATTGAAGTCTTTGGGCTTTCAGAAGAAATGTACAATCATTTGCAGAATGATTTAAGAAGAAACAATGAGCTTCTGTTGATAGAGAAATTCAAGGGAAACACACTTACTCTTAAGTAAGGATATGCAACTAATTCAACAATTAGTTTATATCATGTTTTTGAGAAGTAAGTTTTCACAATATTTCCTAGGCAGAAAAATAACTAAAGGAGGCAAGACAGTTTGTAAGTATGCTCCCATTACAATGGTCTCTGGATCTGAAGTGAGACTCCAGCAGTGGTGATTGTGGACTGAGGGTATGGGAGCAGACAATAGGATGGATTCAAAGCCTGGCTTCAGCACTTAATTGATATGTAACTTTCCCTCATGCACACCATTGTTCCTTGTTCCTACCCATTTAGTTGAGGACATTAAAAAAAATAATAAACCTATCTAAAGCACCTGGTACAATGTCTGAAACATACAAGGCACTCAATAAATGATATTATTTTTTACTTCATAAGATTGCAGATGTCACAGAAACTCTGTGCCTTTGCTTTTTAATTGAAATATTAGCATTTTAAATGTTTTACAATATTTGTAGGTGGTGAAATTATAGAATTTAAGGTATAGATCTTCTGAATGAATTTTCTAGAATAGTTTCTTGTATATAGAAGACATTAAATAAATTCTTAATGAATGAAGCAAGGCCTGGGCATTCTGAAGTTCCAAGCACAGGACTTCCTCATAGTCCTAACCTTGGGCTCCCTGAGGCATCCTCTGAAATTCTCATGCTCTGGATGAGCTACATCAGATAGTCCACATGTCGGGATCTTTTGTTGTTTTTATAGGAACAACTAACTGTGTATCAACTGGCAAAAGTGCTAAATTATGGAACTGAAGAACCATGGGGGAGACAGCATAGGAAGCAGTTTTGGTTGTAAGTATCAACATGAGTCTGCGCTCAGCAGGCAGGAATGGTATGTCCTGGGGTAAATTCTGGACTAGGTCTCACTCAACTGCACAGGAAGCAGTGTCATGGCTCTGGTGCTTGCCAGTAAATGGGTAGCAGAATCCTAGCTACAGAAATGTTTGAGAAAGAAAGAACTGGCATACAGGGCAAGGTGGCAGCTGACTCCTTAAACGTGAGGAATTTTAGATGTCATACTAATACAGGGAATGGGGTATGGGAACCAGTTTATAGCCACAACACTTTAACAAATTGTAGATGGATTTTCAAGGGAAAAGGCATAAACCATGTTGGAAGAAACGAGACCCCATGATGAGGTCTGATTGCCATCAATGGTCACATGACTGAGTAGAAAGCAAGTTAGGCTGAAGTTGTAAGATTCGTTAAAAACGACCCTACAAAGGAAAAAGAGCTGGATTTGCAAATAGGATTTAGTATCCTTTTAGAGAAGAAGAATGCAAAGACTCAGAATGAGAAAGCAGCCTAAAATTTTCTAACAGTTTTTATAATTGGACCTCAATATCTGCTTTATTCTTATCATTTGACCTAGAATTTTGACATCTGTTGAAGTAAAGTTTTTTTTTTTGTTTGTTTTTACAATAGTGTCTCAACACTAACCTGAATGCAACCAATTCTTTCTCTATAATAATTTTAAGGAACTCAGAAACATTATTTCTGGCATCTCAAGATTGACAGTGTGATTTTAAATAGCTTTTACAGGTTCTTTCTAGTGCTGGGTACCATGATGAGAGCAAACTCTTGAAATGATTTAAAGTGAATAAGACTTATCTCATATATCATTGTATGATAAAACATTATGAAGGCATTGACAGAAAATATAGATTTTACTGATGCTTTCCTGAGGCTATGGATTCAAGGTTACATTTCATATCATATAAGTCTTAACAACTAATCTATGTCAGATTCTCTGGCCACTTGTCATCTGCATCTCATCATCCATTTAACCCACATCCATAATTTTTTCCTGGCCACTCTTATCCCTTTACCATTCAGAAGAGTTTAGTTTTACCTTGATTTTTCCAGTTGTTACTCCAGCTTCCTACTCTTTGCCCACTACCACCAGACAACTTTAAAAAAAATGTTTTTCTTACATGACTTAAGTATGTAAAAAATGTTAAAAACTTTCATCTCACAATATGGTTTTATTTTATAATCATTGGATAAACAATGATGATTACATTCTTAGTATAAGTCTGTACTTGATAAAATATGTTTTTTATTGATTTTTAAAACAAATGACAGTTTATTTGGAATGCATTTCAATTCTTATTACATATGCAGAGCACAATTTTCCATCTCTCTGGTTGTACACAAAGTAGAGTCACTTCCTTTGTGTCTTCATACATGTCCTTTGGATAATGATGTCCATCACATTCCACTATCCTTGCTAACTCCCTGCCCCCTCCCTACCCCTCCCACCCCTTTGCCCTATCTAGAGTTTGTCTATTCCTCCTGTGTTCCCCTTCCCTATCCCATGATAAAATATATTTTTATTATAATGTTATAAAATCGTTTCCTGAGGTTTAAATCAAGACAAGCTTTGAGTGAATTTAAATTTCAGCTCAGCTTACTTTTATTTGTCAATGAATTGAGACCTTGGCAAAGTGATTAGATGAAAAACAAGATATTACTTATGCCTATCCTGGCAAAGACTACATTTAGTTTCAGATTTACCAATGGGATGTATTTTAATAAATTATATCCCTCCTTTAAAGTAATGATAGATACATTTATTTTTTTTTCTCTCTTCCCACTGAATTTTTTTCTTATAAAACCCTAAAGACTTGGAACAGGATTTCCAGTGGGTTTGTTCTTTGGGAATTTGACATAACTTGTTTTTCAGGAAAAAAAAAATAGAAGATTTTATCATTAGTTCAGATGTAAAAGTCACAAGGATATTAGAATAATGATTAAAGTACTTTGAATCAATACAGCCCATTGTAATGGACTTTGTTGAATGAAATTCCCTTCAAAACTTCACCAATTTAGCACTTTTTGCCCTTTTTTTCTGTATTTTTTTTAATGATCCACTATCATAACTTCAGAAACAACACATGCATAATTATTTATATAATTTGGAATTTCCTTATTGCTTAATTGCAAAGAATTTGGAATTTAGCAAATATGTCTTGCAAGAGATGTTAGGACAAATGCATACCATTCTCTGTCCTTAATGTCAGAATGTGACCACATGATCTAAAAACCAGTACTGGATGCTATCATGATTGTTAAAGTTATCGATTTCTCTCCCCTTAATCTGACTATACTTCTTAAAATAACTAGAAAATGTTAATGGAAATCTGATAAATTATATACAGGAGCTAAGTTGCTTTATGCATTATTTCCTCATGTAAGATTTTCTAAGTCACAGAGTTATTTCAAAGAAAGCTCACTTAAGCTTATGGAAGTCTCTTTTTGCCAAAAACTAATTAAACTTTTATAAGCATTTAACATTGATTTAAAAGTAAGTCTGAAAAAGCTTGCAAATGTATAAAAATGTTCAAAAACCTTTTTTTTATTAGATTGACACATTTGAATAAAAAATTAAATGCTACAGTTCTCTTATTGTAAGTGAATAGTAAGGAACAATAAACAAGGCATCCTGTAAACCTGTTTTTGCAATAAAATAGGCCTTTATACGTAATGCAGAACATGGCTCTAAATTTATCTCTAAATGTGGCATGTTATATTATAAAGAAGAAAACCTTTGGCCCTTATAAACCATTTCACCTTAATACCAAATGATTGGATTAGATGTTGCCTATGTTTATTTTAACATTTTAATTCAATAGAATTAAATAAACAATTTTAAAAGTAGGCATTTAGAATTAAATGCACTACTTTAAAACTATCATTTCTTTGCTAGTACAATGTTAGCACAATGAAATACTTTGAACGAATTATTCCACTGTCACTATTCTAAAACCACTTCAATCTATGTCTTTGAATGAGACTTTCATCTGAATTCCATTTGAGTAAATGTATACTTAAGTATACTTAAGTCAATTAGTGGAAATTGTGTTTATTTTTCCCTAAGAATTTAGTTTTTATAATTACCTAAATCTTGAATTTCTCACAAGAATTTCTTAAAACTTTAGCATCTTACTTATAAGAGGTAATTTTTAAATTACAGAATCAGCTTCTTAGCTCTAACTTAGCTCTTGTTTCATTAGTATATTTTTGACACTGAGTTAAAAAAATTCATACAGACACCTAAAAATTATTCTATGCTGCTTTTTGCTCAAACAAAAAGGGAATGATTATCTGGTTTGAGTTGATGACAAAAAGGCAGGGTCTATGAGAAATTTTAGAGAAATCAGGATATATGGAAAATAAATAGGACTTAACTTATTTCTAACTGTGGCATTTTAAATATTAGGAAACAAAATTTATTCTTGTCTAACGCCACCCTCTCATATTTAGTTATGTATTTATCTCTCAGTTCAGAAAAAATATTGTTTTGAATTCTTTGAAAGGCAAAGAACATGGGTGAGAGAGGGAAAAAATTAGTCTGTAGGAATGAAAGTAGACATAAAAACAGATATGAACAAAGAGAATCTTGCCTACTTAATTTCTAATGTTAAAGCATATCAAACATTTAATTCAGGAATAAATTTTTCTATATCAAACTTGTGACCTAGAATTATCAATAGCCCTATTTCATTTTCTTTGATTTCTTCCCACCCTTTATTTGATACATTAATCAACAATCACCTTTGTTTAGAAACAAATATTAGATGGAAAGTACCGAAAGTAGGTTTATGGAAAAAAAAAAAAGTAAATATAGGTTGGTCCATATCAAGATACACAACAAATAATTTAAACAAAAAAAATCACCCTAGAAAAAAATTGCACTGATGGACATTATACAGATTCATATTTCCCTATGCTATTATAGAAATTAAATGACTTGGAAAATGTGGTTAAAAAACAAAGCATGATAAATCATAGCAGAAATGGTTGAGTACATGAAAGAGAAGATTGCTGTTTTAATTAGAGTTTTATGGATGTCCTACTGACCTTGTTTCTTCTAAAAACAGGAAGAAGACCATGATGCCCACTTTCGCTACTCTTATTCAAGATAGTCCTTGAAACTCCAGCCAGAGCAATCAGGCAAGAAAAGGAAATTAAAAGGATGCAAATATGAAAGGAAGACGTGATTTTTTTCTCTTTGCTGATGACATGATCCTCTATTTAGAAGACCAAACAATTTACTAGAAGACTTCTAAAGATGAAAAATAAATTCAAAAAAGCAGCAGGATTCATGATTGATATACATACATAAAATTGGTTTCCTATCCAGTAATAAAAAAGACAAATAAAATTAGGAAAACTACTAGAAAAGAAATTAAGAAAGCTATCCCAATAGTAATAATCTAAAAAACAAAATGGGAATAAATCCAACCAAGGAGATAAAAGACCTCTATAATAAAAACTATAGAAAACTGAAGAAAGAACTGATCTTTGAAGATGGAAATATCTCCCATGTTCTGTATAGGCAGATTTTATATTATCAAAATGGGCATGGTACCAAAAGTTTTATACAAATTAGATGCAATCACCATCAAAATACCAAAGACATTCTACACAGAAATAGATAAAGTAGTTCTGAAATTCATTTGGAATAATAAGAGACCCAGGCTAACCAAAGCAATCCTGAGTAAGAAGTGTGATGCAGATGCATCACAACGCCTGACTTCAAAATATATTACAGAGCTGTAGTAACAGAAACAGCATGGTATTGGCACCAAAACAGACATGAAGACCAATAGAATGAAATATAAACAGAGAAAAAGCTGTAGAGATACACTCATCTGATCTTCAATAAAGGTGTCAAAGACATATGTTTGAGAAAATATAGGTTTAGCCTGGCATGGTGGCAAATGCCAGTAATCTCAGTGGCTCTGGAGGCTGAGACAGGAGGATTGGAAGTTCAAGGCTAGCTCAGCAACCTAGCAAGACCTCAGCAACTTAGCGAGACCTTCCTTGTCTCAAAATAAAACAATAACAAATTGGCTGGGGATGCAGTTCTGGGGATGAGGTTCTTTTACAGACTCTAACACAGTTCAATGGTTAAGCACCCCTGAATTCAATTGCTGTTACAAACAAACAAAAAAAAATGCTTTCTAACAAATGGTTAGAAAAAGTAGATATCCACAGGTAGAACAATAAAACTTGATCCCTACTTCTCACTGTGTGTAAAATTCAATTTAAAGTGGATCAAAGACCTAGGAATTAGACCAGATATTCTGTGCACACTAGAAAAAAATATAAGCCAACATGTTGTCTCAGGAAGTGACTTCCTAAAGAAGACTCCTAAAGCACAAGAAGTAAAATCAAAATCAATAAGTAGGATGATATAAAAAGTTCTTCACAGCAAAGGACATAAGAACACGAAGAGAGAGCAACAGAATGGGAGAAAATATTTGTCACCTGCTCCTCAGATAGGGCATTAAACCAGGGATACACAAAAAAAATTAACACCAAATTTCAACTCAGTCATTAAGTGGGCAAGGGAACTAAATAGACATTTTTGAAAAGAACAAAGATAAGTGATCAACAAATATATGAAAAAATATTCAACATTTCTAACAATTAGAGAAATAAAGATTAAAACTACACTGATATTTCATCTCACTCCAGTAATATTGGCAATTATCCAAAATACATATAAAAATAAATGCTGATGAGGATTCGGGGGAAAAGGTACACTCATACATTTTTGTACATTTTGGTGGACCTGCAAATTAGTGCAATGACTCTGCAAAACACTATAGAAATCTTCAAAGAACTAGGAATGACCCAGCTATCCTACTCCTTGGTATATGTCCAAAAGATTTAAAATCAGCATACTATAGTGACATAACCACATAAATGTTTATGGCAGTATAATTCACTATAGCCAAACTATGGTGCCAACCTAGGTTTCTTCAACAGATGATAAATAGATAAAAAAATGTTATATATATATATGCATATGTGTATGTGTATATGTGTATATATATATACATACACACATACACATATACACATGGTTTGTATATATGTATGTGTGTACATATGTATATAAATATATATACATACACAAAATGGAATATTACTCAGCCCTGAAAAGAATGACTTTATGACATTTGCCAGAACATGGATGAAACCAAAGACTCTCATGCTAAGTGAAATAAGCCAGTCCTCCCAAAATACAAAGGAGATCAAGGAGAGTGTGTTTTCATCAAAGGGTTCTTAGATTTTCAAACCTTTGAACATTCTTTTCCCTCTTCTTACAGTAGCTTCTCCATATCCATCCATTATTCCATGTATTCTCTTAATACTTATTTAAATATAATTCCTTTATGTGGATTATTTCTTTAATTTCCCCCCAAATAGTGACTTACACTTAATCTTTTCTTCCAAAAGTAATTTTTGTCCATTCCATTTATATTGTAAAGGGTAATTTAATCTTAAACTGTAATAAACTGTAGCTGAAGTAAAACCTTTGATGATAAGCAGAAACAAAGATTATATCTTATTTAACACTTTAGTTCTCACATTTTAGCAAGGGGCCCTAAAATTGTTATCACACCATATTTCTTGATCTAGTCCACCTGGAATTTTGGATGTCACCAGATAACCTGTAAAACTTGTCACGCACAGCTATAATAACATCTATTTATAAGCATTTTTTAAATTTAATGGATATTTTGGATCAAAAATGATAATTGTGATAAAGAAAAAAGGTCAGCTCTTATTTGAAGGATAATGAACTTGGATTGTCACTTAAAGCATGACGATAACATATCCATTGCCATTAATGTACTTACTTACTTTATACTATATTTGGTTTATAAATTGAGTTATTTTTCAGTGACTTTTGGAAGTTTTCTCCAGTAAATTTTGAATATAAGCAGATACAATCTATTGCAATGCATACTTCTTATTAAGTATTGTTATTGTACTTCCTCAATATTTCATGCGCGTAATATATAAAATACAATTATAGGGTTTGTTCATTATGCATTATTGTAAATTTTTAATAAACCCCTAATTTCATTTAATTTACATATATAATTTTCTGTTTCTAAAGATTATGAGCTTTATTACTTCTTAAAGGAGCTGGTTGCTAAAAACAAGGAATATGGATACAGAGGCAAAATATCACAGAAAATAGAAAGCAAAGACTACTTCTGCCCTTGAATAACATAAAAAATACATCTTTCTTTAAATTTTTTTGTCCAGAATTTGTCTAAACATGTCAAGTTTACTAAAGCTGTCTGCCCTGTTTATGATTCAGCAAATATATGAGAAAAAAAATTTCCACTACTTTTGACTGAAGAATGGATGAAACCAAAAAAATGGAGCTAGTAACACTGAGATGGAAAGAGAACTAAAGACAAAGGGAAGGTAATGTCATAGGAAATAAAAAAAATGAGAAAAAAGTGAGACAGACTCAAAAATTAAGTAGAACATGGATGGGGTAAGGTACACTAGAAAACAGAAATCTAAAGGGACAGAAAACAATTGAGAATTTTATAACATGTTTTTCTTGTTTCTTTTCCTTTTTTAGTTGAAAGTAAGAGAAAGCCACTTGAAGATGCCATAATAATATGTTTTGGGGGTAGGTGGAGACAGAAATTACTTGCCTTCTATAACTGCAATGTCTACAACATAAATCATTCTGAACCCAAATGTTTAGTTATATGATGAAAAATCCATTTTCATCTCTATCTTAATCTCCCTTAATTCTTGGCTTCTCCTTGGTGTTGTGGCAAAAATGGTCATGACCTAATACTCAGAGCTAAACAAATGTAAAGGAAAAGGAATATCTATTTCCTAGCAGATATGCAAAGTTTCCCAGGTTTTTTTTCATGACCAAATACATGTCACGAACCCACCTGCAGTCATGGAAATGGATTGTATCAGCTGAACATGTCATTTGCTGACCAGCCGTAGGAATGGTCACCTTCACCTAACTTACACCATCTCAGAGTGGATTAGGAAAGGAAAATCTGAGTACTGTATTATCTCCTGATAATGGGACAATCAATTTTGAAGAATCACCAAAAAGTAAGAGATCATACAGAAAGGAGATGTTTTGCACAGTGTCAGCCCAGGCCATGGAATGAAAACAAATAGTGAAGTATGAGAATACTGAGAGAAATGTGAAGAAAGAAAGTGAATATAATGCATAAATGAAGAAAAACACTTTAAAACTGATCACTGTATGCATTAGTATATGTATATTTATATATGGTGTGTGTGTGTGCATGTGTTTGTAACCTTTGATATACACATGGTTGGTTCCAGGACTGCAACAAGTACCAAAACCCATAGATTAACAAGTATCTTGTATAAAATGCTGTACTATTTACATATTATCTGTGCCCATCCTTCTGTGTACTTTAAATAATCTCTAGATTACTTATAATTCCCAATACAATGCAAGTATCATGTAAACATTTGTTGTACTTTATCGTTTAGGGAACAAAGACAAGGGGGGGGAAAAAGCCTGTGTGTAGTCAGCACAGATTCAGTGTTTTTCCTGAATATTTTCAATCTGTGTTTGATTGAATTCTCAGATGTGGAACCTATGGATATGGAGGGCTATGTAAATGTGTGTGTGTGTGTGTGTACACATAGTATATATGCACACCCTAATAATGCACTAATTTTATGCATCTATACATACAAACAACAGCCTGTGTGTTGTAGAGCATTGGGAGCATGGCTTTGGGGTATATATTTGTAGTTGGCAAGTGCAGACCTCGCTATCTGCTTTCTGATCATCATGTGAGCTGCTTCCCTCTGCCACACTCTTCCACCATGTTGTTCTGCCTCACATGGAAACCAAAGGAATAAAGCTGATTGTCAATGGACTGAGAACTCTAAAACCATGAGCCCTCACATAAGCTTTTCCTCCTCTAAAGTTGTTCTGGTTGGGTCTTTTAGTCACAACAGTGAAAACGCTCACTAAAATAAGATAGTTCTTTTATAAACTGAATAGTACATTTACAATAGAAATTTGTAATTGGAGGTAGTGAGAGGGGTGCTAGGATAGAGCACACAGTCCTCAAATCCATTTTCTTTTTAACCAAGCTATTTGGTCTGATTAGATGACGCAGAACACACACACACACACACACACACACACAAACAGAAAGTAGCTCAGTCTCCCTCCCCAAACATGCATCTGTTTTTGCTAAGTGGGAGGGGACACATTTACTTTTAAAGTAGGCACGTAAAGTAAATATGCATTGGTATGACTAAATTCCTGTCTTTGACCTTAGCTAATTCCAAACTTGGAAAGTTTGGTGCTAAAAACATAATGGAATTGTGTGAAGCTACATATGGGTGCTGTTTTCATTATGCTTAAAGCACTGCAAACCTTTTTGAAGTGGATGAGGGCTAAAGGTTGAGTGGTTGTAATGAAGCAAAATTGCATGTTCCCAAGGGCAGGGTGGAAAAGCAAATGAACTGTGTTTTTAGTTCCTTAGAAATTACTTTGGCAATTAAGAGGTGTTCATATGTGTGGTTTGACTGCAATCAGGGCACCCAGTGGAATACCCAGACATTTCTTAATGTATGTTGGCCATTATTTCAGCAATTATAAAAGGGATATAAATGCTAACATGCACATTTCCAGTAATATGGCTTTCATTCCCTACACCATCATTGTAGAAATGTATTATGTGGCTTCTTTAAACCCAGCTTGCTCTGCAAGGTCAATGCAACCAGCAATTCATTCCTTGCAGAGTAACCATTTTATTAGGTAGCATGGAAGTTGGAGCTCCCTATTTCATTAAATGGCAATTAAGTAATTTAAAAATAATACTAAGCCTCTTAATCAGCTTGTTTTGCCATGTGTACCACTAGGGACTTTGGCATTCTCTAACAATTAATAAGAAAAGTGCTTAGACACAACCAATGATTTTAAGCTCTGAATTCTTCTTTCAAACCAGAGTTTTAGAAACATTTTTCTCATGAAAATGTTATTGTTAAATGTATTCTCTCTGTAAAAGAGGAAAGCTTTTAATAAACTAATAAGGTAATTATCCATTGTTAGGTATATTTCATTTTGCAGTAGCTTAGACAAAAAGCTGTCACATTCTAGATGAGTAGTTATGAGTGTGAGCAAAAAAGAAACCCTTACAGATATTCATTAATTCATTTTGTTGTTTTACCTTAAATACATAGAAAATTGTACCTGAAGTAACAGAGTAACCTACTATTTCACTAGAAAATATCCCAAAACCTGGTGTCTAAAACAATAATAAATCATTCTTCTCACAAATACAAGGTGGTCCCTGATTTACAATGATTGTATCAATTATTTCTTCATTTTGTTAGGGTTCAAAAGTCATACTCAGAAGAAATTGGCTTTCAAAGTTTGAATTTTGATCTTTTCCCTAACTAGCCATATGCAATGACATGTCCTTTAGTAATGTCAGGTACCATCAGTAAGTTACAGCTCCCAGCCAGCCATGTGATCACAAGTGCAAACTACTGATGATCTTACGGAGTAGTACTATGTGGCTGAGTATGCTATTCATTAGGTTGGGTTTATTAAATACATTTTCAACATACAGTGTCTTCAATTTTTTTTTTGGGGGGGGGGCAGGGAGAGTACCTGGGATTGAATTCAGGGAACCTGACCATGGAGCCACATTCCCAGGCCTATTTGAGGTTTTAGAGACAGTATCTCACTGAGTTGCTTAGTGCCTTCCTTTTGCTGAGGCTGGCTTTGAATTCGGGATCCTCCTGCCTCAGCCTTCAAGAGCAGCTGGGATTACAAGTGTGTGCCACCACGCCAGGCTAGTGTATTCAATTTATAATGGGTATATCAGGACATAACTGCATTATAAGTCAAGAGCATTAATATCTTTATCTGCACCTACCTGCATCTCTATTGTCTGTGTGTGTAGGTATACACGCACACACATATACTCACACACATACGTGCACATATAGAAGTCTCTTCGCCAGCCCTGACTTCTTAAGACAGCATATTTCGCCACCATTTTCCAGGCACTCTGGTCTATAATAAGCAAAAATAATCTAAAGATTCTATGATTTCAGAGACAATTTTAAAAAGTGTTTAAGCACAAGTTTACTTTTAAATCTAAAAACAAATTTGGAGTAATTTGTATTACTCAATAAATTAAAAAGACCGATTATTTTTATTCCAAAACTGGAATTCTGACTCTGATGGTCCAGATTCCTTGAGAGAATAGGTAAAAAACATATGTGAGAACTTGAACTAGAAGCCAACATAAAAAAAAAAAATAAAAAAAAAAAAAAAACTGAGGAAGAAAGGAAAAAGTTGAAAACCCAAAGTGTCTAGGTTGGTGAGAGGAGGAGAGAAGAACAGAGTGGGGAACCCAGTGATGCCCAGGGAAGGTGACTCAGACTGGTGGAGGAGTTGATGGAGAAATGGAGGAGGGCTCTGACAAGCTGCAATAAGAACTCAAACTTGGAGACACTAATTTCTGAACTCTCATTTTTTTCTTATGTGGCATTGGGCTTCCCACTTCATACATCTCATTATGTTTAAGGTGGACGCACTATATCCACAAATTCCCCAGTGCAGATTCAGTTACATATTTGGAACTGCAGTTCAAAAATATTTGAAAAAAATTTTTTATCTGTACTGAACATGTACAGACTTTTTGTCATTATTCCCTAAACTGCATAGTGTAACAACGATTCCCCAGGCATTTTTGTTGTATTAGGTATTACAAGCAACAGAAAGATAATTTAAAGTATATGGGAGGGGAGGCTGTGTGTAGGTTAAATATAAATGCTATACAATTTTTCATATAGGATTTGGTCATCTGTAAATATCCTAGATCCAATTCTTTACAGAAGCAAGGAAGACTGAACTAATTTTAATTTTAATTTAACTATTTATAGCCAGACTCCATTCCACAAAAACCAAAGTGTCTTAACCAGAGACTATGAAGTAAATATTCTGAAATATTTCTGAAAACCATGTGTATTATATAAAATTCCAAGCTGTGTTATTACCAGAACACTGTTAAATTCAAGCAAGAGGACCCTCACCCTTGTCCAAGTTCTAACACATCTTACAACAAATGTTTCTATAGAAATTCTAATACTTCTGCCACTGGAGAGCTAATGTTCACTCCACTAACAATGTGTATGCCAAACTCTACACATTCACTTTCATGATTCTTTTCCAGTCCCCAAAAAAGACTTATTTTTCTGCCCTTGAGTTAGGACTTAGAGCAATTTATTGAAGGTTTAGGGGTTCTGCTGCTGCTTCTGTTGGAGATAGAACTGCTCTGAAGAGGGTGTAGTGGCACCTTCTTTCTCCCCAGAAAAGTCTTAACTGGGCTTCTCCAGAAATCTTCACCATGGCTGATTTTGGGACTGTCAGCAAAAGAGTCTCTGCAAAAGAGTTCAATGTAGATAAATTTCCTATTTTCATGTTGCCCTTTTTTACTTTACCACTGGCTGGGAAGATATCAGCACTCCAGGTGCTGGACACCCCCTTACTAGTTTTTCACAAATGTGTATCCAGTATAGTAGTTTGTAGAAATGTGCAAACAAGGCCTCTGGCCTTAAGCGAGGCTTCACAGAGATGTCTACGTTTTTAAGATAAGAGAAATTACTAATTGGGCTCGTGGTAACAGCTGGCAGGGGGAAAAAAGAAAGGGGAGAAGAAGCTTCCCCCTTCTTGGGTATTTTACTTGAAGGGTTAACTTGCTCAGAACAATGAAAGAAGAAAACTGCTTTTCTGTGAACTTCTGTAGACTGTGAACTTCTGAGCCCCTCCCCTTCCATGCTGGGTATAAAATTCTGAAACTATCTGAACTCGGGGTTCAGGGGATTGATTGATTACAGCAAAAGCTGTGCCCTGTGAACCTGGGTGTAGCCAAATAAAACTGTTTCCTGCTATCTTTGGTGCCTTGCCTCATCTGTCCCCATAACAAGTGTAGACATTAGTAGGACAATCACTTCCTTATAGAAAATGACATCCAATCATTTCTCTCACACAGGTGCTAGCACAATGGGTATTTGCAAAGGAAAAAAATTATGTGTGGTGCTGTGCCCATTTTCTTTTCCCTTTTCTTCCACTTTATACCTCCACAGCTACTTATGAACTGGCACTGCTCGGCATTAGATAAGATGGACATAGCAGCTAAGAAACATTTTCTAAGAAAGAATTGATATTCTTTTAAATTTGTATAATGTATGGCTAGACAAATATGAACAATAATATCAATGCTTTAATTCACAATGATAGATATGGCTAATAATTTTGTAAGATTATTTATTTTTATTCTTAAAATTAATTTAATTAAAATTTTAGATTTGTTTAAAAGTTCATTTAAAATTTTGTGATTAATTGTACTTTGCACATACTTGATCTTAGAAATAGTTAATATTTTAGTAAAGAAATAACACTTTGAAAATGTATGAAAAATTGTTTTCCTTTTTAATTTT
Source organism: Marmota flaviventris (assembly GCF_047511675.1). NCBI lineage: Eukaryota > Metazoa > Chordata > Mammalia > Rodentia > Sciuridae > Marmota > Marmota flaviventris. The sequence goes on along the minus strand of NC_092504.1, from coordinate 45,160,490 downwards.
GCATTTTAATTTTGATCAGAAAACAGTTAATTCATATATAAAGTGAATTTTTTAATTTTTTGTTTAGATTATTTACATTGTTTTTCAGAGTGAGTAGAGATCAAAATTATGTTAGAAATACAAAGCAAAAAATTCAGCTTAATAAAAACTGCAAAGTAAAAAGATTCCAAAATACAGTTTGCTTAAATTTTTTTAAAAAAAATGAGACACAAAATAAGCAGATTTTGACATTATTCATATAAAATATACAATCATGGTATTACAAATTCTTGATTTAATGAAGATTTAATTACAGTTTGAAACAATGAAAACTAGCCAGAAAATTATTCTCATTGAATTTATAATTTGAACAGGTCATATAAAATTCCTGCAATTATAGACTACTAAAAATAGATTTAATTGTGGATCATGAAATATGGGTTACACTCATATAAGCACACATGTAATCTTAGTACTGAAAAAAAATGCTGATATAAACTCTAAGCTAATGACAGAATTCAAAAGAGAAAAGATAATTCCAGCAAAAATAAAATAATTGTGATGATCTTTAACAATAATATACTTAATTTAATATGTATTTTAGATGTTCTAGAAGTAATGTATTTAAAAAATAGTATAAAAGTATGCTTAATAAAAATTACTCGGAAATTTAATACAAGAGTAGTTGAACACATGTAATGGATGTTTAATAATAAAACAAGTAATCACTTTCTATGTTGGAGAAGTCAAAATTATACTACTGATTTATTAAGTGAGACACTGAGAGAATTTATACTTAAAATTTTATATGTCCTATTATTCATTTCAATTAAATAATTTTAGTGATAAGAATCTTGTACAAATAGTGTCTACTTTGTATATTATGAAACTTCTAGGAAATATAAGAAATAAAATTTTCAATGTATAGGATTTGACTGTGGGAATAACCAAAACAAAGACACTTTCTTTTTGAAATTAATACAAAAGTTTGTTGAAGATAAACAAACTTTTGTATTAAATTACCATTCTGGTTATTGTAAAAATTTAATGTGTAAAAGACACTGTTTTGACAAGATATCCAAAATGCCTTTTCATAATTTATCTATTTTTATCAATAAGGTTCTTTACAATATTCAGAATTTTTTTACAATTTTTATTTAAATTTGCATCTAAATATTTAGAAGTGAAACATTTTTATGAAAACACATGCAATTTTGCATAATAATCACTCTTGGAAAAATTATGCTAATTGTACCTTAATGCTGTTAAAGCAATTAGATTTCATCTAGATTAGATATAAAAAGCACATGAAAAGTTAAGAGGGACATTTCATCATCATTCATATCCCGTACTGAATCCTCAAACAAAGAGTTAATATTTACTGTAGTCTTTGGACAAAATACAAAAACAATTTTGAATTTTCTTGATTTAGAGTTACTTAATATGAACTAATGTTTTTTACTAACATTGTTAGTAAATAATACATAAAGATTTAAATACTCCTAAGTTTGATTAAAACATAACTTTAAAAAAATTGGAAGAAAATGTTTTTATCCCCTAAAAACACTGCATATGAAATGTGCAAAAAAAAATGATATTTCAATTATACAAGAATACTGAATCAAGTTAATAAGGCGTTAACACATCTATGAAAAAGATCCATGTAAAAATTCTTAGCTGTGAATTTTATTATAAAAATCAGTTTTTATGAAAAGATCATCAATTTTTAAAAGGAAAATAAATTTAAGAATGAATATATAAATTTAGATATTTCTTTATAAAACCACAAAATTATATATGATAGCATAACTTATATGACTACATTTAAATTTTTTGTAATAAGAGTAATCATAATGTCAACACAATACAACCATTTATTCTACTAAATTCTTTCACAGGATGATAAGGTTAAGTTAGTACATAACTTCACAGCTTATTTCTGCAAACTATTCTTCATGCAATTTACTCTTGATGACTTGCTGTGCACCAATGTGAAGTTACTATACCACAAAGCATGCTAATTTCCAATCAGTTTCCTGAGTTTCTCTGAACTACTGAGCTCAGTCCCACATTACCTGTCTCTTCGTGTCCCTCTGTTTCTGTTTATGAGAAAGAGAGAGAGGGAGAGAGAGAGACAGAAAGAACGAGACAGAGAAAGAGATCCTAGAACCTTATTTTTTTTCCTGAGGCAAAACAAAGATTCAATCAAGGTGATGTTCTCCCTTCATTCATAATAATCTAAACATTGCTGGATAAATAGATTATAATGTTGATTACTTGGAATATTCAGTTAATAGTATTTTTCTCTGATTTTTAAAAAATGTTATTTATGCAACCACATTATAATGTTCTAACATTATAAAAATTTGTGCTTTATTTCTACAAATTTAGGAATACTTTAGAAATATTACAAATAATTTTAATTGCTACTGCCTCAGCAGAGCAAACTTTCTACAAATTAAAATTAACAAAAAGAGATCCTAAAACTTAAAATGACTATAAAAACATATTTAGAAACTTTAATGAACTAAAACCAAGAAAAGTTAATTTCCTAAGACAAATACAAAATATTTCCTTTAATATGTCATCTAAATATATCCTTTGTAATATTCATCTAAGCATTATTGAACTATTAATAGAATCTTCCAGACCTGTGCAGAAATAATTAACTTCAGTAATCTACATTGTGTCAACTTTCAATCATAAAAAAAGTGATAAATTAGACATATTTTCAGGTTTGTTAATTATGGTAGTTGACTGTCAGGGCAAAGGAGAGAATACATTTTATTTAGCAATTTGAGGCCCTCCACCTGTACTCCTGCCCTTTTCCCCTAAGAAAGAATAAAATAGAAGTGCCACTTTCCATAATAAACAAACCAATTTTTCATAATCAGGAAATTTTTGCTTAACAGAAGCACCATTTGCCCCAGTAATGGCAAATTATTGAATTGCTTTTGAGTCCTTTTTGCACTGATGCTCTTCTTCTTTTTGGTAACTATCATCTGTCTATCTGGGTGAAGAATAGTAGATTTGACAGAATAATTATGAATAATTTTCAGTGAGCAGCAGACATTAGAGCTGGAGGTGGAGAACATCATAATGGTGCCAGGGCAGAAGTGTGAGTAGGCTCACACTAGGAGAACAGAGATTGTATGGGAAATTTTAGTTTTTTTAAATTTTGAAAGTGTGTTAATTTGCATATTTGACCATATTGACATAGGTTTTAGAAGCAATGATGACTTTTTCTGTTTATTGTGAATTACTTTCTACCAGAAAATAACAGAATATCATATACTACCACTACATATTTCATTGTATAAACTATTCTTTGAATCTTTTGTGCATTAAAAATATTTCCAAGCAAATAATCTTTTTCTTCCTAATTTATTTGAATGTTTATTTTTATATAAAGTATACAACCCAAAACAGGGACTCAGTGATAATTATTCTTAAACCAAAATCATTGGTTTTGATAGGTAGACCTGTAAGATCAGCAGGTTTATATCAAATTACTTTAGAGAGCAAGTCAATTCGTTCGGCCATCAAGAGGAGCAGTTTGCCAATAATTAATCCCAGCAGGTGTACCAAGAAACCTAGTTGCTTAAAATCAGATAATCCATGAGAAGTGCATTGATTTTTTTTTTTTTTGTAGTGTTGTAAAGATTATTAAAAGTTTCTAAGCTAGCATTCCATTGTTAACTTTTTTGGTATAATGGCTCTAGGTTTTAAACCACCAAGAGCCTGAACATGAAGTAGAACATTCAAATAATTATTCTACCTAAGAGGTGAGTACAAGTTTGCATGTCTGTGTGACCTTAACCCTACACAATACCTAGGAGTAGACTAAAAATAGATATGCTTTAATTAATGAATGTAACCCACCTTTTCAGAGTTGTTGGATGATCTTTATTTAGCAAGAGTTTGAGAGTTCCTAAACTGTTACAAGATCTTGTTTTGAAAGCAAAAGTACTGCATTTAAATAATGAAGAAAAAAATAATACTAAAAAATGAGTTTTTCAGAAGTTCAACCTTGTGTTGCACATTTATCTAGTTCCTGTCCCAAGTCCAGATAAAACAAGTGAAATTTAGGCAAGACTTGCTCAAAGACACGATTTGTAAGATTACTTCAAAACATAGCTTAAAACAACAGTTTTGTGGCTCTGAAATTTGGCAGTGGCTTAGTTGGGTGGTTCTATCTCAGAGATTCTAAAGAGGTTGTGTCAAGATGTTGGCTGCGACTGCAGCCATCTGAAGGCTTATTTTAGGCTAAAAGAGCCCCTACTGAGATGGGCTGTTGCCAGAAATCCTGTTTCATTGCCACATGAATCTCTCCATAGGGATGATCCAGTGTCCTTATGACACGACAGCTGGTTTCCCTCAGTATAAATGATCCAAGAGAAAGAGAGCACAGAAAAGTCACAATGCCTTTTATATCCTGGTCTCAGGAGACACGTATCATCACTTCTGCCACTTTTTATTGGTCACACAGACTAAAATAAATACAACTTAGAAGAGTATACAGCATTGCCAAAACCAAGAGTAGGGGTCATGGAGAATTATCTTGGAATTGGACTACTACAATATTCTAAATGTAATATCTCCTGTAGATTTTACAAATCCTATTCTGGGATCAAAATTAATAATAATAATAATAATAATAATAATAATAATAATTCTATAAATTTGGATCACATTATTTTCTTTTACAGAGCTATTTTCACTGTTATGTACAACTGAGAATATCATTTATAGTTGAATTTTATCTAAAGTTTTGAGAATTAATAGAACTATAAAGTTCATGGCCACATTTTTGAGGGCATTATTAATTTTACCATTTTTATGAGATATATTTCCAATTTAGAAACTTCATGTGTAATTTAACACTAATATTTTTTTTTCCTCTGAGGACTTTCTAAAGAACAATAGATAGTTGATCATGTTCACCTCACTTTTATCTTTTTCTTGTTAAATAAAAGTTTAGAGACAAATGTGAACTTCAGTTTCATTTATTAGGTTGACAGCTATGGCTTGAATTCTTATGTGTTTTCCTCCCTTTTTTCTTTTTGTCTTTTAAATATTTATTTTTATACTCTATTGTTTACATTTTACTGAAATCAATATATACTTAGGCTGTGTGAAATTCATTATAAGTTTGTCATGGAAAATTAAGAAAGAATAGAAAGAAAACAATACTGCTCCTTGTTCCATTAATGAGAGTGAAAAACTGGTCCTATGATATGGTGGACAAATTCCTTCTCTTTTCCTGGTACTGCCCAACCAATCATCACCATCCATTTGTCAGTGTCTTTTACTTAAAATATGTGAAAGCTCTGACTGCAATTCAGAAAAGTAAAGAATTTGGATTCTGTCCTTATAAACAAAAAGAAACTGGACAGACTGAAAAGCAACAACATTCTCTGGAATCTGTAGAGAAGGGAAGGGACAGAGAAAACCAGCATCCTGAATTCTGCAGACACAAACGTCTTCAGGAAAATAAAAGATCTGAGCAATTGCTTTCCTTGAGAGAAGCCACCAGAAGTCACATAAGCCAGAAAGGACATGGACTACAAATTTTAACTAATTGCTGCAGGACGAGTGTGGGCCAGAAAAAGGCCAAAAAGCCTCAGGAGGTCACAGACACAGGGCAGTGCAGAGGCACCTGGTCTTGTACATTTTTCCTGTAAGAACTTCTCCAGATTCTCCGCAGGGAGGATTGGAAGCATATGGACAAAGCCTGCCTTCCTTCCCTTCCACGGTCTTGGCAAGGGTAGGGAAGAGTAGCCAGTGTGAAAACTATCTGGAACATTCTCTTATAGGAAAAAAAAAATCAGTCATCTCCATAGGACCCCAGTGAAATTCTGTCCCAAATATAAGGAAGTCGTGATACTGAGCACACCCACTGTAAATTGTGAAGAGATTAAAAAGCAGGGAATTCATTCTTGAAAGAGGGACAGAAAACTTGAAAAGGCCATAGCCCTGAAGTGTGAGACATTGTGCACTTAGGATTGAGACATAACTCAAAGATTAGCAAACACCCTTTCTTCACAAAGTACCACCATATCAAGAAAGCTGTAGGAATAATAACAATGGATTATAACAGAGAGCTGTAAGAGACCATCTCTGAAGAGCAACACATAGGGAAGCCCTACAGCAGAGAAGACAAAATAAAACAAGATTATTGGAGAAATTTGAGCCGCTCATGCTCATGGCTACAACAAAAATCAAACAAAGCCCAACTCTGAGCCAGATTAATAGATTTATTCACACTAAAATCCTACTTATCTAGCGAACCACAGGATACAATTTACAACACATTCAGTGGTATAATAGTATCTGAAGGTAATTATATTATTATAAAACGAATGTTGTAAATCCTAAGCAGTCTTCTGTGTTTAGTAGTGTCCACCGAATATTTATATCTACCCAGAACTTGTGAATGCAATTCTATTAGGAAATAAGATCTTTTCAGATGTAATCAACTAAAATGAGTTCAGACTAGATTGAGGTGGTGGTCCTATAACAAGAAGGAAATTAGGACACAGATACATAGGGGAGAAAGACATATTTTGAAGAGGAAGGTTAAAGACTGGAGTTATGCAAATACACACTAAGGAATGCCAAGAATTTCCAGCAACTACCTGAAGATAGAAGAGGAAAGGAAGGAAGGGTCCTCATTTAGAGACTTCAGAAAGTATGGCCCTGCTGACATATGACTTCTAGCATCCTAAACTGTGAATAAGTAAATTTTTGTTGTTATTTACCATGACGTTTGTGGTAGTTTGTTACTATAGTCATAATGAACTAATATAGAAAAACAAACTTCGGAAAAGTGTTGTAAATGATAGAAAACTGAAGGCAGAAAAAATGGAAAGGAAAAAAAGAACAATTATAAAGAATCTACAGCAAGAAGGTAGATTTTAATCCAACTGTACCAATAATCATTTCTAAATGCACCAACTAAAATTCTAAATGTACCAGCAAATATACAAATATACAAAACCCCAAAAGATTCTTTTAAAAAAGAAATCAACTTTAAATATAAAGATAAAATTAGAGATGAAGGATAATAAATAATGTAAATAGTAATCAAAGAAAGCTGGAGTAATTATATTAATTTCAGACAAACTTCTGAATATTCAACTTCAGAAGAAGAAAAATAATCAAGAAAACTTTGAATCATTGAATATAACTGTCCAATTCTCCCCGAAGAACACCCAATAATCCAATATGTATGCAACTAACAAAAAAAAAGGTCAAAATATAGAAGGCAAAAACTCATAGATCTGAAAGGGAAAATAGATGAATTAACGATTGTAACTAGTTTCTCAACACTCATCTCTAAGAAATTCATAGATTTGTCAGGCAGAAAATCAGTAAGGATATAGAAGGCCTGAATACCACAATCGATCAACTTGACATAATAGATATTTACAGAGCACTCTATCTACCACAGAACTGTCCACTTCTTCCCTTAACAAAATAATTCTATAGCAGCTTCTTATCTCACATTCAAGAACAACATAAATAAAGGTATAAAATTACACACACACACACATACACACACACACAAACACACACAAAGATACCTATGCAAGATTTTTTGCCTTATTAATGGGTCTATTATATTTTATTTTCCAAGAATTTTCAGTTTGATGTCTTGCAAGGACTTCTGAGTTAACCAAAGTATATTATGTTCAGTTTACTACTTCCCAATATTTATAAATGCTATTTTAAAGTTTTTTACTTCAATGGAAATGGAATAGGAGTTACAGAGTCAGATATATATATATATATTTACTTTACTAAAAATATCTTTTAAAACATCAATTTGACACTAGTTTTACAAATATTCATAATGGTAGATGCTGTAAATTTTTATTTTAATCCATACAAGTGTATCTAGCTTTTACATTTTGATCATTTTACTATACTGAATCTGTAACATGAATTGTTAGTTTTTCAGCAACCTCCAAACCATTCTTCTAATAAAATCTTCACAATATAACAGACCGCATTTTCAACTGTTCCTTTTGGCCAGTTATAACCACTTTCTGGACAATTGTAGAGAAGTAAAAACACTTTGTACAAGATTTGTAAAAGGAAGAAATTGCATATTTATTCATATTTCTGCTCATAATTGGAATGTGGAAGTTTTTTCTAGAATGTAGGGAGACATCTGAAATCGTGAGGTACAATTTTTATATTCAAATATTTAGTCAAAAAGAGAAAAATCCTGTACCTAAGTGATCAAATAGTTAACATATTTTGTTATTATAGTTGCTGAGTGTTACGGTTAAGATGTGAGGTATCCACCCAAAGCTCATGTGTGCAAACATGCAAGAAAGTTTAGAGATGAAATAATTGAGTTATAAAAGCTTTAACCCCATTGGTGAATTAATCTTCTGATAGGGATGAACTGAATGGTAACTGTAGACAGATAGAGTTTGGCTAGAGGATGTGGGTCCCTAAGGACATGCCTTTCGGATTTATATTTTGTCTTCGTTGAGCAGAGCTCTCTCTTTGCTTTCAGGTGCCATTTTCCTATCTGCTTCCCTGGACCACACTCTCTTGCCATGACATCTGCCAGACTTTGAGACCAGAGCAATGGCCATCTATTCACTGAGACCTCTGTAACCCCAGGTAAACTTTTCCTCCTTTAATTGTTACAGGTTCTTTTGGTTGAAACTGTGAAAAAACTGACTAAAACACAGAGAAAACCTGAATGTAGATGGTAAATACTGTTAGAAAAACATAAACAAATTATGTTTTTACATGTTTACCTATTTAGAATTATATATTTCGGGTCATATATTTATATTTACACATACAAAATTACACCCACACAGAGAATGGTAAACCTTAAAAAATTTATTATCATAAAGTTTTTACTAAAATTTATAAAGTTAATCTTTTGCTATTTTTTTCTTTTTAAAAATTTTCTAGTGGTTGAATTTATACATAACGGTGGGATTCATTATGTTATATTCATATAACATAATTTGATCAGTCTTATACCCCAGTACCCTCCTTCTCACCCATCTTCCCTCCCCCAAATCTGCTTGGTCTACTATACAGATCTTGCTTCTGTCATTATTATTGCTTTAATTGGTGCATTATAATGACATATATGAGTGATATTCATCGAAGTATTTTGGTACATGGACATAGCATAATTAGGCAGATTTGGTTCCCTGGTAACTTCTTCATGCCTTCCCTCCTCCTTCTCTCTTGATCCCCTTCCTCTACTTCTCTCACAAAAGGAGGATGTCATGAGATCAGAAGGGAGACCAATAAAGTCAATTTTAGTAACTCACTATAAATCAAGTATGCCAATACAAGGAAAAAAATGTTGACATTTTAGGACAAATGGGGGACATAATTGAAGTGGAGGTAAAGAGAAATATATATATATATATATATATATATATATATATATATATATATATATATATATATCCTATGAAACAGAAAATTCATGTATTACAGTATAAACTGCTATTATGTGTTTAACTCAATAGCGTCTGATATTTTTACATATCTGTCTGACTTAATATCAGTCCGTAAACTCAAAATGCAAACACTTAAATCATATTTTTTTTCTGAATAAACATCCATTCAGCTTTGTGAGAATAAGGCAAACAAATAAAATTAACTGAATAAAATCAATATGTAGTTAATAAAAGCACATTATATAGGCCATATAACAGAAAGAACTCAGTAAATATATTCAGTACATATTCATTCAAAAACACCTACTGAGAATATGTGTGGAATAAAATTTTTAAAGTCATTATTTTGGATCTCAGGAAGTCTCCACTCTCATAAATGATAAAGTCTGAATTAAGAATCAAATAATTTTGTTTTACTTTTTTAATTCTACATTAAGAAAACTATTTTAATATTATTTTTATTTTCAAAATTTTTAGTAATATATCTTGAAATCTCTTCCATAATCTTGGCCACTAAATGCTACAGCTGTTATTTGTGACTATGTTGGGTATTCTACATTTACATGAATCAAAATAAAGATCAATATTAAGAAGCATTTATTACTGTATCCATATAAAATCTCCTCTCTAGCTCACTAATTCATAAGTTATTTCATAAACTAGTACTTTGCCCTTCAGTTTAAAAATCTTGCATGAAAAATTTGATAATGTATCTACATGAAAAAATGCATAACTATATCTGCATTTACTCTTCTATCTGTAATCCTTCCATATGTAATGCAGTGCAAATATAAAGCTGCATGTTATGCTATATAAAGAGAAGAAATAAAATATCATAGCTTAGTATAAGTACTTTTCAATATGGTTTTGAAAGAAATGCAAAAAACTAATATAAGAGTATCATGACTACTAAGCAAGCTCATAGGAATAAGATTGTATAATATCTTCTAAAATTATATATTTAAAATAAAAGTTGATGGTAGTGAACATTGCTAAGAAAATAGTTTTTTTATAATATATCCTTGTTTTTATATGGTGCAATATTTGCATATTACCTAGTTTTTGGAAATACATAAGCTTCAGATATCACATATGTGTGAATTACAGTATAAATATTCATGCTATTTGATAGAAAATAAAACAATACTTTTGGATAATCCTAGCATATGTCACCTGAAAATATATATACATGGAAAACATGTACACATTTCTGTGTGTACAGTTATCTCATATAAATCAGCTTCATACCAAGTAAGCTGGAGAATGCAGGAATATTCACCATTTTATAATATAATATTTACTCTAGTCCTCTCAATTATTTGAATCAATTGAAGTTGAACCCATGTGAATATCTTCTAGGGTACATAAATCACTTTCATGAAATCCTAGGGGAAGCATCACTTAAGTGTAATGAAATATATTCTGTATAACAATGGCAAAACACTTCAGACCAGTCAATCTAAAGTAATAAATATGATGAATTCCTGGCTTCAATTTAATTTTCCTCTTTGGAAATATAAAGATAATCAAATTGCCAATCTCATTGAGGTTTTTGTACATTTATTCATTTATTTCATTTATCCACTACTAACACATATAATTCTCTTCTCAGTTGAGCAGTGACAAGCTGTATCTCAGAAGATTTGGGTATTTTGGTCAATAAGCTAATAACATCTGTGACATGGATAAGTGCTCCCCAGTGTAGGAGAAATGGGTTTCCAAGAGACACTTGTGAGCACCCTGTGCTGAAGGCATTGATTCTGACACATCCACTTCCACCTGGACTCTTCAAAAACTAGTTATCCTGAGAAAACACCTGCCAGGTTGTCCTATCCCATTGTACTATGACAAACCTTCCCCAACCTTCTAAAAAGGTATATCTGTAGCACACATTGCCTAATTTGGGTCATAACCTGGGGTGTGTAACACTCAAGAGTGCCAAAAAGGTAACACTTTGAAATATAAGTATCTGTTGTGAGAATGTGAATGACATTAATGAGTGAGTAACAAATCACTTTATAAAGTCAGAGGCTTCTGACACTTTGCTTTCAAGAAAATTGAAGAACATCAAATTGTCATCTAATAAATCATTAAAAATCATTTCTGATAGAACACTCTGCAATTTTTTTGATCTATAACTCAGAAGGTGACAAAAATATTTGCATTGTATTGCTATAACAAAATTCCATCAAATTTCAACTATGTTTGCAATATGCACACTGCTTCTCCGGACTCACATCTACAAATTTTTAAGAAGTAAAGTAACCAATAATAAACCTTTTATAATACTTTAATACAACATATATATATATATATATATATATATATATATATATACACATATATACATATTAATATATATATTAATAAGTCAAAAATATTTTGCTACTGTCTTCTTTTTATGATGATACAAAAAGTTGAATGTTTCTTTCATAATGTGATTACTTAAAAATTAAAGATAGTTAATATATGCCTTTGAACTATTTATTTCATCAGGTTAAATATATCAGCTTTGCCAAACATTTCAACGATATCGTTTGAAAGCTGTTTATCATCTTGCTGATGCTATAGTTTAGATCTGTAATGTTCTCCCATAAAACCATGTGTTAGTATATCGTCCTCAAATGTGATGCTGTTAGGAGACAGTGAAAACTTTAAGAGGTGGGGCCTCTTAACCTGGTGTTAGGTCAATCAGAACATGCCACAGAAAGGGATAATGAGACCTTGGATCCTTCCTTCTCTTCCTCTCTCTTTGCTTCCAGGTTATGAAGAGATGAGCAGCTTGCTCTACCGTAAACACCTTCCCAGGATGTGCTGCCTTGATGAGGGCCAAATTGAAGAGTTAAGCAACCATGAACTAAAAACTCCAAAACTGTGAGACAAAATAAATCTTTCCTCTTTTTAAGTTGTTTTTCTCAGGTGATTTGTTATTCAATAAAAAGCAGTTCAACAATGCACTCGGCAGACCACTCTATTCACAAATTTTATTATTTTGGGATTGCTTTAGTTCCAGGTAACACAAATACAGCCACATCATTTACTGTTAGCAAGTGGATTTTAGAATTCTACATGATAACATTTTTTCAGATTGCTTTGTTCTGCTGTTAAAAAATAGCAGATATTTATTACTTGCAGTTATGGAAGAGAAATTCCATAACAAAGTGCCTACTAACTTAGTTCCTCAGAGGGCTATTTTTCTGGCTTGCCAATAGCTGCCTTCTTTCTTTCTTTCTTTCTCATCTCATTGTAGAGAGAATTGATCTCTCCCTACCTCCTCATAAAAACCACTAATCTCTTCATAGGGACACCATAGAAATGAACTCATCAAGCCCTAACTATCACCCACCGTCTCCGGCATCTCTAAATACCATCACATTGGTCATTAGATTTCAACATAGACTTTTCAAGGGTTTTGTGGTTTGGATATAGAATATTCCCAAAAGTTAATGTGTTGAATGAAGTCTTGATTCCCAGTACAGCTTGGTCCCCAGTATAGTAATAGGGATTTGGGGAAGTGAACCATGACAGCTCTAACCTCATGGGTGGGTTAATCCAGTTGAGGGATTAATAATTTGAAAGGACTATTAAGAGGAGGTGGGATATTAGGCAAATAAGATATAATGTAGCATATATGTATATCATTATTTTTATAATAATGATAATTTAAAATAATATTCTATCATACTTATAACTGTGATTAGACTGTCCCTTAAAATATTTTTAGCAAATAAATGTATAAAAAGAAAAAGTTTACCAAATACTAATTAATTCAGAATTTAACTTGAAAGAATAGTTCATATGAATAAAAATTGAAGTTTAAGAATTTTAACTAAACCAATAAAGGCTTGTTTGTAATTTTATGAGTAAAAGGTATTTTCTTAGAACTATCTAACTTTTATCCTCAAAACTACTCTATAGTTTAGTTAAGAAAGTATAGAGTGCATATTTCTAAAATATATGAACTGAGAATTATACAATATTTTATAACAAATAAGAATTTGTTACAAATTACTAGTGCCAGTTCCCGAGATTTCTATTTTAAGAGGTTTTATCAAAAAGATGGTGCACCATGATTATGTGGTATTCATCCCAGGAATGCAAGGTTGGTTCAACATCTAGAAATCAATAAATGTAATTCATCATATCAATTGACTTAAAGATAATAATCATATATTCATCATAATAGATGCAGAGAAAGCATTTGACAAAATAAGGCACCCCTTTATGTTCAAAACACTAGAAAAACTTGGGATAACAGGAACATATCTCAACATCATAAAAGCTATCTATGCTAAGCCCCAGGCCAACATCATTCTAAATGGAGAAAAATTGAAGGAATTCCCTCTAAAAACTGGAAGAAGACAGAGATGCCCTCTTTCAACATTTCTATTTAACATAGTTCTTGAAACACTGGCCAGAGCAATTAGAAAGACAAAAGAAATTAAAGGGATACACATAGGAAAAGAAGAACTCAAATTGGTACTATTTGCTGGTGATATGATTCTATACTTGGAAGACCCCAGAAGTTCCATGAGAAAACTTCTAGAACTAGTAAATGAATTTAGCAAACTAGCAGGATGTAAAACCAACACCCATAAATCAAAGGCATTTCTGTATATCAGTGACAAATCCTCAGAAAGAGAAATGAGGAAAACTCCCCATTTTCAATAGCCTCAAAAAAAACCAAAAACTTGGTAATCAACTTAATGAAAGAGGTGAAAGATCTATATAATGAAAATTACAGAACCCTAAAGAAAGAAATCAAAGAAGACCTTAGAAGATGGAAAGATCTAGCTTGCTCTTGGATAGATAGAATTAATATTATCAAAATGACCATACTTCCAAAAGCACTATAGAGATTTAATTCAATTCCAATCAAAATTCCAATGATACTCCTCATGGAAATAGAAAAAACAATCATGAAATTCATCTGGAAAAATAAGAGACCCAGAATAGCTAAAGCAATCCTTAAAAGGAAGAGTGAAGCAGGTGACATCACTATACCAGACCTTAAACTATAGTACAAAGCAATAATAACAAAAACACTCCATCCATTTACCTGCAAATATGGCAAAATCCCATTTGGTATTGGCACCACAACAGACTGGTGGACCAATGGAACACAATAGAGGACACAGAGACTAACCCACAAAACTACAATTATCTTATATTAGACAAAAGAGCCGAGAACATGCATTGAAGAAAAGATAGCCTCTTCAACAAAATCATGCTGGGAAAACTGGAAATCCATATGCAACAAAATGAGATTAAACCCCTATCTCTCACCATGCACAAAACTCAACTCAAAATGAATCAAGAACTTAGGAATACAACCAGAGATCCTGTGTCTAATAGAAGAAAAACCAGGCCCTAATCTTCATCATGTGGTATTAGGCCCCAATTTCCTTAAGAAGCCTCCTAAGGCACAAGAATTAAAATCAGGAATCAATAAATTGGATGTACTCAAACTAAAACGTTTCTTCTCAGCAAAAGAAACAATCTGTAAGGTGGATAGAGAGCCTACATCTTGGGAGCAAATAATTACCCCTCACACATCAGATAGAGCACTAATCACTAAGGTTTATAAATAACTCAAGAAGCTAAACACCAAAAAACCGAATAACCCAATCAATAAATGGACCAAGGATCTGAACAGATACTTCTCAGAAGATGATGTACAATCAATCAACAAACACATGAAAAAATGTTCATCATCACTAGCAGTTAGAGAAATGAAAATTAAAACCACTCTAAGATTTCATCTCACTCCAGTCAGAATGACAGCTATTAGGAATACAAACAACAATAAGTGTTGGCAAGGATGTGGGGGAAAAGGTACATTCATACACTGGTGTTGAGACTGCAAATTGGTTCAGCCAATATGCAAAGCAGTATGGAGATTTCTTGGAAAATTGGGAATGGAATCACCATTTGACCCAAATGTGCCTCTCCTTGATCTATACCCAAAGATCTTAAAAACAGCATACTACAGGGACACAGCCACATCAATGTTTATAGCAGCAAAATTCACAATATCTAAACTGTGGAACCAACCTGGATGTCCTTCAGTAGATGAATAGATTAAAAAAATGTGGCATATATACACGATGGAATATTACTCACCAATAAAAAGAATAAAATCATGGCATTTGCAGGTAAATAGATGGAGTTAGAGAAGTTAATGCTAAGTGAAGTTAGCTAATTTCAAAAAACCAAATGCCGAATGTTTTCTTTGATATAAGGAGGCTGATTCATAGAGGGATAAGGAGCAGGAGCATGGGAGGAATAGACAAACTCTATTTGGGCAGAAGGGTTGTTAATGAAGGTGGAATGTGATGATCATTACTATCCAAAGGACATGTATGAAGACATGAATTGGTATGAATGTACTATATATACAAACAGAGATATGAAAAATTGTTCTCTATATGTGTAATAAGAATTGTAATGCATTCCACTGTCATATATAAATAAAAAAATAAGAAAGAAAGCTAGAGACAAAACATTAAGGTCTATGTTTAAGTAATCCATAAGTTAGATTTCCCTTCTCTCCTTTACAAGACAATTGATTTCAATGTCCCCAATTAGACTTTGCCTAAGGTGATGCTAAGATGAACACATTCCTTTTATCATTAGAAAAAGTTCCAGAGAAAATATTCAAGTCTGTCACTTGTGTCCCTTATGATAATTTAAATTATGTTCATAATATCCCTGAGTCTCTTTAGTTCTTTATCTTCATTGTGTCATTTAATACTGACAATACTATTCTGAATTATTTTAAAAATGAGGAGAGTTAAATGTCAATTTACACAAGGGAGATCTAGTGATCACTTATTGTGATGGTTAATATGAATTATCAATATGGATGGAGACACCTACAAAATTAGTAAAGTACAGTTCTGTGTGCATTCATGAGGTTATTTTCAGAGATAACTGGCATGTGGGTGAGCAAACTGAAGGGGAGGGGTGAGACCTGCCCTGAATGTGGGTGGCACTGTTCAATAGGCTGGTGTTCTGGATAGAACAAAACATGGAATAAAGAAGAAGTCCTCAAAAAAAGAGGTTTTATTGTTTAGACATACTTTCTTATGTTGAACACATTTCATATGACTCCCTAAAATTTTTGAATTTTATATCCTGGGAAAATAATTGCTTTAAAAATTTCTACTTCATTGTCTATTTGAGACTTGGGGTTCAAATTACTACAAAAAAAATGCAGAGATCCATCCATCTTAAAATAGAGAGCTTCACTCTCAAAAAGTCAAGTTATCATATCAAACTGAAATTGAATATTGTTTAGAATTCTTCAGATAATATTAAAAATTCAGGCAAGAACTTTGGACTATCACAATTATTACAAAAGGGGTGGGTTATGAAATTCATGTATTGGAAAAATTATAAAGTTTAAGCACTTGCAATACCTTTGCTTAAAGCAGTCATTATAAAACTCCTGCAATAACATTGAAGTACCATTGAAATAGATATGCAATTATTTTAATCAAATTTAAATAAATAGTACTATTGAGAATAATTATCCTTAGCAACTTGCTGTAAGACAAGTACTTGAAAAAAAAAATCTTGCATCATTTTCTAATTTAATCTAGTAAAATGCTTTTTATCTATGAATGTGCATGGTTTATTTTGTTTTTGGTATTGGCATTTGTTATTTGGCCCATTATTGAAAATATAAGATAGATCAAAACCTTTTAGGTGAATTAATATTCAAGAGCATATTTTTTGGTATATTTAACTTTTTGTGTCTTTTTCATAGGAAAGTTAATTATACATATCATGAAAAATTAATATATAAATAAAATCTAGTCAATTAGAACAAAATAAAATTACTGGTATACAGTCCTACTCTTAAGTCAGGGATTCAATAAGTTTAGACATTTCATAGCCCCTTATTGTATTCCAATTTTTGTTGTTATGAAAGAGGATCACAGATTGGGTAATTTATAATTAATAGTGGTTTACTTATCCCATGATTCTGATTCTGAAAGTATAAGAGCATACCGATGATACCTGGTGAGGGCCTTCTCATTGTGTCATAATATGGCAAAGGGCACTAAATGTTAAGACAGCAAACCTGCTAGCACAGGTCTCTCTTTCTCTTTTTAAAGCCACTAATGCCATTATGGGGAGCTCAGTGTCATGACCTCATCTGATCCAAATTATATCCCAAAGGCACCACCTTCAAATACTATAATATAAATTTATGAATTAAGTTTTCAAAACATGAAATTTGGCAATGCATTCAAATCATGGCATTCTTCCCTTGATCCTCAAATCCATGCTCTTCTCACATGCAGTACGCCCTCTTTCTAACCCAATAATCACAAAATTTTAATGCATTGTAGAACAAATCAAAATGTCCCAAATGTAGAGTCTCCATTGAATCAGATATGAGTGGGATTCAAGGAACTTTTCATAGTGAGACAATTAAAATCAGAGAAATGACCTACTTTTGAAATACAATGGTGAAATATACATTCCCATTTCATGATGTGGAAATAAAGTAAAAAGAAAAGTAATAGACCACAAGACAGTCTAAAATCCAACCAACTATAAATATATATATATATATATATATATATATATACACATATATATATATATATATATATATAAATATATAAATATAGATTTAACTATATTAAATCTGAAAGCTGGAGAGTAATCTCCTTGGAAACCATATGCTGCCTCCTGGGTACACTGATGTGCAGATTTGGCTACCAAGACTTCTGATAGCCCAGCCCCCGTCCCATGGCCTTGCTGGCCTCAGCCCATCCTTCAACTCTCTTGAGTTGGGGTTAAGTGTCTACAGTTTATCAGATTGATATTGCAGGCTGATAGTTCTACAGTATTGCAGACTCTGTGGAATAGAGTAGAGAGACAGGGGTATCAATAGTGATCTTGCCCTTTATAGCTCATCCGTGTTGTCTTGGTGTAGACTCTGTCCCTATGGGAGGTTTCGATAGATCCTTCTGTATCAAGGTAGAAGAAGCCATGACTCCACAGCTCTTGCTTTACACATACCTGCCCAGATATCACCACTTTGATACTGTTAAGGAATATGACCTCTACCTTCCAGAGAATATGACTTACACCAAAATCCACTTGGAGTGGCACCTGGGACTACTTGAACCACAGCTAGGATGGCCTAGGAGAGATGCCCTTGAATGCAGGGAGCAGAGAGCCATGGTAGTTCTGGACAGTGAACTAGTAAAGGACTCTCTGGACCTATCACCAGAAATCATTTTGCAGTACTAAATTTCTAGTCGTATGATGGAAGCAGAAACCTTGAAGATCTCTGAAATGTCTTTAGTCTTTCATTGTCTTGATGATCCCTTTGTCTGAACTAATTTCTTGAGCAAACCATTAATGGGCCATTCTTTCCTCTCACAAACATTACATGGCCAACCTAAAGTTTCTCAATTATTTTTCATCTGGCTACCCTTATAATTATACTTTCTGTTTTAAATCATCTTCTTCCTCTATTTTTTTAACTTAGGAAATAAAAAGCAGCCATGCAGGAGCCTGAATGATTTCTAGAACTAGACATTCTAGTTCATCACTCCTAAATTCTATATCCCATAAGTTGCAGGACACAGACACAATTTTACCAAGTCCTTTGCAACTGGATCGTAAGAACAGCCCTCAGAAATATGTTGTTCATTTCTGAGACTTCATTAGAATGATCTTTACCATCTGTGTTTCTACAAACCTTTTGGTCATGACAACTTATGTAATTACTGATCCTTCCTACTCTTCTCTCCTGAGCAGAATCATTCAGAGCAGAGAAACACTAGAATTGCCTGAAATGATCTACTCATGACAACACTGGCTTTTTCCAGCACTAAATTTAAACATGTTCTAACTTTTAACCATTACCCAGTACCCAACCTACTTCCAATTTTCAGGTATTTGTGTAATAAAAACCCTTACTATATACGTACCCATATTTGTGCCTTTGCCCATTCATTGTTGGTATAATTGAATACCACAAGCTGGATAATTTATAAAGAATAGAGGGTTTGGGTTGTTTTGTTTTTTTTTGTTTTTGTTTTTTGGCAATAATATGGCAAAGGGCACCAAATGTTAAGATAGAGCAAACCTGTTAGCACAGGTCTCTCTTTCTCTTTTTAAAGCCACTAATGCCATTATGGGGAGCTCACTGTCATGACCTCATCTAATCCAAATTATCACAGTTCTGGAATCTGGGAAGTCTGAGAGGATGAAACCTGCATTAGCTAGGGTCTCCCCTGATATATATAACATGGAAGAAAGCATCCTATGTGAGATACAGAAAGCTTGCTGGTTTGGGTCCCTCTATATTTTTATTAAGCAGCTGATGCCACTGTGGGGCCTCACTCTCATGACTTTGTCTATTTTTAATCATCTCTCAAGGACCTTACCCCCAAATACAATCAACATATTATTTCAGGGGTTAATTTTCCAACACATGAACTTCTGGGGAAGCATTCAAACCATATCAACCCTTCATTGAGATATTAAACTTGTTTACTAGAAATTATGACTTGTCTTTTTTAAAAAAAAATGAATCTATTTTCTTTTGAAAGATAAAGAAATATTTCTTTTCAACATAGGTTTTAAAGTTTATATATAAATATTTCTGTAAAATTTCTCATTCAAACAGAGAAAACATATACTGTTTATTAAATAGATTATTTACCAGGTGCAGTTTTAATTTTGCTTAGAAAATAAACTTCTAGACTATTAGGCACTGATTTTTTCTAATGATATATAGTATTGTCAAGTACGTGTACTAAGATGTATTTTAAATTAATTCCAAGTGGCAATCATAAACATATCTTCACCATTAGTATCGTATATTGTAGAGTACATAGCTCCTATTCCTAGGATGACTTAGAATTGTTATATCCTGATATATGTTCTCAGGTATACTCTATTGATAATGAACTTAACAAATTTTGGTTCTCTATTTCAAGTAACATATTTTTCCTAAAAATATAATGACCTTTTATAAAATATGACAAAGTTTTTTTATATAACTATGAGAAAATAGATAATACTAAAAGTGAAATAGATGATACCAAAAGTGAAGGTGAATTGACAAAAAAGAAAGGATTAAAATCAAGCCACAGATGACTTTCCAATTCTCTAGAAAAGCCACATGTTCCCCTCATTTTATGCAGAAAAACTTACAACTTAAGAAGCCACTGTCTTGAAGATGGAGAACGCATATAGCACGAACTTGGTCACTGATCACTACTAGGAAGAAAAGTTCTCATTTATCAAAGATATCAGTTTTCATTTGTATGCTCAAAAAAAAATCCAATTATGTTAAGCCACTAAAATTAAATTTGAGAATTTTCTGTAAGAGTAGTTATTATTATCTAAACTAACACAGAAGGGGTTAATATTGATTAACAATTGCTTTAGGAAACATAGGCCATTGTTGATCATCACTTTCCCACCCTTGTTCAGATACCCCTAATTCTTCCTTCTTCTTATCAGGTTCTAACAGGACACACTTTGTACATTCATTTTTATAATCCATCTCCCCTGACCAGAGTGTAAGTCCCACAAACATAGAGATCTTTTTATACTTTGTTCCCTGATGTATTTCTTTTACAGAAAACCTGCATTGTAACATTGATGGAAAATGTTTGATCACAACTTATTCCAAACCAAAAACAAAAAAAAAAAAATATTTATCAAAACCAAAAAAAAAAAATTCATGCTGCCTTGTATAAACTGTTCTATTTCAATATTTTATATAAATATATTTAAAAATATGATAAAGGTGAATAAGAAAACTTATCAAATATATTCCTTTAGTTTTACTTGGTGGTTTCACTTTTTAGATCAGTGTAGAACTAATTTCTCCAAATTTAACAGTAATTTTTTAGAAATAAAACTATGCATTCTACTACTTTCTTTCATTCAGGAGAAAAAGATTCTTGTATTATTGAATAACACTACTATTTCTTAAAGTTAGTAGTTGATTCCTATGTTCAAAGGCATATCTCCGTACCAGTGCATTTTTGTGGCATTTATTCCAGAATCACTAGAGTCAATAAGTTTCTAAAATTACAAGAATTTAAAATGTTATGTGCATTAGATTTTTTAAAAGAGATTTTGAGATTTTAAAAGAGATTTTGATTTTTCATAATAAGAAAATTTGTAGTTTCCAAATTATTTCATTTACTTGAAGAGGAATATACTTTATGAAGACGGAAGACAGTAGTACTATGTTCCACAGTAAAAATGATAACTGTGACTGATAATTGTCACTTTAACTAATAATAGTTGCAGTACTTTCTTGATGAGTGATCCAGGCATATGGAAGAATCTCAGAAACTGACAATATTTTCTTTATAATACATCCAAAGTGTGTGCAATTCAAATATTTTATAAATTTGAGTATTTCCAAGTCTTTGTCTTTTATCTGTGTAACTTTATTCTTACTCCTCTCCAGATAAGAAAGGAAGGTTTTTTTCCCCCACTGTGGAAATGGGCAAATGGAGATCCTAAATAAAAAAGTCTAATTTGCACAATATGTTTAGGCAAGATAGGAGCCTAGACCTTTTGGTTTCAGTTTTGTGTCCTTTCTGTTCCTCCATCTGATTCACTTTTATGCTGGAATTGAATGTGAAATGTGTAAATAAGGAAATAAAATATAATATATATCTATAATAGCACTCACATTTTTTAAAAATGAAACAAATAATGAGAGAGTATGAAAGAAAAACAGGTGAGGTGAAAGAATAAAATCAAATTACATCAAACTATAGAATTATTTATAAAATAAATGTACTACTAATAAAAAATATCAAGATGACTATACATCCTGATTTTTTGAAACCAAATAAAAATGTTTTAGGCCTAAGATATAATCACAACCTTTGAAAATCAAATTTAAAATATACAAATCTGGAATACAAAAGTTATTCACAAATTAATAGAGAAATGTGTAGAAGTCTTTGGTCTGGATAATTTGTATAGTATTCTATTTAATATGAGGTAGTTGATTTTTTTTGTTGTTGTTATGTAGGAAAATTCTGAATATAATCTTGTATCATGAAGAAACCAATGAAACCTCAGGTAACAAAAATAAAGGAAAAAATATTTATTTAATTAATCATAAATATTGATTTTAATAGGGATTGGAAACCCTGGGTTTCTATCTAAAATATCTTTCTAATGATTTCTCTTTAGTAGAAATGTTTATTGGATTCCAAGAGAAGGCAAAATTAAAGATTTATTTTCTGAAGTGCTGATAAAAATTTTCTCATATTCAGGTGCAGCAGTGTTTCATATTGAAATGAATTTGAATTTCAGGAACAAAGAAAACCCAGTTTAATATGTGACTCACCATGGACTATCCTTCTAAATAAGAAGTCACTTAGCTTTGGTATCTTTAGTTTCTCCATTGAATAAAACAAATAAGTAATGTTACTTACTTTCTGTATCATAAAGATTGACTAAAATGATTAATACAAAAAACCTGAAGTATTATAATAAATTTCACTAAATCATTATCCACTAAAATAAAAACAAGGTCTTGTGTCTGACTGGATGGTCACAATTTAATGCTTTGCACAGAGAGAGAAAAGCAACAATGAAGTTTTAAATGCCACTACTTGAATGGTGTGATTGGAAGCTCCTAATGAGTAGCTGGACTGCAGGGAAAAAAATTGTTTCAGATTTTGTAGACCATACTGAAATCTCATCAGTTATACTCCCAACAAGGTTTGATTAAAAGTAATCATAAAACGTGACATGTAACAATAAACAGAAGTGCCAATATGACATTAAAATTTCTTTATTCATTTTGTATTGTTATTGCTTATTTACAATCTCAGAAATTTATAAATATTATGAAAATTACTATGGCTTGAGATTTCAAATTATAAATTTGAAAAATTAAGATTTGGAAAGTGCTTACTCCTATTCCTAGCACACACAATACTATAGATGTTTCACATATGTATAAAGAAGGGTTGGGGGAGAGGTCACATTTAAACATACACTCATACAAACATAGCTTGTATTGATTACCCATCTGCATATATTATGGGAAGATAGATCATGACATAGCCTTGCTTTTTCCTAGTAGGAACTATTACACCAATAAGAGATCCTGAATTGAGGACTATCTATTCTAGTACAAGTTGGGACATATTAATCTTTTCTGGAGTACTTCCTCACTTTGCTTTTCTCATAGAAAATGAAAATAAAATATTTCTCTTTAATATAGTATATTTCTGTTTCTTGATTTATAAACTGAGACATAGATATGTTTTATTAACAGAAGATACTGAGTTTCAGATAGCAAGGAAAATAATATCACATGTTCAAGAAAGTAACCACACCGGGCCGGTTTTTTTGATTTCTTCAATGAATGATCATTTTCAAATGCTTTCAAGTGAGAGATCTAGACTGGTCTCTTTAGGAACCAAGTTATAATGACATTAGGCAATTGAATTTTCTGTTGCTATTTTTATTTCCAATGAAGTAGTATTCTGTCTTCAAGATGTATTACCCTTTAATACTATATTCTTCTCTGTAAAATAAGTTAAGTATTTCTTTCTTTGTTTCTTCTTCTTTTTTATGATTTAAACACAATATCAATATGGCAAAAAAATTGGATGCTAAGAAAAAAATAAATGAAAAATGAATTATATTCCTTATCTATGAATGTCAGTTTTATTAAAACCTTTTCCAACTAATGTCATTAGAACACAGCTCTTATTTTTCATTATAAACATTTAATAAAGAACAGATTTTTAACACAAGTAAGAAGAGCATAATTTCGGAATATTAAAGAATTTGCTTCCTGAAATACTCACTAGAGAGTCATTCTTTTTTTCTCATTGTGCATCTAGCTGTAGATTAGCATCTGACAATGACTGGTTTAGAAATTGTTTTCATTTTTTTTAAAAAAGGCATACCATAAGGAAATATCTTTTTCCCCAATAAATCACAGACTCTCAATGAGTAGATAATTGAAGAAATGTTCATATGGGAGCCTTAGAATCTCAGCCTCTGAGGAAATATTACTGAGGACCTAATTCTCTGCTTGCCTCCTAAAATGCCAAGACATACTTTTACCATTTCATCTTTCTACAATGTCTCATAACTGCACTCATCTGCCCTACTTATTTTCTATTACAATGAGTGAGTTGACCCTGACACTTTAAAGCCAACTACTCCACTTGTCCCATGAAATTACTTCCTCTTTTGAATTATACTTGGCCACCTCTTCTCTGTAACAGCTATTTTTTTGGATTATTTTTATCATTACATAAATGCTCTAGATTTTCAGTCTTCAAAAATGCTTCATTTCACTTCACAGGTCTGCAAAGCTCAGTTCTTCTAGTGCCTAAAGAGTTCTTTGGGCAGTAGAGCTGTCTCCAACATTTGCATTCCCACATAAAATTTTTCGAATAACTTTCTCATTGAATTAGAATACATCTGAAATTACTGGGGTCACATAGCCTGTAGGGTCTCATTGTTCTTCCTTCAGGTCTTCACAAAGGCTAGAAGCTTTCTGTTTTAAAAATCATTAGACTTGCTTTACCCCCTTCTAGAGTGTTCTGCCCTCAGATATTAACAGTGACATCATTCAGGTCTCCACTCAATTGCTCCTTTCCCCAGGAACTGCAATATGGACAATGCTTCTGTAATGTCTCCCATCAGAGTTACTCTGATCAACTACAGTTACAGGCCTTATAATGACATTTTGGTCAACAGCAGACTGTATAAATGCCAATAGTGATCTCCTAAGATTATAATAAAGCTGAAAAATTCCTATCACATCTTAAGTGGCTGCATTTTACTTTACTCATATAAGTTTTTGCTTTTAACCTTTGTGATTTTTGTCTCGTTTCCATTTGGGAGTATACAAGAGCCAGGAGAAAAGGGAATTTTTTTTAATTTATTGCTACACACACAGAATAGTTACTGACTCATACTACTAGGCAATAACATATTCTGTTAGCATACATAAACTTTAATTATATATCAATGTCATGTTCATTATAACATTGATACATGATGCTTTTAATTATATATCAATAATCATTGATTTTTCTCTTTTATTTATTTCTATACACATTGAACAGTTTCTGACTCATACTAGTAGGCAATAATATTTTCTGTTAATATATGCATACATTTATGTACCAATGAACATTGCTCACATTTACACACATATTTTTTAGAAGTGATATTAATTAACCTATGTATTAGCTTACTAAGGAATTGAACTTACATTTGCTTTGATAAAACTACGAATAGTTGCAAATATTCATTTTTACAATTTTAAAATAACTAGAAATTTATAATTTTATTGTGAATTTCACCAAAATTACAAAAATGAGAAAAAACCTTATTTTTTACAACAATAATAGATAAGCTTTAGGATAATTTGGATTTCTCATTCACAAGTGGTAATTTTTGATTCTTGTGCTTTTCAAGTCCACAGTCACTGGTAGCAGCTACTTACAGTCCCGTGAGACCAAATATAACTCTGTGATAAGCATACCAAGATGGCCTTCCTGCATCCTGATAGTCACCTTGAGAGTGGAAAAGATGAGGTAACTTGCTTCTAGCCCAACAGTAAAGCAAAAATGATGAGATGACGTTTCCTGGTTAGGCTACAAAAGTCTGTTTTGCACTCATAAATGACATGTTTTCATGTGCCAAGCCACCATGTTGGAAAACCCCACTTGGTAAGGCTCTGAGGATGACTTCTGTTCCAAAGCCAATGATGAACCCAATCTTGCCACATGAGCTTGAAAGTTGACTCCTTCCCACTGTGTCCTTGAGATAATTGCAGCCCCACCTCAACCTGATGACAGTCTGTGACAGATGGTAGGAACAGGACCCAGCCAATGGATACGGAGAGTCTTGACCACACAAATTATGAGGCAATAAATAAGTATTGTTTTGAGCTAATAAGTTTGGTATAAATTATTATGTAGCAATAGCTAATCAAGATAGGTTCCTTTATATACAGAGTTTATCTTAAAAATATATAAAGTGTCCATTTTTATTTTTAGTCATCACTCTCTATTTTATTTAAATGCTTTCCTATTAATTTTTTAATCCTAAACCCAAGTTTTCTACTCTTCTCATCTAGTGAAGCCAGAACTCAGTATTTTTCATAATACTGATCAATCTTCATAATCATCAACATCTTTCATAATCTGATCAATCTTCAAGTTGCTGCAGTGAGAAGTAGATATTATTGACCATCCAACCCTCTGTGGGTATCTATGTGAGTGTAGGTTTTTGTAATTAGAGAAGCAGATGCTTGTTCATTAGGTTGGGCAGCTGAGAAAAATGGCACACATTTCAGTGGCATATGGATTGAGGAGGAAGCAGAGCTCGACATAAATAAATTAGAACTTTTCAGGAGTAGGGGAGCTTGTCAAAAATAGTTTTCCCTAATCACTTATTTTAATATGTTTCTGTCAGACCATGCATATAGATAGTTTAGAAATTACATGCTTCAATTTGAAATGATCATATCTACTTTCAAGGAGTTGATGACATATAGATAAAAATTGAATAGGGTCTCAAATTTCTACAAACCAGTTAATTTAGGAAACATTCACTTTTTTTTCTGACTAGAACCCAAATAACTAAAGTGCTATGTCAATCACCTTTCTGCTATGATAGCAAAATACCCGATATAATCAACTAGTGAAGAGACAAGATTATTTAGCTTACAGTTTTGGACTTCCATTTCATTCCCCATTGGTTTTAGGCCTATGGTGATGTAGCATGTAATGGCAGGAGCATTTGATGAAGGAAAACCATTCATGCCCAAGGCTGAGGCAAAAGAGAAAGAGGAAGGGAACAGAGTTCCATAGTCCCCTTCCAAGCCATGCATGCCTCACTGACTGAGGGATGTCCCATTAGGTCCCACCTCTCAAAATTTCTACCATCTCACAATAGTACTACCCATGGACCAAGCTTTTAAGATATGAACATTTGAGAGACAATCGTCAGTCAAAGTATTGCAAGTTCATTTCTTCATTCAATACACTATGTGGGACAGAGGTAGGTTAAAAAATTATTGGTTCTTGAATTTGCAAAATATGCTGCCTGTTTCTCTGCTACTTGAATGTAGTTGAATGACACTTGGTGAGACATGATTGGTGATAGATTAATTCAATCAAACTTAAAATCTATTAATTAGTGTATCTATTTGTTCCAAGTCTATTTTGCTGACTAGATACTTATTTCATGATACCAGACACAGTAGTTTTTAAATAACATATTTTTTTAAATTAAAACATAGGATAATGCTCTGTTTTAATATAGAATGTGAAAAAATTTTATATTTTTCTAACATTGTTTCTAGTGATATATAATTTCTTAAATAATTTGAAATGTAAGCCATTATTTCAACTCCTTTTAGGTTTTTACTTGTCTTGAATATCCTTGCCATTCAATATATAATCTGTTACTACATTTCTGAAATCATTTTCATCTGTCATTAGGATGAATGTGTGCTCATTAAAATCAACTGTGAATCTCCTTATTAGAATGTCAATAGTAGTCTAAGAAGTAAACTCCTTTCCCCTTACCATGACATTAAAGTTTGTGCTAGTAAGTTTTGCAGCTTGAAGTACTCTTACCAAGAATGAAGCCATGGACTTTCATCTGTCATGTAAATGCCATTGGGCATGGCACATGCCTTCTTAATTCTCAATGTTGTTATTTATAAAGGTAAAGATAAGCTCATATGCCTTGATTTTTTTGAGAGTATTGAGTAAAGTAACTTATAGAAAAAATATTCAAGTACATGATCCAAAAAATCAAGGGACATTTGGCATAAATCTAATTTTCTATCTTGTTCCAATTCATTCATTAGACATGCTACCAAGGAGAGTTAAAGACATGCTGCATTGCTTCACTTACATAAGGTTCCCTATGTTGGGAAGTCTCTTTTACCTATTTTTGCATTGATGTATTTGGATCTTTCTTTCGCACCCAACTCAACTAACAATTTTTGTAAGTGTCCTGAATATTTCCTCGATCTTTATTCTACTTTATATATATTTTTTAAATTTTATTTTTAAAATACACCACTTGGTGCACCATTATTTCTTATCACTTAATAAACTGCTAGAATTTAAAAGACACAAAACATGTCTTATTTTTTCTTTGCCTTCTCTGAATTTAACAAAGCACTGGATGGGCACTTAATTAATATCTGAGTTAGTAAATTAAATTAATTAATCATTGAGAACCTATTTCTAGTTACTGGATTTGTGTCAGATCATAATTACAACAACAACAAAATAAAACATTCCATTGTTTTTCATTTGCCATAAAATTAGTTATATAAACTAAGGGCAGTAGAAGGGCTACAATGATATTTTACAAGAGGTCACAGATAATTCTCCCCCTAAAGCTTAGTTGTGTACTTTATCGACTTCTTATCACACAAAAGATATATAGGTCTCTCTACTCCCATGATAAGTTTTGTGGTCTTGTCATTGCCTCTAATTTTACTTTCAATTAAATAGTCAAAAGAGCAATTCAATTTAAGGGATTTCTTTCCTTATTAGACCACTTGGCTCCATCTATCCTTTCATTGGGAGCATTGATAGAGTCTTAGATTACTTGGAAAAATTGATAATGAATTATGCTCCTCCAGGCTGTGGTTAATTAAATTGGCTACCCTTTTGTCTTCAGCATGGGCAGCTGGGGCACTGGACTACAGAGGACTAATGAGTCCTACTTAAGGTAAGTCCTCCAGGGAAGTGAATTCCTGCTGTCAGGCAGGAATATGATTCAGATCACAAAGTTCTCCAATCTACGAAGTAGGTCAAACTCTCTAAGGAAGAGAATAAAGCAATTTGGGGTCTGTTAAAATCAGAAACCATATGAATTTAATTAGTTACTATATCTAACAAGGTTTTTAATGCTGTATTGTACTGCTGGTTGTACTGAAATGCTTAAGAAATCCTTTATATTTAACAGGGAGGCATTTGATCCAAGAATTCTTCTATTAGAAGTCAAATGTTCACAATTCAAGGACTTTCAAAAAAGGTCAGACATCTGAACAGGTCATAATTTTATATTATAACTTTCAAAGCACTAGCCAAATAGATGATTAAAACTGCCACACCTCATAGCAAATTGCATTGTGTTATGCATCTGTTAATATTATACATCATAGATGTATGATACATTTAGTGTTGAGAATAAATAAATGTACTGTGGCTTTGTCATTTTTCATTTGCATTTTTTCCATATTTTCAGCATAACATAATCTTATGTACAATGAAAGTAAAAAATATATATTAATTATTTCTATACTCATTGATTTTTAAGTCGCTCTAATGCATGTCAAACTAGAAAAGTTTAAAAGAATAGAATTAACAAAAATATCAAGAAGTTAGAAAGTAGAAGCCAATATAATAATCACTTTTATTAAGTATTAATATTTGTAAGTATTCACAAATTTAAATTGTTAGTTCTCATTATCCTTAACAACTATCTTTGACAATCACTTTAAAAATAAAAAAAGAAACTGACCCACAGAGAGAATAATAAACTATCTCATGTTTATTGTACAGATAATCTGAAATGAAACAAAGTTTCAAATCCATTATAAAACTAGAGCCCACACACCTAAACACAAGGCAATAACCACCTTTAGGCACTGAATTGAGAGATTTCAATCATCAGATAAAGTGGCATGTTAAAATATAATGCCTTAATTAATGTTCAGTATGTCCTGTGGATCTGTAGAATCAGCATCAGCTGGTAGGTTGTTAGAATTGCAGAATCTCAGCTTCATCAAAAATATCCATTGTAACAGGATCTGTGGGTGCTTTTAATACATATTAAATTTGAGAAGCACTGACCTATGACAGTATCTCTCAGTCTTGAATACACACTTAGAACCAAATGGATAATATATGTGTACACACACACACACACACACACACACACACTATTCAATTTCAGAAAAATTATTGCAAATCAGAATCTTGGAAGAGATTGCTGACATATCAGTATCTCTTAGACCCTTGAGATGATTTTAAAGTGTAGTCAGGACTGAAATTTATAATAATAATCTAATAGTTTTCAAATTGTCTTATGCACCAGAACAAAGAACTGAACTAATCATTCTTTCAAAATGCTAACTGATCAAATGGATTAATTAATTGTAGGACAGCAGGGTGAGGCTGAGGAATCATGTGATGGATGGCCCGCCCTTGGGGATTATATATCTTGTCTCTGGCTCCTGGTGCTTTTACTCTGTTTTTCTGACTACCCTGAGCTGAACAGTTTTCTTCTGCCAAGTCCTTCTGCCATGATGTTCTGCCTCAACTTGAGCCTACAGCAATGAAACCAGCCAACCACAGACTGAACTCCTGAAACCAGGAGCCCAAAATGATCTTTTCTCCTCTAAGTTGTTCTTTTCAGGTACTTGGTCATAGCAATGAAAACTGACTAAGACAATGTTCAAGACATTTACTGAATGGATGACGGAACATTGTCTTCAAAGTCATAAAACCACATGAAAGAAAAAGTAGTCAAGCACAAAGAAAAATACAAAAGTGCCACACAAATATGCCAAACATAAATATATGGCAGATTTAATGAATTGTGTTTGACTAGCATGTTCAAAAACAACAAAAAATGTCAAAATCTGTAAAGTGATACTTTTTGGTTAATAGCAATGTTTCTCTTCTTATAACAATTAATTATTTCATTTTAATATGGAATTAATAAAAAAACTTTATTTTAGATATCATCTAAGGCCAAAACCTTAGGATGCACTAGATTCCATGAGAATGATTATGTGAGGAGCCATGGAAGGAACAATGGAAAGTGAAAACAGAAAAAAAAAAAAAGAAACAATAGTGTACTACACTCACAAATATACTCTACTCTTGTGGTTTAAGCAATTAAGCACAAAATTTTAAAAGTATTTAAACAAAGGTTCAAATTCATTTTATTTTAAAGGAACATTGTAATTAGGGCAGCCAGCAAGGTTAGGAAGCAAGAAACATTTTATGAAATTGTGGAGGAAGCTGTGAATCTTGCTGTGCCAAAATAAATAAGCCACGGGATAAAAATAACTCAGAAGTAGAACAAGCAAGAAATGATATCATTAATAACTAACTTGGACAATTACTTTTCTTAGGTAAAGCCAGCATACTGTTTGCAAAGACAGGATAGGACATTAAGTAAATAGTTGAAAACATTAGTAATAATAACATAATATTGAATTGTTAAGTATGGACTTATTCCATTTTAGGTCATTGAATGTTCTAAATATGTATGATATAGGAGAAAGTTCACTGTACTTAGAATGAGAAGACCAAAGCACAAGAAAATTCTCTGAACTTACTGATTTTGTGACCTTGAGCAGGATATTTCATACCTGAGTTTTAATACTTCACCTCTATATCGTTTGTGTGTGTGTGTGTGTGTGTGAGTGTGTGAGATGAATAAATACACATAAAACCCCTAACTCTGTACTTTCTGTACATATTTAACATATTTTTGTCTGACTTAAAACCTTAATCCTCTACTGCATTTAACATATTTTGTCTTCTATAGTAATTATGTAATGCTTAAATTCTGCAAATCAGTTTAGTCTGTATTTAAGAGCTATTTAGGGAATCAAAGAAAATGAAGACACCTTACCAATAAGTCTATTAATATTAATAGCAAATGCCTTAAATTTTAGTCACTAATGATGCTTTAAATGGTATCTTATATATTTGACCTGCTTCTCACAAAATACCTAGGAGAGTGCTATCCTGTGCCATTGAGTAAATAAGAAACTTTAGCCTGTACTCTTTCGAAGCCCCTGTGACTGATCTATTAATTAGTATCAGATATTGCTTTCCAGGGGCATAATAATAGTGCTCCAGGGTGGAGCACCAGCAAAAAACATTTACCTAGATACAGGCACCCCTATGGGGAAGTTGACTCAAAAACTCGGCTCATCTGATAATATTTTTTCTAAATGCTTCTCATCGGGTTTTATTGTGTGGACATGCCAAAGGCAAATTCCATCATTCAGGAAAATAATTCAGAATAAATTCTCAAATACTCTCTTCTTTTATCCACTCAGTTCTTGTAACCAAAGAAACAGAATAATCAGGGGTCACGAGAAGGGAGTTCATAAACCAGAAGTTATAAAACCTGTTAATATTGAATATTTTAAAGCTGTTGGTAAGGATAAAATATTTTAGATACAAAAGACATGTTATGTGCATTGCTAAATGATCCTGAGCACTTATAGTTAGCCAAGACCTCCCTTGTTGTATTTGGGATACAACAATGAGCAATAAACACAAAGTTTCTTACAGAACTTGCATTGTGAAGGCATGCATGGGGGTATAGATACAGATAATGGGAAAATATGTATCTTATGTCAAAAGATGATGAATACAGAAAAATGGAAAAATGTCAGAGGAGGAAATTGAGGAGTGTTCAGTAATCTACTAACTGCTATTTTTAGAGGTTTATCAAGATGATATTAGAGCTTTGACCTACAGTCATTGCATATCTGGAGAAGGACAGTAAGTGAAGAAGCCCTGAGGCACACTAGCAGAGCTAAAGCAAAATGGACAAGAGATAGGATTGGTAATAAATACAAGAGAAGAACAGGACTTCAGATGCCACTGTCAACAATATTAGCTGCTAACGGAATGAGATGAGAAGTCACCAGAGGATTTATCACAGAAAATCTGTCATACTTTTTTAAAAGGATAGCTCTTGTAATTGCATTGTGAATACTGTGACACAGTTAGGAGGTTGTGACAGTACTGCCACATGGAAGAGAAAGATGCTGGTGGAAGGGGAGAACTGACTGAAATAGTTGGCTGCTGGTGTGCATGTGGAATACACTGGGGAAGGAAAATTCATGACTTCATGTCATGTTGATGTATGTTTTTCTTTTTTCATAAAATCACATAGAGTAGGAGTTTCTCATAAGGGAGTATTCATGTCCCCCAGATTCATTCTGTCTTTTCTCTGTACATTACTGAACAAACTTAGTCAAACATCTACACTTTGTTTTTTTGATTTACATGAAGTTTTGTAAGCTCCACATTTTACTTGACCTGTAACTCCTAATGTGAGCATGCCACATGAAAAGAGTAGATCGTTCACAATCCAGTCTTTTATGTTTAGAAAGTCACCAAGCCTGAAGAGAATCTGTTGAACATACACTATGTGCTCTGAACTATAATAGTCATATTATGTAAATTAACTTAGACATTCCATAAAATCCCCATGTTAACAATTATTATTTATAGACCAATTCATATGGAATTTGAAACTGTTCATTATCGCATATTAGACAAAGGTGCCAAAAACATCTATTGGAGAAAAGATGGCCTCTTCAACAAATCGTGCTGGGAAAACTGGAAATCTATATGCAACAAAATGAGACTAAAACCCTATCTCTCGCCATGCACAAAAAACTCAACTCAAAATGGATCAAGGATTTAGGAGTAAAACCAGAGACCTTGCATCTAATAGAAGAAATAGTAGGTCCTAATCTCTATCATGTGGTCTTAGGCCCCAACTTCCTTAATAGTACTCATGTGGTGCAAGAATTAAAATCAAGAATCAGTAAATGGGATGGACTCAGACTAAGAAGTTTCTTCTCAGCAGAAGAAACAATCTGTGAGGTGAATAGAGAGCCTACATCTTAGGAGGTAAATCTTTACCTCCCCCCCACATATAATATAGAGCACTAATCTCTAGGGTATATAAAGAACTCAAAAAGTTAAATACTTAAAAAAAATCAATAAATGGGCCATGGACCTGAACAGACACTTCTCAGAAGAGGATATGCAATCAATCAACAAATATATGAAAAAAATGTTCATTATTACTAGCAATTAGAGAAATGCAAATCAAAACCACGCTAAGATTTCATCTAACTCCAGTCAGAATGGCAGTTATTAGGAATACAAACAACAATAAATGTTGGTGAGGATGTGGGGAAAAGTGTACATTCATACACTGCTGGTGGCACTGTAAATTGGTGCAACCAGTATGGAAAGCAGTATGGAGATTTCTTGGAAAATTGGGAATAGAACCACCATTTGAACCAGCTGTCCCTCTCCTCGGTCTATACCCGAAGGATTTAAAAACCGCATACTACAGGGACATAGCCATATCAATGTTTATAGCAGCACAATTCACAATAGCTTAACTGTGGAACCAACCTAGATGCTATGCAATAGATGAATGGGTAAAAAAAATGTGGCATATATACACAATGGAATGTTATCAGCAATAAAAGAGAATAAAATCATGGCATTTGCAAATAAATGGATGGAGTTAGAGAAGATAATGCTAAGTGAAATTAGGCAATCCCAAAACATCAAATGCTAAAAGTTTTCTCTGATATAAGGAAGCTGGTTCGTAGTGGGGTAGGGAGATGGAGCATGGGAGAAATATGTACTCTAGATAGGGGAGAGATGTTGGAGAGGAAGGGAGGGGGAATGGGGTTAGGAAGGATGGTGGAACGTGATGACCATTACTATCCAAAGTACATGTATGAAGACATGAATTGGTGTGAATATACTTTGTATACAAGCAGAGATATGAAAAATTGTGCTCTATATGTGCAATAAGAGGTGTTCTGCATTCCACTGTCATATATAAATTTTAAAATATAAAAAAAACATTAAGTGTATGAACTCTAAGAGAGACCATTTGATTTACCCAGAGTCATCAACATGGATGTGGTGGAACAATGATTTGAATATAGATCAACATGCTTTCAAAAAGTTTCAATTATCTGACCTGAGCACATTAAAGAGTTATAATCTAAGTACCTGCTTTATTTATACTATACTACCCTAGAAATCTTAGATTCGGCTTGGTGAAAGTCCTGGTAAGATCCAGGTTGTGGAATAAGAGTAAGATCACAGATAGAGTCAAGTGTTCCTAACTGCCAAAGGTAAAGGACTTGGGACAAAGGCCAGAGGCTGGATGTGAGTGCAGAGATTTGTATGTTTGTGTCTGTCCATGTGTGAGAACCTAATTAAATTGGTATATTTATCAAATAATACACTGTAGTCATTAATTTGTCTTAGTCTTTTATCTAAATCAACTTTAATAAACATTTCCTGTTGTTTCCTAAGCACATCCCCATATATCTGTATCATAAATCTGTCCAATTTAGTGTACATATATATTTCAGTTCACAATTTTCAATGATATTGCTACAGTATTTCCTAGATAACCAAGAACCTGACTGATATGGTCTAGAATATCTTTAACATTTATTTTAATTAAATAGGTCCTTATAAATGGAGAGAAGCAGAGATCCACCTCAAATGAAGGTATATTTATTATCTTTAATAAATAACCAACTAATAAGTATCCTATTTTTGTTTTTCAAATGTAACACTAGTTGTATTAGATTACTCTCTAGTGTTATATTTTATATGGTAATTTACAATATTTCATTTGTATTTGTAATTGCGATTAGGATAAATTGTAAATAATTATTCATATGAATTTTAAATAAATTGAAAATTACCTGCATAAAGCAATATAACAACCAAGCACTTTGTATTTTGCAATTAATGGTAAAGTCTTAAAATTTGTTTTATTTTGTGCAAGGAAAAAAATGCATGTAATTAGGAGAGGCCTTTCTAAAGTACTAAATCATCTGTGATTGGCAACTTGGTCTTTTGCATGTAGTTAATTTTGTTGATTTTGCATATTTTGTCAGTTAAATATGCAATAAATTCCTTTTGTAGGCACATTAAATTAATGTACTTATAAGAAAAACTCAGGCTCAAACCTCAGTGTAAGAATGCAATGCCTCTTACAATAGAATTTTGAACTTTTATCCATTGCATAATATTTAAACAGATTTTACATCAAGGGTGAGTTTGAATAAATTTGAATTCTGTATTGTGTAGGATGGGCATATCCTTATTTAACAGAAAAAAAAATCCATAAAAGAATATGAATACCAGTCTCACTTATGGTCAGTGTCTGGTATAGGTGCCTCATATTTACTCACCACTTAGCCTTTGTTTCTTTATGTATATCAGGAAGTTATCCACACTCCCTGCTAAATCAAAAACTAGAGTGTTTTGCTCTTATGTTCTTTTTATATTCAGTCCTCATTAAAACTAAAAACTCTATAATTGTGTGTGTGTGTGTTTATGAGAGAGAGAGAGAGAGAGAGAGAGAGAGAGAGAGAGAGAGAGAGAAAGGTGACAGATGCATGTATACACTTCTATTTATATATAGACAAAGCCGAATGTATTCCAGTTAGGAAAAATCTCCTAATGTATTGCAATAATATGAAAAACCCTGTGAAAAATATGTTATTCATTGATTATGATTTTAAATGCATTTATTTATAATTTAATTAGATTGTTTTTATTTTTTTAAACCCTATATTTTAAAAAGATGTGGAAACTTTGGAAGGAAATCTAATGTTTCTGTGGAAGGACTTTCACACTGATTTATTTGATAGATATCTGTATCTTTATGTAAAATGGTTAGTTTACATAATTGATGCATATAGAAAATATTGTAACTATAGAGAAAAATCTCTCTAACTTTTAGTCACATTAATGGACTTAAGTACATATAAACTATTGTCTGGTAAAGAAAAAGACCCTGAGAAAATTCAAGGCAAGGGTACGGAGAGCAGAGTAGACAAATTTTGAAGGGCACCAGTGTTTCAGTAATCAGATCAGATACTTTTGTGAGTCCCAGAAAGTATGAGGGCATTTTTGGTTCTGGGTATAAACCTAAGACATGTGAAGATTATAAAAGATATTTTAATATGAGACAAGATGGATGTTGCATATTTTACAGTATATTACGACTGATACAGTTATTTTGTGTTTGATGTAATATAGGATCAAGGTTGACAAAACAGCATTATAATGTTGACAGCAATACCATCAATCAGGCTATTAAGATTATAGTACAAGTCACAATTCTCACAGCGTATCCTGAACCAGCACCTGCCCTACATATAAAAGTAGAATTGGGATTCATTAATCATATCCATGCTATCAGATGAGCTTCTGAAATTTAATATGGGTAAATGGATTTGACTTACTTTATTGGCTACGTTATCTGTAGTGTGAGTATTCCTTGTACCTCTGACTTTCTAAGTCAAAATGATTCATCCATGTACCACTCTCCATACCAACTCTTTAAACAATGGCACAGCCAGTGTCTTCATAACTGATCAAAATTGCTTTGCTTCTCCAGCCCTTAGCGTTCCCTTAACTCTCCACAGTGACCACCATCACACACGCTGACTTCTTGTTTCATTTGTGCCTTTTCTTGCTTTATGGACCATAACCCAACTTATGGACCATATAGACCAACTTTTGACACTGCTTTGTCTCCATTTCAATTTAGTGACTTTTTCTCTTTGATATTGTTCTTTTCTACTTTTTGGTCATTATGCCCTATGTAATAATATATGTGGAATCTCTGCCATTAAGACCCTGATCATCTATGTTAGTCAGCTTCCTGTTAATATAACAAAATTCCTAATATAAGAAACTCATTAAAGAGGAAAGGTTTATTTGATATTAAAATTTTGGAGTTTTTAGTCTGTAATCTATTGGTACCAGTGCTTTTGGATCTGCAGCAAGGTAGTACATTACTACAGGGAGTGAAAGGTAGAGCAAAACTACTCCCTCATGGCAAAAAAGTGAAAAGACAAGAAACAATGAAAAGAAGGGTACTATATACCCTTCAAGGGCATTCCCCAGGTGACCAGGAGAGCTTCCTCAGTTCCCATCTCCTTAAGTCTCCATCAAGAAATTGGTAACAAGAAGTGAGATTATTTTTGTAACTAATATGACCATGCTGTTCAGAAAACTTAGGAGCTGGTTAATGGGAGGATTTTGGAGAAGGTTGGAGATGTAACTTAGAGAGATCCAGGCAAAAGGCAGCCCATGTGCACTGTAACCAGCAAGGGCAAAGGATCAGAACTGTTCAAGCTCTCGGTGTCCAAGGTGCTGTATACAGAATTATGGGTGAGTCATGGGATCTATATGCCTAACTGGGTTTTGATTTTTTTTTTATTTCTAAGCCCCTACTCCTCCCTCTTGGAATGTGGAATGGGACTGTTTACTTCATGCAACACTACTTTGGATACACACACACACACACACACACTCATACACACACTGTTAAGACTATAGGACACTTGGAGATGAACTAAGTGCATTTTACATTGTTATAGGAACATGAGCTTTTGGGGTGCAGAGTCTGAAAGTTATGGTTTGGAAATGAGATGTCACCCAAAAGCTCTGTTACTGTAGAAATATTCAGAGCAAAAATGATTAAAAATATAAGATGATGTAACCTAATCAGTTCATTCTAATTTGAAAAGACGGACTGGATGGCAACAGTAGGCATGTGGCATATGACTGGAGGAGGGTGGATCACTGGGGCTGTGTTCTGGAAGGGCACACCTTCCCTGTAGCTCCTTTCCCCGTCTCTTTCTGCCTTCTTGCTACCATAAAGAGAATGGCTTTCCTGGGCTGTGGACTTCCTCCATGATGTTCCATCCCAACTTTAACCCAGAGCAATGAAGTTGGCCAATCTATGATTGAGACCTCAGATACAATGAACTGAAGTACACTTTTCTCCCTCTGAGTGGTTCTTTTTGGGAGTTTAGGTTATAGCTACCAAAAGCTGGCTAAAACCTCTTCTCAATAGCATCAGGATAAAACTAAGCCTTTAATGAATAGGCTTTAAGAGAACATTCCACATCCAAATTATAGCACCTTCCTAATCCCTATATCATTTACTGTTCTGGGAATGGAAAGTAATGGAAGAAAATTAAGATATTGATAATTTAAATTCCAAGTTTATAAAGTTTATCAACTTAAAATACACAAAACGTAGATATAAAAATATTTAAATCTCATACAGTATACTGAAGTTCTTAGGTATGATTTTTACTCTTATCTTTTCAGCTAACTCTAATCATGTGAAATATATTTAAAAGATAGAAGTGAAATTTAACCAATAATGTAAGAAGTATAATTTGTTATTAAACAATTAGTGTGATTGGTGAACATCTAATGTTACCAAATTGAAGTACTCATGTAATGAACTATCTTTTCTAAAATTTAGTGGTAGTTTATAAAAGTATAAAGTATTATCAAAATTAGTTTTGGTTAAATTAATAGTGAGATTGTATGTTCATAGTCTCAAAAATGCAGTACGCACATTTTACTTGTGAATAGTGCTGCTATAAACAAAGGAATACAGGTATCTCTTTGATATGCTGATTTCATTTCCTTTGAATATTTATATACAGAAATGGAATAGATAGATCATATGCTGGATCTATTTTTTGTTGTTGTTTTGTGTTTGAGAAAACTCTTTCTCACTCTCCAAAGTGTAAAATTAAATGGCACAAAATGTAGAATTATAGAATTCAGCATTAAATGATATACTTTGGGCTTCTCTAGAAGAAGTGATAGAATATTTAACTATTTTTTTGACATAGATTTCTACATGTCAACAGTCAAAATGAGCAGAAGTTGACTCCTAAGGTTCTCATAATTTCCATTATTGCATGTTGAATATTCCTAATAAACAGTTTTATTTTATATTCATAATTCTATAACATTTTTGTATTTTAAAAGTTTTATAAATTTTATAGTTACAGGAAATTTGCAATAATTATATGAATTTGCATATGCACATACACGTTTATTTTTACACATTTCTTCTGAACTCTAAGAGTTAGAAATATATTACTATTGACTATCAGTGTATATATTCTAAGAGTAAGTTTAGTCTCTTACATCACTACAATGTAGAGATATTTTATTATTTAATCACCAGTCTGTAATCTATTGTATTTTTTCCTTACATGTAATGTACTATTTCTTTTTGACTGCTTTTAAGAGTTTATTATCTTATTTGCCTTTCAATAGTTTAAATATAGTAGGCCTAGACATCTGTAGGTTGAAAATGCTCAATTATTGTTGAAATTTCTGAACAGAAGTTGATAATTTCCATTAATTTTTTTAAATATTAATTTTGTACATATATATAAAACATTGCCTTTCATTCATTCACTCATTGATGAGTACCTAGGTTGATTTCATATTTTGGCTATTGTGAATACTGCTGCTATAAACAGGAATAAAGGTATCTCTTTGATATGCTGATTTCATTTCCTTTAAATATGAATATATACAATAGTGGGATAGTTAGATCACATAGTAGATGTATTTTGTGTGGTTTTTTTGAGAAAACTCTGTATTATTCTCTAAAATAACTCTAATAATTTATCCTTCTTTCAATGATGTATAAAATGTATTTTTCTTACATCCTTATCATCAATTGTTGATGTTGTAATTTAGTTTGTTTTGTTTTGATTTTGTCTTTGTGTTTTTAATAATAGCCATTCTAATTCTGTTGATCTACCTCACTGATGTTTTGATTTCAATTTCCTCAGTGATTTGCAGTATTAAATATTTTTCATATATGTATTGGCCATGCTCATGTCTGCTTTTCAGAAATGCCTACTAAGGTCTTTTATTCACTTTTAATTGGGTTTTTCTTTTTATTAGTTTTCTTCTTTTGTTGTTTGAGTTCCTTATATATTTTGGATATTAACCATTTATTAGATATTTATTTTGTAAACATTTTCTCTCATTCTGTAGGCTGTCTTTTCACTCAGTGGGTTGATTCCTTTGTTGTGCAGAAGTTTCTAATTTGATATAATTCTATTAATTTATTTTATATTGTTGCTTGTGCTTGTGGTATATTATACAAAAGACTTTTTGTCCAATATCCTAAAGTGTTTCCTCTGTCTTGTTGTCTAGCAGTTTTAGAGTTTCATGTGTTACATTTAGTTCTTTGATCCTTTTTAGTCAATTTTCATTTAGGGTGACATATAAAGGCCAAATTTCCATCTTCAGCATCAGAATATTGTGTTATTATTAAGAGTCATTTGTTAAAAGACTGTCCTTTGTTCTATGTATGAATTTGCATACTTTGTCAGGAGAGAATCAGTTATCTGTGGATTATGGATTTATTTTATAGGATCTTCATTTTGCTCTATTTGTCTACATGTTACTTATGCCAAGACCAAACTCTTGGTTACAATATCCTATAACATGTTTTAAGAACAGGGATGGTGATATCTCCAGCTTTGTTCTTTCTGCTTCAAAATTTATAGAGGATATTTTGCACTTCCATGGTAATGTTAGGTTTGTTTATTCTAGTCAGTGATGAATGACATTTGTATTTTGATGGTGATAGTACTAAATCTGTAAATCACTTTCAGTAGCATGAACATTTTAGAAATCATGATTCTTCCAATCCTTTAGCAAAAGAGAGGCCTTTTTGTGTGTGTGTGTGTGTGTGTGCACATGTATGTTGTGTGCATGTGTGCTGTGTGCATATGTGGATATCCTCTTCAATTTATTTCATCAGGGTTTTGAAATTTTGATTGTAAAGGTCTTTCACATCCTTGGCTAAATTTATTTCTAGGTATTTTACATAATTTTTGAAACTAACAGGATTTATCTGGTCATTTGTTATTGGTGTGTAAAAATTCTATTTGTGTATGTTGATTTTGTATCCTACAACATTCTGATTTGTTTTTTTTAAGTAACAATAGTTCTTTGGTTGAGTCTTTAGTTTTTTGTACACGTCAAATCATGTTATCTGCATTCAGGGATAATTTAACTTCTTCCCTTCCTATTTGTAACATGCTTTTTATTTCTTTCCCTTGCCTAATTTTTCTGGCAAAGACTTCCAATATCATGTTGGATAACAATGCTTTCAGTTTTTCCCCATCAGTTTCATGTTGGCTGGAGGTTTGTCATATATGGCCCATAATATATTAAGAAATATTCTTTATGTATTTAAGAGTTTTTTTTATCATAAAGGGGCATTAAATTTTATTAAGTACTTCTTCCAAATATATTGAAATAATTATAAGATTGTTTTCCATTTTTTACATTGATTTACGTATACTTAACCATCTTGTATCTCTGAGATAAATTCTTATCAATCAGGATGAATGATCTTTTTTATATGCTATTAGATACAATTTTCTGTTATTTTGGTCACAATTTTTACATTCACATTCATCAAGGTTATGGGTCTATAAATTTATTTTTTGTTGTTGTGTTCCCTTAGGGTTTCAGTTTCAGGATAATGCTGACTTTATAGACAGAGTTTAGAAATTTTTTGGAACTGATATTAACTTTCTTAAAACTTTGATACAATTTAATAGTGGAAACCATCTAGTTCCAGACTTTTCTTTCTTGGGTAACTTTTTGTTATCAATTCAGTCACATTTTTCATTTTTATTCTGTTTGAGGTCTCTATGTCTTCATGATTCAATTCTGGTCAATTATATAGGTCCAGAAACATTCACATTGAAGTTTTCCATTTTGTTAATACATGTGTAATAGTAATAATGAAATAAAAGTTCTTATTAATAATTCATATTTCCTATATTTTGTAATATTTTCTTTTTCATTTCTGATTTTATTTAATTTGGTCTTCTTTCATTTTTTTCATGGTTAGTATAGCTAAATGTTTAAGTGTAGGAATCCCTTAAGCATTTGTTTGTAGGATAGGTCTAGTGGTGATGAATTTCCACCAGTTTTCTTTGTCTTAGGAAATATTTATTTCTGATTTATTTCTCACAGATAACTTTGCTTGGTAAAATTCTTGTTTAGCATTTTTTTCTTTCATAATTTTGAATATATCAATTTTTCTCCTGTTTTGTGAGATTTCTTATGAGAAATCCTCATTTAGTCCAGTGGGGTTTTCATTGATGTGATTTATTTCTTTCCTCTTGCTGTTTTTCAAATTCACTTTCTGTCTTCTATTTTTTAATTTAATTATAATATGCCACACTAACGATTGTTCCTTGTCAAATCTGTTTGGGGACCTTCAGATATCCCATACTTTGGATGTCTATATTTTTCACAAGATCAACTAAGTTTTTAGCTAATGTTTTTTGAATATACTTTTTTTTCTCTTTGCCTATTGGAACCTTTAATATTTGAACAATTTGTTCATTGAATTGTGTCTCATAAATCTCATTTATTGTTATTTCTTCTACCTCCTTACCTCCCTCTATTCTTTCCTTCCTTTTATTTTTTATTTGTCTGACT
Source organism: Marmota flaviventris (assembly GCF_047511675.1). Taxonomy (NCBI): domain Eukaryota; kingdom Metazoa; phylum Chordata; class Mammalia; order Rodentia; family Sciuridae; genus Marmota; species Marmota flaviventris. The sequence goes on along the minus strand of NC_092504.1, from coordinate 45,116,902 downwards.
GAGATATTTTAAAAGATCTGCCTTCAATTCAGAATTCTTTCTTCTGTTTCATTTAATCTATTATTGAGTCTTTTAACTATATTTTTTTAATTGGACTTATTGAGTCCATCATTTCTGAAATTTCCATCTGGTCCTTTTTCTATGATTTCTCTTAGGTGAATTTCTCATTTGTATCATTGGTTGTTATCCTAATTTATTTGAGTTGTCTATATGCATTTTCTTGTATCTCATTCCGTTTTTTAAAAAACATTTCTTTTTGGATTATTTGCCAGGCATTTTATCAATATCCTTTCTTCATGTGAATCTTGCTAAGAAATTATTGTGTTCTGTGGAGGCTTCCTATTGCTTTGTTTTCATACATTTGTGTCCCTATATTGATAGGGACATCCAATACATCATTTGTATTCTTAAATTTTGTATGGCTTTCAGAGTACAGAATTTTCTTCTGAAGATATATTTAGGGTGACAGTTTGGTAAGCTCCATTGGATTTGATTCCAGTTGGGTGATGTCATAGTCTCCTTATGGCTTCTTTAGCTATAATCAATAATCTGGGTGTGTTGCATATTGCAACAAGAGCAGAGAACCCATTAATTTTCAAGGGCCTTGTGGGTTGGGGCCACTCTAACAGCTCAGGCACAAGTGGTACACAATTCAGTGGCAGTGGGGTGACTAATATATGGTAACTCTGGCAATGGGAGTAATGGTACCAGGAATATGAAGCAAGGTGGACATATCCTCAGGTACTGCTGAAGGATGTTCTGTTGCCAGCAGGGCCTCCAGCAATGGCAGTCCCAACTACTTCTGTGTCATAGAGCTTGTAAACTCAGGTGGGCCTATGGTAGGCAGGCCATAAAGGAAGGCATTGACATCAGGTATATTCTTTTTCAAATTCTAGATTGATCCATTTTTATTTCTAGAACTGTTTAAAAATTATATTTAACCATTTATTATCTAGCAATTTAATCCCTATAGTATTACACACCACCAGCTGCTGTCAAGTATTTATGTTACCATCTGATAATGGCTTATTATGAAACTGCATGTGGGCTCTCTGGATTATCACACTAAAATAAAAACAATAACTCTGGAGAAGAATTGTCATATTGACTTTTAACCCCTTGTCTTTTATCCCATTTTTCTCATTATTGTATCTGCAAGAAGAATATATGATAGAAGTCAAATATAAACCATAATTAGTTAGTCAGATATGGTACTATAATAAGTGGAGTAAAGGATTTTATTCAGAATGGGAAAAACAAACCCTGGCTTTAATCACTTGAATATTTTCATTACTTTGTCTTAAGAACTTTATACATAATAAGAGTTCAGGTTGTATCTCCCAGGAGTAAAATAAAAAAAACCCAAAATCACATAAAGGATACATGAAATACTTGTCAGCTTACAATCTGAATTATAAGCTACAAGAAAACAATGTTTATTCAATTCTTATTAACAGAGTGCAATTCCCCCCAGTGATTTATGGATGAGCCATAATTATATTTACAGCCATAGTAAGTGATACAAAGAAATTAGGGAAAAAACTTAGTCATTGGTTTTCTAAAATATTACAATGCTAGGAAATAAGATTATTTCTCTTTGCATATGTAAGGAAGTTGAACCTCTGAAACAAACATTGGTAAATTCTTTCAGCTATGAACTAGATGGAATATTTTACCATTTACAATTGAATAATCTGTGTTGTACCTAGTCAATTCTATCAATGCAACATGAGCATAAGCAATACATAAATGAATGAGTATGGCAGTGTTCCAAAATTTTATTTAAGAATGGTACTAAAAGCTATTTTCTTTTCCCCAGTGCCAATTCAATAAGGAGGACATGGTTTTGAGAAAAAGAAAAAGGAAGTTTTATTGCTTTTTAGCAAAGAAGAAACACAGAGACTGCTGTCCCAGAGGCTGTGATTCTGCCCATCTCTGGGAACAAGGGATTTTTATTAAGGTAATTCAAAGGCTACAGTCCATGTGTTCTCGGTCAGAATTGTAATTCATTTATTAATTTGAGAGATAATCATTTATGAGATATTCTAGTGCTATCCCTAAATCTGAATTATTTTGTTTCTATGGTAGGTGTGTACTCAAGGACAGATAACTTTGCCTAAAATGGGGAAGAAAGATAATCCTATTTCCCCTGAGATTAGGGAGGGGGAGACATTAGAGTGAGAGGAAGAGAAAGTAACATGTCCTTTTAGAAATAAATCACAATGGCAGAATAATGAGGGCTACATTCAAAAATAACATGTACTACTATTACCAGAATATAAAATTTGAATTTTACATATTTTTCATGTGTCGGGAATTATGATTCTTTTAAAAATAGAAAACCATCTTAGTTTATAGGCCACAGAGGGGAAAAAGCAGCAAGTTGATTCCTGGCACATGGTTTTCCAACTACTGCTTTGAAAGAACACATAATTATCCAAGGATATAGAATTAGTTTGATCCAGCTTAAATATAAATACTTCATATTACAAAGGTAATTCTCTTTCCATGTGTTCTCTATAAGATCCCACCAAAATTAAAATCAAAATTTTTTATCTTTCTTTGCAAAGCTTTAACTTGTGTCTATTTTTTTTTCTCAAGGAAATAAAAATGTCAATATAGAAGGTACAAAAAACATCTAAAATGGTTTTTATTCTTCTTTTATCTCTTTTCAAAGGCAATGTCAAGTGATATCTAGATAGTGTGCACATTGTGCCTGCCATCTCTCTGAAGGTGAAATTCCTCAAATATCTGAGTGTCTAAAGTCCAATAGTTGCTACAGTTCACTTTTGTGGGAGAAGAGGATAACTTACTAAAGAAATAACTAAATGGAACACTTATATTACTTCACCCAACAGATAATTTGGAGTCAATGAAATATCCAAACATTTTAAAATATATGATACATTGATGAGGACAAGATTTATTTTATTGAAATATAAAAATGAGTTCTCTCTCCATCCAAAGATAGTTTCAGAAAAGGATTTGAATTCATTGTTGTTCTTTTTTATTGACAATGCATGATCATAGGGACACAAAGAACTTGGTCTACTGTAATACTTATTGCTTTAAAGTTTGTAAATTTGTAAGTTCAAAGTCTCAGCAACTTAGGGAGGGCCTAAGCAACTGGTGAGACCTTGGTTGAAAACAAAAATTAAAAAGGGCTGGGGATGTGACTCAGTGATTAATCACCCCTGATTTCAATTCCCAGTAAGAAATAAATAAATAAATACTTTTATTAATAAAGTAATAAATACTTCATTTCACCAGAGCCTAACTTACTGTTGTTTTATCAATATTTCACTGTCTTAGAAAAGGGAAATACCCAACACCAACCTCCTGCATATATCCTGATATTCCTACATGGAGAAGTGGGTTAGTACCTAGAAGCACTTGCGAAGTTTACAGAACAGAATTGAAGGCTCACTAAAAACTGAGACCTAATCAGAGGAATGTGGAATGATCTTCTTCTTCCACATCTTACCACTTATCATAGTTCATTTTACTCAGTGTGTCATGCTTGGCTCTTAATACAAAATTATAATTCATCCTAAAGGCAATCATCAGAACAATATATAGCAGATATGTTGAAATCATCAAAAATGGAATTCAAAATGATCATGATTAATATACAAAAGATTCTCATGGATGAAGTAGAGACAATGCAAGAACAGATAGACAACACAAACAAAAAGGGGGAAATTATAACAACAAAAAAGAAATGCTGAAGAGCTGGGTATGATGGCACATTTGGGGGTGCTGAGGCAGGAAAATCTTGAGTTCGAGTGAACCCCCTGTCTCAATAGATTTTATCGTAACAAAAATGAAGAATATCTTTGATAGACTTCTTAGTAGATTAGACATGGCTAAGAAAAGAATCTCTGAGCTTGAAGATCTCAAAAAACAAAAAGCAGAGTGTCCAAGAGTTGAAGAACAACTTAAAAAAATAAATATACATATAATTTGAATTCAAGTAATAGAAGAAAAGAATGAGTAACAGAAGAAAGAATTGAAACAGCATTGATCAAGAATTTCCCCAAATTACTATCAGACACCAAACCACAGATCCAGAAAGATTATAGAAAACCATACAAAATAAAATGCAAAAATAATAATAATAATAAAAACCTAAACCTACTCATATAATTTTCAAACTATGGAAAGCAAAGAAAAATATTTAGAGTATCTAGGGGGAGAGAACACCTAACACATAAGGAATCATAAAAAAAATGTAGAGTCACTTTTCTTCAGAGACTTTGCAAGCAAGAAGGTGTTAGAGTGAAATATTTAAAGTTTTCAAAAAAATAGAATTATACATCTTGAGAAATTATCCTACAAAATGAAGCAGTGATAAAGACTTGAAATAGACAAGACAAATAGGCCTACATATACGAATGCAATCTTTTTAAAATATATTTTTTATTTGTAGATAGATATAAGATCTTTATTTTATTCATTCATTTTTATGGGGTGCTGAGGATTGAAACCAATGCCTTACAAATTTCAGGCAAGTGCTCTACCAATGAGCCACAATCCCATTCCTACTAAGGGAATTTAATCAATAATTAATATATTTCCCATACAAAAATCAATAGGCCCAGATAAATTCATTTGGATTCTACCAAACATGACAAAATAGTACAGAAATTTAAGTGCATGTTACTAAGTGAAAGAAGTGAATCTGAAAAGGCTACATATTAATTGATTCAATATCTGACATTCTAGAAAAGACAAAGTCACGGTTATAGTAAAAGAAATGGTTTCTGGTGGTTCATGAGGATGTTGGGATAAATAGGTGGAGCATGGAAGATTTTTAGTGCAGTTAAATTACTTTGGATGATACTATAAGAGTGGATAGATATCATTATGTATTTGTTCAAACCCATAGAATGTACAATAACAAAAATGAATCCTAATGTCAGAGACAATTATATCAACTGACTGTTAATGATGTGTAATAGCAAGTTGTCATTATATGTGTCACTCTATATTGGATGTTAATAATAGGAAGCCTGTGTATATGGGGATAGGAGGTATACAGCAAATTTCTCTATCTTACATTCAATTTTGCAGCGGACCTGAAAGTGTTCTGAAAATAAAGTCTATTCAAAAACAAAAAATAAGAGCATTTGAGATAAAATTAATTCAATGTCACAGGGGAAAAAAAAAAAAAAACTGTGACTGAGTTCAGCTTAGTGGGCTGAAATTGGAACGAGAATTGATGGGAGCTAAGATTGGAACAAGAATTGATGAGGACTAAATTGGAACAAGAACCACACAGGGGCAGAGAGAACAACTGCTTCTTTATTTTAAGTTGAGAAATAAAAATTAAAGAATAAATCATGGATAAATAAACTTTCTTAATTTGCAGCCATACTGCAGAAAAAGATTTGTTTATTTCTTAGTCACACAGGGAAAAACTGTGAATACTAATGTTCTTTTTATATCATCTTTAATAATGGTTACTGAGGATACCTGCTCATCAAATCAAGGAATCACATGAATGTGTGCTTAATTACCAACAAATGATTTCACTAATTTTGTGTCCACTTTTAAATGTAGATGGCAATCTGTGGTAGAAAAAAAAATAAACTTAGAATATTTGGTTTTCTATCAAAAAAGTACATATTATCCCAGGCATTATGCAGTTTGAAAAATTAAGACAAACTCATGTACATAGTAAGCAAATAAAGATGACAGTCAAGAAAGAAATGAGTAAATATTGATGATGAAGTCCAATGGATACCTGAAAGTTATTTTTCTTGAGATTCTCATTATTCATAATGCATAAATATTAGGCTTTCGGGGCAGCATTGTAATGTGTCCGCTTTAATTAGAACACAGAATGATTGAGAGCTGCTGATGCTGTCACAAGTAAATTAGTTGTTCTTAACAACTCAACCCAGAGGTAGAAATTATTTCATTGAAAAAATGTTTCATTACTAATTGTTCACCTTCATATCAATGGTATTCTTTTTCTTGTATTTTTATAAAATGTTTGAGGGAAAAAAGGCAACTATCTCATATATTTTTGAAATGCAAAATATTTAAACTATAATAATCCAATATTTTAATTGAATTTATTCAAATAAATATATGTGACTATTTGTTTATGAAAGTGTTGCCCACTGGCACAAACACTGAATTAATTTCCAAGATTAGTATGATCTATCTCATAAATTAAGGTTTTGAAAACTCAAGTATTTATTTGAAAACACATTCATGCAACTAGCGTCTTTAATAGCAATTTATTTTTCATTTGAGCTCCCAATTTCCTGAATAAATAGGTTAATATAATATGGAAAAGGCAGTTATTTAATGGGAGTAAAGTGTATAGGAAAAAAAAAAGAAATTAAATGTTGTTCCTATTTCATGGCCACAGGTTAAAACTTTGATATTTCAGGGCCTTCTTAAATCTTCTGTTTCCCTGTGTGAGGATAACTAGCTATTGTATACATGAATTAGAAGAAAACCATCATTATGCATATTATGCATGTCTTGCTGCTGTTTATTAGTGCAATCCTTAACATAATGTGATAACATCTAACATTTAATATATTTTCATGTGTTAAATGTATGAGTTTTATTAAAAGTAACTTTTATATAAGTCAGATCTGCAGAAAGAGAGAGAGAGAGAGAGAGAGAGAGAGAGAGAGAGAGAGAGAGAGAGCTAGCAAGCGAGAGCGCTAGCAGCAGCATGAGCAGCCCTGCAAAGTTGTGGGGTTATTAACATCAGAAAAGCAAAATGTGAGAGGACACAGAATGGAGAAAGCATTAGGAATGAAGAGAATCCTGCAATTTAGCAGAATTGGAGCACAGGTCAACCTGAACTGGAGGAAACAGGCTGGTGGGAGAGATTGTCTTATGAAGAACCAACCTTCTCTCTAACCATATTTAGCCCATTAAGTGATAATCCATAAGTCACATTGTTTCCCAAAGCCTGATTCACCTTTCAGGGTGCTAGCCCTGAATAGCAGGTACAAATGTAACTGGGACAGAATGGCTTGTTCTTGGAAGGAGTTCAGATCTTGTTTAGAAAGAATGTATAGGAGGGGAACATGAAGCAAGGATTGTCTCTTCTTGGTCTATAGAATATTGGCTCCCCTGTGAGAAGAGAAAATTTAGAACACTTATAGGTCATGTCTCATCCTAGCGACAACTGGCCGAGGTTATGTCCTTGTATTCGTGCTAAGACATTCAATCAAGTTTTGGCTGCCTTTTTACTTTTAACTATAGAAATATGAAGAAGGACTTGGAAAGGAAAGCATTTACTGTACTGAATAACTTGTGACAATGATTTTCATTCTAAATAGATTTTTTTTTTTAAGTACAGTTATTCTTGGCCATTATCTAGGATCCCAAAATACTTTCAGTATAGCACACCATTCTTTATAATAATGTTCCTTTTGTAATGGATTTAGAATTTACTTGGTCATAAATAGGAGAAAGTTGGACTTGATAAAGAAACTTTTTCTGAAGTCATGAAAACAGATTAAGTGTCTTGGAAGTTCTCAGAGACATGAAGTATAACAAAGTGACAACATAAGAGTTTATATTATTTGCTCCTTGGAAACATGTTTATTTGGGAATATAATTTAAAGAATGTACATTGACATAAGAAAATATTCTGGATGGAATAGCATTATTTTTCTAATAATTGTAGAAAGCAGAGGGTCCAAAATTAACTCATGGATGAAAACATGCAAATGCAGACTGAGATACTGTTAAATGCTAATAATTGCCCACTATTGATAATTTATTTAAAAAGAAAAATTCAGTTTTTCAGTGCAGATTATATTTCATCTCTCTTATATTTGTGTAATTAATTTTTTTTATAATTTTTACTGCTTTTTAACTTTCTTTTCTGGAGAAAATTATCCTCTTTCTCTGTTTGCTGAAAATAATATTTTGCAAAGAAAATAAGTACTATACCATAATCATGCCATGAAGAGATGATTTCTTGCCATTGACAATGAAATATTTCTAACTGAATTGTCTCCTTAAGTAGAACCCTTTAAGAAATTATTATCTATAACTCAAACTTTTGAACTTTCTTCAAATGATTTATTTTTTTTAAGCCAATTTATCTTGCTATTGGTCTTTCTACTCTATGATATATCTTTCCTTTATAGATATTTATTCTTCTTATTGGTCTTTCTGGTCTATGGTTACTCATGTGTGTGTTATTTTATTTCAGAATATTTTTCTAGGTGATTGTTAGCAGTTTTATCTTTTTAGAAACTAAAATACCACCTGCTGAATGATCTATTTTGATTCCTTTCTATTAAAGATAAACTTCTTTCTATTTTCACAATTTTAAATACTTACCACTGTACTGTTTATATTGTGTTGGTTTATTTTGTAAAACACTGTAGTACATAGTGATATACTTGCCCAGGGGTCCTTCTGTTTTTAGAGAATTTTAAATGAAGAAAATATATTAGAAAATGGTTTTCCTTTGACTAACATCTACATTTTCCTTACAAGTTTTTACTAAAAACTATGCTTATTTTATAAATTCTGATTTTAATGCTTTCTACTGTACAGTTTAGGCACCTTCTTCAAATAGATGAGTTTGATTTTTAAGGTTTATTGATCTTCATGAAGAATACATTCACATTTGTCTATTAACTTGGGAAGATCTAATTTGCTTACATTTCATATTTTATTTGAAAAGAACCATGGGAATAATAAGATAGTTAAAATGCCTAAGACACAGTTTCTTCAACTGATTTATTCATTCTTACCTTTCCTGTTGATTTGTTTTTCAGTACCAAATACAAAAAACAAACAAACAAACAAAAAAAAAAAAACGAAAAAAACTGGGGCTTAAGTAACTGTTCCCCTAATTTTTTTTTAAATCATTAACTAATTAATTTATTTGTTCGCAGTAAGGGGGATTGAATCCATGGATGCTTTACTACTGGGTTACATTGCTAGTCTTTATATCTTGATTTATTGGTGAGGTGGGCTTGAACTTGTGATCCTCTTGCCCTAGACTCCTGAGTTGGTGGGATTACAGAGTTCCTAGAATTACAGTGTGCCACCATGCTCCCCCCTCACTTCTTTATTTTCAAGTGATATAACTAAATTTGTCAATATAATATTGAGAAATTATTTTCATTTTCTTTCATTCAACTAAGTCTGACTGTTGATTAAGAGTGCATTTTTTTTAAAAGTCACAAGCAAACACTTCAGCACTTCAAACTCATTAAATAATTAATGTTTTCAACAACAGTAAAATCAGCTAATTACCGAATATCTCTGCACTGTGAACCCCGAATACTTATTCTGGGAATCAAGGTCATTGTTTGCATTTGCTTATTCTACAGGCACTAATGACTGTTTTATACTGCATTCAGCGTCTGTACTAGAACTAGAAACAGGTTACAAGAAATAAAACACTGTTGGAAACATTTTTTCCAAAGCACTGAAGTTTGTTTCAAAATTGCAAGTCTATTTTTATAGTCAAGCAGATACAAATATTGCAGAAACCCAATTCAGTGTATTAAAAGCAATGTTAATGACCAATTTTCTATAAGAACGAAATATTGCTCTTCTGAAAACACAAGCAAATACCAATGATTTCATGGCAGAAATAATAAAATGAATTTTGGTGTATCATTACAACTCCAATGTTTTAATTTATTCAAATAATTTTCTTTTTCACAGCAAGCACGATAGAATGCTAATGTGCAAACATTCTGCTATTTTCACAAAAGAAAAAGAAAAAAGCCCTATCTATACAAAATGCTTTCTTAGAACTGATTTGTAAGTATAGTAAATTATAAATTTTTACAATAATATATTTGTCGATGTCCTAGTTCAAATACATAAATTATACAGACTACTCTGTTGTACCATCTGACGTTATTTTGTGATATTTCTAGAACTTATTATAATATTGAAAATAGATCAGGGAATTGGTAAGCCATGCATTTATAAACCAAGCTGACAAAATAATTTATTGCCACTAAAATGAGTAACCATTTTCATCATTAATTATTTTTTATACTTGACTTGAAGTGCTATCACAGCCAATGGAAAGACTAAGGGAAAATGTAGAAGAAAATATTGAAATATTAAACTCAACACCTATTGAAGAATAGATGAAACAACTTGCTTCTTCCAAGAGAAATTAACATTCCTCCAAAACTGTGAACAGGAAATTTTCTATTAACTGAACTTTATTTATTCTTTTAAATTTTCAGAGCTCCTTAACATGTTTTTCAGTGAGTATCAATGTGATGTCAACGAGAAGAAGAGGACTTCCATTAAAAAGTCAATTCCCAGGTAGTTTCAGTATTCCTCATCTGAATGCGTAAGACCAGATGTATTTTGGATTTCTGGATTTTTGGGATTTTGGAATGTTCACATGTATATAATGAGGTATTTTAGGAATGGGATCAAAGTCTAAACACAAAATTCATTTATATATCGTAAATAAACATCTTCAAAAAATAAAGCATGAAGTTAACTTTATGTAATGTTTTTAGTATGCCTGCATTTTTATAGCATTGCATTCCCATGAAGTCAGGTGCAGAATTTTCCACCTGTGACATCATGTTAGCACTAAAAAAGTTTCTGATTTCAGGTATTGAGGATTAGGGATGCTCAACCTAAATAGTCTTGTCAGTTTCCTCCATTATATAAAGTCTTATTTTATACTTTTTTTTAGGGCCAGAAGACCAAGTACAGCTTAGCTGGTCCTCCTAATTAGTGCTTCACTAAGTTGCAAAGCATTAGGTGGTAGGGCTGGGTTCTCAAGCAGAGCCTCAACTAACAAAGAATCTACTTCCCTATTCAAGTGGTTGTTGGCTTCATTCAATTTCTTGTGTCTGAAGGACATTGGCAGCTTGAATCCTAAAGGCAAAATGGGGGATTCACTACACTGAAATCACTATTTTGAATGAGTCTTAACAAAATGTATTAAAGGGAGTGAAATTCTGTCTCCTTTGTGAAATTTTGCCTTCTAGAAGCATGCTGTAGGTCCTGCCCACACTGAAGGATATGACTATACAAGTCTGTAAACACCAGCAGGTGGGGATGTAGAATCCACCTTAAAGTTTGCATAGTCAAAATCCTTTTCCCTCTTCAATTGATTTACATTTGGAGTCAAACTCAACCCACCAGTGGCAGAAATAAAAGAGAGATCCCAGAAGGAAAGACTAACTTTGAAGTCCCACACTCTGGAAGAATTTTTAGAAAGTTTTTGCTTTAAAAGTATGGATTTCATTATTCATTAGCACAGAATGGAAGCAAAGTCTTGTGGTTGAAAAAGAAGGCTGTCTTTTAGCAAACACCATAAATGGACAGGCAGATAAAGGAAATAAAATGTAATTCAGACAAACTAAACTTCAAGCATAAAATATATCTTTTTCATGTGAGTGGAAGGTATCAAAAGGTAAAATAAAATGTAAGTGATTCTGGGTTTTTATGACTAAACTAGTCTTTTAAATTAGCCCAACCAATTTTAACTTTCTAAGTTTGAAATTTCTTTTTCTTTTATTGTAAAAATATAACACATATGTTACCCATGAAACTAAATAAGAATCAATTTTAATAAAGAACTAGGAATATGGCATAAAATAGTTTAGAAAAAAAATATAACCAACCTATTTCAGAGTTCTAAAATTGAACACAGTTAATGCCTTTTCTAAATTTCAGAGTTGTTTCTATTTATTCAAAAGAATTTAAGTTTTATAAAACTAGTTCAAAAAGTCACAAAATATGTTACATGCTAAATTAGCTGCTGGATTAAAATCCATCTAAGATAATCTAATTTATCCCTAATTGTATTACTTATAAATATTTTAAATAACATGTAAATCCCCTATTTTGAACAAAAAAATGTGATTTTTTAAATTGAGTTCAATTTTATTACATCCAAATAAGATAATAGTTTTTAAATTGAAACGAGAAAACATTAGTTTAGAAAGAAGACAACTGTATTAGTTAATTATTATAAACCTCAGTTTATGCATATAATTAAGAAAGATATCACACAACAACACTGCATTGTTTCGAAAGTCTGCCTTGGCATCTGCTATTTGGTTCTCCTGACAAGGTCTATAAGACATTCCTCATTAAAATTCTGTCTTATTTTCTACTTCATTCTTCCTCATTCTTTCCTCTATTATTAAAGAAGTCTTATTATTTGCCATCTCCTCCTATTTAGGCTTTCTTGAGTATTTTCCTTATTTTATTTATAGCTATCCATATCCTTTCAACCTGTGGTTGTTTCCAGGCTGTGTCTAGCATTGATTGGTGATCTAGAGATTTTGCCACTTAACCAGTAAAGAAGCAGCTCTGGATAAAATATTTTCCATATAGAGGCAATGAAGGGTAGTTCAACTTAAGCATTTGATGGGGAAAAAAATGAAATTATTAAGCAAGACCACTAAATATGCTCTAAAACCCTTGCAAAATTTAGCAATTGATCTATGTAAAAATATGAAACATTTCACATTACTATTTTTTTGATATATGCTGGTGTGGTTGCAAGGAAAACGGAAAAACTGGGACTAATATTTCATCTATAAAATTACAAGTTGTATAATCTGATACCCTTATATCTGGTAATAGAAAAAAATGTGGGATGTGTATATTTGATTGATAGTAAGAAAGACACATCATATTCAAAATGATGAAAAAGTTAACATGTTGGATATAGCTTGCTAAAGGAGAAATTGGATTGTTCTGTATTCTTGGGCCTCATAATTGTGGCTTGCTGGTGGGCCATAGCCATATTTCAGTTCAGAAGCAGTATCTCCTGCTTCATGAAATAACATAGTTGCAGGGAGACAGAAAAATCTTAATGCTGTCGCTGTCAGACATTGAGAAATTATGTTCTTTGACAAGGTTGACTAAAGAAAAAGGAAAAATATGTTTATTAAGGATGCAGAGTATCTTTCAGTGTCTATTAAGGAAAGTAAGATTGAGTGCCAAATCATTAGAATCACAGCAATACATCTTCCCCTTTGAAGGAGATAGTAAGAGATAGGAAGAGACTTTTATTTTCTCCTCACTTGCAGGTTGGGAAGATGACAGAAGTTTATGCAATACTTACCTTTCCCTTGGCCAGAGGTTGAAATGTAAGGTAAATATTTATTTTCTCTGAAATAAACCACCAACGTATTCCAACATTTAGTCCAAGGGAGCAAAGGCAATGCATATTGGCAATGACTGTGCAGACACAATTCATAAAAAAACAAAGAACCCATTTAGAAGCAGATGACTCTAAAACAAAAACGTCTGATATTTTACACTCTTTTTGCTTTTCAGCTTTCAAAATCAGCTACAGGTCTCATCACACCAGGATAAAATCTATTTGCATTCTGGCACGTTGCAAAATAAAGGAGGAGGAAGAAGAAGAAGAAAGAAGAGGAGGAAGAGAAGGAGGAGGAGGAGAAGGAGGAAAAGGAAGGGGAGGAGGAGGAGGAAGAAGAATTTGGTGACCTCTATGACACTTTCATATGTCCTCATTATATGTCAGAGAACACAGAATAGAACATGGATAAGCATTTGGAACTTCATATGTTGGTTATTATGTACATTAAAGTGTAGTTGTTTCTGATTCATTAATTGATTGATTTTAGTTTCATTCAGCTGAACATGCTTGATACTTACCTCTAATTTTATCAGTATCATTCATTGGTTAAAATAAACCCTGTAACAGATCCACAATTCTAATAGTTCCCTACTTTACTAAAATTCTGATTATTCAAATTTAGACAGTTCTATACTAAGTAAATTTTCACCATAAATGTTTCAAATAAATATTTAATGCAGCATATTTTATAACTACTGCATTACTTAATTTAATTTTAGTACATATTTGCATTTCTGATAAAAATTTTACAGATTCATAGAATATTAAAAAAAGCCTAAATATATTTTAAGTTCCTTTAACTAGTAATTTTAAAACAAATGTCATGTATTGCTTAAAGAAAATTGCGTATTTTCAATTGTTAACTGATGTTGGTCCTGCAATTCATCTATGAACATAAGATAGTTTTCTAAAAAAAATTCTTTTAAACTTTTGACAAATTATTAGAACAGATTTCTTTGTTGTCTTTCTCTCAAAGGGAGGTTAGAAATATGGTGATTACCCCTTTATGTCAATTTTTCATTGAGGAACAAATATAGTTAAGCACTTCAATACTCATTAAGTAATTAATACTTTTTAAAAACAGTAAAATCAGAGCTAATTACTAATATTTCACTCAGTGAACCTTGTACCCTACTCTGGGAATCAAGGTCATTGTCAGCATTTGCTTACTCTACAGACACTAATGATCATTTTGTACAATGTTCAACTTCTGTCCTCATACTAAAAACTGATTCCAAAGACAATGAGAGAATTGTATTTACAGTAGATTATGACTGTATCAAAATACACCTCAGAAATCTGATAATTTAAAGGGGAGACATTTGTTAATCTATTTCTGTACATTCTTTAAACATTTTCCCCAAATCTAATGCTTATTTCACTAATCAGCAATATTCTTTTGGTTCATACAACAGATTTCCTAAGTGTAGATTATTTGAAGAGAAATTCTGGTTTTATGAGACTAACTTCTCAGATAAAAATTTTTATAAGGACAATTACTCTCAGTATATTTTCTTTAACTTAAATAGTGTGTACATAAGAAAATCAATGGTAGTTATAAAATGTGACTATAAAATATCTATAGTATTAGACTTAAAAAGTATTTGTTTTTATTGTTTGAAGAACATAAACTGTATAATAGATGGATAAAAAGCAAACAGATACAAACAATTACATGCCCCAAATAATACTGTGCAATTAGCTAGAAGACAATTTTAGAGTTGAGAGTAATTTGTAAAATTTGGGGAGCAGAGGTTTTTGTTTTTGTTTTTGTTTTCCATCAAGAAGTTTGTTAAAATAGCACCAAGAAAAATTAAGAAAGAAAATTTAGAGGGGGGGATCCCAGATGGTGGGCTAGAGGGAGGCTGCATTCTGTGTTGTTCTGGGATTCAAGTAGTGGGAATACTGTTTCTATCCAAGTGATTAGAGGAACCCCAACAGGTGCCCCCGCATAGGAATCACGGCCACCATGCTGCAGAGGTCTCCAGGCCTCAGTGTCAGCACAGAACTCCTGGTTGCTCCTCCATGCAGGTCCTCTGGGTGCCTGACTAGGACTCCTGGCCTCCCATCCTTGCAGGAATCCCGGCTGCTGCTCCCACACAGGACACATGGCTGCAGTTGATGCAAAGGAACTCCAGCCGCCACTCCCATGTGGACCCCAATCTACCAATTGGGGCTCCTCTGGTTGCCTCCATTTTGGGGCACTGCAACCACTGTCATAGTCCCCTACACGCAGCAGCCTTCACCTGGGGACACTGCACTGGGTCCCATGACAGCCTCCAGTCACAATATTGCATGCCACAGAGCTGCATCTCTGAACATGCTGCTCAATGACACCACCAATCTCGCTGCCCTGCCCCACCCAACATCCCAAAGCTGAAATCAGCTGCCTCCATCTTAAGTTGGGGACTTTAGTTAGGGCATCTCCCAGCTTGGAACACTGACTGGGGCAACATCAAGGTACCAAAAGTCCCCAACTCTTCCTTCTCCCTAGCAGCCCCTAACCCAGCTCTGTGCCTGTGGCTATATATGCTATCAATCCCCAAAATCCCAAATGCCAAATGTTTTCTCTGCTATGAGGATGCTGATCCATATGGGGATGGGGGGGTGAGCATTGGAGGAATGGAGGAATTTAGGGAAATTGGGAAGGAGGAGAAGGAGGAAGCAGAGGAGTAGGAAAGATGGTGGAATGAGATGGACATCATTACGCTAAGTACATGTATGAAGACAAATGGTGTGATTCTACTTTGTATACAACCAGAGACCTAAAAAAATATGTTCTATACATGTACTATGAATTGAAATGCATTCAGCTTTCATATATAACAAATTAGAATAAATAAATAAATTTTAAAAAACACAAACATAAAATAAATTTAAGTATAGAATTTTAGGGCACATATAAAAATCTTGACAGTTTTCTTATCTATTCATCCAACACTGGTTCACTTTGAGTTAGTGGCAATAGCCTCCCTTTAAATTACACTCAGCTATCTGGAATTCCATTTAAATATAAGAAGGGTAAGAGTTCACAAATAACAATTAATAAAATAACAAACAACACACAGACCTGAAGGTAGACTTGTGAATGTAGATGTATCCCTGAGTACCTGGAAAACAAATTGTGTTTCAATAAAGATAAAAGTAATGTTGATGTTCATATAAAAAGTAGAAGTTAAATTTAGGGCAGAGATAAGAAAGCTGAAAAGCAAAGACATACCCACATTCATTTTCTTAGGTATTAAGTGTCAGAAGACAATGGGTTTCTATTTTTAGAATTTAGAAAGAATGCCATTATTCACAAATAATATATCTAATCTAATCTTTTTTTCATATATGAAAGTAATGTTTACCTTTTAAAATGCAAGTTTCAGCAAATAAATTGGCCATACATCTATCTTGAAAAAAATGTGCACTTCTCCTATATCATCAGAAATGAGACAAAGTTAACATACACAAATGAAAAATCCTTTTATGAATTCTACCCTGCACTTACTTAGATTAACTCCAAAAATAAGGATTTGTTTTTAGAATAGATGCCGTTACACAAAAATGAAATTTTATTCTCTACTGCTTCTCTTAACTTTCCTTCTTGTGTAATCTTTTTTTGATGTTTGTTTCAAGAAAATGTTTTTCCTGCACTAGATTCTTTATCATATTGCTTAAATATTTGCTGTATTTTACAAATAGGAGAATAATGATTACTGTTTTAGTCAGTTTTTGCATCAATGTGACCAAAATTCCTGAAAAGAACAACTTAGAGAAATAAAATTTTATTTTAGCTAAAGGTTTCAGAGGTCTGAGTCCTCAGGTGGCCCGTTTCATTGCTCTGGGCCCAAAGTGAGGCAAAACATGTTGGGAGAAGGACCAGAAGAGAAAAACTGCTCTGTTCCTGGCAACCAGGAAGAAAGAGGGATCACAGGGAAGGTGCTCCCTTCAGGGGCAGGTGGCAAGGCAATGACTCATCTCCTCTAGCCATGCCCCACCTTTACAGTCACCTCCCAGTGAGCCCATTGAAACTAGGATACACCAATTAGGATGCAGCTTTCATAATCTAATCATTTTGCTTCTGACTATCCCTACATTAACAGAAAGCTTTTGGAGGATACCTCCAATCCAGACTATAACAATTATAATCCCTTTACAGTTTATGGGAAAAAAATATTTTTATATTGCACCATGTTTGAAAAATCACTAAAAATGATCTTTATCTCCCTTGCTGTTAAATATATTGTATTGAGATGACTTTCTTCATTGTGCAAAAAAACTTGAATCATGGCTTTTGCCATTTTCAAAGACAAAAATTCTGTTTTTTATTTAAATTGAAAAGACTAATAAATTTAACAAAAATGAAAACTTTGCCAACCTTCAAAATGATACACATTTCAATCTAGGATTAAATAGTTTTATTTTTTACTTAATAAAAGGTTAACATTTTAAATTCAATTTTATTCAATTAGTCACATAAAATTATTTAAGAAAGTACAATGAATGTTGGATGTAATTAGTTTAAGATCATAGAGTTATAGATACTTAAATATATTTTACATAGTTTTCTATGTTCCAGATGGGCAACAAATCAGTTATCACATTTAGCAAATAAAAATAAAATATACTGAGTCAAATTGACATTTCAAAAACAGAATAAAATTTTAAAAGTATGCCCTGAATATTGTAAGTCATATATATATACACACACACACACACGTATATATAATATATATAAACAATCTGTGCATATATATGCATATATACATATATATGCATATGTTTATATGGACATATATGTATATACATATGTATACATTAAATTTGAAGTTCAAAGATGAGTAATTTTTAAGGTAAGGGTATCACATGCAATATTTGAAACATACTTTTAATAATGAAAATGTATGATATTTATCTCAACTGCAGATATAATGAAGGTATTAGTGTTCTCCACAAAAACAGAATCAGTAGAATATATATATATATATATATATGTATGTGTGTGTGTATATATATATATATATATATATATATATATATATATATAATTTTAATGGAGAATTTATTTTATTGGTTTACATGCTCAGAGGCTGAATACTCCTAGAGTCTTCTACAGGTTGGAGAGCTGGAGGAATCAGAAGCTGATCAGTCCAAAAAAGTGCAAGCCTAAGAAAAAGAGGAACAAATGATGTAGCCTCAGTTCAAGGCTGAAGACCTGGAAGCTGTCTGGACAACCTCAGGTGTAAATCTGAATTCAGAGACAAAGACCTAGAATCTGATGTTTGTGGGGATGGCAACCACATGGAAAACACACCTGCTGGAGGAGAGATGAGACTGCACACGTGTGTAAACACCCCCCTTCTGCTTTTGGTTCCATCCAGCTGCAGCCTATTGGACAATACTGCCCCATTCAGGTTACTGACCCACATGCCAATCAACTCTGGGAACACCCCCACAAGTGTGTTTTACTAGTTTTCTGTCTTTCAATCTAGTGAAGTTGACAATCAAGGTTAACCATCAAGTATTTCATGTGGAGATATTCATCCAGCATGAGAAAAATGCTTTTTTTTTTAATTAGAAAAATACTATTTAATTTAATATATTTAGCTTTCTGAATTTATAAGGAAATTTATCAAAGAAGTCCTGTTTCTTCTTTCAGTTCCAAGTTGTATGACATATTATCTGTTTCACTTAAAGAAATGAAAAATAAAGAAAACGAAAAAAGCCCAATTATAAAAGCGAAGACTGATGGTAGGCTTACCAAGAGTTAGAATATGTGTGAAACATACTAATGAACCACAGATAACTATGAGACACCTGAAAACTAAGCACCTCACTGTTAGTGAAAAAGTATTCAGCACTATTACTTCCTTTAGATTATTCTTCTATAAATATTTCAATCCATACTTTGAAATTTCCTGGTTGGATAAAAACTGATTTGTCAATAAGAAAATAAACTTATTATATATAAAATATTTTTGTAGTTGAGTTAGAGAAGTTTGCATTTAGCAATTTTATATTTTTATTACTAACTTTATATTTTTATTACTACTACTCATATTATATATACATATTAGGCACTATTCCTTAAATTTTCCTAAGAGAGATCTTAAAATTGTATTTTCATGCCTTTTCACTCTTGAATATGCCGCTATCTACAGGTTCATAGAAAACATGTTTTAGACCCTCTTCATTAATTTAGAGTTTGTTGTTCTTTTTTCACCCTGACTGCTTGAGGAGAGGAATCTGACTAGCACCCCAAGAGACAAAGGAATTTTCTGAGAATCAAAATTATACATACTGGCCAGATTCCTAAGCTCCCAGGTAGTTAAAAAAAAATTAAAAACACTGCATTAGATCTTGAGAGTGTCATTAAGACAACTCATACGTGTCAATGCTACAGATGCCAATAGATATGAAAAAGACTTTGTCACACCAAAGTTTTAGAGTTATGAAGTAGGCAAATTCCTACAGTATAATACCTTTAAATAAAAATAGAGATCACATTTTTCTTTAATTAATTAAACCAATGCTTATTTGGTCAGTTATTAGCTGCTAGAGTTAAAAAAAAAGTATTTTGTGGTTTGAAGTAATTAGACAAATTAATATATGCTTATAAGCATAGGTTAGAAAATAACATCAACACAAGTTTCAAATTTTATGATTAAGAATATAGCATAATTCAGACAATAAATTTTCTCTATCATTTGGGAAGAAAGAGTATCAGAAATAACTCACAAAATTAGTAAGGAAAAGTACATATTAGTTAGACTTGTAGTTTCACTTTTAAAAGAATTAAGTTAAACTGCAGTGTAATTTTGTTGAAAAAGTACAATTCCAAAACATTGTAATCAAAAGGGATATCAGATAAGAGGTTTGTAATGATGATGGTGCCTTAGAAGGATATTGGTTCTCATAGTACCTCATAGTAGGACACACTTGTTTAATTTCAGTTTCATTAGAATCTTAGAAAAAGCATTTTTCCAATTTTAATATATTGACAACATATGCATTCTCTACTATTAGGTATAAATGGGAAATATTGGAAATTATTATATTTTATTATAATATTTAAGCTGTATTTCTGTTTTTCCCCTATGGAGTCATAGTTTTAAATGAAAACTAAGGAGACAATAAACATTATTCTCCATTAAAAAATTCACAAGACCTCAATTTTAAATCAAAGGCAGTTAGCTTAATGTTTTTTAGGAAAGTCATGCAAGAGAAGACCTTTCTATGAAAAGCAATGTAAATAAGACTGTTTTGCCTTCCAACATATTCATCAGTGATCTTCAAAGCAAACAATTACAGGCAGATGGCCTAAATTAAGAAAGCACCTGTCCATCAGCAGCTTCCATGTGAAACCAACATACCACTGGTTCCTCCATAGGTAAATTCCTTTGTTCATGTAAATCCAGGAACTCCATGGCATACAATTCTGATATAAAGTTTACTGTTCAATTAAGTTCTTCTTGTCTGCTGAATTCTTGTCTCCAGAACACAGGAAGCACAGAAGATTCTTGTTTCAGAGCTGGGAGGGAAGCAATCATTTCTTTGTCCCAAAGAAGTCATTTACCATGTTTAATTTTAAAAAATAATGAATAATCACTTGTAAAATTCTTTTTATTCCTGAAATCTCTGGAGACACCAGAGAAGAGCTTATTTGCTTTTTGTCACAGTAATGTTTTTGGCTTTTCTAAATGGAATTCTTCTTCCCAGCAACATAGTAGATAGAGTATTTCCTCATCTACATATTGAAAAGTAGTCAAACTGCTAGCTTAGGAAAGCTCTTTGAGAACTTGCACTCCATTTTTTTGGGAACCTTGGAAAGAGTTCCTGGCTACAGCAGAATGGATAGTGTCTTTCCATGTATGGAAGAATCAATAAAGACTACAGAAAAGGAAAAAAGGCAAAGTACTATACGTTCTTAAATGAAAATTGATTTCCACCATTGACCATGGAACAAGCTCATCAGTAACACTGCATTTAGAGAGCATCTAATTGTTTCTTCTTAAGGTAGGGTTTGAACTTGGAAGGGAAATACAGGAGGGAAATCAATCTTCTGTTATCACAAGTAGCTTAGTCACAGCATACCAATTCAAGAAAATGCAATTGTTCAGGAGCCCATTGTAAGCACTCAATGGATTTCCTCAGAAAATCACCTACAGTTCTCAGAAACATATGGTTCAATTTTTAATTTGTTTCTCTCTCATTTACATACTTCATCACTGAGGTATCCTTAATCCCTCTCAGTCACGTAGTAAATGAAACACGAAGAAAATGTATTTAGCAAATGCACAAATAAAATAGGGAGGTTTTCGAATTTGCAAGTCATGCTAAAGATACATCTCTGCATATAAAGGAAAACATGTTATATACTTACTTATCCTTAAATAGTGAAGTTACAGAACTGACTGTGATAAATCCCCATTCTAGTGGACAACAGTTCATTCTAACTCTATATGTGACTGGAAAAGGGGCAGATAGATAAACAAGCGAAAATGAAATGAAATATTTTTCAATTGAAGTAAGTGTGAGAACACTGAAGCAGACCATTTCAAGAAAGCAAAAAACAAATGGAAGTCAGATATGCATGGTTGTGGGTTAGAGAGAGAAAGGACTACGGGTTTGGTTCTGCTTAAGTTAGAATAGTATTATGAAATATGGGGGAAGGGTGTGCCAAAGCCATATGGTTTATGGCCTTGAAAACCATGTAAGCCCTTTATTGGAAATAAGATCTCATTAAAAGTGAGACTGGAAGGCTTTGGAAGGGTTTAGATGGGAAGAGGGGGAGGGAAATATTTGATTTACACTGTCTAAAACATTGGGCTGGCAGATCTATGAGAAATAAATATAAGAGACATTAGTTACAGGTTCTTTAAACTAGTTCAGGGGAAAAAACAAAAATGATTATGGCTTTGAATGTAGTGATAAATGTTTCTGTTACAAGACTATTTGTTTTCTCTAAATGTCTTTTTACAGGCTGGGACACTTGCACAGAGAACCACTGAATGTAGCTTAATGGGAAGAAGGAAAGTAGAAAGGTTTTTAAATACATCATCAAAGAAACACAATCCATAGAACATCAAAAATCCAAATGCAGACCATTAAGCCTTCCAGAAAATCTTGCAATCAATCTCATATTAATTGAATATCAAGTGGCCACACATTCAAGTTCCTTTAATTACAATGAAACTACTAACAAATCAGTTTCCTCTGCCATTCTTCCCCACACACAATTTTCTTCCCACCAACGTTTATGTTCATTTCAGTGTTACCATTAATAACTTCATGTCTCTTGTTATGTTCGTCTCATGAGAGTTTTATCTTAAAAGCACATGGATCCCAGTCCTGTACTATCTTATTGACTATGGTGATTTCAGGATACTCTTATCTTTTCTAAAATTTAATTTCCTAATCTGTAAAACTAAGAAAGTAGACCTTTTCTATGCATTTATGCACGGTACTATATATTAAAATTTAATCCACAGAACAATATTATGAGTTAGATAGAGGTAAGAAAACTGAGGTACACAGAACAATGTATAAATCAATCAAGCTTACCAACTAGTAAAGTTTTTTGTTTTGTTTTGGTTGTTTGTTGTTTATTTGTTCGTGGTGCTTGGGTATAAACTCAAGCCTCAAAAACATGCTAGGCAAGCACTACACCACTGAGCCACAGTTCCTACCATTAGCTCATAAATTGAAGAACCTGTCTTGGATGCACCTTGCCAGATTATAGAACCTATATGGTTAAGCACTACATTGTATCTTTAATAAACTAACATGTTGGTAGATACTTAATAAACATCAGTTTCCTCTTTCATTCTTCTGCATCTCATCTCTATTTCAAATTGTAGAACAGTATAATTGTATCTTAAGTAATAATTACATTTATTATATTGTGCAAACTTTTAATACCTTTACAAAAATTAGCATCTCTCTTTTCTAATTTTTCATCTCTCCCATAAGTTCTGAATCAACTGCTACCATTATCAAGAATTTTTTTTTTCCTTTTTATCACTTTCACAATCATATAATGCAAACTGCTAGTGATAATGAAATTTCAAATCTTTTGTATGATGCTTCTAAAAGGAAATTATATGTATGATGCTTATAAGTCTCAGAAAAAGCTAGAATTTTCTAAATTTGAAAGAGTAACTGAGATATAGTTATGATTTTGAAATATTCATTTTCAAGTTATAACAAGTGATTTTTTCAGTGCAATTTTTTTTATTTGTTCTTTTTAGATATATATAAAATAGTATATTTTCACATATAATAAGTGATTTTTGGTGAAAAGAAGAAAAATGAGAAAGTATCACAAACTACAAACATTCTGAATAATCACACACCTGAGGTTTTGAGGAGTCAATTTCTATTCATTTAGTTGTGTTTTCCTGTCTGCAACCACTGAAGAATGCACAAAATTGGCATCAGAAGCAAGAAAGTAGTAGCATGTTAGTTTCATAGTGTGGAGGATTATAGTTATGATTTGTATTCAGTTTTAGAAGTGATAATGTTGATTTCTAGGTGGACCTTCTCATATATACAAATAATAGTATATTAATAATATACAAGCATGCAAAAAATATACTATGTGTGTGTCTTAGGTTTAGAAAATGGGTTTAGAAAAAGCACTATGTATATATAACTTTAAAAATGTATTTTGTTTCTACATTGGCCTTGATAAATAAATAGTAGTAGTGGTACTAAAGATGGTACCATCATTAGAAAGAGCAGCAACACTATTTTACAGAAGCAGAAACTAAAAGTTATAAATACATTACCTCATTATGCAGCTCGTAACGGGTAGATGTGGATCATAAACTCACTTATTTACAATTCTGCAACTCTAGGCTTGAACTACAATACATAATAAATTCAATTTTCATTAGAGTATATAAATACTTCAGAGGTACATTTATACCTTTGAAATATATATTTATACTCTGGGTTATATATAATATTTATAGTCTTTTCGGGTACAGAAATGTTTTAAGTGGAGTGTTATGTTTTACATACCTAAGTGGGATGAAAGTTATTAAGAATAATAAATTTTAAAAGGGAACAAATATAAATAAAATTTATTTGATATATTTAATCTCCATTTATCTTTAATTAATTTATAGATATTAAACACTATTTATATATTTTTGAAGAAGTATACTGTGTGATCTATTCCATCCATTGAAGAACTGTAAACAAATAAAGTTGTACATGTTACTCTTCTTTTATCTCATGTTATAAACATAAATGTCCCTATAAAATGATAATTTGTATTATCTCCAAATGTGATTGTACGTGTGTGTGTGTATTTCTAATGAACTTAGGTTTACAAAAAACTTATTACAGAAACACCAAAAATTAAAATGATTTTCAAGTTATTTTATTTGTGTAATACAATATATATTACTAACAAATCTCCTTTATCATTGAAACAATTTACCAGAGCAGTAAAATGAAAATAAGGAAGATTAAATAACTTGTCTCAGGTGATGCAACTACTCCTGTTCCCAGTTTATATTTGATCATACCTAGTATCTTTTTGAGACCTTTGTGCATCATGAGAGCAAAACTAAAAAAAAAAAAAAAAAAGATGAAGTTATTCATTAAAACCCACTACAGAAGAAGTATTACTGAATTACCTGCTGCCACACAGTCATCGTGTATTAACTATCAAATAGTGATGACAAGGTAATGACTTTTGGGCTCAACAAGCCAGATCTTAATAATCCTGTAGTACCCTGAAGAGGCATAAGATCCATATCCCATTACTGTGTCCTCTTGATCCATTTTGCATTCTTCTGCTACTAACATGGTACTATTTCTTCAGTTTTTATTATACTGTAGTAGTATTTGTTATGAGCTATTTCTACATTCCCACTGTAAGTATGTACAACTTATGAAAATAAATTTTTGAACACTGTAGCAAGAAACAAAGATTGTCTGACCCCATGATCTAGGAGTATTCTTGATATGATATTATAAGTCAAAAGTTCTGTGTTTCTGAAATCCATCATAGTAGCACTTAATCTAAGAAAAATAACAAAGGGTACTTTTTACCATTGATGATAATAATAAATTCTGGAAAAATTAATTAAAAGAACACATTCACTTTAGCAGAACTAAGTGGGAAAAACAAACAAAAAAAAAAACCTTTAAGATTTTAAAATTTTCACTGTAGTTATAGAAGTTTTCTAGACAGAAAAGTTCATCTAGATTTGTGCTTAGTGTTTCTTTTTACAATTAAATCACCAAAGTGAGTGGTTTAAGTGAAAAAGTCTGAAATAATAGCTACCTACCATAGAGCCCTAAATTGAAAAGGAAAAAGAAATATTATATCTAAATCTGATTTTTTAAATTTTAAACATCCTTATAATTCAATTATATCTTATAGAAATACAATCTATATACCAAAGTTAACTTGTAACTGGATATTAAATTGACTGTTTCCAGTAAACTTCATGATTATGAAATAATTTATGTCATTTTCCTAAGGCTCTTATTTTTAATTGAATTTGATTTCTATATTAAAATACTGTAGCAATTGAAAAGGCAAATACATAATATTTTGTTATGCCATGAACATGTTGCAATAAGCCCATTTCTGCATCATAACTATAAAGTCAAGTTTTTGAGTTACCCACCATTAGTTATCTTAGCAACATTTTGTTTGTTGTTTTTGTTCTATTTATTTATTTTTTTTATTCTAAGAATGCCAAAGACTAGAGAATACAGAATGGACTTATATCAGATAATCTATTACTAAAATAAGAAAAATTCCAAACCATTTCTGAATTTTAGAAGTACAGTGTTGTACCCAAAATTACACAAATGACATTGTTGGTCTCTGAAATCTGACCTAATAACTCTAAATCTAAGAACATGAAAAAAAGAAGAAATTTAAAAAAAAAAAAGCATGATACATTAGAGCTAATGAATCAGCATATAAAAACAGAACTCCCAAGAATGTGTAGTAAATTTGTATTTGAGATGAAATTGTAGTATTTACTGTGCAATGTTGAAGGGACATTTCTGATTACAAAGCTGGCAGTGTATGTTATATTCAACCGAGTTCAAAAGTAATCCATCTGTGATGGAATTAGCACCTGTGTCAAAAGCAATATGAGATTCAATGCTCGAAACAGGAGCAACACCAACAACTAGTCTTGAGTAAAGAAAGAAATGGTCAGGATCCTGGTTCATGCTTCTATCAAGTACCAACCCTGCTCCCAATATCCCAGGAATGAGGATCGCCAGCCAAATACACACTGTTTGACTGGGGCATCAGTCCCAAATCCCTATTTACTCTTTTTCATTGGTGATGAGAGCCAAGAAGATGCCAGCCAGGTGCTTTTTTTCAGCTGGACTCATCTTGAATTCCATGTGGGTGTATGTGAAAATCTTGTCTCTAAGCAGGGCATATCTCTAAGTCCCAAAGAGAGAAACTGAAGAGTATTTCTCACCCCTGAAATTGGTCCATGAATTGGATATCAGCCTAACTAAGGTAGTTATTTTGTGTCCTTGAGTGCTATATTTTGCTTTTTACTCTGTGAAACTTATTTCTCTTCAAGAGTGTCTTAAGAGACTCATGTTAAAGAGCAAAACCACATTATTATCTCCTCAGAGCTATTTCTTAATCTGAAGCTGAGCTTCAGGCAGACCACATCTTGTTGAAATTATATGCAAAATACTGTAATTCTAAACAAATGTGCTTTTATTTCTAGGGAGAAAGCTAGAATTAAATTTAAAAAGATAAAAAGAAGAAACTTGCAGTTTAAAAATCAACTGCTATATAGGATATCAGAAATTTCTGAAAGGCATATATAGAGAAATGATAATTGGACTGTCTCTAAATTTTTCATTATTTATTTACATCAAAATGTTACACATGGGCTGGGGATATAGCTCAGTTGGTAGAGTGTTTGCCTTGCATGCCCAAGGCCCTGGGTTTAGTCCACAACACTACAAAAAAATTTTTACACATTATGCAATAATTTAAGGAAAACAGAGGTGTACATTACAAAATTATGTGAAACTCTGGTAATAATTCTTTCCACAACATTGTAGAGATCTCACTTGCACACCTATGTATATGTGTATGCACACATACTCTTTCCTCCCAACATTTACTAATTTTGTTGTTTAATTCTGATATTATTTAAAGTTAAAACTTTTGTTAGCTTTTATTGGTATGAATAATGAATGATACCATGGCCAATGAAGTGGTGAAAAATCATGGTGTCATTCATGTCTGGCCAAGTTGAGACACAGATCTCAAATGATCTTATATAATCTATCCAGAGCAATATTCCTGGTAGCACAAACTAAAAGATTTATATTTCTAACATTTCTTTTTCCTGAAAGAAACAAAACATGTTATAGTTTTTCTGAAAAAATTTTAGGGCTGTATAAATTTTTGAACCTCAATAAAATCTCAAAAAATCTTAGGGTGATGAACAATATTATATATAACTGTTCCCAGGAGAAATAAACATGATATGGATAGGAACCAATGGTTAGTTCAGGAGCCAATACAAACCACCCTCCCCCAAATACACACATACACAAACATGGTATGCTAAGCCTACCTATTTTTCTAGCAATTGTATTATTTCTGCTATAATTCCTAGGCCTTTGATACACTTTGAGTTGCCTTTTGAGTAGGGTGAGAAACAGGGGAAAAAGTTTCATTCTTCTACAGATTGATATCCAGTTTTTCCAGTATCATTTGTTTAAAAGGTTGTCTTTTATTTAATGTATACTTTTGGCAACTTTGGCAAATATCTAATGGCTTTTAGCTATGTGGCTTTGTTTCTATGTCTTCTCTTCTGTTCCATTGGTCGATTTGTCTGTTTTTGTTCGAATACTATGCTGTTTGTTTTTGTTTGATTTTTTGTTTTCACTATAGCTTTGTAGCATAACTTGAGAGGAGGTATTAAGATGCTTCCAGGATTCTTCTTTTTGCTTATTCTTGATCTGTTATTCTTCAACATGAATTTTAGAACTGTTTTACTTAGTTCTGTGAAGAATGTCATAGGCATTTTAAGGGGAATTGCATTGAATCTATGTAATACTTTTGGTAGCATGACCATTTTGGTAATATTAATTCTGCCTACACAGGAAAACAGGAGTCCTTTTCATCTTCTAAAGTCCCCTTCAATTTATTTTTCAGTTTTTCAAATTTTCAGTGTAGACGTCTGTCACCTTTTTTGTTAGAGTAATTCCCAAGTGTTTTTGGAGGTTATTCTGAATGGGATAGTTTTCCTAATTTACTTTTTAGCAGTACACTATTAGAGTGTAAGAAACCAATTATGTATTTTGACCTTGCATCCTGCTACTTTACTAAATTTATTTTTGTTTATCAGCTCTAGAAGTCTCTTGTTTGTGGTTTCTTTGTTTTATTTTTGCTCTTCTAAACATAGGATTGTGTCATCAGCAACAGATAATTTGAACTCTTCTTTTTCTGTTTGTATCTCTTTAATTTCCTTCTCTAGCCTGATTGCTGTGGCTAGAATTTCAAAGAGAAGACATAGAAACAAAGCCACATAGCTAAAAGCCATTAGATATTTGCTGCTAAGGGCAGCATCCTTGCCTTATTACAGTTGTTAGAGGAAATGCTTTTTCTCCATTAAGTATGTTGTTAACCTTGAGATTTTTTTTTTTGTATATAGTCTTTAAAATACTTAAGTACCTTCTATCCCTAGGTTCTCTATTATTTCAAACATAAATGGGTGTTGTATTTTGTCAAATACTTTTTCTGCATCTATTGAGATGATCATGTGATTCTTATTCTTAACTTTATATATGTGCTGAATTATATTTATTTATTTCTGTATTTGAAACAACCAGGCATCTCTGAGATGAAAGCCACTAACTTATGGTTGCACTATCTTCTTAATGTGGCTTTTAATGAGGTTTGAGAGTATTTTAATAAAAACATTTACATGTACATTCATCAGGGATATTGGTCTAAATATTTTTTTCTTTGTGTGCCTTTGTCTGCTTTTGGTAACAGGGTGATACTAGTTTCGTAAAACAAATTTGGTAGTGTTTCCCCATTTTTTATTTCATGGGATAATTTTAGGAGGATTGGCATTAGTTGTTCTTTAAAGATATAATGGAACTAAGCTGAAAATCCATATGGTTTGGGGCTTTTCTTTGTTGAAAGCCTTTTAATTTCATGACTTGATAATTGTCTGTTTAAGATTTCTGTGATTATTGTTCAAATTGGGTAGATCATATGTCTCAAGGAATTTGCCAATATCTTCAAATTTTTCTATTATATTAGAATATAAATTTTCAAAATACTTTGTAAAGATCCTCTGAATTTCAATAGTGACTGTGGTGATATCTTATTTTCATCTCCACTTTTGTTAGTTTCTTTATTCTCTCTCTTTTGGTTAGTCTGGCTAATTGTTTATCAATTTTGTTTATCATTTCTAATAACCACCTATTTGTTTCATCAATTATTTGCATTTTACTTCTTAATTTTATTAATTTGCTTTGTGATTTTAATTATTCTACTGATTTTGGAATCACTCTTTTTCTTTTATTTTTTAGGATATTAATGTACAATGTTAGGTTATTTATTTGGTATCTTTCTATTTTTTTTAATGCAGGAACTCAGTGCTATAAACTTAGCTCTTAGAACTGCCTTTGTACAATTCCAAAAAATTTTATATATTGTATCTCTATTCTTATTTGTTTCTAAGATGCTTTTTAAGCTTCTTATCTTATTTTTCCTGTGACTCATTCCTCATTTAAAAGTGTATCATTTAATTTCCAGATGTTAGAATAAGTTCTGTTTTTTTTTAACTTGTTCTTGATTTCTAAGTGTATTCTACTCTTTAGAAAAACTTTCAGCAGAACATTTTATTTGATTTCTTGTGTCTATCATTTCCAAGTTTTCTGGTTTTTTTTTTTTAATTTGTATCTCTCTGTCTTTATTGAGTTTCTCTTTCCTATCCTGTACTTACTTTCTTAATTAATTCATTTGTGTGTGTGTTGTGTGATAACTCATTAATCATTTTTATAATCATTGTTTGATTTCATTATCTTATATTTCATCAATTTTAATATACTTGGAATCAGTTGCTATTGAGCTATGAACTTTAGTAGGCCCAAAAGTATCTTGCTTATTATTATTATTATTATTATTATTATTATTTCTTGTATTACTATGTTGTGATTTATATATCTATTGGTTTGGGTTTCTCTTCCACTCTTACGTGGGTATATTTTAAAACACATCACTATCTTGTCAAAACATTCTAGTGTGAACTAGATTGTGTCCCCTTGTGGATGTGGTACCAGAGTGGATGTACATTAGTGGGACTTGAAGACTCCCCTAGCCATTCCTACTTGGGGTCTGGTTATTTTTTGAGGGTGAATGTCTCTTCCATTCTTTGCGATAAAATATTGCTGAAGTTTGTGTGTGAATAATTTTTTTGTAAATAAAGGTTAACTATCTCTTGACCAAGTTTAGCTCAGAAGGAGAGCCTCTATCCTCTGAACATTTGGAGTAACCAGAACCTTAGAAAATGAGAAAAACAATAGCAACAAAAGAAGCAAAAAAATATACAGTATTAAAATAAATATCTAGTGCCTAGTATGACATTTGCAACAATGATAACCACAAAAAAAGAAATGGTGAGGTCAATAATTTCCAAAAGCAATAAATATTCATTAACTAGATCTGTAATTAAATAAATAAGAATAAATAGAAGGAATGACATCTGTAGTGTTAATAACTGCAACATGAAGAGTGGGACAGGAGTTATAGAAATCAAATATTTTTAATGTATGTTAAAATCCAATTCATTAAAATAAAAGAAAGTGATTTGGAGCTTAGAGATCATTGGGGACATTCAAAATGTGAACCAAGAGAAAGCATATTAGATGCAGCAAATGATGGCTATAAAGAAGGAGTTTAAAAAGATTTAAAAAGTAAATAATGTTAGATATAGAGAGAGAACAAGAGAATTTAGTGTTTAGAGGAAGAAGAAAGGAGAGAAAGAGAAGGAGAAATGAGAAACAAAACAAAACCAAAAAAAATGAGAAGCAAAAACCTCTAACCCTCAAAGACAAGAAAAAATAACAATCATTCAAAAATAGTAAAAATGAGAACAAAATAAACAAATATGTATGTGTAGATATATCCATGAACCCATCAGCACTGCGGGACCATCAGAGAGAATAAGAGAGAGAGAGAGAGAGAGAGAGAGAGAGAGAGAGAGAGAGAGAGGAGATTCTTAATGAAAAATGAAAGAATTGTGTCCACTGAGGTGGTTAGAACTTTTGAAGGTGGACAATGATTGCTATGGCCAACTGTCCTCTTTTCAGTTTATTCTAGGGCTATCTACTGAGAGAGCAAGAGCTGGGAGATATTGAACCCTTCCTCTTTTTGTGATGCTCAGCATGCTTTCAACTGGAATGGCTTAATACTAAAACTGAATGAAAAATTTTCAACATCCCATCTCACAAGTTTTAAGGTAGGATGGAATGGGAAATACTATTGATTGGGGTTTTGAGTGGATCGACAGATTGATGCACTCCAAGAGCAGGTCCAAGAGTGGTAAAGAGTTCTAAGTGCGAAATTCTGATTACTGGGGTTAGCTCTAATCAGTCCTCAGGGACTTTGTTGGGTGGCATCTGCTCTGGAGAGATTAGATCAACACATCCCTGGAGATGAGCAGATGCTGATCTTGGCTTTGAGTCTGGATTTCAAGAGCTTCCTGAGAATTCTAGTTAGAGGACAGCAGAGCCAGTCCTCCACAAGACCCTCATATCCCATGCCCATAAGTGAAGCCTTCTCAGGCTTAATCCCTGAAAATACTCATGCCATAAGTCCAGTTTTCTGATCCTCTACATCTGGTAACATGAGCCACCAGACTCAAAGGGAAAGTAAGTGGCACACACTGATTTCTGTCTCGAATCCCCCCTGGGTACAACCTTATCTGTTCCTGTGTCACTCATGTTCTTCCAGGTATGCCCTATGCCACATGGGACAGTAAGAAAATATCTTCTGTAATCTTTTGGGCTGCCACAGCAGAAAGCTGCAATTTGGTCTC
The DNA here is from genome assembly GCF_047511675.1 of Marmota flaviventris. NCBI lineage: Eukaryota > Metazoa > Chordata > Mammalia > Rodentia > Sciuridae > Marmota > Marmota flaviventris. The sequence continues at coordinate 45,084,727 of NC_092504.1, read as the reverse complement.
CTTAAGATAGCTCCCTGCCTCATCTCTCGGCTTGCCAGTTGAGAAACACAGAGCCCTTTTCAAATACCAGTTTGCTGTGCAGCCTCTGGATCTGAAAAAATCCGGGCTGCTTTTCTGTTCTATAGGTTTTTCTGTGCCAAATTTGCCCTTTGTGTTTCTCTCTCCGCTATGTCATCTGTTCCCTGGGCAGTGAACAAGTGCCACTGCTGCTGTAGCAACCAGCTTGGCTCCAATGTAATCTTTCTTTTTCTTTGATGGATGTACCCACATTTTTGAGTGTCTAAAAGTCTCTGACTGATATTGAATTTCAGTGAATTTTTCTCTTTCATCCATCTCACTGAGAAGAAGTGTTTTCTTCACTTGAATTCTGAGCCACAGAGAAACTGGAAATGCAGCCTTCTTCTAATCCATCATCTAAAATCTACAAAACTATAGTTCATTTTTCTACAAATACTTTTGCTGCTAAAAGGCCATTTTTCAAAGGTAAAAGAAATAACTTCTTAATTATATCCATTCTATAGATGACCCTCCAAACAGGAGGAATACAATGTTTAGCATAACACAAGTCCCTGAGTGGATATGGTGTTTAGTTTCAGCAGAAATGCAACTTGGCTGACAAACATGTCTATGTGTCGTCTCTGTTTTCTCTCTTACCTATTCTTATAATTCTAAAAACTCCATTTATTCTCTTACAGGATGTCTTCTGTTTTTGCTCATAACCCATGCCATCCCCATTCTAAAGTCTTTATTAATCCTATCTCTATCATCAAGTTTCTTTTGAATTATTTTTGTTAACATTACTATTTACCACCTCTCATTAAAACAGCACATATGAATAAAACCAAACCTAAACAAAACAATGCAAACATTTGTCTTGCTCCAACATCATCATCACCACCACCCATTGCTCCCAACAGTTGCAGCTGTAGTTGCTACTCAATCCTTGTCTGGTTTCTGACTGCACTATAGTCAATAATAAAAGACTTGTCAAGTTGAGTGTACATACACCTATCTTCACCTCACTTAATCTTGAAGAAACTGTGATACAGCGTTAATGCATCTCTTCTTCCTTGAAAGATGGTTTGTGAAGGTTGTGTTTGGAGGGGAGGAGAAGCATCATTTGTACTAGTATTCCTTCTTTTCCTTACATTACTTACAAGGACTTTTCTTGTAAATAATTTTTTTGGTCTCTATTGCTTTATTTGTTCTTCTATATAGTGCTTTCACTTATTTGCGTTTCTAGGGTACTAACTTGACCTCTCTTCTTTTATCCCTTAACATTCTATCCAAGATGATATCATGAGCTTATATTTAAAGACCCACTGTCTGCTAATGTCCCTATAATAAATTTACCCATCCCAAAGTCCTTCTCTTGTGTCTTTGTCTGCATTAATGATCTTTCCAAAAGAATTAATCAGCCCTCCTGTTGGTCTGATGTTCAAAATATATCTCTGTTCATCTACTTTTTAAAAAATCTGATATTCACCATTATCTCTTCCAGTGGCCTCTAAACATTTTTCTTACCTCTATTTATCTTACATATCAATCCATTTTATCACCCAATGTCATAACATTTTCCTGCAGGTTAAACTTTTTGGTAACAGCACTGCAATGAGAACCAAAACCACATTAAGTACTTTGGTTTTATTATAACTGTATCTCATATGGATTATCCTTTTGATTTGAACCAAAAGTCAGTTTACACTCATCTTTCATTCACATTAGTTTTGTCAGGCAATCGATGAGCTCTTGGAACTGGGGGAATTGTAGAAGGGTATAGGCAGGGAAAGATAGTGAGTGAGGAAATCAGGAGCAGAATAAAGGAGCATGGAGAGGGTCTTCCAATGAGGTCAACTTCCTAGTTGATGAAAGTGCTCATGGACACAAGTGAGGAACCCAATCACACTCTTGCTTCTAAGGGGAGGACCCAATAAAAAAAATAAAATAGATGCATATACATGGGGTAGAGACTCAATGAACAATAGTGAGAAAAAAGCCAATTGGGGTGGTGGGGATGGAAAGAAGAAAATTCCAGGGACCATACAAAGAACAAGAAAAAGCTTCCCTGGTGGACTTCTGGCTCCGTGGCCCTTTCTCTTTAGATAAGTCTGTTATTGTCGCTTTTGCTATAAAACTGTCGCTTGCTTGTGATCTTTGTGTCCTGCTCTTCAATTGTTTGCTGAGCAGGGACAATGAATCCAAGACTCCCAGACAATTACAAAACCAGTGAAGTTCTGTTGAAACTCAGGACCATTGCACATAATGTGTGTCATTACTGGAATATTCTTTACTCCATTTTGAAATAGTTAGAATCTTCTAATTTATCCAGTTGCAAATAGCATGGAAATTAAACTAAATGATAACTGATATAAAATAGTCAACTTTGGGGTAGACTAAACCATTCAAAACCTGAACACAACACACACATACATATAGGTTTATGTAATCTGTATATATAACATACATACATACACATTTATGTGTTTACATGTGCAATTTATTTATAACTCTATGTATAAATCTCCCTGAATGATAGGTAAAATGATGTTTATTAGTTTCAGATTTCTGTTTCTAATCAAGAATATACTGTAATAACATTTTTGTAGAGTGACAAATATTGTATTGAAACAAATAAAACAAAACATATAGGAATATGAGTGTTTCTCATTATCTCTTTGGATTACCATTGTTATAGTTGTAATTTCTGGTGGACTATACCAAAACTATATTCTTAGTGCATTTTAGCCCATGAATTGAAAATATTTATATCATCTGGACAGAAAAAAAGTTGAAAACAAAAATATAGTTTTTTAGGATATATGAATTTTAGATTTTATTAACTGTTGTCTTTTGTGTTACAAATTTTCTTAAGACTTGGTGTGAAAATCTGTCACCATGTAACTTCTATTTGGGTAGAAAGGTATTTAGAATTATTTCTTCTCAGGGAAGATATTCTATACTACTCAAAATGCTTTCACTGGGGTATTTCAAGAAGCAAATATTTTTGGCATTCTCTCTAGAATTCTAGACTTTGTTGCTAGGAATCAAACTCTGGGCCTCACACATTCTAGGCAAGTATTCTGCTACTGAACTACACTCCTAGCCCTAGAATTGTAGCTGAGACCCCAGGATTGTAAGGGTTCAGTGACTGAGTGTGTGTTTTAAATATTTTAGTTTCTGCATTCTGCTAAAAGTACTAAGGCAGTTGACTAGGGTGCACCATGAAAACTCCATCCTCTTCTAATGTTACCTCTCTTCTCCAATCCCATTTCATCTTTATCATCCATGTACATCAAAACTGAAAATGTTTTACTTTGGAGTAGTAAACATTAAAGACTGAAAGACTGGTCACACTTCAGCTCCTCCATATCCTGTATACAGTGTGACTAGGCAGTTTATTTTACACATTTGCATTTGCTGTCTCCCAGCTTCTCTCATTTCTGAAAAGGTTCTATGAAATTCTAGTGAAGTAGAAGAAACTAAAATTGATTAATGAGAAAAAAATATTTAAAAATGAATCCCCGGGGCTGAGGATGTGGCTCAAGCGGTAACGCACTCGCCTGGCATGCGCAGGGCACTGGGTTAGATCCTCAGCACCACATAAAAATAATGTAAAGATGTTGTGTCCACTGAAAACTAAAAAATAAATATTAAAAAATTATCTCTCTCTCTCTCTTTAAAAAAAATGAATCCTCTTGGAGGGGATTTAGTGAAAAACTATATATAGTCCTTAACTTTCTTTTATTCAAAAAAATATAAAACTTTAAAGCCATTCATTTACTAATTCAAGACATATTTATGGGCCAACTTTTATGTGCCTGCCATTTTTATGTGTTTGGGATACAATGGGGAACAAAGACTTAATCCAATCTTTATAGATTTATGTACTTGTGGAGGAAGATAAAAATTAAAACTTAACTTTAAAGATGAATTAATAATATATTTGGAAGTTGATAAGTGTTATGAAATAAAATGTACACCAAGGTAAAGGGAATACAGAATATTAGCATTGGAGGGGATAAATTTGTTACTCTAAGCAGGGAAAATGCATTAGACAACTCTAAGAGAAAAGAAGACCTCTCTGGACAAATATCTGAAGAAGTCGGGCAACTTGGCAATGCAATCATCTGTGAGAAGAAAGAGAGCAAACAAGACAAAATCCCAAAATGAGAACAGGGCTAGAACATTGAAAGAGCACAAGGGCCTGGATAGATGGAAACAATAATAGGTGGAAGAATGTCAGTGAATGAGTCCAGAGGTAAAGTACTGGATAGGTCATGCAAATTCTTACAAATTTTTTGTGGAGATGAAATGTTACAAAGCATAAAATTGAGCTATTTCAAGAATTTGTGTAAAAGTAATAATAAAAGTAATAACATAATTTGTATAAGGTTTTTAAAAGCTGTGTTGAAGCTGTGTTGCTGAGAACTACCAAATTGGGTTGGCAAAAAAGTGGGGGGGGATTAAAATAGAATGTAGAAGAACAGTTAGGATATATTGCATCTATGCAGATGAGATAGATCTGTTGATCAGAACAGAGTCAACAATGGAGTTGGTTAAATGCGGTCAGGCTCTGGATATATTTTGTAATTTAAGTCAATAGATTCCAACAAGATTTTTGGATATTAACACGTGGTACATGCTAGAAAGAATGGTGTCGGTTTATCAAGGATGATGAAAAGGTTTTGAATGTGAGTATCTGGAAGACTAGAGTAGCAATAAATAAGTTGGAATGGGAAAGGACATGGGAGAAATAGTTATTGGGCATTTTTTTTTCAGCAGAAACAGATTCACCTCAATTTTAGGTATGTTAAATGTGCAATGGCTTATTAAATTCCTAGTTTGCAAACACTCTTAATTTATAGTTGAGAGACCAATGATTCAGGTTAATAATAACAATGGTATATACTTAGCACTTATTGCATATCAAACATTAACTTAAGCTTATTACATTCCCATCTGCCCTTCCACATTGTTCAAAATTTATTTTATAAGAATGTTTGGTTTAAGATTTTTTTTTTCTCCAAAGACATCGAAGCCAGATAACTTTAGATTTTAGGGATTATTAGAGTTCTTCAGGGTATATGCAGTATATTTTATGAAACCTTTCATAGGATCTAAGGTAGCATTCCTTAATTGGACATATTGATATATATGCAGTGAAACATAAGTATTCACAGCAAGAGAGAGAAATAAAGACTATTCTTAGCCTTCTACCAGTTCAGGTCAGGAGCCTACCAAATGAGGTCAAATGAAATCAAGTTTCACTGCCAGAGAAATAATTTAAAATTTTTCAGATTTTCAGAATTTTTTGTTTTTTAAAATTATTAGATACCAGATGATAGACTTATATTAAAATCTTAAAAATAAATCATATTTCATGTTGATAAACTTTCTAGACATATAAATTATCTCTTTCTATTGTAGCTTATAAAAGATAATTTCATAAACTTCATAAAAGCAACTTTGCAATTTTAGAACACTTTTATTTAGTATTTCATGACATTTAAAATATTTCTAAAGTCTTCACTAAAAAAAAAAAAAACAAATATTGTTTGATCCATTTGCAGATGCTAATATTTTATTGTCTAATGTGCATTTTACTTTTGGTTAAAAAAATAATGACTTTTGATCACTAAAGAAAAATGAATGAGGAATAATGCACAGATTGGATGCAAGAATTACTCACAAATTAAAGTTTCCATTTAAATGATTTTTATGAGCATATCTCTGTGGTAATTTAAAATCTTCTAGAATAAAGCGGTTAAATAAATCACATTAAATATTAGACCAAATAAAACTTTTTCACTTCAAACAACCTAAATGATTACCATAAAATGTTAAACTCCACAGAATGTTTAAAAATAATTTAAAATATATCCCAAAGTTTTGTTATGTCAACTAAATTCCTAAGTGAAATAAAAAATCTGTTCCTCTTACACACACTTTATTTTTTAGAGCCCTTTTAAAGAGGTAGCAAAAGGTTTCAGAAACAAATTTTCCTACAAATCCTGCCACCATATATGCACATATTCTCTGTTATCAACATCTTATACTAGAGTGGAAAATTTGTAACAATCAATGAACATACACTGTCAAATCATTACTTTCCAAACTCCATATTCTTTTATCAGCCTTTACTATTGAAATTGTACATTCTATGTTTTTGTTTTTATTTATTTATTTTTTGTACTGGGGATTGGACACAGGGGCTTTTAAACACTGAGCCACATCCCCATCCCTTTTTGTATTTTATTTAGATCCAGAATCTCACTGAGTTATTGAGGGCCTCCCTAAATTGCTGAGTCTGTCTTTGAAACCATGATCCTCCTGCCTCTGGAGCCATTGTGATTACAGGCTTATACCACTACCCTTGCACAGTCTATGTTTTTTTGAAAAAAGTATAATGACAGGTATCCATATACAGTATAGTATGGGATCATGTATAGTATCATAAAGGATACTTACATTGCCTTAGAACTCTTCGGTGTTTACTCTTTTTTAGCCTATTATAACAAATGAAGAAAAGTTTACATTTCATATTAAAAACCCACCTTCAGTAATGTATAGTTTTCATCCTTCTAGATAGTTAGGTAATATCCACATGAATTTAGGAAAAATCAGAAATGGTCAAATGATCTTAAATATAAAAAATATGAAGAATATTATCAGAGAAGAACAATAATTATCATTTTATTAATTCATTCATTTTTGTCAATAAATATGTATTTATTGTCCAGTTTGTGCCAAACATTTCTTTGATAACTTAGAAATATGAATAGCACAACTAAAATTCCTGTGTTTGGGTTAAAAAAATAAAAATAAATAGTTAAAAATACATTGATGTGCTATACATTCTGGATATTACAACAAAAAAAATCAATATAAAGAGAAAATTTTAGTTAGAGATTTTATAGATTGAGTTGTTGGAAACATTTTCTGAGCTGAGGCCACATGATAAACAATCTAAATCAAGCAAGGACACACCATCATAAATCTGAAGAAAAAGCATTCCAGGTAGTGGTAGAGAAGGTGCCAGATCCCGAAGGAATTCTGTGCATAACACGTTTAAAGAATAATAAAACAAATAGTGTTGATTGATCAGAATAAATGGTTGGCCAGGTAGACAAAATAAAAATGAGAGAGGTCAAATTCATTAAAAGTTTTAGTAGGCATATGAAAAGTTTTATAAACAATTGCTAAAATATCATTATGTTGTTTTGATAAAGGATAGGAGTTGGAGCTGAGTCCATCTGCTGCTAACATAGTCTTGGTGAAGGCTGATGGTGGCCTGAGGTGGGCAGTAGGAGATGGCTAAGAATGAAATTATGGTATTTGCAGGTAAATGGGTGGAACTAGAGAATATCATGCTAAGTGAAATAAGCCAATCCCCAAAAACCAAAGGGCAAATGTTTTCTCTGATAAGCTGAGACTGATCCATCCTGGAGGGTGGGGATAGGGAAGAATGAAGGAACTTTGGATTTTGCAGAGGTAACGGAGGGGAAGGGTGGGGCTGTGGGGATGGAAAAGATAGTGGAATAAGACATTATTACCCAATATACATGTATGATAAAAACAAAACAAACTCTATGTAAATATGTGCGTGTATATATATATATATGTACATATATATATATACACACACATATATATATATATATATATATACATATATATATATACACATATACAGATATAATTTCAAGATAGAGTGCACAGCACTTGTGGAGACATTTTTTTTTTAGTAGAAATTTTATTTTTTTATTTGTTTTAGTTAGTTACACATGACAGTACAATGATCTTGACATATCATACATTTGAATCAGATGGGATATAATTTCTCATTTTTCTGAGTGTGCAGGTTGCAGAATTACATTGGTCATGCAGTCACGTATATACCCACAGCAATAATAATGTCTGTTTTATTCTGCTGTCCTTCAATTCCCCCCTTCTCCTCCCCTCACCTCCCATCACTTTTCTCTACACAATCTAATGTGACACACTTCTTTTTTTTCCCCTCACATCATCATACCTGTATTCTGTACAACGAAGGGGGTCTCCTTCCCTCTTCCAAGCAATTCCCATTCTCCCTTCCTTTCCCTCCCACCTCTCTTCCCTATCTAGAGGTAATTTTCTTCTCATGCTCTTCCTTCCTACCCTATTTTGAGTCAACTCCCTTATATCAGAGAAGACATTAGGCATTTGATTTTTGGGGATTAGCTAACTTCACTTAGCATAATCTGCTCTAATGCCATCCATTTCCCTGCAAATGCCATGATCTTGTTTTTTTTTTAGTGCTGAGTAATATTCCATTGTGTATAAATGCCACATTTTTTTATCCATTCATCCATTGATGTATGTGTGTATATACATATACATATATAATTTCAAGATAGAATGCACAGCACTTGTGGAGACATTTTAATGGAAGATGTGAAGGAAAGTCATAAGTCAGGATAACTTCAAGCTCATGATCCAGCTACAGGGGCGTTAAGAACATCTAGAGATGATTTTTTTCCTGGAAGAAATGAAAGAACAAAGACTAGTTTCATTTTTTGGGCTGAGGTTATAGGAGATGGAATAATATGTAAAAGTTTCTGAGACAACAATTCCTGGGGATGACAATACAGAATTCTTATGAAATGTGTCAAATTTTAAGGCAAAATTATTTCAGAATGCAATTGGTTATTATTGATGCTTAATGATATTAAATGATGGTTATTTTAAAATATGCTCTGAACTCAGACTTAACAAAATAAAGATTAACTAGAATGACTAAAAGTTATTTATCTTAAATCAAATCATTAAGAAATAATTTACACAGAAGAAATGCCTGCATTTTAATGGTACGGTTTGTTGTATACACCTGTACATAAGCAAAGTCAGGACAGAGAATATTTCTATAATTATTTTCCATTCAATTTTTATTTTATACTTCAATTTTAGGTAACTACTGATGTATTCTCTGTCACTAAACATTAGACTTTATTTTCCTAGAGATTTACAAAAATGAAATCATACAAAATATAATCTTTAGTGTCAAATTATTTTCCTCTGTATAACATTTGTGAGATTTCTTCATTTTTTTGTGTGTGAATCAATAGTATTATATAACTGGATATACCATAATTTATTCATCAAATTTCATCTTGATGGACATTTGAGTCATTACTAAAATTACTATTACTATGTATCAATGATTTGTCATGAATATTTTTTATTTATTTGGGGTAAACTTCAAGATGTAGAATGATTGGTTCATAACATAAGTACATATTTAAATGTATAAGAACTGTTGGACATTTTGGACTTCTCATGACAATAACAAGGGTTCTAGTTACTTCACATCTTTTTCAACACTTAGTATTGTCAAAGTTTTTGTGTTTAGTTGTGCTAGGGGGATAGTGTTTGCACTTGATTTGGTGTTCAACTGTAACTACTTACCATACACTGAACTACTTAAATCAATACAAGTGAGAAATCAGATAACTTTCACATTTGGCTAGGATAAAGGTCTTGGAAGGCTTTATTACTTCTTATATTTTTCTACTGATTAATAATGTTCTTATCTTTTTGTGTTTTCATTGATCATTTGTCTTTATTATTTATTGAAATATCTTTAAAATTAATTTGCTTATTTTCTATTATGTGTTTGTCATCTCATTTTGAGTTCTAATGATTTGTATGTTCTTTATAGAATTTTTTCATCTGATATGTGTAGTGCAAATAATTTTCTGGTCTGTGGCTTTTATGTGTTTTTTTGTTATTATTATTTATTAATATAGAATGTCAAAGAAAAAGTCTTTTTAATTTTGGTGAATTTCAACAAATCTATTTTATGGATATAATTTATGTATTTTGAAACACTTGCATATTCATATACAATTTTGAATAATTTTACCAGTTTCTTTAAAAAATGTGTTGAAACTTCATTTGAGATTTCAGTGAATCTATAATTAAATGTACCAAAAAAATGGACATGTTAACAGTATTGTGTCTTCTAATTCAAGAACATTATATATCTCTAAATTAATTATGTAATATTCAAATTTTTCTTCAATATATTGTTGTACAAACTTATTAACTTTTGTTTAATTTATTTAAAAGTATTTAGTCCTAAATATTGATGGTATTGTAAAAGTAGCAATTCTTCAATTTAATTTTCCAACTGTTTGTTAGTATAAGTACAATTGATATTGATGAACTAATTTTATCCTGCAACATCTTTTGGAAATCCTGGTCTACCATTACTCTTAACTCTCAACTGAGAATATGCTGTTCTTGCAATTAGACTGAAAGGAAATAATCAAAATGCTTTTTCTTTCTTATGGTTCATATTATTATTTTTACAGATTTTAGGGATTAGGGCATGCGTATATTTGGATCAAACCCAGGGCCTCACACACATGCTAGATGAGCGCTCCACCACTGAGCCACAAGCCCAGCTGGAATATATAAAAATATTTTAAAGTGATGGCTAAAATACTTGATTTGGTGGTTACTTTTGTTAAAGATTCTGTATATAGTATAGAACTTTACTGAAAGAGGTAAGCAAAATATTTCAAATTTGTCAATTTATTATTTATATTCTATCAGTTTTTGCTTTGTGTGTTTTGATGCTTTATTCAAGTTCTTGTAAATATTTACCATGTTTTACATTCTTGATGGATTGTGCTCTTTTCATTATGAAATTTCTTCCTTTATCCTGAAATACTTTTTGTTCTGAAGTCTATTTTTTTCTGATATTAATATAGTCCTGCCAATTGCCTCATGCTTAGCTATATTCTTATATATTTTATGTATTATAAACATTTTTTTTTTTATTTTTACATTCTCTCTCACATACGTATATAACTTTATCTGCAAAATTAATTTCTAGTAGAAATTATTGTATTAAGGTATTATTTACCATAAACTATCTTCATCTTTAAAATCAAATTATTTATCATATTTTTAAAAACTCACAGAAATGTTATTAACATTAAAAAAGAGAAATATTTGTAGAATTCCTCTATGATTACCAAAATCAAAAAGATTAAATTTGTTCGAAATGTTAACTAACTCATTAAAACAATGAGTGTGTTATATTGTGGTTGAGATGAAAGAAAATATGTGTTCTGCTACTTCTTTCCATCTTTTCTATATCTTTAATTTACAGATTAGTTACAGCCATTAATTGTATATGTTTGTTATCTTCCAGCTAGAAATATAGATTGTAGGGCTAACAGAATTTTTTAAAGATTGGGTTTTTCCAGAGGAAAACAAAAGGTTTGGTCTGTCTTGTGTTGTTTCATATGTCTCCTGTGCTGTGGTATATGCTGTTTAAAATACATAGATAGGAGAGAAATTAGATAACAAATTTCATAAAATTTTATAAAATCTTGTTCAATCAAATAAGTATTTTGAGAATTAAATTCAATTAGCGGTACTTGAAATTATCGAAGCTACATTTTTGGGGAGAAGTGGGATTTCAAACAATCATTTGTAAAGTTGAGTACTTTGGAGAGCTGAGGTGCTACTGATGGAGTAGTAGTAGTTTAATTCAGAATTAAACATGAGCAAGACATTTGGTGAAGAAAAAATAAGAACACCTTTATAAACAGTAACTATAGGAAACCAAATTATACTAATGATCAAAATGACTATGAAGAATCTTGATTTATTCTGAAGAAAAGTTAAAGGTTTCTTGATTGTTATATATGCAAATTGCCAATTTCTATTAAGTGGAAATTTATCCACATCATACAAATCCCTTTTTCAGATTTTTGTGTTTTAAATGTCTTTTCAATAATTGTATTTTGCCTTTACTTTGCATAACTTTGTGGTTTTGTTTGTGATAATTTTATAATTTTAAAGATTTTTATAAGGTCACATTTATCAATATATAGTTCAATAAAATGTAAATAGATTTTATTGTTTGATAAATAATTAATTAATTTTGTGTCTGCTTAAATATATCTTTTTTTAATTTTTTTTTATTTTTTTTATTGTTGGTAGTTCAAAACATTACATAGTTCTTGATATACCATCTTTCACACTTTGCTTCAAGTGGGTTATGAACTCCCATTTTTAGCCCATATACAGATTGCAGAATCACATCAATTACACATCCATTGATTTACATATTGCCATACTAGTGACTGTCGTGTTCTGCTACCTTTCCTATCCTCTACTATCCCCCCTCCCCTCCCCTCCCCTCTTCTCTCTCTACCCCCTCTACTGACCTTCATTTCTCCCCCTTGTATTATTTTTCCCTTTCCCCTCATTTCCTCTTGTATGTTCTTTTGTATAACCCTGAGGGTCTCCTTCCATTTCCATGCAATTTCCCTTTTCTCTCCCTTTCCCTCCCACCTCTCATTTCTGTTTAATGTTAATATTCTTCTCATGCTCTTCGTCCCTACTCTGTTCTTAGTTACTCTCCTTATATCAAAGAGGACATTTGGCATTTGTTTTTTAGGGATTGGCTAGCTTCACTTAGCATAATCTGCTCTAGTGCCATCCATTTCCCTGCAAATTCTATGACTTTGTCATTTTTTAATGCAGAGTAATACTCCATTGTGTATAAATGCCACATTTTTTTAATCCATTCGTCTATTGAAGGGCATCTGGGTTGGTTCCACAGTCTAGCTATTGTGAATTGAGCTGCTATGAACATCGATGTAGCAGTGTCCCTGTAGCATGCTCTTTTTAGGTCTTTAGGGAATAGACCAAGAAGGGGAATAGCTGGGTCAAATGGTGGCTCCATTCCCAGCTTTCCAAGAAATCTCCATACTGCTTTCCAAATTGGCTGCACCAATTTGCAGTCCCACCAGCAATGTACAAGTGTACCCTTTTCCCCACATCCTTGCCAGCACTTGTTGTTTGACTTCTTAATGGCTGCCAATCTTACTGGAGTGAGATGGTATCTTAGGGTGGTTTTGATTTGCATTTCTCTGACTGCTAGAGATGGTGAGCATTTTTTCATGTACTTGTTGATTGATTGTATGTCCTCCTCTGAGAAGTGTCTGTTCAGATCCTTGGCCCATTTGTTGATTGGGTTGTTTGTTATCTTATTGTCTAATTTTTGGAGTTCTTTGTATACTCTGGATATTAGGGCTCTATCTGAAGTGTGAGGAGTAAAGATTTGTTCTGAGGATGTAGGCTCTCTATTTACCTCTCTTATTGTTTCTTTAGCTGAGAAAAAACTTTTTAGTTTGAGTAAGTCCCATTTGTTGATTCTACTTATTAACTTTTGTGCTATGGGTGTCCTATTGAGGAATTTGGAGCCCAACCCCACAGTATGTAGATCGTAGCCAACTTGTTCTTCTATCAGATGGCGTGTCTCTGATTTGATATCAAGCTCCTTAACACATTTTGAATTAACTTTTGTGCATGGCGAGAGAAAGGAATTCAGTTTCATTTTGTTGCATATGGATTTCCAGTTTTCCCAGCACCATTTGTTGAAGATGCTATCCTTCCTCCATTGCATGCTTTTAGCCCCTTTATCAAATATAAGATAGTTGTAGTTTTGTGGATTGGTTTCTGTGTCCTCTATTCTGTACCATTGGTCCACCCGCCTGTTTTGGTACCAGTACCATGCTGTTTTTGTTACTATTGCTCTGTAGTATAGTTTGAAATCTGGTATCGCTATACCGCCTGATTCACACTTCTTGCTTAGCATTGTTTTTGCTATTCTGTGTCTTTTATTTTTCCATATGAATTTCATGATTGCTTTCTCTATTTCTACAAGAAATGCCATTGGGATTTTGATTGGCATTGCATTAAACCTATAGAGAACTTTTGGTAATATCGCCATTTTGATGATGTTAGTTCTGCCTATCCATGAACAGGGTATATTTTTCCATCTTCTAAGATCTTCTTCTATTTCTCTCTTTAGGGTTCTGTAGTTTTCATTGTATAAGTCTTTCACCTCTTTTGTTAGGTTGATTCCCAAGTATTTTATTTTTTTTGAAGATATTGTGAATGGAGTGGTTGTCCTCATTTCCATTTCAGAGGATTTGTCGCTGATATACAGGAATGCCTTTGATTTATGCGTGTTGATTTTATATCCTGCCACTTTGCTGAATTCATTTATTAGCTCTAATAGTTTCTTTGTAGAGCCTTTTGGGTCTGCTAGGTATAGAATCATATCATCTGCAAATAGTGATAATTTAGGTTCTTCTTTTCCTATTTTTATGCCTTTAATTTCTTTCGTCTGTCTAATTGCTCTGGCCAGTGTTTTGAGAACTATGTTGAACAGAAGTGGAGAGAGAGGGCATCCCTGTCTTGTTCCAGATTTTAGAGGGAATGCCTTCAATTTTTCTCCATTCAGAATGATGCTAGCCTGAGGCTTAGCATAGATTGCTTTTACAATATTGAGGTATGTTCCTGTTATCCCTAGTTTTTCTAGAGTTTTGAACATAAAGGGATGCTGTACTTTGTCAAATGCTTTTTCCGCATCTATCGAGATGATCATATGGTTCTTATTTTTAAGTCTATTGATGTGGTGAATAACATTTATTGATTTCCGTATATTGAACCAGCCTTGCATCCCAGGGATGAATCCTACTTGATCATGGTGCACAATTTTTTTGATATGTTTTTGTATTCGATTCGCCAGAATTTTATTGAGGATTTTTGCATCTAGGTTCATTAGAGATATTGGTCTGAAGTTTTCTTTCATTGAAGTGTCTTTGTCTGGTTTAGGTATCAGGGTGATGTTGGCCTCATAGAATGAATTTGGAAGTTCTCCCTCTTTTTCTATTTCCTGAAGTAGCTCGAAAAGTATTGGTATTAGTTCCTCTTTAAAGGTTTTGTAAAATTCTGCTGTATACCCATCCAGTCCTGGGCTTTTCTTAGTTGGTAGTCTTTTGATGGTTTCTTCTATTTCCTCAATTGATATTGGTCTGTTTAGGTTGTCTATATCCTCCTGACTCAATCTGGGCAGATCATATGACTTAATAAATTTATCTATGCCTTCACTATCTTCTAATTTGTTGGAGTATAAGGATTCAAAATAGTTTTTGATTATCTTCTGTATTTCTGAAGTGTCTGTTGTGATACTGCCTTTTTCATCCCTTATGCTAGTAATTTGAGTTCTCTCTCTTCTTCTCTTCGCTAGCATGGCTAAGGGTCTGTCGATTTTGTTTATTTTTTCAAAGAACCAACTTTTAGTTTTGTCAATTTTTAAAATTGTTTCTTTTGTTTCGATTTCATTAATTTCAGCTCTGATTTTAATTATTTCTTGCCTTCTACTTCTTTTGCTGTTGTTTTGCTCTTCTTTTTCAAGGATTTTGAGATGAAGTATGAGATCATTTATTTGTTGTTTTTTTTCTTTTTTTAAGGAATGAACTCCAAGCAATGAATTTTCCTCTTAGAACTGCTTTCAATGTGTCCCATAGATTCCGATATGTTGTGTCTGTGTTTTCATTAATCTCTAAGAATTTTTTAATTTCCTCCTTGATGTCTTCTATAACCCATTGATCATTCAGTAACCTATTGTTCATTCTCCAAGTGATGTATGCTTTTTCCTTCCTTCTTTTATCGTTGATTTTCAGTTTCATTCCATTATGATCAGATAGGATTCATGGTATTATCTCTACTCCTTTATATTGTCTAAGAGTTGCCCTGTGACATAATATATGATCTATTTTTGAGAAGGATCCATGTGCTGCTGAGAAAAAAGTGTAACTGCTTGATGTTGGGTGGTATATTCTATATATGTCAATTAAGTCTAGGTTATTAATTGTGTTATTGAGTTCTATAGTTTCCTTATTCAACTTTTGTTTGGAAGATCTGTCCAGTGGCGAGAGAGGTGTGTTGAAGTCTCCCATGATTATTGTATGGTGGTCTATTAAACTCTTGAACTTGAGAAGAGTTTGTTTGATGAACATAGCTGCTCCATTGTTTGGGGCATATATATTTATGATTGTTATGTCTTGTTGGTGTATGGTTCCCTTAAGCAGTATGTAGTGTCCCTCTTTATCCCTTTTGATTAACTTTGGCTTGAAATCTATTTTATTTGATATGAGTATGAACACTCCTGCTTGTTTCTGAAGTCCATATGAGTGATATGATTTTTCCCAACCTTTCACCTTCAGCCTATGTATGTCTTTTCCTATCAAATGCGTCTCCTGTAGGCAGCATATTGTTGGGTCTTGTTTTGAGATCCATTCTACTAGCCTGTGTCTCTTAATTGGTGAGTTTAAGCCACTAACATTTAGGGTTATTATTGAGATATGGGTTGTTGTTCCAGCCATATTTGTTTATTTATGTTACTAAACATGGTTTGTTTTCCTCTTTGATTATTCCCCCCCCCTTTTCTGTCCTACCTCCCACTGTTGGTTTTCATTGTTATGTACCATTTCCTCTTCCTGTAATGTTTTGCCGAGGATGTTTTGAAGAGATGGTTTTCTAGCTGCATATTCTTTTAACTTTTGTTTGTCGTGGAAGGTTTTAATTTCATCTTCCATCCTGAAGCTTAATTTCGCTGGATACACAATTCTTGGTTGGAACCCATTTTCTTTCAGTGTTTGAAATATGTTATTCCAGGATCTTCTAGCTTTCAGAGTCTGTGTTGAAAGATCAGCTGTTATCCTGATTGGCTTGCCCCTAAATGTAATCTGCTTCCTTTCTCTTGTAGCTTTTAAAATTCTCTCCTTATTCTGTATGTTGGGCATCTTCATTATAATGTGTCTAGGTGTGGATCTCTTGTAATTTTGCACATTCGGCGTCCTGTAGGCTTCTAGAATTTGGGATTCTGTCTCATTCTTCAAGTCTGGGAAGTTTTTTCGTATTATTTCATTGAATAAATTTCTCATTCCTTTGGTATGGAGTTCTATACCTTCCTGTATCCCAATGACTCTTAAGTTTGGTCTCTTAATGTTATCCCATATTTCTTGGATGTTCTGCTCATGGTTTCTTAACAGTCTTGCTGAGCTGTCTATGTTCTTTTCAAGTTGAAATACTTTGTCTTCATTGTCTGATGTTCTATCTTCTAAGTGTTCTACTCTGCTGGTAGTATTCTCAATTGAGTTTTTAAGTTGGTTTATTGCTTCCTGCATTTCTAGGATTTCTGTTTGTTTGTTTTTTATAACCTCTATCTCCCTGTATAGTTGATCCTTTGCTTCCTGGATTTGTTTGTGTAATTCCTTGTCGAAGTGATCTTTCATTGTCTGATTTTGCTGTCTAATGTCTTCCTTGATACTCCAGATCATCTGGAGCATATATATCCTGAATTCTTTATCTGACATTCCATCTGCTGCAGCTGTTACCTCTTCTAAAGTTGAGTTGACCTGCATTGCTTGTAGTCCTTTCTTTCCTTGTCTTTTCATACTGCTTGCGTTTCTTTCTTCTTGGTGAAACTGTTGTTTTTGAAATTTTCCCCCCCCTATATATTTATATTGCTCTTGTATAGTTGAAAAGTCTCCCTTGCAGGTGCGGGCGGGGGCTCTGCTCTGCCCCTCCTCCAATTGTTGTGAGGTGTCTACCACGCCAGCGGACCCCTGGGCCTGATCTGCCATTCTGTCGCAGGTCTGCCTTCCTTGCAGGTGGGGGCGAAGGCTCTGCCCTGCCCCTCCTACCACGCCCGGGGACCGCTAGGCCTGATCTGCAGGTTGGTCGCCGGTCTGCCCACCTTGCGGGCACGGGTGTCAGTTCCGATCGGCCCCCACTCCAATTGGGGTCACTTGACCACCACACAGGTGGGCCGCTGGGCCTGATCTGGGCGCGGGCGAAGGCTCTGCTCTGCCCCTACTCCAGTTGGGGTGAAGTGTGTACCACGCTGGCAGGCCGCTGGGCCTGATCTGCAGGTTGGTCGCAGGTCTGCCTACCTTGCGGGCGCAGGTGGCGGCCCCGGTCCTCCCCTCTGGCTCGACGACAAAGCGAGAGAGACTTGGGTATCTGTGACTCACCCTCCCTACCAGGGGACCAACTGTTTCCGTCGCCGCTGGCACCGATGAAGTTCTCTCCTCGGCCGCTCTCCGATGACATCAGATCTCTGCCATGCTGGCATCCCCTGTTCTATGGCTGAATCCCATTTTCTTCTCTTCCAATAGGCGGAGCTGTGCCCTCTGAGCCGAGCTTCTGCCCTCTATGTGCTGACAGAAATCCCTGTACGGTGGCTCCTGGGAGTCTCTCAATCCTGTTAGTCCAGAGCCCTTTCACTTATCCGGGCCCTCCCCCTGTTCCTCCTCCCAGCCAGCCAGCCAGGTCCTGTTCACCAGAGGCGGTTCCCCAAGGATCTGATTACACTTGCAGCCCCACCGCATGTCCTATATCCCGAATGATGAAAACCCTCTCTGTCATTCATCTAAGCCCCAGTGCTGTGGTGGGGTGATCTGGGAACCAACAGTTTAATTTTTCCGGACCCCTTTGGTGGGCACGCCCCCAGAAACTGGCGGCTAAGATCTTGGGTGTCGCCGCTGGTGTTAAGGGGAGGTGGGGATCTGGAATCCTCTCTGCTTCCCTACAGACACGCCCCCGGAGAGATTCCCGAGGTTTCCTGGCTGCTTGTATCTGGAGGGGGTGGGAGTCACAAACCTGCTAAGGTGGATTCCGCTGGGAAGGAATTCTGTCGGCGGAACTCTGGTGATGTCACCACTCTGCTATGGCGGGCCCCAGGCTCCTTGCCTGAGTGTCCAAAGGGAGTGGTGGGACTGGTCTGTCTCTGGTTGGTTTCAGCTCCCGGTTCACTATTTCATGAAGGCTTGGCGAGAGACCTCCTCCTAGAGTCCCTGCACCGCTCCTGCTGCACTGCGCCTCGGAGGCTATCCGCCCTGACGCGGGGGCCGCGTGCAGGCAGCCGACAGTCGCCGAGTCGCGCGGGCAGTGGCTGGCGGGTCTGGACCTCTGCGCTGCGTAGCGGAGATTCACTCGTCTAGCGCAGACTGTCACCTCCAAAAATCCTACCGATTCCCGGCCGGTCTCTCTTTAGTGGAATTTTGCTAGGAGTTTTTCAGCAGGTCGAATCTAAGCGTATCCATGTGTCTCTCTGACCCCGTTGTTGAGGAGGTACTGAAAGCCCTGCCTCCCCTCTCGCCGCCATGTTGGATCCCCTAAATATATCTTATTTCTACATTTATTTTTGGAGAATATATTAGTTGATGTAATATTCTAGGTTGATAAACTTTGATGCTAGAAGTCAATTATCTTCTGGTATTTATTATTTCTGATGAAAAGTCATTCATAATTCTATTTCTTTATCTTGGTATGATTTTAAGGTTTTCTCTATATAGCTATTATTCAACACATTGATTTTGATGTACCTACCTTTGTTTTCCTTTTATTTACCTGTATTTTTTTCTGAATTTGTTGGATATGAATGTCACCTATTATTTATAATGGAATCTCAATTCTGAATACTCCATTGTCCTACTCTTTTTAGATTTTCCTTCTTGACTCCATTCATACATACATTAAGCAGTTTGATACTGTCAAGCTAATCTCAAATTCTTTGTTATATTTTATCCAACAATTCAAAAAGAAAAACTTTATTTTTCTTTTAGAATAAATAGCATTGACTAGTTTCAACTTCTGTTTTTGTTTGTTTTGTTTTGTGTTTTACTTTTTTTTTTTTTTTTGTTACTGGGAATTGAACTCAGGGACACCATACCACTGAAGAACATTCCCATTTCTTTTTATTTTGAGATAGGGTCTAAGTTGCTGAAGGTTGTGAACTTACAATCCTCCTGCTTCAGCCTTCCAAACCACTGGGATTTAAGATGTATATCATGCCCAGTTCATTGAAATGTTTTCAAATAAAATGTAATCCTTTATCTCTGGAGGCTGAGGCAAGAGAATCTCAAGTTCAACACTAGGCTCTGCTATTTAGCAAGGCTCTGAGCAACTTAGTGAGGCCCTGTCCCAAAATAACAAACAAAAATGGCTGGGATGTGGCTCCTGGGTATAATCTCAGCACTAGGAAAAGAATATATATATATACATATATATATATATATATATATATATATATATATATATATATATATATATATATATATATATCTCCACACTAAATTAAATAAATAAATATATTTCCATCCCAATGACAGGCACCCAGTGACCTACTTTCTCTAGCCACATTCCACCTACCTATAGTTGCCACTCAGTTAATCCATTCACAGTGAGTAATCCACTGATTAGCTCACAGTTCTAATAATCTGATCATTTCACCTCTGAGCACTCTTATGTTATCTCACACATAAGTTTTTGGTGGACACCAACTATTCAAACCAAAACATACTCTCGTTTTCTCTCTCTCTCTCTCTCTCTCTCTCTCTCTCTTTCTCTCTCTCTCTCATTCCTTTTATTCTGGCATAAATTTAAACAGGTTCTCCAATTCTTGGAGAAGTGCTCCTTTAGTGTTCCTACCCATTGAACTGTGATATACTCCTGCTTTATGGTATTCAAGATAAGAACCAACACATGAAAATATTTTCTCAGATTTCTTGTTCCACATTAAGATTCAATAGGCTCAGAATGCTTGGATATCTAAGATCATTTTTTTTTTTGATTAGCTTTTTCACTTTTACAATAGCTTCATGCTGTATTTTGGAGTATATCCCAGAGTGGAAAGAATAACACAGTGCTTTCTTCAGCCTTACAAAGATTGCATGTGTCCATGATTCCTAGGCTGTGTTTTCTGTTTCCTCAACTACCTCAAAATGTCCTCTGAGCATTCACGCAAAGCTTATGAAAAATAATGAATCCTAGATACAGATTTCCTTTGTTTATGTGGTTCACAAGGAATTGAAACCAGGAGTCTAGTTAACCCTCAGGGTTTAATAATTCATTAAAACTTTAGCAGATTATTAATTTTTTTTTTTTCCTTTTAGTGGGCAAAAGTTGTATGGTAAGTGTCCTTCCTCTTCTAGGAAAAGTTTCTTATAGTTTTGCTTATTAAATTTCTAGGTGAACTTAGTTCACTGAAGCCTTAAAATAGTTATAATTTTATACATTTTCCAATTTATTGTTAGAAGGGAAGCTATGGTCTTCTGCCATTTTTTCCTTTTATTTTTCATATTTAGGAATCATAGTACAATTCGATATATTTCTGACATCTTCTATATTCTATACAGAGCTTATGCTTCATTCTGATGCACTGTCTAAAACTGATTGAAGCAAAATAATAATAATAATAATAATAATAATAATAATAATAATAATTGTAACTATTCCTAGTGTTATGGTTTTAACTTTCAGAATAATTAAAACCAAAATTTAAAAAAAAAAGACTTCACAGAAATTCACTAGGACAATAGAGGATCCTATTAATTTTTTTTGTCTTTTACTTTTTAGTTCCTATCTTTTCCTTGTTTTTCACTTTTCAAAAACATTGTGCGTTAATTTTATCATTAAAATATTTTTAACAAACCTTACCCATGAAAACTAGATAGGTTAAGTTGGTGAATCAAAAGCTGTTAGCAAAACACAGGGAACCCTAGATTTTTGAGACTGACATTCCCCCAGTGTGCAAATGATGCTGGCTTGGGAGGTACATCAGAGAGGGACAGAACTTCAGCCATCAGAATGGCAAGGTAGGAAAGAGGTCAGTCAGGGAAACTTTCCATTGGACACAAAAATTTAGAATGTGCCATTTAATTATATCCTTTGTCTTTGTCTTCCACGTGGAATATTATGCTGTAAAACTTGTGAAAAATTTACAGGTTTGGGGCACTAATATTTTTGCATAAATTAGTGAAAGAAAACAAAAAAGCATTGAAAATACTTGGATAATCCTAAACTATATGATTTTTTAAACATTTACATAAGATATATTGACAAATAGTGAATTCCTTTTTCAAATCTATGCTGAAAGTCACTACCAATGAGTAGGTTATTGTAAATTTGGGTTGTTAGAAAATAAGACATGCTATGAAGTGCTTTGCACTTATAGTTTATTGGATCAGTTGACCTAAAGTAATTGGAGAATAATGGACCTTAACATTAGCTTGTTCCATCGACTATTTAAAAAGGTATTATAAAATGATAGAGGTAATCATTTTTTCATTCTTGAAAAGTAATAGCAAAGATAAATTTATGACATATGCAGTTTCTAAAAATATCAGAAATTAGTGCAGCTTCTATTTAAATAAATTTTTATCATTGCTTAAACATTTAAATAAGGAAAGAAACTGTCAACAAGTACTAGACACAACAAGTTTTGCATGAAATTGAAATAACCGTGTCAACTAATGTCTTGTACTATAGTTTCATTGCTAACATTTTAACATATAATAGCAATACTAATTCAAAAATGACATACATTAACTTGAATGCTCTGACAGGGCAAGCAAATGATAAGAAATCTCATGTAGTTTCACTGGTTGGGAATTTGATAATGTAATATTTGGGTTCAAATAAAATATAAGCAGAGTCTAGTTTTATAACGTGTATGCTCATAATTATAATAAAAGCTATTTGTTTGAAACATTAGACCCCAACATAAATTTATTACAACCTGGGGACCAAAATTTTATGATTTGCTTGAATTATTATTCTATGGTTAGCACTGATGGTTTAAATGAATCATTGAATCATAAAAATGTAGTCCTGGAAGCAATCTCAAAGTCACCTTTTCCAACAGTGCAGAAGCAATTGAAATAAATGGAGTCTATCAGATGGCTATTTGTCTTGTCGTTAAAAATTTCCCTTAAGAGAAATTTACCCATCTCCCTCAGTACATGGCTCTGAAGTTTGATTAGCTTGATTACTTTGAAACTAAGTCTGTTGTGTGACTAAAAAAATAATGTTAAAAATATTAAGCAACCTTTTGGAAAATATGGATTTCTTACTTCTTTATATGCCATATGATACTTGGCATAAGAATCAGAGTGACTAGTCTCTTCAGATTTTCTCCACTTGTATCTGTGCCCTCTATTTGATACTTTCCTGCTTTCTCCCACACGATCTCTCTCTTGATTCCTCTTCAATTGCTGTTCTCCCTCTGACCATGTTCATTGCCAAGTTTTCCCAGTCCTCAAAATAACCTCTGTTCCACTCAAGGTAACCTCTAAGAGCTGTGGATCTATGCATGGTTTTCAATTAATGAAACCTTTATTAACTATCTTGGGCTAGAAATTATACACTGCTTTCATTCCTCCTAGTATTTTTCATTCAGTCTAATCCTTATTTTTGCTTCCCTATAAGATCATCTTTCCATTCAGTAGATGATCATTTTTAATTCCTATTAGGTACCATTAAGGCAACAGTTATTGAAAGAAATATGAGATAATTATAAGAAAGAGAGGTAGCAAAACACAGATTTTGTTTTGCAGAAAATATTTCATGATTTATTAAAATTTCTTCTAGAGCTCATTGAGAATAGCATTAAGTATTAAGTCTAGTGGCTTTGACTTAGGGCACGTCTGATTTGGCTTTCTGGAACATAAAATGTACTTCACTTTCTCTCTTGAAAACTTTTCATATCTTTGTTTCCACAAGTGCAAATTATCAGGGAATTATAGAGCATATCAGTCCATTTTAGGAATGAGATGGAAATGAACTATCTAGTAGAAACCTTTTGTGTTAATGCCTACAAATATCTACATAGCTCTTGATGGTTAAATGATTCTGGAAAAATAACATCAAATACTCTTGACACAATCTGAAGCTTGACATGACAAGTTTGTCACTTAAATTTAAAATCTCCTTTTTACTTCTATAACAGTTCTCTTTCTTCCAAACTAGCTTTAACCTACTTTTGTCATTCTTTCTACTTACTACTTTAATACATATTGCTGTAGAAATTATTGTATAACCTATCAGTAATCATGGCATACATTTGAGGAAATATTTTCATATTTGAAAATACTTAGAAACGGTCATCAAAAAATTTTCCCTTTTCGATTCAAAATTGAATATTTGTCATGATCTTCTTCTATCTTTAATAAACTGAGAATGCTTGTGTACATGGGCAAACATATACACAAACACATACATGAAAAAAGCTCCAAGAACACAAGAACTTACTCTTTTTCACAGCCCTAGTTCCAGGATGTGATATCATGTTTAGCATATCTTAAATGATTAACAAATACACTTTGGAGAGTAAATACATAAATGAATAAATAATATGAGTGTGAATTTTCTTTCAAAGTTTTGAGTAAGGCTGATATTTTGGAATTACAAAACCCCTGGGATGGCACTGTGTACTCTTGGTACTTGCATACAAGTAGGTCTAAACAAGAAATAGAGCTGATTTAAAACCTGCCTTTGCAGAAGAAAAAATTGGACTCAAGACCTATCAAACAATCCAATAACCCATTCAATGGAATTGATTTTTTTGGCATCTGCTTAACACATTTTCCCCGCTTCTTCCTGTCAACTGTAGTTGCTGTTTTATTGGAATCCTGAGTTCCAGCTCAATTGTTCTCCAGTCAGTCCTGTGGAATCTGTTTTGTCTGTGTTGCATGGAAATGAGTTCCTGGCTGGAATTGCAGAAGATATACGTTTCATTCCCCCCACCTTATTACTTGGTACACATATTACAATTTAAAAAAAAATGTATTTTTAGTTATATAGTCTTCATCTGCAAAATCAGAATAGTCTTTTTCTTCTGTAGCAGGGAATGCAAGTGTCCCTGGTTTTGACTGTGTTTATGGGGGAAAGAGCAAGGAAGTAAAATGTAGCATATGGTTGTCAGGCTATTGTCAAGAAATACATCTTCAAAATGCCTTCAAAAACTGTGATAGATAATATGGATAGTGCCTTAGCAAAAGCAAATGTCACTCCTGTGGAGTTGAAAGCAAAATTACATGTAAATGCCTTTTGCACCTCTGCGCTTATTCCCAGTTCACTTTTTCTATTGGTAAAGACTTATCAGTAGAAAGGTCTGAGAAATAATGTTTCAATATTTGAAATTATGTCAAAAATGTGTGAATCTCAAATAAATGTTTCCTTTAACTTAATTATATTTTGATATGTCAAGGGTGACTGAAGAAAAGACAAATAATTTCATATTGTGTTTATGCTCTAAAACCTATGATCTTTCCATGACTTTATATAAGACTACATGCACATAACAACATAATAGGTTGTTTTCAAGCTTTAATTTGAAAAATAAGCTGTAGATTCAGCAACTTATTTCATCTTGAAGATTTTGTATATAACAAGGCTGTGAAGGTGGTTCTAAGATCAGGAAGACAGCTTTGAGCTCTTGTTCACATGTTCAGTATTTCAGGTTTACTGTTCCCTTAGATGTTCGGGCAGGTGTGTGAATGTGTCTCGAAGATGCCAGAAAAATGGGTTCAGGGTTGCCAACATTTCTAATGTTCCACATATGAAGCCACATGCAAGAGGTAAATGATATGCAAGATATATATTATGCTGTATATAATACTACACTACAATATGTAATATTAGAGAATGATATGAATATTTTTCATAAGTGGAGAAAGTCATCAAGAATGGAAAAGGTGAAGTTGTTACTTTACAGTTGGATTTGTTATTCAAAGATGTTTTCACTTAAACTCAAAAATTAATATAAATCCCATTTTGGAAAAAAAATAGAATGATTTATAAAAACTGTTCTGCAGCCCTGATTTACAGAAAGAGACTAAGAGTAAGAAAGAAAATACCAAGAATACACACAAACAAGGAATGAAGGTGTGAAAGCAAAGAATACTCTTTCATATCTATTTTTAGTTGTAAACACTAAGTTTTATTTTGTTTATTTCTGTAAACTCTATTCATGTCCCCAGACATTGAAATTTATTTTTCTAAGTCTTCAGAGTTTGGTTGTTAACCAAGTAAAGTTCCGGGGATTGAGGAAGCATTTGGAAGCCTAAGACTTTTTACTATAAACATTTAATTACAATTAAGTTAATATATCAGATTAGCACAAATCCAATGCAGTTCCCCTATGCATTCCTAATGTGTGCATATTCACAAGTGATTCTTTGAGACAGTAAGTTAAAGAAGTCTTGTGTGAGTCGGGCACAGTGGTGCATGCCTGTAATCCCCAGAGCTTAGGAGACTGAGGCAGGAGTATTGAAAGTTCAAAGCCAGATTCAGCAAAAGTGAGGCTCTTAGCAACCGAGACTCTGTCTCTAAATAAAATATAAAACAGGGACAGGGATGTGGTTCAGTGGTCAAGTGCCCCTGAGTTCAATTCTTGGTACCCAAAAATAAAATAAAATAAAATAAAATAAATCTTGTGTGTGTCTGTGCATTTTCACACACTCATTCTCTATATAGATACATATTTATATGTGTTTGCATAGGCTATGACATATGTTATATATATACATGTATATATGAATATACAATTATGAATATATGTTTTATATATACACATTATTATTAATGTCCCAAAATTTGAGACGTGTTCTTACATTATGAACTACGTTATGTCATGCATGTGAAGGCTCAGTTCACAAATAAATTTTCCACTGTGAATAAATATAAAAAAATGTAGACCTCAAGGAATAGAAAAGTAATAACTAGAGAGTTTCACTAATTCATTTTTACATATATTGGAAAGTTTTTAGTGCATGGTTGCTGATACAGAAAGAAGCTTATTTAAAAATTAATCATTTAGGCTGGAGATGTGGCTCAAGCGGTAACACACTTGCCTGGCATGTGCAGGGTGCTGGGTTCGATCCTCAGCACCACATAAAAATCAAATAAAGATGTGTGTCCACCGAAAACTGAAAAATAAATATTAAAAAATTCTCTCTTTCTCTTCTCTCTCTTTCCCTTTAAAAATATTGATCATTATTTTAAATGCCTCATAATTATCATTCCCCCAGTAATATTTTAAGATGAATGGAATTTAAAAAGTGTTCTTTAAATAATTTTTAATTTAAATTTTTTAAAATTTTTAATTGTGAAAAATTAACGTATACTAAAAAATTTGGCAAAGTAAAATATGAGACAGAAAGAAAGGAAGGGAAGAAAGAAAGAGGAGAGAAAGAGAGGGGGAGCCAGGAAGGAAGGAAGAATGGAAGGAAGAAATAAAAGGAAGGAAGGAAAGAAGGGAGGGAAGAAGAGAGGAAGGGGGGAGGGCAAAGTAGAGAAAGAGAGATAAGAAAATAAAATAAACACTTATCTGCCATCCACAAATATCACATTTTGTTTCTTTTCAAAATTTTTTTTAGTTTAAGATTATATCCATAGTTTGCAGCCAGATTTATTTTAAATTCTCTTTTTAACGAAAGCAACTTTCCTTAACCACAGAACTGTCAATGGTTTCAAGATATTACACTGCATATGAAAATTTCACCACAGATTTATTACCAGATATTTTATATGCATCTATTGAAATCTTTGGTTATACATAGAAGATGATTCTCCACATGTGGAATTAATGCATGTGAATTTTCCAAACTTTTGCTATGCATGTAGAAAATTACCCTGCAGAAAATTTGTTTCTATTTGCATTCTCATCAACAGTACCAGAAAGTGTCTGTTTCCAAAGGACTACAAAAGTGGAGAGTTTTGATATTAATAGCAAAGGTTTTCCTATAATATTAGGGAAAATATGTTAGAGGATAAGCATATTAATTTTGTTTCCATATGCTCTATGAATCACTTTAATTTATTTTACTTCTGAAAAGTATGCTTATGTTATTTTCATTTTTTTCTGTTACTGTATTTCCTTTTTTTAATTTGATGTATCTGTCCAATATAAGAATTATGGCCATTTAATATTCTTTTCTCATGTTTCCCTATTATACTTCTCAACTTATCCTTGGCCAGTATTAATAATATTTTTCTTTTGTTTTGTTTTCCATCTTTGATTTTTGATGCCTTATTGGTAAAAGATTTCCTCAACCCAAGTAAATAAATATTAACTCCTAACTTGTTTTTTTAAAATAATTTA
The DNA here is from genome assembly GCF_047511675.1 of Marmota flaviventris. Classification (NCBI taxonomy): domain Eukaryota; kingdom Metazoa; phylum Chordata; class Mammalia; order Rodentia; family Sciuridae; genus Marmota; species Marmota flaviventris. The sequence continues at coordinate 45,056,925 of NC_092504.1, read as the reverse complement.
AATGATTTTGTATTTAACTCTTTAATCCACCTAGAATTTCATCACACATAATCTATTCTGATATTTTTACTTCAATTTCTTCAAAGAGTTAATTACCCTGTGCTATCTATTAACTAATTCATCTTTTTCTTACCAAGTAAAAACTTTATATTTATATGAACTGCATGCTAATGTATAGACACATAAGCACATATATTTTTCTGAATTTTCCAATAAATCCCAGAGACCTGCCTTCCGTTTTTTGTACCAATGTTATTTTTAGTTTTTCATTACAGAAAATTTATAATTGATTCATTATACATAGCAGTAATGGAACTCCCTTTCAACTCTGAGTTATTGTTGCACTTAATTATATGCTTTTAATTATCAGACTGCCATGTGTTCATTACTGGAATAAAAGTTTTCAAGTAATCAGATATCATTATTTTCATGCAACACTAGATTTGATTTACTAATGCTTTTATGTAAGATTCCTCACCTGTGAGAACTAATTTTTATGAGTATGTATTAGAGTACAAACTTTATAATATTATGATATTAGAATTATTTCCCTTTATTGGCATAATGTGGTTGCTTCTCTTTGCCATAATATCAATATTTAAGCTGCATTTGGAAGATTTCTGAGAAGTACATCTCCTCTGCAGAAATTCCTTTTCTAGTACAATTTACCCCACAGACCTTACAGTTCCAACACTTTGTGAGTAAATGCCCCTATATTCAGTTATGGTTCCTAAAAACACACTTTATTTGGGTGACTGGGTCTTGAAAGATTACAGCCACATTACACTGTAGAGAAATTTTGTTTGTTTCTGAAGAGTTGTAAATTTATGAATATAATTTTCTGAAAGCATGAGACCCTTCACTAAGACAAAGCCATAAGGCTGGCATGTTGGTGCACGCTTATAATCTCAGCAGCTTGGGAGGCTAAGACAGGAGAATCACATGTTCAAAGCCAGCCTCAGCAACAGCAAGGCACTAAGTAACTCAGTGAGACCCTGTCTCTAAATAAAATACAAAATAGTGCTGGGGATGTGGCCCTGTGGTCGACTACCCCTGAGTTCACTCCCCAGTGCCAATTAAAAAAAAAAAAAAAATGTAAGCCATGAGAGTTTAATATTCACCTGCTTACAGAGCGTTAAAAAACTCCAGGGAGTTTCACTTCATACCACATACCTGATTTTCTATTTCAAGGGAAAAATGGCACGCAGAATTTAGAGATGTTTCTGGTAGTAAAATCTAGAAACACTGGAACGTGTCTGTCCCTTAGAAACATGAATTTTCATTCCAGACAGTTACACTGAGAACCCAGGATCTTTTATATCACATCTTGAAATGGCAGAGGTTTTTGTGCCTCACTTTGGGTGGGGAAATGGAGGCAGTACCCTCCTTGTTCTGCAGGTAAGCAGAGCAAGTCTATTTTCTTCATTCCCTCACTTTTGGGGTGTCTCACCACATGCATTCAAGTTTTTTTCATCTATCTTTCACTGTGTGATCTTAGAAATAAAAACTAAGCAGAGACCACAGAAGTTATTATCATTAAAATAATGACAATTAATCTGTCTCTTCCACAGAACACCTAGGTAAAAGTGCACATGAAAAACACAGTATTAATTCTCTGTGCCTGGAAAAGCATCTGGAAACCAGACCATCAGCACTTTCCAAATTCCTCCTTTCCTCAAGAGTTCTTGGTTTTTTTTCTTTTTTCTTTCTTTTCTTTCTTTTTTTGTTTTGTTTTGTTTTCCTATATCTGAGCCTTTCTTGAATCAGTAAGGATCACAATCTGTGCTAAATAGAAGTGTAGAGATGTGATTTGTGTTCTGATCTCCTTGCAGAACATAACGTGATAGTATGAAAGAATCACGCCAACAAATAGTTCCAAACACGTTCTGCAGTATCTCTAACAAAGCATTTTGGAGGAAGGGAGAACTCACTGAGAGGTGAGATCTAAGGAGCACCTCACTTTGGAGGGGAAGAGAAAGGCTTCATGAAGGACAGTCACATGGTTACTAAACATTGATTTATAACTTGCTCTGCTTCATGTACTGTTTTAGCGACTGGACATGCAAAGACAAACCTGAATGTCTGCTCTAAATAGTTCATTGTTTACAAGAAGAGTCAAAAAATAATGTATTTATTAAGTGCTGTGATTGCAGTGTATTCAAGGCTGCATATGAGGAGAAGCCAAATAAAATAAACATGTAGGAAGTAGAAGTTTCGAACCTCAGGGTCAGCAAAAATGAAAGAGTAGAGTCAAAAAAAAAAAAAAAAAAGAGTTCTGGATGACCATGTTTCCTGAGTTAGATGATAAGATCAATAATGTCATTTAAAAGAAAAACATCTGAAAGGCCTGTAATTTGATCTAGGATTGGAGCTTTATGGAGATGGGATAAGCACTTTTCTAACATCACTGTGTGGGCTGGAGTTGCCCAAAGGTACCGTACTCCCTTTTGCCCCTTCTCATACACACCCTTGGCAAATAGCAAAGACATCCATGGTTTACACTGCACAGGAGCACAGACTAAGGGGCCTTCTTAGTGTAGCCTTCCAAAGAGCAGTATAACATTATTAAATGGACAGATGAGATGAAAATAATTGTTTGCTTTTTGAAAATAAAGACATGATTTAAGAACTACAGATCAAGTATAAATAGAATACCAAAAGGAGTAAGGCAAAAGCTTATGCATACCAAACTTAAAGAGTTATGAGGTAAAAGAGAGAGAAGTTTGTAAGTAAATGAAAGCAGATTAAAACATATGAGTCCTGTTATTATCCTGTGAATCATTATATACTATTGTCAAAGCACATTGCTCAATCTGAGGATTATGAGAGATAAGTAATACAAATTTGAAGAAAAGTGTCAGTCCTACTTTGTGACTCTGGTCCTTAATAAGATTACCTTCTACTTTAAAAACAAGCCAGGTGATGTTTTACCTATCAGAATCATTAAAAAGCTAGATTTGCTGGCAAAGGAGAACAGCTTTTATTAAGCACTGTGTAAATAATATGATGTTAGTGACGGTTCCCCAAAGAAACAGAATTAGTAACACCTATAGTTATAAAACAAAGAGGTTTATTTGAAAAATCAGATTATGTGACTGTCAGGGCTGAAAGTTGAGTTGGCAAGATGGATGAGTTTGGGTGGGTGCTGATACTTCAGTCTTAAGGCAGTTTTTTATGTTCCACAAAAAAAAAACAAAACCCTGTTATCTTCAAATGATTGTGTGAAACCCACCCACATTATCAAGGGACCCTTTTTAATATAAGAACTGATTGTCAGTGTTAACCACTTTTACAAAATAGCTGAAATATTTCCAACAGAATACCTAGAATAGTGTTCAACCGAATATTAGCGTGCCATGGCCCAGCCAAGTTGACACATGGAGCTACCATGGCAAATGCTTTTCCTTACAGTACAGAGAAGTTGTAAGTTGTTTCGATGGTCTCACTATGTCTCATTCCGTTATCTTATAAACATGACATGGCTTTGATACAGGACACACTGACACCCAAGAATGTCCTTGACAAGTTGCTGACACCTGTCTTCTTTTATATGCTCCAGGTTAAAACAGAGGGCCAGGAGCTTTGAATGTGTCACCTACTTAACTCAGTCCCTGGCTTCAATTACAGCCTGGTAGGAACTGTCATTATGTGGTTCAGATGCATGGCCCAGGGCTGTCCAAAGATAGCTTCTGAATGAAACAAGGGTCAATTCTCTCCTTCCCAGCTCAACTGCAGATTCAGGACTGCTGGAATTTCAAGTCAAACGTAAAAGGGAGTTTGCTTTCCCAGAAACTCCTAGATGGAGATCTGTGGAGGATAGAGTGACAGCAGAGACATAAGCCAGTGCTGACTCAGAGCCACAGATGTTTGAAAATGTTTGGGTTTTCTCCTGCTTTACACACATGCAATTTTGTATTCTGAGGATTATCGTATTAAGTATATATAACGATTCATTTCCTAAGCCGATAAATGCTGTGCTCAAATTGAACACAAGTTAGTACCAAGTGTTCCCATAAAGATATAGCATTTTTTAATATTTTAAAAATATTTAATATTTAAAAATATTAAGTATTTTAACAGAAAGGGGACTATGGGAAATAGTGATAGAAAATAAGAAAAGAAACAGCAAAAAATGGATCAGTGTATTTAAAAAAATAAGTTATATAGGTACATTTAGCTCATTTTGTTCAATTTCATATATAATAATACTCAAGAGAATGATAAAATAGCAAATATGTTCTGTAACAATGAAAATTATCTTAATAAGACAGGAAATTTTACTTTATCCTTCAATGAGAAATTTTACTTAATTTTTAATAGAATTTTTTTCTCAGGATTAAAGAAACTATATTCATTAAATAATATAAAAAGAATAAAGGATACAGGTGGGGGCAAGGTTTAAGAGGAAAAGTAGGCACTAATTATGACAATAATCATACTAAAGTTTAATTATCAAATTGAAATAGTTCTACAGTTTAAGGGAACTTGAAAACTTTCATATCAAGGCACAAATAATACATCACATTCTTTATATTTCTGTATATTTATAGGGAAACTACTTGTATACTTATGCATCACAGTCTTTATATTTCTAAGCAAACTACAGAACCTTTAAAGATACATTACTGTATAGAGTTTAAATACCTTAGTATTTGAAATAACACCAAGAAGAAAACAAAACCTTCAGAATACAAAAAACTGCCATTAAAATTGGATGCACTAGAAATGATGCTTTTTATTTAGAAAATAGTATGAAGTATCCATTATTCATGGTTTTACATTATTTATAAGTCATTTCCACATTATTTGTAACTGTAAAATACAATATAGAATATACATTCAGAAGCATACAATAAATAGTTGTTTAGAATTTTGCTAATAACTAATTTTGTTTTATAAGACCAAATAAAAAAACTGAAGTAAAAAATTAAAAAATTCTAATTGCTTTTAAAAAATCTGTGACATTAGATGAATTTCAATCTAATTCATTGAAAGTGAAGTAAACTCCATGGTATTTATCCTCCCAAAACTAAAATCAGCATACTGTAATGACACATGCATACCTATGTTTATAGCAGCAAAATTGCCAATAGCCAAGTTATGGAACCAGTGCAGGCACCCAGCAACAGACAAATGGGTAAAAAGTAAAAAAGAAAAAAAATGTGCTATTATATTCACAATGGAGTGCTACTCTACTATAAAGAGGAATTCAGTGATGACATTTGCTGGTAAATGAATGAAACTAGAGAATATCGAACTAAGTGAAACAAGCCAGACTCAGAAAGTCAAAGATAAAATGTATTGCCTCATAAGAAGTTAGAAAAAAATATAAAAAGAGGGTTTGTGAAAAGAGAAGGGAGACAAGTAGAGTAGAAGCAAGTGCCCAAAGGGGTAGGGGAGTAGGAAGGAAAGGGGAAGAACTGGAGAACAGAGTTGACCAAATTATGCTATGTGAATTTATAAGTATATCATAATGAATTCCAATTTTATTTGTAACTACAATGCACCAATGAAGAATAAATAAATAAACTGAAAGAATACCAATAGAGAAGAGGAAAGGGCTGGGGGAGGGGGAGGAGAGGAATGAAAGAGGAAGTACTAAGGATTTAAATGGAACAAACTACGTTATCTGAATTTATGAATATGTCAAAATGAATTTCAATCGTGTGTATAAGTATAATGGACTAATAAAAAATAAAAGGGAAGTAATATTAACATTTTGATAAACTTGAAAGGAAAATGGTTGCATTTGTGATATAGGTATATTCTTGAAGATTATTCAAAATTCATATATTAAAATTGTTTTTGTTTATAGGAATAGACATAAAGAATAGAGGGATGTTTTTAGAGCCTATAAATACACGTTTTTGTGTTGTTGATCATGGCATAGATCTTGTAGCAGGAAATTTTTTTTTCTCATTATCCATTCCTTTTTTAATATATTTTTAAATTTAAAAGAATTTCTGCTTCAATGATTCTAAAAACTGTTGCATTACCTTTGGATTTTGTAAAGTGTTCAATTTTAACTTAACAGAAAATGCAGTACATTTTTACTTTTTGAGTGTGTGCAGATTTTTCATGTGTGTGTGTTTTGTCACTTCTAATTCTTGACCCCCAATTAAAGATGTTAGACATAACACTCCATAGTGACATTAAAACTTGTCCATAATGGATGATTGGATAACATTGCTACTGAGTATGAAATATCTTAACTAAAATAATAGGCAACAGTAAAATAACAGCAGAAAAGATTCGAAATCATTCACAGAAAAATTCAGTGCATGTAAGCAGCAGTGTTGCATCATGATAGTAATATAGGCATTTGTTAGGTGGTTTTCATTATTTATGTACTTTAAAAGGAACATTTAAAATATTGTTCTAATTTTAGATCTAATTTTCCTTGCTAATAAGAGTGGCTGAGTCTTTTTTCAGTTACATTCATGTTGCAATTTCTCCAAGGTTTATCCATCCCAGGATTTGCCTTCAAAGAAGCTATTTTTATTATTCCACTCTGAATAGGTTGCCATCCATCATTGGCCTTCTGCAAGGCTGACTTAACCCCAGCAGCTTATTCTACCTAATGCTGAAAATGTCTCTGTCTTCAATATGCATTTCTTAATCAAATGAAGTTATGGAAATGTAGTACAACCACTATACAGGAAACACTGCTGCAGCTTGGGCCATCAAAACTAAAAGGTCATGAAATAACCTTTCCTCACTGTTCTCCAGAGGGTATTTTGAGGCTTTGAAACTTGAGAAACACGTCTACAAATGTTCCTTCTTGCATGTAATGCTGGATAATGCAGCTTTTTGCATGGACTATGGTTGGGTATCTTTCTCCTGGAAAGCATAATATTGTTTTAGTACAACTTTGCTTAGGAAGAAAGATTCATGTAACTTAGTTTCTTAATAGAGTCCAATAGAATGTTAATAGCCACAAAATATTGGGATCTGGGATTTAGATTTCATTATAATGGGACTGAACGGCATGCAGGAAACCTCAAAGGGTCACTCCAGTTTTGTAATGCTTGGCAGCATTGCACTTGATTTCTGGGAACTTGTATGATAGAAAATTAATAGAGAATACAGCAGATAGTAGAGTTATAAGCATATTGAAATTCTCAAAGTTTTAGTTCAAGTCTTTATTAAGAAGCTTTTGAAATTATTGTCACAAATCTGAAATAAATTAAAATCCAAACTTCTCTAAGCTGTCATTTTTTAATTTTTTCTCAGTGTAATCAATCAGTATTATGGACAAATAATATTACATTATACCTTAAAAATATTGTAGGGCTCCAATTTCAGCTAATAATGAATTAAAATGTGAAAGTCAAATTCTTTAAGATACAGAGTAAAAGCTGAGAACAACTAAATAAAATTTGGAGCAAAATTCTCCATAGTAACTATAGCACATCAATATAAAATATGCCACCAATATTCTGTGAGTCATATCTCCAATTATGTATCTTTCTGGGCACAGAAATGTGTATAACATGTGTAAGACTATGGAATTAAAAGCTTGTGCTACAAGAAGAAAATTGCTTCTGCTTCCACTAAGAGAAACTTTCAATCTTTACACGGATTTAATTTCATATTTTCTGTGGACACCTCTTTGTAGCTCAAGACCAGCTGTGTCCAGCAGAAATATAATGTGAATCACAAATGAAAACCACAAGCATAATTTTAAGTTTTCCAGTAGCCACCTTAAGAAATGTAAACCTAAACTTGGATAATTAATAGTAATTAATTTTAAGAAATGAGTGAAGTTTTTAATATATTCATATTTGGATCAATATGTCCATGAAATTTATATAAAATATTGACATATTTTGAATAATCTTTCACACTAGTTTTTCAAATCTGATATGTATTTATACTTGTAGCACAGCTCAATTGACCCACCACATTTCACATGCCCAGTGGTTAAGATGATGCTGGTGCCTACTCTAAAGGACACAACAGCTCTATAATCCATCTTCAGCTGCCTGCTTGATATTGCCTCTTGTGTGAGGTATGTACATAACAGACCAAATAACTTTGAATATTTACATACAGATATAAAATGTATCTGGGTAAGGTGGCACACACCTGTAATTCCAGCATCTTGGGAGGCTGAGACAGGAGGATCATGAGTTCCAAGCTAGCTTCAAAAACTTAGCAAGGTTGTAAGCAACTTGGTGAGATCCTGTCTCTAAATAAGATACAAAACAAGGGCTGGCGATATGGTTCAGTGATTAAGTACCCCTGAGTTCAATCTCCTGTACAAAACAAAATACACACACACACACACACACACACACACACACACACACACACACCCTTCTGCTTCTCCATTGGCGTCCAACTTCATTGTGTATGGTTTTTTAGGCCATACCAGATTCTTTCCCCACTCCTTCATGTTTCTGGTTTGATTTCATTAATACTTGAGTGTTATGGCAATTGCCAAGACAAAGTGGGAAAGGGTCAACTTTCTGTGGCAGGTTGCAATTTTGACAGTGACTAAAATTCTCTAAGACAACATTTTTTACTGGTGCACATCTAACAGTTACAGCTCTTGCCAGGTTTAGGAACACCATTGTCCTTATTCTCCAGGAAGGCAGCACTGACTATCTACGGAACTGACTGAAAACTTTACTATCTCTTGCTGGATTCCTTGGTTTTGCTGACATTTCTAATAGTCATTCCTTTATTATTCTCTTCGTGAATCCTTTAAATATACCATCTGCTTTTTTTCTTAATTGATAGATATTTAATTAAAATGGTTTTTAAAATTAAATTGTTCATGTGTAGAAAACAAACATGATTTAGTATATAAATGCCCAGTGAATATTATAACTACACTGGAGCAAATAAACCACTATCTCCTTACTTGTTTAACTGTCTTTTAATCTATTCCTTTTGTAAATTTCCAATATATGTAACAGTATTATTAATTCTAATCATCATTCTGTATATATGTGTGGCTTATTAGATGTCTAGGTTTATCAATCCTATGTAACTGCAACATTTTATTCTTTGGCCAGCATCTCCCCATTTACCTATCTCCCAATCCCTGTAAATCTATTAAACTTTTTTACATTTTACATATAAGGGTGGCTGATATCAAAAGAAAACAATTGTTGACTCAATCGCAGAAAAAAAGGGAACACTTGCATACTATTGGTGGGCATGTAACCTAGTACTGGCATTATGGGAAATAGCATGGGGGTTCATTAAAAAAATATGAAACCCTCAAATGATCCATGATTCAGAGATCCCACTTTCATATACAAACTCAAAGAAAATGAAATCAATACCTCAAAGAGACAGTTGTGCTCTTGTATTCACTGCAGAATTATTTGCAATAACCAGGATATGGAAACAACCAAAATATCTATTTGTGGATCAATGGATAAAGAAATTACAGTATACATGTAAAACATAAAATTATTCAGTCTTATCAAGGACATCCTTCCATTAGCAATAGCATGAATTTACTGGAAGGATATTATGCTAAGTGAAATAATCTGGGTATCATCTATTTCTTGTGATCCTGACTAATACAATAATATAATAATTTATTTTCTTATTACTCATGCTATGTAAAACTAACATCATTTGTGACTCATCACTGTAAATTTCTAGGATATTTGAAATTACTTTCTCCCATTATATTCTATATTTTGGAACCAATCATTGTCTCATATAAGTAGTCAAATTCTGTTTTCAACTCCACATAATGAGTGAAAACTGGAATTCATTCAAGGTATAAATTTCCTAATATCTCATATAGCTCTCATTCTTGTATCATAGCACCAAAATGCAAAGTCAGCATGCTTATGCTCTTTTTAGCCTTTATTTTAGTCCATTTATTTGGTGCTATAATGAAATACCTATAAACAGGTAGTTAATGAAGAACATAAATTTATTTCTGACAGTTCTTGAGGCTGGGAAGTCTAGACCAAGGCACCAGTAGTTTCATTGTCTGATGAGAGCTTTTCTCTGCTTCCAAGATGGCATTTGTATTCTAGCTGCATGCTTCAGAACACAGAACTGCTATGTGGAAGGGAAAGAAAGACAAAAGCTACATGAAGTTTGGTTCAGCAATGCCTTAATTCTTAATTAATAAGGGAGGACTCTTGTGGCCTAAAAACCACTTAATGGCCCCGCCTCTTAAACTGTAATGTTGATGGTGAACTCTCAACACCTAAATTTCGGAGGAGATTCAAATAATAGCACCATTCTTTCACATTGATTTATTTAGTCATTTTTTTTATTCAATATTTATTTATCAGGTACTAATTATATGCTACACATAATTTTTGGCAGTAAGGAAATCACTTATGCAAATTTTCTACTTCTGTATAGCTAGAGAAAACAGATGGGTAACATGATAAATAAGAACAACCCACATTATGTTAAACAGATATTTGCCATTTATACCTCAGCATCATGCATAGACTTCCTCTGATGTCCATGAACATACTTTGATGCTTATGTTATTTGAATCATCATGGAAGAATTTCTAGTGACAGGTTAACCTTGTCACTTTCCATGGCAATGTTGGCACTGGAATCACAGCCTTTGTGTTCCTTATTCAACTATTATTGTCAGAATCATCTACTTCATGTATGAGATCTGACCATCCTCCAATACTAACATTCTTTGACCTTCTTTAATGACTCTCAGTTTTTGAATTTCTCTATTACCACCCAAATTTACGAATGTATTCAGTACATTGTGGTAATACATAAGTGACATATGTGATATATTAATATCAAGTAACTCTCCCTTACCAAATTATTATCATTCCAGCACACCCACAGCCTTATTCTCGCTATATCTATTATTCTTTATAAATGAAATTTCAGACCCCTTATTTTTTTATGGGTGATTTTTCATATATTGTTTTTCTTCTTTCCTGCACAGTCTGCATTGAAACATTTTCAAAATTTATAAATGGCATTTTAACTCTACCAACACTGGACCACACTGTAAACTGCCAAACCTTAACAAATCAAAGCAAGTGTCTTCTTGTCTGTACAGCCAGCTCAACCCACACCTGTGCACACACAAGCTCGTGCAAGCACATGCGTACACACACTTAATAGCAACCATAATCTTGTTTATTTCTGTAATCACAGTTAGTGTTGCTTATTTATTTTTTTCTGGTTCTTTTTAGTTAACATATGAAATACTTGAAGCAGTTAGGCCTTTTTTTTAAAAATCCCATAACTCTCAAAAGTACCTTCTCACTGTTCATGACTTTCCATTACTCAAAAGGAGTTGAAGCTAATAAGCATGAAATCCTTATTCTTCCCTGCAGAAATACATATTTAACTATCATGTTTACTTTTCTGAGGAATATTTGTTCTATTGGCTACTTCATCACTGTTTACCCCAGATTCCATTTTTATTCCATTCTTTATTTTCTTCTTTCCCCAAACACTTATTTTCCTCTTCCCTAACTTTCTAATGGACCTGATGCTCAGCCTATCACAGAGTTCAATGTTGTACCATTAAAATAGAAACAGAAACTGAATAAATATATCAAAAGAGCAAAGAAAAGAAATAACTTATTTTGTCTTTTCTGTTTTTCCATTTCATAGTTTTGGAATTCACCAGTAACACACACACACACACACACACACACACACACAGAGTCAGTTGAGAATCTTTTTTTTTTCTATGTTTATGTACACAAAAGCCTTTTGAGCCATATGAGTTAGGTACAAATTCCAGATTTATCACTCATTAGTCATGTAACATTGTGGGAAAATTATCTAATCTACTGATATCTTTTGTAAAATGAGATGAATATAGTATATAAGTAATTATATACATTATTACTTATATTAGTAATATATCTACACAGTTCAGTAATCAATAAATATAATTCATCATCAGCATTATTATTGTTGTTCTGAGAATATATTACTAAATACCATCATGATATCCATGACTTTTCAAATTATAATCTGTAAGTCTCCCTCTTTCTGTGTTGTATAAAAAGACAGTTGGGCTGGGGATGTGGCTCAAGCAGTAGCGTGCTCGCCTGGCATGCGTTGGGCGCTGGGTTCGATCCTCAACACCACATAAAAATAAAAAATAAAGATATTGTGTCCACCTAAAACTAAAAAATAAATATTTTTTTAAAAATGATAGTTAAATACTTCTTTAACTTGTGACTGATATGCTTACTCATTTGGGCAATAGCATTTACATAAAAAAAACTGTGTGTATTCGCCAAAATCAGTTACCATATACTGTATCCAAAATTCCTAATTGCATTATAATGATTATGTGTTTATATTTAATAATCAGTTATATTAAATCCCTGTGACTGAAGATGACAAAAAGATAGCTTTGATCTTCCTTGTAAGAATTTAGCAGTCTGAGAAAATATTCTAAAACATCTAGAAGCAACATATTTGCTTTTGGTCACTGAGACATGATGGGTGATAGGATTTACCTAGAGGCACTAGTTTGTCTGAAATATAACTAGTCACTTATGCAAATTTTCTGCTTCTGTATAGCTAGAGAAAACAGATGGGTAACATGATAAATAAGAACAACCCACATTACGTTAAACAGATATTTGCCATTTGTACCTCAGCATCATGCATAGACTTCCTCTTGATGTCCATGGACATACTTTGATGCTTATGTTATTTGAATCATCATGGAAGAATTTCTAGTAATTTTAAGTGTAGTTGGCATGACCTTAGAAGGACATGTACACTGACTCCTTAGGATGCCTAACCAATGACAAATAGGAGTTTAAAACTGTCCCTCCTCAAATGGCAATTCTGCCATATTGTACTCCCCTGATATATTTCCCATAAAGTATCACAAGAGAAGGGAAGAAGCCCCTGAAAATATCTCTACCATGATAAATAGATCACATCACAAAAATGTATATAATTAAATACATTTTGAAAATTCTTTGGAAATTATGAAGGTACAAATGTATTTGTATATGTTTCTGATACTCTTAAATATAAGTCAATAACCTCTGGAAAAATCTACTAAGGAACAATGACAAAACAAGAACTGGAAAACATTTATACTCTAAACTCTTTCTTTCTCAGATATTCACATAAGAATTTTTTAAATTATATTCAAGAAATTTTTAAAATTATTTTGCCCTTGTAGGAACTATAATGATTCCTGATGACTTTTGAAGCTCTTCAAATGTAAAAAATTCCTCACATCAAAGTTTAATGTTAAGGTTTCAATTTCTTTTCTAATGTTTTTTTTTTTTTTTTCTCTTATTTAACATTTATTGGTCACCTGTTACCATGGAGCTAGTAAAAAATTCAGTTCATTTGCAGCACAGGAAATAAATCAGACAAACAGGCAGCTACAAATGAAATGGTATATTCAAAATAGAATAATTACCTCATTGCTCAGTTTTTCTCAATATATATTAGCATATATTTATGCCATAGTTATTATCAGTTAATTATTTCACAGATATTTATTTATATTTTGAGTGGTAAGACACTTTGTGATTAATTGACTTCATCACAGATTGTATTAAATAGTGAATTAGGAAATGGATATTTATTTAATAAGATACTTAAGAGATGCAACATTCACAAGTTACTATGTGATGTGATAAGATTATAAGTAGAGACATATGAAGTAATTACCATGTCCATAAAGTATGTGTAGTCTGGTTCTAGAAATAAGATATCTACACACAATTATGAAGACATCAAATCACAAAGTGGTAAAAAGATATATAAAAAAAATTATGATATTTCAAAGGGAGGAAAACTTTTTTTTCTGACTTGTAGTAATTAGAGAATGCTTCTTGAGGAAGGTGAAATTTAGTTACAGCTTACATGGTAATAATTCTGTTCTTTAGCCAAGTAAAATCACCCTGCATGAGAAGCAGGGAAGATAGTTTACATTTATCAATCACATTCCTTGTGCCAAATACTATTTAGGCACTATGTTAGTTTCCTTTAGCTGTGTAACAAATTACTGCATATTTGTGGCTTAAAACAACATAGATTTAATAACTCACAGTTCTTTACATCAAAAATTCAGTTTATCTGACTAATTTATTTTTTCTTAGAATATATCACAAGGACAAAATCAAAGTGGCAATTGTCTTGCAGCTTGAGCTCTAGAATCAAAGGAGACTCTGCTTCCAAGTTTGTTCAGATTTCCGCAGAATTGAGATTTTTTTGCAGTGGTAGGTCTAAAGTTCTGCTTCCTTGCTGGCTGTCTGCCAAGGGTCAATTTGTGCTCCTAGACAACTTCCATGTTTCTTCCTATGTGTTCCCCAAGTCTAAAAAAGCCACTGGATAATGAGCACTTCTTGTTTCAATCTCCCACTTGCTTCTGGTCCATTTTCCTCTTCTGCCATAATGTTTTGCCATAAGCCAGAAAAACATTCCCTGTTTAGGAGTTTATGTGATTAGATAAGGCCCACTTGGTGTCTACTATGCCATATAACAGAACACAATCATCATCTTCAAAAGCAACAGGGATAAAGATATTTGGGGAATTTCTAGAAATTGTGCCTACCACAAACCCTTTATATAAATTTTGCCATTCAATATTTAAAACAATTGGATGAGCTAAGTATTATCTTACTGACTTCGTAAATAAACAAACAAATAAATAAATAATCAAAGTGAGTATAGGTCAATGGTGTTGAACCCAGATTTGTCTGAATCCAGCATTTAGACCCATTTAACTTCCTACACAATTAGCAATATTCAGAGTTTTCAAAATTATATGAATCCCATATTCATCAAAGCTAGAAGAAATATTGCAATTCTCACATATATTGCTTCCAAAGAAAATTGTAGTTCCAAATTCTTTCTATGACTAAAAGTTCCTGATGATGACATTTCAGAAAGAAACACTTAAAGGAGGCTGAAAAATGAGCACTCTTAGGGATTCAAGACAGATTTACCAATGTGATTTCTAGGTGTGCATATGAATAAAAGGTTGCTTGTTCTGGCATAGATCTACTCTTTTATCCACATGGGTGATTACAGTATGAACTTGAAACTATAGAATCTAGCACATCTTATATTTAAAAAGAATAAAATAATAAGGAATAAACTTAAGCAAGGAAGTGAAAGACCTGTATTCTAAAAACTATTAATGTTGCTAAGAGAAATTTGAGAAAAATGCAAAGAAATAGAAAAAGATCCTGTGTACATATATTGGAAGGCAATATTATTAAACTATCTATATTATGCAAAGCAATCCAAAGATTTAATGCAATCCCTATCAAAACCAAATTTTTGCCATAAAAAATACATTTATTATTTATGGAACCTTGAGGAAATAGCCAAAACATTCTTGATAAAGAGCAGAATTAGAAATCTCATATTTCCCAATCAAGGTTTATTACAAACTACATGAATAAAATAAATATATTACTGGTATGAAGATATATATGTATCAATGAAAAAGATTAGAGATTATATAAATACTCTCTCACAGGTATGATCAAATCATTTTGGAAAGGGTGCTAAGACCATCCAATGAATAAATGATAGTCTTTTTAACAAATGACAATGGAGAAAAGTAGATATCTAAATGAAAAAGAATAAGTCGGCTACCTACTTTACTACAAATATTAACTTAAAAGGAATCAAAGACCTGAAACAATAAAATTATTAGAAGAAAATGTAGAACAAAAACTTCTTAACATTGGATTTGACGATGATTTCTTACATATAACACTAAAAGTATAGGAAATATAACTAAAAACAGATAAATTAGACTCCATTAAAATTTAAAAAATTCTGTGTATAAAAGGACACAATCAAAAGGGAAAAAGGACTATTGCAGAATGTAAAAACTATTTTCAAATTATATAGTGGGTTAATAGCTAGAACATATTTTTAATAACACTTCAAGTCACTAAAAAAATCCTAATCCAGTTAAAAAATTAGCAGGAGTTGAGTAGATATTTCTCAAAAGAAGATATACAAATATACAGCAAAAAAGTTTTACATAACTAATCATTAGAAAATGCAAATCAAAACCACAGTGAGATATCAGCTCATATTCACCAGAATTGCAGCTTGTGAAATAAACCAGACTTAGAAAATCAAGAAATATTTTCTCTTATATGAGAAAACTAGAGCAAAGTAAGTGGAAAGAAAAAGATAGCTTCCACAAAAAATAGCAGGGTGATCAACAGAGTACAGGAAGGAGATTGATGGGGAGGGAGGACAGATGGGAAAACAGAGGAAGTGCAGAATGAAATTGACAAAATTATTTTATATACATACATATATATATATATATATATATATATATATATATATATATATATATATATATATTATATATATATATATAATATATATATATATATTTTATATATATATATATATATATATATAATATATATATATATATATTATATATATATATATAATATATATATATATATTTTATATATATATATATATATATCATCATGGATTTTATTTTTAAGTCTATCAATAAAGCTCCAATTAAAAATCAATAAATAAATACAAGGAAAACACATGGAGTAGTGAAAGGGGAACAGGGAGAGGAAGGAGGGAAGGAAAGGGGGAAGCACTGAGGACTGAAATAGAGCAAATTATATTCATGCATGCATTATTATCCCCAAATGAAGCCCATTAGATATAACTATAATCAACACAAAAAAACTAAAATAAAATAAAATGAAAACAGTAAATAACAAGTATCAGTCGTTGTTTTAGGTAGCTTTTGTCACTATAACCAAAAGACCTGACAAGACAATTTTAGAGAAGGAAAAGTTTATTTAGTTCCATGGTTTCAGAGAATTCCATTGTACTGGAACCAAAGTGAGTCAGAACATTAAGGCAAAAAGGATGTGATGAAGGAACCAGCTCATGACATGGCACCAGGAATCAGACAACACATTTCTCATTAAAGGTAAAATATATAGCCCAAAGGCATACCCCCAATGACCTGCCTTCTCTAGTCATACCCTACCTGGCTACAGTTACCACCCAGTTAATCCATTCAAGGGGATTAATATACTGATTGGGTTAAGAGTCTCACAATTCAATCATTTTTAACTCTAAATCTCTTGCATTTTCACACATATAAGCTTTTGGAGACACATCACATTTAAACATTGACTATTATAACTGTGACTAGATGGCAAATTGGAAATGTTGTACACTGTGGGTAAGAGTAGTAAATCGTGCAGTTGCTATAGAAAATAGTACAGTGGTATCTCAAAATTTTTAAGTTAATTTTTTTTGATAATCTAGCAATTCTAATTCTTGGTGTATATCTAAATTAATTGAAAATATGGGCTCACAGAGATATTTGTATATCCATGTTGATAATGGCATTATTTATTTTTCATAGAAAAATTAATGGATAAATAAAACATGGTTTATAAAGAAATATTATTCAGCCTATAAAAGGAAGTAAATTTTAATACATGAGACAACATGGGTGAATCTTGATAACATTATGCTACATATATTAACTCAGTCACAAAAAGTCAAATACTATAGCTTACATATATAGAATACCTAGAGTGGTCACATTCAGACATAAAAAGTAGAATCATTACCAAGTATAGAAGAAAGAAAAGAATGATGAGTTTAATGGGTAGATAATTTCAGTTTTCCAAGATGAAAACAGTTCCAGAGATTAGTTGTAAAATAATGTAAATGTACTTGACACTACTGATTTGGACACGAAAAATTGGTCAAAATGATAATCTTTTATGTTATTTTATGCTGTGCATAGTTTCCCATAATTTATATATACATATATATATATATATATATATATATGTATATATATATACATATATATGTATATACATATATATATATATGTATATATATATCCATACATCTTTCTATGTGTACGTTTGTGTATAAATGTATGTATACTCTTTAAATATCCCTGATGGTGTATAAATGAATTTTATCTACTCTTTTATGTAAAGAATGGCACACACACATATGTAACGTATGCAAGAGGAAAAATGAGGCAAGAATCTGTTCTTGGTTTATTTGAGAATCTGGGGAATTTTGAAGGGAAGTCAAAGTTGAATGGATCCTTCAATAGTACCTTCACATATATCCTTGTTACTCCATGACTGCTCACCCATCATCTAAATGATTACCCACTTTGCGCCAAATACCTGCATAGTAGGATGTATATTCTAGGCCTTTTCTTAGTCTTCCTGGATTGATAAATAGACACTTAATGCATTTATTTCCGTTTTCTTTCCAACATTTTTCTACATTAACAATTTGAGAGTAGATCATACCTAAATGATATGATCTGAATGTAATGATCACAATTCTTTTAACAAAAGATTGTTGATCCTTGACAATATATAATTCTTAACCACACCAATTTTCATTCAGAGAGAATACATGTGTATATGTACATTTTTTATTTTTTATGAGGCATGATTAAGATACATTTAGATGTTTTTATTATAGTAAATATCAAGTGTGCCCTATTTAAGTATCATAATATAGTATGTTTTTCAAATGTTAAGATCCATAAATTCTCAAAATCAATATATGATGGTGAATGTGATCACAAATACTTAAAAATAATTAAGTTAAATATTAATTAAATATAAGAGTAAATTCTTGCCAGGAGTAAATTCTTACACTCCTGGAATACCCAGTGCCTCAGGAGGCTGAGGCAGGAGGATCTCAGTTTTGAAGCCAGCCTCGGCAATTTAACAAGGCTGTAAGCAACTTAATGAGACCTTTCTCAAAATAAAAAAAATAATAATAAAAGGCTGGTAATGTGGCTCAGGGATTAAAGGTCCCTGGGTTAAATCCCTGGTACCATTTGTTTTTCAAAATCAAATTCTTAAAGTATGTAACATAATTAAACATTAACAAAATCATGTTAAATCTTTGTTTTTTATTTGAGATATTGCTTAATATATCTTATTCCTTTTAGATTGATTTAAACATTGCAATATTTTGAAACTATATTATTTGTTTTAATTTTTATTTTTTTATTGATGTGTTATAATTATACATTATCATGAGATTTATGTGACACATTCATACATGCATATAACCTACTTTGATCAATCTTATTTCCCGGGGTCTCCCCTTTTCCTTTTATCTGCCGTCCCCATGATCTTCTTCTTCTTCTATCCTATTTTTTAATGTAATGCATTATAATTATATGTAAAGTGAGATTCATTGTGGTATATTAATGGTCATAGCATACTTTGGTCAACTTGGTTTAATTCCTAAGTCTTTCATCCACTTTTAATCAATTTTTGGGCAGGGTGAGAGAAACGGATCTAATTTTGTTCTTCTACATGTGGATATCCGATTTCCCCAGTACCATTTGTTAAAAAGCTTTCTCCAATTATGTTTTTGCCACCTTTGTTAATAATCTGATGACAAGGTTTACATAAATTTGTCTGTGTCTTCTGTTTCCTTCTTCTCTCCCTCATAATCCCCTTCCTTTACTTTATTAGACTCCCTTCTGTTTTGGTGAGATTCTGTTTTTATTCCTTATTTTTCTCTCTGGCTTACATTTAACCACATTGTGGATAATGATAGAAACCTCAAGGATTATTTTGAGCATACAATGAAAACCAATGTGAATGTGTCTGAAAAGTGTGAAGTATTCTTCACATCCCTGAGATGAAAATCTTGAGAATGAGATGTTCGCTAACTTGCCAAAACCTGAAGTTTATGTGTGGCAAAGTTGAGAATAAACTCAAACAGATGTATTTGACTCTAATTCAAGTTTATTTTTTCTTGCTTCTGTCATATTTTCAAACTACATACTTGTTCGTTTGTTGGATTCCTGTAGCCAAGTCTAATTTTCCAGTCTTTGCTTGATATTCTTTCTGTCCCAGAAAAGGAAAGTTGTTCTTTCTTCTGACAAGGTGGCATGCTGCCATTATAACATCCTCTAATAAATAAACACATCTATCCAATGTCACAACAAATTAGAAAGTACTTATTTCTGTTCAGTGAGCTGGATGAAATCAATAATCACTGGGGAGTTGCCACTATAATTCATTAGAGCCATTCACTGGGCCTCAGTAATCAGCTCAGAGAATGGAGCCAAAGTCTGTGTTCTCTGGGGTGAGAAAGTTAGGATCAAACTGTCTCAGCTCAAGTGAAAATAGCACCTAATAATCATTGCATTATACCCTTTTATACTTCAAAGTGATGAGATTACTTCTAAATAGTGGGAGAAATGTTTTCAGAATTGCCTACCAATTTTCAAAATAAATCCAGCTTTTCAAAATTAAAATGTATGTATGGAAAGATAGAAGAGCATTTATTTTTAAAAAATATTGGGACATTATGGTCCTTTGGGTACCCTATGTCTGCTTCATTGATCACAATTCAGTGTCTCTTTACAGTCTATTTTCTGCTTACTACTTTCAGTTTTCTGTTTTGATGTCTCCTTTTTCCCTCTAGCTCAGTGTTGGAAACTGTAAGGCTTACTGCTTGATTATCCTGACTTTTTGTATTTAAACTCATTTTCTTAGTGATGCTACTAGAGTTTTAAATATCATTCAAATAGCAAGACTGCTGATATATGGGTCCATTCTATATTGTCTGCTGAAATCTGACACGTACATCCAACTAGACATGGCAACTTCATTTGTGTCTCTAAACAATGCTGCAATCTCAGTTCTAGAATTGAACTCTTCATTTGCCTCCTAAATCTACCCTGCTTATTCCATGTCCATTGATGGTAATTTCATCCATCCATTTCTCTGTTCCCAAGTCTTGATATCATAAAGTCTTTTCCTCTTTCTCTTATACCCAACTTCTCCTCCAGGATATGACTTTTTCTCAGATGCATACAGATTCCACTCATTTATCACTGTCTTTACTTCTACTTCAAAGTTGATACTATTTGATTAAGCAATGGAAGATAAAATAATTCTGAAAAAAAAATGTCCTGCTTCAAATTTAATCACTCCCTTGTTAGTCTATTCTCAAAACAGCGGAAGGTATAATCTTTTAAATATATAAATCAGATAATATAACCTCTATGTTCAATATCTTTGCATTTTTTTTATGGAGAATAAAGCCAAGTCCTCAAATAGGCCTACAAAAAGAGACCTGCAGGTTTGGGACCATGTTCTCCAGGTGCACCCCCCTCCCCCACTGCGGTCTCAATACTATTTTGGGCCTGCTATGACTTTAGACATTTGTACTGCCACTCCCTCCCTCTAACGCAATGTTCTTTCTTCTAATGTCTCTATATAAGAAATCTTACAAATTTCCATTAAATTTCTACTTCCCCACTCACTTTTTTTTTCTCTGTTTTATTTCAGCTGTTCACGCCATACAATTCTAATTTTCTGATTTCATTATCCTCATAGCTTATGACACAGTCTATGTGTTCACAAAGTTGGTTGGATCGCTAAGACTATTATTTATTTTTCTCTTTTTCTGTTCAAATGTACACTCCATGAGGAATTGGGCACTGCTTTTTTCTCTCTTGGATAACAACCACCCAGAGTATCTGGCATATAACAGACATTCAACAATATTTTAAGTGAGACTTTTTTCTAAATATATTTATCATTTGACTGAAAGTTTGTCTTTAGACTGGTGTCACAACTGATTGTCTTTCTAGATCTATCTATGTATAGTACTTATAGTTGTAAATATATGTACATTATTTTATATACTATTTTAAAGTTAAACTACTTCCTGTGTCATGAACATGAATAAATTAATTACTTTATGACCAATGCATATAGTGGTTTATAGAACCAAATCCAAATGTGTTTGAAACCTATTTCACATAATTTATTAGGAAGAATCATTATGATAATTAAATGGAGGCATTGAGGGTTAGAAGCCAAAGGATGTAAAGAAAAGCAAAACTATTAAAATAAAATTAATGTTAGCTATGGGACATACATCTATAATCTTAGTGATTTATATAGGAGGCTGAAGGAAAAAGAAATCAAGTTTGAGGCCAGCCTTAGCAACTTAGCAGAACTCTCAGTAGTTTATGAGAGTCTGTTTCAAATTTTTAAAAAATACATAATTGTAATAATGATAATAAAATAAAAAGGACAGAGGATACAGCTCAATGGTAAAACACCCCTGGGTTCAATTTCTGGTACCCAAAACAAACAAATACCAATAATAAAAAACACGAAATTTTTAAAATTATTTATACCTGGGTTCAATTTCCATCCCCAAAAGCAATAGCAAACAAAAACAAAAATAAAAACCTAGCTTCTTAAAAATACTTGTATAGGTAGAAGGAAATAAAATTGTCATATTTAGTAATTATGCTGATAATGTTTCTCCCAGACCAAATTTTTTTCATTTCAAATAATAAAATATGGATGAAGACCATAAAGCAGTTGTATCTGAATACTAGGTTTATTCAGAAAAAAAATATATTTTGGCCTAACATTGCAAAAAGATCAACAATGTTTCTAAACTTTAGACCTGACCCTGGATATAATAATCTATTTTTCCCCATTTTTGGTTTTCTTGCCATATTTGAGGTGGGTTATGTTCCATTGCTAATCCACGGTCTCAAGATACTATAGATGAAAGAGTTGATTTGTTAAAGAAACTACTATTTATCTATCACTGTATGGCAAATTACCCCCAAGTATAGCAGTTTAAAATAATAAACATTGTAACTCACAAGTTTTCCTGGGTTAGGAAACTGGGAATGGTTTAGCAGAGTGTTTTAGGCTCAAAGCACTGTATTAAGTTGAATTAGCCTGTATCTTAGACTGTAGTCCTATATGAATGCTTAGTTTGGGGAACTTTCATGCTCACTAACATGATTGTAGACAGACCTCGGCTCTGCATAGGATGTCAGTCAAAGAAGTCAGTATCTTTCTGGATGGGGTTCTCCATGGGCTGCCTGCATGCCCCAGAGATATTCAGGAAAACTCTGATTTTTCCCACCATGTGTAATCTAGATTGGTGGCAGAAGATTTTAAACTTCCAAGATTCAAATTAAAAATGTGCAACCTTGCTGAGAGCCATAGCCAAGTAGGAATGACGCATGGCATTTTTGGTTGAAAGGTGACCCTGCTCAGGGATTAGGGTGGCTCCAGGTTTAGGGTGGATCCTGCTGGATTAGGGTGGCTCCAGGTTTAGGTTGGATCCTGCTGGGAATAGGGCATATCCTGCTGCCTCAGGTGCCCACTCCTTGAGTTCCCGTTGAGTTTTCCTGGAGTTCTGAGAGTATTGGTATGCAGAGCCTGGTGGAAGGAGTGTATTTTTCCAGAACGTGGTTGTAGAGTGTCGGTGAGAGTTCTGGAATAAAGAGTTGCTGTTTGAATCTACAAGGTTTTTGTGGTGGCTTGGTTATTTTGTGCCCAGACAGACTGCGGCACAACCTTTTTTATAACCTAATTTCAGTATGAAATAATATCACTTATGCTATACTCTACTCCTTAAGAAAATCAATAAATCAAGCCCACACTCAAGTAGAAGTTGTTAGACAAGGACATAAACAAAAGGAGACAGGGATCTTGTTTTCATCTTACGGACTCTGTACCACTATCCAACACATAGTTTCCCATCATGGATTCATTTCACTTGTAAAACACACACACTCCTCCAAAGGAAGTTCCCAAAGTCTTATGTACTCAAAATCTTTTGCACTTCTGATTTCCAGAAAATAAAATTGTTCTTTTAAGTCATTTTGTCCACGGTAATTTCTCGCATTATCAATAGCAAAAGAATACACTATGTAGAGAGAAAGAAGGCAAAAAAAGCGCCAAACCTTCAACAAATCAATAACTGCATATTAGGTATCAAAAATGTATTTATTCACTCTTGTCCCCAAATCTCATCTGGTATAGGAACTGTTGGGAATCAGTACCTGATTAACTGTATAATTTTCCCCTAGCATTCTCAAGATTAATTTACCCAGGCCAAATTGGTGAGTTAAAGGGTAAATGATAGTGAGAATTACAAAAACTCTCAGCCCATAACAACTACATTCCAACTCGTGCAATAACAGCTTCACCAAACTCTAGCATGGTCCTTAAAATGTCTGCAGGAAAAAAATTCATTATTGGCAAAAGAAATAATTATTTTTTAAAACCAAATCCTAATGTTAGACAGCTGAACTCCTTTTTTACTTAAGAAAACTCACTATTAAAAATCCTTGTCTGACCCTTTGAGATGTTCTATCTTTCAGCACAGTCTACTCAGGAACCTGGGATCTGTCCTTTTGAAATACAAATGTTGAAGGAGATAGCTCCCACCGCTTGTCCTTCTGGGAGGGCAAAGAACTAACTTTGGTGGTTGCATTACTCAACATGTGCAACTATCCTACATCATAAATCTATGACAGGTAAGAAGTTTATTATTTATCTGGACAAACAGAACCAATGGCCTATTCACTTGGACCAACAGCTCACTTAACACCCTCAGTGTCCTTCCTTTATAATACCTCAGCATTTAGAGTCTCCTGTTTTATATTTTGTTGAAGCTGATCTCAGTTTTCCATTGGACTTACTTTTTATTTGTGTTAGTTGTCACCTAATGTAATCTGTCTTGATCATCTTTAGTTAATGTCCAGTTCTGCTTCTCTTTAGCAGGACTTATTACCACTCCTGCATTTCCTAAGTCCTTGATGTTTTCAGTGTTCATTTAGAACCCTTCAGCAATGAAATATTGGTTTTATTTTAATTCATTGTATTTATATGTAGAGGTGGTTCTAGTGGCTTATCCTTGGTCTTACAATAATAGCTCTTACTTCACAGGTCAGAAATCCAGTGTAAATATTCTACCAGATGCTGATTCTGCCTATTTTAATTATATTTTCTGGAACTGAAAAAATAACCAGAGACTATAGTCATGGAGCTACTGGATTCACTGAGAATTAAAGTAAAGCAAAACTTTCTCAGTCATCCAATAATTAGTATTTACCCTGCAGTTAGATCCAGTGATGTTTTGGGTCTAGAGAACTTAGTTTTAGTTCAGATTTAGTGTATGGCTAAAATATCTTATTCCTATTTCTTAATTCATAGTTTTCCTGAAAATTGGTTGTAGTTTCCATTAGGGAAGGCAAAGAAAAATTAATGGCATAAATTTTTGTCAGGATATGAGGGTCACAGTAGGAACTGGTTCAGATGGGAAAGTTGAATGAATAAGGGGCCATGACTCTTTGGTGCTTAATGAAGACAGAATTCTGTTCACTAGACCTAGAGATTCCTCACCTATGAAGATCAAACAATCCTTCAGTTTTTGTCCATTTCACTCTAAGGGGCACCATGATAAGAGCCAACACCAAACATCTCCACGGGTCAGACTCTCTCAACTACTGGTTTAGCCCCTCTGCCCATTACAATAACTATGATTTCTTTACTTCAGTGATTAAAGACTTCTACTTGGCCCCCACATCCTAAGGTCTTATTATCCGCATTGCATTTAGGTATCCCAGTTTATTGGTATCATTTCTCATAATTTCTGACAAAGAGAGAAGCACGAACATAGAGAACTTATGAGGGAGTATCTCTCACAAATGTATTTCTTAGGTTTTTATTCAGGGTGTGTCCTCTGGATTCCCAAGGGGGTGTATTGGCTATCCTTTCTAACATCGTAACCTCCATACACTGTTGGACAATTGATCTAGAGTATAACAAAGGAGTTTGGGTAGTTTGATTTAATTTAGTATAGGCCATCTCTGGTTCTTTATTTCACTCAACCAACCAAGCAAATTATTAGAGCCGTTATTATCTTTTCAAGTTAAAATACTAAATCTGAAATCCAGCTTTATTTTCCTTCAGTCTTGGGGCCCCTTCTTTAAGATTCATCCTCACACATTTCCAGGCTTCAGCTGCTATACATTTTGAAAACCATGCAACCGTTTTGGTGTGTATCATATTCTTCATGGATCACATTTTGTACCTCAGATCTCATATGCAGGAAAGCCCCTCCCTATTGCTAGACAAGTCAAGATGGCAAGACACTCTCTACAGCCCTCCTTTGTCCACATATGTGTTCAGTGCTCAGTCAAAGCAGGAGAACCAAGTCTATCTACATATATTAATGCACCTGTTGTGAAATTTGACCACATCCAATTCTGGGAGTTAGTTAAGCAGTCTCTGTGAAGCTACTGACTCTGAGAGGGATGTTAGAACCTGAAGTCCTTAGTCAGGCAATTTAGAAATAACAATATATTTATAGACTACTGAAGAGCAAAACATAGTGGAATTCACAACATGTGCCAGAACCCAAAAGGACCAGTTGAAACTCTGTCACCTCTGACCTAGGTACTGTGAGTATCCTACAGAAGCTGAGGCTATCACAGAGCTACACACACACACACACACACACACACACACACACACACAAACCTGTCTCTATACTCATAAAAAAGTGAGGGAATGCCCAGGGACTGATAGAGCAATTGCAGACCTGGCCATTGCTTCCTGACAGGGAAATGGCAGTCTCTGATAACACAGTGTTTGAGCTGGAGCATGGCTGACTCTGCACTTTGCCCTCCAAACCACAGTCTCTCTTCTGTCCCACTGTAACTTGAAGTGGAATTCTGGAAAGGAGTTCAGCTTAGCTAAGTGGACAAATTTCAAAGCAAAACCACTGTAATGCTATTAAACACCATATCCTTTCAATTCCTATAAAAACATGTTTGCAATTTCTGCGTTTTTAGGAGATACTGCCTAACAATGTAAGATAATATCGGTTGATCCCATGTTTCCAGGACTTGGCATATGCAAACATTTTTATTATTTAATTTCATAATGTTTCTTCTTAGAAATACATGAGTTTGGAATTGGTTCTTAATATGTAGCATTTTTAAAAAAATGTATCTATGGTTATCTTCATCGCAAGGAGAGAAAAATTAATTCTAACTTGTTAAAACCATATGACTTCATCCTCAAATCCTAGATATTCAATGAAGTTCATAATAAACCACCAAATTTTTTAATTGGAATATTTTGGGTAGTATGTTATAGGGGCAAATTTCAAATCTGAAAATTTTAAATACAATTCTAGAAAGGAGCAGTAGCTATAAAATATTAAGTAATCTGGCAATGAATGGGGGAAAAATAGCATTTTCAGGCTCTGAAATGTGAATTTCACAACAGTGAAATTTATATCTTCCTGGTCCAAAAACACTGGTGGTATCTGGGATAAATATCACATGAATTGTTTGTTTTGGGTTTGAGTTTATATTTTATTTTTATAGAACAATAATCAATAGCCTTCTAAATATAATAAAGTATCTAACTGAGATGATTTGGAAGGATTCCTAGGCACTGTTTTTATTTAAATAAGAAATGTTTAGTGGAAAAGTTTCAATGTCATTAGTTCTGCAGAATTTCTCTTTGTTCTACTGCCATTAGGGAATATTTACTCTTAAATTCAGGATATTAAGTACTCAGTCTTCTTGGGCAACAGCATAGTAAAAAAGATACTCTTTGTCCTGAAAACACTGGGCTACACTCAATTAAACTAACATGGGAACAAGTTTGGTAGAGCCTCCTGGGGGCAAGTCAGGGAAATTAAAACACTGGGTAATTAGTTTCAGCATCATGCAGGCCAGCTATGAAGCAGTGATAGAGATTGGAAATAAAAGTACTAATTGTAAATTACAGACATGGGTAAACCAAGGTCCCAAACTATGACAAAGGCAAAGCAGAAAAAGAAGGGTTAATTCAGGAGCACATTCGACAGCAATAGTGTTGTTTTTAAATTATTCAAGTACTTCCCACATTCTAACACCCCAACACATTTATTAAAAGGACTCTGTAAAATGTCACTAACATGCAATAGATATTAAATGCTAATTGAGTGATGTGTTCACATGTACTTTGCTAGAGAAAATATTGAAAAGTATTATTTGGGTTTAAATTATGTGGAATAAATTATTTATTGCACTATATTTTCTTTTATTAGTATGGAAATCATAGTAATTGTCATTTAAAGAATATTATTTTTAAATACCTTTTGTTTTTTATCAAAGTAAAGCAAAACAAATGATGAGTAAGAACTAATCCCCAGCCTTACTTTTTGGAGAAATAATATCTATTAATTTGTATATATGGTCTTGCATTGCTATAATTTCTCTGTAGATATCTTAATCAAATTGATTTTAAAATGTTACAACAATAATTAAAATAATGTAATTAAGATCAAGTAATTATTTAAAAAGTTATGTGAAATTATTGTCATGGCTTTTTGGAATTAAAAACGTGGAAACATCTTATTAAAATTTCATTTAGTGATTATTGAAAATCTGAACTCACAGCTACAATATAGCGAAACAGCATAAAACTTGACTTGTGGAATTCTAAAAGCTCTACATTAAGGTGACATAATGGTTAATCTGAATTGTCAACTCAATTGAATTAAGAGATGCCTAAAATTAAGAGGCTTCTGGGTGTGTCAGTGGGTATGTCTAGGGATGATTGGCATGTGGGGTAGCAAACTAAAGTGGAGACCTTTCCTAAGTGGGCAGCACCAATAGGTTGGAGGCTTGGATGGAATAAAAGTTGGAAGAACAAGGAAGCTGCAGCAAATGTAAGCTTGATTTTTCTTGAATGGGTTCTTGATAGCTGTTGTGATTGCAGGATGACTTCAGACTCCAGCTCCTTTGCTCTTCAGAAGTGGATTCTGCCCGTGATTCTCCAGGGAGTTTGCAGTCCTTCTCCTGTTGGTTCCATTCCTCTAGAGAACCCTGACTAATACAGATAATATCTGTTAGTTTACTCTTTCAATTAAATTACATAAACTCCTTAAAATAACTTTATACTAATATGTCAATATATTCACTAAAAGAAGTTTGTTTCCACAAATAGTGAAAAAACTTAGCTTTAGCCTTGACTTTTCTCAAATTCAGTTTTTCAGAATAGTCCAAATTAATGAGTCGTATTTATGATAAAATTCTGAAAGAAACATTAAAATGATGAATGTATTGCAAGCTTAGGAGGGAGCCGATATCGCAGAAAGAACTTAATACTTACTTCTAATAATAAATAATTCTCTCACTGCTGAATTTTCAGTTCAATACCTTCTCAGGAAGATGTCAGAATGAAGCATTAAAGGTTTCTCAGTTCCATCAGAATGGGAATAGAGGGGCAATCTTGAGGAGAAAGGAACTCAAGGAATCGATAAAGCTCCACGGGATGGCTCCACAGAGAGCTGAAGAAAATTAGTATTATGAGACCTTATGACAGATGAGGCAGTTTTAACATATATTTTTCATTTATTTCTCACAACAAAAGGAGATATGATTTTCCTTCTTGTAAAGTCGTAGAGAATGTGGCTTAAAAAGATTTAATGACAAAAAAATAAGGCAATTAAAATTACTTAAACCAAAATCAAGTCCCAGGTCTCTTTGAACCAGCTGCTCAAAGTGGGGTCCAATGAGCAGCTGCATGCACATCACCTGGAGTCTGTTAAAACTGCTTATCTTGACCCCCATCTCAGATCTACTGAATCACTTTCTATAGGGCTGGACCTCAATGAGTCTGTTTTGGCAAATTCTCCACATAAATTTAATGCACATTTCAGTTTGAAAAAGCACTACCATATGCCACACAAGTGACTTGAAATCATGCTTCATCTATCATTTTCACAAATACACATTTTTTTACAAAGGCCTTAATTGTATGTAGCACATCACGATCTTTGTGAAAAATATCCTCTATGCCATTATCATGAGATCATTAAAAAAGAGTGTCATGTCCCGCAAAGTGCACTAAAACATAAAGCATTAAATTGTGTTATTAACATCAATCATAATTAATCTAATTATTTTATATCAACATGAATGAAATATTTGTAAGTTAAAATTCTTTAAAGAAAGAAGCTGAAACTGATAACAGCCAGTAATCAGTGACGAGTTCTGCTTCCTCAAATGATGAAGTTTGAGCATTAAAGAAGTGGCTGAGGCAAGCTAGAAAGCAGGTTTTATTTAAAAAATGGTTACACAGACTTCTCCTGGGAGGGTGAAGGGGGCCATGGCTGGTGTCCTGATATCCCAAGAAGTGAGGGCATCCTGCCCCTTTTACACATTTTAGACATTCTTTATTCTCCTGTGTTTGTCCCCCTTATTTTTCTCCTTAGGCCCAGGAGAGCTGGTGGGATGGCCAAAAGGTGAGAAACAGATCTTTGGTAGGGAGTAGCAGCCCAGGGGGTCATTAGTTGGTAGATCCTTGTCTATTCAGGGGGTGCTTCATTAACAACCTCTGGAAGGGGCAGTATAGGCAGGTAATCTTGGTAGTCAGAGAGTTCTGGAGGCATTAACTTTCATATCTTCCAGGGTTTTTCAACTTCCCGGACCCTAACCACCTCCATTTTCTTGACCCCACTGATTACCTATCCACAATGACTACCTACCTTTAATTCTTGCTTCAAAACCACCTCCCTTCCCCATCTTATTATTTCATCTCATCATCAGTCTTAGAACATGGGAAAGAAAATCATGAGTTCCTTGGGGTTGCTCTTGACCACAACAGTAGCTGATGTCCTTGTCAACATGCTTACACTATTTCCATCTTTAGGAACACTTAACTTCCTTAGGTCGTTAAAATCAACACTGAAACTGCATTGTGCTTTTTTGGGAGGACAAGATTTTTGGATCTTAACAAAGCCTGCTTCTAAAGGAAGGTCAGTGCTGGGTGAAAATTGAAATTCATCATTTATAGCTTAATTTAACAGCAGGTTGGAGCCAGTTTCAGAAATTCAACATCAAGCATTCAGAAATGGAATGTGTCAGAAATAGAATAACATTGCAGTTCACAGGAATTAGGTCCCTCACTACTTCTTTTTCAGTATAATGTGAGTTTGTGAGTATGAATGTGTGCATACAAGTGCATTGATAATGCACAGATACATTATGTTTTCATAAACTTCCAGATTAGTATAATTCTGAAATAGAGCTCATCTTATTTTATGAAGAATGATTTTATATATCTTCTTCCTCTTTTTTAAAAACCAGAATTTGTATTAATAGCTCCTCGACCTCAATATTTCTTAAATTAACAAATGGAATCCATTCATCTTTTACATTTTAGATAAATACTTATACAAAAATACAAGTGCAGGCACACATTGAATGGACACCCAAAAGTAACCTAGGCTCAAACACTTAAAAATTGGGTGGGGGGAACATACTGATTTTAAATTAAATCAAAGCTAGAATCTCTCTCTCCCCCTCCTTCTCCTCTCTCTCTCATTCACACCACACCACCCACACACACACACACACACACACACACACAACTTCCATTCACAGACCCATTAGTAAGCCTGTTATTGGAAGTCTGGTCTTCTTACATGTATGGATTTGGTTAGCCTCCATTCTTATCAAGAGGGAGGATGGCACTGCTTCTTAAGAGCAAACCCTGTAGCCAGCACCAAAGCCTTGTGTTTTACAGTCCTATTCCATTCGTTACCACCTATATTAACTTTAGACAATTTACTTTATCTCTGTGCAACTCAGTTTCATAATCTATAAAATGGTTTTATTAACTGTACTTATCTCCAAGGATAGGGAATAATGAATGATTATTTGTAAAGCTTCTTTTGGGAGATTTTTGAGTACTGAGTGCATTTATCACTTAAAAATCAAGAAAACATTTATTAAAGGAAAACAGAAATTTAATATATCCTTATGTTCATATGAATATACATGTATGGTAAGGATATCGGCCAAATTAAAGTAATATTTCCCCTAACCAAGATCTCTCTTTTTACAGAATACAGAATCAATGTTTAAACCAATTTTCACTTAGCAACTTCTTTGTAGTTGAATATTTCCAGAGGGTTGTATTTTATAATTGTGAAAAGAAGCAATTAGATCCAGCATTGTCCAGTTTCCATACCTACTATGAATATCTACATATTTTTTCCCTCAAAAAAAATGCATTGAACTAAGTTAAAAAAGAGAGAGAGACTTGAATGAGTTGACATCAGTTTTTGGTATGTGGTATGTACTCAGGAGACCGAATATAAATGAGAGAAAACCAAAGAATCATGTTTAGGCAAAAAAAGTCAATAAATATAAGGTCTTTGTAACTAGATACCTGTAACTTAATGTGACAGAACCACCAGCTGTTACAAAGTCAAGGCTTTTTTGTGTGTGTGTGTGTGTGTGTGTTCGCATATTTGTATTGGGTATATGGGGAGAATTATGATTCTGAAAGCTAAAAATAAGCAACATCAAACAATCTGAGGGTGGGAAACTGAAGATGTTACACAGATGAATGAATAAGTAAGAACATTGGGCTGAATTAATGTTGCATATTTCTAATATAATTTATGCTATGTTGATTCTCAGAAGATTTTTGGAACTTTATAAAAACAAAGCTTCTTAATAGAAAATGAACATTTGGTGAATTGAAAATCATACTGAAAATTAAGG
Organism: Marmota flaviventris; assembly: GCF_047511675.1. NCBI lineage: Eukaryota > Metazoa > Chordata > Mammalia > Rodentia > Sciuridae > Marmota > Marmota flaviventris. The sequence continues at coordinate 45,024,573 of NC_092504.1, read as the reverse complement.
TATGTTTCTGATGAGGATTTTAATTTTCACACATTTTCTAGAAAATGTTTAATTTGTTATTAAAATCTTGAGCATAAATACATCTTGTCATTCAATTCTATTTCAAAAACTCTTTAACCTATGTTAAAGGAGTGATTTCTAATAAAGTACATACTTATGGCAAAGTTTACTGCAAGTTATTTACAAATGTAAAATGATTAAAACAACCCGAATGAACAATATTACAATAAGTAATAAAGTAATTCTTTTGCATCTACAAAATAAAATCGATTTAACATTACATTTTAAAATAATTTTAATGACCTGAAATAATGCATATCCATGTAATGCTAAGTGAAATAAAGTACATAAGAAATAAGGATATAAAATTATAGTTGTAAGTTTCACTGCATATTTATGTATAGACTTGCAAGCATATTTACACATATTACTAAAAATAAAGCAAATATTCTCATTGGTGATCACAGGTGACTTTTTTTCTATAGTTATGAGTTTTCTGAAATGCAGATGATACCTGTTCAATGATGAATCTTCTAAACTCAAAGTTATAGATAGCCCAAAGAATGTATATATTGGGTTTTATTGGAAATGAAAATGTATACATCAAAATTTTAATTTGTCAGACCACAAAATTTATCATAACATGATTAATTTTAAATATCATATATTTTAAATCTGTTAGCTGTGATTCCATTTAAAAAATAGTTGGGAAAAAAGGCACTTTTCTCAAAAATATATATTTAATTCATTCTTTCAAAGTATGATCAAAGAATATTGTTTTATTTGTTTCTGTTAACAAGTTATGTTAATTTTATAATAATGACATTTTGCTTTGCATCACTAGAAACACTTCCTCCAAATCATGAATGAATTTGCCGCAGTTCTCTCTTTGTTGTGTGCATATATTCTTGCTGTCTCAGAGATTCTCTCCTTGCCTCTCTTTTCTTTTTTTTTTTAACTTTTTTTTATTTGTAGATGGATATAATACCTTTATTTTGTTTACTTATATGTGGTGCTGAGTATTGAACCCAGCATCTCACATCTTCCAGGTAAGTGCTTTACTACTGAGTCAGCCCCCTTGCCTCTCTTCTCTTTAGAACATTTGATATTTTAGATTTATTTAATCAAAGAAGAACACAAGAAATATTTTTCATAAGAGCTTTGAATTTGAAGTGATTTTTCCCATAAGTTATTTATTTCTTTTTTAAATATATATAAATATATTTATTTTACTATGGAGCACTAACAACAACTGGATGGTAATGTGCAGAATGTATGGTAGAAAAGTATTTTCTTGTAGGAATGTAAATCTGTATTAAGAAGGGGTCTAAGTCAGACCCCCATGGGTCTTCTATCAGATACATACTCCCATTCACTATTACGGTCTTCTTAAAAATGGGTCTCTTTGAAATATGCAAAATATATGGATGAGGAATGTTTTAATACCTCCAAGTTTTTTAGAAAATCAAGCATCAAAAGGATTGATATTTTTAAAAAGTTTTCTTAGCAGCACTTTCTCTTGATGACAGGAGGGACAATCACATGGGCACTCACATTTATACCAAAGGGTGAGAAATGGACAGAGCCTCCTACACCCCAAGTGTCTTTATCAATTGAACTTTTTATTGCCATAGCCCCTTGGAGTACCCCCAACCATCCTGAGGTCAATCAAGGAAAATTTCTTAACTAAATAAGCTCCAAAGATCCAAAGTATCAACTTAGGGATCATTTTCAAGGCTTAAATTTATTAGCCACCTTTTCAGTAAACAAATGAATTATGAATACTGTAGGGGCAGGTTCTCAAGTGACAGATGTCAAAAAAAAAGTCTTTGTGCAGTGATTATTAGTCTACTCTCTCTGAATTGTCTTCATTTCAAAACTTTTTTATTACAAATTGGACCTTTACACCGTTTTCTGAAAAGATTGAAAAGAGCATATTCTTCAGTAATTGAATAAGTAGTCTTCTAAAATTTGTACTCTTCATGGTTTTTATGTCCTTGGAGTCTGCAATTCTTTGACTCCCTATTTCTGAGAATTAAATTTAGTTAATCTTCTGAACACAGCAACAAACACTATTGAATAAATAGGTAATTTGTGAATGTTATTAAAAAATGAAAGGTAGTTGTAATGAATGTTCCATCTGAACAGGTCTTTCAGAGGCCGGTAGAAGAGATCAAGGGGTACTCTGCCAATAACTCACAAGGTCTATTATCACTGCCAAGTTTCTACACTCCATGGGAATTCCCTTCAGGTCACAAAAGGCTTAACATGCACTAGGTTTTCAAAACATGGTTCTAGAAGTTGTAGCTAGTACTAGGAGTTAAAAAGAACAAATGTGCTTTTTGACTTGTCCCTAAAATGAGAAATTCCATGGTAATGGTGCCTTCTCTGGAAAAGGTGACTTTTTCCATAAAGAGTGAAGGGGCAGCTCTATCTTTGATTAAGAAACTATCAAATTCACACTTTTTTGTTCCAGTCATTCCACTGTATTGACAAGGTGAAGATGAGTGTAGTAAAATATTTTACTGGGGTTCTTCCCTTGAAATCCTTGAAATAAGGCAGGCCCACATGAAAATAGGGATGAAAGCATATTGAAGATTCATACACAAATTCTGGTGAAGCACTGGAATGTGTTCTGGCTGGTAAAGCAGAAATATGAGATAAAGATGAAAAATTGCTCAAGAGATAACTTGGGGTCTTGAGCTGAAAACTGAGCATGATAAAGTCTGTCGAATATTCCGTTTGGGTTGCTGCTCCTCCTCTCCATCTCTATAGAAGGAGAGATTAATCCCTCAAAGAGAACATAGCTAACACTTCAAAAATCCAATTTGTGAACAATGTTCAAGTGTCTGGGAATATGCATTCATAATCTTAACAACCTAGTCTCACTAAACTTGGAGGAAGCTGTCATTCATTTTCAAATATCAGAGGATGCCATACCTTATGGAGAAAATTAACATCAGAAAGAAAGACCTTTTTTGAAATACTGAAGAAAGAACAGCAAAAGATGCAGGTGCTTCTCTTCCTCTGACAATAATGCTCAGTGTGCTCACACCAGAACAAAAAAATATTCGGGGTTTAATCTATTGTTTGGAAACCATAATAATGGCTTTTTTTCATGCAACTCTTAAGGATATGGAGAACTTCTTCAAAAAGGATGAAAGTGGGCAGGAGAGAAATCTTCCAAAAAATTATAATGAATATCTTTCAGATTTTAAAGTATGAGGCTCAGATATTCAAATCTATTTTTTGCAAAATATAAGAATATTTGATTGAATCTCAGACATCTTTTAAATTACCATTAATGCCTCTAACTTTTTATTTTCTCACCATAAAATGGTGATGACAGTTGTCATAGTTGCTGTGAAGATTAATGAGAAGGATCATAAAACTTGTAGCAGCATTCTTGGCACAGTGCAGTTACCAGTCAGATGTCAGCCACATTGCTGTCTTGCTTCTACAACTATAATGATTAAGTTCACTATCACAACAACCATACCAATGATGATTATTTTATTTGTATTTTACTTTTATTGTCACTGATTTTATATATTCTATTAACACAGCGTCCTTCTTGCTGGATAACTTGCTTATAAAAACCTAGATGAAGATATTTTAAACTTATTATTCTTGTTTTCCCTAACATTTGCTGTAATATCCAATCTCACAAAATCTCCCACGGAACATTATGAAACAGCTAAACATTAGAAGATATGAGTCTATCATTTCCTTTGTGCTGTTGGTGTTGTGGTTTTAATGAACATACCCAGAAATCATCTGCCCAGGTACTTTTCTGAAACCCATGTTAGAAATACTCAAAAATTTTCATTGTGAATGAATGCATAATTCAGGTCACAAGAGTTAAGAAAAGCTGTGTATGCTCTGTATTGTCAACATTTTCAACGTAAGTCACAGTTGTACATCCCATTGCTCTTCCTATATGACTTAATTGAAGCACTCATTCTATGCAGAGCTCTTGTATATTTGCTAAAGAGCTTTGATAGTATGATAAAAGAATTATGCTACACATTAAAAGAAAATCTCAGTATGATTTTTAAAAATATCCCAGAGGTAGGTTAGGCAAAAAATAGAGGGATTAATGAAAGAATGGGAAAAATGTTATTTTTTATTCCAAAGGATTGGAACAGAAATTAAAAAGTCAAAATGCATTATCTTTCTCAGTTTCCTCTGCTTTTCTCAAGCATTTGCCTCCGTGTTCAGATGCTGTAGACCACCACTGTCTCCACAATCATGGCTGTGGATAGGCACCCTGCAGTTCCTGAGTTCACAATTTACAATTCCAGCTACAGAAAGAGAAAGACTTGCACAGTGTCTGTGAATCCCAATCCAGAATTCTCAGGAGGAACAGTAGGACTGACCCAGCATGAGGCAGCAGCCAATCTCTTGTGTGATTAATTGTGGCCAAAGTGACAGTGTCACATAGTACAACAATAGCACTTAATCCCTGGGGGTTACAAGAAGGCAATTCTCAGGAATAAGAGGTCATTGTGAAACGGAAAAATATCCTGAAATGTATCTGTATCATCTTGTATTATGCTCAAGGCTGAATACCCAGTGGGTTGGCCTGCTATTTTTCAAAAATCGTGCTCATACTAAATTATGTCCAATGTAAGATTCCCTTTGAAACGTGCCCTATGACCATATTGCAAATAGTGACCTCACTCTTCCCCACAATCTAGTAACAGTTTGGAAATATTTCGCTATTCTACATAAGTTTTACTGAGTAAAGGCAAATTGGAAAAGGAAACTAAATTTTCTTGTGCATTATGCACTGCCATTTGTTAAGCACGGTTTATAGATGCTGATTAACAGTGCTATTTATCTTTCAAAGACAGAATTCCAGTTTATACTTGAAGCACAGAAAAAGGACCAAATGATTTGATTAGCCTCAAGAGTCAATTCAGGGAGAAATACAAAAGCATCCGGCCAATTGTAGGCTGTTACATAGAGAGACCAATAAAATCAACATCAGTCACAAAAATTACCTAAGTGATGTGTTGGCAAAATTTTCTTCTTAAGAAGTTATTGAGGATCTGGGGGACTAAACATGGACGTGCTCCTGAGGAACTCCCGGAAGCTACAGCCTAAACATGGAGGACTGAGTAACTTCTGTATCCTAGAGCCTGAACAAGGATGCCTGAGGACCTTCTGGACCCAGGGGCTTAAACATGGATTTGCACCTGAGGAACTTTCAGATCCTAGGGCCTAAATATTGACGCCTGAGGAACTTCCGGATCTTAGAGTCTCAACATGGATGTGCACCAAAGGAACCTCCAGATCCTAGATCCTAGAGCCTAAACATGGACGTGTGCCTGAAGAACTTCCGTATCCGAGGGCCTAAACATGGATGCCTGAGGCATCTCTGGATCCCAGAGCCTAAACATGGAGGACTGAGGAACTTCCGTATCCTAGAGCCTAAACATGGACATGTGCCTGAGGAACTTCCAGATGCTATGGCCTAAACATAGAGGATGGAGGAACTTCTGGATCCAAGAGCCCAAAGATGGACGTGCACCTAAGGAACTTCCGGATCTGGGGGTCTAAAAATGGACGTGCACCTGAGGAACCTCCGGATCTGTGGGCCTAAATATGGATGCCTGAGGAACTTCCGGATCCTGGAGCCTAAACATGGATGTGCACCTGAGGCACTTCCGGATGCTAAGGCCTAAACATGAATGTGCGCCTGAGGAACTTCCGGATCCAGTGGCCTAAACGTGGGAGCTTGAGGCACTTCCGGATCCGAGGGCCTAAACATGGACGTGTCCCTGGAACTTCTGGGTCCTTGTTCCTATAAAGGGCAGGGCATGACTCTCAGAAGTGATGTGGCTCATGAAGGGGAGCTGAGTATGGGGTCTGTTGGGGGGGCAGACTGAGCTGTCGCACCCTGAACTTGAATGTGACGGTGGGTGGCGGTGGCCTCACTTCACGGCCTTCCCCTGGGTGTCACTTCCTCCTCTTCCAGGTGGTGCCGGGAAGAAGTGAGACAAGGCGCAGGGGCCAGGCCCTAAGGAGGGACACCACCTTTCTCCTCGCTTAGCCAGGTACCCGGCCTGGCTGGGGACCAGGGACATCTTGTGACACTGGCTGCCTCCTGCATCCCTGCCCCAGGACTTCAGGAACCACAGGTGGGGACACTCGTTGACATGATTCTCTCCTAGCTGCTGACCCTCAGCCCCGGGGTCTGCCCAGGGAGAGCTCTGTCTCCCAGAGGATGAAGGGGCCCCTGTGACCTGCTGTTCCTTACCCAACCATCATCCTGGGCGAGCATAGGTCAGGACACCAGACACTACTGAGAGTGACATCTGGATGGTCTGCTGGGGACTTTGCCTCTGTCCCCAGGCCTCAAACACCGGATGATCCCCCCCAGAGACAGAAAATAACCCCACACTGCCCAAGACTTATTTTTAAGCTTTGGATTCTGAAATTTTCCTGCTTCCACCTTCTTTATGAAACCAGTTTTTCAACAGAGACAATATTCCAGCGGAAAAAATTTAAAAAAATAACATGGAGTCAATCAAACCAAGCTGACACATCTGGTCCTCCAAGAGAAATCTGGATTGGAGAGAGAACAGCCATTCTCAACTGGCGAAATAGTGAAGTTCCCTTGTCCTTATTTTGTGTAAGCAAAATAAATACTCTGATGTTAACTCATCAAATTATTTTTGATGAGTACTTGGCTCATAGGAAAACTGATTCTGTTTTATAGAATGAAGTGTTATCTGATTTTAAAATTAAAAATGAAGCCAATTAGGATTGTTAAATAATACTGTCATAATTCTGTTCTTTGATGGCAGAAATAAATAAACCTTTTTTTTAAAAAAAAAGAAGAAGAAGAGGAGGAGGAGGAGGAGGAGGAGGAGGAGGAGGAGGAGGAGAAGTTGTTGTTCTTGGGATTGATGTAGAGACATAGAGACAATCACAGAGTTAGAATCAGGGCATGTCCCAGTTAAAATTTCTAGATATCCATCATAATTATCTTACTTGAGCTTTCATTAATCTCTACATCTACATAAGTCCTTCCTTTTCTCTTGTCCACTGTCTTCATTTATAACTGGTTTTATCTTACCATATGAGGAAGCTGAATTACACTGCACAGTCAGACAACGATTTGGGTCTAATTGTTTCCCTGCAGTAAGTAATCTTCATCATGACTTGCATACTTTGCCCCACTCTCAAGTGTAAATATAGGCAATTGAGCAAGATAACCTTCAGGTCCATATCAGGGTATCAAAATATGAGACATTTAGAAAAAAATTAATACATCTTAGACCAAGACTTAAGGGCAGCATTTGGCTACTGCTAACACTAAAATTTCAGAGCAAGAGGCAAAGCTTTTGGCTTCAGTGCATATTCATGCCTTTTGAAAAACTGCATGATAGTTGATTCTGAAAGGAGCTGACTACAACAGTTAAATAGGATAATCCTCTTAGGAAAATTTGCATTTCCAAAGAGTAAGACTCTTAATAAATAAGTGAATGATACGTGATGATGGCTAAGAGATACAACAAATATTTGGACACCAGAGTTTCTTTCACTCAAACCTGCATTACATTTACCTGAAAAAACCAGCATGTTGTGTTTCAAATGGCTTACAAAACAAAATTCTTCAGTTCTAAAAGCTATTTTTTTGACTTTCAAAAAAAAAAATCTCAATATAGTAGATCTTATCACTGATTCTGCGGTCATGTCTAAGTTGGCATTCTGATACAAAACATTATTGCTTAATTACTCAGAAATTCATCCTTGGGGACTGAATACGTTGAAACCTAAAACCATATAGATAAATTGAGGGGAGATGGCAGTTAAGATTGATTCTCTGCTATTGAGACCCCAAAATTAGAAAATATTTTCTGATGTTTCTTTGTTGAACTTTGTGACAATTATCACTGTATTGTCTTCCAATTCCAAGCCTGTGCTTTTATGAGATGCTTCGTGATTCTGGAGCAGAACTCTGTAAACACATCTCCCTTAGTAGCTAGAACAATGTTCAGCCTTTTCATAGAAGATAGTAGAGGGTCCCTGCAAGGCTCTAGCAAATGCAAAGTGCTCTTGTTCCTGACTTGGATGTGTTCACTTCCATGGTGGTTATCTCAGTGACTCTTACAGACCATCTTGAGCTCACCTAAATTTCTTGGCCACTAAGTGGACCGTCAAACTACTTTGACCTGCTTATGTCTTCTTATGAATCTCCCAGCCTCTTGATAGTTCACTCCTATATCCCTCAGCTACTCCTCTGTTAAGGTCCACTGACTCTGGTACCAGGCTTTGTATTCCTGCAGTAGTCACACACTACCCCATCAAGGTCAGAATCTCAGACTCAGGATGGGTAGACTTGAGAGTATTCTCCTAAATTTTTAATCTCTTCCTCATTCACTTTTATGCAGCCCTCTGGTGGAAAGGTCCCAGATTTGCTATTCTGTATTTCTAGAGTCCTATTTTATCCCTTTTAGTAGCTACTTTTTTTTGTTAATGATAAATTACTTTAAATCATCCCGGTTTCACATTAATGGTGTGCTTTTTACTTCATAACTGATGCAAATGCATATTGATATTCCAAAATTCACACTTAACAGTTTGAATCTGTGGTGAACCCTTTATTAGAAAATATCACTAGATCTCAAGGAAACAGCTTTCAAAATACCAATTCAATGGTGGGACTCACTTACCCATGTTGTATTTTAGGTTTCAGCATTATGGAAAGAAAAAGGCAAATAAATATTTGTCATGAAAGTTAAGTATAGTTACTCAAGTATTTTACTATAAGTTAACTCAATACAGAAATATTCTGTCCCTATGTGTTTCCTAACAACTGGAGAGCATTAAGAAGTTTTATTTCACTCTTGAGAGAAGTCTATCTCCCAGTGAGATTAATTTCCATTATTTCAGTGTTAAACTCTGGAAAAATGACAGAAGAGTAACTGTAACAGCTTAAAACAGCTAATGGGATACTGTTGCCATGTAGACAGAGCTCTATCTCTTAGAAAAGTGGTCTATATCCTGTTAGGCACTCCTAAATCTTTTCTATTTTGAGTTAGAGTTATATTATTTTCCATATCATCACTCTATTATACAATTGCTTTAGGCAATTTTGAAGCTCTTAGTTCATAAGAAGTAAAAGCAGTCTAAGGCTCAAAGCACTGGAAAAGATGCTTCGAGGTGTCTGATAGAACCCACCTTTCTCATCAAAAGCAGGATACACTCAAATCACCTCTAACAAATCAGTAGAAATCCTAACATTAAAGACCTTTAAAAAGAAGATTTCTCAGGAATTTTTCTCCTCCCAACATTATCTCAATTCATCTTAACTGATTATGATGCTCACTAGTGCTTGATATCTGTGTTTTAACACTCATATTGTTAGCTGTAACTAGATTATCTATGACATTCCACCAAAGTGCCCCCATCATGTTCATGTACATCAGGATCAGAGGGTAGAGATGGAATCCTCAAAATTCTCCAATGCTTATTCTAGCTATTTGCTTTCTCAATTTAATATATTCTGCTCCTGTGACTTAATCATGTCTACTTTGCCACTTCTTCTTCTCCTCATTGTAGCAGGTTCCAAATTTCCCAGCCATTAGTCATTAATCAATGAACACTTACATATAAATCTTATTTTTCACCCTAACCCACATCATTATTCTAACATAAATTGATGTTTATAATGACCTCTTTCCAAAAAATTAGCAAATTTGTCTGTCATTGACTTATTTTTCAACATTCCTCTGCCACCTAGTTTATATGTTCCTAGTGACTCAAAAACATTTAATCTTCAAAATTGTTAAACATGGTATTTGGGGGCCACAGTCTCTATTCTATCCATTTTCTTATTGTTAGGCATGATCATTTCTATATTGTTAGGCATGATCAGACCCCCAGCATAGGACGTGAAGTCAGTGCCACCTCACTTTTATTTGCTCCATATCCAGCATTAATTCCAAGCCATAAGATTGTTCTTTCAAGCACTATCTTGAAAATACCTAGTTTGCTCTGCACCACTGTCTTTCTATTGCTACTACTTGACAAATCCACAGTGAAACTAATCAGAAGCTTTGGCCACAGCTACAATCAGGTAAAAGTAACATATCTGAAATATTTTCAATATGTTGTGGTTTTTCAGCCTCATAAGGACCCTCAATATTTCCCAGATAGATTGTAATATTTCTCTAGTAAGTTAATTCTCTAACACTCTGACCTCCGTATATATCTTTATACTCAGAATATTACTTTTCCTTTGTTTCACTGATAAAAATAGAAGCTTCTATCTGATGCAAATGTTGTCACCTTTCTGTCTTTGATAAACAAAAGTATATGAATTATAAAACTTTTCCTCTTTACCTGTTGCTATAATGTGGGGGAAATAATGAGTTCTTAAAGTTCATCTCTACCTCAGCTTTGTCTCATATTCTTTGGAATTCTTAGGATTTTTTTCCTAATCTTTTCTGTCTCTCAGAGATAACTGTAGCCCACCAGGTTATTCCCATTCAGATTTCAACTTATTTTTGTCACTGTCATTTTTATTACATTATGATCATATGTGTTTTAAAAATACCGGTGCTTTGACTCTACACCCAAAGCTTCTAGCTGAATTAGCCAGTGGTAAATTCTGGTCATTTAAAAAATATTCCTCAGATGATTTTAGTGCATAAAAAAAATATTAGCCTTTCACAAAATTAAAACTATCCCTGCCAGAACCTCCTGTATCCTTTGGACATAAATCTATCACTCCTCTTTACGAAAAAACATTTCAAAGACCTGATTGTCTACATGTCCTTCTTCATCATTAACTTATCCACATTTCTTTACAAAATCTGTTCTTTTCAGGCATAGAAATGACCACCATGAAACTTAAGCCAATACCCACATTTAGTCATTATTTTAATTAACTTCTCAGCATTTGACATGTGGCCATTTGATACTTTTGAAATGCCTCCTTCTACCAATTTCTTCCTTCGCTATTTCCACATCCCATTCTGGAAATAGCTTTTGAACTATTTTCTTTTGTTTCTCTTAAGTATAATGTTTACATATTAGAACTCAAAATTTAATGGAGTTTTTTCTGGGATACAAAGTAGTAACATTGGATTATAAACTTTCTAGTGACCTCAGTTGTGTACTGAAGCATTTATCAGTCAAAATAGGCTAATCTGGCTTTTTTAAAAAATTAAATCTTTGATTTAAAGGGGCAAATATTTATTTCTCTTTTATATTTCATGATCAGTATCAGCTGTTAGCAGAAAAGGAAGCTCAGCTGAAGAAGTGTCTGAAATAATCACTACTTGCTGCATTTCTATCAAAAGCAAGACAAAACAAGTTTCCTGGCATAGAGAATCTGTCATCATTCCATAATGCATGGAGAATTACTATGTCTTCATTGTTAATGAATAATTTTTCATGGCATCATGTAGTTGAATAACTAATGATCATTTTTAAGCATTTGAATATTTTTCTTGTAAATTCTACATTGCAGACTTCAATTTAAGATTATTTTATCCCACTTATGTTTTTAATAGTCATGTACTTTCTGTCCTAAACTTTGAAAATATAAATTTCTTAAATGTTAAGAAAGACACTCTTCAGAAATTCTCCTAACAAGAATGAGCATCTTAATAATGCAAAGGCTTATTATGCCAAAGACCCAATGTAACCTCAATTTTGCTTCTAATGTGGTATATTTCTATTCACATTGACATCATTTTTTTTTTCCCTGCTAGGTCTAAATTACAAGAGAATGAAGGCTGACGACTTCAGAGGACGTTCTTAGTTTTTGTAATCTTTATTACTCCTACAACATGCTAGTACTTTTATTGTTCTTTCAGGTGGATTCATTTGCTTTTATCTGAGTCATGATTCTCATTGTCTCTCTGTGTCAATCAAGCTCTTGATGAAAGGATACATCCTAAGGCACAGAAAAACTAAAAGAGCATCCCTCATAGCTCTGTCCTAAGGTGAAACCTTTATTGTCATGCATAAAATAAACACCAAAAAAGTATGTAATATTCTTCCAAGTTCTCTGATACCAATATATTTATCATTAATTTACATTGAAAGAATGAAAATCATAACTAAAATAGAAATCTGGGCTCAATTTGTCAGTCTGTCACAGATACAGTGAAACTTCTGAAGTAGACAGGAAGATAACAACTATTGAAGCAAAACTGAATGTGACATCATCTATCCAAACTACAAATGACAGTCACTTAGCCATTTCACTATTTATTTTGCTTACTGATTACCTTTCAGGAAATTCACATGACATACACATTATATGCAAAGTGCAGCAGTAAAGTGATTTGGTTAGTAGCATGAAGTGAAACCTTCTTATCCCATTTAAAATAAGCTAAAAAAGCAATGATACTAGAATTTGGTTTTTGAACTACTTGCTATACTTTGTCTGGTGTATCTTCTTAAAATTTTGTCCTTATTTTCTTAAATTTTTCAGTTTTTTTGTAAATATAAAGTCACTTATGCACACATGAAATTTTATAGCTGTAGAGCCAGCTTAATGAAGTTGTTCTTAAAATGACTGTCTTACCCTCTACAGTCCCTCATGTGCTCTTCCCCTCCATGTAAACTAAATTAATATTGTATTGTGCATTGTTTCTATTTTTTCCTATTATTCTATGTAAATCTGCTGATTAATAAGAGGATACTTCTTATCATTGTGCCAAAAAATACAAGATCAACACATTTTCCTGTATGTTATTTTTCTCTCCTCAAACTCCCTTTTGTAAAATCTTGAAAGTCAACTGTTAGGTCTTATATAATTCTTTCTATTTTCTGCATATTACCTCATACTGTGTATGTGGTATGATTTCATAAGCCATCACAAAGAATAATAAGCTCTTATATTATTCCTACAAAAATGCTGCAGTAAACTTTCTTACATGGTTGTCTTTATGTTCTCATGCTTGAAGTTTGTTAGAATGATAGGTAAAATAATTTGAAATTTTAATATATTTTTCCAGCTTGATTTTCAAAATATTTGTAATTTCACACTCTAGAGCACTCTACATATGAGAACATCATTTTCTTACTCTGTCAGCTGGCAAAAGTTGTTTGTCTCTTTAATATTTTCTGGTCTAATGGATATGAAGCTGTCTCTTGTTACCTGAATTGACATTGCTCTTACTATTCATAGATTAACATGTTTTTAACATATTTGCTAACCATTTGAATATACTTTTATCATAATTTCTCCATCAAAAGCTTCTATTTGTGTACTGGTTACCTATCTTTTCCTTGATCATTTCTGGCTAGGAATGATCTTAGATGCTAAGGTTATATTCTAGGATCTGGACACTTACCATCTGTTGTGGTTGGGACAGGGTTTGATTGTGTCCCCCAAAGGTTCATGTGTTCGAGGCTTGGTTCACACTGTGGCAATCTGAGGTGGTAGAACCTTTAAGAGGTGGGAACTAATGGAAGGTGTTTGGGTGATGGGGGGTTATGCCTTTGGAAGATATTAATGTAGTTCTTTCAGAACACTGGTGAGTTCCTGTGAGAGTAGATTATTATGACGCCTGAAGCTTACTGCCTTCCTATGTGGCTGCTGTCTTCCTCTTGCTTACATGCCTCCTATTGTGCCATATACTAAGTGGAGATGTAGTCTTATAGCCCTCATAAGAATCCAAAACAATGGGGTCACTAGGTTGTGTATTTTCAGCCTCCAAAACTGTGAGCTAAATAACTTTATTTTTCTTATATATTACCATACCTCAGGTATTTTGTCTTAGAAATAGAAAATGGACTAATACATCATCTGAATGATTTCTACATTGAAATACATACAAAGATGTACACATTACATCTTCAAATAGGTATGCTTTTTGTTTGTTTGTTTGTTTCTAGGATTCTAGTTTTGGTTAATAATGTTCTCTATGCCATAGACTGTGTGGGTATTGATTTAGAGTTTTCAATGATTTATGTTATTTTATGTGTATATGTTTTATCATCTGAAAAATCTTTTCATCTATACTTGAACTCAGCTATCTAATACAAAATGCCTCTGTTTTCTACTGAATTGAAATATCACTTTCCATACAGTATACACTCTATATTGTGTGGCACTATTCTATTCACCTGCCCTCATGACAGTGACAATAGTATAAAGTCTTTACTTTGCCATGAATGTTGAAGATAATATATGGATGTAGAGATATTATTTTAATTATCTAAATGTAATGGACAATTCATATTGGTAAGACACTTGCTCCATTTATAAGGAATGTGTCTTGCTGTTTCTTTAAGTCCTTCTGTATATTTCACTGAGATTTTTAACATAATTTCTATATCTTTATCTTAAAATACTTTTCTAAAATCTTCATGTTTCTGTAACACTGTGAATAATGATATCATTTCCCAATTTTTTATTCCTGGGAAATACTGTAAGCATAAAAAACAATTGACTTTATTTTCATATGGTATGCAACTAAATTATAAACTTAAAGATTTTTTTGAATGTTTTTAGGAACTGGTTTTCTAGGAATTCACACAGAAAGGAATTAATCACATTAAAGGAGTTAAACTTTCTACATGTTTTCTAATATGTATGGCATTTATTTAGTCTCTTAGAGTACATCTGTTAGAACTTCTAAGACAATATTATACAAACACAAGTGATAGCTGGCATCCTTGGCTAGTTCATGATTTTCATTAAAATATTTTTAAAATTTCTACATTGGTATATTTTTATTAAATTATTTTAAATGAATTGCAATGTTTGTATGGTTTCCTTCCATTATTTATGTCTAATGTTTTATTTATGATAATAGCAAAATATTATAAAATGTCTCTTCTACATTTTTATATATTTATACTTTTTTTCTCCTTTGTATGATAATATAGTTGATTATATAGACAGATACACACCTATTGAAACAACTATTTCATTTTTGAATTTAAAATTCTTAGGTTATGGTATATTATTATTGATATATAGTTAATTTGTATTGCTAATATCTTATTCAGAATTTTTGCATTTATTTTCAGAAGTGAAAAAATGCATGTTTTATTATAAGAGTAGCAAAATACATCTAAATAATTTCTTACAATGTTGAATGAATACATATTGAACTAATTTATAATAACAAAATATTTTGACATAAAAAAACCTTTTACTGAGATTGTGTTAACAGCATTTCAGCAATCATTGATATGATATGATATATAAATTTGAAATTTATTGATCTATGCTTAATGGTTCTTTAACGTACATTCCCTAACACAAGTATACTTCAAGAGGCAGAAATGTTAGTTTCGCTCAACCTCAATAATAAATCATATCCAAAGTGTTTGCAGACAAAGCAGAAAATGAAATGCATCTTTATGAATTATTTTACTGTTGATTATTATAATTCAGATAGATGACGGCCCCAAAAGCTCACATGTGAGGCTATGTAAGAACACTCAGAGGTGAAATGATTAGGTTATGAGAGGTGGATCCTAATTAATGACTTAATCCAATGATAAGGACTAACTGGGTGGTAACTGCAGGCAAGTAGGGTGTGACTATAGGAGGTAGTCTCTGGGAGCATGGCTTTGGGGTACATATTTTATCCCTGTTGAGTGTATCTCTGTTTCCTTTACATCTTGCTCTGAGGTGCTTTCCTTCACCACAGTCTTCTTCCATAATTTTCTGCCTCACCTAGAGCCCAGAGTTATGGAGCTAGCCATCTATGGGCTGAGACCACTGAATCCATAAGCAAAATAAACTTTTCCTCCTCTTATTTTTCTTGTCAGGTCTTTTGACTGCAGTGATGAAAAAAAGATGACTACAACACTGACCTTAGGAAGACACAGCTTAGCTCTTATGTGGTTTCTAGAATCCAGGGAAGCCAGCCCATATACCCTGACACTTATTTACCAAGGCTCAGTCTCTGATCCTGGAGGGTACCACAACCTTGTTCTAGCACCTAGTGCCATCAGTTCTGGTTGGACCATTACTCTACCTGGTGTCAATCTAAAGATCTTCTCTGGTAGTTAACAAATACTTTCTGGAAGTAAGTTTTAATAAATAATGAACAAGAGAACATGAAGGCAATGTTTTTGTTTTGTTTTGTTTAATATAAAAGAGGAAGGATCATAGGATCAGGAGGTAGACCAGAATAGGTAGAAAGTGAAGGCCTAAGAAAACATTCCCTAGGACTTGATTTTATTCACATCTGCATTTCCTCAAACACTTTTTTTGTATGACTCTCGGAGGATACTTCCAGTGTCCCATGGAGGGAAGAATACCAAGATGAGGAAGGTACTAACATGGCCATGTTTAGACTGTTAGGGTTTCCCACAGCACTAGGACATATATTCTCCCTTACTCATGAAAGAATGATCAGAACCACCATTTTCAAGTAATGTGCATCAGTCATTCTAGACATTAATTTTTGTCCAATTACAAATGTGTATATTCATATTCTGTGCAAACATCTATGGTAACTAACACTTTTAACTCAAAAAGGGCTTTGACTTTTATTATTTGATTTGTTTAAGAATTTTAAAAGATGACTTTCATCAAATTTTGTCCATAATATTGAGTTTATTTAGTAATTATGATACTTACATGACTTTAAAACAGCACCCAAATTCTATACTACTATGAGTTCTGATTTGAACATTGATTCCTTCCCCCATTTTGATAAAGTAAGATTGATTCAAGAAGTCTGTAGGAAATCTTACACCAACTCTCCTCAGATAAACATTTGAGATATTGTCCAGAAGTGAGTGACAACTTGTGCTACATTGAGAGGGTAAAATTCTAGAAAGTACCACAGATAATGGGAAAGGTTCACATGAAGTACTTGGAGCTATCTACAAACATTTTTACCTCAGAATGAATAATCAGATACAGTATAAGTAAAAACATGCTATTGGTGAAAGAGAAATAAGCCTCCCCCCCCACCTTTTCTTTTATTCCTTTAATTTGTACAAAACTGCCAAACCAAAAATATGGGTCTTCTTCAAACAGCAAGCTGACTCTTTGATCTTTAAGGCCACAGTTCCCCACAGGTTAATAGATTTTTTTTTTTTTTTACAACAAAAGAGATGCTGGAATCAATTAGAGTACTTCATCATGTCAAGGCATTTTTTTTATAAACTCTGAAAGATTTTTTTTAACATAATAATCACTTGTCACTAGCCCAGCCATTCCTTATTAAGATAAGTTTTTATGAATGGGTGAGTTCCATCCTTAAAATGATGGCTAGCAACTAATAATTTTGATAGTGGTGAGGATTGGGAGGTAATCATGACTGTTATCAAAATGTCTGTTTTTTTCACTTTGTAAAGTAAATTGCATGACTTGTTAGACATTCCACATAGTTTGCAGACAAATGGCAGTATTGATTTTATTCCTATTACTTTCTGTGTATCAAATAATTACAGAATACTCATTGTTAAGAAACAATTTACGGCTGCAGATGAGCAGGGTTTCAAACTTTGTTTCTCACCATATGTTGTTTAAAAAGTAGACAAAAGGCATTTCAGAGGCTCTCAAAGACCAGAACCATGTGCTGAGGTTGGTGGAAGCTGGGAGGAGTTGTTGATTAGAATGCTGCACTGTCTTCCCCTGAGTTTTACAGCTCTCTCACCATCTTCATCTACTGATGAAATTTTAGTAACTTTTAAGGTGGTCTCATGTCTGTTTGGTACTGGAGAAAAGACGTAGGGCTACATGAAAATGAGGATGTAGAGAATTTTTATTAGGCCTCATAAAAATGAAAGTTTAATATCCAAACAGCAATAAACATTTATATTTAAATAATTTAATTTGGGAATTCTTCCCCCCAGAAAATATAAAAATATGTTAAAAAATATCAAGGTGAAACATGCAAATATAATTTTAATTTTTTGAATTTATTTTCATTAATCTATTTTCTTGCTCCTAAGATTTCTAACATGAAGACATATTTACAAATGATGAACTTCACAAATGACAATTTATGCCAATTGCCTTGGCAGAACATTCTATCCCTTCACCTGAACTAAGTAAGAAATCTCTTCCACAGGTAAAGTCCATAACATAAGGAAATGGGTTTAATTCTAAAATGAAAATTTTATAGACTTCAGAAGATTATTTCAATTGTGTCTTAATTGGGATAGTCATTCATAAGAAATAATCTCATGATAGATAGTGTCACAGGAGCCAGAAAGAATTTTGGAATACGTTTTGTGAGGCTATAGATAGGATATGGGAGGTAGAGTGCAATATAGGCTATTTCTGGAGTCAAGATGGATGACTCCTTGAAAGTGTATTAATTATATGATGAATATTAAAAAAAGAAAGAGGGAAATATATGAGATGAATAGTGATTTATAAAGAGAAGAGTTGGTGAAGATTAGAAAAACAAAATAATAATTAAAAACTTATACAAAGGAAGAAATAAGTAAAAAAAATAATGATAATTGTTTGACTTGAATAAGCCAATTGAAATAAAATTTTTTGATAGTAGTAAGACTTGTTACCATTGAGAAGTTAGCACTTTGAGGTCAATGTGTTACAGAAAACTGATTTTTCAGCTTACACCACCCATGGTTTTCATAAAACTCAGTAGGAATATAATGGGCAGTAAGCTCATGTCTCTCTAGCAGATGTTTCTAGAACATATATCTGTTGGTCCACTTTCCTCTGTTCTAACAAATTACTTTTATAAATTACCCTGTTTCATCTTCTTTCCTTCCATTTACTTTATCACCACTACAAAGATAGTGACCTAGAATTGTGCAATGCCAACCTTGCCCCAGCTTCACATCGATTCTGTGGTATTCACCTCGACTTGTTGAAATGTCTTTTCAGCTTATGTCAACACTATTAAATTGGCCCCATGAAAATAATATTTTGACAGAGCAAGTAGCTCTTTCAAGGTCCCACAGAATTTCTACTGATAAATATCCCTGGAAAGTAAATCTAAAATTCAAAATTTAAGTATTTGGGGGGGGGGGGAAAGTAATCCAAAAAGTACATAGCATCCATTATTAGATATGCTTAAAGGGTTAAGAGTCAGGAACTGAAGCCACACAAAAATGACAGAGGTCATGTAATAAAGAATAAAATAGAAATACAGCCAGATGGAAATTCTGGAAATAAAATGGAAACTGTTGAAATTAAAGGTTATGTATTAGGATCAATGACAGTTGGTGAGATTCCACAGAAGAGAGAATGATTTTTAATATTTATGTAGGATCCAGGGTAAAGGGAAAAGAGGATGAAAGGTTGAAAGAAGATAAGATGGATAAGATGCAAGGGACATTAAATGGAAAAAACTAAATCACTTCTGATAGCAATTTCACAAGTAATTGAACTCCATATTATTTATGTAAGTCCTGAAACTTTTAAAATAATGATTTAGTTATATTCACTTGATAATAAACCAATATAGTTAGTACTTAATAATTAGTTTTAAATATGTAAATGACATGTACATTTAAAGAAGTTCTTCAACTCACCTTTATAAATATCTGATGATAAAATAGTAATCAATATAAATTATATATTATTTAGAAAGTCTGTTATATTATCTCAAGACTGTAAATTCCAGCTAAATAATACTTGGAGATAAAATAATGACATTAAATTCAACTATAAAGACACTGAAATTTTTGAAAAAAATTAAGCTAGTGTTAAAATCAGAAGCTAGATGAATAAGAATAATAAACTAGGTAATCGAGAAATAAATAAGAAAAAGGAAAAACAATGAAATATTAAATGTGGACTGAAAGATTGTCTTATTGACAAGGCTAATAAAAGTGAAAACATAGTTCAAGGAATAAGTAAATGTATGAATAAATAATATTAGAAATAAAGACTTCTAGAAATAATCATTTTATGATGCTATAAAAACATAAATATTATACTATAAACTTGACAACAAAGTATTCAACATTCTAGAAAAATAACTTACTAAACCTAGTACAGAAGTAGTACATGCTGTTTTATGGGTACTAAATAACCCAATCAATATTTTAAATTCTTCCACAAACACAACATTCAGTTGTAGGAGCTGCATTGACATTATATAGTCATAGCAGATCTGCAACTGTGTAAATTAATGTTGCTTAAAATTGACAGCAGAGCACAGCGATTAAAGTATAGATTTTAATATGGGAAAAAAAACATGGACTATTCAGTATAGAGATCCATATGGAAAGGATGAGACTGGTCACCCTAACTCACAGCATACATAAAAAAATATTCTACATGAATTAATTTAAATTTAATTCTAAACAATTGAAAATTTAAATACATGCTATTTTTATACCCACAGTGTATAAAATATTTCAAAAATAAAATACAAAATCACTAATGATAAATTAGAAAAAGCAATTACATAAACCGTATTATGACTACTATCAAAATATTATTAAGCATGTTCTCACTTATTTGTGGAAGCTAAAAAATATTAACTAACTCATAGAAGTACAGAGTAGAATGGTATTCACTAGAGGCTAAGAATATTGGGAGGGGGGTGGATAATGTATACCATAATACAGATAGAGGGAAGAATTTAGTTCTAGTGTTCTTTTACACGGTAGAGAAACTATAGTCTACAACAATTTATTATATATTTCAATATAACTAGAAGAGGACAGAGGTTCCTAACAAGTAGAAATGAAAAATGCTTCAGGAGATAAAAATGCTAACTAACTTGATTTAACCATTACATATTCTATATGTATATTCTATTATCATGCTTTAGCCAATAAATATGCAAAAAATATTGCACCTATTAATGTAAAAAGACATTATTAAGTAATCTACATAGTAGGATACCTGAAATACAAATTAATGATTCATTTCCAGAATATGAATATATATACATATAAGTGTATACATATAATCTGTCTATATTGCACATGTTCATGCATATATATTATCACAAATATATAGTATATGTACATATATAAAATTCCTACAAAAACACATATGACTTATTGACATCTCATAAAACAGGATGAGAGCCGGGTGTGATGGCACAGAAGTTCTAATCCCCACAGCTCAGGAGGCAGAGGTAGGAAGACAGTGAGTTCAAAACCAGCCTTAGCAACTTAGCAAGGCCCTAAGCAACTCGGCAATAAAATAAATAAAACATAAAGAAAAGGGCTGGGGATGTGGTTCAGTAGTTTAGTGTCCCTGGTGCCAAAAATGAAATAAAATAATAAAACAGGATATCCAAATGCCTGATGAAGACAAGAGAATGTATTCAACTTCATTAGCCATTGAGGAATGCAAATGAAACACACACACACACACACACACACACACACAAACACATACAACACATAATACCATTTCTCACCAAAAAGATTGGTTAACATATCATTTAACTATGCTCATAATAATGCTATGTAAGAAGCAACCTCTTACTGTCAGTATTGTGCAACCATGGGCATTTATTTATGTCACCAGGCTTCAGATTAGCTAGTTTAAATAGGCTCTCTTAAATAGAGAGCTCTGTGTGATCCACATGTTTCTAATTCTCCTGAGATCACAAGCTGAACCTGGCCATGTTCTTCTTAGGAAAGCACTAAATCACAATAGAGCAAACCCAACCAGGAAATTCTTCTCATGACTTTATGTACAATCTGAAGTTCACTGTTGAGGGCCACAGTCCGAGTCCAGGGCATTTTTGCCAGAAGTAGTGGTTGAGAGGTGACGCCAGCAAGCCATTAAGATGATGACTTTTGAGTTCTCGCAGAGTTCCCCTTGAGTTCCGGTTGAGCTCTCGCGGGATTCCTGAAGAGTTCGCGTTGGTTGGTGAAGTTCCAGGAGAGGGAGTTCCGGTTGGTGTGTGGTGTTCCTGGAGGAGCCGCGTAGCATTTGGGAGGGTTCCCCGGGAGTGTGCTAATGGAGTTCGGAAATAAAGTTTGTTCCTGCTTGAGTGGCTCGTGATTTGTGCCCAGCCAGACTGCAGCAGTTCACATTTCTTTGAGCAAAGCTATTCTTCTGCCCAGAGTAAAATCTAAATATGAGGAATTATATTTATTAAAATGAGGGAAATATGAGTGATTTTTTATTAATGTAACCTATAGCAGTGATGGAAATATCAGATATTAACAAGAATTTGAATTCTCTTGAACTTTAACAATGATGATGGAAGTATAAATAGGTGTAGCCACTTTGGATGACAATTTGATAGTATCTATAAAAGCCAAACCAAGTTATATTTTTAAACCCAATAATTCTATGCCGTGTATATACCAAATAAAAGTACATATATGTATTAACCAAATATATATATATATATATATATATATATATATATATATATATATATACATAATAATGTAAACAGTAACTGTATTTAATATCTTCAGTGTGAGAAATAAATTGTTAGATATATGACTCATGAAATGCTATCAGACAATAAGAATAAATGAACCATTTAAAATTATTATTTTTCTGGATGAATATTATACTTCAATATGATATTCAAATAAAAAGCAAGGAATCATAAACATGATTTTTGCAATTATAAACTTTAATGGAGACTTCAGATGATAATATTAAGAAGCACAGAAGATTATACAGGCTATTGGTAAATTACAAGTTAAGTGGGGTTCTAGATTTTTGGGTGTTAATTTTATTGTGTATTTAACTATGTGTATGTGTACCAACTATTGCAATACCAAGTATTACATAATAATGAATAATTATTGCATACTAGTTACATAGTGAAAAAGAGAAAGGACCTCCCTCATGTGTGTTACAGAGTACATTTTCAAAATATTAATGCAATAAGTTATATGCATGGTTAATTCATTTTAATGTGTGTCTCAAATGTTTCAAAATAATAAATCATTTATTCTTATAAGGTTAGTAAATATGGAATGATATGCTTAATATTTTATAACTTGTTTTGAAGTCTCACACTAAATTCTAAATTCTTATTTTAAAATTTTCCTTACTCTTGGCACAGAAATAGTCACATATGTGCATCATGTTTATTTACCAATCTGCAGAGAAGGAAGAGCACAACAATCCAAAAGATCATAGATACCTAAGTGATCCCACTCATGTGACTGGAAGGTTAATCCAAAGGTTGAGCATGTAGCAAGGAGCAACTAGAAATGTTTGACTAGTAATAAATACTACTGAAAAATGATGGAGCAATTCAGTTCCTATTCTATCAGCAGCATATGAAAAAGTCCTTTTATCTCCATGCCAACAGCAATTTTAATTATTGTTGTGTAATATGTAGATATTTATCTGTGGCTATGTACAAAAAAATGTATATAGACATATATACATAGAAAATGCATTTTAAATCACCTTATAAGTGAATTCGATCCTTTTACAGAATTCACTTTTTTTTGTTTTCGTTATATTTATAATATTCCTCTTTTACTAATGATTTTTCATGTTCCTTTCATAATAAATAATTTGCATTTTTGTATATTTTATTCATACTTAACTGTGGTATTATCTTCCTCAATTTATTTATGATATTTTTATGTCAATATAAGACTGTATAAATTTCAGAATCTTTGCCATTCTTTCACAATCTGAATATTCATCCATGATTTGTTTAGTATTCGCCTCTGTTTCATTTAAAATTTTGATTTATCTGGAATTTTTTCCAGCTTAATTTTATTTCCCATTATGTTAACTGGTTAGCCAATTATCCTGACAATATGGATTTTATAAGACATCATTTTCCCAATTAATACAAAAGCTTTCTTTATAAACTAAAAATGTAGCATTTATAACCCAAATCCTGATTTTAACAGTTTAGACATAATTGCACTATTGTTTTTCTTTTATTTTGTAGCTTGTTGCAAATTTTAAGCCATTTTAACAACACAACAACAACAGCAAAAACTGAGACTATTTTGAAAAACATTTAGTTGCACATCACTGTATTCAAAGCATACTTCCATTTCCTTATCACTGTATCTTCCTGCACTTTGAAACACTTCACTGTGTATAAATAGTTCTGATGGCAATGCATAAACATCTAATGATGGAAAGGAAATGATAGACTCATAATAAATTTTGTAGGAACTCAGGAAATATCTTTTTTTCAATCTCATTTTTAGGTTTATTTTTACATTTATAATATATCTAGATAGGAAATGAGCTTCATTGGAAATACAAATATAGGCTCTCTTCTTACATATGCTTTTTCATCTGATGCCTGAAAGTCAGTTTGAGTTCAAGGAATGCTTACAGCAAGCGGACCTAATAATACATTTCCAGTAACGTAAAAACCACCTGAAATCTTGTGTTCTTACTATATAAAAATTATTATTTTCCTTTCCTTTTTACCATAGTCAGGTTGCAAAAATCTCATATATTGGAAAATAAGAAAAGTAATGAAGATTATATGGCATGTATCAGTGCACAGGCCGAAAATGTTTTCTGATTGAACCTTTCTTTATAAATATGATTGGGGATTTCAATAAGGGCATATTGCAAATGCCACTCAGTACATTCAGCAAATGTTACTTTCTATCACAGAACACAGCTCAGGCTCCAAATGTGATTTGGGTAAGAAAGAACCATGAGGGAATAGCTCGTAAATGACACTTGAGCTTTTCAGTCTTGATTGATTCTGATACTGAATTTGAGAACAATATTGCTGCATTTGTAAACAAAGTTTACTTCTAGTTTTATATATCTGTTAAGTGTTTGCCTTTAACAGTCAGGAAATTATTGCTTTTTCCACTAAAGTCTCTATTTCATTTTTATACTATAATAGGTTTAAAAACTTTTGATAAGCAGCCCTGAAATTCTAACTATTCCTATAGGCATTCCTTGCATTTCCATGAAATCAACTTTGCAATGAAACTTCTTTAAGAACCCTTTAAATGAAAGCTCTCTCTCTTTTTCCTGACCTCTGTGATATTAGTACTATTGCTCACTACCCTCACTATCAAAGATTCGGAGGCAGGCAAATCTATTGGAGTTTCCTTTTGCATTTTCTCGTCAGCTTCATTATAGAGTCCTTGTAAGACTGATATCTGCAAAATTCACACAGTAACAACGTGTTAGTCAGATTTTCATTGCTGTGACCAAAATACTTGATAAGAACAACTTACAGGAGGAAGTTTATTTGGGCTCATGGTTTCAGTGTCTCAGTCCATGGCTTCCAATTCCATGGCTCTCGGACAAAGGTGAGGCAAACCATCGTTACAATAGGGCCTCGTAGAATAGTGCTGCTCACTCATGGTGCCCAAGAAGCAAATAGACAGGGAGAGGCCAGGGGTACAATATACAATCCCCCCAATAAACTCACCCAGTGACCTACTTCATCTAGCCACACCCTACCTGCCTACAGTTACCACCCAGTAATGAATTCAAGCCTTTGTCCCAAAGCAGCGGAAATATGGAAGTGAAGGTAGACCCAAATGAAGGTTACAGGACTTGCTCATGACCTGCTTAGGAAGAGCGTAGGTAACCGTCAGAGGTGTGGGCCTGCTGGAAATAATATTAAGAAATAAACACAAAAGACACAGGAAATTATTTGAAGCAGGGGCTTTACAGGTGAAAGAGGCCTGATGGGTCTGAGCCTAACAAAGAGACAAGCCTGTGAGTATAGAGAAGCACACCAAAGGGAATCAGTGAGGAGCTTCTTCAGGAAAATACAATAAGTGGGAAAAACAAGTTTTGGGGTGTTTGGCAGGTTACGCCCATTTCTGGGCACCTTCTTTGAACCTAGGGCTGTGAGCTAAGGCAGGGTGCAAGCATAGTCTGCGCTTTCTTGAACCAGGGAATTACACCCAGGAGTACCCTGAAAAGTAGCCTCCCTGCCTTATGATGGCTCAAGTAAACTCATAGTTCATACACAGCTTCCAACATACAGGAAAGTTCAAATTCAAGGACTAAAAAGGCACAGCTAATTAGAAGGTCACAGTGTGAACCAATAGTGTTAGTACTTTCCCAAGCTCTCATTAGCATAGATTTTGACCAATAGCATGGGTACTTTTCTAAGACCTGATTAGCATAGATATTGGCTAATGCCCCTACCCAGTAGCTATAGAAATGCCTAGACTACTCTGTTTAAGTGTCAACCAGCTACCTACTGCCCTTTCATCCTGCGGGAGTTCTGTCTCTTTCCTTCTCCCTTAAATAAATCGTACACCTTTTGCTCTTGCCTTATATTATTGTCTCTGGACTTTATTCATTGAATTTATGGGACAAGAACCCAGAAAGAAGTTGGCAGTGAGTTGCTGGGATCTGCTGCAACCCTGGAGGGCATAGTCTGCAATTAACAACTGCAAACCACTCAATAGTAGTGGAGAAGAATCTGGCTTTGTTGGCTGTGACCCTTGGAGTTGACCCCAGCAGGCATCCCCTTCTGTGATTAGCTGCTGGCACTAAAATGGCCTTCTAGGCTGCAGAGGCCTCAACTTTTGCAGACCCCCACCTGCCAACTAAAGTGGAGAAACAAGTTTCCACTCAAACTCTGGTTTCATTAGTCCTTTCAAATTGTTCATCCACCAAAAATGGATTAATCGATTGCTTAGATGACAGCTCTTGTGATGTAGTAATTTCACCTGCTGCATTAACACTGTAGTTTGGGGGGATCCTTCATATCCTAATCATAGCAAACAGAATAGCAAATCATACAAAAATACAGAGACTCGAGGAATAAAATAACAAATTATTTAAATTCATGTTTTTTATACCCAGATGATCCATTTTTCAGATCATTTACAATTTTGTTCACTTATATTCTATTATCATAGTACTCAATTAGAATAAAAAATATTTTATATTAAAGATAACATTATATTTATATTCAAGATAACATTCAGTATTGGGATAAATTAGAAATCGTGGTCTGCTCTACTTTAACTTCTAGTAATGATGTAATTACCTGGGTCATCCTTAGGTTATTAAATCAAGGTCAGCATTCTGAAATTTACATGTTGCAAGGTGCTATTCTCTAGATGTCTTGGGTAGTGACCCAGGAATGCTACTCAAGGGACATAATCATGTACCTTAATAAACTTGTCTTAGAAAAATCACTGAGCCTTCTATTCATATAATCAGGAGCCCTTATTCAACTTTTTATTATTGACATTGGTTCATTACCCATTCTCTCATTTATTACCATCTCTTAGGAATTCTTGTCCCTTTTAAAGTTGCCTTTATTATCTATGTTAGCTTGATTTTTTTCAAAAGAAATACTTTTCTGAATGTGTGGTGAAAAACAGCATGCAATGTACTTCCTGACCACTATGGTCCTGTCTCTGGATAAGGCCTGCTGTGCCCAACAAGCAAAACAAAGCACAAAACGTCCCACACTGGGGAAGGGCAACCTGCTTTACTCAGTTTACTGATTCAAATGTTAATTTCCTGCAGAAGCACCTTCAAAGACATAGTCAAATAGTATTTAATCAAATACCTGGACACTCAGTGGCCCAATTAAATTGCCACACAAATTTAATCAAAACAGGATGGAAACAAGATAGACTACTCAGAGACCTCAAGACTTGATTAATATCAGGAGGGTGAGTTTTTCCTGATTTTCTTTCATTCCTTTATACATTCTGAAAGGGATGCTGGAGGATCCTGTAATCCGGAGCCATCCAAAAGCACAGAAACACACACCAATATAAGACTATTCCTTGTGGTAAAAACAAAAAAACCAGAAAATAGAAGAGAATAGAAAATCATACACAAACTGAAATGTACCCTTTTATTTGTTTCATTGAGATATAACAGAGAAAGGATCTTCCATCTCAGTCCAACCTCTCAGAATTAGGAGGTAGCATTCCTGCAGAGGACAGCTAGAGGGGAGCCGGCCTTCTATGTGTCATTCAGTGAAAGCAAGCAGCAGTTGGATTCTCCTTGAGTGGTGTTGCCAGTGTTATTGAGTGTGGAGGGATATTCTATATTTTTATATATTTGTTATAACAGCACCCACTTCCATTTCTTATTTCTACATAATAACCTGACCCAAATTTAGTAGGTTAAACAATATGCTTTTATTAACTCCATTCAGGAGCACAGAAGTCTAGTGACTCACATGAAGCTCAGGGCTGGAAATCAAGGTTTTGGCTGGAGCATGTTCCCAGGTGGATTTTGTAAAACAGTCCACTTTCTTTTGGCAGAATTCATTTCTGTAGGTGTGTGGGCATGAGGTTCCCATTTTCTTGTTGGCTACTGGTTTGGGGTTCATTCAGCTTCTAGAGGCTGCTTGTTCATGATCATTGTCCTTCCATTCAGCTACCTGCCAGTAAAGAGCTCTCTGCTTTTAAAGGGCTCAAGTAATTAAATTAGGTCTACTAAGATAATTTCTCTTTTGATTAACTTAATGTCAACCAATTAGCATCCTTAATTATAACTGCAAAATACATTTTGCCATGTAACATAACATAAGCATGGGCAATATGTCTCATTATATCACAGCAGCAGAGAGTAAGAAGGAAAATCAGGCACAGAGGCAATTTTCAAAATGGCCTACCATAGTAGTTGCTCTCTCATCCCTTACTTGGCATAAAGAGACAGTTTTCTAATTCTGCTACTGAGGTAATGTCATTGTACTCAAACAGAATGGATTTTCTATGTTCTGCCAAACAAAAGCAAGCAGTGCTTTAATTATCTACAAGGATAGTGTCTTGGGGAGGTGATCCAGCAGAAGCTGAGCTTCTGACTGCTTGGCAGCAAGGTGTTTGGAACTGAGCTAGTCAACACCCCACTTATCTTTCCTGGTACAAATTGAGCTCCATCCCTACCCAGAAGCCACAACAATAGGTGAGGTGGTGTGAGATAAGGTTCATCTGGACTCAACTTCCTACCTGTTGTCAGTAGGACCCAACAGAGAACTGAGCTTCAACTCTCACCCACATTAACAGAGAGGAGAAGATGGTGAGTTGTTGCGTTAGTCTGTACTCAACTCCTACCTCCTGGTTATCAGTGGGGCCCAATGAAAAGCTAAACTTCTACCCTCCTGTGCAGCTGTGAGATACTGCAATGTAGTCCCTTACTTTTAATCTTATTGATGGCAGTGACCCAGGGGTCAACTGAGTTCAAATTGTCATTTGGAAGAACACCCCCACTGGAATTTTCACACTACAGATAAACTAAGTAACGTCCTGCTAACAAATATCTAACGGAATATTTAAAGTCTAAACCAATCAAATAGCAACAAATTCCAACATGGTAAAAACCCATTGACAATGATACCAAGGGAAATCAAAAGAAGTATGTACATTAAAGGAAAATTAACTGATAAATCAAAAGAGAGATACAACTTAATATTATAGAATGTAGATATAAGATTCTGTAGTCTCGGAAAAAAAATTATACTCATAAATATGTTTAAGCAACTTTAAACTCAAATATAAAATATTGTTTGTAAATTTAATTGGTTTATCATTCAATTTAAAATAATGACCAAAATGAAAAATGTATTTAGAATAAAAAAAAACTTTTAAAATGCATATTTTATGCCAGAAAATGAGGGAATCTAGATCAGTTTGATAAGTCTTTGTTTCTCAAGTTAATATTTCAAGCAAAGTATACAAACATAATGCAAAAAGAAGGGAATATATTCAGAAAATATTAAAAGCATTTGAAGGGTTTGAATATTCACCTAGTAAATCATTAAAAACAAAAGTCAAAGATTTAAGATACATTCTATTGTATTTAATGACTGTATTTTTAGTTTGTTTGTTAGGCACACATAGCATCGTCTTCCAATTGTGTTAATGAGGAGAAAGTTGTAACTTAGTTCAACTTAGTTAAGATCAATGCTTTAATATTGATTGACCTGAAACAAAGACAGGCACGTAGCCTGGTGGCATGAAAACGTCCTGATATTTCTCTCAACTAAATATTCACTTAGAGTTAAAAATAGAAGTTAACTGCAATTATTGCTACAAAGAATCACATAATTAATTTGTTTTCATTTAACTGGTCAAATGATAATTTTTTAATTGGAATCCTTTAGTTATGACAATGTGTTAGATTTGGAGGCCCTTTTGTTCTTAGTAGTTTCATATGTACAGTGAATTCTAATTACCAATAATCCTTTAATAGAAGGTAAATGGAGATTATATTTTTATTTTGTTTGAAAGTACTGTAACACATACAATCTTCCTTTCCAGATTATAGGTTCTTGGTTCTGGATTGACTAATTAAATCTTACCATTTTCTTAGTTGTAAATTCCAGCATCAATTGAGCAAATGCTCTAGAAAGGTACAGACAAAAAACATCTGAGAGAGAACCTTAAGGACAAATGAGAAAAGCCATATAAACTGTCAGTAACTAGAAAAATTATTCAGCGTTTTTGACAAGCAGGTCAGTGGTGAATACTCAACTTTTTCTGTTTGTATTTAAAAATATATATAGTCAGCAAGTTTTAGTGACTATGTAATTCAATGAGGAACCTAGAGATGCAGTTTCTGGTTTGTTACATTATATTTTATAATTTCAGAAAATCTTGGAACACTTGAACCTGATCTTCATACTGTCATTGTTACAGGAACAAAAAGAGGAAGAATGGATTAAAGAGAAAGAAAGAATATCTGGGGTGGGGGAGGTGAAGAAAGGGAGAGAGAGAAGGCAGAAGAGAACAATGAAAGGAAAGAAGAAAGAGGGAGGTAGGGGAGATAGAGAGAAGGAGAGAGAAAGAAAGAAATTTAGGGGAGTCAAGGATTAAATAAATTCATAATTCTATAAGAATTCAGTAAGGATAAAGGATGCTCAGATACTCAGAAGTTTCCCTTATGTGAAATCAGGTATGACTCAATATTTTTTTTTCCACAACAATATGTCTATTACCTTGTAACTTAATGGACGATATTAACTATTTAATACAGCAAACATAAAAGCCACTAAAAATGCCAGTCACAGTAATAAAAATAAGCTAGACAATTCAAATTCCATATTAAAATCCCTATACATAAATGTTCTCTAAGATAGAAATCTGAGAGGATGGGCAGAAGAAATGAAGAAGAAAATATCTGTCAATGTTCAATGTAATGTGGCAATCATGATGAGCTATGGCATAATTAAAATAGCACTTTTCCAAAATGAGTTGTATTTAAAGAGGATTTTGAAGCCTTAGTATGAAAAAAATACTATGTAAATTTCACTAGTAATTTTTGCTGTGATTAAATGTTGACATGGTACTTTCTTAGATCTACTGAGTTAAATAACACATATTATTAAAATACATTTCACTTTTGATCAGGCAACTGGAAATTTTTAAATTTTATTTGTGGCTCACATTACATTCCTGTTGGATGTTTTCCCTATAAGAATACCCATAGCACTTTTATTCACCAATTTCCTTGACATAGTCAAAATACATCTAAATTCAGCAATGAGAGGTGAGAATGTGCTTCCAGCTGTCCAGATATTCAATAGAACCCCAGCTCTGAGGGTAAAATCCTAGCTGGCTTACTCTCCTGTCTTCTGCCCAATTACCCTAACCCTAGGAAAGGTTAAATAAATTCCTACTCTATTTCCCTACTCCTATATAAAACTTGCTTTGGTTTGCTTTGTTTCTGACCTTGCCAATTTGTTTGTTTCCTACTGTAAAATCCCAAGAGTGGAACACTTTCTTATATCTTATGGGAACTTTAGAACTGATACCCCAAAGTATGGTGCTTTGCATGCTAAGAATTCTATAGAAGCTGCCTAAAGGTCTCTCTGACTCCTACCCTGTGACCACTTTGTCTCTGAAAGCACTTGGAGGGGCTGTCTCTGCAGTTCTCTTAGCTGACTAAATGAAGTTCCTCCAGAAGAAGTGCTATTGCTTGGGTCCTTTTCTATCTCACTCCACTGGGGAAGACCGACAAAAAGGAAATTAAAACAGAATTTATGCCAAAAATAAAGACCAGCTGAACTTTGTCCCAGGTTATCATCAGTTCTTTCACTCTATTTGTATCTTCTAAAAATGCTTTACTCTCTCTCTGTCTCTGAAGTTATTACACATCTCCCACTGCTTGCTCACTCTCTCATAAAGAGGGTATATATGTTTCTAAATCTCATTGTGTATAGTGTTCTCTGCTCTGATGCCCTGTTCTTCTAACATAATTATGAGCCTTTTCTCCTCTTGATCTCTCCATTGCCCTTTAATTTCAGTGTACTATTTACCAAAACTTGAGAGTGCAAAAGGCAAGTTTCCTTCCCCTCTTCTATCTTCTTTGCATTTCCAAGCATTGAGGTAGCACCTAGTAAATGTGATACAAATATGTGGAAGGAGTGTTTCCAACTCCCTTTCTGATTTTATTCAAAATGTCATAGATTTCTTCATTTGTTCATTTCTCCTAAGGTTCCTAAAGTTGAGAAGTTGTTTTACTTATATTATTGATATTACAGATCTCTAGTGTCTAAAATAGTGTTTGACAGAGACTTGATGCTCGAAATGCTCAAAATGCAGAGCCATTACAAATGCACACACTGATAAGTCCTCATGCATCACTGAGATCTGAAAGATCACTATAGTCTGGTGGTAGTGCCATGACTCATGACTTGGGCTCTTCCCTTCCTAGATAATAAGGCGTGGCCCTAGGAGTAGGCAGCACCCAAAGGGTGTTGTGTAACACTCATCTATTCCTTTGTAAACCTGACCTCTTGCCTCATTTGAATAGCTTCTCCCCAATAAAAAGGTCCCTTATGTGCTTCTCACTCTCTGTTTGCCTTCTTGCCCCCTTTTGGGTAGCTAAGGCTGAGGAGCAGTCACTGAACCCAAAGAAAAGGTACTTTCTGTGTCCGTGTCTTTATTTAGCTTAAATTCACTTGGAAGACCCTGACTGGTTATGTTGTGTGACACAATGTCGCGACCCCTTGCCCGCAAGGAAGACGCAACTCCGAAATCTTCTCTCAGTAGTTTTATTCGGGCCCTTGATATTTATTATTCTTTCTTCTTCTCTTTCTTCCCGGATGCCCTCCCAGCCTTAATAAAGCATCCCAAGCCCCAATGCAAAGCTGCCGCGTGGAACTCTCTCACAGGGTGGTGAAAAATCATGTGCCAACTCTCTCAGATAAGGAGTTGTTTGTCACATACCACAGCGGAGCCAGCGCCATCTCGTAATGGCGACCATAGTCTGCAGAAACGGCAGAAGCGGCTCACCACAGTTCCCCCTTTCTGTTTTATTAAAACAATACAGGCGAGAGTAGAGGTCCTATCCCACTGTGCAGAAGTGGCTGCATAGTATGGCTCAGTCCTAAGGAGGGCCCTTCCCCAGATCCGAGGCCATATCAGCCGACGCCTTTTTTCGTGGGGCGGGGCGTGGACGCGTCTAACCCGCATGCAATAGGACATGCTCTCCTTGAGGTCCACGTCAAGGATCACTCAAGTGCAGTGCCTTGCCTCGCATCCTGTATCGTGACGATGGTGGACGAAGGGGGATAGCTGAGGCTGAACTGTGGCTGTATTAATGACAAACAAGTTGGCAGCACCCTGAAAGAAAGGCACGGACTTTAAAGCGATAGTAAAGCACTAGTGTGGAAACCCATCTGCGTGCAATGGCAGTAAAACCGGCAGAGTGCAAGGGCTTTCCAACACTAAGAAAATAACAAGGAAAGTCATGTCGATCCCAGTGCAATGTTATAATAACTTGGGGTGCAACGACCATGACAAAGGTTTACTGTTTAAGATGCGCAAGCCAGACTTGAGGTGAGTTGCCATTTTCTAAAGCTGCAAGAGCTTGTATGATCATAGCCTTTTCTTGTGCATGGCGAGTTTTAAGGCGACAGAGAAACCACAAACAAAGTATAACACTGAAGCAACACATTGCACCAAAAATGCCTACTCCCACCCACTCTTTGAAGAAGGAAAAAGCAGAAGATATCCAATCGGTGAATTGACCCAAAGTCACTGGTTCAACGCGGGTACTATTCAAAACAGCAATCTGAGTTAGTTGAGACTGGATCATGTCTTCCGCTGCCATGGACCAATTTCCAGCCAAATATTCGCCAATGATGCGGGAGGCATTCCTGGAATCATTAAATCTGACAGAGGTTATACATAAATGTGCACGTTGGTCAACACAACCCAAAAGCACTAAGTCAGCCAATTCTTCTACCTGAGCTTGAAGTAAATCTATCCTTTGGTTGGCAGCTAAAATCCCTGACAAAATATGTTGATTAATTGAATTTTGGGATTCAAGTATGGTGGAAGTTTGTTGAACAACTTGATTAATAGTGGCAGCAGTTTGTACTTGACTGGCCATGGCTACTCCAGCTGTAACTGCTGCAGCAGCAGACACTGCCACAGCTGTCACTATAGCTGCCGTAATTCCAAAATCTCTGCGGACTCTAAGTAGTTCAACAATGGGGAATTTATCTGGGTCTGCAGTGACTGGGATTGGGACAAAGGTTGGAATTTTCATAACCACTGCTACAGTCCAAGAACCATTCCAACACTCAGATAAGAGACAGGTAACACTAGAACAATTAAGCGTCCCCTGTAATGTAACATTAGCCAAAAGAAACAGGAACGGAGATTGGAGACAGACTGCTGCGGAAGGTAATGTAGCATTAGATAAAAAGCATATCCTTATCCCAGGCAGGGCGTCCCGCTGCATGATTTTGTGCAGCCTGCTCTACCGCGCCCTCTAGCATAAATGCTTTCCAGTCCAAGTATTTGCCTGGGGAGACACAAGCGCGCACCAGACTAGCCCAATCTGAGGGAGTCATGCAAAATCTAGTAAGTCCCTCCACCTGAGTGAGAGTGAAAGCGGCATCTATGCCATAAGTGCGGACAGATTCTGCCAAGGTTTTAACTATCTTAAAGTCTAAAGGCTCATGATATCTTCCTCTATTATTGTCCTGAAACACCGGGTACGCAAGTCCCATATCTGTATTAACTGTCCTCCAAACTTGTGCATGAAAAGATCTCCCGGAACCTTGGCTCCCCCCCACATACGGGGGTGGGGCAACTGGCACCATATCTTCTTCTAGATATTCTACCTCCTCCTCCTCAGAGTTTACCTTCCCCTTCTTACAGTAGGCCTGCGTGCCCTGTGTCTCCTTTTTCTTCTTTTTTACTTTTATCTTGCGTAGTTGTTGCAACAATATATCAAGGTCCTCAGAACACTCTGAGCCGCTTGTGTCCTCAGATGTTTTGAATTCGGTCAAGTCTGGATAGAGCCTTCTCCTATTTTTATCTTCAGGCTCTTTTGCCTTCTCACTACTGTTACTTTTGATACTCTCTGCCACTTCACTATGTGACCCTTCAGATTTTTCCTCATGTAGTTGTTCAAGAACGGCCTGACCCTCACTCACAGCTTCTTGGCATTTACCATCTGTAAGGCAACTACGGACCATTTTCCAAAGGGGTATCACCCCACCCTCTAATATGCCCTGCTCAGAAGCAAAGTCAAGATCTTTGCCTAATTTATCCCAACTAGGTACAGTAAGGCTGCCCGAAAATGCAAACCACGGTGCAGCGATATCTATCTTCTGTAAAAATCTCTGTAAAGTACTATGTTTCACTTCCAGGCCCTTGGAACGTAACAGGCCATCTAGGGCCAGGAGAAGCAGACTTGAAGATGCGGCACCCATGACACAACAACAAAAGAAGCACAAAAAACAAAAGCGAAAGTAGAAGCGAAAGTACACAGTGCAGCTGCAATAAAATGTAAGGCTCTCTCTGTGTTTACAGAGGAGCTGCCCCGCTTTGGTCGCGGATCCCATTTACTAGGGACTAACCCCGCTTTGGTCGCGGATCCCACTTACCTGGGATTAACCCCGCTTTGGTCGCGGATCCCACTTACCTGGGACTAACCGGTGCACCACCCCTGACTGCTGAAAGTTCTGGTTCCCGGGTCTCGGCACCACTTGTCGCGACCCCTTGCCCGCAAGGAAGACGCAACTCCGAAATCTTCTCTCAGTAGTTTTATTCGGGCCCTTGATATTTATTATTCTTTCTTCTTCTCTTTCTTCCCGGATGCCCTCCCAGCCTTAATAAAGCATCCCAAGCCCCAATGCAAAGCTGCCGCGTGGAACTCTCTCACAGGGTGGTGAAAAATCATGTGCCAACTCTCTCAGATAAGGAGTTGTTTGTCACATACCACAGCGGAGCCAGCGCCATCTCGTAATGGCGACCATAGTCTGCAGAAACGGCAGAAGCGGCTCACCACAACACAACACAAAATTGTCTTTGAATAAAGAAAGTAGATTCTTTGAGAGGGACTATACACAGTGCAAAATGATTGCTGGCTGGCTAAGCAAATTGCTTTTGTTTTCATTTCTTTCCCATATGAGAATTTATTTTCCAGATCATCAAATATAAGATGATAATACTTCAAAATTTCTTCCTTGATAACAGGGATTTTATTATTTCCTTTACAATTTTCTGTACTCTAATTAAATATCCAACCCCATAGTTGCCTACTTTAAGGGCCAAAATATAAATGTCAACTCATGGAGGTTAATGGCAAATTTTTCCCTTAATATGATTAAAGTCTCAATTATGTTCTACTTCTGCTCTATTTCAGGTGAACATTCATTTCCTTAAAGAAAGACTTCTTTTAAGAGACCATTCATTATTATGTGCCAGGTGTGGTGGTCCATGCCTGTAATATCCAGTGACTCAAGAGGCTGCGGGAG
The DNA here is from genome assembly GCF_047511675.1 of Marmota flaviventris. Classification (NCBI taxonomy): domain Eukaryota; kingdom Metazoa; phylum Chordata; class Mammalia; order Rodentia; family Sciuridae; genus Marmota; species Marmota flaviventris. The sequence continues at coordinate 44,988,043 of NC_092504.1, read as the reverse complement.
GAGGATCTCAACTTCAAGGCCAGCCTTACCAATTTATCATGGACCTAAGCAAGTTAGTAAGATTCTGTTTCAAAAGAAGTTAAATAAAAGGTGTGGGAATGTAGCTAAATGACATGTACCCCTGAGTTTAATCCCTGGTACCAAAGCATTTAAAAAATAAATTAAATAAAAGAGAGCAGTCAACATTGTCAAAGGAGATACTGTTGAAAGAATTCTTAAAATTCTTTAACAAAATATCAGGAGTATTCCAGGATGACTGGGTGGAAGGGCAAGCGTCCTAAACACTAGCCACCAATATGTGTGATTAGATCAAATTAATATGTTTATTTCCCAATTTAAACTATTTTATTATTTTTTTAAATAATAAAGGCAAATCTCACACCCATGGAGAAAGAGGCTTTTTTAAAAATTTTCTTCATACCAATGACACTCTGACTCAACGTACAAAATTATTTCTAAAAAGCAAACCAATCTTATGGAATGAGAGAACTTTTTTTTAAGTCTTAAAAAACAAAACTTTGAAGTCCTAAACATTTCATGTTCCCTATTAGAGAGATGGAAATGTCCACCAATCACTTGAAGTCAAACAAAACAAAAAAATGCCAACTTTTGAAAGGAAAATCAATGATAATGCTCAAGATCAAGAAAATTCCCAGCAAGAGACTCTAACGCTTAAAATTAAATCTTTATTCATTTCTGAATTGTCACTATGACAACTAATATGATTTACTAAAAATGCAACACTTTGTATAATTCAATACTGATATTATTTCATACTAAGATATGGTTTTAAAATAAATGCAATCCTATTATATATAGAAGTTTAATTTAGGTATACAATCCGTATGTTTTACATATACAAACTCACTCATGCATGTATTCTAAACCTGTGCAATAAAATTGACTTCTTAACTCTTTTCATTTACCAAAACTTATTCCTTAAAATTCAAACACTACAGAATTTTCTTAACTACAAGTTGAATGAACCCCCATTTTCCAGTCCACATTAAATAAGGAGCTTTAGAATTGTCAGAAGGCAAAATTCGAAAGCAAATATTTTCCTACTGAAATCATAAAAGAATGCATTTTCTAACAGTATTTAAGATGATTTACGAATAACTGCACTGTTTGGATGAACAATACACCAATAATAAAAACAAGAAAGAAAAGGATGGATTATGTAAGACAAGGAGCATTTGTTTCACTGCATTATTAAATGGAATCTTTAAAGGAAGGGACCCACTTTGGGTAGGTTCTCACAACTAGTAACAATGTAACCTGCACCTCTCTGCATGGGCCTTTGCTAATGGCTGCCACTTATGTATTTGATGGTAGTGCAATACAGCAGAAAGAGCAGAGCATTTGTGTTCTACTCCTAGTGATGGCATGAGGTAGTGTATGAATATGAACAAGTTTCTTCATCAATGTGCATTTTCTGGTTTTCATCTGCAAAATAATTAGGAGAGAAAAGAAAAAGTTCCTTAAAGTTGATTTGAGATCTAAATATTTATGGGGAAACATTTCAAATTAAGAACAAAATAAAACAGAACACAAATAACAAACCACTTTTGCTACAAATATTCAAGAAATTTTTAGAGGGTATTCATGGGTATTTTTAGAGAAAAAAGTACTCAATGATCAGTTGTTAAGCATCATTGTTTCTTAACTTTGATGTGATTTTCCCGTTGTTCTTTATAATAGAAATAGTAATACTACTAGTAATAATAATGCAGTCATTTATTTTGGAATAAACTAAAATAAAATCCGAGTTAAAAGTGTAGCTTCTAAGTATGTTGCATATGTTAAAACTCTGTTTATTAATTAATGCTTAAGACAGAACTGAAGAAAACTGTTGAGTGAAACTCTAGGCTATGAGGAACTCGAGTATTTTTATCACCTGTAAGATTGGAACATTTTGCCTTTCTCTCAAAAATCTGATCAATTTGAGTAGCTCTGACTTACTGAAGTGCCTCCATTTTTAGCTTAGTTTCTTAGGTAAGAGTTGTATCTTTTCTCTTTCATAGTTAACTTTGTAGTTGCTAATGATAAAGAACCCCAATTCTGATTTTCAGGGCTGCCGGTGATCAGTCTGTGGCATTTCTAACAGAAACTTAATGAATGCTTCAAGTAGACATAGCCCAAACCAAATTTTTTGAGCATTTATTGCTTCCTTATCAAGAATTCACTCAGTCCTTCTATGTTTCCTGCCTTTTGAATAATACTACTGTGATAATCCAGAACTGGTTCTTGCTCCTTCAAGTTCCTCAAGGCACAGACACAAGTCTGTTCTTTTTTTAGTTACCTGTCTCCAATTTTTCTGGAGTATGTTCTTTCGTACAGCAGAAAGTAAACTAACCTAACTTTTATTTACTATAAGTCTATTCCTCATGATATTAATCAAATTTTCTAAATAGGAGTGTGTAATTTTAAAGGGAATGGAATATATGTCTTAATTGCTTCTTGGATTCAAATTCTCTTTCTTACATTGATCTTTTTTGGATCTTCTATAAAAATGCACATCCTACACTCATTCACAACTACATGGCTTGAGTGGGAGGGTTGCCTGAAGAAAAACTTCTTGACCAGTGAAAACTAATGCAAGTCAAAGGAAAAGAATAAACTCTTAAGATTTGAAGAGATAGCAGAAGACAAAATCTATTTCTCTTATATTGTAAAGTGTAAAAATATGTAGTCTGAATCTGCTGTAGTTATTTTTCTATCCTAATAGGAGAATCTGGAAATCTATGGAAACTGAAACTGGTAAAAGCATAGTGGTGAAACAGAATGTCCCAGGGGAGAGTGTGAATTATTAGATCCAATACTGTCTGCTCTGGGAACTTTTTAAATAAGTGAGCCAATGAGGTTCCTTCTTTATTTAAGCTAGAATCAGGTTTTTTGGTTTTTGTTTTTTTACTGAATTTGAAAAACTTTCTATTACAATTATAAATGTAGTCTGACCTAAGAACCTAGATAATATGGTGAAAATTCAGAGTTACCAACTTTGTTGACGCCACATGCCCTAGGCAGCACAAGACCAATTAAACACAAGTCTGTCCCCATTCCTGTGGCCTATGCACATGACAAGGGAAAGACAGTAATCAGGGAGTTGTATGTTTGACAGTGTTCATTAATACCAGCAGAATCAGGTCTTGTCTTGTTCAGGAGCCCAGTCTCTGAGAATAAAATGAAAAATGCTAGCCCTGAGGTTACTAAAAGTCTTGAGCTTGTTTACTTACTTTGGCAAGGGGAAGATAGAATAAACTTCTAATGACTGTTTTTCAGTATTTTCCAGATTCTACATGGTGAGAGTAATCACTAACTATTTTGTATTACTATATTTTTTTAAAAATGGAAATTTTATATGTTTTTCTTTGGAGGATGAAGAAAGTAATTTTAAGAGACTGAAGTAATCATTCATAGGCTGCATCTCCTGAGTCAAGAACTGAAAGCAGAAACATATTTGGACATTATTGTTTAGTTATGCTGCTTCAGGTCACCGTCATGGTTTCTTGCACCACATGAAGTTTGTACAATTATCAGCATTTTGATGAAATAGAAAAGAAAATGAGGTGTGTTGTGGAGAAAATTTGTCCAATAGCACAAAAGTAATAAAAGATAAATCCAAAGTTTGAATTTAGGTCTCTTTCCTTCTAGGAAACACACATTTGACCATTAGCATTTTGAATCACTACGAACCACATACATTGAATATCAGTTAAAAACAATTCTCTCTTGTTATCAGTTAAAAACAAATCTCTTCCAGAGATTTATCCATCTCTACAGATGGCATCAACATATCAGTTTGCTTCTCAAGGAAAGTATGAGAAAAAAATCAACAGAACCATATATATATATATATATATATATATGTATATATATATATATATATATATATATATATATATATATATATACTCATATACTCAATGATATATTTATTGTGTTTATGTCTTTTCCTATGTGAGCCAAGGAGTCAGGTTTTTTGTTTGTTTTTTTACTGAATTTGAAATATATGTATTGGGGGAGACCTAGACTCCTTTATTCCTAAATAAATATCAACTCCATAATATATTTTAGGCACTAATTTCACTAAACTGTTCACAGATCTTACATTCAAGTCAGAGAATCAGATGTTAAAGTAAAATAATCATTATACTATTAGAGGAGACTAAAAAAACAAACTGGGAAAAGGAATAAAAAATGATGGGGGAGGTGGCTGGGATTGTGGCTCAGTGGTAGAGCACTTGTCTACCATGTGTGAGGCACTGGGTTTGATCCCCGGCACCACATAAAAATAAAACAAATAAAAATAAAGGTATTGTGTCCATCTACAACTAAAGAAACCTTTTATTTTTTTAAATGATGGAGAATCAGAAATAGTGTTTTATTAGGCTGATGATGAGGGAAGACAACTCTGAAAATATAAAAGTTGAAGGAGATTTAGGTTAAATGAGAAAGATTCACAAATATTTAAGAACATTATAATTGAATAGGACACATATGATGACCAATTAGATAGAATAACTTAATGATTAGAAGGGACAACATAAGTCCAGCACCTGAGGGGAAGTGAGCAATAGGTAGATGGAGAAGATGAGAATAATTGGTTGCTTGGTTGGGTCAGCTATATAATAAAACTCAGATCATGCATGGTTTTTGCAGGATATCGCAATGTATCAGCTCTTGCAAGGTGTGGTGGAAAAGAACTAAATCTTCAGTAAAGTGTGACAATGAATTCCAAATTTAATAGTCAGTTTTAAAAATGAATTGGTACAATAATCATTTCAAAGAAAAAACAGACCTTGAGTGCAATAACTGTAAATGTTGTTTTCTTAAATGTACTTTCCATTTTCTTATTCTATCTTTACTTCTTTAAGCCTCATTATATTATCACATTAGTTCTTAGTTATATAAGAAATATGCAATGGTATGACTTTCTTATTAGTTTTCTTCTACTTATAGAAAGCCAGAGCCAAAAATAAAATTACTTCTAGATAATCACTGAAAGTTTCTTTGCCCAAAGAGACTTTTGAGCATTGGGCACAGTTCAAAACAAGAATCCATAAATAAATCACATGCCCTCTTGGCTAAAGTGTTTGCAACCATAGATAATGTAATTTTAACTTTTTGCATTCAATAGAAATTATCCATTAATCCCAAAGAAATATATTTTTGCTCTGTGTTTTGGTAGTTCCAAGCAGAATCTTCTTTTAAAAAGCAACAAAATTGGATCTTTTCTTTTTTAGCTTTATTGTAAAGTTTTGGCTTGAGGTCAAGTAGTGTGGCAGGAGCCAAAGGAGCTAATTTTCTACTATTTGAAAGAGATTTCTTCTTTCTTTATCCAGATTGTATTCTTTGTTTACCAGTATTCTGTAGAACTATGACCATATAGGGCTTCTACACTCTTAACATCTCAAAGAACTCATTGTGGGTTTGGGAAAAATTGAAAACATGGTTCAGTATTAAATACACAAAAATGCAATGAATTGAGCAAAGTTATTTATGCTTATGGCCAAAATAAAATAATTATTATCAGGTGGAATCTCCCAATAATTAAAACTGTGAAATATTTTTAAAATACAAAATAAATATTTAAGGCATCAGAAATTAAACACAGTAGCTTGTATTAGAGAGGTAAAAAATTCTGAAGAAAGTGAAATATGCTGAATATAAAGGCTAAATTTGTATGTGTTTCCTGTCATGGCATCTGATGACTTACTATACAGGAACAAAAAGAAGAAACACACAGCAGTGATTTAGAGCTTGTGGGGACACAGAAACTGGCAATGAAGTCTTACCAACAAGGAATGACTCTGTGAACAGAGTAATAGAATGAGTATCAGAGAAGCAAATTCAAAATTTTGAATCCAACCTCTTTTTATTTATTGACTCCAAAAACTGAACACACTTAGGGCAATATTTGTAGAAAGCAAATCTGCATCAGCTTCTAGTAGGCAAATAGAAACTTTTGCAACTTATCTTATCAGTGGTGAAAGTTGGAGTTTAGGGTCTCCCAAATATGAAGGGGCCAAGTAAACACTCCAACTTCTCAGTTGAAGCTTAAAAGTGCTATGTCCTGGGAGAAAAGGCAAATTAGAAATTGACCAGCACTGCCTGGATCAAGGTCAGATATCCACACTCTTATCTACTGGAAGGAAATTAAATTCTTTCTGGAGGAAGATACCATAATCCAGATTCTGTATTATTTTTACATAAATGTCCAGCATGTAAAGTAAAAGTTATCTATTATATAATGAAATGTGCTCAAAATATTAAAAAATCAAGATAGGTGGATAGAGGGACAATTATAGTCATTAAACTTAAAATTCTCAGCATAACAAATTCATCAAAGAAATAAAAAAGGACGATTTTCACAATGAACAGGAGTAAAGAAAAAGACAAAAGGTATATACTAAAAGTAAAAATTCAATAAAGATACACTTTAATAGATGGGCTTAACATCTCATTAGACAAAGCAGGAAAAGAAACTATAAAACTTGAATATAGGGCAGTAAAATTAATACAGATTGAAGCAAAAAGTGAAAAAGAAGGCAAAAGTAAAGAAAAAAAGGGTGGATGGTCATAATGAAAAGATATAAAATAACTGTAATTGGAGTTGTAGCAAGAGAGAAGGGAAATAATCAAACAAGTCATACTGAGATATTTTGCAAGAATTTTACAAGAATGAAAATCACTGTGGTAGCTTGTCTCACAGATAACTTTCAGTGTTCCCCAACTCCTGATGTCCATGTTGTTACATGGAATGTCAGCTAGTCTTACAACTTCCTTCTAACCAATAGAAGTGATAATTTCAACTCTTGAGATTAATACACGAAAGATTGTTGTATTCTGCTGCCTTACAACAGACACTAGTATGGCAGTATGTATAAACGTGGATGTGTAACCAATGTGATCCTGCAATCTGTACACGTGGTAAAAATGGGAGTTCATGACCCACTTGAATCAAATGTATGAAATATGATATGTCAAGAGCTTTGTAATGTTTTGAGCAACCAATAATAAAAAAAAGACACAAAAGTTTTTTTGTTGTTGTTGTTGTTTGTTTGGTTGGTTTTTTTGGTACCAGGAATTAAACTCAGGGACACTTGAATACTGAGCTACATCCCCAGCCCTATTTTGTATTTTATTTAGAGACAGAGTGAGTCTTACTGAGTTGCCTACCCCCTCGCTGTTGCTGAGGCTGATTTTGAATATTCGATCCTCCAGTCTCAGCCTCCTGAGCAGCTGGGCCTACAGGCCTCCACGCCAGCACAAAAGGTTCTTTTTATTCATTTGAGGGAAGCCAGCTGTATAGAGTAGACTCTACAGCAAGGAGCCAAACTCTCTGCCAGAGTCCATGGTTCTGAGCTTGGATGTGGATCTTTCAGTTTCCTCACAGAACCACCACCCTATAGTTTGACTAATCCCATGAGAGGTCCTGAGCTTAGCCACTCACATCTGTATTTCCACCTCTTATCAATGTTGTGACATAACAAATAATTACTGCTTTAAGTGGCTAAATTTTCAAATCACTGTGAAATAATTGGTAAGAAATATAGTTGCATGGTCGAAACATGAAACTTACGATATCACCACAAAATTTTGTGTTAAGATCTTAGGAAGTTCAAAAGTAGTCTCCAAAAGTACTGTTCAGTCAAACAAAAGATCCTTTATTGATTTTAGAGAGTCTGAGTCACAGATGAACTCTCCAAAAAGAGGGGACTATTTTCTAAGAAGCATGAAGGCTTGTTCCACAGAAATATAAATTAGAAAACATTTTATTTCAAAAAAGTATATTGTTAGCTTTCTTTTCTAAAGGGGTGGGCATGAACATGATTCATAGAGTACCCATAAAGTTCTAAAAATTTCCACTCAGCAATCTGCCATCATGAACCCAAAGAAGCAGAGTATGAAATGAAGATTCTCTTGCACCCTCAAGATTCAACTGCAAAGATGTAGGCTGGGGAAACTATTCAGCCACAACTAATTCTGAGTAGAGGAAGTACACCTCAGAGTGTGAATCAAGAGCCAGAGAGTGGATTCAAGAATCCTGAATAGTCATTTCCAGGTATGGTAAGGAACTGCCAATATAAGTCCTGCTTTCTAGTTGCCATGTATTTAAAAGTTTGAATTCGCTAACATCAAAATATTCTCCTAATCTTCAAAAGCTATTTTTTCTCTTTCAAGGATATGAGCCCTCATGTGCTTTTATAACCAAAAGGAAATTTGTAGATCAGCTGATTTAACTTCTGTCTACGGGTCCACAGCTTCTTTACCCCTAGATCAGAATCAGGACTGAATCTAAGGATGTCAGTACAAACATGAGGGATGGTGTTCTGGCTTCACTAAGGGCATTTTCTTAATCTAATGTACAATTTCATTGACTCTACTAAACATTTTTCTCAATTATATATGGAGAAGGAAATAGATTTGCTATAAAGATGAAGTGAAGGAAAACATACAAAAAGCATAGAGGTATTCTTTGCATCAGCCTCATCATTATTTAAAATTGGATGATTAAAAAAAAAAGGCATATAAGTAACTGCCAACGTTTTGAAATACTGAATGCTGAGATGAATAAACACTGAGTAAAGAATATGAGGCAATATACTATATACTTCATCTCTGTAAAAAAAATAAAACTGTAAATCACATTTCAGTAGAAATTTCTATAGGATTTTAATACTATTATTAGAAGAAGGATTCACCCTGCTCTTGTTTATTTGCAAATAATATCCATCCACTCATCATTAAAGAGCCTCATGTTTTGTTGTTGAGTGCAAGTGAATGCAAATTGGTTGGTACTCCTCCCTAGGTCCTCTTGAACCTTGACAGAGTCTGCAAGGGCTTCAACAAAGAGCAGAGTGGAAGTGGGGCTGTACCTGCTTGCAGAGACAGGCCTTGCAAGGATGATGCTCTCATCTTCCTCTCAGAACAATTGCTCTTGGAATTCTGAGCTGCAAAGTAAAAAGCCCTGTAGTCACCTTTAACTAATTAGAAAAACAGCAACAAAAATAATAAATAAAACATGGGGAAAAAAAGCCTCATAGTCCCAAGGCTACTATGTTAGGATATCATTTTAAAAATACTAAGGAGAAACCTTGAAACTACAGAAAAAAGAGATTCCTGGCCATTTCTCAGATCTTCTAGTCCTCCAATTAGTTGAGATATTCTGGCTCTTCTGGCTGAGGCCCTATAAACTGTTGTGTCTTTCATTGTGTGCTCTGCCTAAATTCCAGACATAGAAAAATATGAAAGATAGTTTTAAAAATAGGTATTGCTATAAGCACTAAACATGACAATAATATGTTGTGCTACAACAGAGACCCAGAGCATGGGCCATGATGATATTCGAAATCAGGTACTAGTGAAAATCATGCACCTATTTTAGATATTCTCTTACTAATTTCACCCTCTCTGCAAAGTGGAAGAAAGTATATCTCAATTGCCAATGCATCCTAAATTTGTGATTACACCGCAATTCCAGGGACATTATTTGGAAAATATTGTCAAATTAGAAAAACTCACAACAAACAGGAATACTGAAAGATCCTTAGGAATCTAGCCATTCTCTCTTTGGGTGAGGTGGTTACCAGAGATAACTAACTTGAAAATGCCTTGTCAAGCTCTATATCTATTAGCTGCTTACCTAAAATGCTTTTGATGAGAAGTCATTTTATCAGCAAGTATATTCACAAGGCACCTTATACTATGCCAGACACAATACAGTGTGGTGGAGAAAAAAATGATAAACCAGGAGAAGAATCCCAGGACATCATGGAATATACATTCAAGAAGAGGAGGAAGACAAAAGATCAAGTGAAAAGAGAAATACTTTTATGGTGAACTAAAAGAACTAGTAAATAAATGAGATTAAGCATCATGATGAGGAGGCTACTTTAGAAAGTCAGGAAGAAGCATTTTAAGCAGCATATATAAGGGACAACAGTAGTGGAAAGGAGATAAATAAAAGGCACATGTTTAGTGGGGACAGAGATCCAATGTATGTTTTTCTACTGAAATGAAAATATATATATATATAGTCTACCATCTGGGCAAAGACCACTGTGCTTAGGGAAGGAGGGAGGGATGTAAATGTGAAGTGAATTAAGTGCCTAAACAGGAGTGGATTTTTCCCAACCATTCCAGAGTAGAATATTACAGTTTAGTCTAAGAGCTTGTGAACCCCACTCAAACATTTAATTAGAAAAACTATGTGGTCTAACTGACATTTTAAAAGGTCTTTCCTGCCACATAGAGAAGAAATTGCAGCAAATTGTCAAGAGATAACTAATTATTTGGATAATCCTTGACAGCAATCCAAGGTAAAGCACTTGTATCGCAATAGGATCTAGAAATTGGCAGATATTTCTGAGACATCATCAACATACAATTCAAAGATGCACTCAATATATTTGAGATATATGATCAATGGCATTTACTAGTGAAAGGATGGGAGGGGAGACATTGTTAGCAGAAGCTGGGGATTAATAATACAGTCGCTAATAGAGATTACTTACTATGGCTAATCATAAATAAGAGATTGCTCCTGAATTATTGGCTTCAGATGGATAGTGGTGACCTTTATTGAAATGAGGAAAATAAAAAATAAATGGAAGCAAAATAATAACAATTTGAGATTTTTTTTAAAGAAGGAGTGAGTTATCTGTGAGATATGCAATTAGAAACAAATGGGTAATCAAAAGAGAAACTTGTGCAGAGAAAATAGGTAGAAATTCTGAGTCATCAGCATAAAGATCACACTGAAATAAATGAAATTACTAAGTAGAAACAAAGAGAGACAAATAAGTGAGTGGCACAAGATGGAAACCTGAGTATGTCAACAAAGATTTACTTTACCAGCCAAATTTGGTGGTGAATGCCTGTAATCCCTGTGACTCAGGAGGCTGAGGCAGAGTGATTGCAAGTTCAAAGCCAATCTCAGCAATTTAACAAGGCCCTAAGCAACTCTGCAAGACTCTGTCTCAAAATAAAAAAAATAGAAAAAGAAAGGGATGGTGATGTAGTTTAGTGGTTAAGCACACCTTGGTTCAAACGCTGCTACGCCATCCCCAAACCAAAAAAAAAAAAAAAATGATTTTGCTCAGGAGGTTTATCTGTAAAGAAGTTTAGATAAGTAATAAAAGAAAACACTGAAGACAATTTATTTTTTGTAGAAGTCAAAAAAAGAATATTTTAGGAAGAAAAATGGCATTCATTGAGTCCTGTAGCAAAAATACCATTGATAACAGTTATGATTTAGATATTAAGTGTCCCCAAAATGCTCATGTGTGAGACAAAACAAACATTTAGAGAAGAAATGATTGAGTTATGAGAGATTTAACCCAATCAGTGAGTTTAATCCTCTGATGAGATTAACTGAGTCGTGACTGTAGTTAGTAGGATATGACTGGAGGAGGTGGTTTTTCGGGGCGTGGCTTTGGGATATATATTTTTTATCTGGCAAGCAAAGTGTCTCTCTCTGCTTGTCATGCGGGCCACTTCCCTCTATCACTTTCTTCTGCCATGATGCTCTGCCTCACCTCTAGCCCTGAGGAATGTAGCCTGCTGACTATGGACTGAGACCTCTGAGACTATGAGCTCCAAAATAAACTTTTCCTCCTCTAAAATTGTTCTTGTCAGGATTTTTAGTCACAGCAGTGAAAAAAGCCAACCAAAACAATAACTCTGACAAGAGAAGATTCAGTGGGATGACGAAGGATGGAGTCAGACTTCAAGGCAAAAAGGTGAGATCTGGATATGAGGAACTGGAAGCTCCTTATGCAAACAAACCATTTAATAAATCTATCAGAAAAGCAGACAAATGTAATCGTACCTGAAGTAATGTGCAGTGCCTAGACATGAATATGAGGTGAACATCTCTGTTCCACTACACACTACATGCCATGAGGTTCTGTCTCACCACAGCCCCAGAAACAATGGAGCCACATGGCTATGAGATGAAACCTTGGAGAATGGGAGCCAAATTAAAGCTCTTTTCTTTTTAAATTGTTAAGCTCAGGTATTTTGTCAGTGATAGAATGTAGACTAACATGGATTCTAAGGAAAGTCACTTCCAGTGGCTTCTACTTTTCCAGTGACTTTAGAGGTGAATATTCAGCTCAGATTAAAAGAAAACTAGGTTATAAGAGAGGAAAAAAGCATACCTTGTACCATGAGTAAATGATCTCAACAAAAGAGCACCAAAGAGGAGTAGATAGTTATGAGGAAGTGTTGAAAATGTGGAGTATCAAATAACTCAGGTATAGAGAGCAGTTAATTCTATAATAAAACTCAAGAAAAGTGAATGAATATTGGGGTTTAAGACACTTTAATATTTAGGAGGTAAGTATTTTAAATGTGAAATAAAAGTAATTTATTTCATAGGATTTGCAGAGAAATAGGTATATGATGGATTATGAATTGTAGGCTGAAGAAAAATGAACACTAGATAACTAATAATAAGAGCAGCAGATTAGAGGTCTTGAAATCAAAGAATTACCATAAGAGCCAGGTACAGTACTCACACCTGTAATCCCAAGCAGCCTGGGGGGGTGAGACAGGAGAATTGTGGGTTTAAAGCCAGCCTCAGCAATGGTGAGGCACTAAGCAACTCAGTAAGACCCCTTATCTAAATAAGAAATATAAAAAAGGGCTGGGGATATGGCTCAGTGGTCTAGTGCCCCTGAGTTCAATCTCTGGTACCAAAGAAAGTAAAAAAGGAATCACCATAAGAAAAGTTGTTTAAGGAATAAACTGGAAGATTAGAATATAGTCAGAGAGAGGTGTCTTTGATCCTGAAAATTCAGACATGGATCAGATATAGTAACCTAAGCAAACTTAAATAACTTGATATAAAATGATAAAAATCTAAATATAAATTATAAAATCATGTTACCACCCAGCATTAATCCTATTAAGTTTTCAATTTAGTGTTTTTGTGAATACTCTATTTAGACAGAATGTCTACTAAGAACTGCTCATTTAAGTAAAGAAATAGGTATAGGCATATAGAAATAACATTTTGGCATATAGTCTGAAGACATGGGGAGCCACGTCAGGATCCCTCAATATGATCATGTTCCTTGAGATGAAGGTAAACAGTGAAAAAACTATCTATTAAACAAACTATTGTTAAAATTTTAGAAAAATGTGTCTTTTATCACGAAATAAGATGTTTATTGTTCTATGTGAAAACTTACATAATATATCGGATAGCTGAAAAGTATAAAGAAAAACCAAGCTAGGAAAAATGTTTGAGTTTTGTTGCCTTTTTAAAAGAATATGAGGAAAAGCAAACACAGACACACCTGAGGGTGATTATTCCAAAGCAGTGCAAGATGTGCCTCGAAGGGAAATTTGAACATATTAGAAGCAAAAACAATTCTCACTCCACAAATATAAGATATGTAGAAATGTGGTTTTCTTTACTTGTTTAATTCAGTACTATTTCCATTTCAAGCACCAAATCAGTAGAGAGGGCAAAACTTAATTGTAATCAATTATAATATCTGTTCTTGCCCTTAAATGATGTGTAATAATTAGGTCACATTTAATACCTTAATCCCTGTTGACATCCACTGATCTGTTCATCATTCTCTCTGATCCTCTTTTTGGTCCATTTCAATGTCTCTGCGTTATCCCATGTTAATGTTTGAATAGTTGCCTTAATCTTAGCAGCATTTCTTGTGTGCATTCATTTTACTGTGTCCATACATATATTACATGAGGATATCTGACATTGTCAGATGACATCTAGTTTTAATGGCCGCTCTTTAGTTTTCATGATCATTCAGCTATACCCATGATAAACTGATGCAAGGAAGAGACAAGGAAGCTTGTTTATGCACAATTCACATATGAAATCTTGCTAACTTCTTAAAGTCTATGAAGAATCTGAAACACACCTTTTTTTTTTTTTTCTCTTGCATTACACACTCCAATGGAGATACACTCTATCTGGGGCTTAAAGCATTTTTCAAAAGGGCTTTCCCACATCTGAGCTCTGCCTGTTTCTACTCTAATGCCTTTTTTTTCCGTTGTTGATATTGACTGATGACAGGTCACCAATGGCTTTTATACTACCAACATACATATATTTATTCCATGATGTGAATTCTTTCTATTTTCCTCCAATTATTAAGGCTTTTGAAACACAAAAGGCAGTGTTTAACCACAGAATTATCTTATCTGTGTTAACCTTTCTTTAACACAAGTAATCAGGCCATATAAAAATCACAGGGAGAAAATATGAATGGATTATTATTTTGAAATTGTGTCTTGCCATGTGATCACAACATACATCACAATTTAATAAATTATTTTCAAGTAAACTTTAAGCAATACCAGATTTCTCTGATGAATAAATCTTTTCATTGTGAAATCTTCTTAAATAAACTTCAGAGGCTAAGTTTTTTGGGCAAAAGGTATAAGAGCAGAGAAGTACATGCAGATAGAAAATAATGAATAAGGCACATGGAAGAAAAATGTGTGACATGAGATTATGCTGATTTTAATTAAGGAGGTATAAAGACCTGAACAAAAATACAAATAAGCATATTAGATTAGCTTTGCTATGTCTGTTAGATAATTACTAAAGCATGCTTGTGCTATGCATGGATAGCTAAAATTGTGTGTTCATGCTACATAACTAGCTGTGTTCAACTGACAAGCTGTTTAAACAGAATCAAAGTGGTCAACTTTGATCATATCGTAAGACTGTGGCATAGTGTCCTATGGACAATTTGAATCTATATATAACCAAATACTAGAGTCAAAGTGATGAAAGGTGACAGTCATATTCAACAATCACACTCAACCAGGTGATTAACATGTATGATAATCAACAGGAAAATAAGAGAATGCACTTTTTAGATGTTCTAATGAAGACTTAAACCGTGCTATTACCACACCTTTCTGTCAAGAGCATCATATCTTACATAGATATGAAATATGTAAATATTATATTCTCAGGTTATAATCCTTACCTATCTTGCACCTCCTTCTTTTTTTTTTTTCTTTTTCTGTCTCCAACATAAAGATCCTTCTCACCCCAGAGACTTCATGTACATTATCATGCTTGTTTGAAAGTCCCCACAACCTCTATTCTTTCTCTATAGTTGATACTGAATCAGTATTCTGGTTTTTGTTCAATTACTATGTTTTCTGAAAAATCATCATGTTCTCCCAAGGGAGAGTTCAGACCTTGTTAGCACTGTCTCCTAGGAGCAGTGCCTGAAAACATGATGGAATTCAGTACACAATCCTGTCTTTCTCTCTTCTTAGGTACAGGGGCCTTAAGAGGACTTCAACAATGAGGAGAAGAAATCTTGGCACATTTCAGTGTTTTCAGAATCTAATGCATGGAAGTGCTGGTCAATTTTAATTATATAAACTAGACCACACAATTACTCTGACTAGAATCCTGTAATTACTGACCACTGCAGTTAAAATAAAACCCAAATACCTTCTTATGGCTACAAGATATGTAGACTTCTGCTTATATTTTTAACTCCAATGTTATTACTCCACTACACTATGATATGACTCTATTAGACTCTTTAAGTTATGGGCCTTTGTGCTAGCTGTTTCTTTTGCCTGGATGCTCTGAGCTCAGAATTTTCTGGTGATAACTTCTGCAGTTCCCCAGGAAGGGCTTCCTTATTTCAACACAGTGCATGCCTTCACCCACTGGGGTCCACTATTAAACCATTATGTCATTTTTATGGACATTATTTTGTGTTCCTTTAATGTTTATTTTTCACCTCTTTCTATTGAAGTGTTATAAATTTCATAAATATTGTTATTTATTTTTCTTAAACAGTTAACTATTTTTCAAAGAAATGTGAACAATAAGGAATTTTTTCATGTAATTGCCATTTTTTCCATGTTTCATTCCTTTGTGTAGATCCACATTTTGATCTGATATTATCTTATTTCTTTTATTCCTTTAATATTTCTTATAGGATAACTCTGTTAGTGATAATATCTTTCCAACATAGTTTTTTTCTGTGTACAGGATCCAAGTGATAGCACCCCTTATTTATAATTAAGATGCTACTGCATGCCTTCTCATTGAAAGCAATATCACCTTTAATGGAGTGAACATTCTTTTTGAAAAAAGGAAAAGGGCAAAAATGACATTACAATAGCTTGTTGTCCTCAACAAAGCCTATTATCCCCCCCAACCAAGGGTAATAATTAAAAAAGGATATGGAATTCTGCCCCAATGACTTCTCACTTACATTGTTTTGGATAAGAGATCTGCTGCCATTCTTGTGCTGGCTTCTCTTTACATGACATGTTAGAACAATATGATTAGGATGTGACATGGTAGTTTTCTTCATGTTTCTTTGCTTGTAGTTTTTTGATATTCTTAAATCTATGAATTTAAAAAAAATTCATTTGGAAATATTTCAGGGATTATTATTTCAAATAGTTTTGTTCCTCTCTCCCCAAACTTTTCAAGGACGCCAGTTGAATATACATTGGGCAACTTACAAGTGGCCCACATTTTTTCTAGATTTTATTTTGGGTAGTCTCTATAGCTATATTTTCTATTTTATATACTATTTAAAGCTGGATTTAAAATACTATGAGAAGAATAAAGTCACATTATCACAAACAATAAATTCATTTATACTTAAAATGATATCCATAGAAACAAATTATTGAAATGTGATTTGAAATTTATTAGTACAAAATAAAGACAATTAAAAACAATTTATAAAAGGTAGAGGGAGATGATTAAATAAAAATTAGATCCATGATACCTGGATTAGGAATGCAACCTTGAATAAGAGCTATCCGGTGTCTATTAGAAAGAAAAATTAGGAAACTAAATGAGGTGAATGTCATTTGTCTTGTTTAGAGAATTATACTCAATAAACGACATAAACATAATTGAGAACAAAACCAATGCCCTAAGAATAGTTTTATTTTTCAAAGCAGGGATTCTTTTCAAACACACTGCTACCACAACTTTGCCACATTTCTAGGACTATAGTGTGACACCAGAAATGCCACTGCCTGATGGTTTCTTCCAATGAGAAATAATAATGAATCTCCAGTGTGCATTGAAATTTCCCTGAAACACATTGATTTTAAGATTTATTTCTGCTTTAAAACACTTTAGTAAAATAGATCTGTATTTATCAGTAATTTTGGTTTTGATGTAATTACAGTTACATGAAGTTCATGACATTAAAAGTGATGTATATAGTGTCAGCATTTTAGATGGTGGTTAGCCACATATTTTATATGATAAGAGAAAAGAGTTTATTCAAAAAATATATTAAATATGTATATACATTTAAGGAAGATATGGAACCATGCAAAACCAATAAGAATTTGATTTGGAAAATAAATGTTCTTTCTCAACACATATAAATAATTCCTGTTGATGGATCCCTAAATAAACATATGCTAGGTCAATCTTTTCACAGATGGTGTTGCATTTATTGAACCAAGTTTTTATTAGGTTAAAAAAAAAGGTAACAATCGTCTAAGATCAACTAATTAGACCACACACATTGGTTTCTTTCACTGAAAATTAGACTAAGAGCATTGTAAAGAAGAACCTGGTATTAGACATAAAAATGGTTAACAGACTAATGGCTCTCTACCTTTTGAAGAATTCGTAAATATTTTTT
This sequence comes from Marmota flaviventris, assembly GCF_047511675.1. Classification (NCBI taxonomy): domain Eukaryota; kingdom Metazoa; phylum Chordata; class Mammalia; order Rodentia; family Sciuridae; genus Marmota; species Marmota flaviventris. The sequence goes on along the minus strand of NC_092504.1, from coordinate 44,970,392 downwards.
GAATATGGGGCAGACTATGCTTTGTGAACAACCTCTGTTATAATCATTCTTTTGATGTGTTTTTCTTTGAGAAGATGTATTTGCTTGGGGTGCCATTTGAGAACAAAAGACATATTCCTTTTTACTTAAAAAAAGGGATCATCACAAAAGCTCAAACACACATTTAACTTTTTAGTTAAATCCTTTATATACTTCCTTGGAGAAATTGTTTTATAGTAGTTTGTGTTGTTCTAATAAAATGACCTGGATTGGCATTACTGTTTTCAGGTGAGATTCTTGAGATTGGATTTCCAGGCTATTTAGCACTGAATAATTTCCAACTCTAGTTCTAATCTGTTTAGACTTGTGAAGTCTTAAATTACCATCTAGGTATAAATGAGCAAACATTTCATTAAAAAATGAAGAGTTTTATGACAATACCTTTCCTTGGAAAATGGAGCCACCTGAGCTTTCTAATAGCTGGTGACATCCATTAGTGGTTTTCTCTGAAATTGAAAACATTTTCCATCTGTTCACACACACTCATTACAAAGTAGTTAAGAGCCTGTGGGATCACAAAGGCACATTTTGGCAAATTACAAAATATCAAAATGAGTTATTGAAGAGGCAGCAATGACTATATAATAAGCTGATGAAACCTGCAATTGTCTGGTTTTGTATAAGAAAAGACATCTGTGTGCTAAAATCAAGTTTACCTTTTAATGCTTGGGACCCCTCCATTTGATGATATTCATTCCTGAGCCTATGATTCAAATTCTTTCTTCTAAGAGAATTTGCCTAATTTTTATCAATTTTCAAAAAAGTAAAAGACTTTCTTTAGCAGTCTTTAAGGAACTGCTATTTAATGGCCTCTCTTCAGAAGAACAAACTAAAAAAAATATGAAATTATGTATTCAGTTGAGCATAAGGAAGAGTATCTTGATGGAAAAGCAGGCAATGGCATGATAGAGAGCCTTCTGGAGACCTCAGGAGGAGAAAACATGGATCCTGAAGACATTATTTTACCAAAGGGAGAGGGACTACATTAACAGGTGAAATTAGCATTTCAATTATTTCACTTTTCATCCTTACACCAATAATATATCAACTATTATCACATTATGATCTTAAGAATTGTTAAAATATGATAGCTGAAGTTCAAGCTGAGGTTCAGAACATCCTATAGCAAAAAAAAAAAAAAAAAATCCCTGTAAGACAAAAGAAGCCAGGTCTTAGATGGTAACAATACCAGAACTGGAAATGAAGCAGATATAATAAAATAGCATGGCTTCTCTAAGAAAACCTTATTCAATTTGCAGTTTTTCTCAAGTCTTATCTACATATATCTATATAGTACAAAATTAGATATTTTCTTCTTTTAAAAGAACATGTTTATGAATCAGTATTTATTTTTAAAAACCATCCTTTATGCATATGAATAATATATCTGTATTTATTTATATATTATTTTACAGGATAACAATTAAAACTTCATAGCTGAAAGAACTGCTATTGTTAATTATTTATGTCCTTTGGGATTATTATCAATGCAACTTACATTGAACAGCACAATTTTCTATTAATTGAGCCATTGTTTATATTCTAATTTTTAAGAACTGGAAAGAGAAGAAGGAAGGAATGATGGAAGGAAGGAAGAAATCATATTGAGAAAAGAGAGAAGGCAAAAAAAGGAAATAATCTTTCAGTTTATATGTAATCTTCTGATACCATTGTTTCTAGCATTCACTGCTTAATATCATGACACATTCAAAGTATGATCCCTAACAATTTTTTAAGTCTTTTTAGATATGCAAATTAAAATGAAGAAAAAGAGAAATCACAAATGATTTCAACAGCATTCCTCAAGTTTTTTTTTTTTTTTTTTTTTTTTTTAATTTGGGCACTATAATAGGTTGAATTCAAGCCTCACAATTATAACAAGCAAGTATTAAGTATTAGTATGATTACATTTATAATATTTAAAATTTTGATAGATAATTTGATTTTAATTATCTTCAATTTTTACAAAATTAATTCTAATTGTTGAGGAAAAATACCTACTATCTCAAAAATGTATCCTAGGAAAACACAATTTTAAAAATCTGTGGTTAAATAGATAAGGTAAGAAGTCTTATATCAACGATTTGACACAAGATCAGTAATATTTTCTTAATTTTTCACATTTTTTACTTTTTATATTACACATTAATATTGTCTTCTCTTTTTTATACCCTTTTACCCACAATGTAGTCTCTAATATATTTTTTACCACCTTGCTCTCTATACAGCCTTGTACCATTAATTAAAAAAAGAAAAAGCCCAGCTGCTTTATCACTTGATGGAGGATCAATGTTTGTGTTATACAGTGGGTCAATCCATATGGTGTACTCTTGAGACAAGGCATCTTCCTCATTTATTTTGAAATCTGTGTGTGCCTTATTTGTTCTACATACAACTTTGGGTGAGAAGAAACATTTTCTGATGCAATCTGCCTTGAATGTCTTCAGGAATATTACTCTTTAAAACTAGAGGATGCTTACAGTGAAACTTTAAAATGCAATCAGAAAACACAGGTAAGTCTGCCTTTAGGCTAGAATGGAAAATTCAGCCCTAAATTCAGTACTGAGCACAGACAAGGCCCAATCTGTGGTAAATACTCTGTGAACTTTTTGCACCGACTCTTATTCAGTTGAAGATGGAAGAGAGCTTATTCTTACTCAACATGGATAATACAGGTGGTATAACTTTGTATTTTGAGACCGTATTCTTTTTCATATTTTACATTTTATAATAGATGGGACTTCAAATTGAATTTATTTGTAAGGTTGCAAAAATCAGTTTAATCATAAATACTGCCTTTATCAGCTGTGAGGACAAATTCAGTCTATATGCCATAGGCTTAAATGAAATCGAGCTAATTTTGAAGGGGGTCAATCAGGATCCTAACAAGAATGAAGAAGCAAGGCAAAAGAGAAATTCAAACTACTTCTATCTCCACATTCTATTCTCTGCTTGTTTGGATTTCATCAGAATCTGTTAGTGAATTCTGAGCATATTTGCTGCAGGCAGATGCTAAGTTGTCTTAGCTTATTGGAACAAGGAACAGTAGGAGGTATGGATTAAAGAGAGCTATTGATAAACAGGGGTGGGCTGAAAGAATTTTTAGCAGGCCAAATTAACATATTGTAGGCTTAAAGCTTTTAAGATTTATTTGAAAGATACCGTGTGCATCTGAGAATGTTAATAAGTAAAATAAAATGGGAAATATTCAAAATAATTAATGGGAATTGCATACTTTAAGAGAGTATACATGTGCTAGCGATTTCTGATTTCAGATTAGGTCTTGCTGAAGCTGCATAAACATACTTTAAAATATAATATTTTTCTATGATGAAAATATATCATAAAGCAGGTGTCCTGAAATAAAACCCAGGTATCTTTGGGATTTTCTGTTAAAACACTAGAGCTTCACTTTCAATATTCTTCAAGGTACAATGAGCACTTTTCTGATGTGTGGAAAAATAGATTCACAGATACAAACAACCCTAAGAAAGCATAATACTAAATACTACTTGAAATGTGCATTTGTAAATAAAAATAGAAAATGCAGGAAATTAATGATGAAAAGGCCTGGTCTAAATGTTATTATTTACTGTTTATTAGAATTCAGAGAAATAAATTAAACTCTTCAAATTGAAATTTGGGCTTATAATAATCACTCTACATAGTGATTCTGAAAATGAGAGTGTTTCCTACTATTGAAAAGTGGGGATTTATAGCCCAGGAGCAAGTTGTAGCTAGTAATGGTCAGGAAAGGTAATAAGAAGAGACAACAAAAGTGTGGGGAATTCATGCTAAAATTGCTGAACAGGATTCTTGTTGAAGGCAGGCCTAGGACTTATATCAAAGTTAGGAAATAAGAAATTTAATCAGATATTGATGATGGGGAATTTTCTCTAAACTGCCGTAGCAAGAGTTGTACTATATAGGCACAGCACAAACAGGGGTCAAGGTCAAACCCAAGTCAACAAGAGGGCTCAGAGAAACCCTACTGAAGTCGGGTGAAAGTGAGACTCTGTCACCACTTGTCAGTTATGTGACCTTGTTAATTTACCTAAACTTTTAATATCAAATTAGCAGTAATAATAGGTTAATAGGGACCTCATGAGGTCATTGTAATGCAAAAGATGTTTTGGTCCTTGTCTTGCAATGCTGGTCAGAGTAATACAGATTTTCCATACCTGGATTCCCTAGGTTCTTATGTTAAGTTTGAGTAGATAAAAAGAAAGGTTCATTTGGCCATAGGCTCTTCTACAAGAATTTTAATAAAACATTTTCTACCTCCTGGCTTTAGCATTTATAGTTGGTAATATTTTCACAGAAAGAAACCAACAAAATGCTTTAAACTCCCGAGGCGTAGTTCAGCTCCCGGATGCCCAAAGGTAAAGGCAATACTTAGTTTCCTACTGGATGAGAAAAGAAAACAGGATTACACTAGCAAAAACATTTCTTATCTAACCCTCAAGGTATTATATTTCATTTCATCTTTATGAGTCTATTAAATGACTTGCAATAGTAAATGATGATGAGAGAAGTACAATTTCAGCAAAGCTTGTCTTACATGAGCAGTGCCCAGTCTTTAGAAAGCAGATGTAAGAAAGTAAGGTGGTAAGCACATCTTTTCTTCCTCCTCTTGGCCCTTGTTCATAGGAACCATCATTAGGATTGTCCTTAAACAATACTAGGTATATGGAATTTTTTCATCCAGTTATCATGTAATGTCATAAAATGTCATTTATTCCCAATTATAGATGATGCATTGGATATTTTGAAGCTGAGTTGGCAGAACAGAAAATGAGGACAGGTAGGTTTCAAGACATTCTGGTTTCAGAGCTAAACTCTATATTATTTTCTCATTAGAGGAAGATGTCAATTCATATTATGTTATTTTTACACAGTATTAGTCAAAAATTACATTTAATTCTAAAGGCACATATTTAGCATTTTGCAAACTTCATGACATTTTGCAAGAGATTAATGAAAATTATCCATGAGATAATAAATTTGGGGAATATTTTGTATGAATTTATATACATATAAATTTATATATACATATATATATATATATATATATATATATATATATATATATATATATAAACTTTTCTCATCTATACTATTTTTACATATAAACATTGTTAGTCATTGAGGGTTTTATGAATTTGAATGATAAATTTTGGTATAAATATTAAAAGTGGAGAATGTCATAAAAAGGAGTTCACCAAACATGTCCTCAACTTTCTCAGATTTGGAGAAAAGAAAATTCTAGTAAGTAGAAAAATCTTGAAGATCCCTTATAGACCCACATTTTCAAGTCTATCACAAAAATGACATCTGACTAAATTCCCACAATGATGTTTACATTTACTTTTTAAAAAATGCTTATCTTTCTGCTCCTGAAATAGTTCTGAGATAATAATGAGAACAATTACCACTCACTGAAAATTACTATCTTTTACACCTTGCAATGGGTGCTTACGGAATACATTTGCCAACTATCTGTACAGCAGAGAGTATTACTTTGAATTTAAAGTGAATATTTCAGATTTCTGCAGATAACTCAGGCCTATGCAACAGACACTGGGGTCAAACCAAGGATTTAAATCACATCTGGTTTGCTCTGGAGCTTGCTTTCTATAATGAAACTAGGCTTTGTAACTGTAACTCTATAGAGGATGCATCTCCTCTGGCCAAATTATTAACTGTCTGATGAAACAACTCATGTCTTCTCTTTTGAAACTTTTTGTTTTTGTTTTTTGCTTCTTCTGGAGGGGTTAGTTATTAAAAGTAACAAGTAAGTGCCTTCCAACAGGAAAGAAAAGCTTGTATCTGGCTGCCAGTATGAAATTAAAATCCAACTCTCTCTTTGTCAAAATGTACTTAAGTACTGGGGCTGTGGCTCAGTGGTAGAGCACTTGCCTAGCATGTGTGAGGCACAGGGATTATTTCTCAGCACCACATAAAAATAAATAAACAAAATAAAGCTATAAAAATTAAAAAAAATAAATGAATAATAAGTGTTGTGGATAAAATTCTAACTGAAAGTAGTCATTGTGGCCTTACTAGGACTTTGGGTACTGCCTGTGCCTTGAGACAGGTATCTGAAATTTCTACTGAATGATTATTTATCTGTCATGATTCATACTTAGAAGATTGGTGACAATTTTCAAAGGAAGTAATTGCAGAGGAGAAACAAAAATGCCTCCAGAAAAAAATAATCCATAACACCCAAGTATGGCACAAAGCACACTCTATGAAAGACTGAGACTTATATGTGTCATCCATGAGCGAGTGTTATTCTAATTATGGCTGTGTCCCTAGAACTCAAGTAGCTACACAGGAAACATTTGTGTAAGAATCAGTCTAGCATTCATTTGCAATAATGCTTTAAAGGATAGATTTATTGGGAGATGGAGGAAGCATGGTATTTTGGTTTTAAAATTTAAAATAAGTTCTCAACTGTCATTTGAATGGTAGGAGGATTATATTCTAAAACTCTAATAATCTGAAAAGCAGTGAAATTAAGTTAATCACAATTTTTTTGTGAATTGGCTCAATTATAGATTCTATTGATATTTAGGGTCTCTGGGCAAAAAGATGCCTGTTCCAAGCATTCTGAAAGATATTTGCAACTAATGACTTAGAAGGCTATACAATCACATGTGCAGGGATCACATCTTGTTCAGTGTTGTATTTCCAGCTCCTTACAACTTATTAGAAATGGACTTGAAGTCCAAAACTTTCATGCTGGAAAATTGAAGAGATCAGTGGAGGGCAGTTCTGAGCTTAGTATAAAACCTTGAAGAAAAATAGCTCCTGTCCCAGGTCCTTGAAGAACATGATATAAACCCTGTACAGAAAGGAAGAAAGTCTTAAATAGCAAGCTTACATTTTGGGGGCTTAAAAAACATCATCAGTTAAGCTAGTCAACGGCAACTAAACAGACATTTCTTTCTCCAGGGGGGTGAGGGGGTGAGTTATTATAGAATGAATATTATATTCCAGGTGCTTTGTTTTCATTATTTCTAATCTATGAGCAAAATGCCAAGATCTCATTTTCTTTTTTCATAAGAGGAAACCAAAATCCAGTTGGCAAAGTAACTTGCCCATAGGCACAGACATGGGATAAAAACCCATGCCTGACTGGTTTTAATACCTTTGTATTTCACATTGTATCACAAGGATTGTGAAATATGGACACAATTTTAGTTTATCAGTTACCTGAGATACTGGAGGGCATCTTCCCATTGCTGAAACTTCTCTTACATCCTGAGGGTTACTAAGAAGGTTTTCACATTGTCCTTGCGTTCAATAAACACACTTTAGGGCATTCTATAACTGTCGCAGACATATTTCCATGAGTAGGGTATACTTGATATTAAGATAGAAAGAGAGACTAGGAGGCAGTCTGACATCATAAATAGACACTTGTGAGGGCTGGTGAAATTTAAACTTCAATAGAGAATTAGAAAAAAAAACAGAATATTAAAAGGGTCATTGATTTAAATTAGACACTTGATATTTTTATTAAATGTGAGTTGACTTACAGCAATCAAAGTTTACATTAAAAAGTCATCAATTCTTATTTATTTTACTTGATGCCCTTTTTTCTGATTTTACAAATTCAGTTGCATAAGTCTCAGTAAAATAACTATGAAAAATCTCTAGACTTTGAAATATGCCATTCAAGTATGCAATAAAGCATGCCATAAAGACTACTTGTAGATTCTACAGTTTAAAACACTACCAATGATGCATAACTCAAACATGGGAAATGGTATAAAAGGAAAAACCAAGATATACTGATTTAAAATCTATTTCAAAAAGCACTGGAACCCAGTTGTTTTGTTCCTCTGAAAAATAACTAAGGATTTATTTTATTCTTTCTAGGTGACTGAAAATTTATCTTAGGGGTTTATTCTGTTCTCAACTTAGCTCCCTTTCTTCCAAGGGCATCTAAGTAATTTGCAGGCACTCAAGAAAATAAGCATATATCCTTGTTCAACTATGTGATTTAAGAAAACCAGTTATTTAATTCAAAATTACATGGCTTTTCATCTTCCAAAAAACTCACAAATTTATAATAATAATAACATAGAAGAAATATACTAATTAATTATTTATTACTGCTTGAATCACTATCAGCTCAGCATCAAATTCAAATATATAAGCTCTCTGAAAATATTGATAAAATTACATAGAGGCCATGAAATGGGGTGATACTTGAGTTTGGTGTTTATTTGTGAGATAAGGTAATGTAGTCCATGTTCTTCAGTGTCATTCTACACTCAATAATTCCAACCTTTGGTAACAAAATTAAAGTCCATTATCCACAAATGAGTTGGAATTTCCAGAGTACCCTGGGAATAACAGTGAAATGAACAACATCTTATTGCACTTCTTAACTGAAAATGATGTTCAAAGGAGAATCCCACTCAAAATTTCACTATTAAGATTGGTCTTATTGAGTCAAATGTATGAAAGATGATATATCATGAGCTTTGTAATGTTTTGAACAACCAATAAAAAAAAAAGATTGGTCTTAGAATAAACAGCTAAGGGTTTAGTTGTATCACTTGTTCTAATTTAGTCCAGTCACATCAAAGTGTCCTGTGAAAGAAACAAAGTGCAATGCACTCATGTGAGAGGTGCAAATGTTAGTAATATATTTCTAACATTTTTTTTTTACCTCAAACACAGGTGATGTATGCCAAAATTCTATTTGGTTTATTAAAGAGGAAAACAATAAATGACAAAACTGACTCAAAGAGCATTTTAAAAAATAGGCTATTTGGGAAATTAGTAGGACACTAGGCAAGATACAAACCTCATTAATGCCTACAAAGTAATAAACCTATAACATTTGGGATTATTTTACATTGGGCAGAAATCATTTGAAATTCTGTTGAACAAATCTGGGCCTTTAGTCAATAATAAACAGCAAGGTGAAAGAAGATATATTCCTGGCTTAGAACAAAGTTTGTATGTACATAATCTTAAAGTATGTAGAACAGTCATTTTAGGTCAACAATTTTTTAAAAAATTATCTCTAGTATCAAAAGAGAAGGTGAATCTCTCAGGTAAATGTTCATATCTAAGAAATTTGCCTTCCTCGCTACAAGGGAGAAATGAATTTTCCACCATTGCTGTGGAAAATTTCAATATAACTCAATGGTAGTCATTATTGTGTCCCCCATATCTCAGCGACTTTCCTAATACAAAACCTTTAGAAAAAAGCTAAAGGTCATCAATATATATTAGGTTCTTGTTACAAAAGAAACTTTAAACACTTTTATAATAGTACCTGAGGAAAAATCAAAACACAGAACTGAATAACTTAGAACTATTTTGAAGAAATCTTATATGTTTATAAGTGTCTTAAATTGTTGAGAGAAATGGGGTATTTAAACATGAGGCAACAAATGATTTTCAAATGAAGAATCACGTTACTATATGTGTCTTTTCTTTAAAAAAGTTATTTGTGGGGGCTGGGGTTGTGGATCAGTGGTTGTGTGCTTGCCTAGCGTGCCTGAGGTACTGGGTTTGGGTTTGATTCTCAGCGCCATATACAAATAAATAAAATAAAATAAAGGTCTATCAACAACTAAAAAAATGTTATTTGTGGTTACTAAATATTTAAAAGATTTATTGAAAATACTTGAGATTTTGAATATATAACACAAAACAAAGGATGTCTTTAAAAATGCAATTGTATTGTGAAGGTAAATGGAAATTTCAGTTAAAGAGAGAAAGAGAAAATGAACACATGAATAGTGAAATATACTTCTGAAAAGGAAAGTTAGCCCTCATGGTTTTCAGGTAGGTGATATATTGCTAAATAACTATCTGTCATGGGGTAAGTACACTTGTTCCAGAATTACAGACACAAGTGTTCACTTTATCTTTCAATTCCAAGGCCACTAGCATCCACTTGCTTTGTAGTCAATCCATTTGCCTGAATCTGGTCCTCAAAGGGCATTTTGCTAATTAACTCTTCCTGCACTGTTCATAAATTTGAAAGGAAAATAAACAAAGGGATGTGTGTGTGTGTGTGTGTGTGTGTTTTCCATTACAAAACTTGTTAAAACTACAATGGAATATTTAAATTCTGATAATAACAACAAAAATATAGTGGTTGATGTAATAATGTTAGGATTTTTAAAAAAATGTTAACAGTGTCAGAAAATTTCTATAAACAATGTATATTCTATCTTCAAAAATAATGTGAACTCATGCTATGAGGGTTATAGCTCATGACACACAACTTGGCCAGACAGTTTCAATGAGAGATTTGGTTTTGTTATTTGTCATTTGTTATTTTAATGCCTGCCTACTCACCTGACAAAGAAGTTTCTTTTTCTTATGTACTTTCATACTTTTTAGTTTTTGTACATTTAAAAATAATGAAAGATACCGTGTTTTAACTATACTGGCCCTTGGATATTAGATAGGCATAATCAGTTATGTTTGAAGAACTCCTAGAAGTAGAACTATATTCAAAACCTGGGTGTTATTTTTCTGTACATTTGAATTTTTTCTCTTTCAAGATAGACTCCTTTTTGGGAGAAGATGGGAAGACTCAAAGATCCTCATTAATAAATTCAAATATCTTATATATACTTATTTAGACATCACCAAAGACAATTCAACAGTGATTCCTCGGGGAAGATGGCAGCGAAGGGAGTGCAGCAGCCCCGTGTACCGCGTCACTGTGCGGGAGAATGACGAGTTAGAACTGCTAAAAGCTATCTTGTTAGGAATTTCCAGCAAAATTGGGGTGCTCCAAAACCTAGAGGAAGGAATTCCATTGCACGAGAATCAGCTATGGGGGCTCAAACATGAGAGATTTGTCCACACAGAGGGTCACGCTGCTTATTCAGCAAATCGCCCCGCGGCTAGAGTCTGCGGCGCACGCTGGGAAATGATAAGATAGCAATGCAAAGATACAGCGCTGCGGATTCTGCAGGCTTATGACAGCTGTGCAATCACCGTGCTCAGGGCTGAATTCTGCGTTTGAGACGGGGGAAGGAAGCGGTCCAATTCGGTTCTCCACACTGGTCAGACCACAGAGGAAGCCAGCGGCCACCATCTTGGAGAGCTGAAGTCACCATCCCTGTTTTCGACTGATCGCAGCTCATTCAGCCATAGAACAGGTAATTTCAGGCTGCGCTTCGCCTGCGTCTTGCAGACAAATTACTCAGGCTCAATACTAAAGAACCTGTGGAAACTGCTTCTTGGAGCCTGCTCCTATCAGAACATTCACCGAGCCCGGAGTGGCCGAATTCCGGCTCCTGGAACTGCTCTGGCCCAGGGCTAAAGAAACCGCGGAAACTACTTCTCGGTCCGGGTCCTGCTGAATACTGTGGTGATAAATACCAACCGAGCCTTCATAGGCAGTGGCAACAGGATTGAGACGGGGCTTGTGAGGGCCGGTCAGGACTCACCCGTTGCTTTGGTCACCCGGCAAAGGGAATGAAATGCTGCCATTCGCATGGGATACCAACATGGCAGAGATCTGATGTCATCAGAAAGCGGCGGAGGAGAGAACTTCATCGATACCAGCGGTGACAGAAACAATTGGTCTCCTGGTAAAGAAAGTGAGTCACAAACACCCAAGTCTCTCTCACTTTGTCATCAAGCCAGAGGGGCAGAGCAGAGCCGCCGCCCGCGCCCTGAACAGGCCCAGCGGCCCGCCGGCACGGTAGTCATGTCACCCCAATTGGAGTAGGGGCAGAGGAGAGCCACCACCTGCGACCACAAGGTAGGCAGACCTGCGACTGACCGGCAGATCAGGCCCAGCGGTCCGCGGGTGTGGTAGACACGTCACACCAATTGGAGGAGGGGCAGAGCAGAGCCGCCGCCCGTGCCTGCAAAGTAGGCAGACCTGTGACCGACTGGCAGAACAGGCCCAGCGGCCTGTCAGTGTGGTAGACAGATCACCCCAATTGGAGGAGGAGCACAGCTGCCGCCCGCCCCTGCAAGGGAGACTTTTCAAGTATACAAGAGCAATATAAATATATAGGGGGAAAATTTTAAAAACACAACAGTTTCACCAAGCAGAAAGAAACGCGAGCAGTATGAAAAGACAAGGAAAGAAAGGACCACAAGCAATGCAGGTCAACTCAACTTTAGAAGAGGTAATAGCTGCAGCAGATGGAATGTCAGATAAATAATTCAGGATATACATGCTTCAGATGATCTGGAGTCTCAAGGAAGACATTAGACAGCAAAATCAGACAATGAAAGATCACTTCAAAGATGAATTACATAAACAAATCCAGGAAGCAAAAGATCAACTATACAGGGAGATAGAGGTTATAAAAAACAAACAGAAATCCTAGAAATGCAGGAAGCAATAAACCAACTTAAAAACTCAATTGAGAATACTACCAGCAAGTAGAACACTTAGAAGATAGAACATCAGACAATGAAGACAAAGTATTTCAACTTGAAAAAAACATAGACAGCTCAGCAAGACTGTTAAGAAACCATGAGCAGAATATCCAAGAAATATGGGATAACATAAAGAGAACAAACTTAAGAGTCATTGGGATACAGGAAGGTATAGAGGTCCAAACCAAAGGAATGAGCAATCTATTCAATGAAATAATAGGAGAAAACTTCCCAGACTTGAAGAATGAGACAGAATCCCAAATCCTAGAAGCATACAGGTCGCCGAATGTGCAAAATTATAAGAGATCCACACCTAGACACATTATAATGAAGATGCCCAACATACAGAATAAGGAGAGAATTTTAAAAGCTATAAGAGAAAGGAAGCAGATTACATTTAGGGGTAAACCAATCAGGATAACAGCTGATCTTTCAACACAGACTCTGAAAGGTAGAAGATCCTGGAATAACATATTTCAAACACTGAAAGAAAATGGGTTCCAACCAAGAATTGTGTTTCCAGCGAAATTAAGCTTCAGGATGGAAGATGAAATTAAAACCTTCCACGATAAACAAAAGTTAAAAGAATTTGCAGCTAGAAAACCATCTCTTCAAAACATCCTCGGCAAAACATTACAGGAAGAGGAAATGGAAAATAACAATGAAAACCAACAGTGGGAGGTAGGACAGTAAAGGGGGAAAAATAATCAAAGAGGAAAACAAACCATGTTTAGTAACATAAATAAACAAATATGGCTGGAAGAACAACCCATATCTCAATAATAACCCTAAATGTTAATGGCTTAAACTCACCAATTAAGAGACATAGGCTAGTCGAATGGATCACAAAACAAGACCCAACAATATGCTGCCTACAGGAGACGCATTTGATAGGAAAAGACATACACAGGCTGAAGGTGAAAGGTTGGGAAAAATCATGTCACTCATATGGGCTTCGGAAACAAGCAGGAGTGTCCATACTCATATCAAATAAAATAGATTTCAAGCCAAAGTTAATCAAAAGGGATAAAGAGGGACACTACATACTGCTCAAGGGAACCATACACCAACAAGACATAACAATCATAAATATATATGCCACAAACAATGGTGCAGCTATGTTCATCAAACAAACTCTTCTCAAGATCAAGAGTCTAATAGACCACCATACAATAATTATGGGAGACTTTAACACACCTCTCTCGCCACTGGACAGATCTTCCAAACAAAAGGTGAATAAGGAAACCATAGAACTCAATAACACAATTAATAACCTAGACTTAATTGACATATATATAATATACCACCCAACATCAAGCAGTTACACTTTTTTCTCAGCAGCACATGGATCCGTCTCAAAAACAGATCATATATTATGTCACAGGGCAACTCTTAGACAATATAAAGGAGTAGAGATAATACCATGCATCTTATCTGATCATAATGGAATGAGACTGAAAATCAACGATAAAAGAAGGAAGGAAGGAGAAATCATGCATCACTTGGAGAATGAACAATAGGTTACTGAATGATCAATGGGTTATGGAAGACATCAAGGAGGAAATTAAAAAATTCTTAGAGATAAATGAAAAAACACAGACACAACATATCGGAATCTATGGGACACATTGAAAGCAGTTCTAAGAGGAAAATTCATTGCTTGGAGTTCATTCCTTAAAAAAGAAAAAAACAACAAATAAATGATCTCATACTTCATCTCAAAATCCTAGAAAAAGAACAGCAAAACAACAGCAAAAGAAGTAGAAGGCAAGAAATAATTAAAATCAGAGCTGAAATTAATGAAATCGAAACAAAAGAAACAATTGAAAAAATTGACAAAACTAAAAGTTGGTTCTTTGAAAAAACAAATAAAATCGACAGAACCTTAGCCATGCTAACGAAGAGAAGAAGAGAGAGAACTCAAATTACTAGCATATGGGATGAAAAAGGCAATATCACAACAGACACTTCAGAAATACAGAAGATAATCAGAAATTATTTTGAATCCTTATACTCCAAAAAATAGAAGATAGTGAAAGCATCGATAAATTTCTTAAGTCATATGATCTGCCCAGATTGAGTCAGGAGGATATAGACAACCTAAACAGACCAATATCAATTGAGGAAATAGAAGAAACCATCAAAAGACTACCAACTAAGAAAAGCCCAGGAACAGATGGGTATACAGCAGAGTTTTACAAAACCTTTAAAGAGGAACTAATACCAATACTTTTCAAGCTATTTCAGGAAATAGAAAAAGAGGGAGAACTTCCAAATTCATTCTACAAGGCTAACATCACCCTGATTCCTAAACCAGACAAAGACACTTCAAATAAAGAAAACTACAGACCAATATCTCTAATGAACCTAGATGCAAAAATCCTCAATAAAATTCTGGCGAATCGAATACAAAAACATATCCAAAAAATTGTGCACCATGATCAAGTAGGATTCATCCCTGGGATGCAAGGCTGGTTCAATATACGGAAATCAATAAATGTTATTCACCACATCAATAGACTTAAAAATAAGAACCATATGATCATCTCGATAGATGCAGAAAAAGCATTTGACAAAGTACAGCATCCCTTTATGTTCAAAACTCTAGAAAAACTAGGGATAACAGGAACATACCTCAATATTGTAAAAGCAATCTATGCTAAGCCTCAGGCTAGCATCATTCTGAATGGAGAAAAATTGAAGGCATTCCCTCTAAAATCTGGAACAAGACAGGGATGCCCTCTCTCTCCACTTCTGTTCAACATAGTTCTCAAAACACTGGCCAGAGCAATTAGACAGACGAAAGAAATTAAAGGCATAAAAATAGGAAAAGAAGAACCTAAATTATCACTATTTGCAGATGATATGATTCTATACCTAGCAGACCCAAAAGGGTCTACAAAGAAACTATTAGAGCTAATAAATGAATTCAGCAAAGTGGCAGGACATAAAATCAACACACATAAATCAAAGGCATTCCTGTATATCAGCGACAAATCCTCTGAAATGGAAATGAGGACAACCACTCCATTCACAATATCCTCAAAAAAATAAAATAAAATAAAATACTTGGGAATCAACCTAACAAAAGAGGTGAAAGACTTATACAATGAAAACTACAGAACCTTAAAGAGAGAAATAGAAGAAGATCTTAGAAGATGGAAAAATATACCCTGTTCATGGATAGGCAGAACTAACATCATCAAAATGGCGATATTACCAAAAGTTCTCTATAGGTTTAATGCAATGCCAATCAAAATCCCAACGGCATTTCTTGTAGAAATAGAGAAAGCAATCATGAAATTCATATGGAAAAATAAAAGACCCAGAATAGCAAAAACAATGCTAAGCAGGAAGTGTGAATCAGGCGGTATAGCAATACCAGACTTCAAACTATACTACAGAGCAATAGTAACAAAAACAGCATGGTACTGGTACCAAAACAGGCGGGTGGACCAATGGTTCAGAATAGAGGACACAGAAACCAATCCACAAAACTACAACTATGTTATATTTGATAAAGGGGCTAAAAGCATGCAATGGAGGAAGGATAGCATCTTCAACAAATGGTGCTGGGAAAACTGGAAATCCATATGCAACAAAATGAAACTAAATCCCTTTCTCTCGCCGTGCACAAAAGTTAACTCAAAATGGATCAAGGAGCTTGATATCAAATCAGAGACACGCCGTCTGATAGAAGAAAAAGTTGGCTATGATCTACATACTGTGGGGTCGGGCTCCAAATTGCTCAATAGGACACCCATAGCACAAGAGTTAATAACTAGAATCAACAAATGGGACTTACTCAAACTAAAAAGTTTTTTCCCAGCAAAAGAAACAATAAGAGAGCTAAATAGGGAGCCTACATCCTGGGAACAAATCTTTACTCCTCACACTTCAGATAGAGCCCTAATATCCAGAGTATACAAAGAACTCAAAAAATTAGACAATAAGATAACAAATAACCCAATCAACAAATGGGCCAAGGACCTGAACAGACACTTCTCAGAGGAGGACATGCAATTAATCAACAAGTACATGAAAAAATGCTCACCATCTCTAGCAGTCAGAGAAATGCAAATCAAAACCACCCTAAGATACCATCTCACTCCAGTAAGATTGGCAGCCATTATGAAGTCAAACAACAACAAGTGCTGGCGAGGATGTGGGGAAAAGGGTACACTTGTACATTGCTGGTGGGACTGCAAATTGGTGCAGCCAATTTGGAAAGCAGTATGGAGATTTCTTGGAAAGCTGGGAATGGAACCACCATTTGACCCAGCTATTCCCCTTCTCGGTCTATTCCCTAAAGACCTAAAAAGAGCATGCTACAGGGACACTGCTACATCGATGTTCATAGCAGCACAATTCTCAATAGCAAGACTGTGGAACCAACCTAGATGCCCTTCAATAGACGAATGGATTTAAAAAATGTGCCATTTATACACAATGGAGTATTACTCTGCATTAAAAAATGACAAAATCATAGAATTTGCAGGGAAATGGATGGCATTAGAGCAGATTATGCTAAGTGAAGCTAGCCAATCCCTAAAAAACAAATGCCGAATGTCTTCTTTGATATAAGGAGAGTAACTAAGAACAGAGTAGGGACAAAGAGCATGAGAAGAGGATTAACATTAAACAGGGATGAGAGGTGGGAGGGAAAGGGAGAGAGAAGGGAAACTGCATGGAAATGGAAGGAGACCCTCAGGGTTATACAAAATTACATTCAAGAGAAAGTGAGGGGAAAGGGAAAAATAATACAAGGGGGAGAAATGAATGACAGTAGAGGGGGTAGAGAGAGAAGAGGGGAGGGGAGGGGAGAGCAGGGGGGATAGTAGAGGATAGGAAAGGCAGCAGAATACAACAGACACTAGTATGGCAATATGTAAATCAATGGACGTGTAACTGATGTGATTCTGCAATCTGTATATGGGGTAAAAATGGGAGTTCATAACCCACTTGAATCAAAGTGTGAAATATGATATATCAAGAACTATGTAATGTTTTGAACAACCAACAATAAAAATTTTAAAAAAAGAATGTTTATGGTCCACATAAAAAAAAAAGAAAGTGTCTCTTCTTAGGATGAGTTTATCTTTTGTATAAATAGCTTGGTCAGAGCTCATCTTCCATCTGTGTGAATTAAAGCAGAATATACCACCATGGAATGTTTTTGTGACTCAAAAATAACATATACTGACTGTCAGTTCCCCCGCCCCCAATATCCAGTGAATTGCTTTCCTCAGGGAACCGTGTCTAAGTCCTGATATGTGTCTCCACTGTGTATAAACTCTGCTATTCAAATCTAACGCTGTAACAAAATGATTATTTTCAAAAAAATACAACAGTTGTTTTTGACAACTTAAAAAAAAAACAGTGATTCCTATTAGAATTCAGATATAAAAACATTATTACATAAAATATATCACATATAAACCATTTTTTTATTCATAAATTCATAAAAAAGATTAAATGAGTTAAAAATTTGTCAACAAAGCATTTAGAATAAGTAATAATTAAGACTATCTTTTCCTATAAATAGTAAGCAAAATCAATACATATCTCACTCATTTATTAGCCTCTTTATTATGTGTCTTTACATAGAATATCAGCTTGCTAGAATATGAAAATCACAAAACTTAAAACTATCCAAATTTCCTGTTGAATACTAATTTCAGGATATGCATTTTTTGACAATTTCTCCAGTGATTCTGTCAGGCAGCCAGGGATGGTATTCATTGGCGTAGTGTGTGCTGGACATATCATGCTGTTTCAGGAGTACAAGATATGTAATATAATCTTGCCTCCTGGTAGTTTATTCAGTAATAGAGAAGATATCTGTGCAAGAAGTACTGCAGAGAAAGAGGCAAGTATAAGTGAAAACACAGTGATCACCCAGAGAGAGAATGATTAATTCTGCCCAAGTCTACCAGAAAAGAGTTCTCAAAAGAGATTGTAGGGAAAAAAATGAGAAGGAATTTCCCTAGACAATAGTATAAAAATATCAAGAACCATAAGCCAGGCAACAATCTAAAGGGCTTTTCATATATTAATTAAATGAACCCTTTTAAGAATCCATGAGATAGACATTGTTATTTTTTTTTAAATTTGCAGTGAAGAAACTAAGACACAGAGAAGTGAGGCCCAAGTCATGCAACTCAAACGTGGCTGAGACTTTTTAACAAATAGTCCTGAGAAAACTGGATATCCCATGCAGAAGAACAAACTAGACTCTACCATTAACCTGCACAAATATCAAATCAAAGTGGATCAAAGACTTAGGAATTACAGGAGAAACTTTGCAACTGCTGGAAGAAAGCATAGCGTCAACACCTCTTGATATTTGTGTGGACAATAACTTCCTTAATAAGATCCCTAAAGCTCAAGAAATAAAAGAAGAATCAATAAGTGGGATGGCATCAAACTAAAATGAGCTTCCTCAGAGCAAATGAAAGGATTTGGAGTGTAAAGAGAAATCGGAGAAAATATTTGTCATTTACTACTTTGAAAAGGGATTGATATCCAGAGTATATAAAGAACTCAAAGAGCTTATAAATAACCCAATAAATAAATGGACAAAGGAACTAAATAGATAGTTTTCAAAAGAAGAAACACAAATGGCCAAAATATGAAAAGATGTTCAACATCTCTCTAGCAATCAGGGAAATGCAAATCAAAGCTGCACTGAGATGTTCTCTTATTCTGGTCAGAACTGCAATTTTCAAGAATAAAAATGACCCCCTCCCCCTGCGCCGGCATAGTAGAGGGAACTGGGACCAAACACAGAGCAGGCCCAGCGGCCTGCTGAGGGGCAGAGCCGCCCCCCACCCCCCTCGCCTGCCAGGTAGGGGAAGGGTGACCACCGACAGAAAAGGCCCAGTGGCCCAGGGCGGGACAGAGCTTCCAATCACTCCTGCAAGGTAGGCGGGCCTGCGACCCACCGGCAGAAGAGGAGCAGCCGCCTGCTGAGAGGCTGAGCCGCCCCCTCCCCCCCGCGCCTGCAAGGTAGTCGGAACTGAGACCACCATCAGAACAGGTCAGACCTGCAACCGAGAGACAGAACAGGCCCAGTGGCCTGAGGAAGGGTAGAGCCGCCCCCCCCCGATGCCTGCAAAGTAGGCGGACCTGCGACCCACTGGCAGTACAGCCCCAGAGGCCTGCAGAGGGGCAGTGCCGCTGCCTGCGCCTGCAAAGTAGGCAGAACTGCGACCACCGACAGAACAAGCCTAGCGGCCCGCAGAGGGACAGAGCCGCCGCCCGCGCCTGCAAGGACGGCGGACCTGCTACCGACTGGCAGAGCAGGCCCAGCGGCCTGCCGGCGTGGTAGGCACATTGCCCCAATTGGCGGAGGGGCAGAGCCGCCGCCCGCGCCTGCGAGGGAGACTTTGCAACTATACAAGACCAATATAAATATATAGGGGGAAAATTCAATAGCACAACAGTTTCACCAAGAAGAAAGGAACGCGAACAGTATGAAGAGACAAGGAAAGAAAGGACCACAAGCATTGCAGGTCAACTCAACTTTAGAAGAGGTAATAGCTGCAGCTGATGGAATGTCAGATAAAGAATTCAGGATATACATGCTTCAGATGATCTGGAGTCTCAAGGAAGACATCAGACAGCAAAATCAGACAATGAAAGATCACTTCAACAATGAATTACATAAACAAATCCAAGAAGCAAAAGATCAACTATACAGGGAAATAGAGGTTATAAAAAACAAACAAACAGAAATCCTAGAAATGCAGGAAGCAATAAGCCAACTTAAAAACTCAATTGAGAATACTACCAGCAGAGTAGAACACTTAGAAGACAGAACATCAGACAATGAAGATAAAGTATTTCAAATTGAAAAGAACATAGACAGCTCAGCAAGACTGTTAAGAAACCATGAGCAGAACATTCAAGAAATATGGGATAACATCAAGAGACCAAATTTAAGAGTCATTGGGATACAGGAAGGAACAGAGTTTCAAACCAAAGGAATGAGCAATCTATTCAATGAAATAATTCGAGAAAACTTCCCAGACTTGAAGAATGAGACAGAACCCCAAATCCTAGAAGCCTACAGGACGCCGAATGTGCAAAATCATAAGAGACCCACACCTAGACACATTATAATGAAGATGCCCAACATACAGAATAAGGAGAGAATTTTAAAAGCTACAAGAGAAAGGAAGCAGATCACATTTAGGGGTAAGCCAATCAGGATAACAGCTGATCTTTCAACACAGACTCTGAAAGGTAGAAGATCCTGGAATAACATATTTCAAACACTGAAAGAAAATGGGTTCCAACCAAGAATTGTGTTTCCAGCGAAATTAAGCTTCAGGATGGAAGATGAAATTAAAACCTTCCACGATAAACAAAAGTTAAAAGAATTTGCAGCTAGAAAACCATCTCTTCAAAACATCCTCGGCAAAACATTACAGGAAGAGGAAATGGAAAATAACAATGAAAACCAACAGTGGGAGGTAGGACACTAAAGGGGGGAAAATAATCAAAGTGGAAAACAAACCATGTTTAGTAACATAAATAAACAAATATGGCTGGAAGAACAACCCATATCTCAATAATAACCCTAAATGTTAATGGCTTAAACTCACCAATCAAGAGACACAGGCTAGTAGAATGGATCACAAAACAAGACCCAACAATATGCTGCCTACAGGAGACGCATTTGATAGGAAAAGACATACATAGGCTGAAGGTGAAAGGTTGGGAAAAATCATATCACTCATATGGACTTCGGAAACAAGCAGGAGTATCCATACTCATATCAAATAAAATAGATTTTAAGCCAAAGTTAATCAAAAGGGATAAAGAGGGACACTACATACTGCTCAAGGGAACCATACACCAACAAGAAATAACAATCATAAATACATATGCCCCAAACAATGGTGCAGCTATGTTCATCAAACAAACTCTTCTCAAGTTCAAGAGTCTAATAGACCACCATACAATAATCATGGGAGACTTCAACACACCTCTCTCACCACTGGACAGATCTTCCAAACAAAAGTTGAATAAGGAAACTATAGAACTCAATAACACAATTAATAACCTAGACTTAATTGACATATATAGAATATACCACCCAACATCAAACAGTTACACTTTTTTCTCAGCAGCACATGGATCCTTCTCAAAAATAGATCATATATTATGTCACAGGGAAACTCTTAGACAATACAAAGGAGTAGAGATAATACCATGCATCCTATCTGATCATAATGGAATGGAACTGAAAATCAACGATAAAAGAAGGAAGGAAAAAGAATATATCACTTGGAGAATGAACAATAGGTTACTGAATGATCAATGGGTTATAGAAGACATCAAGGAGGAAATTAAAAAATTCTTAGAGATTAATGAAAACACAGACACAACATATCGGAATCTATGGGACACACTGAAAGCAGTTCTAAGAGGAAAATTCATTGCTTGGAGTTCATTCCTTAAAAAAAGAAAAAACCAACAAATAAATGATCTCATACTTCATCTCAAAATCCTAGAAAAAGAACAGCAAAACAACAGCAAAAGAAGTAGAAGGCAAGAAATAATTAAAATCAGAGCTGAAATCAATGAAATCGAAACAAAAGAAACAATTGAAAAAATTGACAAAACTAAAAGTTGGTTCTTTGAAAAAATAAACAAAATCGACAGACCCTTAGCCATGCTAGCGAAGAGAAGAAGAGAGAGAACTCAAATCACTAACATACGGGATGAAAGAGGCAATATCACAACAGACACTTCAGAAATACAGAAGATAATCAAAAATTATTTTGAATCCTTATACTCCAATAAATTAGAAGATAGTGAAGGCATAGATAAATTGCTTAAGTCATATGATCTGCCCAGATTGAGTCAGGAGGATATAGACAACCTAAACAGACCAATATCAATTGAGGAAATAGAAGAAACCATCAAAAGACTACCAACTAAGAAAAGCCCAGGACCGGATGGGTATACAGCAGAGTTTTACAAAACCTTTAAAGAGGAACTAATACCAATACTTTTCAAGCTACTTCGGGAAATAGAAAAAGAGGGAGAACTTCCAAATTCATTCTACGAGGCCAACATCACCCTGATACCTAAACCAGACAAAGACACTTCAAAGAAAGAAAACTACAGACCAATATCTCTAATGAACCTGGATGCAAAAATCCTCAATAAAATTCTGGCCACTCGGATACAAAGGCACATCAAAAAAATTGTGCACCATGATCAAGTAGGATTCATCCCTGGGATGCAAGGCTGGTTCAATATAAGGAAATCAATAAATGTTATTCACCACATCGATAGACTTAAAAATAAGAACCATATGATCATCTCGATAGATGCGGAAAAAGCATTCGACAAAGTACAGCATCCCTTTATGTTCAAAACTCTAGAAAAACTAGGGATAACAGGAACATACCTCAATATTGTAAAAGCAATCTATGCTAAGCCTCAGGCTAGCATCATTCTGAATGGAGAAAAATTGAAGGCATTCCCTCTAAAATCTGGAACAAGACAGGGATGCCCTCTCTCACCACTTCTGTTCAACATAGTTCTCGAAACACTGGCCAGAGCAATTAGACAGACGAAAGAAATTAAAGGCATCAAAATAGGAAAAGAAGAACTTAAATTATCACTATTTGCAGATGACATGATTCTATACCTAGCAGACCCAAAAGGGTCTACAAAGAAACTATTAGAGCTAATAAATGAATTCAGCAAAGTGGCAGGATATAAAATCAACACGCATAAATCAAAGGCATTCCTGTATATCAGCGACAAGTCCTCTGAAATGGAAATGAGGACAACCACTCCATTCACAATATCTTCAAAAAAAATAAAATACTTGGGAATCAACCTAACAAAAGAGGTGAAAGACTTATACAATGAAAACTACAGAACCCTAAAGAGAGAAATAGAAGAAGATCTTAGAAGATGGAAAAATATACCCTGTTCATGGATAGGCAGAACTAACATCATCAAAATGGCGATATTACCAAAAGTTCTCTATAGGTTTAATGCAATGCCAATCAAAATCCCAACGGCATTTCTTGTAGAAATAGAGAAAGCAATCATGAAATTCATATGGAAAAATAAAAGACCCAGAATAGCAAAAACAATGCTAAGCAGGAAGTGTGAATCAGGCGGTATAGCGATACCAGACTTCAAACTATATTACAGAGCAATAGTAACAAAAACAGCATGGTACTGGTACCAAAACAGGCGGGTGGACCAATGGTACAGAATAGAGGACACAGAAACCAATCCACAAAACTACAACTATCTTATATTTGATAAAGGGTCTAAAAGCATGCAATGGAGGAAGGATAGCATCTTCAACAAATGGTGCTGGGAAAACTGGAAATCCATATGCAACAAAATGAAACTGAATCCCTTTCTCTCGCCATGCACAAAAGTTAATTCAAAATGGATCAAGGAGCTTGATATCAAATCAGAGACGCGCCGTCTGATAGAAGAAAAAGTTGGCTACGATCTACAGTCGGTGGGGTCGGGCTCCAAATTCCTCAATAGGACACCCATAGCACAAAAGTTAATAACTAGAATCAACAAATGGGACTTACTCAAACTAAAAAGTTTTTTCTCAGCAAAAGATACAATAAGAGAGGTAAATAGAGAGCCTACATCCTGGGAACAAATCTTTACTCCTCACACTTCAGATAGAGCCCTAATATCCAGAGTATACAAAGAGCTCAAAAAATTAGACAATAAGAGAACAAACAACCCAATCAACAAATGGGCCAAGGACCTGAACAGACACTTCTCAGAGGAGGACATACAGTCAATCAACAAGTACATGAAAAAATGCTCACCATCTCTAGCAGTCAGAGAAATGCAAATCAAAACCACCCTAAGATACCATCTTACTCCAGTTAGATTGGCAGCCATTATGAAGTCAAACAACAACAAGTGCTGGCGAGGATGTGGGGAAAAGGGTACACTTGTACATTGCTGGTGGGACTGCAAATTGGTGCAGCCAATTTGGAAAGCAGTATGGAGATTTCTTGGAAAGCTGGGAATGGAGCCACCATTTGACCCAGCTATTCCCCTTCTCGGTCTATTCCCTAAAGACCTAAAAAGAGCATGCTACAGGGACACTGCGACATCGATGTTCATAGCAGCACAATTCACAATAGCTAGACTGTGGAACCAACCTAGATGCCCTTCAATGGATGAATGGATAAAAAAAATGTGGCATTTATACACAATGGAGTATTACTCTGCATTAAAAAATGACAAAATCATAGAATTTACAGGGAAATGGATGGCATTAGAGCAGATTATGCTAAGTGAAGCTAGCCAATCCCTAAAAAACAAATGCCAAATGTCTTCTTTGATATAAGGAGAGTAACTAAGAACAGAGTAGGGTCGAAGAGCATGAGAAGAAGATTAACATTAAACAGGGATGAGAGGTGGGAGGGAAAGGGAGAGAGAAGGGAAAATGCATGGAAATGGAAGGAGACCCTCAGAGTTATACAAAAGTACATACAAGAGGAAGTGAGGGGAAGGGGAAAAATAATACAAGGGGGACAAACGAATGTCAGTAAAGGGGGCAGAGAGAGAAGAGGGGAGGGGAGGGGAGGGGGGATAGTAGAGGATAGGAAAGACAGCAGAATACAACAGACACTAGTATGGCAATATGTAAATCAATGGATGTGTAACTGATGTGATTCTGCAATCTGTATATGGGGTAAAAATGGGAGCTCATAACCCACTTGAATCAAATTGTGAAATATGATATATCAAGAACTATGTAATGTTTTGAACAGCCAACAATAAAAAATTAAAAAAAAAATAAAAATAAAAATAAAAAATAAAAAAAAAAAGAAAAATGATAATAAATGCTGGTGAGGATATGAGGAAAGAAGTGCACTCACACATTACTGATAGGACTGCAAATTAGTACAACCACTCTGGAAAGAAGTATGGAGATTCCTCAAAAACTAAGAGGGGAACCCCCATATGTCCTAGCTTTCACACTCTTTTTGGTATTTATCCCAAATAACTAAAATCCACATACTATAAAGATACAGAAACATTAATGTTTACAGTAGCACATTTCACAATAGTTAAATTACAGAACCAGCCTAGATGCCTGTCAATAGATGAATGGATAGTGAAAATGTGGGTATTACACAATGAACTTTTACTCAGCCATGAGGAAGAATGGAATTATGATATTTGCTGGTAAATGGATGGAATTGGAAATCATCATGATAAGTGAAATAAGCCAGACTCAGAAAATCAAGGGTTACACTTGTTTTTTCTCATATGTAGAAGCTAGAGAGAGATAAGGGGGTGGTGATGAAAAGGAGAGCTCAGGTATCATAAAGATATAAGGAAAATTCATGGAGTGAAAGGAGATAGGGAAGGAGGAAGAGTTGGAAACGGGAGGAAATAGAGAATGAATTTAATAAAATCACACTGTGCGCATGTATAAATATACCACAGGAAATTCCACCTTTATGTATATTTAGAAAACATCTATCAAAAATAAATAAATAAATAAAGAGTGAAAGAAAGATCAGTAGAGCAGAGGAAATAACATAAGGGGAGGAAGGGGGGAAGAGAAGTAAGGAAACTGGGATGCAAGTGGAGTAAACCGAATTCCATGAAAGTGTGATTATGTCAAAATGAACTCAACTGCTGCTATTATAACTATAATGCACTAAGGAGGGAAAAAGTGGCTGAGAGAAGCTTGGAATTCTGCTTGTCTATTTGCAATGCTACACTATTCTCTCTAAGGTGAGAAAAGAAACACAAAAAGGAAGGAAATAAAGTACACAGCACAGGGGAGGCCTGGACAGTCCTGCCGACCGGCAGGCCATGCTGGAGCTCAGGCCCCAGCCCAGGACCTCCCCTGCCAACCTGCATGAGACCCCATGGGAGCCAAGGCCTAAGTCACCTTTATCTTGGGACACTGCAGCCATCACCATAGCCCTCCCATGCATTAGCCTTCAACTTGCAACAACACACAGGGTCTAGAAGCAGCTGAATATCAGAACAGAGAGCCCAAAGTCATTGTAAGGCCCACCCTTTCAGCCCCATCTCTGAAAGATGCTGCATCCACCTTGGGATACCCCCACTGCTATCTCAAGTTACCTAGGTTATTGCCGCCACCACCTATAGTTGCAATAGCATCCATTGCAGATCACCGGCAGGGTCTGATAGCCCAACATTAAGATGAGGTATAGATAATCTGCATGAATACTATAAGATTATAGAGTAGAAACTGTAACACCTCAGATCCACACTGCAAGAAGGGAAGTCACATAGACAACATGAAAAAACAAGGGCAAAAAGTGTCCCAAAGAAACAAGACTATTACAATAACAGAATCCATGGACAACACAAATGATGAAATGTCAGAGAAGGAGTTCAGAATGTTCATAATTAAAATGATCTGTGAATTAAAGAAGGATCTAAATGAGCAAATAAAACCAATCAGCATAGAGATATACTGGTTAGCTTTCCATCACTGTGACAAAATGCCTGGGGTAGGAGGTGGGGATAACTTAAAGTTGACAAGATTTCATGATTTCAAATGTTCCAGTATGTGGTCACGAGGCTCCATTGTTTCTGGATGTGTGTTAGGGCAGTGCATCAAGGTGGAGAGGTATGGCAGATCATAGTTTCTCACCTCATGGTGACCAAGAAAGGAAGAGAGAGAGAGGGAAAGAAATTAGTTTTATATCAAAACCCCTCCCCTGAAACCCATTAGGTTACAAATATATAAAAAGGATTCACCATTCATGAGGTCAGTGCTGTCAATATCCAATCTCTACACAAAAGCCCCACCTCTGAACACTGCTGCATTGTGGACAAAGCCTTCAACATATGAGCTTTTGGGGGACATTTAAGATCCAAACCATAACAGAGCTCTTTTGTTGTTGTTGTTGTTATCTTAAGGCACAGTAAATATATATTACTTGAAATGACTCATGACCACTAAAATTTACTATCTACTTAAACATTGGTGTAGGTGCCAAATAATTTATATTAGACCTTCTTTATTATCTTTAATTAGAATGAAGGCAATAGAGGTGACTATACAAGTAAAAGTTTGTTAGCTGGATGGACCTTGGATCTGTTATTAATGCTCTGCCTTTTGATATGCTGCTTCAAAACACTAATAGTGCTCAATTACTTGCCTTTCTGGTTCATTCAGTAGCATTTTTTACTATTGACTATCCCATCTTCCTTCCAATACCACTTTTACTTTTCCATACACATTATTCTTCTTCCTGACTCACTGTTCCATTGACTTTGGCCCTTCTCTAAAAGTTGAGCTACAGTGCAATATCAGTGACAGCCTCTTCTGACCACAATCGGAGGTCTAGAGCTGGAGTTATCCTTTAGAGTTACCAAAAGATGGAGTCATAGCAGCCTTTACCTCTGCATTGACCAACCAGCCATTGGACCCTGGTGGCCCTGGAAGGAGGTGTGGCCTTGGTTCACATAGCTCTTCAGATGATGTAATCTTCAAAGTGGGAAGACATCTGAGAAGTGTTTCCCAGTACCTGGGAGAAGACATCCTTCATTCTGGAAGGGAGCACTGGTGTTATAGCGCCAAAACTTTCACTGTAAATAAGACAAATAGGGTATAATTTTCTTAAGAAAATTATTTTGGTGTTAGAGGTGAGTTGATACTATAATATACTTCTTTGTTTTTCTGATTCATTTCATCAAAAGATATTTTGAATAGGATGAAAATAGTCTAATTATAAAATATTCTGGCAGCTTTTCACTGCTATGCCAATTTATTAAAAAAAACCCCACCTATTCCCATGTATAAATTTACTTTAGAAATCTATTCTCAACAAGGTTGACCCTGTTACTTTCTTGGAAGATAGTTTATCATTCTCTTAGAACTACAATATTGCAGTCAGAGAGACTTTGCTTCAAAGATGTGCCAAACATGTTTCAAGAGAAACCTATGCTGAAATAGAGTGACTGACATTTATAGTGCTCAGGGAAGAGCTACATAGTCACCCTGACAATTAATCATGGAGTAAAAGAAAGTAGCACTTGAAAGAGGAACCAAGAAGGGATATGAGAAATGGGCAAAAGATTGTGACCCTTTTATTTATTTAATGTGCAGTTCTTCCAATCTCCTGCTTTAGGAAATTTTGAAAGTTGTACTAGGCATAAATGTGATTTTGTTAACCTTTTTCGTAATCACATCTACCTAATGTTTTATTTCACTATTATCCCTAGCAATTTGGCCTCCTCATACATAGTGTAAAACATTTTAAAAATCCATCACTGTCATTGATTTGGGATTTAAAATCAAGATACGAGAAGCTGTATCAAGTCTCTTTTAGTCATAGCTTGTCATGGCTCTTTGTTTTTCACCTCTTTTATATTTTAAAATATAGTTTTCACTTCTCAGAAAACTGTCTTAATTTTATTCACTATAAAATGCACAGTAAAATTTCATCCCTTTCTTAAAGTTTGCATCAGTCATCAAATATTCAGCATATTCAATTAAAAATCAATCATACGTATTAAGTGAAATATTTTAATTATTATTTATAATCATATCAGATCCTTCTATGTTCAATTATTTTTTTTTTATTGGTTGCTCATGACAAGCCTCCTCAAGTACGTTATAGATTCAGTGAGAATGAAATGTATATAAAGTGCCTAGAATGACAAAGATAACCTAGGAAATTCCATAGTTGCTTCACTGATATGATTAAGGCACTGAAGTAAGTTGTCCAAATGGAAATAATGAGTTTTCCTGAACTGTAACAACTAATAGGCAAACTGCTCTGTTAGAAATATGTTGTTTTTCAGCCTCTACTTATAAAATTTAACAGATGTCACTTTCTGGGTAACTCTTTTATGCTGCACTGTTCATTTTTTCCAACACCAATAGCATATAGCCAAAGAGGATAAAAGAGCTCTGACTGTAGAGAAAGAAATGAGAAATTTGAACTTTCAGTGAATAACAGCAAAAAATGAAAGCAGTAAGATTTGGTTGTAAGCTGTATCTTTAAATTATCTCATTATATTTTTCCCTATAGGGAGAAACCCCCAGGTGTTTGCTTAAACAAATATGAGATTAAAGGAAAGACAAATTTAATTATTTCCATGCAGCAACCAAAATTAGCATGATGAAAATGTTCAAGAACAGGTATAATTAGGAACAACAGATGTGTTTTTATAGATTGAGTTGTCATGTTGTAATCACAGAAATAATCACAATGCCTTAGAAAGTCATATTATTTTAGATCATTAAAATTATATATATATATATATATATCCATTGGTGTTGATGTGAAAAAAAGCAATAAAATACAGGCATCTCCCTTAAGAGGTGCTATTTTAAAGATGTAGATTTTTTCCCAAACTTATGTGCTTCTCACTACATGATATTTTTCTGTCAACAATTCCTCACACCATGATATAGAGCAAGACGTCTTAAAAATGCCACTTGTGACAAAAATGATGTTAGCTTTGATGATAATCAGGACTTGCCACTCTGAAGTATGACTGTAGGAGATCAGGAGACGTCACCCCAAAATATACCACTTTGGTACATTGCTTATTTTGAGCTCAAAAAAAATTTGAAAACTGTCCAAAGCACAAGAAAAATCTTTTCTTTGCTACCTAAAATACGCCCTAAAACTTTGACTCTCGTAAAGAAAATGTACATCTATGAAGGAAATTTTTATGACTAGAGGTATCTGTTCCTGAAAGAGAGCTACTTTCAGGCATTTATTGCATGAGAAGGCAACCTTACCTAACTCCCGATACATTTCCTTCCCTCACTGTCTCATGATTTGTTTTTACCACCTCACATCATCCCTAGAAGATTCCAACTTCTATTTCTTTCTGTAGCACAGAAGGGCATGCTTCATTGGTTCTTATATACCTATGGGACTCCTGTGCATGTATGCATAATAATATTTTTTCTATTAATCTGTTTTATGTGAACTTGACTCATAGACCAAAGAACCAATAATGGTAGAAGGAAATGATGTTTTTCTCTCTCAACATAAAATGTAATAAGAAATCTCACAAAGGCTATTTATTACAAACTCAGGCTGCATTCTGGACAGCTGGATGTATGGATGTGGTGGATTTTTGGAAGGGTGGCACCAATAATTCAATTTTGCTAAACTGAATAATAGAGTAGTTTTGGAGGGTCCCCAAAAGCACATGTGTGAGACAATGCAAGAAAATTCAGAAGTGAAATTATTAGATTATGAGAGATGTGACCCAATCAGTGGATTAATAGACTAATATGGATTAAACTGGGGGGTGACTATAGGCAGGTAGGATATTGGCTAGAGGAACTAGGTCAATGGGGGTGTACCTTTTAGGTTTATATTTTGTCCCTGGTGATATATTTTGTCTCTCTCTACTTCCTGGCTATCACATTTTGAGCTGCTTTCCTCCACCATACCTATCTGCTATGATGTTCTGCCTCTCCTTGGAGTCAGAGCTACGGAGCTGGCCTATTGCAGATAGAACCTCTAAAATCATAAGCCAAAATAAAATGTTCCTACTTTAATTGTTCTTGTCAGGTTTTCTGGTCACAGTGACTCAAAAGCTGACTGAAACAGTTGCTAACAATTATACAGATATCATATGTATTTAATGAGATGTGTATTTCAAAGTGAGTAATCCAACTAAATTTTGAGATGAAAAGGAAATGTAAGGAACACTCTGTATAAGAATCAATGATAATGATATTTGACAGGCTTGAAGTTCATAAGACAGTTCTTATGTATATTTTTAAATCAAAAGAACATGTTTTACACCTGAGAAATAAAGGTATTTCATGTATTTCTATCTCAAATGACTTTTCTCTAAAGATAGATCTTTTTTTTCTCTCTTTAGGAGACTAATAACAAATAATATTCTTACAAAACAAATTGTCAACAAAATCAAATATGGCTTGCCTGTGATGATAATGATATTGAAAGCTAAATGTGATTTCCTCCAAGCAGGGCAACTAAATACTAATTTCACCAAGATGACTTCTAAAATACTTAAGAAAATCCTCATCACTCTAATGTTTTATGTTGTGTGTTTCCTACCAAGTTGATTAATTGGTGTTAGATAATAGGATTTCTCCCTTAATGATGCTGGGCTACGGGGGCTAAACAGAATATATTTTAGCAAGATGACTTCTTATCTTTCTGTCTTGTCTTATTGAAGTTTTATACCTCATCCACATCTTCTCTGAAGAACCTCATAGGGTCTGTTTCAGTCAATCCTCTTGTCAAGGAAAATGTTATTGTTCAGTTTCTATGGGACATCTATATATTTACCTACAAGTTACTAGATCTAGAAATGCGCTGTAAGAAAGATAATTTTCGAGTTTCAGGACTAAATATTTCTTAGTTTTATGAATTTTTAATTTGCTGTGAGCAGTTTGCAATAAGCAGCCACAAAGCTGATAGAGAAAGTTTCGCTGCCCCCCCCCCCCCCCCCCGCATTTTCCTCTCTATTCGACATCTTACATTACTGTGGTGTATTGGTCAGAACTGATGGATCAATATTGACATATCATTTTACTTTTTGCTGTATATTCTGTTCTACTAGCTAAGGTGCCATTTTATATTTTTTCATCCTGTCTCTTTAGGCTCCTCTTGACATATCCTTTCTCAGACTTATATTATTTGTGATGACCTTAATAATTTGAAAAAGTATCACTCAGGTGTTTTTGTAAAATGCTCCTTTTTAGGAGTTTTGTCTGGTGTTTTTCTCATGATTAGACCTAGTGCTCTTGGTTTGGGGATAGAAGGTCATATAGGTAAAGTGTCACTCTCCTTATATATTAAAGGTATATGTTGTCGACCTGACATCACTGTTGATGTTAAACTTGATCCCCTGAGCTGAGATAGAACATATCAGTTATCTCCACTATAAAGTTGCTCTTTCTTCGTTTTGTTTTAACTGTAAAGTATGGAACGCTGTGATTTGGAAGGTAGTCATTATGCACAGGTAAAGTGTGCATGAGACTTAAGGCATGAGAATTACCCTCCTGGAGGGTACAATTGTCTTCATAAGTTGTTCATGAATTATTTGGAATTTTTTTTTGTCTGGGGGATTTGCTTATTTATTAACATTTATTTGTTTCTTCATTCACTTATTCATATCAATATGAATTCATAGATATATTTTCTGTACTTCCGGTTATGAGCCAATTCTCCTTTGTTGTAAAATGTTCCAGATTTTGCAAATGAAAAGATTTCATTTGGTGCCTGTGTCCCTTTAGCGTGTCATGATCATTGCTTATGTGCTTTCTTTTAAGGTTTTGTTTTTCAGAGTTTTAAACTAACGAAACATTGAGAGAAAGGTACAGAGAAATCGCACATACCACCTACCCCAACAAATGCATAGCCTGACCCAACCAGGGTTGTTTATTTGTTATAGCTGATTAACCTACATTCATAATTACCATTAGGATTTGCATTTAGTGTTGTGCCTTCTTCGAGTTTGGAAAAGTGTATAATACCATGTATCTCTCATTATAGCCTAATAGAAAGTCATTTCAAAGCTCTGCAAGCTCACAGCTTCTCACCTAATCATCTCTTTCTCCCACCTAAACCCTTGATATTTTACTTGACTACATATAAGCTCCATAGACTTTCTTCTTTCAAAATGGCATATACCTGGAGTCATTCATTATGTCGTCTTTTCATATTAGGCCTCTGTCACTTAATAGTTTTCTCCATGTCTTTCCATAGCTTGATTGCTCATTTCATTTTATCTCTTAAGAATATTCAGTTGTCCGGATATACTGCCACTGATTTATCCTTTCAATCACCTGAGGACATCTTAATTGAGTCCAAGTTTTGTTAATTATTTACAAAGCATTCATATGAAAATAGAAAGCTTTCACTCATTTGAGTAATTACCAACTATCTAGGTCTTGAAATCTGGCAGTTTCAGTTCTCTCTTTTAATATTGTGTTAGCTAACCTACCTTTTTGATTCTCTATATTTAAAATTTAGAATCGGTTGATTTATCTCTACAAAATTACTTCCTAGTATTTTTATTGGAATTTCTTTGAATGGACAGATCAAATTGTTAAGAACTTACATTTTGAAAATATCAAGCCTGTCTCTCCATGAACCTGGACTTTTAACCTTCAATTTAGCTTTTTTTTTTTTTAATAGAGTTTTATAATTTTTTCTATAGGTTTTTTTTTCTTATGTAGACCAAAATATTTTATTGGGGGGGTTCTAATGTAAATTATATTGTTCTTTCTTATTTTATTTGTTCTTTTTAGATAAACATGATAATAGAGTATATTTTGACTTAGTATACATACATGCAATGTATCTTTTTCTAATTAGGACCCATTCTTATGGTTGTGGAGATTCACTGTGGTATATTCATATATGAACATAGAAAAGTTATGTCCAATTCAATTCACTGACTTTCCTTTTCTTACCCCTCCCTTCTCTTCCGTTACACTTTCTCTAAATCCTCTGAACCCTTGTTGTGTGTTAGTATCCACATATCATAAAGAACATTTGACCTTTGGTTTTCGGAGATTGGATTATTTCACTCACACAATATTCTCCAGAACCATCTATTTACAGCCAAGTTCATAAACTCATTCCATTGTGAATATATATATCACATTTTCTTTATCTGTTGAAGGGCATCTAGGTTAGTTCCACAGCTTAGTTACTGTGAATTGAGCTGCTATAAACATTGATGTGACTGTGTCTCTGTAGTATGGTAATTTTAACTTCTTTGGATAGATACCCAGGAGTGGTATAACTGGGTCAAATGGTGAGTCCATTTCTAGCTTTTTGAGGAGTCTCCCTACTGCTTTCCACAGTGGTTGCACCAATTTGCAGACCAAGCAATCAATAAATGTTGGTGAGGATGTGTTATCAATTTTAAAGTCCAGTTATTTATCATTTTTGGTATGTGGAAAAGTGATTGACTTTTGTATTAACCTTTTATTTTGGAAATCAAACATAATTGCTTTTGTTTCCATGAGTTTTTGTTGTTGCTGTTCTTGCTTTTCATTGATTCTTTTGAGTGTTCTACATAGAAAAACATGTCACCTGCAAAAAAAAAAAATAGTTTAACTTCTTCCTTTCACTATACCTTTTATTTTTGTTTCTCTTCTCATGGCATTAGTTAAGATTTCTGGTATAATCTTGAAGAGGAAGGGTAACAGGGTGCAGTGGTACCTTGTTTCTTATGGCTCCCATCATTTGCCATCCAAACTTAATTCTTAAATTTCTGGTACATGTACACTGGTTTCAGAATTCTTCACCTGTACTGCATGTGAAACAACTTTATCAAAAAGTACAGTATTACGAACATGTTGCTTTTGGTCTTAAAATTCTATTAATTTCCAAAGTTGCTTAGGTCAGCCACTTCCACCCATCCCAAATGCACAGTGTGTCTTTGTTTCTTACATTTGTAATTACATTTGGAATTCTTTTTTTTTTTTTCATTTCTGCATTGGCATTAATAATTTTAATTTTTGTTTTATTGTTTTCTAAACATACATTTTATAATCAACACAATTATGAAGCAAAATTAATTAGAATTATAAGAAAATAAGTAGTTTGATTTATGAGGTGTCTTACTCTAATCAGCCCACAATTTTGTATTTTTCTTTTTTTTTTCTACATTCTTGTCTTAGTTTTATTTTATTTTTTTTTCATTTTTTTATTGGTTGTTAAAAACATTATAAAGCTCTTGACATATCATATTTCATACATTAGATTCAAGTTGGTTATGAACTCCCAATTTTACCCCAAATACAGATTGCAGAATCACATCGGTTACACATCCACATTTTTACATAATGCCCTATTAGTAACTGTTGTATTCTGCTACCTTTCCTATCCTCTACCATCCCCCCTCCCTCCCCTCCCATCTTCTCTCTCTACCCCATCCACTGTAATTCATATCTCTCCTTGTTTATTTTCCCATTCCCCTCACAACCTCTTATATGTAATTTTGTATAACAATGAGGGATGATATTATGTCCTAAACTTCCACGACCTCCTCTGAAAGATTTTCATACTTTAGGATTCACTATGCTCTCTCAAATTCTATGTATACACAAATCCTTGAATAGTGGCATGTATTCACAATTATCATGCTGTGAATATTTTCACCACCCTAAAATTCTACTGTGTTTCCCCTGCATAATCCTTCCCCAGTCTAAATCTCTGAAATACATTCATTGATCTATTCACTTTTTCTTCCCAGTATGTCATAACAGAATCATATAGTTTAACATTTTTATACTGGCTTATTTTATTTAATAATATGTATTTAAGATTCATTTAAGTCTTCTCATGGATTGTTATCTATTGTTTTTAAAGTTGCATAACAGTCCATTATTTGATGGATTACAGTTTACTCATACATCACCTATCGAATGGTAACTTGATTGACCCCAGATTAGGATAATTATGGAAAATATTTTATAATCATTAGTTTATCAAATTAAGTGCAAACATAAATTCTGAAGTATATTGAGCAAATACCAAGGAGGGTAATTGTTATATCATACAGTAGAGTTGTTTATAACTATTTAAAAAACTGCTGAACTATCTTCCTCACAGTGGTGGTTCTATTGTGCATTCTCACTAGCAATGAATGAGAATTTCCATTTCTCTATTCCTTTACTAGTAATTGGTATGTTTGGTTTACTGAATTTAAACATTCAATAAAAGATGAAGCATAAGTAGGAGCTAACTATTGAGAAAAGACATAAAGAGTTGCATTTAAGTTTCATAAATTCCTCAGTCTCATTATCTGTCCACTTTTATCATTTATGTCAGAGACTAAGATGGTATAAATGAGTTTTGCACTATTGCTACATACCCTGCTATTAATAGTGTTTTAGGTATTCTTGCCATATGAAATTGTCACAGAATCTTCTTTCACACATACTTTAGTCTCTTACACTCTTGTAGACCCTATTTCTCTACAAACCTACTTACATTTATCCCCTTAGTAATCCTCATTCCAGTCCCCAAAGTTCTTTTTCCCATTTTCAAAGAGCAGCTTGGTTTTCTCTCTCTATTTACCACTCAGGTTCCAAGTCATTCTCAGTGGGTCCACCCTCACACCTAAAACAGGTCTGATAAGAAGGATTCTTGCTCTGAGGGGGAACTCTTCTAGAGAGTCTGTGGCCCACCTTTAATCTACCAATTTTGCTTTTTCCTCCTACATGGACAATTACACAAACTGAACAAGAAAATATCTTACTCATCCAAACAACCACGTGATGGGCTTGGTCTAGCTTGGGCTTTTTAGTCTACAGAGAAAGGTATATGTTTCTCAGTGAGGATTGCAGAGATCGAAATGCTTCCTTGGAGAAAGTAAAGACAACTATTTCATTCCAGGAAAGTTGGAGTTAAACTCAGATTCCTGTGATATCATAAATAGTTGGCTAAAATGTCAGTCTGCATGATGTCATATGGCTCATCCTCAAGACCAGCCTGGAGTACTTGTCTTATGGTATTATACATATTTTGAGTAATAGATTTTAAATTGTAACTAAATTTATCTGCTGTGTTCTTCAAAACATGACAAATTCCAAATATTTACTAAATAATATTCAGTTAAATTGATATGCAAATGTGTCTTTTCCATTTTTGCTTGTTTTATGTGTTTGTAACGATTTTTATCTTATCTGTATCTTTCTCCTTATTGGCATCACCACTGTTTGCTTTCTCCTTGACCCAGTTTTAAATGTACGAATATTCCCTATTTGCAGGAAATACAATTATGCACAGTTTAACAGGAAGAAAAAAAATCATAGAGCATTCTGTTTTCCTCAACAATAATTCTTATTTAGTAGTAAACTGACATGCTTATAAATGAGAACATTTCAAGTGTGTTAAGTTCATAGAAACTTTGCTTTTCCTTTGTTAATCACTCAGGTCTGTCATCCTGTCATGACTAAAATTTTTCATCTTTGAAATCTAATTATGAAGGTCAATTACTAACAATTCCTTCATTCTGTAACCATGAAAAAGAAAAAAAAGAACCATTTAAGTGGAAGCTCTGATTAAAAATGAAACAGTAACATAAATTGAACAGGTGACATACTTTGCAAGGTTGATAATTCATTTTTATTAGAAATTGTGTTTTATATAATTAATAGATAGCTTTTGTTGACTGTTGAAAGAGAAGAATTTGTTAGTTATAGTGCAAAAACATTTTTGTTTGGCTAGAATAATAACTTTTAAATTCTAAATTTATTTAAATGACAGTATGTACACAGAATCCTAGATAAAGTAGGAACTGTTGCAAAATTTTGAAGAAATTTGGATTTTGGGGGTGATATTATTTCCTCTCTCTCAGTGATATACCCTCATCCTCAACTGAAACATATATTCTAGTCACTCATTGTTTAAGGTCTAATTATATATTTTTATTTCTATTTAAATACTTGATAGGTAAAATGGAAATTTTATGCAAAATTTATTCTCTCATCATGTAAGAAAATTTTTGTTTGTAACAGCCTTACATTTATTCAAGCTTTTGAATCAATATATACTTTAGCTTCATAAATATACACTGAAGACAAGATAGTGCATGGCAATTTTACTTATGTGGCATCTAAGGACAATTTTTTTTGTGTGTATTTTATCAATACACCTCTTTTTTCATTTTAAAAAGAATTATTTTATTCAAGTATAATACATATATAACAAAATTCACCAATTTTAACTGAGTAATTCAATGAATTTCAAAAACCACAACCAAAAATCCATTTACAAAACTATATAAACATTGCAAAATGTTTCATCACGTTCTTGGGCCATCAGTCTCCTCCTGTGGACTCAACCTAAGTTTCCTATCATTGTGGCATTGTCTGCACTGGATTTCATACAATAAGTATGTTAAAGCATTTCAATTTTTGAACCTGGTTTCTTCATTTTCTTAATGCTTTTAAAATTCTTCCATGTTGGGGCTGGGTTATGGCTCAGGGGTAGAGCGCTCGCCTTGCACATGCAAGGCCCTGGGTTCGATCCTCAACACCACATAAAAAATAAATAAATAAGTAAATAAATAAAATAAAGGTATTGTGTCCAACTACATTTGCAAAAAATAAATATTTAAAAAATGTATCCATGTGATTTTTTTATATCAGTAACTTTAATTCTCACTAGAATTCCATAATATGGATGCACCAGAATGTTTTTCACACATAAAACTAAAATAACCTTGCTGTCACCTCTGCACAGGATCTGTGTTCCTACTCAATAACAGAATGATATCAGCTCAAGGGGCAAGAAAGGCCAGGTTCTATAAGCAACTGGCAGCCATAGAACTAGAACTTCAGATTTTGGGGGAGGAAGGGGTGGACTGGGGTCCCTTTGCCTGCTACATGTGGATAATTGCCAGGACAAAGCAACATTGAGGCAAAAGGTTATGCACGTGACTCCATAACAACTCTATTATTCCTTTGGCCCTTATTCTCCAGGTCCACTCAATGACAATGGCAAAAATAGATAAATTTAGATAATTCCTAACTATACAAAAGGAAAAGAGCAAACAAGATGTGAACTCCTCCACTGAAAGGTGAGATCTGATTGCAGTAATTACCTGAGCCCCAAGGAGACAGACATAAGACAATCCCAGAAGTACTGACACTTAGATTCAACTATAGTCTTAAAGGATACCATCAAAGATGCTGTATTTAAGCATTTATCATAGTTGAGCCAGCTTATCTTTGCATGATTTTTTTTTAGAGAGAGTGAGAGAGAGTGAGAGAGAGGTAGAGAGAGAGAATTTTAATATTTATTTTTTAGTATTTGGCGGACACAACATCTTTCTTTGTATGTGGTGCTGAGGATCGAACCCAGGCCGCACGCATGCCAGGCGAGCGCGCTACGGCTTGAGCCACATCCCCAGCCCTGCATGATTTATTTTTTAATTCCTTGAGATTCCTTTTTGTTCTTGCCCAATTCAGGTTCTATATGACTTCTGTATGGGTATGTCCATCTCATTTCTAAGGTTAGGAAAATAGTATGCTATTATTTCACTGAAAGTATTTCAGTGACATTATCCTGCATCTCCATGGTCTCTTCTAAGCAATGACTCTCAAATTTGATCTCTTGATGTTATTTCAGTGTTCTGGTATATTCTGATCCATTTCTTTTATTGTATTTTTTTATTGAATACTGGGTATTCAAGATCATATACCACATCTTCAACACCTGAGGTTCTGTGTTTGAGGCCTTAAATTATACTTTCTGTATAATATAATCTGTTGATGATACTTTCAAGTGAATATTTAAATTGATTCAGTGTGTCTTTAATTTTCAGGGGTTCTGATTTTTTTCAGTTTCTCTCCTTTAATGAACCGGTTTTTATCTCCTGTATTTGCTTACTTAATTCATTCATGAGATCTTCTTTTAGCTAATCAAACATTTTATATTTAGTTTTTTTATAGTTTTTTCCTGGAATTTCATCACTTCTGTATCCATGAGTTCCTGTTTTTTGAGGAACTGTATATTTAGCGGAAGACTCATTTGCCTCTTTTCTCAACTTTTCAGATGTCTTGGACTTGCACATCCATTTAGGTGAATTACACTTCACACTTCCTTTTTTTAAAATGTGTGCATGTTTTATTTTATTTTATTTAGTGAGTACTGTGTTGCTGTATTTTAGTTTCATCATCTGGGCTCAATGTAATCCATGTGCTACTTTCAATATCAAATTCTACTCGGTCTGCAATTGTAGAACTTTATTCTTTAATTTAATTCACTCTTAGACAACTGCTGCAATACTATGAGTTTTTCTGAGCTATTGTCTTGGCACTTCTCTCTGATTTTGTTGTATGAGTATATCCAGGAGTGGGTCCTGTGGTTTCCATCTAGTGATCCTACTTAGGGTCTGACCTTCATTTGGGGATTATATATCCCCTTTTCTAGGTGTTGAAGTGTTATTGGAGTTCAAGTGGGATTAATTTGTGCATGGTGTGAAATTCACTGTCACTTTTGATGGAGTTGTGTGCAGCAGGATCCCAACCCTTTGAGTCTGAGCCTATAGAGTACTAATTTTCCAGACTCTCTTGAAAAAGGAGGGCAAAGAATTTCAATAATTGTAACAACCAATATATGGCCCTAACATAAATGTCTAGTATCTATATGCTTTAATCTCAAGACATGAAGTAACTGAAAAATGTTCCCTTACTCTAATCCACCACCTTCCCCTTCTACAATAATCTAAATAAATATTTTTAGCTTTATATAATTTGGTGTGTATAATTCTATTTAGGTAATGATTATTTTTTAAGAAATATTGCCATTTAATTTCATCCCTCAAAAGTTTCTGAAATGAATGCTTCAAAATCAGAAAAAATATTATAATGCTATAATTCATTTAGACATAACATAAAATTATAAAAAAGTAGAAAAATGCTTAAAGATTTATAGGAAAGTTAGAGAAAAAAATGCAATCATTTTTTTGCAACAGAAGTTGAAAAGCTGAGAAATTACCAGTTTTGTGCAACAATGTCAAAAAATTTTTACAAGTTCTCTTAAATATTTAATGTAACTTTAATAATAATGAAGTATTATGATAAACTTTATATCAATCCCTGACTACCAGAAATTCTTCTGTAATGTTGAACCTTGTTTTTGGTTGAACTTTGACCAGATAATGATTTCAACATGGAACCATTTGACCTTTGACCAAATTGACCAGAATTGAATGCAATACTTCTCTAAAAGAAATAGCAGGTTTTTTTCCCACAGAACTTCAGCATTAGTTTTTTCAGGAAAAAAAATTAGAGCCACAATGGTCCTCCTCACATCTCTAGATTAACTGGTCATATCTGCCTTTCTGGTTATCTATAGCAGTCCATTTTCTCCCTCTTTTCCTAAGACTGAGGCTCTAAAAGCTTTTTTAAGTAATCTGGATTTCTTCCATTTAGGAAATCCCTGGAAGGGGCTACTTGCTGGCAGTTAAAAAAAAAAAAAAAAACGCACTTCTAGACTATTAACACACTTTTTTTTTTCCATTGTCATTTTTTAAAAGACTGTAAGTACTTTAAAGAGCCTTTTAAAAAGCAATGCATGCAGCTAATTATTACTAACAAATGCCATGTATTTAACAAATTGAAAATGCAATAATTTCTTAGACCTCTAAATGTTAACGAATTAGCTAAAAAATTTAGAACCGAATTCCTTTTTGTTCTTTCTATACACTTTATAGAATTCTATTATAGAGTGCTAATCAATTGAGAAAGCATTTCAAATCAGAAATGCTAGTTTATTCAAAGGAACATTATTAAATCAATTAACCTACTAATAACATCTGCCAGTTTGTTTTTAGGAAAGACTCAGTAGCAATAGAATTAAAGTCATATTTTTTTGTTCTAGGTATTTAAGGAAGAAATATAATAAAAATATTTTCAACTTTCTCTTTAACATTAATTAGATTATGATAAGAAGCTCAGAAATGGGTCATGCTATCAAATGGAAAATCTATTCTGAAGCATTTCCCATTTAGTGAAAATTATTTTCATGTAACCTTTTTGTTGTTGTTGCTTAATTGCTGAAACTGAAATTACCTTCACTTACTTATTTTCTGTTTAGGAACAGAATAAAATAAATCTATGCTATTGTATTTTCTATCATTCTATTCCTCACTGATTTTCTTTCAACAGTTAGTTATAATCTATCTACAATATTATAAATAGTTTCAGTTAGTCTCTCTCAGAAATATATACCATAATGAGGAACATTTAAGAACAGCACAGTAAGAATAAACAACTAAGAATTCAAATGTATTTTCTTAATGTGTAAGATAGAGAATGTAAAATATTAAAGAGAACATTGTAAAAAGGAATCTAACTGAAATTCTTTCATGAAAACAAAATATTTGTCTTATACAAGCAAATAAAAATGTATATTTATTTTTCAAAAAAGGAAAATAAATAGCTAACTCACATTTTCTGAGAAACTATTGTTTTCTTTGATAAATCAGAACATTTAAAAAATCTTTAGAAAAACAATGTATTTTGTAATAGTTGTGTAGGAAAACAGGTTACCTATGTACTTGTCTATACTAAGTCATTAGAAATAAGGTAATTTCAATTGCTCACAAAATAATGAGGGAAGAAAAAATA
This sequence comes from Marmota flaviventris, assembly GCF_047511675.1. NCBI lineage: Eukaryota > Metazoa > Chordata > Mammalia > Rodentia > Sciuridae > Marmota > Marmota flaviventris. The sequence continues at coordinate 44,927,836 of NC_092504.1, read as the reverse complement.
ATACTAATTGGTTAATGATTAGAAAAATGAAGTTTGCATGAAAGAATAATTTGTCTCATGAAAATGGAGTTATATTCAGATTGCCATTGCCTTAATCTGTTTGGGTTGCTGTAACAAAATACTGACTCCTCAACAACAGAAGTTGCTTCTGCAAAGGTCTAGAGGTGGAAAGTCCAAGATCAAGTTGGCATATGTGGTGCCTGGGGAGGAAGAGATGTCTTTACCATGCCCTCAAATAGCAAAGAGAGGCAAAGGAGTTCTCTTGGACCTCATATAAGCCTAAATGTCTTCTACAGACTCCACCTGGTAATGCCATTCTTTTACGAGGTAGGGTTTCAGCACATGAATTTTGGAGCAATACAAACATTCAATATAGGAGCAACTTTTTGTTTAAATGTAAGGGATAAAAGGAGCAAAGCTTTTTTTTTTTTCTTTTTGGTTAGAAAAGATGTTTTTTTTTATTTAAATTTTAAAAATCTGTTCTAATTAGTTATACATGACAGCAGAATACATTCTCTTTCATTGTACACAAATAGAACACAATTTTTATTTCTCTGTACACAGAGTTATACCATTTGTGCAATCATACATGCTCTAGAGTAATGATGTCCATATCATTCCACCATCTTTTCTACCCCCATACGCACAACTCTCTCTCCTCTCCCTTTGGCCAATCTAAAGTTCCTCCACTCCTTCCATGCCCCCCAACCCTATTATAAATCAGCATCCACTTATCAGTGAAAACATTTGGCCTTTGATTTGGGGGGATTGGCTTATTTTTCTTAGCATGATATTCTCCAACTCCATCCATATATCTGCATATGCTATAATTTTATTCTCAATTAATGTTCAATAATATCCCATTGTGTATATATGCCACAGTTTCTTTATCCATTCATCTATTGAAGGGCATCTAGTTTGGGTCCACAGTTTAGCTATTGTGAATTGACCTGCTATAAACATTGATGTGGCTGTGTCACTATACTATGCTGATTTTAAGTTCTTTGGGTATAGACTGAGGAGTTGGATAGCTGGATCAAATGGTGGTTCCATTCCAAGTTTTCTAAGGAATCTCCATACTGATTTCCAGAGTGGTTGCACCAATTTGTAGTGCTACCAGCAATATATGAGTGTGCCTTTTCCCCCACATCCTCACCAACATTTGTTGTTGCTTTTATACTTGATAATTACCATTCTGATTGGAATGAGATGAAATCTTAGAGTAGTTTTAATTTGCATTTCTCTAATTACTAGAGATGTTGAACATTTTCTCATATATTTGCTAATTAATTATTTATCTCTAGTTATCTCATACTAGACAAAGGCACTGAAAGCATACATTGGAGAAAAGATAGCCTCTTTAACAAATGAAGCTGGGAAAACTGGAAATCCATATGCATCAAAATAAAGTTAAATCACTATCTCTTACCATGCACAAAACTCAACTCAAAGTGGATCAAAGACCTAGGAATTAGATCAGAGACCCTGTGCCTAATAGAAGAAAAAGTTGGATTAGGTCCTGCCTTCCTTAAACAGACTCCTAAAGTGAAGAAATAAAATCAAGAATCAATAAATGGGATAGATTCAAACTAAAAAGTTTCTTCTCAGCAAAGGAAACAATCAAAACCATGAACAGAGAATCTACACAGTGGGAGAACATCTTTACTGCACATCAGATAGAGCACTAATTTCCAGAATATATAAAGAACTCAAAAAACTTAACACACACACAAAAAAATAATAATAACCCAATCAAAAAATGGGCTAAGGAACTGAATAGAAAAGTTGTCTTTCTACACATCTTAAATTAAATTGCTCTCAGCAACATTGAAGTAAAATTAAAAATAAATATAAACATACCTGCCTGGATAAAATGCAAATTTCATACATCTACTGAAAAAAGGAAAACAATTTTCTTTTGTTTTTTTGGTAAAGTAGATAGCACAAGAAATTAGCAAAATGTCAAAGATTAATATTTCACATTTAAATTAATATCATGTCTTATTTTCAATGGGATTCTTTTGTAAAACAAGTTGTGACCATAAGAAAAACTACAGGGTTCATTTTACCTGTTATAATGTTAGCATTTCCATCTCCCTATAATTTTTGTTGTCTTCTATTTGGACTTGTTAATTTTACCTATACATGTTTAAGCTAATTAGCCTGTTAGAAAATTCTACTGATTCTAATGCTATACCAAATGAAGTTACAATTTATTAAATTGGTACCACTGGAATACTTGGAACAGTGTTGAATTATGAAAATGACTGGTCTTCTGACCTCAATACTCTGGATGATCATGCTTGGGAGGTTTTGAATATCATTGTTTGAGATATCCCAAATTAGGTGATATGTTTCTGATGAGAGGTATAATACCTTTGCAACACTCATGTTCCCATGGCAATTTGTGAACAAAAACCAAGTCCTATTCTCTCTGTTAAAGCCAATTTAATCTTTTGCATTAGAGAGCTATGTTCAATCTTAAAACAGCTGAGATGTCAGGAAACATGAACTTTGGAACTCTATCTCAAGACAAAATTTTAAGAGGAAAAATTTGATAAAATACCATTTGTGCACTTTAATTTCCCACAACTATTCTGCAACAAGGTCATGCAAAAATGTAAGAATAGGAACGTTGATATTTATTGTCTGACTCAAATTCAATGAAACTGATAAAGCAAAATGATAAAATACTTTCCCTGAAATATCCAACAATTTTTTTCTCTAGTTTCCATATTACATCAGGCTCCAGTAAACCATTAAATTGGACTATAATGCATTTGTAACTGAGGCTCCTGGTGATTCAACATAGCATTCTGGAGATAAGTCCTCTCCATCAAAATTAAAGCAAGAAGGCTAGATCTTTGTGCACCTACAAAGTCTGAGTGTGGGTTGCCCAAAGAGAGGGTGAGTCAGCTTTGTTTAGCTTAAGATAATTCCTGAAGCTGAGTTATCTATGTAGCTCAAACACAGAGTACCTCAACTAGGAAGATTATTTAGGGTGAAAACACAATACTACATTACTGCCAGCTAGCAGCCTGAGGAGGTTTATATGAAATAACATTTTAATTCAAGTTTTTCATATTTAGTTGCCAAAATAATACTACCAACTTCATCTGTTATGAATGCTCAGTTTCACAAAATGTTAGCCAAATTGACTTGCTTTCTAGATAAAAGGTTTGGGAAATAAATGAAGTAAGCAATTTCTACACTACCTGGTATCATCCCTGATAATGCCAAAAATAACACCACAGACATCATAGCTTTCATTTATCGCTTAATTCAATTTATTCCTTCTTATTAAAAATTAACTTTGACCATGAATAATGGGCATGAACTCTGCAGATAAATGTCATTTGAAATGTGATTCTAGATCTTATATCTTTTATATCTTACTTTCTCTAAAACGTACTTTCCTAATCCATATATATTTTCAACATTGTGCATCCTAACTTCTCAGGTGCTCAATCTCTTCCATGATAACAATAAAATGTACTAATTATATGTCTTTCTCCATTTCCATACTCTTAGTTCCTTTTTCCTCTTTCATAGCTAACTTTATTGGAACTGGTATCTAGACCAAAAATTTTCACACTAAACTGCAATGAACAATCACCTGCATGTCTTCTTAAACTACAGTTTTTTTTTGTTTGTTTTGTTTTTTTAGAGAGAGAGAGAGAGAGAGTTTTAATATTTATTTTTTAGTTTTCAGCGGACACATCTTTGTTTGTATGTGGTGCTGAGGATCAAACGTGGGCCACACGCATGCCAGGTGAGCGCGCTATTGCTTGAGCCACATCCCCAGCCCAAAAACTACAGATTTTAATGCAGGGGTTGTCTGGAGGAACCTGAGAGTCTGTATTTTCTAACAAGCCCTCACATATACACTACTGATGAATAGCAAGAATCTATACTTACCATCACCATTGCTTTTTCAATCAAACTCAGCTGGTAGAACACCATTTTCACCAATCCACTGCATGGGACCTCTATATTATCAGTATAATGGATTATTTTTAGTTCCTCACTTTGGTGAAACCCGAACTTTTCAACATCGCCAATATTGTTCATGGATTCATTATCATTCCTAAACAGACAAATGTCACATCATCCCTAGGACTCCACAATAGGTACAGAACCCAATTTATCTCACCAATTTAGAAAGCTTTTTATCCTTATTGTCATGAATATCCTCCTCCCTTCCTTTTTAATATTTTATGTGATTAGTCTCATTTCATCTTTGAAAATAAAATTTAGACTCAGTTCCTCTGAGAAATATCCCAGTTATAGAAAAATGGAGAATGTTAGAATAATAGATCCAAACATAATAGATAATAGATAGATTATATAGATCCAACAGAAAGGGGAAAAATAATAGATCCAACATAAAGGGAAAAAAGAGATTTAGTTTTTAATCCAGAAAAATAATACAATAACCTATGCTTTTTCTAATAATGTACTTTTTTAAAGGAAAAAAAAAATGAATCATGTGAGTTAGCCAGGGCATCATCAAGTAAAATTTAAGCCTTTGTGATGTTCTATTATTTTAGTAGATAGGGGGAAAACTCTAATTACATAGCATCAATTAGTGTAGTTAACTCACTTTTTCCTCATATACAACACATACACACACCTACACACAATTTGAGTTAAAAGGACAAACTATTTTTATACTACTAAGAGTAGGACATAAAAATATAAAAGTAAGGGTGACACAAAACAAAATCACTTTAAAAAAAAAAGACTGAAGTTACATTTCAAAGTGAAATTTCTGGTTGGTTTGGATTGGTAGAGGAAAACAAAAGTTAGATTGAATTTTGGATTTAATTCATCAAGCACAAAGTATCTGGATGGAACAGAAGAGATTCTGTACAACAGGAATCGACACAGGCTGGACACAGATATACCAGTGGGTAACAAGTCCATTCTATATTTCAGGAAACTGAAGTAAGAACAAGTTTTGAAGCTTACCCAGCATCATGCAGCCAGCAAGTAGCCACATCAGATTTTCACCCAGGCAATATTATTATGGAGTAGGCCCTAAATTACATTCCAGAATCTCTCCTTGAAACTGTGAACATGGCCACATATTTATAGTTCTCTTATATTGGAAAGTGATACTCCTTTTGCTGAGACTGGGAGAGAACAAATTTAAATATAAAAGTGAAGGCTGGTACATAAGCTTCATATTTCTTCATCCTAAATTAAAATACACACTGATAGTTAGAATCAAGTGGAATCTCTGGATTACAGTTTGAGTATCCTGTATACATAAACACACATGTGAATGTGCATTCAAGCCAATGTATAAGAGGCTACATACTTTATAAGGAGAAAGTCTCTTTCTGTAAATCATAATATGCAAAACAAAAAAGAAAAGTTTAAAAGGTTTAATATTTAAAATGGCTACTCAGAAGCCATTAGTTGTAAGAATGACATTTATAAGACATTACTCTGAGCACTTCATTACTTTGGCCACATCTTGAAGCAATCTTTAATAATTTCTTTAATGGAATGAGCAGATCAAAACTGTAATGAACCTCTTCAACTTTTTCTTTTAAATGGATATTTTATTAGGTAAAATAGGTATTTGATCTTCCAATTTCTATGTTTGGATCTATTATGAAAATTCCACATCAGTCACACTGGACATCTTTTTTTTTTCAAAAGCTCTCTTTATTTTGATGAAACAAAATAAAATATATTTTTGAGGCCCCAACAGAGAGACTTCTGGGATAAAATAAATTCAAATTTCTAAAAATTTTCTTTCCTCTACCACAGGGCTCAGGCACTTGTAATAATTGTAGATATCATATTAAATCAATACTCTTTTGTTCTACTGTACACCTAGTGACATGACAAGATGACCACTATTGGATCCCAGGTCAAATCACGTGTTAGGGTATCATAATGCTCTCATCCAAGGATAGGTGTCCTGAGCTCACTCCTCTGTCCTAATTGTCTGATAGAAATTAATAAATTCACTGTTGCCATGCAAGTAATGGGACATATTTATAGGGTCAGTAAATCAGACTCATGAACAATGTGGTAGAATTTTTATAGCTTTGAAACTATTGAAGAAAATGAAACAAAAGAATTTATAGGTATTAAACTGGCATAGTCCTGGTGAAGGGTGGCAAAAAAATGGTGATGAAACTTTTCAGATTAAAATTACAAAATCAATAAGTAGGCAAGTCCTAAATTTTATTTTTATAGATCTTCTAGCCATACATAAAAAACAAAATCTCTATTACACAGTTTTCTTCTAAAGCAATAGTCTTCCCTTTCATGTGTACATATTTGTTTGTGAACAACCGAACAAAAGAAACTCAGACTATATGTTAAAAGGTATTATAGATAAGTTCTTCTTTGGGGCTTTAAGTAGATTTGCAACATAGTTTACATAAAGTTTCTATTCTTTCAAGTTACTAAAACATGAAGAAGGTAGGAAGAAAAATAAATGAAATTTTATATAACTGAAAAAACAACTGTGTACAATTCTTAAATTTTAAAATACAAACACGGACCAGCAGGATGGGCAAGCACAGTGCTCTCAAGACTGCAAGGAAACTATCTATAGTCACTGACAGGACCAGAAGTAGCATGATAAGCACTGAAGTAAAACACCCTTGGGCATAGTCCTACCAGCCTGGAAACAAATAAAATAAAATAAAATGCAAGGACAATTTCAAATGCAACATAAAATTGGAGCGCAATAAATGCTAGATAAAAACAATTCTCTGTTAATGGTTCAGTCTTAGTGAATTGTTTTTACCATAAGCTAATTCAAATCCTTTTAGCAAAATGTGAAATATTAATTCGGAAGTAAATAAAATAAACAGAAATACTATAGCACTGGTTTATATTCCTAAACTTGTAAGAAAACAAACAAATTTCACCTAGCCAAATTTTAACATGTTGTTATTGAGTCCTGATGTCCCCTCTCTAAGCACATCTCTTTTGGAATAGTGTTTCTTTCCTTGCCTTGGCATCTTTAACTATGGAAAAATAACCAACAATTCACAAGAAAGTGTAAAATAGAGTGGTTTTGCACGGAGAGTGAGGTAAGGAGTAGAGGGCTAACAAATTTAGTAGGGGAACTTTAAGCAAAAGAAAAAGAGTAAAAGTGCTATTATCCAATGCAGAAAAGCTTGGGAATTGGTAGACTAATTAAAACCTTTTTAAAATTATGAACAAAAAAAGTGACACATTCTAACTAAATTATTTAATTTTAACATGAATACTAAAGTGTATATTTGTTTTCCAAACTTTTGAAATAAGTTCAAACAGATTAGCCTTTATTTTTTTTTTTTAAGAAACTATTTGTTCCACAGTCTTTTAGTGGACTGGCCCACACCTGTCTCCACAGTAATTTAAATATCTGTTTTAAATTTATTTTTTCGCTTCTTTCCAAAGTATTCAATTCAGTTTTCAAGTCAAAAATAATTGTTTCTGTTTATTCACTCATATTTATTTGGTTTATGTAATAGATAATTTAGTATTTCAAGGTAGTGACAAATGATTGGATTACTGGGGGATAAACAAGGCTGACTCTAGGTAAGCACTAAAGTCGAATGCAGGATCCAGAGTGGTTGGGGGTAATAGACAGGGATTTAGTACTAACCATGATGTCCAGCCATGACTGAAGTGCTGTGGTTTAGATGAGGGTTCTGGAGGCTTTCTGCCAAGGTGCACAGTAGAGAAAGGTTCTGTACAACTTTAACAGATGGGATTTCTGAGAAGGGTTTATGTAATTGAGTGTGCCCTCAAAGGGGATTATGGGGCCCCCAGTCTCCCCCTCCTAGACTCTCTTTGTTCTGGTTTGAGATGTGGCTGCTAAATATTATATATATATATATATATATATATATATATATATATATATATATATATATATATATATATATAATTTAGTTTTACGTGAACACAATATCTTTATTGTATTTCCATGTGGGGCTGAGGATTGAACCCAGTGCCTCATGCATGCTTGGTGAGCACTCTACCACTGAGCCACAACCCCAGCCCTGGCTGATGAATCTTATACAAACTTCTGCAGTAAGATGCTTCCTTCCAAAAGGACCAAATCAGTGGAGGTTTCCCAATCTTGAAATTGAATAACTGGAAGATAAATAGGCTTTCCCCATATTTTTATTGGTGCATTATAATTTTACATAATATTGTGATCATTTTTACATATTCATATATACACACAATATGACAGTCTAATTTGATCATTATCTTTCTCCAGTATTTTCCATTTCCATTCCCTCTTCCCTCCCTCTACTCTTGTGGTCCCCCTTTCATTTTCATAAGATTACTCCCACACACACACACTTTCTTTTCCTTTTCCCTCTATAGCTTTCTTAGGAGAGAAAACATCTTAACATAATGTTCTCAAGTTCCATCCATTTACCTGGATATGGAATAATTCATTCTTCTTAATAGAGGAATGAAATTCCACTGTGCATGCATATTCCATTTTCTTTATCTATATATCCTCTGTTTTATAAACTTAGTTGCCTTGGATGTTTCAGTGTAGTAATAGAAAGCTGAAAATACCAAAAAAATAGTATATTTTTCAGAGGAAATGGGCAATGTTAATTAATGTAGCGAATGAATAAAGTATAGATGACTCAATAGGACTTCCAATGTATTTAAGATTAGGCTACCATAGTGCTTTGTGAAACTGATATTTCACACAGGGCACAAGGGGGACTCAGAGGACATAACTATTGACTGTAAGAAGCATAGGAGGAAACCTAATTATTTTCTGAGTGCAGAGTGTGGCATAGGCACAAATGGTTCCTATTCCTATATTATTAATTACATGTATGTTACTACAGATTAACTGTGTATCTCCTAGTTCACTTAGGAGAAAATGACTGCCACTAAGAGTTTCTGGGATTAATCTCTATTTTGTTTCCTTTTTGTTTTTATTCTGCAAAATTAAGTCTAGGACCAAAAATTTTAAGACTTCTTTTTACCAGGTGACTATCTTTACCCAAAATTATTGGGGACATCATGTTATTTGATATGACTATGGCTACTCTTTAAAATTATGTAGAAGTGAGAAGGATGGAGAAATACAGGACAAATATTGAGTGTCCACCATAGACAAGTTTTCTTATAAAAATGGAAAAATAGTGAAATCACAAGAAAGACTGCACTTTATTAAAAAGAATTATAGTTCCAGGCAGAGGGAAAGTCTGAGGCTTAGAGGCTAATTTCAAAACAAGAAAACAGAAAGGAAGTCAAGGCTAGATTAAACTGGAGATTTTAGTAAATGTTAGAAATTTTGCCAGGTTAATTTGAGTAAAATGAATAGCCACTGAAGAGTTTTAAGTAAAAATATGAGTTTTGTTCAATTACTGTGTTAAAAAGATCATCCTGGTTGCAGTTTTCAAAAAGATTTTTAGGAAACAGGGAGATGAGTTAGGAAAAGAAGAAGGGGAGGGGAATCTTGTAATTATATTTCAAGTGCAGCAATTACAATAGAAAACATGTATGGATGGGGCTGGGAATGTGGCTCAAGTGGTAGCGCGCTCGCCTGGCATGTGCGGGGCACTGGGTTCAATCCTCAGCAGTGCATAAAAATAAAATAAAGATGTTGTGTCTACCAAAAACTAAACTCTCTCTCTCTCTCTCTCTCTCTCTCTCTCTCTCTCTCTCTCTCCCTCTCCCTCTCCCTCTCCCTCCCCCTCCCCCTCCCCCTCCCCCTCCCCCTCTCCCTCCCCCTCTCCCTCTCCCTCTCCCTCTCCCTCTCCCTCTTAAAAAAAAAAAAAAGAAACATGTATGAAAAAAATCCATTGGGTTACCTTTGCAAAAAAAAAAAAAAAAAAAAAAACTTGCTTTTTAGAATTATAGTCAAATCAAGGGAAAGCAGCTGAATTCAGAATGTGATATATTTATAGGATAATCCTGAAAAGAGATGGATTTCAATAAAGATTAATGAGGTGACTGTGTGTCATCAGGTCTACAGGGACCCATCAGGGGATCACACCTTTGAAACTTATGAGAGTCTATTTCTACCTAAATCAATCATCCCAAACAGCTCCCATTGCTATGCCAATCTTTAGCAATTCTACATGCTTTGTATGTCTGAGCACTAAAGGTGGAACCTTCATTGATAAGATTTGAGGTCTTTGACTCAAGAATGGGTTTCATCCTCCCTTGTCCCAGCATAATGTTGTAGAGATTTTTGTTTTGGAATGTTATAGAGCTAAATATGACTTCTGCTTCAATCCTTAAGTGTTTGAAGCCTTATTTTTTTCACATATAAAATAGGATATTATTACCTAGCTAGAGTTAGTTCAAGGTCTAAATCATTAAATACCTAGCTCAATACCTACTGCATAAGAAGCCATCAAAAATGACAGCTGTATTAATCCTGGGATTAAGCTTCAGCAACAAATGCAGTGACTTATACTATAAGATAGTAAGTAATGGCAGGATGAGCATAACATTTTTTTGTTAAACCGCTAATATATTTGACCAATTTACAAACAAAAGCTTAGGGGAGAATGAAACTATCAGCAAATAAAAGTAGGTTTGGGTCAGGTTTCCCCGAGGAACATAATTCTCATTTAAGAATGATTTAGAATGATGTAATTGTGACTTAGAATACTTTAATAAAAAGTGGGATTATTTTAATAATACCCATATACTGGACTGGACAGAAAATCTGTTACTCACATGTGACTCTCCTTCTCTCTCTGAAGCCCTGGGGAACCTCTCCATTTTGCTTCTCTGTAGTCCTTATTTCTTCATAATCTCTCTCCTGTCATTTTCTGCACAGTTACTGTCTACTGACTCATATCTTCACCTTTCTCTGTATCTTCTATTAATTTTCAGCCTACTTCTATTGCCAATTGGCTAATTTTCCAAGTGTTTTTAAGTTAATTAGCTCCAAGTTTGGATTGTTTCAGACCATGGGACACAATTTTCATCCATTTTTTTTTCCTGACCTCTCAATTGTTAATCCCCATCTGTGATCATTTATTTTGCATGGAAGTATTATTCACTAGAAACTGTTGTTAGATCAAAATCATTGCAAAGCCACTAATAAGTTAATAGGAGTTACTCATTATCGATTCTTTACCATTAAACATTGTTAGCAATGCCTGAAATAGGAACACTATCAATTTGCTTATAATTTGAAACTGTAGTAAGATAGTTACTGAGAAATAATGAATCATAAGTAGAGAATGTTTAGGTAATGTGTGGGTAAGTTTACCTATTTGCAATTTAAGTAAGATTGGTTACTTAAACTGAGCATGAATTTTGTTGACTTATCCCAGTTGTAAGAATTTAAAGTTACTATGTTCCTTCTTTTTTGTCTTCCTGACTTTAACATCTCCCTTCATAATCTCGAGAAGTCAAAGTAGGTTCTGTTCAGGTAATACCTTTAGCCCTACAAAAAATCCTGCCTATCTGCATGCCTCCTCAACAGGCTTTTGTTTGGCATTTGCTGCCCCTAATTCATCCCAGGGAGGCACATCAAATCTGATCTGCTTCCTGAGCTTGCTGAGAAACCACCTTGCCTGAGGTGTTACTGCCTGACAGATCAGTGTTGCAAAACCCTCAAGGTGACAAAACTATGCTGTGCTTTTTTAAAAACTATATTTAACACACTTTTATTGAAACTCTATTGACTTCCAAAATTGTGTAGAGAATACAGCAATAAACAAGACACTCTGAATCCTTGCTTTGTTGAGATTTTAATCCAGAAAAAAAAGGGTAAAAAATGGAGTTCTTGCTATGCTCACCCCAATTAGATAACTACTTAAACAGAAAGGGTTGCTGGGTTGCTGAAAATGTGGAGAAATTGAAAGCCTTGGGCTCTTCTGGTAAAAATGTAGGATGGTGCAAACACAATGTGGATGGTCCCCCAAAGTTATAAATTGAATTGTTATATGATCCAGACAATTTACTTTTAGGCATAGTCTCAAAAGTAAGTAAAGGCACAGTCTTAAGGAGATATTTGTATACCCATATTCATAGCAACATTAGTTACTACAGCCACAAAGTTAAAGCAATTCATGTTTATCAATAAACATACAAAATGTTGTTTATGCATAAAATTAAATATTATTGGACCTTTAAAAAGGAAGGAAAATCTGATATATGATAGGACAACTGAAGACTGGTTACATAAAGCTGTGAATGTGCTTAACTGTACATTTAAAAATAGCTAAGATTGTACATGTTTGGGAAAAGCCCCTGCGATGCTTCTGAAGGGCTATAAAATTTCTCATTGTCATGAAGACAACTGTGGCTTGCACATTTCCACACGCCACACCACACTTATCCCACATCTCTCAAAGACCATTTTCAAAGAAACTTTAATGTGAGAAATGCTTTATTATAATTCAGAGCTAATCCCTAAAATTGAAAAGAAGAAAAAAGACACCACATAAATATCTTAATAATTATATTTTATTTTTGCTTTTGATGTCATAAGAATCTCCTTCATTCAAGTACCTGGCTGAATTTCTACTGCTGATGTAACCTTGCAAATGGACACCAGTTAAGTTAGAAGGAAGGAGAGTTAACAACCTAACAAGCACAATTGCCCTCATCTGAGCGAGCCATATGCCTTATACCATATGGTCCATTCTTCTTCTTCCATTTGACAAAGCACTCATCAATATAAAATATCATACAAACAGGTAAATTAAATGTACAAAATGACAGTTTTCATTTTATATTCATATCTTCCATAAATGCAATAAGCCGATCCAACAAATTTTAAAATTAATTCAATTCCCAAAACTGCCATAATATGTTGAAGCCACTCATTAAGAATTTAAAGTTGTCTAGGCACTAGTCTAAGAAGTTTAAATGTGTTTACTCACCTAATCTTGTCAACAGTCTGTGAGCTGGCCATCTAATGATCTGCTCTGGGAAGGTGGAGAACATGTGCCAAAAATTAAACATTAAAGATCAATGGCAATTTTCAGTTCAGCAAACTGGTTTCAGAACAAGTCATCTTAACCATTATCCTACACCACTGAATGAAGAAAGTACAATAATGCCAAATTATTTATCCAAATTATACCACCTTGTATTAGAAAATCCAGTCCTCTTATCCCTAGCACAGTGACTTTCTTCCCTTTTTCATATCAAACTGGTCAAAATAACATTGTATAATCTCTGACCAAGACAAAGTATTCCTGCTGACTGTGATATGAAAGTCTTTGCTCTTGTTGTGGTACAAGAAGGTAGAATTTAGCAATCACATATTGTATTCCTTTGTCATTTTATTTTGTTTTTATTTTCATTTTGGTCAAATTATAACATTTATTTACTAATTTTATTCTCATTTTGTGTTAGGTAAGCTTTTATGGTTGTTCTCTGACTTAGTGGCTAATGGATTAAGTTCTTGAGAAAAGTATTAGACAGAAATGAATTTAGAAAAAAATGAAAGAACATTTAAAATAGAGAAAAGATCCAGTATGCAAGATACTCATTCATCAATTTCATTTGGCTGGAAAAACCACACTGATGGCTTGGCACCTTTCCTTATCCTGAATATTAAGATATCCAATTTGATCTTATTGAGCACATCTAGTGTTGTCAAAGGTATAAATCATTTTGCCCTGAGCAGTACTATCACTTTGATAATGCCATAGAGAAAACAAAATATTTTGTTTGATTTTTACTGTGTATATACTTGAAAAGTAAAACATCTTGACTTGGCTTTTATTTTCAAGTAAACAACTGCTTTGAGTCACTTACAACTTACCAGAGCAAAACCCAAGTCTGTTATTTGAAATTTGAATTGTGAAATTGTTCACAACATGAACAATTGTGTTCACATGTAGCATTCCGATTTAATCAATAGTCCACAAACTATTCTGAAATGATAGCAACCATTAGAGTTTTCTAAGCAATTATTTTCTCTAAAAATCCATTTGCTGATAGAGAAAAAAGAAAAAAAAAAGAAACAAAATATTGCTTTAAGCTTTTCTATTTTTTTCCTCTATTATTCTCAATGGAGAATAGTACAAAGGTGAGACAATGCAAACCATAAAGTGTTTCAAAGAATGAAAAACAAAATCTCAACAAGATATTTTTGTCTGAGCTAAAGGGAATAATATAAATTGTGTTTTCTCAGGGATGGGGCCAAGGCCCCAATTCTATCACTATTAGAAGAAAATGATGCTAGTTCAAGAGTCAGACTGGTTTCTATTACAAAAACAGTAGATTACTTTGTGATTAATGTCTAACACCATGAAAACTCACCTCGGCTTCTTTTAAGCAACTTCAATAAACCTGGTGTCTGCTAACTTTACCTGCCTTCTAAGATGTGTCATTCTTTAACCTTCTAAAAAAATATATGCATATCCACAAAATAATTTTTAACCTTTTGAATTGTGATTCGATTTTAAGGTACAAAATTAAAAATGACACTTTCTAGTAACTTTTATATAATCATGGAGAGGAAGTAATTAAACTCAGTCAATGAAATATATAAATTTTGGGTTTTCTCTGGTGATATTGATAGTCCAGTGCCCTACTCTGGAGTAAGTCCACTCACTCTTATCTTTCTTTTGGAATATAATACCATACCCACATTTGCAAAGTTCTTGTCATACTTAGAAATCTCACCATGGCCATTGAACAAGTGGAAGTTAAGTAATGGGTACAAGATTGAAAAAAAAAATCATGATCTGGACCCAAATCTCAGATGTTAGAATTTCTGTTCAAATTCAATCTATGCTTCCTGTAAAACTGATACTAAAGAATTTAAAGTGAAGAGTAGAGCATTCAAGTCAGGACCATGAAGATAACATCAGAAATATAACAGAACTATCTAAAAGAAACAGTAGTGATAATCCAAAAACATGGAAATATGGCTGAGAATAAAGCAGGTCTTATTTCCAAGAGCTTTAGTTGGTAAGGAGGTATGTCTTACAGATTACACATGTGAACTATTTTATTGTACTCATGCACTGAGGCATCAATCAATATTGCTTCAGCATAATGATGATTGTAATTACAATTCACAGTTGATCAATGTTTCAGTGTACTAGGAGAATTCTAACTAACTTTCAGCCAAGAAATAATCTGTCTCTATTTGTTTTGTTCAAAAACAAGGGATGTTAAGAACTAAATGTATTTTGAAATATTCAGCCATAGTATAATAAATCATCACTAACGGATTTTGGAGAGCACTTTAAAAAAACTTGTAACGCAAAGAATAGTATCCACAATTATGGATCATTGTGAATTTTTGGTTTTGATTTTTGTTCATCTCTCTTTTCTCTTAGATCACTCTTTAGCTATAAAATTCATCTGGACCCTGATCTGATGTTGAGTATGTCAAAGGTGGACAACAGAAAGGGATTTGAAGAAAGATTCAGGAAATATTTGTGGACTGTGGGAAAAAAATGCTTAAGCTCATTATTCTTTATTAAACAATGCAACTTTTTAGACTGTTATCAATAGGGGTGATAAAAAATAGCTAGCATATACAAATTATAGCAGTCATGCTAATTATGACCAGGACAGTTTTGTAAAGTTATAACACACAACATTTCATACCCAAGGGGCACAAGGGATGGTACAGTATCTGAAGGATATTGGTGTCTACAGCGAGACATCATTTGCACTCAATGGCTTGAAGATGGTAGTGGTTACCACCACTCAGAGACTGAAAAGTATTTGTAGAAAGTTTATATTAAGGAATTGAAATCTTTAGTAAAGACTTGGATCTTGGTTTTACCACAGGGAGGAAACACAATTAATAATGACATCATTTTATTATTCTCTTCCAATCTTTAGCCTGATCTTTCCAAGGTCTAAACTCACTAAACATCTGAAGAAGAAAACCAAGAAATCCATAGGAGTCAATTTCCTGGGGCTTGGCACAAATGAAGTGAGAAGCAGTATGGGTGAGAAGAATACATCCAGCTCATAAATAAAAACACAAATTCATCTTTTCCAAACTTATTAACACATGGACTTTTATTTATAACCTTGCTTTGGAATGTGTCAATCCTACCTTTCATTTATAAGAAAGTTCATTTGAAAAGATACGAATTCTTAAATACGCAATTCTTAAATACACATAGGTTATTCAAATAATATATATTAGGATCAAACAGGCTTTGGAATCATCCTGTTGGGGTTTGAATCCTATGTCAACTTGTTAGTTGTGAAATTCTGAACAAATTAATTAGTTTCGCTGTACATTAATTTTATCGCCTTTGTTGTGATAATATCACAGATCCAGAAATGTATTGAGCATTTAAGGAGGTAATATATGTAAGTTACACATGCAGAATTAAAAGCAAACCTCAATAAATGGCAGCTACTATTATCGTGATAGTTTTCAGACACATTAACAATAAGAAAAATGGACACTAAGAATGCACTCTACTAATCTAGACTCAAAGTTTTCTCCTTCTGTTTTCTTGTAGGTTATTTTAGACTGAAGAATCATTGTAGGTGAGGATGCAATGTTGAAGTATATTAGTCTACAGCTTTTTGAATACTCTAGGTGCAAATTGGGATTAAGATGCTTATTAGAGTTTTCTTTCTTTTTTTTTTTGTGCTTTTTTTTATTTTTTATTGTTGGCTGTTCAAAACATTACATAGTTCTTGATATATCATATTTCACAATTTGATTCAAGTGGGTTATGAGCTCCCATTTTTACCCCATATACAGATTGCAGAATCACATCAGTTACACATCCATTGATTTACATATTGCCATACTAGTGTCTGTTGTATTCTGCTGCCTTTCCTATCCTCTACTATCCCCCCTCCCCTCCCCTCCCCTCCCCTCTTCTCTCTCTGCCCCCTCTACTGACATTCGTTTGTCCCCCTTGTATTATTTTTCCCCTTCCCCTCACTTCCTCTTGTATGTACTTTTGTATAACTCTGAGGGTCTCCTTCCATTTCCATGCATTTTCCCTTCTCTCTCCCTTTCCCTCCCACCTCTCATCCCTGTTTAATGTTAATCTTCTTCTCATGCTCTTTGTCCCTACTCTGTTCTTAGTTACTCTCCTTATATCAAAGAAGACATTTGGCATTTGTTTTTTAGGGATTGGCTAGCTTCACTTAGCATAATCTGCTCTAATGCCATCCATTTCCCTGTAAATTCTATGATTTTGTCATTTTTTAATGCAGAGTAATACTCCATTGTGTATAAATGCCACATTTTTTTTATCCATTCATCCATTGAAGGGCATCTAGGTTGGTTCCACAGTCTAGCTATTGTGAATTGTGCTGCTATGAACATCGATGTCGCAGTGTCCCTGTAGCATGCTCTTTTTAGGTCTTTAGGGAATAGACCGAGAAGGGGAATAGCTGGGTCAAATGGTGGCTCCATTCCCAGCTTTCCAAGAAATCTCCATACTGCTTTCCAAATTGGCTGCACCAATTTGCAGTCCCACCAGCAATGTACAAGTGTACCCTTTTCCCCACATCCTCGCCAGCACTTGTTGTTGTTTGACTTCATAATGGCTGCCAATCTAACTGGAGTGAGATGGTATCTTAGGGTGGTTTTGATTTGCATTTCTCTGACTGCTAGAGATGGTGAGCATTTTTTCATGTACTTGTTGATTGATTGAATGTCCTCCTCTGAGAAGTGTCTGTTCAGGTCCTTGGCCCATTTGTTGATTGGGTTGTTTGTTCTCTTATTGTCTAATTTTTTGAGTTCTTTGTATACTCTGGATATTAGGGCTCTATCTGAAGTGTGAGGAGTAAAGATTTGTTCCCAGGATGTAGGCTCTCTATTTACCTCTCTTATTGTTTCTTTTGCTGAGAAAAAACTTTTTAGTTTGAGTAAGTCCCATTTGTTGATTCTAGTTATTAACTTTTGTGCTATGGGTGTCCTATTGAGGAATTTGGAGCCCGACCCCACCGACTGTAGATCGTAGCCAACTTTTTCTTCTATCAGATGGCGTGTCTCTGATTTGATATCAAGCTCCTTGATCCATTTTGAATTCACTTTTGTGCATGGCGAGAGAAAGGGATTCAGTTTCATTTTGTTGCATATGGATTTCCAGTTTTCCCAGCACCATTTGTTGAAGATGCTATCCTTCCTCCATTGCATGCTTTTAGACCCTTTATCAAATATAAGATAGTTGTAGTTTTGTGGATTGGTTTCTGTGTCCTCTATTCTGTACCATTGGTCCACCCGCCTGTTTTGGTACCAGTACCATGCTGTTTTTGTTACTATTGCTCTGTAGTATAGTTTGAAGTCTGGTATCGCTATACCGCCTGATTCACACTTCCTGCTTAGCATTGTTTTTGCTATTCTGGGTCTTTTATTTTTCCATATGAATTTCATGATTGCTTTCTCTATTTCTACAAGAAATGCCATTGGGATTTTGATTGGCATTGCATTAAACCTATAGAGAACTTTTGGTAATATCGCCATTTTGATGATGAGTTTTCTTTCTACAGAACATTTTAATGACAGGAGAGGTGAAACCATGACAGTTCTATTTCTGCTGAATGAAAAGTCCCCTGAAAGAGTAATCAAGAAGGGATTTGCAAATGTACCCTTTCAATTGTGTTGATGAGAACACTGTCCTATTCCTTTGAATCAAAGGGCACCATGTTTCATACACTGAAAGGAGCACCACAAGAGGTCAATGCAGAAACAATACCCCCTCATAAATATAGGCTCTTTTATATTCATCATACACATTAAGCAAAATGAGTCTGAGGAATAGGCAGATTATCTGTCCATGGTTTATTTCCTGGATTAGAAAGTTTATGAAAAAAATCACTTGCTCCCAAGTTGTAGGCTATCCAAAGCCCCTGCAGGCTGCCACTTCCTCCTAAAAAGGGAAGCATGTTTGTTACTGACACTATTCTTTTCAAAAGCAAAAAATTTAAAACTGGACTCAATTACAAAGATGAGGCAGAGATTTGAATGAAGCATATTTCCAATGACTTAGTGTTCTGATTGGCTTGATTTCATAATATAATCAAACATTATAGAATAATTAATATTTCCACAGGTATGCTTTGTATAATAGAGGTCTGTGTCAATAAGGTTTCAAAATAACTCTTATTTTTAGTTATCTGTCCAACAAGATCAGAAAAGAAAATATAAAAAAAGATACCTGCAGTGATTTGTACTTCCTATGCCATTTGGATTTCCCAAATCTGACCACAACACTAATAGATTTTCTGGAAAATATAACACCTTATTTAGTGTATTACAACAATGTTCTGAAGATGTATTTTTTTTGTTTGAAAAATTGTTTAGTTATATCTTACAAATATTAAAACGTTAATTGATTAGTTGCTAAGGCTTCCATAACAAAATGCTACAGTTTATGGCTTCAACAATAAAAAAAATATTTTCTCAAGTTTCTTGAGGTCAGAGGTCCAAGATGAAGGGGTCAGCAGGCTTGCCTCATTGAAGAGTTCTCTCTCTGGCATGTGGATGCTATCTACTCTGTGTGTCTTTACGTGGTCCTCTGTGTCTGTCCATGTGTCCATGTCCTACATTCTCTGTAAAGACAGTAGTTATACTGAATTAGAACCCATTCTCATGTTCTTATAATTACCTCTTTAAACACCATCTCCAAAATATCACATTCTGAGGTACTCTTGGAAAAGACTTCAACATGAATCTGGGTGATATGGAGCCCCAAACACACAGTCTATAACAGCTAAATTGTTATATGAAATGGTTAAAGTATAGTCTGAAGTCAACGCCATTAAATTTATATCAAGAATTTGGGCACAGTTGAATTTATAAATCATAAAATACATTATTCCCAATACTCTTTGTAGCCAGTGCATTGGGCTGTTCTCTCTGCAGAAGCACTTTCCACAGGAAAGTTCTATGTCTCACCGGCTTTCCTCCCTAAGATTTTACTCACTATCCTCTTCTTAGTGACTTAAAACTAAAGACCCCCTAGATATTCTGAATTACCCTTTCCTTCTCTAATGTTCTGCAAAACACTATTGACTACCAAATGTCTTGTTTTTAATCTATGTTTTCTGTACTACCATCTAAACTTTAAATTCTGTGAACATAAGGATATTTGTCCAATACATTTACTATGGTGCCCCTATAGTTCCTGTCATACAATAGTATATATTTTCTGAATTAATGTAAAATTGCTTCATTATTTATCTATTTTTTTTTTGGTACTGGGGATTGAACTCAGGGATACTCAACCACTGACCACTGAGCCACATCCCCAACCCTATTTTGTATTTTATTTAGAAACAAGGTCTCACTGAGTTGCTTAGTGCCTCAAAGTTGCTGAATCTGGCTTTAAACTTGGGATTCTCCTGCCTCAGGTTCCCAAACTGCTGGGATTACTGGCATGAACCACTGCGCCCAGCTAATGTATTTTTTTTAATTAAATAAAAGTAAAGTTAATTTTATTATAAGTGAGTGGTGTAAGTACTGCATAATGTTATCTGCCTGGTATGTTTGGAGGCATAAACACACCTAAGATTGGTATTTTCATATGTCTTTGTCACACAGCAAACATTTGGCCACCAGAGTGCTAAAAATTGCAAGCATACTCACTTGACGCAGATACTCTTGTAAAGCACCTCTTCAAGTACCTTTGAGTGTAGAAGAAGAATGTGACAATGACTGTAATGTTTGTGAAGAGCCATACTGAAGTCTTAAACTAGGGTCAATGAAAAACTGAATGAGATTGATGGAAATAAGTAATTAATTCCAGATTAACATTTCAAGATTAGGTTACTTGATGCACAATGGTTCCATTCTAAGTTATTAAGCAGGGTAAAGGCTTAATAAAGGAAAATAATGAACAGAATATAAACTCAAGAAGATGAAGACAGAGAAATAGTGACTTTTGAAAAGTATGCATTTATATTATAGCTCTATATAGGTGCCTTAGGAAATCTGTTGATTTGCATAGAAGGTGCTGGAAGATGAAAGGTCAAAGTCACCCTTTCTTATTCTTAAAATAGCTAGTATGACATCAGACTCATAGTACATACTTCATTAGAATTTAATAATATGGAAGGACATATTATTGAATGTATGTATTTAAATGAAAAATGTGATTGACTCATAGTTTATATATGAGTTTAAAATATAAAGGAAGCACCTTGGTTTCATGAAGAGATGAAAAAGATAAGGGGCCTGAATTTTAGATCCAGACATACATATCCTAAGTATGCAATTTTATGAGACCCCAACATGAATTATTCAAAATATATACCAATTTAGGATATAATTTTTGTGTGTGTGTGTGTGTGTGTTGCTTTCATTCTGATTTCTATTTAATTAAGTGAATCCCTTTTTCTTATCTTTTAATGACAGCTATGGCCCTTTCAATCATTATAGTCAGTTTTTACTTGATAAAACTTACCGGTGCCCAGTTTAAAATGAAACTGTGTCATCATGTTTGATACTCTGAACTTTGTTCTTGGTGGCATAGATATAAAATGAGAAGGGAATATTAAACTGCTCCTCCATTTGTTTCTTATCTTGGAGATAGGGAGATTGATGAAAAGTAACCAATATCCATTTAAAAGTCATAGTTGTAAAATACTCTTTGTTGATCTTAGCTGCATAGCTAACTCTAGTGTCCTCCAGGTTTCAAATACATCTAAATACTGACCTTCAATGGGGCCCATTTATGAGTGTTTTGGAAGGTCCTAAAGTAGTCCATCTGACTGTGTCTTGCAGGTGTAGACCTTCTCACCAAGTGGAAAGCCCTCTTGAATGGAGTTTCCATGAGAATAGTTCAAACTCTGTTACCTTCCAGTGCATCTTCTCAATGCATTATAATTTGCATATCAAATACTGAGCATGCAAACAGTTCTGAGCTCATCACTCTTCCCTTTGCCTTCTCTGTTTAATTTTTATTTATTGCCCATGCAAATACATGGGCAAATCAGCAATATCATGGCTTAATTAATTTTTACTTATGAATAGATTCTTTTGGATTCCCTTCTCATTTGGTTTGAAAGGACACATGTAGCACCTTTCCTCTACCAAGAAATGATATAATATCACCTCCTACCACAAATCTTGAATGCAAAAGATGAGTAAGAATCTTTTCTTACTCAGAAGTAACCTACTCTGAAGTTCCTGAAAATTAAGTTTCAGCACTCCATATTTGCATGACCACTGAGGAAAGGTTTAGCAATATATTTCCATAGTTGTGAGCTTTGTAGAATATGCACTTGTATTTGTATATATTAAGTGGGTCTTCAAAATTACACATTTCAGTCTCTATAAAACCTAAATCCACTCCACATCCTACTCTAACTCCCCGCCCCCTCCAGTTTTCTGCTCTCACACACTTAGTGGAAGTAGACTTGTTTTTCTTTAGAATGGAGAGAACTTTATTCCTACTTTCTAGTGTGCACCCAAATATCAACAGTAATAAGAAAAGTTCCACTCATCCTCAGTTTTAAAAACTGTCTTTTAGTCTTTCTGGATGTTGAGATCAGATTCTGAAAACAATGAAAATGATCAGATGACCTCTCAAATAACTCTCCATGACAGTAAAGCAGGGTCTCAGTGGGTGTAGTGATGTGAATCAATAGTAGCTGATACTGCAGTGACTTAAGGGAAAATGGGATGATGGTCTCTTGATTTTATGTGTTTCCTCAGTCTGTCAAGCTCCATCTAATTTCCTGTTCTGTTCTAACTTGAATGTCATGATCAATAACACAAATGACATTATCACCAGCATCCTCTTTTTTTCTGCCTCATTTTTTATTGCTTTCTATTATCTATTGTTTAGCAACATTCAGCTCCATATGACTTATTTCATTGCCATGTGTCTAAGTAGCTAACCTCCTTCTTGGAGAAGGAAGTTGTTAATAACATAAATATTAGTGCCACACAGACCTGAGTTCAAACAGGTCCTAAGCCACACATTGACACAAATGAATGCGGTTTGAAAATCAAATCTCTCCATGATTTTGTTTCCCTTTTCTAAGATAATAACCTCTTACTCAGAGGATGTGGTGAGTATTACACCCAGTCGTATCTATAGAAAGTTTATCTCAGTGTACAGCACAACATAAATATTCACTTATGAATGACAGTCAAAAATACTAAATAATATTATATTTATGAATTACAGTATCATCTGAGCTTTGAAATTTTCTTTTAGTCCCATTAATATCTAATCCTGGAATTTTTCTTTGTTCTGGGTCATATGTTGAAACTCCTCACATCTCTGCATGGCTCCTATTAGCCTGTGTTCTTCTAATGCTCCACAAAGAATCTTTCTTCACCCTCCAGTGAAAACATAGATATTAATCAAAACATGATCTTCTATAATTCCCCCACTCCTTCTAAAATCTATGCATCTATGCCTTCACCATTCCTGTGAGAGTTGCCTTTAGTGTCAAAGGACAAGTTTTCCTTGGGCCTGGGAAAACTTTTCTCTTGAAGTTTTTATGTTATGTCTTCCTTGAAACACTGGTCTATCAATTTTTGACTGTATTTTATAACCTTCCACCTCCTCTGTTCCACTCACTCTCTTTAGTGTCCAAGCATATTAAATCCTCTGCCATTGCTACTACTGCTACTTCTGATAATAATGGTCCTATCTTTTCTTTATCGAACTTAATCAGTTATATAAGAAAATAAAATATACAAGTTGTGACAATTTCAAAATGTAATAGTATAGTCATTATCCATAGCCTTGCACTTTGGTACAAGGATACTAAAACGCTTGTGGTAGTTTTCCAATGACAACATCTTTTTATTTCTCTCTCTCTCTCTCTCTCTCTCTCTCTCTCTCTCTCTCTCTCTCTCTCTCTGTCTTTTCTTCCTTCCTTTCGTTTTCTCCTCCCAGATACTAGAGATTGAACCCAGGGCCAATCTAACACTGAGCTACATCCCCAGACCTTTTTATTTATTATTTGAACAGGGTGTTGCTAAGTGGCTGACACTGGCCTCTAACTTGTGATCCTCCTGCTTCAGCTTCCAGGATCAATTATTAGTATGAGCCAACACACTTGACCTAATTTTCCTTTTCTTGAGTGAAGGTTAGAATTATTGACTTGTTTCTAGCTAATGTAGAAAGCAAAGCAACAGTGTGTGACATTAGAGATTGGTCCACAAAGGCCCCAAAGGCCACTGCAGAATCATTTTTTTTCTCATCACTTGCTCTGGAGGTGACAGACATCATGTCATTAGTAGTCTATAGAGAAGTTCAAAGGAAAAGGACCTGAAGGCTATGGAGAGGTCCCTGTGGCGAAAAATAGAGGCCTCCTTCCAATAGTATGCTGATTTTGAAGCACTAATCAAGTGTCCAAATGACTTCAGACCCCTCTGACATCATGACTACATCCACATGAGAACATGAGCCAGGGGCAGCCAGCAGAAATGTCCTGATTTTCTCATCACAGAAATTATAAAATGATCCTTTTTATTTCAATCAGTAAATATTGTAAAAAGTTGGTATGGCAATATATAACTAATATATCATATAATAAGGGTCTATACTCAGTACCTGTGGTCATTACATTCCCTACAATTATTCTTGAGATAACAAGCTTTTACTGTATTTAAATTTATCCACAATTAATCATTACCAATGCTAGAAAAAAATGATTGTTCATTAATTTTGGTTGCCCTTGAAATTTTTCAAAGTTTCCAAAAAGAGTCTTTCCTAAGACTCCAAGAGTAGTTCTAAACTTTGCTAATACTGATCATTTGAGCTACATCCAAGAAATTATTATAAAGATACCAGAAAGTCATTATTTAATTTCAGAATATTAATTATACATGGAGGTCATAAAACATGAATTTAAAGATTCCATCAGCTCTCATCAGGTCATGAATTCAATGCCACTATGATGTGTACCCCTAGAACAAACATTTTAGGATCTTTGATAAGCCCATAAATCTAAAAATAAAATAAAATTTTAAAAACATAAAGTTTTGTGACTAACGTGTTTACTTTTTGTCATGTTTAATAATAATTTCTGATTCTTTCAATACCTGAATGGTGTAGTTTTATTCAAGGATTCTGGCTTCACCCATAGTTTCCTTCTCTTTGGCCTACTCACTCACAGAACCAATTAAAGTGTTGAAAAGACCTAGGTCATCATAGCTCCTCTCTGATGGACAGCTAGCAGGACCAGGGATAGATAAGCAAAATCCAAACTAAGCTAATCAGATTTCTCTCCAAAGAGCAATCACTGAGACAGTAGACTTGTTCTAGAGGAGGATCAGTTAAAGGTCAGGCAATTTTGAAGCTGCAGTCAGCCAGTTGAAAATTAAATTTGTGAAAAAGTAGAAACGATAGCTCTTCTATCTAAAAGAAGAAAATCAGAGCAGAGTCAGTGAGTGGTGCAAACTGGTATCATATATGGTATAGATAGAGGACAAGAGAGAAAAACAAGAAAGAAAAAATGAAATAGATTAAGTAAAGAAGAAGTGATATGGAGATGCTTTTTCAGGGAGGATGATGTTCAAGAGAAGTCTTCACAGTGTGGCATCATTTGAACTGATAATTCTAAAATCTGACAACAGAAGTAAACAAACATCAGAGGAATGTTTGCATTGCAGGAGCCACAGATGAAAAGCCTCCAACGTGAGAGAAGTCAAATTTAGAGAAAAGCAAAGAGGATGCTGTTGGTGATGCTGAGTAGACAAGAGGGAGGGTGTCAGGAGGTTGGATGAGAAGGGATTTGGAGGACTTGTGGTAAGAACTTTGCAACATGTTTCTCCATGTGATGGGAAGCCAATGAGACTTGCATTTTTATTTCTCAAAAAAAAGGAAAGACATATCTGATTTAATTTTAAAGTAATCACAATGAATGTTATATGGAGAATAGATTTTGGGAGGATGTGTATGAGAGTGAAAGCAATAAACTAGCTAAGAGGCCATTACAATAGCATTGTTCAAAATGACAATACCTTGGAGAAAGCTGATGGCCAGAAGCAGGTAGATGTGGAGATAATGTGGTGAGCGAGAATTCAAGGATATATGAAAATCATTTATTCTTTGTTCTCACAAATTTCAATATATTATCTCATTAAACTTAATACTTAATATTCATTTCTTATTTACTTATTAACTGATTGCTTAGTGAATGTCAAATCCTGTGCTACATCTTGGAGATCTAATGATAAGTCTTAGTATGAAATAAACAGAATCTCACTGGAAGGTATACATAAGAGTTAACTCAGAACATGGTCCTGTGGACCAAAGGTAGTAAGTGTTCCATTGATTTTTATGGAAGAAATTGATAATCAAAATTTTGGATTGCTAGATTAGTTAGTCTGTCCATATCATTTTATTTCAATAGGGCTAATTTTGGTAAACTTGTCTTCTTTAGAAAATACTTTTTAAATTATATTTATTGATCACATTATGTTATAAACTAATTAGAGCTAAATAAAACTAGCATTATAGGTATTAACAACAAATGTTCATCCCTGCACCCTAAATATTTCTAGTGTCTTCTTTGCCTCAGTCTGGCTGGGCACAATCAGGAGCCACTTGTCAAAAGAAACTAACTTTAGTTTTAGAACCACACACGCCAAACAAAACAGCCTCTCAGGAAAAATCCTCAGAGCCTCAACTGCCACCACAGGCTTTCCACAAGCCTCTCTCTCCCACACAAGCTTCTCTCCACCTCCCACAATCCTCCTGCTCTTGAGGCCGATTGGCTGGGTCACGTGGGTGGAGCCAAAAAAGTCCCCCAATGAGCAGCTCCGTGGTCTGAAAGGGCAGGGAAACAGCCCAATGAGCATCACCGCAGAGGAGCCAATCAGCTAGATGTTGCTGGGGCCGCTGTGAGCCAATCATCAGCCATCAGCTGGAAGTTTGCTGGGGCCCTTTCGGCTGTGGCTCTCAACATCTCCCCCTCTCTGTTTAAACAAAAAGCATGTGGCTTAGGGACCGTGCCTGCCTTAGGTTGTCCAATAGTACATATGGTCCTTACCCGTCATCGGATGAACTGACCTCTAGGCGTCAGCCTCCTGTCTTAGGTCTCCTGTAGAGGTGGTGCTGTTGGTTGGACACTTACACCCTCTGGTGATAGAAAGGTGTTAGTAGCATTCTCCTGTTGTAACTTTCCCCCTGATGGCTTTTTTTGTTTTACACTTTCTTTCTCTGTCTGACTAGCTTGAGAGGCCTTCTCTTTTACTTGAATCTTTTCCTCTGTCTGACTAACTTGAGAGACCTTCTCTTTTACTTGAATCATTATGTCTTCTCCTTCCTCTACCATTGTCTGAACTGAAGGCTTTGGACTAAGCAAACCAGATATGAACGTCCACAATGGCAATGTGCCAACTGGCAGAGTCCCTGGGCTTTTCTTTTCTATTCTTTTTAAATCTTCACCATGATGGTTCCATTGTGATATATTTAACAACTCCTCCTTAAAAAGCCATGGGCTACATTTTTGTATTGTATCAACGTATGCCCTGATTGTTCTTGATTTTACTGAGATGCCTCCTTCCTCTAACAATTTACTTAACACTCTTTCAGTTTGTTTTTTACTAATTTCTGATTCCGTATTTCTACTATAATACAACCCAACAAGATAACGTCTAACAAAACTGAAACAGAGTGAAACAAAATTGGAACAACACAAAATCATTATAATAGCCTCCTGAAATGTCCATCCGTCCTTTCTCCCTATCTGTTCCTCAGATGTGAGCGGTTTTTCTTCCATCTTACACTTCTCCAGGGACAGGCAACTTAAAACAAAAGTGAAACAAAATAACAAAAGAGGAATCTTAAAATGGCTACCCATCCTCTTGCCCTGCCCTCAGGGGCGAGCAGTTTCACTTACCCTCAGTCGTTCCCCGTACGGGCCACCAAATGCCGCAGTCTGGCTGGGCACAATCAGGAGCCACTTGTCAAAAGAAACTAACTTTATTTTTAGAACCACACACGCCAAACAAAACAGCCTCTCAGGAAAAACCCTCAGAGCCTCAACTGCCACCACCGGCTTTCCACAAGCCTCTCTCTCCCACACAAGCTTCTCTCCACCTCCCACAATCCTCCTGCTCTTGAGGCCGATTGGCTGGGTCACGTGGGCGGAGCCAAAAAAAGTCCCCCAATGAGCAGCTCCGTGGTCTGAAAGGGCAGGGAAACAGCCCAATGAGCATCACCGCAGAGGAGCCAATCAGCTAGATGTTGCTGGGGCCGCTGTGAGCCAATCATCAGCCGGCAGCTGGAAGTTTGCTGGGGCCCTTTCGGCTGTGGCTCTCAACACTTCTTTCCCTATTTTATGTGATGCCTATAGCTTTGTCATAGATTATATGCTAATTCTAGTGCTATTAATGTATATTCAATGTGTACTTGGTTCTTGGTCTAAATTTTCAATATATTTCTGATATGTCTATGGATCAAAATCCCAATGTTACCAACTTATGATCTTAAAGTACTGAAAAAATTATGTTGGTTGTGATTTTTTTAAACAAATCAGCAACAACATTAAAGAAAAACCCTCACACTACCACACCATAACAACGTAAATGGCTTATGATCAATTTTATGCCAAAAGATCTTATTTTTCTCTTTCCCTATGCATCTCCAGTGCTCCCTCAAAATAAATCTAAAATTGCATTTCTATTACTTGTTTACCACACCAACCCTGCTTCAGTCTTCTAAAGACTTCATTGTAAACATCTCTAGAGAGTGTTTGTGAAGACAAGAAACATAGGCAAATATACATAATGCTGTCAAAGACCTCTTCAATTTATAAAAAAAAAAAATATGTTTCAAGACATTATGAGCACCCTGGAGAAATAAGTAAGCATAGTTTTATATCAGTTGTTTTTTAATTATCCTTCAAAGAATTGAGATCATATTACCCAGATGTTGGATAAACACAGTTAAAAAACAATAGATATATATCTACATAAAGTAAAATTTTATATACTTGAAGTATGATTAGGGCAAATATTTACTCTAATAACCTTAACAGAGTATTTTTAAAAATCTTTAAAAAACCACTGCAATTTAATAACTGTGAATCATAGATGACTGTTACCAACACAGATCACTTTCCATAGTATGTTCTTATTTCTCTAACCCTACAATTGTCTACCCAGGTATTAACAAACTTTCTTACTGATAGTAATGACTACTTTCTTTGGCCATCCTTTTCTATGTTTTACTCAAGGAAACAAATAAATAAGAGCAAAATCCTTTTCTGTATATAAATGCTACTTTTATTGTAGCTTGCATAGTGTGGTATGTTAAGTACTTTTTTTGAAGTCAGTTCACTCAATTCTTATATAAATATCTCAAGGAAAAAACATAATTGTTGCTTCTCAGTCATTTATTCTTTCATTCAAAAATGTTCACTGAATGTTTCTTGTTATATTATATTAAAACTAGCATGTCACTTGTGGTATAATATGTTATTTTAGGCACAAATTTAAAAGAAAACATATTTTTTAAATTGATCTATGAATTGTAAAATGCATCATATTTATAAAGTTGTTCAAAAGGTTTTAAGATATTTATTTCAGAAGATAAAAATTTGGTATATGTCAGGTGGTGTTTTAGGTGCCCAGGTAAGACTAAAAATAATTAAGTCTGTGTCCACACAGAGTAGATTACAGGAAGAAAAAAATAGCAGTAAACAATACAAATATATGAATAAATTGTATGTTTATATCTGCTATAAAAATAAAAAGGTATATGTTGCTACATTTAGTATTTGTTAATAGGGCAAAATTATCTAAATGATGGCATTTGAGCAAAGTCTGGGAGAAATGTGGATATTGAGTAGTTGGTTACTGACAGCCTAATGAAGAGCTAGTACAAGAGCTAGCTGAGGCAGTAATGTGCCTAGAGTGTTTAAGATAAATCAGGAAAACAAACAGGAGAAATATCAGCAAGAGAAAAGTGAAAGACCATGAAGTGAGAGTAATAAGAGGGAGTTGGATCAGATGGGACCTAGTGTGCTCTTGAGTAAAAATGTAGATTTTGACTAGAATATGAGCAGAACATGATCTGACTTCTGGCAGTATATTTTTAGCTGGGAAGAAAAATCTGGAATGTTATGGCATATCAGATATGAATGGTGGTGAGAACAAATCTGACTCTGAATATATTTTGAAAATAAAGTCCATTAGGTTTCCTAACAGGTCAGATGGGGAATTATGGGAAAAAAGAAGAGTCAAGGAATTTTCCAAGCATTTTGAACCATGTA
Source organism: Marmota flaviventris (assembly GCF_047511675.1). Taxonomy (NCBI): domain Eukaryota; kingdom Metazoa; phylum Chordata; class Mammalia; order Rodentia; family Sciuridae; genus Marmota; species Marmota flaviventris. The sequence goes on along the minus strand of NC_092504.1, from coordinate 44,897,722 downwards.
GCTAAAAGGATGCAGTTGTCTACATCTAAAATACATGGCTAGGTTTAATAGAAGTTTCGTGGAATATAAAACTTTTGGTTTTGGACATATTGATTCAAGGCATCTTTTAGACTTCAAACAGAAATTTGAGCAAATAATTGAATATGTGGCTCCAGAGTTTAGGAAAGTAGTCTAAGGTTGTATATATACAGTCAGTAATCATTAAAATTAAAACACTCCCCAGAGTAATAACACTGAGTGTTATCATAGTGGGGGAGTATAGACAGAAAAAGAAAAGAATGCCAAAGCCTAAGCATGTGAACACTACAATATTAGGAGTTCAAGCAGAAGAGGAGAATTCAACCGAGAAATGTGAGATGAATTCTTTAGCAAAGTAGAAGGAAAACCAAAAGTGCAGGGCCAAATTTACAAGCTCATACACAGTAGACAAAATAGTCCATATTAAGTGCTCATTAAAAGTCAAATGAGTAAGTTGTTTTCTATTCATTGGCAATTCTATGAATTGTGAGCAGCTGACTCTTTCATCCAATTACACTGCAGAGTGATAACATCCATACTTCTATTATATATTTCTTCAACTCTAAAACACACAGACCCAAAGTGCAGGTATATAACCCATAGCATCCCTTCAGAAAGATGAATGAAGAAGGGGAAGGTGTTGTATTAGTCAGCTTTTCATCACTGTGATCAAAATATCTGACTGAAACAACTTAGAGGGAGAAATCTTATTTTGGCTACCGGTTTCAGAAATCTCAGTTAGTGATTGGATGACTCCATTACTCAAGATGAGGAAAGCATCACGGCAGAAGGCAGTGGCAGAGCAAAACTCCATAGTTTATGGCAGCCAGGAAGCAGAGATATTGTGTGAGGAGTTAGCAACAAAATAGAATCCCCAAGTTCATGTGACCAGTGACACATTTTCTCCATCCATGCCCCAATCTGTCTCTACATTTAGCATCCTGTATAGTGGTCCTTTCAAAATTAATCCATTAAATAGATTAATATGTTGATTAGGTTATAGTTTTCATAATCTGATTATGTCACCTCTGAGCATTCCTGCAATAACACATGAGTTTTGAGAGGGATATCCCATAGCCAAAGCATAACACGTGTGTTATATATAAATTCATATAGGACAAAGGATGAGAGGAGATATGGAATCCATTCTGTCAAAATACAATTATTTAGGATCAGCATTGTTAAGTTTTTCCAGGTTATAAAGTTGATATTACTCTTCAAACTGAAGTTTGGAGATTAAAAATCAGAATTATATTACTGCTTGCTTTGCATATCTGTCCCTCAATAATGAGAGTAGATGTATATTCATTCAGGGACAATTCTAAACCTAATAATTGCTTTTTGTTTTGTTTTTTTTTTCTTTCTAATTTTATTTTGTTTAGCCATATAAATCGCAGTTCTAGCTGTGCTTCTGAAGAAAAATTCAAGTAGACTGGTTGAACATTTACCACCCTAATGACAAATGGTGTTTTGGGTACAGCATTTCAATTTTGGTTCTGTGGATAGGAATGTAATAAATCAAATATTTATACGCTGTTCATTTCTGACAAAGCCTATTCAGGAGGGACACAAGGGGAAAAACACATATTTTATGAGGAGAAAAGCCAAGATAAAAATCCTAGTCATATAATTTACTGCAGTTTAGAGTTTACTACTGCTATTAATGGGCATCCTCTATTAGATGGTATATTGAGATAGTATTAGACAGGTGACTAGAAGAGAAGGATTTATGAAACCAGCTAAGAAGAGATAAAACTGAGGTTACATGGAAACATATAAGTCAGAGAAATCGAGGAGTAGATAGAAATAGCATTAGAAAATATATCAAGGTCAGGCAACTCATACTGTAGGATTGAGTGAATCAAACCAGCTGATCTATAACTGTCAGAACATTCCACAAGCCATTGCAGTGATAAGTCAGGAAAAACTATTCAAAATGTATCATTATATTGCCACATAAAAATAATAAATTCTCTACATATGTAATTATGAATTGTATTATGTATATAGTCATCCAGTTAAAATATTTTCAATTAAAAATCCCAGAAAATGCTCAGAGTCACTGCAAAGATTGACAATATAAAATGTTAGCCATCATTCAAGTTATGAAGAAACCTTTATATTTTCCATTAGTAAGTAATTGTAGAAAGTTAAGGGTTGTGAGGTAAATAATTCAAATTTGTTTATAATAATTTTCTTAATGGTTGCCAGATCTTCCATCTTCCTGCCCCTTCTATCTAATGAATTAATTCCACATAAAACATGGGTTTAATTGCATTTTTTCTCTTTCCATTACTGCTCTGTAGAATCATTAAATAACTCCACACAAAGAAATAAATCACAAACACTTTGGCATGCCATGCAGAATCTGACACCACTGTCTCTACTCTTCAGAGGACACACTTATTACTTCTTGAATCCAGGAAATGAGTTGGAGCTGTCTTTCCTGTGACAGCCTCTTGATTTTCCCTTCAGACAACCTTGTCTTCAATTGACTTAACCCTCATTTCCCACATTTCACCAGCATTGCTTTATTTCTGCTGCTTTCAACACAAGTTCCACCTTCTAATGACTTTTTTTGTGTGTTTATTGAGTTGCATGCGTGAAAGTTTGTCTCCTACAAATGGATACAGATTTTTTTTATGGAAATTATTTTTGTGTTTATATTTAAGAACCACAAGGTTCAAATATTATTAGTGTGCAAGAATGTAATTAAGAATGATGAAATAATTTATAGTTGATATTATGAAGTTTGATTCAAACAAAATAGATATATCATAGCCAAATATATTCATATAGCTATTTAGTCATTTAGTTGACTAAAATGAGAGATTATAAAAACATAAAATTACCTTAAATATTTTATTTTAACAGAAAGTATAAAATGCATATGTATTACCAATTATTTTTAACTGAGGACTGTTTTAGTAAGATATTTGACTATTGTGACCCAAAGACCTGACAAGAATGATGTAGAAGAGGAAAAGTTTATTTTGGTTCACAGTTTCAGAAGTTCAGTCCATGGTCAGTTGACTCCATACTTTTGGGCATAAGGTGAAGAAGACAGCATGACAGAAGGACATGAGGAAGAAAGCATCTCAGGACATAGAAACAGGATGCAGAGAGAAGTCTGCTTACAAGAAACAAAATATACCTAATAGGCATATCCTCATTGACCTACTTGCACCAGTCACAACTGCCTATAGTTACCATCCAATTCATCTATATCAGTGGATTTATCCACTGGTCAGGTTAAGACTCTCAAATTCTAAACATTCTTGCATTGTCTCACACATGAGCTTTTGGGGGATACCTCATTTCTAAACTGTAAGAGGGAATGATTTTTTTATTTAAATGTTTAAAGTTCTAAACTGTCTTCATTGCATAAACTACAATCTAATGTGTGAATTCTAACTTGAATTTCTTCAAACTGATCTGAAATTTTAGACAGTTGCTAAGTAATGTGATTATAGAATGTCTCCCTATTTTTGTAATTTTCTCCTTTGTTTTCTATTTCATGGCTATACATAGTGCAGCATATTTTCTTTTTCTAACAAATGTATCCTAAGCATTCAACTTCGTTTTCATATAAGCATCAACACTTTGTCTTTCACACTTACATTTCATCAGATCATGAACACTTAAAAGTTTATCATCACAATTACATTGTTAATTTTAAAAAGTAGGTTTGAAAGTGAACAAAAGTGATTTTGGGTAAGGATAAAATTCAAATAATAAAAAAAAATTCTGGTTTTCTAGCAAGGTCTTTAGTATGCTATGTATACATCAGCATAATCTGTAATACTGATTAATTGAAGCTTAATTAAGATTTTTATATTTTAAAACAAATGCTCACCAAATATAAATTGAATAATTACATTCTGAGTCCTGTGAACCTCAGTGAGCAATTATCAGTGTGGAGGGAATGTGGGAGGTAAAACGAATGAGCCTGAATATCAATGGTAAAGGTATCACAATTGGGGTTGAAAACCCAAGAGTTCCAACACAAATTCCCTGGCTTTAAGGTATGTAAATACACACACCTAGTTTGAAGCAGAAGAATTGCTCCAAGGCTGCCTCCCAGTCCCTGTGCAGAATCCTTTTACTCTGTTTGCTCCCTTTGATTATGAATTAGATTTTTTATACCAGTACTGAGTCCCTATTCCCTTTCTGCTACCTGCCTTGGGTGGAGTCCATAGACAATGGGAGTAATCAAAGGTGCCAATTACTAGCACATTTCTGATCCTAAAATTAGTTACACAAAATATGGGGAAAATAAGACACATTATTTATTCATGTATATAGCTGATCATTCAGTTTCATGACTCTTATTGTCTTAACTGCTTTACTGGTTAGGATGTACACACAACACACACACACACACACACACACACACACACAATCCTGTATCTTCTTGTCTAGAGAACCCTGGTTAATACAACTAAGAAGGCTTTTTATTGTCCCCTTTCAGAAGCAATATGTTTGTCTGAATTCCTGCTCTGATTAATATTACTTAGAGTCAAGCTCCTGCTCCTGTATCCACTGGCCTCTTTGGACCACTTTGGTTTTCTTTGTACTCCAGCGATGACTCCCCTATCATTGAAATGCCTACCTCAATTTCATGCACTGAAACTCATAAGCAGGTTTATCCTGCTCAGGTACTTAGCCCAGGTTGATGGATCAATGTATCTTAGTCATCATAAGAACACAATCTCCTTCTTATTTGATAAAAAAAGAAATGTTGCATAAAGGTGAATTAGAAAAAAGTGTGCTATGCACACTAGAAACATTCTAGGATACTATACCTACAATCATGAATACACACCTACATAAACAAAAATGAAAACTTGTAATAATTCATCTAGAGAAGGGTCTAAGTTATTATGTGTGAATAGAGTAATGCACAAAACTTGTGAGTAATTTTATAACGTGAATGATTATTGGCATTATTTTGGATGTTTATAAAATAAGACACAACTCAGCATTTTATTTAACCATAGAGGGTATATGAAGCACTGGTTTGTTTAATTTACAAAAAATGCACAAAATCTTAAAATTCCTATTTGTCTACTCTAACTGGAATATTAAAACATACAACATTAGCTGTGAAGTTCATTACTGATTTTACTAGTCAAAGCAATAAAAACTAAAACTTTAGCATTTTCTTGAAATGACAAAATGAGTAGCAGTTGATTACTAATAAGGAAATCTTGATGAACTTGACAGGAGAAAGAATAGTGTGCAGAACTCTAAGAAATGTTAAGATTTCTCATGTAGACAATAGTCTCCCCAAACCACTACAGAATGCATTTTAGTTCACCACATAGTTATCCACCCTAAAATCACAATTAAAAAAATACAAGATAATACATTTCAGGATCCCATGTTTTCCAATATATTGAAGTTCAATATCTATCACCTACTTCTGTGTGTGCTATGGGTATATTTTGTTCCTCTGTGTATGTCTAGATCAACAAAAAGATTTCCATATCTCAACTAATTATCCCTGGCACCTCTAACATTGTCCTAGAGAAGGAAATAAACCTAAAAATGCTCATCTCCTCATTCAAAGTGATGAAATTTGTCATATCTTCTGTTTTTTTTTTTTTTTTCATGAAGTGAGACATTTACCAGGGACAGGAGAAATGCTGGAAAAAAATAAAAAATTATATGATAGGGGAAAAAGCAATATTTTCAATATTTATAACTGAAAGCAGATAAATTTAAGATTTCATGGTACTGATAGCTGCTGAGGAAATATAGCTACTGAGAAAAAAGAAATGTCTTCTCATAAATATAGAATTATTAGAAATACACAAATAATAATAGTACACTTAAACTTCATATTCTAATTTTTTATACCAATGTATCATCTTATGAGCATAATTCTTGAATCATCTCCAATACAAGGTTTAAGAGATATTTACTGAAACTCTACTGCATGCTAGGTAATTAACTAAATAATATGTGTTTAAAGATATATTGAATGTGGTACTAGTCACCATGATGATAAGAGAATATTAAAAAAGAGAGAAATGTGCAAACAAGTTTTTTGTACTGCAATATTTTCAATTACAAGGTATTCAAGAGATAAAGTGTACAATGAGATTGAAATTATGCACTTTGAAATTTCAATGATCACATCTCAGACAGTCTAGAAGGATCCATAGGAATTTCCCAGGCAAATGAAGTTAGGGCAAATACTTTGGGCAGAAAGAATCTCATTTACTTGGCAAGGGAACATTCAATATCATAACCTATTCATGTTAATACAAATTGCTTAATAAAGATAGACCGACAGATATGATCTACTAAGATAGGAAACAGAGAGTGTTCAAAAATCTAGAATGTAAAGGACCTATTTTCTATGTTAAGCATTCTGGTCTTTGTTCTGGTTGTATCTACTGAAGAATTTTAAGCAAAAGTATCAAAACATAAATTAGATTTATGTTCCTTACTTGTAATAGAGAATGGATGGAAAGAGATCTAAGCAGGAAATATTGGTTCACCATCAAATGACCTGTTCATTTAACCATTCTTCTTTCCAACATTTCTTTAATCCTTACCATCTGCCAGGCACTTTGCTTATATTAACTCATCAAATTCCCATAAGATTTATAAGAGTTAATGATCCAACTCTTGTATGAGCAAACTCAGCAGTAGAAAGTTAAATGATATAGTAAAAATAATGTACATAAAATTAATGTAAATAAAAGTAGAAATCATTTTAATTCAGAATGTACATTTTTTAGATTCCCCAAAGAATCACACAGAAAATGTTCATGTTTGTTACCTTCTATGTAAGCCAATTTCCATTATTAATACATCTTGGTGGGACCACATTTTTTTAAAGTCTTCTATTTTGCTTGGTATGGTTCAGACAGAAAAAAAAAAGTGCTTTCTCTTTAACATGTTTGATTTCTGATTTCATAAAAATAATTAATCTAACGTGTGCATTTGAGAGCTCTATAATGCATATGTATACATATATTTATTAATATTACTGCTAACATCCCTATCTCCACCACCACCAATAAAAACCAGGCAAACCTTGGAAGTTCTGTAACAGATAAAATAAGTAGAAATGGAAAAGATTTCAACAAGAAATTCAGAAATAGTTATTTTAAACATGAGCACAATAATCTTTTTAACTCTTTGATATGATTATTGTTTAATGTAAATAATATTTTTTAAACCTTGGGCTGTTAAAAACACATTTCAACTTAAACTTTGTGAATGAACTTGTGAAACTGCTATTGTCTTATTAATCAAAAATGATCTCTGCTCTCTTAATATTTTAAAAAAATTAGATGCAAATTAAAATTCTAATACTTCCTTAAAAACTGATTTAAAAAATTAACATGAAATTACTAAGTAATGGCTAAATTAACACAAATCAGAGTTCATTACATGGCATTAGCAGCTAATTTATTGAAATTATCATGTCTGCTGTTAGAGAGAGCCATATGCCAAATCCAGAAATAACAAGTATTCAGAATCAGGGTCATTGCCTTCATATTTGCATATGAGATACATTAATTGATCTCATGAGCATATTAAAACTAAAACTACATTTTTTCTTGAATATTCCCTAAGAAGTATGGCAAATGTTTATTTCTACATAATTTTTTGCATATGTAAACTTACTTATACAAATCATTGTTAGTTACATGTTTGTTTATTTTCCTTAGCTATTAAGCATATTTTTCCCTTTTTTCTCCACTTTATTTAATATTTTTGCACTTCTATCTTCATCCTTTATGCAGTGACAAGTGTAATAATTCAGTTAATTTTGAGTTACTTAGTTTATCCCAAAGTAAAAGAACAAAACAATATCTGGATTCAAAAAAATCTTTCCGACTAAATTGTATTAAAATGAATATGTTAGAAAACATTTTAAAATTTCTTAGCATTTTTAATAAAGTTGATTGTTGCTAATATTATTAAGGATAAAATTAAAACTCTTTTGAAGTTATAAGTTTCTTTTAGATTTACTTACAAATTCTATACAATTTTACATTGACACCTACAATATATATCACATAAAATCTTGAGCCCACAATTACTTATAAAACTAACTTTAATACTCTATTATTGAAAAGAAAAGGTAATAAAGTGAAATGTCACTGTGTACTATGGACACCGTAAATGTTCAATATATAGATTTCTCCGTCTCTCTCTGGCTGCCTCTCTCTCTCTCTCTCACACACACACAAATGCACAATTTTGTGATAATTTTGAATAAGTAAAGCTTGCTATTTACAGTCTGTAATATTTTGATGTTGAATTAAATTAATGAGACATACAATTGTTAAAATGTGTTTGTTTTTTGAACTCCTATATTTCAATGACAGGAAACGATTCATTAAAATATGTCACCCTGAATCAAATTTCAGGACATCCTATCTCTAAAAAGTCTACGTTTTTCTCCTAAAGTGAACTAAAAGTTTTTAACTCCAAATATACTTACAGGACAGTTAGCATAATTTGTGTGTGAGCATTTATGTATCTCTGTGTCTGTTCTATTAGGGTTGCTTGATGTTTAAATTATATGAGAAATTAGGAAACAGATTAGTTGAGCAATTAACAAGTAAAGACATCCACTAATATAAAGAAACATTTTCTTGAAAAATATAAAATAAACCTTGAAATGAATGTACACATTGGATAAAATATCTTCAGGGAATTAAGATATTTTTAACAAAGACAGAAGAGAGTGGATATTAATTTACTGAGCTAACTTCAGATGAAAAATAATTCCTGGACAGCATCTTACTGAGAGAATAAATTCTCTTTATTGTTAGAAAGAGATGAATGGATATATAGAAATAGGAACTTTTTGAATGATGAAGTAGTATTTCTTAGTTGTAGAAGGACAGTTACAGACAACTTTGTGTTAGGAAATTTGGATTCAAAGAGTTACTCACCTACTCAAAGTTATCAGCTTGGTATAAAATAATAGAGTTGGACTTAATTTCTAAATTCTTCCTGAGCTTTTAGGTTCTGTGAATAAAGTCTGCTGTGCCCACAAGAAGTGAAAACTCATAACAAGTACTTTAGGTTGTATATGAGATTCATGACCTTTAGTTTACACAAGCTGCATAATAGAGAGAAGGAATGCCCAACCCCTTCTCTCACCTACATCCTTGTTTCTCCCATGTCACTTGTCAATTTAATAGGACAAAACCCAGGTCACTGACTGGACCCTATTACTAATAACTTAGCAGATTCATGGACAGGGCCCCTTTCTTCTGCTATTGTTCCCTTGTGTTAAGATAAGAAATCTGAGGCACGGCTTTGGAGTTCCTTTAGGTTTTTCCTCTTCTCCTTTTATTTTTCTCATAAGGTTAGTCAAATCATTGGCAGATTTCACCAGATGAGACTTTGGGGAAAGTTTGATAATGAGAATAGAGCTTCATGAAAATTCTGTTGTTTATTGGTCCTTAGGTAATGCCACATGCTCCTATCCATCTTTGATCCGTAAACCCTTAGATCACAAAGGCTCATTAAAACCTTGGCAAAGTCTCGGGAAAAAAAAAAAAAAGTGATGTTATTTCTTATTTATGACTCTTCATGGTGGATCAACATTCTCCAAATCCTTATGGGTAGATGTGACTATTAAGAAAGAATTCAGGAATATTTTTACTCCATAATTTTAATACATATTTCTGTTAACACAACTTCCTCTTAACTCATTGTATTTCTCTTTCATATGACCAGCAAAACGTCTCAAAGTATCTCTGCCTTATGCAGTTGATAGCCAACCCAGTCACAATCCTGAGCACATGTGAACTAGGCTGCTGTGGAATTCCACTCTGGCAAGTAGGAGCTCTCCTAGGGCATTGCTAAATGAGGTAGATGTAACTCTGAGCATCAGTTGACAAGTTTGCTTATCTGCATCAAGAAGAGATTTGGATATACAAAGCTCATTCAAAAACAGCAAATGTCTTGGAGACACTGAGTCCTTTGGAATTCTCAGAAACATAGTGGGGCCTATATCTCTTCTTTTCATTCAGGAAACTACATCAGTATCTTTTAAATACATCCCTTTTAGTTTAAATTAGTCTAGATTATGTATTTGTCTCCTGTATTCAAAATATTCAAATTAACATCTGCTAAAATTTTAAATTTTGACCATATTTAAATTTGTGATATTATTCATTTCATTTTAAAAAATTATTTCTTCATGTCTATAGTCTTTTTTTCACTGATGTTTAACATTTTCCTCAATTTAATAAACTAATTTTTTCACAGAATGAAATACATGGTGAAGTTATAACCACTTTCAAACTATATTAAAATGATATTTTCTGTGTCTTTCATTAACTTTCTAATACGCTTTTGAAAATGTAACATTATTTAAAGTTTTTTGGTTTTCAAATCTTTAAAACATTTTTTCTTGAATTCTTTCTTACTAATTTAGGATCTCTTTAGAGATTTGTGTAAATACTGTAGAATGGAGATTTTTAACTCAATTTTATATATACATGTACCTGTATACAAACATGGGAATATTTTTCTGGCTTTGACTTTAAACAAGTGAATTGCTTTCCTTTATTAAATAACATTTAGAAATCCTCACAGGACTTCTGGTTCCAGTTATTAGAGTTAGAAATCTCATTAAATTTTCCTCTATCTCAAAAATATGTTGAGTGTTCAGGGAAGGAATACAAAAGTGTATAAATCTGCAGAGCTTCTGAGAATGGCAGCTGAGAAAGATCAGCAGTCAAAAGATTAGAATGAATTCCTGGAAGGCAGAAAACTGACATCCACTATGATGGATATATTACAATAAAAGGAGTTATCATTCAGTATGTTATAGTTTAGATATTATGAAGAGTCCCCCAAAAGCTCATGTGTGAGACAATGCAAGAAGGTTTAGAGGTGAAATGGTTGGGTCACGAGAGCCTTAACACAATCAGTGAATTAATCCCCTGATAGAGATTAACTTGATGTTAATAGGCTTATAAGGTGTAGCTGGAGGAGATGGGTTCCTGGGGGTGAGGCTTTGGGGTTTATATATTTTGTCCATGTTGAGCAGAGGTCTCTCTCTGCTTCTTGATTATCAGGGCCTGAACCACTTTTCTTTGCCACATTCTTCTGTCATGATGTTCTGCCAAGTCTCAGGTGTAAGAAGCATCTGCCATAGACATGCTGGGACATGCTGGGACTCACTAAGTTGCTGGCTATAAGGAACAACAGCCACAGGCTTGCTTATCATGACTGGAAGCAATTGATAAGGACCATCATCTAGAGACAGACAGAACAATGCTGGAGTGTAATAACAATGGGCCCCAACTTGGAACTGAATATAAACCACTTGTCCTGCCACATCAGAGAGCTTAGCTCTAAGGACATCAGTGAGACTAGCCACCTTGCTGTCCATCTCCAGATCAATTCCACCATTCCCTGACGTCCAATCATCAGCTGGAGAGAACCACCAGACAACAACAACAAAAACAACAACAAAGTCTGCTCTTCAGCTAAAAGAAGTCTCACAGTGTCATAGGTACTTTGGGGATCCTGGTTGCCCTGGAATTGTGTGATTTTCTTGTAGTGTTTAATTAGTGTGCATTGACTGCTACTTGGGGTGCTCCAACACTTTTTGCATTAATTGTTTGTATTTGATGATTGGTGTGATTGAATATATGCTTGCATTTAAAGACAATCCACCTCCAAGTAACTATTAATAGCATCACACCTGACATTATGTCCCAAGAAATGGAGTGAGTATCTATGGACTGAAACTATAAGCTCCCAAATAAATAAACTTTTTTCCTCTAAAATTGATCTTGTTGTGTCTTTTGGTCACAGCAGCCACAAAAACTGAGTAAAACAGAAATTGATACCAAGATGTGGAGTTCTATCTGGGACTAACATGAGCATGTGGTTAAGAAGCTTTTGGAGTTTTTTGGAATTTGTGTGATAAATTTTGGAAATTTTAGAAATTAAAACTGGAAAAGCTTTGGATTGTTGCAAGTGGAGCTTACTAGGCAATTCTGGTAGAAGTTCAGACTAGAATGCCAATACAACTGTGGATAGCAAAGTCAGTAGTCAAGAGGTTTCAGAGAGGGAGGACACTATTGATAAATGGAAAAGAAGCCATTCATGTTATGTTCTGGCTCAGAAGTTGTCTGCATTTTTCCCATGTCATAAGACTTTCTGTGAAGTTGACTTTAAAAGTGATGAATTTTTTAATCTGGTGGAAGAAATTTCTAAGCAGCATAGTATTCAAGCTGTGGCATGGGTATGGCTGGTGGCTTTTAGTCAAGTTTATTGTGATATTCAGGAACAGAGAACAGAGCAGAGAGATTTGAAAAGCTTGAACTTGAAAAGTGGCAGTAAAGCTGAGGCTAAGGAAGTTATAAAAGTTAAAGACCTTAAGGTCATAAAGAAAGGCTAAAGACTTTGCCCAGAGAAAATAGGAAATATGAGGGAATCACAGGAATTGGCAAGACCACACTCATCTCAGGCTCAAAGGAGTAAAGTGGATATCTCTTTGAGAAGAGACCTGTGGGGCACCCTGTTTGCACAGGGCAGCCTAGGAAGTTGTTTCACAGTGCTCAACCACCCAGCCAGGATCCAGATCCAGAGAGGCTTGGCTACTGATCCAGATGACTTCAGACCTTGACATCAACCACCTGGTGCTAGTTTTGCAGGAATGCAGGATGCTGGAGTTATGGGCCATGGAGATTTCCACTGACATTTCAAAGGAAGGTGTAGGAGCCAAAGTGCCCTAGGGTCAGAATCCTTGTGGGTAGTCCCCAAAAGGGCAATTTGTGGAGAAGTGAGGAAGAAGTTAAAACTGCAATAGAGACCCCCAAGATGAAGAAATGCCAGTAATGTGGAATATCTTCTGAGGAGAGCTGTAGGAATTGAGTAGAGACCAGCCAACAGAGAGGCCATGTGGGCTGAAACCAGCAAAGCCACAGTTAGATTTCTATCTTCCTTTGGTCACATTCCTTCTTTCTATGTCTCTACTTCTTCAGATGGAAATGTTTATGATGTTCCTTTATATATGGGATACCTGTAACTTGCTTTTGATTTTTACAGGAGCTCACAAGTTTGCTTTGAGCCTCAGAGGAGGCTTTGGAGTTGGACTTTAGGGCATTGATAAAACTGATTGAATATGGAGATCCTTGCAATGGACTAAATGTATCTGGCATTTGAAAGGGGTATGAGATTTTTGGTGGGGGCAATGTGGCATGTTATGGTTTAGATTTTAATGTCCCCCAAAAGCTCATGTGTGAGACAATGCAAGAACTATCAGAGGTGAAATGATCAGGTTATGAAAGCCTTAACCCAATACATGAATTAACACCATGACAAGAATTAACTGTGTGTTAACTATAGGCAGGTATGGTGTGGCTGCAGGGGTGAGTCCCTGAGGGTGTGCCTTTGGGTTTTATATATTTTTTTTTGTCTTTTTGGGGAGGAGTTCTCTCTCTCTCTTTCTTTCTCTCCCTCTCTCTCTCCCTCTTCTTCCTGGTATGATGTTTTAAACCACTTTCTTCTGCCACACTCTTCTACCATGATGTTCTGCCTCATCTTAGGTCTCAAGGAATGGGGATGGCCATATCTAAACTGAGACCCCTGAAACCATGAGCCCCCAAACTATTCCTCCTTGATTTTTTTGCCAGACCCTTTGATCTCATCAGTGAAAACGCTGACAAAAACAGTATATTTAACAAAAAAAGCTTCATTGGATTTAGGACTGGTCTTGCACAGTGCAGCTCCATGGAGCAGGTCTAAGAAAGGACAAACATCACACTGACTGGGAGAAGAATATTCCATGAGCATGTCCAGGTCAACCCTATTACTATGCATCAAGAAACAGTGTTGGTGTCTACATTTAGGTCCATGAATACACGGAGAAGCATCGCTGGCTTCCAGAGTGAATGAGGATTTGTTCACATTAGTCAGACTGGCTTTGTTCTGGTACTTGAATGTGCCTGGGTTGGTTTCTCCATAGTTATAACACACCCCAGAAATAGCACAGCAAAAGCTTAAAATCTCTCTCTCTCTCTCTCTCTCTCTCTCTCTCTCTCTCTCACAGGCCAACAACAGTAGAGGAAATCCCCACTAGTGATCTAAGTTACTTTTCTGGTCCTTTATTCATGTTTACTAATGACCTATGAAGAAGCAACTGCAACTGATATTTTAGAAATGCAATAGCTCAAAAGAAAGGGTAAAGATGAAAATAATGAGACAATTCTGAAGGCAAAGCAATAAAATTCATGTTAGAGAACAGGATATAAACAAATAAATAATAGTCTACTTCTAGTTAGTAACTTTAGATTGTTTACATAAGCTACTGTTTCAGTGAAATTAAACAAACTGCTTCAAATTTAGGTGAAGGTTATATAAAATTTAAAACGTGGCTAGTGAAAATTGAATCCAATAAAAGATTGGAACAGAAAGTAAAACTATTTCAAAATATAGATTATAAAACAGATGAAAAGGGTTAGATAAAAATTGACAAAATAGAGCAAGCATCATGAAATAGTTAAGTATAGAATGAAAAAAAGAAAAAGAAATTACTGGGAAATGACAGAAGGGGAAATGTTGAGAGCTAAAAAGAGAGATGTACATCTTCAGATTGAAAGTGTTCACTTGTATCCCAGGGTTGAATATTTTTTTAAAAAGCCCATCTCCACCCGGAGTTTCCACATAAAAATATGAAAGGCATAAAAAAAGTAAAATTTCCTATAAGTTTCCAGAGGGAAAAAAGCAAAATACCTACAAAGAAATAAGAACCACAATGAATCTTATATGTTTCACAACCTCAATGGAAGCTCAATGATAAGATATCCCTCTATGGAGAATAAGCAAACTAAAATGGATGAAGTTTATCTACTTCACAGTCTTCCTGAGAGAAAAATTGATAATAAGTACTCCAGGGGAAAAATGTCATGCAAGAGAGTGTCAAACAGGGACTTCACAAAGGAGTACACATGATAGTTCCAGAGTAACAACCTTTGAGTAGTCTTAAGGAGGAGTCACTATTTAGTGGGGTACGCATGAAACCATTAGAGATTACCTTACTGATTTGAAGAAGAGTCTAGTTTACGAACCAAAAATAACAGAAAAACAAGTAGAAAATCCAAGAACAAATGTAGAGCTCTAAGTAAAAATGACTGTGTGAAACAAATTAAAATTTTAAATGATTTGGAATGATGGATATATTCTAAAAAGGAGAATGTTTTTTATGCCTTAGGCTTTCTTCTTTCACTTCAAAATTCAGTGACAGGGAGGTACTGAATCTACTCTACGAATCTACATGGTTTTGAATTAAAGGGTATTTACATAGTTTTCACATGATTAACATTAAGCTGCAGCTTTAAAATTTTTAAATTTTCAGAACCAACCTACAAAGAAATCATGGAAGTCTTTAGTAATTGTAGACCAGAATGTAAATGATTGAATTTTTTTGACAATGTAGAGAAATTGTTATGGATACCAGGGGTAGAGTACAAAGTCAAGATGCCAAGGTTGATGAGACTAGAGAATTTTAGCATATTATTTTGAATTATATAAGTAATCTATAGAACTAAATTTTATAAGCACAGAAGAAGGAGTTAAGAGAGTTCAAATCAAGTGAATTTTCAATACAAGAAATCAGTAGATAACACCTATAGTTGATTAATCAGGAAACAGCGACACAGACTTAGGAAATGTATCACCCAAACATTCTTCAGCTCTTGGTATCTACCTCTAATTAAATACTAGCATTATTGCTGACATCACAGCATTTTAAACTCCTTGTCAATACTCGTATCTTATTTGTGATATCTATGGAGCTTTGTTTCCCTGGTGCCTAGTAAAATGTCATTGCAAAATAAAAACTTAGAAAGCATTGTGTGCATCAATAAGAACTTGCCAAGTTGCTCATAGTATGTTTGAATATCCACTCAGCATGCCTTAAACTTCAGGTAGATAAAACCAACATAATTGCCATTTACATAAAAAACTAGGTTATCATGTAATAACAAATTACCCTCAAATCTAACTACTTTAATAAAACAAAAGCTTAGATCTTTTAATGCAAAGTCTAATGAGGTTTAATAATTTTTCAGAGCATTTTTCTAAACAGTTTCTTGGAATATCTGATTGACATTGTGAGCTCTTCATCACAAAATGTGACTTTCAGAACACTAAAACAGTAATAGAGAAAACTACAGGGTCAAGGAATGATTTTTCATTACCTCGGTTCTAACATGACCCTGTCCCTTCCACTTTTGTCCTGTTCACCACAATGAACAATATGACCCCATGTAACTGGAAGTTGACAGAGAAGAATGGTCTTTTAGACAAGAGAAGTCAATTAGATAGTGACTTATATATAGAGAGTCTACTTCACTACTTTCTAATTAGGCTTTGAGGAATTCCAAATCAACATTCGTACTTTATTTATATCTTACTCTTTTCCCTTTCTTCTTCAGAACAATTAATTTATTATTGATAGGAATGATAATTGAGTAAAAGGTATATATTACCAAATTAAATGTTCAAAGACACTTATGGCTGTTAATTCTCCATTTATTTTTACTCTAGAAACCTATTTTGCAATTCAAAATTGTGTTCAAACAATTACATGTGTTTTACACAAATGCTTACTCAGGCAAACCATCTGTCCTTCTATTAAAAGGGATTTTCTTTCTCTTTCTCTCTTGAAAAGTATTTCTCTCAATTGTAACACTCATTTTTTTAATATAATGAACATGAATTGCTTTAGCTTGATGATAAGTAACATCATTAAATAATCAGAAATTTATTCAGAAGATCTCCTTGGGAAGATGACTAACAAACAGTAGAATCTGCAAACACTTAATGATGAATTTAATGAGATATGGAATTTATGTGGGTTTATGGATACAATTCAGAGAAGCTTCATATCAGCAATGCAGAACTTCATCCAACCGAACTCTTGGCTAAAACAAGTTGGCATATTTTTCACAATCCACAATTTTTAACAATAAAAAAGTGTGCATTTGCTTTAAAATATTCAAGGATACAGGACATACAAGTATTTTCTCTACCTGTATTCCTTCCATGAATTCTATACATAATAAACTGTATACTTGAACAATAGTGTCATTCTCACTGCATCTCACTGCATCTCACAAATATGCTAAAAATGAACAATGTATGTGACAATTGTATATATTCCATGTCAGGACAAAATTTTCCCCTAATGTGTTATATAAAAACAGAAAGATCGATTTAATCCAAATAAATGGGCTACAAACTTCAAAAATGGCAACAAAACCTACAAACTTCAAAAATGACAACAAACCTATAAACAAACTAACAACCAAAATGGATATTCAATAGCAGTTAAACAAAAATCCATGGACATAATAGCTAATTTTAAGAAGTTTTTCACCACTCAGTCCATTAGAACTTCCCTTTTATTTGCTTATTGATGTATATGTCACTCAACAAAAATTGATCAAATATTTTTTCCATTTGAATTCCAGAAAATGTGTAATATAAATGTGAATAAAAATGTATTTTCAATGAGAAAACTGTGAGATTCCAGTGCAGGAGAAACTATTTTGAGTGGGTACATTACTTCCCAAGGGCCTTTGATAGAGATGAATGTAACAATATCAGAACATGGAGAGTGTTTATAGAACATTTAAAAATGGGATCCTTGAGATGAATATACTAATATATCTTAAAACAGTATAAACTCTTGGGAAAAAAAACAGGAGTTTAGGTCAGGTGGGTGGCACATGCTTATAATCTCAGTGGCTCGGATGGTAGAGGCAGGAGGATCACGAGTTCAAAGCGAGCCTCAGCAATTTAGTGAGGCACTAAACAACTCAGTGAGATCCCGTCTCTAATAAAATACAGACTAGGGGTAGGGATGTGTCTCAGTGGTTGAGTGCCCCTAGTTCAATCCTTGGTACCCCAAAACAAAAACAAAACAAAATTACAAAAAAAAGAGAGATGTTTATTAAAGTTCACTTTATGTTTTAAATGACTTGGCTATAATTAACAGAATTGGAAGACCTGAAAGAAAACCCAAAAATACAGTCAGTGAAAATGAAGAGTAGTGTCAAAGATGGTAACACCAGGAAAAAGGGAGGAAGTTGTATGTGACAAAAAGCATTACCTGTTTTTTTTTTTTTTTTTTTTTTTTTGTTGTTGTTTGTTTGTTTGTCCTTAGGCTATCCATATTGCAAAGAATAGAGTGGAAGTCAGGTTAGACAATTGTATTAAAATATTGGCAAATCAGATCACCAAACAGGCAACAGATTAGCAAAGATATCAAAAAGGAATACTTAACATAAGCTAGGGTAAAAATACGCAGGTGAACAATGGATCAAAATTTTCAAACATGGTCTTCAATTTCAAAGAGAAAGGAGTCATATTGGTGTCTCCTTCTCCTTTTAGGAGTACTGAACAAATCTGATGAAAAGTTTGTTAAAAGTTATCAAACCATGACATTTTTCTACTTCCTATTTTCTATTGCTCTTCTATTCCTCTTCTTTCATCAATCCATGTATTAACCCACATTTAATGAGTGCCTTTTACATAGCAGGTACTGATTTGAGGAAAGTTACTTCTCCTTGTAATGTATGGGTTATATTCTAGGCAAAAGACATAATAAACATGTATAAAATAGTTTATGATCAGGTGAAAAGTTGGAAAAATGAAAGATGAGCAAGGGGAGAATGGTAGTGACTATGGGAGGGATGGTGAACTTGTTATTTTGTAGGTATATGCTGGAAAGGATGTGGTAGGTGGCATTCATACAAATAATTAAAGGAAATAATAGAGCAATCATTTAGCTACTGAAAAAGAGCCTGAAAGAATAGATAGAAGAGTGTTTGTGCTTTCCATGTTCTATGTTTACTTAACCAAATGTGAAGAGGCCAAAGTGCCTGGGTGCAATTTCTGGTGTTAAGGTGAGAGAGAAGAGGGAGAAAGCTCCTTTCAAAGAGGACCATGGAAACTCAGGGGCACTCAACCACTGAGCTACATCCCTACCCTTAGTTTGTATTTTATTAGAAGCAGGGTCTATTCTATTCTTTGCAATATGGATAGCCTTGTACAGTCTCTTACTCTGTTGAAATTCTTCACTTTCTCATCTGAGGTGGGGAGAGGGGGTGATCTGTCAGAGAATTTTGAGCACAATAATGAAATAAATATTTTTGTTTAAAAAGAAAAAGTGTGGCTCAGTGTATCCTGTGGAGGGAAGATTGCTAGGGTCACAAGTGGAGGCAGAGAAGAGTTCTGGGAGGGGGCAACTGCTGTGATGTAGTTGAAACAACATGGCGGCCTAGACCAGTAGTAGCAGTGGAGGTCTTGATTTTTCTATTCAATAAAGAACCAAAGGATTGCTGCAAGGTTGGGCATGGAATAGTCAGTATTCTGCAAAGATCTTCCCTATTCCAATATTCATCCCATGTTCTCCATATTTCTTTTCTTTCTGTTTAAATAGTTTAAAATTAGAGGAAATAAAGGAGAGCCATTGGATAATTGATGGTTTCCTAGCAATGCTTTTAGGTATACTTATGGTTTAAAGAAGAGGAATGAATATTAATTTAACCTGAAATTCAAAGGCTATAGAGAAGTGCATTAAAGTGAAGAATATTTGTGATAGTAGTATTGGGAGTGCAATAAAATGAAAGAGAGTGAGAGAATCAGTTGTATGAACCAGTTAATTGGCCAGTGTTTATAGGTCAGTTATAGATACCTCTATAATCATATTCCAGTGCAAAATATACAATAAACCCTAATGACAGACATTAAAAAAAAGAGGTTAAGTGAATTGTTTTTTAAGGAGAGATGGCCTACATTGTAATTCAGGCTCTGCTATTATCTAGCTTCATGACCTTAACAAAATAACATCTTTATACTGCAGTTTCCTCATCGATAGAAAATGGTAATAATAGTGATACCTCATCCAGATGTTGTAAGCAGTAATAAGTTAACAAGTCTCATCACAGTTCCAAACAGATATTAAATGTTCATTCATTATAAGTCTACATATTTTTTGTTAATAAACAACTCTAAGGAAGCTTAATACCTACAAACCCATGGAGAACCATAATATGATACCATGATAATATTTGATAGAAAAAAAATACACAAAATTCTTTACAAAAATAAAGCAAAATACATTGATAAAAACACAATTATCTCTGCTCTTGTCAGGTGATAGATTCTACTAACACAAACTTGAATCAAGTGCATATCAAGCATATAATGTGGTCTTAGGATTTGAATCTTTTGATTTAAATTATTGATCTTTATGCTATTCATACTTTAAATTCTTATTTTAGATTAAGCTGTTCTTCCTTAAGATTCAACTTCTGCTGTTTTGTATTATTTGAGGACACCATACATATTCCTTGAAAAAAAAAAAGAAACAGAATTCCAAAGAGTATGCCCATAAAAATAAAATCAGAATGAAATAATTTTAAACTATTTTCTTGATACTTTGAACATCACTTAAGCATACTAGTTTAAAATATTACAGAGTGAATTTTTTAGTAGTTAATAAGTATTGTAGTGATTTGCAATTTATTTTTGATGAGCAACTTTCAGTGTTAAATATTAATTTCTGTCATAATCAGCTTGAAA
This sequence comes from Marmota flaviventris, assembly GCF_047511675.1. Lineage (NCBI taxonomy): Eukaryota > Metazoa > Chordata > Mammalia > Rodentia > Sciuridae > Marmota > Marmota flaviventris. The sequence continues at coordinate 44,877,106 of NC_092504.1, read as the reverse complement.
TATACACATGCTTTAATTTAATGGTTTAGATTAATGAGATTTTTTAATCCTCAGGAGCAGAATCTACCTTCTGCTTACTGAGAGATCACCACTCTCCTCACAGCATTGATGGTTGAAGGATTACTTCAGTTATCTGCAGGAATATATCATTTTCATCTGTGTCTCCCTTATTTCCAGCAAAGGTGGCTTCAGTGCAAATCAGTTAAATTCTGGAGATTTTGATATTGAAAAAAAAAAAAACAACACTGTTGCTGACATATTTTCATTTGTTTTTAAATTTTTTTGGATATTTTTATCTCTGAAAATTATTCATCATGGTTGTAAAAGTACACAAGGCCATTTTTTAATAGTATCAGAGATTTCATCTACTACTTTACAGGTGTTCATCAAAGCATTGTCTGTGACAACTGAAAATATGCCATGCAGAATTTCACTGGGTTATCAAATGACATTAATCTAAGACATAGGTTTCCTGAAGTGAGGAAATAAATTGGAATTGGGAGTGTTGAACATGGCACATAGAGCAATGTTCTACACTGAACTAATAATAAATCTATCTGAGACATTGTTAGTCTTTTAAAATAGTGGAGAGCTTTGTTGGCTTTAAACAGGGTTGGGGAAAATCAGATTTTAACATATTTAGTAATGTTGGAGCAAGAGAAAAAGACATGGATATTAGATAAAAATGAATATGTTCTTCATATTATCTGTCTTGAGATATATATCTAGTTGTGAGAACCATTCACCACACATATCATAAATGGCTAATTTAAGAGCAATTCTAAAGTTATTACAGTTATTATAGCAGTTCCAAATAGCAATCATATTAATATAACAATAATACTTTCTCATCCATTGAATTTAAACTATACTCAAATGATAGGAAATTATAACTGGATAATATGGACTTTTAGGTTTTATTCTATCAATATTTTCTGTTAACTATTGGATGCATTAGAAACCACTTAAAATTAAGGTTGCTTATTTCAAAAAATAGCTTCAGATATTTTTGAAAATATGGTTCAGTCATTACTGAAATAAATTAGTAAATATTTTTGTAGTATCCAAAACTGAGTTAAAAGTCATATCTTTAAAATGTAGCACCTTTAATCATTTACAACTCCCTGAGCACTGCTCATGTGCATTATCCAGCCTTGTTATCCTCATGCTTCCCTAGTCTGAAGTCTTAGTGTCTTCAAAGTAGCTCTCTGTTTAAAACCAAACAGCTAATAAATGTAAGTTTTATTAGCCTTACTAATCTCCTTAGGCATCCTCATCAACAATAGCATGGGCCAGAGCAAAGTTCTTTACACACATTCACTAAATAACATGGAGCCCTGTAACAGTAGGTTGCCATATTATCACGATTTCTGAAAACTCTACTTCTATTACATTTGTTGAATTTATATCCTACTTCATTGTTTTTAATCACCTACTAATAAAATAATTGGAGCAGCTTTGTACATTTATCCATGATTTGTATAAAATCAAAACTCTTATTTCTAAAATTTTCAATTAGGAAATCTTTACAATTATAAAAGTTATTTAGAAGGAGGAAAACATGGAAACAGGAGTGAAGACAAAAGAATGACTGGATAATTTATTACAGATTCAAAACAAAAAATAAATTTTAATGCATTTCTAAAGACTTATGCATATGAATACATACACCTATAGCTCTGTGAGTATATATGTATATAATTATACTAAATAGTCTGAATTTTTATAAATTAATTTTAGCTCAATTGTCAAATTTGATGTAGTAATACTTTTTTTATTACTAAACTCCATGAAAAGAAAAGAAGGAAAGAATTTTTAAAAATGTGTCTAAAATTCCATTGGTCTATTAATAATTTATCTCAACTAAAAAAAGCACATGCATTGAATGCTAATTCAAAATAAATGTCACAGAAACTATGAAATATCTTTCCTAACTATGAGAATGAAAAAGGCAGAGAATTCACAGGGAAAAAAGTACATACACACACACACATACGCAAAATATTTAGAAGTTTGAACTTGATTTTCTATGCAATGCAAGTCACTGTGGAATTTTAACCAATATATGGCCACATTATGTATTAAGATTTTAAGCTCATTCTAGTTGTTTTATCTTGAAATAAACCAATTGTACTTTGACCTTCTTCTATCTACCCTATTAAATATTAAATGTATTTCAATTTTGTATTTTCTTTGTTTCTTTTATGTTTCTACTCTTGTTACTACCAGTTATTTAAATAATTTGCTTATTATTCCATTGTCTAGGATACAGCAGTGATTTCTGGGGGCACTTAATAATCTTTTCAAATCATGCCTATCATATTTTCTATGCATGCCTTTTCCTATAGTGTCCTCAAAGTAAAGAGAAAATTTCGTATTAGTGCATTATAGTTACATATAATTTGGGGGTTCGTTCTAACATAATCACACAATCATGGAACTTAATTTGCTCCATCTCAGTCCCCATTTACTTATCTTTTCTCTTTCCCCCTCCGTCACTCTGTTCACCTACCAACCTCCTTCTATGCATTTATAGTTTTTAATTAAATTCATGTTTTATAGATATACATAAAGGTAAAATTCACTGTGATGTATTCATGTATAAACACAGCACTAAAAGAAATTCTAGTCCCAAACAGGGTCTTTGATCACCTAATTTTTATCACAGTGGGGATTCGTCAAATATTTCTTGACTTTTTCTGATTGTAAATATCTTTCTATGCCTCAATCTTTACCTATAGCATAAATGTGGACTTAGTCCTGACCAATAAAAAAGCCCCAGCTGAAAACAAATGATAATGTTAATCAACCTGAAGGGAATATGTGACCTGTGATTTCAAAATGATGAAAAGGTTGAGAAAGTAAAAAGGGTCTTAAATGTTAAGTAAGCACACTTCAAAGTTAAAAGAAAAATAATAGTAATTAGCATGCCTTTGATTATATAACCCACTTTATCTTACAAAGAGCTTTTGTATTAGCTCATTTTATCCTGGCAACTTCATTATGAGGTATTTTATCTCTATTTTAAAAGCTAGGAAGGAAAGCGAGAAAAGAACCAAGTGAGTGTCTTGGATCACAAGATTTGTAAATGGCAGAGCAAGACCTTGAACCTAGGTCATCAGATAACAAGTCCAGGACTATTTCCACCTGTCCACATTGTGCTCCACAGTCAAGACCTGGAAAATTAAATGTTTCAGATGGATAGGAACTCTTAAGAAGCAACTTCAATGAGGGGTTGAAGAGAAGTTTAGCAGGATTACTTTTTAACACACGCACCCAGAGACTATATCACGTACTATCTACATACACTACATTACTAAGTGTTGGATATTTTTGAAGTGAGACACTGGTATTGATGGAGTCAACATTTATGATTGAAGGGAAATTAAAGAATAGGAATATTTGAGAATGAATGACCCAATTAATTGATTCTAAAAATGATTTTTAATAATTTATATCTTTTTAATAACAATTTATATTTAACAAATAAATTAGGAAACAAGTAATATAAATGTCCAAGGAAATCATTAATTAGATTAGATTTTCAATAATCTCATGAAGAAGATCAACAAGTCACATCAAAGGCTAAAAATGAACAGGATTTTGTAGATGTGAAATAGAGTGAAAAGATTTAGGCTCAACATAAATTAATATGTGTAAAATGAAAAAGCAAATAAAAGTGATATTTAACAGTTGGATAAACAAGACCCATAATTTTCAAATATAAAAGAAAAATTCATTATTTAAAAACTGGAATAATAAAAAGAATTACAGAAAATGAATTAAAAGTTACCAAAACATCATTACACAGAGGTAAGTGCTACTAAAATTATAGAATTATTTCTTAGTTATAATTACACACACGTTGTTTTAAACAAACATATTTGGGTGTCAGAAATGCTGAACATTTTTTCATACACTCAGCATAAAGATGTTAATTTTTTAAAAAAAATAATAGTGCTTTACCACATTATGTTATTTTATTCTTTTAATGGACTCTTTGTGTCATTTTCTATTTTTACAATAACAGTGCTTTTGAAACTCTACTTACATGAGCTTTATTTAGCTTACCAGAATTAACTCTATCCTTGACACATGCAAAAGAGTTTTTAATATTAACCGAAGAGAAAAATAATCAAGGAAGTTCTGCTCCTGGTTAAAATTTAGGAAGGAGAGTTGTACAGGAGCTAAAAAAAAAAAAAGCAAAACGAAGTATATTTATTCTGTATCTTTGAGGAAATTAATGAATTTTATTTATGTAAAACATTTCATAAGCTGCAATTTAATTCAAAATTATAAAACAACTATTACCACTATTGTTATAATTTTCAGTTAAAAGCCAAATTTCAGATTATTAAAATAAATGATGTTCAGGGCAACAGAGTGGTCTAACAATAAAATGGGAAGTTGCCTGGTTGGATACTGAACGTATATAAAAGGAGAAATCTCAAAATGTAATAAGAGAATTTGTGTGTATATTCACTTATGTACATATGAGAACAAGGTGATACTTATACCCATATCATTGATTAACCTATTTATACAGTTCATTTATATTTTCATCATCTATTATATTATCATTTCCTTCATGTCTCTGAGTGAATTTACATTTTTATTGACAGTGATAACCATTAATTACCATATTTTGCTTTCCTTGGTTGTAGAAGGTAGTCCTAAGATGACTCCTTATTATCCCTGCCTCTTGGTATACACACCCTCATGACTCTCCCCTTTAGCTGGGCTGTACGTAGGGCCTTACTTCTAATAAAGAAAAAAAGAATTATGGTATGTCACTTCCAAAATTAGATTACAAAAAGACCAACTTCCATGTGACTGTCCTATCTTTTGCTCAAGAAAGCCACCTTGCATGTTATGGTTTACCCCATGAAAGCCACTAATGCAAGCAAGTGAGGGAGACCTCTGGTCAATATCCAGTGAGAAGGTGAAACTGTCAATCCCATGAATAGTTGAGTCTTTCCAACAATTGCTTGAGAGAGCAATTGTTGAGTGGATATTCCTTTATTCAAGCCTTCAGATGAGACCATGGCCCCAGCTGTTACTTTGAAGCCTCGTGAGTGGCAAAAGCAGCCAGTCCAAGAAAACCTGACTCCTGACCCACAGAAAATATAAGATATAAAATATTCATTGATTTAAGCTACTAGATTTTGAGATAATATTTCCAACAGCAATAACTTTATAATATAAGTGAGTTTTTTTTCAATTTTGTAGACGAAACTGTTCATTGGACCAAGCATATAAATGTTATCCTGGCACAGAGAAAAATTAAGACAAGTGATTATCTCATACTTTTACTGAGTCTGCTTTTCATAATTTATATAAATTACCTCTTGGGAATGCAACCGGTCAAGCCTAGCTGGATTATATTAGCTTATGACAGTTTATTAAGACTTGTTTCCCTTGATGATTTAGTCTGCTTCATAAGATTTTGAGAGGATTTCTGAGTGCAACCAGTTTTTTCTGTTTTTGTTTTTTTTTAATTTTTCTTTAGTTGTAGATAGACACAATATCTTTATTTTATTAATTTGTACATGGTGCTGAGGATTGAACCCAGTGCCTCACACATGTTAGGCAACTGCTCTACCACTGAGCTACAACCCCAGCCCCATGACCAGATTTTTCTAAACATCTAGAAAAACAAACAATTTAACACTATGGACATGGGAAAAAACATTCATTCTGGTTTTTGTTTGTTTTGTTTTGCAGAGTTCTAGTTTCTCTTTATCATTTCAGATTTCAGATTCTACCATATTATTTCAACTTCTACATTCTATGTCGTTCCTCCTACCTGTTTTCATCTGTTTTTACTTACCCTAAAACTATACTTATTTATTTGTAGAGTCAATTTGGTTTTGACAACTTGTGTCCTTCAAACTCAAGCCTTCTTTTTCATATTTTACACCCACAGGTTTTCTAAAAATGACTTTTTCCAAACAAGGAAATTTTATTTTCAAATGATTAATTCTAGTGACAAGTCATTAAGGTAGTATTTGTTTTTCAGCCAGGAATATTGAGTTTGATGGATTTCATAGTAATTTTGTTATCAGTCTATGTTTTAGCAAAGATTGGTGATAACAGGATAAAGTGTTTCCCCAAGGAGAGGTGGTCTTGAGAAGCCAATGACTATAGTTTAGCAATAGCAAAGGGGGCCTTCAGATGGAATAAAAAGGGCCCCCAAACTAAATTTATCTTATTTAAGGAAATCTCTATCACAATTAATCTTATCCCCAGTTTTCACACTGAAAATAATCTTCATAGAAACTGTTTAGAACGTTATTTCATAGTGTATTATCACTCAGGGAAAAATATAACTTCCAAACCAACAATGCAATTTTATTGCAAATTAGTAGGAGGAAATCTTTTGGATCTTTAGGAGCCAGAGGCATTGTCTCTGGCTATTTTGTAAAGTAATGTGATAAAATCAATTTAGAAAATAACATTTTTGACTTCCAGCCAGGATGGAGGAACAAAACGGGTTTTCTTCTCCTTTCTAAAACAACCGCCAAAATAGACAAAATGATAGTTTGCAAGATGCTGTCCATCAAACAACAAAGGATAGAGATCATGTAGACAAACAGGCAGTCCCTGTCATTGTCACTGTTTACTGCCTTGAAAGAGATTCCAGCTAAGGCACAGGGAAGAGAAACCCAGGTGGAGTTCTGTAAATCATCTGAATTAGAGTGAAAAGGGTCATAGGATGGGGAGATCAAGGCAAATGGACTTTGCAGAACAAGGTATGAGAGGAGTAAATTGCATAGAAAGAAAGACTCAAGGGTTCTCAAGACAATACCCTGTAAGCATTTCTCCAAGTATTGATCACTGCATGTAGATGAGGAACTTAACTGAGGCTGGGAAAAGAACAACCAGGAGGAATAAATGAAACCCCTCTTCAGTACTCACAAAAGGAAAACGAGAGTGCAGTGTTTGACCAGCCAGAACAGAAAACCTGGCTTCATGATTCCTTGGACACAGATCTGCTGGTAGGAATGTAAAATGGTACAACCATTTTGGAAAAGAGGTGATTTTCTAAAATGTTAAACATACAAATATATCATATAATCCAGCCATTTTACTGCTGGGTATTTAAACAATAGAAATGAAAGTAAATGACCTTAAATACTTTTCTACAAATATCCATGAGTCACTTTATTTGTCGTATCCCAGAATAGGAAATGATCCAGTTATCTATCAATAAGGAAACTGATAAACAGACTTTCAATATACAATAGAAGAACATTTCTAGTCAATAAAAAAAAAATGAACTCTTTATTCACAAAATATGAGTAAAATTCATAAGAAATATGCTGAATTAAAGAAAGGCAGAAGAAAGGCAGACTAAAGAAGTATATACTATATGATTTTATTTATATAAAATTTTAGAACATTCTAAATAGTATAAAATAACAGAAAGGAGGTTACAAATGATTTTGGTTTCAATATTAGGAGTTGAAAGTTCATAAAATAAAGGACGGAAAGGGCTGCCTATAGTGGAAACCAGGAATGGGTATTGTGATGAATGTTAATTTTCTGGATTGTGGTGATAATTTCATAATTGTATCAACCTGTCAAAAATCATACAATTATGCATTTTTAAATATGTACAATTTAGTATATGCCAATTAGACTTTGAAAACTCTTTTAATACTATTTTTCTCTTAAAATTTATAATATATTTTCCCTAAAACTTCATATTTACATACAATAGAAAATAACATTAAAATCATGATAGTGATAATGTTATGAGATAGAAATAAAAATATTCTAAACATTTATACTAATTACATTTGCATTATCCATTACAAGTTGACTAAAATGAAGGAAACTCATGACTTCATTGATATTAAATTAATATTTTAAGAAATAATATGAACAAGTGAATTGACTACAAAACACACATGTATTAAGGTGTTTACCCTGTGTCCATTATTGTTTTATCTTCTACTGAATTAGAAATTTCTTAGATTTGGAGAAAACATACCTTATGACTTCTCTTCAACTATCAGTCAGGCTTCAGCCTGAGCATACTTCTATAAAGATGATAGAAATGATGACAGATCAAACACTGCTGCCACAACATGACCCAGAATGGCAAGGCAGCAATAGCTTAAGAGACTTAAAAGAAATTCAGAACTATTCCCCAGAAACCATCACATTAGTGAAGTTTATCTCAGTCTTTAAATTCGCATAAGGCATGCACTGAACTGAATTTACTAGTAAGGCATCAGCATCAACTTATTTTGGTATCATCTTGTTTCCCTTCTAAATCACCTTTTTCTACTCAAAGATAAAAGGCTACTTTCATTTCTGTAGGGGACAGATTAAACATTAGCAGTCAGAAGCAATTGCTTTTCCCTTCAACATCACTTCTAGCCTTCTTGCTTACAACACCCTCTCCTGGGATTTCCTGCTGGCTCAAGAAGAGGCAAATAACATTTGTGCCTTTGATTCCTTCCTGAAAAAATTGAGGTGTTTTTTTTTTTTTTTTTTCAAAACAATGTGAGAAGTCATAGCAGGCAGAGGCACAGCCATGACACAGAACTCTGAGAAGCTCATAAATCTGAATCTTGATTTCCCAGAAGTCTCTGCACATTGCTTTGAATAACACAGGGACTTCAAGTTTGTACACTGTCACAGTTTTAGCAGGGTCTATACAGGACATCATTTCTGCAATTATTGAACAGGATTAGCATTGCCCTCTGCTTGACTAAGCCTTTGACAGTTTCCTTCAAGACTTTTCTTGAAGCACTTACCTTAGGAAAGTTGAAATTGAAACTTCTTTTTGGACCTCTTTGAGATGCACATCTCCTAGAACCCTTCTGTCATCCAGTAGGAAAGCAGCTTTCTCTCCAAGTTTCTATGAGAAGATAGGAGCCTAGTCTGACAAGTGTTAGTTATCAAACTCAGATGGTCTAATCAAATTAATATTTCCTTGCCCCTAATATCCTCTATCAATTTTCCTCCATCACCCCAGCACTTAAAAACTTCCCTGCCTTTGTTCCAGTGGAATTGAGTTGGATCTTTCTCTCCTATTGCAACAGTCTTGAATAAAGTCATTCTTATCAGTTTCCACTGTAATTCCCCTGTAATTAATCTTGACACTGCCCTTGATAAATCATGCAAAGGGGATGAAATATAATTTTTAGCAAAACAGAGTAAATATTTCTGTTATGGTTTAGATATTAGGTGACCCCCAGTTGCTCATGTGTGAGACAATACAAGAAAGTAGAGATGAAATGATTGAATTATGAGAATTTTAAGATAATCAGTACATTAATCCCCAATAGGGATTAACTGGGTATACTGTATGCAGGTGGGTTGTGGGTGGAGGAGGTGGACCCATAAGGGGATGCCTTTGGGGTTTATATTTTGTCCTGGTTGAGCAAAGCTCTCCCTTTCCTTCTTGATGGCCTTGTCCCCAGCTTCTTTCCTCTACCATACCCTTGTACCATGATGTTCTGCCTCACCTCAAGTCCCAAGGAATGGAATTGACCATCTGTGGTCTGAGACCTCTGAAAATATGGGCTCCAAATAAACTTTTTCTCTTCTAAAATTGTCCTTGTCTGCTTTTTTTGGCCATAGCAATGAAAAGCTGATTAAATAATTTCTTAAATTTTCAAATGCGAATTATGAACTGCTTAAAGATTGAATTGGGGTGTTGTGGCTGCCTGTTATGGGCTTTGAGTTGAAGGACTCCAGTATTCTGGTTTTATAACCTGAATGCTTTTTTTTTTCCATTGTGATTCTAAATGACTATATCCATATCTGTTAAATAATATTCCCTGAATTTATAAAGTAGAACTAATTTTGCCTCAGAATATTTTTTTTTACTTGTAATTAGATAGCTCTGTAACTTTAATGCCTGCTTATCCTATTAATCTAAAGATGAAGAAAGAGAAGCCAGAGGAAATTCCCAATGGGAATTATCTTCAGTAAAGTCTGAGTTCTGTCAGACTTATGATTAAAGTATCCCAAGATGAGGAAGAGAAGCTTTTAGGTCAACAACTCCAAATTAAAGGTCACAAAACCAAATCACATTCTCTAGTTTCTCCTGTTCCTATTTTCTCCATGAGTGCCAGTTCTTCTGATATGGAAAATGAGTAGAGTCATATCCAGAATAAGAGCATTATGAACACTTTCCTTGATAAAACTTTCTCAGAATAACTGTTTTGAAGCTTACCCAGAAAAAAAAAAATAATTTGGCTTACAAAACTTCCAGACCAGCATCTGCTTTTAAAAAGTTATTCTAGGATTCCAAATGGCCATGGCTACTGTGAAAAGCTGGTTGTGGTCCTCCAACGAAATCTGCAGAGTACAAGACAAATTTATGACTAATTAACTAACATATCATAGAGATATTGATGTTTTTTTGCTCTCTTTTATCAACAGCTATTTTCAGCTCCGTGTTTTCTTGGATGGTCTGCTCTTATCTTCTGTGCTTACACGGTCTCTTCAGGCATGCTCTTGCCAAGATTTTCAGTCTGCCTTTGTGCTCAGTGTATCCAATTGAACTTTAAAAGTTTTAGTTGCATTGTAACTGTTATTCTTTCTGTTTATCTCTCAAGTTCCTTGCAATGAGACTGAAAATTATACAGGTGCTGGAAGGATATTACACAGATTCCCACAAGGAAACTGAAAATTATTCTCTAGGTTACTTTTTTTGTTTTCCATTTAAAAAAAAAAAAATGAAAGAACATTTTGCAACTATAGAGTAGGACCAAGAAAGCCTCCATCCAACTTTACAATTACAACTTGTAACCTTATTAGAGGCAACCCAAGGTGAATTATAACAAGAATAAATACACCTCTAACAGAGAAGGGTTATTTACATCCCCAGAAAAAAAATGATATGGAGAGGTGACTAAAATGACCACATAAATATTCATGTTATTAATAATGATTATAAAATTTACAAAGACATCTGGAAGTTAGCACCCAATGTGATAGATTTTACACCTTATGAAATACATTTGACAGTACTTTGTCCAAGAAAGGTGAGAAAATAAGAGTAGAAGATGGAATCTTTAAGGTTACAATTCATTAGGGAACTATGATAAGGACAAAATAAATCCTCAGATATGAACAAATGCTTCTTAATGCCTCAACAGTTTCCAAAGCATTTTAATACCCCAGCTGCACATTTGGTACCTGAGAAGATTATGAAGAAAACAGAAGAGGCTTAACTTTTCTTATTTTATGGTAAAGACCTGGAATCCCAGAGAAAGTCAAATGACAAATTCTTATTCCTGGTTCATATTTTCCTTTACTTTTTGCTTTTGTTAAGATTTCAGCCTGATTACAGCTTTTAGATCTACCAGTTCTATCTTCAAAATAAATCTCTATCACTTTTTCCATATCATGGTCACAATCCAAATCAATAGGCATCATCTCTCTTCTGAACTCTGTAATGGCCACATTGGTATGGTCCCTCTTACTGTTATTTTACTGTTCTCCTTCCATTCATTATTCACTAAGCAGCAAGTCTTTATTTTAAAATAATAATAATAATAATAATAATAATAATAATAATAATAATAATAATATCATGCCACTCACTCATTTACAACTTTAGCTTTCTATTTAACTAAGAATAATATTAAACCCCCTTATCAGATCTACAAGATCCTTTGTGATTCTGTTTTTTCTCCTGCCTCCATCCTCATCTCAAGCCATTGCCTCCCTTATTGTACTCGGTTCACAAATATCCTTCCACCAGTGCCAGAATTAGGAAACTTCTTTCACATCATAGATCCTTTCTACTGCATATATCCTTCTTGCTGACTCTGTTTCCTCTGGTTTTCTGGAAGGCAGAAAGGCACATGGCTTCTTATGTTTTAATTTTTTAGTTATAAAACATTAGGATACATTTTGACATAATCACATGGAATATCATTTGATCTAACTCAGACCCCAGTATTTCCCCCCATCTTCCTCATCCCTATCCCTGCTCCCTTCCAGTTACTCTAATGATCTTTCTACAATATATTTGTATTTTTTAATTATTTTTTAATAGGTCAGATTCATTGCACTTTTTTTTTTCTTTTCTCATCCCAACTTCCTTCCCCTCAATCCCTCTCATGGACCCTACTGATCTTTCCTCTATTTTGATGAAATTCCTTCACCTTTTTTCCCCTCTATATCTCTTTTATTTTATCCTTCTTATTTTGGATTAACTTCTACTTACCAGGTTAAACATTCTACTTTTGCCTTTTTTAGATTGCCCTATTTAGCATGATAGTCTACAGCTCCATCATTTTACCAGCAAATGCCATAATGTCATTCTTCTGTATGGATAAGAAAATTCACTGTGTATGTATAATCACAATTTCTTTAACCATTCATCTGTTGAAGGGCACCTAGGTTGGCTCCATAGCTTGACTGTTGCGAATTGACCTGCTATAAACATTGATGTGGATTCATCACTGTAGAATACTTATTTTAAATCTTTTGGATATATGCTAAGAAGTGGGATAGCTGAATCATATGGTATTTCCATTTCTAGTTCTTTGAGGAATCTCCACATTGCTTTTCAGAGTGGTTACATTAATTTGCAATCCCACCAGCAATGAGTATATTTACTCCTACATCCTCACCAGCATTTATTATCATTTGTATTCTGGCTAGTTGCAACTGACAAGAGTGAGATGAAATCTCTATGTAGTTTTTAATTAGCATTTGCTTAATAGGTAGAGATGATAAACATTTTTTTCCAAATATTTGTTGACCATTTATATTCCTTCTTTTCAGAAGTGTTTGTTAAGTTCTTTTGCTTCTGTATTCATTGGGTTTATTGTGCTTTTTTTTAGTTCTTTATATATTCTGGATATTAAGGTCTTATGTGAGGAGCAGGTGGCAAGATTTTCTCCCATTGTGTAGGCTCTCCCTTCATGATCTTGTTTCCTTTGCTGTGCAGAATCTTTTTTTTTTTTAATTTGATGCCATCCCACTTATTAATTTTTAATTTTATTTCTTACACTTTAGGAATCTTGAGCTCCACTGACCCAGTGTTGAATACAGGCAGGCCCAGGACAGCCCCACCAATGGCCACAGAGCCCGCACTGGGTCTCAGCTGCATCTTTGAATAATTGCCCAACACCACTGCCTCCCCGACCCACCTGACACTTTATCACTGAAAGTAGCTGCCTCCATCGTGTAACACCATCGTTGCCATCTTTATTTGTGGCTCCCCCCAAGCTTGGAACACTGCCTGGGCATGAGAGGTACTGGAACCCTGGAGGGGCACTATAAACCAGTGTAAAAGAGAGTAAAAGGTGTTCCCAACAAATCAAGATATCACATTATTAGAATCCATGGCTAACACAACAGAAGAAATTACAGATAAGGAGTTCATGATATACATAATTAAAATGTTCAGTGAATTAAAGGATGATATAAGAGAACAAATACAGACAAAAAAGATCATTTGATAAAGAAATCCATAAGCAAATACAGGAAGAAAAAATATTACTTCAAAAAAAGAGATGGAGATGGGAAGGAAGATGGCGGCGAGGGGAGTGCATTGCCCCCGTGTGCTGCTTCACTGTGTGGGAGTATGACAAGTCAGGACGGCTAAAGGATATCTTGTTAGGAATTTCCAGCAATAGTGGGGTGCTCCGGAACCTGGAGGAAGGATTTCCATCGCACGAGGATCAGCTACGGGGACTCAAACGCGAGAGGTTTGTTGCACGGAGGGTAACACTGCTTATTCAGCAAATCGCCCCGCGGCTAGAGTCTGCAGCGCGCGCTGGGATAGAGACGCAGGGTTACAGTGCTGCAGTTTCTGCCAGCCGCGCAAACACCGTACTCAGGGCTGAATTCTGGGTTCGAGACAGGGGAAGGAAGCGGTCCATCTCGGTTCTCCACACCGGTCAGACCACAGAGGAGGCCAGCAGCCACCATGTTGGTAAACTGACGTCACCACCCCTGTTTTCGACTGACCGCAGCTCATTCAGCCATAGAACAGGTAATTTCAGGCTGCAATTCGCCTGCGGCTTGCAGACAGATTGCTAGGGTTCAGCGCCTGGGTGCTTCTTAGAACCTGATCCTATCGGAGTGAACACCGAGCGCGGGGCGGCCGAGTTCCGGCTCCCAGAACCGTCCCGGAACCGCCCTGGCCCAGGGCTGCTGAGCCTGCGGAGGCTGCTTCTTGGACCCTGCTCCTATCAGAGCATACAACAAGCACGAAGCAGCCGAATTCCGGCTCCCGGAGCTGAGCCCACAGGGACTGCTTCTTGGAGCTTACACTTATAGGCGCTTACACCGAGCATGGAGCAGCCGAGTTCCGGCTCCCGGAACTTCCCTGGCCCGGGGCTAGGAGCCCGCGGAAACTGCTTCTCGGTCCGGGTCCTGCTGAGGGCCGGTCAGGACTCACCCGGTGCTTTGGTTGCCTGGCAAGGGGAACGAAATGCTGCCATTCGCATAGGATACCAACATGGCAGAGATCTGATGTCTGCAGAAAGCGGCGGAGGAGAGAACTTCATCAATACCAGCGGTGACATAAGCAGTTGGTCTCCTGGTAGGGGGGGTGAGGCACAGTCACCCGAGTCTCCTCAATTTGTCGTCAAGCCAGAGGGGAGGAGCCGGGCCGCCGCCAGTGCCCGGAGCAGGCCCAGCGGCTCGCCAGCGTGGTGACCACGTGACCCCAATTGGAGAGGGGGCGGAGCGGAGCCGCCACCCGCACCCGCAAGGTGGGCAGACCCGCAACCCAGTGGTACATGGGCGTGGTAGGAGGGGCAGGGCAGAGCCGCAGTTCGCGCTTGCAAGGTAAACAGACCTGTGACAGCCTGGCGGGTCAGGCCCAGTGGCCTGCCAGTGTGGTACACACGTCACCCCAACTGGAGTAGGGGCAGAGCAGATCCTTCTCCCACACCCGGATCAGGCCCTGCCAGTGTGGTGGTCACGTGACCCCAATTGGAGTGGGGGCGGAGCGAAACCGCAACCCGTGCCCGCAGGGTGAGCAGACCAGTGACCAACCTGCAGATCAGGCCCAGGGGTCCGCAGGCGTGGTAGGAGGGGCAAGGCAGATCCGCTGCCCAGGCCTCCAAGGTAGGCAGACCTACAACAGACGGGCGGATCAGGCCCAGGAGCCTGCCGGCGTGGTACAAACACCACCCTAATTGGAGTAGTGGCAGAGCAGAGTCGCCGCCCGTGCCAGGAACAGGCCCAGCGTCCTGCAGGCGGGGTAGTCACGACACCCCAATTGGAGTAGGGGCAGAGCAGAGCCTCCACCCGTGCCCGAAAGGTGGGCAGATCTGCGACCGACCAGCGGGACAGGCTCAGTGGCCTGCCGATACAACAAACACGTCACCCCATTTGGAATAGGGGCAGAGTAGAGCCGCCGCCCGCACCTGCAGGGTAGGCAAACCTGCAACCGACCGGCGGATCAGGCCCGGTGGCCTGCCGGCGTGGTACACTCATCACCCCAATTGGAGTAGGGGCAGAACAGAGCCGCCGCCAGATCCCAGAACAGGCCCAGTGACCTGCCAGCGTGGTAGCCACGACACCCCAATTGGAATAAGGAGAGAGCAGAGCCGCCGCCCGCACCTGCAGGAAAGATACGCAAGCAGTATGAAAAGACAAGGAAAGAAAGGACCACAAGCAATGCAGGTCAACGCAACTTTAGAAGAGGTAACAGCTGCAGCAGATGGAATGTCAGATAAAGAATTCAGGATATACATGCTTCAGATGATCTGGAGTATCAAGGAAGACATTAAACAGCAAAATCAGACAATGAAAGATCACTTCGACAACGAATTACGCAAACAAATCCAGGAAGCAAAGGATCAACTATACAGGGAGATAGAGGTTATAAAAAACAAACAAACAGAAATCCTAGAAATGCAGGAAGCAATAAACCAACTTAAAAACTCAATGGAGAATACTACCAGCAGAGTAGAACACTTAGAAGATAGAACAACAGACAATGAAGACAAAGTATTTCAACTGGAAAAGAACATAGACAGCTCAGCAAGACTGTTAAGAAACCATGAGCAGAACATCCAAGAAATATGGGATAACATTAAGAGACCAAATTTAAGAGTCATTGGGATACAGGAAGGTACAGAGCTCCAAACCAAAGGAATGAGAAGTCTATTCAATGAAATAATACAAGAAAACTTCCCAGACTTGAAGAATGAGACAGAATCCCAAATCCTAGAAGCCTACAGGACGCCGAATGTGCAAAATCATAAGAGATCCACACCTAGACACATTATAATGAAGATGCCCAACATACAGAATAAGGAGAGAATTTTAAAAGCTACAAGAGAAAGGAAGCAGATTACATTTAGGGGTAAGCCAATCAGGATAACAGCTGATCTTTCAACACAGACTCTGAAAGCTAGAAGATCCTGGAATAACATATTTCAAACACTGAAAGAAAATGGGTTCCAACCAAGAATTGTGTATCCAGCGAAATTAAGCTTCAGGATGGAGGATGAAATTAAAACCTTCCACGATAAACAAAAGTTAAAAGAATATGCAGCTAGAAAACCATCTCTTCAAAACATCCTCGCCAAAGCATTACAGGAAGAGGAAGTGGAAAATAACAATGAAAACCAACAGTGGGAGGTAGGACAGTAAAGGGGGGGGAAATAATCAAAGAGGAAAACAACCATGTTTAGTAACAGAAATAAACAAATATGGCTGGAAGAACAACCCATATCTCAATAATAACCCTAAATGTTAATGGCTTAAACTCACCAATTAAGAGACACAGGCTAGTAGAATGGATCACAAAACAAGACCCAACAATATGCTGCCTACAGGAGACGCATTTGATAGGAAAAGACATACATAGGCTGAAGGTGAAAGGTTGGGAAAAATCATATCACTCATATGGACTTCGGAAACAAGCAGGAGTGTCCATACTCATATCAAATAAAATAGATTTCAAGCCAAAGTTAATCAAAAGAGATAAAGAGGGACACTACATACTGCTTAAGGGAACCATACACCAACAAGACATAACAATCATAAATATTTATGCCCCAAACAATGGTGCAGCTATGTTCATCAAACAAACTCTTCTCAAGTTCAAGAGTCTAATAGACCACCATACCATAATCATGGGAGACTTCAACACACCTCTCTCGCCACTGGACAGATCTTCCAAACAAAAGTTGAATAAGGAAACTATAGAACTCAATAACACTATTAATAACCTAGACCTAATTGACATATATAGAGTATACCACCCAACATCAAGCAGTTACACTTTTTTCTCAGCAGCACATGGATCCTTCTCAAAAATAGATCATATATTATGTCACAGGGCAACTCTTAGACAATATAAAGGAGTAGAGATAATACCATGCATCTTATCTGATCATAATGGAATGAAACTGAAAATCAACGATAAAAGAAGGAAGGAAAAAGCATGCATCACTTGGAGAATGAACAATAGGTTACTGAATGATCAATGGGTTATAGAAGACATCAAGAAGGAAATTAAAAAATTCTTAGAGATAAATGAAAACACAGACACAACATATCGGAATCTATGGGACACATTGAAAGCAGTTCTAAGAGGAAAATTCATTGCTTGGAGTTCATTCCTTAAAAAAAGAAAAAACCAACAAATAAATGATCTCATACTTCATCTCAAAATCCTTGAAAAAGAAGAGCAAAAGAACAGCAAAAGAAGTAGAAGGCAAGAAATAATTAAAATCAGAGCTGAAATTAATGAAATCGAAACAAAAGAAACAATTGAAAAAATTGACAAAACTAAAAGTTGATTCTTTGAAAAAATAAACAAAATCGACAGACCCTTAGCCATGCTAGCGAAGAGAAGAAGAGAGAGAACTCAAATTACTAGCATACGGGATGAAAAAGGCAATATCACAACAGACACTTCAGAAATACAGAAGATAATCAAAAACTATTTTGAATCCTAATACTCCAACAAATTAGAAGATAGTGAAGGCATCGATAAATTTCTTAAGTCATATGATCTGCCCAGATTGAGTCAGGAGGATATAGACAACCTAAACAGACCAATATCAATTGAGGAAATAGAAGAAACCATCAAAAGACTACCAACTAAGAAAAGCCCAGGTCCGGATGGGTATACAGCAGAATTTTACAAAACCTTTAAAGAAGAACTAATACCAATACTTTTCAAGCTACTTCAGGAAATAGAAAAGGAGGGAGAACTTCCAAATTCATTCTATGAGGCCAACATCACCCTGATACCTAAACCTGACAAAGACACTTCAAAGAAAGAAAACTACAGACCAATATCTCTAATGAACCTAGATGCAAAAATCCTCAATAAAATTCTGGCGAATCGGATACAAAAACATATCAAAAAAATTGTACACCATGATCAAGTAGGATTCATCCCTGGGATGCAAGGCTGGTTCAATATACGGAAATCAATAAATGTTATTCACCACATCAATAGACTTAAAAATAAGAACCATATGATCATCTCGATAGATGCGGAAAAAGCATTCGACAAAGTACAGCATCCCTTTATGTTCAAAGCTCTAGAAAAACTAGGGATAACAGGAACATACCTCAATATTGTAAAAGTAATCTATGCTAAGCCTCAGGCTAGCATCATTCTGAATGGAGAAAAACTGAAGGCATTCCCTCTAAAATCTGGAACAAGACAGGGATGCCCTCTCTCACCACTTCTGTTCAACATAGTTTTCGAAACACTGGCCAGAGCAATTAGACAGACGAAAGAAATTAAAGGCATCAAAATAGGAAAAGAAGAACTTAAATTATCACTATTTGCAGATGATATGATTCTATACCTAGCAGACCCAAAAGGCTCTACAAAGAAACTATTAGAGCTAATAAATGAATTCAGCAAAGTGGCAGGATATAAAATCAACACGCATAAATCAAAGGCATTCCTGTATATCAGCGACAAATCCTCTGAAATGGAAATGAGGACAACCACTCCATTCAAAATATCTTCAAAAAAAATAAAATACTTGGGAATCAACCTAACAAAAGAGGTGAAAGACTTATACAATGAAAACTACAGAACCCTAAAGAGAGAAATAGAAGAAGATCTTAGAAGATGGAAAAATATACCCTGTTCATGGATAGGCAGAACTAACATCATCAAAATGGCGATATTACCAAAAGTTCTCTATAGGTTTAATGCAATGCCAATCAAAATCCCAACGGCATTTCTTGTAGAAATAGAGAAAGCAATCATGAAATTCATATGGAAAAATAAAAGACCCAGAATAGCAAAAACAATGCTAAGCAGGAAATGTGAATCAGGCAGTATAGCGATACCAGACTTCAAACTATACTACAGAGCAATAGTAACAAAAACAGCATGGTACTGGTACCAAAACAGGCGGGTGGACCAATGGTACAGAATAGAGGACACAGAAACCAATCCACAAAACTACAACTATCTTATATTTGATAAAGGGGCTAAAAGCATGCAATGGAGGAAGGATAGCATCTTCAACAAATGGTGCTGGGAAAACTGGAAATCCATATGCAACAAAATGAAACTGAATCCCTTTCTCTCGCCATGCACAAAAGTGAATTCAAAATGGATCAAGGAGCTTGATATCAAATCAGAGACGCGCCGTCTGATAGAAGAAAAAGTTGGCTACGATCTACAGTCGGTTGGGTCGGGCTCCAAATTCCTCAATAGGACACCCATAGCACAAAAGTTAATAAGTAGAATCAACAAATGGGACTTACTCAAACTAATAAGTTTTTTCTCAGCAAAAGAAACAATAAGAGAGGTAAATAGGGAGCCTACACCCTGGGAACAAATCTTTACTCCTCACACTTCAGATAGAGCCCTAATATCCAGAGTATACAAAGAACTCAAAAAATTAGACAATAAGAGAACAAACAACCCAATCAACAAATGGGCCAAGGACCTGAACAGACACTTCTCAGAGGAGGACATACAGTGAATCAACAAGTACATGAAAAAATGCTCACCATCTCTAGCTGTCAGAGAAATGCAAATCAAAACCACCCTAAGATACCATCTCACTCCAGTAAGATTGGCAGCCATTAGGAAGTCAAACAACAACAAGTGCTGGCGAGGATGTGGGGAAAAGGGTACACTTGTACATTGCTGGTGGGACTGCAGATTGGTGCAGCCAATTTGGAAAGCAGTATGGAGATTTCTTGGAAAGCTGGGAATGGAGCCACCATTTGACCCAGCTATTCCCCTTCTTGGTCTATTCCCTAAAGACCTAAAAAGAGCATGCTACAGGGACACTGCTACATCGATGTTCATAGCAGCACAGTTCACAATCGCAAGACTGTGGAACCAACCTAGATGCCCTTCAATAGATGAATGGATAAAAAAAATGTGGCATTTATACACAATGGAGTATTACTCTGCATTAAAAAATGACAAAATCATAGAATTTACAGGGAAATGGATGGCATTAGAGCAGATTATGCTAAGTGAAGCTAGCCAATCCCTAAAAAACAAATGCCAAATGTCTTCTTTGATATAAGGAGAGTAACTAAGAACAGTGTAGGGACGAAGAGCAGGAGAAGAAGATTAACATTTAACAGGGATGGGAGGTGGGAGGGAAAGGGAGAGAGAAGGGAAATTGCATGGTAATGGAAGGAGACCCTCAGGGTTATACAGTGGAGGAGGTAGAGAGAGAGGAGGGGAGGGGAGGGGAGAGGTGGGGAGGGGGGAGGGTGAAGGATGGGAAAGGCAGCGGAGCACAACAGACACTAGTATGGCAATTTGTAAATCAATGGATGTGTAACTGATGTGATTCTGCAATCTGTGTATGGGGTGAAGGTGGGAGTTCATAACCCACTTGAATCAAAGTGTGGAATATGATATGTCAAGAAATTTGTAATGTTTTGAACAACCCACAATAAAAAATTTAAAAAAAAAAGGAGATGGAGGTTATGAAAAAAATCAGAAATCCTTGAAATGAAAGAAACAATAAACCAAATTAAAAGCTCAGTAGAAAGAATTAGACCACTTGGAAGACAGGACCTCAGATAATGAAGACAAAATATATACTCTCGAAAAGAATGTAGATCACACAGTGAAGGTGGTATGAAACCATGAGCAGAACATTCAAGAAATATGGGATAATTTAAAAAGAGCAAGTTTAAGAGTTATTGGGATAGAGGAAGGCATAGAGTTTTAAACTAAAGGAATGAAAACTCCATTCAATGAAATAATATCAGAAAATTTTCCAAACATGAATAATGAATTGGAAAACTAAATACAAGAGGTTTACATGATGCCAAATGTACAAATTCACAACAGATCCAAACCAAGCCATA
This sequence comes from Marmota flaviventris, assembly GCF_047511675.1. NCBI lineage: Eukaryota > Metazoa > Chordata > Mammalia > Rodentia > Sciuridae > Marmota > Marmota flaviventris. The sequence continues at coordinate 44,855,833 of NC_092504.1, read as the reverse complement.
TTATAATGAAAATGCCAAGCATACAGAATAAGAAGAGAATCTTAAAAGTCATGAGAGAAAGGAATCAAATTACATATAGGGGAAAACCAATTAGGATATCTGCAGAGTTTTCAACCCAGATCCTGAAAACTAGAAGATCCTAGAACAACACATACCAACCTCTGAAAGAAAATGTATATCAACCAAGAATCTTATATTCAGCAAAATTAAGCTTTAGATTTGATGATGAAATAAAAAGCTTCCATGATAAACAAAATTTAAAAGAACTTACAGCTAGAAAGCCAACTCTACAGAACATTCTTGGCAAAATAGTCCACAAGGAAGAAATGAAAAACAACATTGCAAATCAGCGGAGGGAGGTATAACACTAAAGGAAAAAGTAATCAAAGGAAAGACCAAGTCAGTGAAATACCAAAAATAAACAAGAATGACTGGGAATACAAACAATCTCTCTATAATAACCCTTAATATTAATGGCCTAAAATCACCAATCAAAAGACATACACTGGTAGATTGGATTAAAAATAAATAAAAGACCCAACAATATGCTGCCTCTAAGAGACTCATCTAAAAGAAAGACAGCCACAGAATGAAGGTTAAAGGTTTGAAAAAAAAAAAAACGTAACACTCACATGGACTGCAGAACCAAGAAGTGGTTTCTATCTTTATAGCAAACAAAGTAGACTTCTAGCCAAAGTTAATCAAAAGGGATAAAGAAGGACATTTCATACTGCTCAAGGGAATCATACATCAATAAGACATAGCAATTTTAAATATATATATGCTCCAAACAATGGAGTACCTATGTTCATCAAACAAACTCTTGTCAAGTTCAAGAGTCAAATAGGCCACAACAAAATAATTCTGGGTGAATTTAACACACTCCTCTTTCACTAATGGATAAACCTTCCCACAAAAGCTGAACAACAACAACAACAACAAAAAAAAAAACTCTAGAACTCAATAAAATACTCAATAGCTCATGCTTAACTGACATATATAAAATATTTCATCCATCAATTTGTGAATACACTTTCTTCTCAACAGCACATGGATCCTTCTCTAAAATAGACCACATATTATGCCACAAAGCAACCCTTAGCAAATACAAAAAGTAGAGATACTACCCTGCATTCTATTACATCATAATGGAATGAAGTTATAAATCAATGATAAAATTTAAAAAAAAAATAAAAGCTACTCCAACACCTGGAGACTAAATGATATGCTATTGAATGAATGATGGGTTGCAAAAGATATCAAAGAAGAGATTAAAAAATTCTTAGAGGTAAATGAGAATACTGATACAACATATCAAAATCTCTGGGACACTATGAGGGCAGTCCTAAGAAAAAATTTCATTGCATGGTTCATTTCTTAAAAGAAGAAAAAGTAAACAAACAAATGACTTAACATTACATCTCAAAGCCCTAGAAAAAGAAGAACAAATCAACACCAAAAGCAATAGAATACATAGAATACAGGATATAATTAAAATTAAAGCTGAAATAAATGAAACTGCAACAAAAGAAGTAATTGAAAAAATTGACAAAACAAAAAGTTGGTTCTTTGAAAAAATAAATAAAATTGATAAACCTTTAGCCATTGTAATGAAGAGAAGAAGAGAGAAACTCAAATTACTACATCCATGATGAAAAAGGAAATATCACAACAGATATTACAGAAACACAGAAGATAATTTAAAAAAATTTGAAAATTTGTACTTCAATAAAAATAGAAAATACTGAAGGCACTGACAAATTTCTAAAGAAACATAATTTGCCCAAACTGAACCAGGATAATATACTTGATTTAAACAGAATAATTTCAAGCAATTAAATAGAAGACACCATCAGAAGCCTACCAACCAAGAAAATTCCAAGACTGGATGTATACACAGCTGAGATCTACAAGATCTTTAAAGAAGAACTAATACCAATAGTTGTTCTATTATTTCATGAAGTAAAAAAAGAGGGAACACTTCCAAACTCATTCAATGAGGACATTATCACCCTGATCCCCAAACCAAGCAAAGATACATCAAAGAAAGAAAAATTCAAACCAATATCTCTAATGAATATAGATGCAAAAATTCTCAATAAAATTCTGGCAAATAAAATATAAAAACATATCAAAAATACTGTGCACCACAATCAAGTGGGGTTCGTCCCAGGGATATCTTATCTCTTTGTTGGAGTGATCAATTTTTGCCTGTATTTGCTCATTTAGGTCATACTTTAATTCACAGATTTTTTTATCATTTTAATTATGAGCATTCTGAACTCCTCTGACATTACATCAACTTCACTGTCCATTGGTTCTGTTATTGTAGTATCTTTGTTTGGGCCACTTTCCTCCCTTGTTTTGTTCATGTTGTCTAGGTGTCTTCCTTTCTTGCAGTGTGGATCTGAGATATTACAGTTTCGAACCTATAATCTTATAGTATCTGTGAAGATTATCTGTACCTCACTTTGATGTTGGGCTTCCAGACCCTGCAGGTGTCCCTTGATGTATGCTACTGCAATTAAAGTTGGTGGTGGCAATATGGAGCTATCTTGAGATAGTAGTGGAGGTGGCCCCAAATTGATGTAATGTCTTTCAGAGATGTGGCTGAAAGTGTGGGCTTTACACTGGCTTTGGAATGCCTGCTGCAAGATGCAGCTGCTTCTAGGCCCCTTACTGTTATCCCAAGGTAGAGACTGCTTGGGGAAGGGTATGTGGATGGCTGTAGTGTCTCAAGATGGAAGTGGGTTAGTCTTGGGCTCCCAGGTGGTGGGGTGGGGATGGACCCAGGCCTATGCTGGGCCTGGGCTCCTGCACAGGTTGTCAAGGCAGATCTGGGCTGGGCCTGAACTCCTCTGGGTATCTCTGATTTGGGCACTTTTGTGTAGTGCCACATAACTGTATTTATGTGAGTTTGTTTCTGTGTCTTTTCTTCTATTCCATTGGTCTTCTTGCCTATTATGGTGTCAGTACCATGCTGTGTTTGTTACTATAGCTCTGTAATATAATTTGAGGTCCATTATTGTGATGCCTTCTCTTTCACTTTTCTATCTAAGGATTTTTTTTTTGGCTGTTCAGAGTCTCTTATTTCTCCGAAAAAATTTCAAAACTATGTTTTCTAGTTCTGTCATTGGTAATTTGATGAAGATTACATACAATCTCTATAGTGCTTTTGGTAGTATGGCCATTTTGATGATAATAATTTTGCCTGTCCAACAACTTGGGGAGATCTTTCCAACTTCTAAGGTCCCCTTCAATTTCTTTCTTTAGTGTTCTATAGTTTTCATTTTAGAGGTCCTTTATCTTTTTTGTCAGATTGATCCTGAGGTAATTCTTTTTAGGCTATTATAAATGGGACAGTTATCCTAATTTCTTTTTCAGCAGATTCATCATTGGAGTATAAGGAAAAAATTGATTTATGGGTGTTCCTCTTGTATCCTGCTACATTGTGGAATTCATTTAAGAGGTCTAGAAATCTTCTGGTGAACTTTTTTGGGTCTTCTAAATATAGGATCATGTCATCAGCAAACAGAGATAAATTGAGCTCCTCTTATCCTATTTATATCCCTTTAATTTCCTTCTCTTGCCTGATTGCTGTGACTAAAGATTCAAGGACTATGTTAATTACCAGTGGTGAGAGTGGACATCCTAGTCTTGTTCCTGTTTTTATAGGAAATACTTTGTTTTATCCATTCATTATTAGTCATTGTCTTAGAAAGATTAACTCAGACAATCCTATTCACCTCTATACATATTTTTTTTTCCTTCAAAGCATATATAACTACACTTATGTTTTATTTGTATATTTCTTTTTCAACAGTTTTGGATGCCTGACATTATAAGTTTCGCTCCATATTCTTACAAATAGCAAAGTAGGTCTTCATGAATCTTACTACCTCCTGAGAGATTAAAATGAAGCAAATAAATATTTTGTAAAAAAAAAAGGCAGATAAAAGATTGCAAAATTGTGAAAAAGTTTAAGTGGTTAGGGTAAGATTTTCTGAAAGATGTTTAAGCTTATATTTGTAGGACATGAAGGAAAAAGTGAAAAAAAAAATTGAGGGAGACTATCCCATGGTGTGGTATTCGAGTTTGAGGTTTACATGTATAAGAGGCCTATGGACACCAAGTGGAAGTATTAAGAGACAGTTGTATATGTGATTTTTGGATGTAGGGCAAAGGTACAGGCTAGAACTATAAATCTGAGAATCATCAGCTCATAGTAAAATTGTAGAACAAAGTGAAGTTACCCAGAGAGTGAATTTGAAGGAGAAAGATAAAACAGTGCACTTTAAATGTTTATAGGGGGAGTTAAAGAAGAGAGATCAGATAAGGATAATGGAAAGTGAGGAAATAAAAAGCCAGAAGAATGTACTGTTCCAGAAGCAAAGAAAAAGTGCCTAGTGACATTGAGTAGCTGAGTAATTTGAAGAGAGAAAAATCAGCTTCATTTGGCAACATGGTAGTGATTGGTGAATCTAAAACGACCAGATGATCATAGAATTTGCAGGGAAATGGATGGCATTAGAGCAGATTATGCTAAGTGAAGCTAGCCAATCCCTAAAAAATAAATGCCAAATGTTTTCTTTGATATAAGGAGAGTAACTAAGAACAGAGTAGGGACGAAGAGCATGAGAAGAAGATTAACATTAAACTGGGATGAGAGGTGGGAGGGAAAGGGAGAGAGAAGGGAAATTGCATAGAAATGGAAGGAGACCCTCAGGGTTATACAAAATTTCATACAAGAGGAAGTGAGGGGAAAGGGGAAAATAATACAAGGGGGAGAAATGAATGACAGTAGAGGGGGTAGAGAGAGAAGAGGGGAGGGGAGGGGAGGGGAGGGGGGATAGTAGAGGATAGGAAATGCAGCATAATACAACAGACACTAGTATGGCAATATGTAAATCAATGGATGTGTAACTGATGTGATTCTGCAATTTGTATACGGGGTAAAACTGGGAGTTCATAACCCACTTGAATCAAAGTGTGAAATATGATATATCAAGAATTATGTAATGTTTTGAACAACCAACAATAAAAAATTAAAAAAAAGAAAGGCTGATTATAGTGGGATGAGGAGAGAATGGCAAAGCAGGAAGAAGAGCCAGTGAGCATAAATTGTCCTCTGGCAGAATCTGACCACAAAATTTTACCACAAAATGTAACTGATTATTGAGAAAGTAGCTGGAGAACAGTTTTCTTAAAATAAAAGACAGATATGATAGCAGGTTTTTATGTTTATGTAATTGAGATAGTAGGAAAGGAAATCAGAATATTGTGAAAGAGAGGGGTTGAGGAGACATGGAAGGATAGGAGGAGAATTGATTAGGAAATAAAGTAGGATTCCTGAGTGATTTGATATTTAGAGTCAAACACAGAGTAAGATTAATCAGCAGGATTCATTTTATTTTATTTTTTTCTGTAGTGAGGGTGAACTGCAAAGAGCACTGTGGGAATATAGTAGGTAGACACTTTCATGTGCCCGAAGTTGAGGTTTTTCTAAGCAAGTGCTACAGGGGGAAAGAAAGTCAAGAATGTAGACAAGGGCTGACTACAACAATGAACCATAATGAACCATAAAGTCTAAGCTGTTTATCTAATAACCGAAAGGGTTTATAAATGATAAAAAAGTGGCAATATGAATGTAGTCTTAGTGGGACTCAACAGTTATCGGGAGCAAAGCAATTAAACAAGCTGACCCAAAAGAAGTAACATACATTTTGTAAGTCCTTCACTTGAATGAAGTCTTCTTTATATTAGAAACAATATTTGCCTTCTTTGTTATATTTTTAGTATGTAGTATAGCTCCAAGAATGTAATAACTGCTCAATAAACATTGAAATAAATGAACATTTATCCCTTACTTATTATGTTCCTTATGTGCAATTTTAGATATTGTGAATACCATCATGAATAAGACTAACAGATTTGTAATTACAACATGGGAGAATGGATGTCAAGGTAAAAGAACTATGGGAAAATCAAGGAGAGCCATTTATTCAAGACCTAAGGTGTTCAGAAGAAGCAATGCCTAAATGTAGATATGGAGAAGGAATGTTTATAGGTCAGAAGCTAATGATTAAATAAAGCTTGAGGCAAGTGCAAAAGCATGATCATTGAAACCTGAGTGAAAGCTCATTGCAAAAGATGCTCTAGGTTTGGGTTTGCCAGGTTTGGGTGTCGTTGCTTTCGTTGTTGTTGTTTGCTGTTAATGAAAAGTCCAGAACAAATGCACCCACTGATTGCTTTCTTTATGCTTTGACATTTACATACTTTTTCAAGTTTTAGAACTTGCCAGTTCATTGCCCAAACTTTCTGGGACAGATACAAGGGATTCTTATTTCTATTCTTACAGCTGTGCTTTCCTTCAAGGTAAATCCTATCTGCTTGCTTTAATTCTTACCTCTAAGATTCCCAAGCCTCTGCTTTACATCAATCGTATCATTTTTCCTTAAGAAACTCTCCAGGCATGACACATGGAAGACCTTTGTCTGAAAGGCACAAATATGAAAGGATTTTTTTATTATTACCCTGAAAATGGTGACATATATTAAGTATGCTATACCTTAGGTGGTGAGGAGTTGGAGGTGAACAACACACTTATTCAAATTGGATGTTGAAAAACTTGCTGCTTCAGGGATTTCTTCTGGAAAGGAGCTTGACAAATATTTCATACAACACTAAGAATATAATACTTTAAATTGTATATTATTTTCTAAGAACTTTGAAAAGACATTTAAGCTCCAAAAATGCAAGCTGTGGATTATTTATAAGTGGACATTAGGGACATTGGGGAAATACTGCTGTACACTATTGAGTTATCTTGAGTCCATTTAACAAAATTAAATTAACACTTTTACCAGTAACTTAAGAACTCTTTTGCAATCTTTAAAAAAAAAATAGTCCCTAAAGCTATTTTAATTTGGTTGATAAATGTATAGAAATATTTTTATGATTTGTTTTCTTTATGAAGCAGGAAGCATCAATAGTTTCCAAGATCATCATAAATTTTCAAAAGAATCATTAAGGTGCTTAGGGAATGCAGAGTGGTGGGGAAAACTACAAAGTTAGAGTTTGTTGGTTTTTTTGTGTGTTTTTTTTTTAACACATGCCTAAAAGTGAATTTTCTTTAGCCATTTCCTATAATAATAGTAATTGGTATCCGGCACACAGCGGCAGTTGCCACATAATCATTGTCAAAGTCATGTGTAGGCAGATGGTAGCAATGTTTGAGAGTGGAGATAACACTGAATTTTTAACAAGTGACAAAAAGATTGGCATGGTGCAAACAGAACACCACTGCACTTGGCTGCCAGCCAGGCAGCCCCGTGTGCTGTCCTCCTGCCATCGCACAGAAGGCTCACATGCTAAACATGACAGAGGATTCTGTCTCTCAGTCAAAGACACAAATGCTCAGAATGGAGGAAAAAAATCAGAAAGTGAGTAAATCGTTTCTTCTTACATTCTAAGGCAAACAGCACAACACAACATCCTGGCATCCTAAGCAGTAGTAGTGACCCTGATCAGGATGAATAGAGTACTCCAGTTAAGTACAAAAGCTCTATCTCTGGATCAAATATCTGATCTCCCAATTACTAGCTGTGGAACTTATGTGAAAGAAAGATTTTACTCATCCGGGCCACAACTTGATCATCTTTAAACTGTGAAGAATCATAGAACCTACATGATCAAGTATAATCATTGAGAAGGGCTGAGAGATGATTGCACAAGTGACTTTTCTAGAGAATACGCTGAAGGAAAGAGCAAGGTGGGAAGCAAGGTAGAGCTGGAGAAGAAACAAAATGAGGAGGTCATTTCCAATGATGTTGTCATTATCTGTCTCTTCATATTCACTCAAAGATGCGTGTCATGAAACAACAATCCCTTTATTGTCTCATGATTCTAATGGATAGGGAATTGGGAAAGGGTATGATGAGGGATGAGATTTTTGCCTTTACTCCACTATATGAGGTGAGGTGGCTCAAACAGTGGAGGTGGCTGACACAGCAAGAGAGCAGACAGAAACTTGGGATCCTCATGTCCTCTCCATGTGGCAATCATGGGGGTTGAGATATCCAAGATGGTTCCTTCACTCACATGGCTGGCATTGAGGCTGCATGCTGGACTCCATGTCTATCTAGACTTTATGGTTTGTGTATTTTGCAACATGGCTCTCATGAAGTCATATGGTCACTATTTCCAGATTCTGTTGTTTATACAAGGGCTGTCCCAGACTCTACATACAAGTAAACCAAACAAAGTACTCTCTCAAATTAAAAAGTATTATATGCTCATTGATATGTCTCCTTGGAAAATAGCCACCATAGCTTAACCCTACTTCAGCTTAACCCTTCAGTGGTTATGTAAAATGGGTCCCACATTGAGGCAGAGCCAGCCTTTGTGTCTTGCTAAGCTCCAGCAAGATACTTTCAATGATAGAAGAGGATGATTCTCCAGAGATAAGAGCACTTCTGTCTGTGCAGCCAGCCACCAGCACTCTCCGAGACACAGTACCAAGGTACAGCCAGAAAAAGGTGTGAAAATGAGACCACTTACATTGTTAGGCAACATCAGAAAGTTACTGTGAAATTTACATGAATTAAAACATTTAAGCAGGCACATGTTAATGGACGGCTCAAGGTGAGGTTGCTCTGATTTATATCCCTCAGAACTTTTCTGATGGGTCATTATGTGTTACAAAGGACCTCAGAAGACACCCCTGAAAATTAATACCTAAAATTGCCCAACCAGCCAAAGTTCCTTCTATTGTATACTTAATTAAACTACTTAAGAACTGCTACAATTAGAGACTAATTATGAAACTCTTTTAAAATTCTTCTAACTATACAAAGCGTTTTCCACAGTGAATTACAGTAAAAAGATTAAGCAACTTCAAATAATATTGCCTCTAATGAGCTAACTTAATTTGCACTCTGATTTCAAACAATTTGAGGAATATCAATAGCCTTCTTGTTGAGCTCCAATGAGGTGTCAATTCCTGTAGAAGTAGCTTTGATCTACATTATTTTACCAGTTCCTGCCATGTCCCCATGACATAGATATTATCTTCCTTATTGTACATGTATAGAAACCAAAAAATATAAATATTAAATAACTTTTTAATGTATAAACATACATACTTTAGCAAGTATTAAGTGAAATTGAATTTGAACATTGCCTACTTTTTAAAAATTTTAAAATTATGTTTGCCAACCATTCTATGGAACATTGCATAGTAAATAATACAGAAGTCATTATATTTAAAATCATATGAAGATATTTTTAACTGTTCTCACTTTTTAAATATTTTTTAGTTGTAAGTGGACACAATACCTTTATTTTATTTATTTATATGTAATGCTCAGGATCAAACTCTCTGCCTCATATGTGCTAGGCAAGCGCTCTACCACTGAGCCGCAACTCCTGTTATCTCTTTAGAATAATATTTTTAGTGCTGTTCCAGAGAAGCAAAGGCAGATTGTCTGGATCAAGGGAATTTCCAGAGGCTCCATCGACTATCCAGAGGAGAACAATAACTCATGAAGAAAAATCTTTAGTTTCTTAATGAGTCTATTGACATAAATAATGGCAGCATAGCTACAGTATTCCAAACAATGAATTATGGTGTTATCACAGACAATACAAGTTTCATGTTTTTAACTTTTAAAAAGAAAGACTGAGTAATTGTTCTTATTACTGTATCATATGAATACTGAATCTACTAAGCCATGGATATATTATCATAAAAAAACACTTCTTCAACTCTGCCATTTTTACAATGAGAAGAATTTTAAAATTTGAGATCTGCTCTCTCAAATGAAAAAGTATAAAAAAATATGTTTACCTCTACATTTTCAAAGCTACTAGTTTGCTATTGGGGTCCAATAAATTAAAAAAAATCAATTATTCACATATTTTAAGAAGTTTTAGTCATATCAGTAAACGGTATACTATATTGTTGGGCTACATCAGAAGTTACTGTGAAATTTATAGGATTTAAAACATTTAATGGTGCTCAAACATAAGCAGGCACATGTTAATGGACTGATCAATGAACAGATAAGTAGGGAAGAGAAGTTTTTCATGTGTTTGATTGAAAGAATGGGCAGTAATTATTATGCAGGAAGAATAATTCTACTTCCGCTAAACATAGAATATACTAATACTGCCAAAATAAATATTAAAGTAAAATTATTTAATGAACCTACGATTTCCCCCAATTACTTACATTTGTCTTTTCACTTATTTTTTTCTTCCCTAAAAGTTATGAAGAAGACTTTGGAATTTAACATTCATTGAGCATTTAATGTTTGCCTCACACAATATTAAACCAACTTTGTACATCAATTCATTTAAAATTTGCCATGAAGACTTTAGATATCTTGCCTTTGTAAATGATGAAATTGAGACAAAAGAATGAGCTAAAATTGTTTCTTCAGTTAGAATAAAATTATTCTTTTTATGATTTTATTCCTGGAATTAAATAAAATTTCACACGGGAACTTCCCAGCACAGCATTGCCTCACAGGTACAAGTTTCAACTTCCAGTTCTTTTACATCATTGTTTGGATCTTTCTCTGGACATTGGATCTTCCTTTGCCCTCATAAATTGCATGGTAGAAGTGACAGCAGATGAACATATTTCCAGGTGTAACCCTTAAAAACCATTGATTGGAACTAATGTCAAATTGCCCCAGTCCTTACACTTCATTGAGTCACTTATTCGATACTAACTCAGAGTGTGCTAGAGATAGTAAGTTTCAGTTGCCCTAAATATAAATCATCTAGTAATATACCCTTTATTACCTGTTTCCCTTTCTTACCTCACTTCCCAACTCTCTTTCCAGTATTTTCCAGGATCACATTCAAAGTTTTTTTTTCTCAGAACCTGTTTCTGGGAACCCAAACTAAAAATGCACTTTTTTCCTTGACATCAGGGAAACTGGAAATCAAATGAAACTTATAAATAGCAGATGAGAGAGAGAGAGAGACACTAATATTATAAGTCCAAATGGAAAGTTAAAAATTTTACAAGTGTATTAAATAAGGTTAAAGAAAAATACCAGGTACAATGGAGCCATACAGGATAGGAAGACAAATAATTCTTGAAGGAAAATAAAATCTACTCTAAGGAAGTGATGTTTAGGTTGTCACATTAATGATGTTCCAGGGCTCAGAGGTAAGAGAACATCAAAGGTAAAGAACTTGAGCACAGAACAAAACCAAAAAAGCTAATGTACAGAGGGTTTCAAAATGAAAGTTAAGATGGGTTTCAGATTGTGAAGCATTCTACAGACCATGCTAAAAGTTAAGCATTCAGGCATTGCTTGCAAGTTTGAAGTACAATGGCAATGTCCTGTATCTGAGTCTTGCCATACGACTCCCTCAAAAGCATGTAATTAATAGGCTCATTAAAGAAAACCACAAATAAGCCATGCCTTCGCCATTATTAGAATGCACAGATTTCAAGGCACTTTTTTAGGAGGAGAACCAGGGATTGAACTCAGGGACACTGGGACACTGAGCCACATCCCCAGCTCTATTTTTTATTTAATTACAGACGGAATCTCACTGAGCTGCTTAGTGCTTCAGTTTTTGCTGAGGCTGGCTTTGAACTCCATATCCTCTTGTCTCAGCCTCCAGAGCTGCTGGGATTACAGACAAGCACCACCACACTGGCTTCAAAGCACTTGCGAGTAGAGAAATAAACTGCAATATCCAACAAGGTTAGTGTTGGAACACAAACCATACCTGTAAGCTTATGTGTATGGAGAATGGGAAAAGGACAATTTAAGAGACTGGAAAAACAAGGAGTAAAATAGAGCAGGAACCTTAGACGTAGTACAAAAGCAACACCCTTAGAAAGAAAAAGTCCAGTACCAATTGCTAAAAGAACTGAATCTAGGTCCCAGACCTAAATATTGAGTACCAACTACAGGATAAAAGCTTTAAAGAACATGAAAATAAAAGTTAGAGACTCGGAGAAGCATTACCCTGGGGAGACTGAGATAAATACAGGAGGGAATGTTCTCTCTTGGACGTGAGGAGATGAAGAGAAAAAAGAAGCTGAAAATTCCTGTAAAGAGAATGAAGGAAAGCCAGGCATGACAAGCCCTGCCTACATCACCACCATCACCACCTCCACCTCTCCCAGTGTGAGCCACTATAAAAGGTGGATTTCATTTTCCATCACAGCAGGTGATGTTCAATTAACATCCATGTCCATGAAATACTAGGAATTAAAAAAAAAAGCTAGATTAATTACATTTAAATGGTATGGAGTCATTTCCAGGGAATATTAATTTAAAAAGTAAAGCTTAAAGTTTACATGTAATGGGGTACAGTTTATGTGAGGTAGGGAACTATAGCACTTATTTGTCAATCTGTTCAGTTTAACAAAAACAAACAGGGGATATAAAGCAGAAACCAATGAAATGGATGAACCAATGAAAGGGAAGACGTGGCTGAGAGATGGCATGAAGGCTGCAATGGATGGGTGGTACTTCTTTTAGTATTGCACTTTTGTGATTTCCTCATTTGGAAGCATACTATGAATGTTCTATGAATTAAAAAATAAAAAATACATCCTGGAGATTAATGCTGTATCTGAGGTGCCTGTGATAAGGATTTTCTCCCATTAGGTAGGCTCTCTCTTCACGTTATTGATGATTTTCTTTGCTGAAAAGAAGCTTTTAGTTTGAATCCATTCATTTATTGATTTTTTATTTACTTTTTGCACTTTAGGAGTCTTGTTAAGGAAGTTAGACCTTAAGCCAGCATGGTGAAGATTTGAGCCTACATATTTTCTATTAGGCGTAGGGTCTCTGATCTATTGCTTAAATCTTTGATCCACTTTGAGTTGAGTTTCATGTGGGTAAAAGAGGTTTAATTTCATTTTGTTACTTAACACCCCCCAACAAAAAAATGACCCAATCAATAAATGAGCTAAGGAACAGAACAGACACATCACAGAGGAAGATATAAAAGCAATCAACACATATATGAAAAGATGTTCAACATCTCTAGCAATTAGAGAAATGCAAATCAAAACTACTCTTAAGATTTCATCTCACCATAGTCAGAATGGCAATTTATCAAGAATACAAACAACAATAAATTTGGCAAGGATGTGAAGAAAAAGGTACGCTCATACATTACTGGTAGGAATGCAAATTGGTGCAATCATTACAGAAAGTGGTATGGAGATTCCTCAGAAAACTTGGAAGGAACCATCAGATTCAGCTATCCCACTCCTCAGTATAAATCTGAAGGACTTAAAAATCAGGATAATACAGGGTTACAGCTATATCCAGCTCAATTCACAATAGCTAAATTATGGAACCAACCTAGAAACCCTTCAATAGTGAATGGATAAAGAAAATGAGGTACATATACACAATGGAACATTACTCATACTTAAGAAAGAATGAAATTATGGCTTTTGCCAGTAAATGGATGAAGCTGGAGAATATCATGCTAAGTGAAATAAGCCAATCCCCAAAATCCAAAAGCTGAATGCTTTCTCTGATATGCAGATGCTAATTCACAATTAGGGGGCTAGGAAAGGATAAAAGTTACTTTAGATTAAGTAGAAGGGAGTGAAGGGAGAGGAGGGAGTATGGGGGCAGAAGTTAGTAGAATGAATCAGACATTATTACCCTATGTATATATAGGACTATATGACCAGTGTGATTCTACATCATGTACAACCAGAAGAATGATAAATTATACTCCATTATATATGATGTATCAATGTGCCTCCCACTGTCATGTATAACTAATCAAAACAAATTTAAAAAAATAACAAATAAATAAAAATATAAATAAATCAATAAAATCGGATAAAATTCTGATTTTGTTCAATGGACAAGGGTAAGCAATTATAGGTGATTTAATAGGAGAGAAGAAATTAGTTCTGAGTTTTCAGTTTAACTACAGTGTGGAGTTCACAGTGGAAAAAGCAGAACACAAACAAGAATTATGAAACAGTGGAAATATATTCATGTTTTCTTTCCAAAAACAGGAAAGGCTTAGTAGCAAGCTGATGAGAAGTACATTTCAGGGGCCACAGGTAGGCATGGGATGTGGCATCATCTTTGTAGGTGTTAATTGGCCACTTGTACAGATGTATTACTAAAGGCTAACAAGAGGAGACGGCTCTCAGACCAGAGAAACACATGAAACAAGTCTGAGACTTGGGTTATTAGTGAAAAAGTAAAAAAAGAAAAAGAAGACTCTAAAAACATGTTGAGTGTGGTAGAATTATGTAATTTCCCTGGAGACCTTGGAGACTCTATTTTGGTCACGGTATGTTCAAAAAGATGCAATTATTAATAAGGTTAAAGAGATGAAAGCAAAATGTCTAAAGATTCCAATTCTTAAAACAAAAATAAACTGGAATTGCCTTTATTTGATAAATGACAGGACGGATGGCTGGGCGGATGAACAAATGGATGGATGAGTGGATTTATTTCAACTTGGCAGAAATGAGCATTTTCCCTCTCACTGAACTAGAAATAGAGCAGCAAGGTGATAGCAATAAGCCATTACAAACCAAAAATAAATGCTCTGATGTAATTATGTATTACCATAACGTCAACTAGAGCTCTTGAAATTTGACAAGCCATGTAGTTCAGAATAACACTGCTAGAAGAACACACCTGAAGCAAACTGTATAACAGATGACTAAAAGAATCATCCAAATAAAACTATTTCAGATAGACTATCACAGATAGGAAGAGTTCAGCTTTACTTTGATTATCTCAACTGCTAGCATTGCTTGGTACTCAAATCAATGAAAGAGAAAACTCTGAATTGTAGATTATAGCCCTAGGGGTTAAGGGAAATTGGAAGAAGCTAATATAAATGTTCTGTATTCACTTTAATAGTACAGTTATAATGATGAAAGTCAACTCAGGCCTATTGCTTTAAAAACAATCCAAATGTTAGCAGAAATGTAGGTTTTGAATCTGAAATGTTCCTTTTTATGTAAGGCAAATCATGCCTATGACAATAACATTATTGGGAACTCTATTCAATTCTCAACAGAGTTCATGGTGACAAATACAAATTTTTATCCAGCAGGGAATATATAGATATCTACATGTGTTTCTATTTGTATATATAAAATATGTGTGTACATACATATTATATACAATATATACTATAATGCCCAAAGGAGTCTTTGCAAAATATAACTGAGAGATTGTCAATAATTCAAAGCTAAAAGAACTAAGAAGTTACAAGGCCTATTCATATATTGATAATAATATTTACTGAACACCACTATTTTGAAAAGAAAACAGATTCCTTGCAAATACAGGGAGGAGAAAAAAGGGAGAAAACTTTTCTATCCTTCACAATGTTGTTTACTTATTCAGAATATATTCCTGAAAAACTTGGAAGTAACTACAAAGCAATATTCTAAAATTGCATATTAAAATATCCTATAGTGTGAAACTATAGAAAAGAAAAACTTTTATCAAGAATTAGAGATGGGCAGCTTAAATTAGAAGAGGCTTCTTTTTGACAGTGGGAAGTAGTGCATAGGGCAGTCCAAGGAAAGAGAATGGTGTATGTCCAAATAGCTTAGTAGATATAGCCACAAGTATTTAAAAATAAGCAAAGCAAATTATATTTTCAGAGTTGAAGAACTCACTTTGTCAAGCATAGGTTTAATCCTTAGGCAGTTAAAATAAGCACAAGGAAACACAATCCAAGAAAGAACATTCAGTACCATGCGAGCACTTTAGAAAATGATCAGAAATGTTACACATTCCTTCAGGTGTGAAAAGCTAGAGAATGAGAGTCCAAAATGTCCTAGATGATATTGTAAAACAGACAAAGAACTGTGGACTGGAAACAGCAGGGGTACCCAGGAAGCCAGGGGCTGACAGTGATAAGAAGGAATTGAAAAGGAGACTGCCAAATAGCATAACCCTCAAAGGAGCAGGGTCTGTCTATATGTTTCGTTTAATGATAGGGTGAAGCAGTATGACATGTGTTGGAGTTTGAGGGGGTCCAAATAAATATCAGCTTTCTTCCCCAGCTGATCGAGTTGAGAAAGAAGTAAGGGATTCTGGCATATGAAGATCAAGGAGTCACACTGGTTTTAAATGTCAACTACCAATCACTATGAGTGAAGCACATCGTACAGTATCTTCAATTTGTATCAAATCCTCCAATCTTCTTTATGACAATGCTGTGTGTTAGGTATTATCTTCTTTATGTAACACATGAAGCAATTGAGGCTCACATAGCTAGTTAATGGCATAGCAAAGACTGCAGATCACCTGACTCCAGTTATTACAAGAGAAGGAGGTCAAGGTATACAACAGCAATGAGCTTCCAAACATTAAAGTCAGACACTAGATTTAGCCACTCAGCTATAGAATGCAGAGAACTGCCCCAGGCTTCTCCAATTGAGGATATATTAAAGTAAAGTGAATGAAATGGGGTGGAGACCAGAAAACAAGCTTCCTGCTGGCACCCTGGAGGAAGAAGAGAGCTAATTTTTGCTACTGATTCTGAGATAATTCATATTTTCTCCCCCTGTGGAGAATTAAGTGAGATGGTAGATAAAGAACAGGAGTGTTATGCTAGGGGAAGTCCCATACAATGGCAGAAAACCACCCACCTTATAGACAAAATGTCTAGAGGCAGAACAAAAGACAAATGAAAACTCTATTCATTTTTCCGATTCTGAGTTACAAGTTGTACAGCGCCATGTCCTAAAGAGGCACCTGGGAAGTAGAATTTTTACGAAGTACAGAGGCTGCATTATGTTTCACAAATGAAAGGATTATTTTACCAAACAATGAATGATTTAGGAGAGTTTAATTTTAAAAAATACGTACACATAGACAACATGTGTGGGTATAACATATATCATATGTGTCTCGGTGTACATATAGATATATAATTGGAGAGAGAGAGAGAAAAGTAGTCCTAGAAGGCCCAGGTTCAGTAAAGCAATGTTAGATGAAGTGGAGAACTATAAGAGTAAAGTTATAGATTTAAGTTAAAGAATTGCATTTCAGGAGTGAGCCATGGAAGAATACTGTTAACTAGAAGAACTTGATGTTGGGTTGTAAAGCATGATTTTTTTTTTCTTTACATTGCCCAGTGGATGGTGGGCTCTTTGGCCTCACGTAATCTGGTACCATGTTTCTTTATCTTGAAATTCTCAAGATGTTAGTGGCAGTGGACAGAAACATCCAAGCCAGCTTTTAAATGTTTATGCAAGTAGGGTGGAGGCATGGGGGACAGGGGAAGAGGACGAAGCTTCGCACTAAGAAGCTTCACTACTGTTTTCTATGGCTAGCGTGATTAAAAGTGGAGTTTACATATACTCCTGAAAGGATTAGCAATGTGTATCTTCAGGAAAATACCATAAGTGGTTAGATATATAAAACTGGAGATAAGTGATAGGACTAGAAATTGATCTTAGGTTAGTGTCTAAATGGAGAGGTTAATTGGAGATGCAGAAAGAGAGCAAGGAGGGAAAACAAGTGATACAAGAAGAAAGAATCAGAGAACCGTTAAGAGGGGAAGGAGACAATTTTATAGAATATAAATTCCAGAGTTCAGAAGGTTTTCAAGGAGAAATACAATCTGAACAATTGAACCCAAAACTCCAGGGCAGGACATGGCATATCAGAAATAAAGGAAGACTGTTAGGAAGAAAATATTGATATTCAAAGGAATATTTTTCAGTTGTGTTTTGGAAACAAGTACTAGAGTCAAAGGGTAAAGTGGGCACTCTGAAGTGAAGAATCAAATAATTAACAAAGGGAACCAGAAAGACTGAGGTCTTGATACAAGAAAATACATATATTCAGTAGGACAGAGGATGGAAAGATGGAAAGATTTTAGTTAGGTGGAAGACAGGTAGTTGAATTCAGAAAGTTTGTTTTTTATTAAAGAGAAGAAATTTTAAAAGAAATGACATTAAATTGTGGTCATGGTTTATGGTTAGAACTTCACTAAGTAGGAACTTAATTCCTACTTAAGTAAGAACTTAAGTAGTTTTTTATCATTATTACTTCCTAAGTCATAAAAATACATAGTACATTTTATACTTGAATTAGAAATTGGAGTAATCAGTAAAACTCAAGTTTTAGCTTGATTTAAGAAAAAGTGAATTTGATTTAAAAGCTACTAGTGGTTTCCATCCATGGTAGTAGAAATATTACTTTACCTTTATAATAGTTTGAAAAATTCACCTGATAGGCAGACATAAAGCAATTGTAAACTTAATAAGGCTGGAGAAGATATTAAAGGCACACTTCACCTGCATGTAAATTTTCAGATGGAATGTATTCCTAGTCAATCCACCTGGGTTGGCCAAGAAGACTGTTTTTAGACTGGAGTACAGAAAATGTTCCCATTCTCTCTAATACCACTACACATTTGATCTGGACTCCAGGGTGAGAAGATAAGCAAGGATTCTTTTCTAAAGGGAGACTGGTTGATTATGTTGACCACCTGGGGGGTACAGAAAGAGTTGGACAGCAGAGGACACTTCTCTGAAGAACATGAAGAATATTCCATTCAAAGATTCCTGTCCCTTTCATTTAAACCCAGGCTTTCAGCAAAGTTCATTAACATTTGGTTTTGTTCTACATTGAAGAATTAAGTGTTTGGCTGGTGTTTATGTGGAGAGAGAGGGTCAAGAGAAGTCAGTGCAGCAACATATTGAAGAAATTTTAAGACATGATACCAATAAGTGGCTAAATAGAATGAAAGCAAATATTAAAGAGAAGGAAAGTTGGCAAAATGAAAAAGTAAATTACTAGTTTTTTTCTTGAGAATTCCCAGAAATTTGTTATTTAGGACAGTATTGAGAAGAAAAATGACTTAAAGCTCTCAGGATAGAGGTGCTGATATATGTTACTGTGATAATAAAGACAAGGTGGCTAGCTTGAGGATTGTGAAATCTTATTCTAGTTTTCTAAACAGTTCCTGATTATAAATAAATAATTTTCTGAAAAGATGCTAATAATTTAGAATTCATGACACATTTTTTCAATTAAATTTATTGAATTTTTCAGTTTAAAGTAGTCCAAAAATCATGTTTAACTCATAATGTATTTGTTTCTAATGTTTAAAAATGACTCTAACACTTTAAAAAATGTCTTTACCATATTATGTTTCCCAATTCTTATAGCATTTTCTGAAGTAG
The DNA here is from genome assembly GCF_047511675.1 of Marmota flaviventris. Classification (NCBI taxonomy): domain Eukaryota; kingdom Metazoa; phylum Chordata; class Mammalia; order Rodentia; family Sciuridae; genus Marmota; species Marmota flaviventris. Next base: position 44,836,647 of record NC_092504.1, on the reverse strand, counting down.
AGACTATTAATGCTATTCATTTTGCAGATAAGGTAATGGGCATATATAGCAGTGTTTGAACATGATCAATGCCACACAGTTAACAAAAAATTTTCATAAAGGATATGAACCCAACCATCCCTCCTAAATAAAACCAGATTCTACAACTTAGACACTTAAACATTGCCCACTGTATAGTGGACCAATGTTATCATTATTATTATTGAACCAAATAGCTGTACGGAGATGTTTGGGTGTTATATGAGAGTGTGAGAGTCTAAGAGAGGCAGAGACACAGGGAAAGACAGAGAGAGAAAAACACAAACTGCAGTTCCAATTCAGGCATATGAACTCAACAACAGTAAGAGCATCACCTCCTGCACACTTACCTGGTAGTGACAGTGATGTCTCGTAACTCTAAAATAAATGGTTATTACTCCATTTATCTAAGATAGACACCACTAGTAGATGGGGGCATTCCTGTAATAGAGGTCATTGAATTGAGGACCAGAAAGCTCAAAAAGCTGAAGACAGGTTGCTAGTGTGGTGTCCAGAATGCGCTAAATGATCAAAGAGTTAATTGAACAAGGGAAGAAGTGAATGGGAAATCCCTGGGGCAGGGTGAGGTGTTCCTGCAATCATTCTTCATATAGAAAAGCTAGATCAGTGTAGTTTTTTATTCACCTAAGTGTAATAATACATGAAACCCTGTAAGTGGATCTGTGCTACAAAAGGATTTAGAGTGTAAAGAGACTACAATTGGCATGGGCAGGAGAAGAAGAACCCGCAAAAGAAACACAGAAAGGAGAAGAAAACTGTTAGTATAAATAAAAGGAGATATTATCATAGATGTCACAGATTTTAGTGATTTTTGAAGGAGCTACTTGTTTATTCTGTTTGTTGAATTGATATAAAGGAAACCTGTTTTATGTTATCTCTAAAAAGTACTGTCATTACTGATTATTTTAACTACATATGTAGGATTTATAATAGATTCTTCTGGGCATGGGCAAAAAATACCAGCAGAGATGTTCTGCAGGCAAATTTTGAAGAAATCTGAATATTTTCAGTGTATTAATTTTGTTTTGCTTGTGCTTGACTAACTTCCAGATTAAATATTAGCAAAAGTTGACATTCTCTCTAGTTTTCATAAACTGCAGAAAACACAAACATGAATTGAAGCATGTTTTAAAAATCCTCAGTCTTTTAATAAAGCTAATAGGGTCAAATGAGTAACATTATTTTAAAGCTTAAAATGAGTTTTTGATTGAATAAAGATAGTGATCGACAAAAAAATACTAATGAAGACAAGCTTCAATAATTTGGTATATCCACATGTCTCTGCTAACGTTTACTCTGTAATAAATAAATGCAGAGTCTATGAATTATTTTATCCAGAGTCTGATTTCACATTCACAGAACACTAACTTTTAGAACAGCAGTGAAACAACCCTTCCTGTCTCTTTTCTGTTGTACATTTTCTCTTGAATAATCTTATAAGAGATTTGTTCATATTGCTAAAACAACAAAGGAAAGCTGATCTTCCATGTTTCTTAGGAAAATGAATTTTCTTTCTGTAATAATTTGGCTTTTGAAAATCATTCATAAATTACATTATTGATAATACCATAATTTAAACTGGAGTAAGGACTCTTGCTATTAAAAGAAGTCAAACAATGGATTATTTTTCAGAGTGAATAACTTTTCTTGAGGATTTATTCATTCTCTAAGTTTCTTGTGTGTGTGTGTGTGTGTGTTTGCAATATACAGAGAGAAATCAAGACATAGATAGATGATATGCATTCTAGATTTCTTTCTTTGTGGAATTTATATATCATTGGCTGTGATATTAAATTTCTATATCCCTTTGTATTATGGAAAGCATAGACGTCACAATCTTAGAAAAATTATTGTAAGGGCCTGACACTTATGAAGCTAATAGAAACAAAAGGAGCCTGTGTAACGTGGAGTCATTTTGAAATCACACGTGTCAAAACACTTAGGTAAATTGCTTCAAATAAAGGAATGTCAAAAGTATCAGTGACTCGAATATTGGTCATTAGAACTGCACGTCCCTTCAACCTTGAAGTGGGGAATCTGCAGGAGACTTCCTTTGGTCAATGAAATGTGCATGGATCTGATGGGTGTCACACCTGCGCAGAAACATTTAACAGCAGTGGAGCGCAATCATCCGTTCCTGTCTTCTGCTATCCTGACAAACCCATATTGATTTGGCGATGTAACAAGGAGCCACGCTATGGAGTGCAGCGGCCCTTGGGAGTCATTCAGACACACAGGGCTTATGTGATAGCAAAAAATAAACACTTGTTGTATTAGAAGAAAGATCAGCAAACTTTTTCTGCAGAAAGTTAGATTCCAAAACAGCTCATTCTGATCTGTTCAATGAACAGGACTTTCATAGGGTCTACAGAAAACACAAATATGAATTAAGCATGTTTCTCAAAATTTCTAAACTTTTCAATGAAAGTAACAGAAGTAGCCCCTTGATAAATCACTAAAATGTATGACTTCCAAGATTACAACTTCTTTTGGCATTTTTTACTGTCCATCTTCTCTTTTGTTGTTTTTTCTCCCATCAAGCATTCTCTATTTCCACTCATTCTGTCCATTCTCTCAGGAAAGCAGTATATAAACAAATGGGTGAGGATGGTTTCTTGCAAAACATTTACAAAACGGGAGGGAGACTTGATTTGAGCAGTTTTCAAGGTGCTGGGATTTATGGGTCGATTCCTGCTGGAACATGTCTTAAAATAATCTAATAAAAATATTATTTATACTTTATCATTAGTTACTTATTTTATAGGAGAGGGAAAAGTCATGGTGTTATGTGGTAACATTGTCCCCTTCCTGAGAGGGATAAGCACAACCCTTTTCCCAAGATAATAGTTTTCATCATCCATGATTTATAGATACCAATCAGAGTCCAAACTAATTTTTTAAATAAGCATAATTGACAAATAATTAATGTATAATAAAATAAGTCTTTAATGTGTGCAATTCAGTGGCTTTTAGTATTTTCAGAGTTATGAAACTATCACCACTACAGAATTTTGGGATGTTTTGATTATCCTCAAGAAAATCTTTTACTCATTAACAGTCATTTCTCATCTCCACCCCTACTCCAGGATCTTTAAGCCCACTGCTGTGGTTTTTTCCAGTAAATTTGCCTCTATTTGACATTTCTTATGAATGGAATCATGTAATGTTACAGTTTTTGAGGAGTGGCTTCATCCACTTTAGCATAATGGTTTTAAGATTTTATGTTGTAGCAAGTACCAGTACTTCATTCCTTATTGTTGCTGAATAATATTATATGATATGGCTATATATCATTTTAGATTTAAATAGTATTATTTTTAATACATGCCAATTGTTCAAGTTAATTTATTTCTGTACCTTCATATGCTGTACTTTGATCATGTCTATTAACCCTTCATTTACCCTTATCTTCTTCCCTGCCCACGGGCACACTTTCTAGTCCCTAGTTAATTCCTCATTTACTTTAAATTGTCTTCTTTTTTTCATAGTTTCATTATATAAAAGAGAATATGTGATACTTCTGTTACAGTGTATGGCTTATTTCGCTTAACATGATGTACTCCAGTTTCATCCATGTTCCTGTAAATGACGATCCCATTTTTCATTATGGCTGAATAATAATACTCCCTTGTGTACTACCATATTTTCTTCACCTATTCATCTACTGATGAACATGTAAGCTGATTACATATCTTAGCTATTGTGAATAGTGCTACAATAAATCATACTACTAAGTACAATTTTTATATTGATATCATTTCCTTAAATATTCAGGGTAGGATATCTGGATTAAACAAGATTTCTACTCTTAGTTTTTAAAGGAACTTATGTACTGTTTCCCATATTGGCTCTATTAATTTATTTCTTCACCAACATTTTATACATGTAAACAATTCCATATCCTTGACAGGATTTGTAATTTATCAATAATAGCCATTCTAACTGGGGTGAGACTATTATCTATTTACAGTTTTTATTCACATTTTCCTGATGCCTACTGGTATTGACCATTTTTTCATATATTTATCGATCATTTGTATTTCTTTATTAAAGTATCTATTTAGATCATTTTCCCATTTTTTGTTTTTTTAATATGTTTCATTGGTTTTTCAAAACATTACAAAGCTCTTGACATATCATATTTCATACACTAGATTCAAGTGGGTTATGAACTCCCATTTTTACCCCAAATACAGATTGCAGAATCACATCGGTTACACATCCACATTTTTACATAATGCCATACTAGTAACTGTTGTATTCTGCTACCTTTCCTATCCTCTACTATACCCCCTCCCCTCCCCTCCCATCTTCTCTCTCTACCCCATCTACTGTAATTCATTTCTCTCCTTATTTTTGGTTGGATTATTTGTTTTTTGATGTTGTTGAAATTTGAGGGCTCTTTGTATATGCTGGACATTAACTCTGTCAGATGAATGGCTTGCATATATATTTTTTTTCCATTCTGTAGATTCTTTCTTCACAATTTTGATTGTATTCTTTGATGTGAAGAGCTTTATAGTTTGATACAATCTTGTTTGCCCAATTTCTGCTTCTATTTCTTGCAATATCTTAAAATGTTTTCCTTACATTTTCCTCCAGTAGTTTCAGAGTTTAGGGTTTTACATTAAGGTCCCCATTTTGTTTACTTATTAATTAGTTGAGGGATGTTTATGTTGTTTTCAATATTATGGGTAAAGATTCTATAAACTTTCATTACATGTTTTTGTGTTAAAAATTATTTCATTCCTCTTTAGTAAATACATAGAAGTGGAGATCCTCAGAAACCATAGTAGCCCTATATTTTGCAGAACTGCCAAACTTCACCAAAGTGGCCAAATGACTTCACATTTGTGTCAGTAATACATGAGATTTCAAGTTTTTTGGTATCATGATCACTTGTCTATTTTTTCTATTGTAGTCATTGTAATGGGATCGTTGCTCTATTTCATTGTGATTTTGACTTGCATTTCCTAATAACTAATGATGTTGAACATCTTTTTGTGAACTTCAAAAGATATTTGAATTTTTTTTTTGATAAATATCAATTTAAGTCAATTAACCACTTTTATTTCCTTCTCTTTTTACTTTCTTGATGGCATTCTTGAATGCAAAAATTTTTAATTTTTTATAAAGTCTAATTTATTTATTATCTTATCTGTTGCCTATACTTTTGGTATCATATCTAAGAATCATTTGCCAAACCCAAGATGATAAATGAGTTACTTATGTGTTGTCTCTGAAAACTGTTTAATAGTTTTGGCTCTTACATGTAGGTTTTTGTTATTAATTTTGAAGTAATTTTTATTTATGGTGTATGTTTAGGTTACAATTTAATACTTTTGTGCCATGACACACGACTAAACTAGTCAGGGTCACTCCAGGTAAACCTAGGCTGGCACAAAATAATGACACACAGAAAGAGAAATACATTTTTCTTTGGGTTCTGAGACAGCCCCTCTGATCAGCTCCCACAAAGGAGGCAAGCAGGCAATAAGAAAGAGAGCACGCCTCAAATCCAGGTTTTATTGGGGGACGCTGTTCCATGGAACATTGTATCCCAAAAAGGACCAAAACTTAGGATTACAAAGAAGCCAGAAGGCAGCCCACTTCAATCAGGTAATACTCACTCCCTTTTTATCCGAATGGAGTTAAGGTCCACTTGCATTGCAGGGTGCAATACCAGTCCAGTACCTCTTTACTCAGGATTTAAAGGTTTGTGCATAGCTCTTGTTCAGGGTGACCACCAACACGTTTGAAAGGGGATATCCAGTTGTTAGGGGAAAAAAAATCCATCCTCTTTGAATATCCCTTCAATTGTAAAAATATCAGATGACCATAGACAAATGAATTTATTTCTCAACTCCCAGGTTTATTTACTTGATTGACATGCCTGTTCTCCATTACTGCAGCTTTACAGTAAGGTTTTAAATCATTGGGTGTGAATCTTCCAATATCGTTCCTCTTTTTCAATGTTTTTTGGATATCCTAGGCCAATTATCATTCCATATGAATTTTAGAATTGACATCAATTTTTTCAAAAGAAGCCAGATTCTAATAGGGATTGGATTCAATGTAAAGATCAACGTGGGAAATATTTTTATATTAACAACATCAATTCTTTCAATCAATTGTGTTATTTAATTTATTTCAATAATATTTTGTAGTTTTGCACATTTTGCACTTCTTTTGTTACATTTATTCCAAATTATTTCATTATTTTGATTATATTATAAAAGGGAAATTCTTTTAATACCATTTTTATATGCCATTTTAGCAATTGCTATTTTATAGAGATATATTTGGGTTTTGTACATTGATCCTATACTGCAACCTTCTTGTTCTAATAGATTTTTAGTGATTCCTTATCGTTTTCATATATAATATATCATCTGTGAAGAGATATATTTTACTTCTTCTTCCTTCCTAATCTCTATACCTTTTCTTTTTATTTCTTGAAAATTGCTCTGGCTAGGATCACTAAGATAATTTTGAGTAGAAGTGGCAAATGCAGACATCCTTGACCTGCTCTTGATCTTACAGAAAAGCATCCAGTCTTTAATCATTAAGCTTGATGTTAGCTAAAGGTTTTTCATAGAACCCTTCATCAGATGGGGAAGTTCCCTTCTATTCCTGCTTTGTCAATTTCTTTTAGAGTGAAGTAGCTGTGGGCCTTCTCAATTGCTTCTTCTGTATCTATTGAGATTGCTTGTGCAGTTTTTGTCTTAGATTCTGCTTATATGAATAGGATAGAACATGTTTTTTTCGGATGTTTTCAGAAGAAATTGTAAAAGAACGGTATTAATTCTTCTTTACATGTTTGATAGAATTCACCATTGAAGTTTTTCAGATGTGGGCTTTTTACTGAGAGATGCTTATAAATTATTAATTCATTTTTTTACTTGATTCCAGCCTATAGAGATTTAAAAAAATTTCTTGTTCAGACACTCCTGGTACTTGGTGTCTTTCTATGAATCTTTCTTTTCATTCAGATTATTTATTTTTTTCCATATAATTACTTATTAACTACCTTATATTTTCTTTATTTCTCAAGAGTACTGAGTTCCCCTCTTTCATTTCTAAACTTAGTAATTTATAGTTTCTCCCCTTTAATCATCCTCAATCTATATTAAGTTCTGTCAATTTTGTTGATCCCTTTAAAGAATAAACTTTATGTTTTGAGTGGTTTTTCTCTACTTTATATGTGTTCTGCATATTAACTTATCTAGTTTTTGTTATTTCATTCCTCCTACTTTGGGGGGCTGCCCCTTTACATAAAGGAGTAATTCCCCAATGTGAAGAGTGCACCAGACCTCCCAGTGCAATCAAGATAAGGCTAAACACATTTTTGCCTAGATTCTTTCTATCATCTATTCTGCTTTCCCCAATCACTTTCTCTTTTCCTATTCTTAAGGTAAAACTTGAGAGTTTTAGTCTTTGAGATTTTCCTTTTGAAATTCCCTCTGATCTCTGCTTCTGTACTCCCCATAGACTCTGGCATATTGTGATTTTTGTTTCATTCACCTCAAAATGTTTTCTAATTTTTGTGATTTAGTCTGTTGACCCATTGGTTATTTGGGAGTATATCACTTAATTTCCTCACATTTCTGAATTTCCACATTTTACTCTTTTTATTAAAAGAGGGCATATTTTGTATGAGTTTAGAGAAAAATATTTTGGAGAGCATATTTTGTATGAGTTCAATTATTTCAAATGTTTTATGCTAGCTTTAGTGCCTAACAAAAAGTTTATCCTGTAGAACATGCCATGTGCACTTGATAGGAAAAAATGTTTAAACTCTGTAAAAGGTGCACTTTAGATTCAAGGACACAAATAGTTTGAAAGTAAAAAAGAAAGTAATAGACCGTGTGATCACTAGCTAAAAGGAAGTTGAAGTGGTCACACTGATATAAGATAAAATAGACTTTAAAACAAAAATTTTACTAGAGAGAAAAGAAGTTATTCTATAATTATTATATAAATCTTTAAGAATGCATAAAATTAGAAACCTTTGAATGCAAAGAAAGTAAAATATGGTAAGAAAAATGAATTTAAGCTACTGCTGTTGTTAATGGGAGAGACTTTCACAATTTAGACTTAGCAAACCGTGACACATGTTCATCAATTACATTAGCAATGATAGTATCTTTCATGTCATGTCAATAGTACTAGCAACTTGTGTCGTTGTGAGATGGAAGAATTTTGATAATTATTTTAAACTTCACTGACTGCAAAAACGAAAGGTTAAACCTTGAAGGTTAAGTCTTAAAGCTTTTTAGAAAATTTCATCCACTTTGAATTCAGCTATGAAAACCTGTATTATATTTCCCTGCTAAGGGACAAATGCACATATTCAGTAGTTAATGTAAAATTCCAATCATATTATTCATAACTTAAGGAGGACTGAGGCACGTGTGAACTGATATTTCAAATTCTGGGCACCGTTAGTTTAGTAGACACTTTGGGCACTCACCAGCACCAGAGCTGCATCCCAGATCTGCTGTGGGCTGAATGCTTTAGGTTCACAGCTGCTCCTTTTCCTTAGAACTGTCATTTGCTTAACAGGAGCCACTTTGCATTGTAGAGTACAAATCCTCTTCCCCATCCTTGTTCTGTTAAGTAGGTAGTCAATGACTGGCCATGACAGACAAGGATCCTTGACAAGGATGGCTGCCCCTTTGCATCAAGGAATAATTTCCCAATGTGATCAGTGTACCAGACCTCCCAGTGCAATCAAGATAAGGCTAAACACATTTTTGTCTAGATTCTATCATCCATTCTGCTTTCCCCAGTCGCTTTCTCCTAAAGAACACCCTCAGTTACATGCTCTTGAATTCTCTCTCATCAATTTGTAGAATCATATAAAATTATGAATTTTGAAAGTGAATCAGAGATGTTATAATTATACCTATTCCATAAATATGTAAGCTAAGGTATAGAGAAATTAATTAGTTTGCCTTCCATTGCAAAAATTGTAAGTGACAGAGTCAGGACTAAAAGCTTGGCAGTGTGACTCCAGCGCACATCTCCTAACCTCCGTGCCACAACACTGTTCATTTCTTTCTAGGATCCAAAAATTCATATCTGTGGTTGGAGGTGGTAGAAGAGCTCTCATTTTTTGAATGCTTATGATGTCTTACTCTGTACTAGTGGTACTCTTATTGTTCTCATTTTAAACTGAAGAAAACAATCAGAATCCAAATCCCATGGTATATCCAGTGATTCATGTGATTTACAAGAAAAACCTCAAAACACTGAATTTGCAAACTTCCATTATATAAAATATACCTCTAAATCTTTTTTTCATTATGATACTGAATTGAGCTAGAAAAGCAAACAGAGGACAAATAACACAGTGTTGAGACACAGAGGTTAGGAGACATGCTCTGGAGTCACACTGCCAAACTTTCAATCCCAACTCTTGTCACTTACAAATTTGGGAATGGAAGGCAAGCTAATTAGCTTCTCCATACCTTAATTTTCCTATTTATAGAATAGGGGTAATTATAACATTACACTTTGATTTATTTTCAAAAATTATAATTTTGAATATATGATTCTACAGATTGATGAGTTAATGTAGAAATGACACAAAACTGATATAGTTGCGGGAATAAAAGGCAGATTTTTTTTTTTACTAAAAAGAAAATAAAAATAACACCTCTGGTAATTGGTAAGTTCCTCCATCATAAATTCTCCATCTTAATAGCCATTTTGCATGTTATTAGATTTATTTGCTATAAAATACCAAAAGCTATAGAATTTTCTGTTTCTATGAAACCATTTTTATGTACAAAGTAATACGGAGGCTTTGCACTTCCACTCATCAAGTTAACTAGAACAAGCAACTCTTTTCTTTTTCCTTCCTGAATACCTATAGAAAGATCTGAAACCAAAACAGTTGTTTAAAAAAAAAGTGGTTTTGTTTATAGGAAATCAATGCCCCCAAAGCCTTAGTAATATGTGAAATCAGATTCCATGTTAAATGAGAGATACAAAACATGACTGCACCAAAGAGATAAGATCATCAACATATCAACATTTAGTTTCCATTAGTGCTGATCAAACTATTTCAGTAATTATGGAATAATCTAGCTTTCTTCAGGAAAAAATTTCTTACACAACATTGCTCCTTTAGCTGTCTTAACATCTTGAGAGCAAAACATTACATCTTCTCCAAACTTCACACAGAACTAAACTCTCTGTATCCAAATGGATATAAAGTGTGTAATAATACTAAAACTTCAGGTCAGGAAGTCCCTAGGAACACTATCTTCCTGAATTTATTGTCTTGAAAATTAATTTTATTCAATATGAGTTTCAGAAACTGATGGATTCTGAAACCAAGACAATGTTTCTATAATTAAATATATAATAAAATAACTGAATAATTGTTCACCACAATAATTAGTAATAAGGTACTTAGTAATTGTACTTCACTGGGCCATGGTGTTACAGATACAGCAGGCATTGGTTGAGAATTTCCTAAAAGCATGGCACATCCTAGGTACTGGTACAGTGGAGGACAAAGGACCTTGTCTTTTCAAGCTTGTAACCTTAGTATAAATTTACATAAAACTATGTCATCCAAAAGAATAATAACAGTTCACGATCATTTCTATGAAGAAAATGAACTATATGTTTTAGAGAATAATCGGAAGGTTTGGGCAGTTCTGGAGACTGTTTTAAACAATTAAAGATTCCCTACATACCTCAGGCCCTGGATTCACACTTCAATGTTCAGCATCACCAAAAAATAAAATAAAGGGAATAATTGAGGTTTTTAGAGTAAAAGTAAGCCAGACAGGAAGAGTTGGGGAAATTTTCCAGGCATGAAGAAGAACAGTTACTAGGATCTGATGGGGAAAAACCCGGAGTGTTCAAGAACATGACAAATATTCATTGCTCCAGAAACACAGAGAGAAAGGAAGTAGCAGAATAGGAAACCAAAGAGAGGGAGACATGGTTCAGCTCATGCTTCTTCATGTAATCTGACAAGTAAATTTAATTTTAATAAAAGAGCAACTGGCAGCTATTGAAGTTTAGAGAGTGATATGATATAATTAAAAATAAATTTGAAAAATGGTTGTGTCTATAATGGAAGAAAAATGAAGAATAAAATCAGAGAGACAGTCAGAAACTGGCAAAAAAAATCTAGGCAAGAGATGATGGTGGCTTGGAAAGTCAGTGGTAGTGTTAGAGACAAGAAACTGATGCAGAATATTTGTGGAGTTAAATTGAAAATTTTCTTGATGCTTGGAATATGGTTAGAAATATAATATAAACATAGAAATTAACTAGATATTTTGACTTCAGAATTAATGGTAGTGAAGCCACCTCTGAAAGGGGAAAGGCTAGAGAAGTGGAGAAATGGAAAGAAAGCAATCGAGAGATTCATTTGTTCAGACTGTTTCTGAGAAGGTTCCATCTGACATCCAAGAAATGGTACCACATAGTCATTTGGACATTGAAATTTACATATCTGGACATAGTACCATACTGAAGATAGACATTTGGGAGATGTCAGCATATATGGGTCAATTTTCAAGTCTTGACATTGGGCAAGATCATCTAAACAAGGATTGCAGGTCTGGAAAAGAAGATTGAGAGAGTGTGTCAAGAGTGATTGACTTTGAAAGCTGCTTAGATTTTGAGAAAAAAGGATGTGGAGGGGTCCATGAAAACTAGGGAGTTTGGGTGCTCCCTAGCAGAAAGAGATTCAGAGGAATATAAAGATGAAACACAAGAAACAGTGGAATTGAAACAAATAGAAATTGAAATAGATGCACATCAATGTAAAAATGCATTTGAACAATATTTCACTTTCTTCTTTTAAAGTGATGACACTTTTTATTAACTCTATAAATAAAGGTAAAAATATTTTGAAAATCAAAATTACAAATCAATCTCATGACATTAGTGCATAGTAGTTTGTAAATATTAATAAGTTATTAATATTAATTTATTTAGATGATTCACAAAATCAAACATTTAGCTCTTCAAAATAATATCAATAACAATGTGCTATTCTGTGAAATAAAGCAACCAAGTCTTATAAAATAAAATTGAGTTAGATAAAAAATGAATTCAGATTACAACAGATATAGGAAAAAAATAAATATATGAAACAAATTAGTTATGAAAAGACCTATTTTAATTCTCAATGTTAAAAAGCTACAAAGAGACAATTTCTAACAGAAATTGAGCAAAATTAATGTACCATACAGAGATTATTCATAATGTTATGGCACAAAATAACTCCAAAATTGCAAATATTCAAGCAATAAGATTTTCTTGCTCACATTACACAAAATAACTTCAAGCAAAAAGAGATTTATTTATTTGTTAAATTAAAGATCTATTAGGTTCCTCTGTGTATCCTCTCCATTCAGCGTACCAACTCTTAATACTTCCATCAAGCAGAAATATCTGCATGTTTGTTGTCACTCATTGGTCAAAGCAAGTCACATAGCTAATTATATATGCTTACATGTTTTTCCATTGCATACTTCTGAGTAAATGGAGCAATATTTAGAAACTGATCCACAGGAAAGTCTTGCTCTTACTTGATGCAGAGAAATGTTTGCGACTGAAGCAGGCTGTACAGAGATGGAACTTTTTCTTTTAAGATGAGAAATACTGAATATGTGTTTTATGCTGATAACAATGACAGAGGACAGACACAGACAGGATTTATGGAGAAAGTATTAGAAATTAGGGAAGAGAAATACTTTCCAGAAGAAGAGAGACAATGGAAGCATGAGGGATAGTAAGATTTGGAAAAACAGGGTAACTTCTTTCATGGGAACAAGAAGGCACACAGAAATTGGATAGAGATGCAAGTGTCCTACAGATTTGACTAATGGGGGATGAGAAAGTCCTCCTTTGGTATCTGGGTGTCATGAAAGCTAAAATGAGGGAATCTTGACAAGGAAGCTGTATTTAATGGAGCACACTGGGGTCAGAGAATAATGTAATAATGGTGATAAAATGATAACAAGAAATGTTAGTGGTCCAGCTAACTGTGGAATACTTATAACTGGCATTATTACTTATTCTTCAGTATTTTTCAAAAGGGATAACTAAAGATAACATTAAAGGAATAGCTAGAAATATTTCAAGGACATTTAGATATTTATATGAAGATGATAGGTTCCTTTTAAAGAGTCTAAAATTATTATTTGTTTTGATACATTGACTCAATCTCTTTTCTTTGCTTGAGAAACCCTTTATTTTTAAATATATCCATAAAGCCCACTATTTAAAACCTTTAAATTCAGATATATTTACTATCCTGAATCCTATATTATATTTTTCTTTCTTGAAGACTTAAAAAATTTCCAAAATAATATTTTACCCATGTTTAGATCTATTATAGTTAATGCAATCAGATAACATTTTTGGTTGTATATTTTTGTGAAATATTTTCACACATGCAGAAAATACTAAAATATACATGCAAAATTTGATGAGTATTGTAACAGGAAAACATATACCCAACTCTAAGGCAGGAAAAAAATAAAGTATTGCCAACCCCATCAAAGCTCCCAATTATCCTTACCTGGTATCAACATCTAGAGGTAACCTGATTTTATCTTCATAGCTTTATCCTTTAATGGTGTATCTTTAAAAACTATGGTTTCTTTTTACATATTTTGAACTTTATATGAATAGGCTCATAAAGCATATATAGCTTTGTTTATGAATTCTTATGTTCAAAGCTATTTTTTAACACACCATCCATGATGTTGTTATATATCTAGTTTTAACTCATTTTCATAGCTATATTGTATTCTAACTTGAAAATAAATCATATTTAACCATTCTATCACACTATAGGACATATCTAATTTGGAAATTTTGCAGGAAAGATATGAATATTCTTATACATGTATTCTGGTGAAATTAGCATTCATTTCTGGTAGTGTATAAAATGAGTAAAGTTACTAATATCTGTAACTTCAGTAATTAATCTCAGGCAGATTTCATTGTAATTCACTTACGTTCCACCAATATTTTTTAATGGAAATCCCACAATTCAACACTTGAAATCTTGCCAACACTTGGTAGTATCTAATTTTTTTCATTTTATGAAACTTTTATGGGGTGGATATTCATATTTCATTTTTTTAAAAAAGTTATGTCCTTAATTACTACTGAAAGGGAGTGGGTAGTTACTGGTATATAATGGGTGAAGTTGGAAAATATTTTACAAAATACAGGACAGACACCATAAAAAAAAATCTGATCTGACATATAAATAGTGTTAAAATTTAAAAACTTCAACCTAGCAAACACCCTAGGTTTTCTGAAATTTTATAAGGTGTATATGTGGATAACATTGTGTTCAAAGAGAATAAAACAATAGGAATTTTAGAAATAATTTAATTAAGTCTCTCATTAGATACTTATGGAAATGTGATGTTTAAAATGATTATTTTCCCAAATAGATGTCATTTTCCTGCTTTTAAAAAATGCATTCCGTTTCAAGAGATATCCTAGCATCTTATGTTAACATAGGCCAACTTAACTGATAGAAGTTTCAGAAAATTTTAGGTGCCTGTCTGTAAACCGGCTACCTAGGAGGCGGAGGCAGGAGAATCACAAGTTCCAGGTCAGCTCTAGCAATTTATACAGACCCTATCTCAAATGGGGGGTGGAGTTGTTTTAGAAAAAATGGATTGATTTTGTTCTACCTAAAAAATTCTCATTGGAAATAAAAATTAAATACTTAGTTCATTTTCCATAAATGTTGCCTTATAATTATGAAAATGAACGATAACATCCTTTTTGGGTTTTATTCACCAAATTTACAGTGAAGTATAATAGGTAGGCTAAAATATGTTCTGAGCTTTATTTGATGACTACATAAAACTTTCTTCCCCAATTTTAAGTCAACCCTTTGTTCATTTTCAGTATTCTCAAAAGGATTTCAAAATTTATTTCGAAATACTGACCACACAACTAGTATATAAACTCTGTTCGTGTTTATTAGAAATAAGTAGAATAGTCATATAAAATATCTTTCCTTCAAATAGTCTCACATAATTATTAGTAACCTAAAATACAAATCTTTTCTGGATGAATTTCCTCATCCTTCAATGAATTTTAGGAATTTTAGAAGTTTTTTTCTTCTGGAAGTTCTATCTGCCATAATGGTTTTCAGGTAGCAATTGAATCCCATTAAAACTCAGATTGGAACTGTAGGCTCCTACTTGACCCTGAATAAAACACATACTTCCACAGCTGACCTTGTTTCTGGAAACTTTTCAGGAAAGCCAGACTGAATCATGAGCTCCTGAACCATTTTAAAGATGCCCCTGGGTCTTGATATTTCAGGGAAACATTTTATATATTTCTAAGTCCTTTAAGTGACATTTTGCAAAGAGGAGAAAGCAATGTTCCCTCCAAAATATTTTCTTAATGGCCAAATCAAGATTTAATATTCTTGAAATGCGAGAACCTGTATTTGCTTCATATTTCCAAATAACACTGGCCCTGAATGCAGAAATGTGCTTGAAAATGTTTATCTTGTTTAAATTTATACTTACTACAACCCACCTTAAGGGTTTGTTTATTTTAATCAGTGTGATCAGTAGCCCTCTCTCGCTGCCGGCCTGGGAGAGCAGCTTGCAGTTATTACTTCCACTACTGAGATCTGACACTGTATATCGTCTAAATGGGACAGATGGAGCTTGTCGAAGGTTGTGTTTCATCAGCCTTATCGTTGGCAAGCCTCCTATAGACATCAGGGTAAGGCAGACTCTGATGTCTGATCTGTTATTTATAAAAAATGGTTTAATATTAAATTACAAAATGCTATTGACACGATTATGGGAGAGAAATTAAAAGCACCAGATTTAGTAACAGAAATTGTTTTGACAACATAAAACCATCATCATCCACTTTTTTCATGCATCATCACCTCACAAGGAAAAAATATGAGCATGAGACCTTTGATCCTATTAAGAAACGAAGCATTTGTGAAGGTACCATGAAAGTGTTTCTCTTTTTTCTTTGTATATTTTGCCCCAGCTCTTTCTTGGAAGACCAAATTAAGCTGGAAAATAATGACTTCCCTGCACATGAGACAACTTTCAGTAAGTGGATTCACCAGTTCTTAAGTATTAAATCTCTTTGGGTGATGAAGAACTAGAGGTGATTAGTGACAATGGTCATAAAGTCCCATAGAAATGTTTTATTAAATCTAATTTTCTACTCCTAATTTTTTTCATGGAAAGATATGTTTTCAACTTCATCATGAAGACTAAAAGGCAAGAAGAATTTTCTGACAAAGTGAAAATAAAGTTGTACAAAACAATGTCTTCTGGTGTGGAGAGGATATAAAAGCTAACTTTAGACCTCTGAAGGTTCCTCATGGTTTTGCACTGAAGATACTGTCTATAAGAAGGCATTCCGTACATCATACGTCCTCACTCCCAGTTTATTATTTTTGCAATTGCATACACTTCTTCATTTTCAAAAACCCATATTATTAATATGCTTCATTACTCCTTTTGACAGGCAACTCAAATTCTGGATAGCAAACAGCTGGTGTTTTTCAAGTACATATATTTTGTCTACCTAAAGAGAAATACATTCCTTTTATGCAAATACTCTATTTCATTCTGTGCATTTTCCTCTGTGGCATTAATCAGAGGCACAATGATAGTCATTCAATAAATATTTTTAAAACCAGAGAAAACTTAATGATTGTATTGATTAAGAACTGAAGCAGGGCTTGGGATATAGCTCAGTTGGTAGAGTGCTTGCTCTGCATGCACAAGGCACTGAGTTCGATCCTCAACACCACATAAAAAAGTAAATAAAATAAAGGTTTATTAAAAAAAAAGAACTGAAGCAAATATGAAAAACATGTATATATTTTGTAGACTTTAGTGTTATTAGATAAAATGAAAAATTAAGATAAAAAAAGCCCATATTTTTGCATAGATCTTCTTCTGTTACAATTATATTGAAAAGCAAAAGCAAAAGTTCAGTAAAGAAGGCGAGGCTGAAATAATAAATAAAAAATATGAAAAATACTAAGGTAATGATACACACACACACACATACTTAAGCACAAAAGTGGTATAAAGGATGCATTGATGACTTCTTCCAGATGGATCACAGAGGAAATATCCATTATTGATCTGCAGGCATGGATAGAAACTAAACCACTCTATGGAAGAATGAATCCAAGTGTAATAGAAATTTCTGACTCTACATGCAATACTATGTAATAAGACAGAGAATGCATTAATGGTTGCTGGAAATCAATACAAATTTTTAAGAACCAATATAAACTGAGCCCAGAAAAGTGTAGAGAATTAAAATAAATGTTGAAGTAGAAAGTAGAAATGCCTTACAGCATTTCTTAAGGAAAAAGAAGCTTGTGTACAAATGAGGTTAATTGTGACCAGTGTTCCTAAAGTGAAGCAAGGTAATCCTCAAGAATATTACAGCTTATCCAATAACCTAACTCCAGTAAGTTTACATCTATTTTCAGTAATCACAAGTTGCCAAATACTACCATTATGCACTTATTTTGTTATGTGTTTTGGATGATATAGAAACCATCATTTTACACAGAATCAATAGTTGCTATATCTTATATAAATACCTTACTAAAATACATATCTACAGTATATGTTGAATTCACTAAGCAATAATCTACTGGAAATCTAAATTCAAACAGATAGAATAATTTATCAGTATACTAATATCTGTTGAAAGAGTTATCTCTAGTGTGAAGTCACATCACACAAGAACAACTTTGAGAAATATTTATTCAATAAAGGAGAACTTAAGAACCTTAAATTTGGATCCATTTTTAAACAAACATGGTTGAGTTCATGGGAAAAACAATGATTCAGCAATAGTAATATATATATATATATATATATATATATATATATATATATAAAGATTTATTGGCATAATCTCCTATGGTACATGTACATCTGGTGCCTTTAGATAGCTAATAGAACCAATTTACCAGGAATGACATATCAAAGCCTTAAGAGAAAATGACTCCTGCCAGATGCCACCTATAATCACTTTCTGCTGGTTCTAATATCCATCTCACTCTGGATGGCCTCAATCCATTCTGGCAGACACAACACAGAGAACAATGTCAGTAGACATTAGAAATGAATGGGAAGTGTAAATGAAAATACTGCCATGGAATAGGTCACATTGCAAACTCAATACACAGAGGTTTAAAAACAGTAACAACTTGGTTCCATTTCATTTAAATGTCAACAAAAGTGTTTAAAGTATTTCATAGTAAAAATGACTTTTATAATAAGAATCTTTTCAATACCACAAGTAGGCTTAGATTTGGGGGCCTGTTGAGCTAGGAAGATACCTAGTCTTAGCCATTTAGTGCTCTTTCATTATTACAAGAAGTAGCTGTTATTGGATTCTGTACTTACTAAGCATCTACCACTTCAATAGTACATTTAAGGGATACAATGATGAAATCATGTATATTTCCTGACTCCATGGAGATTGACACAATTTAGTAGAAATGTACTCACAGAAATGGGAAAGAATTATGCACTAATCACAAGGACCATCTGTCTGGAGAAAGCTAAAGTTGTATACAACTATGCCTTGGATTTATTCTAAATGCTTGTGTTTTTTCAGTTTTGCATCACCATGTCCAAAAGACCCTGCAAGAGCATTTTAAAGGAGGAAAATGTATTTTGACTGACGGTTTTAGAGTTTTAGTTTGTGACTGGCTGGCTCCTATGCAGAAGCATCTTGGTAGAATCTTGGTAGAAAAACACGGAGGAGAGAGTTGCTCAGTTAATGGCTGCCAGACAGCAGAAAGAAAGAGTGAAGAGCCAGGAACAAAACGTTGTACCCAAAGGCACATCCTCAGTGATCTACTACTACCAGTCATATCCCACCTGTCCGCATTTATCACCCATTTTTTCATTCTAATTCTTAGTCTATCAAATGTATTAATATGCTAATGAGATTACATTCCTGAAATCTTTTCATTGCTATATTATCTAAACATTGCTACATTACCTAATAATGAGGTTTTGGGGGACATTATAGATTAAATCCTATTGTTAGAATTTCAATTTTTTAAATGCTCTAATTTCTGTATCTTATTTCTATTTTCTTAACCTGTTTTGAAAAAAAAAAAGTCTTAAAATACCTTCATCAGCAATGAGTATTGTTCATCAAAATTAAAAGAACTATAAATTCCAGGCCTTTGAGATATATTTCACTGTATTGTCTTAATCATACTGTCTTTGCTTTCCTCCAGATACTGTTTCTCATGTTTATTCTTTGACAACTACCCTGATAAAATCATTAGAGTATAAACTTCCAAGTGTAATATTTTGAAGGAGTTTATGAAGGAAAATGTAATTCAATCCCAAAGGAGAAAAAACTTATATTTATGGCAAAGGCTCTTTTATCTTTTTCATACCTTATTCATTCATCTGTCCCAATTGTATCAGTGTGTACTGAAAGGTTAACTCATGGGACAAGAATAGAATTCGTCCCTGTATTTTTCACCATCTAGCTCACATTTAACATTCATGGGCACCAACTGGTCTACCTCAATAAACTTCAATGGAATAAAGACATCATGTATACTCCACTGGGCTAAATATTATTCTCTTTGGATTAGGTTGCAACTGTGCTGGGACCTGTTGAATTGATGGGATGTTTGTTTCTTGACAGCGGAAATCTCAAGTTGCACATTGTTTTGCCTTAAAATAAAGATTTATTAGAGAGTAGCAAAAGATTCTATTATAAGGAGGGCAATCAAAGAGCTTGGTAGTTCTCAAAATGACTAATTTGTAGAATGATAATGACTCAATTTTTCTTTCTCATGTGAGTTTGGAAGCAGACTATTTTTTGTAGTACTAACAAGGGCCTCATATTTCAGTCTTTCAGAGTTATACATCTCAATTTGTTGCCTTACAGTCCCTTCTCACAATACCCTTCTGCTGCCTGTGATAAGGATCAGAAAAATATATGTACTACCCTATTCTCACCAAGATTAATCTACTTATTTTATTATTATTTTAATTTTGGAGCCACTCTCCTTTACAATCACCCAGCATCTACCAATCATTAGGTGATCATCCTATATTCCAAACCTTTAATCTCTGAAGGAATGGGTGTAAAATTCCAAAGTGCAACATAATCCCCAAGCCCAATAAGTCTTTCACTGCAAATTATGGGAAAGAGTGGAAATCAGACATGCAACTTACTGCCCTTGTAGAGGAACTGAGGATAAGTATTATAAGATCATAATCCCCTGCAGCTGGGACACTGCTATTAATAATCATGCTCATAATCTGACAATATTTCTAGAATCTAATAATTCATATTTCAAAATGGTTCTAAATAACACAGTGCTTTGCCAAGGCCACTTTAGAAAAAGAAGAGATTCCGACTTTGCTATAAAGTCATTTTAAGAGTACAATAAAATTTTCAAAACTTAAAATATCACTATGGAATGAGGGTCTTTATCATGTTTATATTATTTAACTCTATCACATGTGTGCCTATTAGTAATTTATACTCTTCTATTTTCACATTAGATTTAAGCAAACACAAATGTTACCTCACCTAGCAGTTTGACGTGAATGCACTATATGATGACATAGGAGAGCAAAGCTTATGGGAGAATCAGAAAAGTCTATTTCCTGTTCTTTCATTTATCAGGTCTAGAAACGTAAATCATCATCCCTTAACACTTCACTTTCTTTATCCATGGGCTGCTTTAATAATTCCAGCTTGAGATGGTGTTAGGTGATGACTAAATAAGAGAATATATATTACATCCTTAAGTCTGTGTCTAAGTGGATTCACAAAATAGGAGACAGAGAGAGAGAGAGAGAGAGAATGTACTTGTACATAGGTCAGGGGCAGCACTTTTGTGAAAAAAAATACTTTCTTTTTCAACTTCAAGAAAGAAATTAATACAATTGGTCTTCAACTTAATAATTCTATATATTGTATAACTTGGCTAATACATTAGTTTTCTAATGATACTATAGAAAATTATAACAAATAGTGGCTTAAGCATACTAATGTGTTCTGTATTACAATTCTGTAGGTTAGAAGTCAAAGATTCCTCTCACTGGGTTCAAATTAAAGTATTAAGAGAACAACATTCCTTTCTGGAGGCTCCTCAGGAGAATCCGTTTTTTTTGTTGTTGTTGTTTGTTTGTTTTTTACCTTCTCCATCTTCCAGAGGCCTTCACACTTTTGCTCCTGGGTCTTTCCTCAATTTTCAAAAGAGGACACCTGTATTCTATGTTCACCATTCTTCCCTTAATATTTCTCCCTTTTAAAGAAGACAGTGTATCAACTGAGAAAAGATTTTTACTTTTAGGGATTCATGATTTGACTGGACTCACCCAAATAATACAGGATAATTCCTCCATCTTTTTTTATTTTTTTACCCAAATCAGATCCAAATCCCCATGTTTCTTTTGCCTTTTAAGGTAACATATTTACCCAAGTTCCATGGATTAGGATGTGGAAATTTGGGGAAGGGGAATTATTCTACCAACATAGTCCTGTATCTGTTATTTGACTGAATTTCAGAATATATGTCTCTGTGGAAATAGCGTGATATATGCTAGCTATGCCTGCAAATTAACTTTTAAAAATCTATTTAGGTCATAATGTGCCTCAGACATAAAAATGCACTAAGTGAACAAGTAAGCAAAATGTAATGCTAAAAGATATTTGCAGAACTTATTTCAAATGACTTGTACAAAATTAAAAACTCTAAATATATGGAACAAGGAGCTAAGGCATATAAAACTGTCATTCTTATCTAGTACATAATCCATTCTTATCTATTGCAAGTCTTCCAGTGACTCCAGTGGGTCAGGAAAACATGGTTTCATTCTATCCCCTTATTTTATGACAATATCTTCCCTACCATCCCTTCCAACTTAAGCCCATAATATAAACTCAGTTCATTTACACAGTTTATGTACTTAAAATTCTCTCTGAGTTGACATATAAGGATCAAAAAGAAAATTCAAGATTCAAAATGCTTCTGAGCATTTCTCTTTCTTTGCTCTCTACTCAACTTGCCCTCAATGTCTCAGGAAACACAGACCTTTCCCACGGAAAAGTTAAACATCACTCCCTAGGGTAGGTGAGCTTTTTAAAGCATTAGACGTACATAGAGAATAGAAGGAACCCAGAATGTTGAAGACTAGTGTTGGCCATGAGCTACCTAGCTTCAAAGATGATTTCTGGATGATAAATTTTGCATTAAAAATGTGATCATAAATCTGGTATTAATTTAGAAATAATAGACTATATCTGTATCTTTTTTATAGACAAGTTAAACAAATGTAGTCCACATTTCCCCAGAATTTATTGGCATAGAAATATGGTAGGAACACCTCAATAATAAGTCCAACCTTTCCTTGCTCATTTTCTATATCAAGTATCAAAGGACCTCTCTCTAGACCCCTGTCCTTAAGACTTGCTGGGTTCTTCAAGTTCTGTATCACAGATGCTGATCCAAAGCCCTCTACATCCTGAAATCATCAGTCAGGAGGACAGTGTTAACTGGTTCCAGTTGTCTCTACTACCCTGAAGCAGGGCAAAGGTACCTTAATACTGTCTCAAGCACTGAGCCAAGCCACTTTCTAGCAGACTCTGGTGTGTCTCTTTAACACACACTCAAATTCCTGGTCCCTACTGTTGTTGTTGCTATTGCTTCAACAGACCCCTAATTTCCTGAAGCAGCCCTGTTTTAGATATATTTTTTCATGGCTGTGATCAAAAGACTTGACAAGAACAACTTAAAGTTGTTTTGGCTCATGGTTTCATAGATCTAGTCCATGGTCGGCTGACTTTGGGCCAAAGGTAAAGCAGAACAGGTGAGACAGAATATCTAGCAGAAGAAGGTGGAAAGGAAGGCAGCTCTGGACATGACAGCCAGGAGCAGAGAGAGCTTCCTTCACCCAGGACAAAAATATAAACACCAAAAGCACCCCCAGTGACCGACTTCCTCCACCCACAACCTACCTGACTACAGTTACCATTCAGTTAATCCATGTCCATGGATTAATTCACTGATTAGGCGTGTCTCTCATAAATCTAATCATTTCACCTCTAAATATTCTTACATTTTCTCACACATGAGCTTTTGGGGGACACTTCATATCTAAACTGTAATACCCTATAATCTCTAGTTCAGAGAAGTCTTGCTGCATCCTTAAAAAATGGGGGAGGGGAGTTTGTTTCTGCCCCATTTTAATTTACACATCGTCACCCAGCACAGGGCTTCTTATGCCACAAACAACTCAGGATTCACTAAAGAAAAGGTCTTTCAGCTTCTATTTATAACAGTAGTTTTCATATGGCTGGAATCTAAGCAATGACCTCTCCATTGAACTCCCTGTTGTCCCTGATGTATGTAAACCCCTCTTTAAAATGTCTTCATATGGGTTTCATGAATGGAAATGTCCAGACATGTTTGAATATGGTGGAAATAGCCTACCCTAGAGCCAAAACTTCCACTACACAAAGGACATATTAGAAAAATAATGATAAAGAATATGCTGGAAGTATTTCCTGGCTTTATTGGAAATGGCAATGTTGCACCATTAGATAATAAAAGCATTGTCATATTTGGGAAGATAATGATACTTTTGGTGGTGATAAGAGTTGTTACTGTTTATCACCAACTGGATTCTCATTCTGCTGGGACTTGTGGTCACTATAATAATTTGGGTAATTTGGACAACAAAAACTCTTCAAGCAGTGTTATTACATTCTGATGCTTTTTACAAGCTATAATGTGATCTTCTCTCTAGTTGGCTGCATTACATATACATATTCTAATCAATATTTTTCTACTAACAATATGAAAAACACATACTTTGTAGGACCTTAGGAATCAAATATAAAAAAACGTATTATGCCATTCCTCGAGTAGCTCATGATTTTGTTAGAAACTAAAATCATAAAGCATACTAAATTATTCTACTTTAAAGATGCTTATCTTTAGCTATAATTGACAAATAGAAACTGAAAGAGATTTTACAAATATGTTGTCAGATTAACAAAACAGGCTTTTTCAAATCTATGATATGGTGAAATATTCTTTTTCATAAAGAAGTAAAGCCAAAAGAATCAGATTAAGGTAACCAGAAACTTATTTGAGACCCTGGAAGGCAAGTGCAGACCTATGTACAAGTTCAAGTGGGTCTCCAAGCGCAGGGCTATATATGAGTGCAGGCATGCATACAAGTACTTGGATTTGCTAAAGGATAATGCTGTGTAGTAAAAAAAATAAAATAAAATAACTTTATCCAAACAGCAGCCTAGAATTTGCATTAGGCTATTGGAGGTGAAATGTCCTGCAAGAGAGCATCTCTGTTTGCCTAGATGCTTCTGTCAATGGGTAGTCTTCAGTGAGACTTCTGATAGGACTTTGAAATACACCAATCAGTTATGGATTCCTCTAGAGGGTTCCAAACCTCCAGAAGGGGATAGAGACTAGAGATTAGCCACATGCTATATGACTGTCTATACCCCAATATAAACTTTGGACACAAAATCTTGAACTTCCCTAGTTTAAGATACTCTTTGAATATCATCACAACTTGTGGCCAGAAGCCATGAGCTAATGCTGTCCAAGAATCCACAGCAAGAACAAAAGAAGTGAGAAAAGGCCCAGTGGCCCGCGGAGGGGCAGAGCTTCCAATCACTCCTGCAAGGTAGGCGGGCCTGCGACCCACCGGCAGAAGAGGAGCAGCGGCCTGCTGAGAGGCAGAGCCGCCCCCTCCCCCTGCGCCGGCAAGGTAGATGGAACTGTGAACACCCACAGAACAGGCCAGACCTGCAACCGACAGACAGAACAGGCCCAGTGGCCTGAGGAAGGGTAGAGCCGCCCTCCCCCCCCGCGCCTGCAAGGTAGGCGGACCTGCGACCCACAGGGAGAACAGCCCCAGAGGCCTGCATAGGGGAAGTGCCGCTGCCTGCGCCTGCAAAGTAGGCAGAACTGCGACCACTGACAGAACAAGCCTAGCGGCCCGCAGAGGGACAGAGCAGCCGCCCGCGCGTGCAAGGTAGGCGGACCTGCTATCGACCGGCAGAGCAGGCCCAGCGGCCTGCGGCGTGGTAGGCACATTGCCCCAATTGGAGGAGGGGCATAGCCGCCGCCCGCGCCTACGAGGGAGACTTTGCAACTATACAAGACCAATATAAATATATAGGGGGAAAATTGAATAGCACAACAGTTTCACCAAGTAGAAAGGAACGCGAACAGTATGAAGAGACAAGGAAAGAAAGGACAACAAGCAATGCAGGTCAACTCAACGTTAGAAGAGGTAATAGCTACAGCAGACGGAATGTCAGATAAAGAATTCAGGATATACATGCTTCAGATGATCTGGAGTCTCAAGGAAGACATCAGACAGCAAAATCAGACAATGAAAGATCACTTCAACAATGAATTACATAAACAAATCCAAGAAGCAAAAGATCAACTATACAGGGAGATAGAGGTTATAAAAAACAAACAAACAGAAATCCTAGAAATGCAGGGAGCAATAAACCAACTTAAAAACTCAATTGAGAATACTACCAGCAGAGTAGAACACTTAGAAGATAGAACATCAGACAATGAAGATAAAGTATTTCAACTTGAAAAGAACATAGACAGCTCAGCAAGACTGTTAAGAAACCATGAGCAGAACATCCAAGAAATATGGGATAACATCAAGAGACCAAATTTAAGAGTCATTGGGATACAGGAAGGGACAGAGTTTCAAACCAAAGGAATGAGCAATCTATTCAATGAAATAATACGAGAAAACTTCCCAGACTTGAAGAATGAGACAGAATTCCAAATCCTAGAAGCCTACAGGACGCCGAATGTGCAAAATCATAAGAGACCCACACCTAGACACATTATAATGAAGATGCCCAACATACAGAATAAGGAGAGAATTTTAAAAGCTACAAGAGAAAGGAAGCAGATCACATTTAGGGGTAAGCCAATCAGGATAACAGCTGATCTTTCAACACAGACTCTGAAAGCAAGAAGATCCTGGAATAACATATTTCAAACACTGAAAGAAAATGGGTTCCAACCAAGAATTGTGTTTCCAGCGAAATTAAGCTTCAGGATGGAGGATGAAATTAAAACCTTCCACGATAAACAAAAGTTTAAAGAATTCGCAGCTAGAAAACCATCTCTTCAAAACATCCTCGTCAAAGCATTACAGGAAGAGGAAATGGAAAATAACAATGAAAACCAACAGTGGGAGGTAGGGCAGTAAAGGGGGGGGGGAATAATCAAAGAAGAAAACAAACCATGTTTAGTAACATAAATAAACAAATATGGCTGGAAGAACAACCCATATCTCAATAATAACCCTAAATGTTAATGGCTTAAACTCACCAATTAAGAGACACAGGCTAGTAGAATGGATCACAAAACAAGACCCAACAATATGCTGCCCACAAGAGACGCATTTGATAGGAAAAGACATACATAGGCTGAAGGTGAAAGGTTGGGAAAAATCATATCACTCATATGGACTTCGGAAACAAGCAGGTGTGTCCATACTCATATCAAATAAAATAGATTTCAAGCCAAAGTTAATCAAAAGGGATAAAGAGGGACACTACATACTGCTCAAGGGAACCATACACCAACAAGACATAACAATCATAAATATATATGCCCCTAACAATGGTGAAGCTATGTTCATCAAACAAACTCTTCTCAAGTTCAAGAGTCTAATAGACCACCATACAATAATCATGGGAGACTTCAACACACCTCTCTCACCAATGGACACGTCTTCCAAACAAAAGTTGAATAAGGAAACTACAGAACTCAATAACACAATTAATAACCTAGACTTAATTAACATATATAGAATATACTACCCAACATCAAGCAGTTACACTTTTTTCTCAGCAGCACATGGATCCTTCTCAAAAATAGATCATATATTATGTCACAGGGCAGCTCTTAGACAATATAAAGGAGTAGAGATAATACCATGCATCTTATCTGATCATAATGGAATGAAACTGAAAATCAACGATAAAAGAAGGAAGGAAAAAGCATGCATCACTTGGAGAATGAACAATAGGTTACTGAATGATCAATGGGTTATAGAAGACATCAAGAAGGAAATTAAAAATTTCTTAGAGATAAATGAAAACACAGACACAACATATCGGAATCTATGGGACACATTGAAAGCAGTTCTAAGAGGAAAATTCATTGCTTGGAGTTCATTCCTTAAAAAAAGAAAAAACCAACAAATAAATGATCTCATACTTCATCTCAAAATTCTAGAAAAAGAAGAGTAAAACAACAGCAAAAGAAGTAGAAGGCAAGAAATAATGAAAATCAGAGCTGAAATTAATGAAATCGAAACAAAAGAAACAATTGAAAAAATTGACAAAACTAAAAGTTGGTTCTTTGAAAAAATAAACAAAATCGACAGACCCTTAGCCATGCTAGCAAAGAGAAGAAGAGAGAGAACTCAAATTACTAACATACGGGATGAAAAAGGCAATATCACAACAGACACTTCAGAAATACAGAAGATAATCAAAAATTATTTTCAATCCTTATACTCCAATACATTAGAAGATAGTGAAGGCATAGATAAATTTCTTAAGTCATATGATCTGCCCAGATTGAGTCAGAGGATATAGACGACCTAAACAGACCAATATCAATTGAGGAAATAGAAGAAACCATCAAAAGACTACCAACTAAGAAAAGCCCAGGACCGGATGGGTATACAGCAGAGTTTTACAAAACGTTTAAAGAGGAACTAATACCAATACTTTTCAAGCTACTTCAGGAAATAGAAAAAGAGGGAGAACTTCCAAATTCATTCTACGAGGCCAACATCACCCTGATACCTAAACCTGACAAAGACACTTCAAAGAAAGAAAACTACAGACCAATATCTCTAATGAACCTAGATGCAAAAATCCTCAATAAAATTCTGGCGAATCGAATACAAAAACATATCAAAAAAATTGTGCACCATGATCAAGTAGGATTCATCCCTGGGATGCAAGGCTGGTTCAATATACGGAAATCAATAAATGTTATTCACCACATCAATAGACTTAAAAATAAGAACCATATGATCATCTCGATAGATGCGGAAAAAGCATTCGACAAAGTACAGCATCCCTTTATGTTCAAAACTCTAGAAAAACTAGGGATAACAGGAACATACCTCAATATTGTAAAAGCAATCTATGCTAAGCCTCAGGCTAGCATCATTCTGAATGGAGAAAAATTGAAGGCATTCCCTCTAAAATCTGGAACAAGACAGGGATGCCCTCTCTCACCACTTCTGTTTAACATAGTTCTCGAAACGCTGGCCAGAGCAATTAGACGAAAGAAATTAAATGCATAAAAATAGGAAAAGAAGAACTTAAATTATCACTATTTGCAGATGACATGATTCTATACCTAGCAGACCCAAAAGGGTCTACAAAGAAACTATTAGAGCTAATAAATGAATTCAGCAAAGTGGAAGGATATAAAATCAACACGCATAAATCAAAGGCATTCCTGAATATCAGCGACAAATCCTCTGAAATGGAAATGAGGACAACCACTCCATTCACAATATCTTCAAAAAAAATAAAATACTTGGGAATCAACCTAACAAAAGAGGTGAAAGACTTATACAATGAAAACTACAGAACCCTAAAGAGAGAAATAGAAGAAGATATCAGAAGATGGAAAAATATACCCTGTTCATGGATAGGCAGAACTAACATCATCAAAATGGCGATATTACCAAAAGTTCTCTATAGGTTTAATGCAATGCCAATCAAAATCCCAACGGCATTTCTTGTAGAAATAGAGAAAGCAATCATGAAATTCATATGGAAAAATAGAAGACCTAGAATAGCAAAAACAATGCTAAGCAGGAAGTGTGAATCAGGCGGTATAGCGATACCAGACTTCAAACTATACTACAGAGCAATAGTAACAAAAACAGCATGGTACTGGTACCAAAACAGGCGGGTGGACCAATGGTACAGAATAGAGGACACAGAAACCAATCCACAAAACTACAACTATCTTATATTTGATAAAGGGGCTAAAAGCATGCAATGGAGGAAGGATAGCATCTTCAACAAATGGTGCTGGGAAAACTGGAAATCCATATGCAACAAAATGAAACTGAATCCCTTTCTCTCGCCATGCACAAAAGTGAATTCAAAATGGATCAAGGAGCTTGATATCAAATCAGAGACACGCAGTCTGATAGAATAAAAAGTTGGCTACGATCTACAGTCGGTTGGGTCGGGCTCCAAATTCCTCAATAGGACACCCATAGCACAAAAGTTAATAAGTAGAATCAACAAATGGGACTTACTCAAACTAATAAGTTTTTTCTCAGCAAAAGAAACAATAAGAGAGGTAAATAGAGAGCCTACATTCTGGGAACAAATCTTTACTCCTCACACTTCAGATAGAGCCCTAATATCCAGAGTATACAAAGAACTCAAAAAATTAGACAATAAGAGAACAAACAACCCAATCAACAAATGGGCCAAGGACCTGAACAGACACTTCTCAAAGGAGGACATACAATCAATCAACAAGTACATGAAAAAATGCTCACCATCTCTAGCAGTCAGAGAAATGCAAATCAAAACCACCCTAAGATACCATCTCACTCCAGTAAGATTGGCAGCCATTATGAAGTCAAACAACAACAAGTGCTGGCAAGGATGTGGGGAAAAGGGTACACTTGTACATTGCTGGTGGGACTGCAAATTGGTGCAGCCAATTTGGAAAGCAGTATGGAGATTTCTTGGAAAGCTGGGAATGGAGCCACCATTTGACCCAGCTATTCCCCTTCTTAGTCTATTCCCTAAAGACCTAAAAAGAGCATGCTACAGGGACACTGCTACATTGATGTTCATAGCAGCACAATTCACAATAGCAAGACTGTGGAACCAACCTAGATGCCCTTCAATAGATGAATGGATAAAAAAATGTGGCATTTATACACAATGGAGTATTACTCTGCATTAAAAAATGACAAAATCATAGAATTTACAGGGAAATGGATGGCATTAGAGCAGATTATGCTAAGTGAAGCTAGCCAATCCCTAAAAAACAAATGCCAAATGTCTTCTTTGATATAAGGAGAGTAACTAAGAACAGAGTAGGGTCGAAGAGCATGAGAAGAAGATTAACATTAAACAGGGATGAGAGGTGGGAGGGAAAGGGAGAGAGAAGGGAAAATGCATGGAAATGGAAGGAGACCCTCAGAGTTATACAAAAGTACATACAAGAGGAAGTGAGGGGAAAGGGAAAAATAATACAAGGGGGACAAATGAATGTCAGTAGGGGGTCAGAGAGAGAGGAGGGGAGGAGAGGGGAGGGGAGAGGGGATAGTAGAGGATAGGAAAGGCAGCAGAACACAACAGACAATAGTATGGCAATATGTAAATCAATGGATGTGTAACTGATGTGATTCTGCAATCTGTATATGGGGTAAAAATGGGAGCTCATAACCCACTTGAATCAAAGTGTGAAATATGATATATCAAGAACTATGTAATGTTTTGAACAACCAACAATAAAAATTTAAAAAAAAAGAACAAAAGAAGTAGCCACATGTTTTCACCTATACCAGACCTTGCCTATGTATCACTTCCTTTAGTTTATCCTAATTAATATTCTTTCACAGATGATAACCATAACCATAGCTTTCATGTGTTCTTGAACTCTGTGTGTCATATTAATAAATGATCAAACCTGAGGAGGTAGTAGAAACACACAAATTCATAGCCAGCTCATTGGAAGTCAGAGTGGCCTGAGGATCTAGGAACCTGTGTCACTATCTGCAACCTGTCTTATGGAAGAATGTGACTTTCTCTTGTGAAGCTTGGCCCAGATTTGGGTAGCTGGTGTGAGAAATTATCACACCAGCACGTTTTTTTTTTTCCTCTTTTTGATTTTTCAACATGAGAAAGGGCAGACAGGTACTGGCTAGAATAATTCATGAATGTTAAATGCTCATTGAAAGAATCTCCAACATTTAAGATGACAAAATTATGAATGTGACTTCTCTTTTATTGTGAACTAATTCTGGCAATTCAAATTAAGATGTGAGGGGAGACACTCCACATCTTTACTAAATTCCCTAATAGCTCTCAGGTTAACTAATCTCAAGTGAGGGGACTGAGACATCAGCAAGGTGAGGCACTCTTATCTGGTATTGTTTCTCAGTGCCTGTTACTCTACCAAGACTGGCAAGTAACTGTTTTGAATGTTTTTTTTTTCCTAAATATATTTTTTTCATGTTTTAACAATCAAATATGAAATATTTAATTTTCTCTAAAGAAATCTTCCAAGGAAAGATGCATCTTTGACCTGTTAGTTTCAAGCTTCAGATTTTATGGAGAGACAAAGGGAGAGCTAAATGGTTATTCATACATATCCCAATTGTCATATTGTAGGACTTTGGCTGCATGGCATTGTGTTATACTGGCTAAGTGTAGATAACTCCAGGAACAAAAACAATAAGTAGTACTGTCATTCTCATGTTGATTCTACCTATTGACACCCCCATATACCTTCAGAAAGGTTCTATTTTACACCACCTTCTCATTCATGTGGGATGCATATTTAACAATTTGGTAATTTCAACTTGATCATTGCATCCACATTAACACTGAATTTTTACTTTCCTAGGTCATCATTTGGTCTTTACAGCTAGATGGGGCCCAGAAACAGTAGAAAGCCCAGATGGAAGCTTATTGGAGGAGCAGATGGCTGTGTACTGTGAGCTGCAGAACAGATCACCCATATCAGGGCTAAACCAAATTCATTGCCAGACACATTCAAGAAGCCTCTAGTCCCAGCAGAAGATAAAATGAATCCTGCTGAGCCAGATAGTGCTGCAGGATTGTCATTAAGCCAAAAGAACCAACCAGGAGAGGATTCAGCTTCAGTAGCTAGCGGACTGCCCAGCCAAGAATCCAGTAAGAAATATCACCTGGAGATCAGCAGTGCCAGAGGTCTCACTACCCAGAGACCCATCCTTCTTTGACAAGATCACCACAAGACAAAACAAGGCCCTCTGGAAGAGAGTGTGGCACAATGCCTATAAAATGCCTATAAAACTTTCAAAGAGGATGGTATTACCTGAAGATATTATAAAACTGATTTTATTGTGGACTAAGGTTTTAACAGGAGAAGAAATTTAAGTTTTGCATTTCTTTAATGAAGAAAAGGAACTTAGAATAGAAAGGACAGATTGTTTATTCCCCAAATAAAAAAATAACAATAATAATATTTTCCCTCTACCTTATAATGTAGCTTGGGTTCAGTTTTGTGACCTAATAAACAATTTGCATAATTAATTTTGCATTTACAGGTTTCTATGAGTTCTTCATATCCCTCACATATATACAAATTACTCAGGGAAGAAAAATCTAGAACATTTAGTGCTTATAAAATTGCTGCTATTATAGATTTGCATTTATATGTACAATCTATGCATTGTATATATGACTATTTATCTATATCCCATGACAATACTTTATGCAATCCATACCATATATAGAAGTTCAAAGTTAATGAGAATTAAATTGTTCTAGATTTTCCCCCTAACTAGTTTTAATGCCTTTTTACTGACAGTTGCTTGTTCAATTCACCAGGGAGAACTTATCTCTAATTGACTTGTCGTATGTGCCCAGACCAACAGAGCTTAACAGAAGCAAGCATTGCTTTGGCACTGGAAATTAGATGCAGATAAGGACTTCAGAGTTATGAGCAATGGGTAGCACCATAATATCATATTATTATCAGCACATTATGGCATGGTAAGAACACAGAGGAGGACCTAAGTACCACTGATTTATTATGGCTGGGATGCTGTCTTACCCTCTCATGTGCAGGCACCAGTTAAATAATAATTTAATCTACCAAATAATCACTCATATTCAGACATTTCTCCTAAGAATTTAAATTGTCTTATAATAAATATTAGCATTTGATGAAAAATAATCTTGTTTATTTCTATGAAGTGATTTTTCAAGTAACATCATAAACATGAATTTATTTCACATTCTCAAGTTCCCATGGAAAGAATTATTCCACAAACTGGGAGGTATTCCTCTCTCTTGGTCATGTGAGATTTACAGCTTAGTATAAATTTGAGGAGGTTCTTCAGATACACTTGTGTCTTTAATGACTATCTTAAAAGTTATTACTTTCCATAGTTCCTGAACCATGGGTTCACAGGATCTATTAGCAACCAACTCATACATGCCAAAATTTACTTTACCTTATGTGCTAATAATACTTAGCAGCTATTTATAAAAATGGATAATTCTTACAGGCAAAATTTGTAAATAAAATCAAATATGCATTCTTACCATTTCTGTAGATTCAAGGAGCCAAAGTATCCTCAGGAGAGAACATCCTTAATCAATCCTAGAGTGCATTAAGGAAGTAATATTTAAGAGAGAGAAAAATGTCTCTCTACCAAATAGTGATATTTTACCCTGGGTAACTTACTTGGTAGACATTTCTGATATTTAAAAATATTATTGAGTCATAGATGCAATTTATTTGAAGTTTTGTTAATATTTTGTGAGCAGAATCTTGAAGGCAATCTGGTATAAAGATAGAAAATAATGTGCCAATATTACTACATAGAAGCAAAAACTTGTCATGTCTCTTTTATACATTTATAAAAAGGTAGATTATTCAAAAATGTAGTTCTCTCACATCAATTTCAAATCTCCTCTACTTTTAACCTTTGAATGTTCAGGAGAAATGAAATAGAATTAAAGTTGTCTTTCCTTTCCCACTGAGCCCTCAAGCCCCGATGTCAGTAAGAATCCAATCTAAGTTGCACATGTAAAAGGGAAGCAAAATGCCATCTAAGAAGTGAACAGCTGCTGGGGATGTGGCTCAAGCAGTAGTGCGCTCGCCTGGCATGCATGCGGCCCGGGTTCAATCCTCAGCACCACATACAAACAAAGATGTTGTGTCTGCCGAAAACTAAAAAATAAATATTAAAAAAAATTCTCTCTCTCTCTCTCTTTAAATATATATATATATATATATATATATATATATATATATATTTAAAAAAAAGAAGTGAACAGCTTATGAAGAGTTCAATAATTCTCAAGTCCATCTTTCATTCCTGGAAAACACAAACAAAATAAAAATAAAAACAATGAACTGGCCCCCTTAAGTATGCAATTTTTGAAAATCCAAGGCTCTGAGTAAAAGCAGTCATTCCTCCTGACTTTACCTACAAATGCCCATCCATACCTTGTTCACAGAATAAAATATAGCTCTAAAAAGGACCTGAATTCTAAGCAGTTTGGTTGTTAACATATTTTATTCAGTCAATTTAACACCAGTGAAAATTACATTTTCCTATAATTCAGATTGAACTGGTACAATTTTCAAGTCAAAGATTTTAAGTAGAGAATATGTCGTTTTTCTTTTCTTTTTTTTATGTTTAAACAAACTTTATTTATAGGCACTGAAATGTGAATTTTATATAATTTTCACATGTCACCAAATAGTATTTCTTTTTTAAAATGTTTCCAACTGAGTCAGGAGTGTTGGCATGTGTCTATAATCCCAATGACTCAGGAGGTTGAGACAGCAGGATTGTAAATTCGAGGCCAGTCTCCGCAATTTAGCAAGACCCCATTTCAAAATTTAATAAAGTACTGGGAATATACCTTAGCTCCCCTGGGTTCAATCTCCAGTAACAAAAATAAATAAAAAAATAATTTTGAAACATGTAAAATTGTAAAAAGCATTCTTAGTTTTGGGTTCTCTTAAAACTTATATTGTATTAAGGGTTTATATGCATTGTCTCATTTTGTTCTTACAATGTAAGCTGGGTACTATAATTATCTCTGTGTATGGATGAAGGAAACAAAACCTAAGTCCTTTGTGCCCGGTCCCCTGCTGGAACAGTAGGTGATCTCGCTCATCTTATTTAAACACTGACCTAAAGATTAACAAAAAAGAAACATTTGGTAAACCCTGTTAAATAATTGTTTTTATTATTGTTTCATTTTTTATTGGTTCTTTTTTTTTAGTCATACGTAACAGTAGAACGAATCTGACATGTACATATATCAATACACTACAGTGAATCTCAACATGACGTACATCTATACACTACAGTGAATCTCAACATGACGTACATCTATAAGAAATTAATACAAAAATAACAATTATGGGTAAATGGCAGATAGATCAATAGAGGGAAGGGAGAAAGGGAAATGGGAAGGAGAAGGAGACGTGGGGTCTGAATTAGAACAAGGTATATTTCATGCTTGTATAATTATGTGAAAGTAATCATTTTTTTTTTAATATTAACTACCAAAGGCTCTAAGAAAGGAGAGTGGCATGAAACTTATCAGAAAATATGAATATATAAAAAAGACTGTAATTCTTTTTTTCTTGACTTGGTTAAAATACAGTTAACTGCCTTCCACCATCTAATGAGCAAATGTTGGTGCTTTTTTAATCCAAGCCGTTTCTACCTACCCTTCCTTCCTTGCAAACTTATAGCACATCATGCTTACCTTAAACATTTATATACAGCACTAATAAGCTACACACAACAAAACAAACAAGTATTGTAAATCAAAAATCTCATTTTTTTTGCAGTCAATAAAACAGTCAACTATAATCAGAAGATAATACTTAATTTTGATTGCAGAGGCAAATAAACATATTTTACTTGTCTGTGGGCTCTAATTTTCCAACACATTTTATCTACCCTATTTATTTTACCACAAATTTTTTAGCATTAAGGAAAGGCCTGCCATGCAGAAGTTATTTCATTATTATGGGTTAAGTGAATAGTTTTGACAGTTTAATTAATAACATGTGTGTGTTAATAGGCCAACAAAACTTTGTTTGTTTGTTTGTTTGTTTGTTTTCCCAGTCAAGGGAAGTTTCATCTAAAAAGGTCTTTCCCATACTAAGTTCTGATTAAAACAGGTAAGTGCCTTCCCCTCCAGATGTGGTTCATTCAATGCATTAGCCTGAAATGTTTTTAGAACACATAGACATTTATAATGAAACTATCCAGACTAAATACCTGTTCTAAGTTCTTTGCCTGGAAATGGTCTCATTATCAGTATATTGCTTCTTCAGTATTTAAATGCTGCACTATTTTAGCAAAGCATGACAGAATTAGCTGTGGATGTTGAATAGTTCAAACTGTTTCATGTATTAAGTGGCTGCTTTCAATGTTTCCTGAGAGGTTATTTCGCTTCTTGCTGCCTCAAGAAGAGATGAAACTGTATATAAAGCCAGAAATGTGTCTGCCCTCTAAATTTCACAGCAAAATAAATCACAAAGGATAAATCATGCTCAATGATAAAAAAGGTATTCTCTGAGGAACTCTTCTTACATAATACAGAAGAAGAATGGTAAACATTTTAATTTTTTATCCGAAACTATTGCTTTAGGCCATTAGCAAAGAACATTACAGCCCTTCACAAAATGCAAACTAATGTTCCATTGTCACCTTTCAAGTGAGCAGGAGCTATTCATCATATTCAGAAAAAGAAAGTGATGTTTCTTTAATCAAATGGGCATGAATACATTCATAATCTATAATGTGAATTAGAAAGCCTGCTTTCAGGGGAGAAAAGCAGCTTCTAGAGTTAAGTGACCAATTTCATTCTTTTTGTTTTCTTTCTTACTGTTCCCTCTTTAATGGGTGGGGATGGATATTTGCAGTTTTATAAATTTAAATTATACCTAGACACCATATAATAATAATATCAATGTTTTAAAAACTCACAGTTTTACACAGAGCCAGCATGATCTTAAATACTTTACTCGCATGAATTCTTTCAGAGTAAATTTAATTGTAAATACATAGTACTCCAATGATCATCTGGAAATAATGTCGGCTCTAATGTTCTTTAGGTAATTTTAAATTTGAGACAATAAGATTTGAGGAATGAATTTTACTTTTGGAAAATCCTTTCTAATACTTGACCTGTAATTTAAGGAATTGGAAAGGGTATGAGTCAAGGAAGAGTGATGTTAATTTTATGTTCTTTTTCAAAATTCATTTAACAAATGAAATACTGCTACATATAATGTCCTGGGCATGCAGGATTTAGAATCTGCCTCTGAGGAGCTCACAAGCTAGCAGAGGGATTTGTGCTCCAACAGGTTTCCTCCATTAAAAAAATATATATATATTGTAAAAATATCTTAAAAACTGGAACAACTTAAGCAACCTCCCAGTATCAAATTCTTCACAACAAAATGAGGTATGGATTCTTATTGTAAAAAAATATTGTGCAACAAGTCTTCACTTAGACAATGCTTAATGAATGACAGCTAAGATTCAACACATCATATAAATCATACTTTTCCTAGAAGCTTCGATCACTTAGGGGAAGCTGGTGAGAACTGGTGTTCCTGATCTCAACAGGAGCATACCCAGTGAAAAATGGAAGGAAGGAATGGACCGGGGTAGCATCTAAGAAGCACCTGGATGGTATCCTTCATTTTAGAATCATTTTTTTTTTTCATTCTGAAGATAAAATGTGTTCATGTAATGAACTTCACATCAGAAAATCCTTCTCCCTCTTGACCCTCTGCTAACATTGTGAATAATATAAAATTGTCTTAGATACACATCACATTTTCATTTAACGGGATCCAAAGAGCATAGTAATATATGCTGGGAAAAAAAAAATCATTGATACATCCTGATGCCTTACCTGTTAGGCTGAAGTTCTGTTTACCCTTATGGCTACTGCTCATCTTACTCCCCCGCACTTCCTATATCAACTGCCAAAATTTGGGAGGACAAGCTTCAGGCCCAGTACTGTGTTTTAAGAAATTTCACTGTCAGAATTGTTCTTCTCATTGACTCTAGTGATTCTGTATTGGGGTGTGTTTGTTGTGTAAAATCTACAAAACAACAGAAACTTCTTTTTCTGAAATATTGGAAATAATCTTAGATTTCCTTTCTTGGAATTGAATGTGATGTTTCTGCAAAGTATTTTTCTCCCTAAACTTTGGAAATAGTATGTGGGTAAACATTAGTCATGGAAACAAAAAGGCAATTATAACAGTGATTCAGGATTCAAAGTGACAAAAATATTAAGGAACAATTAAAAGGAACTTCTGAGAAAACAGCAACCTCAAATCTTATATAGTTTTTTCCCTATTTATTAATTAGTTTATTTATTTTGTAGTACTTGGGAGTGCTCAGGGGCATTATACTACTGAGCTACATCACCAGCACTTTTTAAATTTTCATTTATTTTTACTTTGAGACAGCATCTTGCTAAATTGCCAAGGCTAGCTTTGTACTTGCAATCCTCCTGCCTCAGGTTCCTGAGTTGCTAAGATTACAGGTGTGTGCCACTGAAAAAAATCTTAAAGCAGCAAAAGACAGAAAGACAATGAAAAGTTGGTAATCATCACTCACCAAGTGGAAGGGAACCAGAACATCATCAAAGATGATATATGGTCTGCAGATAATTGCATGGGTAAGTTTTAAATTTAAGACAATGAGATTTGAGGAATGAATTTCACAAAAGTTTAAGCATTTAGTGAACAGATCATTTACAACTGTTAAGAAAACAATTTTGAGCCATTTATTTACTGAGACAGGGAAACATGAATAAGTTAATGAAATATACATAATCCAAAAAACATTTGAGCAAAATTTCTCTGCAATGTAAGTCAGGCATTTTAACTAGACCTTGTTCAAGAATCATTAGCATTAAAAGCATAATTTTTAACCAGTGAAGTATAATAGAATTATACTTAAGAAAATGACATGTTAAGTGATATGTTATTCCCCATACCCAAGGCCCCTATAAACATCCTGAATGTTTGTCTTCGAGGTGGTGCATGGGTAGATGGTGCAGGAAAAATTCTCCACCCCCCATTCAAGGTCTTTCTCATAATGTAATGCAAAGTTATATCAAACTTTGTCTGAAATATAGGTAATAATTCTTGCAAACAGTTAACTCTTCACATGTTGCACAACAGTTTCAATTTAATAGAGTTACTGCTTAATAATTTCATACAAAATTCTTAAAAATTCTTGGTTACAATGTCAAAAATTCAATTAAAATTTATTTGGGAAAATGGAAGTGTTCTTGTAAATATTGTCTTTACTAAGATACAGGAAAATGGCTGCAGGGACACGAGGAACAAAGCACTAGACAGTTACTGAATGCTTTTTTTCTCTCATATCCCCTACTTTTTTCCTCCTCTTTCCTCCACACCCACACATGAGCCACGTAAGCTTCTTTGACAAAGTAAGTCTTCCATGCAAAACACAGCTTCTGTAGCATGTCCATTTCACCACCAGACATCTAGTAGGACACACTTCTCTCTTACCAGTTCAAAACTCCCAAAAGACATATATTTGATCATCTCTGCTTGTGGGCCTATTTTAACTGACATCTTTCATTTCCAGAATCACAAAGTCCTCTGGAAGTCCCACTAAAACAGCTCTTCCCAGGAGAGATGGGATTGAATGCTAAGCACATCTGCAATTCTTTTTCATAGGGCTCTCTCCACAACTTCATTTTGAAGCACAACAGGAGCACCCCTGTAAACTCTACTACAAATTGGTGATGCTAGGTATATTCTTAGCTTTGCTGCTTATAGTGGTGTCATGATCTGCTTTCTGAATGACCATCTACCGATCTGGTGTTAACCATGATTGTGAACTCATCTCCATGGTTAAAGTATGAGGTGTCCCTCGAAACGTCATGTGTGAGATATTGCAGAAATGTTCAGAGATAAGATTATTAGATTATGATAATCCAAGATGACTGTATCACTTCTTCCTTCATTCCTACTTGCTGATTCTACATTTAAATAATTATAAAACATTTGTTTCATGACACAAGATTTGTAGATGCTATAGATACAAGTGCACAAAAACATGTCCATGTCTGGGCTCATAATACAGGAGAAATGACAGACACTTGATGCAGAGACATGAGTGTTATAATGCATAAGATGTTACCAGAACAAAAGAATAAAACAATTAATGTAAAATAATTGCAGTCATCTTCTTGCAAACATACATCTACCTCTAATATTGTAGTTCTTTTTATCTAGTTTTACTTCACTTATCCTCTAAAATAATTGTTTCAGTGGATTTACAAAATTTGAGCATTTGTTAAGAACAACGCAGTATTTTATGTACCAATGAGGAAACACAAACTCATCACATTTAATCTTAAGTTCATTGAGATGATAAATGAGATATCATACCAGCAAATAGGAAGATAACTTAAATACCTGATAAATAATTTTCCATTATCCTATTGATTGAGTCTCAAATATTCACAAGTCACTTCAAAGCCCTTTCCTAGGGCACAACCTTTACAAATAATCCTAGTTACTTGGCTCTGCTCTCTAGAGCTGTTGTTCAAACCTCCCTAGGCATTCTTGCTAGAGATAATGTCATACAGTCATCTGTATTCACCCCTTGAAATTTTCCTTCCATTCATTAGTCCATGGATATCCACTAGTCTTCTAAACAGACATAAATAACAAATTCCTGTTTGTCCAGCAAAGCTAAAGGAGTTAAATAAAGTCAAGTAGGTATATCTAAATATGTTCTTGTCTTATTTATCTATTCTAAGATATTCTCTGTGATGTATGTCATCTTGCTCCTTCTTCTTCAACAGATGCTCTTTACCTTAATCTGTGACTAACCTTTACTGATTTAAGGGCATCAGCACAAATGATTTATACCTAAAATTCTTAATACTTTTCTTCCAACAAAAACCAGTTTCCCCACTATATCTTCTCTAGTAAGTTGTATTTTTCCTTCAAATAACGTATATAAAGTTCCATTAAAGGTTGGTTCACTTAATATCTTTCCTCCTCTAAAATATAACTTTATAAAGATCCAGATGACATTTTTTTAGTCTCAACTGTATATGCAGCACTTAAGATCTTGGTTGGCTTACTATAGATACACAAGAACCAATTTGGAATGCACAAATTCTAAAAATACATCTAGAAATTGTGTCATGGAAGCCTATAAGTATGTGAGACATTCAATGCTAAACTTTGTTATACAATATCTTAACTATGATTGGACTTAGCTCTATCACTCTTTTTGCAGTTAAGAGTTTATGGTATACATTAACTCAAAATTTTATGCCTCCATATCTTAAGTTATGGGTTGTACTTTCAATTAAATTATGTAACTCTTAAGGTTGAGAAACTTTGCCTTACGCATATTTTGCATTGCCCTAAGTAAGTAGGATGACATTGAACATATCGTAGGTTCTTAATACTGCTTAGGGAATCAAATTGAAGAGAATTGAATTGAAATAAATCAAAGAAGAAACTTTCATAACATTTTGCCTTCTGGCTTTTGAAGTTATAACACTGAAGTACTTAGTTAGAATTACTGTACTTAGATCTCAACTAGCAACTGATTTGGAATCATTTGCAAGCTTTCAAGTTCTTCATCTAGAGAATAAGGATAATGCCTGTTATTTTCAGAAGGACACCATAAAGATTACATACCATTTTTACATTAAAATATTAATAAATATGAGGTATTATCATTCAGTACATGAACAAGTTTAGCATAGTGATATAATTAAGGTCTAATTTAGACGGGTGAATGGATATCTGTTAGGGTGGATAAACATGTTAATAAAAAGTCGTAAGATAAAATATTTGTCATTTGACTGCATTTCTCTCTTTAGCTTGGTAATGCTGGACAGGTTTTATACAGTTGCTTCTTTTTAGATCCTGGAGAAGAGTATAAAGCTTGCACTTCAATTATGTAAAAATTTTCCACCCATAATGAAAGTTGGCTGTTGATGTTATCTTAACACTGTTGTATGACACAAACTTTAAAACTAATGAAGCTAGAAGGGTATTATTTCTTATGTTCCTTTGGTATATTTTGTCTACCCTGTCTTAACCTATTGGAAGAAGTATTCCTGCACTAGCAGGAGATTATTTATCACACTCTCACCTTTATGACAATCTCTGTCATAAGGTTAGGCATGATCCAAAGAGGGCCAATCAGAATCAAGTTGGGAGAATTAATCCAGATGTTACATGGAAGAATTCTTTCAATCAAATACTGCAAGTACAGTTGACATTGTCAGCCTGGATCGGTTTTAGGATCTAAAAATTGCCATATACGGAGAGGCTGGCTGAGAATAAAGTCATCACAGTAGCCATCAGTGCTGAGAGACAGAAAGGGGAAAAGACAGATACTCAGTGGCATGGTTGGAAGAGTCTGCTGTTCTTAAATTCATTATCCATCATTAAGCTTCCATCTACCTACATATAAATAAGTCACTTGTGTCTGAAACAGATTTGAATTGGCTCTATAACTTGCCCTTGAATAACTCATTCTTATAAACTACCAAGTATGGAGCAGAAGTCACTCTCAAATCTTCATTCTCATCCATTCCATATCAACAAACCCAGTAATAATCTCCATTCATTGGATGCTTTATGACTACACTTTTTCTGAGAATCCGGAAATGATTAGACTATAAGTGTAAGTTAGTAAAAAGAAGCCTGAAACTTAGGGTATCATATTAATAGCATTTAACCTAACTTTATTCATGAAAACAAAAATGCTTCATATTTGCTTATTTATCATCAAACTTCCTTTAAGTTGCACCTGACTAAATTTTCTCTTATTCTCATATAAGGACACTAAAATAGAGATATACTAAAAGAACGTTAAGAAGAGAGAGACTGTATATAGGACTTTGTTCAGTTTTTGAATTTCCAAACAAATGGCCATTTGATATATGTGATCCCTCTAGTAACAGAAACACATCAGCTCCAAGGAATCCATTTGGGAGCACTTCTGCTTGAGGGAGATGTTTCTCCATGTTTCTTCTGAATTTACCTGGCATGGACTTTGCCTTGGCCACTCATGTCTTTCCTTTCATTCTATAATCTCAGATAGATCAGGACAATTCCTCTTTGCTTATTATTGCATCTGTATTACACAGCAAGTGTGTAGTCTGATATCTCTGCTCAGTAAATATCACTGAATACATAAAGTCATAAGTCAACACATGAATAACCTGATAAATAATCTCTAGAGCCATGTAGAATAATTGCAATATTGAAAATGACTCTTGTAGTAAGCCTTCAGTTTTCAAAGCTGAACAGTCTCTTGTTCCAAGCTGTTATTCAAATTCCTGTTTGTTCTTTGTGAATATATTCCAATCTGGTAATGCTTTTTTAGATACAGATTCTCTTATAATTTTGATTTCATCATGAAGTCTTAGTGATTTTTGTTCTTACATTTGTATTCATTTTTTTTATTTGTTGGTTGACCACTACATCATATTTTTGGCTCAAAATCAGTATGAAGTAAGCTAAAAATCCTAGGATATCTCCATATATCATAATTGTGTAGATCTTTATATTTTTTTTCACATCACAATTCCTATTGTTATGTAGGACCCACATATTTAACTTCCAAAATAATTTTTGATGTTAACTTTGTCATCCATTAAACATGTCTTATATTTGATGCATTTGAAAAACTTTCATTTATCGTGACATTTACATAATATTACTGGATAAGATAAACACTAGTCACTTTTAAATGAGTGAAATCAATGAATCTAATGAAACCAACAATACACACAACAATGTTCAAAGTAAATGTGAGCAAGAAATCATATGTTCAGTATTAATCACTAGAGAAAATGTTCTTTTTCACAGTACTTTCTGCTCTCAGCATTGCAATATGCTAATGTGAAGGACAGATACTCCAGATAGGGCATCTATCATGTAAAG
The DNA here is from genome assembly GCF_047511675.1 of Marmota flaviventris. Lineage (NCBI taxonomy): Eukaryota > Metazoa > Chordata > Mammalia > Rodentia > Sciuridae > Marmota > Marmota flaviventris. The sequence goes on along the minus strand of NC_092504.1, from coordinate 44,792,771 downwards.
ATTTGGACTTCTCATTTTTGTACTCTATTGTAATCACTGACTGTTTGTTTACCTGGTGAGTTGACAATTTAGTATTTGTCTGATTATAGTAAATGATCTGTGACATTCACCTAATGTAAGCTTTTAAACACATATTGAATGTGAAAAAGAGAGAAGATTGCTGTTGCTTTGGTTTGATCTTCCATCCCACAGACAGGATTTAGAAATGAGCAACAGGAAATGTACAAGAGAAGCATATGCCAAATGGAAAAAAGTAGGCTCTGAATATATCCAAGGGAAGCCCATGCCACAGAAGGACTAATTAGTGTCTTCATTAGTGCTTCACAACAAGAAATATGAGCTTGGAGGGAGGGAACTCCTGGATTTCTCCAGAGAGATTATAAAACAAAGTACTCCTTGATCTGATCTCATCTGCTCCTCTCTTTTGTCTTCACAGACAAAGAGGAGACATAAATAAGCTCCCACCTTCTGCTAAGGGCTGCACCCATTGCCAATTATTTAAATGAATAAGGAGGAGACATCACTACTGGGAAGTGTATTTAGAAAAAAAGAAAGAGCCCAGAATGCCTACATCATGGTAATAGATTCTATCTTCCTTTACTCATAGACATGTGGATTTTTTAAGATAGAGACCAAGGGCTCTGAACTATGCATTCTTGTCCTTGTTCTTTGCAGAGGTTTGATTGGGTAAGCACTTGAAAATACCAGCATTCTAATATATTAAAGGGAGGGAGATTGTTTCTGACCTTGCAAAACAACTGAACGTTTCCTCAGGTCATCATGGTATTGAGAGAATAATGTTATTATGAGGTAATATTTACTAAAATATTCTTATTGCCAGGCTTTCCTGAAAGATGAGAAAATTTAGATTTGCATCCCAAGATTTCTCAGTGAAATAGCAATAGCTAATATTGTACTGCTGGTGATGTGCCGGGCTTTATTCTGAGTACTTTTTAGTTCATATTCCTATGAATGGATGCACAAATGAAGAATCCAAGAGTCACCAATTTTCACAAGTTTACACAGACAATAACTATTGAAATTGTGTTTAGAATCCTTGCACTTGATCTCCTGTCTGTGTCATAATCATCCTGCTCTGTTGATTCTTCAGTGATCAGCACACTTATTTAGGTGCCAGCCACAAACCACAACCTAGACCAACTTGCAAGTTTCCTACGAGGAAATATGTAAAGCTTTTTTGGTTCATTCCCCCATGGGCTCTTCCACAAATAAGTATCAACGGTGTTGTCAGACTTAGGTTGAGATTTAAATAGCTAATCAAGGCTTTTCATAGCCTTTGATTTATGTATTAGAACATCATAATCAAATCTCCATTGCTCCCATACCACACAGCAAGTGTGTGAACTGTTATATGTGCCCAAGGAATCTCTCTGAATAAATAAAATCCTGAATCAATGCAGAAATAAACTGATAAAAGATCATCTCTGGAGCCATGTGGAATAATTTCAATATGGAAAAGTGACTCTATTTACTAAGCCTCCATTTTGTCCAGCTGAACAGTTTCTTATTCCAAGCTGTATTAAATTCCTAGTTCCCTATTAGTTCTTTTATAAATATATTCCGATCTGTTAAAGTCTCCATGGAAGCTCCTATAATTCTATTGGGAGTGTTATAAGTAGCTAGTAAATTTTTTTTCCCCCACTGTTTTCTTTTCCTTATTTATTTATTTATTTGCCAATATTTGTTTTATTATGGTAGGATATACATTATATGAAAAATTAACTCTTAAACTATTTTAAGTATACAATTCATTGGCATTATATGCATTCGTATTTCTGTACAATGTTTACCCTCATCCATCTCCATTTTCATCTTATAAAACCGAAACTGTGTTCATTAAATAACTTCCCTCTCCTTTCCTCCAGCCCCTGGCATCTACCATTCTTCCAGCTTCTATGAATTCAAACACTATTAAGTACCTTAGATAAGGAACATCACACAACATCTGCATTTTTGTGCCTGGTTTGTTTTGCTTGGTGTAATGTCCTCAAAATCCAACTTCGTTGGAGCATGTGCCATATTTTCTTCCTTTTAAAGATTGAATAATATTCTTTTCTTTGTGCCCATCAACTTTACCTTCTCTATTTCATCTGTTGATGGGCACTTGGGTTACTTCTACCTTTTAGCTATTATGAAAAATGCTGCTATAAATATGAGTATGGTCTCTCACTTTTTAAGCATAAAAATAATCCTCAAAGATTACTACACAAAATATCTGAAAGTGATTTAAATTAAACTTTCAAATCAGTGACAGAATTATTGTACTCTCATGTCAGCCAATTATCAAAAATATATGACAATATACATACATTTGTACTGAATGAGTTTAGAACTTGTAATCCCAAATATACTTCTCTGGCATGTAAAAGGCACACACTCACAGCAGTGCAGGAAGGGTACTGTGACTTTCCTAAAGGCAAGAAATAAAATCCCATAAGGAAGGTGATGTCTTACTGTATCTGGAAGAAGAATGACATTCTTATCACAAGAGATGGAGAGCTGAAGCCAGAGAAATCCATTCAAAATAACTTTTTCACCTTGTCCATAACTCTAAGATATTTATCCATGATCAAATACTTTCATCTAAGCCCCTTTGTGATGTCATGTCTTCACTATTTAGTATTCTTTTTTTGATTTAGTGTATAAATGCTCAACTAACTGATGATTGGGTTCTTTATTTCTTTATGAGGGCTCCTATGTCATGTAAAACATGTTAAGTAACTCTGTGTGCTTTACTTAATCTCTTAATTTCCCTAGTCAGTTTAATTCTCATGTATTATGCTGCATTTAAAGTGTCTTGTCTCATCCTTCTACAAGCACTAAGAAATGCTTTTTGTGTGCATAGTAGTTTGCCTAATGGGTGCTGAATCCTTGAAATGAGATCATGCGATAGTTAAAAGATGGCAATTACCCAAACAGGGCCTGAAAGCTAAACTAAGGTTTTTTGTTTTTTTTTTAAGTCAAATTGATAAGACAGATGATATATAGATATACATAATAAAAATATATAAGTACTTAGTCTAAAACACTCATTCAAAATAGTAATCTATCATATGATAATTTTTTAATACTAGGAATTAAACCCTGAGGTGCTATACCACTGAGCCACATACCCATCCCTTTTTGTATTTTATTTAGAGATAGCATCTCGCTGAGTTGCTTAAGGCCTCGTTAAGTTGATGAGTCTGGCTTTGAAACTGTGTTCCTCCCTGCATTCCTGCCTCAGCCTCCCAAACCTCTGGGATTGTAGGTGTGTGCCACCAAGCTGTACCAATAATGAATATTTTTGAAAGAATTATTTCTGTCACAAGTACTCAGAGGAAGACTGAAACTACCTTAATAGAAAGAAAAATGTAAACTATGTTAAGAGCCAGGTGCTGTTGTGCACGCCTGTAATCCCAGCATCTTGGGAGACTAAAGCAGGAGGATCTCAAATTCAAAGCCAGCCTCAGACATTTGGCAAGACTGTAAGCAATTCAACAAGACCCTGTCTCTAAATAAAATTTAAAAAAGGAAGGGGCAGCTAGGGAATGCCTCAGTGGTTAAGCACCCCTGGGTTCAGTCCCTCCTACTAAAAACATAAAAGCAAACAAACAAAAAAAATGCTAATATGGATGTTTCTGATTGTTATTTCTGTGTAACAAACCACTCAAAACTCAATGTCAACCTCAGTTTGCTCAGCTGGGCAAGTTATCATCAGGCTTCAGCATCAAGGTGGCTTCAGCAGCTAGGTGGCTCTAGTAGTATTCACCACAGGTGCCCAGCCTGCCTGTTAGCTATTGTAGGTTATTTTTACAGCAATGGCATATAAACAAGATTAAATTGCAGAAACATGTGAAGTTTCTAAGACCTGGGTTTACTTCACTCCATTGGCCACACTGAGTCACATGGCCAATTCCAGAGTTATGATTCATAGAAACATACTTGCTTCAAGTAAAAAAAAAAAATCAGTTTAATGGCAAGATGTATGAATAGAAGATGAGACAATTGGTACCAATAAGACAGTGAAAAGGAAACAAATTCTAAGAATATTTGCAATTGGTTTACAGGAAAGGGGTTATTATAGTAGGGAACCAGAACTAATAAAGGTTCTATGAAGTTAGAATTGTTGTCATGCTGTAAGATATTCCTGGTAAAACTGATCCCATGCAGATGGATATTAGTCATGACTCACAGATTTCACTATAACAGCTTAATATTTGAATTTGTAAGATCTTAGCCTTAAAAACTGGAAATAACTATAATAGGGAATATGAGGTTGGTTAGAAGCAGATATTCTTGGGATTGGATGTGGTTTACAGAATAATTGAGGAAATGATCAGTTATAGAACAAATATTTTGTCTAAGGAAGTAGAGGGAGATGCATTACAATTTATTTTTTCTCTTGGTAGCAGAGATTGAAGGCAGGGTGCTTAACCACTAGCAACATCCCCAAACCCTTTTTTTATCTTTTATTTTGAGTCAGATTCTCTCTAGGTTGCTTAGAGCCTTGCTAAGTTGCTGAGGCTGGCTTTGAACCTGAGGTTCTCCTGCCTCAGCCTCCAGAGCCACTGGGATTACAGGCATGTGCCACCATGCCTGGATAGATTTATACTTTTCAGGATATTTTGAGAAAAAAAGATTTAAGTTTTTACTTAAAGGGCTTGGGAAAAACCTAAAGACTGAAAAAAAATTATTAAGAAATCTGCCTGGGTATATATGACAGAGTCTGAAAGGCAAGGATTCTAGGTAGAAGACTATTAAAATAATTATGGAGGACATGACCCTGGATGGTGTAGGAAGCGTGGTGGAAATTAGAGCACTTGGCGTGTGGTGGGATTAGGAAATTGCATGGAAGCCTAAGAATTCAAGGTTCTCAAATCTAGGTGACCAGAGAGATGATAATACATTTCCTTAACAAAAATCAAGAGTAGAACTTATTTTAGAAGAAACTGTGGACAGAATATTCTGAGGTGAAAGAGGCTGTGACCCAATCAAGGAATTAAAAAAATAATAATATGGAAAAATAGAAGAAGGCCAATATTAAAAGAATTTATGAAGTCAAGAAATGAGAGTAAGAGAAAGTGTCAATTACTAAGGCTAGAGAAGTAGGCAGGATGCAGATGACCAGAGCTTTGTAAGTGAGGTTACATATCTGAAATTTTGGACAGAAGTAGGAAATTTTAAACACAAGAAAAACATGATTTGATTAACATTTTTAAAAAATCAATCTGAAAGCTGAATCAACATAGGTAAGGAAATTACTAATTAAACTGATTATACACAGTGTACAAAGTCTTTTAGCATAAAATGTGTCACCACTGGAAATATGCCAACATACCTGTTTGTAAACAAGATAACTAAAACAGGCTCACCCTGTTTTGCTGAATAACAAAGGAGAAAAAGGCAGAGCTCCTATGCATCTTTTTTCACTGTAATGCCATTAACTCTTTGGAGATAAGTTAGAAATGTCTATGATTATCAGCAATATAATGAAATTTGTAAAAATAAAAAAAAAAAAAATAAAGTGATAGGCATCCAGATCTATCAAATGATTTTTTCTCATTGAATGAAATATCTATTATGGAAAAAAAATATTACAAATCCAAAATGTATCTAAATTAAATCTGTCTGATTACAGCTGAACAAAATATTTTTTGTTAAGCAGAAAAAATCATAAAAATCCCCCCTTGAATTTTAGGCAGAAATCATAGAGTTTTATATAACATAATTTTTGTTTTTTTTAAACCTACTTCTATAGGAATAATTGGAAATTTCCTAGATAATTATATTAAATATTAATTTCAAATTGCTTTTCAAACTAAATAAACAAAACTAAAATAGTAATCTTTGTTCTAAGTTGTACATTTTCTTCTTTTTAAAACAGCAGATGTGTTGATATATTTAGGTTTTGGAAAATAAGGTTTTATTAGATTAACCCAGAATGTGTTTACTAGACCGCCTCACCTTAGTGGTTAATTAACAGGTTTTTGTTTGTTTGTTTGTTTGGTTGGTTGGTTTTGTTTATTTGTTTTGTTTTGATCTTTTATTGTTTTATTTTTTTTAGAACATTTAGTGGGATTTCTTTCCAACTTAAAAAAAATCAGCACATTGAAGTTGTATATTTTTTGGTGGTACAGTGTGATATTTCAATACATGTAGATAAAGTGTAATGATCAGATCATCATAATTGGAATATTATAGAGGAAATACTTAGTATTTGTTTGAAGAGTTTTGATTAACATTTCAATTAAAATGATACATTTTATAATCTAAAAAAGCACATAAATTCAATAGAGAAAAATTGGAGATAACATGAAAGGAAAGTAAGTCACAGTTGATTCCATACCACCCAGTACTGGTGTGGATCTTACAAATTTCTGATACATATTCTGCCTATAATAACCTTTGTGCAAAACTTAGGGAAATGGAATCATGTTCACTAACATTATGTTTATTTTTCTGATGTGTCATTGAATATTTTCCCAGGTTACTACATACCTGTTTATTTAACACTTTAATTAGTTCTATAATAGTGTCATGCAAACCAACATTATTTAAAACATCCCTCAAAATAATATTTTTTTTCTTTTTCTATTATGAGCAATACTGCACATAGAAAAAAATCCTCATGATTTCCACAAAGCAGTAGCAATTTACGAAACATGAGCAGTACATAAAACTAATGGAAACAACTTGATGGAACACACCACCCCACAAATGAAGGTACTTGTGAAGAATTAGCAAGATGAATCTATGTCATACAACATCATTGTCTATACCATACAGCAAGTCTCCATACATTTAAATTAATTGAAATGATGTAAAATAGGTTATCTGGGTATAATTAGAAATCAATAAAGGAAAACTCTTTGGAAAATCCACAAATATTGGAAAATTAAATGACATATTTCTAAACTAAACCATAAAAAAATAAATCAAAAGGGAAATCAGGGAATATTTTATGTAAATACAAATAAATATCAAAAATGTGTGTTGTGAAAATTAAAAGTGAAACTTATGACTTAAATGCATACATATTAGAAAAGAAAAATGGTCTAAAATAAATGTGCTAGAAAAAAAATGAGAAAACAATAATGATTTTGAAAATAAAAGGAAGACCAAAAGAAGAGGACTACAGGGAGGGGGTAGAGGAGGTAAAGGGAAGTAGCAGGGAATAAAATTGATCAAATTGTGTTATATGCATATGAAACTCACTATGCCACAATAAAACCTACTATTCTGTGTAATTATTATGCACCAATAAAAAACGAAGAATGAAGAAGTTACAATATGCTTATATAAAGAGGAAATAATTCTTAAAAATGGTTTTCATCTTATCTAATCAAACTCCATTGTGTCTTGTAAGAGCACATTGCATTTTGTATACCAATACTTCTACCAATTTTGTTTCCAGTTGGAAAAAATGAATATATTATTCTAGTTATTATTAGGTATTCCTTTATTGCCACATAACTTCCCAGTTTCTCTTCTTATATTTTAATATAAAATCAGAAATTTATAGAATACTCAGGTGATGTGAAAGGAAAGAACATTTTGGTTCAGTACTGACTGGATGGAAAGGAAACTGAAAAAAATTGTATAGCACATCCCAATTTTCTAAATAACCTAAACATTTTCCTTTTTATTTTGTGCAGAAATCTGACATTTAAATGCATCATAACTTTGCATAATGTTTCCAACTGAAGATTTATCTTCTCCTAAGGATGATTAAAGGTCATATAGATTCTCATATAAATATATTACTGACATCTTTTATTTAAATATGTAACAGTAATTTTTTACTAAACCTTTTAAATTAAACTTCTGAAAAAATGTAAAAGCTAAAGATACATATTAAATTTATTGTCATTAAATTACTTTAACAAAAGAAGAAGGAAATATTCTTTTTATAATAGCAGGTCAGCAATATCAAAGTAAACATGATAAAATACAATTTAACTCTCCAAAGGACAACCATTAAATTAAAAAAATATATATAAGAAAAGGAAAAGAAATAAAAAATCACTAATTCCTATTTTACAATCAAATGTGTTACAAATATTTTTGATTCTCAATTTATATTTGTATTTTGACTTTCTTTTTTCTTTTTTTAAATACCAGGGATTGAACTCATGCACTCAACCACGGAGCCACAACTCCAGCCCTATTTTTCTTTTTTTTTGTATTTTATTTAGAAACAGGGTCTCACTGAGTTACTTAGTGCCTTGCTGTTGCTGAGGCTGGCTTTAAACTTATGATCCTCCTGCCTTAGCCTCCAGAGCCTCTGGGATTACAGGCATGAGCCATCACACCCAGTTTGTAGTTTGACATATTTTAAAGAATTTTTTTATGTGAAGAAATTGTATGATGCCATTGAAGTTTTGTGATGCCAAGAATCTGCATTTTGCACAATGCTTAGAAATAAGTGCTATTCACTTCGCTCATATTTCCTTATACTTTTAAAAATGGTTGTCATTTAATCTTAAGATGTTTGATCCCTTGGAAATTTATTGTAGGATAATAATTAAGGTAGAGAGTTCAATCCCCTCCCTGCCATGAACTATTACAATTTGTGAAAGGACACTAATTGAATGTCCTACTTTAATCAAAGCCACTAACATTGCATAAACATTTCTCATATATATCTGAATAGATTTGCAAACTGTATCATATTCCATTAATATTAGCTTTTATTTTTGAATCTCTGTTACAGTATTTTATATATTGTAACTTTGCAATTTATCTTAGTATTTATTAAGAATAGTTTCATGCCTAATTATTTGTTAAATGTTGGTGATAGGGCCTGTTAGAATGAGCCACAATATAGAGACTGTACCTGGGTGAATCAAACAGATTTTACTAAAGATGCATAAAGACATCAGCTCAGTAGGTTTCACAGTACAGAGGATAAAACTATTCTTAAGAGCTAGATGAAGAATTATCTCCTGGGACTCCCGAACATGGAGCTGTAGAATCTAAGTGTGAATCAAGGACAGCCAAGTCAGAAAACCGCTGCCCTCTTGTCAGAAGACCCACAGATACCAGGAGATAGCACTGCACTTCTGCTGGAACACATCAGGAGACCACTTCCCCTGGGCTGTGGTGGATTTTAACCTTCAGCTTGACAGTACACTGCAGGAGGTCTAACAGGATGCACTCACCATGAGGACAGACATCCTTTTCTGTTTATTGTTCAAGTTGGGTAACAAGAACTGAGTGTGGCATAGAAATAGAAATTTATTACGTCCTTATTGAATGATGACTGGGAGGATGGATAGAATTATAGGACAAATACACTTCATTTGAAACAACTTTTTATCTATCAATCTCAATCTCTTGAGTTTATACCATGGCTTTCCTTATAACTAAAGAAGTAAAATAGGGGTCAGTTTTGTCACTGGGAATTATGCTAATCAGTTTTTGGACAAGGTATAATGCTGTCATGAATTGGTGTATTACTACTCTTTATTTTCAGGAATTTCTGAGCTATTTAGGCAAGTTTTTTGCTTTCTTAAAGTACTTGAAAATCAGATAATCTCAGAAAAAATATGAGGCAATCTCTGGAGGTTAGCTTGTTAAATAAACACATTACTTTGAGAAAGATGACATATTTATATTTAATGGCAATATAATGGCAGATTCTGTCATTTTTTTTTTACTTTTATATTCCTATTTGATAACCTTATGCAACTGTATAGTATATTCCACATAGGTCTTGTATATTTTTTATTAAGCTTATTTCTAAATGCTTTACAAATTTTATTTCTATTATAAATTAAATATTTTCCATCATAAGATTTCTTCATTGTATTTTTATAAAGAAAAAATACTTTTATACAAATACTAAATATTAAATATTCTTATTAATGCTATTATTTCACTACATTCTCTTGAGTTGTATCATTATATCATCTACAATGATATATTCTTATTTTTTATTTCATTTATTTTTGTGTTTTGTTTGTTTTTCACAACTAATGGTAGCAGTAGGAAATAAAATAATTTTAAGCTAATTTAACTAAAATTAAATTTAAAATCTTTGCTCATCTTAATTATACAAATCTGGCATTTATTATATAAAATAATGTTAAGTATATGTATAACCACATAAGAGAGATTTCCATATATCCCATTTTGCTAAGAAAGTTTAAATCTAAAACAACTAAAAGTAATTAACAAGTGTGCATTTGACATTTCTGGCAATTGTATGATTTTCGTTTTCAATTAACATTGTGAATAACTAATAGATTTCCTACTATAGAAAAATGAATGCATGCCTGTTATAAGCCAGGATTGCTGATATTATGATTTTATAAAGAATATTGTGGTATGCCATAGTAACATGAGTGATCAGCTTTCATTTTAATAATAGCTTTCATAACTACAATTGGACTGTAGTTGTTTATTTGGCAGGATGAACGTATCTGTGTGGATATATGTCATGCTGAAGTTGTGCTGGCCCTGAAAATCACCTATCTAATGTGTGATTTTGGAAGTATAATTAACTTAAGGGCCCTTTGGCTATATTCTCAGATCCATCATCGTATTTGCTCCATATTCAATCATCTCATGGACTATTCTCAGGCCATGACGGCCTTGGCAGGGATAGTAAAGTGATCTTTGGTTCAAATTCCCAATGAGTCATCCTGAACTTCCTTAGAACTGTGCTGAAATCTAACACTTGTCTTTCAACCTGTTTTTTTTCCTTCTTTTTTTCCTTCAGATGGATGAGTCATGAATGGCATTCTGGCAGCCTACCAGCTTCCATTGAAAGCCTTAGTTTCCATTAACTTTCACATTCACATCCCCTAATAAGTCTCTTTCCTGTCTAACTGCATCTTGGTATCTATTCCTCAGAGGACTCAAACCATCACAAGTATACTGAGAATGGTCAAAGAAGACAGTAAATTAGATGCAGATATGGGTCTGACAATATTGTGATCTTTGCTTCCACACTTGAGCTACTTTTCACCTGGAGTCCACTAAGTAAATAAGAACCCTATAATATTCAAGAATATATCATGACAATTCCCTGATTTTTCCCCCAAAGGGACCTAAAGCAATTAATTCAAAATCAGTATGTACCAGGGAAAAGCATTACCAGATATTTCAAGGACTGTAAGAGACAGTATGAATTGGCACAGGTACCATTATGGACTTTTATTTAGAGTAGATGATGAGTCAGGTAATAAATGGAGGCCTGGCTAAATGTTGTTCACAGTGGGCACACAATGTCTGTAGACCCACACAGTGGTAATTTCTCCAGGCCCCAAGTCTGTAACTATAATTGATACATGTACATTTGGAAGTAATTCCCATATTAGGTTCTAGGCCTATAGGGTAAGATCTCCTAAACTAGGAAAAGTCAGATCTCTGACATTCACCCCCTGCCCTTGCTCAAGATAACAAATCAAATACAACATCAATGCTGAAGGGACAACAGAGATTAGTGATGTTATTAAGAACCTAAAGAATGCAGGCTAGCAGTCTCTAGCATATCTCCATTTTTCACAAGTCTAGTCCCTGGAAACTGATCAAGATTAGACTATAAACCTTACCCATGGCTTCTGTGTTAAATGTGATATTATTGCTAGAGAAGATGTATATGTTTCCAGATACATGGTATATGTACAGTGATTTGGTAAGTGAATTATTTTCCATTCCAATTAGAAGACAGGATCCAAAACAACTTTGTATCCATGTGTCAGAAAATATTTATTCGTAGATTTGCCTTAGAGCTTTTGATGTCTCCTGCCCTTTTCATAATATAATATGAATAAATACAATATGAACATTCAAGAAAACATCACACTTGATCATTATATCAATCATATCATCCTTATTGATAGAAAGAGAAAGAGGTGGTTAGTATGCCAGAGGTCTTAGTAAGACACAATGCACACTAGAAGAGTAGGAGATAAATCCTGGGAATCCATTAGATCTGCCTCTTCTGTGGTTACTGGAGGTATAATCCTCAGGTACAAGTCTAAGTAAGAGACAAATTGTGGCATCTTCTGTTCTCTACCACAAGGAAGAAAACAGTAGTCTTTGGCTTTGGAAAATAACACATTTTTTATCTATAGATAATTAAGCAATCCATGTATTCAGCTCCTGAGAATGCATTCACCTTTGAGTGAATCCCAGAGAAGGAAAAGACTCTGTAACAAATTCAGGCTGTGGTGAACACAGTCTTATTGCCACAGTCATACTATCCAGCAGATCATATGGCATTTCTGATGGTAGTGGTGGGAAACCATTTCTTATGGAGCTATTGTAAGCTCCAATTGGAAAATCACAATTCAGTTCTATCAGGTTCTGGAATAAGGGTATGGCATCTTTAACAGAGAAGTATATAGCCTTGAGAAAATGTCCCTGACCTGTTAATGAGTACTGGTAGAAATGAAATGGTTGAGCATGAGACATAAATACACTAGGTATCCACAACAGCCATTATAAGCTGGATTCCATCTGACTTGCTGAATAATAAATTTGGATTTTCTCAGTAACAGTCCATTATAAACTATAGAGATTACATCTGGGAACAAACTTAAGTCTGGAAAGAAGGCACAGGTAAGCTGCAGAATGTACGGCTCTTTGAGCTTGAACCTAGAGATTTATTGGAGTGTCACATAAAAGCAGCTAAAAAAATAACTTATCTGACATGCAGGTCATCTGAGCACCCAAGCAGAAGCTGAAAATGGATTGTTAACAGATTACAGATGTAATCAGGAGTATCTCTGAAAAAGAGTAGAGAGGGGAGATTCTTCTCAATGAACAAAACTCAGTGCACTGGACTATCAACTTGATCTGGAAGTTAAGCAAAAATAGTTTATGAGGAAAGTATATAGATTCTCACTTTTTAATCTTGGGTTTCTTGATGAATTTTCTTATAAAATTTAATGCTATAAAATATTTTACAGAAATACACATAAAATTAGGTATTCTTCTTGGCTTGTACATTTTTCTTTTTAATCCTCTTAGTTATATATATTAGGTATATATCAGAAATCAACTTTTGATATGAAGATGTTTATTTTTGTTATTTTGTTCCTTAATCTATTAAGTTCAACTTCTCTGGGTTCATTTCATGTGTTTTTATTGTAAATGACATACAATTCAATGAAAGAGAAATTTTTTTTTTTATTTTTTTAATACAAAAGGAGTATAACTTTTCATTTCTCCGGTTGTACATGATGTAGAGTCACACCATTTGTGCGATCATACCCATAAATAGGGATAATAATGTCCATCTCATTCTACCACCTTCCCCTCTACATACTTCCCCTACCATTCTTCCCTTGCTACCCCAACCTCACCCCCTTACTCCTCCTGGCCGCCCATTATGGATCAGTATTCACTTATCATAGAAAACATTTGATCTTTGTTTTTTGGGGATTGGCTTAGCATGATATTCTCCAATTTTGTCTGTTTACCTATAAATGTCATAGATTGATTCTTCTTTAAGGCTGAGTAGTATTTCATTGTGTATAAATAGCACAGTTTTCAAAGATTTTTTAATTGTAAAATTTAGTTCATTCATATTTATTGATACAAGATATATCATCTCAGTCATAATAAAACTGGCTTGTATTAAAATGCCTGTTTTTAATGAGCTTTTAGGGTTTTATCTTTTGTTAAATCTTGTGAGACTTCCCTGGAGAGCTTTATGGATTTGGTGGCCATGATGTTATAGCACTTGAGTACTGCTGCACAGTTGTGTTGAGGTTTGTTTGAACTTTTCCCCCTTTACAGGTGACTTAATATTGTGCCCGAGCCATTTGTTGAGATACAATAATTTATTATATTATGCATAGATTCAATGTTGTTTCTTTTTTTCTTTTTTTTTAATTAGAACTTTATATCTAGGTATAGTAGTTGGGTTCATCCTGACAAACTCATACATGCATGGAAATCAGTTTTTGATACCCTTCTTTTCCCTTCCCCTCTTTCCTCCCATTCTCTCTCCTCTCTTCCTTTCTCCCTCTCCTTTACATTCTTTCACTCATCATTAATATATATTTGATTTGTTCTTCATGTTACCCTATCCTTCCCTCCCACTTTCCTTTGCAAATGAGAAAAAAAATGCCTTTGAGTTTCTGAGCTTGGCTAATTTCACACAGCATGATATTCTCCATTTCCATTCATTTATTGGCAAATGCCATAATTTCATCCTTTATTGTTTATGGCTGAGTAGAACTCTATTGTGTGTGTGTGTGTATGTGTGTATGACACACACACTGCAATTTCTTTCCAAATATTTATAAGACCCTGTAGTGAGTGTATTTAATTCTATATGGATAAAAAAGAGATTGGTGAGGCAGGAATTTTACCTGAGTTAAGGGAGTATTCTAAATTTGCACAGAATATTTTTAGTTACTGTTTTGTGTGTGTTGATTCAAGCTTACCAGTAGCTTTCTAATCCCTCATCTTCCCAGGTTTCTGAAGTAATTTCTTCAATTATCTGAAGAGTTCTACTATTCTTCAAATGAAACTCAATCTTGTTTATCTTTTTCTTACCTTAACTGCAAAGAGCAGTTTCTGTTACTTGAATGGAAACAGTTATAGTTTTCAAAGTAGACAATAACACAGACATTTGGAAGTCACAAAGTTAAAGGTTAGAATATCTTAGCTGCCCTTTCAGAATAGTGGGACCAAAGTTTCAGGCCTTTAAATACCGGCATGCTTTTTTGTCTGTCTGTACTAGTACACTTGAAGGACTTAATACACTTTACCTTGTACTTAACTGGAAATAGAAAGTCATAATGTTGCTGAGTATCACTCGGTATATTATCCAATAAGTGAAATGATGGAGGGAGTAGACTAATACTTGTAGTGAAGCCATAAATATTGAAAGCAATACATAGAATGTCTGGTTGAATGCATGGGACACTGTAGAGAGAAAATAGCAATACTCATGTAATAAGATATTATTAATACTATTGTTAATGAATAAAAATTAAAATGGCAGCATCTTAGAGAGTTGTGAAAACTTCTTTGACTTCTTAGATTTATTAAATAATCATCTTGAAATTCACAGGATCAAGTCATTTACTGACAAAGTCACATGTTAATGGGTTGAAAAATAGGCATTGTAAACATAAAATAGAGATTTAAAATGAGACTGAAATAGGAGTTATCAAGTGCCTGGCTCTCCAAGATTCCCAATTCAGGAGCATTCGAATAATGATTAACAAATCAAGTATGCTGAATTTTAAATTACATTATAATGACACACACATACAAGTACCCTAAATTGATTAAACTCACCTATTAATATCAAATTGAAAAGTAAATGTCTTTAAGGCAGGGAATCCTGTTGTTTATAGTGGCTGTAAAGCAAATATGACAAAGTCCATTATTTTGACCAGTCTTCCAAGGAGGACTCAGAAGGTCACACTTTCTAGCCCTTTGCTTCTAGCAAGTCACTGCAACCTTCCCTTAGTTTTTTTTTTTTTTTCCACAGTTACCATTACCCATTGTCAACTGTAGCCTGGAATTTTCCAGAAATAAACAATTCATAAATTTTAAAAAACTTTAATGCTATCACATTGCTTCTATTACTATTACTATTTTTCTATTGATTTCTTACTGTACCTAATGTATGAATTAAACCTCATTGTAGGTATGCATGCATAATAAAAAGCATAGATCACAGTTTCAGCACTGTTTGTGACTTTGGGTATCCACTGGGGATCCACGCATTCACAACAACTAAAAAGGTTCTAGTACTATGTTTCAAATCTAACCTAATATGAATACAGTCTTATTAGCATGAGCTTCTAAAAAGCAATTAGTGGGTTCTTCTAAACATTTATAAAATGATTTATAATTTCATTTAATTATGATATAATAGGATGCAAGCTGTTACCTCTATTTTTTGGTATTTGGTAAGAGTTGCTTTGTGATCTAAAATATGGTATATTGTAGAAATTTTTTCATGTGCGGCTGAGAAGAAAATGAATTCATTTATGGATGAAATATTCTATAGATGTCTGTTAGGCCCATTTGATTAACAGTATATTTCAGTTCAGAAAAATCTTTACTTGGTTTGTGTTTGGATAATCTGTCTAGTGGTGAGAGAGGTGTGTTAAAATCATCCAGTATAATTGTATTGTGAGCTATTTTATTCTTGATATTGAGAAGTGTTTCTTTTATGTACATAAATGCTCCATTGTTTGGAGCATAAATATTTACAATCATTTATAATATTATTTTCTCAACCAGTAAGAAGTGACCTTCTCTGTCTCTTTTGAATGGTTTTGTCTTGAAGACCACTTTGTCTGATAAGAGAGTAGTTACTCCAGCTTACTTTCTGCTATCATTTGCATGGTATATCTTTTTCAAAGAGAACAAGAATGATATTCCCTGTAAATATCTTGAAATCTCCATAACAGTTTATTAACACTACTGAGCCACTCACAGTAATAATGCATCAGAAAAGTGATATGAACTAGAGTCTTTGAGGAAATCCATTGAGAGTTTCTTTTATGATTAAATGGAAGATTTTGTCAGATATGCATTCTCCATGGGCAAATAAAGCACATCCTTTAACTAGTAGTGTTTATAGTTACTGTTTTATGACAATAAAGGATTAACTATGTAATTTTTTTCTATTTTCTTATTATTTTTGTTTCTTCTCCATATTTACAATGAAGAATATGTTTTGAATATGAGTAAAATGTTGATTTTGTCTAAATATAATCAAAAATAAAATTCAAAGACTATATTGGGGACCTGGGAGTACAAGAAACTGTAGGAATCCTGTGCTAGAACATACTACTTTGTGTATTAAAATGAAAACGCCAACACAGGAGTCAAATTCACAGGGCCTGGTAGCTGATGATATACAATGATAGCAAGCTTATTTGTAAATGCTATCTCTAAAACCCAAATGATTCTTTATGGTACAAAGCTTTACTTAAAACTGAAATATAGTTTTGGCCTTAAGATAGTTCTAACCACTACAATGAACATGAGAGAATTATGCAACTGTTACAATCGACTCTATTCCTATTTTGCTTTGAAAATAATATCCCCAATGGTGATTCTTATGCTTGTTCAATACAAGCTCTTCAACTAAGAGTTGAAGACAGAAAGTTCAGTCTTTTGTGAATTAATTATTGGTCATTACCTTTTCCTAAATGAATGGATTTACCAGTTGCTAAATGCAATGCTATAATTCACTAACACCATTTATTAATCACATCCACTAATATATATCTTATACATCCATTGCCTAAATATACTAAATTTAAAATATAAAAATCGTATTATCCTAAAAAGTTTTTTAAAAGACTACTCTAGATTCAACAAACACTTCATGCCTCCAGTGTTTCAAAGTGGAAACAAAGCAAGTTCACATGTACAATGGTGTTTCTGGATGGTTTTAGGCTTTATGTCGCTTTGTGTTGAACTAGATAACATAACAAGCCAAATATATGCATGTAGGTTCTATAATCTCACAAAAATACTGAAAAATAACTATCCATCATAACATTAATATTTATATGATAGTTATTTTTATTTATGGATCATTAACCACCAGTGATGGATTCCGTATTGTGAATAATCAGTAGTAGTAGTAGTAGTATTGAACACAATGTCTTACAAATGCTAGGAAACATTTTTTTTTTTTTTTTGGAGGCAAGGTCTTACTTGCCCAGACTGGCCTGAAATTTAAGATCCTCTTGCCTCAGCCTCTCAAACAAGTTAACTGTGATTAAAAGTATGTGCCACATGTCTGGTTCTGTTCAAATTTCTTGTTACTCTTGTATTGAGAAAATAAATAATGTACAATAATCCAAAAATACAATTCTTGAATTAATAATATTATTATTGAAAAGACTACATAAAGATACAGATTATGTAATAAAAGACTAGAATAATGCAGATTTGTCAGGAAACTGTACTCATTTGTAGAACAATCTGGGCCCAATCCCATTGTCATTTTTCTGATATTTGTACATTTATGATACATCTACCCCTTTATCCTTCCTTATTAAAAACATGTAAATTATAGAGAAGATATAAAAATTTTTAATCTAAATGTCTTTTTCTGAATTAGGGTTAAACAAATTATGAACTTCTGAGGATATTTAGAATTTAGTTTTTGTAAATTCAAAAAGAATATATAAAGTTCAAGATGAGTATATGTGCAAAATTAAACACATACTTCAATATACAACATAATTATTCTGCTGATACTTTAAAAAAATGTAAGAAGTAGTCTTAATGAATGATAAGAGTGTTTTGAGGTCATATGTTTCAGTTATTTTATACAAATTTTGTTATCAAATTTAAGTATAATTTTCCATACTTTATGATGATTGAATTTCTCATGAAGGAATTATCTTGTATTGAAATATGTATAATTATAACACAAATTAGAGTATATATAATACTAGAATTTATAAATCATGGTCATATACATTATTCTTTAAACTTCCACATCAGGAGTGCAGCATCAATACTATCTTCGTTTTAAAACAAAGTGGATTATTCAAAGACCTGTAAGTAATTGATAATGGAAAATGAAATTGAAACCAGATCTCATTCTGTGATCTTTCCACTAATTTACCATGATGCTTCTGGATAAAATAAGCATCTATCTCCCTTTCATAATGGCACATATGGATACCAGTCAGTATTTCTTATGAAGACAAAGAGTAAGGCAATACATTAGAAAGAGCAAAATTTTGAGGTCAGACAATATTGAATTTAAATTGCACCTACATGTTCTTAAGGAGGGATACAAAATAACCACCTTACATAATGATGATTTAATTAGAGCCATAAAGCAGCTAGCATAAGTTCTCAAAACATGTGAATTCAATACCCTTCTTTTTATGTTTGTTTTGATATTGAACTATTTTTAAATTAAAATAACAGTTTAATTCAAATATAATTAAACTATTTTCTCTTGATTTTATTCTCATCCTATTTTCATATTTTCAAGTAACAAGAAGTAGCAACCAAGAAAAAAAAACCCTCCAAAAAAAGAACATAGAAAAGAAATATGTGAATACCAGGAAATTTTTTTTTCATTATAACTAAGTAAGAGATAAGGAATAAAAACCCTAGTTAAAGGATGTGCTTTATTTGCCCATGGAGAATGCATATCTGACAAAATCTTCCATTTAATCATAAAAGAAACTCTCAATGGATTTCCTCAAAGACTCTAGTTCATATCATTAAAATTGAATTATAAAACAAGGGGCAGATTGCATTACAGAGAAATCTTGAACTGTTTCTTGACATGCTGCAAATTTCGTCAGTGTCACCTTACATGCAAATTTTATTTCTTACAATTTTGGACATGCACAGTAGAACCACCAGATGACTGAAACAAATGCATAAGAGAAGACCAAGTGAGTGTGCAGAGGACAGGATAGTGTGCCAAGAAGTAAGGGCAAGGACTCTCCACAGCTTCTGTGTGGGATGCTGACTTGGGATGGAGTTAAACAGGTGGTCATAAAAGATGTGCTAAGGAAGTGTCACCATATGGTTCCCAGCAAAATAAGACATTTGAGTTTCTATGAAAGGACGGTAAGTGCTTCCTCCTCATCTTCTCATCCTTGGTTGAGCTGAAAGCCTCTGTGACTGCTTAGAATATATGCCTAAATTACTCAAAGTGGGGAGAATGTCTTTGACAAGTATAGGAATGCATAAGAAAGTAGAGGAAATAAAAACACAGGAATACCCTCTGGCATTGCATGTCTCATTCACATTAAAGCAAATATTGCAATGAATTGGATCATATATTTTTTTTAAATTTTCCAGTGCATATAAAATTTATAGTTTTAGTCTACTGAAGTACATTAAATGTGCATTAAGACTACATATGAAAGAGACAATGCACATGCTTTAAAAATACTTTATTGCTAAAAAAGATAATGATCATCTGATCCTTCAGTTAGTCATAATCTTCCTGTTAAGGGAAAGGTCTTCCAATGATATGGATGTTGATTGATTGGAGTGGTAATTGTGGAGGTTTGCATATCTGTGGCAATTTCTTAGAAGACAACAATGTAGCTTGCCTCATTGTTTTTCAACTTATTCACCTGTCAGGAACAATTAGAGGAGAAAAAATTTATATGGGGCTTATGATTTCAGAGATCTCAGTCCACAGATGGCCAACTCCATTGCTCTTGGACCACAGTGGAAGGGTATGGTGGTGGAAAACAGCTCTGGATATGACAAGCACAAAGTAGAAAGCGCTTTTCTCACCAGGGACAAAATGAAAACCCCAAAGCCATCCCCCCAGTGATCAACTTCTTTCAGCCAAACCCTACCTGCCCACAGTACTGCCCAGATAGTGATATGGACTAATGCACTGATTAACACAATTGTTTCATCTCTGAACTTTCTTGCATTGTCTCACACAGGAGCTTTTGGGGGACACCTCATATCCAAATCATCACACTCATTGACTGACTTTCCACTTCATGAAAGACTTCTCTAGCTTATAATGCTCTCTGACAGTATTTTACTCACAACTGAAGTCATTTCAAAATTGGAGCCAAGCCTCTCAAACTTCACTGCTGTGGTTTATCAACTAAGTTTAGGTAACATTCTAAATATTCTGGTACCATTTCAATAATGTTTGTATTGAAACTTCACTAGGAGTACATTCACTAGGAGTACATTCCATTTCAAGAAACTACTTTCTTTGCTCATCCATAAGG
The DNA here is from genome assembly GCF_047511675.1 of Marmota flaviventris. Taxonomy (NCBI): domain Eukaryota; kingdom Metazoa; phylum Chordata; class Mammalia; order Rodentia; family Sciuridae; genus Marmota; species Marmota flaviventris. The sequence goes on along the minus strand of NC_092504.1, from coordinate 44,772,084 downwards.
AGCAACTCCTTATCCAGTCCTGATAATGAATTCCTGAAATTCATTTATCATGAGATTGCAGCAATTCAGTCACATCTTCAGACCTCACTTCTAATTCTACTTCTCTTGATATTTCCAGCATATAGGAAGTTACTTCCTCCACTAAAGATTTAAACCTCCCAAAGTTATCTTTGCATATTGGAATTAATTTCTTCCAAACTTCTATTTATGTTGACATGTTTTACTTCTCTGATGCATCATAAATGTTCTTAATAACATATGACACAGTGAATATTTTCCTGGTACAGTGGTGCATACCTGTAGTTCAGGTACTCAGGAGGCTGAAGAAGGAAAACTGCAAGCTCAAGACCAGTCTCATTAATTGAGCAATTGAGCAAGACCCTCAACAGCATAGCAAGACCCTCACTCAAAATAAAAATAAATAAGTAAATAAATAAATAAGACTAGGTTATAATTCAGTGGCAAAATACCCCTGGGTTCAATCCCCAGTTTTAAAAAATTACAAGAATAATGAATATTTTCTAATAATTTTTCAATATACTAAGACAAGATTTACCAAATAAATCATTTTATTTGGCAGTTACAGTATTAGAAAAATTACTTCTTAAATAATAAGACTTAAAATTAGAAATTACTCCTGTAGGATACAGAATGGATATTGTGATAGCAGGAATGTGGACAGCATGAATCTCATACATCTCCATCGGAGTTCTTGAGTGACCAGGTGCATATCTGTAAGCTGTAATATTTTTCTTTTCTTCTGAGCAGCAGTTCTCAACAATGGAAGTAAAATATTCAGTAAAACACATTGTAAACAGATGTGCTGTCATTCAGGCTGTGTCACTCTATTTGCAGAGCATAGGCAGAGTAGATTTGATATAATTCTTAAGGGGCCTAGAATTTTCCAAATTGTAAATGAGCACTGGCAGCAACTTAGAGTCACAAGCTGCATTAGCCCCTAACAAGAGAGTCACCCTGTACTTTAAAGCCCTGAAGCCAGGCACTGACTTATTTTTAGCTATGAGAGTCCTACATGGTGTTTTCTTCCAATCTATGGCTGTTTCATCTACAGGGGAAATTTTTTGAGCATATCCACCTTCATCAGTTATCTTAGCTAGACCTACTGGATAACTTGCTGCAGCTTTCACATCAGCTTTGTCTATTTCAAATTTATTTTTATATGACGGATATGACTTATTTCCTTACAATTTACAATCAACCTCTGTTAGCACCAAACTTTTCTTCTACAGCTTCTTCACCTCTCTCAGTCTTTGTAGAATTTAAGTGAATTGGGGCCTTGTTCTGGATTAGGATTTAGCTTCCTAAGCTAAATGCAGTGGCTGGTTTGACCTACCCAGACTATGAAAATTTTCTCCACATCAGCAGTAGAGCTGTTTCACCTTCTTCCAGTTTGTGTGTTCACAGGTAAAGCATTTTTAATTTCCTTCAGTAGCTTTTCCTTTCCATTCACAACTTGGCTAATAGTTTGACACAAAGGCCTATCATTCAACCTGTCTTAACTTTCAACATGCTTTCTTCACTAAGCTTAATCAATTCTAACTTTCGATTTAAAGTGAGAGATATGCAATTCTCTCTTTCATTTGAATGCTTAGGGGCCAGTGTAGAATCATTAGTTGGCCTAATTTTAATATTGTTAGGTCTGCAAAAATAGGGAGAGAAAGGGAAGCATGAGAAGAGGGAGACAAGAGATAATGACTAATTAGTGAGTCAGAACACACACATTTACCAGTTATGTACCACACTTAGATCCATGTGATTCATGGTGTTCCAAAACAATTACAGTAGTAATGTCAAGGATCTCTGGTTACACAATAGACACAATAATAAAATGCAAAATAAAAGTGAAATATTGTGAGAATTACCAAAATATGACACAAACACAAAGTGAGCCCATGCTTTTAGAAAAATGGTGCCAGCCAACTTGTTCATTTGTTGAAGGATTACCACAGATCTTCAACTTGACAAAAACACAATGTGAAGTGCAATAAAACAAGATATAACTGTACCAGCTAAGCATCAGACCCTCCATTAGCACTCCTTGCATACATAACCAAACAAATTGTTACTGGACCCAAGTTCAATTGCTCAGCACAAGTCAGGCAATTAAGTAGAGAAGGTATTGGAATAAGGAAGATGACTTTATTCAAATGCCAGCTAGATGACAGGATGGAGGACTCTTGTCCATCTTTCTGGAAAGATGATGTAGAAGTTCCTGCATGTTCCTAGACTGGTATGCATCTTCTCATTGCAAGTGGACCAAATGATGCATATCTGACCTGAAACACCTAGACAAGAGATGCTTTTAGGGTCTGAGATTCTTAAGAACCAAATTGCTATTACCTTATTTCCTTGATCTCTTCTTGTTCTGCTTAGTTTGCCCATGTGCAGTGCCTCACATATTATCTATGGATAGGCCACAGGAATATCTGTTCCAGGCCCTCTTGCTGATTGCCAAAATCACAGTAATGAAATAAAATATCACTGATGCCTGGTTTCAAAATCTTTAAAGATCCTGTTGGCAAATTCCATTCAGTCCATTGTATCTTTCCTGCTGCTGTACGAAGCCACCCCTGAGTTTGTTTTGCTCTTTATATAATGTGTCTTAGATACGTTCTTGTCCCTGTGGTTTCAATGTTGTCCGTCTTATACAGTGCATCATGATTTCTGACCTAAATTACTGGCTTTACTTGCCTCATTCTTTCTGTGCATTGTAGTTACCAATTATTAATTCTCAAACCTGTTGTTACCATTTCCAAGTCCTTAGAGGCTCACTTGTGAAAACCAGTTTATTTTCCAGATTTTTCGACTTATTCAGAAAGTATCTCAGAGCACACAGTTTGGGTTATGAGCCAGTGTCCAAAAATTTTATTACTGTTATCTTCTTTTGTTTTTTTTTTTTTTTTTCTTTTCCTTGTGATCATTCATCATATACTTAGTTTGCTCCTCTTATTTCAAAATACTATTCATTGATAGATCTTAATGTTGAAGTGCTAGTGCATGTAAAGAAGATAAGCAACTAAGGACACCATGGTACACATTTAAAAAGTATTATAAACCATACAGGATTTACACATACAAACACACAAGTACTCACACACAGAAATATTAACTGAATTTACAACAGGTGAGATTATTTCTGATGTGGGTACTGAGAAACACTTAACAGAAAATGTGACATTTGTACTGCACCATGAAAACCACATAGGATGCATATTTGAGTATTCCTACCTGCTCTGGTCTACCTCTTCTATCTAGTCTGTATAGAGCACCTAAAACCTTTAAGACAGCATAATGGATGTGAACACATGTTTCCTTTATGTTATCAAAACTACATAGTTCCCAATTTTTGCTCTGCTACCAATTTGTATGATAATTGATCTAAGTTCTCAGTGCCTGAGTTTCTCTTCTTCTAAAATGAAAATAAAATAATATGCACTAACAGTATCACCATGAGTATTACACTTGTTAATGTACAACAAGTACCAAGAATAGGGCCTGACATATAGTAAGCTCTCTTTATATGTTATGTGTCATTAGTATTCAAAATTATATTATGCAGTTCAATTTCAGTTATTTTTCAAAGCTTCCATTTCTAACTTGACATTTTTCACTTGCTCTGACATAATCTCGATCACACCTTCCCTTTTATCCATATTTACTCCTTGTCATTTTAGTCTTCAAAAATGTTTTCAGCACTAAGCAGTATTCTATGTTGTTAGTTACTATAGACTTTGCTGGTCCCAACACCTACAGTGGCCCTCCCTATCCTTTCCTAGGTGGTAAATTCAATCTCCAAATTCATCACTATTCCTCATCTAGTCTGTGAAGACTTCAACTTTTCTTACCTTCAGATTAGATTTCTCTCTCTTCAGTGCTTCCTCTGTATCGATTTATATTTCCGCTATTATTCTTAACTGCTTTTCCCATGTCTATTCCATAGGAAATGCTCAACAAATCTTTGTTCAATTGAATAAGATATTCAAGATACTGTTATTGATTCATTTTTAGTGAGGTGAACAATAGGAGTTTATAACTTTAAGATAAGAATAATAAAACAATTAAATTTTGGAGACACAAAAGAGTATTAAAAATTTGTATGTAACCTCCTTATTTTATAAATAAGAAGCCATGTAATTTGCTAAAGGGAAGAAAAATACAGTTGGCCCTCTGTATCTGTAGGTTCTGCATCCATAGATTCAATCAGCCTAGGATTGAAAATATTTGGAATAAAAAATTTTGTGTCTCTACTGAACATGAACATGCACAGACTTTGTCTGTCTCATATTTCTTAAATACTATGGTATATTATAGCTATTTACATTGTATCAAGTATTATAAGTAATCTAGAGATGAACTATATGAGAAATACACTTAGATTACATGCAAGAATAACACCATTTTTATAAGAGACCTTAGCATCTACTTGAAGTATTAGAAATCACAACAGGTAAGGGATATTGAATATTATGCCCTAGGCACTTTGCTAAATACTTTAGGTACTTCAACTTTTTTTGCTCTTTTCAACTCTCTGAACTAGATGTAGTTATGGTGCTTGTTTTACGGTTCATATGCCTTCCCATTACCCATCCACTTGAAGAGGATGTTGAAATATAAAGTATACATTAGTTTGCTACTGCTGCCATTACAAAGTACCCCAAACTGAACTGCTTAAACAGTAGAAATTGGTTGTCTCACCTTTCTAGATGTTAGAACTTTGAAAATAAGGTGTAGGCAGGGTTTCTTTCTTCTGAGGACTCAGGCAGAATCTGTTTCATGCTTCTTCTAGCTTATGGAAGTTTGCTGACAATGCAATGTTTCTGAATTTTGCTGCATCATCCTTATCGATCTCTCATTCACCTTTACATCCTCTAAGAATATTGTAAGAACAAATGCAAATTAACAAAAAGAGGCTTAATTCTCTCTGTTTGTATCAGGGAATCAGAAGCTGCTTTTTCTTAGAAAGTCACTGATTCTTCACTTGGGCCTGCAGATGACCAGTGTGTAACTAAAAGTGGCATAATGCTCGGCATCTCTGCCTATATTTTCTGTCTATCTCCTTTAGAACCTTGAACTTTAGGTCAAATTCCTGTTCAGCTCTGCATGTAGACATGTTAATACAAATTTTGTTAATCCTCTATTTACCTAATCTATCTTTTCTCCCTTTAAGACAACATGGTAAGAGGACAAAGAGATAAAAATAACTAAAGTATTTTCAAGATTTGCAGCACATTTAAATGCCAACTTTTGTAAGATCCTGTTACAGACACTTTGGAGAAATTTCTAGAAGTCTCCAGTCTTTACCCTAGAGCTTCCAAAAAGAGTTGAGCTTTCCAGGCAGATGGCCCATGATGAGACTCTGCCCACCTCAATCAGAAGTGGTCATCTCATTAGAACCAAATTGCACTGCCCCTTCCAGAATGACAGGTCTGAAAGATGAATGTCCTGGGTAGATTGCCCCCTGAGAAAGGAAAATTCCCTTGACATTAATAAGACTCTGTATGACCATAACTAAGATAATGATGGACCAAGACTGTATAATTATACATACTTCCTCCTAGGCCAATTCTTCCTCTATTTAAAAATGAAGCTCATGTCAATACCCCTGCAGACAGGTCTTAGACACTTGATCTCACTCATCTTCCCAATATGGTCATATTGATTATAGTTGCTGCCTGCTTTCAACCATTACTTTTTTTTTTTTACTTTTTGGGGCTCCCAGATTCAGGTCTCTGGCCTAAGACTCTGGTAACATATATTGACATAAGGTAAGAGTTCTTCCCCCCACACCTTTTTCTTATCAAAATGTGTATACTTTCCAAAACCAGTCAGACATTTGGTCAGCTTTGAGGAATGTTTTCTCAAGAACCTGGGAGCCATCTCTTTGAAATGAACACATCAAGGAGTTAGCACTCCTGTCTCCCAGTTTGTCTGGGAAGGAAGGAGCCTAACTTTAGTGAACACTTTGCTCCAAGTTGCAAACTAATTCCATCACAAAAATATGAGAAATTTGTTTTCTCCTTCAGATAAATACAATCAGTTAATGCAGACGGTCATTCCAGCTACCAGGTAAAGAAAAATGCATTTTATGAGACAAAAGGTACTATAGAGTCCTCTTACTTGAATACTGATTATTATCATTTACACTGAGGACATATATGTAATGGATTGTATCTGTTGGCCACATAAAATTGTGAAATTTCTTTCTGTCTTTGAAGAGTTTAAGCAGATTGTCCATGATGCACATCATATTCTGGATTAATGCTTGATAATTCTGTGATAAGACTGTTTTCTTTCTCCTCTCCTTTGTGAAGAGAGTTTCTATTTGGGAGATTTTGGATTAAGTTATATTTTCCTAATAGTGTTTTGTATCAAAATTCTCCTTCTTTTTTTTTTTTTTTTTTTACAAGAGAAGAGCATTACAAGAGCAGCATTCCTTTAGATTAGGCCCACTCTAATCACCTCATCTGGACTAATTGCATCTTAGTGACTCTGTTTCCAAGGAAAGCCACATTCTGCGGTGCTGGGGGTTAAGATTCACCTGTCCTTCCAGCTGTCCAAGGTTCTACCCAGACAGAGTAACTAATGTGTTCTAAGCTTGATTAGTAACCAAAAGCCTAGAGTACACCAGCATGTGCCTCTCGCATCTCTTACAAGGCTTTTAAGCTCCACACATATTTATTTTAAGTGTTTTTTAAGACTACTACATAGAAATTCAAAAGTAAAACAGCCAAATTTCACATAATAGCATACTTACTCAAATTAAACTGCAAAACCAGCCTAAAGCATTTCTAATTCATATTTTGTTTACAAAGAAAGGCTTTTCATCTCTAATTTCTTTACTTGCAAATACAGAAAGAACTATGTTATCAGTTTGAGTAGCTTCAACCATATAATACATTTTTAGATCTTTAACATGAATTTAAAATGATATTACATGAAAGTGCTTTAATAAACAGCAAGTGATCTTTTTTTTTTCCCAGAAAAATAACTGCCTGGTAAATTTTATATGGGTTTATAATCTTGGGATTATCAAGGAAATGTTTACTAGTCCAAGACTTTAGTAGGAAGAAAAGAATAAAGACAATTAACTCCCTGCCTCCTCATCAGAGCCTCTGTTACAAACTTGATGATGTTTTCCTTTTTCTTCTTCAATTTTTAAAAATTCCTAAAACTTTTTCATTGCAGCATCTCTGCCATACAAAACCATCTGAACATGAATTATTTGTAATTCTTAATAGGACTTTCAAATGAAAAAATGTGTTTATGGCTTTTATTATTGCATTTCATCTATTCTCAAACCAGCCTTCACTGCTGGCTGCTTCTTTATTGGTGCAGAAAAAGTTTATTGCATAATTCATAGCCCATTAATGATCTGGCAACCAACAGAACTCTTAAGAAACTGCAAAAATAGTCATGTCCACTAAACAGATTAACCGCGCTTGGATGCTGTGAACAACCATTCAGGGAGAGCAGGTGGATCTAAGAAGGACATTCTTAAGCAAATAACCTACATTCTCAATTGCATTTTCTTTGTTCAAAGAGAATTTTCTTTTAAGTATTTTCACACTTGGAGCAATCAAAGAAGCACTAACATTTCCCATGCATTACATGAGCATGGGAATATCTGCTCTATAATTAACAAATATTTGTTTACACAAAATTATAAATTTCCTATTTCTTCCTATGGAAGTAAAATTGTGAGCATGCTTTAATTCTGTTGATTAATATCACTATTTAAAACATGGCTCCAGTAAAACCTGTCAGCTGTTTAATGTTTTTATTTATATCTGGTCCAGTAAACAGCTTCATGAAGCAAACCTTATGGTTCAGTCTTCGGCCATTTCTGATCAGCACCACATATAAGTATTTCATTTTTCATAATCTAATGATTCTGTCAGCTTTCAATATATTTTTCTCGCCAGTGCAAGTTAATCCTGGCGTAGGTGATACAGCTTGCATGAACTACTAGATGAACAGTCTCTGTAAATTCGCTGTACCACTAGGTCTTACCCTGTTTCTGCAGCAATTTTCTCAGCTGTGTTGCTTATACAGGTAATATAGCAAATGTTTATAAAACATTTGAAATCTTTCTTTTTTAGTTGATGTCATGTTCAGAGCTATCTCCAAGTCAATTCTGGGAAACTCTTAACACATTGTGTACTTTTTTTTTTTTTTCCAAGGGGGTGGGGGGTACCAGGGATTAACTCAGGGGCACTGGACACTGAGCCACATCCCCACCGGTATTTTGTATTTTATTTAGAGACAGGGTCTCACTGAGTTACTTAGCACGGCACTTTTGCTAAGGATGGCTTTGAACTTGAGATTCTCCTGCCTCAGCCTCCGGAGCCACAGGGATGACTGGCATGTGCCACTACACCTGGCATATTGCATACTTTCTCAAATAATGTATAGGTCTTTTTTTGTGCGTGTGTAAGTTGGTGAATTTCCATAGAGAAAAAATTAAGATAGTTGATTGCTTCAATTGACTGTTTCATTTGATTTTTTCAATTATATTCAGACAAATATATAGAACATATGTACCAGGCTTGCAATACAGAGAGCTCTACATTGATATAAATATATATAAACCTATACATATATATTTTCCCCAAAGTGGGAGCATATCTGTGACCTTCTTGTTGACAGCTCATTTCGCTCTCCTTTTAATGTGTCTGATGAAGCATATATGGATTTGTCCCAACCTTCCTTCTCTAGGTTTCATCCTGTCATGCCAATTCAAACCTGCATCCAACACCAGGATATCTTCTTTTTGAGATTCTAAAAATAGACTATTTGTGGTTTTTTTCTCATTAATTTATTGTGGTGACCCCACAAGCTGTAATCCCTTCCTTTCTTCTATTAGTTTTTAAGTTTTTAAATGACAGTCCTGTCTTTTCCCAGATTAACCTATTTGATTTCACATTCTTAAAGAACAAAAGGAAAAATAAGCACTCTAGTGGGCACTATAGAACAATGCCCTCATTTATGGAGAAAAATTTCTGAGCAGTATCAATGATTTATTCTCATGGACCATTATTTAAGAATACTCAAACCCCTTGAGAATCCTCCAGCAAAAAATAATGTCATAGTATAATTATACCACAAACTTCTAAAGGTCAAGAAGTAGCACTTATACAGTTTCTGTTTAATCAACTTGTCAATAGCCCAATAAATAAAAATGAAAATCTACTATGAGTGACTTATACCTAAGTGTTGTAGGAAATATAGAGAAATTTACACAGAACACAGGTTGTTTTAGGAGTAAAAAAATAATAAAATGTGAGATGTGAAAATAGTTATAAGAGTGTAGAGAAAGCCTTTATAGAGAAGATGACCTTAGACTGAATCCTGAATTATGGGTTAAAAATGGCCTGAAAAATGAGAAAATGGTAATATTAAAGGCCAGGAGATAGCAATTTCTTAGGTCTACCTGAAGAACTTATTTGCTTGAGAGTTAATAAAACAAGAAAAAAAAATAGATAAAAAATTAGTCATCAGTGCCCTAGTGTGAATTACCTTCAGGTTTCAGAAGCCTCACCTTAACTTCAAGAGTGGGCAATATAATATGGTAAAGAAAGCATTAATATTTTGAATACAGAAATAAATAGAGGACTATAGTGATTCTTGGAGGATTAAGCATGGCTAGTTACCTGTCTTTCAATTTTACATTATGTGAACATTTAAAAATGTACAGTGCTAGTTCAGATTGAATTGACAAAAAGGAAAGAAAATATTTTTAAATAAAGACAAAAAATCAATGCAAAACATAGTACATGTGGAATATATACTTTTACATATTATCATGAATATGATATATTTTTATCTCTATAATTTTCATGGAATCAGAGTTAATACTTGAGCCTAAATCAAAAGGACCATTCAAAGGAAGTGCCACTAATAGGGAGCCTCCTCTGTGTTACTTGAAATTGAGCCTAGTATTTACTGGACAACAGAGGAGATCTTTGTAGAACAGGGACATTGCGTTTTATCTTAGAAAGGTTTGGGCTTAGCTAATAAGGCTGATATCCTGGTTTTGACATTGACTTGGGGCATATTGTATGAAGTTCTTAAAAATCTTGAGTTTTCTATCCAGATAAGGTTAGGCATAAAAGTAATAAAGGGAAAAAATAAATGGAGTGAAAGGGGAGAAGTTCAAGAGAGACAAGAGGACTCTTAGACAAATGGCTGAAAGAGACAGCAATTGCAGCATCTCCAAAGGAGTTTCAAGTGTCCATTTCAGGAATGCTGGTACCCAGGGCAACAGTGCTGGATAAGGAGGTCAATAGCGCTGTTCTGAGCCTCAAAACTGACAATGCCCCTCTCCCAGCCAAAGCTTCCATGTGCTCCACAAACACTGTGACTATGTCAATGACAAAATTACTCCAGTCATTATTACCAATGTCCAGAAGTGTTTCACAATTCAGTTTCCAATATCTCCCAAAGTTTTTAGAGAAGTAGCTCATTGACCTCTAAACCCACTTCATTCATAGAAAGTAAATTAAAGAACCATTTTAATAATAAACTTTTTTTCATATTTATATTCCTCTGAAACCAAATATGGATTTTTACTACCTCTTAGGTGAATGAATTACCTAAGATGTGTTATGTAAATAGATTCTTTTATTTTTTATTATTTTTTGAGAGAGAGAGAGAGAGAGAGAGAGAATTTTAATTTTTTTTTTTTTTAGTTTTTGGCAGACACAACATCTTTGTTTGTATGTGGTGCTGAGGATCGAACCGGGGCCGCACACATGCCAGGCGAGCGCGCTACCTCTTGAGCCACATCCCCAGCCCTATAAATAGATTCTTAATGGACCTACTCTTTTGTTCTCCAAATGTGACTAAATATAATGAAGAACTGCATATTGATTCAATTAAGAGCCTTAGCTTTAATGGTGGTGGAATATTGGAAAGTTGCATAGTCTAGATTGGGTTAAGCACTAATGCTCTGAAATCAGACTAGATCTGAGTGCAAATCCTGGATCTGATGCCTACAAATATAATCAGCCACTTCACTCCCTCACCATTTATTTTCAAAGTCAATTAATCAAAATAATAAAATTCCGGGGTTATTTTGAGCATAAATTATATACTGAAAACAATGCAAATTAGCTCACAGACACAGAAAGTTTGCCCAATAAAATGGTAGGTAGTCTGTTTTCTACAGACAAAAGAATGAAATACTGAACTGTGAGAAAAAATAAATAAAAATAATAGATGAATGCCTTTGACAAGTAAAAGACAAACCAGATATCAATCAGGCTATGGAAGCTGAGGCAGAAATATGCACAGTGAAAACATCTTTCCATCAGAGCAGGAAGATGTGCAAAACAGAGTTTAGAAATCATTGAGGTTTAGGTAAAAAAAAAAATCAACAATTCCTAAATATAACTTGATATCATCTCTTTTTTATTTGTATAAGAATACTTGAAGAATAATAAAATCAATAACAGTGATATTGTACAATTTAAGACTGTTAAGAATTTTTTTCAAAAATGTCTGGGGTGATTTCTATTCTCAGGAGTCAACACTACCTATTGACATTCTCATGAGTGGCACACAAAAGTCATCTGCATTGTTTTTCTAATAATTTTATACAAATGTAAATATAAATAAAATTGTGATCAATTTCAGGAAGTTATAGCCTGGGTTTAATAGAAAACAAAGCAAAGAACCAGTAAACAACACACCTTTGAGTATAGCTATGATATAATCTGCCCTTGTTGAAAGGAAAAGGTAGGAAAGAAGGGAGGGTCCTCTAGGAGCATTCCTTTATACTTAGCCAAGTGTTCAATAAATCTGACAAGGTCCAGAGTGAAACAAGAATTGTAGAAAGCATGATAGGTAAAATGTAAGGGGCACTGTAGAAATAAGCTCATTACTTACACAACCTTGAAAATATATGAGTGACAAATATTAAACTACTTGCATTCCATTGAGAAAACCACAAAAACACTGAAGGAGACCCAAAGCTACAGTAGAGCTGTAAACTTATGCATAGAGTGTACAATAATATTTACCCAAAAGGACTTTAGAGCCATGCAGGTATGGGCCCAAGCCCCAATGATGACACTTATCAACTCCATTAGTTTAGACAAGGACAGTTTATTTACTTGGCATGATGTTTACCTTGTAATAAATGTCGCAGAAGCAATTATTATAATTTAAATAGAAGCATTGAAGGAATCACCATTAAAACCAGGAAAAAACATGCCCAAATGTTATGAGTATCTACTGCTTTTTGTAATTTCTGATTAAAGCAGCAACATAAAAATTTGAATGAGATATTAGTAAATAATATAAACAAGAACTCAAAGAACATAAGAATTGTCAAGAAGGTTAATTGAGGACTACAGTCCTCCAAAATGCTTTAATACATATATTTAAAAATTTATCTGATAAATTTGATGGTATAAATCCATGAAAACATAAGATTATTCTATAACTCTTTGGAACTGTTGGCAATATTAGTAATATTTCCAATCAAATATATTTCAAATGAGTTAAAAGTGGCAGAAAAAAAACATTGAAAGAAAATACAATAAAGAGTTTTAAAAATCCCTGATTCAAAAGGTATACTTTAGCACAATGGAATAAATCATGCAGGTCAGCAATCCCTTATTCTGATTCCTCTCTGCATGTTTAGCACCTTTTAATTACACCTCATTTCAATTCTTAAGATGAAAGAGAAACAAAATTATGTGAGCAGCAAAATGTTAAGTATGTGCCCTGGACTTGAAGCAGAGCTCTGCAACTTCCTAGCTGTGTAGCCACTTGTGAGAAAAATAAGTGGCCTCTGTTTACCTCAGTTTCTACATTGTGATAATGTAATAATCCTCCCTCTCCTATGGAAAGACTGAATGAACATTTAGCTTTACATTTTTAACCAAGAAAACTTTGCCATTTACAATTTAGTGCATACTGACCACAAGATAAGATTTTAAAGTTGCTCTAAAATTGCATTCTTTTTGAAACTAAAACCAATCAGGAATTTGTTACCATGAGCATACACTCTCTACCATAAACACTTTCAGCTACCATCATTTCAATATCACACTCCTTGATGCACCCTCTACTTTTAAACAGTGATTACAGGGTGCTTCTGTTCTAATCACAAATTTATTTTTCTTGGTTGGTTCCAGGATTTGCCCTAGTTTTTATTGATCTTCCTTCAACACTCCTGAGTACCATGGAGAACAAGCGAAGCCCCACATTGAAGGGACAGCCCTCCTGTCATTCTTTTCTCTCCACCATGAGTGCACGCTGTAGATTGGCCATTCAGAGCTGATTACAATGCCTCAATGTGTCAAATTAACACACTCTTCTGTACTTTTGCAAATGCTATTTTCTTAATCAGAAATGTTTTTTTCTTCCTTATGCAATTAGCTGTCTCAAAACCATGTTTCAAAAATCAAGTTCCTTCCTCTGGAAAGTCCTTTCTGACCTTCAAGTTGAGGGCAATGCTGCTTGCATCTCACAAGCAGCCAATGGCTACATCATGTTCTTTTCCATGAGACTATATGTTCCTTGTGGGCAACTTCTGTGCATTTGTCTTCTTTGAAAACTGTGTGTTATACTTACTCAATATTTGTCAAAGGAACAATTGAGTGAATAAAGGAATCTATGAGAGCTGGTGCAGAGAGTGAAATCAAAACTGTGCAAACCAATAAGTTGGGTTTTTCTTCTTGACTTGCTCCTAGGGATTCTCTATTAGTTGATGCATATCCCATATTGATATTTCACATTTGGAGTTGAAGTAATTTTTTTAAATATTCTAGTATTTAACACTTAGTAAATAACAAGTGAGAAATGACATTAAAAACCTCCATACTGTACCTGAACTGATGGTGGGACTCTAATAGTGAAGCATTTAACCCAATGGGATTTTAAATAGAGCCAATTCTAAAGTGCTTAATCTGAATGATGCAATTAGTTTGGGATGTTGGAAACTAAATTATGAAGAAAACATTTTATTAGTCATGAATAAACTGCCAATCATTTCTTTGTTGTTAGTTTAAAAACTTAGAAAAAAATGAATATTTTGAAAAATGAAAATTGATTTAACTACCAGACATTAATGAGATTAAATAATTTACTAAAAGTGGCAGCTTTTAATTTGTGCAATTTTAAGTTGCAACCCCTTATTCTATTTCAGTAATGCCTTTAGCTTTTGCTAAATTATTTAATGTGTGATTTTAATTCCCGCTGAACCACTTCTATTTAAATGGATTTGGAATGCTACCATTGTGATAAAAGAAAATGCCAACCATTTTACAAACCTACATTCCTGTCCTGCTGTACTGTTATATGTGAACATTAGAGCAATGTCTATGCTGAATCCCATATCTATCTTTTAAAAAAATGAATATAAATAGTTTACATCATATTCCCTATTTTTAAAAATTGAAGGGTGATTATCCAGTGTAGGTCATTAAAATAGTAGAAGGAAAGTGCTAAAATAGTTACTGTCACTTGGATTGGAAAATTCAGATTAGTATTCAAGGTGATGGTATAGAAGTAGTTAACACCTACTGGGATAATAATGAACAAAGGTAAAATAGATGATAGATAGATATATAGATAGACCGACCGACCTAGAGCTATTGGACTTTGCTGTGTGAAAACATTGCTAGATATAACATCACCACCCAGGACCCCCAAGTAAAGGCTGACATATCTTCTTCCTCTTCTGAGACATCTTTTTTGGGGGGCATCCTATCTCTTTTTCTATAAATATTATGATGATTATCAGAATCTCAATTTTGGAGCCCTACACTTTATATCTGTCAGCGATTCCTATTTTCATCCAAAAGCATTTGAGTTACATTGTATTAATCATTCTATAACATCTCTTGAAACTATCAACTTCTCTCTAACCCAACTTGAGCCAACCAGTGCAAACCACCATCAACCCTTGTTTTGAGTCACAGTGACCAAACGTCCTGACAAGAATGCTTAGAGAAGGAAACATTTATTTGGGGATCATAGTTTTAGAGGTCTGTGTCCACAAATGACTAACTCCATAGCTCCAGGCCTAAGGTGAGGCAGAACATCAGTATGGAAGGAAGTAGTGGAGGAAAATAGCCCAGAGCTTTGCAACAAGAAAGCAGAAAGAGGAGCTCTCACCAGGAATAAAATGTAACCCCCAAAGGCACATCCCCAGTGACCTATTACCTCCTGCCACATCCTACATGCCTATAATTACAACCCAGTTAATCTGTACCATTGGATTAATCCATTGATTATATTGTGACTCCTATAATCTAATCATTTCACCTCTGGAAGTTTTTGCATTGTTTCACAAATGAGGTTTGGGGGTCACTACATATTCAAATCATAATGAAACTCTTTTACAATCTCCAATTAATCGGTTTCTACATTAATATTTGAATTCCTCTTATACCATACATACTGAGAAACCAGAGAAACTTTTAAAATATTTCACTCGGTCCTGCCACTCATCTATAAGTTCAGTGAATTTCCATTGCTATTAGACTAATATCCTAAATCCTTTTCATGTTCTCTATATTCCTCAATACTTAGGTTCCTACCAACATCTCTAATCTTATTTAGATACCACTATCCCACTCACACTGGTTGTTCCAGTCCTCAGCTGTTAAAATGTTATAATCTTTGATATCATAGAATTTTTCATGCCTTTGTCTAGAATTTTCTTCCTATATCATCTTTTACCTGCTAAATCAATTACTTTCAGGTTTCTCACCTTAAACATCTGTTTTTCAGAGAATTCTAGAATTTTATATACAAATGAAATGTTCAGTATTTCTTTTATCTCTCATAAATCTCACTTTAATGATTTGTTATATATCCATCCCCTGCATAAGATTTTTTTGCGGGGAGAGGGTACTGGGGATTGAACTCAAGGGCACTTGACCACTGAGCACACCCCAGCCCTAATTTTGTATTTTGTTTAGAGACAAGGTCTCACTGAGTTGCTTAGCGCCTCGCTTTTGCTGAGGCTGGCTTTAAACTCGTGATCCTTCTATCTCAGACTCCCAAGCTGCTGGGATTATAGGCAGGAGCCACCGAACCTGGCTCCCTGCGTGAGAGTTTAACTTCCGCAACAACAGAAAATTTGTGATTCCTTATCATCATTATATCTCTCCTTTATAATTAGGCCTTAGCAAAATACAATGGACCAAACATCAGCTCTTCAGTTCCACTGAAGTTTATTACATCATAATGTAATTGTGCTAAGTCCAAATCTAAGGTCAAGACTGTCTAAGGAGGCCAGAACTTTGAGTTAGCAAAACCCTCACAATTGCCATTCTATATTGGAAAAATCACAGGTGAGACATGTTTAGACAATCTGAGTGAAGAAAACGCAGAAGAGAAGAAAGCAATTTTAAAACAAAAATAGTTCAGGTTACAAGTGATGATCATAATTTCATTTCTTGAAGTAGCAAAATGGCTTTAGGCATTATTTAACACAACTTCCTAAATAATAAGGAATTTTTTTTCATATTTCATATTTCACACTTGTTATCCTTTCCATGGAGTTCCACTTTTTAAAAACATTAATAATAATAATAAAAAACCAAAATGACACAACCACACAATCTGTGCATATTGAACCCCCTGGAAATAGAGGAAGCCCTCCAGACACAGAGATGGAACCTAAGAGGAGTGCACTCTTCACTGTTTATTCTTTCCTGTTTCTTTTCTCTTTCTCTCATTCTGTCCTCTCCCATTATCCAGCTTTCCTCCCCAATTCTCAAACTTTTCTCTCTGTATAACCTTCTTTCAGGTTGCTAAATTTTCTTTAAATGTAGTCACTTCTTCAAATGAAATTCCTTTGAAGATAGTTTCAATTTCCATCTAATTTGGCTTAAAAAGCAAATAATGATAAGTGCATAGAAGAAATTTGAACCTCTGTACTCTATGTTTCTGTAAATCGCATCCTGGGAAACAACAGTGACAGGTGGGTGGGTGGCAGATGACATGCCAGAGGAGGACCCTGAAGTGCAATGTACTTAAACAGCTTCTTTGTGTTCAAGTATAGGCTATGGAGGATTATACGGACCACTCTGAATGAGCAGTAATAAAAGAATTGTGAGGTAATCCATAATTACACATATAAAATAACATATTTCTTACTGTAAGTATTTATTTTGAAACCTGAAAATACCACTCCAGAAAAGAAGCCAGGTCTTTCCTGCAAACAAATTACTTTTGAATGACATGAATAACTAGTTATTGTTTTCAACATTTCACACCCACAAGATCTTGCATTCATATTCCCAGAGAACTCAAGGGCTGAAGAACCTTCACAGATCATCAGAGAAAATTACTTCACCCACCCTGGAGCTGGCACCTCCTCTGGGGAAGGAGCTGGCAGCTCTTTAACGAAGCATTATGCCTCATGACATTCTCGAAGCGGTTTGAAGGCTGGATCCCGACTCTGTTGTGGCAGGTCCTCCAGCGCTCTTCCTTCACACTCTCAGTGAGTCTTCACCACGTGGATTTTTATTCTCTGAGCATAACTTCTTATAAATAAGGCTTCTTGACACTCTGCCCTTTTGTCAGAAGCTTTACTGATTTGTGTTTTGGAAGTATATCTAGCTGCTTCTCCCTTACAAGAATAAGGAAAATAGAAAAGGAAATGATTTCTAAACAGAGAACTTGGTCCTGGCTCTATCTTTTAAATCTCCTATAAATTCCTTGAACTTTTTTCTCAGGCACATTAATAAAACTTAGATATTAATATTTTAATCTGCCTGTGATTGTCTGGATATTCATCGCTTGAAATCAATGCGGGCTACTCCTACATAGAGAAAAGTCATTAAATCAACTGATTTCAATCACAATTCCACACTCTTCTAAGAATTGGGAATGCAACTATAAACAAAAGGAATTCCCTATTTTCCTGGAGTTTATATACAAACAAAGGCTGATAGACAATAAACAAATGAATAAATAATATTTCAGGTGAGAAAAGCAGGGTAAGAGAATAAGAAGTGCTACTGGCAGGTGCTTTTTTATACAAAGTGATCAGAGTTGTATATGTGACAAAATGACACTTTAGAGGGACACTGAATATGTAAGACCCAGAGTCATGCTGGTATCTAGACCGAAAATGTTCTATGAAGCAGAACATCTGTTAAAAGGGGACTGTACACTCAAGCCAGGGGAGAGCAAGAGCAAAAGGTAGAATTTCAGAAGTGAAAGAAGAGAATTAGGAAAGAGCCCAATAATACAGAGCACATAGATCATGAAGGGCTTGGATGCTCTTTGATCAGGACACAGGAATGACAGTCTTCTTCATGTTATAACTGACTAACCAGTGGAGGGTGGACAGAAGAGCCAGGGTAGAAGAAGGAGATCAGTTTAGGAGACCACTGCAATCACCCTGCAAAGAGATGGTGGTGCATTGAGTTAAACTTATGACAGTCTAGTAGGAAGCTTTCAATGAAGAGATTACCATAACTCAACAAGCAGGGAAAACAAGAGTGATTTTTAAATCACAGAGAAAAGATTTAAGATCTTCACCTGAGAGAAATATCTTAGTGGGAATATATAAATTATCTTTATTGTGTCATTTTCTACCAGCTGTTTCTCAATGTGTGACATTTCTTTGCAATAAAGGGAAAAGCTTGGAGTTTTTCTTTGTCTATTCATTGGTATAGATCTCTGCTTCCAGAAAAAAAAAAAAAAAAACCTCTTTGCATCTTTCTTCTTTCACATGATAAATGTAAATATACAAAGAGAAGCATACATACAGTGCTACACACACCACATTTTACACACACACACACACACACACACACACACACAATATTCCTATTTACCATTATGACAAGCAACTTTTCTCTTCATAGGAAACAGGATTAATACATCACAGCATTCTAAGTACAAAAACTGTTTCAAATTTGTGAAAATACATATGCTATTCACAAGGCAGCATAGTTACTTACAAAATCTGTCCATCCTTTAGCAGTAATTTATTCACACATATGATAATTATTTTGATCACCTATTATGTGTTAAACACTGGCAGAGATACATAAATAAACTGATATTCTAGAGTATAATTGTCTATAAACAAATCCAATGATTGAGTGTATATTTACTGTCTTATTCTTCTTCTTACAAACATTAACATATTTCTGGATTTTTTTTTACTAATCAAAGGAGATATGTCTTCTGTCTTAGAAGTGATAGATAGACAAGAAATATCAGGGAATTGGGAACACTCACAGCTGGGAAATACTCGTGTCTGTTTTTTCCTTTGTTATATTGACTTTTTCCCTTATGAATTCTCAAGACTGTATTTCAAGAAGCCACACAGAGAGGTTTACTTTACTTGGGTTGGGAAGTAACTGAATTTCTGTTGGGAAGTAACTGAATTTGGATGCAGGAGCCCATGAAATTATAAGCAAATGTTAGCAATTTAGGGTGTGTGTAAAAGAAAAAAGGAAACCCAAAGAAAATGAGTCTAATTCCTTAGTTCATGCTATGGACAAGTCAATGGGAGCAGCTGGATTCAAGAAATTCTTGTTCTACAGTTTTAAAGGATATTGGGGCTCTGTCTTCTCTCTTAAGTGTAGGGTAAACCCTTTAGATGTAGCAGAAATGATGAAGTGTCACAGCTGACAGGTCAGGCTCCAGCAATGTGCCTAGTCCATTTCAATGTACCACAGTGAAGTCTTCCACTGAAAAAGTGGGGCTCTCTGCCCTAAGAAAGAGAGAATGATACTGGTCACCAAAATCAAGTGATGGGCTTTAAGTATATATGTACATTTACAAGCAGGAGAAGTAATTGCCAAAGCTTTCTTTAGACTCCAAAAGAAGTCCACGATGAGACACACACCAACAAGAATCTAAATAGCATTGCACTGACTGTAGATTTTTCACTTGGAGGTACAAGGAGATAAAATTACAATGTCAATTGGAGTTCTGACCAGCATGAATATCCTTTTGTCAAATAACCATACTTTAGTATCAACAGGCTTATTCAAGCTTTCATAGAAACGAACACCCTAAACTTGCAGAAGCCTAAATCATGTGGTGATAGAAAGACTGGCTTCTGAGGACTTGAGTTTGTTTGATTTCTTTGCTTGGTTGTTGGTATTCTCTTCTTATTGGAATTGGCAATTTTGCAACAGTGAGGCCTAGGGTGAAATCACAAAGAGACTTCATTTCATATTTTATCTCCCAGCTCCTCTTTAAAGTTCATGCACTTAGGTAAGCTCTTATAACACCCCTGGATGGAAAAAGCACTGCCAAGACTCAGGCAGTCATTTTTAGATTAAAAGCCATGGGATTTTAAATCACCAAACACAGTGTGGTTCATAATTAGAATTCTTATATTCATTTAAATTTCTTGAGTTCTGACTCCTTCTTCATGTCTAAGGATTTTTGATGACATCCATGCATGTATGGTGATGTATAGAGAGTGCTAAAAAATTATTCTGAGTAAACTTTACATATAACTCAACCAGCACATTGGACAAATAAGACCAGGGGAACCCAGTCCCAAATAAATTTTCTCTTTCCTGTTTGTTTTCTTTCACTTTTGTTTAGGGAAGTAAGATTTCCTACCATGGGTAAAAGCTGCTTAGTGTTAAAACTTAAATTATATAAAGTTTCATAAAGGCAATAAATGGATGGGTTTGAAACATTTGTTAGAATGTCCAAAATAATGTAATAATTCAAGCATCCGCTTTTATTCAAAGTTGCAGGCGCTCTGCTCCCTGCAAGGGCCTGCAGATAGGAAAATAAACGAGTAAATGAAGAAGGTACATTAAGCTTTTGTTCTCTCACTGTTGCTGGACTGTATTGCTAACATGATGTCTTGAATACTCCGAAGTTGGAACATAGCAGGGAGAAAGTTAAGCAGAGAGAAAACATTTGAATTCAGTCATTACATTGATAACTGGTTTTGTACTCAGGACCTGGCCATTATTTAAAGCTGATTTTGTCTTGTGTGGACATCTTTGTTGATATACTCAATAGCTAAGGACCTCTTACTTGAAGTATCCTGGAGCTGATCCTTCTTTCCCTCATTGCTTCCTCTTTCTCAGTCCATCAAAGTCTGGAAATTCATACCCAGGAGGAGTTTCATTGCTGCTCTATGCAAACTTCTTTGTTAGGAACTGAGTTAATTTGGTTCAGGTTTGATCCTCCTATTGTCCACATTAGGGACACATGGATTACTCCCTCCTTTCAGGCCTCAAAAGTTCAAAACCTCACAAACCACTTCATCTGACTTTATAAAATCTTTTGGCAAATTATTATACAATTGGTTTACAACTATTGCCTGGACATTTGTTATGGTTCTTGGTTATGGAATAGCACATTTATTTAATTCTGGTTACTGAATCTAATGCTCTAATTTAACAACCTGTTAAAATATTATTATTTTTAAATGTAGTTCTCATTTTGTGACCACTTATATGATCTAACTTTAAATAAAATGAAATAGAAACTTGCCTAAGTAAGTTTATTTTATATATATATAAATTCCAGTTACAGTACTCATTAACTCTACAGCTATTCAACCAGAATGAATACACATCAGCAAAAATTGTTTCATCTACTCATAAAGTGGTATATTTGTCAGATGGGTTGAGTCTTTCTCTGGAATATGCTGCTTTCCTCCAGAACACAATGCTGAGTCAGTGAACACCCACACACTTCCCTCTTTCTCCGGTTCCCTTTAAATGGATTCTTCCCACAGTTGAACAATGTCCTTATCCTATTGTATGCCCTTGTCCTCAGAATTCACCTGGACAACCTCACCGTTGATTTTCTTGCTTCTTTCAACTTGCTCGTCTTCATTAGTGCCATCTTAGTTTCTGGCATTAACTTTGTTCAAAAGCCTTACAACGTGCTAGCCTGGCTCCCATGGCTGTGGATGTGCTATTTGTCCTCCAATAACCCAGGCACCCAGTCTCAAGCAGGCACCCTGGAGACTCCAGACCACTTACTGACACACTTCCTCAGTGCCTTGGATCCATCAGTTATGGAGGTTCAACAGGATGGTCTAACTGACATCTTCTAATGGTGGTGCTCAGGTGTTCCTGTTCCATGGCGATATTGTTATCCCAAGACCTAAGGGAAAGAATTGATTTGATAGTGTCCATTTTATTAAGATATATTTATTTTTATCTTGAAAGTAGAATGCAATTCTCAAAGGGAATCTATCCCTTTGCTCCTTAGCTAAAGTAGGGAATGATTTCCTGTTCTTCTTCCATCAATGAAAGCATTACAAAAAGCTTTGATGGAAGACCAGACATCTTGGATTAGGATGGCGTCATTATTAGAAAACATCTCACAATCATTTTTCTAAGTGTGCATTAACTATAGAGTCTTAGAATTTAAGTATAATTAGCCAGAATATGATGTTTGTGTCCACAAACCACATACATATTTGTACCTTTCACAGTTGATTCTTTCTTTGCTTTGTCCCTAATATGTTTTTTTTTTTTTAATACCATTGCTTAAATCTAAATAAAAGTTTGGGTTTCCTTTAAATACACTCTTTCAGGCAGCCTTCTTGATCATATTACTGGGTTCCCACTACCCTTTCCAGTACAGAGCAAACAGATGAAGTTGAAATGAAAAGAATATTTCACTCCACCTTCAAACAATTGCCCCTCATGCAAATTGATATTTTGAGTCGGCTTTTATTGTTTTAAGAATGAGTTAAGCACTCACCGTACTTACAATATTTTTCTAATGTGCTCTCTATTTCTATGTCCCAATATAATTTCTCATTTTTTTACCTGCCAATATTTCCCCTATTTATAAGTGAGTCAAGCAACTAACCATTGATCAGAATGTGCTCCTAAAGGAGGCTGCAAGACTATGTGGTGCTGATGAAAGCCAACTTTTAATGAAAAGTTCAAGAGTTCTAGAATCATAGAGAATTTCTATGCCTTTGTTGCTTTCAATACTTTATCTTTGGCAAATTTCCAGCACATATTTGTTTTATTTCATTATCAATATTCTTGTTATCTGAAAATCAACCTCCCAAATATGTAGGAATTCCCAGCATGATTAAGAAATTAATTTTAGCTGCTTAGACTCAATGATAAAAATAATAGGGACCATGATTAGAAAAAACTTTCTCAGTTATACATTCTTTATATACATGATGTTCTTAAATATTTTAACACTGGACAGTATGCACATTGTAATCCTTTAGTAAAGATGAATGAAATGCAAATTGTAGCCTTGCCTTGTGCCTAGAGGAAATCATAGGGGAAAAGAAAAAAATAATTAGATTTAGAGTTTCATTAAAGTAGAAATCATGAAATAAAAAAGAATAGATCTTTTTTTTTGTTTTGACAGAACTTTATATAACAATATTGAAGGTTTTATTTTTAAAACAGGAATCTATAGAAGCTATAAAATAGAATCTCTCGTGACTTATGGAAATTGAAGGAGGAGGGTTTAATGACCAGAGTGCTGTAGTCCTTCTGTTCAGAAAAGAAAAATAAGGTTTATTTGGAAAAATCACTGATTTTAACATACTGCAACTACTCTCAAAATTCCATTTTTAAATAATTTTTGATGGAGTAGTTTTTCACTAAATCTGTCCATGTGGAATTCTCAATTTCTTTAGCTGCTTGTAAATAAGTACCCAGTTTCAGTACTTGCTAGTTAATAAACAGAAGAGAATCTCACTCGTGTTTTCAGAGTTAGTGTAATTAATTCACAGCAACTTTACAGCACTGCAAGGTTGTCCTTAGGATGGGCAGGACCTTTTCTAGCTATGAAACTTCTGTGACACAATTTATTCTTTTCTCATATAATATATGGGCACTACCATTTGTCCTAGATAGTTCTCAGATGGCTTATAAGGGAAATAAATGAAGGTTTAAAATGCAATGCACAACCCCAATGTAAAGCATATTAAATGCAGAGCTCATTTTAATCTTACTGGATCCTCCAAGTTTGATGGTATTCACAACAATGGTGTTGCCTTTTACATTTATTAATAAAAGTGAGAAAGTGATACAACAAATAAAATATGGAAAAAGCAGCATCTGTGCCACATGATTCTTGTCTGGCTATGATAAAAATATTGCACAGCTTATGTGGCAGATAGACTCTAGGATGGCACCTAAAGATCCCTAACTTCCCAGTGTGTGCACACAAACCCTTGAAAAATTCACTGTCTCCTCTCCTTGAATGGGGGTAGACCAGGATACTTAACTCCTAGTCAACAAAATATGGCAAAATTGATAAAATGCTGCTTCTGTGACTACAACACTGCACTTAAGACTTTTTCATTAACACTCTTTCAAGAGACTCTATTTGCTGTTTTGATGAAGTAAGGGGCCATATCGGAGAAGGCATGTGACAAGGAATTATGGGCAGCATCTCTGAATTTTGAGCAGCTTCCAGTTGATAAGTGAAGCCTCCAGCAGACAACTTGCCAGACACAAAGTGGTAATGTAGCAAAATATATCAATAATTTTAATGCTACCCTGTTGCCTTCTATCATTTTAGTCATCATTGGAGTCTTTCTCTTAATTTTTAATTAAAACAAAACACAGAAAGCAATAATGAAAGAATTATCTAATATAAATATTTTTTTCTCTGCCCAGTGGGTTCTAAAGGAGAGGAAGGAAGTCTGTTAATTCCTTCCCTACTATATGAGGATTTGCAGATCCTCTGATACAAATTCTTTAATTCCAACACTAATCATGTCAGCAATTCACTTAGTCCATTTGTGTTGGTATAATCAAAAACCAGAAACAGGGTAATTCATGAATGAAATTTATTTTCCCAAAGTTTTGGAGGCTGGTCAATTCAAGATCATGGTGCCAGCATCAGGCAAGGGACTTCATTTGGTGTCCTTTCATGTTGGAAAAGCAGAAGAGCAAAAGCCCAAGAAAGTGAACTCATTCCCTCAAGCCTTTTAATAATGGCACTAATTTACTCATAAGGGTGGAGCCCGCATGACCTAAAAACCCCCCTCTAGGCCCTGCCTCCCAACACTGTTGCATCAGGCATTAATTTTTCAACACATGAATTCTGGGAGACACATTTAATCCACAGCATCAACCATGCAAAACATGTGAGCTAGTTCCTTGAATATTAAAATAAAAAAAATAAACACCTCAAATTTACTTTATGAGTAATTTCCTCCTTTTATTAAAGTAATTTGATGAATTAAAAGAAAAATTTAGATTGCATTTAACATGTATTACATGTTTTTCATGGTTTCAAGAGTCAATAGGTTTCCAATAATTATTCACAGGTCTATTTCTATCATAATAGAAATTATGTCAGATGGGTTGAGTTATGGATAGAACACCAGTTCTAGCCATAACTCATAAAGAGTTATTCATTAATCTTACATCTAGTGACTAGTCCATAGAAATTCAGCAAATTAGGAATTCAGAGTTAGAATAACTTGTTTCTCAGTTTTCCCAGATGTCAAGTGCAGATAGCAAGAATATGTCATGTAGGAATGTTCCAAACATTAAATAATTTGATGTATGTTAAGTGCTTGAGAAGTGGCCAGTACATTTCACCTATAATATATAATCTATAATAATATTATTAATACTATTATTATTAGCTTATGGATAGATAAGAAAAAATGCTTCTGAGAGCAATGGAGTATATCACTATTTTGGTTGGAGATTAACAGAATCAAAAAAGCAATACATACTCTTAAATACCTGTGAGTTATCATATTAGCAAGATGAATTATCTGGTGTTAAACTAAGGCTAAAGTTCAAGTAAATGTGCTGAAAACTGTAGTACATGCAACTTCACTTAGAGAAGAAGAAATTTCTTGACAAAAATGACAATTGAACACACAGTTGGAAAGTTTTTTGAAATGCTCTTCTCTGATGCCTTTAAAATAACAAGAATCCAGAATCCTTTCTCTGAGAACAAGGATAAAGTTTTAATTTGACCTGACAGCAGGGGATTGCCCATTGACCCATGAGCTTGTTTCTTCATTCAATACATAGCATTTAAGCATCTGCTATAGGTTCTGTCTGAAGTCTTGTCCTATCAAAAGATGAATAGTGTAGTCCCCACCCTTGAGGGATGACCACATAGAAGTAAAGATTTAAAAAGAAAACACACACACACACACACACACACACACAATTTCCAGGCAATTTAGTAAGACTTTGAGTCAAAGTATGGACAAGTTGCATGAAAAAATAAAGAAAAATTGTCTAAGGACACTTGCAGTCTTAATTTAAGATTAAAAGATACAATATTGAGTTTATTATAATAATTTTACTTGATGTTATCTTTCCACAGTGGTCTCAAAGGATACTATAATGACAATATTAATAATGATAAAAATAATAATAAAAATATTAATGTTTCAATTTATTGAGATAACATATAGCATTGTCAATAGCTACATTTTAAAATTTTATTTCCAAATATTCAAAGATAAACACGGCTTCTCTCCTCTCTGATGTTCTCTAATATTGCTTTTAAACTCCATGATTTTAAGAGGATGAGAACATGACTGATTCCAGATAGTTTCATAATGATCTTCATTTCCAGAAATTGATCTTATTTCATTTATAAACTAAATGTGTGGTACAGAATGCTGAAGAGAAGTGTGCAGGGACAAAAGCAAATAAGGGATAAAATGAATCTAGCTACTATTTTTAGATAATATTATGTACCAACAACTTATACATACTTCAGATCATTTTGTTGCTTTAATTTTCATGATTGTCATGTGAAGTAGATACTCTTATTTTCTCTGTATGTATAAGAAAACTGGGTCTCAACGATGGCAATCAATAAATGCACATGATTTGTAAATGGTGGAACTGGGATTTGAAACCAAAGCCATATGTCCCCACATCAGAGCTTATATAAATATATATATATATATATATATATATATATATATATATATATATATATATATATTTCTATAGATATACAGTAAGTTTCGTCCAGATTACTGCAAAAAAATAATAAGAAATGAGACCCTCAGAAGGACACCTTCCTATCCCCAAGGTATTAAGTTACGGGTATGATAGAGTGGTTTAAAACACAATTCCTTAAAATGCTCATTTAAATGTCTTATAAAAATTAGTTTCTTCCAGTTTATCTTTCTCCTTCGTTTTTCTTTACTAAGAAGATTTAGTATTCTTGTAGAAGGAAAAAAATCAAATTACTTTCAACAGGCAAGATTGATGGGACCTTGGAAAAAAAAAATAATGATTGAAATTCTCAGTTGCTCTCCAAGGTGATTAAATTCTAATTGAGGGAAGAGCCTGGTGAAGAACCTGCAGGCTAGAGCAGGGTGGTTCTGTGGGCTCCAAAGGAGATATAGTTGGATCTATGGCATTCTGCAATTGCTTTAGGCAGTTCCATATCGAGTGGTTACAATTCAATAATAGGAAGGGCTGACATTATAATGATTTCTACTCTCCCTAATTATTTTGTGATGCTTGTTGACATGCATAAGTGATGGTTCTGAAGTGCTGTTTAAGAGGGCATAAAATACCTCTCTTTTAGGTGAATAGAGCTCAATTATGGGAGGGGTATGATATTCTACTCCCCTATTGAAATGTATTGCACATCCAACCTTTGAGCCTAGACCTTCAGATCATCCTTTCTTATCAATAGACAGTGACTTATAGAGGGTGATAGAATGATAAAGTCATCATATTTAATCTGTAACTGATAATTCAGATTGCCTCTAGACACAAAATATTAGAAAAGAAGTTCCCCTGTTTTCAAGGAAGAGACTTTCCTATTTTTCCCACTTCACAGATTAGGAAAACAAAGCTCAAAGTTGTTACATGCTTTCTTAACAATATAGGATATAAGGAGCAACCCTGTGGGGTATTGTTTCACTTTTGCTTTATTGATTTCTGAGACAGTAGGCTTCTCTTTCTGTCAAACTTACCTGGAAATTTTTTTCTCATCCAATGGAAAATGAAAAGGTGTTCTATCCATAACTCATTTAACAGATCTTTTTTAAATGCCTGCCACATGCCAGTGGTGAATAAAACAAATGTTGTTCCTGTCCCCTGGGAGCTTGTAACTGAGGAGTGAAGAAAACATACTGAACAAAGACTTAAAATTAAAGAGATTGAGTTGATTCTTACATGCAACATGAGAATTGAGAGAAAACTGTATCACTGTATTTTATGAGAGGCACCTCAGTTTGGAGAAGAGAAAAGGAAAGGAAAAAATCGTTTGTGGCAAAACTATAAAATAACAAATATCTAATGTTTCATTACATGATTGACTTGTGTACTGAAGAACATGACTCCATTTTTGATGTTTGGCCTCTTACAGTTTTAGGGACCTATTGCTCCTTCAATCCCTCTCTTCCCACTAAGAAGGCCAGGTGTTCCTTCCCATCACATCCACTATCAGATCAACCCATGCAAACCCCCATCCACATGAAAGAACACTCCTGCTAGCCCATCCCTTAACCAATGTAAACCAAAGTCATCCAAATCCATCACCTGTCACCCAACTCAAGGCATTCCAGACCAACTTCAATATCTCCCTGTCCCCCTCCCTGAGATAGCCCTATTTTGGGAAAAATAAGCATTTTTATATCCTTTTGATACAACTGTGGCATCATCGGTCTTGATGCCTGAACCAGTTTGGTAGAAGGAGGGTTGATCCTGCCTTTTAGGGGGGCCAGCACCAAACATCTGGTGCTATGAGCAGAAGACTTGGAAGAATAACCAACACCTCTGGGAGCTCTTTTTTTCTTCTTCTTCTTCTTTCTGAACTTGCTAACTAGCTCTGTTTCATGGCTGGTAAGCACACCCTTGGACCTGATGCTTGCTTCCTAGCATGCACTAGAACTGGGCTTTGATGTGATGTTTTTATAAAAAATACATGTTCTAATAAGCCTCTGTTTTAGATTATTGGCCTAAGTTGCAAGTTTCAATAATTGGTATTTAGGGACAAGAATACAGGAACAAAGCACATCCTAAATTGTAGCTGGATCATGGATATTAGCCCATAAATGTCCTTCTGCCTCAATAATCAATAACAATTTATTATATATTTCAAAATAAATTGAAGAAGGATATATTTTGGTTCCATCATGTCATGACAAATATTCTATTTGGCAGGATGACCTTCGCCTATAACCATTGATTATTTGATTCAACCAAACATTGATTTCCATCCTGTAGAACTCTTGGAAGATAGACTAATACTTTATGTAAAATATAAGCTCATTGAATAACTTCTCATGTGTTTCCATTGTCTACACATTTCACCAGAAAAGACCTTATTTGGGGGGATAATGAGAGAAAACATCGGTGGTACCCCCTCATGCCCCACACCCCTCAACACCCCCACTCCAAGCACAGAATGCTTAGCTCCTATCTCTGTTTAAGGAACTAGAACACTATGACCTCAGTGAATAACTGAAATTGACAACAACTCTGGATTCATTGGGTATTATGGCTCATAAACTTATCAAGGAATTAATTCTAACCCAATTTATGTCTTAGTACCCTAAATCCCAATAAAGTAAGGATCTCCTTCGGAGAAGTTTCTAACCCAGACAATATTTATTTGGGGCCCTCTAGTGAAAAATAAAATTATTAATATAAGCAGAGTAGAGAAGAGGTGAAATATATTCATCAACCACACATATACACACCTTGGTACCAGTGAAGGAAATGAAAAATAAAACACAAGTCTGCCATTTGAAACATCAGAAAATCCTAAATTTCCTATGGAGGAATACTACTTTGAAACCACGTTTCAAGATTTTGAAGGCTCAACTTCATAGTGCACTGAAACTTACTTTATTAGTACACCAAACCTTACTTTATTAGTACACCAAGGAAGCAGCCTTATAGATGACAGGTCTTGGGGTTCCTTCTGCAGAGCAAAGTGTGGTGGAGTCCATGTGCTGTATCTTTCCATCAGCTGCTTGTTTACACATCAAATTTTTGATTCCGTATAAAGTGTGCACATGAGTTTCTTCTTGTCATTTTGTGCAGCTAAATAGGCCTTACCTTAAATACTAAGCATCTGTTCACATTTTAAGTATATGAAACAGATGATTTGAGAGATAATTTAAACTTCACATTTTTTTCTAATATATATTTTTTGTAAAAAACTGTTTTTTCTTAGGATATATTTTACATAATAAATAAAGCAAAACATATAATCATTATCTAATATATTTATTGTCCCTCTACATTCACCAAGCATTAATATATCATTATGAAAAACAAAGTCTGTGCCTCTAAGTTTGTTTATGTTTATGCTACATGTTTGTGTCTCACCAAACGCAAGTGGATCTTTTTAGTTCCAAAAGAGTGGTTCTGCTAATTCGACTAAACTGGACCTAGTTTAACAGAGATGCAAATGAAACAAACTTGTTAAGTTTCATTAATGGTCTTTTCACCATTGGGTCTTAGGAGTCAGAATTCATGCACTATCATGGATTTTCATTCAAGATGATAATTGCTTTAATACAGTGGAAGTATAAGAGAAAAACTTAAATTTGCCTGATGTATCAGGCAAAATATCATGGAATGTTGAATTTTAGGGAGGATCAGGAGGTAAATGGGAATGAGAAATTCAGAATAAGAAGAACTTTATTGGTATTTATTTGGGGTCCTCTAGTGAAAAATAAACTTATTAATATAAGCAGAGTAGAGAAGAGGTGAAATATATTCATCAACCACACATATACACACCTTAGTACCAGTGAAGGAAATAAAAAGGCAAGATTGAAGGTAGTAGCAGTGTACTGGTAGAAATCCACAATGATTAAGTCCTTCCAGAATAGTCTATTAAAATGATTGAGAAATAAAAATTTGACTATGATTAGACTGTCAATGACTATACATGTTATCTTTTGGTTGAGATGAATGGGAATCTCTGAATAATTTTGAGTGAATATGTAAAAGTCTCATTTGCATATGTGAAAGAATATTTTGGTGGCATATATGGAAAATTAATTAGGAAGCAACAAAAATATTGCATTAGTCTAGATAAGCATTCCTGGCATGTTGTATGTATAGAGGCTTCTCTATGTTTGTTTCTGTATTAAAAGTAAACATAATAGGTGTACTGAGTACATTAAATAAAAATGGTAACATTAAATTAAAACAAAGAAATTACTCAAATTTAGACAAAATAGTGTTTTGTCTGCATTTTGACATAAGATTTTCTTCTTATGTCAATCATTATTTTAGGAAATAACAGTTCTATGAATTAGCTAAGTTTCTCTCCATTTTATAGGAGCCTTGGAAAAGTTATCATGTCATAAGTAAAAAAGCTGAGTTTAATTTCTGTCCATCAAATGGCTAACAACAAATTTCTCTTTTTTTGTTTCTTTTTTTTAAATTTTTATTGTTGGTTGTTCAAAACATTACATAGTTCTTGATATATCATATTTCACACTTTGATTCAAGTGGGTTATGAACTCCCATTTTTACCCCGTATACAGATTGCAGAATCACATCAGTTACACATCCATTGATTCACATATGGCCATACTAGTGTCTGTTGTATTCTGCTGCCTTTCCTATCCTCTATTAATCCCCGATTTCTTATGGGTCCTATACTTTACTGACTTGGGCCTGCATTATACTGTCTATTAAGTACCACTATATTTACAAAGTTTCTTATTTAAAATTAAGAAAGAGCTTTTACACTGTGTTCTAGTGACTTATGTAGTAGGTTCAATGAATTAATAAATTAGGTTAATAAAAAGGGATAATTATAAGCATGGCATTATCAACTGATTGTTCATACATTAATTTTACTCTTATGTATGTATTTTTCTTTTTGAGGAAATAAAATGCCTAAAATGCATAGACACTGCAGAAGAAACATCTGTGAACAGGGCTACCATGGGTTAATGGAATTTGGTGAAAAAAAAATAAAAAAAAAATGATTAGATTGGGAACTTGAAGAAGAAATACACTCACATAGAAAGTCTGATTTCCAGTTAAAGTCTGGTAAATGCTTTTAAATTGAATGCTTTTCACTTTCTACTCATATCACTGCCCTAGAGACCAAGCACTGAATATTGGAAATATAATAAAATATCAACATGCACCTGTGCTATTTGGTATATTATGTTTTTGTTTTGAAAATTAGACAATCTGTTTCAAAACTTTCTTGTAAAATTCAGACACTATGAATTCTTCACCTATATCACTTCTCATTCCTGTCTGCACTATGATTTTTTCATTTAGGAAAATGATAAGTGGACTTTATTGAGTTGAACAAGAATTCACACTGAACTTCTGAATTTTATCAGTGTCTTATAAATTATTTTGAGGAGTCGTATAACACCTGTTAAAACACAGAGGAATATAGTTAGTTTATTTTTATTTTGCATAAGAAACCTATTCAGGTAAAAGAGATGCTTTTCTCTCATAACTTGCACAACTCCCTTTTTTTGTATATGAATAGTCGACATTTGGCTGCCACAGAAAGATTCATCTAGCCATATATTGGGATTAATGATATTTTACTCTTATAAAGGAAAACAAGTTTCCCAGGAAACAGAGGTGTGAATTTCATGCTCAAGAAACAAATAAGTGCTTCTTTAGCATTCACAGGAGAATCATGTAAACAACAAATATGTAGGGTGCCCATTGTGTGCAATATACCAGCAATATTCCATGTTAGTGAATAGATATTTTTCTCAAATAACTTTATTTCAAGTCAAAGATGAAAACCATGCTGTCACATACCCTTTTTGGCCCTTGACAATCATGGCTTATCGAAGACATTCTTTCCCCTAAACCCTAACTATACCACGTACACTATCTCAACACAGTAATTCTTCTCACTTTTAAATAAATCCATAAGTTGGCCCACAAATTGAAATCTTTTAGCCAATTCTGGTATGTTAAAGATAAGAGGACAACACATGGAATCTACGATAAAGGAATATATTCTAGATACTTCCAACCCCATAGATTTGAGATACAAGTAAATGAAACAGAAGAAACTGTCTTAATTCAATATCATCTTTTAGCTAATCGATAATTTCAGCAAAAGGAAAATTGATAAGCATCCTATTAACAGCACCATTATCTAGTATTTAACTCATATGGAGAACTTGGTAGATTCAAGGTGCCATAAAAATACCATTGAGGAATGAAGAAGTGAAGGCTGAATCATGTAAGAGGTTTCAAATCATTTTAGCAGCTTTAGCTTTGTACTAAGTAATTGGAAAGACAGTGGAGGATTTTGAGAAGAGAACATATATGATGGAGGCTTTTAATGAGACAATAGAGGCTATGTGGAAAACACATAATTGCAGCAAAAAAATATATAAAAGACACAAAACTAATTTGGAGTCTAATAATACAAATGGTGATTTAGAGTGTTCAGAATGGGTAAGGTGAATACTGTTTTGATGCTGGGTATGTTTGAACTGAAGAGTAGTTAATATTTGGTACTACCTTATTTATGGGGATTAAAAGAAATACAGCACTTGAGGATAACTCCAAGTTCATTGACCTGGGCAAGCAGAAAATTTCATTGTGTAGCAGAAAAGAACATAGAGTTTGCAGTGAAACTTCCCTGGTTCAACATGAGAGCTTCTATTTAGTCACTGCAAAATACAATTACTGTGGAATAATGGACAAGCCATTTAGGGTCCCTATGCCTGTTTAATGTTTTAATGCATTATAATTGCACACAGTATTGGTGATCACTGAGAGATACTAAGACATGTATATAGTACAATTTGTTCCATTTAATTCCTCGGTACTTACACTTTCTTTCCCTTCCTCTCTCCCTCTCATCCCCTTCCCCTAATTTACTGGTCTTTCTTCTATCTATCCATCTATTTACTAATTTATTTATTTTTTAAATTGGCTCATTGTAGTTATACATCAAAGTGGGATTCAAATGCAATGCAAAAAGAGAAACCAATGAGAAATATAAGGATTTGGAAGAAGATAGGGCAAATTGCTCTACTTGTAGGTGACAGAATTATCTATCTATCTATCTCTACCTGAAAAATTAATGTTTAAAAATAAATGGCACTCATACATACACACAAGAGCCAATTAAATTAGCAAAAATAAAAATTGAATATGTACAAACTTAGCAAAACATATCTAAAACTTATAATTATGAAAATTGTATTTTTTCCTGAAAGATATAAATGTAGATTTGAATAAAGAAAAAAAACATATTCTTGGGTAGAAAGACTAAACATGACAAAAATATTGGTCTTCTTATATGTTGGGTTTATAAACTTGGTACAATCTTAATTTATCAGTTTTATTACTGATGCACTGCATTTTTGGAACTAATTCATTTATAAAAGTCACTTGGGAAAGGGAAGAATCAAGAATACTTAAGGAAACTACTGAAAAAAAGTTATTGAAATTATCAGGGCAGAGTTCTACTAAACAATGAAACATATTATAAAGCTCCTGTAATATTTAAAGAGAGATGGATTGAACATAATGGAAAACCCAGAAAAGAATCTAGCTCTATGTGAAATTCAGAATATAATGATGGCATCCTCTTAAATATCTAGACAGTATTATCCATTTTGATAGGGACCATTGATAAAACTTAACATCTTTATAGCAGAAATAAAATTTGATTATTTTTAATTTGTAAACTCTAATTTTATCAGAAAACTGATAAAATTAGAGTTTACAAAAAAGATCAAAATTATAAGGTACTTGAAGAAGATATATATATGACTTTATAATTCAGGAGTAGGTGAGTTTTCCTAATTGTGACACAATTTAATATCAATAAGAGAAGAGTAATTTGAATTATACAAGAATATAAAATTAAAATCCCTGGTATGGAAAAACACATATGAGCAAAGTAAAAAGGTAAATGAGAAACTAAAATAATGACCATTCAGATTTCAAAAAGTTGATATCCTTAATATAGAAAGTGCTTCTTAAAAACAAAAGCATAGGCTACCAATATTGGAGAAATAGTTCACAGAAAAAGAAATGATGTTCAGCCTCCTCATAATAAGAGAATTACAAGCTAAAACTACATTAAAATACTCATTTATCTTCCATCAGATTGGAAAGATCTCAATGTTTGGTAGCATATTCTTTTAGTGAGGCTGTGAGAAAACAAACATTCTCAGATATAGCTGATTTGGCAATATCTAGCAAAATGAACATACGCACTTTATCTGTTAAGTCTTCAATTTCACTTCCAGAGATACATAGAGAACACACACTAGCAAAAATATGACACAATGTATGTACAAGGCATGATTTGTAAACCCAAACGTTGAATAAACTGTTGCATCTCTTCCTGTGGAATGCAGCATAGTTTTCAAAAGGAATGAGAGCTGTTTCTGTACACTATTTGGGGTGAGTTTTGTGATATATGAAATAAAAAAAAAATACAGGGAAAGAAAAGTGGGAGTATAATATATAGCTGTACATCTAAAAAGTAATAAAAGGAAGATGCAAAATATGTACAGTCTATTCTAAAGATTATTCCAGTACAGTTTCAACAGAACACACTTGCATGCATACATACATATAAAAGAGGAACTCATGGAAAGTCCCCAAATGCAAATAGTATCCTTGCCTTTCCCAGTTTCTTCCCTTTGGGGCATCCTGGGAGTTTTACCAGGGAAGTGCATAAACTAAGAGGGTCTGGTTTATGGCAAACTTCATTATGAGGAAATGTATTCTTGCCGTTTCTATTTAGCAAGACTCAGTTCAGACTTTTGAAACAGCAGTCAAAACTAGATATTTACTTTCTCAAAAGATCACTCCTTTTTGGATTTTTTAACATATATTAGTTCACGGTTATCTTTACCTTCTTAAAAACAGTATTAATAGGAGGGAGTATATATTTCTCCTTCTCAAATTTGTTTTGAATAAGCTGTAAAGTCATCCTTTTTCATGTTTAAGGAACTATGTATTTGTAAAGTTGAAAATTATAATGCCTGCATTAATACAAAGATTCCCACATTTCATACTTTAGCAAAATAATTTTTTATGCTCTAGATTCTTTCTCTACCATCTACATAATATCTTTTTTACAGTTTGATAGTTAAAGCCTAGCCAATCAACTAAAAGTAAAATATTTAGTGTATATATAAAAATGATGAGTAAATCAATTGTAAGGAATAATAATAAAGAGGAGACAGAGACAAGGTACAGAGGCAGGGAAGGTGGCAGAGTGGCTCTTTGTCCAAGCGGCCACATTTATTTATACTAATATGTTACATTAGGTCATTAGTACCATAACCACATTTTTGTTTAGAGTATCAGTAAGGTTGCTTATTCTACAGGTACAGTTCACAGTTACAATATGCAATGTTAGGAGCTTTGTGAAGTTCTCAAGAAAGTCCATTGTCTGAAGTTACTGTTAGGCAGGCAGCTCTAGGAGCACCAGAGCTTGGTGAAACATTGTAGTTATCTAGCAAACAAGTTCTTCTATTCCCAGGAGCTATGTGCCTGCAATCAAGGTCCACCCCTGATGAGGCTCTAACACAGAGGCATCTCAGGGCATTGTCATACCAACTAGACATTGCACATGTATTAGCTATATTATTAGATCCTAAGAGAGATTACAGGGCATTCTAATGGTGGGAAACAGGGTGCCTGTTACCCCGCCTCCCAAAAATTCTCTCAATAGGGGAACGCTTCTATGGTCAGAATCCCTACATACAATTATATAAATGAAAGAATTGCATTTTGGTCCCTAATGGTAAAAGTTTCCCTTAAAAACTATAAACATAATAAAGTGTCCATGAGCAATACTAACTTACAGGAAATGAATCTTCAGAGTACAATTCCCATGTCTGATTGCATGAAGTAAGTACCTTAGGGAGTGGGACTTGCCATGAAACTCCTGGGGCACACACTGGACATTCAGTTTGATTCCATAGCATGGAAATGTATTTTAGTGATGTCTTTATAAATGTTAAATTTAATATCTTAGATATAAAAAAAATCCATGAATATTTTTTGAATATTTTTTCTATTCTGCTATAATTTCCATTCTATTTGTAACCATGCCCTGAGCCAATCAATAACCGTCTCCTCTGGTGCCAGGCACTGTAGCAATGTGGTGTGTTCATTTACAGAGTCCAGCCCTTATTTTAAATACCCGCAGCTCTTAGGTTTCCCTTTAGGGTCACTATGTTTTCCTCTGATGTGCAAATGCTAGACTTGTCTTCTGCCTGCCCTTCTGAATGCCACCATTACACAGGCCTATGTGTTTAATTGTCTTTCTTGTGTACACTGGTACAGAACAGATTAATTGCTTCCACTTTACACATAGGTAGTTCCCTAGATTCCCAAGAACCTCATGTTGGTTTATTTAGAAGTCGCTCTTCACTTTATTAAAAAGAATCCTATTAAAGCGCAGTCAATGTAGAACTAACATTCTTGATATTTTTTTTTCTCTGAGTCTCCTTAATTACAGGGTTTTTTCATTAATATTCTTGCCACATCACATAGTATATATCTAGATTTTTTAAACACAACATTTCCAAATAGTTTTATTTAAAATATTATAATATGGAATTTTCCAGGAACCCAGTCTCTCCCTAGACTATTCTTAATGTTATCAAGTATCTTAAAAAATATATTTTTTTTTTGGAAAAGACTACCTGGTATTGCATGGCTTTAGCATTTTATTTTATGTTTCTCTGAACTACATTACATAGTAATTGATTTTTTTTTCTTTTATGCATTTTTTTTGCCTAATAAGAAAGAAAAACTACAGAATAGATGTTAAGAGACTGGACTCTCTGTCATTTAGTAGCCAAATGTACTTAGTTACTAACTACATAATCTCTCCAAGGGCTTTTTCTTCTTATATCTAAGAAATAAGAATTGGTGGAGGTGGTAATATAACCTTTATGAAAAGGTTAATATGAGAACTATATAGACTAGTAGATAAAAAGATTAGGTTGACTCTTGGTACACAATAAATGAGTAACAAATTTCAACCATTATTCTATATTAATTCCAGATACACTGGACTCCAGAACACACCTAATGTCTGGTTTCTGGAGAGCAGAGGATCATATAATTGGCAGGGATTTTTTTTTCTCAGTTACTGGTCATATGAATTTGCTCCCTATAAGAGTTTTGTATTCTGATATTATATCACTAAAAAAAGGTTTACACCACTAAAATTACTTAAAACTTTATGTCTCCGTCTAAGTATCAGACAAAGAGAATGGTGGAAATCCTAAGAATATTTCTCAAGTATCATGAAAAGTGAGAACAATTGAGGCCCTCATCTAAACAACATGGAATGAAATTTTCAAGACTAATATATCTTGAAGCAATGATGTATGTTTTGAGGTTTCCATCAGAATAACTTGAGTTGCACATTAATTATATAAATGAAGCACTTGTGTGAATCAGAATGGATACTTTAAAAAAAAATCTGCGCATTTGAGATGAGATTTCAATAACTGTCTGGGCCAAGCTTCATGGGTAATTCTGATGAGTATCAAAATTGGGGACTAAATAGCTTAGAACAAACTATGGCCTGTGGGTGAAATTCAGCCCAGTGCCTGATTTTGTGGATAAAGTTTTATTAGAATACTGTCACACTCAAGTCATTTACATGTTATCCATGGCTGCTTTTACTTCACAATGGCAGAAGTTGAGTAATTGCAATAGAGACTCTATGGCCCACAAAGACTGAATTATTTACAATCTGGCTCTTTACAGAAAATTTGTCAACTCTTGGCTTAGAGGATAACATAAAATGGACCTATCATATGGAAGAAACTGAATTATTTTTGTTAGCTGAGACAATAAGAAATTCTTTTGTCAATTAAAATGTACCATTTTCAAAGTATCTAGTGACATTAATTTTAGGAAAGCTATACACCAAGAAGTGTTTTCCAAAATTGAAGAATGAGAAGAGTTTCTTGCGAATCAACTTCTCCTCATTTTTTCAGGGGAACAGAGAGCAAAAGCAAAGGGAAGCCACAGCTCTGTGTTCTTTATATGATAAGTTATAAATTTCATTTTCTTTAAAAATAAAGCAACAATAATTGAAATCAAATATAGACATGGGAGTTAATAATAGGCACTAGAATGAAAGATTTAATTTTAATAGAAGTTTAACCGAAGCTATGTTAATGATACAAACTTTTGACAAAATTGTAGTAATTCAATTCCAAAAATCCAACTTCAGAGTCGTTTTTTATGACATTTCTAGCATCATTATCTACTTTAGATAAATACGGGAAATCATTGCAGAAGATAAAATAACAGGTCTGGCCCCTTTATCTTTTCCACACATTTGACATGAACCTAAATGCAGCTTGGAAAGTCAGAATTTTTTGAGAGAAAGTATTGATTTTTATCAACCTGAAAAGTGAAATGAGAGGAAGAATGACATTGCTAGCCATGGGGAGTTTAGTTCAGGTCAACAACCCCCAAGCTTTATGGGAATTGTTCAGAAATTACAAATGTTACTATGCTAAAGGACTCTGACATCGGCTAGAAAACACGTTCTGACACTGGGCAGTGTTTTCCCTCTCTTCTGCCATGGGCACAGAAATCCACAGCACATTGAGTACACCCTCCCGTAGCACAGAGGGTCAAATGAGGCTACTTTTTAAAATTGCCTTTGGCCTAGGTGGAGCAAAAATCCACATGCAAAGTTAATTTCAACACCCAAAAGGGCAGTGTAAATTTAACAGTTTTTTTGGCACTCTGTACTTTTGCTTGTGCCTGGCTTTGTTATCAAAGATGTTGTTCCATCAGAATATAACGTGATGGACCCACATAGGTGAAAATGTGAACCAACCGAACATGGGAAAGAGTGTCATAGGTACCCTTTTTATATTTCTCTCTCTTCAAATCTTTGGTTTGTTTGAATTAAACTTAATCCTGGGGAAATGATTTAACTGCCACGTTTTTGTTTTGCTAACATTTTCTTCTACAGTTATGATACAGCCTTTGCAATTGGTTGCACAGAAGTAAATAACTACTGACATTATTTTTTTTTCCTTTTTAAATTTGGTGACCTATTATTATTATTTTTATTACATTTCAGAGTCACAACATTGTTAGTACCTCTTAACAGTGCTCTTTACAAGCGCACACCAGAGGAAATAAGAGTTAACAGTCTGGAAAAGCTTTTCACTCTAGTGATTTTATAAGTGTCACATATTATGCAATTAGCACCCTTTCGGTGTCTTCTAGTTTGTGTGCCATCATCTCTATCAACTGATAGTACTTTCTAATTTGTTAGAAACCCACTCACACTGTATTGAAGTTGACTAGCTGATATTTACAAATAAATAAATAAATAATAAAGATGTAGTCAGTAAAAACAATAATAATCGATGTATTTTGAATATGTCTCCTGTAATGGGAAGAATTTTCAAATTCCACAACAAATAAAGAATTTATTTCAGTAAAAGCAAATTATTATTTTAAAGGAATGTTTTATATACAGCTAACTAAATCAAAGAGATCTCAGAATTGAGGTCTTTATCACAACTTTTCCAGTGGAAGTCTTTGAAAAATAGAATTTGAGATTTGGGACTCAGAACTGCTGATTTCCAACCCCAAGTCCACCCTCTCTGTAGGATGTCAACATCAAAAATTATTATGTGACCAATTTCAGGGTCTTTAAAGATGTTCTAAAATCTAACTGGAGGTTAAGAATGCTTCCTGTATCGTGTGTCCTATCATCATCACACAATTAGTAAGTAAATAATGCATTAGCATATTAGTACATTAAACAAAGTCTGCTTTGGTAATATATTGAAGACAAGTACAAACCCATTGGGAGGTACTAATCAGTCCAATCTGGGAAGGAAGTACAGCTATCAATCTATAAAACCCATTTAAACCTAAAAACGCATGTGCTTGATTACACAATAAAATAAGTGAAATGTTGTTAGGGAAACTATACTAGTCAGTTTTTCATTTCCCTAACAAAATACCTGAAGTAGGCTAACTTTGTAAAGAAAAGTATTTTTATTTTAATTTTATGAGTCTGGAGACTAAAAATTCCAAAACCATAATGCTGTATTTGGCAAGGGCCCTGAGGTACAAAGTGGGAGTATATACAAGAGGAATGGAGCCTTTATAATAGCTTGTTCTCATAAGAACTCACTTCAGGAGACCAGTATTCTCACTCAAGGGCAGCACACCCAATGACCTAAGCACCCCCACTAGAACACACCTCTTTAAAAGTTCTACCATGTTCCACTAATGCTACTCTGGGAAACAAACCTTCCACAACAAGCCTCTGAGGAGACACACTTAGACCACAGCCAAACCATAACAAATTCTACCAAGACATTTATTTAAAAATATTATACAATTGTTTGTTGTTGTTTTTTTCAATTCATTACTGTAACGTTTAACTTTTAAAACTTTCAACTACAAAAACTGTCAAGAATTAGATCACAAAGCTGCAAATTTCTTGTTTTCCTATATGAAGTCTTTTGGAAGTTCCAAAATAAGTGGCCATATGGAAATTTAAGACAGCTACTCTTATACTGATTATGTGATTAGAATCAAATTACTAATTTAGCTGGATAGTCTTAATGGTTAATTTTAGACTTACCATTTCATTTAAAAAATCAGTAAAACGTTTCTCACAAGAGAAGATAACTAACTAATATATGAATAAATGATGAATAGATTAAAAGTTGAATTATAAAACATATCAAACAGAAAGAAAATTTAGCTAATATATTAATTGTTTGGTTTAACTTTTATGAGGAAAAAGGCTTTTCAGATGCAGTCATTCTAGTTTAGACCATTTATTGTAATTGCCATTACAAAAAGCATTTAGTCATTCTAAGACACCCATTGAATCGTTTATTCAACAAATATTACCTAAAAACTGATTTGCCTGACTTGATAGTGGTTTCTGAGGGTATAAAGATAAAAGTGAAAAAAAAAAAGTGCTTCCCCTGAGTCTACATTTCAGTCCAGGAGACAGATATGTAAGCAAATAATCCAATGCACTCAAGTGAGATAGTTGATAGAGACCATTTCCACACATCAATAAAACCCATCTAGGCAGGGTTGATTTACTCAGAATGTGACAGGTCACAGGATGGTTCCAACCAAGATTTCACAGTGGAGTTTCTTATAAGAAAAAGGAGCACTGATATTTTCATTAACTTGTATGAATGAGATACTTCCACATAATTGACAGGTCAAAAGTACTGAATGGATTATGCCTTGCTGTGAATAGAAATAATTCAACAGAAAACTGAAATATAAGTATGACTCATTTTGTATTTTTCTAATAGTTTCATTTTTCACTGTTAAATATTTTATGAATATGCATCTTTTGAAACATTAATTTCAGTTCAGAAAGCATCATTGAAAGCCTGTTAAACATGAGGGTGTTTGAGTCAAGTGTTAGTGTTATCCTGAAAGCCATCGATCATTCATAAGCTTATTGGACCTGTTTACTTATTAAATGTATTCAAAGTGTCAAGCTTTGTGCAAAGAGTTAGGGACAAAAGAAAAAACAAAGTCAAGACAATCCTTGCTAGTAGAGATTTAACATCTTCCATGGAGGGGAAAGGTATTAACCAAATGATAAGAAAATGTATAATTACAAACTAGTACAAAGAAACAATGAAAGGAGTGTCTAAGGAAATATAAATGAGGGAGTTAATCTAATTTTAGTTTCAAGGAAACTTTACCTGATAAAGTGGCATTTGAAGTCAAAACAGAAAGGGGTTGAAGTTAACAAAGAGAAGGAATGTGTGTGAGGGTAGGAGCACAGAACATGGACACCTGTTCCAAACCAAGGAGCAGCATTTGCAGAGGCTGGGAAAAGAACCTTCTGAGCCATTTTAAGGACTTCAGTACCTATCCTCAGGGCTCTGAGAATCCATCCAGGGGTTGAAAGCAGAGAACATCACCCAGACTCACAGAACTCAGAGGAGGAATTTTCACAGTTAATAAAATGCAATAGGTGATACAGAAGAGGTTTACACCGGGGATTCAGAGAGTACAAAAGGGGGCACTTAGCTCAACCTGGGGATCCTGCAAAGAAAGGCTCTCAGGTGGATATAATGCCAGTATTGAGCCTTATAGAATGAGTAAAAATTATCAAGAGAAAGGAAGCTCAGTAGGCATTCCAGGCAAAGGAACAATCTGTATACTAAAAGAGAAACTGAAATAAATGGCATAAGTAGAGGGCACAGATATTCTTTTCATTATCAGAGAATAGAGGTCCAAAAAAGGCAGTAGGAAGAAATGAGATGACAGCGTACCTTGACATACAAAGCCATTCTGTAGGCAAGGTAAAGTCATTAAAGTGTGCACAGCGGGTGATTGTAATGATTCCCATTTTACATAGGTTATCCTGAGTGGGGTGAGATAATAGATTTTTTTTAAGGTGTGCAAGAATGGCTGCATAAGACAATTTATAATAGTCTTAAGTAAAATGATGGTAATTTAGCTAAGGAGGAAAAAAAAGAGAGAAGTTAGACATTTCTAGGAGGCAAAGTTGGCAGGAATTAGTTATTTATGAGAT
Organism: Marmota flaviventris; assembly: GCF_047511675.1. Taxonomy (NCBI): domain Eukaryota; kingdom Metazoa; phylum Chordata; class Mammalia; order Rodentia; family Sciuridae; genus Marmota; species Marmota flaviventris. The sequence continues at coordinate 44,728,626 of NC_092504.1, read as the reverse complement.
GGAGGTGTAGAAAACCTGGAAATCTAGGAATACTTACATAGTATATTGATTGTTACTTATATGTACAGCAGGCCTTTAATAATATTAATAATAGTGAAATATATTTTGGAAGCACACATTTAATAATATTAATAATAGCGAAATAGATTTTGGATAAAATATAATGAGTTCAGAGAATCTCTCCCCTATAAAGATAACTGGTCATAATTAACAAAGCTAATCCTTCAGACCGATTAAAGGGGTTACAATAATTCAAAATCACATTTATTTAATAAGATCTATGTAGCCTCAAATTTTAGTCAGCTTTTTTGCTACTGTCACCAAAAGATCTGACCAAAACAATTAGAGGAGGAAAAGTTTATTTGGGGGATCACAGTTTCAGAAGTCTCAGTCCATAGATGGTCAACCCCATTGTTCTGGCCCCAAAGTGTGGCGCAACATCACCACAGAAGAGTATGGTGGAGACAAGCAGCTGGAAATATAGCACCAGGAAACAGAGAGAGCGAGCTCTGCTCAACAAGGACAACATATAAACTCCAGAGCTACCCTCCAGGGACCCACCTCCCTTAGGCACATCCTATCTGCCTACAGTTACCACCAAGTTCATCTCTACCAGGGAATTAATGCACTGATTAGGTTATGACTTTCATAACCCAATCACTTTATCTCTACACTTTCTTGCATTGTCTCACATATGAGCTCTTGGGGAACATGTAATAAGAAGAGTAAAATGTCATGACACTCAAGCACCCATCCCCTCAGAGCTTGTGTAGCAGAAGAAATTTCCTAGCAGTCCCCATATCTCTAAAATCCCCAAGGTGGAATGCTGTACCAACCTTGTATACTGCCTTGTTTTCTTCAACATGTCCCAGCCCCAGGAAGTTGGTAGAAGGGACCCAGGGTCGTGCTTTTGTTGGGAGGATGAGACAGGCAGGAATGCAACCTAGTTGATAGTATTGATCAGAGACCATAAACATGCCCTGAGACCAATAAAAGTGAGACCAGAGGAAAGATGAACTACTGAGAAGATTGTGGCATCACGGAAATAGGAGCTGCTATGTGGTTTAAAAAAAAAAGTAATTGGACTTGAGAGTAAAAAAGAATTGAAAGCATCAAGGCCGTTAACAGAGAGTAAAATATTGTAGCTTAGGGTGTACAATTATAACAGTAACAGTCACTGAATGACGGTATTCTAGTAACTTGAGATAGTATATAAAGGAAGTGTCATTTGAATCTGGGATATCAAGAAACAGAAAGAAAAGGGTACTGGATTTCTTGTCACCGGAACACAGTTGATGCTTGGAATCTGATGGTAGAGAGAAAACATCAAACGCTTCATTGTGCAGAAAGAACTAAGATGCTGGTGAGAGCTTGCAGGGCAAAAGCATGAGGATGGCATAGACATGGGGTATTAATCACAGAGGAGGGAACTTTTCCCCACAGAGTTTGAAGATTAATGCTTAGGAGAGGCAGTAAGGAGGTAGAGGAATGCTAACCTCACTTCCAGCCTGCACTGTTGTTATATGTGGCAGAATGCACAGTTCTGTGTAAAAACAAATCAACAACTAGAAAAATAATATCCTTAGTGAATCAAGTAGGCTTCACAAAGGCAGAAAATAGGTGGATGCTTCCCAAAGGGGCTGAAGGATTACAAGGGTTGTTTATCCTGGTATTAGGTGCTTGGATGATAAATGTTAGCTTTAGAACTTAAAGGGCAGAACAGTGTGGAAACGTGCATAAAAGTGATGAAATATTATTGAAGGCTGCTATTTCAGGTGGATGCAGAAGGGAAAGAATACCCAGCCGGGAGGGTTTAGTTAGCAAAAGTAATCTAGAGCTAACTTTGGGACCACAGCAAGGGAAGTGCAGTAGGGGTGGACAATTACCTCAGAGAGTCTCAACATTGTCATATTCCTAGTGGTAGGGCCAGGAGATATGAAATGGAGTGTTCCTGGTCCATATTTGTAAGAATTAATGTCTTCAGTACTCTAGGTAACAGTCACAAAATGGATGATCATAAAATTTCTCTCTGGTTGCAGTTATAGGGGAAAATCCTAATGAAATAATTTCAGGAAGAGAGATGATAAAGGAAAGAAAGGTGATACAGGGAAAGAGAGAGAAAGGGACAGGACCTGTGATAGACAAGGAGAAGGAAAACAGAGAAAATCAAACCATTCTATGAGCAATTGCATGATTCATAAGGGGACCAGAGCCAGCCAAGGGATCAACCAACTAGCAGAAGGGATTCTTCATTGTTTTCCCATGAATGTTGACACCATCTGAAAATAACAGCTAAGAATGCAGGCATTCTCTTCAAATATTTGTCCTGTGGCTGTGGGACAGAAGCTTACACTGATAAGTTCCCAATAATTTATTTTGCTAACATTAAATCAATCAATGTGATATAAAATAGGATGCTAATACCAGGTCCCAAGGCATATCCCAGCAACTTGAGAGGGAGAAGGATCACAAGTTTAAGGCTACCTTGGGCAATTTAGTGAGGCCCTAGCTCAAAATAAAAAGGGCTAAGGATATAGCTCAGTGATAGAGTGCCTCTGGGTTCAAGCCTCAGTATCACACATATAAAAAATAATTAGGATGTTCCTGCTTTGAGTATTTGAGAGCTTGATAATAAAATTTACACTTCAATACCAATGCAATCAGAAATCATTTCATTCTCTAATTCAGTCTTCTAGGGAAATTATATGTAATCCTAGTCTGCAATATGTGGACTCTTCTTCTGTTGCCCTAGTATAAAGTGATTCATTGCTCAACAGCACATACACATACATGCATCTCATAGAGCTACACAAACACATACACAAATACATGCATGCTCTTGCAACCACGCTCACATAACTATCCCTAGTAACTGTGTATGTAAATGTGTTTAGACATATAAGTCATGTTTCTGCAATTAAACTAGGAATTTTCATGTATCTCTTCCTCTTTTGCTTTGCACTCAGTGAAATCTTATGCCACTGTATTAAACACTGATTTCTGTTTAAGCACTGTTTTTAATGCCAAATAAGGCTCCCAACTTCTTTTTAAGGTAATTAGCATTGGTGATAGAGTTTTCTCCCTTGTGTTTATGTGTTTACAAGCTACATAAAATAGTTATGTATATTTTAACACAGAAGAAAAAATATGTGATTGAACTAGATTCTACAACATTAAAGATTCATTTTACTTAATAATTTTGATACTTTGGAAGGTACATTACTATCTTAAGAAAATGCTAAGTATTGTTTGTTTCAAACTGAAGCACTTTTATATAAATGCTATTACTTGTATCTAAGACAGACTTTTCCTTTTCTTTTCTGAAAAGCTGATGATTTCTCTTTTCACACTTGTGACAAATCTGCTGTAAAAAATAGCTAGAAATATTATTATCACAATTCATAATTGATAATCTCTTTCTGGCTATCCTAGTCAATAATTCAAATTTGCATCACTTATTTTTATGTCAGTGCTGATTTCAAGACATACAGAAGCCTTGTTGATCAAGACAGAGATTTTATGTATTGTGTTTTTAATATATCAGTACTTCATTTCTCTGACATTCTATACATTTGTGTATAATCATCCACTCTTGCAAAAATGTACTTACTTAGTGTAGAAGTTTTCAAAGTTTTATCCTTTTTTATTGTCTCCACCACTTAGTGAATATTTATAGCATATTTGCATCTGACTTGAAATTCTCCAGTTAAGGGACTCTCCAGAGGACACAAAACATATGTGTAATGAATATGTCATGACAAGAAAATACAGAGGGGACAAAGTTGTGAAAGTCTCTACAAGTGAGATTTGTTGTTACAGATAACAGTCTATTGAGGTTCTCTGGAAGCCAACTTCATGATAAAGATAACTTCATGATAAAGATAACTGAGTGCTGCAGTTTATTGAGAAACAGTCTAGAAAACAACACCTGAACAGGGGAGAAGGAAGCAGGATTGAGCCTGGTGGAGGCTGAACTGTGATCTCTGCAAAAGAGGTCTCAGCCAATCTCACGGGCAACACTGAAGCTGGGATGACACCTCAGGGACATTGCAAATTGATACCAAGACATACACTTGCACTTCGGTATAAATTGGTCACAGGATACAGGATTCCCCCAAGACAGAAAGGAGATCACCTGAGGGAGTTTCTTACATCCAGAAAGGCACAGCTGGAAAGGGTTACATGTGTAGGACATCTTTCAACAAGTAGAGAAAAATGGCCTCACTCCTAAAGGATCTAGATAATGTACCGCAGTATCTACTACAGGTAGCAAAGGAAGTAATTGTTTTTCTCCTAGGTCGTCTCTCATTTTAAAACCTTAACAATGATGCTTCCTCAGAAATCACCTGATGGTCCCTGGAATCATTTTTATCTTTGTCAGCTCTGAGAGGCATCAGCACATTTCTATGTATTGATTGGATTTTTGTGACATGTTTTCTATCAAAATCTCCAAATGCAATCCAGAGAAAATTTAAGACATAGCAACTCAAAAACTGCTGTTATTTCTTGCACTTGGAAGAAAAAGAAAATACAACAAGAACAACATAATGAAACATCTTAGACAAAAATTAGTGCTAGAATTATACTATTTGACATCTGATTAATGGTGAGATGATTTTGCCCTTCAGTAGATGAATGGATAGCAGAACTTTGGTATATATACACAATGGAACGTTACTCAGCATTTAAAGAGAATAAAATCATGGCATTTGCAGATAAATGGATGAAATTGGAGAATATAAAGCTAAATGAGGCAAACCAATCCCAAAACACCAAAGGCCAAATATTTTCTTTGATATGAGGATGAAGATGCATATGTTGATTGGCAGGGGAACATGGGAGGGATGGAGGAACTTTAAATAAGGCAAAGGGGAGGGAGGGGAAAGGAGGGGGCATTGGGGGTAGGAATGATGGTTGAATGAGTTGGACATCATTACCCTAAGTACATGTATAAGACACAAATGGTGTGGAAATACATTATGTACAATCAGTATCTTGAAAAATTGTGCTCTATATATGCAATATTAAATGAATTTCATTCTGCCATCATGTATAACAAATCACAATTTAAAAAAAAGAAGTCATCTAATACGAAGAGAAGCCCCATAAATCTCACACAAAAAAAAAAAATACAAGAGGATTATACATAGTCTTTCTGAGGAAAGAGTTATAGCAAAAAAAAGAAAGAAAGAAAAAATATTTTGTGTAGATAAGTATGATCTCACATACAGAATATAAGCAAAACACTTTGTAGGTGCCGTCAAGACTTATTTAGAATTCATGAGAATGATATATCAATGTTAGAATGGCTCTAAGTCATTTAGATTTTTAAATGCAAACATTTTTAATTGCATTTCTCTTCGCCAATAAACCTCAGAAAGTGAAGTGCTTAGGCAAGCATTTACTCCTCCATTTCCTCAACAGAAATTTGTTGAATACCTACCATGTGTCTGGCATTTTTGCAGAGTGCTCTTACACTATAGGTGAAGAATATTTCCTTGGATCTCAGTTTTGCAAATGTTTTCGTACTTTGATTTGTCCAATGGGATGAAGTAAGTAGGGCTGATGTTTGTTAGTTGCAAACCCAGAACTTAAGATGCCTTTCCTCTTTTTTCTTGCTCTCTTTCACCTCTGATCAACACACTTACCTGCAATAGTTTTCTAATCCCAGCAGAGAGACATGTATCCATGAGAAATCCCCAAATGAGAGCTCATTAGTTCTGCTAATTTCTAGGAAACTCAGTTTTAGGAATAATACCTACTTATTCATTCCACTTAATATCACAGTTTGTTATGTGAAATTTTGTAATAGTACCTAACTGAAAAACAAAATCGGTCTTCAGAGATTTCATAATCAAATACCATAGAAAAACATATGGCTATAACATATACAATGCACTTGGTAAATAACATAATAGAGATAGCAACTGAATCCTGGAAGAAATGCGAGGGAAGAGTACTGCCTGGAATGATAAAGTATATGAGTTTAAAATTGTGATATTGTGAGGACGAATAATAAATTACCTGATGTGCCAGATAATGTAGATCTACAGATTGTTTTTAATATAAAAATCACAAAGCTGGCATTAACACAGGATATAAAAAGGGATAGGCAACTACTCATATCTAATTCTAATTCTGCTAAAAGCAGCTCATCCAATGAACAAAAGAAAAAAACAGTGTTCATCTTTCAGCCAAGTTCATCTCTCAACAGATTGTGCAGGGCAGTGCAGTGAGGAAAATTGCTTACTCTTGATTTAATTTTTAACTAGCAAAGAAAAACATGTTAGTGAACTCAACCATACAAAGTGGTATTCATATCTTGGAAAATATCATATTAGAGAAGTTTTAGGTAATTTTAGAGTACTTTTTAATTAATGGAAAAGGTCTAAATATCTATGGAAATCTCACAAATACTCACCATTTATTCCATATTTAAAATATTATATTAATATGTTTGTCACAATTAATAAATAATAATATATTACTGTTTAATAAAGTCCACTTTTTATTTCAGTTTTCTTAGATTTTATATAATTTCCTTTTTCCCTTCCAAATTTTTGTCCAGTAAGTCACATTACATTTATTATTCAAATAAATTTAGGTTCCTCTTATCTATGGCGATATATTTTCAGATATTCCTTGTTTTCGAGATTAACTTTTTGAGGTGTGTAATGGTATTTGGTAGAATGTACCTGTATTGAGTTTGTCTGAATGTAAATCCCATGGTTAGATGTGGAGTACAGAGTTTGGGGATACAACAGAAGAAATGAGCCATTGCTTATGGTTTGGAAGTGAGGTGTCCCCCAAAAGTTCTTGTGTTAATACAAAAAAAAATACCCTCAAAAGTGACATGATCAGATTATGAGAGCAGTAACTTAATCACACCATCCTAATTTGAATGGACTGACTGGGTGATAACTGTAGGCAGGTGGGGCATGGCTGGAGGAGATGGGTCACTGGGTCTATGTCCTCTGGCATTTTACCTTGTCCCCACTCTCCTCCTTCTCTCTCTACTTCCTGGATACCATGAACTGAACAGTGCTCCTCTGCCACATCCTGCTATCATGATGCTTCATCTCACCTTGGGTCCAGAACAATGGAGTAGGTCAACCATGGACTAAACCTCTGGAACCATACCCCCAAACAAACTTTTTCTTCTCTAAACTGTTGTTCTCAGATATTTTGGACACAGTGATAAAAATCTAACATACCATTACCATCACATTGTATAAAAAGTGTGCCCTATGAGTAGGACTTAGCACTGTTAATGTGAGCTTCTATCACCTGACTCTGGCTGAGATAGTGTTCCTCAGGTTTCTCCACAGCAGAGTTACTTATTCTCCCCTTCTCATACTGTACCCTTGGAAGAAATAGACACATGGATATTAATTTATACTTTAAGTTATAATGAAATATTATTTATTTTAGTCTTTGGTTTATGCCCAGGCTGGTTTCCAGACCCCAGACTCAAGGAATCGTCCTGTTTCGGCCTCCAAAATACCTAGGACTACAAACACACCTCCAAACACACACGGCTTCAAATTTTCTTTTGATGTTCATATTGTTTCAGCTGTGGCAACTGGGCACTCATTCAGTTAGCTCCTACACTTGTACTCCTTTGGCTCCCTTTAACGGACTCCATTGGTGAATGTGTGTGTGTGTGTGTGTGCACTTGTTCCCTTATTTTCTGGCACTCCATTGAAAAACAATATTAGATTCAAGTTTCAGATGCCGTGTTGCCTCACTGTTACTGGAATATCATTCCAGGGTTTCTCAGCTGAAAGAGCAAGAATATATCCTTGGGCATATCAAACTGTAATTATGCATATATGTGAATATTTCTTGATAAAATCATCTGTATCTGTGCCAAGACTTCAGTTCATACTGATGATGTTTTTCAACTCTAAACTACTCCCACATGGATCATTCCAGCTCCCACTATTTGCTTATTTATAACCTCTCATTCTAACAGTGGAAACCTGACACCTGTATCCATTAAAGAAATTTTTAAATTGTTAACCTACAGATCCATGGGAAAGAATTTTGAAAAACTATAGTACAATGCCTTTAGTTTTGCAAACTACCCATTTCCAATGTAGATCAGCACCTTTCCCCATGCCTTCAGTAAGTTTTTCATATCTTTGTACAATGGATAGATTTCTTTGTTCCATTATGCATTCCACATGCATCCTAGCCCTTCATCAAATATGTGCTTTGCAAATATTTTCTCCCTATTATAGTTTGCCTTTTCATTCTGTCAACATTGTATTTTGCAAAGCAGAAGTTTTTAATTTTAGCAAAGTTCAATTTATCAATTTTTCCTTTCACGTATCATTATTTTGAGTTGTTTCTAAACATTCAATACAATCTTGGCCTTGTCAATTTTATCCTGTGTACTTCTATATAAGAAAAGAAAGTTTTACATTTTAAATTTAGGTCTGATCAGTTTTAATTTGAAGATTATAAAATATGTAAGGTCTACATCTGGGTTCCTTCTTTTTTTCATATGAACATCCAGATGGTCCTGCACAATTTGTTGATAAGATAATCAACTCTCCCTTGTTACCATTGCACCTTTGTCAAAAAACAGTTCACTCTATGCGTGTGGGTCCATTTTTGTGCTCTCTATCCCATTTCATTGATCTATTTCAAAACAAATATCATAATATTTGTTATTTTAACCTCACGGTAAGTCTTTGTGTAGACTAATTTTACGTGCCAAATTGGCTCAGCCACCATACCCAGCTATTTGGTCAAACATTAGTTAGATTATTTATGGAAAACAATTTTTTTAGGTGATGTTAATGTGAAACCTGTAGACTGAGTGATGCAGAATACCCTCTATAACATCTGTGGGCACATTCTAATCAGTTGAAGACCATATCAGAAAAAGACTGATCTCTCTTAAAGAAGGAATTCTGTCAGCAGACTGCCTTTGCCCTATGGTGAGAGGTTTATCCCATGTAAGCAAAGCCAGCAAACAAGAACCATCACTCCTGGCAAGTCAATCTTCTTCCCCACATTTTTTGGATTTCCTTGGGACTCTTTTTGTTTTAGTCAGCTTTTGTGTTGTTGTGACCAAATTACCTGACAAGAACAAGTTATGGGAGAAAAAGTTTTGGGGAGCTCATGACTTCAGAGGTTTCAGTCCACAGATGACCAATGCCACTGCTCTGAGCCTGAGGTAAGACAGAACATCATAGCCAAAGAGCATAGCAGCCAAAGAGCTCTCACCTCATGGCAGAGAAAAAGCAGGGTCTAGGGGAGAGGTGACAAGGAAGAGGCTACCTTTCCAGGGTAAGGCACAAAGATTCACTGCTCCTAGCCATGTCCACCTGCCTACAGTTAAACACTAGTAGTTACCTCATCCACACTAGGAGGACTGATTAGATTATACCTCTGATTTTTCTAAGCATTTCACCTCTCAATATTTCTGCATTAACACAAGAGCTTTTTCCTTTAATTTTTTATTTGTTGCTTTTAGTTACACATGACAGTAGAATACATTTTGACATATTATATGCACATGGAGCATAACTTCCCGTTCTTGTGGTTGTGCATGGTATGGAGTTCCACTGGTCATGTATTCATATTTGAACACAGGAAAGTTCTGTCTGATTCCTTCTACTGTCTTTTCTATTCCCATCCGCTCCCTTCCTCATTCCCCTTTATCTAATCTAAAGTACTTCTACTCTTCCTTCCCCGCTCCTTATTGTGAGTTAGCATCTGCATATCAGAGAGAACATTCAGGTTTTGGTTTTTTTGGAATTGGCTTATCTCACTTAGCATAATAGTCAGTAGTTCCATCCATTTACTAAAAAAAAAAAAAGTTATAATTTTATTTTTCCTTATGGATTGGGGTGAAATCTCAGTGTAGTTTTAATTTATATTTCTTTAGTTGCAAGAGATGTTGAACATTTTTTTCATATATTTGTTGACCGATCATATCTCTTCTTCTGTTAACTGTCTATTCAGTTCCTTTGACCATTTATTGGTTGGGCTATTTAGTTTTCTTGGTGTTAAGAAATTTTCAGTTCTTCATATATCCTGGAGGTTAATACTTTATCTGAGGTGCAGTTAGCAAAAGTTTTCTTCTACTCTGTAGGGTTTTTCGTCACATTCTTGATTGTTTCTTTGCAACACAGGAGCTTTTGAGGGACACCTCATATCAAAACTTATATTCTGATCCTGGCACCCCAAAATTCATGTATATCTTACAGTGCAAAATGCAATTAGCTTGTTTCCAATAGTCCAATATTTTTTAATGATTTCAGCATTATTCAAAAGTCCAAGTCCAAAGTCTCCTTTGAGACTCAAGGCAAACTCCTGACTATGAACCCCTCTATAAATCAAAAGCAAGTTACATATATCCAGTATGCAGTGACATAAAATAAACATTCCTACTCCAAAAGGGACAAAAGGGTATAGAAGGAAGGTATAATGTCAAGCAATAGCAAAATCCAGTGGGGAAAATAGGTCCCATAACTCAGCATACAGCATCTAGGACACATGGTAGCAATATTTTCTCCCTAAAGGACTTGGCCAGCTCTAACACTTTGGCCTTGCATCATATACGGGATATCTTTTAGTCTAGTTCTGTCTGCAGTCAGCAGCCTTTCTCCGCACATGGTGTGAATGACTGGCATCTCTTAGTTCCTTGGGTCCTCATTCCAGTTTCAGTTTCACTATCACAGACTCATGCATCACCCTTTCATGAGCAGCCTTAAGGAGATTCCTGCTCTATTATACTTTGCCTGACCTCCTCCCATTTCTTTTGAAATCTCATTTAAAGCCTTCCTCTCCCTTTAACTTAAGCATCCTGCATTCTTGCAGAACCATCATCCACCATGTGGATGATGCTGCCAGCTAGCGCAGTGGCTGAGCTGCCTGGGATCATTGCTGCAGTGGTCTCTGAGTGCCTGGGCACCTGAGCCTGGCACACTGCAAGCATGGCACCCACATGATCTCTTCTCACAGGAGTTTTTCTTTCTAGGCTTTTAAGACTGGAGTGGGTATGGTCTTGAAATTCCTGAGATACCTGAAATCATGTTTCTTATTATCCCTGTGAAAAGTATTTAGCATCTGTTTAGGGGATATAATCTCTTTAACAACCATATCATCCTTGATCCCAGTTTCACAAGCACTTTTTTAGCCAAACTGCAAGATTTTTTTTTTTTAATTCTTCAGTTCTGCTTTTTGCTCCTGATTCTCACAGTTAACCTGGCTAGAAGTTGCCAGCAGTATCCATGCAATTGATTGAATTCTGAGCTGCCTTGAAAATTCCTCTGCTAGATTAATTAGTCCATCACTTTTAAATTCAGCCTTATACAGAGTTTCAGGACATAGCCAAAATGTAGTCAAGTTCTTTGCCAGAAAACACTAGTGGCCTCTAGTTCAATTCCGAATAGAATCTTCAGCCTCTTCTAAAACCTCAAAAGTACAGTCTTCAATTTTTGCATTGTGGTTTTGTGAGTTATGGCAAGAATTTCCCATTAAGCTTTGCTGCCAACATTCTAAAGATTTTACAGCCTGTATGTCTTAACTTTTCCAAATTCCCCCACAAACAAGCTCCAGCACTCTGAAACACACAGCCAGGTTATTCACAGCAAAGACTCCTCTTCTTGGTACCAATTTCTGTATTAGTTGGCTTTTACATCTCTGTAACCAAAGTCCCCATAATAACAACTTAGAGCAGGAAAAGTTTATTTGGTGCTCATGGTTTCAGAGGTCTCAGTGCATAGACAGCTGACTTTGTGGCTCTGAGGAACATTATAGCCAAAGGGCAGTCGGAGGATTGCTGCTTACCTCATGGTGGCTGGGAAGCCAAGAAAGAGAAGAGGAAAGGGAAGGGTCCTCAGGGAAGGTGAACCCTTTCAGGGCATAGACCCAGAGACCCATCTCCTTCAGCCAAGCTCCAACTGCCTACTGTTACCACCTAGTCAATCCATTCAAACTAGGATGGACTAATTACAGCTCTCAGAATTCACTCATGCTACCTCTAAACATTCCTACATTAATACAGGAGATTTGGGGGGACACCTCATATTCAAACCATAACTCTTGCCCTGTTCTCTGCAGACAGCCTTATTACCAAAGGAGAAAGCTTTTGTATACCATGCCATTTAGGATATCAGTCTTGACATCTAAGCCAAATTGTGTGTCAGTGTCCACACCATATCTTCAGGTGACCTGAAATACTGAATACTTTATTCTTTGTTTTTAAATTTTTATTTCAAAATTTGTTCTAATTAGTTGTACATGACAGTAGAATGCATTTTGATACATTGTACAAAAATGGAACACCACTTCTCCTTCCTCTGGATGAACATGGTGCCCAGTCACACTAGTAGCATAATCATACTTGTATATAGAGTAATAATGTCCATCTCATTACACTGTCCTTCCCATTCCCACACCCGCTCCCTACCTCTCCCCTCACTCCCCTCCACGCAATCCAAAGTCCCTTCATTCTCCACCCCTACCATTATGGATCAGCATTCACTTATCAGAGAAAACATTCAGCCTTTGGTTGGGGGGGTGGTGGCTTATTTCACTTGGCATGATATTCTCCAACTCTATCCATTTACCTGAAAAATGCCATAATTTCATTCTTCTTTAAGGCTTAGTAATATTCCATTGTGTATATGTACCACATTATCTTTATGCACTCATCTGTTGAAGGGTACATAGGTTTGTCCCATAGTTTAACTATTGTGAATTGAGCTGCTATAAACATTGATGTGGCTGTGTCACTGTAGTATGCCAATTTCAAATCCTTTGGATGTGCCTTTTCTCCCACATTCTCACCAACACTTATTGTTACTTGTATTGTTTATAATTGCCATTCTGACAGGGGTGAGGTGAAATCTTAGAGTAGTTTTGATTTTCATTTCTCTAATTGCTAAAGATGATGAACATTTTTCATATGTTTATTGATCTATTATATTTCTTCTTCTGTGAAGTATCTGTTCAGTTCCTTAGTCCACTTATTGTTTGGGTTATATGTTTTTTGATGTTAAGTTTTTTGAGTTCTGTATATATCCTGGAGATTAGTGCTCCATCTGAGGTACATGTGGTAAAGATTTTCTCACATTCTCTTTGGTATATTATTCTAGTTTTTTTTTTCTTTTAAATTTTTAATTAATACATAATAATTGTATATGCTTATGTGGTTCAATGTGATATTTTGATGCATGTATACAATTTGTAATGATCAAATCAAGGTAAATAGCTTAACCATAATTTCAAACATTGAATACTTCTTTATAGGTAGTGATTTTTAAATTCAATAAGCCCATTTCCAAAAATTTTTCTTCAGAAAAATAAAACTGCATATTTTTACATTATAAACGTGCTGGGAGATTAATACTATTCTAGATGATTTTATGTTTTATTTTTGATTCACTTTTTTCTGTGTGTTTATTAAAGTTTATAAGAAAATGATAATGGAAATTGTACATTGAAACAGTTAATGACAAATAAAGTAAAAAATATTGATAATTTTAGAGAATATGGACCATGATTATCTGACAACATAATAAGTTTTACTCTTTTCTCAACTTTGTCTACTTTGGCATAAATGATTCTTGAGGTAAATGGCTTATTGTTAAATTTCCAGTCGTGATCAATCATTGCTAGTATATTGGAAAATAATAAATTTTGTATACCAAGCTTTCATCATGTGACCATTCTTAACATTTCTGTATGTATGTATGTATATGTGTGTGCAGATTATTTAAGGTTTTCCTCATACACAATCATGTCATCTGAAAATAGTTTTATTTCTTCCTTTGGGGAACATTTTATTTCCATTTCCTGTCTTGTTGAATAGCTAGGAACTATATTACATGCTTTATAGGAGTGGTTCAAAGGAAATCCTTGGCTTGTTCTCAATATTTGGAGAAAACCCTTCAGTTTCTCACTATCAAGTATATTAATGATGGGATTTTTATAGATATGCTTTATCAATTTAAAAGTATCCCCCATCCCTAGTATACTGAGAATTTTTATTCTTAATAAATGTTCAATTTTGTCAAATGCTTTTTCACTGTTAATTTACATAATCCTAAACAGTTATACCTTCTTAGCCTATTGATAAAGTGGATTATACTAATCACTTTTGGATGGTAAACCAGCCTTTACACTTGGAATAAATTTCACTTTTTATAGTATATGTTTATTCATTATTAAATTTGATTTGTCAACATTTTGTGCATTTCTTTGAATTACTGTTTATCAGCAATATTGGTCTATCATTTTCTTTGCTATCTTTTAATTGCTTTTGATATATTAATCACTGACAGGGAGGTGATACCTTCCACTTTAAGTAATTGACTTGTCTATGAATCCTTTTAGTTTTATCAGTTTTTCCTTCATATTTGAATTCTTTTTTAGGAGGATTCTAATAACTTCTTGGAGAACTGACACCTTTATCATACATTTTCTTTGTTGCATAGTCTGTTTTGAAATTAATATAGCTATTTCAATATTCTTTTGATTAGTGTTACAATGGTACATCTTTCTCTATCTCCTTACTTTTAATCCGAGTCTTTATATTTTAAAATGGATCTTTTGAAGACAGTATACACAGTTTCATCTTTTTTTTTTTTTCCTTTTGGTACTGATTACTGAACCCAGGGGTGCTTAACCACTGATCCACATCCTCAGCCAATTTTATATTTTATTTAGAGACAGGGTCTAGCTGAGTTGCCTAGGGTCTCATTAAATTTCTGAGGCTAACTTTGAACTCATGATCATCCTGCCTCAAGCTTCAGAGCTGTCAGGATTACAGGCATGTGCCACCATGCCCAGCTGTGTTTTGTTTTTTTATACATCTGAAAATCTGTACTTCTTAAATGGTGTATTCAGGTCATTTACAAAGTGTGTATTAATATAGTTGGATTGATAGCTACCATGTTTGAAAATCTCATTACTTCATTTCTTCCCCATCTTCCTGCCTTCTGTAGTTTTAATTGAGCATTTAAATGATTCTATTTTATCTTTTTTCTTAATGTATAAACCATATTCCTTAAAAAATGTAATGGTGGAGAAAGAATTATTTGATGCTGTAGTGATAGCATTACATTTCTTCACATATAGTACAGGAATTTAAAACATTGTATTTCCAATTGCTTTATTTTATTCTCTGTGGAATTTCTGTTCTTTCTTTATTTATATGCTTTAACCATGGCACACATTGTTACTATTAATGTTTTAAACAAATATTTATGTCTTAAAACAACTGAGAATTCAAAAAATAGAATTTGTATTAGCTTTTTAAATTCCTTCTTCTATGTTTTTTCTTTCTGTATACAGACACAAATTTATTACCTGTGTGATTTTCCTTCTGCCTGAAGAACTTTTTTTTTATTGTTTCTTTTAGGGTGGTTCTACTGGTAATGATTTCTCTCAGTTTTTCTTTATTTCACATTGAGTCCTTTATTTTTTCCTCTTTAATATTGAAGAAAAATTCTGTTGAACATAAAATTCTAGACTGGTATCTTTATTCTTACAATGTTTTTAATATTTCACTTCACTCTTTACTTGCTCAACTGGTTTCTGACAAAATGTGTTGACTATGATAGGCCAAGTTCTTATTTGCTTGTTTCTTGATACATCCGAGTTTCCTAAAGTTTTGATGTTTGTCATTAATTTGGAAAATTCTCCATTGTTACTGCAAATATTTCTTCTGCTGCAGACTCTTTCTTGCAGTGTTGCCATTCTAATCCTGCAAAGGCAACAGCTTTGAAATGGTCCTTAAATTCACAGATGCTCTGTGCTGCTGTTCCTTTGCATACCAGTTTCAAAACTGACCTGTTTTAAAACTCGCTGATTTTCTTTGTTGCTGGTCAAGTAATCTGAAGGTACTCTTCATTTTTTTAGACTATCTGATTTCTAGTCATTTCTTTTGAGTCTTTCTTTGAGTTTTTCTGTCTCTGCTTACATTATCTATTTGTTCTTGTATACATTTTTCAGTTAGGTCACTTAATGTATTAATCTTTGTTCATTTTAATTTTTTCTGTTAATTCCAATATCTGTGTCTTGTCTGAGTTTTGTTCTGATACTTGTTTTCTCTCTTTAGGTAATATTTTCTCTTTCCTTTTGATATGGCTCATAATAATGTGTGGAAGGCCAGACATGCTGCACTGGGTAATAGGAATTGAGATAAATTGGTCTTTGTTTCAATTATTTGTTTTAATTTGGTTGAGAGTTGGGCTATATTTAATGTTTGTTAGTATTATAGCTGCCCAAGACTGCAGTTTGCTGTAGTGTCCTTAGGTTTTCCTCTCCTTCTTGACTTTGGTACTAGGTAAGTATTCATGTTAGAAAGAGAGCCTGTGTCCTGCAGCTCGTTCACCTTAATCCCTTTGTACTATATTGAAGCCATGTTAGTGTGTAATAAATTTGAAAAGGGGAAATATTCTATAATTTTCTAATTAACTTTTTAGTCTCTAGTCACCTATGTCTGCACTATGAACTTCACAATTGGTTTCCTAGAAGTGTTCCTTCTCCCTGCCCTTCCCTTAGGTAGCAGCCCTGGAGGGTCAGAGCACAGGCTGGTGGAGGCCACCATGCAGAATAGTGGTCCTGAGGTGCTGTGAGCCAAGGTGCACTCACCTGTCACCCCAGGTGGCCAGGCCTGGGCAAGATATCCACACCTGCTGCAGAAGCCCACTCCACACAGGGCTACAGTCCAGAACCTGTGAGCATAGAGCATCCCAGGACCTCAACCTCCCACTCCCGGACATGTGGTGAAGAAATGAAAGTGGGGCACACCTGGGTGGAAGTCAGGATTCAACAGTTGACCAAAAGTGTTCATATTTTCCCAAACCCTAAATAGCATAAGTTTAGACCAATAGCACTGGTACTCCTTTCAAACCCTTATTTCATAAGTTTGAAACAATAGCAGTGATCCAAGTGCTATATAAAGCCTTAGACTAGCACAATCTGAGGGAAAAACACGTTATCGGGGTTCTCCTTTTGTAGTTCAAGAGTCTGTTCCTGTTTCAACTCTTCAATAAATCCTACTCTTATACTCACTCAACCCGGTCTGTGGGTTTCAGTCAACAAAGTCACAAGATAAAAACACTGAAAGAAGAAGAAATTAAAGGTGAGCTGCTGGAGTCTGCTGCAGCATTGGAGGGTGTGGCCTGCCATTAAGCACTTCTCACTTCCCAAGGTCTGACTCCTTTCACAGGCCCCACCTGCCCGCAGAAGCAGAGAAACTCCAGTCTCACTTGCCAGCACAAGTGGATAGTCAGGTTTCAAACTCCAGGCTTGCTGCTGAAACAGATCCAAAGAGAGGCTCATAACTTTTGCAAAATACTAGGTATTCTTTTAATATATTAGCCCATATCTAGCTTAGTTTAGTAAATAAGATTGGAGTGGTATGAAAGTTTTATTTCCTTAACTAAATTATATTCACCTCAGACATCAGTTATGAAGTACCAGGTACCAAGCAATGGAGATTGAATGCAACATATTTGAGAAAGCTGAGTAAACAATAACTATTCAGTAAACAATAACTATTCATTTTTTAAAAGAGATTCAGTAGGTTGATATAATGCAGAGTCTAAGACCAAAGGCCTGAGAACTTAGAGGGCTACAGTGAAAGTTCTGGATTTTAAAGTCCTGGGAACAAAAGAATTTTGGTGTCCTAGCCCCAAACATGAGAGTGAGTTTGTCTTTCACTATCTTTTTTTGTTGGGTCAGGGGCCTCAGCCAATGGGATGGTGCCTACTCGCATTGAGGTCCACAGGGTCCACAGACTCACACACCCATCTCTTCTTGAAACACCCACAAAAACATACTTAGAAGTTATGCTTAAGCAGTTCTGAAGGCATTCCCTAGTCCAGTCAAGTGGACACCTGAAATTAACCATTATATCCATTAACTACAAAGAATTTGACATGGAAGAAAATGAGCTCATTTTGTAAAGAAAAGGAAATTTAGGAAGGTCAGTTGATGAAATCTATTTAATCTATTGAAGTCACTGGAAGGCATTTTTAGCTGAGTAGAAGCATTATGAATTTCCACTATGGAAGATCGACTCGGACAGGTGCTAAAATTAATGTCTAGTGTGATAAGGTATACACAGCAGAACTAGATTCAAAATACCCAGATGAGTGCTAAAATAGCCCAAGTGAAAAATGAAAACTATGTATATGACAATAAGATGGAAAGAAAGAATGGATTTCAGAGGTATAAAGTGTGTACTAGATATAGTGGGGAGTCTAAGATGACTTCTTATTTCTAGCTTGGACAAATGCCTTTCCATATGCGTTTATTTTGTGAATTATATAAAATGACATTATTTTAACTTTAAAAAATGCTTCATATACTATATCAGATATCAGGCATAGACTTACATATAAAGCAGGGGTTTGTTTATGGGTTTATTTGATTTGGATTTACTGATGTAAATAAAAATAGTGCCCCTAGAAGAGTTTAATACATTCTCCGAGGCTGTCCTAAAAAATGGTTTAAGGATAAAACACTTGGAGAATATTAAATCTATTTCACATACAGTAAAAATTAGAGTGCTTTCCTCTGGCAGTTGCTTCTCTGGATTATAAGAAGTGATGGCTGAATCGTTGAATGTGCTGCTCAGTGATACCATGTTGTGAAATATTGATGATGTATTACTGTGAAGCAATTTGGGACACTGGTGTGAGAGGTGCTATTCAAATTGAAGTTGGGATTTGCTTTTAGGTAACACATGGCAAGGTTTAACAGCATCTGTGAACAGTTAATCTCAAGTTCAATTAGACTTAAATTGAAAGAGAGAGATCTGCTATCAGAGTCCAAAGTAAAAATGAGATAAAAAATAAAATAAAAATGTTCCTGTATTAATGAAATATCACACATAAAAAATAAAACCGCTAGGATTCAGTTTATCAACTTGAAGCACATTTAAAACAAAGGATTCCTCTAAGCAACAAGGTTAACTTTGGATGCATAAGATTTTGGCTGAGGCACTAACAGCAGAGGGGTAAAATTTTCCTGAGCCAATGACTCTTTGGTGGTTGGTTGCTCTTTCCTGACAGTTGTTAGGTTCATGCATCAGTGTCCTTTATATTATAAATAGGTATTTGGTTATCTATGTTAACTGTTCTGGTAGAGGTGATACAGAAGAGTGTACTGACGTGTTTTGCTACTTTTTGCTGCTTTCTTACTTTAGACTTGCAAAATTGGGAACTCAGCAATGAAGCTAGGACCTTTTTTGGTACTTGAAAGTAAATTCTCCTTAAAATGCCATAAAAAGTTGATGGTTAGAATTTATTTCAAGAAGACCATGGTGACCCAGTGGTAGAGAGGAAATGCAAGATTAAGGAAGGAAGGGGATGATGAATAGAACAAATGCTGGAACACCTAAAATCTAGAGAAACCAGCCAGAATGCAGGCCCTTCAGGCACTCCATAGGAACATGCCTTCCATTCTTGAATGGTGGCAGTTAAGATGAATGGTATGATTTTCTGAGGGCCATCTTACCAATAAGTGACAAGCAAGAAGAATTTAAGAATCTGCATGAGTTTTAATTTAGGTTCAAGAGTGGACTTAGAAAATGTTGATGGTGGCTTTCCACTCATTCTCCTCTTTACCCTTGTACCACCCAGTTTCTCATCACCCAGGACCTTCTTGTTTCCTTTTCTTTCCCCTTCCCCTACTTGTTGGCCTTCAAAATATGTTAGAACATAAACAGTCAGAAGCTTTGGATTTTTGTAAATATGGGGTATTATATGCCTTGGAAATACAAAGAAGATAACACACATTATATATACGATGCATTTTGAAAATTACATTCATCAGACAAAAAATATAAAGAAGGGAGAGATAATATGTGAAAGACTGTCTCTTAATATTTCAAGAAAGAATGGCAGAATGTTTGGGAAACTTAATATGATACAACATATCCAGCACATCTGGCACATGCCAATCAGGAGATGTGACTGATTAAATTTCGTGGAGATGATGAAGGGTCTTACAAATAGATTTATTGTGGAAGCATCTTTTACACATGAAATGGAAAAGGCAGAAACTTAAGCTTAGGTACAGGGAAAACCAACTAGAATAGAAATGCTATTAGATAAAAAGAAACCATAATACCCCTTTCTAGATAAAGAAAAGGGGGAACACAAGGCTTTTTTATTTCCAAAGTAAAATTCTAAATGAATAAATGATTGTAAAATTAACTGTTATTTCATGGTACTAAAATTTTTAAATTAGGCATGAGATCATTGATTAAAGGTATAAATATAGAAGAGTAAGCCAAAGAAATGAGCCTTCCTGTTCACCAAAGTGATCATGGAAGCATTGCCCTCATTACAACATGCAATTCTGACTGAGAAAATGCTAAAATGTAATTCTAACTTCAAAAATATTGAAGGGTAATAAAGGATTAGACCTAATGCCTTTGCAAAAGCAGCAGAAAGTGTGTTCATGGTGGTAATTAGGTGTGTGAGGGAATGTGGATGCATACTCTGTAATCCATACTGCCTGTTGTGTAGATAGGAGAAGTCAGCAGAGGAAAACACAGTTAGTGGAAAACTGTTAGAGTCTGTAAACAAGTCAGGATGGCGCCTGGCAAATGTTAGAGTCTGTAAACAAGTCTGGATGGCACCTGGCATTTTGCCAGAGGGAGTGGTTTGTGAAGTAACGCCAGCGAACCATTAAGTGTGGAGATTCCTGATTGGTTGACTGCTGTATCTAGTTTATGTTAATTAGATAAGCTGTGTGGAATGTATAAATACCTCTGTTGTCCTACAATAAATGGCTCCCACTCCTGCTGTATCAATCTACACAAGTTGTTCGTCACCCCCCAATTAGTTTGCTGCAGCCGGACTGCGGCAGAAAACACACTGGTGTGGAAGACAGGAGATCCAAATCTTGTTCTTCTGTTTCTATTGTTTCGTAATTTCAACTATCCTGTCCTGGATTTCTACCTCTATAACCTGAAAGTCACTGCAGAATATTATTCAAGTGCTCTTCCTGACAAGATTGCAATTACTTATTGACATTGGTGTCAGAAGAACAAACATTGAGCTGCCATTTCACCATTATTAATTAGCTTTGTTATAATAACCTGGTTTCTTAATCCTTCAGAATATATTTAGTGCACTGGAAAACTGGGAGGCAAGCACTGATCTCAACAAGAAAACATAGGAACATAAAAGACAGATTATCTAAGAAACATGAGATATTATTCTAGGTATTCATTCTTTAGGATTTCTGATAGAAAGAAGAGAAGAGAAGTAAGGAGAAGAGGAGGAGAAGGGAGGGGAAAGGAGAGAAGGAGAGAGGTAGAGAGGAAGAGAGAAAGGAAAAGAAGGAAGGAAGAAATACTAAAGATAATCTTTTTACAAGATAATCTTTGACTCTATCTCCCCTAACGACACACAGACTTCAACTTAAGTGCTCCTGAGGGATGAATAACCATTCACACTAATAGTAAAGTCTGGGAAAATATGACTCTCTTTTTAGACAATGTAGACAGATAATATTTAAATCAGATCATCTTTTTCTGTGTCTGCTTATGATGGAGAACAACCGGTCATCATTCTCTATGTAATAACCTTTCATCAGAGGTGCTTAATATAAATTATTTTTTTATTATTATCACTGAGCTGCTGCTGTTATATTCATAGTACTTAAACCAACAGTTACCCATTATTCTTTTTTCCCTCTGTACAGAGTCCATTTCCTGCCTTGCCTCCCTTCACTGCTGATTAACTTCAAAGGGATGGAGACAGCTCAGGGAGGCTCTGTTCCTTGTTAAGATTAAATAATTAATTGAGTAAATAAAATGAAGGCCAGGAAGAAAGGAACTGACTGCTTCTTATAAATGTTTACTTTGTTTGCCTTGATGCCTGTGGGTGATGGTTCTTGGTAAAATTCTGGATACTATTTACAAGACAGTAAGATATTAATCAGGAAAAGAAAAGCAAACAAGCAAACCAAACACTAATCTCACTTGCCTTGGTTGGTGGGAAGACATTTTTCAGCATCCTCTGCTGACCACAAACAACTATGATTTGAGAGGTTTTTCTGAACTCTTCTCCAGGGTGTGGTATTCGTGTGCTTTCATCTGTCAGGTCTTTACTTGTGCTGCATTCCTCAAATCTGTACCCTGATTATTCACATTCTACTGTTTTCAAAAGAGTTATCAGAATATTCTGGTCTATATTGATTTCTACCTTCCAGCAATATCCATTAGAACTAACAATTTATTGCTCAGTTGTTATAACATGGTATGTTACTCTTCATCAGACATATGAGTTAGTTTTGTTTTTAAAAACCTTGACCAAAAAAAATATACTTTCTTCAGGAAAGCAGGTTTAATACTTGTCTTTATATCTCCAAAGGCACAGTGAACCCTTCCCAGGATTGGCTATGTTCAAAAGATTTAACAGAATATTCTGGTTTATATTGATTTCTACCTTCCAGCAATATCCATTAGAACTAACAATTTATTGCTCAGTTGTTATAACATGGTATGTTACTCTTCATCAGACATATGAGTTAGTTTTGTTTTTAAAAACCTTGGCCAAAAAAAAATACTTTATTCAGGAAAGCAGGTTTAATACTTGTCTTTATATCTCCAAAGGCACAGGGAACCCTTCCCAGGATTGGCTATGTTCATGATTCTTGAAAAGCATATATTGTTCACTTTCAACCAGGCTCCACATTGCACAATTCAAAGGTGCTGTTTGTGGAGCAATCAGAATGAATCTTAGCACTGTAAAGATGGTAGGGGTCCACAAGATTAAACACCATAGAATACAGTGAGGATGGTGTACCAGGAGTTTTTCATTGTGTTCAATGTTTTGACCACATAAGCACCTTTTGAAACTTTGCATGAGTTATTTAAAATATAATCAATATTTTAAGGAAATGACAACATTGTAATCAATTCATTTCTTTTTAACTTCAATGAGTGCAGTAATTTTAGAAGGACTATTGAGAGAATTAGAAGAGCACCCTGAGTTACCACTGGACTTTAAGCCCATGGACCAGCATTTTCATGGATCAGTCACCTTGTGTTTTGCTCATATAGACCACAAAATTGTTAAATTGTCAAGCTAATTTAATAGGTAATTTTTGCAACTATAATTGACATACAAGTTTTAGATAATTAACTATAAAATTTTCTATGAACTCTACATTTATCTCACTGAAGATACCCTTCTGTGTGACTGCAATTTGTGAAAATAGTTGTTAAAACTGTAAGTTGACCTTTTTTCACTTAGCTAGTACCAGTTTGACACACACATATATATATATATATATATATATATATATATATATATATATAAAATATACGTATATACACATACATATATACATATATAAATAATATATACATATTATTCATATATATAGTACATATATATATATATATATATGAATATATAGATATATACAAGTTGTCACTTTATGGTTTTGACATCAATTAAAGAAGAAAATGAGAAAGGAACCAGGAAAATTCAATATCATGTAAGTGCAATTTCAAGTGCATTAGATAATTTATTAACTATGTGCTGTATAAAGCTAGATTATTACCTATAAAACAAAAGTTACCATTTTCCCTGTTTACCTCATTTGTTGACATTTGTCAATATTTGCTAAATTCACATTTGAGAGAGAAATTGGTATGTAGTGATTGAAAGAAAAAAATGCAACAAAATGTTTTATGCCTTTAGAAGCTTGTAATCCAATTAGGAATCTATTAAAGACCGAAATCAATCTTCTGTATTTTAATCCATTGTCAGTGAGGATTAGTTCGGATTACCCTAGTAGACTGTGCTTAATAGCCAAATAAAAGTTAACTAGCTGGGAAACAGTCAGATGGGCTCAAGATTGAAAGGCTTCCTGAAGACTCTGAGATTTACATCACTCATAGTAAATAACATACTTTCCATTGTAAGTTAACAGAAAGTCCAACTTGCATTAAAAATGAAAAGTGATTTATTGACTCCTGCCACAGAAATATTCAGGGTAGAACCAGCATTGGAAAAGCATTGATTCCAAGGTACATAATGCCACCAGGATTCTGATTCTATTTGTTTGAAGTCTCTTGTGTCTGCCTTTCTCAACATGTTGGCAACATATTTGGATCTCTCTCTCTCTCTCTCTCTCTCTCTCTCTCTCTCTCTCTCTCTCTCTCATAAACTGTGATAGCAGAATTCCAGATATTATATATTCTTCTCATTTCTCAGGGATTAAGTTATCCTTGGACAAACAGTGAACTATTTACTATGGCTAGTGGGAATAGAGTGGATATGCTTCTTTGCAGCCACTGGGAAAGAATTTAAATTCCTCAGAAGACCAGGAACAAAATATACCCTTCCTGGATACAACCCCAATAATGTACTCTCTTCAGCTTGGTCCAAACTCCTACAGTTCCCACCACCTCCTATAAGCCCACCAAGGGATTGATTCATTAATTGATTCATAAAATTCATTAATTTCAGAATGTTCAAGATCCAATCACTTTCCAAGAACCTCACCTCTGAACATTACTGCAGAGGAACCAAGACTTCACATACATGCACCTTTAAGGGACAGTCCTGATCCACACCATAATACCACATATGAGACTATTCAGTCCTTATCTTTCTGGCCCTGGCTTATTTCAATTAGCAAACAAAAAGTCTCCAAATCCAATTATGTTAGCAAGAATAACAAAATTGTATTCTTTGTAATGATTTTTTTTTAGTATTCCATAGTGTATTATACCACATTTTCTTTATCCATTGATCAGTTAACAGACATTTGGGGGTTTTTCCCATTTTTTACCTATTTTGAATAGTATAGTGTGGGAGTGCAGATATCTCTTCAATATATTGATTTCATTTCCTTTGGATACATACCCAGTAGTGGGATTACTGGATCATACAGTAGTTCAATTTTTAATGTTTTGAGGAATATCCTTTCTTTTCATAATGTTTGCATTAATTGATAACAATAGTATCTAAGGGTTTCCCTTATCTATATTCTCATTACCACTTGTTATCCATACTGTTTTGGATCATAGCCATTATTACTGAGGTAAAAATAATGTCTCATTGTGATTTTAATTTGCATTTTCCTGATACTTGGTGATGTTTACCATTTTTTCATATATTTGTGGCTATTTCTATGTCTTCCTTAGAGAAGTACCTATTAAGATCTATTGCCTATTTTTAATTGGGTTATGTGTTTGTTTTGCTATCAAGCTTTTGGAGTTCCATATATACTGAATACTAATCCATTTTCAGATGTATAATTGTATAGTTTGTAAATATTTTCTCACATTCTGCATGTTGTCACCTTCACTATGACTCTATTCCGATAGCAGAATTTTTATATTAAGCTTAAATTCAAAATATTTCCTTATGTCCACTATTTGCTAGATACAGTTTGTTTCTAGGGAGAGGGTGCTGGATAAGGTACAATTTAGTACTGAAACTCTCAGTTTATGCCTGATACACAAAAGACTGTAAAACAATGTTGCAAATATTATGTAAATATATACACAGGGGACTATGGGAATGTGAAGGGGACACATAACAAAAATGTGTAGCTGATGGGGAAAACAAATCGGTTAATAGAGCTTTCCAGGAATAGGTGATATATTAATCAGGTTTTGTTACTATATTAAAATGCCTGAGGCTGGATAACTTTATAAAAAGATATTTATTTAGCTTACAACTGTGGAGATTCGAGGATATCGTGCTGGCTTCTGCTTGGTTCATGGTGAATCTCTCATGATGAATGACATTATAAAGGCAGGAGCACATGAAAGAACAAAAGATCACATGGCAAGACAGATGGACTGAGTGCTAGGAGGGGTCAGTCTTTCTCTTTTTATATAAACCCACTCAAGAGAACTACTTCAATCACTGCAATGGTTAATTTCACTTGTCAACTTGTAGATTATGAGATGGGGAAGATTAAGAAGCTTCTGGGTATGTCAGTGAAGGTGGAACTAAGAATGATTGGCATGTGGGATAGCAAGCTGAAGCAGAGACCTCCCAAAGCTTGGGCAGCACCGTCCAATAGAATGGTGGCTTGGATGGAATAAAAATTGAAACAACAAGTAAACAGCATCAGACCCAAGCTCGATTCTTCCTGAATGAATTCTTGATTGCTGCTGAGATTTCCTGAGGATATCAAACCCTTGCTCCTTCACTCTTTCCAAAGTGGACTCTGCCAGTGATTCTCCAGGGAGTTTCCAGTAGCCTTTGGTCTTGGACTGGGGTAGGTAGGATTATTGATCCCTTTTGTTCTGAGCCTTCAGCAACTTGGACTGTGCAACTACTGGTTCCTCCAGCTCTCCAGCATGCAGACAGCTTCTGGTCTTGTAAGCCAATTTAATAAAGTCCCTATAATCATACTTCCTGTTGATTTTGTTCCTCTAGAGAATCTCTTTCAAGTATCACCTGCAATAATCTCCTACTACACTTCACCTCTTCAAATCTTACCGCTTTATACCACCATGACATTGAAGACCAAACCTGCAACACATGAACCATTGGGGAGTAATAACATTCAAATCAGGCAGTCACTCCAAAATTCTGAAAGGAATAAGAAAAGCTCAAGTTGAGAGAATAATCATTCTCCACAGGTAGTACACAAAGACAAAAGAGGCCGAAAGGGGTATGGTATATAGAAGGAACTACATTTACTTAGAAAGATGAATAATAAATTTTGGGTTATGGACTACTGAGAAAAAAAGAAAGGAATAAAGTAAATGGTAGATTATAATGGACTATGCATGCCATGTCAAAAGCCTCAGACAGCTCCCAGGCAAATGAAGGCATCTAAACAATTACAGAAAAATGACCATGGGAGTTTTGGGTTATTTAAGGACTTCAGAAGGTGATGTGCTTCTTGCAGGACACATGGGTTCAGTTGTCCAGCAGATAGAACAATATTGAATACCAGAGAAAAGGGAAAGGAGGAGACACATGATGCCTAGGAACGTATATTTGGGCTATATCTTATTGGCACAATTACGCCTTGATATACTTAAGAGTTAGTGTTTGTAGTGTGTCAATAGCATCTCCAGTCTTAAAAAAATGTGTTCAATTAATTCTGTTGTGCCTTAAAGAATTAGAATTAATGTTTTTGAGGTATGAAAGCAAGAGAAGAATCTTCCAAGAAGACACAAATTAAAATTAAAGCAATCAATGGGAAAACTATAGTGTGATATTCCAAAACAAAGGTGTAGAAAGATTTAAGGAAATCTGGGTTTAGATCTGCCTTGGCCACCTCAGAACAGTGTAACTAACTGAGCAATTTGCATAAGTACTCTGACTCACAACTTCCTTGTCAGTAAGTTGTGGCTAATAATAGTTTCTCCATCATAGTCACTGTGGAGATTAAATAAAATATTGAGTATAAAATGTATAGCATAATCAAGGCATATCAGAAAATGCTGGCAAAGGTTCTTTTTAACTGAGTGTGATCATGGACAGTGTGATGAAGAGTCCCAAGTATGACAGCCATCCTTTGGATTTGGCAGTTAGCAAGTGGTGATTTGGGTAAGAACAACTTGAGTCCGTGTGCTCAGAACAAGAACTAAACCATGGTGGATTGCAGAGTGAAGGAAAAGACAGTAATGAGTGCTAACAACTTTGCGAAAAAGTTTGAATGATGCAGAAAAGGAAAAATTAGATGAATTGAAAAAGTGATAGATGATTGAAGCAGGATTCTTTTGAGAGATGGCAAAAACTTGAATACGTTTTTAGACAAAATGGAACCAAGAGTGTTTAGACATGAAAGATACATGAGCTAGAGAAAGTATTTTGTTTATAATCCCATGGGCTGCTGGATTTAAAAAGACAACATTTGCAAGATTCTAATATCTGAAACTATGGAAGGAAGGAAGGACAGACGTGGTAGAGAATATAGAAAAGTAGATAAAGATCACATCTGAATATATTCTTCAAAAACCTTCTATATTACTAATATTCATACTTTTTTATTGCTCTCTTGCTTTGGCAAACATTATAAAAATGTGCATAGAGCCTGAATGTGTCTTTGCCCCTCAGCAGTAAGCTAAACCCTCTTCACCATGTGTGTTAGGCCCAAATGGACTTCAAAAGCATGACAGCTGCCTTGAGTGCCAGAGTGTCTCATGGCACCCGATTAAAGAATGTGATAAAGATTAGGATTGAGGTTATGAAAATCGGTAAAAAGCCTGAGTACTCCATGTAAAGTGACAGAGAGTCTGCTTAGTCTACTTGAAGGACATTATTATGTCTTGGATGTGAGGTGTCCCTCAGAAGCTCATGTTTGAGAAGATTTAGAAGAAAGATGATTGGACTATGACCCACGCAGTGAATTATTCCCTGATGGGATTAACTGAAGGCAGTAGGATGCAACTGGAGAAGGTGGGTCATTGGGGGTTTGCCTTTGGTATATATATTTTGTGTCTGACAAATGGAGTCTCTTTTAGCTGTCTGATCACCATGTGAGCTGTTTCCCTCCACTACACTCTTCTGCCTTCATGATCTGCCTCACCTCCAGCCCCAAGGAACGGAGCTGGCTCTCTATGGACTGAGACCTCTGAAACTAGAAGAGAAATAAATTTTCTTCTCTAAAATTGTTCTGGTCAGAGGGTTTAAGTCATAGCAGTGAAATAGCTGACTAAAACAGACATGACTATTTAGTGGCAATACTGCATGAAATTGTGGTCTTTGTTGGTTTGGGTGTTTGGTAAGAATAAACCCAAATTGAAACATAAA
The DNA here is from genome assembly GCF_047511675.1 of Marmota flaviventris. NCBI lineage: Eukaryota > Metazoa > Chordata > Mammalia > Rodentia > Sciuridae > Marmota > Marmota flaviventris. The sequence continues at coordinate 44,699,893 of NC_092504.1, read as the reverse complement.
AACAGAAAATAAGAATTATAGCACTGACATAAGAATGTGTTTTTTCTATCTATATCATAAGGTAAGAGGGGTGAACAAGGAATTAAAGACATTGGCAAAAGCATAGTTGAAAGATGAACCATTAAGATTACAATAGACAAGGAAAAAAGAGATTGGATAAATTTGGTGGAAAAGAGAGCAAACAACTCTGAGACAAAGGAGAGGGTGCAGGGGTGACAATAAGTAAGGCAGCCATGGTGGCTATTTAGAGTCCCACCCAGATGCATTATGGAGCATATCTAAAATAAAAAGAGGAATTGAAGATCCACTGACTACTGAGATAAAGGTAAGTCCCCAAGCACAGGAGACGTCTATGCAATCTTTAATCATAAGTTTCCGGTTTCCCAGGGACAGCTCAAGTTACAGTGCACTGAGATATGTCTAACCCCCTTTTATTTCCTCAGGTGGGAACCCACGTTTCTTTCCCAGAAAATGAGAGCTCCAATGTTTATGCTTAAACTACTTCTACTTACATGACTATTTTTATAAGCTTTAGACATCAACAATGAATTTTAGAGTTCAGAACATTATATTTTAATTACAAATTTAAAAAAAAGAGAGAGAGAGAGAAGGAAAAAAAAAAACAGCAAAAGACCCCCTCAGTCAATACACATGGGAAAAATTTAAAACTTCCTTTTCAAAGCTATTTTAAATTCAATGTAACATTTGAGACTTAACATAACCAAGTAGTGTATATATTTATTTCTCCAACAGTTGAATAGACTTTGGGTCAATCATTAATCCTCTTGTAAGAAAATAAAATGGAATAATAAATCACCAGTGCAGATATGCTGAATTTGATCAATGTTTCTCTTGGGAAGGAGTAAATAATAGAGCAACCTCCCTGCCCTGGCAATATTCATGTACCACAGCATCCTGTCACCCGGCATGGGGAATGATGCAGACTGCTGAGGAGAAGCAAGACCTCCTCTCCCTACAGAGCTGCTAAAGCAACAAGTCTTCATTTACAGGGCAAACACCACCTCGTCCAGGAGCAATGCAGTGCTTTCTCAGGAAAGAACTGCCCTGATCCTCCACCTCTTCTCCCACAGGGAAATTAACACTGGTTCATTTCATGAATCATTCTAACTGGCAGAAGAAAAGGAATAGCATTTAGAGAGACACTACTTCATATTGAGCATTGTACATGTTTCCTGATGTCATCCTTAAAACACACTTGTGAAACTCTAAAACCTGTTTCCAAAGAGGAATACTTTGGCTTAGCAGCTTAGTATGAACTCTGATGTCACATATAAATTAAATTCAGTTTGAATATGATTCTTCCATGTCTAGTCCCAAAGCCTGTTGACCTGCTATCTGCTACACTGTGTGTATTATTCAGAGGAAATAGTTGGTTCAAAGCCCCTTATTCCAAAGACTGATGGAATCGAACTTCCCTAGTAAATGGTTCTTTAAACAAAGACACTCATGTATAGTAATAATAAGCAATAGATTAAAAATGCTTAAGAGAATATCAGAAACTTTAGCACTGAGTACACCAATTGGAAGATTCAGGAGCAGGCTTCTTCTGTACTTTCTAAAAGACCCATATTCCAGACTGCTTTCATCAGTCTTCCAACTTCAAAGAGAAACAGGGAACTGTTATTTTCAAATGAAAGCTCTCAAACTTCTTAATGCTAGTATGCAAATCAAATTAATTCCTGCACTTTCCATTACTATGGATGCTGATATTATACAAACCAGAAAACCCATCTTCTTGTCATCTTCGACCAATATTCCAGAGGTAGTTTTCAATTGTGTAAGATTACCCTCTTCTCTCCAGATCATACCATCTGGGAATCATTCTTCAGCATTAGGTGGAGTATGTTAAGATGGTTGTCTTCTGTGCAGATAGGGTAGCAAAAAGTAAAGCAAGTCTTTGATCCGTAATGAGGCTGAAGAACAGTGAGATTGCAGTGAAGAACATAGGTATGGAAGGCATAAGAAGTGAAGTCAGTATCACTACATGGATAAGCATGCCAACATATCCCTATTCACCTCAGACCTCGGCTTCCTTGTATGTAAAATAAAGAGTTGGATTAATGAATTTAAGGTCTTTCTTTTTGATAAGAATCCACGATAAATGATGCCAAAATTCTTCATAGTTCAACAATTTAGGAAATTCTACCCACCATTTCTCTTTCTAGGACATCCACAGTGCAAAGTAACAACCTAAAGTCCATTTAAAAATCCATTCTATTTTTCTTATCATCATTTTTTTCAATGAATATTTATGTTTCTCTGCTCTAGACAAGCAACTATTATTAACTAATTGAACAAATTATTTGCACAACACAGTTTAGGAAGAGCTAGCTTGGTTATATAATAACAATAACAGGTAATAAATGTAGAAAATACCAAGAAATGTGTAAATATATTTTGATATTAGTAGATAATATTTTGATATTAGTAGATAAGAGTGATGAGATTGTAACTTGGCAATTTCATGGAGTGGTGATAGTACTGGGTAAAAGTTTGAAACTCAAATGTCTACAGGGTCTGGAGGTAAATGTAAATAAATGGAAAAGATCAAAATATAAGATGATAAAGAGAAACTGTCCAATTGAGATACAGAATGAAAATAGAGAATAGTACATATTGTGGAGAAGTGGATAATGTGCAGTTTAAGGGGTAGCTACTACTGGTCTCAAGCAGCTATTGCTACCTAAGAATGTGGATGCTTTCATCAATCAGTCTTTCAATTTCAAAGAGAAGCAGGGAACCGTTAGTTTCAAATGAAAGCTCCCAAACTTCTTAATGCTACTATGCAAATCAAATTAGAACTCTGCACTTTCCCTTACTATGGTTGCTGATATTACACAAACCAGAAAACCCATCTTCTTGTCATCTTCAACCAATAAACCACATGCTGGGCTACTGCCTGAGTAATCAAATAGGCATACATTGAGCATTGACCATGTGAGTCAGAGAAAGCCCGCATGAGGGGGAGAAGGAGCAATTGTTAATGCAGAGTTCGATGGGACAATGTCACTTGGCATGAGAGAGAGAGAGAAAAATTTCAACTAAGGTTAGTGGAAGTACTGTGGGAAAGGCTGAGGAGGCAAAGTTTGCTCACAGGGGTTGTATAAAGCGCAGCAGGAGAAATTTGCAGTGAGGAGGAGAGTTAGGAACAGTTGCAGTGCTATTAAGTGTAGAGATGCAAGGAAGCCACAAAAGAGGATACATCATAGATCTGCTTCAAACCATCCTTTATGAATGAGCACAGGGAGTGCCCTACAGAAGAGTGGTTTACCAAAGCCTGCAAACCTTCTGATGTAGAATAGAGAGGCACTTGGCACCTTCAATCCTCAGGCTAGTCCTTTTGTGCCAATTCACATATTGATCATCCTAAAACTCCATTTTTACCACAAACTGATAAATATATTGGAATAACTGTACTTTTTGACAATACTTTTGTCACCTTTTCCCGAGATCATAAAAATGATATAATAGAGTGTCCTTTGAAGCTAACCTCAGGCACACAATACTTCTACATGAAATGATATTAAAATGAGCTCCATTAGGTAATTAATTTTTTCTCTCAATGCAGTTCAGGTATAATTCTATGTTCCACACCAAGATACAATAAAGAATAGAATAAAGCATGGCTGGAAAAGTCCAGTTAATTCTACTCAGGATTTTTGTTTTTTGGTTTTTTTTTCACTTCTTTCAGACATGTTGCTATGTGGAAGAAAGAATGCACAGTAGAACAGAAGTTGATGAATTCTCATAAATAACATTTTACAGCAAGTGTTACAGCCTAGATGTGAGGTATCCCCTAAAACCTCATGCATGAGATAATACAAGAATGTTTATTGATGAAATGATTAGATTTTGAAAGCTGTAACCTAATTCGTAGATAAATAACCATAGGCAGATAGGCTGTCACTGGAGGAAGTAGGTCATTGTTGGTGTGCTTTTGAATTTTTTTTTTTTTTTTTTGGTCCCTGGTGAGTAGAGTGCTCGCTCGCTCTCTCCTACATGTGTGCTCTCTCTCTTTCTCTGCTTCCTTGATGTCCTTTCCTGAGCTGCTTTTCTCCACCCATGCTTCCTCCATGATATTCTGCCCCACCCCAGGCCCAAAGCTATGGAGTTGGCCAACCATGAACTGCACTTAGGAAACCACTAACCAAAATAAAATGTTCCCCTTTCTATTATTCTTGTTTCATCTTTTGGTCCCAGAAACGCGAAGCTAAATGCAATGTTTGCTAAAACAGCGAACATTTTCAAATGTGTCAAGAATCCCCTGAGGATCTTTCATTTAAAACTGACTAGGGAATTAGTCCAAATTTTTCTAATTCAGTAGGGATTTTATGAGTTCTAGAAATGTATATATTTATAAACTAAATTCTGAAGTGTAGTTATAAAAATAACATAAGGCCCTCCTTACCATTTTAACAATGTTTGAATGTACAATTCAATTACATTAAGCAATTCTTATTGTTGTACAACCATCACCACTGTGCATCTCCAAAACACTTCATCTTCCTAAATGGTAACTCCAAACTTAAATAACTCCTTATTCCTCTCTGCTCCCCATGGATAATCAGTATTCTATTTCTGTCTCTATGGACTTAACTCCTTTGGATATCTCATATTAATGATATCATACAAAATTGTATTTTGAGACTGGTTTGTTTCATGTAGCATGATATGATCTAGACTCCTCCATGTTGTAGCATGTGTCAGAATTCCCTTCCCTTTAAGGCTGAGTGATATTCTATTGTGTGTATAAACCATATTTTGTTTGTCCATATCTTTGCTGATGAACATTCGAGTTGCTTCCAACTTCTAGCTGTTGTAAATGTTGCTGCTATGAACATTGGTACTATTCAAGTTCTTGCTTTTAGTTCTTTTCTGTATATACTCAGAGTGAAATTGCTGGAGTATATGATAATATGATGATTCTATGTTTAAAACTTTGAGGAACAGCTATATATTCTCACCAACAAAGCACAGGTTTTTAGTCTCTTCACATTCTTGTCATTACTTGTTAATTTCTGTTTGTTTGTTTTTCATATTATCCATCCTAATAATGGGCAGGAAGTGGTACTTCATTTTGGTTTTGATTTGAGTTTCCCTAATGACTAGTGATTTCCAGCAACACAAGTGATTATTGACTATTCACATACCTTTTTGAAGAAACATCTATACAAATCCTTTACCCATTTTAAAACAAGTTGTTTCCTTGTGGCTGAGTTTTAGGAATTTGTTCTATATTCTGGGTATTAATTTCCTACCTAGATGTTTTGCAAATGTTTTCTCCCATACATTGTCTTTACTTTTGGTGTTTTCTGTTTCAAGAAGAGTTTTTAATTTTAATAAAATCGATGCTCTCTAGTTTTTTTTTTTCTTTACTATGTTTCTGTTGTCTCTCACACAAACATGTACACACATGTTTGCGTCTTACACTTAGGTCTTTTGTCTGTCTGGATTTAATATTTGCCTGTGCCCTAAGATAAAGATCCAACTTGACTGACTTTCCTTCTTTTTCTTTGTTTGTTTCTCTCTTTGCATATGAATAGTTAATCCCCCCATTACTGTTTTTTGAAAAGACTGTCCTTTCCCCATTAAATTCTCTGTGTACATGTAAAAAGTCATCTGATTGAATTTGTGAGGGTTTATTTCGAGGCTTTCTATTTTATTCCATTGGCCTATGTTTGTCTTTATGCCAGAACTACACTATTTTTATTATGAGTGAAGTTAATTTTAAATCAGGAAGTTTGAAATCTTCAACTTCTTTCTTTTTTTTTTAATATGTTTTTAGAAATCTCTATTACTTTGAGATTCTACACTAATTTAAGGATAGATTTTTCTGTTCTAAAAAACATAATTGGAATTTTGACATATATTTTATTTAGTCTGTAGATTACATTGGGAAATATTAACATCTTAACAATAATAAATTATCCAGTGTATGAATTCAAGATTTTTTCTTTATTATGTTTTATTTAATTTCTTTCATCAGTTTTGTATTTTTCAGTGTACAAGACTTTCACTTTCTTTGTTACATTTATTCTTATTTCACTCTTTTCCACTCTTTATTTTAAATTGATTTTTTAACTTCATTTTTGAAATGATCATTAATGCGTGGAAGTAAAATTAATTTTGTGTTTTTTTATCTTACAACTATAAAATTCAATTCTTTTTAAAATAGTTCTCTTGTAAAAAAAAATAAGTTTTTTAACATATTATATTGTGTCATGTGCACAAAAAGATGATTTTATTTTCTTCTTTACAATTTGAAGAGATTTTATTTTCTTTTTCTTGCTCAATTGCTCTGGCTAGAATTTCCAGTATCCTGTTGAATAAAAGTGGTGAAAGTAGACATCCTTACCTTCTTCCTGATCTTAGAGCAAGTACTTTCAATTTGATACCATTGAGTATGATAGAAACATAGTTCTACATGGCCTTTATTATGCTGAAATGGCTTTCTTCTATTTCTAATTTGTCGTGTATGTTTTATCATGAAACAATATTGAATTTTGTCAAATAATTTTTTTCTGGATGAAATGAGATAATTTCTTTTTCACTTTGATTCTGTAAATATGGCATATTACAGTGATTAATTTTTATATGTTCATGTAGCTTGTATTCCAGATATAGATTCAATTTGGTCATAATAACAAATCTGTTTATGTACTGTTGGATTGAGTTTGTCAGCTTTTTGTTGATGAGTTCTGCATCATTCTCATAAAGAATATTGTTTGTTGTTGTCTTTCCCAGGCTTTCATATTATAGTCATGCTGGGCTTGTGAAATGAATTAGGAGTAAAATTGAATTTTGATTAAAAATCATCTGCTTATTCTGATGCCCAGTTTCTGTGGAAAAACATTGTTATGATGTTTTATTAGTATTTAGACTTCCTCCCATGTAAGCTTTAACAGTAGATATTTTATACACTGTAAGAAAACCTCCTTATACATGTGTAGGTCTTAAAATTTATGAATAAAATCTACAGAATTTTGATTTTCCAGAAGTTACATGAAGGAAAGACATTAGACTCTAATTTTGCAGATAAGAAAACATTGAAAAAAAGATTTAAATATTGTAAACAAGTGAGAGTTGAGAGAAGAATCTAGGTCTGAATTACGATTTCATTTATTAAATGACATGGTTTTATAAAAAATGAATAAATTAGAGTAAAGATATGGAAAGAATTTTTGCAATATATATAGAAAATTTTGAGGTAATCAAAAACATCCTGGATACTGACTGTTTTACACCCTAAAATGGCAAATGCAGTCACAAACTGAATATTTTCTACAGTGGCATCTGAAGTAAGATTTCTGAGAAGTGACAAAGACGGTCTCATCCTAACAAAGTATCCACACATTTTTACTTTTCCCTTCCTCCGTTCTTTCAACAAATTTTTATTTATTATCTACTGAATATTAAGTGTTATGCTATCTACTAAAGACACAAAGGACCATATCATATAGTCCTTAAGGAGCTCACAATCACATTGAGAAAATACACATAAAATTTTTTAAATGAAGGACTATAGAATACTAGGTACTGAAAAAGAAGTGGTGATATATATATATATATATATATATATATATATATATATATATGCAAAGATTAACCAATAAAACCAGATGATACAGTTAGTGATGGTCACAAACCACAGGAATTTTGTGTTGGAATGAATTCTAGAGGGCATTCAAACAACCACCATCTGATACTTTGAGTCCCCTATAAATTTTTGATTATTAGTCACTGCCATTGACAAGAAGGAATGAATGTTAAGAATTGGAATTCTCTAAAACAAAAATTCAAAAATTAAGGTAAACTCTGGTACTTCCAAGTTGTTGTCCATCAATCCTTTTTTATCCTTTGGAGAATGATTTTGGTCCCTTCACATACCAGGTTTTCAGGTACATAAAAATAAGAAAGATCATTAGATTGATTTATTGTCTTAAAAAATGAAAAGCATCACAGAATAGGAATTAAGACTTGATTTTTATATTCATTAGAAATTTGGAGAAAGTTAAAGGGAAAGAAAATATTAGAGAGAACCCTTGCCTAATTCAAGCACATAAAGAATAAATGTGCAACAACAAAATAATAGCATTAGTATCTCTCTATTTTTTTTTTGTATTTGCTAAGAGTTGCTTTGTGGCATAACATTGCTCTGTTTTATAGAAGGATCTATGTGCTTCTGAGAAGAAAGTGTATTTTCTCGTTGATGGATGAAATCTATATATGTCCGTTGAATCTAAATTCTAATAAGATCATTGTGTATGGTAGATAAAGAATATTTAAACATGCAAGAAAATATGAAGACCTCATTAAATGTAAAGACAGAATATGAAGTGATAATTCATAGAAGAAGAAATACGATGGCATTTATTCATACGTAAAAATTAGTTCTCACTGTCTAAAGTAAATGGCATAATATATTATAGGACAAGGACATCATTTTATAAATGTTAAAATATCAAATTTGTGTATATGGATTTGTTTTAAAATGATATTTCCCAGTGCTGCTATAGTTAAAGTAAAATAGAAAGAACTAGAAAGAATTTTCAAAATAATTCAGTAATATAAAATATTTGTACATTGGAATAAAAATAATATTAGCTCTAATATTTATTTGGCATTTTAAATTACAGAATACCATGTGAAATTTTTATATGATATCATTTATAAATTCCAAACTAGCCCAATGAAATTGGTTCTTTCATATTACTCCCATTCTTTCAATGAAATAAGGCTTCTTAATGTCATGCATGTTAGTGATAGGAAATAATTTCACAGGAAAAAAATGTGATTAAAAAAATAAAAATCAACCATAGTGTTTTACATAACAAAAAACATGTAACTAAGTATGTTTAAGTTGGAGAGTATGTACACACAAAAGAGTGTGTTTATTTTTACTCATTATTCAGGGGTTGAGGTAGAAACATGAGGTGACAAGAGTTAATAGCAAAATGCAATTGGTTATACATAGATTGCAAACATACAAATGTTTGTTGGCTGGTAGAAAAAGAAAGTAAATCAATATGCAAAATGAAAATAGCTATGATAGAGATGATTTCTTTCAGATTATATTTTTAAATACATTATACTTTTAATACATTTTTCCAAAGTAGCTACACTTTCTTATTTTAGATATTTATCACTTATTAAATTACACATATCATTGGGTTAGACAAGGACCTAAACCATGTTAATCTTGTATGAGTTATTTTAATATTGTATGAGTGATTTTGAGGAAAAGGAGAGGAGACACATTCAGGAGGATAGTTACAGGAAAAGAGGAAATGAGGAGGAAAGAAACGTCATTTTCTGGATTTATTAGGAATAATTTCCAGTAATAACCCACATTGAATTATTGTGTGGCATTTTTTGATTATTTTAACTGAAAATTTGGTTTGGTCTAAAGTTGAAATGAATCTTGTTTAATAATAGAAGCATCTAGATTTTTTTTTTGTGATTTTATATAAAAAAATAATCCCTGACAATGCTGCCTTCTTTCTTATTCTAAAAGCATAATAGAAGCAGCAAAAAAATATCTAGAATCATTTTAACTGGTCTGTAAAATATTTAAAGTTCTCATATGGTGACAGTGCAAAGCAGTCTATAAGAAGCAGCAGGTGCCCAACTACTCTTGCCACTCTGTGATAGGTTAGGTAGATAAGAATTCAATGAGCCCCCAACTGATGGTGACAGCTTATTACTTACTCAGCTACTGTAGGCAATATCAACATGGTGTCAGTTCTCCAAATTCCACAACAACAAACCACAAGAGTAGATGATCCCTATTTTAAGGGAGTCAATTCCATAGTGATGCATGCCAATCTCTTGCAAGAGAAAATTTCCCCCAAATAGAGAGGCAAATAAGAAAGTCCCTGAAAAAGCTGTTCAAAGATATGTAGGTGGCCATCTTCTGGGAATAAAGGGCCTTTAACTAAGACTTCTGTTGAACTTCACATTGTGGCTGCTTGCAAAGTCCCCAAGTGGACAGTACAGCTGGGTGGAGCTGCTCCTCTGCAGGCATAGTATGATGGCTTTTACATGGAGGTGAGGGCTCATAGCTATGTTCTCTGATCTGTTTCAGCTGTGTGGTAGTGGCAGGTGTGAAATAAGGTAGAGAAATCCAAGGAGAAATTGTATTAATTGGAGATGCTTGGATACACATCAAATTTATTGTATTTGTTAAAACTCAGTATTTTATTTTTATTGATTTGACCATAGTTAAGGAAAAACTGAAAAATATTCCAACTCTAATATAATGCAATTTATTTGAATAAGTTGCTAAAATATATATGAAAGTCATATGCATATACATATATTTGGAAACCTATGTGTAGATCTAATCCAAATGAAATTTTTGAGATTTAAGTTTTAAATAAGTGTTTATTTAACTTTAAGGTGCATGTGAAAGACCTGCAATCTCATTATATGGAGATTCTTGTTGTATTTAGATCATATGTATGTCATATGTAGGTTGGTGTGGAATGTGGCTTCACATTTTAATATACTCTCAGGTGAAGTAACTATTAAATTGAAGGGAGTAATGATGACTATGTGACTATTTCCTTTGTTTATGTCCAACAGGTTTGAAAATATTTATTCAAGTTTTAGTAATAGTTCTGTTATAATTTTAGTAGCAAAATTTTGGAGGTTATCAGTGACCTAAAACCACACTGAATACAATTTATTGCTGCATCAAGTTGACATCTATTGATAAGGACACTTTTTAATGAGCACTAATGGCTGGGTGTGAGTGCAATGGGTATGTAATATGGGGGAGGCACAATAAGAAAGCACATCCTTGGTATTAAGAAGAGTATAATATTATAATATTCTTGGATGGAAAAGATACATGTAATTATAAAATAATGTACTTAATTGAGAACATCAGAAGAAAGTTAAAACTATATTGACCCAAGGGGGAAGTTTTCTGATACGAGTTAGCACTTAAGATGGGTATTTGCATTAGAGAAGAAATCATAAGACTAATTGAATTATCTGGCATGTCTAAAGCCCTTCTGGGGGAAAATCCACAGACAGTTCTTTATACATAATCCTTGTTTGTGTCATGTGACAGCACGGTTTCCTTCCGGATATCTGGTTACACCAGAAATCAGTGCAAAGTGATAGGGAGTCATCAATAGGACGGATCTGAGGGGAAACATCAAGCTTTGAGGAGGCTCAACGTGATACATTTGTCCAAAAAGGAGCACTCTGTATTGAATTGTGATAAAAGCTTTGAATACAAAGCCTTGAGAGAGGGGGACAGAAGCAGAAGTCACAGTAGAATGTTAAGCAGATGAGAGAAAAACCTTGAAGCAGAGAATAGCTGAGTTGTAGCCAAAATGGACTCTCATGCAAGTGGAAATAAGCACTTGCTTCTGAGGTGATTAGGACATGGTGGGATCAGAAAAGCAGTGACTTACACAATTGTCTGTGCATTAGATTACTTGGGAAATTATATTTTTAAATCCCAATCCTCAGTCTGTGCCCCAGATCAGAATCTCTGACCAGAGACCCAGGTTGTAGGGCTTGGTCCTCAAATGACTCCAATATTCATCCAATGCTAAGAGTCACTTACCCTGGAGGTACTGTCAATCACTGGACAAGGAGCCATTGCTGGCCTCCTCCTAGAGTCTTACCTAAGGATTTGATATTGGATTTTCTGAGCTACCTTACATTACAGCTTTGTAAGCTTTCCCTGTGATCAGAATCATCTAGAGGACTTATAAAAATAGATATGTTGGTGTCTTCTCCAGAGGTTTTTGTTTTATTTTGTTTTGTTTTTATTTAATTTTGTAAAAGGGGGTGAGATATAAAAACTTACATTTCTCAACTCCCAAGTGATGCTAGTCCTGTCGACCTTCAGACTATACTCTGAGAAAAAATGCCTTAGAGGAAGAATGTATGAGATTGATGAGTGAAACAGCTTCTAAGAACTAGGGATAATATGAATAAACATACATTTATGAATGACAGTGTTATATACATAGATTTTGAGAAGTGTACTGTGACTATAGCAAAGGGAACAAAGAGAAGAAAGCAGAAAATGAGACTGATAGAGTAAACTATGTGAGCTAAACTGAGAGTGTGGACCTCATCCTTTAAGGTGCAGAATAACAATGCTCTTGACCACATGTAGCAATTAGAGTTGTATTGTAAGAATCAAATCGAACATTATCTTTTTGCAATAAATAGAACATATGCATGTGTTTAGGTATTTTTCACATACAAAAAAATTTTGCAAATAAGTTAAAAGGTATATTTACACTAATCTCAAATGTTGCATTAAAAAATGGAGAGACTGTGAAATAATACACTTTGTTAACTTCCCAGCACTGTAACAAAGTACCAGAGGAAAACAACTTAGAGGAGGAAAGATTTATTTTGTGTCCCAATTTCAGAAGTTTGTGTCCATGGCCAGCTGACTCAGTTGCTTCTGGGTTTGTGATAAGACAGAAAATCATGGTAGAAAATTGTAGAGAAGCAAAGCTGCTCTACTTAGAGAAGCTGAGAAACAAAAGAGAGAAAAGGAATGAGACTCTGAACAAGACATATCCTTTCAGTGAATTCCAGCAGTGACCTATTTTCTCTAAGTAGACCCTGACTCCTAAGGTTTCCAACTCCTCCCAGTAATGCCATCAACTACAAATCCATTAAGAAATTAATCCATTAACGATATCAGAGCCTTATGATCCAATCACTTCTCAAAAGTGCCACCTCTGAACATTGCTGTATGAACCTTTCAGGGTAATACCAGATCTGAACCATAACATGTCCACAATTTTTTTTTAGATATTTATGAAACAAGATTAAAGTTGTTTTGTCAAGCAATTCAAATTTATACTTTCAAACACTACAAAATTGTTTCTTAAAGAGAGAAGTTTCAGAACCAGAATTTCTGTTCTTGGGGTTTCTTTGAGAATATGTACATATGTCATTACATATCTCATTACATTTGTTTGGTATTAATTTCTCTACTGTCGGAAAATGATTTCAAATGCATCCTGATATTTATTAATTATAGGCATAGATGCTCAATTAAAAATATGTTTTGGAGAATTTTTATTTTAACTAGCTTTATGCCACAGTCCGGCTGCAGCAAAATAACCGGGGGGGGTGGGGGGTGGTGGTGGTGGTATATATACATTCCACACAGCTTATCTTAATTAACATAAACTAGATACAGAAGTCAACCAATAAGGAATCTCCACACTTAATGGCTCGCTGGCGTTACTTCACAAACCACTCCCCCTGGCAAAATGCCAGGCGCCATCTTGACTTGTTTACAGACCCTAACAGCTTTATCATACCTCTGCAGTTACATTGACACCTAGGTCAGGCCAAAGAAGGAGTTGTCTATACTGGCTTTGTGGACGATTCAAGTTCTTGAGGAAGAAGATTGACTGTGATTTCAAAATCATTCTGAGTAGTCACCATCATTTGTTATATCAAGCAACTGAAAAACTTAGGCAGGAAATCAAATATATTGTATTTTGAGACATTTTTAAATCACTGAAAATGTGTAATTGGCTGAACTTGTACATGTTTCTGATCATTGATTTTGAATCCTTTAGAGGAGACTATTAGATTTTAGGCCAATAAATAAAATGATTTTTTTTAAATAAATGCAACTTAAATAGTTTGAGAATCAATTCTAGTTTATAATTTTTCCTTTAATAAGTTGAAAAATCATATTTCAACAAGAAAACTTTAATATGTGGGAAAGATTCTCTCACTTTTGAATACAGAAGCATTTTGTTTATTAAAGGAAGGTCATTGAGTTAGTGGAAATTTAAAAAACTAGTCATTCTCTTATCAATTTAAAGCAAAATTTCAAAAGACTAACAAGTAGAATGACTAGCTTATTTAAAGTATATTAGCCTGAAAATAATTTTTGATATATGTTAGAAGTCAAATATATGTAGCAGTTGACAATTCTGTTTTGATACCTATTGCAATCTTATTTAGCAAAAGAGAATTTCTTCCCTCCAAAAAATTTTGAGTGCTTAACTCATGAATATATTACACATTTGTGAAGAAAAAAACATGGTATTCATAGACATAAAGATTTATATATTAGGTGTTCCCCAAAAGCTCATGTATGAAACAATACAAGAAAGTTCAGAGGTGAAATGATTGTATTATGAAATCCTTACCTAATCAGTGCCTTAATTCACTGATAAGGATTAACTGGGTGGTAGGTAGATAGGGTGTTGTTAGAGGAAATGGGTCTCTGAGGATATGGCTTTGGGGTGTATATTTTTCCCTGGTGAGCAAGATTTCTCTGTGCTTCCTGGTAGCCATGTCCTGAGCTGCTTTTCTCTTCCACCATGATGATCTTCTTCACCTTAGTCCCAGAGCAATGGAGCCACCTGTCTATGACCTGAGACCTCTGAAACTATGAGCACCAAATAAATGTTTCCTCCTCTAAAACTGTTCTCATCAGGTCTTTTGGTCACAGCAGTGCAAATGCCGATCAAATAGAAGTTGGTACTCAGAAGTGGGTTTGTTTCTATCACTAACCTAACCAAGTGATTTAGAAATGTTTGAGTTTTTGTGATTTGTGGAGAATTTTGAGGAAATTTTTAAAGTTCAGAGCTTCAAACTGGAAAATCTTTAGATTGTTGTTAGCAGAGCTTAGTGGGTAACTCTGGTGGGAACTCAGAAGATCAGGATGCTGGCAGTGGACAGTAAAGACTGGGCTCAAGAGGTTTCAGAGGAAAAGGAGGATTCATTTGGAAATTGGACTAGAGGTCATTCATGCTATGTTCTAGCTAAGAAATTGCCCATGTTCTCAGACTTTCTGGGAGACTGAATTTAAAGGTGATAGACTTCTCAATCTGGCCGGAAGAACTTTCTAAGCAGCAGAATATTCTGGCACTGGCATGATATTGCTGGTTACAAGTTTACTGTAAGAATCAGGTGCAGAAAACCTGAGCAGAAAGATTGGAAAGACTCAGAGTTCAGCCAGAAAGTGAGAGTAAAATGGTCCAAGGAAGTAGTGGTTGTTAAAGACCTTATAGTCACTTAAAAGATACTAAATAATTTACTCAGAGACAATAAGAAAAATGGCTTGAGGGCATCTCAGAAATTGGTAAGACCATATCCATGTCAGGCTCAAAGGTGTAAAAATAAGACTTCCCCAGAGAAGAGGCCAGTTGGGTACCCTACTTCTCGAGAGGGGCCTAGGAAGTTTTTTCACCATGCTCAGCTGCCCAGGCACTCAGAGATTGCTAAAACCAGTGTCCCTGGAGACTGGGCTACTGTTCTAGATGGTGGCAGACCTTGGCATCAACCATGTGATGCTTGTTCTTCAGGATTGTAGAATGCTAGAGTTGGGGGCTTCTACAGAGATTTCAAAGGTCTGCCTGGGAGGTCAGGCAAAGTATAGCAGGATAAGAGACCCTGTAGGCAGCCCCTGAGAAGTGATGCATGGAGATGTGAGAAGGAAGCCGAAGCTGTAGTGGAGATTCCCAAGACATGGATGTCCACTAAGGAAAGGTACAGGAATCGAGCAAAGATGAGTCAAGAGAGAGGCCATATGGACTGCATCCAGCAAAGCCACATAGGCAGATCTACACAAGCCCTTTGGAGAGAGCATTGTGATGCCAGGAGCTATAGGACTTCTTTTCCATGCTGGATTTCTGTCTTACTTTAGTCCCATTCCTGCTTTCTGTCCCTCTCTTTCTCCCTTTTGGAATGAAAATGTTTACTCTGTGCCCTTATATATGACTATATGTAAGTTTCTTTTTATTTTTATAGGGGTTCATGCTGACAATTTCCCAGAGACTTTAGACTTGGAATTTTGGACAATGTAAAACTTTTAAGACTATAGGGACTCTGGGAAATGGACTTAACATGTTTTGCATTGTGAGATGGGCATAAGCTTTTGGGGAGGCCGGGGCAGAATAGTATGGTTTAGATATTAGGTGTCCTCCAAAAGCTCATGTATAAAACAAGAAAATTTAGAGGTGAAATGATTGGGTTGTAAGATCCTTATCTAAACTGTGCCTTAATCCACTGATAGAAGTTAACTGGGTGATAACTTTAGGTAGGTAGAGTGTGGCTGGAGGAGGTGGGTTTTTGGAGATGCACCTTTGAGGTATATATTTTGTCCCTGATGAGTGAGATCTCTCCCGCTTTCCTCTTCCAACGTAATGTTCTGCCTCATCTTAGGACCAGAGCAATGGGGCCAGTCATCTATGTACTGACACCTCTTAGTTATTTGAAAAAAATAAGCTCAAAATATTTTTAATTTAAAAATTGTAAGTAAATTACTACAAAATATGAAAACCTTAAAAACGTACTTTTAAATATTTCATATAAAGAAATTGAACATACTTGTAAGAAGCTAAAAAGCATGTGAAACAACTATTTTGTAATGAAAGACTGTTTTAAACATGGTCTTAAGCTCATGAAAGAAATACAAATTTGCCTAATGAAAAGATATAATTGGCCAACAAAAAATAAGATAAGGCATCAAAATAAAAAGAAAATTATAAAAAGAAGAAGGTATTGACTTTAAATTCATAATAACAAAAACATGGTATTAGTCTAGGCAACCACAAAACAGTCAAATTAACCTTCCCTCCACATGCAAACACAGACTAAATTAATTTCCAAGTTTTCTAATATAAAATTCTATGACATAGTAGATGACGTATAAAGTACAGAAATTGATTTAAACATATTGAATATGGAACCACAAAATTTAGAATGTATTTGCAGTTAAATTTGGTGTGCTTGTTTATGTATGTACAGGCAATTACAACAGAATGCAAAAATGAAAATTTATAGCACCACAAACTCAAGGCAGCTGATGATAGCATTTCAGTTATCTTCACCTTCCATCAACATTACAAATTAAACTAGAAAAATTACACAGTAGGATGGAACTTTTACAGTTAAAATTATTATCTTAATAGTGGACATAAGGGGTATTAGAGATGGGTTATTGGTAAATTAGTAATTTTCAAGATGTCTGGGTTTCCATAGAAGTGTTTTAATTACATTTTTGCCTTGAAATAAAGAAGGTATAAAAATTGAACAAGCACATAGATCTGTGCCCTTTCAAAATGCTACCCTCAGCTTCATTTCTAAATACTTCCTATGTCCTCTACGTACTCCAGAGGATTGTTGCTTGTCTGACTCCTTGGGGATGGTGAGCTGAATCTTGCCACCAGATTAGTGTCATATTTGAAGCACAACAAATAAAGCTGGGCTTTATTAAGGCCATACTGTTTATGTCAGGATTAAATTCAGACTTCCTTTATTACCCTCCCCCTGCCCCATCCCAATCTCTAGTAATCACTATTCCACATTAAATTTTTTAAACTTCCATTTCTGAGAGGGAACACAATATTGGCTTATTTGTCTGAACAACATATCCTCTAGTTTTAATTATCTTGCTACAAAAAAAGAGTTTATTTCTTTTTATTGTTTAATAATATTCTGTTGTATACATATACTGCATTTTCTTTATCTGTTCATTCATTGGTGTTTACCTGTGTCGATTCAATATTTTAGCTGTTATGAACACACATGGATATTTGTGTATCTTTTTGGCATATAACCTCATTTCCTTTGGGTATATAACCCAAGACTGGTATGATTAAAAGGATTTCTTTTTACTTTTTTTGAGGAAACTCCATACTGTTCTCCAAAATGACTGTACTAATTTAAATCCCCACCAACAGTGTATATGAATTGCTTTTTCTCCATGTCTTTGGCAGCATTGTTATTTATTTTTGTAATAGTCATTCCAGCTGGTGTGAAATGATATCTCCTTGAAGGTTTGATTTGCATTTCTCCACTGGCTAAAAATGTTAAGCTTTCTTCAGTCAACAATTCTTTTCAAACCCAATTGTACATTCACTAGTGAAACAATGAAGCAAGGTTGTTGGCAGAAGAATGTTAGCCCTGTTGGAAAGTTAATCTAGACTGTGATGTGGAGAAAGAATAATACAGAGGTTACCAGTAGTAAGAAATCAGGAATAGGAGCCCACAGAGTGGCCTTGTAAAGTCAAAGAACTATTGTCTTAAGGTTTGCTGAATGAAAGGGTAGGAGGGACAGGAGCATAATAGTAATAGGGTGAGGGCAAGACAACTTCAATGTGTCCTTTAATGTGGTGTTGCTCTAAAGCCTGACTGACTACCACATCTATTCATGACACATATGACCTTGCTTTTATACCACTGCAATAAAATATCACTCATTTGGATTTTCTAGATTTCTAATAACCTGTGTATGATTCTCTGTTATAACCCTAATATGCAAACTGATAACATTTTGATCAATATAAATTGCGGTTAATCTGGTGATAATTCAAACATACTTTACTCCCTTTGATGATTTTTATATACTGTGGAAAAGAAGAAAATGAAGCTGCAAGAATATACAACTACAAAGGAAGTTATAAATTATATTAAAAATTTGTTAACCTTTGAGTGACCAATTATCTCTAAAACTACCCAGGGAATATTGAATCTATCTCTTCCTAGTAATCTGTTTTTCATCATAGTTGTTTGTATAAATAGCAAAAGTGCCTTGGATCCAAAGCATTACTCAAACTCCATTGTGGCCTAATTTTACAACTACCAGTATCTATTTGTAATCAGAAAATTCATATGTTATACCCGGAGATGCAGAACATAGCTGATTCCTCTTGTCCTTGGTAGCTATAAATAAAGGTTTTAATTTTCTCACCATTTTCTCCCCAAAGGCTAATATTCTGGTCATTTGTTTCTCTATTCAATAAGAATACTTAAAGAGTCATAAAAATAAATTAGGCTGTGAATAAAGTTACTAAGTCAAATAAGAATCTGGTAATTTATATATTACCAATGAATAGTAGAATCAATATGTAAATAATTAGTACCCTTTATCTTCAATGATGTCTGAAAACATAAATAGACCAAGAGGACCAGTATCTGTGGGTGGATTGTCTTCAGTTGGAATAGTTCATGCATTTACCAAATCATCTAAAATACACCCCTGGGTTATGATAAATATGTGGAGAGCTGATACAGCTACAGATCATTGCATCCTGATTTAATGAGCTCCCATAAGAATTTACTGATATTCCACTCCAAAATATTCTAAAAATATGCCAGTATGAATGTTGCTTGTTTGTTACGTATAGTGATCTTTATGAGAATCCTCAAAAGAAATTCATTTCTGAGTGTTTAATTAATTATAGTTGTTCCTTTCCTAATACTTAATTGCTGTTAGATTTACGGGCAGAGTAAATTATGCATTTTGCCAGATTTCCCACTTTATATTGGCTGGAAGAATCGTAATTGACAGCGATAGTTATCAAGGGTATAGATATTTAGGAAATATTTTTAATAACACTTGGTTTAGTTTATTTGCTTCTAACTTTTTATTTTTGCAATGACTTCTAATTTACATTAATTTGCTTTTTATATATTTTCAGACAACACTTGATGTCTTTTTTGTTATTGGAAAGGAAATATTTAATTAAACAATTAAGCAATCACATATGAAGTATTGGTAATGAGAATGCTCATGAGTATACTTTGTAGATATGTACACACACAGGTCCTCTCACTCTTTCATTGTTCCTTTCTATTAATATGTATGTGTTCATACATGATTCCTCTCATTCTTCATAACTGCTGCTTTCTATTATATTTTTTCTTTGACCAAATTTACCTCAGATTAGCTAGTTATTCCATGTGAGTCATTTAATAAATTTGCTTACATTGTCCAATTGTTCCTATTTTTAAAGAATACCAATTTCCCTTTAGCAGCTACTGTTTCATTTCTGTAATAATTGTCTCTGTTCAAGACAATTAGAAGTGATGGAGGCCTTATTAGCTAATTACCAAGGCCTAAGGAACACTGCTCCACCAGCTTAATTAAATCCATTTTGAAACACACAATACAAACTACAGCGGGTTGTTGAGGACCAGCACATCTTGTCTATTTGGTTCCATTTTTTCTCCTCAAGTTTTTCTTTCAAACCTTAGAGCTTCCAGGTTTCCTCAAAACAAAGTGTAATGGCTACTGAAAGATATTAACTGAAACCTCCGAAAGACATTAAATACCTTCAAATTTCCTGTTCTCTAAACTGCTATTTTGACATTCACCATGGAAGGTAACTTACTTTTTACTCTTGCCATTTTCTAAGACAGAAGTTTTTCCGAAGTGATGAGTGATATAGGAAATTAGTCAACCCTTTATTTAATCTGTGTCTTTTAAAGAACAGGTAAATTACTTAATTGATTACAAAGTACTTTCAAATTTCTTAGTGACCTGAACAATTAAATATAAACATTTCTTATTCTTTGGTTAATGTTTAACATAAAGAGCTTATTTCATTTGTGTATTGTTTTTTTTCATTGCTTTCTTTATCTTTTAGTTCCTTTTTCCTATAATTACTCTTTTTGTTCCTACCCTAACATCTTTGTTTTCCCATGATTGTGCTAAAATGCACAACTTATTTGTGCCAAAAAGGAGTTTTCAGCCAAGTAGAATGGCCGGCTCTTCTGTGGACAGTTATGGTACATTTGAAGAATATTGAAAGAAGAGCGAGAGGAGAGTGGAAAAGAATCAGCATCTTATCTCTGGGCTGGAATTTCTTTTTAGGTACTGAGCTAAATCAGTTTACATCCAGAGAGTAGTAACAGATCACGTAGGTTTCGATGCATATAACCATTTGGAAGTTGTGTCAAGTAGCTGCCCACCGAATAGCCATTTTATCTTAATACTAATAAATATAACTCCCTCTCTATATATAATTTGTTGAGGTATTAACATGGTAATGAAAACTACCTATTCCAGCCACTCTCATAGACAGAGGTGGCTCATGTCATCAGTGAGCTATAAAAAAGTTTCAGCTTCCAACAAAATCCCACTAAAAGGAAGATACTAGGATATTATGTCTATTGCCTTTTCATTTCCATTTGCCTATAATTCCGGTGTGTTGTCTAGAGATTCAGCAACTATTCTGTGCCCAAATATATCTGCTTATTGCTGCATATCAACCTTTACATTAATGCCTGACCAAGGATTCAAAATCATTTATCAATGAATGAATCAACCAACTGATAATTGAAGCCTCTTCCTAAGTAGCTTCCTTGGCCTTATTTTCTCCTGAGATTTCACTGGTTATTTTTGGCAATTGGGAAACTTTGGGCCAGGCTACATTTGTTAGCTACACTATTGAGCCAGTGACTTACTATTCATAAAATTTGATTTTATCATATACAAACTGAAATAATAAAATCTATCTTTCATGGTTGCTAAAAGGCCCTGAGTTAACTTACTACAACTCTAACTTATTGACCTGAATATTGAAATTTCTGAGTAACTTGCCCACAAATGTTAGAATTTCTATTTATCTTATTAATTTACTAGTGAATATAATAAAATGTGACTAACTATACACTCCCTCAATTTAAGTTCCTTATTTCATCCTTTATATACACGCTTATATCAAATTATCATTACATAATTTAAAAAATTTAGAATTCAAAAGATTAAACAAAACTAATAAAATTGAGAAAGTCTCCATTCTTTATTCTTCTGTTATAGTGCATTTTCTAATGACAAGATAGAAACTAAACCTCTATTAATAAAATACAGTTTCATATTAGAAAAGTCTGATGGAGGTTTTCTAGAATGGAGGAGATAAGATACATACAGGCAACCATAATGCAAGGTAAAATGTGATTTTCATCAGAGAGATTAGAAAGGGAAAGGAGGAATTCTAAGGAGGGAGGTATTTCTTTGGCTGAGAACACCAGAAGAGTCTTCAGAAAAGAGAAAACCTGGGAGCCAGGGTCTTACAGGTGGTGAAAGACGGGAGAAAGGGCATGCTTGCTGTCAGAACCGCATGAGAGAAGACAGAGGCAGAAAACACGCTCAGAGAGCGATCAAGAACTTGGTGTGACTGGAAATTAAGAAAGATAAAGAGACAAAGCTTGAAAGACACCAGACATGAGCTTAATTGGATAAACAATAATTAGTTTCAAAAGAAACATGTAAGTACAACTACACTCGCCCAGTTCTCTTAGGAGAAAGATACGATTCTGGAAGTGGGAGGGATGGCTAAATGCAGACTACATAGAGGCACTACAGTAGTGTCTATTGTGATGTGCTCCTCACATCTTTCAGTGGCAGCTGTTCATCCTATCCTTTAATCACCCCCACTCAGAACAGGCTCGAGCTACCTTTTCTATGGCTGCTCAAACAGCCCAGGATGCAGAGAGACCTCTGATGCCTTTTATAGTGTTTTCAGCAATCCCTGCTGTCTTTATCTTCTTGGCCATTTCCTGAAGTGCACCTCCAACCATGATGAAAGGTTGGCTTCACATTTTCTTTGAACGGTGTCCTTTTCTAGCATCCTGTGTCAGATATCATGGGTCAAGATAGCTTACCAGGCCACATCAGATTCAACACAGCTATTTCAGAACACACACAACTGTAAGGGAACACCCACTGAGAGGGCCTTAACATGGCCAAACAAACAGAAGCAGGAAAAAAAAAATCTGATTTGTGCCAATTTTATATTTTTTCTTTAGAATTATAGTTTTCTTCTTTTCAAACTTTTTTCCTTGTTTCATAAAATGAGATATAACTCCTGATATAAGAAAGTTTAAATTGTATTGTGATATTTCATTGCTCTGTCCAAGGAAGTGAGAAGAAAAGAGGAGAGGAGTGGAGAAGAGAAGTGGGGAGGGGAAGGGAGGAGAGGAGAGGAGGGGAGGGGAGGGGAGCGGAGGGGAGGAGAAGGAGAGGAGAGGAGAGGAGAGATTATATAACACAGTGACCCCACATGACCTCCAATCCTCTTTGGATAGTTCCTCTGACAGCTGGAACTATCTCCTCTACACTCAGTTGGCCTCTTTGTGAGCTTCAATATCAAGGTTCTCTAAATGGTCTCATTGTCTATAAGCAACTCCAGTGCCCATTAAAACTCACCAGTTAGGCTGGGACAATCAGTGGACATTCTGCCTTTAATCACAGGAAGGATCCACAGTCTGGCCTGCCAATTAATCGGGGTACAGTAGGAGATGAGGCAACTTAAACAAATCTCACCTGTTAATGACACACCAGCCCTCAGAGTTTCTATAGCTTCTGAGATGTCAAAGTGCGAGGAAACCTTTCTGAGCATCTCTTTTACCAGTAAAGTCAGGCAGCCTCAAATATGATGCAGATTGCTTCTGGAATGTTCCATGGAGCAATTTACCTCCCACTTTTCATGCACTTTGGAGAACTAGTTAAACCATCGGACTCTCTACATCAGAACACGGTCGTAGGTTTTCAGGGGGATATCTGAAAGGTCAAAATTAGAGATAATTACAGATTGAAAATGCAGTGAGCTCTTTCTCCCCTGCCTTAGATACAACTGCATTATCTAAAGGGTAATCTTCATCAGCTTGAGCCAGCTGAAAGGATTCACAGCCTGACAAGATTCAGTTTATTTATAATTAAAGGCAAGCTGGAATGCTTCGTAGATTGCTAAATATTAAAGTTTTACAGGATCCTAATTAAAAGTGCTTTGCTGGTATGATGAGCCGTGCTATCTTTCATGAAACAAAGACACAAGTATCCTTTAAAATATTTTCTAGGCCCTTGGCTTTTTTCCCCCATACTCCTCTCTTTTGTGTGCTACAAATGCCAAATCTCTCTTCTCTTTCACTCCAAATTAATTCCTTTCTGGAAGGATTCTTTCTGTGAAAAAAAAAAAGACTGTTTTCTACTGACTGAGGTGGATTTTTCAGTTTTTCATAGTTTGCATCTCAAATGCTGTCAATTGGAATCTCTAGCCCAGTCTTCTATTTTCTAGTCTCAATCAATAAGAGAAATTGCTCTTAAACCAGTGGTTTTGCTTGTTTTGTGGCATACATACTTCAACTAGAAATGTAGAGAAGAGATGTTTATCTCTAAGGAATCTGGTAACATCTTCTTGGAAGTATTGGATTTCTAGAAATTTTGAGGGTTCATGAAAAAAAAAATCCTAAGTGGCAGAATAGGCAGAAAAAGGTAACTATTAGTAACAAAATCTTTGGAGTCATACAAACATGGTTTAAACTTCGGTTCCAATATGTACTATTTGTGTAACTTTGAAAGCTACCAAATCCTCTGAGTCTTAGCACCCACAACTGCAAGTAAAAAATTCAAAACATAGTATACCTAATGGTTTTCCTGAAGTGCCACATAGCAGACAATGAAAAAACAAAGATTGTAATATGAGAAACTTGACATTCAAATTCTAACACTGAAATCGTTTCAAATCAATAGAAACCATCACAGTCCAATCTATTGTTTGTCATAACATATGACAAAGTATCTGCTGTATTGCGTAAGGAGGCCCCTAGACATAGTAGTGCTTTAAAAAACTCAAAATTTGATCTGATAAATACGAGACAGAATAAAGAGAATCCAAAGCTATTGAGCTCCTAAGATTGTAGTGGATAAAGAAGAGGACTAAATTTAATCTTAAATATTTGATGTTGTGATGGCATGACATGACCCTGCCACTTTCTCCAGTGACCACATTCTTTTTTACAATGACCTCTATTTTATGAATTAGGTATGATGACCTTGCAGAAGGAAATGTAAAAAGCTATCAAAATAGCATTGTATGAGATGGCAAATGTAACCTATGGACTGTCCCTGTTACCTTGAATGCAGCCAAATAAAAGTGATATACAGGTTTTTTGAATCAGGGAATACAATGTACAGGACTGAGAGGGTCTATTTATTCTGCATGTATCATTGGCCCGGATATTAAAATCATTGATTTTGCCTTTTGAGGTCCTATAATTTTTCCTTTTTTAATCTTTTACTTCTGTGTATTTTTCCCACTGTATATTTTTGATGTTTCCAACTTGACTATGTATGCTTTGCTCTGTTATCTAGGATTCATGCTCTTCCTCTTTTATATTTTCTGTTTATTCTCCCCCAACTTTGTCAAGATATTTAAAAACAAAACAAATAGTATTTCAAGATGTACAATGAGATATGTTTTAATCAGCTCTTTCATCACTGTGACTAAAAGACCTGACAAGAACAATTTTAGAGGATGAAAAGTTTATTTATCACTCATGGTTTCAGAGGTACATCTTAAACATACTCTGTTTTCATTTATTTTTATTTTCTCTCTGATTGGATATATTCAAGTGAGTTTTCTTTGAGTTCACAAATTATTTCTTCTGCCTGATTACATCTGTTGCTAACAAACAATTACATTTTTATTTCTTTGCATTTTTCAGGCCCAGAATTTTGGATACATCTTTTTTTATGATTTTTTTACTGTACTCATTTTATATCTATTTTTTACATTTCTTTGAGTTTCTTTGTATTCTCTTGTAACTCTCTGTCATTTTTTGTTTGTTTGTTTGGTTGGTTGGTTGGTTGGTTTTTGTTGTTTTGTTTTCTTTTGCTTTCGGTTTATACTGAGGATTGAACCCAGGGATACTTTAACATGGAGCTATAGCTCCAGTCCCTTTTATTTTTTTGTTTTGACAGGGACTCACTAAGTTACTGAGGCTGTCCTTGAACTTGCAATCTTCTTACCTTAGCATCTTGAATTACTAGGATTATAGGCATATGTTACCATGTCTAGTTCTCCAGTCTTTCTTAAGACAACTTTTTTTTGGTCCAACAACATGTAGCTCTTCAATTTTTTTTTTGAAGTCAGTTACTGGAAAACTTTTATGTTTATTTTTTCTTTGTTTATGTTTAGTTTTCTTTTCTTTTTCTTTTCATCCTCTAAAATTGTTCTTGTCAGGTCTTTTAATCACAGTGATGAAACAGTTGATTAAAACATCTCATTGTATATCTTGAACATAATAATTTTTTGGTTTGTTTTTAATAAATACATATTATTTTGATAAATACATATTATAAATACATATATTTTGATAAGTACATATTAGATGGACCAGTCACTTCATTCATACTTTCTTTCATACTTCAAACACTTATTTCAGTGAGAAAAGTCCTTCACCTCAGCAAGGTTTCAAGGATTCCCTCTCAGTGGAATGCAGCAGTTTAGAGTTTGTTGAGGTCAAAGTGGTGTAGTCCCTATGCAGCTCCAGTAGCTTAGGTCAGCATTGGCAAAGATTAAGTGGTCTTCAGTGGTTCAGCCTGTGGGTGGCCACAATGACAACAAGGATGATTTGTTTCTTTACAGCAAAGACTGCTGGAGTCCATCTGATATCTTTTTTCTACCGTGGAGGAAGTCATGATTGAAGGAATCCCTTTTGGTGCCAAGACTGGCTCACAGGTATACTTTCAGTAGATAATAATGACATTTGATATAAGGAACCAAATGGAGAAACCACAGAGCTGGGGACCTGAAGAATGGGTACATGTGGAAGGAATCATAATTTGGGGTCCTGGCTAACAGTATCACATGTGGATAATGCACAAATATCTCTACTGTGGCATTGATAATGACATTCAAAGTGTGGGCACTTGTGGAGCAACTGTGGAGTGAAGGTTCAGATCATGGGTACATGAAGAACTATAATGGCTCTAAGATCTGGAGTACAGACATTTCTAATATAGCAATGACTAGAGAGTCCAAGATATTGGTCCTTACAGAAGGCCATGTAATCTTGGTTTTACCACAGGTGCATGCATAGCAACCTCTGCTCTAGGTTACAGGGTATGAACATTCCTGCTGCAGTTCCTATGGCATTTAAATACTCATGGAGTGGTCCCAGAGATAGTCTAGCAAATGGGATTGGTGGTAGCAGAGTGGAGGGGGCTTATCCCAGTGTAGCACAAGAGCAGCTCCTTTTTACAGGCGATGGAGATGTGGTTCAGCAGCTTTTCCCTCTGCAGGACTCTGAGTAGCAATGGTTATTTCTTCCCTACATGACAAATGCTGCCACTGTCACCTGTGAAGCAATCCATTGGTGTCCTTGCCAAAAAACACTAAGGGGACCTCCACTGCAAAAGCTCCAGGGAGTCTGTGGCTGCTAGAGGCTCTGATAAGATACTCCAGGGTAAGAGTTGCTGAGGTTATCTGATGAGTCACTCCCTGGAACTTCAGTGCCATTCTGTATGACTGATATCAACAGCCTCTGAATTTATTTATTTAATTTTTTTCTCCTCCACACTTTTCAGGTATGCTGATCTCAACAATCTTTTCTGTTTGGTTATTCTACTCTTTTTTGCTCCACTATGATTATTATTTGAGCTGAACCACAGCTATTTTTATATGTGTAACACTATTTAATTATAGTATTACTTTTCAAGGACAGAACAAAGAATGGGATTTTCTGCCCCATCATCTTACTGATGTCATTCCTGTTAACATCCTTTTCTCTTCAGCTCCTAAGATGGCAGTAGATTTTTCTTTTCTATTATTTTTAGTCATTGTTTTATCATATCTTCCTTGTGATAACAAGAAGCAAGTAATTCTCAAATGTTAAATGCCTTAAGCAGGGATGATTGGGAAAAACATTCAAGTATGTAGTAGAATAAAGCTCCGGACTCTTACAGATCTGGCTTTTAAAGAGAGATGGGCACTTATTTTGCAATTTGCTTCTTTGTATCTTTTACTAATAAAATCTAGTAGGCAAAAGGCAGGTGTCCCTTGAGAGTGTCCAGTAGTATCACATATATAGTTGTGACTAAAATTCAACATAATTTTTTAAGGAATAACTTACTTTCCACTACTTTACCTCTGAGAAACTGGTTGAAGACATTTGGCCTAAGTCATGTTGCAACAGTTGTAGTTCCTGGATGTTAATTTGAACTTTCTGACTTTAAAAACCTAAACCATGTGTTTTCTCCAGATAATTTCTCATGACTAAGGTCAACTTTCTGTGTAATGTGTTTTCAGGCATTTCAGAAAATGCTCTGTTTCTTAAAATATCTCCTAATTAATGTATTTCAATGGAAACTAAACTTTTCACATCACCAGCTTTATTGCATAAAACACCAAAGGAACCTATGAAACAGAAATATCAACAAAAATGACAACATACTAAGGTCACTTTAGATCATTTTCAGTCAATATCAACCGAATTAGACTGAATTCTTTAAACCAGTAAGGAGATAAGTTTTGTAATCGATATGAAAGAAAAAATCTTAAGGAAAATAAGTGGCCAGTCGAGGATGCTGGGTCTAGCTCCTTGAAGGAAGCAGATATAGCATGGATAGTATGAAGTTGCTAGCTGGTAAAATATTGGTGTCAAGTAGCAGGAATGGTCTTTTGTTCTTCTGTCCGTAGCCTTACTTTCACTCTCAGATTTATTCATAGTCTTAGAAAAACACACAATTTCTAGATTAAAATCTAAATTTCAAATGGGAAGAAGGAAGAATGACCTCGAAGTTTGCTTGGGTGTCACTCCTATCCCCATAGTTTGAGTCTAACTCTTTTGATCTTCCCAGAGATAATGATATATCCATGATTTCCCTTTTATGAAAGTCAATTGCATCAGATACTACTAGATGCCTATTAAATATCCATTTCACTTTTTCCTTAGCAAGAAATGCTGGATCTCTCTCTCTCTCTCTCTCTCTCTCTCTCTCTCTCTCTCTCTCTCTTGTTGTTGTTGTTGTTTGGATTGCTTGTTTTTTCCTTGAGTGGTATTGTGACAGATTTATTTAGAAGTCTGCATGTTACATGCTTTCATCATGTAATGAACAAAATTCAGGTAGAAACTTCCTAGAGACTTTTGAGAATGCTTTGCCTTCCAAATATGGGTGCTATCCTTCTTTCTTATGCCTTCTACCAGTCTGAAATTCAGATGTTAATCTGGAAATTGGGTGCTTTCTTGAGACTGTGAAGAAATCATGAGACTAAAAAGTGCAAGCCAGGGATAACAAAAAGATAGTAGGATCTTAGAACATTAACATTTTAAATCCTCTGCACCATCACTCTATCACTCATAGTTTTATTTATGTAAGAAATGTAAGCTTGCATTTTCCTAACCTACTATAATAAAACTTTTGATGTTTGCAGGTGATATACTCTCTAAAAATATTTTTTTTCAGTTAAGCCATTGTTTCAATCATATTTATGTCTCTGTGATCAAAAGATCCAACAAGAACAATATAGAGAAGGGAAAGTTTCAGAGGTTTAGTTCATACTCAAACACCTCTGTAGCTCTGGGCCTGAGGTAAGGCAGAACATCATGGTAGAGGGTGTGTTGGAAAAAACAGCTCAGGACATGGCGATCAAGAAGCAGAAAGAGAGCTCTGCTCACCAGGAACAAAATATAAACCCCTAAATCACACCCTCAGTAGCCCCCCATCCTCCAACCATATCTCACCTGCCGAACTACTACCCAACTAACTCATTCAGTGACTTAATACAATGATAAGGTTACAACTACTTCCCAACTAACCCATTAATACATTGATTAGGTTACAACTCTCACAATCCAAATTTTTCACCTCTGAGCATTCCTATATTGTCTTAACTCATGAGCTTTTGGGAAATATCACATATCCAAAGCATAATGCATACAGACAGATTGAAAATACATAATATAAATGAATTATAACATCAATAAATTATACATATAATATATTGATGAAGTCTGTATTCTACCATTATTTGAACTAAGACAAGTAATTTTGCTTTTTAGAATCTAAGATTACTTATCCAAAGTGAGCTAGTCAACCTAAGTAATGTTAAAGATAATTTTGCTCTTCTAAAGTTTTAAAATTTCATGAAGTATTCTTAAGTATTTGATAAAATAAGTATTCCTTCACTTGTAAATGTTCTGTAAATTGAATCAGTTGTAACAGAAAACGGACCAAAAGTGTTTCAGAAATTCAAAAGGATTTTATTTTGTGTAAACTAGTGTATTGAGACATGACTTCACATACCCTAAAGGATGACGCCAAGTAGATCATATATCTAATTACAGAAGAAAAAATACAAAAATGTTATTTTTAAGTCAGCTTGAGACAGAACATTATAAAAGATTTCTAGAAAGTAATCAGGGTTCTGGAAGGGGTATATAAGCCACAGAAATGGGCAGGATGTCAGCAGATTCTCTCCCACCCATGTGAAACTGAAGTTGGCTATTGTTCACATTGTGGTAAAGGATGATTATAACTATTTCAAATATTCATCATTTATCAAGGGACAATTTTTGAACATGTACTCTATGAAAATCACTGTGGGAAATTCAAAGGAGCATAGAGAAAAATAGCACCACTTTCAAGTAGGTTTTAATCCACCATCTTCCAAAAACAGATGAGGAGGCTTCACATAAAACCACAAAATAACATGAAATGGGGTAAGAAGCATAAAAGTAGGCTGACTGTGTATTCTGTTTAAACAATTTTTGGATTGATCCTGTTGTCCTGGCTTAATTACTGACACCATTTACCATCCATGCTCAGTGTCTACAATGGTTATATGAATTTTTATTAGGCACTTCTCTATTACTATAACAAAATTCCCGAGAGAGATAATTAACTTACAAAAGAACACATTTATTCAGCCTATGGTTTCTAAGATTCCAGGCCTTGAAAGAGTGGCCCAAGGCTTTGGGCTTCCAGAGGGGGTGTTGAATGACAACGTCAAGGGCCTCCTGGTGGGGCAAAGCCACTTAGATCATGATTTAGGAAACAAAGGAGAAAGACCAAGAGAAAGATGCCCAGAGTGTTGATTTTCATCTCTGCTTCCTTTTGTAATAATATAAAAAAGAAAATTGTAAGTCTCTAGATTTATCTTTATGTTCATGAATTTGCAGGCTTGCTTTGTTTGCATCCAACTCAGTTATTAACAACAGAAAAGGAATAAAACAAAATCTGAATGGTCAGAAATTCCAAGAAAGGTGACATAAATGACCCACTATGGTATACATGGATCACATATTAAATAGGCAGATTGATTGAGAGATAAGCAAAAAGCAAATCAAAAAGAAAAATGGGACCTGAAGCACATACACCAGAATTATTAATAGACTGAGGAATAAGAGCATCCTCTTTGCCTAAGGAATGATGCTATTAATGTGTTCTCTGATTGTAAAAGATAAAACTTTGCCTCTATTATAAGTGTCATTTGCCAAATGAATTTGTAATATCCTATTTTACATTATTAGTGTTAATACTAGTATTTCTGGCAGGAGCTGACTTCCAGAAGGAACTAACAGATGAGGATAATGAAAAAAATAACTATGTTAAAGTTTGCATGCCAGCCCTGAAATAGTAGCACACAGTGGGAGGTGACTATCTGATCTGTGGCTGTCAGCTGCCTCACACATGCTCTTAGGGTTCATTTACTTATTGGGCATGAAGCACTGTCATGGCCACTCATGAAAAGTTTTGTATGATTTTAACATTTTCCTTCTCTGATTTTGTCAAAGAAAGATGGCTAAAAAGTCGAAACTGGTTCTTGAAATCTAAAAAAAAAAAAATGTTTTTGATCCTTGACACCCACTGGAGAAATTATCTTTTCTCTAATAATAATAGGAAGTGCTGTAATCATAGCTACAGAGATTTTATATTTCCCCATAATTTGCATTAGCATAAATTCCCTCTAATAAACATCTATGGTATGTTGAGACATGATTATAACTGACTTAAAAAGCAGCTTTGGTTAATAATGCTGCAGTATAAATTGAGTAAGGTTAATCTTTTCTGTTATTCTGTGCTTTATAATAAATGGGCGGTGAGGGACAAGACAACAGAGTGAGAAGATTTTTCCAATTTTCCACTGAAGTAAGCCATCCTGCTTTAATCACTGTTACCCAAAGCAAAATAGATTTATAAATCACTTATTAATGATGAAATGTGGTTCCAGTTTAGACAAAACTTATTAAAGGATAACAAAAAAAATGTTAAATGTTTATAGCAGTTTAATGAAAGATTAACTGGGAGTAGAATTTTCATTAAAAATAAAGGCTGGTTAAAGAAATAGAAGGAACCATAGATAAATCCCTTCTGTACTCTTCTTGACTTTCTCATCTCTCAGTACTTAGAGAAAAAAAAGATTAATTTTCCAAAAGTCTTAAAGTAGCAAAGTTTGAATTTGTATCTTTGTTCTTCTGATACCTCATTTATGGGGGTCATCCACTACCTCAACCAAAATCTTTCCATCATTAGGTCCATTCTGGTTTTCCCATGGTTAACTGGTTCACTCAATCAATGCCCCAATATCACAATTCCTTGACCTCTGGAGTCCAGCAGAATTCACTCTTACTTTAAGGAAGCGCTCTCAGAACCTCATATCCAGGGTGCTCTATTACTTGGAAGTTTTTCATCTTTGAAATCTTAACCTCCTTACCCCACATTCTGGCTTCAGACTTCTATGCTTTTACATCTCCTCTGACTTGGCTCTAAATTCACCAATTATATTATTTAATGAGTCTGATTACCCTTTTCTTTGACTTTTACATAAACTATTTCTTTAAAAGTCCTATCTATGTTTGAACTTCTTTCTTTACGTACTCTATATCCACTGATAATGATTTCAAATAATTACTGATTCTTACTTAGCATGATTTGATTGAAAGAGCACTAAATATAAGACATACCTAGGTAGAAATCTTGTTTCTGCCATCTAGAATTCATGAACTTCTCTTACATCCTATGATTTAATTGTAGTCTCTTCTCTGGTAGAATGGAGATAATGTCTATGTTTCAAGATTTTGTGATGATTAAATGAGATGACATTACTTCTTCAGTTATTCTAAGCTCATATTACATCTTTCCAAGCTCAGGTCAGTCAGTCATCCTCTCTTAATTCTCGTAAATGGTCTTGCTTCCTGCTCTTCTGAGAATCTAAAAGCTGTGAAATGTGAAGTCCATCCATTTCCTGCCTGCCACCTCCAAGCTCATCTATCTACCATGGGCCTAACAACTGCTATTTCCCTCCACACCTATTCTTTCTTCTTTCTTTTACATCTCAGGAAAGAAAACACCCTACTTCACCTCCAAGAATGACAGCTCCCTCTGTAATGAGGATCTCCTTCTCCTCCTGCTCCTCCTGGAACCCTGCTTCAGTGATGACGGGACTTTCTCTTGTACTTTGCACCTTTCTTCTCAGCATATTAACATATTTATTCTTTCCCATACTTATTCTTTTCTATATTTAAGATTATTTTTGCTCATGCATTCATTTTACTTCCTGATTGCTCTGCAATACCCTGTACTTTCCAAGTTCTTAAAAGAACAGTTCTTATTTCTTTTCTTCACTTTCTCACTTGCCATTTATCTTTCTAGCTATGACTTTTTTGAGAGAGAGAAAGAGAAAGAGAGAGAGAGAGAGAGAGAGAGAGAGAGAGAGAGAGAGAGAGAGAGAGAATTTTTAAAAAATATTTATTTTCTCAGTTTTCGGCAGACACATCTTTGTTTGTATGTGGTGCTGAGGATCGAACCCAGGCCGCACGCATGCCAGGTGAGCGTGCTACCACTTGAGCCACATCCCCAGCCCGTAGCTATGACTCTTGCCTTTATTACTTAATAAAATTATTTCATTATGATAGTTGACTAGTCACTGTTATCTTTTTAACCCTTTAAAAGACCTATGCTGAAAAACTTACTTTCCTTAACCTGCCAAAGGAGGCTACTAACAATCTCACCTGCCCACTGGGTAAACCTAGCTCCCATAGCTCCAGACAATTGTGTTCCTGTTCTCTGATTATGACATTCTTTCACACATCTGTATTCCCTACTGGCTCCCACTGTTGTGTTGGAAAATCTATGTATCTATGGTGAAACAACAATAACTCTTCAAGTGTTAAGTGAAATATCATGTCCTTGTTGAGGCTATATGTTCTATAGCCTTGCAAGTGGCATGAATTTATATTGTAGCAATTAAATAAGTACCGCATTGTTAAGATTCTATGATCTTCTTGAGAAGATGGGCTATTTTATTCACAATTAAATGTCCCATATTGACCTGTGTGCCTAGTGTCAATAGATGCTTGAAAGGTGTTTGTCATTTAACTGACTGAATGGTGGGATGGACGAATTAATGAATGAGAGGCCACTATAAGAATTACCATGTCACATTTTACTAAGGGAAAAATAATAGTACTTTTCAAAGAGAAATTACACTTTACCACCCGAGACTGAAAAGGATTGCCAGTTCCAAAGAGGACTCCTTTCTTTCAGATACTAGATTGGTTACAAGATCAATGATCGCAATGCTCTTACTGTTGCTATTTAAAAATTGTTAAATGATATTTAAATATATAAAATTATTACTTCTCCCTGTAATTATAGCTTAGAAATTGATTTAATGTAGGCTCAGGGGATAAATTAGTATCTCACAACAGATTGTGATATAGGAAGGAAATGAACCTCTCATTGATGGTCCCTCCTGCTCTGACTGTTCTTCTGGGTAATTATTGATGCCTTTCCCTAGCGATCTCAGCACCACCCACTTCCCAAAGCAGTTTGCATTAAGTGTATTCAGCCTCAGAAATTATCACCTGGCACAGTCTGGAAGTGACAGGAAAGCTCTTATCCTACTATTTTGATTCTTTCTGTGCCACAAGTTAGATCACAGCTTCTTGTCTGATACTCATCCTGTCCTGTATCCCAGTACCTCAGTGAAGCCTTGGGACCCTACCTAGCTTTGGCCAACTCCTTTTTACATTGGCTGAATGGAGGGATCTCTCAAATTCAATGATTTTACCTGTCCCGATTGCCTTAGTATTACTTGCCACTCACAATCCTTTTGAGTACTGAGGGTTTTTGTTTTGTTTTGTTTTTTGTTTGTTTGTTTTATTAAAACGGTTGCTGAAATCAAGCTAGTGTTTGCATCTTGCAATTGGACACTCTATGTTGATGTTGAATGCTCCTATGAAGTGCCAAGGATAGAACCTAGATGTGTTCTAGGACTTACTTTCACTTACATAAAACATGGTAGTTCTCAGTGGAGTGACGGTGGGTCTGTTGTTCCCCACAGGGCATTTGGCAACATCTGGAGACATTTGTGTGTGTGTGTGTGTGTGTGTGTGTGTGTGTGTGGTCAAAATGGGAGAATCCCATTGGCATCTGTGGATAGAGGCCAAGAATATCATGCTGTTAAATACTCTGTAATGCACAGGTCAACTCCCACCACCACTCCACAATAAAGACTCATCTGGCTCAAAATGTCAATAGTGCTGATGTTGAAATACCCTGCACGTAACATTTTATACTTCTTGCACACCATTGGTGCTTAGAGTACCAGGATGCTTCATGACTGAGCTGACCCCAGCTATAAAATCAAGGCAGAAAGCACATAAAGTTTGCCAATTTGGGGCACTATAATTTAGTCATTTGGATTCTTTTTTGCCCAGTTTTCCCATCTTGATGAAATAGCAGCTGACCATCCCTCTTCTGAAGAGGACCCTGGAGGTTTAATAAATCCATTTTAATGAGGCACTCTGCCATCCTCAGGTGAAAAATGCTCCACAAGTGTTATTCCCATCACAAGGGAGGGCAAGGATTGCTTTGCAGATTGGCACATGGAGTTCATTCCTGCAACACACCTCCATCCCACAGCTCCAAAAAGTACAAAATTTGCTCATAAAAAATAGAAGCAGACTGACAACTTCAGCATTTTCTTTTACTTCTGTCAGTAGAAGTGGAGTCACTGAAGAATCAGCTGTCAGATGGCTGCATCTTTAAATTATCCAGTATGTCAGCCACCGTTGTTATTGAATTTCACTCCATTCATAGCATCCCCCATGTACAGGGCAGGCAGTGGAGGTAGATTGCATTGATTACACAAAAAGGGAGAATAAAAAGTCTCTAATGACCCACCAAAAGTTTCAATGTAGCAAATGTGGCCTATGTATAGTAGTAAGGATTGAGAAGGCAAAGATTGAGGGCTTTGTCTTAAAGTTTGAAAAAAGAAAACAGAAGCAGAAAGAGAATTTTACCCATCTGATAGGAATTAAATATATTAAATGTTGATCTGTCTCTGGGAAGCTGTCTGTACATGGAAGCTTGGATGAATTATTTCGTTTTCCCTCCAAATGTACCTTTGGCTTAATGACACTGTAAAAAGTTAAATTTCAGGTTTTAGCTATTTAAAAAACCTCAACTAAAAAAACATTAATACAAGATATTGACATAACTATTCTCCCTTTCATACATTACTGACCTCCTCAAAAAAATATATATGCACACACACACACACACACACACAAACACGGATATATTTTAACACAAATGCAATTATGGTGAAATTTAGTTTCATAGCCTTTTCTGCTAACTTATTATTTTATTCAATTAAAATATTTGTATATTTTAATTCATTGTTTATGGACTGCATTTTCCATGTATATATTGATAGATGACCTTCATAGATACCACTATGTCCAAACCACTAACTTCATTTATTCGCACTGTTTCTATAACCTTCTAACTCATCTCTATTTTTAGTTTAAGAAATGAATTTGGCTGCATATTGGAAAATAATTCAAATAAAAATGGCTTAAATAAAATTGGAGGTGATTTTTCCTCATAAAGCTGGAAACTGGAATGCAGTGTACTATGGCCTATAGTTCCTGGCTCATTCTATTCCTCAGGCATCCTTAGATCAGGCCTTCTGCCCTTCAAGATGCCTTGCAATTGTAATTTAGTCCTGGTATATCCATCCTTTATCCTCATGTCTGGGGAGCCACGTGTGTTCCCGGAACTCCATCTATAGAGTTTTCCCCCAAGGTCCCATCCAGAGATTTCAGCTTATCTTGTATTGACATAACCACTCCAAGCTGCAAGGGAAGCCGAGAAATATTTCCACCATGTGCAATGCAACCTTAAAAAAAAAAAAAAGCAAACAGGATTATATTAGTAATATAAGAAAGAGATAAAAAAGGAGATTGAGAATGGAGATTGGGTGATCAATTGCCATTTGTAAGCAATTTTATATTTTGCTTTTACTCTTGTCCTTATTTAGTCTGTATCCCATAAGCAGAGAGCTCTTTTATAACATAAAATTGTATCTAGTGATTCCTTAATATAAAACCAATGCACTTAGAATAAAATCAATGATTTTTTCATATACTGTATGCCAATATGTAGTCTGGCAAAAATACCTAGTATTTCCTCCTTCTTTATATCTATAGCCACATTATTTTTAGTATCAAACATCCCAAGTACATTTCTTCCCCTGAATCTATATACTCACTACTCCCTCTGTCTAGTTCTCTCTTTTAGAAGGACATTTGTGTGTGTGTGTGTCCTAATAAAATATGTCATTCAATAAGTCTCAGAGAAGTCTTTAAATCACACAGCAGAGTATTGAATAGCTTGAACTCTGAATATGAACTTCCTAGATTCAAATCCTGGATTCTACTAGGGGTCAGGTGGGTGATTTTAGGCTGTGCTTACCTCCTCTTCGTTTCCATTTTCTCATCTGTAAAATGTGTTTAATTGTGTTTAATGTATTTAATTCCCCAGGGTTGTTGATAGCATCCATCCATTTTATATGAAAGTGTAAACTGTGTTAAACATTATTGAGTAAGTGTAGTTATTTGAAAAAAGTCTTGGCAAAAAAAAAAATTAAATGGGACTCTACTCCTCTCTTATAAGCCACTATTTAAGCTTATAGTTGTTTTTTTTTTATATTGTTGTTGCTGTTTGTAAAATTACCTGATTTATTTATGTGATTACTTATTAACTAACTTCTTAAGGAAGAAGTAGACCGAATAAAGGTTTCAATTTATTTTCAGAGTCTAGACTAGTTCCTAGCATAGATTAAGTGCTCAAAAATTTACTAATGGATTCTAAAACAATATTTTTATTTATTTTCCTCACATTACAAAATTAGGTCACCTCTGATAGATTGTTAACACATTATTAAAATATTTGCTGCTTGCTTGTTAACATTCTCTTTTTAATTTTGACCTGGATTCAGAGTTTAAGAACATGCCAGAAGTTTGAAAAAGAAAATTAAATCAACTTTAATTGGAAGCTGCCTGGATAAAAATCAAGTACCAACCACAAAACGCAATATTTCCCCAGATCCACCCTAATCCCAGAAGTAATACACTCTACTTATCATAAATATTTGGAAATTGGAAGATTACATGTAAGTTAAAAAAATGAACTAAACAAATTACCATAGATTCACATATGTATACTATTTTTATTGCTGAGGTAAAGCAATGTCAGTACCCACTATACACAAAAATCTCAAGGCTTCAAATAAAACAGATTTTATTTATTTGTTTGTTTATTAATTTATTTTTTTAAAGTGTGATTGAAGATTGAGGAAGCATTTGTCCTTTTGGTGATGATAACTGCAGGATGGATAGCCAGGCAGCTATCCATCCTGCAGCAATATATTCTCAACACGTGGACTCCAAATTTAGCCCGCAATAAAAACATATGAAGAAAGTACACTAGCTCTTAACTGCTTCAGCTTGGAAGTGAAACGTATTACTTCTCATCCCAGTCTTTGGTCCCATGTTGGCCATGTAGTTCTACTGAACTACAAAGGGGAATAGGAAATACAAGGGAATGCATGGGACACAAGGTAAATTTCCTACCTCAATATTATACATAGAAGAGGATCTATTTTATATTGCTATATAAATCATATAAATCACATTAGCTTGAATGTAGAGATGTGTGTTTATTATAAAGCATGAAGTTAGTGTGCATATTGAAGGCAATTTTAGATTGTGTCACCTCAACTGCTATTCTCTGAAAATAATATAAATCACCCATGGAAATCAGAGGAAAGGTGCATCATCCACAGATACATTGGATACTGAATGAAGAAAAGAACAATTAATTTTTAGTTTCTTTGGAAATTGAATTACTATGATGATGAATATGTTTAACAAAAACTACATATTAAATGGAAAACTATTTTGAATTTGAATTATCTTAGCCAAAATGTTATGCAAGCCATTTCACCATTTTGGTCCTTTTTTATTTGTTCCTTTGTTTTAATGAAGCATATGAAATAGATGTTTTTAACTTTTCAGTACCAAACATCTATGATTCTATTACATGTTTTTCTTTTTTCTTTTTTTTAAGAGAGAGAGAGAGAGAGAGAGAGAGAGAGAGAGAGAGAAGAGAGAGACAGAATTTTTTAATATTTATTTTTCAGTTTTC
The DNA here is from genome assembly GCF_047511675.1 of Marmota flaviventris. Taxonomy (NCBI): domain Eukaryota; kingdom Metazoa; phylum Chordata; class Mammalia; order Rodentia; family Sciuridae; genus Marmota; species Marmota flaviventris. The sequence continues at coordinate 44,660,850 of NC_092504.1, read as the reverse complement.
GGTGGACACAACATCTTTATATTTTTATGTGGTGCTGAGGATCGAACCCAGCGGCCCGCGCATGCCAGGCAAGCACGTTACTGCTTGAGCCACATCCCCAGCCCATCACTTGTTTTTTCAACCTAAGTGTTTTATTCTCCAATTGACATGCCATAAAATTAAGTCATACATTAATTGAGAAATATTTATTATTTATTTCCCCAAATTAAAATAATTTCTGACATGGATGCAAAATCAAATCAGAAATCACAATCACAGGAAGTATTTCATGCCATGGTATGAAAACTTAAAAACTTTAGAATATTATCCAGTAGTAACCTGGGTAAGTGATTGGTTTCACATTTTAAAAAAGAATTAATTACAAATTTAACCAAATAATTTTCAGTATTCTTAGAAATTTATACTAAGGAAAAGAGCTAAATTTGGAAATTTTATTGTAAATTATACATGTGCATGTATTCTTATTTTTTTTACATTATATATTAAATTTAAGAAATAAAATTACCATTTCTTCTCAAGACAAAATCTTAAAACATATAATGTACCCCTACATTGTCTCATTCACCCTGGTGTTTTTAAAGTGTGAAAAGAAACATTATAACCACACACACAAAAAAAAGTCATTTTAACTTTGTGGATATTTAACATATGCGCCTGCTATTGTGCTCAACTGGCAGGTGGCTAACAATTTTTTACACTGAAAACCTTTTCCCTTAATGCCTGCATGTGCTTTCGTGTCATTTTCAGCCCCAAGGAGACGAGCACACCTGCTGTTTAATCTGCCTAACTATGATGCGTGATGAGCTAGCCATTTTGTGCATGCCTGTGTTAGAGCTGTAGTTTCATGATGCCTCCAGAGTTGCCTTATTTCCTAAACTGTCTGCTGCTAAAGCCATAATGTGGTTCCACAGAACATTCAAAGGAGAGGTAGAAGGGATGTGAAACAGGAAGTCTAGCTGATCCTCAGTGGGCTCTCACCCCTTGGAAAGGTCATCGCTTTCTAAGGACAGGTCCTCAACTTTGGCTAATTCTGATGAGCTTTGCTAACCAAGTCAGGATGTGAGTAACCAAACACCAGAGGGTGAGGAGTCCTTGACTTGGATTGCTGTGGATTTAATAAAGGGAAAACACTGGTGTTTCACCCAAACAGCACACTGCCAGGATAGAACATCTGGGAAATGGAGTTTATAATTCAGACATAGGAAGATGGAGGTTGAACTGGTGTTAGAGGAAATTTTAGAAGGAGGTCTGAATTATAACAAAAATGTGAGGAAGTTAATATGTTCTTCAGTAGGAATGAAAGAAATCCCTGTTTATTAGGGTTTCCTCATGTCAGTTAGCATACCATGTATGTTTGTTTCACTTAATCTGCACCATAATCCAAAATGGGAGCCGCAGTTATTCTTACTTATAGGGATAAATTTGGGTCAGAGGAAGGAAGGACTGACTGCTTGGAGGAGTGGAGGCCAAGTTAGAGACTTCCTGTAATGTGATGCTCTTATCCTTCACTTCATTACATTTCCTTTCCTAAATGTGGAAGACCAAGTAAAAACTGACAAAAAAAATTTGTTTTTATTCTCCCTTTTCTGAGTTCAATATAAACCTCACTCCACTCTGGTTGACACTTTTATTCCCTCAGACACTTGTACAAACTACAAGTTTCTTTATCTCCATTCTTATCCTGAGGCTTCTTGTTCATCTTGATTAGACTTGGGTATTTCCAATCCTCTAGAAACACTTTCAGAAAGTGAAATGATATTATTGTTATATAACTAGCCCTTGGTGAACTCCTGCTGCCTTCTAGCATTCATTATTTTCATTCAAGTAAACTGATTTTTTTTTAAAGGAAGCCCAGCTTGATGGCATGAAAACAAATAAACAAACAAAAACAATGACTTATTTTTCTTTAGTCATAGCATTTTAACATATTCTGTTGAATTTACAGTTCCCACTGGGAGGCAGATCCTTTAATGCCAACTTTAGGAAATTTCTGTAGCTTTCTGCACATTTACTATTAGCTTTACACTGCATTAGTCTAACCCAGCATAAAATTCCACATATTAATCTATGCAAAGCTTTTCTTTTTCCTGTTATTGGTAATCACTGTGGAAGTAGCAACATTTGTTGAACTTGAACATGTTTTACTCTGTCCTTTCTTTTCTCCTTTTAGGATGTAGCTACACTGATAATGAGAATAAATAGCAAGGGAGCAAAAGTGATAAACATCAGTATATTAACTGGGTCTGGCCGCCATTTTTTCTATAGTGGCTGTTGCTGCTTTTCTGACCAACATTGATGAATGGCTTCAGCTTACAAGGTGTGGCTCTAGTAATGAGGCATGGAAGTCTCAGAGCATCCTCACTGCAGGGACTTTGCACTACAGAGTCCCTGGATATGGGAGTTCAAGCTCAGTCTCTTCCACTATGATGATCTCATGTTCCACCCAGTATCTTATGTAAAATCCTCTCCCTTGATCATTTCCCCTCCTGCGCTGGTTCCTACAAGGGTGGTTGAAAAACAGTTTCCTTCCAGAGTATGCACTAGACACAGAGGATATTCACATATCCTTACCATGCCAGTGAGATGCCAAAGTGCTTCACACCCCACCCTATTCTGCCCTGTCCCTCTCTCCAATTCTCTTTCTCTCTGCTCAGAAAGATAAAAAGAGAGGCAAATATCCATTGTATGAGTGCTTTTCAAAACTGAGGGAATGTGAACCAGTCTCTCTTATTGCAGTGCAGGTATGTGAGTAATTTCACTAATGCATCCTCATCACCTGATTTGGCAGAAGAATGCCCAAACCTTTCACCCTCATGGTGGGATGGTCTCCATCACTCACAGGTCACTTCCCATGAGGCCAGTGACTGATGACACACTTTATCTCTTGCCTCTCTACATTCTTTTGATATTTTTGGCAGAAAGTGAAGTTGGAGGATAAGTGGTGAAAGGAAGGCTGATTCCCATGGCACTTAGTAAGTTCTGGGAGGAGAAATAAAGCACCAATTGTTGGAGGTTATCTTTGGAATGGAATGCATTTAGCGACAATTCTTACAGCTTTTCAGTTGTAAAACCCTATGCAACACAAAAAGTCTATCGTATTTCCCATTATATATGCATTTTTATACCTTTAATTTATTTATTTACTTTTTATGTGGTGCTGAGGATCAAACCCAGTGCCCCACATGTGCTGGGCAAGAGTTCTACCACTGAGCCACAATCCCAGCCCTACCTATGCATTTTTAAATGTATCATTTCAAAAAAAAATTACCAAATACCTTCTATACTTAGGCCATTATAGTGAGCAATAATATATAAAACTGAGAAAATACTATTACCACCCTCACAGTCAGAGTCAAGCATGCTAGTTCATGCCTTGTCTTTGGCCACCATACTCATAGCTGCCCACTAGTTTTAACTTGAACCCTTTTGGGCTGTGATGATGTATTTACTAAGTGTGATGGGAGCAGCTGGAGGAGTGAAAATGGCTCTCCATAGGAGGCAGGAGGCTCAGGGAAGACTTCACAGATGAAGAATTGTTCCTCCTACCTCTTATGGAATAGGTAGGAATTAGCCAGTTAAAAAGATAAGAATGGGCATTCAAAATTGAAGAAATAGCATGTGAAAAAGCAAGAAGGTTTAAAAGAAAAAGGAAAATACATGTAATCAAGCATGGCTTGAGCAGAGAATCCATAATAATAGTAGAAGGATAAGCAAGGCAATCATATTTAATGGCTTTTATATTTTTACTGTCCTTAGTAATTCTGATTTTTGTCAGGCATAAGAATTTCCCAGTGTTCTTGCTCAAATGCAAATGCAAATTTTCAAACCCCACTGGAAAATGTCCAGTCCTACTATAAATTCTCAACCAGTATTTGTGAAGTAAGGGACAGTATTCTGAACTTTTGAAAGTATTCCAGAATCATTGAAGTAGGTATCATATGGTAGTTCACTGAAATAGATTCTAGTAAGGCATTAAGACATTTAAGCAAGTGGGTAACATGCTCAGATTTGCATTTTAGACACAAACCTCTGGTTTCCCTATAGATGAATGACTGGAGTAAGGTAAGACCAGAGATAGAAGACTAATTTAGATGGTTATTACAGTGGTGCAAGCAAGCATGATCTGAGTGTCCCAGGTCCAGTAACAAGCAAGACCAGTCAGGCAATGACTGAAATATAAAATTAAAAGGATGCTAAAATAATCACTAAGAGAGAACTGGAAATATGATGCCAGCTCTACTGAGTTTCTTACAAAATTTCTAACACAATCAACTAAATAGCAAAATGTACATTGAATGCAGCTGAATTACAGAGCAGAAATTTTTTTCTTTTTCCAGTGGGTGCATATTAATTATACTTAATCAATGGGCCTATTGTGACATACTCATATATGCATAGAACATTATTTGATCAATTACACTCTGTAGTATCTGCCCTTGCATTCCTCTTCTCCCTGCCCCTGACTCTCTTCCTCTACCCTAACAATTACGCTTCTACTTTCCTAGGATCCCCGTTTTTCCACCCTCTGGCTTCAACAAATGAGAGGAAACATGCATTTGTATTTCTGAGCCTGGCTTATTTCGCTTAACACATTGTTCTCCAGTTCCATCCACTTTTCTGCAAATGACATTATATCCTTCTTCTTTATGGCTGGATGAAACTCCATTGTGTGTGTGTGTGTGTGTGTGTGTATACATATTTTAATCCTTTCATCTGTTAACAGACACTTGAGCTGATTCTATAACTTGACCTTTGTTAATTGTGATACTGTAAACATGGCAATGCATATATATCTAAAGTACATTGTCTTTGATTATTTTAGATTAATATGCAGAAGTGGTATAACTGGGTCATATGGTAGCTCCATTTATGTTTGTTGAGGAATTGCCATACTGATTTACATATGGCTATACCAATTTATATTCCCACCAACAGTCTATAAGTTTTCCTTTTTCAGCACCTCACCAGAATCATTGTTAATTGTATTCCTGATGATTGGTATTCTAAGTAGAATAAGATGGAACCTCTGGTAAGTTTTGATTTGCATTTCCCTGATGGCTAAACATGTACAATGTTTTTCATATAATTGTTGGACATTTTTGCTTCTTGTGGGAATGTCTGTTTAGTACTTTGACCCATTTATTTAGTTGATTATTTGTTTTTTTTTTTTATTCTTGGTGGGTTTTTTGGGTGTGTGTGTGTGTGAGTGTGTGTGTCTGTGTGTGTATTGAGTTTTTTTTAGTTCTTTATATATTCTAGATATTAACTCTCTGTCAGAAGAGTAGCTGGCAAAGATTTTCTCCCAACAGAATTGGGAATGAAGCAGTTTGTTTCTGTTTGTTTGTTTGGGATGCAACTCTACACCAAAACTATATAACTCAAGCTAAAAACTGCAGTCAACTTAAATGACAAAACCAGAGTAGAAGGCACTGACTCAGAGATTTATTTTGTTATCTAAATTAATCCCTCTGCTACCTATCACAGAGAGATTTTGAGATTTAAGAAAATTTCTAAAGAATATAAAAGAGATATTGAAACCCATTTATAAACAAATGGGGGGAAACTTACTAACAAGGGAAACAAAATGAATGGAAAAAAAGAAAGTTTACAGTCATTCCATTTCAGTTACCTATTTATTTGATAAGTGAAGGTGACAAAAAATAAAATAAAAGATAAAATTATATTTAGTTGAGATATATATATATATATATATATATATATATATATATATATCAGGAAGAATATTTTGAGGTCTTATTCATGGTGGATTTTAGGTCCTATGTTGTTTTCTTATTGGCTTGGATTTGTTTTCTCTATCTATCTATTTATTTATTTTATTGTTCTGCAAGGGACTAACATTTCTTTGGCATAGAAAGTGTTAATATAAGAAACTGGAAGGCAAAGGAAGATGAGAGACACACACTCAAACACAGAAAGAGAAGGAGAGAATATGAGGCATTTGTAGAGTCTGAATTTAAGGGCTGTTTCCTCAGGGAGTTGGTAAGACACACTGAGAAATGATTGAGCAGTGTCTCCAGTTCTACTATACTTACAGGCAGTTTGCACAAGATTTTTGCTGCTCTAGAGTGACTTGGAAACACCTAACGGGGCAATTACCATAGAGTCATTGCTCCTTTTCTGTTACCTGTATGTTTCCTTCTTAATTCCTTGGAGGTCCTGAAATTTCCTGACTATGTGTGTGGTTCAGTCTTCAGGAAGGACCAACATTAAGTTTTCTGTGAGGCTAAAGTTGGAAATGTAGTTTGAGTTATAGAAAATGAAAGAATTATATTTGTTGAAAGCTTGAGTTTGTAGAATGAGATGTGCACACAGAACATGAAAGTAGCTCAGTTGATCAGTCTTTCAATATAACAGAGATGTTCCCACAGCACCAGCAAGGAGACTGTTGAACAAGAACGGCCTGCACAGCAAAGTTTTCTTTTGTGTTTTGTTTTGTTTTGTTTGTTGTTTTTAAATATACATGACAGTAGGTTGTATTTTGACATATTATACATCAAAGGAGTGCAACCCATTCCAATTATGATCCCATTCTTGTGGTCGTACATGATGTGGAGTTACACTGGACATGTATTCATATGTGAACATAGGAAAGTTAGGTCTGGTTCATTTTATTATCTTTCCTATCCCCCTCTCTTCCCTTCATTCCCCTTTGTCTAATCTCATGAACTTCTATACTTCACCTCCGTATCCTCCCTTGTTATGGGTTAGCATCCACATATAAGAAAGAACATTTGGCCTTTGGTTTTCTGGGATTGCTTATTTCACTTAGCATGATATTCTTTAGTTCCATCCACTTACTGGCAAATGCCATAATTCCATTCTTCTTTACAGCTAAGTAATATTCCATCATGTATAAATGCCATATTTTATCCATTCATCTTTTGAAGGGCATGTAAGTTGGTCCCATAGTTTAACTATTGTGAATTGAGCTGCTATAAACATTGATGTGGCTGCATCACTATACCATGCTGATTTTAAGTTCTTTAGGTATAAACCAAGGAGTGAGATAACTGGGTCGAATATCAAACCATGGAAAGGTTTTCAAGGAAGCTCCTTGGCCTGGGGGTGAGCATTCAAGGACAGCAACCAACAATCAGGAAACTGTAAGGGTCTTTAGAGTATAAACATTGGATAGTAGATGAAAACCAGCATAAGGGTACAAGGCATCACTAATAACAAGAAAGCTAAACCAGGAGGAGTTGTCTCAGGAATTGAGAGGGTCTGGTCTGATTCCATTCTACCTCTTCTCCTCATTTTAGTGAATCACAATTCTGGTTAATTCTGCTTGTTTGTGACTGAGCTCCAGTAAGAGAAGTGTTAGAGAGCCTCCATGCTTGAAGGATAGAGTTCAAGGGAAATATTTGCTGCATCTCCCAGTGAGGAATATACTCAATCCTTTCTAACTTTCAAAGCTTGCCAGTTACTTCTTGAACAAAATACCCATGTCCTATCTTCTTTGAGAACACTGAGGGGAAAAAAAAAACTAAATGAGAAATTTTTTTGACTGCACAATGATCTACTAAAAGATAATGTAGCTGGGACAATATTCTGAGATATTAATATGTGGATACTTTTACTTTTTTCCATTTGACTTATTAATACTTAGCTGATAACAATAACTGAGAACTCCGTATACTCCATCCCTATGTCCTCAACAGGGCACAAACCTGGTACATGCAGAAACTCCTGCAAGGTCCAAAGGTTTTCATCAGTCTGGAAAAATACATAAGTGCTGGAATACAAAAATTAAACTTACTTAAAAATCTTAAATTTGAGACTGTGAAGCCATGTTCACTCACTTTGATGTGTTTAAGCCATTTCTTTGGAAGGAAAAAAAGATTTTGTCTTTCTTATGTACTCAAATAAGTGCTCAATAAATATTTAAATATTGTTGATTTTAAAATATACCAAGTCATTTGACTGTCTAATGGCTGTATATCCCAGATATATGCTTAGATCTGATATGGGATACTTGGCAGAGTAATCAGTTTCCACTCTTTGTTTGATCTTTGGCCTACTGTTTCCTTTCAACAGTTAATTTTTTCCTTTTCCTCTTGGTCTTATGTTAAAATGAATTGTGTCCAGGAAGCTCTTTGAGAATAGAAAATTTGACATTGGCACACACACGGTGCAGTTCACATAGTATATACTAAAGAAATATTTGCTGGATGATTGGATGAGATGAAATTTGAAGGTGCCATATAATATAAAGTGCTGTTTTGTTCCAAGCTGCAAAATTTCAAACATACCACAACTAAGAAATAATATGCCTCCTTTGATTGAACACTGAAAGAACACATAAGGGGTTAGGCGTGTAATTTCAGACTTCTACTCTATTTGTGACCTTGGTTATAATTTTGAGTAACTGGCTCAACCATAGTTTCAATCTATTTCTGTGTCCTTCAATTCCCTGAATCATCCAATCATAGTCACAGAGGTAATTTGTACTGACCTCATATGATAATGGTGAAAAATAAATAAACAAAGCTAAGGTTAAGTTCTTTATGACTGAAACATTATGTGCCTTCTTGAATGTTTGTGGAAGTATTCAGGCTGACCTGTCAAAAGCCAATGAATTATTCAGGTTCACTGTCATTCTAGAACACTCTAGATACCAGTAAGATTACTTTGACATTGATAAAAGTACAACAGATATGATTTGCATTCATAAAATAATTTCAGTTAATATTTATCATATTTCAATTATAAAAAAGCTCTACCATGAAACAAACAAAAAGCATTAGTAATGATAAAACTGCAATATATCTTCAGTAGCTTAATTAGAACGGGAATTATGGCAGAAAATAATTGGAAGCAGTCTGACTGCTAAAAACCATAAGCTTTCAGTTTCAGGCTAGGTTTCTAAGTTACTGCATCTGGCTACTTGTAATGAGGTTTACAAATCTGGTTGAAATATGTCCATTTAGATAAAACATTTAACCTGGTTCCTAAATTCAGAACCTCATTTATGGACAGAGGCACATGCAGAAAACACAGGGAACAGAACTACTGAGAGGAAATTTAATTTTGAAGTATAGCAAAGATTTTTTTTCCAGGATACTTATTTTACTATTATTCTTTGCCTCTGCCCCAAATACTCAATATAAAAAAATAAGACAAGAGAAGTTTGTATTTCCTTCATGTTTCTCAAAAAATGAAAAACATTGTGTTTAACTTTAAAAAATAAAAAAAGAACAGCAGGAAATCTTCTAGAGCTTAACGATGATGATGACATTAGCCCTGCTCTGCTGAAAGGATGATCAAAGGTGGTAATGAGAGACAACACAACCTTACATTAGTCGAGGTATAAAAGGGATTCTATCAAAATAAGAAATCGCCAAAGTAGAAAATTGAAATGCTGGAACTTGCAGATGTTTCTGTTTACTTTTCCTGCAAAGGAATTAAAATATCACAATATCATCAAGAAGGAACCTTTTTATTATTACTGATATATGATAATGTGTATGTATTTATGGAAGTATATTAAACTACTCTTTTCTTTTCCTACCAGTCTAAGAAGACTGAATATTCCTGAGCACATTTAGTTATAATTTGTGATTTTGAATCCACGTGAGACCAATTTACCACAGATAAGAATCCCTCACTCTGTTTTCTGATTCTCTCAAATACTGAGATGACCTTCCTCCCTAAATTTTATGCAAGTTCAATAATGTCAGCTTCACTTTTTTTTTTTTACAAGAAGTTAAGATACTTATTTATCCTGGTATTTTATAAAAAAACACTAGTAAGAGTTTCCTGTAGAATGTTTGACCTGGTTATGAAGTGTTTATATAGAATATATATGGATTACCTGCTATATCACAAAGATAGTCACTATGCGGCAAAGAAGTAGAACACTTCTTGAAACTATTTGGTGTCTCTATGAGACATATCCTGATTTGAAATACTCAAAATAAATTCAGGTAAATGATTATGCATCAAACACTGATTTCAGCATTATAATATATGCTATATAAAATAAATGACATATATGTCCCCTTAGGAATTTAGAAAGGTCAGGATGAACTAACATCTTAGGAAGAAAATCCTCACAGAACATTGGAGAGTGAAATGAAAATAGCAACCAATGAAAAGTTTAAAACTCAGAAGTTTACAGATTCACTTCTTACTAAAAAGTGAAAAAAATCTCCTTAGGAAAACACCACATTAGAAATAAACATGCAGGGCTGTAGATGTAGCTGAGTGGTAGAGCTCTTACCTAGCATGTGCAAGGTCCTAGGTTCAGTCCCAGAACAAAGAAAAAGAAAAAGAAAAAGAAAAGAAGAATTAAACAGGCACCTCTCAATTGGTCTACCAAGTCACAGAAGGAATGACCCATAAACATGTACTTATTTATTAGTGACCTATCATTTCAGGACATTGCTAACATATCCAAAAAAAAATGCTACATCTCCCCAAACTAGAACCACATCAGGCTAGATGATCATATAAAAAGCCTGTGAGAACTGAGATATAGAAAAAGAATTTTAAAAGGATGGCAGGTAGATGTACACTCAACTGTGCTACTGAACTTGTGAGCACACATAGGGATAGTTTGAGTAAGTTAAATGTACCTGTGATAAAACTATACTATAGTTGTAAAAAAGTCAAACAAGTAGATATCAAAACTAATTTCTCTGTATTTCTCAGGAATAAGCCTAATGAACACAGGAAAGAAGAAGTCATTTCAGGTAATCCTTGAAACTTTAAGAGAATAATGACATGTGAAGAAAATGATTGGAAATAAAAAATATTCCAAAAGATAGAAACATGAGAAATGGCAAAGCATAGAAATGAAGAATATATTAGATTCTTTGGGTTTGGGCTTATATAAACTATATGTCTTTAAAGGCCTTGAATCCCTTGGTAAAGAATTTGAATCCATTCTATATAAGTAGCATAATACTAGATTTTTGAGAAGAAAGATCAGGATGAACTAACATGTAACTTAGGAAGAAAATCTTCACAGAACATTGGAGAGTGAAATGAAATAGCAACCAATTAAAAGTAGGTGTTAAAGTGCAGGCCAGAAGAAATGTAAGTGTGAAGAGAAAAGCTGGGAAAAGATTTTTTAAAATTTTTATTTTTAAGGTAGACTCAAGAAGACTTGCTCTGACTAATCAGGTTTATCAAGAAAGGAAGAGGGAAAATATTTTCTATTTTAGGCAGCTAGAATATTTGTGCCACCATTAATAGAAATATTGACCATTAATAAAGAGGAGATTATTTCTTCAGGGATGAGAGATAATTTGTTTCATTTCAGAGGCATTGTGTAAGGGGCTGCTGTGGTTATGTTTGAGTGTGATCCTCAGAGGTGCAAGTGTCAGAAGTGTGGTTCAGGGGCTGGGATTGTGGCTTAGAGGTGCAGCCCTTGCCTAGCATGCGTGGGGCACTGGGTTCGATCCTCAGCACCACATAAGAATAAAAGTACTGTGAAAATCTATAACTAAAAAATAAATATTAAAAAAAGAAGTGTGGTGCAGAGTGTAGCAATGCTGGAAGGTGTCAGAACTTTTAAGAGGTGGAGCTTTGTGCAATGTGATTAGAGTACCTGGGTTGCTGCTTTTGAAAGGAATTAGTGCAGTTCTTGTGAGACCCGAAATTAGTGCCCAGGGGCGTGAGTCATTATAAAAGAGCAAGACTGGTCCCTCCCTGAATTCAGGCTTCCTGTCTCACAGTCTGATTCCTCTTCCAAGTACTCCTGTTATGATACCAACCACTGCAAGTCCCATACCAGATTCCAAAAGGCTTACTTCATTTCTGACTTTCAACCTCCAAAACCATGAGGCAAATAAACCTCTATTGTTTAGATACTACCCAGCCTTGGGTATTTTTTTTTAATAGTAACCAGAAATAGACTAATACAGGAACCTAGGTGGAAGCAAGTAAATATATTTATTAAGCTGAGCATGGTACTACAATCCCATAATCACAGCTACTCAAGAGGCTGAGGCAGAAGAATTGCAAATTCAAGGCCAGCCTGCGCAATGTAATGAGAGTGCATCCCAAAATTTAAAAAATAAACAATAAAAAAGACTGGGTATGTTGCTTAGAAGTAGACCACCCTTGGGTTTAATCCCCAGTAACACAAAAAGAAAAATGAAGATATTTATTAGGTGAATGAAAATTCATATTGTCAAGCAAGAGAATGCTTGAGACAAAAGAAGGTAACTGAGGAGCTACCTGAATAGTATTGGCAATTGCAGTGTAGATCTGAATGGGTTTGAAGGCAGCAGATGGGAGTGGAGAATGATTGACACAAGCCACTTACCTCAAAAAATAGTCAATTTATCACAGTCAATTTTTCACAAACCCATTAGTATGATACAACATTTGAAATCTAAGAATAATGTGAATAAAAAGAAGAGAGAATTTTCTGATACTAGATGGATGGCTACAGTTATTTTTGATGCCTTCTTAAATAATGCAAAGTACTTCCTGTCTAATAAGTACCTTTAGAGAAGTGAAGCATGTAGGACCCAAGGAAATATTTTTGGACACCCAGAAAAAAGGGTAAAAAGCCAACTGGAAATTATTTTTAAAATAAGATGCAGTGTCCCTCGCAATATATATAGCCCAAGAAAGTTTACATTATAAGCAACATTGCCACTTCAGAATTTAATAGCTCAATAAAGCATTAAAGGAATTATTTTAAAACAATGTAGGAAATGTTTGAATTAAAAGTATAGCAATAGCTGTAGTATTCATGGATTTGTTGTTTTAAAATTAGATACAAATAAATGACCCTAGATAATAATAGATACATGAAAAGTAAATGAATTTAAATAGAAATTTTGATCTAGTTAAAGCCTTTATTGGTGTGATCTTATTCACAATCTTTAAAAATAAAGAAGCACAAAATAGAAAGAATCTAATGAAGTCACTACTTAATGCAAGTTTTCCTTTTACCTTTAAGTATATTTTGTCTTAATATCTTTTTCTTTTGGTGGATAGCTGATTTTAGCTCCTAAAAAATAAAATTTTGTATCTTTAACTTGGGCATGGTGATGCATGCCTATTACCCCAGTGGCTCAGGAGGCTGAGGAAGGAGGATCCGAAGTTCAAGGTCAGTTTACTAAACAATCTAGCATGAGACCCTGTCTCAAAAATTAAAAAAAAAAAAAAGGCTGGGATGTAGCTCAATGGTCAAGTACCCCTGGGTTCACTTCCCTATACCCCTCCTCAAAATTCATATCTTTAAAAAATGAGATTTTATATATAAATGTATTCCATGTCTTCAGGCCTTTTCCTTCAAAATAATTTTTTGTAATGGTCATGGAAGAAAAAAATTCAATGGCAAGTACTGGCCACCTGTATTCCTGTCCTGTCACCTGCCGTCCTCCCATACTGTAGGCAGCAGAAAAGGACTTCTGGGTCTTTCCAGCTATCCCCACTATGCAGAGCTTTGTATGCTTGGTTCCTGAGTTGCTCTATAAGATTGGATAAATCAGGAAAGGGAGAGCTTTAGAACATAGAGCTGATATGCAGATGACTACATACTCAGAAGGCGAGAAAACACTGTGTGATCAACCTCCATTTTGACTGGATGGTGTGCGCCTTGTAAAAGAAGTTAGATGTTTTCAATATCCAAGAATAAAGAACAATGCTTCTCCAACAATCTGTGGTGAAGAATTAGCTTTTATTTTCATTCCATCACAGATCAATATTTTTAACACGATAAAAATAACAGAAAAAAAAACAATGACAAATAAGCCCATTTTATTACTAGATTTGTTTAGAAGGACTCAATTCATTTTCTATGAATTTTTAAAAATGTTTGCTGTCAGTTTCTGTACTTTTCTCATTGCTGTTGGCAACACAAGTTTCTGGAATCCACATGAGCCAGGACACCACTGCTTGGGAGCCCTGCACTGGGAGATATTATATCTGAAAAGACAGAAAAGGAAATCACACACAGAGGAGAGTGACAGAAACGTCGAGGGCTGAGAACACTTCAATATGGAAATGAACAAGTATTTGGGGTAAGGAAGGAAAAATGAGGTTTGAAGAAAAGTTTTGGGGGCATCTTCTATGGAAAACAATTCTGTGTCTTAGGTTAAAAGATAGCATTGATATTCTCTAAGCAATACTAAATATGGAATACATCTCCATTCATCATTTTTGATTATTGATTTCTTTACTGAATTTGTGAGAAATGACAAATAGGCAAATACAGTGTGGTTAGCTCAATGTTTCATAAAGGGACTACCCAGTTCTATCAGATCAAAAAGGAGAATTGTCTGTCCTGAATTTGGGATCCGGCCTATCCCAGAAGGAGAAACTTAAAATATGAGACCAGAGAGCTACATTAGAGTTGTTGAAGAAAAAATGGTGAAGAAAAAAAAATGTTCTATAATTAGTGCATGAATGAAAGCAACCAACCCAGAAGTAAGAGGGAGAACTTCACAGTCAAGAGACTTGAATGTGGCTGAAACAACAGGGTGAAAATGGAATAATAGCTTTTTTTTTTCCTTTAACTACCAATTAACTTGTATTTGCATCTTCTAGTCTCAAATGACCTGAGATGTCCTAAATATGGAGTACATTTCCGTCCATCCATTCAATATCTGCTTGATGTTAGATACTATGGTTTATGTTAGAGATAAAATACCTGTAAATATTTATATCTCAAAGCATTTGGCTTCAATTTTTTACAATTTACTAGGACATATACCAAAGCCAATGTGACCAAAAGGAATTGCAAAAAGCAAATGAAATCTTTAATAAAAACAGAGTTGCATCGTGTATTTTTATTGTTAGTCAGGAGGAGAATGGTGATGGTTTTATTTTGCATTTTTTCTCCCATTCTTTACTCTGGCTGAAATCCTGTTGGGCATATAAATACAGAAATATTCCTACAAACTCTACATGAGATTGTTTTCAAGGAAGGAAGACAAATTTAGAAGCCATTTAACTAGTGAATGCAAAAACAACAAAAATCTGGGTGACCACAGAAATGTAAAGAACTCTGACATGATGTTTATGTAGTTTCCTGAGATAAAACCCATCCCTAAGACACCTGGTTCTCTACCACAACTGTCTTTTGTTTTTCCCATCTGAAATTACTGGCTCACCACCATCACAGCATCCCCAGACCCCCGGATCAGAGTCCATCATGCCATTCAAGACAATATAAAATCTATAGCTGAATAATTAAAATAGGTAAATATTTATGATATAATCTTCATTAACTTATATTTCAGTATTTTCAGACATAAAAGTGCCTAATTCTGCTTTAAGAGAGAGTTAAGAAGCACTGCAGTGGAACTGAACTCTATTGATTCATTGGATTAGATTCCTAAGACTGTTCTTGCCCAAATTACATATGCTGTTCTCTGTGAGTCAATTTCTATTCCTGAGATAAATGTTATAGAAAATCTCTTTTTTTTCCAGATTTTTCTGTTCCCTTAAATTAATGTTGTGCACCAATATACTAATCTCACATCCACAGCACAAGTATTACTATATAATACTTATACAACTTAGTAATATTATTACTATCATTACTAAACTGAAAATAAATACCTGAAGACATTTTGCATGAAGCCCATTGGTGCATATTGTAAAAATATACCAAATACGATTTTTTTATAGTATGAAATGGAACCAAAATGTTAAAAACTTAATAGAAAGTACTAACTAGGAAAACAACTTCTAAGAGTATGTGAATTCTTTGATTTTAAAAGCACCAATACTATGCTGATACTTTGGTTCATACTCAGGAGACATGGCAATTAACAGCAATAGGAATCAAAGCAATTCTAAGACAAAAAACAATACTAGAGGCATCACAATTTCTGACTTCAAATTATACTACTGAGTGCCGCAGTCTGGCTGGGCACAATCAGAAGCCACTTGTCAAAAGAAACTAACTTTATTTTTAGAACCAAACACGCCAAACAAACCAGCCTGTCGGGAAAAACCCTCAGAGCCTCAACTGCCACCACAGGCTTTCCACAAGCCTCTCTCTCCCACACAAGCTTCTCTCCACCTCCCACAATCCTCCTGCTCTTGAGGCCGATTGGCTGGGTCACGTGGGCAGAGCCAAAAAGTCCCCCAATGAGCAGCTCCGTGGTCTGAAAGGGCAGGGAAACAGTCCAATGAGCATCACCGCAGAGGAGCCAATCAGCTAGATGTTGCTGGGGCCGAGGAGCCAATCAGCTAGATGTTGCTGGGGCCGCTGTGAGCCAATCATCAGCCGGCAGCTGGATTGCTGGCAGCTGGAAGTTTGCTGGGTCCCCTTCGGCTGTGGTTCTCAACAACTGAGCTATACTAAAGAAAAATAACCTGCATGGCAGTGGCATATAAACAGACAAAATGGTATGGACTAGAAGATACAAAGACAAACCTAAAGACTAGCAAGTTTTTAGAACCTTGACAAAAGTTCTAAAAACTTTGGAGAAAATACAGTCTTTTAAACAAATGATGCTGAGAAAACTGGTTATCCATATGTAGAAGAATGAAACTAGACCCTTATCTCTCACCCTGCACAAAAATCAACACAAAATTGATCAGAGACCTTGGAATTAAGCCAGAATTGATGCAACTCCTAGGAGAAAATGTAGGTCCAAAATTTCAACATATATGCACAGGCAATGATTTTCTCAAAAGGACCACTACAGCT
The DNA here is from genome assembly GCF_047511675.1 of Marmota flaviventris. Taxonomy (NCBI): domain Eukaryota; kingdom Metazoa; phylum Chordata; class Mammalia; order Rodentia; family Sciuridae; genus Marmota; species Marmota flaviventris. The sequence continues at coordinate 44,644,205 of NC_092504.1, read as the reverse complement.
TAGGAATAATACCAATGATTGGAAGGCACTGAATAAAATGATTCCACACAGCAAAGGAAACAATTAATATAAAGATAGAACCTACAGAATGGGAGAGAGTCTTTGCTAGCTACTGTTCTGACACAGGCTTAATATTCAGAAAGCATAAAGAACTTGAAACACTGAACATCCAAAAGAAGACTCAAATAATAAATGGAAAATGAACTATACAGAAACTTCTCAAAAGAAGAAATACAAACGGCTGACAAATATATGAAAAAGTGTTCAATATCATTAGCATCTTTGGAGATCTATTTTTTGACATCTTTGGGGATCTATTTCATTCTGCCTTCTACAAGTCCTTTTTAAAATTTTAACTCTAAAACAAAGGAAGCACACTTAACCTCAACATGACCAAACTGATTACAACTAAGAATTAATCACACATAGACTGCATAATTTGAAATTGTGTGTATATTTCACAAATTATATTTATTAAATGGCAAGGAATTCATTTCATTTTATTCTCCAGGGTACTTTATTACCAACAATTAGAACTTTTGATTACCAGGAGGTAGCCAATGTTATTTTATTAAAATTAGTTGTCATGGAAGTGCATAATATTTGCTTTCATTTTTGTTTCTGTATCTTAAGATATCCAATAACTCTATGGAACACATAGATATTTTTGTTTCATGCTGAAATGTTCCTGAGCAACTCTACATTTTTTTAAAAATTTTTCCTTTATAAATTTGAATCACACATTTCCTGATGATAAAGGAATGGAATCTTTTTATTAGAAGAATAAAATCACTCCTCTCAGCCCTCCAGCAGACTTCCTGTCTGATTGATATGAGACATATCCTCAGCCTCTGTTGTGGTGAGTCAGTTCTGTCAACAAGGAAGAGGGAAGGAAGGAAGTGGCTGTTCTGTAGCAACCAATACCACTATGCTTGCAAAAAGAGTTTAATAATAAGAAAACTCTTTATTCGCACTGCAATGAGTTTTGAATCTATTTTTGATGTTTGGTTATTAAAGCTTTTAAACCCTTCCTTCCCCTTTTCCCTTTCTTCCCTGCATTTGGACAAGCTCCTAGGAAATCTCAGGCACTATTTTGGGTACTTGTGGGAAGTTCAAACCATCCAAGTCTATGCCTGCATGGGACCATCTCCCTCGTCCCATCACACAAACATCATTTAGGACCCCAAGTCAGTCTCCTTACCTTGTTGCTCTCTCAAGGAACTTTTAACCAGACTGGGGAAAGTCTGCCTTTTTCTTCCCCAGAAAGCCTCATTATGTATTTCATAACTCTTGGTATATCCTTTTGGGGTGCGTGCGTGTGTGTGTGTGTGTGTGTGTGTGTGTTTGTGTGTGTGTACACGAATGATCATCAGTGTTGACACCCAAATTAGGGGAGGATGTCCATCCTTTATTATCTTCTTTCATCTTTACAATAATGTATTTAAGTGGCTTCAATTGTCATAGCAGTTACAAATCAGTCAACAGGGATTCTGAAAGATGAGTGACTTTTCCAAAGAGAGATGATGAATGACAAACCTAGGGCTTAAAAACTCCATTTCAGTTTGATTGCCACTGGAATACAGTACCTCTGATGCATACTCCAAATATGGCTTGGTAAAATGTCTTTATTCCAAGTGATTTAAAATTAATGATGTATGACACTTGCTAAAATTTCTACATCAGTGGTAAAATAGAAAAGATTTATGTGTCAAACATTTATGTAATAAAGACAATAAAAAATATTGTTCCTTGAATAATAATTTTAAAAATGAACTGTTTTGTCAGCACAGGAAGTTTCAGTGATAGAGAACCAAAAAGCTGTTTTCATAAGCTAGTATTATGTATATGAAAGTATGTCTAATTGCATGTGTTGCTTGTGTGTTTTCTGCCATTTTTGAGAATTTCCTAAGGGTCAGTCACTGCACTGCTTTAACGTCCATCAAGTCATTTGATCTTCGTAACAGCCTAAGAGGTAGATATTTTCCCAGTTTCACAGGTAAGAAAGCAGAGGTTAGAGATTTCAGGTAACTTGTTCAAGTTTAGAGACTTGGTATATTGTAGAACTGGGATTTGAACATGGACTATGTGGGTGCACATAAAGTCAATACTCTCAAGAAGCATTTGATGCTGTATTGCTGATGATGATTCCTTCAAGATATTATCATGCTTTGAGAGAAAAATAATCAATATATTTTATAAGTTTTTAGCTGTACTTATTGTTACAATTCCAATATTTAAACATATCACTAATTCAGACTCACCAATTATTTTAAGATCATGCTCAGAAAATATTATTTTCCATGTCCTAGGAGATAGCCTGATATCTTATGACATTTTAGGTATTATTATTTTTAAAAATGAAAACACCTTCAAAATCAAATTTATATGCTGGCTATTCATTTTAAAAGTTCCCTGCATTTCTAGTTATTTTTACAGTTCTAAAATGCTTTCACATTCTCATTTGTTCTTCATAAACAACCCATCAAGGTAGGAGAAGAAAGCATTATTATTCTTATTTTATAGCCACAGCTGCCAGAGAAAGTTTATGCGTAATGTTTCAGGATCTGGTATAATGTTTTCAACCTAGAATAAACAAAAATGTTGAAAACACAATCTCTTTTGAAAGAAAGAATTTTATTTTTAAAGATATTTTAACATATCATGGTGTTCTCTTCTTCAGTAAATAGTTTATAAATTATACTTCCAATTTTAAAGTTGTGAGGAATCTTTTTTAATTTTTTGAAAACTTTGTTCATATTATGCATGTAATATATTTGGGGTATGTGGCATTTTCTGCACAATGAAATATCAGATGAATAACAGAGACTTAAAAAGATTTTTTTTTTTTTTTTGGTGGTACACACCAGTGATCCCAGCGTGTACGTAGGAGGATCACAAGTTCAAAGCCAGCCTCAGCAATTTAATGAGACCCTGTGTCAGAATAAAAAATAAAAAGGGATGGAGATGTGACTCAGTGGTGAAGTGCCCCTAGGTTCAATCCCTGGTACAAAAAAAAAGACTTTGAAATATTATTTTAAATTTGCTTTAATTACTTTCTTAGTTCACTGGCATATTTAGACTCTTTTGAATTAACACTTTAAACTTATGACATTAAAGAATAAGCTTTATTCAATTCACTCATTTAAGCTTTATTCAATTCACTCATTCAACATTTACTGAGTGCTAACCAAGATGGTTTTCATTCACCTGACCAAGACTGTTTTACATTTGCCTCAGCCTGTCTTAGCTTCATACGGAGCTCTTTCCTGACTCTAGTCCATAACACCCTCTTCTTTAGCAAATTTACTTTAAAAAAAATGTGTCATTATAAATTCTTTCAAAATCCTTTCTTCTTGTTTTTCTTTTTTTTTTAAAAAAAAGTACATCACATTTTGTTATCCGTGTTCATACTATTGTGCAATAGCACACCACATTTCTTACTCCTATCTAAACAGCCCACCGCAGCCCTTAAAAACTTTCTAAGCCTTTGTTTTTGTTATAACTATGCAATTTATCTAAGAGCCCAAAGCACAATAAACTCCCAATCCCACATTGGCCCCTAGGTACCCAAACAATACTGTGCTAGTGTGCCTGGCTGTGTTCCTATGTTTGTTTTTCCTACTCATTAATTAAAATTTCCCCAATGTATATGTGATTTCCTCACAAAACAAATTCCTGTCCTTCTATTTCAATGTTAAAAAATAAAGTAAACCAATTGGTTCTAATGTAGTAAAAGTTAGTAAATTCAAGCCCTTTGAATGGGGATCCCAGTGCTTGGTGAGGGAACTTCACAGTTTGTCTGGGTCAATGACCTTCTAATGTTTGAAACTGGCTCAGGAGACACATATACAGAAACTAAACCTTGCCTTCACTCACTTCCTGGATGCCAGTTAGGTGCCTTTCCCTATGCATGCTTCATTTCTAGGGCTGAAAAATGAAAGTGATAACTTTCTTTATTCTATAGGATTTTGGAAGACTAGCAATGTCTGCCCAATAATGATTGGCCCCTAGATATTAATAACTAATTCCTTTCTGCCAATCACTGATCTAGTAACTGGCAACAAAGCAACAAACCATCCTAAATACATTCCCCAGATGCTCATCAGACTTTTATTTGAAGACCTTCCATGATAAGAAAGAAACCCACTATGCAGCCAGTTTTGATTGTGAGAAAAAATTGCCATAAATTCTATCAAAAACCAGTATCTCTGTGATTTCTATCCATTGTCACTATTTCTGCAAAACTATTGCTCTTTCTGTGTAAGTGTAGCATCTATTCATGCCTCATGTTTTTAAACATAAAAAGGCAGTATGAATGTGCCTTGAGTTACCAAAGTTCTGTAAGTTTTCTGACCTTGAATGGGTCACTTTATCCATATCTACCTGGTCATTTGTTTTCATCAGTCTCCTTGAAAGAATCGTATGTAAAGCTAGTTATGATATTTTCTCTTTTGAGATAATGTGCAAGGCTTTAGTAAAGTTTAAGCTCAAAGTAGATATACCAACAGCCACATGACAATAATAGTTCATACTGAGCTTCAGGTCAGCTGAAAACCTACCAGTAGAGACAGCATTCCACATCTTAAACTGGTGAATTTTTTTCTTTTTTAATTGACATGCAGGAAGACTTATATTTTGTCTGCTTATATTTAATTTACCATAGCAATGTTTGACATCACTTTGTACATAGTTTTTACCGTGCAGCATTTGTGTTCTCTTTTGGTTTCGGATAACTTGCAAATTCAAACATGTTCTGCTCTCTTGACACATCAGTCATTGCTCTAAAATACAGACCATTTTCTATTAAATGGTGAGAGGCAAATTCATTGTTCCTGTGCTGAGAGTCTTCCTCTAGTGGGAAATTAAGCTATACATCATCACCATTTGGACATCATCAATTAGTTATAAATCAATCTAATAATTCCATTTTCTCAAGAACCATATTACTATGCTGAAAACAAGATATCCCCTTTTCTGGCATTCATCTTAGTCTTTATGGTTTCTAAAACCTCACCTAGAATTCTGACTACAGGTTGTCCCATAGAATAGAATTTAACCATGAATCAGAAACATAAAATGGTACTTTCAGAATTCAAATATTCCCTTATAATCTCTTCAACTTTGGGGATGTTTTTTCCTTCTCTCTCAGACATCCTTTTCTTTGACTAAGTAGACTGTCGCAAAGAGAACTTAAAACGTATAGACTTTAGCTGAGTTTGAGCCTGTAATTTTAACTACTCAGGAAGCTGAGGCAGGAGGGTAGAGAGTTCAAGCCTAACCTGGGCAACTTAGAGCAAGTCAAAGGAGGAGGGTAGGGAGGAGGGGGAAAAGGAAAGAAGGAAGGAATGGAGGGAGAGGGAGGAAGGGGGGATCTCTGTGCTCAATGCTCCTACCTTTAACTATAGGTTTCAAACCTTTCCTTCCTTCCTCCTTTCTTTCTTTCTTTCCTTCCTTCTTTGTTTTCTTATTTCTTTCCTTTCTTCCTTGTTCCCTTTATTTCCTTTCTTCCCTCTCCCCTTCTCTCCTTCCTCTCTTATCTCCCTCTTTCCCTCCCTCTCTCTGCAAGGGCATGTCTCTTCTCCCACCTTCACCTCCATCTGAGGCAAAATAAATGTAATAGAAATTTTTGTTCTCAATAGCTAGTATTAAGGACAAATTATATAATTCTCTATAATTTGGATATTTGCTTAATTTTTCTAAATCTAGCTGAGCATGGTGGTAATGCTAGTAATCCCAGCAACTCTGGAGGTTGAGGCAAGAGAATCACAAATTCAAGGCCAGCCTCATCAACTTAGCAAGTCCCTCAGGAAGTTAGTGAGACCCTGTCTCAATATAAAAAATAAAAAGGGATGGAGATGTGGCTCAATGATAAAGCACTTCTGGGTTAAGTCCCCAGTACTAAAATAAATAAATTAAAATTAAAATTAAAAAAAATTCTAAAGCTACTATATTTTTAAATTTGTTCTAATTAGTCATACATGAAGCATGATGATAGAGTATATTTTGATATATTATACATATAAGGAGTATAATTTTCCATTCTTCTGATTGTACATGGTGTGGAATTACATTGGTCATATATTCATAAATGCACATAGGAAAGTAATGTCCAATTCATTCTGCTATCTTTCCTATTCTCATTCCCTCCCCCCTTCCCTTCATTCCTCTTTGTCAAATCCAAAGTACTTCTAATATTCCCTACCTTCCCCTCTCTTTATTGCGACTCAACATCCTAATGTCAGAGAAAATATTTGACCTTTGATTCTTTGGGATTGGCTTTTTTTAATTAGCATGATAATCTCCAGTTCCAACCATTTATCAACAAATGCCATAATTTCACTTCTCTTTATGAGTGAGTGGTATTCTATTGTATAAATGTACCACATTTTCTTAATCATTTCATCTGTTGAAGGGCTTCTAGGTTGGTTCCATAGCTTAACTCTTGAGAATTGAGCTGCTATAAATATTGATGTGGCTGTGTCACTGTAGTATGCTGATTTTAAGTCCCTTGGGTATAAATCAAGGAGTGGGATAACTGGGTCGAATGGTGGTTCCATGCCACATTTTCTGAGGAATCTCCATACTGCTTTCCAGAGTGGTTGCACCAATTTGTAGTCCCACCAGCAATGTATGAGTATACTTTTACCCCACTTCCTCACCAGCATTTATTGTCACTTGTATTCTTGACAATTGCCATTTTGACTGGAGTGAGATGGAATCCCAATGTAGTTTTAATTTGCAATTCTCTAATTACTAGAGTTATTGAACATTTTTTCTTATATTTGTTGACCAATTGTATGTCTTCTTCTGTGAACTGTCTGTTCAGTTCCTTTGCTCATTTATTGTTTAGTTTATTTGGGTTTTTGGTGGTAAAGCTTTTGGGTTCTTTATATATCCTGGAGATTAATGCTCTACCTGGGGTGCAGGGGGCAAAGATGTTCTCCCATTCTATAGGCTATCTTTTCACCTTCTTGACTTTTTCTTTTGCTGTGAAGAAGCTTTTTAGTTTAATGCCATCCCATTTGTTTATTCTTGATTTTATTTGTTGCACTTTAGGAAGTTGGTTCCTAAGACATGATGTAGATTTGGGCCTACTTTTTTGTCTATTAGGTGTAGGGTCTCTGTTCTAGTGCCTAAGTCAATGATCTGCTTTGAGTTCAGTTTTGTGCAGGGTGAGAGGTAGGGGTTTAATTTTATATTGCTACATATGGATTTCTAATTTTCACAGCCCCATTTCTTAAAGAGGCTATTTTTTCTGAATGTATGTTTTGGGGACTTTTGTCTAGTATGAGATAACTGTATTTATGTTGGTTTGTCTCTGTGTCTTCTATTCTGTACCAGTGATCTTCATCTGTTTTGGTGCCATTGCCATACCTTTTTGTTACTATGGCTTTGTACTATAATTTAACATCTGGTATTATGATGTCTCCTGCTTTACCTTTCTTGCTAAGTATTGCTTTGGCTATTCTAGGTCTCTTATTTTTCCCAATGAATTTCATGACTGCTTTTCCTTTTTCTATAAATAATGCCTTTGGGATTTTAATAGGAATTGCATTAAATCAGTTTAGCACTTTGGGAAGTATAGCCATTTTGACAATACTAAGTTCTTCCATTTCTTTTTTTACTGTTCTGTCTTTTTCATTGTAGAGATCTTTCACCTCTTTTCTTAGATTGATTTCCAAATATTTTATTTCTTTCAGTTGGCTCATCACTGATGTATAGAAATGCAATTGATTTATGAATGTTAATTTTATATCTTTCATTTATGAGCTCTAGAAATTTTGTGGTGGAGTTTTTTGGGTCTTTGAAATACAGAATTGTGTCACTGGCAAATAGAGATAGTTTGAGTTTTTCTTTTCCTATCTGGATCCCTGTAATTTTTTCTTCTGTCTGATTGCTCGGGCTAGAGTTTCAAGGACAATGTTTAATAGAAGTGGTTAAAGAGGGCATCCTTGTCTTGTTTCAGTTTTTAGGGGGAATGTCTTCAATTTTTCTCCATTTAGAATGATGTTGGCCTTGGGTTTAAGCATATATAGCTTTCACAATGTTCAGGTAGGTCCCTACTATCCCTAGTTCTTCTAGTGTTTTGAAGATGAATGGATGCTTTATTTTGTCAAATGCTTTTTGTGCATCTATTAAGATAATCATATGATTCTTGTCTTTAAGTCTATTAATATGATGAATTATATTTATTGATTTCCATATGTTGAACCAGCCTTGCATCCCTGGGATGAACCCTACTTGGTTATGGAAAACCATCTTTTTAATATGTTTTTGTATGTACTTTGCTAGAAGTTTGTTGAGAATTTTCGCATCTATTTTCATCAGGGATATTAGTCTGAAGTGTTTTGTCCTTCATGTGTCTTTGTCTGGTTTTGGTATCAAGGTGACACTAGCTTCATAGAATAAATTTGGAATGGTTCCCTCTTTTTATATTTCATGGAATAATTTGAAGAGTATTGGTGCTAATTCTTCTTTGAAATAAAACCCTAAAAATAAAAAAAAATCTAAATCTAATTTATATGTTTGTATAAACATTAAACAGATATAATGTTCTTGGAACATCTTAAGAACAGAACTTGTTAATGTAACATGGGTTTAAATTTATATTCTACAGATCAGATGGGTATAATGTGTCATTTTTGTTTTTATTAGAAGTGTATGAAATTTTGAGTTCCATTCCCAGTCAGTAGTGGAAAGAAAAGGAGCAATGTGGTGAGACCTTCAAGGTCTCCCAGTTTTAAAACAAGAATGTGATCTAACACAGTTTTGAGTTTTTTGTTATTTGGGAAGTACACAAAAATATAAACATCAGAATCCAATCTGAACTATTTTTCCTGTTTTTCTAAGGAAACTCCTCTCCTTTCCATGAAGTCCTCAGGCCACATGCTCATGGTCGTCACTGGCCCCAGTCCATTCACCAAGCATAATGCTTTCTCCCTCACCTAAGTCTGGTCACAGCTTAGTCACAGCTCTCCTGACTATGACTTATAACAAAACTCTATAATCTGAGTTCTCCTGAAAAGGGCCTTGAAGTGGAAAAGGCAGTATGTGAAATTGAAATGTTCAGTGAAATATTTTTTTAATCACATCTTTCTACAGAAAAAAAAGGAGGGAATGTTAATATATTTATTACTTCTTAGTAAAAATAAAGACAAAATCATTTTGTAAAAATGATTTAAATCAAAAAATATAAAATAACATGAATTGGAAACAGTTATACTCCATATATGTATAATATGTCAAAATGCACTCTACTGTCATGTATATCTATAAAGAACAAATAAATAAAAGCAAACAAAAGGAAGACTGGAAAAAATGTAAGAACCAATTTGAAATGCTAATTATAATTATTGACATTTAAATTCAGTAGACAATAATTCATAAGAAAAGTTTCAATACTTGTGTTCATAGAAATAAAAGTCCTTTTTAAGTTTTCATGTGTACTTGCTAAATATTTGCTTCCTACTTTTAAAAAGATGGGTGGACTTAAACCCTGTGACATTGTAGACCTAAATAATTTTTTTTATTTTGTTTTATTTCATTTATTATACTTTGTTATATATGGCAGCAGAATGCAATTCAATTCATATTACACAAATAGAGCACAATTTTGTTCACATCTCTGCTTGTACACAAAGTATAGTCATACCATTCATGTTTTCATACATGTACTTAGGGTAATGATTTCCATCTCATTCCACTGTCTTTCCTAGCCCCATGCCCTCTCCCTTTCTTTCCCTCCCATTTGCTTTATCTAAAGTTTATCTATTCTTCCAGTGCTCCTCCCATACCCATTATAAATCAGCATCCTTGTATCAGAGGAAACATTCAACATATGTTTTTTTGGGAATTGGCTTACTTCACTTAGCATTATATTCCCCAACTTTATCCATTTACCTGCAAATGCCATGATTTTATTCTGTTTTAATGCTAAGTAATATTCCATTGTAATAAACTTTTTCTTTATCCATTCATCTACTGAAGAGTATCTAGGTTGGTTCCACAGTTTAGCTATTGTGAATTGTGCTGCTATAAACATTGATGTGGTTGTGTCCCTGTAGTATGCTTATTTTAAGTCATTTGGGTATAAAATGAGGAGAGGGATAGCTGGGTCAAATGGTGTTTCCATTCCTAGCTTTCCAAGAAATCTCCTTATTGCTTTCCATATTGGCTGCACCAATTTGCAGTCCCAACAGCAATGTATGAATGTGCCCTTTTCTCCACATCCTCACAAACACTTATTGTTTGTCTGTATGCATAATAGCTGCCATTCTGACTGGAGTGAGATGAAATCCTAGAGTAGTTTTGATCTGCATTTCTCTAATTGCTAGAGATCTTGAACACTTTTAAATATATTTGTTGATCAACTGTATATAATCTTCTGAGAAGTGTCTCTACAATTCCTTCACCCATTTGTTGATTTAGTTGTTGTTGTTGTTGTTTTGTTGATGTTAAAATTTTTGAGTTCTTTAAATATCCTAAAGATTAGTGCTCTATCTGATGTGCGTTTGGTAAAAATTTCCTCCCATTCCATAGGATCTCTCCTCACTTCACTGATTGGTTCTTTTGCTGAGAATGAGCTTTTGAGTTTGAATTCATAACATTTATTGATTTTTTATTTTAATTCTTGCACTATAGAAGTCTTATTAAGGAAGTTGGGGCCTAATCCGAAATGATGGAGATTTGAGTCTACTCTTTCTTCTACTAGGTGCAGGATTTTTGGTTTAATTCCTAGGTCCTTGATCCACTTTGAGTTGAGTTTTCTGTATAATGAGAGATAGGGGCTTAATTTCATTTTGTTGCCTATGGATTTCCAGTTTTCCAAGCACCATTTGTTGAAGAGGCTATCTTTTCTCCAATATAGGTTTTTGGCACCTTTATCTAAAATACTATATTTATGTTGGTTTGTGTCTATTCTGTACCATTGGTCTACAACTCTATTTTGGTGCCAATACCATGCCATTTTTGTTATATTGCTCTGTAGTATAGTTTAAGATCTGATATATTGACAAAACATGCTTCACTCTTTTTGCTCAGGATTGCTTCAGCTATTCTGGGTCTCTTATTTTTCCAGATGAATTTCATGACTTTTTTTCTATTTCTATGAGGAATGTCATTGGTATTTTTTATTGGAATTGCATTAAATCTGTATAGTGCTTTTGGTAGTGTAGTTATTTTGACAGTATTAATTCTGCCTATCTGAGAACAAAGGAAATCTTTCAATCTTCTAAGGTCTTCTTTAATTTCTTTCTTAATCATTCTGTAGTTTTCATTGCAGAGGTCTTTCACCTCTTTCATTAAGTTGACTCCCAAGTATTTTGGTTTTTTGAGGCTATTATAAATGGGGTGGTTTTCCTCATTTCTCTTTCAGAGAATTTGTCACTGATATACAGAAATGCCTTTGATTTGTGGGTGTTGATTTTATATCCTGCTAATTTGATGAATTCATTTATTAGTTATAGAAGTTTTCCGGTGGACATTTTTAGTCTTGTAGGTATATAATCATAGTGTCAGTAAATTGTGCTAATTTGAGATCTTCTTTTCCATCTGTATTCCTTTAATTTATCTTCTTTGTCTAATTGCTCTAGCTAGTGTTTCAAAAACCACGTTAAATAGAAGTGGTGAAAGAGAGCATCCCTGTCTTGTTCCAGTTTTTAGAGGAAATACTTTCAATTTTTCTCCATTTAGACTGATGTTGACCTAGGGCTTAGCATAGATAGCTTTTATGATGTTGAGGTAAGTTCCTGTTATCCCTAGTTTTTCCAGTGTTTTGAACATAAAGGGATACTGTATTTTGTCAAAAAGATTTTTCTTCATCTATTTAGATGATCCTATGAGTCTTATCTTTAAGTCTATTGATGTGATGAGTTACATTTTTGAGTTCTGTATGTTGAACCAACCTTGAATCCCTGGAAAGAACTCCACTTGATCATAGTGCCCTCTTTTTTTGATATATTTTCGTATTCAATTTGCCAGAATTTTATTGAGAATTTTTTAATCTATGTTCATTAGAGATATTGTTTTGAAGTTTTCTATCTTTGATATATCTTTGTCTGGTTTTGGAATCAGGGTGATATTGGCCTCATAGTTTGGAGGTGTTCTGTATTTTTCTATTTCGTGAAATAATTTGTGGAGTATTGGTATTAGCTCTTCTTTAAAGTTTTTGTAGAATTCAGCTGTGTATCCATCTGGTCCTGGGCTTTTCCTTGTTGGTAGACTTCTGATGGTGTCTTCTATTTCATTGCTTAAAATTGATCTGCTTAAATGGTTTATATCATCCTGGTTCAATTTGGGCAAATCATGTGGCTCTAGAAAATTTTCAATGCCTTGTATATTTTCCATTTTATTGGAGTACAAATTTTCAAAATAATTTCTAGTTATTCTAGTTATTTTATATTTCAAAATAATTTCTGTATTTCTGTAGTGTCTGTCCTGACATTTCCTTTTTCATCACTAAGATATTAGTAATTTGAGTTTTCTCTCTCCTTCTCTTCATTCGCATGTCTAAGGGTTTTATCACTTTTATTTATTTTTTCAAAGAGCCAACTTTTTGTTTCAATTTTTTAAATTGTTTCTTTTGTTTCAATTTTGTTGATTTCAACTCTAATTTTCATTATTTTCTGTCTTCTACTGCTTTTGTTGTTGATTTGTTCTTTTTTTCTATAGGGCTTTGAGATGTAATTTTAGGTCACTTATATGTTGACTTTTTCTTCTTTTAAGGAATGAACTCCATGCAATGAACTTTCTTAGTACTACCTTCATAGAGTCCCAGAGATTTTGATATATTGTATTAGTGTTCTCATTTACCTCTAAGAATATTTAATCTCTTCTTTGATGTCTTTTGCAACCCATTGTTCACTTAATAGCATATTATTTAGTCTCCACGTGTTGGAGTAGCTTTTATTTTGTATTTTATCATTGATTTCTAATTCCATTCCATTTATGATCAGATAGAATGCAGGGTAGTATCTCTACTTTTTTGTATTTGCTAAGAGTTGCTTTGTGGCATAATATCTGGTCTATTTTAGAAAAGGATTCATGTGGTGTTAAGAGAGTGTATTTACTCATTGGTGAATGAAATACTCTATATATGTCAGTTAAGTCTAAGTTATTGATTGTTTTATTGAGTTGCATAGTTTCTTTGTTCAGCTTTTGTTTGGGAGATCTATCCAGTGGTGAAATAGGTGTGTTGAAGTCTTCCAGAATTACTGTGTTGTGGTCTATTTGACTCTTGAACTTGAGAAGAGTTTGATTAATGTAGATTCTCCATTGATTGGGGCATATATATTTATAATTGTTATGTATTGTTGATGTACAGTTCCCTTGAGCAGCATGAAATGTCCTTTTTTATCCCTTCTGATTAACTTTGGCTGGAAGTCTACTTTATTTGATATGAGGATGGAGACCCCTTCTTGTTTCCACAGTCTATGTGTGTCGTATGTTTTTTCCAAACTTTCACCTTCAGTCTGTGGATGTCTTTTTCTATGCCATAAGTCTCTTGGAGGCAGCATATTGTCAAGTCTTTTTCTAATTTATTGATTGATTGATTGATCCAATCTGCCAATCTATGTCTTTTGATTGGTGAGTTTGGGCCATTAACATTCAGGTTTATTATTGAGACATGGTTTGTATTCTCAGCCATCTTATTTATTTTTGGTATTTTACTGACTTTGTTTCTCCTTTAATTAGTTTTTCCTGTAGTGTAATACATTCCTCTCCTGATTTTTATTGCTGTTTTTCATTTCCTCCTCATGGAATATTTTGCTGAGGATGTTCTGTAGTGGAGGCTTTCTAGCTGTAAATCCTTTTAAGTTTTGTTTATCATGGAAGGTTTTTATTTCATCATAAATCTAAAGCTTAAATTTTCTGGATATAAGATTCTTGGTTGGCTTTCAATTTCTTTCAGAGTTTGGTATATGTTGTTCCATGATCTTCTGGCTTTGAAGGTCTGGATGGAAAAATCTGCAGATATCCTAATTGGTTTCCCCCTATATGTAATTTGATTCCTTTCTCTCACGGGTTTTAAAATTCTCTCCTTTTTTTGTATTCTAGGCATTTTCATTATAATGTGCCTTGGTGTGGATCTGTTGTGATTTTGTACATTTGGCATCCTGTAAGCCTCTTGTATTTGGTTTTCCAATTCATTCTTCATGTTTGAAATCTTTTATGATATTATTTCATTGAATAGATTGTTCATTCCTTTGATTTGAAACTCTATACCTTCCTCTATCCCAATAACTCTTAAATTTGGTCTTTTTATGTTATCCCGTATTTCTTGAATGTTCTGCTCATGGATTCTTACCATCTTCACTATGTGATTTACATTCTTTTCAAGATTATATATTTTGTCTTCATTGTATGAGGTCCTGTCTTCCAAGTAGACTAATCTGTCAGTGATTCTTTCTATTGAGCTTTTAATTTGGTTTATCAATTCTTTCATTTCAAGAATTTCTGTTTGTTTTTTTCAGGACATCCATCTCCTTATTGAAGTAATGTTTTGCTTCCTGTAATTGTTCTCTTCTATCATCCTTTAATTCATAGAACATTTTAATTATGTACATCCTGAACTCTTTCTCTGTAATTTCTTCTGTTGTGCTAGCCAATGGTTCTAAGAATGCAGTATCTTGATTGGTTAGGGCCATTTTTTCCCTTATTTTTTCATGTTGTTCCTTTTTCTTCCTTCTAGCACTGTGGATTCAGGGCATTATTGTTTTTACCCTGTAGGCTTATAGTGTCCCTGCAGGGTTCCAATACCTGTCCTTTGAAGGGAAGAACAATGTTAACAGATCCTAATACAAACAATATACAACTTAAATCAAATAGTTATTAGTGCACTTAGAGTTTTGTCACAATACACAGAAATGGTAAGTTCAATTATTATCTACAATACAAACAATAGGTTTGTAAAGGGGTCTACAGTTTTTGATGGTGGACAAATAATTGGGGGTGAGGTATAAGAGGAGATGTTGAGGGGGTAGAAGGTGAGGATATAGAGTTATTAGATCTTAGGAAGTATAAAAGAGGAATCTAAAGAAGACGGTTAGTAACAGGAGAAAAAAAGAGGAAGTTATTTGGAGGAGACATGTAAGTGTGGAAACAATAGAGTATATAAAACAAACACACATAAATGTTAAGAATAATAAAAAATGTAAAAATAGGAGATAAAAGAATTTATAACACAATGTAATACACTATTCAGACATCCCAGTCCTCAGTATTCAAATTTATGCAAAGTGTTTGGTTTCACAAATGTTGGGAATGTGAGGGTGGGAGAATAGAGACAGAGGAAAAAAAGTCTAAAAGGAAGAAACAAGGATTGTTTTGGTTGGAGATCATTATCTTTCTTCCTTCTCTTCTCATCCAACAGGTGGGGTTGTCTGTTGTTTGCTGGTATCTCCACCCTCAGGATGGTAGAGGTTACCAGGGTGGGAGGGTTGGTCTTGGGTACAGGGCACCTGGAAGTGGGGTGTGTCACCAGTTGGTCCCCAATAAGAGGTTGCACCCCAAGGATCTCCTTTGGGGCCTTCCTGTGTGATGTGGCTGCCTGGTCTTTTCTCCTTATGTCCACTGTAGACCTCATTGTTCCTGGTCTCTAGTCTCTAAACTGTATCTCACTCACCTTCTCCATTTTTACTTCCTAATTGAAGACCTTTCTCACTGGAAGTCTTGTAGGTTGCACTCTGGGGACTCCATACCTGTCTTGGAGAACTATTTTGTTTGGGCAGTCACTGATCAGTAGTAGCAGCTGCCAAGGAAGAGGGCTGGGGACAATTAGTACCTGCCCAGCTGGTGTTCCAAGCTGAGAGTTGCCTCAACCAAAGATGGTGAGGAAGGTTTCCCCAGATAGACAGGGGCTCCTTTCAGTGATAGAGTGTCAGGTCAGATGGGTGGGGGGCAAGCAGTGGCATTGGACAATGTGTTCAAAGATGCAGCTCTGTTGTGGCATGCAGTGTTGTGGCTGTCAGCTGTCTCGGGACCCAGTGTGGGCTCCATAGTGTCACTGGGGCTGATCTGGGGCTGCTCCACAAGTGTTGGTGGGGCTTAATCATTTGTAATACTTTCTTCCTTAGCAAATTTAATAATATTGAAGAGCAATAAAGCTATTTTTATTAAAGATAGCCAGAAAAATATCATGTGTCTGTACACATTGCAAAACTATAATGGAAGCTGTACTAGATTTTATATTATTTAGCCATTAGAGTACTTCAAGAATAGAGGTTTTATCAATAGTGCATTTCTTACAATGTACATCAGTCAATTTCATCAGTAAGTAAATATAACATTTATAACCTAAATTTTATTCTTTTAACATAGTATTTTTTGCTTAGAAAGAAATTGTATGTGACATGGAAAATTTTATTTAAAAATAAAATTTGAATAACAGATGTGCTAAGTGTGAGGTTCACAAAGAAAATTTTCTTTATTCTTTTTCTAATGTGTTTTAGAGAAATTATTATAGGTGTGCCTCTGTGCCCATTGACTTTACACTGATTTTGTTCAAGAATTAATTTTGCTTAAATGATTAGCATAGATCAAGTAAATGTTAAAAGAATACATTTTAAAAAATATTTCTTTGGTTTTCACTACAGAATCTATATCTTTATGAATACATCAACAGTTTCTAAAAGAGCATTAGAATAATATTCTTAATGACTGTCCTAAGGCAGGAAGGCATCACTTTGATTTTCCCATTGCCACTTTGACAATGGTTTCAAATTTATGCAGGTAAATGTATTTTTGGTATACTTTCAGCTAACAATTCAATTTTCAAAATGTATTAGAATTTACAAAATGTTTTGCCTCATTATGTATCATCAAAATTAGAGAATGCACAGTGAAAGAAATGTAAAAACACATTAAAATACTTTGAGGGTCTTCTCTTTATTCTCTTTTTCAATCACATTTGCAATATTTTTGTATCTCTGACAAGTTATTTTTATGCTTACATTTAAGTTGGTTTTATTTTTCTTTAAATACTTCATTAACAAGCTAGATGATCCTTGTGTGATATGTCACATGGTCCAGTAAAATATTGAATAATGTAACCCAAAGTGTTTATTTTATGTACTTTCTTTAATAGAACTAATCTTACAACATAACATAGAACTTCTTGTGATTATTCCTTAAACACTAGAGTCATTGCCTTGGAAAAAACAACATTGTGTATAATTCTTTCAGGACTTGCCAATATTCTTTTCATTCTCATTTGCTCTGTTTAGAAAGCCTCAATAGTCTATCGGATTTCACTTTGAATACTTACCATTGTTTTCCCCACTCTTTTCACATTTGCAAGACTATTAGATAAAAGCTGCCTATGTTTTGTCCCTTCTCATTCTTCAGGTAAATATTTTTCCACTCTCACCTAATTCATAATTGAGTCAAAATACAGAACACATTGGTCTTTAATAAAGTTATTAGAATATATTATATGTTTTACAATTTGGAAGAAATTATTAATGCTCTTGAAGTTTGTTCTACCACTAGGTCATCTAAGTTTTTCCATTGTGGAACATTCATATTACATGACCAGGCATCAGGTCTTTGGAAAATATATTTGAGCAATGAATTCTTCATGCATATGTTCTCTCAGTTTTCCTGAATTTTATCAATTTTATTAATTATAGTTAACATGGAGGTAGAATCTAAATTAACCTCCACATCCATCATGTTAGTAGTACATATAATTACATATAATTAATAGCTCTGAAAGCTTGTCCTTTTTATGGTATTCCATCTATTTTCTCAAAAAACATCTTTAGATTATGCAAAAAGGGTTTTTTATATATATTTCTCCAATGGCTTCTCCCTTTTATTTTAAAAAATCTATCTTCATATCCTGATGTATGGGGAAAATAATACACAAGGGCCAAGAAAACATTTTACAATGTGCAAGAATTTTAAAAATTAGAGCACTATAAAGTCATCAAATTTTAATAATAGGTAATAATTGTACTGATAAAATTTTCATAACCACAATGAAAAATTGCTGGATAATAAATGGCTGAAACAATTAGCTGATAATGTATAATGTTTATCTTGTGATTATTGATGATAAGAGATTATTATTATTTACATAGTGGTTTGTGTAATAATAAGATACAAGTCCATTTACATTTTGAATGCTATAATACCACTAAAAATAAATGACAAATGATGTAAAGGACAATATTACATATCAACTTATTTGGCTCTTTTACAATAATTTATTCCTTTTAATTTCAAAAAATAAAGAATGTGTGTAGAAACAGCTTATTTTAAATTTAGTTGGATCAACAAGTTTAGGTATATTACTCATTCCTCCTTCATAAGTCAAAATGGAATTATATATCTGCTTATGAATGTTCTAAGAATAATATATTTACGTATTTGGGGAAATTCTTGTATGCTATGTACAGGAATTTTTCTTAATAAATACATAAATTGCTTAAATATGGTTTCAAACAAGTAAAAATATTATATTAGTTTCAATGCTATGAATTTTACATTTTGTACCTTACAACAATCAAATATTGGAAATTTAGTTCATTTCACGTATTTTCAAAGACAGAAAGTTGTCAGTGTTATAAGTGGCACCCCTTGACCTCTGTTCCAGCCCCAACCTGAATGAATGTATTGGTCAGATATGGTTTAGAGACAAGAAAACATTTATCAGTCTCAACAATCCCTGAGTTTCAACACTATGACATCATGAACTTCAGATTCTTAATTTGAAAATCAAAATGAGAAGATTTTCTTTTCCCTTCTCTTTTAATTTTTTCCCCTGAAACTCTTGTGTTTTCTGGGACAATTATTGCCTCCATCTGAAACAAAAAAAAGAGGAAAGGCTATGAACAAGCAAGTACAAAACATCAAAATAAATCCATATATTTCAAAATATTTCTCATTATATTATTTTTGTTCTTCTTATTTAGATTTTGATTAAGGATTTTTCTTCCCTGGCCTCGTACTTGCAGTTTTGTTCCCCTTGTATTATATTCAATTATTTCCATTTTTACTCCATATTTTTGCAAAACTTGATCAGAAATCTGCATTCTTGAAATTTAAGATAGAATTTCTCATTTTTTTTCCTTTTATAATCCTTGATATAATAACTTTACCCCGAGGTAATTATTAAACTTATTCTAACTACTAAACCTCTGTATTGGTAATAATAAACACATTAATAGTTATTACTGCTCTCATGACTTAGAAATGAATTGCCAGAGAAAGAGTTAAAAAGTTATGTAGTTTGCCTACAATAAGTTAATGCATACTCCTCATGTGCATCCTCTCTGGTGTCTCAGATGGATGCCTATATGGAAGACCTCACTACTCCAGCAGGGACAGTCCTCAAAAGTCCCCTAGTACTGCTTGCCTTCAAATGTCAGTTTTCCATTCTCAGACTGGTAACAGCTACTCTTTATTACATTTCACATGGTCTTGCCCTTCGTATTCATAGCTAAGTTGCAAGTAACTTCCTAGAAATGTTGCTTCCACCCCGTTTAGTTCCCTCTTTCTAAGTGTATTTCTTTCCTTCAAAATTCTTATCATTTCAATCTCCTTAAACTCTGATCTCTGCCTCATTACCCTAGCTGTGTGACGTTCACTGAGCCACATTGGACACACTGTCCCCAGGCAGAACAAGGTAAATTGGGACCAACCTTAGAAGCTTGTCTTCTCTCAGAGATGGTACAGCATGCTCTACAATGCCTGAGGCAATTGCTTCAAACAACATGTACAGAGGGTTGGCTGTTTATGGCATAAATGCTAATCTTTCCATCATAGGCAAAGCAGAATTCTAGCCTGTTTAATCGTAGTCTTATGATTCACAAGCCACACTGGTTTGATTAATAATTTATACAGGAAAATTAAGGCTAAAAACCTATACTCATTTTTTTGTTTGTTTCTTAATAAAATGTATTTTAGCAGTAAGACAAGTGAAATTAAAAATTATGTAACATAATTATGAATATAGTAATGTCACATTGTTTTGTGAGACTGTTTTATGTTCTATTATATTTACTAATTCCAAGGGACAGTGCTCCATACATCATGGTATATCATCAGCCACTTGAAGAAATCATGTGCAGTTCACTCAGCCTCAGGTGGGTAAAAAATTTCTAATCAAGCTTTTAACCAGCTTCTCCTCAGGAATTACCAACTCCTGGCTACTGAGGATACCTCCAGTCGAGACCTATGCCAAATGGACTGACATCATCATGGATCTGTGGTGGAAAGGAACCTTCGTTGATCTGGTTCCTGAAGTTATACCAGTCCTCTCTGCCCTCCTGTGGGGGCTCCTTATTTCCCTCCTCTCTGATTCTCCCATGCAGCCCTATCTCAGAGGAAGCAGCCAGAATGAGTCAATGCCCACTCTCATTTAATAACAAAGAGGGGTTAAAAGCTTGATTAGAAATTTTTTACCCACCTGAGTCTGAATGAACTTTATGATAAAGGGAAGGAGCAGGCACAGGGAGTTTTTATAGCCCAAATCTAATGGGGTCTCTGGGTCTGCAAGCTGCCTTGTTGGCACAAGGGGAGTTAAGTGTTCAGCCTTGAGCGGGGGCTTGGGCGTTTGGGCTTGAAGCAAACAGGTGATAAAGAACCAGACAGAGGGTTTGAGAAGCCAGGTCATCCTGTAGCTAACTTTGTTTGGCATGACCTGCAGACCAGCCTTTCCTGCACCTAACACCCTCAATTCCACTCTTCATTCCTAGTCCAATCAAACTCTGTCCTACCTGGGTGTCTCTGAAACCAGCTTGCTTCTCTCTTTACCTTTCTTGAAATATCCCAGCTTTCCAAACCAGCTTGCTTCTCTCTTTACCTTTCTCTAGCCCTTGGATCCCAAAATATCTGTTCCCAGATTTCCCTACTCTTGTCTCTCTTCACACCAAGAAAGCACAGGCTTTTAGAAGGCAGCTTCTCCCAAGCTCTGAAAGAAGGTGGCCAAGGGAGGACAGTGGCCCATTGTTACCAGATTCTGATACTTGAAATTCTTACGAAACTGAGAGGGTAAACAAAACACACATGTTCCTCTTTAGGCCCAGAAGGCAACTGATAAAGTGCTCTCTTATGATGAAGGTAGTTCACACTTACTCAGGGGTCACCATGCTCCGGACACCTAAGTGGTCTGTCAGAAGGACAACACACAACAGTCTCACTACTGGCCAAATCCAAGCAAGTAGGGGGTCTGTAAGGAGAAGGGGGTTTAGCTGGAGGGGGCCCTTAGGGTCACTTGCCTTGAATATAGGGCAAAGAGAGGACCCAAAAGGGGCCAGAAATGAGGGGGAGCATTAGGTATTGGGCTAAGAATGGAGACACAGGAGAGGCGGAGCTTGAGGGGATCTTGTGGGGAGGGATGACAAGAGTAATGACAGGTGAGGATCCTTGGCTCTTTTGATGAAGGTGTAGGAGTGCTGGGCTTAAACCTGGAAATGTGAATCCATGTGGTAAGTTGGTTATTAGACAGCTTGAGTTTGGCCTCCAAGGGAGTGCACATCACCTGAGCAGGACCCTCCCATTTTGGTTTAGAGGGGGCTTTTTCCCTGGTGGGCAATAGTAAACAAGTCTACCAGGTGTTAAGGAGGTAGGGTTTTGAAAGAGACTGGGGTCAGGAAGGAGCCAGTCTTGATAGCACCAGAGTTCAGAGCGTAGATGGAAGAGGAGAGGCAGGGCATCTGTAGGCAATCCCGGAGGAATGAGGGGACGACCATACATGACTTTGAAAGTTGAGAGATGAGATGGTTAGCGGGAAGCCAAAGGTAAGCTTGTGTGCTTCTTTCTGGAGGTCATGGGCTACTTCTAGGGCTCTGAGGCATGGGGGCCAGCCCCTAATGGTGGGGTCAAGCTGTTTGAATAGGTAGGCCACTGGTGCAAATGTGGGGCCCTCCTGACCCAGTACGCCCAGACTTTGTCCCTGTTTTTACATAGAGGGTTAAGGGTCGGGAGAGGTCAGGGAGATGCAAGGCAGGTGCCCAGAGGAGGGCCTTTTTAAAGGGCTTCTCTACTGCTGAGAGTAGGGGTTCATCTTGGGGGCCCTTGGCCAGATTATATAGCGGCCTGGTGAGGAGGGAGAAATTAGGAATCCAGGCCCTGAAGTACCCAACCAAACCCAAGAAGGAGAGTATGTCATCTTTGGTCTTTGGTGTAGGTATAGACACAATAAGCTGTTTTCTGTCTACTGTAATGGCCTTTTTCCCTTGAGAGATAGAGAACCCTAGATGCTATTTGGGCCTTTTTTGGAGAGGCCCGATATCCCTTTAAGGCCAAGAAAGTAGGAGAACTGTGTCATCTTTTGAGCGCCCTTTGGACGGGCTAGAAGAATTTGTAGAGGTTTGCAAGAGGGACAGAGAGCAGGATTGGACTGGAGCAAGAAGAAAGCCTGGATATAAGCAATCTCTACCCATTTTTTTGAACGCTTACAGTAATTGTAGAGATCCCTTAGAATGAAGGGATCCAGGGACCCCAAAAGGGGCCATATGCTTTGGTTGTCTAAGGGATAAGTGGGCCAGGCCTGGGTACTATATTTGATCCAAGAGGCATTGTAGGGGAGAGTCTACAGGCAGAGAGGACACATTAACCATGTAAGGAGGAGGAAAGAGGATGCAGAGAAGGAGGAAACTGATTTATTGGCAAAAGGAGCGTCCCCGCTAGAGCCAAAAATCAGGAGTGCCTAAGTGGCAGGTTTGAGCTGCAGAGATTGATCATCACAGAATCCTCATAGTCAAAGTTCTCATCCTGGATGGAGCTGGAGCCGTGGGAAACCTTGGCCAAGGCTTTTCGGGACCCCTACTGGAGAGTCTGGATTATTCCCAGGGCCAGAAAGAGGGGAGAGAGAGAGGCAGGGGATGAGAGAGGAAGGGGAGGGTAAGCGTCTCTCTAGTGGCCGAGTCTTAAAGGTGAGAGGACTAGGACTCTAGGAATCTGCCCAAGGGAGGAGTCCCTGAAGGCCCCCATAGCCTTAAAGGCTGTGGTGGGGTGCTTTCCTCCCTGCAGGTGGGCAAGGAGATTTGCGGACGATAATCAACATATTGCAAGAGGGTGGATTCGGGGCATTGGGGGTGAAAAGATTGGAGGTCGGAGGCCAAGGTTTGTCCAAAGAGGTGTGGACTATCTCGAGGTCCCTGAGGAAGGACAGTCCAGGTTAAAGGCAAAAAGATATCCTTTAAATCTATGACTGAGAAGTGGGTGGCAGTGTGGGGGATCTGAGACAGCAGGGTGTATGGGTTGGGAACCAAAGGATGTATGGTCCTAACGGAGGTGTTAATGAGTCGTAGGTCCTGAACTAAGCGATAGGACCCGTTGGGAATTTTTACCACTAGTATGGGAGTATTGTAAGGGGAATGAGCAGGACGGAGGTACCCCTTGCTAAGAAGGTCCTGAAAAATAGGTTGTAGGCCCAGAAGAGCTTTTGTGGACAGGGGGTATTGAGCCTGATTGGGGAAGGTGTTAGGATCTTTGAGATGAATGTTAACTGGTGGGCAGGAAACGGTGGAGGAGGTGTGGATATCCCATACAATCAGGTCAACCAGGTTCGTAGGTAAGGGGGGTTAGGGGTCCTTTTTAGTATGGTGTTTCATGTCAGCCTCACAAGTGGAGAAGAATGGACAGTCTTCTGTCAAAAGGGCCAGAAAAGATGAACAGGCCAATTCTGAGGCCTGATGCCAGGAGCCCAGATGTTAATTGTTGTATTGAATTTAGAGAGAATATCTCAGCCGAGCAAAGGAACTGGACATTGGGGCATAACTAGGAAAGTCTGAGAGAATGGGAAGTTGTCTATGGACCAGAGTAATAGGGGAGTCTTTCTTGGGATAGATGGTCTTTCCTCCTACCCCGACAATAGGAAAGGTGGACGGCACTGTTTGCCCCCAGAATTCTGTCAGGATTGAGAAGGTAGCCCCGGTGTCAAGGAGAAAGTCAACCTTGCGCCAATCCACCTGAATCCACACTCTGGGTTCCTGTCTATTGATCGTTACGGCCAGGGACAAGGACCCAAGGCTCCGTCAATTGATTGCCATGCCCAGAAGTCAGAGGGTTCCCTGGCCATAGGCCGCCTATGTGATCTAGGACAGTCAGAGCCCCAATGACCTTGTTGACATTTAGGGCATGGGGTACACAGAGTGCATGGTGCGGGGCATGCCCTGGACCAATGTCCCTCTTTGCCACACTTGAAGCAGGCGCCTGGGGGGATTTTGACCTGTGGTGATGGGTGGTGACCTGAGGAAGCACCCTGCAGGGCCTAGGCTAGCATCTGAAATTTCCCAGTCAGTCTGAGGAGTGGCAGGGCTTTGTTCGAGCTTTTTTAGTTTGGCCCGGATGTCGGGGTAGTTCTGCAAGAGGAAATATGTCATAAGGACATGACAGCCATCCTGGGTTTTGGCACCAATGAAAGAACGAACAAGGCTCGTCGTCAGAGAAAATGCCCATTTATTGAGGAACAGCTCTGCATATTTTTAGAGCTGGGGGTGGTTTGACAGTTATGACAGTTTAATGGTTGAACGGTTTGACAGTTGGCATGGGATGCTTTCTGATTGGTGGGTAAGGATCATGTGAGCCAGCAGGGCTAGTCTGATTGGTG
This sequence comes from Marmota flaviventris, assembly GCF_047511675.1. Lineage (NCBI taxonomy): Eukaryota > Metazoa > Chordata > Mammalia > Rodentia > Sciuridae > Marmota > Marmota flaviventris. The sequence goes on along the minus strand of NC_092504.1, from coordinate 44,619,646 downwards.
GGTCAGGATCATATGAGCCAGCAGGGCTCACCATTGGACGGCTCTTCTCTGGGGATGGGGAAGTTAGTCTTTGGAGCCAGGGGGCTCCCAACAATCCTCACCTGCAGTAATCCTGAATGCTACTTTCTAACAGACTCACTATCACCATTCCTGAAGTCTCTAAATAAGGCCTTCACCAATTAGAATTGGAGCAGACCATAAACCCTGCTCTTCATAACTTTGACAAGTCTGACATGATATCCAAACTGATACTACTTTCCAGAGGACCCCTGAATCCACCACTCTTTCTGCTCTTATCTTCAATGCACCACTCCATCCCACTGCAGGCCCTAAGATTGCTTCCTATTCCTCACTCAATCCTAAGGGACTGCCATAGTTTTTACCACCACCATTGTTACTGGAAATACTGGTTTAAAGCAGCACAAGTGAAGTTGGCATATCTTCAGGTCTGACTATTGAGTCTCCTTCCTCCACTCAGTCCTGCCCAGATGTTCCTAAAACACTGTACAGAATGGGTGCTACATTGTGGGCAGCTTCTCCCTCTGAACATTCCCCTTGTTAAGAATTCACAGAATGCTCCCTTATCTGTGAAATGTGGTTCATTGTGCTTTCCTTCCTTACATCATCCCTGATTACAAACAGGACTTAGGAGAAACCATCTGATACACCCTTTACCCTCACTTCAACTAATGGTCACTTCCTGTCCCTATGATGAATGCCTGTCTGCTAAAGAAATGAGAAAACCATTAGAATTATTGCCATCTTTTTTTTTTTTTTTTTTTTTTTGATTTTCATTGTTAAAGTCATTGGAGGCATGAGATCCACAAAGGTTATATAACTTCTTAATATGGCACTTGGCCATTTAATATAGATCCTATTACCACATTAATTTTCTCCCTACAAAAATCCCTATTCTGTGAAACCCTAATGGGCCCTTGGGCTAAAATTTCAAAAACATGGACCTGATCCAATAATTCATTTTAAGGTGAAGAAACAGATTAAATGGAATTCAGCAACTTATCCAATTTACACAACATATTTAGTTGCACAGCTGAAGGTCTTCAAGTACAGTATCCAATGTGGCTTCATGTTTCTTGTTATGACAAATTCATAAATTTATAACTCATAATAATAAGCATTGCTGATATTTATAAAGGAGCTCATTTTATTTGACCCAGATAATTACAAATCTGAATGATGAATTAATTTCCAACTCAGCTATTCTTCTCAGAATTCCAAGATACTTACTTTAGAATTTTGAAGCTTCTTTTCAGTATTGTCCCCAGTTGTCTGTTTGGGGAAGCAATGTGAGAACTCTTCACATTATGAAATAAGAGCCATTTTCAGAGAAGATTTTGACTATGAAAGATCTTCTAGAAAAATAAAAATTCTTACATAAAAATTGTGCCAGAAACATAAAAATAGGTATGTCATAGTGAAAGAAAAAAAGCTTTCCTTGCATAATAATAAATTAAGACAATCCTACAATGAGGCATAAATTCTATTGCCATATTCCAGAGTCCTATTTTGTTTCACATTGTGTTCTGAGTAAGAAGTGTCAGATTTCATTTTTCAAAACCCTCAGTTGTAATAAAAATGTATTTAAAAGCCCCAATACTTTCAAACTTGTTAGCACATTTTCAAAGATCACAAAAGATGTGTAGCCCCCAGTGGGAAACAGCACACATATCAAACTACTGCACTTGAGAGAAAAATAAGTCTGTGGTATGTTTTGTTTGCCCAGCTTTATAGTTAAAACAGAACTTTTAGGCATGAATTATTAACTGGAGAGAGGACAAGAGAAGAGTTTTATTGTTACCAGATTCGTTAATGACCATTCTTCAGTATACATTTGCCTCACAGACAGTTAACTAAAGCAATTTTCTTTTCTGTTCTAGGGCACTTGCTACTCTCTACCCCCAAACTCAAATTTGTAGCATCCTGGAACCTTGAAAGAAAAAAAAAAGATACTTGTGATAAAGCTGAAGCTGCCTAGCCGTAAGACAAGTGAGCATTTAACTCAAAGGAGCAGGGTGACGTGTTTGCCTCGGTCCTGAGGGGAAGCCTCTCACTTGCCTGTTCTTCTGGCATCTTAAGTGCAGGCAGACGGACACCTCCTGATCATATCCCCAAATACACAGACACGGGGTCAAATGTCTCTAGACTTGATCATGCCTAAAAGCATAGATACCCTGAGGATCTGGAATTCATTTGACATCAGCAGCAGTGAATCTTTAACTAGACTTAATACTTTGTCACAATTTTTCTGTCTTTCATCGTGTTTTGTTGAGAAACACAGAACTGAGGGAGATTACATGAGTCAAATTTCAGTTTTGAAACCACATCAGGTCACTACTGTCCCATTGTCTTTGAGCATCTATATTATTAATATTTTAAATTTTCTTCCTACAAGCATGCTGTTATGTTTCTTTAACCTTCGGTCATTGGCAATCTTTGGTCATTTCCGTGGCAATAAAAGCCCACTGGTATATGTGCGTGTACAGAATGAAGCTTTATTTTTGTGATTTTTTTTTCATCTTCATTTTTTTAGAAGTTCTATCACAATCTGGATGTGGCTTCCTTTGAACTCTGTTTGAGTCTTACATTTAAAAAATCTCTACATTTCTAAAATCTCCAAATTTCTTTCTAAGGACACTAAGTAAGTGTCCCTCAGGAATGAGTTTGCAATTTTGGGTAGTATTTTATATTGTGGGTCATATCTTCAAGTTTTTTTTTTAATGTTATAGTATTTTATTTGACCAACAATATCTGATCTTAAGTGTAATGTACTTTTTAAAATATATATTTGATAAAAATGAATAGTGTTCACCTAAGAGAGAGAAAGGTGTTGGTGTTGATTAGGAGGACACATTAGAACCTTCTTGGGCACAGTGTGTGGAAAGAGACTGATACATGAGTGTAAATGAAAATTAGTTAAGTTATACAGTTCAGGTCAGTGCATTCTACATACTTCACTACACGTAAATCATATCTTGATTAAAAATGTAAGACTTTTTGTTCATTTTATCCCTATCACAACAATGTTATTTATTATGTTCTTGAAATTCTACACAATTGAGCTTTAGGAAATAAAGGAATAGAATGCAATGGCAATATTGGGGGGAGGACTATACCTAGGATTGAACTAAGGGGCATTTGACCAATGACGCCACATACCCAGCCCTATTTTGTATTTTATTTAGAGACAGGATCTCACTAAGTTGCATAGTGCCTCACCTTTGCTAAGGCTGGCTTTGAACTTGCAATCCTCCTTTCTGAGCCTCCTGAACCTCTGGGATTACAGGCATGCAACACAGCACCTGGCTGCAATGGCAATATGCAATATTTAGCTGATTATTTCTTTAGCAGCATATTGTGGAGGCATCTACTCTGTGGAAAGAATAGTTGTCAATCAGAGCATATTCTCATGCTCATGTGTCAGCTTAGGTTCACTTCCCCAGGGTAGTAATCCTGTGGCTGGGGAAGCCACCATGTGTGGTTTTGATTTTGGTTTGTGTCTTTCACCTTGGTGGGATCCATGGTGATGGCCGAGTGTATAGTAATAGTGAAAGCCCACCTTAGGAGATGATGGCTGAATTTGATGTGTACTTACAGAAATCAAAATGTAAATTGTTACCTTTTTTTCAAATGACTCCAAAAAATGAGATTGAGATAAATTGGTACAGAAATCAATCAAAACATTACTTTTTTTATTTAATACACACACGAGTCACACAAATTAAGTCCAACAAGAAGAGACCCTAAAAATTAATAGTTTCTGCAAAGTATGTTTTCATTTGAATACAAGAAGTTCAAAGGCAAAGTAAATGTCAATTAAATTTCTGGAAGATGAGAACATCACCTGAAAATAGGGTTTTGGTAGAAGCCTTATTCTAGTGGGAGAGGATATGTTAGACAATAAGACCATTTGATCTTAAGTTTAACATGGTAGGATGAGGAGCACCCATGTCCAGTTAGGACTAGATTTTTTTTTAATATTTATTTTTTAGTTGCAGTTGGACACAACACCTTTGTTTTATTTATTTGTTTTTATGTGGTGCTGAGGATCAAACCCACGGCCTCGCATGGCATGTGCTAGGTGAACGCTCTACCGCTGAGCCACAACCCCACCCCCTAGGACTAGAATTTTAAAATATGCATTAATTTCAAAAGAACACTCTGTCCCAAGTTATTGAAAATTTTCAGTATCAGTATAATTCTTCTCCAGTAACTTCTCTTTTTATCATTCATTTGGCTGACCTAGCACATCTGTCCTCATTCCCTAGCATCAGACTCAGATTCCAAAGAATCTACTCGCCTACTTCTAAAATGTCTCAGTCTACCCATGTTTCCAACCACATTTCTATTTCTTCTTCCCTGGTTCCAGTTACCCTATCTTGTCATCCAACATTCTTTCTCTAAATATTACACCCTTTTCTGTCCTGAAATTAAAAGTGGAAATGGCTAAATAAAATAAAATTTTGTCCCTGGCTCACACAAAGCAGACGTTTTCACAGACGCAGATGCTCCTGTGCAGCAGGGGTCTGTGTCAGCAGTCAGCCACCTTCTGTCCCTCCTAGGGCCTGGAGTGTTCTGATGGATCTTCTACCAGCTGGAAAGTTGGGGAAGAGACAGTACAAAGGATCAGACAACTCATACATTTATGAGCTAGGACAGACAGTAGTTCAAGTCATTTGAGACTACACGGAGTATCTAAGATCCAGTCACCTGGCCACATCTAAATTAAAGGCAGGCTAGAGAATGCAGTCCAGCTGATCTTCTCAGGAAGAAAAGAAAATTATGTTGGTTAGTGGATGGCAGTCTCCACATTTGTTCACTATTTTTTGGCGGCCAATTGCCACTTATATCTGGGCTTCCTAGTATGCAGTTAACCATCTGTGGATTCCACAATTTACAGATTCAATCCATCAAGCGTGAATTGAAAATCTATGAAATAAAATGCATCTACACTGAACATGTATAGTCATTTTTTCCTTGTCATTGTTACCTCAACTATATAATATAACAGCTATTTATGTAGTATTTATATTATGTTGGAGGCATTATAAATAATCTAGAGATGATTTAAATTGTAAGAAACAATGTGTGTAGGTTTTGTTATGGTTTGGATATGAGGTGTCCCCTGAAAGCTCACATGTGAAACAACTCAAGGAGGTTTGGAGAAGAAATGATTGGGTCACAGCCTTAGCCTAATCAGTGAGTTAATCCCCAATGGGTATCAGGAGGGTGTGGCTGGAGGAGGTGGGAATTGGGGCGTGGTTTTGGTGTACATATTTGTATCCAGCAAGTGGAGTCTCTCTGCTTCCTGATCCCTGAGATGTGAGCTGCTTCTCTCTGCCACACTCTTCTACGATGACGTTCTGCCTCACCTTGAGTCCCCAGGAACGGAGCTGGCCTTCTATGGACTAAGACCTCTGAAACCATGAAGTCTTAAATAAACTTTTCCTCCTCTCTACAGTTTTGCTGGTGGGGTCATTTAGTTACAGCAGCAAAAAAGCTGACTAAAACAGGTTTTGTTCAAATACTACACTTTATATGATGGAATTGGCCATCCTTGAACATTAGTATTGTTGAGGGTCCTCGAACCAATCTCTTGCTGATACCAGGAGACAACAGTAACAGCCAGATCTCTGCAGTCCCCACAGGTCCCCTGGGTTGACATGTGAATCTTGGCAGTATGAGATAATGAGGATTTATACACTGAGTATATCCTTATTGAGTGCCTTCTCTGTGATGGACACTGTTCTAAGTGTTGGGTAAAAGTGGTAAATACAGGGACCAAAATTGCCAGACTGTAATCACCTCCATTACCTTAGCACCTACTCACAGCCTGGGAGAAGAAAGAATAGCCACCTACCTATATTATTGAATAAGAGGGCATCCTGAAAATCTTTTTAAGTACAAAAGCTCCTTGATTCAGGTAGCTCTAAGAGAGATTTAGTCACTTGAGTTAATCCTCTATGTCACTTTTAAATATATTAATTCTTCTGGAAAGAATGATACATTAACTTACAAGAGCTTATGTGAAACTGTCAGATGCCTTTCTTTAAGACATGAAAATTCAGTGATAACTGGAGGATGAAAGAGCCCCCAGGAACACAGAGAAATACATAAATGGAAGAAAAAGTAAAGAGATAATTCCTACCTTATAATTTAACTGCCAATATCTCTGTATTTTATATCATTTTGCATTCAGACCTATAAAACTTGAAGGATGTATATTATCAAAAGCCAAGATCTCACCCACAGTATTAGATAATGAATTTACTTTCAACCATTAAGCTAGTCAAATAAAATACTGAATCTCTAACTTATTGTAATACGGACCAATTTTGCATGTTCTGCAACCCCAATTAGTCTATGGTCTCTCAAACTCACATTATGTTTTTCTCCAAACTTTATGTAATCTTCTATTATCATGATTCAAGGATAACTCTCTCTCCTCCTGTTCTGTTTCCTTGAAATAGTTGGAAATCTTAAATTCAGTAAGTGAATAAATGACAATTCAAATAATAATATTTGATATGAGAGATTTCTATGTATAGTATATTGTTGCTGTATAAATATAAGAGAAAATGGTTTGAATAAACCAAGTCCCTCTCAATTCCTATCAGAGGACTGCTGCCCTAGCCTAGAAATTCTGTATAAACTGAAAAAGTCAACATAAGTTTGCAAGTGTTTTCAGTATACAAATATTTCATACCAAATTCTAAAATGATCTTTATGTAAATTGAGTTTGTATCCCTGATTATTACTATACCCTTTTTTTCTGGATAGTTAAACAAGTTCTGAACTTTTTTTAGCTATGTACAGCAGAGACACATAGATATTTTACAGTTACAAGAGGTTTGAACTTCATTTAGTTCTCATTCTCAGATAGTGGATGAGAACACTGAGACCTAGAAGGGTCATGGAAATAGATTACCAAGTCGAGGAGATTATACAAGGATACTATCCCTTGAAGGCCTTGAAAAGGAAGAATAATGTAAGATTAAAGAACTGGATCGGATTCTTACTTCAGATCTGAATAGGGCAAATGGGTTTTGAATGAGTTCTGGACTAGATATCAAATAAAAATAAACAAGGGTCAAAATCTATTTTCTAACAAGGGCTTTAAGTTTCCACTAAGTATAGTTAATTACATATATTCGTGCAGGGCCAGTAGTCCAACCAAGCCCAGTGATTACTTAGAGAGGCAAATATTTTACTCTATTTTGAAAGTAGGTTTGTTCCTGTTAAATTAGATATCCTGAGGGAGGGCTAAATGAATTTAGGGCTTGTTTATCTATTCAGAGGGACACGTTCCCATTCTGCCTCCACTGCAGAAATTTGAAGAAACTCAGGTCCAAAGCATTAATGCTGAAACTTTAAATCTGTTCATTGACTCTTTACAGGATTAACTTTCTAAGTATGCTTAAATTCTGAGGCATTTGTTTGCAATGGAATTCAGACTCCTTAAGCCTAATCAGGAGCTGTTGCTGCAGTTTATTTATAGTTCAGAAGGTCAAACTGATTCACTTAATTGGAAAACGCTGTTTCCTAGTCTATGTGCCTATTGATGTACTGTACATTTGACGCGATTAGTTACCAGGGTAAGATTCTAATATGACCTTTGTTAATAAGGTGCATTCTCCAGAATGGGTTGTTTGCAGTTTCTAAGAGCCGTTTACATGATGTGCTTGGTAATCAGTTATACAGTGCAATTCCCATGGAGGAGAGAAAGATCCCCCTTAATTGGAATAGCGCAGAAGGCTCAAATCTGAGAAAATTTTAGAAGTCTGTTGTTGATTATTTACAAAGTTCCACATATGCTTTTAAAGTGGAAAAGGCATGTTTGCACAACTTGCCTGACATCCCACACTTCATTTGGAATGTTGTAGTACAAGATATAAATATCATAAGGGAAAGAGTATATGAGTGACATAATGGAAAGATGATTTGTCCATTTAGACAAATATTGCTCATAGTGTTTTAGTCAGCTTTTTTTGCAGCCATAACCAAAAGACCAGACAAGAACAAATTTAGAGGAGGAAGAGTTTATTTTGAGGCTCAGAGTTTCAGAGGTTCCAATTCATAGATGGCCAGCCCCATTGTTCTGGACCCAAGGTGAGGCAGAACATCATGGCAGAAGAGTATGATGAAGGAAAGTAGCTCAGAACATGGCCACCAGGAAGAAAAGAGAGAGAAAGTGTGTGTGTGTGGGGGGGGAAGAGAGCTGTCCTCATGATGACAAAATATTAGCTTCAAAGGCAGGCCCCAGTGTCCCACCTTCTCCAGCCATACCCTACCTGCCTACAGTTACCTCCCAGTAATCCCTATCAGGGGATCAATGAACCGAGTAGGTTAAGGATCTCATAACGCAATAATTTCACCTCTAAACTTTCTTCTGTTGCATTCTCCCACGTATGAGCTTCTGGGGGACATTTCATATCCAAACCATAACATGTAGCATTATCATTCCTCACTCACTAGCACCATAAATGTTGTAGGGACAGACGAGGCAAGGCACCGAAGACAGCAGGAAATAGTTTTATTTGGCTGCAGCCAGGTTTAGAGGGCACAGCTTTTGCTGTAATCAATCAACCCCCTGAACCCCAAGTTCAGGTATTTTCAGAATTTTATAACCAGCAAGTAAGGGGAGGGGCTCAGAAGTTCACAGTCTGCAAAAGTTCACATAAAAGGCACTTTTTGTCTCACTGTTTTGGGCAAGTTAACCTTTCAAGGAAAACATTACAACACTTGAGAAGGGGAGAGCTTCTTCTCCCCTTTTTTCCCTTCCCCCTGCCAGCTGGTATCATGGAGCCCAATTGGTATCTTCTCTTATCTTAAAAATGCAGACATCTCTGTGAAGCCCAGCTCAAGACTAGAGGCTTTGTCTGTATATTTCTACAAATTATTCTACTGGATGTAGAATAGGGGTGTCCAGCACCTGGAGTGCTGATTTCTTCCAGACTAGTGGACAAGTAAACAGGGCAACAAGAAAATAGGAAGTTTATCTACATTGAACTCTTTTGCAGAGACTCTTTTGGTGACAGTTCCAAAATCAGCCATGGTGAAGATTTCTGAAGAAGCCCAGTTAAAACTTTTCTGTGGAGAAAGGGAGTGCCACTATAAGAACACACACACACACACCCTCTACAATGATTCTTCATGCGTTCATTCATAGAATTTATATTAAAGATGATCTCTCACCATTTGCACACACAAAAAAATATGCACAAAACTCAACTCAAAGTGGATCAAGGACCTTGGAATTAGACCAGACACCCTACACATAGTGGAGGAAAAAGTAGGCCCAAATCGCCATCATGTTGGATTAGGTCCTGACTTAACAAGACTCCTAAAGTGCAAGAAATAAAATAAAAATTTAATAAACAGGATGGACTCAAACTAAAAAGCTTCTTCTCAGCAAAAGAAACAACCAATAAGGTGAAGAGAGAGCTACATTTGGGGAGTAAATTTTTGCCACACACATGTCAGATAGAGCACTAATCTCCAGGATATATAAAGAACACAAAAATTTAACACACAAAAAAAAAATCAACCAAATCAATAAATGGGCTAAGGAGCTGAACAGACACTTCTCAGAAGAAGATATACATTCATTCAACAAATATATGAAAAAATGTTCAACATCTCTAGTAATTAGAGAAATGCAAATCATCTCACACCAAGCACAATGGCAATTATTAAGAATACAGACAATAATAAATTGTCTGCAAAAGTTCACATAAAAGGCACTTTTTGTCTCACTGTTTTGGGCAAGTTAACCTTTCAAGGAAAACATTACAACACTTGAGAAGGGGAGAGCTTCTTCTCCCCTTTTTTCCCTTCCCCCTGCCAGCTGGTATCATTGGCAAGGATGTGGGGGGAAAGGCACACTCATACATTGCTGGTGGGACTACAAATTGGTACAACCAATCTGGAAAGCAGTATGGTGATTCATTAGAAAACTTGGAATGGAACCCCCATTTGATCCAGCTATCCCACTCCTCATTTTATACCCAAAGGACTTAAAATCAGCATACTAAAGGGACACAGCCACATCAATGTTCATAACAGCTCAATTCACAATAGCTAAACTATGGAAGCAACCTAGATACCCTTCAGTAGATGAGTGGATAAAGAAACTGTGTTATATAGACACAATGGAATATTACTCAGCATTAAAAGAGAATAAAATTATGGCATTTGCACGTAAATGAATGAAGCTGGAGAATATCATGCTAAGCAAAGTAAGCCAATACCAAAAAACCAAATGCTGAATGTTCTCACTTATAAATGGATGCTGATTCATAATGTGGGGGGGAATGTGAGAAAAATGGAGGAGCATTGATGGGACAAGGGGGGGTGAGGGAACAGGGGCAGGAAAAATCGTGAAATGAGATGGACATCATTACCCTAGGTACATGTATGACTGCACATATGGTGAGACACTACATCAGATACAACCAGAGAAATGAAAAATTGTGCTGCAATTGTGTCCAATGAAACAAAATTCATTCTGCTGTCATATATACCTAATTAAAATAAATTAATTAATTTTTAAAAAGAAAATAACGTGATATATAAAATTTATTATACTAAAAGCAAAAAAAAAAAAAAAGATTATCATGAAAAACACTCAACCAACCTGTTTTTAAAGAATATGATGTGTGGATTACCATGATGATTAGATGTATAAAAGGAACAGAAGACAGGAATGTCCTAAGAAAATAAACAAAATACATTTTTCAAATGAGTAGCATATTATAGAATGTTTCTTGAATGTGAAGCCAAGAAGCCTGGTATTAGTGTTGACTTTAGCACTTATTTGCTGTGTGATTTTGGTCAAATTAATTAGCCTCTTTGAGGATCTGTTCATTTATCTATGAAATTAGAAAAATAATGGATATTGCTTAGGTATGTGGGCATCAAATGAAGAAACATACAGACTGCTATAACAGAAGAGTCGCAAAAGAGAACTCAAAACACACAATTAAAATATTAATATAACAGTTTTATTTATATTTGTTTTATAATAAAATTAATGGAGAAAAAGATTTAAGGACAAGGGAACTTGTGATATGGAAAAAAATTATTTTTCCTGTAAAAATTTAAACAATAATATGCTTTCAAAACTGTAAATGCATAGCCATAAAAATGAAACATCAGATCTAGAAACTGAACCTCCATAGGACATCAGTCTTTGTTTCTTTTGTTTGCTCAAGATCAGTGGCTAGTCTTTCCCATGACCACAGTGATTCTTCCACATTCCTATCACTCAGTCATAGTCCCAACCAAACACAAAGTTACTAAAATAAACTCACTCTGCTCTTAAAATACTAGAATGATCTTTGTCACTATCAGTTATCATCAAAAGTGACCTGCATTTTTCAGAAATCTCAACACTTGTACACTTCAAAGAATCTCTTGGCAAGGTTCATCAGGACCCACATTCCAAACCGCATTCCAGACTTGCTGTATAGTAACTCTGTAATGGCACCATGGAAACTGTACTTTAACAAGCGCTCACATCTCTGATATAAGAGGTTTGCAGAAATCACTGAGACCCAATGGCAGAATGTACATCATTTTTTCAAATATAATTAGCATCCCTAATTATGTCATATCTAAATGGCTTATTAATTCTCAAGATTTAAGAGAAATGCTTATGTTGAAAATACAAAGCATAGGATTCAAGACACTGAGGATAGAATATTACCTTCATTATATGGTCTGGAACATGGTGTGCTTCTTGTCCTTTCCACTGGATAACTGATGTTCTTACATGGCCAAGTCAAAGGACAGCTCTGTCACAGAAGTTGACAGCTGTGATGTCACTCTTAGGCAACTTCCTGACAGTGGGTGCCTGAGGACAAACACTCCTCACATATCTCCTGTAGATACCTAAAACAATGGAGGAGGCTTAAAGGGTTTGCATTAGTCACTTTCATAATCATAAAAAAAAAATTGTAACTGTGTTAGTGGAAAGGTAATTTCCTACCTAGGCTGGCCTGGCCTGAAAACGAAAGCAATCTGAAGATTTTATAGCAGAGACTCTAATAAAGATCTATCTTTACAGATCTTAAAAATTACTTTTAATGTTAATAAATATGAGCACTAATTTACATTTCATAAGGGAATTTTTTAAAATTTCCTGATCTAAAGAATTGAAAGTACATAAGACAAATGTAGTCACTTCAGAAATGGCACAAAGACTTTTTGGCCAAGTAAATAATCATTCCTTAGTTTTTCCTTTATGAAGGTCCAGATTTCTAGATAGACAAACTTCTAAAAATTGAGACTCAACTATGTTTATTTTTAAACAACGCAGTTTGGAAAATATTACTTTTTCCTGGCCTGAGTAGAAATGCGCATCAATAATGTTATATGTTCATAATTTAAATATATTGTTAAATCTTCCAAATAGTACTATGGTAATCAAACAGCTGAATTTATTCTGACTCATTTTCTATCCACACTGTTCCTTTACCCATTACAAAAACAGATCCCAATAGAAGTACTACATAAACAAATACTATATAAGAAATCATGTTGATATTGCCCATGGAATATATTCAATAATATTTTACTTAATATTATACTTAAGTATAATATTAACTTTATCCTGAAAATTAATAATAGCATAACAATTGGATAATGTTTTATGATTTTGTTTTAAAAAGAGTGTTGTATAGGTTTGGGGTTGTAGCTCAGTGGTAGAATGCTTGCCTTGCATGCATGGGTTTGATCCTCAGCACCACATAATAGTAAAAACAAATAAAAATAAAAATATTGTGTCCATCTACAACTAAAAACAAAAGAAGAGTGTTGTATCATGAAATATCAGTTCGTTGTACACAACTGATAATTCAGGCTCAATAATGTTATAATTGCAAAAATCTGCAACGAAATGGGTAGAAGTCTCAGAAGCCCTGTGTGCTTTGCCTGAAGACCCAGACCTTGGTTCAATTTCTAGGATATTTCTATTTTAAGGTTTTCATGTTCATCACACTAAAGATTTTTTTTTTTAGATGTTGCACTCTTTATTTGATTTGGTAGACTAGCAGATGCTTTATGACTCATGTTTCCTCACCCTCCTTGTAAAGTGTATATTGCTTCTTTCTCTTTTCAAAAAAAAAATCATGTGTACAATTAAAACATTTCTCTCCATGGAAAACTAATTGATAAACCTCCTCTTCTGTAAGGAATGCTTGTGGGTTTTTGTTTATTTGTTTTACCCAGGATATGTTTCTGAGCAAGATGTCTCTATATTTTTCTGAAATTGAACATACACATGTTCTCAGCGTTGAACACATAACTTCCCAGATTTGAAAGTAGAACTACACTGACATATAGTTGGCCTGTTACCAACAGGCCTCCTCACCGGTGACAGCATGGCATTGGGTACAGACACTACTGCTGGCTCCATCCCTGTGGCATCAAAGTAAGAGAATACATATGTCCTGGGAACAATATGTAGATAAAAATGTGCTGAAATCAACCTTCCTGGATATTTCTGTAACTTCCTTGAGAAGGATCTCTATGCGAATGAATCACTTCATTAAAAGATGTTATCCAAGTTACTTGCATGGATTAGATGGTTTTCTTGTAGTGTAGGAAGAAAACAGATGTTGAAGTTAGAGTGCCAGATTCTCGTCACATCTACATTACTTATAAAGTTATGACCTTAGGCAGTCACATGATTTCTCTCAGCCTCCATACTACTATCTTTAAACTGAAAATCATACTATAGCTAACCACACTGGGAAGGAAGATTGCCCAAGATAAAATATGCTGGAAGGAATCAATAAATAGCCCTGTTTTCCTTCAGATTCTCCTATATATCTAAGTATTGTGCTAGTAGAAGAACCAGCCTTTTAACATAAAATAGTAGAAACTGCAGTCTTGCTTTATTTATATTTAGATAGAAAAGGTTCCTGGATCATTAAATCAAAATTCGACAAAGAACAACCCAGAGGGAAGCTTATAGTTTCAACACAAGTGCTGCAACCGACAGAAGAAAATGGACCTACAAGGTCAAGTGGGCCTGGTTCTTAATCTGTATCCTTATACTGACTTCCCTTAAGATGAAAACTAATAAAGTTTAAAACAACATTTTCACCACATTTGCATTATTTTCCAGTTCTTTCTAACTTCCTATGTATTGATTGATTACCATGTCAGATTTTTTATGGCTCTGGAAATGGTGAAAAATTCAAATTCTTGAAGATTGGAAATGATAATATTATATTTAATGGGGTGACAGATCCGCTGAGCTTGGTCTCTCTGGAACCTTCTTCACTGGCATTTTTGCATTAGAAAAGGGAAAAATTATTTTCCAATAATTGCCATTTTTGCATTGCTGTAGTTTCTAGAATGGGACCTGGTCATCATTACATAATCCAGGGGGAAAAAAAAAACAAAACACTAGTGCTAGTGGCAAAGTAGGATATTCAACCCAGAAGCTGATTACTAGGTCCTGGTATCATGCTCCCATAGTTCTTGAGCTCTGGGTGATAGGTCTGTGTGGGTATCAGACGCTCAGAAAGCTCTTCCTCAGAACTTTCTATCCTGGTAAATTTCACCTGGAGGTCAGAAGCCGTTGATACCACTGAGTGTCTTTTGCATAAGAAAATTTTGCCAGCTAACTGAACAACCCTACTCAAATATATTTGTGCATTCTCTGTTAAGCCCTGTAGCCTTTCAATTTTTCTACAATAAAATATGATTTGTATAAGATTTTATGTTGTCACTTGTCTGTATTAACTCTTGACCTTGGTAAGATTAATTCTGGGTAATTCCTAATGTACCCAGGGGGATATGTCCCCAAAAGTATCACCAAGAATCAGGATTTATATAAAGGATTTGATTATGACTTAATGATAATATTTATTGAAATAGTAGGCCCTCACTCATTCGTCTTTCTAGCCCCATGTCTCAACCTATATTTTTCTGCAAATAAAAAAGAAAAATACATTCCTAGAATATTTCATTTTCTCAATAGTTTTACAAAAAAAAAAGAAAGAAAGAAAGACAGTGTGCTATACCATTTGCTGTTTGTTTCTCTCTCTAACTCCAAGTTACCACTAGCTCTTCTTACTCACGATCCTCATTTACTTTAAATGACCTTACTCATTATCTGTCTCACCTTGTTTCTCTGAAGCCCTATATGAACTGACTGGCTTTTATTTTCCTTGATTTCTCTAATTATAAAAAAAAATGGCATTTTTCTTCTTTTATATTCTTTACATTTTAACATATTTTCTCTAAATTATTCTCAAGTTTCTCCTTCTTCAACCACAACTATATATATTATGTGAGGAAGAAGGTAGTATACACACACATCTGTACTATTTGTTACAACATAAAATGAAAGAGAAAGCATGGGCATTTCTGCTCATGGGATCAAGTTTTTTAACTCATTTAGCCAGCAATATTAACACCACCTGGGAAAGATTGAAATATCAGCAAAGGTCATATTTAGAAATAGAATATGGAAAATGTGAACCCCAAAGCTGATTTTGGTAATCCATGTTCATCAACATTCATACCCTGGCAGACATAAACAATCCAGTCACTAGAAAGATTTATTCTGTGAAGATATTTGGAACTCTAACTTTGTCTGGAAATAAATGATCACTCCATACTATCTGCATTCTTAGTTGAATTTACACCAAGAGGCATTATAATTATTAAGTTCAAATGCCCACTGACTTTTCTATGGAGAAAGGAATCAGAGAATAAGCACTGTCTTGTCATCAAAGACAGAAATGTCTCATTATAAAGAAATTGCTTGGCATCCCAGGTTATACATCTCCGTGTTGACATATAAAACTCAGTTTAGGTGCTTATCAAGCTGATTCCCCAAATCTGTACCACCATAGGAATATCACCCTATGAACCTCATCATGTCTAGCCAAATGACAATAAATGTCCCTAAGCCTTTCTACCTTATGAATTTTAATATCAACAAAACAAGAAAATTTTTTTTTTCACAAAAAGGTAAAGGGAAAATTACTTTTCCAAACCTTTGACCATCTCTATATTTAACTGCTCTCCAAATTGTATTCAGTTATAAATTCAAGTAATTATATCCAATGTGTATATAATTTTTCTTTATGATGCACATATTTATTTATTCAAGATATTGAAATTGAATTCCCTGATGGTCATGTCCCACTGCTTCTTGCTAGCTAATTTTCTTCAAAATTTCTGAGTAAATAGCCCCCCAGGGTAATCACAATTGTTTTAAGCTAGTCATAGTCACCCTAACCCCTTTTCCCAGATATCAACTTTGCCAAATTATTCACAGCAAGATATGAGCCAACCCACTGCTCTGGCCAATGAGAAAAAAAAGGTAAGTATTCTGTGGTATAGGAAAATTTTAAAAATATACATACATGAAGAAAGTTTAATTCTTATCATCTCTTCTGATCCTTGCCTTGAAACACATTGTGAGGATGTAATGCTTAGAAGTGCACAGTCCTCTGTGACCCCAAGAAGAGCTATCAACACGTCTGGTGCATGTATTGAGAACTACCAACAACAGCCTATTTTTTGCCTTCATGATTTGTCAACAAAACCATATCCCCCTTTCAAGTGATGAAAACAAGGCCAGAATTGTTTCTATGCCTTTATTCTGAATCTACAAAAAATACAGCAATCTGGTTTTCTGTTCCAGGAAACCTGGAGGAACTGTGCATGTATGCCTGAGTTATTACTGTGTCTTTTCCTCTCTGGCATGTATTAACCAATCCCAATACATATGCATGTGTACATCTAAGTCTGCACTATATACTAGATACATCGTTTTTGTTCAATAGTTCACTTATTTTCCATAAAAGCACAATCTTGTTGAACATAACAGAACTTTGACCAATCCCAGAAAGTTTCCTTGCCCAGTACGGATATCCAGTCTCAAGATAAATATTTTGAATAGGTAACTTGGGATTTTACCAGTAATCTTTTCATAGAAACAGTATTCATTAAGCATGAAAAGCTAACAAAACTTTTGTGTATGCTCATACATAAATTTTGAAATAAACTATAATACATGTCAGCAATCATTATTATCTCATGCACCATTACTCATTGGATCTTTAACCCTTGAGGCCTTACAATGTCCTTTTCATCCTGAAAAGATGGGCATATTCCTATTCCATTCTGCTGCATATGAGAAACAACAACAAAAACTCTATAAATTAGCTTGGTACAAAAAATTGTCAATTAAAATATGCACATTCAAAAATAATAAATAATCTCATCTTTGCAAAAAAATAAAAAGCCTCAGAGATTATTTGTATGTAAGAGTTTCAACAAACACTTTAGACCCAAAATTCAATATCTAATTTTCTCTTGAATTACAAAAAAAAACTTAATAGCCTGACAATAAAATTAATCTTCAGATCAAGCATTCAACAACACAGAAAGTTGTGATGTGGTTATGTATACATTTGTTTAAATGAGATAATTATCTCCTTCATTCTAAAAACCAATTCTCCATTTGTAACATCTTCATTAAAATTCCAGTCAAGTCAGATAGTGTAACATAAATAGACGTTATGCTGCCCACATAATCAGAAAACATTTGTAATAGATTATTTGCAAAGTACCAACTACCGGAAATGGATACTTTTAAAGTCAGGCCTTCAGGAAATCAATTGTGGAGGCTCAGATGCATTTTTGAAAGGCAAAGATGAGGAAAGCAGTTTCTCAGGAAAATGATAGCAAAAAAAGAAAAATAAGAGATAAAACATATAAGGCACATTTTGAGATTGCACAGTTAGGTTGCAACTCTAGGGACATGAGTGTGAGTGATATAAAATAAGGCTGAAAAGGGAAATAGACCCCAAACCACAGATCCTTGAATGGCATGTTCAATACCAATAATCAATGTGGATACTATTGAAGTCTGTTTATTTAATATTTTAGCTATCTCTTATGCATTGTATAAGAAAAAAATGAACTTTTCCTGTGTTATCCCCTGTGATTCTAGGATGTTTGTGACAGTTCACAGAAATTCTTTGTATTTGTGAATCAACTGGCATTCTATGAATGATCAGTCCCCAAAGGCCTTCTGCATGAAAGGCAAGCACTCCACCACTGGGCCATAGCCCCAGCACATCCTTACAGTCTTTTAAAGGAACATTGTCCATTTATTCAGTTAAACTTTCTGAGCACTTCTACTCCACTTACCACCCAAGGTATTGGAAACAGAATAGTGACCACAGAGAGACATAATCTCTGTCTTCACATAGTTCCAGTAAGCTGGAAGAATTGTAAAAAAAAAAAAAAAAAAAAAAAAAAAAAAAAAACACAATAAAGCATATAAACTTAATTATAAGTGAGGAAGGGCTACAAATGATACAAATGACCATATTAAAGCAATGAAAGCTCTTCAGAGAAATCAGTGAAGAAGTCTCTGAGATAGTAGCAGTTAAGCTGAGACATGAACTATCCAGAAAAAGTCCCAGAATGGAAAATAAAATGGAAAAAATATTATAAGATCCTAAAATGACAAGTATTGCAAAATCAAACAAAAAAATGGGAAAAAGCTGAAGAAATTAGCTTGATAAGGGAGAAAGAAAAACAACAGAGGTTATAGAATCTGAGAGACATGTTTAGGACATTTGTTTATGGCCTAAGTTAATGGAAAGTTACTGAAAATCTTAAAACAGCAGAATTATTCCATCAGCAATATGGACCATATTTCAGGAGACCAGAATGGACCAGTAGTAAGGTAAAATAATCAAAATAGCTTTTCTGGTATTCCAGACAAGAGATTTCATTTGAACCAGGTTGGGGGAAAGATTAAGAATTTTTTTCTTTTATCTCATTAGTCTTAATGTATGCTGTTATAATTTTAACGCCCTCCCCCCAGGATGCCTTCAATTACTTGCTACCTATAGCCAAAGTCCTTAAATAAATTAGCAATACAAGCAGTGTTCACATCCTCACTTCCTATTGTGTATACAAACTGCAGAATTTCACACTGATCACTGAAACAGAGTGGGTTAGAGTCACAGGATAGCTCTATAGTGGAAAATCCTTTCAATTATATTCTGTCACCTTATTTCACATCTAAACTACGTTTCACCAAGGTTTATTCAACAAATACATTTTTTTTCTCACTCAGCAACTACATATTGGATTGCTATTGTGTAGCATTCACCCTATGTTTTCACTAGGTTAACAAAAAAAGGTTTGCGTGTAGAGGTTTAAATATACAGTAATCAAAGTATTATACAGATAATTGTAAAATTTCAATTAAGATTAATTTTGTGAAAGTTACCAGAATTCATTTAATCAGAGAAGCAACACATTCATCTCTTGATTATCATTACATCATAGTCATCTATATCTATGGATGTTCTTCATAAATAAATATGACAGATGATAGATAGATGATAAATAACAAATATATAGATAGATAGGTAGATGGGTACACATGGACAAGCAGATAAAAATACTTAAAAGACTGCCACAAAAGAAGATTATGTTTACAATGGGTAGAACTAAAGTGCCAATATGGTTGAACTGGATAGACAGGCTTTGCGAGATACATATATTAAAAGATGGATATTCCATGGCAATGAATGATAAAAATAGGAGAGAGTGAGAATACACTTCTCTTGGGAAAGAAAAAAAGAAACTGATGACATAGTTAAAAAGTCTAAAAAATCAGAAAAATTTATTAATGAACTGAGAAAAAAAGACAGGAGTAAGAGAGAAATTGAAGAAGCAAGAAAATGTAGCCTATATTTATCAGAATAAAGATATAAAAGAGAAAAGAGAATACTAAGAAGGGCAGACATGAATCAATGATATGTTTTAGAAACAAAAAATATTTCACATTCTGAATAAAAACCAAAAGTACTAGATTTTTCTGTTCTAGTATGGTATTTTTCTGTTATAGTATTTACATAATATGGCATGCCTGCAATGTGTCCATTCAGTTATTAAAATTTATGTTTTCTTAAAACATTTTATTATTTCTATAATATTCCATCATATCTATATTATCTTTCATTTGTATATATTTGTTATATAGATATTACCCTTGCCTATTTTGTGTTTATCATTTCCTTTTCTTGTTTTGTATAGGTGATACCTGTTGAATTTTACTTATAGTAAAAAAACACTTATTCCCTTAGTAAAATTCAAAAAAAAATTAGAGGAAATTTCTAAATATTTTCCTTGAAAATGTTTGATTTATTTGATTTGAGATTTTCTCCCCTAGAACCTCTAGATTTTCTTCTCCTTCTCCCTATCCTTCTCTTTCTTCATTTATTTTCCTCTACCTTGAACAAGAGAGAAATCTACTGGACTTGAATTTTCCTCTCTGAGTGTGTGTTATATAGAGAGATTATTATGATCTCACTTGAAGAATAGTTAATATTATAACTCCACTTTAAACATGTATAATTTCAGTTTATTTCTAAGAGTATTCATATATTGTAGCTCTGTTTGTTGACATGTAATACCTCCAGTCCCCAAAATCAAATTCTCTTATACATGAGAAAATCAGATGTGGCTTTCTTATTGACCAAGTACAACACATAAAAAACAGTATCTCCTTACTTTTAAATACCAAGAATGATCCCTCCATCTCTGTCTCATCTTCCTCCCAGTGCCATGTACAATACATTTACTTAGATAACCACACATCTCTAAAAATACAGTTGTTATTATCTTCACCCCTATCTATACATGCTGCCCATCTCAAGTAGATATATAAAGAACTTGGAAATGAGATTGGATTGTGCTGACAGATTGGCTTAAACGAGTAGCATCTTTATTGCTAAGATTTCAATACTATCAAAAGTTTTGTGTTTTTTGACAACTTATGGGTATTTTATTTTGCTTGAGATAAAAGGAAGGATCCTGCTGTGAATCAGAATCACAAGAGTTAGAGATCTACCCTATTGTTTTTCTTTAAATGGGAGTTATCTCCCAAGAGCTCATGTGGGTTACAATGCAAGTTTACAGGTGCAATGATTGGGTTATGAGAATCTTAATCTAATCAGTGTATTAATCTTCTCACACGAATTAACAGGTTGGTAACTGTGGGCAGATAGAGTGTGACTGGAGGAGATAGATCACTGGGAGTATGCATTTGGGATTTGTATTTTATCCTCTTCCTCTCTCTCCCTCTCTCTCTCTTCCTCTCCCTCTCTCTCTCTCTCTCTCTCTCTCTCTCTCTCTCTCTCTCTCTCTTTCTCTCGATTGCAGCATTCTGATCTGCTTTCTTCCTGCATACCTTCCACCATTATGTTCTACCTCATCTCAGCCCAGAGCTATGCAATATATCATCTATGGACTAAGACCCTTGAAGCCTTGAGCGCCAAATAAACTTTTCCTCTTCTGAAATGTTTCTTGTTGGTTTTTTTGGTAACAGTGGCAAAAAGGCTAACTAAAACACTCACTATCAACTAGTACTAATAGTTTCGAAAATACAAATAATCATGGGAACACATAAGGCAGCAAGAACCATGGGGCTTCCAACCCAACTACTTGGGATGGGACGTTTTTACCAGCACCAAGCCCAGGTTAACAGACAGGGTTTCTAATTAAAGTGTGTCATCACCTCACTGGGTCATGAAACATCTCTATTGTATACACAATTTATGACCAGAGAACCATGTCCCCTTAATCCATAGGTTTCAGGGACATTTTTTCCCTGAAAAATTATAGACAAATAGGTTCATACTATAAAAAACATTACAAGATAGGTGACTCTGCAGATGATGATGATGATGATATTTTTGCAAAAAAAAATGTTGTTAGCTTGCTTATAAGAAGAAAAGACATAGTTCTTTGCCTTCTCCATGCTTCTTACCCTAAAAATGTCCTACCTTGATCATTTCCCATTTGCCAAATTGATTGGATTACACACTTGTTTAACCATTCACTTCCACAACATTAGGGATCCTTGGGGATAGGCAAAGCTTCTCTATATATTACCATAATGTTGACTTTTTAAATCATGTTTCTTATTGTGTATACACTTACTTATTGGGCCATCATAAAACAGTAAAATCAAACTCCCAGGATGTGACATCCATGACTGTCTACAGACTATCTCTACTTGCCCTAAGTAAGCTCAACTGTGCATCCCTCAAGCACATTGGTTTTGCTACTATGAACTTCCAGTTCCTAACCCAACACTTCCATGTATTTTCACTTGTCTCTTCTCTCTGGCCTTTACACACAGTAGGTCACAGTAAAAACTAGCTCTCTTTAATGTGGTAGGGCAGGAACTATCAGGAACTATATACTCATTGACTAAGCAGGAGAAATAAAACAATATCCTAAAGAGGTACAAAGAACTAGAACACACTCTCAATAAGCCTGAAATATTATCCAAGTTACCTTGTTAGTAACTGGAAGAAAAGAGAATTAAGCCAATCACTTTAATTGAAAATGAAATCACACCAAATCTAATTATACTGTGGTACAACACAGACCCTCCATACAGTGAAAGCATTCCTTTCCTGTTGCAGATGTTATAAATACTGCCAGTACTCTGGCAATGCCTCATTTCCTTCTGGCTTCTTCCAAATACAGCAGAATTTATTGTTGTATACTGAGGTCAACTAATGACTTTTCAAGGTAATTTGCAAATAGGAGCAAGTTATTTCTTTTCATTCCTCCTAGATGTCTGCATAATGGGTTACTTCTGCTGAATTCATTAACTTTTTCATCATTCTGTAAACCAATTGTCTTCTGCCTGTGTTCATTATAATCTAGATTTATATAACTGAAATTAGATGCTCACAGCAGTCCAATGATGTTGCCTAACTGACCCCTATAATAACTTTTAGAAGAAAACAGAAAATTATATGAATCCCCCTATTATTCTCAAGGCTGCCGAGTTGTGGTTACATTTGCTTCAGGTCTATAAGGTAAATCCAAGATCCAAGTTCCAGACAGACTTCACTACTTTTCTACCTGGATCTGAAGTTTCGCATTCCCATATACAGAATATTTTTTTTTCTTGAGTTTTCTTCTTCTTGGTAACTACAAGGAAAAAAAATCAAGGAGAATCACATTGTGTCTGTAATGTGTAAGCATACTAGACAACACTGAAAGGAAAATGTTGCTTTTTGAAGCCCAATCTTTCTAGGCAAGTTATTCCAGACACTTATTTTTACCAGACACTTGGCCTCTCTCTAGATTTAGTTCCATTGTCCCTTCTCTACAGCTGTCTCTTTCACTGATGTAAGTCAGATTACTATGAAAAATACAAAACTGTGAGATAGATTTGGGATCATTTTTGCAAGTAATTTAACAAATATACATTCTGTATTAAATAAGTTGATGGACCTTATAACAAATAAATCAGAGAATTGAAATCAGTATTATTCCAAGTATTAAAAATCTAGAATTCTTGATCTTCATTACATTATTCTTTTAATGTAATGTCTAAGCTCAGACACAAAATCTGAGCTTATATAAATTGTCCCTTACGGTACATATTGTGTTATCCAATGTATTTTAGAGAAAGCAAAGAGTTTTTAAAGTAAATATAATCAGTAATGGTCTTTCTGCATACTTCATGACCTATCCCTCCCTTGAAAACTATTTTATATTTCATTTTATATTCATTGTTATGTTTATTTTCTTTGACCACAGAGAATAATACCAACTGTCTCACCTGAAAGGAGCTAGTGTGAAAACTAACTCATGGCACACCTAGGGAGACAGGGAATGATCAGGTTCTAAAGGAGAAACACAGGCCTTAGGTTTGTTGTGCAGGGTAGAATCCCAAAGCTGTGGAAAATAAAAAGGCTTCATTACAATCAATTTTATAGTTTTCTGGAGACCTCTGATGAAGACATACCTTACATGATTTATAGGCTACAATTTGCCTGATCTATTGCATATAATGTCAGGTTAAAGAAAGGAGAAGAGATGGAAGATGAATACATTTTAGACTTTTTCTTTGTATTATTTTTAATTAATCAATTTTAATTAGGTATATATGACAGCATAATTCATTTTGATTCATTGTACACAATTGCAGCACAACTTTTCATTTCTCTGGTTGTACATGATGTAGTGTCCCACCATATGTGCAGTCATAGAAGTACCTAAAGTAATGATATCTACCTCATTCCACCATCTTTCCTGCCCCCATGCCACCTTTCTACCCCACCCTCCCCTTTGCCCAACAAAAGCTCCTCCAATTTCTCATGTCCTCCCCATTATGGATCAGCATCTACTTATAAGAGAGAACATTTGGCATTTGGTTTTTTTGATATTGGCTTACTTCGCTTAGCATGATATTCTCCAACTCCATCCATTTACCTTCAAATACCATAATTTTATTCTCTTTTAATGCTGAGTAATATTCCATTGTGTATATATACCACAATTTCTTTTCCATTCATCTATTGAAGGGCATCTAGGTTGATTTCACAGTTTAGCTATTGTGAATTAAGCTGCTATAAACATTTATGTGGCTACATTACTATAGTATACTGATTTTAAATCCTTTGGGTATAGACCGAGGAGTGGGAGAGCAGGGTCAAATGGTGTTTCCATTCATAGTTTTTTAAGAAATCTCCATGCTGTTTTCCAGACTGGTTGCACCAATTTGCAGTCCCACCAACACATGGTAAGAAAATAGGTTATGTCTATGAAAGACATGACTCACGTTGATTTAGATCTGGGGAACTTTTTCATCTAAATAGTCACATGGTTTGTACCTTGAAACATTAGATTCTGGTCGGTGGAGAGTCTAGACCAGAACATTTTCATATTAATGTAACTTATTCAGATCATAGTGCCCTGCTTCAGGAACCCACATTTGGTTTATTGCACTGTTGCTATCTTTAAATACTTAATAAGTTTTGAAAAATGGGCCTTAAATTTTTACTTTTCATCAGGTCCATAAATTATATATCCGATCTTGAATGTAGCATGGCCTTGAAGGGAAATAACAAGATTTATGGTTTGAGACATACTTTACATATTGGGAAGGCTCTTCCTTCTCTGATGCTCTGCATATCTTCAATGTTTTTCTCCAAAACCAACAAAAAATATAACTATGTAAAAGTCATATCATGATCTCAGGTTTTTTCTAGTTTAATGCTAAACACATTTTATAATAAGCAAACCATCCATGATGAAATTTTGGATAAGATACTTCTACTAATACTTCAAGAAACTTTTATAATTTATACAATAGCTAAAATAATTAAGGAAAAATGTTAAAATAACTATGTGCATTGGCCTTTCATCTTTTTAAGTTTTATACCTAAAATATCATCTCATCTTCTACTTTCTTTAATGATATATCAATTCTCAAAATATTATAATTCTAAATAACTCAAATACTTATTTAAAATTCTAAACAGGACTTTGAAAAAATGTAATAATTAGAAATAACAATTTTAACAATGAAACACCCTGAATAAATGTTAGAAGTCCTAAATCAATAAACAGGAACTGAAAATAAATCTTTATCTAATACTGATTGTAAAGCACTGATTTCATTCAGAGTATTGACTATACTGTGTAAAGTGTATTCTTACTTCGTTTTGTATGAACTACATCCAGAAAATTGCACAGATTGAGAATACTGTTCTCAGCCTCAAAGAGAATAGGTTTGGTCTTGAATATAAACTCTGGCTTACCTTGCCTCATCAAAAAGATTGGAGCTTAAAGGTTTTGTTCAAATAACACCTTCATGTCTATTTAAAATACAGCATCTGGTTTCTGAGCTCTAGGTTAACCAAATAACCATCTGTTAAAAACTGTCAACATGAAAATGTTAAAATCCTCATCTTACTTGCAAAGTCGCCTAGAAATTAACAGTATCCTGGTTATTGTGACTTTTATGTAATTATAACTTAGGTTCATTAGCATTATTTTGAAAATTCAACACAAAAACATTAACAAGGCCCATTTTCTAACCTCTTGCTCTCTCCCACTACATTCAAGACTCTAAATCTTTCTCATTCTTTTCTCCTCAGTCTGTTCCACCCACACTGGAGTCCTTGCCTGTCTTCAAATACAGACATGGACCAAATAATGTTTCAGTCAACTCTGCAGCATATGCTATGGTAATTCCATAAGATCACATAGAAGCTGAGAAATCCTATTGTCTAGTGAGGTTGTAATATAACACATTCACATATTTGGGGGAGATGTTGGTGTAAACAAACCTACTATGCTTCCAGAGGTGTAAAAGCATAGCACATGCAATTTTGTAGAGTTTGTAACTCTTGATAATGATGATGAATGATATACTGATGTATGTGTTTACTATAATGTGCATTTTATTGTGATTTTGAAGTATGTAATTTATGCTTACAAAAAAGTTTGTGTGTATATGTGTCTTTACCATGTAATTTAAAACTGAATGTATGCAGCAGACCACCTAGGTTTGTGCAAGTATACTCTATGATTGTCATAAAACAAAATTGCAAAACGATACATTTCTCAATATACTTCTCTACTGTGAAGTAAGGAATTACTGTACTCTTGCTGTTTCCTGTGTCTGAGACTTTCTTCATCCAGATCTATATGGCTGGTCTTCAAGCTCCTTCAGCAGTTTGCTAAAATAGTTCCTTCCATTGATGACTTCTCTGGTCACCATATTTAAAACTGAGCCCTATCCTCAATATCTTCATCTGTACTACTTGTTAACGTCTATGTACTATGTAGATCTTCTTGCTTGATTCATTGTTTATACACATAATGATCATGTATAATGTAAATTCTGAAAGGGCATGGATTTGGGCTCACTGTGTGAGCTTCAGTGTGCAGGATCATGTTTGGCATATTATAGGCTCTCCATAAATATTACCAAGTGAATGGATATAGTTATATGGACTCTTTGTTCTGAGCCTTCCTTTGTCCTAGAGATCAAACTGAATTTGCCTTCAAATCTAAATCCAAGAAATTACACTGATAATCACAAGGGAAAGTCCGATGTCATTCACATACAAGTTTTCAGCCAAACTCTGGAACCCACATAAGTAAGTCCTATTTTATGTTTGCCCCCACAATGACTGCATACATTATTAGCAGGGAAAATATTATGTTTAAGATGCCATGAACTTCCTTGGCCAACTGGAGCTGTCATATGCTTTTCCCCACAGTTCTATAGGCAGGAAGTTCAAGCTCAAAGTGCCAGCCTGGTCAGTTTCTGGTGAGAACTTTCTTCCTGGCTTGTAGATGGTCCTCTTCTTCCTGTGCTGCTCCACTGATGGGGAGAAAGAAACCCCATTGTCTAGCATTTCATTTGTAGAGGCAATAATCCCATCATGAAAGATATTCCTTCATGAACCCATATAAATCTAATCACCTGCTAAAGCCTCCATCTCCAAATACCATCACTTTGGGAGTCAGGGCTTCAGCATCTGAATTTTATAGACATGCAACTCAGTCCATACCATTAACTCACAGAGTACTGAAAATGGTACAAAATGTTGCATAACTTGTTTCATCAAATTCTTTTAAAGTTGACTTCAAATGGGTATCCATCTCAATTCCTCTCCTCCACCATTCTCTCTCTTCCTTCCTTTCTTTCTTTGTTGCTTTCTGTCTTTTGTACCCTCCACATATAAAGTTGCTTGGGATTTTGATTTTGTTATCTTATAGCACTGTTCTACTCTCATCCATCCTAGCTTCTTTCCCTCAGGTCAAGGTTATGAAGATCTTTATACATCTTCCGTCCTGGAAATGGTGACATGGATTTCTAATGGTTTAAGGTTTTCTCTCTTGGAGTGAAGAGTCAAAACAAAGTTTTCTTGGACAAATATTGTTCTCTCGCATACTAGAGCTTGATTGGCTACCAGGCTGATAAAATCTCTGCCTTTTTACCTGGTTTTATTAAAATGACATCCTGCTTAAATGGATAAGTGGGTGTTCTGTAATAATTTGGACCCAGTATGATAGAATTGATTTCAAGATGCCAGGAGAGCAAAAAGAAGCAGACAGATCCAGGATAGCACAGAAAGAAATGTGCTCAGAGAATTACTGCTAGAGGTGTGGACCTAGGAGTGGGATGCAGCAAGACCAACTGGATATCTGCAATATGAATGCTTATAAAGTGGTCAGGACAAAAATTATTTCATTCAAGCTGGATTGTACCTGGCTTATATAAAGCTAATATCAGTGAGTCAGGTGAATTTCTGGCACTGGGTTCCAGATCATAAAGTTCCATATGCCATTCTAGCAGTTTTGTCTATTTATAGTATGCTGGGAAACTATACAGTAAAAACCAACCAGGATTACTCTGGGTCTACCATGTGGTTATCACTCAAGGTGGCTGCAGTATACAGAGGGAAATGAATGTGAGGGATTAGAGAAGAAAACACATTATCTTGTTATACATGGCTGAATTACCTATTCATAGATCTTAAATTTAAAGATCAGAGAATAAAAAATCTGATATTGTTAAAATAAGACCCAAGTTCTGTGTGCCCAGTCCCTTTCTGGAAATCTACGAAATTGTATAAATTCATTTATCTTTCTTTTTCTGTTCAACAATTCTCTGCTGCCAAGATACAAATCATACACTGTACCACATTTAAAACAAGATAAGTACTTCAAAGAATTGAAAAAATTAGCAATATATTAGAATATATTATATAACTTCTTTGACTTGTTAGGCTCACATACAGCTTTGGTTATCTACCATGTAGTAAGTTGTGGTTTTGCTGCTCCAAAAACTAGTTCATGCAGCAAATGGTCTAGTTTCTGTAATATATAATGATTGTTTCCAGGTATTAGTTAAGCAGTGATTATAAGAAATAGCATATCAGATTTATTGACCTGACTATGCTGATTATTTTTTTACTTTTATAAGTCATTTTGAGGATCATATGAAGTCAAAACTTTCCATACCTGATGCCATTTATTATTAATCAAAACCACAGACAGATAAATACTAGAAGAAGAAGGAGGAGGAGGAGGAGGAGGAGGAGGAGGAGGAGGAGGAGGAGGTGGTGGTGGTAGTGGAGGAGGAAAGAAGAAGAAAGATTTCTTAGTAGTTCTCTTTTCGTGTAGTAATGTAGAAATGAGCATTCTTTTATTAACAGTAACATTTACTTTCATGGAAGGGTCAAATTTAAAATTGAACACAATTTTAAGAAGTCTGGTTCTAAGGGGATAGTGTTCATAATATCAAAGTGTTCTCATTAATGTTGTTGACACATTTTTGTCTATGAGTCTAAGATTTAAGCATAACACTCAAGTAAGGATATTGGGTTTTTGACAAATCCCATTTTTATTAAAAACAATCAGCTCTAAGAGGTCAGGATAAGAGGCAAATGATACATGCAATTTACATACAGAATTTTTATGTAAAATTTACCTACTTGACTATTATTTTCTCCAAATTTTTTTAGATGTTGAACTCTTTTAATAGAATAATAAGATGCTAAATATCATCAGTAACATATCATTAACAACTGTAAATGTAGAAACATCACAGACTATTCCAACTCTTCATTAGTGAACTCTCTTGTTGATATTATCCTAGTTGAAACTAAGAACTAAGTTTTGTTTATAAAGACTTCTGGTGCTTGTGGTTTCCACTGAGGTTTATACTCATTGTAGACCACAGGAACATGAAAACTTCTGCCTAGATTCTTTTATTCTGGATAGAAGTTATTTCCCAACTTGCTCTTTGGCTACTGACAAAAACCCAAATGTGAAATAATTAAGAAATGCTGTTTAAAACTTTCATCATCTCTACTTATTACAGAATTTAATTGTGATTCAAGAAGAATTATAGGATTGATGTAAAGGGGTACATGGCTGAATGGTACAGTAAATGTCATTGAGTTTATTTCATTTGGGAGCTCTGAGGTAATTAATCTTACATGGTTAATATCCAGAGAAGCTGAATTGCATTGCTGAGTTTGGGGGCATTTCGGTAGACAGGTAGTAGAAAATACAAACATTTGAGGATCCAAAGGCTAATTACTAATCACAATCACAGTAATAGAAAGGACTTAACTTGTTGCTAAAGTAACAAAACCTAGTGGAATCCATGGTTATAAATTGTTCACTCCTATTTTCATTTTGTGAACTTCTGGTGTTACCTCACACTGAATGTGCCTGAAATAATCATAAAACAAAACCTTGAGCTGTAACACAATGAGAAATACATACTAGAACAATACAAGAATTGTGCATTAACAGAGTTAATCATTTCTGTCCTCATGAAAGAGATTTCAGGGAAAAAATATATATGTATAGTCATTACATGTCACTAGGTTATACCAATTTCCTCCTGTTCTCATGGATCACCCACCTTAATTATTTAGTAATCACTTATTTATTAATGCTTTTGGAAACTGTTTCACATTTTTTCTTTTCTTTTATACATATTAGCCTTATATATGACTTCAGTATCAATATGACTGATGCCTGACATCCCAACGGCTAGATATCTTTACCTCTATCTCAAATAGTCACTTCCTCTGCTAAAGTATCGTGTGTCATCACCAAAACTACACTGTTTCAGAAATCACAGTTCCAAGTACCCACTATCTCAAACTAACCACTTTATCTCTGCTCATTCACTGTATTTACTTAGCCAAAAAAATTCTGTACTCTTATCAGACTCTGCATTCCATTATATTCATCAATTTCTTTTTCAAACAAGCAATTTAAATGTCAGAGGTTGAAAGAGTAATAAAGTCCAGACCCACCATAAACTGTAACTTCAAGGAAAATTGTTCATCATAGTTGATCTGGGAAATAACAGTTAAATGGGAAAAGAAGAGAATATCTCAAATTCATGTCTTTTAATTACATTTTGATGAATAGCAATTGCTAACTGGTACTTCTGAAACCAAATGAACATCAAGAAAGTTTCACCATACACCTCTTATTATAAAAAATACTTGCCAACACAGTTTTGGAGTATGTGAAGGATATGCATATGGCAGAAATTATCATATGAGTAAAAATTAAAATGAGTAGAATTAATAAAATATGAGCAGCTTACCTCAATTTCACTTTCATACTAAGATATAGGGTCCAGTTTAGTTATATATATTATTTTACTTACAATCTGTCCTGATTGATAAGAAATCACTATTCTTTCAGTTATAGCCATTGTGCATCTACTTTGTAAATGATTACCTAAAACATAATAAAAATATGGGAATCTCAATCTTTGAATCTATAACAAACAAAAAAATCACAAATTTGGTTCATTGTGTTGAATCCTTTGAAACTATCCTCATCATGGGGAATGGGGCAGCTGTTAATTATTCTAATGGGAGACAAGACGTGATAAATAATGAAAGAAGTCATTGGCCTTCCTAAGTGCTCGTTCCTGGGGATGTAAATCTAGGTTCGTTAGAAATATTTCAGGGAGACTAAGGCACATTTATGAGCATTTAGTGGTATCAAGTCACAGAATGCAATGTCTAGGAAGCTCTGTATCCAAATTATAATGCTGTAGCATGGGAAAGGCACTAAATCTAACAAGGTAATGGTTCAGGTAGTTCTGTTTTATAACTGAGGGCCATGGCTGTGAGAGTTGCTGCCATGGTGACAGAGCCACAGTTAACATGTAAGACCAGACAAAAGACACTACCATCACTCTACAAGAGAAAAATTCCATTTATTGCCAAAGAGAAATTGGAGGATATAAGAACTAATACCAAACTAAAAAGAATTTGTACATCACCTTTTTTTTAAGTAAAATCAGTTTGTTTCTGGCATCATAGTCTTCCCTTTTGTGTAAATTATACAGGTCCATCTAGAAGATTCAGAGTTATTAATGTGAGCAAATTTAGGTAAAGTTAATGATGTTTCTAGCTTCTATCAAAGAGAATTTATACAAAGCACACCTAAAGATGTTTCTTTCTTGACCCTGAAGCATAGACATTTAATAAAACCTTTTCCCTCTTAGAAAGCTAAGAGACAGAAACTAGTTTGTTGAGAATCTCCAAGGCAGGTCAGTCACTAAGATCTTAAAGGTGTATCCATGTTGAAGTGGAACACTTCCCTAGGGCTCTCTGGTCTATAAATAAATGCTGCTCAATTTAATCTAAGAAGATCAAGCACTGCATTTGTAGGAAATGGCACAAACATTCAAAGTACAATTTTGCAAAGAATTCATGCTCTCAAGATAAAAGGATAAAACAAAACACATAAGAGATTTAGAAAAAGAAAATGTGAATATATTTCTTGAACAGCAATAACAAAAAAAATACTTTCTGAAAGAAATATATATATATATATATATATATATATATATATATATATATATATATTTATTTTAGTACATCCACTTATCATTTACTGGTTTCACCAAAGTCAGATTCATTTAAATTTGTTCTTTCTGTGTGTCATAGAAATTAAAGGAACAGGTATAGGATTCAGGCTCAGGGTAGGCTAAGGTCCATCCTGCCACCTGCAGACATCCACAGGAGCTCAGGCTGACCTAGATCCGCCTCCTCCCAACTGCGCTGGACCCAGACTCAGGGAAGGCCCAGGTCCACTCCAACACCAGCAGACACTGGCAGGATCTCAGGCTCTTACACAGTAACACCTTCTCTGACCAGTAGACCCCTGCTGGAGCTCAGACCAGGCCAGATCCTCCTACGCAGATATATCCGGGACCCAGGCCCGGGGTAGGTCTGAGTCCACCTTCCCCCCCCAACCTTGGAGCCCAGGCCTAACCTAATTTTGGGACACTGCAGACATTACCATTGCCTTCCCCATGCAATAGCCTCTACCTTTCAACAAGAGACATGGCCTAGAAGCAACTTCACCTTGAAGCAGGCATCCCAAAGACTGGGTAAGGCCCACCCTTTCAGCCCCATTTCTGAAAGACATTGCATCCATCCTGGGGAATCTCCCCTGCTATTTCGAGTTACCACTATTGCCACCACTATATTTAGTTGCAGTAGCATACATTGAGGAACACCTGCAGGGTCTGGAAGCCCAACATCAAGGTGAGGAACAGATAATCTGCATGAATACTACAAGATTATAGGGTAGAAACTTTGATATCTCAGATCCACACTGCAAGAAAGGAAGACACATAGATGACAAATGAAAAAAACAAGGGAGAAAAGTGCCCCAAACAAGCCAGGATACTATAATAATAGAACCTATGGACAGTGAAGTTGATAAACTTTCAGAGAAGGAGTTCAAAATATTCATAATTAAAATGATCTGTGAATTAAAGAGTGAGCAAATACAGGCAAAAATTGATTACTCCAACAAAGAGAAAAGAAAGCAAATATAGGTAGCAAAAGATTTCTTCAAGAGAGAGATAGAGACTCTGAAAAAAAAAACAGTCAGAAATCCTTGAACTAAAGGATACAATAAACCAAATAAAAGACTCAATAGAAAGCATAAGCAACAGACTAGATCTCTTGGAAAAAAGAACGTCAGATAATAAAGACAAAGTATACAATCTGAAAAATAAAGATGACCACTGAGTGAAGATATTAAGAAACCATGAACAGAATATCCAAGAATTATGGGATAGCATCAAAAGACCAAATCTAAGAATTATTGGGATAGAGGAAGTCACAGAGTTTCAAAACAAAGGAATGCACAATCTCTTCAATGAGATAATATCAGAAAATTTCCCAAAAATGAAGAATGAATTGGAAAACCAAATACAAGAGGCTTACAGGTCACCAAATGTACAAAATTACAACACATCTACACCAAGGCACATTGTAATGAAAATGCCTAGCATATAGAATAAGGATAGAATCTTAAAGGCCCCAAGAGAGAGGTTTCAGATCACATATAGGGGGAGACCAATTCATATCTCAGCAGATTTTTCAACCCAGACTCTCAATGCCAGGAGATCATGGAACAACATATACCAAGCTCTGAAAGAAAATGGATGTCAATCAAAAATTTTATATTCAGCAAAATTAAGCTTTAGATTTGATGAAGAAATAATAAAAAACCTTCCATGATAAACAAAACTTAAAAGATTTTACAACTAGAAAGCCTTCACTACAGAACATACTCAGCAAAATATTCCATGAAGAGGAAATGAAAAACAATAATGAAAATGAGCAGAGGGATGTATTACACTAAGGGAAAAACTAATTAAAGGAGAAACCAAGTCAAGTTAAATACCAAAAATAAACAAAAGTGGCTGGGAATACAATTCATGTCTCAATTATAATAACCCTGAATGTTAATGACCTAAACTCACCAATCAAAAGACATAGACTAGCAGATTAGATCAAAAAAAAAAAAAAAAGACCCAACAATATGCTGCCCCCAAGAGACTTATCTCATAGAAAAAGACATTCACAGACTGAAGGTGAAAGTTTAGAAAAAACATATCACACACATGGACTGTGGAAATCAAAAGGGGTCTCCATCCTCATATCAAATAAAGTAGACTTCAAGCTAAAGTTAATCAAAAAGGATAAAGAAGGACATTATATACTGCTCAAGGGAACCATACACCAACAAGACATATCAAGTATAAATATATATGCCCCAACAATGGAGGATCTATGTTCATCAAACAAACTCTTGTCAAGTTCAAGAGTTAAATAGGGAGGTAGGGTGGTGGCTCAGTGGTAGAGCACTTGCCTAGCATGTGCCAGGAGGCCCTGGATTCAATCTTCAGAACCACATAAAAATAAACAAATAAATAAAATAAATGTGTCCAACTATTTCTAAAAAAATAAATATTAAACAAAAGAGTCAACTAGACCACAACATAATAATTCTGGGTGACTTTAACACACTGCTTTCACCATTGGATAGATGTTCCAATCAAAAGCTGAGCAAAGAAACTATAGAACTCAATAATACAATCAATGACTTAGACTTAACTGACATATATACAATATTTCATCCATCAATGAGTAAACACACTTTCTTCTCAGCAGCACATGGATCCTTCTCTAAAATAGACCATATATTATGCCACAAAGCAACTCTTAGCAAATACAAAAAAGTAGAAATATTACCCTGCATTCTATCATATCATAATTGACAGGAACTAGAAAACAATGATAAAATGAAAAATAAAAACTACCCCAACACCTGGAGACAATAATATGTTACTGAATAAACGTGGATTGCAAAAGACATCAAAGAAGAAGTTAAAAATTCTTAGAGGTAAATGAGAACACTAGTACAACATGGCAAAATCTCTGGGACACTATGAAGGCAGTACTAAGAGGAAAGTTCATTGCATGGAGTTCACTCCTTAAAAGAAAAAAAAGTCAACAAATAAATGACCTAACATTACACCTCAAAACCCTAGGGAAAAAAAGAACAAAGCAACATCAAAATTAGTAGAGGACAGGAAATAATTGAAATCAGATCTGAAATAAATGAAATTGAAACAAAAGTAACAATTGAAAAAAATAAATAGTTGGTTCTTTGAAAAAATAAATAAAATTGACAAACTCTTAGCCATGCTAACAAAGAGGAGGAGAAAGAAAACTCAAATTACTAACATCTGTGATGAAAAAGGAAATATTACGACAGATACTACAGAAATACAGAAGATAACTAGAAATTATTTTGAAAGTTTGTACTCCAAAAAATTAGAAAACATCGAAGGAATCAACAAATTTCTAGAGTCATATGATTTGCCCCAATTGAATCAGGATGATATACACCATTTAAACAGATCGATTTCAAGCAATAGAAGATGCCATCCAAAGCCTACCAACCAAGAAAAGCCCAGAACCAGATGGATACACAGCTAGTTCTACACAACCTTTAATAAAAAACTAATATCAATACTCCTCAAATTATTTCATGAAAAGAAAAAAATAGCACTTTCAAACTCATTCTATGAGGTTAGTATCACCTTGATTCCAAAACCAGGCAAGGACACACCAAAGAAAGAAAATTTCAGACAAATATTTCTAATGAATATAGATGCAAAATTCTCAATAAAACTCTGGCAAATCAAATAAAAAGCCATATCAAAAAAGTGATGTATCATGATCAAGTGGTATTCATCCCAGGAATGCAAGTTTGGTTCAACATATGGAAATTAATACATGCAATTCATCACATCAATAGACTTAAAGATAAGAATCATATGATCATCCCAATAATTGCAGAAAAAGCATTCAACAAAATACAGCACCCCTTCATGTTCAAAACATTAGAAAAAGTAGGGAATGACAGTAACATATCTCAACATTGTAAAAGCTATCTATGCTAAACCCCAGGCCAACATCATTCTAAATGGAGACAAATTGAAAGCATTCCCTCTAAAAACTGGAACAAGAGAGGGATGCCCTCTTTCACCACTTCTATTTAACATAGTTTTTGAAATACTGACCAGAGCAATTAGACAGACCAAAGAAATTAAAAGGATACATATAGGAAAAGAAAAACTCAAATTAGCACTATTTGCTAACAATATGGGTTTATACCTAGAAGACCCAAAAAATTCCACCAGAAAACTTCTAGAACTAATAAATAAATTCTGCAAAGTAGCAGGATATAAAATCAACACCCAAAATTCAAAGTCATTTCTGTATATCAGTGAGAAATCCTCTGAAAGGGAAATAAGGAAAACTAACCCATTTACAATAGCCTCAAAAAAATACTAGGGAATCAAACTAACAAAATAGGTGAAAGACCTCTGCAAAAAAAACTAAAGAAAGCTAAAGAAAAAAATAAAAAAGACTTTAGAAGATGGAAAGATCTCCCTTGTTCTTGGATAGGCAGAATAAATATTGTCAAAATGACCATACTACCAAAAGCACTATACAGATACAATGTCAATCAAAATCCAAATGACAGTCATAGAAATAGTAAACGGAGTCATGAAATTCATCTGGAAAAATAAGAGACTTAGAATAACTAAAGCAATCTTTAGCAAGAAGAATGAAGTAGGTGGCATCAGTATACCAGACCTTAGACAATACTACAGAGCAATCATAACAAAAACAGCACAGTATTGGCACCAAAATAGACTTTTAGACCAATGGTATAGAATAGAGGACACATAGACAAATCCACATAATTACAGTTCTTATATTAGACAAAGGCACCAAAAACATACATTGGAGAAAAGATAGCCTCTTTAACAAAAGGTGCTGGGAAGACTGGAAATCCATAAAATGAAATTAAATCCCTATCTTTCACCATTCACAAAACTCAACTCAAAGTGAATCAAGGACCTAGGAATTAAACCAGAGACACTGTGTCTAATATAAGAAAAAAATAGGTACAAATTTCCATCATGTTGGATTATGCCCCAACTTCCTTAATAAGACTCCGATAGCACAAGAATTAAAATCAAGAATCAATAAGTGGGATTGATTCAAACTAGCAATCAGTGAGGTGAATAGAGAGCCTACATTTTGGGAGAAAATTTTTACCACACGCACATCAGATAGAGTACTAAATTCTAGGATATATAAATAACTCAAAAATTTTAACACCAAAAAAACCAGTTAACCCAATCAATAAATGGGCCAAGGACCTGAACATATAATTCTCAGAAGATTATATACAATCAGTCAACAAATCTATGAAAAAATGTTCAACATCTCTAGCAATTAGAGAAATGCAAATCAATACTCTAAGATTTCATCTCACTCCAGTCAGAATGCCAACTATTAAGAATACAAGCAACAATAAGTGTTGGCAAGGATATGGGAGGAAAGGCACACTCATACACTGCTGGTGGAACTGCACATTGGAGCAGCCAATATGGAAAGCAATATGGAGATTCCTTGGAAAACTAGGGATGGAACTACCATTTGACCCAGCTATCCCAGTCTTCAGTCTATATCCAAAGGACTTTTAAAAAAGCATACTACAGGGACTTAGCCACATCAATGTTTATAGGAGCACAATTGACAATAGCTAAACTGTGGAGCCAACCTAGATGTCCTTCAGTGGATGAATGGATAAAAAAGTGGCATTTATACACAATGGAATATTACTCAGCATTAAAAAAGAACAAAATCATGGCATTGGCAGGCAAATGCATGGAACTGGAGAATATAATGCTAAGTGAAGTTAAACAGTCTCAAAAAAACAAATGCCAAATGTTTTCTCTGATATAAGGATGCTTATTCATAATGGGGTTGCAGGGGGAGCATAGGTGAATTAGACAAATTCTAGATAAAGCAAAGGGGAGGGAAAAGAGGAGGCATGGAGGGTAGGGAAAGTTGGTGGAATGAGATGGACATCATGACCCTAAGTACATGTATGAAGACACAAATGGTATGACTCTACTTTGTGTACAACCAAAGATATGAAAAATTATTCTCTATATGTGTGCTGAGAGCCACAGCAGAGTTGGTATGGCCCCTGGCATTTTGCCAACAGTATTGGTTGACAAGCGAGGCATTACTATCCGCCTCGGCCGCTACTTTTGAGTTCTCGCACTACTTTGGAGTTCTCGTGGGGATTCCTGGGGATTCCCTGAGAGTTCCCATTGGCTGGGGAAGTGCAGGAGGAGGGATTTCCGAAGGAGATATTTCCGGTGGCTGGTTCCTGGACGAGCCGCGTGGCGTTCGGGAGGAGTTGCTGGTGGAGTTCAAAAATAAAGTTTGTTCCTGCTTCAGTGGCTCGTGATTTGTGCCCAGCCAGACTGCGGCATTTATTAGCCCAATGTCTCCCTCTATGGCATCGTGGGCAAATACCCGGTATTCTACTCCTTTGATACCTAGCTTTGTTAAACCCTCCTCCTATGGGGCAATTCCTTTTAAAATGTCCTGTTTGTTCACAATTGTAGCATGTTTTTGGCCTGGCATCTAAAGCCTGTTGTACTGCAGCTGCCAAGACTTGCCCTTGTTCATTAATCTCTCTACATAATTTAATATATGTGTTTAAATCTCCATGCTTCCATGGTCTAATGACCTCTCTGCACCAACGATTTGCTTGCTCATAAGCCAGTTGTTTAATTAATGGCATTGCTTGTTCTGTATCCCCCAAAACTCTGGTAGCTGTTTGAATAAGCCTATCTACAAATTCAGTGTAAGGTTCATTAGCTCCCTATATTATCTTAGATAATTGACCTTGTAAATCTCCATGTCCTTGTAAAGTCTTCCATGCCCTAACTGCATCTGCAGCAATTTGTGCATATATAGCAGGATCATATTCAATTTGTTGCCACTGACCCTCATAAGGTCCTTTTCCTAACAACATATCTAGATTTCTTTAAGGGTAACCGGCTACTGCATTTCGCCTAGCCGTCTCCATGCAAAATTCCTCATTGGCAACCTTCCATAACAAATATTGTCCTCCATTTAGCACAGATTTACACATGCTAGCCCAATCTGCTGGCGTCATGTCCAAGTTGGTAATTGATTCGACCATGCTTACAGTGAAGGGTGCTTGAGGACCATAGGTTGTTACAGCCTCCTTTAACTGCTTCACTGTTTTGAAATCTAAAGCAGGGTGAATTCGCTGCCCTCCTGCCTCCTCAAGTACAGGGCATGCTAATCTTTGAGGTCCTGTCTCAGGATCCCATCTATCAACTACGGGGGTTGAGGGCCACTCAGCTGTCTCCATAGGTGGAGCTGTTGGTTGAATTACACCCTCTGGTGATAGAACGGTGTTAGTAGCAGCCTCCTGTTGTAGCTTTTTCCCTAATAGCTGTTTCTTCTCTAAGCTTTCTTCCTTTAAACTTTCTTCCTCTGTCTGACTAGCTTGAGAGACCTTCTCTTTTGCTTGATCTAAAATGTCTTTCTCCATGGTCTGAACCTCTAACAATCTACTTAACACTCTTTCAGTTTGTTTTATACTAATTTCTAATCTATTATAAAGATAACGCAACCCAA
Source organism: Marmota flaviventris (assembly GCF_047511675.1). Lineage (NCBI taxonomy): Eukaryota > Metazoa > Chordata > Mammalia > Rodentia > Sciuridae > Marmota > Marmota flaviventris. Next base: position 44,579,900 of record NC_092504.1, on the reverse strand, counting down.
TAAGATAACACAAAACAAAACCGAAACAGAATGAAACAAAAACAGAACAAAAAATCATTGTATCAATTTTCCTATTTTCTTGACATGTGCATTTGTGGTCTATTTCTATCTCTTCCTCAGGGGCGAACAACTTCAAACCTTGAGCCAACCATTTTTCCCAGTTTGCCTGAGAAAGTTCAAGGGATAGGCAGCTTGAAACAAAAACAAAACAAATCAAAACAAGAACACATTGTTTTTTAAAAGGGTCACCCATTCTCTCGCTTTTCCTTAGGGGCAAGCAATTTCACTTACCCCCAAGCTTCAGGCATTCCCCGCACGGGCCGCCAGATTCCGCAGTCTGGCTGGGCACAAATCACAAGCCACTGAAGCAGGAACAAATTTTATTTTTGAACTCCACCAGCAACTCCTCCCGAACGCCACGCGGCTCTTCCAGGAACCAGCCACCGGAAATATCTCCTCTGGAAATCCCTCCTCCTGCACTTCCCCAACCAATGGGAACTCTCAGGGAATCCCCAGGAATCCCCACGAGAACTCCAAAGTAGTGTGAGAACTCAAAAGTAGCGGCCGAGGCGGATAGTAATGCCTCGCCTGTCAACCAATACTGTTGGCAAAATGCCAGGGGCCATACCAACTCGGCTGTGGCTCTCAGCATATGTGTTGAATGAATTGTAATGCATTCTGTTGTCACACATAACAAATTAGAAAAAAAAATAAAAGAAATTAAAGGAACATCTTAAGTGAGGTGGTAGACAGTTTTTAGTATGGCACCTCACAATTAGTACTTTCTGGCATTCATCTCCTTTTGTTTTCTTATTTTTTACTAAAATTTTTACATTGGTGCATTCTCATTATTCTTAGCAGTGGCCTTTTTCCCCTACATATTTATACTTGCACACAATATAACAATATAATTTGTTTCCAGTATGTCTTTCTCTTGACTTCTTTTCCCCATCTCCTTCCTCTAACTCCTCTTGTCTCTCTTCTATTTTTTTTTGAGATCCCTTCACTACCTTGTTTTTTTCTTTATTCTTTTTGACTTTTAAATATGAGAGAAAATATATGACCCTTGACTTTCTGCGTTTGGCTTATTTCACTTACCATAATACTCTCAGGTTTCATACATTTTATTCACATTTTTTAATAATCCCCTGCCATTGAATCCCCTCCCTAGATTTAGTGACTCTCTTGGAATAAATAGAATATAGCAAAACTCATCAAATGCCACCCCTAAAAATAGATTGAAAAATTATAATGGCATCTAAAGTTCCTTGCTGCAGGCATCTCCCCATAATAGATCTTATTTTTAAGATGGCATTATAAGAGCAAATAAGCAAGAAACCAAGGGAAAGAATAGGAATGTGAAATGAAAGCCATCATCATTTTGTTCACACAAGCAAGGACTGACACCTTCAGTCCAACAGTCCCATGAGGAGCTCAATCCTGCCAACAACCCAGTGAGTGAGCTTAAAAGTAGGTCCTCCCTCATCCAAGCCTTCAGATAGAATTGCAACCCATCCCAACATCTGATGGCAGTCTTCTGAAAGTCTTTGAGCCACAAGCAGTCAGTTGAGCTATACCCAGATTCCTAATACACAAAAACTGTGAGAGAATGAGTGTTTGTTGTCTTAAACTTCTATTTGAGGTAATTTGTTACATAGCAACAGATAAGAAAAACAACAACAAAATTTTGAAATACTGTCACTGTTCCAAGATTTAAAATTTGATTCCAATTGCGTCTTAAACTAAATCAAGCTGTCTAAAATATAAATGGGATACTTTTTCCAATTTGATTGAAAATAACAATAAAGTCAGGTTAAATTAGAAAATAGTTACCCATAAAACTGTTCATCCTTAAATAACTAGTTACTATCTAATACAGACTACTTTATAAAGCATTTGTAACAATATATGAAAGTACATCCTTAGAGGATTAAATGATATCTTTTGCATCTCTAATCAGATTTTATAGGATTATTTGAAGCTCAGTGATACCTCTAAAAAGCAAGCATATATACCTTCAAATTTCTAAGTTACTGCTTTGAATTTAATTTGTAAATATGTTAAATTTGCCATATCGTTATTATAATTGCATAGAATTCTGTAAGATTTTGCAAATATTTAGTTAGCATTATGCAGCTATCTATCTTATATACATGAAAATAATGTCAAATAAATATTTGAGAGGTTTATAATAGCTTACATTTTGGGGATTTAAAAAGTAATGCTTCTTAGACTAACACATTACTCTTAAGCTCATATCTATTACTCAGTGTGGGAACTTCTACACTTCCCAATACAGAGACTGATTCAGTAAATTATAATTATGATATTATAAAATGATTTAAAACCACATACTATTATATTTTTGTGCAAAACCACCAATTCATATCAACATTTTTGGAAATCTGAAGAGTGGTAAGCAATTCGATTTTTAAAAAATAATGTTGAAAGTTACAATTATGTGGAAGCAAAATAAAAAATAAATAAGGACTTCCACCAACTAAAGATAAGGCACAGAGATATTATATAATTTTTTTTCAAATTATTAAGAACTAATAATAAAGGATAGCAAAAAAGGCTATCAGCAGCAGAAGCTGACATGGCTACTGGATGTCAAAAAGACAAACAAAATATCATTTTAGGAAACATTTGGACAAGGTAACATGCTAAAAATTTTATATATTTCAAAGTATACTCCCACTACTATAATGTACAAAATGTAACTGGTAGAACTGCTCCATCCCTCTGTGCTTAAATGGATATGTTTCAAATGTATCTTTATTTCCTTTTGGAAGTGTCAGTGTTGGGAGCAATTCAGAAGGCTGACCAATGTCAATCACCTTGAGATTTGGCATAGCTCATAAAATCTTTCATGTAAGTATATCCATTTGTTACATGACATTTCATAATGCAGTAAAATGATTCAATTAACTCAGATGTGAACAAAGTTACTGAGAGACAATGTATAAGGTCCAGTAACTAGGCAGATGCTGTGGTGATGTGATATCACTTATGATTTTAAAGATAAAGGTACATACAATGTCTGTGCAGCAAAGGGCTCATTGTGCTAAGTAATTATGAAACTACTGGTTCTTAAAGACAGGTCTCAGGACTTTATAAGAGTCTACCTATATCTTTAATTCACATATTTTGGTTTAGTATTATAAGGCATGCCAGCATATTTTTTAATGAAACGTCTTTTGCATCTGCTAAAAAAATGTAGAATGGGGATAAATATAAATTTTTTTTCTCTTTTTTAACCACACTAAAATGTAATGGGATAATTCATTTATTTCTCATCCTAGCTCTTACAGTTTTTGTTTAATGTATTTTGAAACTGTCAAAGCCTTTGATGAATTGACCCTTTTATCATTCTGTCATCTCTCTCCCTTTTCCTAATAATATCATTGTGTGAATTCTACTCTGTTTATGTTAATGTAAATACTGGAGCTTGTTTAAATTTCTATTTTTATGTTGTATTTTATTTTATTCTTTCAGTGTATTTACATAATTAAAATGGTATTATTTTTATTGTATGTATTTATGATGTATAACATGATGTTTTGATACATGCAATGAAATAATTATTATAATCAAGAATGTATTTGTGGCCTTCCACATTTGTCTTGTATATATGTACAAGGTAGATGTGTACACATATATGTGTCTGTGTACAAGAGAGCACAACTCTACCCTCTTGACAAATTTTCAATGTACATTATTATTATACATTGCTATTATATATTATTATAATAGCTGTGCACTTTTATCTCTAGACTCATTATTCATGCTGTCCACTTTTATCTCTAGACTTAAACTCCTACATTTCTGAAAGTTTATACTCTGACTAATATCTCTGTATTGCCACTACCACCTAGGCCCTGGCAACAATCTTATTCTCTGCATTTATGAGTTTGGCTTTTGTTGGTTTTAGATTCCACATATAAATGAGATTATGCTGTATTTGTCTTGTGTGCCTGGCATATTTCATTTACCATAACGTTCTCCAGGTACAACCATATTGTCACAAATGACAACATCTCATTCCATTTAGAAGCTGAGTGAAAAATTAAAATTAACTAAAAAATTAAAGACTTTAAAACTTCTTACTCATCAGCAGATAGAAAAAAACAATAGAGTAAATCAATAAGGACATAGAAAGCAAGGCTCCTCTTTTCCTAGTTGATATTTGTAGAATATTTTATGTAGAACTAATAGGATACACAATATTTTCAGGTGTACATGGAACATTTAGCAAGATAAGCCATGAACTGGACCACAAAGCAGTATTTAAAAATATAAATTATAGGAATGACAGGAAGTATGCTCTGTGACCATAAATGAATTAAATTAGAAATCAATAAGAAAATGGTATGTGTAAAATCTTCAAAAATTTTGAGATTAGTCAATAAACTACTAAATTATCAATGGATCAAGAGGAAATTACAAAGAATTTTAGAATGTAGTTTGAATTTGATGAAAAAGCACAGCATATCAAAATACATTTTAGGATATAGCTAAAGTACTACCTAGGATAAAAAAATATGTGGAATACTAATATTATTAAAGAATATTTGCCAAATCAATTATCTAAGCATCCAATTTAAGATACTGGAAAATAACAACAAATTAAAGAAAAAAAATATAGAATAAAATAAATGAGACAGATGAATAAAACTGAAAAGAAAATAATAGATAAACTCAGACAAACCAAAATCTCATTTCTTGAAAACAAAGTAAATTCATAAATGTCTAACCAGACTGACCAAGGAAAATTAAGAGAAAAGATGCAAATTGTTAATATCCGGAGTAAAACAAAGGACATCATTGCAGTTACTACAGACAGTAAAAGGCTTATAAATGAATATCATGACAAGTTTTATGTCCATAAATCCAAGAGCATAGAAGAAATGGACAAGTTTCCTCAAAGACACAAGCTAATCTAGCTCACTCAAAAATAACTGAGTATGATTGAAAGTTCCTCAGGGATGGAGCATGCAACCAAAGTAGTGGAGTGCACAGAAAAAATGAATTACAAGAATAATTTTATATGTATTAAATAAATTAATTTCATAGTGGAGAACCTTTTGGAAAGAAAGTTCAAGGCACGCATCCTTCATAAGCAAATTCTACCAAATATTTAAGGAAAAAAATATATCATTGTTACATAAAATACTTCAGAAAGTAGAAATAACAAGAGCACTTCTTGACTCATTTTTATCTAAATAAATCTGGCCAAAATTCCCAGGATGTCAACATGAGACAAAGCATTATAAGAAAACTACAGATCAATAGTTCTCATAATATAAATGAAGGAATGCCCAACAAAATATTAGCAAATTAACTCCAGAAATATATCAATGGGATAACACAGCACGTATGAGCAGGGTTAAACTAGAAATACAAGTCTGTTTCAACATTCAAAACTCAATATGTATTTATTTCCATATAAACAGACTAAAGAAGGCAATCATAAGATTATCGCAGTAGATAGGAGAACAAAGTTTGACCAAATGCAAACTTCAAGCAGGATGAAATACTCAGAAAACCAAGGTGAGAACAGAATTTTCTTAAACTATGTTATATTTTGTATTTTAGATTGAATTGAAACATTTGGTTTACATTTTATCCTACACTGGTGACCCTGCCAAAATAAATTATTTTCAAACTGTACCTTTGTGTAATTAAACAAGTTAAAATCCTTTATGGAATTATAGGATATGCCATAATCAGATTCTTTTTGATATCTGCCACAAGTAATTATTTTAATTTTTTACAGGTAATTGATCTTCATCAATTCTTTGTGATAACATCTAGGTAGAATAATAAATTATTCAGTAGTGTCATTTCTGGATCATAAATTTAAAACTTTGCTTTCTCTGTGATGGTCCATGTATGTAGATTGTACAGTTGAGCCAAAATGACTTTAACATAAAATATTTATATAAAAGGCAAAAGGAAAAAGAAGTCAAAACAGAGGTGTGTCTATACTCTGAAATTATCTGCTCTATCATGAAAACATACCAGCTTGCCCTTATTGTCACAGAAGTATTAAGACACAATACTGCATAGACAATAGTCACTAAAACCTTTCCCCAAGTTACTGAAATTTAAGCCAAACTGGTTCTTACACAGGGTCAGAGCCACGGTGAAGTCCAAACAAGTCATAGTTCGCCACACACATTCCTCCATAGATTTAAGTCAATGTGATACTTGTGTGTGTCCAAGACAGGCTTCATGTTGGTTTAAATCTGTTTTCCTCATGTAAAACATTGCACATAAAGATTTTTTTAAATATCTTTACAAATAGAATATAAGGCCATGTTGATGATCGGTGATTGTTTTAAGAGAACAGAATCCAAATTCCCTTAACATTTTTATCTGTAAAAGTCCTGAGTTTGAAAAAGCCATAGAGATGTTCATAGCCAAATAATAATAAAAATTACAACCCAGCAGAAAAGACTTCTGAATAGGAAGCCAGTGTTTATGTCATGATGGCAGTATTTGTGTTTCTTATTACAGATAACTTTGTGAGAAAGTATTATAGACTGTGGACTATACCAGATACTTTATACACATTATCTGAAAGCTTCACTACAATCCAATGAAGTGGACATAGATATCCTCATCTTGCTGATCAGAAAACTGTGCCTTAGAAAACTTAAGTATCTTGCCAAAAATTTACATGTTTTCAGATCTGGGATGCAAGTACCCCAAGTGCCAAGGCCAATATTCACTCCTCTCAAATACATTTTTTCTGTGTACTCCACTACTTTGGTTGCATGCTCCATCCTTGAGGAACTTTCAATCATACTCATTTATTTATAAATAATAAGCATAATTATGTAAGTATAAGTTAGATACATATATAACGAAGCATACTAGAATAAAACTAAAACATGATATAAGATAAATTTAAGTAGAAATTCTCTATTATGCTGGAAATTATTAAGCGATCACCTGATGCACTCACCACACATAAGAGACCTACATTTTAGATAATTGAGTTCAAACTTGCACAGGGGAGGCCCTCTTTATACTCCAGCAGTACTGAACACCTATGTTTATTACTCACATATTTTCCTCTTCCTGGAATGACCTTCCCTCCACATGTGAAAAGTCCATTCATCTTTTAAAATTAAGCCCATACACTAACATCCAAGTGATGAGGCTACCAAGAGAAGTGATCAGACAGTTTCTGTGGCCTATACACCTGTACATCATTTGTTACATTATTGCATTTATGCCTATTTGTACATCTGCCTGCTTCCACTTCCTTGAAAGTTTCTAAATGGAACTGTCTCTGCTAAAATGAAATAAAACCAAGTATTGTCTCACTAGTACCTAGTGCAGTGCTTGGGAAATAAAAAGCAATCACTTGGGAATGAACAAATGAATAAAGCCATCTATTCGTTTGTCTCATGCAAATTATTATATTTATGTTCTATGTGCTTAAAACAATGAGTACACTAGGAAAAGAAATAGAAATGGAACCTAATATTATCTCTACCTCTATCATCTGGGAGTAGATAAATACAGCTGGTATGTGCAGAACAGAAATAGAATCACAGAATCAAAGAACTTTGGACTTAAAAATGACTTAAGCCCATTCACTGCTAAAGTCAATAACAGGTCAAAGGAAATATGAGTTAGATAGAACCTAGAAGAGACATCGCAGCACTAAACAACAGACGCAATGGAAAACATCATTCAGTGTGCGAGTGCGTGTACATATGTGTGTACAATGCATGTGTATGTGTGCATATGTGCATGAAAATGGACTCTTTGAGCCAAAACTTTGTTACATCATCCATAGATATCTGACAACTATGCATACCCATTGTTATTGGGTAGGATACTCAGTATTAGCAGTATTTGCATATACTGTTTTCTTTTTCCTTCTAAAAATCAGAAATTGTGACATGTATTTTCTATTGATATCCTGTAGCAAATTAATTAAACTGCACTGCCTTATCAATGTGGCAATGTGGTTCTCAGTGTCACAGCAGATTCTTTTCTTTTTTTTTTTTTTTTGGTGTCGGGGATTGAATACAAGGGTGCTTAACCACTGAGCCACATCCCCAGCCCTTTTTATATTTTATTTAGAGACAGGGTCTCGCTAAGTTGCTTAGGGTCTCACTAAGTTTCTGAGGTTAGCTTTGAACTTTTGATCCTCCTGCTTCTGCCTCCCAGGCCTCTGCGATTATAGGCGTGTGCCACCATGCCCCCAAATCACAGTAGCTTCTTCAAACTTTGTGCAGGATATGAAAATAAAGTTCACGTGCTTGTAGTATACCCAGTAAAAAGCTGTCTTATGGAAACATTCAGCTATGTGTTTTTATAATTGACTGTAAAACAAATTTCTAAATGGCCTAATTGTGAATTTATTTGTCCTTATAGAAAAATAACTCAATGAAAAATCGTCTAGAATTACAGAAAGAGAATTGCTTAGAACTATCTTTTCCTGTGTAATTAAAAAGCAAAATCTGTCCAGTACATCATATCCCCCAAAGGATAACAAAAAGTAATTGCATTTCTTATATATGTGCAAATGGACATTAGCTTAAAGAAGACCTAATTATAGTACTTTATGAATGGCAAGAATATTATCTTTCCAACTGCAATGCAATATTAAAAGAGGATTTATTTATTCAGGAAAATAATACATCTATTATTGGCTCTAAACTATCTCTAACTCATTTAGTAATTCATGGAGTGTTTTAAGATTTTCATTGATCCCTACAATGAATCAATATTTTTAATAGTATATACTAAAAACTGCCCATGTAAAAATAAATAATTAAACATACAAATAAGGTTTCAAAGCAATTTTATTGCAAATTCTCCACATAAGCTTATTTGAATTAAAGCCTATACAAGTTGGAATTATATACAGTATTTTTTCCTTTCTATTTCTTGGTGCCATTATGGCAGTGGTATGTGGTTAAATGAAACAGAATCCCAATGAAATCATTCTCTCTCTCTCTGCCTGTGATATAATCCCTACAGTAGAATCTAAGGCACACATATTTATATATAGCTTTTGAAGTTTTGATTGTTTCTTTTAAATGTTTAATTGAAGCTCCAGTGATTTTCACATATGTGAAAATAGAGAAACCAAATCCACGTATTAGCACCAGGTAGTAAAATACGAATCACTAAAATGTATTATGTACAACACACAATTTGTATTCAAGGTGAAGGAAAACAGGACAGAGAAAAATTTTAAGATGTATATTGATAAATAAGGTCAATAGTTTCTCATTAGCCTTTGGTACATAAAGGGAATATTTTATTCCTCTTGGTACAAGTTTCACATAAAATGTGCAAATTTAGAACAGGTAAAAGACAGACAGCCTTAGAGTCAAAACTTCCTGATTTAAGAAGTACAGCTATGCTGCAGTCATGTTGTATATCAGGCAGATACCAAAGACATTTCCTCTGGACCTGAGTTACCATATGCCTCTCCATGAAGGAAGCTCTGTGCACCAAGGGAAGATCTGTATTTTCTCATTCTGTTTCTCAAAAAAAAAATACATAAACTATCACAGGAATTCAACTTGTATTTAAGTAACAAAGTAATAACAATAACTAATATGTATGCACCTGGTGCTTTTCCAGACACACATGTGTAATATCTTATTAAATTCTCAGCATCACCACCTCTGGAAGGTACTATTTGTATAGAGTTGAGAAAGCACAGATACTCCGAGGTCTTATATATTGGCTATATCTACAATAGTAACAATTAGAAGAACCAGCTATATGTGCAAAATTCCTTAAAATGAGAAAGCAAAGTCAGATTTTAGTAACTTACCTAAGCTAACATATAAGAAAATATTAAAGATTTGGGTCATACACAGTTCTTTCCTTTCAAAAAAAAAATGTTACCACATCAGTTTCTGTAAATACACTCACCCTAATATCCCACACATTCTTAGTTATTATAATCCCTTTAGGAAATAGTACTTTAATAATAAAGGGTTTCTAAAGAAGTAATTTCACTACATTATATCTGATATACTTTATCCAAGTCAAAACTAATTCTATTTGAAAATATGTGTATTGGGTTCCAAGCTATACTAAATTCTTCTGGAGACACTTTCTATTATCATTAGCCTTAAACTAATTTGTTATGTACATACCTATCCTATAGTATGTAAATGCTTTTAGCAGTGAATTCATAAAAATGTATGCATTTGTACATCTTATTTTTTCTTTGTATATCATCAATGAATCCTAAACTATCAATAGTTAATATAATATATTTTAGTCAGATGTGGTAGCGCATTTCTATAAATCCCAGGTATTCAAGAGGCTGAAAGTTTGAGTCTAGCCTGCACAATTTAACAAGACCCTGTCACACACACACACGCATACAGACACACACAAAAAAAAATAAATAAATAAAAAGCACTGGGGATGTAACTCAGTGGTAAAATGTCCCCGGGTTCAATCCACAACACTGCAAAAAAAGCACTTTAAAATATTCATCTACTCTAGCCATTAGTCAAGTGCATATGAAAAAAAAATTAATTTCTTTTTCTCTCAAATCTTCTACCCCCTTAATTTGAGCAACAGCCTTTCTTTGTCTTTAAATTTCTGAGATGCTGATTTAAGTAGAGCTTAGAGAAAAAAAAAGGCACAAAATCACTTCAAAGATACCAACAGACTCTAGAGAACAAAGCAACTTTTCTTGTCATATGATTCAAAGTATATTTGTAGCAAATATTGTCATTGAATTTAAGAGAGTTTGCCAAGTCTTTTCAGCCCTCAAACTTTGGTCATGTGACATGTTTTCCTAAAGAAAAAGAATGGCTGGTTATTTTTAATTGAGAAATGTGAACACCATGAAGACCATATAGAAAGATATATTATTTGGAGGTTTTCTTCCTTTTCTTATCTCTAAACTTTTCCATATGCCATTATCAGAAGAATCTCTCTAAGTTAATGTCAGGGCATACTAACATAATCATCAGAATCTTTTGTGAGCAGCATCTAGTTAGTATAATCTGCAAAAGACATCCCTCTCCATATGTGAACAAAACCAAGAGCTACCTCAGATTACTATCTCATCATCTTCTTGTTAGAAGGTCTCAACTGTAATATATTTTTGTTTTGTTCAACTCTTATCCCTATTTCTGTTCTATGTGCTATTTAATTCCTTGCCTCTGTTTTCTTTGTTCTTTGTTATTTCTTTATATGTTCTTTGCCTCTCCATTCATATCTCTAATTTATAATATCTCACACTGTGTTTTTTAAGAAAATAAACAATAATTGAATGAACAAGGAAAAAAAGTAATTTTCAACAAAGATAACTAACCACTGAAAAAAAGAGGGCCCTACAGTTAGGATCTAGAGTGTCCTTCAAAGGCCTATGTATTAAAGGATTAGTCCTCAGCTTGCAGTACTTTGGGGATCTAAAGGTTCTACCATCCTAAAATTTCCACCAGGTAAATTTGGAAATTTTAGGTCATTGGTGGAACATTCTTAAAGGGTATTTTGGGACCTGGTTTATATCTCTTTCCCTTTCATTCCAACGATAAGATGGACAATTTGTTTCTACTACGATGTGCTGCTTCCTCTCTAGAGGCCTAAAAGCAATTCATCCACTCTGAAAGCTCAAAATTGTGACCCAAAATGAACTTTTTCTCTTTTAAAAAAATTTTTTATTTGTTTTAATTATTTATACATGACAGTAGAATACATTTATGCACCTTGATATATCATACATAGATGGTATATAATTTCTCATTTTTCTGAGTGTACATGTTGCAGAATCATATTGGTCATGTAGTCACATATATACATACAATAATAATGTCTGTTTCATTCTACTATCTTTCCTATCCCCACATCCCCTCCCCTCCCATCCCCTCCCATTATTTTCCTCTACCTAATCTAAGGTAACACCATTCTTCCCTAGTGACCGCCCCCCGGCTTATTGTGAATTAGCATCCACATATTAGAGAAAACATTCGGCCTTTGGTTTTGTGGGATTGGCTTATTTCACTTAGCATGATATTCTCCAACTCCAACCATTTACTGTTGGCAAGGATGTGATGAAAAAGGTACACTCACACATTGCTGGTGGAACTTTTTCTCTTAATAAGCTGATTTATCTTTTAGGATAAGACAATCTGCAGTTATTAATAACAGAAAGCTAATTAACACAGTGGGAAAGCTTCAGGCCTTCCCCTTCAGATTCAGTGGACTTTATTGACATGGAAGCCTGAATCTATGCAATACTTTCAAAGGTATTGTGTATTTTGAGCTTTGGCTTGGAAATAAACATGGTTAAAATGATAATGCTCAGAATAACTGAAAACAACTAGTGGCATTTAATACTTTATTGTGCTATATTCACTGGAACTATTGGAATTCTTTAACCCAAGAATTGGGAATTAATTCAGTAGCATTTAACCATACTCTCATTCAAATCTAAAAGATTAATATATTTAACAAATAATCACTAATTTAAAGGACTGTTTCCTCCTTTTACAAAAAGTCCTGCCAGTGCAAAACTTATATGTTCACATTATGAAATGTGATCCAAAAGAGATGGTAACAGGTATTTGATTTTCACCAGAACAAAAAAAGAAAACCAATACAATCAATAGTGCATTTGAAAGCCAAGTTTCAAATGCACTATCAATTGTATTGCCTTCCATGATATAACCCAAAGCTAATTGACTATGGTCATCTACATTATATACTTTGTTTCCTGTGGAGGGAATTTTTTTTTTTGTATCTGCCAACTTGAAATGATTGAAAGGGTATGATGGGTAAAGACTAGCTAAATTTGGATCTGCTAATAGGCAAGACAGAGTGGCAGTCCTTTGTTTAATCAGACACAATAATGGGTAATTAGATATGGAAATACAATCCCAAGAAAAAAAAGTTCAGGGAAGTGAGTTAAATAAGCTGAGGGAAATTCAACAGAAAAGGAGAGATGGGGTTTTGAGCAATCTGGCAAAACCAAAACATAAAAGCTACAAAGAGAGACAAAAGAGGAAACTATGAGTTAGGCGACATGGTAAAAGTCCAAAGCCCAGGAACCAAGGCCAGTAAAATATTCCCAGTAGCAAAGTGGCCAACTGATTTTTTTTTGTAGGATAAAATAACTTGCAGAGATTCAACACAGAATTCCTTCCATTGTCCTAAAATATCAGAAAAAACCTATGACACACATGAATAATTTGTCTTTGTGGATTGTGGAAAATTAAAAAAGAAAGATTAAGAAATTCAGTGTGATGTGGACCAAAAGGGAATAGAAATATGGGTAAGAGTTCTATGTAAGGGGGATTCAGGATCAGCCAGAGCCATGCCTTAGTAATTCATAGAAATTTAGGGAGAATTTCCTTAGAATCTGGGATAGTAGCTCCTGACAGCATGATCTCACTCATGAGTGGGAGTTTAAGTAAGTAGATCCCATAGAAGTTAAGAGCAGAATGGTGGATATCATAAGCCGAAGAAAGCAGTGTAGACTGTGGGGTGTGTGTGTGTGGGGGGTGTGGAAAGGCTAATCAGTTTTCAAGTAGTGTTACAGTTAGACTGGAGCAAGAAGTTCTGGTGTGCATTGCGTAGTAGTGAAACTATGAATAACAACAATAATGCACTGTATATTTCAAAAAACTACAAGAAATCATTTTGAATGTTTTCACCATAAAAATGAGAAATATTTAGAAGACATATGCTGAACCTGATTTAAACACTATACAACATATACACATATTAAAATATTACCTCATTAATATGTACTATTTTCATATTTTTATGTTCCAGTTAAATCTCAACCAACTGTATGAATTCAACTGGCATGTGCTTTATTTAAAAAAAACTTTAAAAATTATATTTTAAGCAGAGGGCATGTAAACCTTTTTAAAAAGATGGAGTGATAGTTTGAAGCTTCTACACATACTATAAAGTCTGTCTTCCCTGAAGACAGTCAGCTAAAAAATATCCACTTGCTATCCTTTTCCAACCCCAAGCTTCTAAGAGAAAATTCAATGATTTTCAACTTGAATCAGAAAGATTTTATTAAGATTACCATTTGAAATATTTTCACATTTTCCGCAAACAATTGGACTTTTCATGACAGTGGGAAATGTGAGCTCTGAATGCTGGAGTCTGGGAGCCTGATTTCCATGGTGATGCAATGCCTCAGGTTTGAGAGCCTGCTCCTTGTCAGGAACCTGATGCTAACACATCCCAGGTAATAAAACACATATTACCTGTCGCCATGGAAAACTGACGTACATTCCCATAAAATATGAAGGTGTCCCAGTCACACATTTTGCAACAGTTGCCATTGCTACTCCACTTTATTAGGATTCTTAAGAAGCAGGTCAATATTAGAAAATTGGACATCAGCCCAATCATTGCGTTTGGTTGACGGTTTAGCTGCGCCAGAACTTGAATCTCACTTCCTCACATTTAACAGACAGAATAGATTTCTGTTTCTAATAAGCTCTCCACAAAAAAGGATCTATGAGGTCTGCCTGTTAACAGAGGTATATGCACTGTAAGGAGAAGAATGTGAGAGTATCTGACAAAATGCAGACCCTCTGAACGTGTTCTGCACATGGGATTTCATTACACTTCCTGGCTAAAGCAAGAATATGAAAAGGAGCACAGATTTAGGAATCTTGATGAGGAGTTATTCTAGATGCAAATGTTAATTCTCAGGTAGTGTTTATGTTTCCAACTTTCTGGCTTTTCTTAAGATCTGTATAAGCTGTCAGCTAAGTATGTATCAAGTGTGTATTTATTTATCCTAGAGAAGAAAGCCACATTTCTATTTCCATGTTGTGTCTAGACTGGCTGTGGATACCATGTAAGGTCAAATTAGAGGCGTCACATTTATGGAAGCATTATTATCTTTTAGAACTAAGGAGAAATTAATTACATTCTAACAAAGTTTTGATACAATGTGTTTACTGTTACACCATGAAAATAGTATTTTTTAGTCAATATTCTTTCTTTCTTGGTTTATACTCTCAATTCTCAGACTTCTAAACTACTGAGATGCCCAATGTCTATAGACATTTAGATGTAAGAGGTAAGAGAAATCTCCTCTGGATTGTACAATGTCTGCCTTATTTTTATCAAACTCATATACTTGAGTAAGCCTATTGAGAGTACAGAAGACAGTGTGGATTCTATTTGAATGATAGCAACAAAAGTACTCATTTATTCATTGTCTTTCTTTATGGATATTGATATAAGGTCATAATCAGACTTAAAGATACCATTTAAAAATATTTCTTCCTTGATAGTCTATCAAAATTTCATGTTTCTTAAACATAGAATAATATTTAAGTTGATACTGCTCTCCAATTATTTGGACTTCTTAGAATGCATGATCAGGAATCTGAAATTTTATAAAACTGGGTAAATTGAACCAAGTTCAGAGATTTCTAGAAATAGGATACAAACATAGTAAATGAGAATACAAAACATATGGTACCAATTTTTAAATGAAATTCTTTCTCACTCAGTGTTTTTCTGAATCCCCAAGACAAATTAATAAGAGGTAATTACTCCCACATTCCAAACTGAGATTGTTAGACTATCCAAGCAAGATGTGCAAGGGAGATGTATTATTTTGCTAGAGCTTCCATAATGGATTGGGTGACATAAACAGAAATTTATCTTCTCACTGGGGTGCAAAGATCAAAAACCAAGGTTTCTATAGGATAAGTTTCTTCAGAGCCCCTCTCTTTGGTTTTAAATGGCCATCTTCTCCGTACATCTTCACATCATTCCTTCTATATATTTCTGTGACCAAATTTCCTGTTATTAGAACACTAATCATGTTGGATCAGATCCCACTCTGGAGATTTCATTTTGCCTTTGTAATGATCCTATTTCTAAAATAGTCACATTCCAAGGTATTGAGGGTTAGGACTTCAACATGAATTTGGGGGAGGGGCACAGTTCAGCCCATAACAAGAAGCAATCAAAACCATGTGACCTGAAGCACAACAGAACTTTAAGGGAATTTAAAAAAGAAAGAAAGAAAAAAAAATTAACCTAAGGATCTGGAAGGGAAATTTTTCTAGTTAATTTTTTTTAAGTTTTGCAGTATTTTTCCAATTCATTCCATCAAGAAGGATGGATAGATATATCACCTTCATTCCATGTCAAGTGAAAAAAAAAAGCCTTAAAAGAACCTTTTGAACAGCTTGACAAGGATTTCCTAAAGCAAGAGACCAGGGTTTGACTTATGCTTGAGAAATTTAAAGTAAAAATATAGCTAATGCAATGGATGATTTTAGGTGTTAATTTGATGAAACTACCAGGTGCCCAGATGTTTACTCAAACATGATTCTGGGTGTGTCTGTCAGAGTGCTTCTGAATGAAATTAACGTTTAGATAGATAGACTGAATAAAGCAGATTTGCCTTCCTAATGAGGGTGTGCCTCATCCAATCAATTGAGAATCTGAAGAGTACAAAACTGATTCTTCTCCTATCATAAAGAACCCCTTCAACCTGACTGCTGAACTGAGATAATGGTTTTTTCCTGGCACCAATACAATGTGAAATTTTGACTCTTTTTGTCACAAGTCTGCAATTTTTGTACTGGATCTTATACAACTGGCTGACTTTCAGGCATTTAGACAAATGCTGAAACTACACATAAGCTTGCCTAGATCTCCAGCTTGTTGACTATGAGTCTGGGAGCTTTCAGTACCAAAATCTGGATGGGTAAGTAGGTAGGTAGGGGATAGATACATCCTGTTGGTTCTGTTTCTCTGGAGATTCTTCAGTAATACAGATAAAGCCATCAAGAAATAGCTATACTTGGAACAGAGGCTATACTGCCTCTGCTAACAGAGTAGAAGAGCGTTTTCCATGGTCTGTATGTGATCATGTAAGAGGACACTGCTCTCCAAATCACTTTTTAAAAAAAGAGAATCTGTCAAAGATATCTTCAGTAGCTGAAAGATACAGGAGGTACAGTGTTGGATAAATGAGAAAATAATACAGTTCCCAACAGAGAAGAGTCATTGCCTGATACAAGACAGGCTACAATCACTGAAATCATCAACGTCTCTCAGGAAAAAAATATTTGGTGTTGAACTAGAGCATGCACATACTCCAAATAAAATAATATTTCTGAAATTGGGTTGTCTTGCCCTTTACCTCTTTCAATCCTACAGTGGTCATAGAACAAGTAAGAGATAGGAATAGAAACAGTTTACCAAATTGACCTTGTTCACTCCCTCAATTCACTACAAACGTCCCAGGCTAAAGCCAATTATGTTCAAAGTGTTTGTCTGGGCTTACTGGATTCTATATTTTTTGCTAGTAGGTGTGCAAAGATATCTATAAAGAGATAGAATTGTGCTTTGTGATTTCACTTGATTAAGTTCCATCTTATCCATATATATGTTAATAGGGACTTGTCAAATTGGTATTTGGGCATAAAAATATGTGCATAAATCCTACTGTTTTAGAAGTATTCTTGTTATTTTTTCAAACAATTTACTTGGGATTTACAAATATTGAAATATTATACAATCAGACAATACTGTATTATATTGCAAATATACAAAAATAAGACAAGTTTCCTAAGAGAGATAAGAGTTGAACGTAGCTGAGAAACACATGAAATACAATTCCATGTAATGCATTCGTTGCTCTGATAGAGGCAGGCAGAGAACCTTACAAGACTGTGCAGAAGCCACAAACACAATCAAATATCACCATGAAGTGACTTGCACAGAGCTTCCAATGCAAGTGAGATGCATGTGTAGATAGAATCAGCAGTAAGAAGAATCCATAATTTGGTCATTTTGGGTTTTCATGGTAAGCTCTCCTGGAAGTCCTTCCCACAAGAATGCTTTGTATGTGGGAGGGGATCCTGCCAGAATTTTCAAGAAAAAAAGGAACATTATTAAAACTATAGCTTTACCACTGCTGTGGACCTGTCCCACCCACCACCCTCCTGTCAATTACTTCCTATAATGAGAAACGAAAATGTTGGGAATGTTGGTAGATGTGAACTGGTGTAAAAATAGCTTACTTTTGAAGCTGAGAATCTAATCCCAAATTTTCTACTACTACATAGTCTGTGATAGAAATCTCTTTAAAAAACTGTACTAAAATAGAAAGTAAAGAAGGACTTAGTTGTGGCTTTCTTGAATCACTGAGAAGACAAAACTGGACCAAAGGATAAGCCGTTGTATCCAGAAGGGTGAGTACACAGACAAGAAAAGAGATAGACCACAGCAGCAATGACAGGTAAAGTAATAGCTATATTAAAAAAAATAAAAATAAAAACTGCTTTGATATGGTTAGCTCCAGTCCTGGATTCCAGTATTTTCTCTTCCACTGACCTCAGTCACTATGGGAAAAATCACTGTGAGATCATTGCCCTACAGGAACTCCAAAGTTTTCCTTTTCAGTTATAATTTTTCATGCAAATATTCTGAAGCCTGAAGAATATTTTATCATTTTTTCTTCCAGTTTTCTGCATTATCTTTCAGAGCCATCATTTTTTTCCAGAACTCATCAATTCAGTGATGAATTTTTATTTCAACATTTGCCAGTGAAGAAATATTGCCAGACTTCTGTAAGCTCATTCAAGCCACACTCTTGATGCTAAGGAACATTTCTGATGTAAGTATACTTTACATGGAATACTGAAAATTGGGTTAGTTAGTATAGCTGGTCTTGTTATAATTTTTATTTAGAGATTTTTGCAAGTAAGAGAATAAAAAGAATAAGATTAATTAGGGGATTCCAAATTAGCATAGCCTAGCAGGGCATGTGAAACCATGAGCTATTTGGATATAACCTGCCCTTTCACCTCATCTCATTCTACTCCTTCCTATGCATTCTGGTCATTTTCATGATCAATAGACACATGCCTTCTATTGTTTTTCTTCCTCTGCTACTTGGTGAAATGCTTGTTATTCCTGAAGATTCTCCCAGAAAGTCTCTAAATTCGTTGATATTCTCCCTTGTGAAAGTTGCCCAAATCTCTCAGAGTGTCACTCCCAAATATTTCCATTCATAGCACATATTTTACAGTTCTTTTTGAACACTTCACATATCACATAATGATTGGTAATGGGTCTCACTGGGAAACAATCTGATTAAGGAAGAGGAGGACAGGAACAAATGCGAGTTTGGTTATACACATCTTTCTTCTTCCCCACCCTAAACCCTTACCTAGTAGTTGATCTAGTGCTTATAACACAGAAAAATGGAAAGTCACCCCATAGTATTGCCGCAGTCTGGCTGGGAACAATCAGGAGCCACTTGTCAAAAGAAACTAACTTTATTTTTAGAACCACACACGCCAAACAAAACAGCTCCTCAGGAAAAACCCTCAGAGCCCCAACTGCCACCACCGGCTTCTCACAAGCCTCTCTCTCAACCACCAGCCTCACCACCTCCCCCCATCCTCCTGCTCTTGAGGCCATTGGCTGGGTCGCGTGGGCGGAGCCAAAAAAGTCCCCCAATGAGCAGCTCCTTGGTCTGAAAGGGCAGGGAAACAGCCAAATGAGCATCACCGCAGAGGAGCCAATCAGCTAGATGTTGCTGAGGCCACTGTGAGCCAATCATCAGCTGGCAGTCTGAAAGGATGGGGAAACAGCTCAATGAGCATCTCCAATGAGCATCACCGCAGAGGAGCCAATCAGCTAGATGTTGCTGGGGCCGCTGTGAGCCAATCATCAGCCGGCAGCTGGAAGTTTGCTGGGGCCCCTGCGGCTGTGGCTCTCAACATAGTATCACTTGCTAAGAGCTTCTCCAGTCATTTAGGAGTTAGTAGAACTTGAAGTTCTACTAGAGTTGATCTAGAATGCAACAAAGGGAAGAATGGCCTCATATACAAGTAAATAGATTGCCTCTTCCTTTTGTAGACATACCATACTGTTGATACATTAGAACTGAATTCCCAGCAATAAACACTAGAACTTGTGCCTGAATGAAGCATATGTCTACTACATATCAATGTCCTATTGGACTTAGGAATACTAGTTGATAGGTAGGTTTGAGAGATCGATTTTCAACAGCAAAATCGTCAACAAAATGTCTCCAAATGTGTACAATGTAGTATCGAATGGATGGCTGGGAGGACAATTGTTTACAATATAACAGATGAAACCAGAAAATATAGCACATTTTCAGTTTTTTTCTGCCATTCTTCAACTGTCCATGAACAACTGCAAAAGTACCATGAATTTTGTTAATAGGCAAATTCACCAGCACAGAATCAGCACATAAAATGGATCCACTCTATGTGATTTTCTGTACTTCAATTACACTTCAATAAAATTGTGAAGAAAAGCTTTGGTCCCACATTCTGATGAATGTATGAGTGAACTTGAGCAACTGCAAAACAAAACCTTCAATCATGGAGATATCCAACAGCTCCTCAGAGCATAGTCTTTTCTGGCCATTGCTTCTGTGTCACTTGCAGAACAAAACTCTCATCTAACAATGGACAGTAGCACAGGCTGCTGACATGGTCACATTGATTGTGAACTGTGAAGGCTGCACTTCCTTGAATGAAGCATGTGGAAAAAATGGAGATGACTCTCCAACACGTGGAGTCCAACCTTCAACATGGTTTGTAAATGTGAGGAGGGAAACAGAACATTTTCTCTGTAGACACTTTGCAGTTAGACTTTCTACAGTTTTACTCCTTCCCACATTTCTAACAATCACTATGACCTAAAAGAAGTCTATAAATCTTTCTGGTATAAAATCAGCTCATTGAAGGTGTCACCAGAATGATTCTGTGCAGGTGATTTAGAAGCTATGGCTCACCCAGCCCAAAGCATGTCTCTTCTCAAGTCTTGTTAGCATGTAGGCCACCAAATGACTTGCAAAAAATCTTTCTTTAGCACTCTAAATCCTAGGGTCTTCCCACAAACAACCAATATTGCCAATTATTTTGTACATGTGTCACTAGCCTCCTGCTGTTGCTAAGCTACCCCTCTTAACATGCTTTTTCCACATTCTCTTTTAAATTATTCCTCACTATTCTTGTTCACATGTCATCTTTATCTCAATGCAAACTTCTTTATCTATGTTTTAAACCTCTAAACTTTAGCTCCTAATGACTTGCAGTTCAGGGACAATAAAAGAGTATGACTCACAAATAGCGAGACATTTAATACTCTGCTTTTGTAAGCTTGAGTGTTTCTGCCCCTGTCTTTTCTATTTTTATTTTTATTTTTATTTTTTGCTTTGCTTCTGTTTTTCTGCTTGTATGTCTCTCTGTCATTCTACATTGCTATCTTCCTCCTTCTTGTCTCTGATTACTTTCATCCAGTGTCATTGTTCATTTTTATAGGTCTATTTCTTAATCTGATAATCTTTCAGTTTCCATCATTTCAGGTTTTTTTTTTCTTTTATTTTTTTTTAAATTTATTCTGCTATCTGGGAAGAAATTATTAGTATAGAGGTGAAGAATTTTTTTCTCTGGATCCAGACTTCTCAGGTTTGAATTCTGATTTTGCCACTTATTTGCTATAATGTGACTAAATTGTCTGGCTCCCAGTTATCTCATATGTGAAGTGGAGACAAAAGTAATATCTTCCTCATTCAGACTTTGTGAGCTTTACATGATTCATCTTTGAGAATCACTTAGAAAAATGCCTATAGCAGAGGGACTACTATTACTGTTTATTAAATGAATTCAACTTTAAGTGTAAATTATCATGCAAAATATCATGCTGGCACAGACAAAGCGGTGCAGGAATAAGTGCAAACAAATACAGGATGAGGAGGGTCAAAGGGAAAAGATTTGGGGCAGGGCAATCGTGGAAACTTGAGATGAGAACATTTTTTTCCATGCAGCCTGAGCCTTCCTGGACTTTCTCATTATACTCAGTTGCTGCATTTTAGTGTGAGGAACAGGTAGATGAATGTGTATAGCTAGATAGGAACAAGGAGTTCTTGTTTGCTATTGCAAAACAAGGTGACTTGCTATTGCAGGGTGACAATAAGGAACAATAATGTTCCTGAAATGATAAATGTTTGAGGAGATAGATAGGCTTAACCTGATTTAAACAGTGCATTATCTATATATGTGTCAAAATACCATGTTGCCCCATTAATATGTACAGTTTTATGTTTCTAGGTTTCGATTTAAAAACAATTTAATTTTTTATATATATATATATATATATATATATATATATATATATATATATATATATATGAAATGAGAATTGGGATAGTCAATGCTCTTACAAGAAATGGCAAGGAACCAGGGAAAAGAGTGAGTGAGGACGGAAGGAGGGTGATGGTGATGGAAACGGAAAAGGGATGTAACAAGTCAAAGAGAAGAAGAAGGTTTTTAGGACAGGGTGTGAGAGGAGAACAAGTTAACCCCGGGCTTCATGAGGCCCAGGGTAGAACCCATTACACAGAAGTTTGAGTGAGGCAAATGTAGGCTCTGGAAAAGAAAAGGGCAGTGATTGCAATATGTTTTATACACATATTATATACTTTTTGCCGTTGCTCTGTGTGTGAACCACATTCCCCACGTATATTATTTTTTAAACAAAATGAGTTAAAAGGCACCGAAAGAATAAATGTTGAAAAGAATTTGCCTTGAAAATAAATCCTCTATTTATGTCGTCTCCTTTAAAGACTTTTGATAATCTGTAACTACTGGTTACAAAATAATTGTGGTAGTTGACTGTGCCTCTGGGGCTTCTCATTGATGTACTCAAAGTGCTACTCTAGCTTGTCTTTTGATCTGAATACTGGGCCACACCAAATAGATAATTTAAATTTTTTATGTAACTTGTCTCTTTCTGTTGTTCAAGTCCTGGTTTCAATGTTCATGTTTCAGGAAAAAAATCACTGCCTCATTCAACCATCCTTTCAGTAAACCTATAATGAGCTTCCTCTATGGGCCAGACACAATTTTATGTACCAGCAACCAAAATAAGTGTGTCCATTTCCTGATGTTGCAAGTTCAAACCTAGTTCCAAAGATCCTCCCACCAATAAATAATTAAAACAGAATGCAGCGCGTATCAGTAAGTTCAGGTATGAGCAGTATAGACACAACAGACTAGCAATGCTTCTGAAATAAATAAAACTTTTATCCCTGTGACACAGTGCTATGTCACATGGTTTCTTACCAACTTACTATGCTGTACTTATTCACATGGTTCAAGTTGCTCAGAATCACACCGCTTCATTTTAAAATTCTTTTCATTTCATTTGTTGTGCTGACTTTGTACTACATTAACTGAGCTGAGTTCCAGAACTTACTTCAATATATGGTTCAGAGTTAGGATTTGCTATAAGAGGACCTTATTGGAAACTTGGATGTTGAATTTTACCTGAGCCCTGTGCTCCCAGAAAACAGAGATGGTTAAGAAATTCTTCTTCCCCTGACATACAATAAACATACTTTGGGGTTCTAGAAAGCAGCTTACACACAAATACACCCACATAAGACCTAGTCGAGATTTATACATGGCTCCTTATCTACCTATGACAAAGACACAAACCCTTCAAATCGCCTTTCTTTGATTTGTAAGTGATTAAATGAACTCCTCATCTTTATTGATAAATAGGAACAAAATGCTTGTGAACTGAACTTTGATTAAGTTTATTTCCTTTTCCTGACCTGCATTCAACTTCATCTTAAAGCTCCACTTGGACATAGACTCTTCAGGGTGAAGTATTCTCTCATCTACTCTCTGCCACGCCTTCATCTCACTTTTTTCTAGCCTCATTCCCACCCCCACCCCACTTCCAGCCTTGTTTCATTCTGGAAACTGGACCTGGGGTCTTGCTAAATTATTTAGGTCTTTCGTAAATTGCTGAGAGTGACCTTGAACTTGTGATCCTCCTGCCTCAGCCACCTGAGTCACTGGGATTACAGGTGTGCACCACCACCCTGGCTCTTTGTTAATCCTCTCTATGAAAGCAAAGCCTTCATAGAGATGCTTGGATCTTATCAGCATAGCTTTCTCCCTATTACCATCATCCCTCAACATAAAGATTACACTGCACAAAGTAAAATATTCATGGAAGCCTTTATTTAAGACTACTACAATAGGGGAGAGGATCTGAACTCAGTTCCACTGAATCAAAAACCAGTTTTTAAGTACTGGGGGAGCTAGCGGAGTAGTGCTGGAGCGTGTGGGGTTGGTGGCTGAGTTGCTCCTGGATTTGGAATGTTTTCCATAATTGATTTTTCTGTGTTTGCTAACTGGTGCCCATGAAAATTAGATGCTTACCCTTCCACGTAGGCTAGGAGACAGGGATGCTGTGTCATTTGATATCTACATTTCAGCAAGATGATTCCTAGGTCCTTGAGAAAAATATTTTCTGGGTGATAAAACTGGAAGGAAGCTAAGAGGAGATTTACCTATAGTTCAAAGGAGCAGAGAAAGAATTTATAATTCTAAGTTGTCTAAATTGTCCTAAGAAAAGGGAGGTCAGGGGCCTATAGTCAGGAAAAAACCTACATGAAGATTATTCAAACTGAAGGGGAAATTTAAGGGCATTTTGGTCACTTTAAAGTTAATTCCCTTATGACTGAATCTGAGTGTCTTTTCATTAGACTCTCTCTCTCTACTCGGGCTAGACCTCCTCCTCCCACTGTTCTGAATCCTGGGCCAGCTGAGTGAGCAGCACTGAGCTGGGGGGCTCCAGTTTGGGCTGAGGGTCATCCAAGATTGGAAGCAACTAGAGCCAGGTGTGGGTTCTCACTTGTTCTCAGGAATTCCAGTCTTCCTTCTCCTCCACACCCCAAAGTCAGTCCTGCCGACTGCCTGTCGCCTCAGGTCACCTCCAGAGATGATGGCCTTCCGGAGAGTCTTTGCCAGTTCCCATCTTTGTGGAAATATTAATGGTAAAATAAATTCTTTATTCCACCTCTCTCGAGTTCTGTGACTGAACCCTATCACACTGCCTCAGCAGATTAAAAAAAAAAAAAAAGATTCAAGTTTTAACTTCTGCCTTAAATTACAAGTTTTGAGAATTAATGCATCATTAATCTCCCTGATATGACAGCAGTGATTTCTTTACACCACAATATTGAAAGAAAAGGAATAAACTTCCTGTAACTAAATAATATTTCTTCAACTGTTTCTACAGTTCTTTTCTGCAAGCCCTTTTGTGAACATATCAACTACCCCATTAAGAAGAAGAAAAAACGAAACTCCTATAACGTTTTTCTCTTTAGTGTGTATTTTTCCTCCTCATCCTGAAAAGAAAGCCTCTGCTTTATTCATCTGCCTAAAAATATTCTGATCATCAGAAATCCTTGGAAACAAAATGATTGTGTGTTTGACTCCGCCTCTGGGCTTCTCGTAGATGTACTTGAAATGCCACCTTACACTTGCCTTTTTGGTTTGAATGCTGATTTCCATCCACCGTACACCCAAAACTTTGTTATAAGATTATCCTCTTATCCCTCCTTGCTTCCTGTCCAATTAAGTATCAAGTACTGTGAACTTCTTTTCTTTTTCTGTCTTTCGAGTTTGCATCCTCATCATCATATTGTTGACTATTGTTATAGTCAAGCTTTAACTCCTCACTTAGGATTTTTTCTCTCCTGTTGAGCTCATAAAACATGAATGGAAAATTCAACCTGCACAAGTAACACACCAGATCATCACCCTACTCTGCAAACATCAAAGGCGCTTCTTTTCTGTGAAGTTCAAATCCCTAAGCACGGAATTTAAAGCCTTTCATTCTTCCTACTAATGTCCCACAAGATTCTTATGTGAACCTCTCTTTGTACTTGTGGTCCAGTCTTTGAAAGTCATGGAAGGAGGCAACTCGTTAGCTGCATAGCCATTAATGACCCAGATGACGCATGATTAAAGATTTACAGACCCTACCTAGTAATGAAACCCAAACAACTGGAGGCAAATGAAGCATAGAATGGGTCTTTAGCCCTTCAGTCTTTACTCTCAGTATGAGGAAGTTTTTATTGTCAATGTGAGGAAGTTTAAAAGTTAAAACAATTTGGAGCTTCGATTGTCATTGCAAGGAAGATGTCCTTAATTTCAGAGGGACTCTGTTTCAATGGGAAGTCCTCAGGTCATTGGGAACATGCATTTGAAATGGATTTGAGGACCTTGAGCCCTTACTCTTTCTATTCTGCTTCCTGGCTCATGAAGTGAGTGGTGTGTTTTACCATGTAATTTTTGCCATGATGTTCAGTTTGACAGGGCTCTGAAACATTGGGGCTGTTCATCATGGACAGAAACTTTCAAACCATGAATCAAAATAAACCTTTCATCTTTGTAAGTTAATTTTCTCTGTTTTGTTGTTATAATAAAGAGAAGCTGACAAATATAGTGGGAAAGTAAAATTATAATATTGTTCTCTATACAGTGACAGATGTTGAGGGTCAGAAAAAAAATGATATCACAAAATGTGCTTTGACATGCTGAGCTCAGGAACTAAGGTGTCTGAGAACTAAGGTGTCTCTGAACTTCTCACAGCCTCCCTGTGTCTTATGATCTTTGGTCTTTTTTTTTTTTTTTTTCCTGAAGCACAGGGAAGGGCTTTCTCTGAAATTCTCTTATCTGCTGAGAAAACTTATTCCAAAAGAAATGTCTTAAATTCCCTCCTTAGGAACCTCATCAAATAACCCAGGAATATTAATCATCAGAGAATAGAACAGAATAAAAGTAATCACCACCCCTGGACAGATTTCTCGTCTATTCTTCTGAGGGTACTTCTGAGAACTTACCTCAAGGACTTTATCTGGATGATAAGATAACCTTTATGTGCAGTGAGTTCCATCCTTACCTCCCCCAAAACCAGGAGGAACTTGGTCACAAACTACTCTCTGTGCTTTGGAGTAATTTGTGGAACCTAAAAATCATTCAATAACTCTTTGAATTGCATTCGTGTGCCTCTGCCCTCCCCTTATAAAGAAGATGTATCAGTTTCTGAATCTACCAGATAAAGAGCTATCATTCTGTTTTGATTCCCCTGTACCTAAGGACATTAGTGAATTTGGATGTTTCCTCTCCTGTTACTCCAGTAGCAGTTTATCAAATAGACTCACATCTTCAGGAGCTTCAGGACAGGAGAAGCTCCCCCTCATTCCAACATGGGAAGAAGTGTGCCTTTCACCAGATGTGGGATCTCATAATGTGTTTATTGCAAGGCATTTACTTTGGTACTAAAACTAGCTGTGATAATCAGCATTGATTTTTCTGAAGTTCCTGACTTAGATGAACAATAGCATTCTCTGAGCTTCATTTCTCTTTCCTGCCAATATTTGTACATAATTCTCTAAATTAAATCCCTTCTTTCTTAAAATATATTAAATGATTTCTAGTTTCATAAACTAATCATGACTGACACCTGCTAGGAAGGAAAGAAAGCCTTTTGGTCTGGAAAGAATAGGGACCCTATCATCTTTGACGATAAAGCACTTTCTAGTGGGTGCGAGTGCTGTAGTGGAGGGCACTTCCACTGAGACATAAAGGATGAGAAGGCAGTCACGCTGGTTTCCTGAGGCTGCCAAAACAAGGAACCAAAAATTGAGTGACTTAAAACAACAGATATATATCCTCACAATTCTGCAGGTGGGAAATCCAAATCAAAGTGTCAGCAGGGCTCTCTTTGACTACTCTCAAAGACACCCCAGGCTTGCTTCTTCTAGATTCTAACATCTGCTGAGAATCCTTTGCATTCCTTGGTTTATGGAGGTACCATGTCAGTCACACCGCAGTCTTCTCCCTGTGTCCTTCACATAGTCACAAAGTGTATGTTTGTCTCTGTATCCAAATTTCTCCTTCCTGAAGACAGTAGCAATATTGGATTAGGGCCTACAAAATGACCTCATTTTAACTTGATCAGACTTGTAAGGCCCTATTTTCAGATAATTTCACATTCTATGGTACTGGGGTTTGATAAAGCCTTAACCATATCTTTCAGGAGGAACTGTTAAACCAATGACATGAACCAAGTAGAGCTGAGGGAAGAATAGCATTCCATGAAGAGGGGACAGAAAATAGAAAGCACTTAACAATGGAAGGAAATCTTTTCTCAAGATCAATAGCATGTTATTTTTATGAGTGGAGAAAAGAACTTTAGAAGAGCAGACCTATGTGAGATTTTCCAGAGTAGATAAGGTAGGACCATAGGAGTCATACCAAGATGTCTTTCATGGGAAGATAACCAAGGCTTTCAGGAGGACAAATGTCACGATCTGACCTCTAGTTTTGGAAAATCACTGAAGGTGCAAAGTGTAGGATGAATTGCAAGGGGTGGTGTATTTCACAATTTAAATAGAAAAACTTTTTTTAAAAAAGAGAAGCTATAAATAACCAAAGGAGACATGGCAAACAAAACTAAAATTCAAATAAGACTGGGGAAAATATTTACAGCATGTATAAAAGACAGAGTAATTACACTGACATATATACAAGTCCTAAAATCGATTGGAACAAAATGAACAATCTAATGGAAATAAGTAAGGAGTATGAATAAGCAATTCACAGGTGACATATGCAATGGTCAATCACATATGAAAGCAGGTTCAGCCTTACGAGGAGTTAGGAATATATAAACATTGAATTACAAATTTTCATTCATCAAATTTAAAAATGTTTGACAATGGAGCTGGAGATATAGCTCAGTTGGTAGAGCACCTTCCTCTCATGCACAAGGCCCTGGGTTCAATCCCCAACACCACACACACACACACACACACACACACACACACAAATTGATAATATTAAAAAAATTGATGAATATAGGTTAAATAAAATATTTTTATGAACTATTATTGGGGATATAATTAAGTATAAGCACTGTAGAATTAAATCTAGAAATTCTAAATTAAACATAGAATTAAAAATTCACTTTCTTAGAATCTATCCCATAGGGTAGATATGATCACAAAGAATAATGTACAATGTATTTAGCAAAGTACACATAGCTTATGTGTTATAGATGTTAAAAGATACACAAACAATAGTATGTGCTTTCTGTAAGGGCATATTCATTGACACAGAAAAGCATAATAAAAAATCTAGCGAAATATACATCAAAGCAGTCAGAATAGTTATCTCTGGTATGTAAGTGAAAAGAAGAATTTAATTCTTTTTTTTATAAAGAATGCAAATATATTCCTTATAGACAAAATGTAATAGAGTAATTAGAAGTATAGACATTATAGCTGTAATGCCTGACTTAATATATGTGACCTTGAACAAGTTACTTAATTTCTCTTTTCCTCAGAGTTTTGATCTAAAAAATGAAGAACTGACTCTATTTATACATTTTTTTACTATATTTAGTAACTAATTGTGTACATATGTGTATTTATATATAATATATATACATGTGTATTTATTTAATACATATAAGTATGTTTTTAATACATATAATATATGCATGTTAGCTTTCAATCTCTGTGACAAAATAATTGAGATAAGTAAACGTAAAGAGGAAAGATTTATTTTTTTCTCAGCATTTCAGCAGTTCTAGTCCATGGTCCCTTGGCCATATCACTTTAGGCCTGAATCCATGGTGGACATCATGGTGGAGAGCATGTGGCGGAGCTGTTCACCTCATGGCAGCCAGGAAGCAAAGAGAGAGAGAAAGAGTGAGAATAAGGAGCCAGAAACAAATATACTGCTTCCTTTCCAGGTTAACCCTTAGTGACCTATTTCCTCCAGCTAGGCCCCATCTCCAAAATGACCACCACCTTCCAACAGACCAAGAAGTTACTGACTCATCACTGGATTAAATCACTGATGAGGTCAGAGCCCTCATGACCCAATCATTTCCCTAAAGCCTCACCACAGAACACGGCTTCCAACCCTGGGACCAAGCCTTTAACATATGAGGTTTTGGGATGCAGTTAAGAACATAATTATAACTATAATAATATACAGGGTTCAGTATAATCCTAATAACATATATAATTTTTAATATTTCAAAAATTCAGTATAATTCTAAAGAAAGGGCTCACTGCCATTTTTGCAAAATGCATACAGTGGAATGAATACAAATACAAATCTATTATTTCAGAGGGAGTTACCTTGTCTTGTATAAATGATAGAAACTTTAACAGAATGGAGGAGTTTAATCTCATAGCTGAATGGGCTTATGGGAGGAAACATGGCGCATCACTGAAGAGAACATTCCTGTTGGATTAAGAAGGTCACTACAAGATGTTGTAGAATAAAAGTATGAAGCATGAAAGGCTTTGAGTTCTCTGTTTAGGGATTTGAACTTTATCTCTGTAGTGAAGAAGAATCTATGGTGCTTTTTGAGCATGGAAATAATGTTAGATGTTTGGGGTTGGCTTTTCTATTCCAAATTATTGAATTAACTGTAGAGGTAAAACTAAAGCAAGCAGATCTCTCATGCCTAAGTAATAGTTGTGGTGATAAGGAAGTAAACTAAAATCATTAGAGGGAAAGAAAAGGAAGATCAATAATACCCAAGAATCTCCTGCTATCTAGAAATACTTTGACTTAACCCCCACTGAAGTGCCAGATTTAGAAAATAAAGTCATAGTGAACACAATTATATTTGAATTTTAGATGAGTTACAAAAAAAAGTAAGAATATTCCACTGAATTCATCTGGTTCAATGTACAGAAACACAGTCCTCATCAGGTTCAGATGCAGGATCCATTGATCTCATAACCGAAAAGCAAAAGGTCATGTTTACTCCTCCCCACCCCTAACAGCCAGTGGGACATGATGTTCATTGTACATGAAACATTCCCCAAGACTTATTATCTAATTCCATGAAAACAAGTCTCTATAAATTAAAACAATAAATTAAATAAGCAATAAAAAAGACACTTGGAAAATTCTCAAATATTTGAATATAAGAAACATACATGAAAGTAAGCTAAAAATAAAAGAAAAAAGAAGAAGAAAACATTTTGAACTGAAGGAAAATGAAAACAATGTAGAAAAAAATAAACATTGTTTACAGGGAACTTTATAGCACATAACACCTATATTAAAAAAGAAAAAAGCTCTTAAGGCAAAAAAAAGAAAAATCTCATCTTTCACCTTAATACACTGGAAACGAAAATTACATCTGAAATATGGAGAAGGAAAAAAAAGAAAGATAAAAGCAGAAACCGATGAAATAGAAAATATACAAATAATAGATATAACTAATGAAGACATTCAATGGTTCTTTAAAATTAGGAAATATAATAGATAACCATTTATCTGAAGATTAAAATATGCAAGTTGCCAATATCCAGAATGAAAGAGAGAAAACATAACTGCAGATATTATATACATTGCAAGGGAAACAAAAAGAATATGACAAAGGACTTTGTACTCAGTGAACTACTAAACAACCGCTAGGACACTTTTCTGTTGCTCTACATTGCATCATGATTTTACAGTCTGTTGAAAGAAGGGGAGGAAGTTTGTACTCCAAACACCAAGTTAAAACTGCCTGTATGTAACCTTAAGAAAAGGGATGAAATTAATTTATGTCATCTGTATGCCAGGACTATAGTTAAATACCTCCTTATATTCTCAAAATCTAAAATGTTAAATGTTCAGGGATTATAATTTTGTCATAATGTTGTATGACAGAGGGCAGAAAGGAAAGAATCTGATTCACATTAGTTAACCACTCCATGCAAGGCTCAAGAACTAGTTACAAGGATATTAGGTTGAAACCTTAGAAATTATGTCAAACAGTTAGGATAAATTCCTGTATTTTTCTTAGAGTTTTCCCTTAGAAACAAACATGGAAAAGACAGCATTTATGTTTAAGAGCTGACATGAACTCAGCAGAACCCTAGAAAAACCAGGAGATGTTCTGGTTGAAGAGAATGAGATGGGAATCACTGGGAAGGGTCGGTTGTCTTTTTTGTTGGTTTTGTTTTGTTTTCATTTTAATTCAAAACCCTATTATACCAAGTGTTTGTTCCATAGACCAAACAGGAAGTCCAAAATTAAATGTACAACACTTCACAGTTTATTGAGTCCTGTGAAACTACTGGACAATTGCTTCCATTAAATATTCTTGTGGAGTCTAAAAAGATGAGATTTTTTTTTTCTATCTCAAGCAGCCTCTCTGGCCACAGCTGTTTCCAAATTTAGAATTCCAAGTGTTTCCTATCTTAACTGTGCTAACTTACTGTTTTCTTTGATCCCTGACTATGTGAACTTCATGTCCTTATCTTACATCTGCTAATCATAATTTCTGGAAACCTTTCTGTAAGTCTTCACTTTGTTTGTGTCTGCTTTGAATCTACCAATACCCTGATGCTCAGTCCTAAGGGAACACACCTTCACTCAACCATACTTATTAATGCACTTGCCACTTTGCAAAGCTCCTTCTTTCCATACCTAAAAATTTATTTTAGTGGATGGCTTTATTTTATTATTGCATCATCTTGGTCTCCTTTAGTTCACTCTGAATTCTTTAGATTATTCACTGTTCATTTCTTAAATTCACCTTTTAGCTCCTCATCTCAGTCATTGAAATTATGCACCAAATTTTCTCAACTACTTAATAATATCTTCTGTAGATTACACAACATCTACTGTATTAAATTTGTGTCATTCTGTTCTGTCTTAAACCTGTTCTTTGATTTTCTATATTATTATCCTTACTCTTGTTTTTGTTAATTACTATTATTATTTTAGCTCTTTGTCACTCTTTGCAAAGGAATTTCTGACAATCTTTACTCAATCTCCTTTATTTTTATCTGCCAATAATTTACCAAAATGCTTCATTTGGTGTTTTGAAAGTTGAATAATTATTTTGATGATAAAAAATTGATACTGATTCACTTTAATTTTAAAGAGATTTTAGAAGATGTTAGTTTAAAAGGCTGTAGAAAGGGAAACGTTTCCAAAAGTTTGTCAGGTTAATGTGTTAGTATTTACATATTTTTACAGCATTTTCAGATTTTCATTTGATTAATCATTTCTGACTCAAATATGTACTTTTTTTAAGATAATTTCCAACTATACATGTTTTTCAATAGGATTCTTACACTAATACATGATATTTGCTTATCAAGCATTCTTATAAATGCAATTCCTCTGCTTTATCTGGAATGTGGCTTTAAAATTTACTCATCTTCCCTTCTGCATGACTGTGATTTCCTTCTGTGGATTGCTCATTTTTATTTTTGCATCAGTTTCTTTACTTTTTGTGATTTTGGCATGGACATAAATTCTCATCTTCTATTTCTTCCAACTAGAACAAAATAAATGCATATTTCAATACATAGTCTCTCATCCTTCAAAGTTATCCACACAAAACCCATAAATTTTGTAAAAAATTCAAATCCTGTGTGGGTCTGTATGTGTTTAATAGTGATAGCTTCAGATAAAAATATTTTTGTTGCTAAGCTTCTGATCATTGAGAAGAGAGAATTACCTAAGGAAATTTGACCCTAGGAAGCATATTATTAAAATTTACCATTCTAGAGTGGTACAATAGAGACAAATTGAGGATACTGAGGGTTAACTTGAACTCTATCCAACCATGCTTTTAAAATTAAACTGGAAGTACTCTAAAATTCAATGACAGCTTTCATGAGAAATAATAAAGTTTATCCTACCAAGGTAGAGACTCCTTCTGGAAACATTTGACATTTGAGAGATAAATCTTGACATTCAAGAGATAACGAATCTTGATTCCTTCACAAATGTGGAAGGAATCAAATCCTTCTTCTCAAATCCTATTTCTAAGCAAAACAAATATATTTCTCATATATTTGTTTTTTATCTATTTCTTCATAAAGTATAAAATGTTTGGGACCTCAAGTCATTTATTTTGAAAGTGACAATGAGTAGAAGCCCAGAGATGACTTGAGACCCAGTTGGCTAAGTGCCAGCTTAGAACACACCCATGTCTCACCACATGGACCTCAGATTTCTGCTTTGTCCAAATGATGGTCCCAATATTTATGGGCATGAAAAATTGCTGAAACCTCAAATACTAGATTCACTAATGCCAAAGACTATTTAAAACAATCTTCCCTAATGTATAAGTGTTGTACCACCATTATGTTGCAAATCAAATCAGTGGAACAATGTTTAGGAACTAACAAAACTGATTTCTAATTAAAATAGGAATTGGAAAATACTGAGCAAGATGAAAATTTCTACTTTATCCTCTCTTGGTTCTGAACACTACCATGAACCATTTTCTAGGACTGTGCATTACACAAGTGGAAATACTTTAAGGAACAAATTTGCAAATTCACTTTCTTCAGCTTTCCAACTATATCAAACCTATTGATTTTAGATTTTTAGGAGAGAAAATTAAGAAATAGGAATATTTAGAAATAAATAAGTTTGGCACTCAATCATATGTTTGTGACTCTTTCTCAACAGAGAAATATCCTGTTCTCACACCAACTATAATATATGATTTGCTTGTGGTCATGTATATCCGAATTGATTAATGGTCACTGTCATAGTAAACACCACTCTTAGCTGCCTTTTCTGTCATTGCTACCACTTTGTTAGACACTTTGAAGACTGCAGTAGAAAAACATTTATTGAACTTCTAACTTACACAAATATAGTTGGGAGCCAGGAAATGGTTTCAGAGTTAAAACTAGTATTTCAAAGGAGAAGAAAGACCTTCGTGTGAAATAAAACCTCTCTCTCTCACCCCACCTTTATTTCTTTGTGAGTCAACTCTGTGAAGTTTGGTTAAGGTAGTCCTGGTATTCTTGCATAATAGCTCTAAGTAATGTGCTCCTACACTTTCTTCTAAAAGTTGGCCTATTACATGAAGCACTGTATAATACAAGAGTAATGGAAGCTTTTGAAAGTAATTTGGGATTTAAGTTAAGAAATATTAAAATTAAGATTCAAAAAATTATACATTCTTAATATACATTTTTAACTCAATTTTCTGGTCATGAGACTTTCCTCTGCTTTTAAAAGAAAAGCACATGTTGAGGAAAGATACATATAAGAAGCAAATTGAGTTTTACAGGGCCTTCTACTATACTTTGAAATATAGTCTAGTGCAGAAATCAGTGCATAAAATAATTATACCCAAGTGCCATTATATTCATTTCAGTCCCAAGATTACTGCTTCTTTTCACATCCTATTTTATTTTAAAAAAGAATGACTGAAACTTCCCTGCCCCTGTAGTTTGATTAGGAAGAGAATGGTGATGCTTTGAGTGGCGATTATCTGAAATAATTAATTTCCTTGAGTTATCATTGTATCCTTAACAACTGTCTCATATATGAAGAAAAGTCAGACTTACTATCTCATTACTTTAAAATCTGGTAATTCGAAATCCATATGAAAACATGAACCATTGGGAAATTCTTTAAAAAATGCAGATTTTGATTCCCAACCCAAACATTCTAATCATGTTAAGGAATGAGGTGTTCTCATTTGCACTAAGTTACAATCTCCTCTAAATGATCCTGATGTTCAGCAAGGTTTAAAAACCACTTGACTAGAAGTTATTGGACTAAAATTTGCAGAGCTATTATCTTTTTTTCACACAGTAATAAACATTCAGTATTAAGATATTATGTTTAATCATTTTAATATGAACAAATTCTTTGAGATGCTTAAGTGAAAACCATTTTATTCCTTATTTGTGATCATGTTTGCATTAAAAACTTATTAAAGTGAGTTTTAAATAGTTCTGATCTAATAAGTAAACTATGGTCTCTGAAGTAGGAGTGCAAACATAGGTTCAATGTGTGTAGGAACATATGCTATGAACAATAAGAGTCCCAATTAAAATGGAAAATATTACCCCAAGCTAGTGCCTTTTAGAGCACTAATTCTTATTTTAATCAAATGCATTCTTTTTTAAAAAAGCTTTTTAGAAAAGAATATTATGGGTTATGGATGTGTATGTGTTTTGGAAGCATTTCATGGAGTTTTAATAGCTTCTAAAAGAGATATTGTGTTATAATTTCTTGCATAAATTTTCAGAATATTTGAAGGAGGGGTTCTTCATAAACCTTAACTGTTATATCTGAATTGTTCTTGAGACTTACTGAACATAAGGCTTGTAGGGCCTTTTTTTTTTTTTTTTTTTTTTAGTTTTGGGGGTTGCCTTTCAGGTCCTGCAAGACAAGCATAGTGCATATGTTCTTTCTTATCTATGTATCAAGAAACATGTACAGACCATATTGAGTAACTCTGCTTTTTTGCTGGGGATAGGGTGCAAATAACTCAGTGATACCCTCCCCAGCAGTTTTCTACCTTGTGGGAAAGATAAACATTACATAAGAAATAATGAGTAAAATAAATTCTCCTAAGGAGAAATGGCAAGTGTGTCAAGAAAGATCTTTCTACATATTTGCTGTCAAAGGAAAATTCCATATGATGGATAGGGGTTATCTACGACTGTGCAGAAAGAGTTCAAGGATAGAAAGCAGCACACAGCAGGTTGAGGAGGGTCCAGCCTGCCTACTCTGTTGAAATGCTCTTACATTATAGGTGGTGGTGTAAATTTGGGGGGACTCTGAAAGCAGAGAACTGTACAAATGTTTTCCTAAACGTAATTCTGCCACCACTACCCTGCCATATATTTGGATAGACTAATTAATCTCTAAAAATTTTCTCATTTGTTCAGTGGAATTTATTAAAGGTTTGAGTGAGGACAAAAGAATTACATAATAGCCAGTGATTATATAAAATAATACCAAATACTTGCTTAATATACATTGATAGAAAACCTCATCTTATTTAAGCCATACATTCCTCACTTGGTTCCTAACTGAAGAGTTGAGTTCCAAATCCAGTGCTTTCTACACAAAACTGCATTGTAAGGAATTTTAGGCTCCTCCAGAAAAGCTTATAAACATGTTATTGCTATTCATGATTTGACAGGAGAAAATTAAATGCGAATACTGAAAAAATCCCAGAATCTTTGTATTTTATGTTCAGAAATGTTGCACAGTTCTTATTAGAAAATTAAAAAAAAAACTGCCTGAGAATTTTAAAATTTACTTTACATTTAAATAAAGAAGGCAGCAGGAACAAAAGCAATTAATTTGAATAAATGGCTCAGAGGGTATTGGCAAAAATTGTCTTAATTGTTTTTATGCACAGGTTATCATTGAGATAAATATCAAAATTAGATTTTAAAGTGATTGGGTTATTTTATGAGCTTCAAAAGCACTTACAGGTAGCCAGCTTGGGCAATAACTTTTTAATCAAACTTCATGAAGCAGGAAGTAAACTGATCATTCAAAGGTCAGAATGACATTTATGAGTTTAAGAGCTTCTTTTCAGTCTCTGAAACTGGCTGAGTGGGCACCACCAGAGGTAGAATTTGAGTAGAAGGATTTATCACCCAATATGGAACATAGTCCTTACATCATTAACTAATCATTAGGGGCAAAGAAGATCCTTTCTGATACTATTTCAAATTTCTTAATAATTGTCAGAAGAATCTGATGTAGATTAATGGATAGTTATGACTAAACACCCCCAAAATTTTTTTAAAAAATTGATTCTTATCACTACCCCTACTTATATCCAGACCTTTATTATATATGCTCTCAGCCATACATTTTGTTAAACACTAGGATCTGTTAGGGGTTGTCCCCCTGCAAAATTCCTGTGTTGAAGACCTAACCCTAGAATCTCATAATTTGACACGACTAAATTAGTCAGGGTCACTCCAGGTGAATTGGGTTGGCACTGAATAATCACACAGAGACAGAGAACATACCTTTTTCTTGGGGTTCAGCAATGATCCCTTGGCCCCAGCTCCCACATGGGAAGCAAGAGAGGCAGACAAAAGAGAGATGGAGCATGTGTGAAGCCCTACTTGTTGAGAGGAAGACACTCGAGAAACTTCCACCCAAATGAGGCAAGGGATTGGGTTTTAGAGAGGGTGTAGCCCAGTCTCATTGTGTGACAACCACTCTTAGAGCATCATTCTCCTGCCAGCAGAGGTGAGGTCCACCTGTTCTCGCGCTTCCAGCAGAAGCCAGTCCCACACATGGACCCTTTGCTCAAGACTAAGGGTCCATGCTCACTCCTATGTGGAAGCTCCAGACACTAGCCCCTAGGGACTTTATACTTTCTTATCGTTACCTTTACCTTCCTCTCACTTTGTAAATAATTCAATTCATGTACTCTCTCGAATGACTTCTTGCTCAATTCTTCAGCTGCATAACAAACACTCAGCTCTTGACCAAGTTCCTCCCAAGACTCTACATTTACGGCTCCCTCCTGGAGGAAACAGAAGTTTTAACAACAAATTTCAAAAACTGCACCAGCTGTTCCTTCTTCACTGGGCTGCACTTTGGTTTCTTAAGCAATGTAACACAGAGCTCTCTTTCTTTATGACGTCCTTCTTTAGAATTAGACTGTCCCATGCTTTCCACCCAGCTATATATCAACTCAATCCTCCCCTTCCTCTAATCTATCCAGGAAGTCCAGCTCACCTTAGCAAATTAGAGTTCCTGTGAGTGCTTGGGTCCCCGTTCCAAGGAGTCAACTATCACTTCTAGCACATCTACTCAGTTTCCCTAAACCAAGGTGATGAGGGGATTGGAAAAAAAGATGAACAAACACAAAAATAGAGAAAATAGAAAAAGCAGGACCAGTGATTCAGCAGACCTCTGATGGAGGAAGACTGACAATGAGCAGGCTCCGCACATTTATTACATAGGTTTTTACATCAAAGGGATTTGTTGTGAGAAAGTTACTTTAAAACAGAACTGAGATCAAAAGTTTGGACAGCCCAATTACTCATCAGCTTGTGCTCACAATTCTCCCCCCGGTGCCTGGTGCCTGAACCTTAGGTCATGAACTGATAAACTCCATGGCAACCATGAAATTTCCCTTTGCACAGAGCATCACCATACAACTGGATAGTTTTCTTGGTGCTGAGATTCCCAAGGGAGGTGTCAGCCTCTCTCTCTGGATAGTTCAAAGACCCACAATTAATTTACTGCTCCTAACAACTTCTTTTTTAAGTACATCAATAATTTCTTACCAAAACTATCAATGACAAAAAATTTTTCCAGGAATATCACCAAGATATAGATCCTCAAATTTGGATTTCATTATTGATGTGTCACATGTCTGATGAATGCACACATAAACTCTTTGCTAGGGGGCAAAATGACACCTGAGCCCATATCTGCAGTGTATGGTATTTCTCAAATGATCTCCGGTGACATTGGATAGAGCGCAGTGGAAAGAGGCTTTGGGAAATAAATTTGCTATGGTTTTCAGTTTCTAGGTTGCTGTTGAGTGAAAAAGCTAAAATAAATCCCTGTCTGGATGTGGGGAGAAAGATATAATCACACATCATTGGTGGGACTGCAAAGTAATACAACCACTTTGGAAAGCAATATGAAGATTCCTCAAATGACTAGGAAGAGAAACACCTTTTACCCACTAATCCGCTCCTTTGTATTTGTCCAAAATAACTAAAATCAGATACATCAGTGTTTATGGCAGCACAATTTACAGGAGCTAAATTAGGGAATCAGCCTAGGTGTCCATCAACAGATAAATGAATTAAGAAAATGTGGAAGATGAAGTTTTACTCAGTCAGTGAAAAATGAAATTATGGTACTTGATGGTAAATGGATGGAACTGGGGAGCATCACACTAAGTAAAAGACACCAGACTCAGAAAGCACAGGTTCAACTGTTTTCTCTCATCCATGGAAGCTAGAGCAAAATAAGTGAAAAAAAGGGGGGGCAGTCCATGAAAATAAGAGGGAAAGCAGTAGAATAGAGGAGGGAAGTTCAGTAGCAGGAAGGAGGGATTGGGAAGAGGGGATTGTGGAATGAAATTGGCCAAACTCTGCGCGCACGCGCGCTCTCTCTCTCTCTCTCTCTCTCTCTCTCTCTCTCTCTCTATATATATATATATATATATATATATATATATATTAACATACCATAGTGAATTCCACCTTTATGTATATCTATCTATAAAATAATAATTAAGAATAATAATGAATAGAAGGAAGACCAGTAAAGTAGAGGAAGAGAAGCATTGGGAGGGAGGGAGGAAGAAAGGGAAATAGGAAACACTGGGGATTGAAGTGGATCAAATTATATTCCATGCATGATGACTATGTCAAAATGAACCCAACCATTATGTATAACCACAAGGCACTAATTAAAACATTGAAAATAAAAAGCTAAAATACTTTGTTCTTTCTAATTCTCTCACTCATAAACACATATATACACACACACGGTAATTCAAAGCCTGAAATTCCTTTCTGGAGTGTAGGAAGCCTCTATGCAGGCTTTCTTACATAGCTGGAGTGCAGACATGATTGTGGATGAGGAATAAAACCTGACTGAATCTACGAAGATGTGATGCCAATCAATGGTGCAATTGCTTCAGATCTCATATACTAACTTCAAGATCACTGATTAGAAAGATGTGGAACCTTGAAAATTAGGATGAGAAGTCTCAGTCAATATAGGTGTTTGTTCACTTTCTGTGGACACTTGGAAGGAGAGATAAATAACCTGATGTAAGATTTATATTACTCATAACCAGTAGATAACAAGTTAGGTACTGTCATGGTATTGAAAAGAACAGGATTGGAAGATGAGTGACAAGGGATTCAAGGTGAGAAGATTGTGAATAAACACCTCCAAATAGGCAGAATGTGAGAATATTCATGGGCCATTTTAAATTCTCTCCAGTGTCAGAGGGAGGGGAGGCTCTCAGCAACCAACAGAATGAAATGACCTAATATGTAAACATGTCAGTTTGATCAACAACCACTAAATTGCTTATTTAAGGGGTCCATTTGCAAAGTGGCCATCGTGACAGGGATAGAGGTTACGCATGAACTCAGTAAGATAGACTTCCCTTCCTTAAGACTGACATGGTGAGAACTAAGGCTGCATAGCCAACATGCCAACAGCTAAACCCCAATAGAACCATTTTCTGGAGAACCAGCCAATCACCAGCTGAAATTTCATAACTTTAGTTCCCTTTTATCACAAAGGCTGTTCTCCTTGAAACAGATTCATGTTCCTGAGACAAATTTGCCTTTTTATCTACAAACCCTATCAAGATTGTCAATCAGGTATTAACAGAAGTCCTTATTCATCATCTTAATATCCTAATAGATAGATAGATATATATATATATATATATATATATATATATATATATATATATATATATATATATCACCTATGCCATGGGGACACACTTTACAGTGAAAATTATGTAGCAGTGGCTTTTCTTCAAGAGGTTCTCTATTCCCCAAAGAGCGAGTGTTTGGCAAAGTGGTGAACTGGCTGAAAACCATTCAGTAATATCACTGGAGAAGCAAAGAAACCCTTGAGTCTGTGATGCTTTTCTACAAGCGCAGAATATGCATTTAAAAAAACTAGCAGACTATAAAAAGTGACATCTTCTTTGTAGGTAGAATTAATAAGTGTGCGTGGAAAATGAGGTAGGTATGTGAAAATAACCTCTTTTACTATTGTACAAATAGTACCACAGAAATTACCTCGGTGTGTTTAAAAAGTGAATGCCCAAAGACTAACTGCTTCCACCAGTGAATGCAGCCATGATTCCATTAAAATAGAAATTATGACTTACCTTGAACTAACTTGGGCTTCTTATTTTTATGAACTAGGCACAGAAAGGGATCAGTATAATGGTTTGAATTACTAATTTGATTGCCAATAATATTTTAGTTGCTTCCACTAGTAGGGGCAAAGAGAACTCTGAAATATAGGCAGCTCACTATGACACATTTTAGCCCAGCTATTCTGTCATTGGTTGCCAATGAGAAATTGAGGCAATATATCATATAGGACCTCCAGGGACTTGGATCCTATAGCAGTGAAAAATTGTATCACCCTAATAAGGAAAAAAATATCATCAACTAATGTTGGCAGAGAATAAAGAAAATATGAAATGGATGAATAAAGAATGAAGGTATAATTTCAACAAGGCTTGAAACTTGAGCCCT
Organism: Marmota flaviventris; assembly: GCF_047511675.1. NCBI lineage: Eukaryota > Metazoa > Chordata > Mammalia > Rodentia > Sciuridae > Marmota > Marmota flaviventris. The sequence goes on along the minus strand of NC_092504.1, from coordinate 44,538,007 downwards.
TTAACCAACCAAAAAAGTGGGCACTAAGATCAGTTAAATTTTATATTAATTGTTATTTCTCTATTTTCCATCTCCCCTCCATACTTGATATTGTATATGAAATACACTAATGTTTGATAACATCATAATTAAGGTCCTGGTGGGATTCTAGCTATGTTGAGGTGATGTGTTGGTTAACAAGACTTTGAATTTCCCCTCTTTGGGGAAATGAATGCTAATTGACAAAAGGAGTAGAATATACTGGTTGTTCATCCTGTATTTTGACCCTTCTGAATCCAGTCTGTGCCCTATCTGTGCCCTAGAACTGTAATGCCTTGAATCCCTTTTCCTCTGGCATCTGGTTGGCGCCAGCCACTTACTAGCACGTACTTCCAAGTGAGCAGGGTTAAGACAACAAAGTTATCATTCACTCATTTTCGCTATAGCTCAGCTCCCACCCTCCCCAGCCATCATTTTGGCAGTATGCATGTTCTTCTCTGTATGCCCATGACTATCACTGGAGATCATATCTTCACATCTACAGCTCTCACTGGGTTCTGATATTGCCACTCTCTACCCTTACTAGGCATTCACTGGAGTACCAATCACTTTCCATCATTGTAGATGTGCTTCTTGCTTCTTTCTTCTTGCAACTCTGCTTATCTCTGTAATTGATTCCTTCTTTTAACTCATAAGTTAACCTTTTGAGTGTTCCTTCTGTTGTCTTCTACTCTCCCAACTGACTAAATTAACAGGTGATAAATGTCTTTTTAGACTCCCTAGTGCACATTGAAAGTTCCTATGTAGCAATAGAAATTATCTATTCTTTTAAATTCGAGACTTCACCAGATGCTGCTGTAAAATATGTGTATTTGACCAGCACTGTTAATTACAGAACAAAAGGATTCTGAAAAGGGAAAAAACATTCCCTGAGAACAGATGGATTAAGTGTAGTGGTTTTCTGGGTACAATGTTCTATAAAGGACACTAAATACTTGTAGAGTTGCTATATTTGCAAGCCATTTCATCAAGGTTATATCTTTAATACACTTAAGTAGAATTAATTAGTGAAAAATAATAAACACAAAGATGTCAAAATCCAGAATGTTGGAATGATAACAGGAAATCTTATAATTTATATCTTTAAAAACCTATTTGATTTTTTTGGCTAAGGAAAACAGTCATTAGTTACTTAGCTAACTGCTATATTTTTAGTTCTTTTATTACTCTGCTGCTTTAGGACAATAATGATCTATTTTATGAAGTGTGAATTATTCTGTCAAATATTGTTCCTTAAGAACTTGCACAACTCATTCAAAATACTGAAAGCCTGTCTCGATTAGTTCTGTGTTGTTTTGTTTTGTTTTATTTATTCCTTTGGGGAAGGAAAACGAGAAGAAAAAACAAACCTTCAGAATACTACACAGAGTTAATGACTACCACATACCGACTCTTGCTGGCCACTGTTTGCCACATAGCCAATACTTTTACTGAGAGAGAAGAGAGTTTTATGATTTACATTTAACCTTCCAGATTTGCACTTTGGGGTCTAAATGTAATTCAGCTGGAACATAATCTTTGAATTTAATAAGAAAATGATCAATTTTATGGCCAAAGACTCAGTTAATAGCATCTCAGAAGAAAGATGTGTGAAGCACAACACACCACAGTGAAAAGGAATAGGCGGGCTTGGTAGCTGTCTATTAGAAAGCCTCCTGTTTCTCCCTCTTGTTCTGGAAAAGCCACTGTGGCAAATTTGTTGGCTTTAGCCAACTTGTGTTTTCATGTCTCAGCAAAGATGTGCTTCAAAGGAGTCTCTCTTTGAAAACTGTGATAAAAGACTACTCCGAGCAAACTGAATTCATCATCAAATAACTGGTATTTCCTCTAAGAAAATGGAAAAGGAAAGCACAGCTCTTACCTGCAATACATGTTTAATGGCATTTTGCATAACTTTACTATGTTTTTCTATGAGTATACTATAGTATCAGAAATGTTCTAGAAGAACAGGCTGTCTAAATAATAGTGGAATTTAAATGGGATAACAGAAACATAAAAATTGTCCGTAAAATTCCTGGTATCAAATATTTACAGCTACTACTTCTCAGTACTCCCATTGCCAAGAATTACTCATAATACAAATTTTAGTCACTCCTGTGTGCCATAGACCCCATTCTCCAAATCTATTCACATTATTCAATGGAACTCATTCCTTTCAGTTATCTTATAAGTAATATGTGTATATACGTATCATATACCTATATTGTGGTTAAAATGTGATAGATATACTAGTGATAGCACTAGTAGCTGGAATATAATAGTTCTCAAAGAGTAAATAAGTGTGTAAATAGATAAAGAAATAACAAATACAGACCAAATTTGAAATCAAAATCTGTAAGACATTCTGTAGATGTTGAGAAAATAGATACACACACTAAATTCAGAAAAGGTCCTTTTAATTCTGAATTTGTGATAATTTATAGAAAATGAAATAGAATTTGACAACATAACTCATGCATGTTTCAGGGGGAAAAAAAGCAATTTCACAAACCCAAATTTCTAAAACTAAAGATTTTTTATAGTTATTTTACTCAGAGTTCATAGGTGCTGGTAACATTGGGGTCTACCTGGAACCTCTATCTGCATCAATGTGTCTAGAGCTTGAATCCCAGAGTGCCAGCTTGGACGATAGGTCTATGGATCTCCGCCTGGAGCCTGAGGCTCTGGATGGAGTCTGGATGCAGAGGATCTGCCTGGAACCTGAGGCCCTGAAACCTGACCTAGAACCTGGAGCTATATGATTTGTCAGGGTTAAATGATCTGCAGCAAAGCTGGGCTCTTACTCATTCTCATTTCCCCAGATAGGGTTATCTCTGTGTGCTGTACTATGAAAATTTGAGGCAGGGTTAGTGCAGGTAATATAAAACTTCCCACACTCTTTGATGTGACTTTTCTTATTTTTGTTTTGCACTTACTTGCTATAATCTCTTACCTGGATTTTTTAGCTCTTATAAAGGTATATCCACACATTTCTACCCATCATTTCAAATATAATAGATCTTTTTAAATAGTCAATCATTAATAAATATTAATTGTAATTCTTCCACTTTCTGGACATTGTTTTTGGGCTCAACGCATTTATCTTACCTGTATAACTGACCCATCGTTATTGTAAATAAAATTTTTGGATGTATTCTTAGTAAATGTCAAACAACTATGATAAGTATTTTTTTATTCCTTGACTTCAATTAAATTATAAATATGGTAAAAATGCCAAGTAGGTTGAATTTAAATAAATTTATTGACATTTCAGCTATCATCAATAGTATACTGAGCTCTTTATTTCTCCAAGACTCATTCTTCTAAGATGTTCTCTATCACTTTATGTACTTTTCCAGATTTAAGAACTCCACTTTTCTATAATTTAACATTTCCTTCAAGTCAAAATATCCCCAAGATTATTTTAGTTTCCCATTTTTTCCCACAGGTATTAATCACTATAATTATCACATTTCATCAATTGGTACTTTCATGTAACTTGAAAATATATGTCTCAGTATTTCAATTCAAAATTTTACCTGAATAAACTGATGATAAATTGAGGGTGAAGAACACAAACATTTTAGAGGGACTATGGCAAAAATCTAAAATTGATACTTTTATAGACAAACATTGTTTTGGAATGTAATAAGTTAATTTTCCCATTTTTTTCCATGTCTGAAAAGAGCATTCCATTAAAGTTAACCCAAATGTTACAGACATTAATTTGAAATTCAAAAAGAGAATCTACTTAGTTTTAATTTTTTAATATATGAATAAAATTAGTAATAATGTGACATTTTTAAATCTGACCCCCTGAAGTTTTTAAGAAAAATTTTAAAAAATCAACTTGAAATACTAAAAGTGGACTTATAAAACTTATTCTGATATATTACCCTAGATGCATCTGCACTTCATTATTAATATAGAAATCAATATCCTCATATTCTAATCATCTTAGATTATTTAATGTTATGTAAGTACTTGTAGTACCAGAAAAATGTATATGTTGGAAAAATGTTCTGAAAGACTTAATGTATTTAAATACTTAAGTAGTCATCATAGAAATATTAGGAGTAAGATGCACATTATTATATTTATTTTATAGTTTAACATCATTTTCATTATGTATTACATATGAAGTCCCATGATATAATAGATGTGTATTACCGTATAATATATATATTTATATATCCCATATCCTGTTCCTATTCTTTTTACTTAGGCCTGAATTTCCTAATCACACTTCTGTACTATATATAATGCATAGTCCCTTCACAGAACATTTTCATGATAGCTTCTTGATATATGGAGGGAAAGATGTAGCTTAAATAACCTCCTATTAGAGGTTAGATTCAGGATCACTACACTTTCCTGATCTTTAGGATTGTGCTTTCTATCTACCTGGTGGCATCTGTTACAGATGCAGCTTATAACATTACTTTGAGCTGGTGTTTGTGGTATACTTTGGTTAACTAAATCTTACCACACACCTTCCTATCATTTGGAATGTGACTTTCAATTCCTCTGAGATCTCACTATGACTTTCATATACATAGGACTCCCTGGGGGACAAAGTTTAGAAAAGAGATATTATGCCTTTACTATAATATTGCCTCTGAGAACTTACCTGAAGGCACTTTGGCCACAATTTTTTTTTATCTACAGCTTTTGAGAACCCCAGACAGCACAGCTTGTTATGCCTTAGGTTAGCAAATGGTGTTCTGCATATAATGCTCTTTCCAGAGGATCCAAAAGGGAACATGGGAAAAGCACCACCACATTCCCTTTCAGTGTTATTTTATTGACTGAACACCTCTGCATTCCTCCTTCTCTTTCTTTTTCCAGATACCCACTGAGTCAGGAAGAAAGATTTTCTATTCCTTTCCTCATATCAAATATTTCTTCCTCTATAGAGGCAAGCCTCAGCGTTTGGCTACAATAGGACAAAGAGACATTTTCACGACCTTACATGGAACAACTCAATGACTTAAGTCCTTCTAACAATTCTTAAGATGCTTACTAAACAATAAATTTGGGAGAGGGGGAAGATGGCGGCGAAGGGAGAGCATTACCCCCATGTACCGCGTCACTGTGCGGGAGAATGACGAGTTAGAACTGCTAAAAGCTATCTTGTTAGGAATTTCCAGCAAAATTGGGGTGCTCCAAAACCTAGAGGAAGGATTTCCATCGCACGAGGATCAGCTACGGGGGCTCAAATGCGAGATTTGTCCGCACGGAGGGTCACACTGCTTATTCAGCAAATCGCCCCGCGGCTAGAGTCTAAAGCGCGTGCTGGGAAACGAGGAGATAGCAACGCAAAGATACAGTGCTGCAGTTTCCGCGGGCTTCTGCCAGCTGTTCAATCACCGTACTCAGTGCTGAATTCTGGGTTTGAGACTGGGGAAGGAAGCGGTCCAATTCGGTTCTCCACACCGGTCAGACCACAGAGGAAGCCAGTGGCCACCATCTTGGAGAGCTGACATCACCATCCCTGTTTTCGACTGATCGCAGCTCATTCAGCCATAGAACAGGTAATTTCAGGCTGCCATTAGCCTGCGGCTCGCAGACAAATTACTCAGGCTCAGTGCTAAATAACCCGCAGAAACTGCTTCTTGGAGCCTGCTCCTATCAGAACATACACCGAGCACGGAGCGGCCGAGTTCCGGCTCCCATAACTGCTCTGGCCCAGGGATAAAGAACCCACGGAAACTGCTTCTCGGTCCGGGTCCTGCTGAATACTGTGGAGGTAAATACCAACCGAGCCTTCATAGGCAGTGGCAACAGGACTGAGACGGGGCTTGTGGGGGCCAGTCAGGACTCACCCGTTGCTTTGGTCACCCGGCAAAGGGAACGAAATGCTGCCATTCGCATGGGATACCAACATGGCAGATATCTGATGTCATCAGAAAGCGGCGGAGGAGAGAACTTCATCGATACCAGCGGCGACAGAAACAGTTGGTCTCCTGGTAAAGAAAGTGAGTCACAAACACCCGAGTCTCTCTCACTTTGTCATCAAGCCAGAGGGGCAGAGCAGAGCCTCCGCCCGCGCCCGGAACAGGCCCAGCGGTCCGCGGGTGTGGTAGGAGGGGCAGGGTAGAGCCACCGCCCATGCCTGCAAGGTAGGCAGACCTGCAACAGACCGGCAGATCAGGCCCAGCAGCCTGCCGGCGTGGTACACACATCACCCCAATTGGAATAGGGGCAGAGGAGAGCCGCCACCCGCGCCCGCAAGGTAGGCAGACTTGCGAACGACTGGTGGAACAGGCCCAGCGGCCGGCCGGGGTGGTAGGCACGTCACCCCAATTGGAGTAAGAGCAGAGCAGAGCCTTCGCCCGCGCCCGGAACAGGCCCAGCGGACCGCGGGTGTGGTAGACAAGTCACACCAATTGTAGGAGGGGCAGAGCAGAGCCGCCGCCCGCACCTGCAAGGTAGGCAGACCTGCAACTCACCGGCGGATCAGGCCCAGTTTCCTGCCGGCGTGGTACACACGTCACCCCAATTGGAGTAGGGGCAGAGCAGAGCCGCCTCCCGCGCCCGGAATAAGCCCAGCAACCCGCCGGAGTGGTAGACACGTCACCCCAATTGGAGTAAGGGCAGAGCAGAGCCGCCATCCGCGCCTGCAAGGTAGGCAGACCTGCGACCGACCGGCAGAACAGGCCCAGGGGTCCGCGGGAGTGGTAGACACATCATACCAATTGGAGGAGGGGCAGAGCAGAGCTGCCACCCGCGCCTGCAAGGTAGGCAGACCACCGCCCGACCCTGCAAGAGAGACTTTTCAACTATACAAGAGCAATATAAATATATAAGGGGAAAATTTTTTCAAAAACACAACAGTTTCACCAAGCAGAAAGAAACGCAAGCAGTATGAAAAGACAAGGAAAGTAAGGACCACAAGCAATGCAGGTCAACTCAACTTTAGAAGAGGTAACAGCTGCAGCAGATGGAATGTCAGATAAAGAATTCAGGATATACATGCTTCAGATGATCTGGAGTCTCAAGGAAGACATTACACAGCAAAATCAGACAATGAAAGATCACTTCAACAATGAATTACACAAACAAATCCAGGAAGGAAAAGATCAACTATAGAGGGAGATAGAGGTTATAAAAAACAAACAAACAGAAATCCTAGAAATGCAGGAAGCAATGAACCAACTTAAAAACTCAATTGAGAATACTACCAGCAGAGTAAACACTTAGAAGATAGAACATCAGACAATGAAGACAAAGTATTTCAACTTGAAAAGAACATAGACAGCTCAGCAAGACTGTTAAGAAACCATGCGCAGAACATCCAAGAAATATGGGATAACATAAAGAGACCAAACTTAAGAGTCATTGGGATACAGGAAGGTATAGAGGTCCAAACCAAAGGAATGAACAATCTATTCAATGAAATAATACGAGAAAACTTCCCAGACTTGAAGAATGAGACAGAATCCCAAATCCTAGAAGCCTACAGGACGCCGAATGTGCAAAATCATAAGAGATCCACACCTAGACACATTATAATGAAGATGCCCAACATACAGAATAAGGAGAGAATTTTAAAAGCTACAAGAGAAAGGAAGCAGATTACATTTAGGGGTAAGCCAATCAGGATAACAGCTGATCTTTCAACACAGACTCTGAAAGCTACAAGATCCTGGAATAACATATTTCAAACACTGAAAGAAAATGGGTTCCAACCAAGAATTGTGTATCCAGTGAAATTAAGCTTCAGGATGGAAGATGAAATTAAAACCTTCCACGATAAACAAAAGTTAAAAGAATTTGCAGCTAGAAAACCATCTCTTCAAAACATCCTAGGCAAAACATTACAGGAAGAGGAAATGGAAAATAACAATGAAAACCAACAGTGGGAGCTAGGACAGTAAAGGGGGGAAAAATAATCAAAGAGGAAAACAAACCATGTTTAATAACATAAATAAACAAATATGGCTGGAAGAAAAACCCATATCTCAATAATAACCCTAAATGTTAATGGCTTAAACTCACCAATTAAGAGACACAGGCTAGTAGAATGGATCACAAAACAAGACCCAACAATATGCTGCCTACAGGAGATGCATTTGATAGGAAAAGACATACATAGGCTGAATGTGAAAGGTTGGGAAAAATCATATCACTCATATGGACTTCGGAAACAAGCAGGAGTGACCATACTCATATCAAATAAAATAGATTTCAAGCCAAAGTTAATCAAAAGGGATAAAGAGGGACACAACATACTGCTCAAGGGAACCAAACACCAACAAGACATAACAATCATAAATATATATGCCCCAAACAATGGTGCAGCTATGTTCATCAAACAAACTCTTCTCAAGTTCAAGAGTCTAATAGACCACCATACAATAATCATGGGAGACTTCAACACACCTCTCTCGCCACTGGACAGATCTTCCAAACAAAAGTTGAATAAGGAAACTATAGAACTCAATAACACAATTAATAACCTAGACTTAATTGACATATATAGAATATACCACCCAACATCAAGCAGTTACACTTTTTTCTCAGCAGCACATGGATCCTTCTCAAAAATAGATCATATATTATGTCACAGGGCAACTCTTAGACAATATAAAGGACTAGAGATAATACCATGCATCTTATCTGATCATAATGGAATGAAACTGAAAATCAACAATAAAAGAAGGAAGGAAAAATCATGCATCACTTGGAGAATGAACAATAGGTTACTGAATGATCAATGGGTTATAGAAGACATCAAGGAGGAAATTAAAAAAATTCTTAGAGATAAATGAAAACACAGACACAACATATCGGAATCTATGGGACACATTGAAAGCAGTTCTAAGAGGAAAATTCATTGCTTGGAGTTCATTCCTTAAAAAAAGAAAAAACCAACAAATAAATGATCTCATACTTCATCTCAAAATCCTAGAAAAGGAAGAGCAAAACAACAGCAAAAGAAGTAGAAGGCAAGAAATAATTAAAATCAGAGCTGAAATTAATGAAATCGAAACAAAAGAAACAATTGAAAAAATTGACAAAACTAAAAGTTGGTTCTTTGAAAAAATAAATAAAATCGACAGACCCTTAGCCCTGCTAACGAAGAGAAGAAGAGAGAGAACTCAAATTACTAGCATACGGGATGAAAAAGGCAATATCACAACAGACACTTCAGATATACAGAAGATAATCAAAAATTATTTTGAATCCTTATACTCCAATAAATTAGAAGATAGTGAAGGCATCGATAAATTTCTTAAGTCATATGATCTGCCCAGATTGAGTCAGGAGGATATAGACAACCTAAACAGACCAATATCAATTGAGGAAATAGAAGAAACCATCAAAAGACTACCAACTAAGAAAAGCCCAGGACCGGATGGGTATACAGCAGAGTTTTACAAAACAACTAAAGAGGAACTAATACCAATACTTTTCAAGCTACTTCAGGAAATAGAAAAAGAGGGAGAACTTCCAAATTCATTCTACGAGGCCAACATCACCCTGATTCCTAAACCAGACAAAGACACTTCAAAGAAATAAAACTACAGACCAATATCTCTGATGAACCTAGATGCAAATATCCTCAATAAAATTCTGGCGAATCGGATACAAAAACATATCAAAAAAATTGTGCACCATGATCAAGTAGGATTCATCCCTGGGATGCAAGGCTGGTTCAATATACAGAAATCAATAAATGTTATTCACCACATCAATAGACATAAAAATAAGAACCATATGATCATCTTGATAGATGCAGAAAAAGCATTTGACAAAGTACAGCATCCCTTTATGTTCAAAACTCTAGAAAAACTAGGGATAACAGGAACATACCTCAATATTGTAAAAGCAATCTATGCTAATCTTCAGGCTAGCATCATTCTGAATGGAGAAAAATTGAAGGCATTCCCTCTAAAATCTGGCACAAGAGAGGGATGCCCTCTCTCACCACTTCTGTTCAACATAGTTCTCAAAACACTGGCCAGAGCAATTAGACAGATGAAAGAAAATAAAGGCATAAAAATAGGAAAAGAAGAACTTAAATTATCACTATTTGCAGTGACATGATTCTATACCTAGCAGACCCAAAAGGGTCTACAAAGAAACTATTAGAGCTAATAAATGAATTCAGCAAAGTGGCAGGATATAAAATCAACACGCATAAATCAAAGGCATTCCTGTATATCAGCGACAAATCCTCTGAAATGGAAATGAGGACAACCACTCCATTCACAATATCCTCAAAAAAAAATAAAATACTTGGCAATCAACCTAACAAAAGAGGTGAAAGACTTATACAATGAAAACTACAGAACCCTAAAGAGAGAAATAGAAGAAGATCTTAGAAGATGGAAAAATATACCCTGTTCATGGATAGGCAGAACTAACATCATCAAAATGGCGATATTTCCAAAAGTTCTCTATAGGTTTAATGCAATGCCAATCAAAATCCCAACGGCATTTCTTGTAGAAATAGAGAAAGGAATCATGAAATTCATATGGAAAAATAAAAGACCCATAATAGCAAAAACAATGCTAAGCAGGAAGTGTGAATCAGGCGGTATAGCGATACCAGACTTCAAACTATACTACAGAGCAATAGTAACAAAAACAGCATGGTACTGGTACCAAAACAGGCGGGTGGACTAATGGTACAGAATAGAGGACACAGAAACCAATCCACAAAACTGCAACTATCTTATATTTGATAAAGGGGCTAAAAGCATGCAATGGAGGAAGGTTAGCATCTTCAACAAATGGTGCTGGGAAAACTGGAAATCCATATGCAACAAAATGAAACTCAATCCCTTTCTCTCGCCATGCACAAAAGTTAATTCAAAATGGATCAAGGAGCTTGATATCAAATCAGAGAAACGCCATCTGATAGAAGAAAAAGTTGGCTACGATATACATACTGTGGGGTCGGGCTCCAAATTCCTCAATAGGACACCCATAGCACAAAAGTTAATAACTAGAATCAACAAATGGGACTTACTCAAACTAAAACGTTTTTTCTCAGCAAAAGAAACAATAAGAGAGGTAAATAGGGAGCCTACATCCTGGGAACAAATCCTTACTCCTCACACTTCAGATAGAGCCCTAATATCCAGAGTATACAAAGAACTCAAAAAATTAGACAATAAGATAACAAATAACCCAATCAAGAAATGGGCCAAGGACCTGAACAGACACTTGTCAGAGGAGGACATACAATCAATCAACAAGTACATGAAAAAATGCTCACCATCTCTAGCAGTCAGAGAAATGCAAATCAAAACCACCCTAAGATACCATCTCACTCCAGTAAGATTGGCAGCCATTATGAAGTCAAACAACAACAAGTGCTGGCGAGGATGTGGGGAAAAGGGTAAACTTGTACATTGCTGGTGGGACTGCAAATTGGTGCAGCCAATTTGGAAAGCAGTATGGAGATTTCTTGGAAAGCTGGGAATGGAACCACCATTTGACCCAGCTATTCCCCTTCTCGGTCTATTCCCTAAAGACCTAAAAATTGCATGCTACAGGGACACTGCTACATCGATGTTCATAGCAGCACAATTCACAATAGCAAGACTGTGGAACCAACCTAGATGCCCTTCAATAGACGAATGGATAAAAAAAATGTGGCATTTATACACAATGGAGTATTACTCTGCATTAAAAAATGACAAAATCATAGAATTTGCAGGGAAATGGATGGCATTAGAGCAGATTATGCTAAGTGAAGCTAGCCAATCCCTAAAAAACAAATGCCAAATGTCTTCTGTGATATAAGGAGAGTAACTAAGAACAGAGTAGGGACGAAGAGCATGAGAAGAAGATTAACATTAAACTGGGATGAGAGGTGGGAGGGAAAGGGAGAGAGAAGGGAAATTACATGGAAATGGACGGAGACCCTCAGGGTTATACAAAATTACATACAAGAGGAAGTGAGGGGAAAGGGGAAAATAATACAAGGGGGAGAAATGAATGACAGTAAAGGGGGTAGAGAGAGAAGAGGCTAGGGGAGGGGAGGGGAGGGGGGATAGTAGAGGATAGGAAAGGCAGCAGAATACAACAGACACTAGTATGGCAATATGTAAATCAATGGATGTGTAACTGATGTGATTCTGCAATCTGTATATGGGGTAAAAATGGGAGTTCATAACCCACTTGAATCAAAGTGTGAAATATGATATATCAAGAACTATGTAATGTTTTGAACAACCAACAATAAAAAATTAAACAGGGAAAAAAAACAATAAATTTGGAAACCTCTTATTTTCAAAAAACCCTGCTTCTGCCAAAAACTCCTTTTCTTTGCATATTAGAAATTAAATATTACTTCATTATTCCAGTTCTTTACTTTTCATCGTGTAATGAGAAGTCTCATTGTCACTTCAGAAACAGGAATGCCCCAAGACAGCCAGAACAGAGGTCATCTGTTTAAAATGACAAAAGAGAAATGTGCATTCAGAATTTCCCAAATATCACCTCTTATTTCCATCTTCCACAAATTTATTATTAAGATTCTGCTAGTCAAAAATTGATTTCCTTCTTTCTCTGCATTTTCATATATCAAACCCCTTCTAAAACCCTTCTCAAATATTAGCTCTTTTAGAATTCTTGTGAGTAGAGGTGATCTCTATTATCTCCAGTAGCTCTTAATTTTCATTTGTCTTGCTTTTATGACATTTATTACTTTCTGTCTTATATAACAAAAAATTTAAAAATAATTAAAAAAAACTATAATAACATTTGCTACTGTTGTTTTTTTCTCTTCCTCTCCTCTTTAATTCTATACCATTTGTAGAAATGCTCTGTATGTTGGATATAGCTTGACATAACACATGTCTCATATTCTTTGATTTTGGACAAGTCACTGACATTCGCTAACTCAATGACATTTTATCAATAAAATGATAATAATATTTCTTCCTCTATATAAACAAGCCTTAGCATTAATTTGAAATTCAAAAAGAGAACTGGGGAGTCATTACATTTGAAACAAAACTAATTTTCAGAACCTGATATAAAGAACTATAATGTGTGATGAAATTAATATTTATATAAAAATAAAATTTAAAGAATCTGAAAAATAGCAACTAAAAATATTATGTAATTTAGTAGAAGATCTCATGGGGTAGTCAACCTGTTCCTGGTTTGAAAGGTCCTAATTATTTTGCAAGAATAATGGCAAACATAAAGCCTTATCCTGTATACTGCTTTCCATACAATGTTTTCATACAAAATTTATTCTGTTCATTGCTTTTTTTTTGCAATATCATTAAGGTAAGAAGTTTAGATTAGAAAATCTAAAATTCAGAGAGGTTACAACATCTGCCCGAGGACAAATACTGACTAAGCTAGTGATGGGAAGGGTTTAAGACCCAGATCCCACCAGCTTCTTGCCTTATTTCTTCCTTCATCAACAAGGAATACTACATGTGTAATGCTGGCATTTTGTTTATGAGAATGCTTTTCTGTTTGTGACTATTTGAAAGCATGTTTTTCTCTTTACATCACTTATTAGTAATAATGTAATAGCAAGATTGTCTATTATGCAGGACTTGCCAGAAACAAATGTCATGCTGTTGTGGGAATCTGGATGCCTGCCTGAAACAACAATAAATGTTGATCCTCCCTTCTATTTGCTGCCCTCACAGAAGACATTAAACTCAAGTTGCCTGAGAGCGGGTCGTGCATTAGGAATGCCCATTCATTCTGTGTCGCTTTGGGCCAGTAATCTACTCTGCTCCTGCCCAAAGATTTACCTTTCATAATACAAGGCTGATAGTCACATCCTGCTATGAAAGGAAAAAAAAAAAAAAAAACAAAAACATTTGAAGTATCATACAGAGGTGATTAAATGCCTTGGAGGGAAGGGCATTTTTCTTTCTTTTTTCTTCTATCACTTTCTTCCTTTCCCCCTTCCCCCTGTTCCTTTCTAAATTCAATCTCTTTCTTTGGCTTCTTCACAAAAATTTCAACATATTAATAAAATGCCAGTCATTATAACAAAAGGATTAGAATAGCCAAAAGCCTTCAAAATGAGACTTTTCAGTTATTTTACATTTAGATTTTTTTTAAACTCACAAAGCTTTTTTTTTCCTCTTTCTTTTTGCAAACCAAGTGTGAAAAACATAAAAGATTTGAAAAACAATGCTCTAAACATATAATGCAGCAAAACATGGTAAATTGTGCCCACTTAGGCTTGAAGGCTGCTTTCTAGACAAATTCTATGTGCAAACACAGTAGCTAGAATTCAATCCACCCTAAGCCAATTCTATCCCTTTATGTACCATTTGGGATCAGTCTCTCACAGAAGAAGGTGTTTGATATATTATTCTTAGATTTTAAAATCCAAGCTGCCTTGACACAAAGCTTTTAGAGGAAAACATCATACTCCAAAATGCAGTAGTAACTGCAGCACATCAACTGAACAGAGGCTTATGCATTAATCATGAAAGTGATTAAGCTAAGGAGATCACTTTCTGATCCAAATTCTTCTGGTCATTTAAAATAGAGCTTTGATGACAATGAGTAGGTTTCTCTAGGTCAGAGCAACCTAGGCATTGCTCTCCTAACTTCCCATAGAAACTCACTGACATATGATGTAAAATAGCTTGAGTTTACATCTTAGCTCAAATGCATGGAGCTAATAATTTTTGAAATAAAATTAATTTTTGAGAAAAGGAAATGTATCTATAATTACCCAGAGTCAGAGTTTACAAGATGTCCAATAACCATAGATTCTCGGACAAAATTGTAAGATCTCTTTGCTAACATTAATTACCATCTGTATCTGTCTATTCAGTGGATATTTTTGGCCTATCCTTTCTGCTAAGCACCGTACCAGCCTCTCTCATCGCTTGCCCACGCTGGCAAGATGAGCTGGGTTCAAAGGAGCTGCTGCAATATTAAACTGAGAAATCGGCGAAGAAATCACACAACACATGGACATGAGTTTCTTAGGTTGAGGGTGGTACTATTCTGTGACCTCAAGGATCCTCTTCCTACTGAAAGGCAAGAGGCAAGAGAGTGAGTGCACCTGGAACCCCTCTATTTATTAGGGAAAAAACGTTCGTTAGAATATTCTGTAACCTGCACACTCAGAAAAATGAGAAATTATATCCCAATTGATTCAAATGTATGATATATCAAAGTCATTGTACTGTCATGTATAACTAATTAAAACAAATAAAAAAATTTTTAAAAAAGAATATTCCACCCAAATAAGGCAGGAGACAATGTTTCAAAATGGGGGTTGTCCAATCCCATTGGGTAATGCCCAAGTCCAGGGCTAGAGCAAACTTCTTTGCCGAGCCAAGGTGGAGCCCACTTCCTTGGTATAGCGTGTGGAGTGTGAGGCCAGACCAAACACCCCCCTTACTCAAGGCGAGAAAGGATGCTCAGACCCTGGGAGGGCGGCCTCCCACACTAACCTGTTACCATATCCATCATATACATACACACACATGCCAACCTCTGAGAATCTAGTTATTCAAACTTTATATAAGTTTTCACAGTACCCTAAGACTCAGTTGCTTAAAACAACAGACATTTAGTATTGGTCATGAGTCTTTGGTCAATTGGGTGATTCTGAGATCTTGACTACATTACTCGCGCATCTGCAGGAAACTGTATGTTAACTTCTTGGTCTTGACTAAGTTCACTTATGTCTGCAGCTCTGCTGATTCCTGAGATAGGAATGATGGGAGAGGTAGCTGTGTTCCATATATCTTATCCTCCATCAGGAAAGTTGAAGGATGTGATGAAAGATAAAGTAGCAAAAGAGCCAATCCCAACACTCAACTACTTTTGATGCCTTTGTATGTTCAACTGTTTCTAACAAATGCTACAAATATATGTTTATGTTAGCAATTTCTCTTTTTATACCTCTTATGAATCTAGGGTGGTCTTGTGAATTGTTTTGACTGATACAATGTGGCAAGTGACATTTTTCAACTTCTGAGCCTTGGCTTCAAGAGGCTGCACATCTTCTGCTTCCTGC
Source organism: Marmota flaviventris (assembly GCF_047511675.1). Classification (NCBI taxonomy): domain Eukaryota; kingdom Metazoa; phylum Chordata; class Mammalia; order Rodentia; family Sciuridae; genus Marmota; species Marmota flaviventris. The sequence continues at coordinate 44,522,010 of NC_092504.1, read as the reverse complement.
TCTGGGATAATTATATTATCATGGGAGAAAACGCTATACAGCTTCTATACAGGTCCTAGCAGATTAAGACCACATGGAGCCTGGTCCAAAAGCAGCCACCTTAGCTGAGAACTCCTAGAACAAATTTGAACTGAAATGGCTAAGATCTAGGATCTATCAGTGTGACAGCACTCACAGTATGACTAAGTACTGGGTTGCCCTTGTTTTTAATCTGACTTCAATAATGAGTTGCATTTCTAATTAATGGGCTCTAACCTATCCAATACCTGGTTTCTCATATCACATATTTCAATTCTCTTAGAATTCTGTCCTGAAATTCCACCTGGGGTAATTGACATGGTCAATGACCTATTTCTTCATTGTTCTCTTTGCTTTTTTCCATCTCAGTCAGAAACTAGACATATTTTCCAAGGTCAAATAACTATGGCCAAAACCCTATTGCCATGTTCAGACCTTTGTAGTTCTTCCTGCCTGGATTTACAAGAATTACTCGGACCAGATATTCTTCACCTCATTCTTCATGTTTCATAGGATGTTAGGGTTTTCAAGTTTAAGACTATTGGTCCTACATTTCTATCCTACTAAATCTTATGCCAGAATATTTTATTTATCTTTGTATCTCCTTGCAGGACTTGGCAGTACCTTGAATTTAGACAGTGTTTCATCAATATAGTTGAACAAACAATACAAATAAATGTCTAAAAGAATATAGTTTATTATTTGAAGAGGGTAGTTTCATATTGCTGCAAATTAAAGCTATAACTCCTGCCACTATCTCTTCTCTGATACTATTTCACACTGATCAGAGTGCTTTTTAAAAAAAAGATTTATTTTTCAGTAATAGTTGGACACAATACCTTTATCTTATTTATTTTTATGTGGTGCTGAGGATCGAACCCAGGGCATCACACGTGCTAGGCAAGTGCTCTTTGGCTGAGCCACAACCCCAGCCCCAGAGTGCTTTTTATGGACAGAAATTAGTACAGTTTTTTTCTCTCATTCTTTCTATTCTTCCTATTTAGTATTCCATTTGGAATGAATTCTCAGTTAAAAAAAAAGCACACCTATTGATTATTGCATAGCAAATCTGTGATGATTAAGTCTCTGATAGTTAATTCATTTTGTGTCAACTTGATCAGAACTTGAGTTACCCAGATGTTTGGTTAAATATTCCTAGGTGTTTTTGTAAGGATGTTTCTGGATGAGATCAATATTTGAATTGGTAGACTGAGTAAAACAAATTGCCATTTCCAGTGTGGGTGGGCCTTATCCAGTCAAATAAATGTGTGAATGGAATAAAAGCCTGAGTTAGAAAGAATTCTTTTTGTTTTCCTGACAGATCAAAATGGGATGTCTGTCTTCTCCTGCCTCTGGACTCAAACTGGAACTGTACTTTCCAGCTCTCCTGGGTCTGGACTTCAGAGCCAATTTCTTATAATAACACACACACACACACACACACACACACACACACACACACACTATGTGTTCTATCTCTATGAATAACCATGAATAATAAAGTTCTTCCTCCCAAGCCAAGAATTCAATGGGGCTCTCCATTAAAAGTGACCATTCTCTAATATCATAATTTAAGCTCCAATTATTCTGTATATAATTTGTATATTTTTGTATGGGAAGCACCTCCCATACAAAAATATACAAACCACTCAGCAAATATATAAAAGAAATAAGGTTTTTATCACAAAAGACCAAAGAGAAGTGAAGTCTACATTTTCTTATGGATGTTAGCAAAGCTTAAACAAGTAATTAAATTGAAGAGTATGTATTCTTAAAGGTCTGATGTCATGGTACTACCAAAGATGTATTTATCATTTTCTAGTGCTCATGCAGCATTAATAAAAACAGATGTCACAAGTCCCTGTGCTATGCTAGAAAAAGCTTTTGATTTTATGTTATATCTACTATCATAAAATGAAATAGAGATAGAATAACTGGAGAACTAGCACCTTCTTTCCTCTCTTATTCTTTTCTCCACTAAGAAAATACTTGAAGATATTGTGTGTGTGTGTGTGTGTGTGTGTGTGTGTGTGTGAAACTTCTGTTATAAGTATCCATTAAGGGAACAAATCAACAGAGAAAATGGTCAAAGCAATATAATAATATACAAGAATGTTTCAAAATTGTACCTTTGGAATATGGAAAGAATAAAAATATTTTAATGGCAGGAAATTTTATGGAACAAAACCCTTCATGGAAAGAGAATTTTTTTTCAATTTTTACTTTAAGTGGGAGACAGTAACTTGTCATAATGATCATCACCAACCTAATATACAAATGTCATAGTGTTGAGAACATTAGAATTGCTAATAATTTTAAATAGGAATCAGTATGGAAACATACTGTTCATAAAGACTTTTTAAAATTCTTTCTGAATGAATGATCCAACATATTCATTCTTATAATCAAAAGAATAGTCAAGGAAATAAACACAATTCCTTAAAAAATATTCAGAGAAAAAAATTGGGTTTATTTCAATAAGTACACAAAATTTTATAAATGTACATTTTCTTCTGTGGGTTTATTATGTTTTAATGTTATTTCTTTTAGTACCATCATATAATTCTGACAGTGGCATTTTATTTTAAAACAAAAACAACAACAACAGAATAAGGAAAAAGAGAGAAAGAAAGCCTCAGAATAATTTATATGATTACAGACAGACCCTAGAAGTAATAAGCATTTCATATAAACAAATCAATGATCACCCATTTATTCTTCCCTTCCCTCAACCTCTCGTTATTACTGATTTTGCTTTTAGTCTTTCCTTAGTTTTGCTGTTTCCAGAATGTTATATATTCAGAATAAAATAGTATGTGGACTTTTCAGATCAATATCTTTCACTTACTAATATGCATTTAAGATTCCTCTAAGATTTTTTTATAGTTCCATAGCTCATTTCTGCAGCACCAAATGATATTCCATTATCTAGATGTATGATATTTCACTTTTATGTTCACCTACTATTATAGGATAAATTCTATCTCCTAACCCACAAATTCATATGTTGAAATGTTAAAAACTTAGAACCTGACCATACTTGGAGATAGGACTATGGAAGTAATCAAGTTAAAATAAGGTCATGAGGATAAGCCCTAATGTAATATAACTGGTGATTACAAGAGAATATCAGGACACAGACATGCACAGAAGGGAGACCATGTTAGGAAACAGGGCCATCTGCAAGCAACAGAAGCAAGATTTCAGAAGAAACCAACTATACTGAGCCCTGGATCTTAGACTTTCAGCCTCCAGATTGTGAAGGTATAAATTTCTGTTGTTCAAGCCGCTGAGTCTGTGGAATTTTTTTACTGCATTCCTGGAAGACTAGTATACTCACTGAGATACATCTCAGTTGCTTTCAAGTTTTGACAACTACGAATGTTCTATAAATATTCATGTGCAAGTATTTTTGTTGGTGTAATTTTTAAAATCCTTTGGGTAGGAGCACAATTGTTGTATCATATGACAAGAATGTTTGGTTTTATAATAAACTTTCAAACTGTCTTCTAAAATTGCTGTACCATTTTGCAATCATGCCACCAATGAAAGAGTCTTCTTGTTTCAGTTACACCCTCACTGACATCTTTTTGTTATCCTAGTTTTGTGTTCTCACTATTCCAAAAGGTACGTGTGCTATCTCATCATCCTTGTAAATTTAAATTCCCAACAATTAATGTTGAGTATGTTTTCATATGTTTATTTGCTATCCATGTATTTCTTTGGTATAGTATCCCAAGCCATATTTTGTATTTTATTTAGAGACAGGGTCTCACTGAGTTGCTTAATGCCTCATTTTTGCTGAGGTTGACTTTGAACTAAAGATTCTCCTTCCACAGCCACCCGAACTCCTGGGATCACAGGCATGTACCACCATGCCTGACTCTGTTGTCCATTTTTAATGGTGGTGTGTGTGTGTGTGTGTGTGTGTGTGTGTGTGTGTTCTCTGAGAGTTAAGAGTTCCTTGTGTATTTTGGATAATAGTCTTTTATCAGATAGATATTTTTTTTAAAAAAAATTTCTCCATCTGTGGCTTATTATCTCCTTTTCTTGACAAAAAATCTTTCACAGAATAGCTTTTCAAAATTTTAATAAAGACCAACATCAATTATTACTTTCATAAATCTTGCTCTTTCAAATCCAAGGTCATGTTCATATTCTTATGTTACGTTATAGAAATGTTATGCTTTTGCGTTTTAGATGTGAGTTGATGATCCATTTTGAGGTAATTCTTTTGAAGAGCATATAGTCTGTGTCTGGATTAATTATATATTATTTATTTGTTTTTGATATGTAGATGTACATTTCCTTCAGCACCTTTTGTTGAAAAAAAAACTGTCTTTTCTCCAGTGTTTTGTTTGTGCTCCTTTATCAAAAGCTGAGTTGACTATATGGTGTGGATCTATTTCTAAGCTCTTTATTCTGTACCATTGATCTACTTGTCTATTCTTTTGCCAATACCACACTATTTGGGTTACTATGGCCTTATAGTAAGACTTCAAGTCAAGTAATGTCAGTCCTCTGACTTTGCTTTACTTTTTCAATATTTTTTGGGGGGAGGGGTTCTTATGGGTCTTTGGCCCATTTATTAACATCTTTATTGAAATATAATTCACATACTATAAAGTGCATAAATTTAAACCATTATATGACTTTTAGCACAATCACAGAGCTATGTAGCCATTGCTGCAAGCCAATTTTAGAAATTTCCATTACCCTCAAAAGGAACCCTATTCCCATTACCAGTGATTTCCTACTCAAACATTTTCCTGTCTCCTGTCATAAACAACTGCCTCTTTCCTGTCTCTATATTTACCTATTCTGAACACTTCATATAAATTAATCACACAATATATGCTCTTTTGTTACTGGATGCTTCTACTTAGTATAATATAGTCAAAGCTTATTCATATTTCATCATTTATTAGTACTTCCTTTTTGCTGCTAAATAATAGTATGGACGTGTCATGTTTCATTTATTTACATTTGGGTTATTTTCATTCTGGAGCTACTATGGATGATGCTTATCTAAACATTTTGTACAGCTTTTTGTGAGAACATATATTATTATTTCTCTTAGATATGCAATGGAGTTGGACTTATAGGTTCCATGATAACTCTGTCTCTAATCTTTTAAAGATCTACAGAACTGTTTTCAAAAATGATGGAACCATTTTACATTTCCACCAGTGAAATGGACTAAATATTTGTGTCTCTCTTCCCCAAATTCATATAGTGAGAACATAATCTAAATATATGATTATATTTGGAGGTAGAGCCCTCAGGTGGTAATTAAGTCATGAGGTCGGAGTATTTGTGAATAATAATTGCTTCTTGTAAGAAGAGGCCAAACAGCAAATTAGCTCTCTTTTGGCCATGTGTCAGCTGTCTACAAACTAAAAAGAGGACACCAAAATCTGGTTCGCCTGCCATTTTTTTCGCTGATTTCCAGCCTTCCAAACTGTGTGAAATAAATTGTTGTCTGAACAAAATGCTTAACAGTATTTTGTTGTAGCAGCTCAAGATGACTAAGACAACCAATGATGCATGAGACTAAATTTATCTAAACACTCACAAATGCTAGTAATCTGTCCACTTGAGCACAGCCATCCTAGTAGTTATGAGGTAGTACTTCATTGTGAATGTGCCTAGTTCTGACTTTCGTGTTTTGTTTCTTGATGTTAATGTTCAGGTTTTAAAAACTAATAAGCTACTTTTTAGAGCATGAAGTAAGGTCAATTCCTATATAATTCCTCCTTTCTCAACCCCTACATAGTTTCCCCATTATTAAAGACTTATAATTGATGAGCCAACATCTCTTTGTCTCTGTTTGATGAAAATAGAACTCTGTTCTACTTTTGGGGAAAAAATTGATGAACCCAAAATATTGATAACATATTAACTAAAGTCCATCATCTACATTGGGGTTCAATCAATTTTTTTGTACCTTATATGAGTTTTGACGAGTACATGGTATCACATACTTACCATTATCATATGGAATACTTTCTTCTGTGTTCTGCCTTTTTATCCTAAACCCTGGCAACGCCGGATTTTTCTAACTGTTTTCAGTTTTGCAATCTCCAAAATATTATGTAGTTGAAATCATAGTGTGCCGCCTTTTCTGATCTATGGTCTTCACTTAGAAATATTCATTTAAGTTTTCTTTGTTTTTCCATTGCTTAATAGTTCATTTCTTTCCAACACTGAATAATGCCCAATTATATAATGCCCTGTTTGTTTATCCATTATATAATGTACAGTTTGTTTGTCCACTCGCCATTTAAAGAACATCTTCATTGCTTCCAAGTTTAAATACTATGAGTAAAATTGCTATAAAAATCTGACCATATATTTTTGTGGATAAAAGATTTCAATTCATTTGAATAAATGCTAAGGAGATTGTTTGATAGATATTAAAGCTGAAGTAAGCTCAGTTTTGTAAGAAACTGCTGAACTATTTTCCAAAGTAGACATACCATTTTACATTCTCACTAGTAGTGAGAGTATTTCAATTTCACCACAAGTGTTGGTATGGATCAACACTTGTTACTGTCTGTCTCTTATATTATAGCCATCCTAACGATTGTGAGATGATATCTCATGGTGGTTTTGATTAACATTTCTCAAATGGTTAATAACATTGGGCATTTTTTATGTATTTATCATTTATAAATTCTCCTTGGTAAAATGTTTTTTGTCCATTTTTAACTGGATTTTTTTTTGAGTGGGGTACTGAAATTGAACTCAGGGGTGCTCAACTGCTGAGCCATATCCCCAGCCCTTTTTTTTAATTTTATTTAGAGATAGAGTCTTACTGAGTTGCCTTGTGCCTTGCTTTGCTGAGGCTGGCTTTGAACTTGCAATCTTCCTGCCTCAGCTTCCCAAGCCTCTGGGACTGCACGTATGCACTACCACATCTGGCTTAACAGGAATTTTTGTTTTTTAATATTGAGTTCTTTATATTCTGGAGATATATGTTTTACAAATATTTCTTCTAGTCTGTAGTTCAAGATGTTATCTTTTAACCACCTCTTTTGTGGAGAAAAACATTGAACTTCGTTAAAGTCTTTTTTTTTATAGATAACACTTTTAGCATCGTGCCTAAGGATACTTCACCAAATCATAGGTTTCGAAGACCTTCTCCTATGTTTTCTTCTAACAGTTTAAACTTTTGCATTTTATGGTTAAGCCTGCTTTCCATTTTGAGTTAATTTTTGTATGAGATTTAAGTGGAGGTTCATGTTTTATTTTTATCTATGAATATACAATTTTCTAGAACAATTTGTTGAAAATACAATTTTCCCATCTTTGGATATGTTTTGCATCTTTATGAAAAATCCCTTGTGTGGTATATTTCTTGGTTCTCTATTTTGTTTCATTGATCATGTGATGTTCCCTTCACAAATAACACAGAACCTTCATTTCAATAATTATGTAATAAACCTTGAAATTGGGCAGGTTGATTCCTCCCACTTTACTTTTCTTAATAAAATAATTTAACTATATGAGTCTTTTAGTTTTCATGTGAACACTGTATTTCAATATTGACTAATTCCTCTCTAAAGAAAAAGATGCATTAGTAGATCAGTTAGGATACACAGAAAATATGTTAAATATCATGTTTAAAAATAAGAAAGTGTGGTGTGTGCTCATGTGTGTGTGTGTGTGTGTTGTATGATAGAAGTGATGGTGGTACAAAAAAGTATATTTCCTACTGTAGCATGTATTGATTCATTGTTTCTAATCAAAGTGTATGAATTGTATTCTACCATTTCTTTAACTAAAAATCATTGTAAGAAGGCAATTGCAGGCAGGGGTGGTAGCACACACCAGTTATCCCAGCAGCTCAGGAGGCTAAGGCAGGAGGATAACATGTTCAAAGCCAGCCTGCCCAAAATCAAGTGCTAAGCAATTCAGTGAGACTCTGTCCCTAAATAAAATACAAAATAGGGCTGGGGTGCAGCTCAGTGGTTGAGTGCCCCTGAGTTCAATCCCCAATACCCCATCCCTTGGAAAAAAAAGAAAGCAATTGTAATTTATTTTCCCAATCCATTGCCTGATACCTAGTAAACATCCAATAAATGGTAAGCAATACCTTCATTAACATAAAGATAAATTTTCTTTGTCATATATTAATAAAATGGTTAAAGAGAATACATGTTTTCTACCTCATTGGACTTGCTGATGAAAAAGAAGAAAGGATTATATATTTGCATATTCATGATTTCAGTGCAAATATCATGGCATCTAGGATATGCCTTTTATATGCAGGAAGGAAAAACTCTAATTCTGAAGAGTTTTATTATATTATTAATAAATGCATATTGTGGTTCAGAGTACAGGATAAGAGTCCTTTAATTTTGCCCTTCCAATGGCAAATTAGTAATCTACTTAGTCAATCTGTATTAATCATCAAGACTCTTTCTTATGTATTTTTGCTTTGTTTTGTTTTTTCTTCTTCCATCTTGGTTTTCTTTGTCTTTTAACTCAATTACAATTTTGTGAAGTTATAGTTTCTTCTCTGGGTCTGAGATATAGATAAAATTAATTCCAGGAGCTTGGTTTTGTCTTTCCAACACTGTGAGAGACAAGACAAGTTGGGTAGGGTCAAGGCTTCTTCTTATGGACTTTGACTAAATTGAGACAGAGAATCATGCCTCTGTCTAGTCTCAGGATGCCTCGATGTATTTATCGGACAGACATATCTATTTTGTTTTCTAACAATATTTCATACTGTTTGGTAAAATTCAATTGTTAAAATGGGTTCAACCACCTTAATAAAAACTTAGCCCTAGCTTAATCTGACCCATAACCTCAGAAAGAAAAGTGAATAGGTATGGTACAACCCATCTGTTATGATTTGGGCAAGTGTCTCCCAAAGGCTCATGTATTCAAGACTTGGCGTCCAATTGTTGGCACTTTTAGGAGGTGGTGGAACATTTAACAGGTGGAATCTATTAGAAAGAAGTTAAGTAACTGGAAACTTGCCTTGAAGGAGGTATTCAGACTTCAGTCACTTCTCATCTCTCTCTTTGCTTTCCAGCCACTGTGAGATAAACAGTTTTTTGCTCCCAACGTGATGTTTTACTTCATCACAGATCCAACAGTAATGAAGGCAGCTGACTATGGGCTGCAATCTCTGAAACTGTGAGCCAAAATAAGCGTTTCCTCCTTATAAGTTGATCATCTCAGGTATTTTGTCACAGTGACATAATTCTGATTAGCACACCACTCCTGCAGAGGGGTGGAGGATGATTTTAAAATTTTGCTACAGTATTTTATTAGGAAATTATATGAAGAGAAATGTATCTGTCTCCATGGCTCATGTGTCTGAATTTGTAGGAAGATTTATAGTGCACAGAAGACATTCATTCATTTTATCCTCATGAACCATTGTTGGAGTAGTAAAATAAGAAAATATTATTGTTATTTAAATTTGAGATGAATAACCTGAGTCTAAAATGATATGAGCAAGGTTACAGAGCCAGAATTTTTGGCTTCAAGGTAGCAGAAAATTTCCAAAACACACTAAATTGTCTTCTTGCATAACAATAACATAACAACAACAATAACAAAACATGGATTAGTAACCATAAACAGTAAAACTATACTGTGGAAAAAATTTGTAAAACATCTTGATGAGTGAATACAGCAGAAAACAAAGGCTTGAAGTTATAGGTTGTGTATTATATCTTTAAATGTTTTAAATACTCTATAAGACTCATTTCTTTATATTAAGATGACATGAAACATTTTTCAATGTTTAAAAATGCCCATGCTCCAAAGAAAGATAATTCTTGACAATGTCACATAAAGAAAAATAAGAGAGAGCAACAGAAAGATATCAAGAGGCAAAGAGAAAGAAACAAGTATACAGAATTGAAAACATTAAACAAATATGTGCCTATTATTAGAATTAGTTCATGTAAAGTAGGAGAAGCTTTAATGATTACCTAGTTTCACCGAGAGGGAAGCTATTGATTAGAATAAATTTTTATTGCTGATGACTGTTAAGAAGCCGAGCAAAGTCAGACACAAAGGGTTGTTTTATAACCACTGAGACTCCATTTTATGCCTCATCTCTTCACGTACAGCCTGGTACAAGCTCTGGTAGGAAGCAGATGCACAAACCCAGGAAGACTTAGAATCTTGATATACAGTGCTAGACGGACACAAATTGATTATACACTAGCTCATTGCTGCAAAGTAAAATCTATAGCTACTAATGGGTTTTGCTCTTAGGGTTGAAAGTCACAAAAATATTATAGCCTTGTCCTTGAATATTAATTAATTTTACTTTAGTGACCACTTTGGGAAATAAGAGATCACAGAAGGCTAAAAGGTTCCCATAAATTTCAACTACTATCTGTTTAAAGAAAATAAAGTAGGATTGTAAATCCGGGGTGTGATTTCCTATATGACAGCTTTGGAAACAGCTGGTGAATATCATTCCGTCCATGATGTTAACCCTAATGATGTTACTGATGATGACTCAGCTTCCTCTTCAGGAAAATTCTGACTAACTCAAATATATTCAACCATGCATTGTACATGAAGGAATATATTTAACCCTCTTTATGATGTTGAAAACATATTGTATGGTTCTGTCTTTATTGGGAATATCTCATTTAAACACATAATATATAAGGAAATAAGGTACAGCTATAAAAAGACAGCAGGGGAAAGTTTCTACAACTAAAAAAAAAAAAAGCTTCACTATTACTTAATAGAGCTTAATTGCAGGAACAAGTGTTTCAATTGGCAAATGGAACCAAATCTGAATGCCAGTAACTATTTGTCCTTGAAGGAAAAGAAATTTAGTAAGTGTCTTAAACATTCTGCTGAGGTCTCTTCATCTGTTAACTAAGACCATAAAGAAAACTTTCCTCACGAGGAAACTTTTTTTACTTTAATTAGCATCTTTAAATGTACAAAAAAGTATAAGCATGGTGAAATCTAAAGAGAAACACTTTAGACATTTCAAATAAGATCTAAAGTAATTGATAATATTTATTTGTCCTTGTTTGAAAGTTTCAATGTTTGAAGTTGGAAGATCTAGAATTGGTAGGTTGTCAAAATGGCCCTAATGATTTTCTCGTCCCACCCCTTTGTATCTGCATGCTTGTCACACGACTCTACAACTCTTTCCCATGAGGGTAGGAGTAGAGAAAATTTCTCTCTCTGAATTCAGCCATGTATTGCCTGAGCCAATGAAATGTTAACAAGCATGATGCAAAAATAAAGATTGAAACGGGTTTATAGAGAACTTTTGGGCTTATTCTCATACACACCTTTATTACTGCTGTGAAAGAGCACACCTAGACTAATCTGACCAAAAATAAGAGACACATAGGAAAGGGCTGAGGTTACCCACTTTCCCCAAGTGAGGCCATGGTATGTCCCCTAATAAGCAGGTGTCTTCTAGGCATGATCAGCAAAGTTACTAAGACTGTTCCATTTATGTGAGCAATAAATTATGGTGGGTATGCCACAGAAGTTCTGTGATTTCTCTTCCAAATCATTGCTATTAGATAGACAATGAAAATATGTGTACTGAAAGGTGGTGTCACAATATACAATCCATTTATTCAAGGGACCATGAAATAGGTGTTAACTATACAATTAGAGGAGATTTGGAAAATTAGAAAAACAGAATTACAGGAAAAGTGAAGTTCTGTCACATTAACAAAACTAGTGCATGTTACCCAAAAGTTGCAAAACATACCTAATGAACTGTGAGTCTTTAGAGATCTGCAAAAAAAAAAAAAAGTACTAAAAAATAGTTTTTGGTTGTCCTTAGATGTTCATGGTTAAGTTTCCAGAAGAAAAGTGCAGGACAAAGGACTGGCCAGTTCCAACCAGCATTTAGCAGACATCTGAAGAGCTCAGGTATTATGGAAATTTCTAGTTTAGAAAATAAAACCTTTGTCATCTCCAGTCTTTCAAACAATTAAGATATTTCCATATTAAAACATTCCTAAAAGAATTAAATTGGTGCCCTGATCTGGACAAATGTACTCCTAGAAATGTTAATGATGTTGTTCATAAAAGCCTAGTTTATAAAAATATACCAAAAATTAAGTCTAGAGTGGTAGGTATGCTTTGAAACAATTGAGATGTACCTTTGGGTGCACTTGAATTTGATACATAGAAAACCCACAGAGTTTTTAAGATACTTGCACTTGCAAAATAAATAACATTTCAATACATAGTAAAAACAAAATAAGAGTCAGACCCGGTGGCCCACACCTGTAATCCCAGCTGCTCAGGAAGCTGAGGCAGGAGAATTGCAAGTTCAAAGCCAGCCTCAGCAATGTCAAGGTACTAGCAACTCAGTAAGAGCCTGTTTCTAAATGAAATACAAAAATGGGGATGGGGATGTGGCTCAGTGGTCAAGTGCTCCTGAGTTCAATACCCAGTACTAAAAAAAAAAAAAAAAAAAAAAAAAAAACAGTCATACTTACATACAAAAGTAATACCCATTTGTTCTAAAGGGGCTTACCTTTCTCAGTCTACGGCTTAATCAAGGAACGGACTTCATTCCAAAGGAGAGGGATCCAACATTTTTCCTATAGGAACTTCAGAATTAATATTAATTATTGATTTCCATGGTGCCTCCTACTTTCTGTTTTACAAGCCAAAGTATCCATTGTAATCATTATCTCCTTAAGTGAGTGGCAGAAAACAGACATTTGTTATATTTATGAATTTGAGGTTCATCTCTGGAACCTCAGCTGGAGAATTGAAAGGCCAGGAACAATCATTTTCTGAAGGTGTTTTTCACTAAGATATCTGAGGATAGATGTGGTTAGGACCACAGTTGGATCTATTGGGTATATCTTCACTGGAGCTTGTAGACTTTTCTTCTTCACAACTTGGTGGCTGACTTCCACTGGAGCACCCGCAGCAGAAGCTTAGAGTAGCACAACACAACTGTGCTTCCCTTGCCATTCCCCTGGGCCACCACCACAAACAGGACATGCCCAAGTTGGTCTGACAGATGAGACACCCATGGAGCACAGACAAGCTTAACTAATCACTCAAGAAGACCTTAAAGATCATATATTAGTTTACCAACCCAGAATTGGGTGAACCAACCAAAATTAGAGACAGCAGCCAACTACCTCAGGAGCATAATTGAATAAAGGCTATTGTGAGCTTCTTTGTGGCAAAAACAAATTAAATCTGTGGAGTGCTTTGGGTAGTATGACTATTTGACAATCTTTATTCTGTCTAGCCAAGAATATGGGAGAGCTTTCCATCTTCTAAGGTCTTCTTTAATTTCTTTATTTAGTGTTCTGTAGTTTTCATTGTAGGGGTCTTTTGCATCTTTTGTTAGATTGATTCCCGAGTATTTTATTTTTTCTGGTGGCTATTGTGAATGAGATAGTTTTCCTAATTTCTCTTTCAGTTGATTCATCATAGGAATGCTGTTGATTTATGGGTATTAATTTTATATCCTGCTACTTTGTGAATTAATGTGTGAAGTCTAGAAGTTCTCTGGTAGAGGTTTTTTGAGGGGGGGTCTTCTAAATATAGAATCATGTCAGCAGCATACAAATTTAATCCAATTCCTATTAAAATCCCCATGACATTCTTTATAGAAACAACAAAAAAAGCAGTCATTTAGAAAAATAAAAGCCCCAGAATAGCCAAAGCAATCCTTAGCAAGAAAAAGTGAAGCAGAAAGCCTTAAATTATACTACAGAGCCATAGTAACAAAAACAGCATGGTATTGGCAGCAAAACAGACATGAATACCAATGGAACAGAATAAAAGATATAGAGACAACCCCACATAAATATAATTATCTCATGCTAGACAAAAGTGCCACATACATATATTGGCAAAAAGACAGCCTCTTCAATAAATGGTGCTGAAAATTGGATATCCATATGTAGCAAAATGATATTGAACCACTATCTCTCACCCTGCAAAAAAACCAACACAACATGGATCAAGGACCTATCCATTACACCAGAGACCCTGTGCCTACTAAAAGAAAAAGTAGGCCCAGCTCTCCATAATGTTGGCTTAGGAACTGACTTCCTCAACAAGACTCTTAACGCACAAGAAGTAAAATCAAGAATCAATAAATGAGATGGACTCAAACTAAAAACCTTCTTCACAGCAAAGGAAACAATCAAGAACATGAAGAGAAAGCCTACAGAGTGGGAGAAAATCTTTTCCACATGTACCTCAGATAGAGCATTAATCTCCAGAATATATAAAGAACTCACAAAACTTAACACCAAAGGAACTATCACCCAATCAATAAATGGGCAAAGAACCAGACACTTCACAGTAGAAGAAATGTTACTGGTCAACAAATATGTAAATGAATGTTTAACATCACTAGCAACTAGAGAAATGCACATTAAAACTACACTGAGATTCCATCTCACTCTAGTCAGAATGGCAATTATCAAGAACACAAACAACAATAAATGTTAGTGAGGATGTGGGGAAGAGGTACACTCACATTGCTGGTGAGACTGCAAATTGGTGCAACCACTCTGGAAAGCAGTATGGAAATTCCTCAGAAAACTTGGAATGGAACCACATTTGACCTAGTATCCTGTTCCTCAGTATATATGCAAAGGACTTAAAATCAGCATAGTACTGTGAGGCAGCCTCATTGTTTATAGCGGTTCAATTCACATTAGCTAAGCTATGAAATCAACCTAGGTGCCCTTCAACAGATGAATGGATAAAGAATATATACACAGTGGAATATTACTCAGACATAAAGAATAATGAAATTATGGCATTTGCTCATAAATGGATGGAATTGGAGACTGTCATGCTAAGTGAAATAAGCCAATCCCTCCTCCAAAAAAACCCAAAGGCCAAATGTTCTCTCTGATATGTAGTTACTAACACACAATAAGGGGGTGTGAAGAGAAAACTACAAGTTCATGGGATCAGACAAAAGGAAATGAAGGGAAGGGTAGGATGAGAATAGGAAAGACAGATGAATGAATCAAACATAACTTTAATATGCTCATATATGAATAAATGACCAGTGTAACTCCACATCGTATTCAATCATAAGAATGGGATCCTAATTAGAATAAGTTATACTCCATGTATGTATAATATGTCCCAATACATTCTACTGTCATATATATCTAAAAAGATCATAAAAAGATAAATTAAAAAAATTAAAAATAGATGAAAACACTGATAGCCACCTAAGGAATATGTGTGATGAGGATAAAATTACTACGACCCTCAGTTTGTCCTGTATTCTATTATGGCATTAGAAATGTATATCAGAGGCCAGGTGCTGTGGCACATGTCAGCTCAGGAGGCTGAGGCAAAAGGATCTCCAGTTAAAAGCCAGTCACAGCAAAAGCAAGGCGCTAAGCAACTCAGTGAGAACCTGTCTCTAAATAAAATACAAAATAGGGTTGGTGACGTGGCTCAGTGTTGAGTACTCCTGAGTGCATTCCTGAGTTCCCCCCTTTCCTCCCCCCCAAAAAAAAGAAAAAGAAAATAAATGTATATCAGAGGCTAATTGACGCACTACTAATCAAATTCTGCCCTTGCGTTTCATTTTTTGGGCACATGCTTGAAAGTAGCAAAACTTTCTATTCTGGGGAACATAGTTAGATATACACATATCACAAATCCTATTGAGCTACAGAGAAGTGGTGAACATCTGTATGAGAGTGCCATTTGCCCTTTTAAGCAGAGCTATCCAACAAATTATCTGTAGAATGCAGTTAACATTAAATAGAATACAAATGATGTTTGCACATCTGTCTCTGGAATCAAATTTATGTCTTTAACATTTTACTGAAGGAACTGTGCTTTTCGAAAATAAGAGAATAATGAGGCACTTTGCAATGAAAGGGCTTATATAAATAAAAATGATGATTATTTTACTAGTTACAAATGGATGTCAATTATATACACACCTTTGGCTATTTAAGTATATAAATGCCTATGTATATGTTAATAACAACTGTAAAGTCCATCATTGTTCCTCATAACTTATAGAAATTGAATTTATGGTTTTTTAATATCAAAATATCTGAACAAGGAGAAAGGAAATCACTGTGAATTTTTATTCCTCCAGTGCAGACATATTGGAATAAATTACTCTAGGCAGTCACATTATTCCCAGTTAGAAAAACATTCATCTATATCAAAAAACATTGATGAGATTAAGCACAATGAATAATCTAAGCAATACCAATTTCAGCCCTCTATGATATAAATAAATATCCAATTGTTGCTTAGAATCACTAGAAATATATTCAAGAGGCAGTTTTAAGCAAGTTGAGGTAAGAGTGAATTCTGGAGTTAGTGGCTCCAACATTAACCTAATAGGTAATGTTGAACAAACTCAGTTTCCTTACCTGAAAATGTGAATAATAACTTTACCCATGTTACAATTTGCTATGAGGATTAAGTGAGTTTCACATGGCTAGCACATGGTAAACACTCAAAGATGTTGGGTATGTATATAAATGATTTACTTGGCCATCTATGATTATCTGTTAGAACAATTAGGCATTCCTTTGAGATTAACAGGTATTGGGTTTTTAGCATTTATTAATGATTAAGATCATTAAATGAAATAGTATTATTTTTTCACATACCTCAGTACAAAGGCAACAGATGATAGATTTTCTCAAACTGATTTATGTCTAGGAATCTTTCTATTTGGAGATACTAAAGGACAATGCTGCCAACTGTGGGGTGGGGTAAGTACTCTTATTAAAAAAATAAAGGAGTTCTCATCTAGCCTTAGACACTTCCTTACTGTAGGACTTCTGTCAGCTCATTTTTCTTTTCCTTAGTGCAAGTGATAATAAAAGGTCTATATTAGAAACTGCAGAAGTTCCTTCCAAAGTAACTTCTTATGTGTACTGAGATCAGAGAAATATAAATGTGAGTTACAGTTTTACTCCTCACTTTATGGGACTCCATCTTTTTCAGAGTTATTATATAAAAAATTTTCATGACAGATACATGAGAATGTCTATCAATGAGTGGTGCATTTGCCTGGTACACAGATTGCCTGAGACATGGCATGATGATAAAAGTAGGACCTCTGAAATCAGAACTACTGGTTTAGATCTTGGCTCTTCCACTCAGGAGCTCATTAAAGTGTTTAAGTCTCAGTTTATCATTTACAAAATAAGAGTGAACACAATTTTTCTTGAAAGGATTTTTGTGATGAGTAAGTCAATTAATATGTGTAAAAAATGTTGTGCTTTGTTATTATTATTGTTATTTGTTATAAATAAGCTTCTGTTCTATAGCTATTTATATTACTTATTATGGATTCTTTATCCACACTTTCTGTACATCTTCTTCCTCCTAGCCTCTTTTCTTTTTATTTACTTATTTTTTTATCCAAGAAATGTGTTTCAGTAGTAGACACTTAAAGGTCAGGAAAGCTAGAGCAAGGACAACTAATTCTATGAACATAAGAACATGTTTTAAATGACAACCTGAGAAGCAATGAACTTTGCATTCTTCTACATGCATTTGCAAACAACTTATGTGCTTTTCTTTTGCTTACTGGGATCTCTTACCACACTTTTCCGCTAAGCTTCTTACTATATAGACCTTTGCATGACATCATCCATCCAAAGGCCTTTTTTTAGATGTGATTTTGGCAAAATGCCCACTCAGAGAGACTATGAACATGTTCAATATAAGCAGATTAGTACTGTAAGCACCAAGTCACTTTGTGTGAATGTTTAGAGTTCTCTGTACAGCAGTGACTACTGCCAAGGCCTATTACAAACCAATGCACTCTTTATGCCTACAGATAAAAGAACTATTCCTTCATAAATTTTCTACCCAAAGGCTACCCAGACAGCTGTCACTGCATACCCTGGCCTCCAAATCTATTGCAGAACCTTTACTAAATATAATTTTATTCATATTTATTTATGATATTCCCATGGAGTTCTCTATGTGTATTTTTTCTTCATCTGAAAGGGCATTTTATTTTTCTTTCTCCTCTTTTCAGTACAAGAACATGTTTGATGTTATTTAAGGCCTAATGTTCCACAGTGGAGTAGTATATGAGGTCATAAATGGCTCTAGCGGTTATTGGCTTCAACCCGATCATTTAATCATCTGTAAAAGCCAGTTATAGGCTCATATACTTCCCCACCATGAACATTATTCCTCTTATATGACAAGCTAAAAATATTCTTTTAAAATAGATTAAACAAACTTCATCATTGAAAAGTTAATAATGAAATATTTTGTTCCAAATCAGAATTTGGAAATCCTACACTTTTGCTGACTTCTTTCAATGTGCATTAATTATTTAATGTTTGCTCTGTACTTTGAGATGGAATGCACTATATAAGTGCTAAGTTTTATTAATGGTGTTATTGTGTGAGGTTAGTTTAGAAGCTTGGATCAGATGAAGAATAGCACAAGGGAATGAATGCACAATGGGGAAAAGAAATGAGGTTTGTGATTAGACACATTTCATCTCAGAGAAGATTTGTTTTCCTTCTGATAATGGGTATATTTATACTTTCTGAGATTTAATTGGTCAAAATGCCTCATTTCATACACTTAATCAGGATGTATTATACTAATACTGGCAATTTACATAATGAAGAGTGCTATGCTTCATACATAGAGGGAAAGGTTACTGACCCACCAATGATAAAAGAAGCATTTTAAATACTTTTTAAAAAACATCAATGACAGGCTCATAGTAATGCAGAATTTCTCAACTATTTCCATCTCCAAACAAAGATACTCACTTAATAGATTACACATACACCACACACACACACACACACACACACACATACACACACACAATTATACAGGTCTCAGAGTCATAGCAGGAGTAAGTATGCCATAGGACAAAGCTTTCTGGCCTGTATGTGATTTGAAATAATAGTCTGTATTTTTTTTTTTTGTACCATAGTTAATTAGTGGACAAAGCTTCCCCTTGAAAATAAAGCAAACATTCTAAAACTTCTATCTCCATTGTACTACAATAATAAATATGATCTTTTCCCCTTTGATATTTTTTATATTCTATGTATTTAAAAATAAATAACATGTAAGTTATTTTCAAATTATAGTATACTCTGTAAGCATTATTTAGTTTCTAAAACTTAGCATAAAGGTAAAATGTTTTATGGCTATATGAAAGTATTGAGTCCATGGACCAAAAATGATAGAAGCAATTTACAAAGATTGTGATAGCAGAGATTCATTTGTACAGCCAATTCGATCCAGACACTTTCTGTTTTTATATTCAAGACAACTATGCACTTTCTCTCTCCCCTTCTAATTATACTCTATTGTTTTTCTTGGGGGAGTGAACTATGAAGAATACTTTTGTTTGCTGAGAGAAATGGAACTGAAGAATATTTTCATGGAAGATTTATGATACAAAGCCAATTACATCTGGATCACAGATAGCAAATTAGGTTGGATTTGTCTCATTCAAAAATCATTGACAAGTGTGATTCATCATAGTAATTTTGCAGAGGAATCATAGCAGATCATAGCCCATAACACAAATGCTGCTGCTGTCACAATTCATCATGATTAAATAGTGGTGGAGAGTTAGATGAATGAGAACTTGGAATAATATAAAACATGGATAATTAGATGTTATTTGAAGTGGGGGCATGGAGATTAGTGTGCTCCTACTACTTTATTTTATACTGAACAGATTAAGAATTAAGAATTGTTTGCTACTTTTGAATTATATTAGAATCCTCATGAATATTCTTCATAAAACTTACCAAAAATATCCTGTTAACTTTCTTTCTGTTTAAATATTGTATGTATAGTTCGTGTTGATATAATTTTATAGGATGTTATCCATCTTTTACGACATTAAAAAGCACTAGACGAGGTTTACAAAAGTTTCCAACTTGAAAAAGCTTGCTCCCTGAAGGGTTTGTCCTCCTCCAGTCCCAATTTGCTACCTGTAATTTAGAAAAGAAATAGAAAATTCCAGTTACTTTTTCCAAATAGATCTTCACTTTCAAACTGCAAAAATATTCACCTTGAGTTTCTTGAAACTTTCCTGATTTTTCTGAAATACCCATGTTTTTAATTTACTTATTCATTAAATAAGTATTTATTGAATTAAATTGATGTGCCAAATATTGTTCCAGACATTGAGAATGCAACATTAATAAAATGGACCAACATCTCTGTTCTCTTTGAACTCATTCTGTACTGCAAGAAATCAGCATAATCAAAGTAAATATCTTGATGATGCATTGTTGGTTGAGAAAAATTAATCATGAAATCATGTTTAAGGAGTGTAAATTGGAGAAGATTCCAGAAATTCTGAAATCTCCTATAGTTAGGTACAAATACAACTAAAAATTCCTTTCTCTATTACATGCCCTAAAAGAAAGTAATGGAATCAACTATCAACAAAACCTTTTAAATGCTATATGTCTATTGTACCTGCTAACTGTCCATTGCCTCTTCCCAGAAACAGCTGTATTTTATTAAATTACTGTTCTTATGTGGGAAGGTTTCTGTTAGAGCCTCTAACAGAAAAACAGACTGCCCTTAACACTAGAAAGAACCTTAGAAAATATGTAACCCTGTCCACTCATTGTATTAAGGAGGAAATTTTACATAGATAGATAAAATTCCTTGTCCACAATTCCATGACTAATGAAGTCTGCATTAGTACCTGCTCAAAATTGCATAAATACAATTTCAATATTTGCTGCTGACATTCCACCCATTCTTCTGCTCTCTCTTTGTTTGACATGCTGGATCCCCTGTAAAACCCTCCATCTCTTAGTAGGCAGAGTTCCCGCTTTATAAATACCCAGGTCAGAGAGGCTTAATGTAAAAGTGTACATGTTTAATGTAAAAGTGTACATGTTTAGATACCCAAAACATCCCCAAGGTTTTAAAACTAAAATCATCCTAGGATATAAAACATGCATAAGTAAGTTTAAAGGATTATTTTTCCTCTGATTATTTATTTGGTGGCTTATTTGTAATATTAAACATAAAATTCTTTGGAAGGATGTCTTTATTGGCTGATTGACTAGTAATGTAACACACACTAATTCTTCTTGTTGGATGATCCATCACTGATGATCAGAATCCAGCCCTTTTTATATGACCCATTATTTAATTTTACCATTTGCATCAAATAAACTGTGGCCAAGGCTGGATAAGACTTTACCAAACTCACTTCACTTTTTCCTAGGAAATCAAGGGTACTGATATTTCTATCATCAGATCCATGGAATGTGGTAAAAGTAATGCTACCCCCCTCAAGGCTGGTTTCTAAGTTTCCCTGTGTGATCTTTCATGCTCTTTCTATTCCCTGGCTAAAAGGAAGGAACTGTAAGAACGATTTACAAAAAGCCAGAACCAAAATACAAAAGAAACTTTAGTCTGTAAATTACTTTGCACAACTATTTGTCATACAACATTTTAAATTACTATAAGAAATCATTTCTATGGAGTTAAGCCATTGAAATGTTGGGAGGTATTTTTCATATCAGCTAGTTTATCCTGATTAATACACACGTATTGCATCTGCATATTTGAATAAGAATTGATACTTCTTATTGTCTTAAAAGTGTTGTGAACTTTGTTGATCTATATTCAATTTCCATATACCAATTATCACACCTTTTAGGAGTTCTCATAAAATTTTTGAGGAATACCTTTAGCTATAGTTGGACATTTCTTACCTGGGATCCATTTATTTCCTAAAATTTCCTCTTTTTTAAGTCAGTCCATCATACAAAGGCTGATGCAAAGATAGCTGATGATTGCTTGCATATTGTGTGTTTGTGTACATATTTATAATTTCTATTGTTAAAATTATAAGTGTTTTGGAAGAGGACCATAACACAAATCCCCATATACCTTCAGCCCAACTTCAGAAACAAAGCATCCTCACTACAATTGAAGCTTTCGAGGGACCCTTGGGTTCACATTTGTTTTTGTCTTTTCCAGATAAAGCCACACTCTTGAATCTGTTGTTTAACATCTCTATACATTTTCTTGTCTTTTTAATTTTAATATCTGAATTTGAAATATGTAGTATGATTTTTTGTGTGTTCACATGATCTTAATATAGATGATTGATATATTTAGATTCCTACTAGATAGATACCACTCTGTGTGTTCTCAATTTTGCTTAATTTAGTTAATACCATGCTTTAAAATGCATGATTATTGATATATATGAATATAATTTATTCATTTTTATTAATACATTCTACTGTATGCCTATTGCACACTACGGCATTTCTTGTTTAGAGACATTTTAGGTTGCTTCTAAATGTTTATTTTAGACACATTTGCTATTTAAAACTTCATTAAGCACGTCTCTTTATGTACATGTGCAAGAAGTTTTATAGAGTACATAAAAGACAGAATTTCTAGACTATGGAGTCTCAGTCGACATAAACTAGTCATGAGGTAGCCACTAATAATTCTAAAATTTCAATAGTTCAACACACAGTAGTTGGGGACTTGCTCACACAAGTTTGTTGTCCAAGTGATGCTTCAGGGTAGCGATCCTCCAGCTACAGACTCAGAATTCAAAATGCTTTGCTTTTAAAGTAACTCTACATCACCATAAGTGTACATGACTCCAGAAGCAGAACAATAGAGTGCACAGAGTATTGTCTAATGGTCTAATAGTTTTTAAGTACTTAATGTGAAAATGAAATGGATCGCTTTCACTAAAGTTTTGTTGGCCAATGCAGGACTGACAACTTAGACCAACATCACGGCCACAGGGCAACTTAATCCCGATGGCCTAGATAGAAGAACTGGATTGTATCTTTAATTATCTTGGATATTTTATTTCACATTAATATAAATGAATATCAATATAGTGTTTTAATAGTAATTTCAAAAGTTCCTCTACAAAGTGCTAATTGTACCAACACTGTGGCTGTATTAGTTATGCTTCACATTGATGCCAGCAGTTGATATTGTCAGACTGTCATTTTTGCCAACTCGGTGGGCATGAAATCGCCTCTTATTGTGGTTTTAATTTGCTTCTCCATGGATGATAATGGGGGTCACTGCTATTTCATGTATTTTCCTTTCTCTAAAGTGTTTATTGCTTGTGGCACATTTTTCTATCAACTTGTCATTTTCTCTTTGATGAGTAGTTTTTAAAAATATACACTGGATTCTAATTCTATGTCAGCTTTATGTTTTGCAAATGTCTGCAGAGTTTGTGGCTTGTCATTTCACTTTTATTTATGGTGCCTTGTGATAAACAGAGATTTTAAATTTTATGTTGACAAATTTATCATTTATTTCTCCTATGATGTTTTGCTGTTTGTGTCTTGCTTAAAATTTTTCCCCAATCATTGGTCATAAATTTAATTTTTACTAATTTTTTTAAATTTTACTTGAAGTTATCTAATCCACCTAGAGCTCATTTGGAGAATGATGTGATATAAAGATTTATATTTCCCATATGGATAACAAATTTTCATAGCTCCATATTCTGAACTGTCCATTTTCCTCCTCCAATAATCTACAATGGCCCTCTTGTTTTTAATGTATTTTCTACATAAGCTTGCATCTGTTTCTGCTTCTGGGCTCTCTATTCTGTTTCTTGAGCCTGGTGTTTATCTTCATCATCAGCTCACACTGCCTTAGTTTCTCTTGCTATAATAGACCTTGCTATCTGGTCTTCCTGATTCCTATTTCCATTCATTCATATGATCAACAAATGTTGACTCTGCACACACTGTATATCAGCAATATTTCTAGGAACAGGGAACTCATCAGAAATCAAAAGGAACAAATCTCTCTGCCTTCATTAAGCTTTTATACTTGTCAATAACAAACTGCAGATAGTATTGATCATATAGTAAGCTAAAAATTGATATATACTATGGAAAATAAAATAAAAAATAGCAGGAAGAGGAGTTCCAGGAGCTTAGGAGAGATACTGTTTTAAAAGTCTCCTCTTATTTGATCAGACATCTTAAGGAGACAGGAGAAAGGGTCATCAGATATGCAAGGAAAAGGCATACCCAGAGGGAAATGCAGGGCAAAGATTCTGGATTTCACATTTTTCATTTCCACATGTGTTTTATATACCTCCTGAGTGTTGGAAGTTTTCTAGGAACATAACCTTATTCTTTCTTAAAATTGTTTCAAATTGTTTCTTTGCTGTTTGCTCTTCTTTAAAAACATTTATATATAAAATAAATAGGGAATGATCCTCTGTACTGTTGCATGAAAAAAAATTATAACAGGACTGTTAACAAAGTCTATTCAACTTCTAAAATAATACTTGTTTTTTTTCCACTGACATTAAGTAAAGCAAAATATAAATAAAATATTTAGATAAATCTGTTTTCCTCCACTAATAAGAAAGGGTAGCTTATGAGGTCACAGCTGAATATTCTGCATCCTGGAGTACATGGTTGGAGGGTTTGCCAAACTTCTGCAGAGAATCAGAGCAAAGCTGTCATTAGTAAATTAAGCATGTAAGCTAGTTCCATTGGATTAGAATTTTCATCTCTGCAATGTTACTTTGACTGACTCTAATAGCTGGCGAAAGAAATTTAACCACTTTGATTCTCAATTTCCTTATCGTTAAGGGGGGTTGCATTACATCTACCCCTTGATAATTGTGGAGAAAAATAAGTAAGATATAAATGTGTGCATTAATCAATAACAACTTGGTGCAATTTGAATTAGGATATTTATGCAATCTCTGATGTATGTCGTTAACATGTTTAGCGGGAATTAGGTATTTCATGGAGACTTGATCCTAGTTCTCTCCAGAGTCAGCAAACACTGATAGATCAAAATGATTTCTAAAATCCATCCTGCTGCTAAAAGTCATTCAAGGGTCCACAACTACAGGATAAAATCCAGACTTAAACATGGCATGCCACCTGTTCAGCATGACTCCTGTTCAACCTCTCTTCCATTCCTCGATCCTATGTACGTAATTCGTCCATGCTCCAAGTCTTTGCATACCCTGTTTCTGCTCCAAGTCAGTGTCCTCTCCTCTTAGTTCCTTAAGAGTGCTGAGAGGTTATCAACTCAGTGTTGCTTTCCCTATTACTTTGAGGTGCAGGTAGGATATGACCTTGTGCTATTTGATCATTATTTCCCAAGTAGGAGACATTCATTTTCTTTGTGTACAGAGGCTTTTAGGTCAGGTCTAATTTGATTGGTCTGAAGATGATTGTAAAATACAGTTGAATTAAGGCAGGGAATAACCATTTGAAATCTGTGACCTACAAAATTGGATGTGTGCTAATAGCCCAAGATAATACCATTATTGGGCAAAGAATTTGGGCCGACATCCCTTTATGACTCCCTGAGAATTTTACAATGGCCTTAATATAACACTGTATGCTTCCTACAATTTGGTGATGAGGAGCTTATCATCACTAAAAGTTGAAGAGAAGAACATCATGTGGATTGTATTTGCTCTTACATGCAGGTAATGGCATCTTTTAGATGAAATCTGTAGCCCAAGAAATCTATTTTCATGCTCCCTCTTCCCTATAAAGGCACCCTCCTGATTTGGTAAACATACTAATTGCTTTCTTTGTAGGGAGATCTATGCCTGAGAAATAAACTTGGCTGACCAGCCTATGAACCCAAATCATCTATTCTTGTATTGATTTAGCACTGACTCACTTAACCTATTAAAGTACCTAATTTTGCTGGGCTATATAGCAGGGTGAAATTCTCTTATATTTATGGCACCTCCCAATAGCCCTGTGAAGTGGTCATAAATGACAGTTGCAAAACTTGTGCTCCAAACTTGTATATTGCAGTTATTAGACCATTTTCTCAGACATTGGGTAATTGAGACATCAGATGTAAATATATATGGATAATTATATTCATTTGAGTTCTGTTATGTCATTTTTAACTTTCTCCTATATATGGTAGTCATTTATAACAGAAGAATGTTGTTATGATCATCCTACAATTGTATTTTATCATATTTGTGCATCTCACATACAATGTTGGGACTATTTTTGTATATTCCAATTTCAAGCTCACAACACAATTTGATTCCTCCTTTCTCCCCTACCAAATGTATCCCCATAAACGATGCTAAGAAAAACTTGCTTCTCTGAAAAACACCATTATGAAAATTCATTCTATTTGTTTTTTGGGCCAACATTGCCCATTCAGCAGACAATTTTATTGAGCTATGTACATTGATGTGTACATGTTTTTGAAAGTTCATTTGTACGGTGACTTCAATATCGCTTTCTAGTTATAGACCATAAGAAGAAATTGTGAGTCCTGTAAAGTGCGTAGCTTTCAAAACTAATTCTCATCCATACTCCCACTGCATCACATGACAAGTTGTTCCTGTTTATTACTCTGTCTTCAACCCTTAATTATTTCTATTGGCAGCAAATCTTAGGCCTGGACTTCAGCAAGCCAAGTTTGTGAGATTTATATAAGAAGGTGCTATAGAAATTATGAAATTCCCTACATTAAGAGTTTTCAGCATGGTAGTGCATTGTCAGACATGCATATTTTTATTTGGGTGACTTCCACAGCCTAGGTCCTCTATAGATCTAACTCAAACTCGTTCTATTAAATTTACCTCATATGCTACTTTTGCTAAGAAGATCTCTTTGATGTATGCACACTAGTTGTGATGCTTTTTTTTTGTGCTCTCATGCATCCCTAAAACACCTCCATGGTAAGACTTACCAAACTACACCTTACATTTGCTGACCTTGTTTTCTCTCTCCAGAGAGTAACCTGAATAAAAGTGGGCAATTTGTCTTATGTGAGGTAGTAGCCTTAGCACAGTGCCTAGTAAATAGAGGCATCTGATAAATATTTAATGAATAAAGACAAAGGAATCTTATTATTTTCTTTTTCTCCATATCAGAAAGGTTCATTACTCAAGGCATGTAAATTTGTTTAAACTTGTTTTGCCCCAAATGAAATTCCATGAATTAGAATCTCCATAAATATTTGCATAAGAAATGAATGAATAAGTAAATAAAATATAAATTCTCCAAGAACTGTTTTTGCTCTCAAGTTGTATGCAACAGTAAAGATAGAGATAAGGATATGATCTTATTGCAAAATGAAATTGATGCATTGGCTGATGATCTTTTAAAATAATAAATCACAGCTGAAAAACAGGAAAAACAGAAAGGAATTGATTTTACGATTCTACCTCTTCTGATATTTCTGTACTTCTCATCAAAATTATGTTCCTTGTGCACTCAATTTACAAATGATCACACAGCCCGCTTATATTTTAAAGCTTGACTCTTATGGAGAAAACAGTCTGCCAAAGATAAAAAAGCACGTTTTAAATTTTTTAAAAGAAACTGGAAAAAATTTTGTGAGCAATTGCTTTATCAGAGTGAGATGTGCACAGTAGCCAATTAATACAGTGTTAATGAATACTAAGCCTTGAGGAACTTATTGCTTCTATTTTGCTGCTGCCTGCAAATAATCCTTATCCTACCTCTGTACCTGGGTGTGAGATTGATCCGGTAAAAACATGCTGCAGATCAATTGCTCAGAGGGTGTCAGAAGGGAATGTTTCAGTGCACATCCTAACACTATTCTGCAATTGTTATTTTTCATGGGTGTCCACATCCCAGTAATATATCCCTCGATTTGACTGTAATCTTGCCACTGAGCTCGCCTGCAGGTCCCATAAACTTGTTTTAGTGTAGCCTTAAGTCACAGATTCTGTGGAACCAGACAGATAGTACTACCCCATAACATCCATTAGAAAATACATCTGAACTTACATCTCCTACTAATAAATGTTTTCACAGGGGGACCACATTCTGTTGAATGAAAACAAACAACATTACAAAGCCACTGACAAGCCTCATGCCTATTGCCTTCATAATTGGATTAGCCATTCCCAATACAGGCTAGGTTTTCCAGGATGTCCTTGCATTCTTTAGATTCATATGCCATGATATACAAATTATAAAATAGTCATACTTGGGGTGATTCTAAAATGTTGGCTGCAAAAATATTAGGTAATTGTTTTAGGAAGGTTCCCTGGCATAAAATCTGGAAAATAGATGTATCTGAAGTTTTAGAAAACTAGTAGATAATAAAATGATGTATAAACAGTGGAATTTCTGCCTCTAGCAAGTTGGTTAGACCAATACTGTGATGGTTCCCAGATGGTATTTGCTAAGGGCAGTGGGATGGGTTGAATAGTATTCTCTTAAATGATATGTGCATGCCTTACCTGTGCCCCTCCAACCCCTATCTTATTGGGCAAAAAGGTTTTTGCAAGAATTATTAATTAAGGACCATGAGATAACACCATTCTTGATCATCAGATAGGCACTACATCTGAAAGGACTGTCTTTGTAAGAGACAGAAAACAGACACAGAATGGAGAAAATCATGTGGAAAAAAAGGAGGGAGAGAGTAGAATTATATGGACACAAGCCAAAGAGTGCCTGGACATCAGACTCTGGAGAGACAGGAAGGAGGAATGTCCCATAGAGACTTCAGAGGAAGCAAGGTGCTTCCTCTGCCTTGATTTCTGACATCTGGCATCCACAACTCTGGAAGAATATTGCTTTCAGTCACTGAGCTTGCAGAACTCAAGTTATGGCAGCCCCAGGGAACCAATGCAGTGAAGAGCCCACACCTGAAGATGAGCACAAGCTCTATAATAAGGGATTCTCTCTAGAAGACGCAAAGTCACAGAGAAGCAACAAACACTGAAATTTCAGGATCCTCACTTACATAAACCCGTTCCAAGGAAAGGCACCAACCATGTGTTAATATGGTCACAAGTTTTATGCAATTTATATAAGATATTTTGATCACAATTAATTGATATTGCTTTCTTTTTCCACTTGACCATCTCTTCCACACCCATTTCCCCTGTTTTTATGGTTTTGGATTGTGCCCAGATGATGTAAGGATTTAACTAATGGGAAGGTGACATAAGGATACATTTCATTTGGGATCACTAGGATCTTATTTATTTGCATGTTGTTATGGTTAATTGTCTTGCTGTAGAAATGGTTCCAGGAAGCTAGTCTACTAACAACTTTGCTAACTAACCTTCTGAATTAACTCCAAAATGCAGGTCTGGACATAGCATCATGATTAAGTGGAGTCCTGAGACTTCTGACATCAGAAGTATGTTAGTAGAAGACAGAAATCATGGCTTAAAATGGGCAAAGCCAGAAACAGGTCCAAAAATAATTCTTCCAATAAGATACGTAAAATTGTAAGCATCAATTCTCATTGATTCCCAGTCAAAATGAAATTTCTCTTCTGTCAGGAATATCTATGATAACACAGCATATCTGATTACAAATGCACTCTACACTGTTTTGGCAGAAATCACAAGGAAAAGAATGTGTCAGCTTCTGTGTGTTCATAGGTCTGTAAGCCATGGAAGTCTTGCAAACAGCAAGAACATCTGTGTGTGAATCACATGTCTTGGGCACCCCATTCTCAATAACAAAACAGAAATTGCCATTGACTGCACTAGAGGAAAACCTTTATCTAGAGACTTTTTACCTTTATCAAGATTGATATTACCAACTTGTTGCTATATAAACATGTAATCAAAAAATATGCAACAAAAAAGGAACACAAATGTGATTATAGAGGGTGTCAACTAGTGAATTATTTACACATTTTTCTGAATTTTATAATGTTTCTGGATTTTTTAGCTTTGTCTTGTTTTACTGTTGTGATTTTTTTTCATTCTAAATTAACATTCATTTTTGTGCCAAATTTTGTATTTGTTTCTTTAAAGAGGTCCCTAATAATTGCATGTATGTCAGCCTTTACAAAAACCTAGACATACCCTGGCTCAGTTAGGTTAGGTCAGATAAACACACACACACACACACACACACACACACACACACACACATACTGAGGTTTGGGGGGAAGAAAGCCAGAGTAAATCATAAGTGTCCCCTTTGATGTATTGGTAAAGGAGTTCTATTTTAGAATGTGAAATTACTTTTTGAAGCCTTCAAGTGCATCTCTTTCTATCACTCTAGAAATGATGGTACAGATTATTTTCTTTCTTGAATTTGTCATCTTTACATGTACTTTTTTCCATTTCCTCCCCAGATACCTGAAATATAGGCAGCATAGGTATTTATGCTAACTTTTAGTTGATACTATAAGCTGAAGGAGATGTCAGACCTATACAAGTTCACAAACTTCCAAACAGATTCAGGACCCAAACATTGCATTTTGACTCTAAATGCTTCTGGTCCTTCATGTGATGATGACTGAATGTCAGCTTTTTAGAAAAAAAAAATTTAATGCTTCTGTGATTAAGTTTCAAAATTTACAAACCTATGTTCAAATAACTAATTGATAACCAGTTCCAGCATCTGCCTTGTGCTTGTTCACAAAAGCCATCTGTACCTGACGGTAAACAGGAACCTCCATGTGATTAAGAAAAAGTCATTGGTTCCTATATTTACTGTGACCTGGACATTTAGACTCAATGTTATTTCATATTTAGGGAAATATTTAATTGAAGTTTCATATTTGTTGGTTTTTCAAAGTTTTTCTGCAAAAAAAAAAAATCACATTTGGCATCTCTTAATAAGGTTCATATGTTCTCATTCCTAAATCTAGCCTTACAGAGGTCACTTCTCACTGCCTCCTGCACTTCCTTCCCTTTCAACCCCTGTGTGTCTAGCTTGGAGAGGATGTGCTCACAAGTAGAACTAACACACCCATTGGAAGACCTGGAGGGAAAGAAGAAACATGCCAGGGCCATCGCTTTTGTCAGAAAGATGAAAGGTCAGAAGAAAGAGAAGAATGGGCATTAAAAACCATCTAAAGAAATCTGGTTTTACTCTTGAATAAACAGTATGTACCATTATGGCTTTGCTTATGTGGGACTGTATATAGACCACTGAACGGAAAATTAGGAAATGTGAATTGTAGTCCAAACTGTGCAGCTCAACAGTCTGTGTGACTCAAGCCACATCCCTTACTTTCTGGACCTAAGTTAATTCATCTATAAAATGGGGCATCTCAGCTACATGGTCTCTATTTTTTTTTTTTTTGGCAATCTCTAAAGGCTGTCCTATTTTATACATTGACTCATATTTATGTCCAAAAGGAAGCATAGTTTTACAAAACACTAGAAATAATTTACAGTGGGAAGAAGGCAAACAAAATAAGGAGTAGAAGACCACAGGGGTGAGTTCTTCTCTACAGGACGGGGACACTGCCACACACAGTAAATTAAGTGTTTATTCTTCAGAAAAGCCTCAATGCACAGATGCATGACATTCCCAATTTATTGTCAAGTCCAGAAAGACAGTAAAGAAGGAAGAGCCAAACAAAGCAGGAAATACAGGGAAGTGATAACTTCAATACTTCTTCATTTGTCACTTGCAGGAATAAATGCTCAAAGTCTCTCTTGTATTAGCATCATATGAACCCACAATTTTCAAAGATCAGCAGGCATGATTCTAGCAAATTCCTATTTGTACAGACTTGGTTAATATTAGGGTCATTCCAAAACAGGGGATTTTCTGAAAGGAAAGAAATTAGCATAGCGTTTTCGTGCTCCAAGAATCAGGACTAATCTGCAGGCTCCTTGTCTTTCCTCAGCAGCCCCATTCCTGATGTGAGGGAGACACAGGAGAACCTGTCACCACAGAAGGCAGTGGAAAATAGGCAAAAGAAAGCTTTCCCCCAACCTCCACTTCCTCGTTGCTAGTGAAATGTGTCACTTCTTTCACTTTGAAGAATCTAAGGATATGGCATTAAATGGGGAAGAATTGTGATACAGTCGGAAGTCGAAGAATGCAAAATGAACGTGTTTCTTAAAATTTGCTTAACCTTTGTATGACTAGTAAAGTGCTGAGGAGTGCTGTCTCCACAGTGTGCCTGTCAAACACATAGAAAGTGACTGTGCTCCTTCGTTACTTTCTCAAAAAAAAATATATATATGGATATATATATATATATATATATATATATATATATATATATATATCGCCTTCCTTGACACAGTCTTCTTTGAAATTTGAAATAAAAGCTATCATGATAAAAAAAAATTCTAAAACTTGGACTAATTAAAATCTTGAGAAACTGAGAAAGAGTTGTTCTACTGGTTTGTGCTTGATTTTTTTAAAAAAAAATTGTTTTTATTGCCCTTGGTAATAATCTGTTTTAAATTGTCTACTCAGCATTCTACTATTCTAAGTAGTACCAACCATGTAAATTTCATTATTCTTTGATGAATGAAATCTTGAATGCTTTAGATTAATCATTATGAAAATTTATTTTCACTGTGCTGTCTCAAATTTGGAAACACCTTTTAGATTTGGACTTACTCAAGGACATGCAGATGGTTGTTATTACAGATGCACCTCGACTTACAATGAGGTTATATGCCAATAAACTCATTGTAGATTGAAAATACTGTAAAACCAAAATGCATTTAATACTCTTCCTGCTTAAAACAATGCTTCTTACACTCTCATACACTGCTCTGGCTACTACCTTATTGTTCTAGTCCCTGTTGTGACAAAATGCCTTGCATTAGGTGTGCTCATTGTCACCATTTCTTCTCCTATTTCACATTCATTAGAAACCATTCCGACTCCACTGGAAGTGCTCTCATCAGTGTCACCATGTTACTGATGCCAAAGGTCAGTCCCTAGCCCTTGTCTTATTTGTTTTACCAGCAACATTTGACATAGCTGATCCGCCTCCTCTTTCAAACACTTTATTCAGTCAACTTCTAGGAAAACACCACCTTCTGCTGCATGGGCCTGTATTTCTAAATCACCTTTATGGTACTCACCTCACCTCCCTGACCCCTCAATGTGGGAAGAGTGCACAAGGACTCAGATGGACTCCTTACATTTCCCATCAGGCTATTCCCAAAGCAAACTCATTCAGCCTCATGCTTTAAGTCCTCTCCTTGCATTGATAACTATCAAACTTATATTTCCTCAGCCACAGTCTCCTCTATGGGCCTCAAACTAAGATCTATCTGGCTACTTAACATGTCCACCTAAATGTCTGTTGAGCATCCCAAATATCACATTGCCAAACATGAACTTCTTATATCTTCCCCTTCTTGCAATCTTCCAAATCTTAATTGGTTGCAATACCATCCTTCTCATTGTTCAAATCGTGACAATTATCTTCATCTCTGCCTCTTCTCTTATTTCTTGTAGTTCATAACCAATCCATCAGCAAATCCAATAAGCTATACCTTCAGGATTTAACCCATATCTGACTACTTCTTACCACATTCATCTCTAATACCTTCTTCCAATCTACAAAGAGATGATTGAAAAGTCCTTTCAATCTTTCACCTTGCTTCCACCCGCCACACTTGTCCTATTAAAATATGAGTCAAAGGATATCACTGCAATGCTCAGAATCTTCCTGTGGCTTCCCATATCTCATGTTAAAAGGCAGAAAAGTAGTAGACAGTTTAAAAAAAAAAAAAAGCCTGAAGAACAGTTTGGCCCCTCAAGACCTCCTGGACCTTATTTTGCTCTCCTATTTGAGCCAAACCAGCTTCTACTGATCTTTAAACTCTCCACAGGAATTGTGTTTCAGGGTCTTTGTGTTTGCTGTTCTCTGAGCCCGTGCCACTCTTCTCCCAGGAACAGGCAGGGCTAATTCCATCTCCTCCTCCAGTTCTCTGCCCAGATGTTACTTTCTCCATGTGATTTTTCCTTTTTCTGGACCTCCTCATTCATGATTGCAGTCCAATCCCTCCCACCTACTGCTCCTCACTCCCTCATCTCATTAGTGTTTAGTTTTCCTATAAACAAGCATTATTCTCTGAATTTCCATGCATTTGATGTTTTTTTTTTTTTTATTATTATGTCTCCTTTCTCTGATATTAAGTTCTAGGATCTCAGAGCTTTGTGTTGGTTTTATTTACTTTGTGTTCTAGTGCTAACAGTTATGTAAATAGTCTGTAAGTATTGACTAAGTGAATACATTTGGTAATAGATCATGGCACCTATGTAGAGTCACACTAAGAAGAATGTTAATAATAGTAACATCAGTGTGATCAAGTATACCCTATCAAGAGGGAGTTGAATATACAAGGAATGATTCAGAAGGAGACAGTACTTCATCAAGCAACAACAACAAAAAATGAGAATTTTGTGAACACAGTATGTAGCTCTGAGGGAAACTGTAAAAAGAATAAAAGTGTATGGGTGGAAGGGTAATACAGTTTAAGGATCTGTAGGTTGGGTGGGAAGGTCTCCCTATTGCTCTGGAAACAGAGTGACTTAGAAAGATATAACATAAAAGTTATCAAAAGAAGTAACATAAAATTCATCAAAAGAATTGAAGAAAAGAGGACAGGAAGGAGCAGAGGAGGAAGAACTAGGAAGGCAAGTGATTCAAACATCATGACTGAGAGATGGAAATAGTTAGACTTAATTGGGTCAAGAAATATTACCAACTCCCTGTGCAGGATAGATCAAAATTAAAATCACACTAGTGTAATAAGTTTCTAAATAGCTCTCACATTTATTTTAACAGTTTAGAATGATGTTAAATAGGAATTTTACCATAGTGTGTATATTAACCCATTAAGTTCCAAGTTTTCAATTCTGTAAATCATTCAACAAAATTAGCCCATAAGTATTAAAATTGATTGAAAGAAATATATTATATCAATTGAAAGTAACCAATATTACTACAATTATATTCTTATTGTGGTAATTATATATTATGTGCTACATTTAAGTTTTTAATAGGTGTTCCTCATCTAGAACAATGGGCAAAATTGGTTAATCAAGAAGTTTTCATTGCTATGGCAAACTAACCCCAAATCTGAAAAATGTGATTTTATTAAGATAATTTTTTTTCCAAAACTATTTTTTTCCTACAATCCATTGAAGGATGCCAGCAGGCTCTGATTCATACAGTCATTTTGGGATCTAGAATACTCTATGTAGTGGCTCTATAATCTCGTAGATCTCGTAGTTCCTACTAGACCTTCCATATCTGATCAGAAGACAAAGAAAGAAAGTGTGCATGGAGTGAGTACATGTGCTTACAATCCTTTAGCCAGAACTTAGTCACATACCTACACATAACAGAAACAGACTGTGAATTGTAATTTCATATCTAAGAAGGCCAAATCAGCCTCCTACCAACAACCAGGAAGGATATTAGATTAAAATTTTGACCAACTTGCAAGTTAACAAATTATAAATTAATCTGCCACAAATGCATGGATGCTGATAAAAGACATGAGATTCCTGAATCATAGAAAAAGAACAGTTGGTTATATACAACAGTAACAATAGTCAGAGAATCTTAATTTAATCTCTCTCTCTCCCCCCCCCCATCTCCCTTTCTCTCCTTCTTCCCCTCTCCCCCTCCCCCCATTTTTTCTTGTCATATCCTAAAGCCTGAGTGCCTGCAGGATAATGTGAAGGTGTCCAGAAAATACCTGTAGTAGACTGTGTTACAGAAGAGGAAATATAGACTGTAGGAACCTAAATCTTTTCCTAGTAGGCAATGAGCATGCCTCACCACTATTGTCATGTAAGTAAAAAATGAGTAAATAAATAAGACCAATAAAAAAATTAATTAAGGTAACTTGAGCAAGCCATAACTAACCAGTTAACAGCTTGACCTATCAGGAATTGTATCCTAAATTATTAATATTAGATTGTTACCCAAATAATTCAGAATTAAGCAAACCTCCATCCACTTATTACATGAAAAGAAAAATAAATGTGGGTTATTGCAGAATTAGGTCATTAAAAATTATACACTTTATAGCAGATAGGTTTTCAAAGGAGAAAAGTCAGATTATGAGTAACTAATAGTATGCTTTATGTATTATTTTGTGTTGTAGGCTGAACATAATTACATGTGAATTAGCTTTTCACAAAAAGTTATATTAGTGCCCCAGGGCATAAAATGATAAAGGCAGACTAATCCTTGGGGAAAGCTTAGGCACTAAAAAATATCTTCTAGGAAAAACATGTTATCCATGTGACAAAATGCTAAGGTAACTCAAGGAGAAAGGTACATATATGGATATGCTTTAATACACATTTTAATTTTTTTGTTTCAAGTTGAAGTCCTTTGGAGTATCTTAATGTTCCAGGGAAAGTCTCAATCTTAAAATAAAAAAAAATAAAAATAAAATTCTTTCTAGAATTACCTATTTATTTGCATTTAAACTTTTTTTTGTTCTTCCACTGTTTATTGAGCATCATATTTATGAATGCCAGCTCAAGCACTGAAAAAGCTAAAACAGCAAGCCACTATTTTTTTTTTTGGTGGGGGGTGTGCCAGGGATTGAACTCAGGAGCATTCAACTGCTGAACCATATCCTCAGCCCTTTTTTTGTATTTTATTAGAAACAGGGCCTCACTGAGTTGCTTAGCGCCTTGCCTTTTGCTGAGGGGCTGGCTTTCAACTTGTGATCCTCCTGCCTCAGCCACCCGAGTCACTGAGATTACAGGTGTGAGTCACTGCATCCTGCAAGCCACTGTTCTTGACTCAATAGGAACCCCAGTGGTAGTGGAAAGTCATGCCCAGAAATAATCACAGTGCACTATGATAGTGATAAAGACAGAGTGACACATCAGTGCTATAACAGGGAAATCAAAAGAGGACCATTAAACAACATGGAAAAAAAACAAAATAAATATTCACAGGAGTCTCTTCACTTATAGGAGTTCTCACAGGAGTGACATTGGACATAAGTCATGAAATATAAATTGGAGATATCCAAAAAGCCAAAACGGTAAATAAATTATAGAGACTGAATTATATGTACAAAGACCAGAAGAGATGAAAGGTGTTCTGTGAAAGAGAAGAAAGTAGTTAGTCTTGGCTTTGGAAGCTTTTGAGGGTTGGGGAGAATGTCCTTCCTATAAGTTAGGACTGTAATGGGAACCAGACGGGATGAACCTTGAATTTCAAACCTGTGGGTCTGGGTTGATACTGAAAGCAAGAAGAAAGCTAGAGATTTTTTATTCCAGGTACCAGTGAAAACAAGTCCAGGCTTGAATTAATCAATTAGATATTCAATCCAGTATTGCTTCTTGCATTACAGCTTTTCATTATTTGCTTATTTATATTTCATCAAATACTTCTTGAATGCCTACTTTATGCCAGATGCTGTGTTCCATAGGTGCCGGCACTAGGCAATGTATTAAGATACAATTTCTACATTTAAGAAGTTCACAACCAAATTTCTATAGTATATTTTAAAATGCTGTTAAAAATAAATGAAGGAAGAAAGCTATAAGTGAATATGGTGTCAATGAAGCACTTTGTTGCCAGGAGATCATATGCATAAGATATCACAAGAGTGGATCTGAGGGGAGCTGAATCAGCTTTCAGGTCTAAGGAACAGACTTTTTATTTGTGAAAATCACTCAACATATGAATTGAATCGTAGATTCTGACACTGAGGATCATTCAGAGTGGGAAATACAGTGTTTAATGCAACGTGATCTTGCTTGTTGTGGAACCAAAGACATCAAGGAGGCAACAATGACATCAGTAAAATCTTAAACATGGTTTTGGTCTTTAAGCTCTCAGATAACCAGGATCTTGCTTTATTCTCTGACCTTGACATCATCTCCTGTTACCTTCTGTCTTGTTCACTATACTCCATCACACCGACTTTCTTAATTTCTCAAATACATTCTCATTTCTGCCTTGGGCCTTTGCACTTCCTATTTCCTACCTCCAGGGTGCCCTTGCCCTGACTTTCACATGCATGGCTTATTCACTGACATGGCAATGTCATCTCACCTGAGAGGACTTTCCTGTTCAACCAACCTAATGATGACTACCACTTTTTAAAGTTAGTCTGCCATATTAATCCATTTTATTATGTTTGCATACCATTTATCCATACCTGAATCTTCATACATTTATGTACTTTGTGTATTTACTGTGTATATATCCCCTCATAGAAAGATTCTGAAAACATGATACTTAACTCATTTGTTCACAATTCCATTTCCTACATACCACATAGTACCTAATAAGCACACGATAAATATTTACTGAATGAATAAAGCAGGAAGTGAATAAAGGTATGTCAGAATCATATTTTTAATTTGAAAAGGCATTCAAATTGCAGTGAGACTAGAGGAATGTTAACAAAAATATTTGGGCAAGAAATGTTGAGTTCTAAAACTAAGATATTATTGTAGAAAGGCAAAGGAGAGGGTAGATGTGAACACAGACTACTGAGCAGATAGTATGGCTATTCACCGAAGCACAGATCCAAGGAGGAAGAGAAGATGGATCCAGCTTTAAACAGAATCCATAAATCTAAAGTGCAGACTTTAATTAATTGTGAAGAAAACTCCCCAGGGTTCCTTCCTGTGACTACTCCCAGTGGGAACATAGCAACAGCATGAAATGCTGCTCATACCCATAAAATGTGTTTATTAATCTCTCCTTCCATATAATGCCTATGGAGGACTCCTCTTTATGGGGCTATATGAATTCAATCTCTACTATGGAAAATTGAAATCATTATTATTATAGTTTTATTATTACTACCTGTAGCTAGTACATGTCCCTTCTAGTATAGGCATAATTCACAAAAATATAGCATAATGCAAAGTTTTCTCTATTTGCTCCTTCCAAGACTTGATCTCAGAAATATAAATATTATGGAGGTGAGTTTATTTTCATAATGGAAAAATAGGACATTTCCAATCATAACCCAGTCTCTTATTTACTCTCTTGGCAAAAGATTCCTATTGGTTCTCATTTCTTCCAACTCAGATCGTATTTTCTATACAAAGGATAATGAATATGAATTTTTAAATTCTTACATTTGCAATTATTGCCATTATTGTTATTTTACTTGCATGTAACTGTGAGCAGATAAATAGTATCTATAGCAATTAATATTCAATAGATTCCAAATTTCTGAAATAGAAGATTAGGAAAGAGTATACATAAATTTAAAGATTTGATTTAAATTTTTATTCTCCAGGATTTAAAATACATCAAAATATTTTAATAGTATGTGAAATTCTATTATCTAAAAGTGTAGTATATTGATAACCACCCCTCTACAAAATTACTAAAGCATAGTATAGTTAGGAAACATCTTCATCTGCTTATAAATAGCTTTTTTAAAAAATATTTCTTCGCTTTGAGGAAAAATATAAATCTTTAAATTTAAAATTTAAATATGAATATAAATTTAAATATAAAGCTTTTTAATTACTGTCATAAATGAGTCCGAGTTCTATTTTTTCCCTTACACTATAATTGTGAATTATTTGCTATATATGTGAACAATCTCCTACTAGAGAGGCAAAAGCCACTAAACTAGGATGTTTTAATGCAAATAAGGCAGAGAGTAAACTCTACTTCAAGATTTTTAAGACCCAATCCCCATAGGAAGAAGGATGAATGATCACCATGAGATTTCCAACCCTTTCACTAGCTCCAATCAGTACCCTCTTTTATCTCTTTTGTTTTGCATTTTGTATTTTCCTTTATTTTACATTTTCATTGTTATATCCAAAGGGTATGATGTCACTTCATTATCAATTGAAAAGTTGTCTTAAAACAAAGAAAAGCAAACAGAAAACTAGAAAAAATGAGCTGTTAACTTTTTTGTAATTAATAAAAAATTGCTTTTATGTCAGTTAAGTCAGTTGTGATAAAATTAGGGAGACTCCCTGCACTGAGGGGTCAGGGTTTTTTCCTGAAGTACTCTGGAAAGCTTATTAAAAACAGAGAGGCTAGAAGTACAGAAAAGAAGTTAGTCATTTTCTGATAACTCCTCAACTGCTCACAGATCCAGACACAGAGCATCTAAACACCTGCCCACAGGAAGACTTATTAATTTAACAAAACATATTTGTGATGGTTTGATCTTAGACTAGCAAAGCTCTATGAAAGGTTCATTTACACTCTAGTTGAACTTGCAGGCATTCCCCACTCACTGAAGAGCAGAGACTGAGCTTGATAAAGGTTAATTACTCATATAACTCTGGTCAGCTTGGGTTAAAAATGCAGAAGAATCTCACTTATTAACTAAGAGTCAGGGCAAAGGAATGGGAAGTGATCACAGAGGTTGATATTTTTTCTTCCAACTAAGAAATTGTTTATACTTCAGGAAATCTGGAGAACTATTTTATTTGTAATTTGAAGGGAAAAGAATGGAATAGATTGGCTATCGAGGGGAAACATCGATGAATTTAGGGCTAATGGTAATTTTCTCTTCGTTAATTATTGCATTTTTATATACAGTTATTAATGCCCATGAAACAAGACTCCAAAAGAAAAAAATTTAACTGTTTATAAATGAAAAAATTATATTTAAAGAGGGAAAGTGGAGAACTTGAATAAATTTTGGATGCAGTTCTAGCTATGCATTGAGTTATTATGAGGCTTTCATAGTTGATTATAGTGAGAGTCTAGAAAGAGATCAGGCTGTTGGAAAATTGGATTTTTTAAGCTATCAGGTTACTATTATTAATGTAAGAGTAGTCCTGTAGAACCCCATAATTCTGATCCTATCCCACATCTTCATTAATTCCAAAAGTTAGGTTCCTTGAAAAATGCTCCCTTTTGTTCTCTCTCTCTCTCTCTCTCTCTCTCTCTCTCTCTCTCTCTCTCACACACACACACACACACACACACACACACACACACACAACTTAAGAGACTTCTACTGACAAACCTCTACAAACCTTTATTTAGCATTGGCTGTGGTCAACTGGTTTATACCCTCAGTGACTTCAAAAACTCAAGTCCACTGTCATTGCTCTGACCAGGTATATCCCTCTGGTGCACTCCAAAGGAGTAAACCTCTCTCAATGCCGAATTTTTACATTACTTTTTAATTATCACTGTGATGAAGACAAACTATATTATAGGCATAAAATGAAAATAATACCTCTCTTTATATTCCATTTCAATTTAGCCCAGAGGCCAAGCTAAAGACCAAGGATTGTATCATTCTGCTCTCCCACCAAACATGTTGAACTCACTTTCTCTTTTCTCTTTCATACTTAAGCTAAGAAAACAAAAGCCAAATACAAACACAACACACACATACACACACACACACACACACACACAACTCAATGCCTATGACTCTTCAATCAGCACCTATGAGAGACAGGATTCCCTGCATGCTCAGCCATGTTTCCCTATGACTGTTGTCCTGCAACTTGGTTGGGAGTTAAATCAGCCAAGACTGTTAAAGAAAAATGGAATTTGTACTATATCCCAAGAGACCAGAACTTAATAAATAGGAAAAAGGGAATGAGCTCATTGTTCCAGACCTTAGGAATGTCTTTGATAGAAGGACTTCTCCCCTAAAAGCTTTTGACAGGTAAAAAATAGTACATTAGTTCAACTGAATGGCTAATATCATGAAGAGATTCTCATGTATGCATTTCTAAGATACTTTATGTTTTCAGCCAATTCCAAAAAAGCTTCTTAAAAGGGTTTTAGAACAGGGTCACAGAAAGCAATGACCCATAGAAA
Source organism: Marmota flaviventris (assembly GCF_047511675.1). NCBI lineage: Eukaryota > Metazoa > Chordata > Mammalia > Rodentia > Sciuridae > Marmota > Marmota flaviventris. The sequence goes on along the minus strand of NC_092504.1, from coordinate 44,480,523 downwards.
TACAGCTCATATTTACTCATATACAAGACCAAGGAAGTGCATCACATATCAATTATGAATCATATTACTAAGAAATTTTAGACTGTCAAAACATTATAAGCCATGTTTTCTTTATAACACACTGGTACATTTTCATCTACCTTTCTTATAAAGGTCTCCATTAGAATAAAAAATAAATATTGAATGGACAATTCTAAAAACAACTAGTAAACACTTTTATTTTTCCATATGACTTATCTTAAAGCATCTACTCTATATTGAATTAAAATTGCTATTAAGTTATAGTTACAGACCAAATAAACCTATAATTTGGCTTTCTTCAGACAATAAGCAATACAGAGAGAAGAGTCATCCCCATTATTGCTTGAACTGTTAAAAGCCTGAGGTTAATTAGGTGTTTACTGTAGAATATCACTTATCCTAAATATCTGTGGTTGGAATATGGGCCCCATCCAAGGTAGCTGTGCTCTTCTAGAGTTGCTAAAATTGTTCCATCTTATGTCATTAATATTATCTTTATCTTAACTATCATGAGAGATATTGCTTTAGTTTCCTTTTCATCACTGTGACCAAAAAAAAAAAAATTGACAAGAACAATTTAGAAGAGGAAAAAGTTTATTTTGGCTCATGATTTCAGAGGTCTCCATCCATGGTCAGCTGACTCCATAAATCTGGGCCTAAGGTGAGGCAGAACATCATGGTGGGAGGGCATGGTGAATCTCAGGACATGGCAACCAGGAAGCAGAGAGATAGAGCACAGCTTACTAGGAATAAAATGTAGACCTCTTATGGTTTGTAGTTGAGGTGTCCCTCAAAAGCTCACGTGTGAGACAATGCAATAAGGTTCAGAAGAAAAATGATTGGACTATATGAGTCTTAACCTAATTAGTGATTTAATCCTCTGGTAGGGATTAACTTGAGTGGTAACTAAAGTGATAGTGTATGGCTGGAGGAGGTGGGAATTGGGGCATGGCTTTGGGCTTATATTTGTATCTGGCAAGAGACTCTCTCTCTTTGCTTTATGATCATGATGTGAGCTGCTTCCCTCCAACGCACTCTCCTGCCATGTTGTTCAACCTCACCTGAGCCTGGAGAAATGGAGCCAGCCTTCTATAGACTAAGACCTCTGAAACCATCAGCCCTGAAGTAAACTTTCCCTCCACTATAATTGTTCTGGTTAGATCTTTTAGTCACATCAGTGAAAAAGTTGACTAAGACAAAACCCCAAAGGCACACACAGTGACCTACTTCCTCCAGTCACACCTACCTACTTAGTTACAGCTCAGTTAATTCATATCAGTGGATTAATTCACTGATTAGGTTACACCTCTAATAATTTCACCTCTGAACCTTCTTGCATTGTCTTACACATGAGCTTTTGGGAGACATCTCTAAACCATAACAAACATTAAGGGTTTGTGTCTACAATCTTTGCCACACACACAAGTGGTATGACCAGGATTCAAAATGCAAATGCCTAAACGATCTAGGCAACACATGTATATAAATGGCCTAGGTGCCAGGATGCAAGGAGCAAAGCAATGTGACAAAGCAGGGACTGTGGGGAAAGAGCGAGGGCACATCCCCTGCTAAGGAAGCAGCTGTGATTGACCTCATTTGTTGCCTTGAGGTAAGGAGGAACCAATGAAGATGCTTGTACCACTGGTTAAGAGGAGCAAAACAGGTGAATATGTGTTGTCTGGTAGTGGAATATCGATTTAAAATATTAAGAAACTTCTGAAAACGAATAACCCAATCAACAAATGGGCCAAGGATCTGAACAGACACTTCTCAGAGGACGACATGCAATAAATCAACAAGTACATGAAAAAATGCTCACCATCTCTAGCAGTCAGAGAAATGCAAATCAAAACCACCCTAAGATACCATCTCACTCCAGTAAGATTTGACTTCCATTATGAAGTCAAACAACAACAAGTGCTGGCAAGGATGTGGGGAAAAGGGTACACTTGTACATTGCTGGTGGGACTGCAAATTGGTGCAGCCAATTTGGAAAGCAGTATGGAGATTTCTTGGAAAGCTGGGAATGGAACCACCATTTGACCCAGCTATTCCCCTTCTTGGTCTATTCCCTAAAGACCTAAAAAGAGCATGCTACAGGGACACTGCTACATCGATGTTCATAGCAGCACAATTCACAATAGCAAGACTGTGGAACCAACCTAGATGCCCTTCAATAGACGAATGGATAAAAAAAAATGTGGCAGTTATACACAATGGAGTATTACTCTGCATTAAAAAATGACAAAATCATAGAATTTGCAGGGAAATGGATGGCATTAGAACAGATTATGCTAAGTGAAGCTAGCCAATCCCTAAAAAACAAATGCCAAATGTTTTCTTTGATATAAGGAGAGTAACTAAGAACAGAGTTGGGAGGAAGAGCATGAGAAGAAGATTAACATTAAACAGGGATGAGAGGTGGGAGGAAAAAGGAAAGAGAAGGGAAATTGCATGGAAATGGAAGGAGACCCTCAGGGTTATACAAAATTACATACAAGAGGAAGTGAGGGGAAAGGGGAAAAAAAACAAGGGGGAGAAATGAATTACAGTAGATGGGGTAGAGAGAGAAGATGGGAGGGGAGGGGAGGGGATGGGAGATAGTAGAGGATAGGAAAGGCAGCAGAATACAACAGACACTAGTATAGCAATATGTAAAACAGTGGATGTGTAACCGATGTGATGCTGCAATCTGTATACGGGGTAAAAATGGGAGTTCATAACCCACTTGAATCAAAGTGTGAAATATGATTTGTCAAGAACTATGTAATGTTTTGAACAACCAACAATAAAAATTAAAGAAAAAAAAAGAAAGAAACTTCTGAAACCCTGAGGCAAGCATGTTATGCTTGCAGGATAAATTGTGTCAAAATATTTTCAGTTGGGTGCATCCTTTCTGTATTCACACCTGTATATCCAGGTGTGATGGTTAATCTTATGTGTCAATTTGACCGGGTTACAGTGCTCATATATGTAGTCAAATACATCTGGATGTTGTTGTGATGGAATGTTTTGGATGAGACTAATAATTAAATATCTAAGCTTTAGGTAAAGCAGACCACCCCTCAATAAAGTGGGTGGGTCTCGTTCAATCACTTGAAAACCTTAAGAAAAAGACTGACATCGTCTGAGAAAGAAGAAACTCTGAAAGCAGCTGGCCTTCAGACTCAAACTGAAACATCACCTCTTCCTGGGCTAACTTGTAGATTTTGGGATTTGCTAGCCCTCAAAATTTTGTAAGCAATTTTCTAAAAACAAATCAATCTAGATTGATAGATAAATCTCCTATTGATTCTGATTCTCCAGAGAAACTTATCCTAATATACCAGGTTTGTCAATACAGTCTCATTTTATGCCTTTTCAACCAAAAAAAAAAGCTAAATAGTAAGACTTCCTTAGCCATTCTATTTATAAAGTTTCAACTCTACAACACAAGCTAACTAATTACATTTTGAATTCTATAGAATCAAAACTATTAAGTTACTCTGATTAGCACGTTTACCTCATCTTCTCTCCTTCACTAAACACCCTAATTTATTTAAAGCCAAAGTTTCAGAAATACCTTCTTTTATTCATCATCTTTCTTACCCACTGCCATCCCCTTAAAACCAAGTTTGGAATATGATTTATTTTGGGTTTTTTTGTTGGTTTTTTTTCCTTCTCATTTTTGATCTCTATGTGTTTTGAAGTGGTAAGCTACTTCACATTGCATTTATTTTATTGAGTTCTTGTTCTCACTGGGATCTTGTGAACTGCTCTAACCCATGGTCGTCTCTAATTTTCCCTCCTTCCATTTCATTCACCATTTTCCATCTTACTGTATGACACGAATCTTTGCTGGCCAGAGGGTTTTTGGAAAGAAATAGCACAGGAAAAAAAAGTAATTTTGGATAGGACTGTATAAACAAATTATACTGGATTAACATGACAATTTCTTCAATAGCAATAAATAAAGTATACATAGTGTTTACAATATGTTGGGAATTATCCTAAACACTTTATATATATTAATTCTAATTTTTAACACATCCTCTTTAAATCTTTATGGTGTCCCTATGAGGCATTATTAATTATTGATCCTATTTTTTCATATGAATAAATTGAGGCAAACAGCAATCAAAAACTTGTTAAAAGTTAATAAATGTTGAACAGACACTATGGGTCCCATTCCTTTCATTTCATCCTCAAACCCAGGGCTATAATTATAAAATGAAACATGGTAAATACTTTCCTATGACAAACTAAGATTACAAAGCACAATAGTGTACCCCTGGGTGATCCAACTTCACGAAAAAAATTAGAATCCCAAGAGAAGACAGACAGCATATCTTCTGAATTTCTACCAAACAACCAGATCTGAAATTTCTTAAATATAAAACTGGTATTATAGTTGAAGTACAAGCAGAAAATAAATAGAACTACATTTTTGATGTAAAGTGAGAATTGACCTTTAAGAAAATGGGATATTTGGGAATTTCAGTCCATTTCATAAAAAGAGCATATCAGAAGAACAAGCTTCATATCTTGTGATGTGCAGATGATATAATAAGTAAATAATTATTATGATTAGAGACCACCAGCCAGAATTATCAGATCCATGAACAGTGGTTTTAAGCTAATTATTCATTAATTTGGATGTATTTGGGAGTGGGTTAGGAAAAGAAGTGTTTCTGTGTCCCAGACTAAAATAAAATAGTGTTCACAAGTTAGAAACAATTATTTAGGGTTATAAACCTTAGAAAAAGAAGTGCTCCCAATATTAATGGGAAACCAAGTTTTTATAAATACTTTTAATGAAATTTTATCATTAGTAAGTATTTCCCAAAATCTGATATTATTAGTTCCAAATTTTAAATTTGGGATTCCCATAGATTGCTCAAATTTTGAGAACTATGTCTTTTAGAATTAAATTTGTTAAGTTGCACCCAAAGCAAAAATAAAATAAATCCTATGACTTATTGTTCAGTACATCTCTTAAAATAAATAGTACTTTGGGGGTTTTATTGACTTTTTATTCTTCTGATTGACTGCCTTCATATTAATTCATTCTTGTTATTACTGGAGTCTGTGTTATTCAATAGGATTGCAGGAGTAAATTTCATCTATCCTTCATCTATTGATACAAAAGTAGCAGACATTTCTGGAAAAAACAATCAAAACACAGATTCCAAATAGGAGTATAGATTTTTGGCCATCAGCTCATTTTTTCTTAATCTAATCATAGGGCCAAATGGGTAAGGAAATTTTCACTCTCTTTGTCAACTACATTACTCCATTTTTCACTTTTATAGCAAAAAACCTGAGGGTGAATAGTGTATAAAGAAGTTTGTTTAATGTACAGTTCTGGAAAGTGTTAGTCATTTTTTCATCAACGTGTGACCAAAACACCTGAGGAAAAAAAACAATTTAGAAAAGGAAAGACATTTTGGCTCATAATTTCAGTCCACAGGTAAAATGTTAGTCCCCAAGACTGGCTCCAAGGCAGGAACATCGTGGTAGAAGGGTGTGGTAGAGGAAAAATGTTTCAACTCATGGTAGTTGGGAAGCATACAAAGAGAAAGATATCAGAAAGAAGATAAACGCTATAAAGCACTTCCTCTATGACCTATTTCCACCTCCAATTGCTTCCCACCTTCCAGTAATCCATTCAGCCATGATTGGATTAATCTGGTGATCTTATCCTTAAACTGCTACCTTTGAGTATTTGAGATTTGGGGGTACATCCAAATCATAACATGGAGTTCAAAGTCATAGTGACAACTTCTCCTCAGATCTTTTGAGAGCCAGTGAAAGATGGCAATCCAGCGGAGCATTCACACTTCAAGACAGAAAGCCACAGGGTTTAGTTAGTCTTGCTATTTTATAACAATCCATTCTTATGGGAACTAATGGGTCCCATGAGAACTACATTAATCCCTTTCAAAGGCAGCTTTGAAAATGGAATCACAATCCCCAAGATGGGAAATTTTTTTTCAGTCTCTGCATGTTGGGAATTTTCTTGGATGCTAGAGAGGGAAGATTAGGTCCTATTCTTCAATGAATGATGTCCAACCACCTCTGACTTCATCTAGCTCTACTTGCTTTAGAACCCTTCTTGCTAGCTATCATAGTCTACACAATGTTAAACCCTAGGCTTAGATATGATATTATCAAGAAAAGACTAAATCATTCCACACCTTAGTTCAATAGAGCCTTCCTAATATCCCTGCCTGAGATGCATTCTGAAGCTTAAGAGTTATAAAATTTGTGGGCTCACTTGTTTTTGTCCCTTAAGAGGCTGGTGAATGATAGTCACAAAGTAGAATCAAGTTTTTAGAATTCTATGTTCTTAATATTATATAACAATATATTTTATAAATATCTTATTTAACAAATTCTTCAAGGACATTTTTTAAGCATTAGGAAATGAAGAAAATCTTCCCTAAGAATGATAATGAACAGGAAAAAAGTGTTTAGTGTATCTTGTATCATTTGCCTCTAGACTTTATATGTAAATTGCATAAAACACAGTTCTTACATGAAATTGCACTTACAAATTAGTTTAACTTTATTTTTACATTTAAATTTACAAAATCCTTCGTAATACCAATCTATTGCATATATTCTACCCAACAAACACTTGAAAATCCCAGGGAAAGTAGCTGTCACATTGTTTCAACATGAAATTGATGTCACAGAAGATTTTTTTCTCATCATTGCCTCCTTCTCAATGCCACATCAATTCCCCAGTGATAAATGTAAACTGATTTTAATCACTATAGTCAACTGGGCACATACTTCAAGAAACTTCAAGAAACTTATTATCTGAAACCATAAAATCAAAAAGCTAGCTAGAATTTTCCTCAGAGATCATTTTTCTATTTGGTTTCTCTAATGGGAGATGGTATAAATTTTTAACCTTCAAACTTTGATGCTGGAAATTTTTTACGCTTCCTGACAGTTTGGAATACATTAAAAAACATAGTGAATGAAGAATTTGGGTACTGGAAATGGTAGAGACCAAGAATTAGAAGGCCTGGGAAATAATTGATAATAAATAATATCTATGTTAAATATAGAAATTCTGTGGGCATTCAGACACGAAAAGTTAGAGACAATGGTAGGGTGGATAGCGTGGGAGGTCTCAAAATTGACTAGAGAAAATGAGGGTATTAATACTTTGGGGAAAATGCTGGTGGAGGACAAACCACTGGTTTGCCTAAGTAAATATACCTTTAACAAAAGAAACAATATAAAAACTGCCATTTTGGATTTGAATATAATTGTATCAGTCTAAGTATTCTTGCTGGAAAGCATTTCGGATCATTGAAATTACTAAATCCTCCTTGATGATTATTCAGAACCTGAGATATTAGGCAAAAAGGTAGGCCAAATACTCCCTCTACCATTTTAGATTTGGGAAGTGAAAATAACTGTGCTATTCAGGCACAATGGAAAGAAAACGTCCCCTGCTTTGACAAGTTATAAAACTTCTCTGTCCCTGTTTTGTTGTCTATAAAATAGCTTTCTATAAAAATCAGATGAATTAAAACATATATTATGTTTTTGAAAAAGAAAGAAAGCATTGCTTTCAGTAAACAAGTGAAAACCCAGTAATATTCTAATCTTTTGAACACTGGGGCTGCTGTTACTACTTCTGTTGAAGCAGTAGGGGGTGGGCGGAGAAAATGGTACCAAGCTGTGCTTCCCTCCTTCTGCCATCCTGCTGCCTCACTGTGTCTCTGCACTACCAATCACCAGTAGCAGCAAAGTCCCCTGCAGTTTTGATATTTATGCTCATCTTAAATGCTGTATGTGAAAAAATATATATATCCGTTCATCCCTTGAAAAATAGCCATTCACCTTAACTAACATGATCATTATCCCTGATAGCCTGGTCACTGAGTATAGCAAATTAAACCTGAAGATAAAGTGTACTTGGAATCTTGGCTTTCCAGCACACCAATATTTTTTAAATTAATGCAAATGCCTATATAATCTCATAATGCACTCAGAGGTATATAGATAAGTAAAATGGACTTCCTAAATAGGCTTGCTCCTAAGTGTTGCTTACATTGAGTTGATAATTTTGGTTCCATTTGCTTGTGGTATTTTGTCCTAATTTCTAGCAGTGGAGAAACCGTCTGAGTGAAGAAAGTATATAAATCTTATTCTTATTAGTTTGAGCTCTTGAACTGAGTTAATGTTTTTCACTCATATGAATGTCACCCTGTGAAAGAAACGACTATGCTTTTGTGAGATGCAATTTTTAATGTAAAGTCTGGGAATTAGTTGTGATAAAATGTTGTAATATAAATAAATGTGCATTGCAAACTCAAAAGACCCACAAACACTCATAAAGAAACAAAGAGAAAGAAAAGTCAGATTGCAGAAACTGATTTCAATTGTTAAGACATCTCAGGATATTGGTCAGTAATTTAAATCAATATTAACAGATCAATGCAAATAAAGATGCACTAATATCATCATTGCTATGCCTTTATTTATATTCTTATTTCTGGATTCACAATCTTTAAAGAATCAAAAATTACAATTACATAGTACTTTTTCTCTCTGCAAGTTTAATTTTAGGAGACATGGAAGCATTTATTTACAAATATATGATCAGAGTAAGAAATATTGCATAAGTTGTATTTAGGATTTTTTTTAACTCCTTTTATTCTAGAAAGTTTATAAAATGTAAGATGAAAGACAAATTCTAGATACCATTTTTCATAGTAAAATATAAAGGATGTTAATAATTTGTTGTATACAGATTGGACAAATATTTAAGAGATGTGGAGTTGAATTTCTGCTCAATGGCTTTTGCTAAGTCTCTCAATTTTACTGTGCTGCAAAATTTTTAAGCCTAAATTGGAGATTCAGTAACTTCTTACATGCTTCCACCTTCTAGCTAATAATCAAAATACATGATGTTTTGTATGTCAAATTTATTAAGCACTTATTATTTGACACTCTTCTAAGTCTTTTCTGTGTCTTAATTTATATAATGGCCTTACTAACACTAAGGCATACATTATATTATATACTAAGTATTATATGTGATCTGTTGAATATTATATACTAATATAATCAGATTTTGTTTAAATTTTTGCAACACACTGTAAGGACTTTAATTTTCACTCTTTGTGAGATCAAGAACCATTTGGAGGGTTCTAATGTGAGAAGGGGCATGAATTGACCTCCATTTTAAAAGGTCATTCTAGCTGCTGTGTTGAGAAAACACTATTGGTGGGCAGAGATGATGGGAGCTGGCATCAGCATGGTAGCAGTGGAGGGTGAGAATATTTGGATTCTGGATATATTACAAAGTTGAATCAATGCATTTTCTGAAGGATTGAAAGTGGAATGAGGAAGAAAGGGGAAAGTTATGGATGACTGAGCATTCTAGACTCAAATAACTGGGAGAATGGAATTGTCATTTACTTAGATGTGGAATATGATGATTGGAGCAGAATTGATGGGGAAACCAGGAGTGCATGAGCATAAACCTGTGTACTACTGTTTTGCCATTATTCTGCAGGGCACTAGCAGCCCTCTGTGGGTGGCTCTGGGGCAGGTATGTGCCTTTATTACTTCACCTGGCAGCTGGAAGTACTTGCAGCCTTTTCCCCATCTCACTGTTCCTTGGGCTCCATCATTCCCTCCTCACCCTTCACTATGCGACTGATGCACTGAGCACCCAGGGGTCGTAACTACTCATCTGGGAAAAGTGGTCCCATGCCCACAAAGTTATTTAGGTATGGCTCCACCAGGCCCTGGGTTTTGTAGCGAAATGTGGCAGAGAAGGGGAAAGAGATTCTTAGAGATTCTAAGAAAAGATATTCTTTCTTAGAGATCTAGAAAGTACTGTTTCTAGTGCTTCAAAAATCAAAGTTCCCTAAAACAGCTCCTGAGATTTTACTTTCACTTCTTTATCTCAGATCAAAATATTTTCTGGATATTGGACTGAAAACTGATTTGAGTAAAAATCCCACTATGCTCAGAATCATGATCATTAGGGCTTCTTTGTGGTTAATTTCATTTGTTATCAAAATAACTGAACAATAATCTCCACCCATAAAAATAAACTTTTGCTAAATTAAATCACTGATATCCATAATTATCTACATAAGATTGGACCCCAGGAATGCAGAAGATTAAGTTTTTTCCATGAGCTTTCCATCCTCATCTTCCATGACCCTGACTTTCACTAAACTTGTATTGACAGCTTCTAGTCATGGCCCAACATGTTTAAACTCCACCAATACATTAAGATGAAACTTACAGTGTAATACCCACTTTGGTGTCTTAGTCCTGTAGAGATTAGTGTCAGACTTGAGATTTGAAACCAACTTTCTTTGACTCCAAGACTCATGAACTTAATCATTAAACTGATTAGAAAACAGATTAAGAAAGACTGTGATGGTATGAACAGAAGTAACAGGAAATAAAGTGTATTTATAGAGTCAAATCTTATGATGTTACCCTTGAATTAGACATCTAGATTTTCATGCACATTTTGAAAATGCATAACAGTAACCAGTAAAATTGAGTTCATGATATTGTCCACATTACTGGAGACAAAGGAGTAATACAATGATGGAGAGCCCCCTTTTTGTAGGCAGACTCACCTGGGAGAGAATGCTGACACTCCTTCTCACTAATGTTGTGATCTAGGGCACATCATTGAGTTTGCTGAGCCATAAAGACACAAAGAGTTCCAGCTGGTTTAAAAAGTGGTGTTTTAATGTATCTACTTAAATAATTTGAAAAAAAAATTTAAAAATATTGCTCACAAGAAATATTGCTTTAGCAATTGACATACAATCTAGGCAACCAGTGAAGCATACTAACCAATACTCATCAAGGGTAGCAAAATTAAAACCAAAATAAACAGAGTAAATATGTGTTATGGTTTAGATATTAGGTATTCCCCCAAAAGCTCATGCCTGAAACAACGTAAGAATGGTTAGAGGTGAAATGATTGGGTTCTGAGAACCTTAAGTCAATCAGTGAATTAATCCTCTGATAGGGATTAAGTGAGTGGTAAATGAAAGCAGGTAGGGTATAGCTGGAAGAGGTGGGTCACTGGGGGTTTGTCTTTGGCGTATATATTTTGTATCTGGTGAGTGGACGCTCTCTCTCTGCTTTGTGGTGTGATGCCTTGAGTCACTTTTCTCCACCATACCCTTCTTCCATAATGTTCTCCCTTATTTTGAACTTCAAGGAATAGAGCCAGCTTTCTATGGAATGAGATCTCTGAAACTGTGAGCTCCAAAATAAACTTTTCCTCTAAAATTGTCCTTGTCAGGTCTTTTGATCACAACAACAACAACAAAAACTTGCTAAAACAATGTAATAACAAGGCTTTTCTGGCTCACCCACATTAGAAATAAGAATCTAAAGATAAGGCAAAAAATATACATGCATTTCATTTCAAAAAGAGTGAAATAATTAACTGCAGCCAGAAATTGTTTCCAGGGCTTATGACAGGAGAGTGAAATTGATTTAGTACCCTCTCCTATTTCCTAACCAACTCACTCCCTAGCCTCATCAGTCTGTATAAACAAAAAATGAGGAAGAAATGATGAAAGCAAAGATAGGAATATGGGAGAAGAGACAGAATGATTGTGAGAAAAAGAGAATCCTCACCTGAAATCAAGGTGAGGGACCTGAGACTCACTATGGAAACCAGGAATGATTAGCAGAAACAGGCAACTCATTTGTAGTTGAAAATCTGTCTATGCAGTGGATTGACGAAGCTGTCAGTGCACCACCTCTACCCCAAATCCTCATGGTTGAAAAAAATAAATAAATAAAACGGAGAGAAAGAGTATAGAGATACAATAAAACCTGATATTCCACCTGATGACAGATTTCCAGCAGGTCTTGTGGACCCTACAAAAAGTAGTGCAGATTGTACTAAGACATCTGCCCATGTGGGCAGTCCACTGGGCTCAGAAGCAAGAAACAATGGTATATACTGACAAGAAAGAGAGTAGGGTATTTGAAGGACATTGACCTAGAGCTTCACTTCTGCCTGAGTAACCTATGTAGAGAAGGGTCTTTATAATACCACAGTGACCAGAAAGGGTTTTTCTAGAACTGACATGGAATCTGCTTCAGATAAAAGTATTAGTAAGTATCATAAAGAGAAAAAAAAATGGTGATATGTGTGGGATTCGATAACGCATGGCTAAATGCAATAACTGAAGAAAAATGAACCATTTCCCAATTCTACTTCACAGAGTTTAGTCTGTTCAGTCACCCTATACTGGTTACAAAAGTAGAGATTAAACTTAAATTGATTTAAAAAGACAATAATGAAGATAAGCTAATCATAAACCACTGGGTATTGAACACATCATATCAAAATGCAATAGACAGAAATATGAACTCTAGAGCCAAATTGCTTGGGGAGAGATTCTAACAGGTAAGACTGATCCAGTTATTTAATGTCTTTGCCTCCATTTCATCATCTGAAAAAAAAAAGGACTTAATAATAGGACCTTCCTCGTTTGTTCTTCTGAGGATCAAAGTACTTAATATAGCAAAAACTTTGAACCGTAAATACACACAGAAAGCTTTCCTAAATGCTAGTCAGTAGCAGCAGCAGTAGCATTATTAATGCTAGAGAATTAGAAAAACATCTGTAATCGGGAACTTTAATAGAGCATACTCAATTTTAATGGCTAAAAAGTAATTCATACAAAAATTAATAAATATTTGGATGGTGTTATGGTTCCCAAAGGCCCATATTCTAAAGGCTTAGTCACCAGCCTGTGGTACTTTTTGGAGGTAGCAGAACCTTTAGTAGATGGGGCCCAGTTAGGTCACAGGGTCCATGCCTTTGAAGAGGAAGTTGGGATGGTGGTCTTCTCCCAACTCTCCCACTCTGTCTCTGTTTCTTTATGTGTGTGTGCATGCGCGCATTCATGAACGTGCTTCACAGATGTCATGAGGTGAATAGCTTTGCTCCACCAAGTGCTCTCAGCCATATCACAAAAACAGATGTTCTGCCTAGTCACAAAAGCAACAAAGCCAGCTAGCTATGGACTGACTGAACACCTTTAAATCAGGAAACAAAATAGACCTTTCCTGCTTTTGTCTATCTCAGGTATCTGCCATAGCAATGGGAAGCTAACAGAGATAGTTAGAATAATATCATGACCAGCAGAGAAACAGATAATAATAAAGGAGAAAGTTAAAAAATTAAGAGACAAAAATTGTGAGCCTAACTCTATCAAAAGCCCAACAGGTAATGAAAGAAAACATCAAAGGAAAGATAAAAAAGGAAAACAAACAATAGTAAACATGAGGAAAATGCATATAATATTATCACCTTAACCTAAAATAAACAAAAACTCAATGAGGTGTTTTTGAAATCTAACAAATTATTTAACAATTGAAAATAATAATAATAGTAGTTCAGTCTCAGGGAGGGGAGACTTTCTTATAAAGCCACACAAATAAGTATAGATCATTTGGAAAATAGTTCATAATATAAACCAAAGAGATTTCACAGTATTCTTGCCTTTATTTTGTTAATGGAAATGAAAATGCTCTAGCAAAAATGCAAATAATAAATCCTAAAAGTTAATGCATAAAGTCTTAATATTAATTATCTCAAGGATGTAAGTCACTTTTCCTAATTTGTACTTTCTACTAATTTTACTTTTCTGCAAGTTTCTATACTTCTATAAATTTTTTACTTATTATCCAAATACTTTACTTACAATTTCAGTTTCAATTAGCACCAAATTTTGGAAGACAGAAGTACCCACATCATCACATCTTTCTGTCTGTGTGTATGTGCTCTGTATGCACAGATGTGAGCTGTAATTGAACAGGTATTACCTTCCATATTGTGTAAAGCATCTTGCTTGATCTAGGCTGCTTTCATGTACTGCTGCATTGGAAATATACTTTTTTAACCAGTTTATTGCTTTTCTGGGTAAAATAAATGCTTACCAGGGATTCATTTCTCTTCCAGGTGGGTCTGCTAGGGTAGAAAAGAAGCACTCTTGAGAGGTCAGTGCCCACTCACCATATTCCTTTCTATTTTATTTGGTCGTGACATGTGGATTGAATGTTTTCATTAGTCTGAACCTGGATCTTTTGCCTTCTAAACATTTTTCTTTTTCTTGCCTGTCTTGTCAGAGTTTATTAAAACCACAATTTGTTCTGTGGAATTAGATTCCCATCTCCTCAGCTTGATGGGATTTTTGTCTCTTCACCTAAGAATTGTAGATCACAGGATAATTCAGTGATACTTTAAATCAAGGAATTTAATAAAACTGTTATGTTGAATACAATTTAAAGGTGCTTTAAAATAGATTAGGCTATAATATATGTCCTGCTTTCTAGTTTCTATAACCTTCTATAGCTAAAGACTGTGGATATTTATGTGAGGTAAATCCTCATTCAAAATTGAAATTATATGCATATACATATGCATACAAATGCATACATACATACATATATAGTGGGTGAATTCAAATAGAATATCATGGAGTCAGAAGAAGCTAAAGGCTCAGCAAAGTAACAAAAGCTTTTAATCAATAATCAATCCCAATATTATTAATTTTATTTCCCTTCCATCTCCCCCTTTCTCCTTCTAGAGATTTATATCTATCTATCTATCTATCTATATCTATATATATATATATATATATATATATATATATATATATACATATGTATACACACATATATATACATATATGTATACACACACATATATATACATATGTATATATATATATATATATATATATATATATATATGAAACAGATAAAGTGAAAGACAAAGAAGGTTTAGCCTATAATTTTCTTTATAGCAAACCTAAAACTAAGTGTCCTAAAATTATCAATTACACTTATTTGGTCATTTTGAGACAGAAAAATATGTAATTTGTTGCACTTTATCCCTTGGTTAAATAGTAAAGGAACATAAAATTTATAATCTTGAAATATTTTGCCAAATACTGGTGATTTGGGGAACCAGAAGTTTTTTAAAATTCTGGAATACTCAAGCCAACTTGGTGAAAGCTGCACCAAAAAATTCCTAAAAGGATATGTGACATTCCAAGTTTTTAATTCTCTGATTCTCAATTACTTCCGATTTTTGAACAATAATATTTTTCCTTAAAAATACAATGATAATTATAAAAAGTTTTTTAAAAATACCAAGAAGTAAAAAAAAAAAAACCTAAACTTTACCAATCTTAGGAACAACAATGCTATACCTTTTTCAAGGATATATTATGATGGAATAGATCATTACATTAAAATTAAAACATATTACTCATTTTTAATAAAATGTGTATTAATTTTCCACTTTCGGTATCATATCAATGATCAAAACATTTCAGATTTTAGAGCATTTCATCTTTAAAAAAATAATATTTTATTAGTTGTTGGTGGACCTTTATTTATTTATTTTTTTATGTGGCCTTAAGAGTCGATTCCAGTGCCTCACACATGCCAGGCAAGCATGCTACCACTGAGCCACAACCCCAGTCCATTTTCAATTTTGGATTTGGGGATGAGAAATACTCATATTTTTTTTTTTTTTTTTTTTACTGTTACTTGCTTTTTTTTCTCTCTCAATGTTTCAGTATTGAAGAGTTTAGTTGACTGTGTACTATGAGAAGGTAAGAAAATCAGCAATTCCTATATCTTATTTTGGTTAATTGTTCCCCCCAACTTCAGAGGTTTAATTTATGGAGTTATTTTATCTTGGAATGCTACAGTTTCTTCTTTACCATCAATTTTGCCACAGCTTCTCCAAATCCCCACTCATTTGTCTCTGATTGTCAAATAACGGGAAGGGGATGATTATTGTTTATCTAAGACAGGTTACTGTCATTCAAGGACCTTCATCATGCTCTAGGTTCAGAAACTGCTAGGAAGCATTTTCCTTAATTTTACCTTTTCAGGAGCATCTCCAGAGGGAGATAACACTTAACAGTCACCTGTAATCCCAGAGATTACCAGGAATTTTTATATACTGCTCAGAACAAAGAACTCTGGGAGAGGTGAGAAGGAAAGGAAAACAAGCTCATTGACTTGGCTGAGTTCAATTATATCTGAAGTAATTAACCACAGGGACAACTTGGGAATTCTCTCTCCTTGTATTATGACTTTATATAATTATATAAAACATGTTTTGCAAGCCTTGATATCCATGCAAATATAGGAGTTTGCATTTCAGATAGAGAAAGCAAGATTCTTTTATAAAACAACCACAAAAGAGTACTCATGTATTAAAAAAATATTTTCATGGCCAGGCGTGGCAGCGCATGCCTATAATCCCAGTGGCTTAGAAGTCTGTGGCAGGAGGATCTCAGGTTCAAAGCCAGCTTCAGCAAAGACAAGGTACTAAGCAATTCAGTGAGACTCTGTCTCTAAATAAAAATACAAAATAGGGCTGGAGATGTGGCTCAGTTATTGAGTGTCCCTGAGGTCAATCCATGGTATCCTCCCTAAAAGAAATATTTTAAAGAAACTTAAAAAAACTCATTACCTTTGATATAGGACTGAACAGTCAAATATAGTCAGACATGGAATCTTCACATCAGTGTGATTAGTTCAGGCATAGGCTATTGTTTATCTTCTGCTTTCTGAAGTATTGTACTTCTTCAAGTTTTCTCATAAGTACAAAAAAACTTTTTTTCTTTTCTTTCTTTCTTTTTTTTTTTTTTTGGTCAGGCCAAGATGGTTTTCTTCATACTTTTTGTTTAATGGTGGTATCAGCCTCTTTTTAAATAGAAACTTATGCTCCATTTTTATTTTTCTTCTTCTTAAGGAGAAATCTATATTATTATGTATGAACATTGCTACATTTCTTGAATCCTTATATAGTTGAGGATTAATGTCTATTGTGGACATACATCTTAGCAGGGTATAAAATTCTCAACATAAACTGAAATAGGTACCTAATAAAACCATACAAAAATTGTATTTTAAAAGAGTGTGCTTAAGTAAGTATATATTTCTCTTCTTCCATTTTGGTTTTGAAATTCCTTTTAGAATATGACCTCTAAATAATTTTCACTAATACAACCATTTATCTTATGGGATTTTGCAGTTCAGCCAAAGAGCACCTATTAAATTTTGAATTTTCAGAAGTTTGCTGAAAACACAATAAATGCAAGAGAAAAAATGATGAGACATCAAATAAAATTTCATCAATGTAAAACATTGGTTAGGGTAATTTTATGTGTCAATTTGATTAGTCCACAGTTGTAAGGGTCTGTAAACAAGTCAAGATGGCGCCTGGCATTTTGCCAGAGGGAGTGGTTTGTGAAGTAACGCCAGAGAGCCATTAAGTGTGAAGATTCCTTATTGGTTGACTGCTGTATCTAGTTTGTGTTAATTAAGATAAGCTGTGTGGAATGTATATATACCGCTCCTGTCCTACAATAAACGGCTCCCACTCCTGCTGTATCAATGTACACAAGTTGTTCATCACCCCCCGGTTATTTTGCTGCAGCCAGACTGCGGCACACAGTAACCAAATATTTGGTCAAACATAGGTTGTCATTGTAAAGTTAATTTTTAGATGAAGTTAATATTTTAAATCATTTAATGTAGACTTTAAATAAAGCATATTACTCTCTATGATGTAAGTAGATTGCATGCAATCAGTTGAAGGCTTTATGAGAAAAACTGAAATTCCCTATAGGAGAAGGAATTCTGGAGACCTGGGCTGCAGCATAAACTCCTCTGTCATTTTTGTGCATGTGCATACGTATGCACGTATGTGTGTGCGTGGGGGGAGGTATGTGTGCCTGAGAAAGAGAAATTGAGCTCCTATTGGTTCCAATTCTCTAGAAACTCACTAATACAAGGATAAAATAAACCTGTAGCTCAAAAGAGAAATATTTGTCTTAAAATAAAGCAATGCCAACTAATCTACATTGAGGCATATCCTGGGTAAGTTGTCAAAATTCTAGAAAAAAATTATTGTGTATTTTCCTTATTCTTTTCTTTACTTACTGTCTTCCCCCCAAATCTCTATTGTTGAAATCTTAAAAAACGTAGTATATTTGTTATTATTTTCTCTGCTACTTTTCTATACCAATACAAGTCCCATTTGAGTAGGAGTTCAAAAAAAATACTTGGTATATGAATGACTAATATCTACTTTACAGTGTTTTTATGAGATCATGCATATGAGAAATGAACAATATTTGTTTTGATTCTACTATGTGACAAAAACTATTTTTATGTTAACATAGTCCATATGCATAATAATAATAAAAAAGTAGGCATTAATAGTTCTGTTTTCCAGTCAAGGAAATTGACACTCAGAAAATTTACATCATTTGAGGTGCAGAAAGACTAGAAAATCCTAATCTAACTTCAATTCCAAGCTGCTTCTGTTATACATGTCTCTTTGTAACTCTTTGTATGGAGTTGATATTACTATCATTGTTTTGTGGCTATTGTTTTCCTCACATTTTTTGTAAAAGTGTATATTCACAAGTCTACCCATTCCTCTGAATGCTATGATTCAGGCTCAAATTTCTGCCAAGGATAAAATTATATAATATTAATCAATAAATGACGTAGACATAAAATTTATGTTTTAATGAACCCAAATTAAGTAAAAAAAAAAAAAACTAAATGATAGAATTTCTTTGATGTTAACTGTGACCTAATTTCTCAAAATAGATATATTGTCTGGAGTACTGTTATGAATGTACTGTTATGCTTTACAAATGGATAAAATCTTTGTACCTTGGTGCTTGTTAAAGAAGTCTGTGGTAAGTATTTAGTAAGGGAAATATTACTTGCATTTTTAATTAATAACTCCTCTATTAATTAGCTTTATAAATTCTTATTTATGTAACTTGGTTGAAGTTAGAAATGTATTTAATGAAAGTTAATTCCTGCTACCAGGTATCTGCTTATTGTAATCAGCTATTTTGCTGCTGTGACTAAATGACCCAACTAGCACAACTGTAGAGGAGGAAGAGTTTATTTGAGGGCTCATGGTTTCAGAGGTCTTTGTCCATAGTAGGCTGCCTCCACTCCTCCAGGTTCTAGGTGAGGCAGAATATTATGGCAGAAGAGTGTGGCAGAGGGAAGCAGCTCACATGGTTATCAGAAAACGGAGAGACAAAGAGAGGAAAAAATTCCACTAGCCAGATACAAATATAAACCCAAAGCCACGCCCCAATCCCTACCTCCTCTAGACACACCCTACCACTTCAATCACCATTCAGTTAATCCCTATCAGGGGATTAAATCACTAATTGGGTTAAGACTCTCACAACCCAATCATTTCTCCTCTTTTGGGAGACACCTCACATCTAAATCATAACACTGCCTTTTGCCAATACTGAAGAAATTGCTTTTCACTGACTTGCAAAATTGCCCCCATGATTTCCTTCTGCAGTTTTGTTCAAACTGTCCTAATTCTAGTTTGGCTTTTTACTACAGTTTTCATATGGTTTTATATTTTATACTCCAAGGACTAGTTAAAACATTCATAAAATGTCCCCTAGTTACTGCAGATGTAATTTTGCATTTTCTTCGAAATCAACTTAGTATTTTATCTGACCTATTTTGGATTTTATTTATTCCAACTTTACATTCTTCTTATTTTAATTTGGGCATATTTGAAAGAAGATAAAATATGTTTTACATTGTTGAATCCCTCATGGTATTCTAAATATGTCTCTAATATAGCAGTATCCAGTAGATGTCCAATAAATGCTGATTGATTGTTCAAGTTGGCATTTATTGGAGTTGTAATATATCCCTAAAACAAACTTAAATGTTGCTGAATTACTTAAATCCTAACACATATCAATTCTTTTCAAAAACTACTTTCCAATAGCTATTCTAATACTTTATCATGTCAACAAACAAGTGAACACAGTGATATGCAATAGGACTTTTTTCTAAGAAGGTGGAAGTTTTTTTCTAAATATGTCCTTAAACATATTTGAGGAAAATATCCACTTCAAAATAGAATGTTTCATAAAAACTGCTAAATGTCAATCCTTAAATATTATTTTACTACTAACAGATACTCTTATAGTCAGTTCTTAATAGTCAGTTCAAGAGCAATCATGCCAAATCCTAACCTAAGTTAAATTATTATTTCGGATATTCGGTTTGAAGGTGTTGCTGGTAAATCTTTCATCACTCTTACCACTGTTTATAGTCTTTCAGAAATTCCCAGGGAGTCTTATACTTAGATGTCTGCTACAAATTTTGTATGAATTTTAAAATTTCAATATTAAAATTATTGGTGAATACAATTTACTGAGTTCGATTGAAATTTGCTTTAGGATCTTGAAAAAAAAAACTTTGAAACTGAAAATAAAAAATTCTTACAAAAGACAAAAATTTCTAAAGATAGTGAAAATTTCTGGCATAGCCAAATCCTAAAACTGGAATTTTAGATTTCTATGTGTATAAAACTTAATTACCCTAAACATCAGCTATGAATCTGAAATTTAGGAAATGCGATTTTATTCTAGTGAAAAATATGGTGAAATATGTAAAGAGCTGATTATAACCTCTGGATCAGAAAGAAATATTTAGATACATCCAATTTTTTAAATTCTTCACCAGGACACATACATAGCATGTCATAAATTAGAATTTTAAATGTGTAGATTTTTAAATTTTTCTAAGATGTATCCTAATATCTTTGTGAATTCAAAAACAACATTTATTCTTAGACATTAACTAAAGGCAGACTCATGTTTGTTGATTTCTAAATGTTTGTACAGAATTCTTTCATTTACAAAGTAGTTCCAATTAGAACTCCCCATTCTCAGCACAAAAAGTGTACAGAGCAGATCTTGATTCCCTTTACACATGAAATTTCTGAGGGCTGTAAGAACAAAAGTGAATTTCCCAATCATACAAGGAATTAAAAAAAAAAATAAGTACCAAAGTTAAAAATCAATTCTTAGTTCAGTGCCTTTCCTATTGTTCCTCTGTCTATACATAAAGGGCACAAGAAATAGTCATTGCAAGTGAGGTTTCAATCAATAAAAGGTATTGCCATAAAATATATCAATGATATGTCATATACTTCTCACTTACTTGTAATGTTCAACATACTGTTTAGAATGTGGTGGAAATATAGACATATCCTAATTCCATGCACTTAATTAATGATTTATTCTAAAAATATTTATTGAACATGTCCTAGGTTCAATAAACAGTGTTCAAGACACTGTAAAAAATGCAGAAATCAATAAAATGGATTCTTAACTTTGCACACATCCCCTTATAGTTATTGTATAACCAAAATAACTATAATCAATCAATCAATATAATAAATATAATTAGCATCCTAATAGATATATTTATAAAGCTTTGGAGGGTCACAATTATAATAATTATCTCTGCCATGGAGTTCAGAAATTGTTTCAAAGTGAAAGTAATTTTTGAGCTGCAACTTTAGTAAAAATGAACTGAATATTTTTACTATTAAAATTAGAATATTTAAGAATTTTTTAAAAATCCCAAGACTTGAAACACAATGATATCTTTATCCTCAAAAAGAATAGTTTCCCATATGGAATTCCTTATCTGACTCGTTTATCAAATGTAGAGGAAATATGAAATATGGTGATGTACACAGAATGAAAAAAAAGAGTAACTAAAAATTAGGCCATGAAAATATGAGACTATAGTCAAGAGAAAAAAATAGTCAACAGAAATAGAACTTTAAAATTCTCAGATATAAAATAACTTAAAACAAACATACATGAAAAAGTCCATAGGAAAGAGCCAAAAACTGGAAACAAGAAAAATGCCCCACAATAACTGAATGATTCAACAAACTATTGTGCATTCATACTAAGTAATACTATTCCAATAGAAAGAATGAATTATTGATATGATTTGGATGGATCTCAAGAGCATTATGCTGTGTAAAAAAACTAAATTTGAAAAGATTATACACTATATAATTCCATTTATATATTACTCCTGAAACAAAAAAGATTATAGGGCTTAAGAACATATCTTAGGTTGTCAGGAGGTACTGGTAGTGAGGAAGAAGGGATGGGTATGCTTGATTATAAAGAGGCAGCACAAGGAGACCTCTGAAGTAGTGGAATAGCCCTGTCATATGGTAGAGATGCAAAACATTTAAAATGTAAATCAAAACCTTCCTCTCTCATTCTTAAACAAAAATATTTATTTGGGAGGTAAACCAAGATGACTGAGTTTCTTAATAAGAGATATGGAAGGTAGGTAGACTAGTTTTGAACTTTCATGTATAAATGTCTTCTATATAAAGATCCAAAGCTCAGGTAAAAGAGATTCAGATATAAATTTGAGGGCCAGAGGCTTTAGATGGTTATTGAGACCCTGGAAAGGATGAGACGATGCAGGGAGTATAGAAAAAGTTATTCTCAGGATCTTAAGCATTGTAGGGAGAAGGTGGCTATGGTGTGGTTGTTTATGTCCCTTCAAAATTCATGTTGAAACTTAATCTTTAAGGCATTTGTATTGAGAGGTAGAGCCTCTTTTCATAAGGGTTCCGTTCTCTTGAATGGAATTGTGTCCTTATCAAAAGTCTTCAGGGAGCCTGTTGGTCCCTTTTTGGCTCTTTTGCTATGTGAAAACATTGCAAGAAGATACTGTGCTCAAAGAAAAGATGAAACCCTTGCCATATACTGAATATGCTGATGCTTCAACTTCCCAGCCTTTAGAACAGTAAAGGGGGAAAAAGTGTTGTTTATAAATTACTCAGTCCAATACATTTTGTAGTAGCATGAAGAAAGAACTAAAATAGGGTTCACACATGGCTTTGCGAAGCCAAACAAAGTTTGGACACTATCTTCTTAACAATGTACCTCACATATTCTGTAAAAAAAATTTAGGGAAAACCCAAATCATGCAGACAATAAAAGAAAAACACAACTTAACGACAAGGAATAATGGAACACAATGTAACGTATTGTGTAATGCATAACACAGATATTAGAGAATATGTTTTAAGGAATCAATTTTATCTATAAATTTATAGATTTAAAATTACAATTATATAAATTGAGACCACCAAATATCAAGCAAAAATTAACATGAGACTAGTAAGTAGGTCCTTCTAAATTCTGGTTCCAAGTATAACATAAATTAGGCAGGAGCACAGAGCTTGAATTATTTCTTATGGAGTGGAGTAATGCAAGCAGTGAAATGCGCCCTTGGCCAAACTTAGACGAGGAAGTACAGGTACATTTTCTGATTATTAAATCCCTTCTTGCAGGTGACTTGCCTAAGGTAACAAAGAATTAACAGTGAAAATGGGAAATAAGCATAATGTGTTATTTTTCTTAAGAAGATAATACTCCTGACCCATTACTGGTTGAGCATGCACTTATGAATTATTTCCCATGGGTAGTAAAAGATATTTGTGCTGATCCAGCCACAGAGGACTCTTTTTTTAAGAACTACTGATCCACAGCTCTCCTTTTCAATTTGGAAATTCTCTGAGGCAACTTTGCAAACTGATTCAATGAAAAAAAAAATAGATCTATGTCACTGCAACCCACGCTATACTGACAGTAACTTAACCTGCAGAAGAGGGAAAATTAATTAAATTCTCACTAAAACCTTGATCTCTTGTGACATTGAATCAACACAATGGTTTGCCCTTTGGTTTTATCACACTTGACTGTAATTAATACTTTGAAATTGTATTTTAAAAATCTCCCAGGAAACAAGTAAAAACTAAAAATATTCCCCCTTGTTTGCTTGGGGCACTGGCTGCAAGCTTCAAGCCTTTAAAAAAATAACCATGTTGTTTCTTTTGAATAATAAGAAATATTTATAGGTGAGAAAAATAGGAAGAAACTACTATCATTCACAGTAAAATAGTGTTGTTTTCTTTCTCAAAGTTCCATCATGGATAGACAAGATTATTTTAGTTTTATTCCTCATTTCTTGGACTTCATTAGCTTTCCATCTAGTACCTTCCAAACGAAACAGCACAACTAGCCTGTTTTGTTTTTAAGAGTTGAGTTCTTATTATTAGGTTCAGTCATGCAAATAATAAAAGGAATCTCAGTTTTCCACTCCAACCAGCATCTTACATCTGATGTTATTTAACTAGATTCCTTACTTTGATGCCCCTGGAAAGAGCCTTTTCTTTCTCCTCTATTTGAGTGCATCAAATGTCTTAAATGTCTTCTTCCCAACATTTGGAGTCCTAAGCTGATGGCATTTGATAAAAAAAAAATATGATTGACTTCCATCCTACTAAGTTATTTTTTTCTCATTATTTTTGGACTGCCTTATACTGACCAGAGAAAGAAAGTTAGTAGCCCTTCTTGCTCTACACTTTGGGAAACCTGGCTGCCATAAATAATTCAAAAGCATTTTACAGCAATCAGGAGGAGAAGCAGTGCATGCAAAAGGAACCACTGCAGAAACAGCTGTTGAGCTTTCCAGAAAGAGCTAAAATATAACAAGAATGTCATGGATAAGACCAATGAGCTGTGAGAAGAGGGAGAAGAGGAACACAGAACGTCTGGAGAAGAGCAATTGGTTGGTTTTCAGAAAATATCCATTGACATTCAGAATGCCTTGACTATTAGGAATTTTTATCAATAATTTGATGATATTCAAACTATTTAAATACCCGTTCATCACAAGCACTAACCAAAGCATATGTATGATGACAGTTATACAAGTAGATATCTAGATGTATAAATGCTACATAGATATAACATATACACATAAATGTTTAGATACAGATATTTGTTAGATATATAAAGACATGTGTATAATATTTAAAGACTCAACCTTACCAAGCCGAGTATTTACCCAGAATGTTCTAGATACAATTATTGCCTAAATACAATTAACCCTCCTTGAAACTTTCCTGAAAAGGACTGATTTTTTCTTTAAGTAATAAGAATAAAGAAAGAGGTAAACTATCATCCCAAGATTATGCAGCTAAAAGTTGGGGGAAAGGCTATCAAGACAAATTCCTCAATGTGAATCAAAGTTTTCAACCCTCAGTGTTATTTTTCTCATTTTTCTCTATTTCACACAAACATGTATTCATACATGCATGCACACACACACATACACACACACACACACACACATAAGTACAACAATTTCCAAGTCCTTTTCATCTAGCACACATGATAACTTTTGTGCTGAAATTACTAAAGGGTGTCATTTTTTTAAATATCAGCTTTTCTTCTCCATTTATCAAATTTCTGATATAAAGAAAAAGACACCTCATGTGTCAGATCAATTACAAAGTCAAACGGGAGCTCCAGTGGCCTAACTACTTGCTTTTGGAAAAATTTTCAGTAGCGGTGACCATTATCCTGTTTATATCTGACCATTTCTGTCCCATGGTTAGCTGCTTAAGCCTACTTCATTCAATTTTAACTCCATTTCTTGATGATGACCCTGATGTGCACACCCTGATATCTTTTTTTTTAATTTATTTTTTTTATTGGTTGTTCAAAACATTATAAAGCTATTGACATATCATATTTCATACAATAGATTCAAGTTGGTTATGAACTCCCAATTTTACCCCAAATACAGATTGCAGAATCACATCGGTTACACATCCACATTTTTACATAATGCCCTATTAGTAACTGTTGTATTCTGCTACCTTTACTATCCTCTACTATCCCCCCTCCCTCCCCTCCCATCTTCTCTCACTACCCCATCCACTGTAATTCATTTCTCTCCTTGTTTATTTTCCCATTCCCCTCACAACCTCTTATATGTAATTTTGTATAACAATGAGGGTCTCCCTCCATTACCATGCAATTTCCCTTTCTCTCCCTTTCCATCCCACCTCATGTATCTGTTTAATGTTAATCTTTTCTTCCTGCTCTTCCTCCCTGCTCTGTTCTTAGTTGCTCTCATATCTTAAAGCAAGTGCCTAGCCTATCTTTGCAGATCACAGAATATGGAGTCTCCAAAAAATGCTTCATCATTTCATTTAAGAGATACAAAGTCTGTGTCATATGTATTTTAAAGGTGTTTTTATATTACCTCTTGACCCTTACTGGTATTCAAGTATCCTGCTCTAAAAATGGAAATAATCACCAGCATTATTGAGACCACAAAAACACCAGTTCCTATGCAATGTGCTGACACATGAAGTCTGCCCTTTAGTTCCTACCACTATCCTTTGTGAAAAATACCATCACTCTTACTTCTACAGACAAGAAAACAAACTCAGAGAAGGTAAGTAACTAAGTAAAAAAACTATTACATTAAAAGGTAGAGAACAAGCTTATCTAGTTCCAAAATTTATTTCCTTCCCTTAATTTATATGTATATATTCTTTAAATATTGGAAGCATA
This sequence comes from Marmota flaviventris, assembly GCF_047511675.1. Taxonomy (NCBI): domain Eukaryota; kingdom Metazoa; phylum Chordata; class Mammalia; order Rodentia; family Sciuridae; genus Marmota; species Marmota flaviventris. The sequence continues at coordinate 44,454,190 of NC_092504.1, read as the reverse complement.
CAAAGCATATTACAGAAACATCACCAATGTTAATCCAGTTACCATTTTGCAAAAATTTTGTTGACTAGACATTTCCCCAAGTCAGTGTTGTAGAAACATATAATATAAAAAGAAATAATCATTGCTTAGCTGCTTTAGAACAAATTTTGAGACTGTATTATTTCATACATTATACATTATATCTGATAAAAAATGAATTTCATGACAGATGCTTTCTGCAAAATCAGGTATATTACATGTATACAGAAATCTCCAGGTGCTGGACAACATAATATTTTTCTTTATTCTCATTTTATTAAAGAAAGCTTAAAAGGAACCTAGAAAGTTTAGAACTGTGGATAAAATATACTGGAAAAATTATCACCTCTTTTCTTTCTAAAAAAAATAGTTTCAGCATTTGGTCATTGCTTGTGTTCATAGTGGCACGATGCACAAGAATAATCATATGTCAAACATTATTTTTAACTCATGGCATTTCTCTCTTTATTGGTAGTTACTGATATTCACCTCTCTACAAATAATGTAGAACTTTAATTCAAGATCATATCAATATCTCTGAAAGAACCATTATTTGAACAACAGAGTTATACTTTAAGTCAGAATCCTTGGAGCAAATTTAGAGACTACTTAACGTGATTTTCTGACAAGGCCAGAGGCCAGAGCTTTCAAAATGGCTTTACATAAAGATGTCATGGAGTAGACAATCATTATTCTTTTGGACCACTTAGCATCTCAGCATTCTTCCTAGGTAGGACACTTTTATACTTTATGAGTCTTCATAGCAGAAGAAATATATCCCCATCCCAGAAGTAAGAAAATATATGACACTGACTTCCCTGGATCCTGTGAAGCTAGTTATAAATAATGGACCTAGACTCTGCCAATCACATGCATCCATGTCACTCTTTTAATCCAGAAGCTAAAAGTGCAAGATGCATGGTCTTTCTGGTTGGCAACATTAACAACTGCAATGAAGTTGAGCTGCGAGCAGAGTACAAGCTGTGGCACCTTGTACTCAATGATAGTAGACACAGTTTCATCATCAGACCACTACCGAGATGTGGCTTTGTGTCAGTCCTGTGATTAGGTATTTAGGTTCATTCTTCATTCCTTCCAGTTACACTGAGAGTGTGCTAATATCTCCTCGATATATTTCTATCTTGTTAAAATTAGCCAGGGTTTATTTCTATTACTTGCTACAGAGAAATGGTTGATAGAAAACTCTGCCTCTATTTTACAGTAGGTTCAATAGGAAGTTTTTGCTCATGGGCTGTAATGGAGGACAATTGTTATTGGACTAGAACAGGAATGTCCTACTAGGGCATTTGTTATATACATATGCTTAGTAAGTGTTGCTAATTCTGGTAACAATCATTAGTAGGCAGAAGTTAGAATTTCTAAAATCTTTTTCTAGGTCTATCCCTGCTGAGTTTCTTTCCTTTTTTCATGAGTTAGAATCAGCCCATCTGCTTCACCCTTCTAACTTAGTCTATTTTTATGATGAATTAAGTGGTACTAAAATAGTTGGTTCAATATGTCCCAGTCCATCAATACATTACTTACTGGGGAATATGACTCCCAAGGATCACAGGTGGTAAAGTGGATCCAGGAAAATTGGCTAAGCTAATGTCCAGCCCTAAATCTTGCACACTGGCAGCCGAGGCTCAGCTCTGATCCATTCTGTCTGCTCCAGGAGAATGTTTCTGAGTTAATCAGCTTCTTGCAATCAGCCAAACCAATGTCCAACTAACTGTATCTCTTCATTATGTATATTATTGTGTCTATATTATCATCATCTCTTAACTGTAGTTAGCCTTCCTACCCCCTTCTCACCCAGACTGTCATGACCACCATTTGACTTGGATGCTATTGAAATTTAGATATAGAAATCTACTCTCATATGGAAGGGTTCACCATTCAAATTACTAATCATAATCAGAGCAAAGCCAGAAAAAATCAGTTTTAACCAATATTTTTTTTTAACAATTGGTTTCAACTAGAAATTTTATAATTAACAACTTTAAATTTAAACTGATACTGATTATTTTAAATACTGAGTCAATAGCACTGTGGGAAAAATAACATGGTTTTGAACACAGAAAAAAGATGCAACTAAAATCAGTTTTTATTATTTTTAACCAACATATTCTTTAATCAGCACTAGACTCTCTCTAGTGGAGGTCAATTCTCAAATAATAAAATCTCTACATATAGACATTAGCATATCAAGTAAAGCTGTTTTAAATGATCTTGTCTTTTTGAATTTTACACATAGCTCAAGTGTAAAACATTATTACATGTACCCTGGAGAAATAATTTCTACAACTATCAAATTTCGTTTTTAAACTGTACATTTAATACATCATTTGAAAGAATCTGATGAAATATAAGGGTAGTATTTAAGTCTCAAAGTCTCCATGGAACTTTGCAGATTTAAATAGTCTTCACCGTTTAGTATATCTTTGACCTTGGATAGATAACTTAGCCTCTCTATGCTCTGGTTTCCTAGAATACAAAATAGGAATAGAATAGAACCTGCATCAAAGGTTGCTATGAGAACTGAAGGGGTTGATAGGCACAGACTATTTGGAATTGTGTCTTGCACAAAGTAAATGTGCAATAAATGTTGGCTCTCATAATTATTATTGTTATTCCAAACATATAGCCACAAGAGGTTTAGTGAGACATAAAGAGTAGAAGAATTCAAGTCAGAACTTCTTTGGTTTAAAACTGGCAATCTTGGGCTATGTAAACTTCACATGCTTAAAGTTAGGTCTGAATTGTGATGTTTATATGCAAGAACCCCCTACTGCCCTAACCACCTGGGCACAGCAGGTGTTGACTGTGCTAAGAAAAAATATGCACCTTCTGCCTAAAAAGAGGTTTGTTCGTATCATAGATTTCAAGAGCCCTACTTCAGCTTTGCTTATAGTCCTTCCATAAATGTCTATACCATAAATGTCTACATTGGGCACATTTGCTCTATTTTTTCTCAAAGTAATACTCATTGCTCTAATCACTCATGTAAACCCCAATGCCAAAATTTTCTATTCAAAATATTTTCTTCCAGAAAAGGAAATGACTTTCTATTTTTTATAAAACAGATATTTTGTGGAATGAAGTTATTGTTCTTGTCATTTTCTTTCCAAGACACAGGTGCTTTCTAGAGCCAAAATCAAGGCACTTGGAACCACGGTACCCAGGCTAAAAACAAGAACATAGCAAAATCATTCTGAGCAGTTCTGCCTTCTTGACTCTCTTGGATACAATTATAGACATGATTTTGTGGCTTGGTGGGGTTCCGAATCCTTCCTAAATATAGTCCCCAAGGCAAAAACTGAGGACAGGGAGGTTATTTGGGAGACACAAAAATACTAGGAGGGGAGTTAGGGAAGCTGGGCTGGGGTAGGGGGAAGCTAGATGAATGATGAGCTGTAGGATAATGGCTCTGCCCTGGTGCTGCGGTGGCTTTGTATGTCTCCACATAGGCCACATAAACATTATTCAATCACAATTTGAATCAAATCTTAGTGGAATACCATGTAATGTTCTATGGAACCTGACAAGATAAGCAGATTTGTGAGAAGCTATCACATGGTTACTGTTATTTTTGGATAAAAGTCACCCCAAATAATCATGTATTGAGGACTTGGTTCCCAATGCAGCAATATTCAGAGGTAGAGCTTTTGGACAGTGATTGAATCATGAGGGTTCTGACCTTATTAGTGGATTAACCCAGTGATAGCTGAATTGACTCTTGGGAGAGTAGGAAAATTGAGAATTGGGCAACTGAAACTTTATACTGAGAAATGGTGTAAATGCATACATCAGAATTATCCTAGCCAAAGAAGGAGAGAGGGCTGAGATACGTATTTATACTACCATTCACATGTTGATGAAAGGCTGCCGCAGTCTGGCTGGGCACAAATCACGAGCCACTCAAGCAGGAACAAACTTTATTTCTGAACTCCACCAGCACACTCCACACAGGCTCCCCAGGAACTCTCCCCAAACGCCACTCGGCTCCTCCAGGAAACACCAACCGGAAATCCCTCCTCTGGACCTTCTCCAACCAATGTGAACTCTCCGGGAATCCCCGCGAGAACTCCAAAGTAGTGGCTGAGGTGGACAGTAAAGGTTTAATATACAATTGAATCAATCCAGCATCATCTTAATGGCTCACCTCTCAACCAATACTACTGGCAAAATGCCAGGGGCCACGACTCGGCTGTGGCTCTCAGCAAAAGGCCACTTCCAAAGGGGAATTAATGGCTTGGTACTTCAGGCCCAAATACAAGCAAGCAACGTTATAGATTTTCATCGTTTCAAATCAAACTGGCATGACCAGAAATGGTAAAGAGATCCAATGGGATATTGGCAGACCACTGAACAGTATTCACTGTACCTATTATGTCAATGGTCATGCCAAAAACTTATCATATTATAGAGTATTTCTATGACTATTTAAAAATTTTAAAACTAACATCTCCTCAAAGAGAAGATAACCTAATTCAGTCCCACCTACCTTACCACTCTCTTTCCTTTTACTTTCTTTTTTTTTTCTTTAGTATGAGTTTATATGATTATAACCTTTTAATATGGCAGGGGCTTTACTTAATTTCTCTATCATTGTATTTCAAGAGCCCACTAGAGTATCTGGCATACTTTTGACAGAGTTAATATTTATTGAATGAAAAAGTTTAAATGAATGAAATAATCAAATACTTTTTTAAAAAATATGTCTTGGCTAAGACGATCTAGAGTCTCTGTTAAAAATGCCTAATTGGGAAATACATTTGTAATTTCCAGATGATTTCTGATTCTAAACACCTGAGAGTAAAGGACTATCATTTATTTATATCTCCCAGCACCAATATTAGAATATTCTACATTCTTATGCATAGTAGGCCTTTATAAGATTACATTGTTTCTCAAAATCTTTCCCCATTCATTTTTATGACTCCATATTTTCAAACATGTTTACTTTTATTATTGATTTCTCACATCAGTGCTCTGAAATAGGTTTGTAAGTGTTATTATTCCAATTTTGCATATGAAGAAGAACTTGATTTTCAAGAGAGTTGAATCAAGTTTTTCCGATGACACAAAAGATAGAAGATGAACTCATGACAAATCTCTAATCGTTTATTCAGCACATATGCAATGAACGTCTGTTGTAAGTCCAGCTCCATTCTAAGCTCAGGAAATAAAACAGAAAGAATAGTCCCTAAATATAAGGAATTCATATTCCAAGAAAAGGAAATATATTTCCTCAGAAATCATTTCCAGTGGGGTTAACACATATGTAAGGCTAAAATCCCAAGATCCAGTGCAAAACCACTAGGTTCAAATACTAATCTCACTAATTCTGGTTTGTCTCCCATAGTAGGCAAGTTTCTGGATTTCTCTAGGCCTTATTTTCTCTAGTTCTTTCATTTGTGGCATTTTTATAACTCAGTAAAACTTAAATGCATCATGTAGAACCATGCAAGCACATGATTAAGTACTTAATAATTATCAATTGCTATTATGCTGGATAGAGCTTCAAGGAGTATTTGGGAAACAGTGGATAAAACAACTAAATATGATCCAAGATAATAAAGCATTATGGATTCCCGGGTGAACCCACAGTTTCACAATCATATGAGAAGTGAGGAAGCGAACTTCAGGTATGCCATGAAATGCAATGGCCAACTCAAAGAATAATAAATAGGTGAATATTTTATAGCTCAGGAACAAATGAAGGTTTCTGAAGAAAAAAAGTCAGAAGAACTGGAATGAGTCAATGTCAAGAAGAACTACTCTAAGATAATTTTGGATTAGACCTTGTAATTAATAGGAATCTATTAGTGGATTTAAGAAAGCAGCTAACACAATCAGATCAAATTTTACTGTTGTGACAGTATAACCTAAGTGTAATGGATTTTCTTTGGTATCTCCATACAAAGGCTGAGTTGGAGGTAAAGTTTGAAGACCATCAAGAAACCAACCTAGGAAAGAAGAAATAATGTGAGGAATTGAACTAAAAAGGAAAATGAGTAAGAAAAAGAAATATCAGGCATGTAGAATAGAAGAGGTTTGGCAATGTTTTGCAGGTGTGCAATAAGGGGAAAAAAATAAGTAAATGATGATGAGATTTGGGGCCTAGGCCAAAAATCTAAACATAGAATATCTATAAACACCATGAATATTTCAGAAAAGAATCAGATTTGAAGGGAATACAGGAGAAGGTAGGAATGGGGCAGATAATGAGCTCAGTTTTAGACACAATCTGATGCTCTTTCTACTTCCTTCTTTACCTGCTAAAGGTATGAATTCTTTAGGATTTAAGTGTAAATTAAAGGTGATAATATAAACAAAGATGTGAAAGGGTAAGAGTCTGTTCATGGCAAAAGCTGAATTTGAAATGATGAGCCAGATAATTCCATTGCCAGGGTCTAATTAATCTCTCTGAACCCAATGACAATGCCCCAGTGAACACTAATCATCTATAACCATGCAAACAGACACAAAGTGCATTCAGAAGTTATATGCAAATAAATATAATGTATTTTTTAACAGCAAACATTTAAGGTATTTTAAATTTCGCAGTTATTAAACAAATATTTCCTTCAGTGAAATTTGATGGTCATTTGCTCATGTAACCGAAGGACTTTATAAAAGGGCTTCCAATCGAATTTTATTATGCCTTTACTGCTGAGGAATTTAAAACCAGAATTTTTATTTTGTGCTTGTCACATTTAATGATAATAATCACCTTTGATCCATCAAAGTAATTTCATATCCAAGCTGGAGACAGTTTTTCTCTTAAAATTCTGATAAATTTGTTGTGATACAATTGCATTGACTAAGCAATTAACAAGTATCAGGACTGAGATTGCAACTGTGGCATAAACAACAAAGCAATTTCAAGTGACAGAACTGTCAGGTGAGTGAATCTCATTTGACAGTCTTACCCAGTTTTAATATCTTACTATTTGTGTTCTGGGAATAATGTAAATGATGCATGAGAATAGGTTAGTTGACTTTTTTTTGCATACTTATTCATGTCATAGCTAGTCATTATGCTGAAAAATTTTAAAAGGGTAAAATGAAATGATGTTTACCTTGGCTTGTACTTATGAAAGTGTATGTGTATAACATACAAGCTAAGGTTCAGGTACAGAACAAAAGTTCACCTCTTTCAAAATGAACTCTAAGGCTGTGGAATGAATGAATCTATGCAAGGTTTATTTAATACTGTGAAGCCAACTTTTACAATAAAGAAAGGTTTCAGGTTTGACATTCATATACTGAAAATATGGAAAACAATCTCACTCATTGTGCAGGCTTCACATTGACATGTGTCACAAAACTCACTAGAAAAAAAAATGTTTCCTCTTGGGTTGCACTTAATATATTCACTGGAAAGTTTATTCTAACTGCATTGTAGTTGTAATTTTTTCCCATGAAGCATACATCCCAGCTGCATATACACTCTGTCGTCAAGAAATTATATTTCCAAAGACAATCCTGACCAAACTGAAAACAGCTTTAACTTCCACTCTTCTAAAAGATAAGGTTAGGATTTATGAGTAGGAGGACACCGATATGAAAGTTTTTGCAGATGAGGAAATTCAAGTGAGCAGTTTTCCACGTCTGCTCCTAAATCATTAGTGGATGTTCCCACTGAGTCATTTCTAAAGGGCTAGAGCCTACCTGATGCAAATGTGGATCACTTTGTTGTGACCCATCTGCAATTAACAGGCGCCAATGATTGGCACGTGCCTCAACCACGGTTTTGTGCAACCAAATGCCTTCTACTGAAATCTTGATTTTCAAGAAACAGTTAAAAGCTGTCTTATATAGTTGGGCAGAAAGTAGAAGGAAATGTAGAAAAAGACCCCAGTAAGAGGCAGGAACCATTGTTGCCCTCTACCTGGAAAGCTGCTTGACCCTATGGTGGGGAGGAAAATCCCCAGAACTTGTAGGTAACACAACTGGAAGCTTGTCCTTTAGGAGCAATGCTCTTAGGGACTGCACATTATCTAATGGAGCATTGGAGCCACATCTCTTATCCATAGAAAAGAATCTTTTGATTCTGTGAGTTTATATAAAAATATTAAAAATACAATAATTCTTACCTTGAAGGAATTTTGAGACTCTCCAAAGGCAGTCAATCTCTATGCTTTTCACTCCATGTAGTACTTATCAGTTTCAAATATTCTTTCTTTCCTTCAGTGACAGATAATGTCCAACAAAAATTAACTGGAGCTGTTGAATTTTTTTTGTCTTCTGGCTTTATGGACAAAACTTGCTTCCTCTGGGATAGCAAAACTATAAACAATGTAATCGAGTTAAAATAAAAGGGTGTGCATGGCAAATGACAGCACAGTAAATGGAATCCTGGTCACTGCAATGTGTTACTTCTGAGAAAACTGTAGAACACATCCTCCTTGTCAAAGCTGATCTTGAGACACCCAAGAAAAACAAGCCCAACCAAAATAAAACAAAAATTATGTTCAAGCTATGTGTATGAGGTGTATATATAAAACATAAATAAATTTTGTGTTTTTTCTTAGGCCCTATCCCCAAAATAATTCCATTATGTATATGCAAATACCTCAAAATCTGAAAAAAAAAATTGAGATATGAAACACTTCTGGTCCAAAGAGATATTTAGCCTGTAATACAAATAAAGAATATCAATAACAAAAAAAAAAAAAACATGCCCATGATCCAGCAGGCAGATTCCTATGGGCAGTACATGGCATCAGTTTGGAACACAAATCATCAATAAAAGCCTAGAGAGACTCAAGCAAACCCAGAAATTAATAAGGAGGAAGTTGAAAATGATCCTTTCTTCTCTTGTAAGAGATCCCTCTGTGAAAGGTGAGGATATTTCCTGGCATTATGGACATTTCCAGTATTAGATCATTCCTCGAAAAGCCTTCCCATACAAATAAATGAAGAGTCTAGAAAGACTTCTATAAATGTAAAGCCAAATGTAGTTCACATTCCAAAGAGGCTCTGGAGAGAGAGATGGCTCTGATGGTGAAGTCCTTTTTTATTTTTATTTGTTTTGTTTTTTGGTACCAGGGATTGAACCCAGGGGCATTTAATCACAGAGCCACATCCCCAGCCCCTTTTTATATTTTATTAGAAACAGAGTCTCACTGAGTTGCTTAGGGCCTCACTAAGTGGCTGAGGCTTGGTTTGAACTCATGATCCTCCTGCCTCCGCCTCCTGAGTAACTAGGATTACAGCCCACCTGTGAAGTTTTTCTTAATGTTGTTAAAATTATCTTTTGTTTTAAGATCTACATATGTGAATGAACACATAAAATAAAGGCCCATAATATCCAAATGGCCAGGAAACAAAAATTACTTCTTTGTTCAGCAAGTAACTTTATTTAATTGGGTCTTCTTGCCTCAATATCAATAGACACCCATGTAATAACTACCTGTGTAAATGTTAAATTGAAATGAATACACTATCCTAGGGATATCTTGAAGACAACTGTATACAATGAATAGCTCAATTTTTTTCATATGAATTTTTTCTTTGTGGGGAGTATTCCTTGCTGCTTTCACAGCAATGACTATATCAGTAATTATGTATTGGCCAAAAGAAGTGTCTTCATTCTTCTATAGGTATGATAACTGCAATTCTGCTTCAAAGATGAGGGTAACAGCTTCCAGGTGGAAGCGGCAATCCAGGGACTGCATAAACACACTTTAGCAAATGTATTTTAATGAATAACAAGCAGAAATCAACTCAGGCCAGATCTGAAATAGCAGATACCAGTGCCTTTTCTACAGAAAGTATTTTAGCAACTTATGTTCAAAAACCATGGCTTGGCCAAAAATTCTTTTGACAGATCTGAGAGGCTTTAGCACTGGTTCTTTACAGACATCAACAACTTTGGAAATATAAAATTTAAAAATATTATCTTCAAATTAACTACTACTTAGGAAAAGCATTTTTATGGCCATAAAATTAACAATAAGAGCAGCAAGCAAGTACCTTGAGTATCAAGATCTTGAACATTGGTGTATTTCATGTTTGTTCCATGACTTTTGAGTAGAAGCCAGCGAAGACAGTATCCTATGGACTGTGTGCATGTACTTGAAGACAAATAGCATTGGTGAGAACCACTTGGGAAATTCAGTAGTTAGTGAAATTTGCTTTTACTTTCTCCTTTTTATGATATGAACCCTAAAAACCCAAAAGTTCCAGGACTCCCTCCAGTGCACACATTTGTTATGTGGGAGAAAATCAATTGCATGATCTCATCCTTGTTAACTGTAAGATTAAGCAACTAATGTTTCCTGGAGTATTAATTTTTTTAAAGGAGTTCCAGGAAAATGGAAACTCAAAATAAAGAAGTGAGTCGTGAATGGTGCAGTTTTGGTCACCACCCGGGAGAAGAGTTGATGAGCAGATAATCCAAGAGTTAACCAGACAAAAGAAGAGCTATTGCAGTTTTATTTGGATTAGACCCCAAATGCATGCTCCTCTTGGTCACATATAGTACCTAAGAAAATGTTCTTTTGTGATCTAATTTCTAACTCCACTCCTTGATTACTAATGTATTAGAGAACAAAGGATTAATACAAATGTGAAAAGCAGGAAGCATTTCATTCTTTCAGGTTTTTAAAATTCATTCAACAAATATTGAATGCCTATTATATTAGCTGTTAAAGCTCAAGGGTTTTCAACAGGTGATAATTTTGTTTTCTGGAGCACATCTGATAAGGTCTGGAGAAGTGTTGCGTTATCAAAAATGAGAAGATATTACTGTTATCTCGTGAGTAAAAATCAAGCTAACTTTCTGCTAGACATCCTGCAATGATCAGGGCAGTGTCCAAGAATACCAATCCAAAATACCAATTATGCCTCTGTGGAGAATCCTTGCTCTAAGGATTTGATTCTAAGTGCATTTGTCAGCTTTCTGTTACTGTAACAAAATACCTGAGATAATCAGTCATGCCCCCACCTGCCTACAGTTACCAATAAGCAGTCAATTCAAATTGTTAATCCACCAATTATTTTGAATACTAATATTATTTTTAAAACTCAAGTTGAGTTAAATTAATGACCAGCTTCCTCTTTCTCTTTATTATTTTCCCTCTCTTCATCAAATTGATTAACCCAACTATAAGAGTTCTCATAATATAATCATTTCACTTCTGAACATTCCTGCACTACCTAATTCATAAGCCTTTCAGGGGACATTAAAGATCAAAACCAAAATGGAAAGAGAAAACAAGAGAGAGTTTAAAAAAGAAAAGAAAAAAAAAAGATTGGTGATTGATTGATCCAAAGACAATAGGAAAATTTGGTCAAAGATCTTGCAAGAGTTGCTGAGGACATGGAGACTGTCATCAAATAGCTGAATGGTCATCATATGTGGAGGAATTGGATTAGTTCTGCATTACCTTAATTGGTACAATTGGAATGAAACAAATAGTGAAAAATTAAATTCTGCTTATTATATTTTTAAAAGTTTTCTTTGCAAACTTTTCAGAGATGGAAAATTCTGCTCTAAAATATGGAACATTCCTTTTGAAAGGAATTGTTTAGGATCATAGGTGATGAAGGCATAGTAGGCATATATCTTAATCTTTCTGGTAGAGTCCAAAAACTGGATAGAGAGTTGGGGGCTGGTATTGGAAGAAATGTCCAGGAAGTGACAAAGGCGATGTGTAGAGGTCCCCCTGATCCACAGCCATAAGAAAAGTGGCAAAGCCAAGAGAATCCAAAACAAAGTCAAAGTCCAAGGAAGCAGCAAAGGGGACAATGAAACAATGAGTACACATATTGACTAGCCAGATCAAGGAGAATAACCTAAAAAGCCTAAAAAGAAACACAAGTCATTGAGGACTCACCACAAAGGCTACCTCCTCATGGAGGCCACTTTCTGAGCCCCAAATCTATTAATCCCTCATAAACATTCTATCTACTATCCTCTGTTTTATTTTTTGTTGTTGTTGTTTGTTTGTTTGTTTTACTTTTATCATTGTCTGAAATTATTTCATTTATTTGTTTACTTGTTTATTTTCCATTTTCTCCTCCTGAAATGTGAGCTCCAAAACTTTGTTTTACCTCCTACCCTATGCCCAGCACCTAGAGTACCTGATTCATGGTATGTGCACCTAAACAAACGTTCAGAAAGTAGATGAAGAAATGTCCAGATTGATAAACAATTAAAGAACTAAATCAGCCAGAGGCAGAGGAGGTCACGAGTTCTCAGAGCCTTGACGTTAATAGAAACTGAGATTCTCCAAGGTACAATTATGGTGTGTTTTTCACATGTACTTAATCAAGAATTTCCATTTATACAATGCATCTTTAAGAAAGAGTGTTTCACTGAATACTGTTTAGGAACACAACCTTACCTATAATAAGTTTTTTTTTTTGAGAAACAGGTCTCTAAAAACCAGAATGACTTGAAGAGATTCTGGTAGAATACATTTTGTCTAAGACTAGTCATGTCAGCATATCTAAATGTTTCTAGAAAAAAATAAAAAATAAATATTCCTAGAACAATGGGATATTGTTGTTCCAATGCAAAAAGAAATTGATATTTATGCTTTTAGAAACTCATGCATTCTACGATTGAATACGTGAAGAACCAGCAAGGATGTAAATCTGGGATTGTTTCCTAGATCTTAAACAGCTTCTACATTCTACATTTAAAAAAATATTCATGTGGAAAAGGAAGGAAGTTTTATTTTATGTTTTCCTTAGTTTAAGGTACTAAAAGTGTACTCAGTTGTGATTCATTAAACAATATTTCCTGTGTCAGGCATTAGAAAATTGAATTTCAGCTGAGGACTTAAAAATATGTATATGAGTTACAGTGATGGTAAACAGCTTTGCAATTAATTTATTTAAGCATTTGCAATTTTCATTTCAAAGCAAAAGGAACAATATGGAATGTTGTACAAAAAATTAATCTGTATACATAATGTTCATTAAAATACAGGAAGAATTCAGTGCTGTCTCACCAAAAGTACTGTTCAAGCTGTGTTAGAGCAGACACCAGGAGCTTCATGGATTCTATAAAGTACACCAAGGGAGCTTAATGAACACTAATTAATCAAAGCAATATTTAGTTCCATTTCCAATTAACTCCCACAATGAATGTTTGCAAGAAAGAATATGGATGCCTAAAGACATGTCTATTATTTATTTAGGCATTATTTATTTATGCCCTCAACTACATCCAGAAATAATTGATTCTAACCACAATGCAAGTAATCAATACAGGAAAACTATTTTCAAAAGCATAGGAAAAAAATGAGTCAGGCAATAAGTGGGAAGGGAGAGAGTAAGTAATTATAGGGGGAAAAAAAAGTAAGATAAAGGAAGTTGCCATACTAGCAAAAGTTTAGTTTTAAACTTCCTGGCTATTACTTAGCAGTGTATAAAGTTCATTGTAACCCTAAATTCAGATTAAAAATATATCTCGGAAGTCCTCATATATGAAATTTGAATAAGTCTATGTTAACTATCTTTAATTGCTGTTTTTCATTTGACTCCAACAAAACCAAGACAAGAGTTTTATAATCTTTTCTATAGTAAATATCCCAGTACACCAATCTAACCTGATGCAGAATAAAGTTTAAAGTCAGGAGAAATGTGAGGATAATATGCCCATTAGAGTAGTTCACTTGAATGGTAAGTGTATATTCTGCTATTAGGCGTCATTTGAACTTTCAGCAGGACTCTGACAGACTATTGGAATATGGGGCAGCTAGCTAGTGAGTGTCTGAAGTTCATTCTGTATTGTTGACTGAGTCCATGCAACCTGAGTGGATTTATGTTCACTGACATTACTCCCATAAGGTTAAATTAATCCACTACACAGAAGAAATGGTTTCTGATTCTGAAAAATCAAGTATTAGTTAAAGATATCAAATAATCCTTCAAGAAAGGCAGAGATATATTCATTTTTACCAGAAACAGATCAGGTTTAGAGAGATTTCTGTGATTTCTTTATGGACCAGCTAGGGCCGGGGATGATATCCAGGTGTTGACTAAAGCCAAACCAGCCAGCTTAATTTATTTCATGAATAGGCTGGATTGAATAAGAGCTTTCACTCTTGTAAATGAGGGAAGTTACTTGGAAGTTCATTTCCCCAGCTCTAGCAATGTGTTCAAGATAGTAAGTGCCTAATACATGATTTTGAAAAAAAAAAATAGCTATGTTTTAAAAATTGGTTATATTAGGAAACTGATTAATTCATTCAATTAACATTTATTGCTTGACTTCCACGGTCCAGGTACTGGGCTAGCTCTGAGGATGGCAATGATGGGCTACACAGACAGTAGCTGTCCTTACAAATACCAGCAGCCAAGAAATAATCATATAAACTAATATCTTAATTCCAACTGTGATATTTCAAAAGAAAAGTAAAGAGTGTTAGAAGAGCAAATAGGTCAGAGGAAACATTATCAACATTGGCTTTTGGGGATTTACAATTCTGTGGACAACTTTCTCAGAAATGGTGGGAACCAGCTCATCCGAGTGCAGCAAATACTTTTGGAGCATTTATTATATTATGTCCTTGGGCTAGTCACTGTGGGGTGCACAGATGACTAGGATACAGCCTCTGCACTTAATAACCCCAAAATCTAATATAAAGATGTGCTCTAGCTATAATCTAAAGAAAATTTTGGTAGCTGCATAGAAGAGAGATCACAAATCCAACTCATAAAGTTCAGAGGATGGAAAAAGTCTCTCACAGTCAAAATGATCAGAGAGCTTTGTGAAGAAAGAGACATTTTTTTATGAGAATTAAAGAATGCATATGTATAATGCTGATAGAAGAGAAGGAAGAGAAGAGTTATTTTAGTGTATAGAAAAGCAAAAGCAAAGGAGATGGTGTGAGGAAATCCAGGCTCCTGACAGCGGTGTGTAGGCATGGATGAAGCACATGTGTAAGTTAACAGGAGGCAGAAGGGAGGACGGTGGGGTTGCAGCCAGTTCAGGAAACTATTAGATGCCAGACTACAAAGGCTGCTCTTCATTCAGTAGGTGATGGAGACCCACTGGAGACTTTTGATCGGGGGAGTGACATGATAAAAAGAGAACTTTAAGAACCTTCAACTCAGTAGGTGATTTTGAGAGATGTGAGGCCAAAGTCAATCAGACCAGCTGGTAGTCCAGACAAGAGGTAATAAGGGCCTGAACTATGACAGTGGGAATGGAAATGAGGAATTAGGGAAGAATGCTGAGCTCTGAACCCATTAGGAATCACCAGTGGTAACTGATCGGATCACAGCAGCAGTGACACCTCCATTAACTCAATTGCATCACATCTCCAGTAGCATAAGCACTGATTGCTCCTAAAGCAAATGCAAGCTTATTCTGCCACCACCTGAATGGATGGATTCAACTACACAGGAATACACCATGTTCAACTTAATTTTAAAATCGCACGATGCATTGCATTAACAATATTGGAACCTGTAGCCCATTGTGCTGTTTCGCATATCCTCGAAGTTATTAAATTATTCTTAATTTTTCCATTCCTCTCTCTGCTTTATTCCAAAGAGACTTCATCTTCTTCTTTGTAACAAGCAAAAATATTTTTTTCTATCTCCTTCGCTAAGGCCATCTCTTACCTCCGCAAGCCTCAGATGCAAGCATGAGTTAGTGTCAAATCTTACAGGAGAATTTCTTTCTAAGGAAGTTTGAATTTAAACAGCAATTAGTAAATAATAGGTGTCCAAGAAATTCAGACCTCTGTAGCCACAGAGGTGCCTCCACTTAATAAAGAAGGGGATTGCCCATGACTTGCTTTGTTCTGGAAACGTTTTACTGATAGAAGGCAACCTCCAGTGGTTAAGGCCATGAGCTGGGAAATCAGACTTCCTGCATTCACAACCAAACTATGTCACATATTACCTGTGAAATATGGGAAGGATAAGTAACTTCTCCATTCCTCTGTTTCCTCATTGAAAAAGTAGAATAGCAACTTTGCTGATTTCCTGGGATTTTTTGGAGGATGACAGGAAATGACCCCTATAAAGCATTTTAGCCCATTACCAAGCACATAGCACTAAAAAGTGTGAACCATTATTACAATATTGTTACTTTATATAATAATATAATTCAAATAAGACTGGAGCTATATCTTCTGGTTGCTCTATGGACAAATGATTTAAGTATAATCTCAGTCTAGCTTGGAATAGATTGAGATCTTTTGCAACCCAGGGATTCAGAGGCCATGTGTCTTCACATGTAGAATCCAAACTAGTTCTTCCGTTGGTACCAGCATAACTCTCCTGCCTATGATAATTCATATCTTTGTCATATCTCTGTGTCACTTAAAATTTTTCTCTTTGCTAAAATAACCAGAATTTCTACTTTCATTCAACATGGTAAATAAAGTCCATAGCAAAAAAAAAAAAAAAACCTTGTTCAAAGTTAAACTATTAGCCCACTACTCCACAAGCCAGCAGAAAAACAAGGGCTTTGATTGGGGTTTTATTTTACATTTGGAAACATCTCACATTCCATCTACTTCACATGAGATTGTTTCATTCCAAGATAACACATTTTGGTTCATAACCTAACAAAACTTTTCACTTTTTCTGTATTCTATGTTCCTGAATGTGTAAACAGAAGCTCAAATATCCTCTAAATCAGCTTTTCACACAATATTCTACCGAGGGATCCCCTGAGGTATTTTTCTCAAAAGTATTCAAACAAGTATAGAAAAGGCTGGATCCCCAAGAGAATTACAATGAATACTAGCATTTTAAAGACTCTTAGAAATCCTATCAAAAAGAACCATATTCAACAGTGTTTTGTCCAAAGTTTCAGGGTTAGTCAGCTTTTTGTCATGGTAACAACATATATGAGATAACCAATTTATAAGGAGGAAAGGTTTATTTTGGCTTATGGTTTCAGAGATTTCAGCCTATGGTTGTTTGTTCCCATTGCTGTGACAAAGCAGAACATGATAGCAGGAAACACGTGATAGAGTTGAGCTGCTCACATCATGATAGTTAGGAAGAAAAAAGAAAGAGGAGAGTCCAGTGTCCCAATATGTCCTTCAAGGGCACACCCCTAATGACTTAACTTCCTTCCATGAGGCTCCACCTCCTAAAGGTCCCTCTGCCCTCCAATAGCACCACAGGCTTGTGACCAAACCTTCAATACATGGCCTTTGGGAGCCTTTAAGATGCAAACCAAAACATATTACTAATAACATAATTTTTATATAACAAAAATTAAGATGCTGAAAAATGTTCTAGATGTGTTAACTCATCTATATTTTAATTAAGCCAATGAGAACCCTTGAACTATTTTCTAAATTAAGTAAACTCCTGAGAAATAGTTTGAAAGTGAAGGCAATCATTTATATCTTAAATGCTGTTCACAATTGATCTTTTTGAGGGATTGCTATTTCTAAAATTATTGAAACAAATTATCATAGGTGACCAGAATTTAAATAAAATATTTAAAAAATCTATGATATTAACATGCAAACTATTAAGAAAAAATATTTTTAATAGCTCTCTCAGTAAAACCATCAGAAGAAAGCGTTTGATTTGTTATTTTTACATTTTGCTATGAACATTGAAGGAGACATTTTATACCCACTGTGTGCCTGGGCCTTTGACATTTGAGAGTTCCTGTAAAGGGATGCTAAGAGCTCTAATCATCATGCAGTTGTATGTCACTAAACATTGATCATGGAAAAGGACATCAAGATGAAATCAAAGGGCTTCTTAAATGTTAACTTGTGATCTCTCGATCTCAGGGAAGATATAAACATAGAAGAGTTTTGTTTTTTTTGTTTTTTCAGATTAATTACAGTTTTCAAGAAATACATGTTGAGAATTCACAATTAAATGTTTGTGCCAAAGAATTTTCAAATTACTTAGGGCCAGCAAATCAAAATGGAAAACAAGTTAGTACCATACATGTTGATGTTCATAGTGTCTGTTAGTAAAACCCGCTAGCACAAAGTTGGATGAAAGGACTTCTCAGAGTTCTCATCAGCTTCTATGTTAGGTGTGCCTGAAATTTAGAAAGTAGTGTGTAAAGGGGGAAAAGGGAATAAAATAGCTACATTTGGGGTAAAAGGAAGAAATTTAGGATGTGGATGAAAATAACTTTGAACTTTCAAATACAGAAACAGTCTTGATGCAATCTGTCTCATGTAGCTGCCTTTTTAAAGAGTTTTATTAATAAATAACTGCTGTTGAAGCATAGAATTATTCCTGGAAATTGAACAAGAAGCATTTAGCATTCATTCACATTTTGAAATGATATTCCCTCATGGTTTGACTACACAGATCAAACTCTGATTTTAACAGAAAACAACCACGTAACAATAACATATTGATTTTTTTTAATTCTTCAACTTTTCTTATTCAGTTACTCTCCATTTTTACCTTTCTTGACCTATTGAAAATAAACACGGGGCTGGAGATATGACAGTAGTGTGCTTACCAAGCATGCAGGAGACTCTGTTTAATCCCTAGTATTACAAAAAAAATACAAATTAATAACAATGACATAAATAATTGACGGAAAGACTAGCTCTAAACACAAAAATGGTTTAATCAACTTCCCCAACACATACACACACACACACACACACACACACACATACACACACACACACAAAATATTGTGGATTCACATCAGGGATCATATTTTAAATCTCCCATTTTATTTAGTTGGCTTAAATTCACTTTTGCTTTAAGACAGTAGGTTGGATTTAACTTAGTAATCAATTAAGTGATTATTAATGATATTTTTACATTGTATTTATAATTCACTAATAAGCTTTATTAAATTAAGTTGAACATATAGTCATTGTTTCTATACACATTACCTAATTTCTTCATGATCCTTTTATATAACCATAGCCCCTCAGGCTATCCAGCCTCACATGGGTGCCTTTGTAATCTGATCTCCTACTCTGCCTTGTCTCCCTATACACTGCCCTCACCACATGACAACCCTGGGTGTTACATGGTACAGACATTGATACCTCTTTCCCTAGACACACAGTCTCCCTCTCATCCTTCCTTTCAGGCTGAGAGAAAAGACTCCCCCTCTCTGTAACCTAACCTTTCTACTTCTCTCCTCCACCACTTTTCTCAGTCTCCATAAGGCACGACCAGTCCCTCTTCATTAAGGCTTTCTTCTCTGACCTAGAATCTGAACTTTATATCTGGTTCTTTATCTCCATTACCTTTGAACAACTACAATGCTCTACAATAGAAGTTGGTGGTTCAGAAAGCCTCAAAGAAAAAAAAAAGTAATTACTGTCTTTCACCAAGGCATGAAAATAGACTAGGTGGGATTAGAAAAATATTCAACATCATCTGAGATCAGAGGAGGATATAGCTCATAGGAAGGAAAACAAAGAAAATTTATAATTTTATTACTCTCCCCAGACTGAGCTAGCTGAGATTAGAGATGAGACCACCAGCACAGGAGTCAGAGAACTGCCATTCTATTGCACTTAAGTATCTTTTGATCTTAAATGGCCATTAAATATTAATGGGCCTCAGTATTTGCATTTATAAAATGAGAGAGTTGTTCTAGAGCAGTGTGTTTTAATTGTACAACCCAGTCACAGGTGATAAGCAAGTTGTCTGCCTCACAGGTAGACAACTGTGCAGTGTCACTTGCTCAGAAATCTACATGCAAACAAGGGCACCACCTTCACATTTATGATCTTCTATTGAAGTCTTGAAATTCTTAATGAGTTTTCAACGAGAAAATCCCCCAAATTCATCTTAATTTGGACACTGCAAAGTTCGTAGTTGTTCCTGCTACTGAGATTCATTTGGTGAATTAGGATGAGCATTTTGTTCCTTAAGGAACTAGGTAAGAATGCCTCCACATATCAGAATGAACATTAGATCTTTGGTTTGGGGGGATTGGCTTAATAGTCTCCAGATCCAACACACAACAAGGGTGGAGTAGAATAGAAGTTCATTGGATTAGAAAAGGGGAATGAAAAGAAGGGAGTGGGATAGGAATAGGAAAGACTGTGGAATGAATCGGACATAACTTTCCTATGTATGAATATATGACCAGTGAAACTCCACATCATGTACAACCCCAAGAATGGGAAGTTATACTGCACGTACAATATGTCAAAATACACTCTACTGTCATGTATATCTAAAAGAAAAAAATAATTAATTAAAATTTTTAAAAAAGAAAAAAATGCTTTGATACTTTACATAAAGCCTAAGTCTTTATGCTAAAACTGTTGCTTCAGTTTTATCTACACACCTGCAGACATTTGTGTGTGGGTGGGTGGATGGTAGAGGGGTGTCTATGGGTGTGCATTTTGCTAAAAATAAAGTATATTTTTATGTGAGTTAGGATCAGTGATCAGACCAAGGATAAGCTCCCTAACAGTTCTAATGTTGTAGGAGCGTAATTAATACGGTATTTTCTTCTGTAGAAGAAAAGCCCATCATTTATTTATTCAAAGACAGCTACCGAGCTTCCCTTTTGAAAGGTTTCTATGTACAAAGGAAAAACAGCATCTTAAACACTCTAAATGTGAAAATAAAAGGCAGAAACACATTTTGAATAAATAAAGATGGGTACTGCATTGTATCTAAGAAAGAAACACAAGCATAGAATTGTGCTCTATCGGCAACCTAATCAAACACACATTAGCCATAACTAATAACATGCTTAACTGGACTCTCCTCATAAGTTTATACTCCAAAGTCTCTGTCACGCACATAAATTTAATTATTACACAGAATATTATACATATTACACATTGCACACATAAATGGATTATTTTGAACCCTCAATTACTTAGAACTGTTATTAGGATATATTTTTTTTTTGAGATCACATTTAGAAGGTTGTACAAAACACTCTGATATATATATTTATTGAACCTGTATGTTGAACCCTGGAATAAAGCACAGTACTCATGTAATAACAAGAACTTTCCAGAGATGGGTTTGTTGATATAAAACTGCCAAATGTACCTAAGCCATATAATTTGTTTTCATATTTAGAAAGCAATGATATTCTCTTTCCCTTAAAGAAACTACTTTTATAACCTACATTTTAAAAATGTGAGCTTTCCAGAGATTAAAAGCTTTCTCTAGCCAAGCAGAAATAGGATGGAGTTAAAACATTTTCCTGACACACTCTGGACTCAACAGAGTTCAACAGTGAAGCTGTTAAGAAAACCCATTCAGCGGTAATACTCTTCTGAGAGAATGTTCGAAATATAAAATTATGACCCCAAGGTGAACTGAAAGCCAGGGAGGCCTCTGCTTATAATTATAGTTCCAAAACCATTTCAATTTAAGTACATTTTGGAAGCTTTGTATATGGGAATTATTTGTCAAACTGCTACCATTACATGTGCCTTAATGTGCATTTGGGGTGCTCACCACAAGTACTTTGCAGATAAAATATGATTTGGATATACAGATTCTAAATCTGATAAATCGCAGTCACATCTGCGTTAAAGAAGTCATATTCCCATCCTGGCTGATAATACAGTGTGAAAGGCATTCCCAACTGTGTCCCAGTATTAGACAAAAGATCACTGAAGAATAGCCCAGTGGTACAAAACCAATCTGTGTTATGTGTGTGTCAAGAAACTGGCTATATAGTTATGCAAAGAGAAGTCCTGTATGAAGCTGACAGTTTGCAAGTTAGTAAATTAAAAGACCTGTGTTTGTCTCTTATTTCAGCTCTACCTATTATTTTGTTTCCCTGGTGTTCCAGCTCCCTTATTAGCATAAAAGGGAGGTAAACATTTTCCCAGAGTCATCTTCTAAAATTACTATTAGCAGTATGGACCCCCGGTGTAACACAGAGAAAGAGCCAGACTCTGAAGTCTTCCTTCATGGCTCGACCTACTGTGTGAACTGGGCCACTCAGTTACAGAGAGCCTCAATTTCTTTCTCTTTTTTGAGATGAAAAATTTTACACTACCAATTTCATAACATTAATGTACAAATGAAATAATTTTTGAAGGAGAAAATTTACTTGTAAACAGTAAATTGCTAGTCTACATTTTCAGTTATATTACCTTGGGGTTATATGAGAAATACTTCCTAGTTTCCCAGAAAAATAACTGCAAACAAAGCCATAATTCCAGAATTGTCAGAATATTAAAAGAATTAGCAATAATTAAAAGATAAATAAAGTTATAAAAAATCCAGTTTGATGATCTATCCATGCTTAGCTGTTTGAAACAAAAGGAATCTGCAGTCCTTAAAGGAGGGGAAAGTGGAGGGTTTGTCCCAGGTTATAGCCACAGAACCTTCTTTGCAAGGCAGGCATTAGGAAGTTTGGCTTATGCTGTAGGTCTTCTCTGTGAGTCAGCTAGATATTGTTATTTCCTTTCATTTCTCCAGGGACATCGCCCATCCCTGTTTCACATGCTACAGGCATGCATGCATACCTTAGAAACCTCTGTTACTATAAGTACTTAGGAAAAAGAGAGAGCTGAAGAAGGAACCAGTGTGGTCAGATGTCTAGGAGGTCATGTTCTTACTGCTACGTTTTACACGATGTGCCTGAATTTGGGGTGGACTCAACATCATCCAATACCATGGACAGGAAACAAGGGAATGGATGGAAACTCTGAAATCAAATCACAGTGCTGGTTCCAGGAAAAACTTATGTAGAGGTCAAGTGGCCTAGAAAAACATAAATAATATTCTAAACACTGGCTTTCTATCAGCACAAGACAGGACCATGTTTCCCACTATGACATACAGTCTTCAAGATCTAACTTCTGCCATCTCCAAGACCAAGCTCTGCAATCTCCAACAACTTTTTTTCACCCTTTTTATATTATATTTTACATTCTGACAACACCTAAGTGCATATATATATTTTTAACTAATCCTATGCTGTTTTCTATACTTTATGATTTGTATTAAAATAAAATCCACTTCCTCTTCGGATAAATGTTCCACCTAGTTACTGCCTTCCTATCATTAAGAATCATTTCAAGTGGTCTTTCAAATAATTGTTCCTAAATAGGGAGGCTCAATTCCATGACCTTCTTCTGTGTCCTCACAAAGTTCTATACAGGCATTTATTCTCCATTTATTGACTCAAGAAAAAAAAACTACATATTTTTCTTCTTGGGACAGAGATTGTGTTCCAGCCTTCTTTGTTTCTGCAGCCCCAGATGCACTGGTCGTCCACTTGACCCCTAGATGAGCAGTTCCTGAGATTTTAAGTAGGGATGTGGGTCTGAAGATTATGGACCACCTACAAGATGTATTGGGACAAATGCACAATGGACAAAGGCAAAGTAAAGATGGAGCCAAAGGGCACCCTCACAGACAACTTATAATGCATTGCCAAGCAGTCCAGTGTGAATACCATAGACTGTAACATCCAAGAGTCTCCACACCAGGATGGTGAAAGCCAAGAATAGACAGGACAATGAAAGGGAGAGAGTCTTGGGCATGAAAGGGAATTGATTATATCCAGCTCTGGAAATAGAATCTGGAAATTTTTCTTCTCACTAAGAATTAGAGCTTTTTGAACAACAGTAACTCTCTCTTCAGGAGAAGGCATAGGAAGTAAAGGCACAGAAATACTGAAGGTACAAAGGTGGTGGGCCACCATATGGGTACCTTCACGTATAATATCCAATGTCTTCATCCACCAAAACCAAGGACAAATGTGACCTAATGCCATAAACATAAACTAAAGGGACAAATGAGAAAAAGAAACCTCATTCTTCAAACCATAAACCCAACCAAGAAAAGTTCACATCATAGCACCCTAAACATATGTTACACTGGCTCCCACATTTGTGAAAGACAGTGAACTATTAAAATGATCTCACAAAATGATTAAGTGTATTGGTTTCAGTGTTTTGGAGACTGTTTTCAGATGGTTTATTCACATGTGGTTTTATATAGGAATATATGGCAGATTAAACTAAAAAATGTATTGAACAATAGATATCACACACACACACACACACACACACACACACACACACACACACATTATATACTACCTGATTTGTGTTTGTAATAAGCATGTGAATTCATTAAAGAGCCAAGGGAAAAAGTTAATGTTGAATATTCAAACAAGGAGCAGTTTTATCCAAAGGAATATTTCATAGGCAGATGGAAGTGAATATGCAAAACTGCTCCAGTTAGGCAAATGTTCCAGATAAATTTTCAAGATAAAACATGTTAGCAGTCCTATGCAATTTGTACTATTTTTAATAGCCTGTTCCTAGATTTTTTTATATGACTTAGTTATTTTATCATTCTACTCCTTTGAAGCAACATACAGTATGAAAAACTGAGCTGCAAGAGAAGCTTCTGGCCAGGCAGTGGGTAGGAGTGCAAGTAGAATAATGATGTTTTAACAGCACTGTGAAAGGATGACAGATGTACAAGGGAAAGTTCTTAAACATGTTGGAGATGAAGCCCATTAAGCCTCAAACCTTGTGATATCTGTCTCATCATTCAGTCTGGGATTCATTATACAAATGATTCAGTGCTTCCAAGATACATTAGAGTTAGTGCCTGAGAGATACAGCCTCATTCCTGGAAACACCCTATTGAATTTATGGGTGGAATTTCTGAAAAGAAAAAAAAAAGTTGTGTGATTCAGACTAGAAAGGAATGAGTGTCACAGAGGTTAAGAAACAGACTCTCAAATCAAAGTCCCTGAGTTTGACTTCCCGCTCTATAGCTACAAGCTATATGTGGCCTTGGCAACTTGCTAAGTCTCTCTATGCTTCTACTCCCTCACCTGTAAAATGGGAATAGTGATGTCACCCAACTCATTGAGTTGCTGTTTTAAGTAAATTGTACAGTGTCTATTAAATGATGTCACATAGTAAATCCACAGGTGAGGAAAATGGCTACGAAAATCGAACAGTACAACATTCATAAAAAATGTGTCTCTACTACAATGATCTATAAGTTCTAAGAATTTCTATCTCTTGCATATGCCATAGAAATGCTTTCTTCCCCAAACTCAAAACCAAACTATTGGTAAAAACCAAGGATTCTGTCTCTTAGTATAAAAAAAAATTCAACGTATTTTACACTTAATAGGCACAACTTCATAAAACTAAAGTGTCAAATTAATTTAACATTAGCCAGAAATAACTGATGGTTAGATCTTAATGTGAAAAATTATATTTTATATGTTTATGCTATTTTACTTAAATAGACACCGGAAGTAGATAACTTCTTTTCAAGTTTAATAACTAAAACTATTTTGAGTAATCATTAAAATATTTAACAATCCACAAATTTCTCTGAACATATAATTTTAAAGTTAAAATTGTCTTTGATACCAAGTCTGAAATACTCACTTTACAATAGATAACTGAATCCCAAACATATGTGACCTGCCCAAAGTACTACAGCATAGTGATTAGAGTTCAGGTATTAAAACCATGTCCCCAACTACAATAATATCATTCATTCAAAGACATCATATTGACAGGGGAACAAATTTACTAGTACAAACTAGGAAGAAAGTATGTCCTTTGGTATTTACATAATAAATATCAATTCTTATTGGAGGGTAAGTATCCTATATAATGTGTTGATTTAAAAGACATCAAGAGATTGAACATTTTCCCAAAGTAGAAAATAAATAATTCAAGTTGCAAAATAAGATTTTTTTTGTACCAGATATTGAATTCAGGGGTGCTTAACCACTGAGTAACATCTGTAGCTTTTTTAATTTTTATTATTTTTAGACAGGATCTCACTAAATTTCTTAGGCCCTCAATAAGTTGCTGAGGCTGCCTTTGAACTTGTGATCTTCCTTCCTCAACCTCCACAGTGGCTCAGATTACAGGCACACACCATCACAGTTGGCACAAAGTAAGATTTAATTGAAAGGGACTCAGTTAAGTAAAAGATAAAGATAATTTTCTTTAGAGAGCTGCTTAAAAAATACAAATGGTCATTGTCAAGAGGAAAGAGTCAGTTTTCTTCCAAACTCAAGGCCAAAAAATACGTAAAATATTAAGAGATTTTTGTATCAACATGGTAGATTATATTTCCAAACATGGCCACAAAAAAGCTCCTATTTGACACATTTGTTTAAATGTGGTCCTGTCATTCTCCCATCAGCAGGTAGAATCGGTTTTCTTTCTCCTTGAAGACATGCTGGTCCTATAATTTGTTTTGAACTGTAAGATATGTTGGAAGTGATGTTAGATGACTTCTGAGCTAATAATGTCTTAAAGCAGCTGCATGGCTCCTGGCTTTACTACGTATAACATTTCTTTTAAAAACTTGGTCACCATGTCATGAGGAAGCACAATCAGACATGTGGAGAGGACAATGTGGAAAACTGAGACTCTTGGATGACAGCCACACTGAGATCCTAGAACAAGCACCAACTACCAGCATGCGAGTGAGGTCTAAATGACCTCCAACTATCTCATCACCTCATCTATTGTCACATGAAGCAAAACTGCTCAGAAGCTCTGCTCAAATCCTTGGCCCAGAAAACACTGAGCAGATCAAATGATTGTTACAACTCACTGAACTAAAGTTCCAAAGGTCACCTTCTGCTTATTCTTCAGGCTAGATTGGATGCCCATCCATGTGCACTGTAGCACACTGATGTCTCCCTAGCACAGCAGTTTTGTGTTTCATCTTAATTTGCTCTTACTTATTTCCCCCTCTCACAAGTGCTGTATGCAAAAATAACTTTACATAGTAAAAAATATATATCTGCAAAAACTAGATAAAATATTGCAGCCCTAAACATGTAGTTAATGCTTGGACAGTACCTATTTTTCAATAATACATGCTTTCTAGGATAGATCAGCCTAGACTGAATTAACAGGTTCATAAAAGCAATTTATACAAAAGAAAAATCACATTTTTAAATCTGTGTCCTCTGGCCATCCCTTTACTCAGTTCCTTACAGGCAGTTCTGGGACTTTCTAAGGAGAGATCTTCAGCAGATTGGTCCTTTCCACAATAATACAGAATATGTCTTCTCCTTTTCCCTGCAGACTCCTAAAGTAATGCAACTTACTGTTACCAATGCCTCGTCAGCAGCTTTGCCACTGAAATATATCACTAGGTGCTAGTGATTCCTCCTCACTTTTTATTTTAAGGTATTAAGATCTTCACAAATGGTAATGACTGTTAAATCCAATGTTTGGCACCTACTCTTACCAGAACAAAAGATATGATACTAACTCTTCTACCATTGCTACTATAACTCAGACCTTCAACACTCTACCTAAATTTTGATAAAATCATGTTGCCCCTTTGTCAATCAAAACACACAGAGAGACACACACATACACATATACTGTATAATACATGGACTAAAATATCACACTGTACCTCACAAATCAGTATAATTACCTTGTGTCAATTAAAAATATATACACATAAATCTAGATGGAGTGACAACCATTCACTTCTTCAGCAAATATTAATTTGTTCAATGGTACCGTTCTTGGTACTGAGGTGTAATGGGAAATGAGACAGGCAAGAATTCTGCTGTCATAAAATTTGCCGTCTACTTGAGGAAACAAATATGTAAAGGAAATAATTACAAATTGTAATGTTATGAAACCACAGAATGTCAGGAGAGAGCAAGATGGAGGAAACCTACTTTAGTCCCAACTTTAGAGGGTAGTGATGGCCTTTTTGTGGAAGAGACTCTTTAGCTAACTTCAAAAATGTGAGAAAGAGAAAAAAAAATTTAAGATCCTGGAGAAATTATTTCTAGACAGAGGAAACAATGTGTTCAAAGACCCTAATGTTGAAAAGAACTTGAACTGTCCTAGGAGCTGAAAGGAGGACTAAGAACTTGAAGCAGAGAGGACTGGGATAAATATATCAGACAGAGTCGTATGAGTAAGCAGGGAGCAGATCCTACAGGGCCTCAGAGGCCACTGAAAGATGTTTCCACTAGATGTGTGATGGACAGCAATTGGCAGCCAACAAGGGAACGGCGTGAGGCAATTCAACTCTTAAAAATACCTGAGTACCACGGTAAGAATGAAAGAGAACAAACCGAGGGGAGGCAAAAACTGAAAGTAAATCCTTAGTCCCATGGAACCTTGCCCCAGCCTAGGGAGAGTGGAAGAAAAAGAAATGACAGATATTGAATATTCGGAGTAGATTCTAGCATTGACCCACTTCCTCAAACCAAATAGTGAACTTCAATCATCTATTCTTTTTCTTAGATCTTCATTTCAAAGACTCTATTGAGCACATTTATCAGTCCTTTACTTGTACCCAAAACTTTGATGGAGATGACTTTTGCATGAGCCACAATGGCTGCTCCAAGTGCACATACTTCCAACCAAAAAGATACTGAATTAATAAAATTTTGTGAACTGTATCAATTCTTATCAGATACATATGACCATGATAACCAAGTATCTCCAGAACTTTGTATAGTACCTGACACAAAATATATCTTAAATGTTTACTACATGAATAAATAAATATCTTCCTTCTACTATTAAAGCGAGAGGAAGATTTGGGCCTTCAATTAGGAAATCCTAGTATGGTTTAGATAAGTGTCTCCCAAAAGCCATTGTGTTAAATGTTTGGCTTCCAACCTGTGGCAACCCTGGGGGGTGGTAGAGTCTTTAAGAGTTGGGGACTGGTTGGAGGAAATTAGCTCATTGGGGGTATGCCTTTGGAGGGGATATTGGGATCTCTCCTTCCTTTCTTTTGGCTTTCTGATATGCCATGAGATAAGCAGCTTCTATGGCCCTCCAACCCACTCCTGCCATGACATACTACTTCCTTGCCATAGTCCCAAGAGCAGCAGGAACTCATACCTCCAAAACCATGAGCCAAAATAAATGTTTCCTCTTTTCAGTTGATTTATCTTGGGTATTTGTTACAACAATGGAAAGTGAGTAACAGAAATCCTAAGGTTCGAACTGGAAATAAGAAAAGTTTATATCAAGCTAAGAAGATGCTGTCAATCTCCAGCCACCATAGTCTGGATCTTGGAAGTTCACCAAAGGCCCATGTGTAAAAGGCTTGTTTGCCAACCTGTGTGCCATCGGGAGATGGTAAAAGGTGGGGACTAGTGGGTAGAAAATAGATCACTACCTAGGTGCACTGGAAGGGGATGCTGGGATCCCAGCTTCCCCCAGCCCCTCTGTCTCTGCTCTCTGGCCACTATGAGGTGAGCAACTTCTGCCATGGGCTCTCACCATGAAGTACTGCCTTACCATAGGAACAAACAAAAACAATGGGCTAACCAATCACAGACTGAAACCTGCGAAACTACAAGCCAAAAATGAACCTTTCCTATTCAGTTGACTGTGTCAGGTATTTTATCACAGTAACAGAAATTATGATAACACACCTGCTAGGAGGAGAATTTGGCTTAATGATACTGTAAATTTACAAGTTAAAGTTAACATTCAGTTGCCCAAATTAGGAATATTCAGAATCCAGGAAATGAAAAGGTCATTTAAAATGTCAGAGCTCAAACTTTTAGGGTGCACAACCATTTATTTACAATCATCTATAATTCAACATACAAACATCAAGGGTTACATTTATATTTAAATTATGTTTTTGACATTGCAATTTATTGTTATAAAGGTATTTTGAAGTATAAAATATTGATCATTCATAGAAAGAAAAATTCTTTGCTAGTGTTCTGAAGAGTGGGCTAATTAAATTGATGTGGGTTTGTTTTTTTTTTCCTCAAGAATGCCTTGAAGATAATAAAGTACAAGTATCGATGTAGGCACAAAACAAGGCATTGCCGAAGTCATTTAGAGGGACTTCTTTGCTTCAGTGTGAGTCACAGTGTCTGAAGAAGTTCGTGTAAAATTATGACGCCTTGTCTAAAATATCTAAGATCCAGATAGAGGTCAGGACCATTCTGTGATTTCCTGATACCAGATGACCCAATGGCCCAGTAAACACAAAGACAAAGAGGTTTGAGTCCACAAGGCTCTGTACAAGGCTGGATAATAAAAGCAATTTTAGTAGATTGGGAATAGAGCTATCAAAAAAGATAAATATCTATTAATATCCAATTTAAATTGCTAATGAGACGTATCACTTATGATATTTCTGTTATAAAACAAATCATAATAATAATCAGAGGTAGTTTCAAGAGTGGGCATGTGCATCTATGAAATGTTCATATATCCCCAAATCTAAAAGAAATGGTTTCACTAACAGCCTACTAAATTGTGAAATAAGACATAGCTAACTCTTACCATAAGTTCATTTTCTATGTATCAGCATTGCTTTTGACTTAAATTCAGTTAGTTTCTTCCAAATGTTAGGGTGTAAGCACAATTTCAAATGTTAAAAGGGCATGGCCCAAATATTCTTTATCCTATGTGTAAATTCAGTGAATAAATCCTCTTTTTCTTCCCTTAGATAATGTTCTCTCTGAATTTCCAGATGGATAACAAGAGTTGACATATGCTAATCCAAAGCAAATGTACTCTCTTCTGCTTTAGCAATTCCTTCTTTCTGTCTCTCTTTTCCCTCTCTCTCTACCTCATGCACATGTGGGCACACACAAACACACACACACACACACACACAGAAGCCGACAAAGAGAAAAACACCATGAGCTAACAGATGCATTACTAGAACAGAAATCAAAATGAGAGCTCATAAAGCAAAAAAAGGAGAAAATAAAATGCTCCTGACAATACAGGAAGAAACTGGCTAATTGCCAATTCAGGAAAGAAAATTTTAGGCAATTGTCTTCAAATCATATGCCATAATTTTATGACTGAACTAAGAAAATGATAATGCAGAAACTCAGAGCAACACAAAGGCTTTCACACTGCTTCTGGCATCCTCAAAAATTTCAGATTTCTCTCCTTCACTTACGAGCCAATCGAGCTTTTATATAAACACAGACCGAGTGTCATGAAACAGCAGATCCCTTTTCTTTAAAAGAGCTGGATGCATTTTATGAACTATGTTTAAAAATAGAATGACTATTTGCTGCCTATGAATGTTCAAATTTTAATGAATTCTTTTGGTGAAAACTACTGTTGCAGACAGAGTTGTATTCCCAGAAAATTCATATATTGAAGTCCTAACCTCCAGTACTTCAAAATGTCATTGCATTTTGAGACAAGGCCTTTAAAGAGGTGATTAGGTTAAAATCAGGTCATTAGGGTATACCCTAATCCAATACAACCGGTGTCCTTAGGAGATTAGGACACAGAAAACAGATAAAAGAGCACTGTGTAAAGACATAGAGAAAGACAGTCATCTGCAAGCTGAGAGGCCTCCCAAGAAATTAGCCCTGTTGCCACATTGCTGTCAGACTTCCAGCCCCCAGAATTGTGAGAAAATAAATTTATGTTGTTTAAACTGCCCAGGGCATGGTACTTCCTTATGGCAGTCCTAGCAAACCAATACAACTACTAACTTCCTAAATTCATAGCAATAAACACATCTTAAATACAAATGCTGGTGTTACTGCAAAAGATCACTTTTCCATAAATGTCATCCATAACAAAATGGAAATATCGCTAAGCGAATTCTTTATAAAATGAAACTAACACATTGTATGGTTGTATATTCATCTTCTTCCTAAGTCTGGTAAAGGTTTTCATACTTAGAAAGTCATAACTAAGCCTCAGGGGGATAGAAATGGTACCTTCAGGAGCTCTAGGCAGAGAGACAAGATTAGAAAATCCCAGGACTGGGATGTGGAAATGAGAAAAAGATTGGCTGCAGGGCTTGCTTCCTGGAGCTCTGATAAATTTTGTTAGGCAGGGAAGATCAAAACAAGCTGCCTACATTATAGTAACCTTGACTCCTTGTCCCTGTTCCTAAATTCCCTGTAAAACTTCTAACTGATATAACAGTTTGTTCTAGTTACTTGTTTATATGCCTGCCTTAATTCATTCACTAGGCCCGAAGTTTCTCTAGAGCAAACACCATGTGTCTGGCACATTGAAAGTACATGTGTTTGATAAGTTGATGAATGAGTAAATAAATGACTACAGAAATAAATGAATGGACATAAATCAAAGATTCAGGGCATCTGAGAAAATTCCAAACAGCAGGCAATCAGCAGTGCAGGCAGATGAATTGTCTAACAGCAACTATCAGTATAACACAGTCATTGGACAACACATATTATTCAGCCCCTGGAGGCATTATTCAATCTCATTGCAATTTAGTCCAAAGAAGATTATACCCAGTTACATTCAACCTTTCTTATATGGTTATAACAGATCTAACAAGCAGACTGAGTTAATGCTGAACAATGAACTTCCATCTCTCCTTCCAAAGAGAAAATTGACCAAGAAGTCCCTAGGGATGAGAAGACCTGTATTTTGGAAGCGACTAAGGAATAGATCATAGTTAAGCTCCGTGAGGACAAGTATGTGTCCATACTGTGTCCCTAGACATAATACATGTAAGTTTCCAGTATGCATTTATTGGTGAAATCAACTTATGTTGATTTACTTTCAAAACATACCACAGTTAGCTCAGAGGTATAATAATTGAAAGTTAATAAAACTTGTGCTGTAAAACACATTTCAATAATTAATTGACCCAGAAATGCCAAATGTGAATGAGTGGCATTTAATGAAAACAGCACCTCCAGACACATCCCTCTCTGAGTATTGCAGAGCCTGTCAATCAACCTCACATATCTCCACTCAGTCTTTGGTCTGCAGCCAGTTAGTAAGCACGTGGATCAACAGCCTAATCAAGATGTGTTCTGGTGCACTCACCATGCCTGTTATTCTAATGTGAGCTGAGCATTCATCATTTTAATTACATATTCACAGCACCTTAGCCATCTATGTGGCAATCAAATCACCCCAAAGGTTGACTATCTGCTTTTTTTTTTTGAACCAACAGTAAAAGTTATAAAGACGGAAGGGGTGAGAAGGAAGGTGGGAGTTCATAAAAAGAGTGGAAAGGGAACAGAGGTTAATTAGACACAAGCTGTATGCCAGCCACATGATAAGCTTTTAATATTTCTCATAACATGTGGGTCTCATAGCAATCCCCCAGGACAGGCATCTCTATTTATAAACATGGTACCTGAAGCTGAAGGATTCCTTAAATCAATTCAGTGATTTACAATAACCATCATTTATTTATTTCATGATTCCACAAGTCAATAATGGAGACTAGCTCCAGATGAGAAATTCTTCTGGTACCTGCTGGGTTCCCTCAACTATTTGCTGAACTTGTGGGTCTACTTGTATGCTAACTCCCTCTGGAAATGGGTCAATTGTCAGTAGATGACACCTGTTCTTCATGTGTATGTATGGCTAGAGGTCTGAGCACAGAAGCTTGTATAACTACTTATTCTGTTGCCCTCCTCTTTTGGTCAAAGCAATTACAAGGTCAGATCCATAGTCAATGATGAGGAAATAGTACCACTTACCGTGATGAGTCACAAAGTTACATAGATAAAGGAAAATAAAGAACTGGAAACACATTTCAATCATGTTATCTTAGATACCAAAGGATTTTTCCAACAGCACCCAACTGGTAATTATTGAGACAAATTTTGAACTAAAATCTTGAGTCTTACCTTTGTACTGTTTATGTTCTTTCCAAGTTGTCCTCTCTTAAAATAAGGTATAGTTAGGCTTAAGGGAGAAAATATCAGATTCTAATCAAATTGAGGTAACTTTGTATTGCTTCATGTCTTTGGAAACTTAGTCCTCAACTAGAGGTCATTTTTAAATAAACAAATTCAATACTTACAAAAGGATTCTCCTCAGCTTAACTTCTTCTCTCTATTAATGTTAGGCTATGTTTCACATGCATCAAGTTGGTCATCTACTTTTGAATCATTTTACCTGAAAATAATTACATAAAGAACTACATAATAACAAACAGAAGTTGGATTCAAACCTAGAATCATGATTTTCGCTGCATAAGAGCAGTAAAATCTCTGCATAGATCTTGTATTAGAAAACACCTCTTGGCCGGGTGTAGCGACACATGCCTATAATCCCAGAGGCTCTGGAGGCTGAAGCAGGAGAATCTGGAGTTCAAAGCAAGGAACTAAGCAACTCAGTGAGACCCTGTCTCCAAGTAAAATACAAAATAGGGCTGGGGATGTGGCTCAGTGGTTGAGTGCCCCTGAGTTCAGCACCCCCCACCCCCCAAAAAGAGAAAACACCTCTCAGGTTATCACTGTAACTTCTTTTTTAAAATGCTCCCTATATATGTATTAGGACTAGAACAATTTTGTTGTCTACCTTTCCTCTATTTCCCATGACCAGTTTTTAATCTACCTTCCTTTTCTTTCATCAGCTCTTACTCAGACCTACCCAAATTTTTTCATGTTTCTCAAGTGACTTCCTTCAATTTCTGTTATTCTAAATTGAATTGTACTCAGTTAAATACAATTGCTTCATTTTTTGGTACTCTTAAGAATAGTAGCTGCTTTTCAAAGCAAAGTAAATTTGGCTCCCAAACTAAAAATTGTACATATAGCAAAACATAAATACACAAACCCAAAATTTTAAGACTAAAGTAAAAGAACTGAGTTTTGATAACCCATCAATATTCTAATAGCATAAAGAAAGATCAAAGCATAATACTGCTTGTTCAAAAAAAAATGCAAAACCAAAGCTCCACAATATTGGCTATGTTGCCAATACCTCATGCTCTCTCTCACCAGCTATAGGGTTTTCTTTGATCAATGTTTTTGGATTAGTCTTTCTTTTGCTTGATTGAGTAGGCTGTGGAAACTCTATTGAACTTTTTAATGCAGTCATTATATTCTTAAGTTCCAAAATTTCTGTTGCGTTCTTTTCTGCTTTTTAATCTCTTCATTGAATTTACAATGTTGTTCTTATATTGTTCCTCTGATTTCATTAAGTTGGTTACCTGTGTTATCTTGTAGCTTGCTGATATTCTTTAGAGCAATTATTTGTAATTGCTTGTCAGGCAAGTCATGGCTCCCCAACTCTTTCGCATCAGTTACTAGAATTTTATTGTGTTCCTTTGGTAACGTCAGGTTTCTCTAATTCTTCTGATTTTTGTAGCTTTGCGTAAGTGCCTTTGCATTTGAAGAAACAGTGAGCTCCTCTGGACTGCACACTGGCTTCAGTGAGGAAGCACCTTCAATGGGTGAGGTGGAGAGCACTGTGGGATGTGCTGTGGTAGAGGGCACCAACCATGGTGGTGTGCAGTGATCTGGGTCCAGAGGTAACCATGTATTGTCAGTTCAGGCAGCTAGAATTGCAATATCAGTACCTGTGGTCCTAGTCAGCAAGAGCTGTGGGGGATTCTGAGTCTGTTGGGGTCCTTAGCAGTATCTCTAAGTTTAGTAGCAAGAGACCAATGATAGAGGTAGGGACTGGGACCATGTACTCAGCTGCAGAAATCTGCTACAGTCATGAATGAGGTTTTTGGGTCAGTTGCATGCATGCACATAGCCATAGGAGTCAGGACTGATACCATGCATGTGTGTCATTGCAAGTGCCAGCTGAAGGCACTATATAAGGTCTGGCAATGGGGTCAAGGTCATTGATAGCTATGGGATTCATATTGGCAGTATGCATGCACTACAAGAGCCAACTGTGGGTGCAAGTACAAGTTGGGGACAAATTCTGTTTTCCTCTAAAATAGTTCTCAGAAATTGCCACAATGTTGCATAAATCGTGAATGTTCAAGAAATGCTTTTAATATAATGGAAAAATTCCATTAATAATTCTTGTACACCTATCAAAAGCTTGAATGCTGAAGCAATGTTTGCTCTTCATTTGATTAATTGCCACAAAACTTAACTTAGTTTAAGGGTCAGGGAATAGTCTCCTGAAAGATAAAAAAAAATAATGAATAAATTGTCTACTGTCTTTATTAGTCTTTCCTTTCTGGCTTGGAACCTATTAGAAATGCTAATATATTTATTTTTTTTTTCTTGATCTACTTTGTTTTGTCTGATTTCCCTGAAATTATTAGGGGAAGGCAGTGATTCCTTTAGAAAATGAGTCAGAACGCTAATCAAACTAATCAAGCAGTGAAGGCCATATTGAGAAGGAAGAGGGTGTAGTATTGCTGCAATTTGAGAAAGAGACTTCAGAAAAGATGTGTTTCAGAGAACGGATACCCTCCAGCAGCCATACCCTTGACTGGTGTTATGGATCTGGTATCCCTCTCCCCCAAATTCATGCCTTAAGCAATACAGCAATGTTCAGAGAGCTGAATGATTAAATTTTGCTATTGGGTGGTAACTATAAGTAGGTGGGGCATGATTAGAGGAGATAGATCACGGGGGCCCTGGGGCCATAACCTCTTTGGCCCTTTCCTGTCTCTTTCTCTGTTTTCTGGATGCCATGAGCTGAGCAGCTTCCCTCCACCACACCCTTCTACCAGGATGCTCTACCTTGGACTGAATCCTCTGAAACTGTGAGCCAAAGTCAATCTTGCCAGATACATATTTTGATTACAACAATGGAAAAAAAATTACTAGCACAGTGATCACAACCAAGACAATTGCACCAGGTAGGGAAAACCAGCCAGGATGAGGAGCTGCTTTAGAAGCAAATCAAACAAGCACACATGCCACCAGCTTCAGATTTGTCCTCACTCTTCACCACGGGAGTACCTTATAGTTCCCTAGCTTGGTCCTGAAAATAGAAAGAGACTCCAGCAAAGAGAGAGGAAGGAAAACTTCAGACACTGCGCTCAGGAACACCTACACGGGCAAAACTGAAGATATCTCTCCTGGTGGGAAACAAGAATCCTTACAATAAAGAAAATAAAAGCAGCTTGCCAAGAAAGATAGTATAATTTTTCAAAGAACAACAAAGCATAACTGACTGGCAAATGAATGTGAAATTTATAAATAACAGCAGCTAAATTTGTCAAACCCCTATGGGGTGTCATTCACTTGTCGTTATTATTTCGTTTAGTTCTCACTCTCAAAGGTAGATACTATTTTATCCCTATGTACCTGAGATTAGGTAGAGGGAAGTGACAGGAGGGGAGGGAAAGGAATGTGGGGACAGGAAATATAGTAGAATGAAACAGACATTATTACTCTATGTATATATGTGACTACATGATGAATATGATCCTGCAACATGTACACTCAGAAAAATGAGAAATTATATCCCATCTATGTATGATATGCCAAAGTGCATAAATGTATTCTACTGTCATGTATAACTAATTAAAACAAATAAAGAAATTTTAAAAAAAAAGAAAAGAAAATTGAGCAAGGTATTAAATAATGTTCCCGGGGTCATATTGGTAGAACACAGGAGAGCCTGGTTTTTTGAACCCACAGTTTTGAGATCCAAGAGTCCATACCTTCAACCTATTTAATTACAGTGTAGCTTGGAGTTCCATTTAGATGAAGAAAAGATAAGCACATGGTATTCTCTTAAAACAGGAAGAACTGAAGTTATTTATATACAACTTAATATACCTAATCATATATGTGGATATTTTGCTTAAAACAATAATTCTACACCAAGTATGATGTGCAATAAGGATAAATTACTGGGTTCAGAACTGTGTGGTTCTTTTCTTTTGAATACACATAGTTTTTTTTTCTCTCAATGCAAAAAAGAACAGTAACTTTTTCATAACCACAGCTCTTCCTCAAAGAACATCATCAGTTCAAAATTTCACTTACCAGTATGACCTTGAACTAAGTCAAACTGTACTGTCAAGATCCATTTAAGGCTGTGTATGATGGAATATGCCTGCAATTCCAATGATTTAGGAGGCTGAGGCAGGAGGATCACAACTTATAGGCCAGCCCCAACAACTTAGCAAGGCCCTAAGCAACTTAATAAGACCCTGTCTAAAAATTTAAAAATATAAGCTGGGCATGGGTGGCACATGTCTGTAATCCCAGCAGCTCTGGAGACTGAGACAGGAGAATTGTGAGTTCAAACCCAGCCTCAGCAAAAGCAAGGTGCTAAGGAACTCAGTGAGACCCTGTCTCTAAATAAAATACAAAATAGAACTAGGGGTGGCTGAGGAGTCAATAGCCCCTTAGTTCAATCCCCAGAACCCAAAAATAAAATAAAAAAAATATAAAAGGATGGGGATATAGCTCAGTGGTAAAGCATCCCCAGATTGAATCCCCAGTACAAAAAATAAAATGCATTCAAAATTTCACCAAATAGGGTGAAGATGTTATAATAACAGTCACTATTGTGTGAATATTCATTATGTGTCATATGCTTTAACTCTAATTCTTATAGAAGGGTGATACTTTGAAATTGAAGTTTGTGTTTGGTTTTTTGTTTCTGTTGGCTTTAATTTATTTTCCTATAATCTTCTCCCTGCCATTCAAACAGCAGCAATGGTTACCTATACATATTGCCTTGTTTTAGGATTTAAGACAGAAAATCTAGTCAAATTCACAGCTCTCAAGCACTTCAACAAACGTATATAAATACTTAACAGAGATAATATTGAAAACTATAGTTTGGAACTACAAAGTCAAGTAATTAAGAAAAAAAAAGATTAATTCTTTCCTTCCTTTTCTCTTTCATTTTCTTCCCTTTCCTTCCCTCCATGTTAGAGTCTGTAAACAAGTCTGGATGGCGCCTGGCAAAATGCCAGAGGGAGTGGTTTGAGAAGTAACAAAAGCGAGCCATTAAGTGTGGAGATTCCTTATTGGTTGACTGATGTATCTAGTTTATGCTAATTAGATAAGCTGTATGGAATGTATAAATACCGCTCCTGTCCTGCAATAAACGGCTTCCACTCCTGCTGTATCAACATACACAAGTTATTCGTCACCCCCTGGTTATTTTGCTGCAGCCGGACTGCGGCACCTCCTCTTCTCTTTCTTTCTTTCTTTCTTTCATTTGGTTTACTTTTCAAAGGCCAAATATAAAAGATTTCACAGCTGATAATTTACCAATTAACCATAGATAACTGGGAGTGAAATAAATTATAGGATGATACAAGAGCATTGTTCCACCAGGTCATATTCCTAGGATTGAAATGATCTGGGATTGAACTGAAGTGGGAGCTCCAGGTTCCTGTTCCCTTCACCATCACTCAAATTAATCACAGCTGGGAAAATGGTGAAATGATAAGAACTGCAATAGAGAATCAGATAAGTCTCAAGAATTCCCACAGTACAGAAGAGATTTGCCTAACATAGATACATACATATATATACACACAGTGCATTTTGTAATTTTAAATATATATATTTATGTTTGTATTTATTTATGTATATATTTATATATAAAATATATATCTTAAATATACATCTTAGATGTATACATATATATCTTAAATATAAATTATGTACATGTAAATATACATAATTTACATACTAAATATATGTTTATATATTTTATATACTTATATATAATATTTATCTATACACATAATAGAATATTATTCAAAGTTAAATAGGAAGGAAATTTGCAAATGTTAACACACATAAGTTTTGAAGACATTATACTGGTGAAACAAGACCAATAGTACATGAATCCACTTATATGGGTTTCCTGGAGTAGTCAAATTCAGAGACAAAAAGTAGGTTTTTGGTTGCCAACATTGTAAGGAGAAGAAGTGGGGAGTGTTACTTAATAGGTTTGAGTTTTAGTTGTAAAAGATGGAAGAGTTCTGAAGATTGGTTATACAATAATGCCCCTAAAGCTACTGAATTGTACATTTAAAAGTAGTTTGGAAATTTTACATTATGCATATTTTGCCACAATTCAAACTATTTTCAAAAAAAAAAAGGTGGTTACCTTACTTTCCAGGGTATACCCTTAGAGAACGTAAGTCATATAGAGGAGCCCCATATCTGACATAGCCCCTGAGAGTTACACACAAGTGAAGAATATGGTGTACCAGAATGACACCCTCAGTAGACAAACAGATTCCAAATAGACAGGATGGACAGTCTAAAGATATTGGACTTCAGTGGACATTGTAGTCAAATGCAGTAGGACCAAAGCCCCCTGAGATACAGTCCATCTTACACCACAGCAGATGCACAGCAGAGAACAGCAAAGCCATCAGCTGGACTCATACTCTCCCATGGGTAGCAGAACTTCACATCACATGATCTGATTATGATAGGATCTCCAGGGAGAAGGGAGAGAAAACTCTGTTTGAACTGAATGGTGGTTCAAAATAGATGGAGTTAAGCTGCAAGCATCTGAGTTATTATGAATGGGTCACACTGATTCTATCTCTCAGTTATGAACAGGAATACACATTCTTTGGATATGTTTCCATAATAAATGACAAAATATGTTTTGAATGCCCAATATTTTAATTATGAAATGTTATACCTATACTATTCATTATAATCTGCAAACAAATGTTATTTTCACTACAGATGAGACCAAATTGACACAAAATTAAATAACTTGCCCAGTTTGTAATTTCTACCAGCTGAGATTCCCAATCAGGTATCTTCCTGTTCCAAAGTCCATCCACTACATCATGGCAACATTCCCAACATGTAATCAGTCCCATCCATGTATCAAGTTAAATTCTCAGAAAAACACATATTGTCATAGCTACCTTCTCATACACACACATCCTGAACACTTATCACTTCCAATAGTTTCTCTGTTTGTCTTTTCTTGACTTTTTCCCCAAGCTCTGTCCACAATTCTGTCTCCTCATTCTGCGTGGTGCACTACTGCACTCACCCATGTGCAGACTGAGGGCTGGAGGTCTGCCCTGGACTTGGAACTGGCTCCCTTCCTCATCCATATAAACCCAGTTCATTGGAAATGGAACCATGAACAATATCTGGAGTCTTCTCAGAAGGCAGACTTTTCATAATTGACAGTTTCTGAATATATTCTTGCTTGACATACAGCAATAACCTGACCCCCCCGCCCCAGATTCCCTTGATATTATGTGTTCTTCCAAGAAGAATACATTCCCTGGCTAGCTATCTGAATCTCCAAGGTTAGTTTCTGCAGTTGGACCAGTTCCCAAGAACTGTGGCCATTGTTGTTGAGTAGTCTTTCCCTTTATCTTCCAGTACCATACTTTCTCAAAAAAAAAAAAAAATCATACTTTATATCTCATTTCTGATCTGTGACATAAATTTTAGAAGCAAACGCGCACTCACACACACACACATATGCACTAATGAGGTGATTGTTGATTATGTGAATGTAGCAAAACCTATGTGTTACAAAGGCATATTAGCTTATTGTATCTACCAATGGTTATAGTTTTTAGTGCTTCTCATATTTATGTAAATACTGAATGCTTAAAAAAACTAGCTCAAGAGACTAGTTTTCAGTATGCATATTTCTGAAAGTGGTATGTCAGTGAAACAAAATGTTTAGGAATAACAGAGATTTGAAATTTTTTCTCTGAAGTCTTTAAGTATCTATTCTAGAAGCAAAGGTAAATGCTGAGATCATACTACCTTTATGGAAATCTGTTGTTTCTCCCTCCCCAAAACCCATTCCCCCTCATCTTGAAACAATTCCTTGAACCATCCCTAGCCACCAAATCAATGCCCCTGGTATGGCTGACCACATTCCTAGCTTCAAGGGCAATCCTAGGAACCAGCACAGCCACTCAACGTATTTCATCCTAGTAGACATGATCATAGGTTCAGGGATGGCACATGACCAAATCCGGGCTGACTCTGAAAGTTTTTCTTTTGTTTTTTGCCTTTTTTCCTGGAAGTCTTAGGAAAGATAAGCACTCTTAATCAGAGTTGCTATGCTTCTGGGAGATAAGTCTGGAGCCGTGGGAATCATATTATTGAAAAAGCCAATCCAAAATGAAGCCCAGTCAGGAAAGCAGAGCCAAGAGGTAGAGTCCTCGTGAACAAATCTGAGTGTGGCTGGATACAGACTCTGACTAGATTTTTCAGTTACCTCAGCCAATTTTCTTTTTTCTTGCTTGAGCCATTATCAGTCAGGTTTTAGTCACCTATGACCCAAACAGTCCTGATTAATGTGCTACTCTAAAGAAGTAGTACTGCTCCCCTGATGACAAATAGCACAGGTAAAGTGCTTAGAAAAAGTTAATTCACAGAGTTTAGGAAAAGTTAATTCACTTTCATGAATCTGGCCTTACATCCTTTATCCTAATCTGGAGGGGAATGAAAGAAAAAAAAAAAAAGTCACATGTGTTTGAGAAGGAAATTTCTTCTATAATCAAATAAACGACCGCAACTTCAGGTTTCTGCTTCTATTGCCTTAATTTATTGAGGCCCCACAGTTTTCAAAATGCTTCAAATTATGATCCATTTTGTGAGTCTTGTGAATCATAATTAATCTTTGCAAAGCACCTTGAGATTCTTAGGTGAGAGACCAGATAAAAGACAAAGAAACATTATTAAATAATTTAACCATTATTATTCTTTCAAGGGAAAAATACAAGAATGAAAATCTTCAGGGAACATGATAATTACTGACACAATAATGGAGAGCTGATTAGGAAAAAAAAAAAAAAGGCCTCCTTGTCCCTGAAAACAACAAAGTCTTCCAGGAGCTCTCAGTGGATCCACCTTTGTGTTTAATGTCTTTTTATTCCTCACAGACCTGCTGCCTCCTCCCCGTCAGCAAAACAAACACACACACCCAGGCCCCCAAGAAAGGGCCTTTGTGCACATGTGAAAAGGGTTCCAAGGCAAACATGTAACAATTCCCACAGCGGGGGAGGGGAGATGGAAATGTCATTTCACCAGACACTTCTCCAAAAAAGAGCTGCCCAGTAGAGATGAACATTTTAAAAAGGATTAATCAAACAAACAAACAAAAGAAATCTCTGTTCTGACCACTCATCAGAAAACAGAGACACAGAAAATCTAGAAGCTAGGAAAAAAAAAAAAAAGTAAATGGCTCATTCTACACAAATTGCTTGTTTGATATACAAAGATTTAGGACATGACTTCTTGTGATCTGGCAGGAAGGTAAACTGTAATTGTCCTGAAAATAAGTTTAGGGGACACTTGGTGGATGCATCCTCTGTGGCCTCCACGTCAGGATTAATTCCTACAGTGCCACATCACTTCATATAAAGGTCAGACAAGGAAACACTCAAGTGATAATGATGAAAGAACAGGTCATCTCTTAAGAATTAATGACTAGAGGGAAGGAATTGATAGTGTTTAGCTCTACCTTCAGCCATTAACCCCAGCTGGCCGTTAATCCTCAGGAAATGCCCTGAGCTGGGGGATGTTATTGCTGTTGTAAGCCACAAATGAAGGAAACTGCACATGTTCAAAGATCATGGCAAGAAATTTAATGAATGATGCATTTTGAAATGCATATTCAAGATAGCACAGAGAAATAGTTGGTCTAGGTGTGTGATTCAAGCAGCTTGGCTTCTTCTATCTGCTCCTTCTAGTTAGGTAAAACTATCAGGGGCACCAAAACTAAACTCTGAACCTGACAGGGTTTACATACGAGTGCTGTGATTGATATTCCCTTATTGTCAGTGTTCTTGATTAGTGCAATATAATTACAGGGTTTATTGCTTATGTCAGTGAAATTACAGAGAGAAGATTAGCAGCTAGCAGAGGATTTCACAGACATTTCCAAAGGTCTGTCCGCCCACTGACTAGTTGATGGAGTTGGTATTTTGCTTCCCACCAAATTATTTGTAAAAGGGAACTGGACTATTTCACATGCCTTTCTGAGTGACATTTCCGGAACTGTCATCCTTATGCCTGAGGTGATAATTCCCCAAATTGGGTTTGCATGCTTAAAAAAAATAAAATAAAATAAATTCAAAAGCTAATCCTCATAGGCTGCTTGAAATGCCATCTCTGCAGGGACTCATCTTGAAGCCTTACTTTCAGAGTGACATGAAAGGATTAAGAGGGAAATAAAGGAATTGGGCATGCTCCAAAGTCAATTCATTCAAATTGTAGGAAAAACAACATGTAAAAGTAACACCACATGGGGTTAACAGTGAGGAGTAAAATTTGTGGAGACATAA
Source organism: Marmota flaviventris (assembly GCF_047511675.1). NCBI lineage: Eukaryota > Metazoa > Chordata > Mammalia > Rodentia > Sciuridae > Marmota > Marmota flaviventris. The sequence goes on along the minus strand of NC_092504.1, from coordinate 44,410,330 downwards.
TAAGAACAGTATTAAGCAATAGAAAAATATCCTGGACCAAATGTAAGATGTTAGCTGGAATTTTGAAACAACTCAAAAGTAATTTAGTTTCTTAATGGATACCATTAGGTGCTCTTTGCTAAGTGCTAATCTTTGATGTGATTCATTTTCAAATCAATAAATCAGACCAGTTCTGCCCTCTCAGATCGAGAATAGTAATGAATCTGGTTGTGGAAGGAGTCTCAGATACATAGTTTCAGTCTCATAATAAACTTCATATGATATTTTCTAAATTACTATAGTTTATAAGCTTTATAGCAAGGGATAAGGTAGGCATTTTTTACTCAGTTTTACATATGAGGAAACTAATTCAGTAATTACTCAAAATTCCACAGAAAATCAAAGAACCAAGATTTGAACTTCTCAGTATCTGGTTCCACTCCTGAGCTAATGTTAGCTGTCTGACTCCACAGCCTGGGACTTTTACACTGTGTTTCTCTAGAAGTGACTTAAAAAAAATTGTTTTTTAGTTGTAAATGAACACAATATCTTTGTTTCATTTATTTCTTTTTATGTGGTACTGAGGATCGAACCCAGTGCCTCACATGTGTTAGGTAAGTGGTCTACAATTGAGATATAACCCCGGGCCCTAGAAGTGACTTCTGAATTTAGCCTATGATTCCTTGAAAGTGCATCTCTAGTCTCCTCTTCCAGGACACTTGAACATGTTCTAGTTGAAATGACTTTCTCCCCTTCCTTCAATATGTCCTTATGATTCCTCCCTACCAGTGTCACCACCTGTGGAGACCTGACTTATAGTCCAGTGCCTATGTGCCTCCTTCTCATATAGCCTTCCCCAACACTCAGGCAAATGCCACCTTTCCACCATCTGACCACCCACATCAATACTGAGGCACTGACCTTGACAAACTTTCTTGTTTCATACTTGTACATGGAACATATTACCTATTTAATTATAAGCTTCTTTTTTAGAATAGGGATTAATTATATCATATCTTTGCTCCTAATCATTATAACATCTTACAAAACAGTTTGCATTTTGAATGAGTGAAAGCTACCATCTTTTCACTCATAATTTTCTAATTAGTATGTACAAGTCAAAGATTCCCAACCAGTAACGCAGCCACTTCTAGAATATTTTTGAAATTTTTTCTGATTATTCAGCCTTCATCCTCCAAAATAAATCCTAGCAACACTGACAAGGCCTGAGTTCCCTGAGACTTAATGGCTTTCCAATCACAAGCACAGTCAATGACCTGTATTAAAATGGAACTTCAGGAATAACAAGAGGTAAACTGCCAAGAAGACTTCAGCAGATGGACAAGATGAATCTACGTGCAACCCATCAGTTCAACTGGGACACAGGACATGTGGTGTGTGGCATTCTCTAAGCCATCTCACTTGTCTCATGAATTACCTTAGTGACCATCCAAGTCCCTTAGAGAAGCACCTTGCAAACCTAATTCAGGTGTCATAATGGTAAAATGATGAAATTTCCTCACCCTCTTCTCCTTAGAAGGCTCCTCGAAAATACAATAGGGCTGACAAGCAGCCTGACTTTTGATGTTGTAGTTCAAGAGAATGGACCTCTGATCCTTGAAATGATCAACATGTACTTCCAAAATTGATTCATTCACAAGTTACACAGGGCACATCACGAGCTTTCATTTCTCTCTCAAGGAGAAAAGAAAGGTTTTAATTATTCTTTTTTCTACTTCATTATAAATGTTTGTGTGAAGTTGTGTCCAGAGTTCATAGTCACTTTTATGTTACTTTACATGCATGTGACTCTGATAATGCTTACTCTGTGATAAAGTGTTATTCCTCTCATCTGTGTTGGTACAGAGGGGTCTTTTTCACTGGGATTTTGATTCCTGTTAGTGTCTATATAGAGAAGATAGATGGATCATAGGCACTTATCCAAGGGCATAGTAGCTTTGTTATAGGCATTTCTTTATCAAAGGGAGCACAATTTCTAAGATATATGATGTTCCCATTGATCTAGACAGTTCAAACCAAACATAATTAAATAAAAAAGGCATCAGAAATGATAAAGGAGGTAGAAGAAGATTAAGGAGAGAAAGAAAAAAGTCAGGGACAAGAAAGAGACCCATTTCTAGCAGAAAGAATGATTTAAATTTGTAAAAAGCAATTCAGGCTGGGCACAGTGTTCCATGCTTGTAATCCTAGCAACTCAGATGCTGAGACAAGAAGATCACAAGTTCAAGACTAGCTTTAAGACCCTCAGAAACTTAGCCAAACTCTCCCTCAAAATACAAAATAAGAAAAAACTGGGGATGTAGCTCAGTGGTAAAACAGCCCTGAATTGACTCCCCAGTATCCGCCCCACCCAAAAAAAATCAATTCAGTTTCTAATTTGGCATCTTATACAATTCACATGTATGGCATCATAATTCATTGATATATCAAATCTACCTCAAATTTTGTTAAAATTATATGTTAATAAGGTAAGATGTTTGACTAACTTGCATGTATTACAGGAAAGAAAAATGGTGTAGTTAGAGAAATTAGCTTGTCCTATTGTAACGGGTCAATCGAGTCAATTCAAAATTTAAGTAAATTACATTATGTGAATAAAGGGTATGGATATTTTTATATGTAGTTTTATTAACTATGTATTTTCATTCATAGAAAACAGATTTAACAGGAAAGATACTGACAGAACATTTAAATGTATTTATGTAAAGCCTCTATTAATTGTGAACTGATGATATTATCTGATCTGCATGAAATTTTAAAACCATTTTATTAACATGTATCAATTGTACATGTGCATGGGGTTCAGTTTTGATATTTCCACATAGGCATAGAGCATGGACATCAAATTTTAAGGGAATATATTTACAAAAACTTCTGTTTTGTGATATCTCAATTTGTGTTTTTGGAGCTGCAGATTCACTACTGAGTAATGTTATAGTCAAGTTTCCTTTGACAAAAGAAGATCCTTTTCAATGTCACATCTCCCCTCTCACCTATGCACTGACTCTCCTCATAAAAGTATCAAATGTAAGTCTGTTCATTCACAAATATTTCTATCTGCCAACCAATGTGCTGACACTGAAACTTATGACATTGTATTCATTGACATCTCTTAGGGGAACAGCAAAAGAGCCTCATGGACCACATTGAGTAGTTTCATTTTTGCACAGAAAACTCCAGACTTTAAGCAAGTCAGTTCCACCCAGCACAGCAGCCAGCTCCTGCATTTGCCAAAGCCTGGACCCCAGGAAAATGAGTCCTTTTTCATCCCTTAATCCTGCTTCACAGAGGGAAGACCCTGAATGCCTTCACTGAGGCTTTCTTAGTTCCTGCTCCACCCAGCAAATCTTGAGGTAGCCTGGTTCACTACTTAACAAATAAAGGCCCTGAAGTTGGTCTTCATCTTCCTATGACTGTGTAAATTGAAATTGAGTCATAAGCACTGCCTTGTATAAAAACAGTAGGTCAAGAAAGCCATTTCATAACATAATGTGAAGAAATAGACCCACAGTACCTTGGCATTTATTTAAAAAAAAAGAAAAACTCAAAAACGTGAAAGGCAAGATTTTTGTTTAGACAAAAAATTAAATTCTTGTATCAACACATTTTCAAAGAACATGTTTTTGCCTAAGAAAAGAAGGCCCTAGAACTCTTTTACAGGAGGACTTCCCGGTGAAGGAAATGCATCTCTTAAGGCCAATAACCATTTATAGGGGCAAAATTCTAGCCCCTCCCCCAATATTTTATCCAGATAAAATCAGGTTAAAATGAATATCTAAGACAGCCTCAGAAAATAAACTGTACTTTGGTACAGTTAAAGATGACTTTACCTTGTCATGAAGTTTGCGGAGGCATACCACATAATTTGATTAGATCAAGTTTAGCAAATTGATTACGTCCTTCTCCAGATCAGGAAGATCCATAATTGAGGAATGCCAACTGGACAGAGAGTGGTAAAGACTATGGCAAAAAGGCAGACCCTTTCGGCATGACCAAATTCACTTTTATAAAACCCCATGGAAGACAGATACCTCACTGTGGCACTAGTTTATGACCAATGGAGTACATGACATCTGCAGAGCAGGCACAAATGGGTTTGAATCTAAGGTCTTTATAGACTAAGGCATGGAGTGGCTTACTCCCTCCCTACAGTGCGCCTGACCAAGTGGCTGCTCTGAAATCCTGGGCCTTGGGTTTTGCTTTCCCCTCTCAAAAGAAGATTCCACCTCAGTACTGCCCAATTCATCCTGCAAACAGGTATTGCAAACACCTGAATCTACAATACTGTTGGAGACTCATACAGAGGGACTTCAACTTAGGATGGTTTGATTTACAGCTTTTTTTTAAACTTTATGATGGTACAAAAGCAATACATTTTTATTAGAAACCTAGAAAGCATATTTCAAATTTTGAAGTTTGATTTTTTTCCCAAGCTCAAGTTATGCATTAAAATCCCCTCTCCCTTAAGCTGAGCAGCAGCATAGAGCCACAGATCCCAGTTAGCCAGACTTAGGCTTCAACACATGAGCTTTTGTAATTGAGATGGTAAGTCTATACAAGAAGGGGAAGATAGTTTCCGAGCAGTCAGTGATATTCCTATTGTAGGGGACTTCAGCAATCAGATTTTGGGGACAGCATACTACGCCTTCTCCCACACTTTTATTCTTTAATCTTCTCTACATAGGGTTAGAATCCCTTTACTCTACCCCAATGCAGAGAGTTGTTAATGTTATTGGTCAAAACGTAGAACTTTTGTTGGACCCTCACTTTTAGTGGTGACATGGTTGACTCTTTCCAGTTTCAAAAATTCACATTCTCTTTCTCTTTTGGACTTCTCTTTAAATGTTCTGTCAGTATCTTTCCATATCTACCTGAGAATGGCCCTCTACCTGGATTTAAGGCAAGATTAAGAAAGTTTAAGCCTAAGTAAGCACTGTCGTCCAACACAGAGCAGGACTTTTTCTGAACTTGGGCATTGTTTCTCGCACAAGAAGAAATACAATATGCTTATTTCCCAAGAGTCACTGAGAAGTACTAAATTTCCAAGGTCCTCAGAATGCCTAAGGAGGTTGAAAGTATGATAACACATCCTCTTCTCCTAAGTGGTTTGTGTCAGGTAAGAAAAAGAACGAATGAATAGATAAGTGGTTGAGGTAGGAAAATGGCAGAATGTACACATAAAGAAGAAGACTGAAGAGAGAAATCAAAAGCTGTTTTATTATGGGTTCTCATATTCTAAGTCTACTCCTGGAATAGAAATCAGTCAGTCTATTTCATAGCTACCCTGCATCTCAATGTGGCCACAATTCCACTTTTCCTGAGCTCCTTTTCCTGTGGTGTTTCTCTTCTAAGGAAACTAATTCTTATCCTACCAACAGGGAAGGAAAAGGCTGGCAGGTAGTGATGGTTTTTACTGTCTTTCCTCCAGCAGCCCCAGAGCCAGTAAAGGCCTGGTGAGTTTCTTGCACAATCACAAATTAGCCTCACCCAACTCTAAGGCAGTCTGGGATCCAGGAAGGGGATACAAATGTTGCTTCTGCAAGAGCCAGTATTGAAAGGTTAGCTGGGGTGAGGAAAAGGTTTATAGTAAGAGCACCTCACCTGGAGTGAGGAGAGTACAGATTGCCCTGAGTGCCAGCTCATTTGCAACCAGAGTTCAGGTGCTGCATTGAAAATTCCAGAAAATCTTTATGAAAACCAAGTTCCCTGGAAGTTTGGTGAAGTGAACAACACTAAGAAAATGTCCTCTTTAAAGTAAAATTTTAGAATTCTGTAAAGGTTCTTATTTCTTGGTGTTATCTAAATTGGCATCAGGGTTTTGAGAGGTAAAAAAAAAAAAAAAAAAAAAAGACACATATATTGCAAATATGTGCTTGTAATCCAGAATGTTAGACTGAGTGACCCAAGAGACAATTGATAGGTCCCTTCAATATTCAAAGTTGGTGCTGGGCATGGTGTCGCATGCCTATAATCCCAGAGGCTCAGGAGGCTGAGGTAGGAGGATCCCAAGTTCAAAGCCAGCCTAGTAAGGCAGTCAGCAACTCAGTGTAACCCTGTCTCTAAATAAAATACAAAATATGGCTGGGGAGGTGATTCAGTGGTCGAGTGCTCCTGAGTTTAATCCCTGGTTCAAAAAAAAAAAAATTTGATGACTCAGATGACGAGATGACATTTACAAGAAAAATAAATACATAAATAGTTGAGACAGGAATGTGGGAAAGAGAATTGAATTGAAAGATGGTCTCTTTGGATAAGTTCCTTCTCAAATGAACTTCGTGAAGATGACTGCCCCTCTCCTCACCTCAAGCCTCATGAGAGGGTGGTCAAAGGAAACCAGTTGGAGAGTTTGAGATGTGCCCCTTAGAGTTTTGGGTGTCCCAAAGAAGCCTGGGCAATCCCTAGAGGAAAGGTTGGCTAAAGCAACCTGAGTTAGCAGAGATGTCTATGTCTGAGATACTTACACAACTCTGGATGAAACCTAATCAAGATGCTATCTGGTCTTTTCCTAGGGCCACCATAACAAATTACCACAAATCTGCTCGCTTAAAGCCATAGAACTGTGTTTTCCCACAGTTTGGGAGGCCAGAAGTCCAAAGTCAAGCTGTCAGCAGGGCTGAGCTCCCTGCAAAGGTCCTAGGAGATAAACTTCCTATGCCTTGTCCGGTTTCTGATAGCTAATAGAATGCAATCTCACCAGCCCATGTTTTAATAGTCAGAGAAAGTTCTTTATATATTTTTAAAGGTTCATTAAAATAAAGCTTCCACATGTTTACATTTCAAATATTCCTTATTCCTAAACGGTGAACTTCTAGAAATTCTAGGATACCAGGCATGCTGTGAAATTTTATTTTATATTCACAAACATACACAGAGCTGTTTACTAATTGGATTTTCATCGTTATCCAAATGATGTAACTTAATAACACTGGGCAGAAATCTATTGTGTGACCATGGTCTTAAGCTTTTTCTGGGTTTATCTTGTACCAGGAACATATTTATTGGATGAAGATATCATGGCATTTATATTTTAATATAATGGGAGACTATGTTTAATATTTCATCCAAAAGAAAACATGACTATTTGTACAAAAATACATTTTAAACTCAATTTCTCTTAACACATTGTGTAGAAAAATACTGACCCCTACCCTTCGGGGAGACCCACATACCACTGGGCACCGATTGCCTGGGGCTACAGCAACAACAGCCCTAATTTGCCTTTTGCAGAGTATTAAAGAAGAAAAAAATGTATTCTTTCAAAATTGTTTGACCAAGAATATTTGTTTAAAGATTTGCCAAAGCCAGCATGTAAGGACAGCACATTCTAGGAACCAGAACCTAGAAGCGGGGCTTCGAGTACAGATCATTCTGCACCCCGTCAGCCTGTGATGCAGGGGAGAGGGCCCAGGGTGAAGCCAAGCTCTATCTTCCGACACACTGACTGAAGTTTGTCTTCTCTATGAGGGTGAATTGAAGGGCAACGTCAGACCCCATTGAATATCCTTTAGCGCTCATTTGTATATTGGTCTGTGGAGTAAACTGAATCTAATTCTCATTTTCTTTTTCCAAACTGTGTGACAATAATCCTGAACAAATAGTAAATCCATACCATTAGTCATCTTAAGAATGTTCTAAACCTCTCAGATACTGTTTTATGAGTGTAGTTAGCACCTTGACCAATGAAGACTCATAGAAGACAGCCAAAACTGAGCTGTTTGTTTTAATGTCTTCTGCTTTAAAAAAAAAAAAAAATGATTCCGTGGAGGAAGGTCTTGCTGGGTCTCTTGATGAGATTTTAGGCAGCCTTCGCATTTTCCTGGTAATTCTCATGTAACAGACAGTCCTGATGTCAGTTTAAGATGGGAAACAATCATGACTTAGAAACTTCTTCCCTCTCCAGGCTTCTCTCAGCCTTCACAAGGCTCCTGAGCACCTTCCTCAGTGAGAGCCAGCACAGAGGATGCCTTTGCCTTTGAAAAAGGTGTCCTGAGTGGTCTTTTTATCCTCACTCCCTGTTCTCTTTTCCAAACTTGTTAGTCAAAGATTCTTATGACCTCAGGTTTGTAGCAAGGTAGGGAGAAGCAAAAGGGATTCAGGAAGGCCTTATCAACTAGTGTGTCCATAGGTTGACTCTGCTCTTGCTGGTCTCAGGGATATTTTAGGCTGATTCTTTCCTTGGTGGTTTTGGATACTATAGCTGTGTCAATCATCAGCTTCTACAAAATAGCCAGCTCCTTCTTCTCTGTTGTTTGCTTCTGACTTTTCAGGAACCTTCTCTGCCTGCCCCACTATAAAGACCCTCATTGTTCTCTCTTCACTGTCTGGTCAGCTCACCATTGTCCAAATACCTTTTAAAAATTAATTAATTCTGCATAGTACTCATCTGGACCAATGTTGAATGGTGACCATGAAAAACATATGTCCACATCTTAACCCTCAAACAATGAATGTAACCTTATTTAAGAAAAGAGTTTTTTAGTTTTTGTTTTTTATTTGTACAGGGGATTGAACCCAGGGGCAATTTAACACTAAGCTACATCTATAGCCCATTTTTTTGTTTGTTTGTTTGTTTTGAGGCAGGGTCTCACTAAGTTGCTCCAGGGCCTCACAAAATTGCTGAGATTGGCTTTGAACTTGCAATCCTCCCGATTTGACCTCCCAAGCTGCTGGGATTTCAGGCAAGCACCACCACACCTGGCTTAGACAAGGGTCTTTGCAGACATAGTGAAGAATCTCAAAATGGAGTTCTCCTGGCTATTCAAGTGGGTCCTCAATCCAGTGATTTAGGATTTAATAGATATGCACTTATCAGAAAAATGCAGAGAGAAAAGAGCCACAGAGCAGAAGGCCATGTTAGGACTGAGACAGAACATTGCTATCCTGAAATATGGGGAATATTCAACAATTTTCCAACTGATTTGCTTTAACAGGAAACAAGGAGGACAATTGGGTCATTAATGGATAATTAATTTCTAAAAATCACCTGTGCAAGTGGATCCTGTGTACCAGAACCTTATGGCCTTTTACGTGTAATACCCTGCTAAAACTCTGTATCCACACAGAATCTTTTTTTTTAAAATTGCATGTTTCAACTTCTAAAAGTGATATTGACTAACAGTCCTGAATCCTCACTTTGCAGCAAGCACATGCTTAAAATGCTCTGTTTTATTTAATCCTTCCCATTACCCAAGGAAGTGAAGTTCTCTAATTCACACAATCAGACAGGGACCGATTCACAAAAGATTTCAGCTCTCTCCCGAAGTCTGGGTCAAGGGCAGCCCAGTTCATTGCTCAATTTACTAAACCATTACCCCTTGTAAAAAAGAGGGAGGCATTAATTTATTTTTAAGGAAAGTGATTATTCCTCCAAAGGAAAATTAATTACCCTCCAAGTATCACCATCTGTTTTAATATTTTCAAGCCTAAACTTCAAAGATAGATACAGTAACTTTAATATGTCCCCAATGGTAAGGCCCAAATGACTTTCATCATTAAGACAAAGCAAAATCATTTACATCAAGAAACTGAGTGTGATAGCATATGTAGGGTCAGGGAGTTGTCTCTAGACCCTGAAAATGTTCTCTTAGTGCACAGTTTAGCTGCTGTAGTCTAGAGGAGTTCAAAGGACCTCAGAGTCCAATGGGCCACATTAACCATGTTACTGCAGAGAGATAAAATCAGAAGAGAATCTGGAATGACAATACATTCTAGAAAAATAATTTTAAGATGTTTTCATTTCATAAGAAATAAGTTTATTTGCCAGTAAACTTTCATTATATATTTACTATGTGCCATCAAGTTAGTTAGTTTAAACAAATACAATAATAACAAAAAAGTGCTGTTGGCTCTGAGGAGCTCATAGGCTACCCTACATGGATTTTTTTTTTTTTTTACATTTCCCCACTTCTCAATTCTATGAAATAAGAATTATTGTTTTTCACAGGTGGGAAAACAACAACTCAGAGAGGTTAATAGGTTCAAAATTGTTTCAGCTTGTAAAGGTTCAGCTGTGCTTGATGTAAAACTGTGATTGTTACTTAAAAGGGTAAAAGGAGATATTTTAAAGCAAACGATTATGACTTTAGTAAAAATCAGACTAATTATGTTTGCAAGTCCCAGAGCTGATACTTGATATCAAGTGTATCTGACTTAGAACCTGGGTTCTTAACCTTCCAAATCTGCATATTATTTATATACCCAATATTTTTTGAATAATTTTACTAAATTTATTTGGAATGATTATAAATCTACAGAAAAAAATGTAAAGAGAATACAAAGAATTTCTGAATATCCCTCACTTTCTCCTATTATTTTATATTTCTCAAATCCAAGAAAACAACATTGGTTCATTGCTATTATCTCAACTCCAGACTTCATTCAGAATTCACCTGCTTTTCCATTCATGTCCTTTCTTATTCCAGGATCCTAGCTAGGAAACTGCATTGCATTTAGTTGTCATGTCTCCTTAGTGTCTCCTGGGCTGTGACAGTTTCTCAGACTTTCCTTTTCATTCTTGAACCTGACAGTTTCAAGGAGTACTGGTCAGGTATTTTGTAGAATGTCCATCAAACCTTGAATATTCTTTTAATTTAGAATCCTTCTTTAGCTTAATGTGAAGCACAACAGTACATTTGTGACTTCCCCAGATCCAAAGAAACTTGAGAAGCTTTAGAAGGAAATGACACTAAAAAAAAAAATACTAAGAAGTAGTATGTGAAAGAGAATAAACATGGTGGAGCATTCTGGAATGATGGAGATGCTCTATGTGCAACAGTGGGCTCAGCCTAGCATGTGCAGGCTCGCTTCTCCCATGGTATTCATTAGTCATTCTAAAGCTGTGTTCTGTGCCATCTAACTTGAACAGACAAGCAAATTTGCTGAAGAAAAATCAGAGCCAATTTCCTCATTGATGGAGAAAGGAAATGCAAATAAAAGGGAGGAGGGGAAAAAGCAGAATGCCTACAGGAAGTTCTGAAGTTAGAGCAGTCAGAGGAAGACAAAACAACCCTGACTCTCAGGTCAGACTCCACCTTGACTTGAATCTCAGTGTTGGTCTCACAGCATATTCTATTTGGTTGTTGAAGTTTTTATTTTATTTCATCAAATTTGAAAAGATGAAACTCTTTTTTAACTGATCAATGGGTGGGCCCCATGTACAAAGAAAGGCATGACGGCTTCCATCCACCGACCATGGGAGTTTTAGGTGAAAGATACATATGAATGATGGGAACACCAGGAATGATTCTATAAAATGGCCCATTGTGCTGACCCCCAACTGCTTTCTATTCTAAGAAGAAATTTACCTGCCGTCCTGCCTGGCCTAAGTGGACAGAGTCTGTTACATTCCTCAGTAAACTACCTGTTCACTGTAGGACAAATGCAGGCCCAAAATAATGTAGATAATAGGAACCAAAGTTACCCTGAAGGAGGAGACTTTTGTGACCAGATACTGAAACTCTAGGAGATAAGGATAGCTTCTCCTAACCATAAAATCTGTAAGAATGTATGGTTAAGAATCCAGTTAGAACCAGTCAGCATGGAACAAGGTGACCTTAGAGTTGCCATGACAATGGGGATATGAAAGTTTGATGTCACCCTGATGTCAAAGTCCAGAGGTAGACCTGGGCAGGACTCTAGAAAATTCTCTGGGATCCCCAATAAAATAGAGGTGCAGGAAAAGCACACTGTCCCTCTCCTCTCTGAGAGGACCCACTCACTCCCTTGAGAGTATCCCTTTTCCCTTCCCCCTATCCCTTCTATTGCTCCGAGTGACATGTCTGAAATCTTTCTGACTTGATTGCAAGAATCTGGGTTTGAAGAGGTGGGGAGGGTCTTCGTGCTGCCTCAGTTTCTCAGATGGCCCCAGCTCCGTAACAGTACCCCACTGCACATTTGGAATGTGCTCAGCATGCTGCATTCTCTAGACAGGGCACAGGGCTCCCCCATTTGTCCTGGCTGTCCATTTTCACCTGGCTCCTTTCTTCATTTGGATTATCTTACTGTCCTCAGGAAGTCATTTGACTGGTAAGCCCTGAGGAAGCCATAACATTTACTAAATAGTGAAGCCTTAGCTAAACGAGCAATTTATCTTAAATTGGTAAAATATTGAGAGAACAGTGATCACCCCAGAGGAGAGAGCGAGTAAACCAACCTCAGGTATGTCCAGACAGGCACTAACAATACTTCTGCAGGAGTATTTTCTGTAGGATGTAACTCAGTGCTGGCTGGTTCCACCCCTTGGTTCTCCTTGGCCCTGGCCTGAACTCGTTCCTGTCAAAAAGCCTCCCCAGGAAAGTGGCATAAAGATCAAGCAAACAAGGTTTTGTGTGTCATCCATTGTCCTTGCTGAGAAAGGTGAATACCGTAGGAAAAAAGAAATTTCCTCACTCAAATAATTCTAAATTTGCACAGTGAAAAGGATTTATAATGAAGTCTTGTTGCTTCCACTGCTCTTTAGGGATCAGTAGGGATGGATTCTATGACATCTGGCTGTTAGAACACCCCTAAAATAGGCCATTTGTTTATTGATTAGCTCCAATTTTTACTTCCCTGACCACAAACCAGGAAACAACTTCTCAAATTCTCAGTTCCCATCATGGAACAAATATACCATTAGAGATGGGGAAAAAAAAAAAAGAAACGATGATTTTAAATCTCAAGAGTCCAAGGAGAATGAATCCTGATAAAGGAAAAATAAAATAGATCTGTTCTAAAATGAGGCCATGTTGCTCTTGTTGAATAACTAGATTTTTTTCAACACATGCAAAGGAGACAGATTTGGGGAAAGAAAACTGGAGAGAGCAGAATCATTCTGCACAGTTCAGTGGGATTCTGCATTCCCTGAAGCAATCTGGGAAAAGAGAGTGAGAAGGTATCACAAAAGGACAGAAGGAGGGGGTAAACTCAGCAGGCAGCCTGGTAGGTAAGAACTCCCCAAAGGGAAGGGAGAACAGGGAGACTACTATGGGACACTAAGTTTCAATAGCACAATTCAATAGCTCAGTTTTGCTCCACACAACTGTCTAGTAGTATCCACGGTGTCCTCAATGAGCCATCAGGAAGGTGCTGCGTGCCCACCAGGGTGAGTAGCGACAATGGTAGGTCAGAGATAAAGGAACTGCAAGACAGAGAAAATGACAGAATGCTACGGAAGGGAAGTCACGGGAGTCAGGTGACCAAGGAAGCATAATAACCCTTTGGGGAATTCACAGGAATCCTCAAAAAGGCAGTGGGAATTCACAGGAAAAAGAATCAGAGGATGGTCCGGTCTTGCCTGGATTCTAAGGGCAAGGTGACCCCAGCTCTCAGTTCAGTTAAAAGTAATCATTCTCTGTAAGTGAACTGGCTAACCCAAGACTTACAAACTTACCCAGATTTGAGATCTTCTATGATTCTAGCCATCTGCATTCACGTATCTCTCTACACCCTCCCATATTTAAGCCCGAGTAGTTTGAAATCAAGCACACTAGTAAATCCCTAATGACCTACAACATGTGTATTATTATTTAGCTTTTCCAGTTATGCCAAAATCAACCCAGCACTGAGCCTCAACAGGCTCATAGTCACGCCATTAAGTAGTTAATTTTTCTAGGATGTGCACAGCTGTTAATATTTGAATAGTTTTCACATGGCCGTACCCAGAAAAAAAAAATCAAAGCAGCAATATCTTTTTAAAAAAGAAAAAAAATTACATGTCAAGGAACTAGAAACTGAAAGCACAGAGAAAAATGCCACCAGCTGTAGACAGTAAAATCTATTCTACCTGACTAGCTACATGTCAAAGAATCAATGCCTGTCCCAAGAGATGAGTGTGAACTAGTGCGTGAAGAGCTGCATGTTCAAGATTATTAAGATTGCTAAATGATAATTCACGAAACACTGAACCCAGAGTTACAGTCTTGCTTCCTTCCCAACACTCAGTTCATGGAAAGGGGCTTTGTCCTTGCCAGACAAGTTCAGATCTCGGCTCCTGTGCTGTGTCCTTCTCTCCAGCAGCAGTTCACTCTTCTGACAAATGCATTTGTTCAGCAAATATTCACTGAGTGCCCATCAGGCAACAGAAACCGGGTTAAAAACAATAGCAGTGCACACAAAGCTCTCCCTGCCTTCAAGGAGATCAGAGACTGATGATGAACAGGCAATAGCCATATAGGAAAAGAGGAAGATGGTTCCATAGGGAGGAACTATATGCATTTCAGTGTGGTTCAGGCAAATGATCAGATGGAGACAAAGAAATGAAACTGAAGAGAGAGCAATGAACTTGGTCATGCAGAGCTCCAAATATGGGTTTTTATTGTGAATTCAAATAAGAGATCACACTGGAATAGGAACTCACCCAAGGATGGGAGGGCTAGGCATGGGAAGGCCAGTTACAAGTTGATCAAATAGGCAAATGAAGTAAGGATTAAGATGGTAAAATTCCAATGAAAATAAATAGGCAGAAAAATTACAGGATTTGACTGATGGGATAGAAAGGAGTACGATTGTAGGAGGAATCAAAATCATGATGAGCTTCATGACCTGGATGAGTAAAGAGACCATTTACTGAGGTACAAAGGGGTAAAGCAGGCTTGGAGCGCAGCTTGCTGATGGAGGATGAGGACAGAATAAGATATATGACATAAAAGTAGATATGGCTCATAAATAGCAGGGTGTTTTATCAACTAGAACTTTTTTGGTTAAAGGTGGAAGATTTCAATCAAGCTAATTGTAACAAACAGCACAATTTATTATAAATGCACTGAGCTAAGAGTGCATCTGTACCTTAGTAACTAGAAAATTTGGGAACCTAATATTTATTCTTCAGGACTCTCTTGACACTTCCCATTTGTGTTCCTCTATTTCTGATTTAATTTTGACAACATTTTTTAAATAGAGATATTATTTTCCTACAATAAGCCTCATCATCTCTGATTCATGAGATGGACCTTCTCTGCTTCAATGGTGTATATGAAAGTAAACATGGCTGCCTGCAATTCCCAAACTTTGTACCTTACAAGTACAAGTAATGGTTTAAAATAATGAATCACCATTCTGAATTGACAGGTCCCTTGCAGCACACTGATGTACAAAACCTGTACAACGACATTGAAACCAGTCTAGGATTTCAAAGAAGAGTTGACCTGACACACAGCCTCAAACCCATAATTTTCCAGACACAAATTTATTGGCTAAACTTGGATCAAGTTCCCATCCCTGGGCAAAATTAGATAACTTATTCATCCTTTGTTAATCAGAAAGGAACACATAACAATAAGACATGACAATGGGAATAGAAAGAAAGGGTCATTCCTAAAAAAATAAGTCCTCATCAGAAAAGCCCCTAGTTGTTTACCGCAGACATCTAAGTTGAGCTCAGGAGAGAGGTCAGCTTTGGGAGCCATTATGCCATAGGAGGAGAAGGAGATCTGCTTTGGTTTGAATGCCTCATTTAATCTTTATTATAAGGTTTGGGGAGGTGGGATGAGGCAGGACTGTTAAGAAATGGATGGGTCATGATGGTTTTGCCCTCACAAATATATTCATACATTCATAGATTAATGAACTTGTCGATTAATGTGTTATCTTGGGAATGGCTCTGTTGTAAAGAGAGTTCTTTCTGGTTTGTGATCTCTATCTCATTATGTGTGTGTCCTCTGCCATGTCATGACCCAGCAGGAAGGCCCTCACCAAATGCAAACCAATGCCATTGCCATACTCTTAGACTTCCTGTGAGCTAAAAAAAAAAAAAAAAAAACAACCTGTTTTCTTCATAAGTCATCCAGCCTCAGGTATTTTGTTATAGCAACACAAAACATACTAAGATCATGTTAGGGAAGATTGATGGGAGAGAAGGCCTATGAAAAAGATATTTAAGATCTAACATTAATGCCAATGGGAAGAGAAAATTCACCTGAGGAAGACTAAAAAAGAATGACTAAAGCCGTAGGAGGAAGACCTAAAGAACATATAGAAAATATGTTGTCATGAAACTAGAGGAAGAAAAGGGAATCAAGAAGTCAAGCATCCTTTGGAATGAGCAAGAAGAGGTCTTGGGAAACTAAAGTAAAATAATTTCAATAGAATTGAAGGGCTGTTGAATTGCAAGACTATTGAATTGTAAGACTGTTGAGGGCGGAGAAGTGAATGGAAAGTGAGAGAGTGGTGACAGCATATGATTTTATGCCTCAGAAGGAGTTGGAAGTCCCTACAATGCACACAGGATATTTTTGTGTATGTAGATTTCTGACTAGGGAAATTTGCCACAGCTGTGATTGTTTTCATTTACAATTTTTGATGTTCTGAATCATGAATTCTGGTTCTGTACCATATTTTATGCAAATATGAGCTTCCCAAACTTATGTTCCTTATGAACATGTTTTTTCCAACCAAGGCAATATCAGCTATGGAAAAAGTATAGGTATAATAGGTCTAATAAAATCATAAATGTCTATTAAAATAATAATTCGTATTTCTATAGTGTGTTGCATTTATTAATTTATTTATAAAAAATTCCGTCACTACTTTCTTTTATTTCTTTCTTTTTTTAAAATAACTTAAGGAGAAATGGTATTAGTTCTTTAAACGTTTTGTAGCTCCTTTTACTTTCTCTTGACTCCAGGGTTAAATTTCTTTTGTAACTTTCAGCTAAAATGATATGCAGATGGAATAAATAGAAATCATATTGAAAAAATAAAAATGTCCCCTATTGCATCATAAAAAATCCAGTTTACCCAAACCCAGAATATCCAAATCTCCTAATGTAAGCCTGAAAATATTCTGAGACTGGCAGAGTTGAAGTTACGAATAATTGGGGAAAAATGTTTTCTCAAAAGTCACACAAAAATCTTATCAACTCAGTACAATTCATTTAGCCTTTTAGTGAAAGCCAAATAAGCAAATACTCAGAGGTTCAATATTTTACTGCTTCAAAGGTGACAGCATCCACAGTAACAGAAATTTCTTCCTTGATCAAGTTATTTCAGTAGTAGCTACTTTTTTCTAGACCACCAGGTTATCCCTTACATAATAAGTTTTTTTTTTCATTTGAGATTAAAATATCCTTGTCATAAATATAGTCTGATGTTAAGTGCTGATTTAAATTCAGATTCTTATTCTGAGATTCATGCTTTTGGATGCACTAGGTTTTACAAAGAATTTCATCCTCAATCTAATTGACTTACTGGAAGGATTTGACAGGGTTGGTATCACAAGGCTGAAGTAGCAGAGAATTTGCAGTCTTCAGATGCAGAAGTTCAGGAATATACATAAGAGGTAGTATTGGGTCTTGGACAAAAGAAAAACATTATACAGAGTCAAATAATTTTCCCTTTATTAGAAAAATAACAATTAAAAATGAAGACTGCTAGACAGTTGCTGATTTGGATTCATCAAATGTAGAGTAATCATGCCCTCAAGTAAGCAGAGTCATTTTTTCTGAATGGTGTATGAGCTTCTGATCTCTGTAGATGTCCAATATTCCTCTGTTCTATAGTCTGTGTCCCAGAGGCATAAGCAATTCAGAGAAATCAGTTCATTCACTTCTACGATCATAACCACCATAGAGGTATCTCATGTGTTATGATAATCAGATCTCAATTTATTGTAAGGTTAGTATCCCTGAGAACTTGCTTAGTTTGCAGGAGAGAATTTTCTTCTCTATAGTTCTTTGACATTGGTAATAATCTGAGTACTTAACACTTGACATACAGCGCAGTGTTCTGAGCCATACAGAAAAATTGTAGTTGAAGAAATAGTAACACATTGAGTGCTATAGTTAAGGGAAGAAATAGTAACATGAGTGCAAGGCTAGTTGAATGTTTCCTAGTGACCACACAGAGGTTTGATCACAAGTAGCTGCTCTAGATCCCTGCATGACAAATCAGGTTATAGGATGGCCTGGTGGTGTAGGTAGCATGCAGAAAAGGAGACAAGGAATAAAGGGTCTTCCCAATAGTGGCCTACAGATGCTCTACAAATCCATGAAGCAGGAATGTGCACTGACTTCAGTGTCAGGATACTTTTCTGGAAGACATGCGTTTGCATTCACTGAACCAGGTCAACAAAGGCCAAGACAGACAGTAATTTCAGAAAAGAGTTGTCTAAAGGGTAAAACAGTGCAAAAGGCATAGAATATCATCCTAGTGTATGACAAGGAAATCATCGCCAGATTTTCAAAGATCCTGGAACAACTGTGGTTCCTAAGCAGTGGGGAGTCAGTGAGTGCTTCTGAGCAGGAGTGATGTGATTGAAGGTCAGTCACACAAAAGGAGTCATGGATGGTAGAAGATTTGTGAGCAGTGGATTGGAAAGTAAAAAGGAGAAGTTCGCTTTGGGATATGCTAAGTTAAAGATGGTTTTAAATGGAGTTTTCACTCTTAAAAATACGTTTTTATGAATAAAGTTCTGATCCAGAGCACCTAAGTCTGTTAGCAATTTGCCTCTACCTGGCCAAAATACAAACAACACTCTGGTTCTGATCTACTTAAAGCCTGGTACTTCATACTGCTCAGGCAAAAATCAAAGGAAACAGGGTGAGGAGGGTGCATGGGGGCAGGAAAGATGGTGGAATGAGATGGACATCATTACCCTAGGTACATGTATGACTGCACATATGGTAAGATGCTACATCATGTACAACCAGAGAAATGAAAAGTTGTGCTGCAGTTGTGTACAATGAATCAAAATGCATTCTGCTGTCATATATACCTAATGAAAATCAATTAATTAATAAAATATAAAAGGAAACAAATGGAAAAAAACTCAAAGGAAATAAATTTCAAATAAAGTTTAAAAATTAATTGGCCAGCCAATTAATTCAAAATAGTCAACCCAGCAGTGCCGTTCAATCTGGAGACATGTCTTTTCAGGGAAACAAAAGAGAGAAGGTCAAGACCTCTTCCTCCAAAGTTACTATTCTAAAGGATGAAATAATGCTTTTATCAAACAATTAGATCACTCAAAAATCAATTACTGATTGTATCCTAGACTCCTGGGAGAACTGCATCACAAGAAGTGGTCCTTTGTAAGTTGTCAAGGGCAAGGACACAGCAGTTTAAAAATCCCTTTCTGATAACTATGGTGGTCATTAATTCATGCTTTACATGAAATAACTTTAATCTTTACATTCCCAAAGGAAATGAAAAGGTATGGCAAACAGACCATTGTCTGATTGTGTTTTTCTGGATTAATGTATTCATTTAATGATTCATCAAAAGATTTTGATACGATTTCTTAAAAGGATTTGTAGCATTCGTTATATTTATATTCCTATAAACAATAAGGTTGCAATATCACATTTCCAAATACTAAAAAATTCTTAATGCCAAAAAGAGGAGTCATGATTTTCTCTAATTTTAGAAAGACAATGGACACAGGAAGTATGTGTATGCAACTCCTATTTCCATCTCAGTAAGAAAATTCATCTTTCCCGTGAATGCAAAAAAAAAAAAAAAAAAAAAAAAAAAAAAGCAATCTCTAATGTAACCTTGTGGTCTCCTTCCTTTGTATCAATTTTAATTTTTTAGACAAAACAGATTATCTTCTATTTTCTTTGGTCCAGGTAACTGAAAGTGTGAGTATGTTTCAATTTAATAAAGTGATTCCTAATAAGAAGAAAACCTTGTTCTGATGAAGCTTGTTATGGGTTTGGTGTTCAAATGCTGCAATTCTGGAGTGAAATTGTTTCTTTAATTAATAGTTTCCATTTAAAAACCAGAAAATATTGGTAATTCATTTTGCACGACCAATATTGCAAGATAGATGCCTCAGAAAGGCAATAGACAGAATTAGGTCAAACAATATAGGAAAGGTCTTGGCTCAAAATTCTTTGTTTTAGCCAAAGGAAAACATATTTTTACCCCCCCCCCAAAATCAAGCTATTCTTATTATTTTTATTTCAACAAGCCTCCCCAAAGTCCCAACCCTGCCTATTGTGATTTACATAGCCACTTCACATATATTTTTATTTAGTTCTATTTAGTGCCTTTTACTGAAAGCATTTTGGCTTTCTGCTTCTAAGGTTGTTCTCTGCATTAAAGGTCAGAGCCAATTTAATCCACATGATCTACTCTCCAAAAATTCATTTCACAAGTCTGATTATCTGAATACTAAAAGAGAAGTTGTAATAATTTGGATATGAAGTGTCACCCAAAAGCTCATGTTTGAGACAATACAGGAATGTTCAGAGGTGATATGACTTAGATTATGAGAGATGTTGCTTCATCAGTCCATTTTCTGGATTAATAATTTGAAAAAAACTTAATGGGTGGTAACTATAGGCAGGTAAGTTGTGGCTGGGGAAGTAGGTTACTGGGGGTCAGCCCTGGGGGAGTACATTCTCCCTGGCTCCTTGCATTCAAGCTCTCTCTGCTTCCTGGCTTCCAAGAGTTGAGTAGTTTTCCTCTGCCACTCCCTTGCACCTTGATGTTCTGCATCACCTCAGGCCCAGAGAGATGGAGTCAGCCAACCACAAACTCAAACCTGAAACTGTGAACACAAAATAGATAAAGTTTTCCTCCTCTAAATTGTTCTTGTCAGGTCTTTTTGTCACAGCAATAAAAATCTGACTAATACAGAAGTACTACAAGAAAAAACTGAGCTTTCTTTTGAAATTTAATTTTATTGGTAGAATTTTATTGTGTGAACCGCTGCGCATAGTAGGCAAATGAGGGGAGAGGCCTGGTATTGGGGGTCCCTGTCAGGGAGTGATCCCTAGATGCAAGTGTACCTTCCCCTTCCAGCTCTGCCTAATAGCTCTGCCTCACAGCCCCTGAGATGGATGTGACTCACCAAGATGTCAATCAGTCTGCTAACAACCCTTGAAACCTTATCCCCCTCTGAAGTCTCCCCTATAAAATAAAGAAAACGTGGGCTCATGGGCTCTTTTCCAGTGCTCTTACCAGCATGAAAGCTGACCCTTAACGTGGCAGAGCCATCCCTCTCTCGATTTGAAAACTACTCTCTCTGTCATGTGGTTTTTCGCCACTTTCTTAGTTTAATGTTGCAACCAGCTCTTTTGAACCCAGTTCATCTGGTCTGTACAGATCGCTGGCAAGAGCCCACCATATTAGTGGGTTCTGCACCTGCAGATTCAATCAACCCCAGAGAAAATATTCTGGGAAGACAAATTGCCTATGTATTGAAAGTGTTCAGACATTTGTTCTTGCCATTATTCCCCATACAATAAAGTGTAACAACTATTTACATTGCATATGTTTCATTGGTAATAAGATACTTTTAAATAATTCAGAGATGAGCGAAAGTGAAGGGGAGGCTGTGTATAGGTTATAAGAAAATAATACTCCATTTTACATAAGACACTTGAACATCCATAGAGTTTCATTTCATGGAGGTACTGGAACCAATCTCCTATGGATATCAAAGGAAAATTATATATATTTTGTTCTTTTGTCTCTGCATTGCTAGCGTTTACTTGGTGAATGTATAGATAAAGTTGTAGGCTTAGTCATTATTAGTTTTTGTGAAATGACACATATATATCTGGATTATTTAAGTAATTATAGGTTACCAGGGTGTCTAAATTATAAACCCTTAGAAAATGAATGGAGGAATATAAAATCATATATTCTATAAATCAACAAATCTTAATTTAGTACACTGAATCAGGAAATATCTCAGTATAGACAAAACTTCCCTGAATACAGGGACCAGCTCTTGAGTTTTCAATGTTGAATCCCTTTTGCCTGGTCTGAAGTTTTGTTTAGAGAGGATATTCAAAAAATAAATGAGTGTGAAGGACCTCTTTCTGCTGTGACTTTGATTAGATTCACGGCCAATCATTGGATTTCTGCCAGGTAAAAACTAACCTCCCAATATTCTATAATTGGGTTTTGCTTAGCGAGAGCAGTATTTTTGGTTCAATAGCTTCATAAGAGATACACATTCTCCTAGCAATCTTTGTTTGTAATGCCTACTTATATGCCCAGATGCCCACGTCTCTTTTGTTTTTTTGTTTTGTTTTGGGTTGGGTTTTTTTGGAGATAGAATCCTGTGTTGCTGGTTTCCCCAGAACTCTAGAGCTCAAGAGTTCAAGGAATCCTCCTGCCTCAGCCTCCCAAGCATGTGGAACTACAGATTTACATTACCACCAGGTTCTAAGACTCTAATTTTTTAAAATGAAATGAAATTAGAATAACTTTAATTGAGAAGGAATAAAACCACAATGGTGGTTTATCTGTTATTCAGAAAAGTCACACTGCTGTATTAGAAGTGCTCATGTAGGCTTGGGTGCAGCTCAGTGGTCAGGCTCTTGCCGTATCCCTAGCACTAAAAAAGAAAAAGAAAACAAAAACAAAACCCCAAAACCACAGATTATAGAATCTATTTTTGGGGGGTTATTGGAAATTGCACAAAGGGACACTTTATCTTCAAGTTATACCCCCAACTTTTTAAATTTTAAGACATGTTTTTTTTAAATTTCCAAGACCACTCTTGAATTGCCACCCTTCCATTTTAACCTCCAAAGTATGCCTCCATTCCTGGCTCAGATTACAGAATCTTAAATCCGATGGTGTAGATAATTTATATGCAGCCTACTTTGAAAGTATTTCCTATGGAGAACTTTCAGACATTTTCTCATGTTGAAAGCACACAGTAAAATTCTTCTTGAGTGAAATGAACAGTTAGCAAACTTCAATTTAATGTGAATTTCCCACAAAAAGTAAGTTGCATTCCTTTAACAGAAAAACGAACCATCAAGTATTACCAAACCAATATTTTCCATATCTGACATCAAAGAAATTATGAATACTTCTTCACACTGTACATTAAAGAACTAATTAAAACACTTTCATCTTTGACCATAGATATATTCATGTAATGAATAAAATGTAATATAATATTATGTGTTCCCTTGTTTCTTAACTATTTAGACTTAACCAGAACAAGTAAAAACTTTTTCATAAGAAAATGTTTCATTACTTATGCATATCAATAGAAATTTTTCAAAGACAAATATACAATCCTGAAATTTTAAAATCTACTTTTATATTTTAATAAATGCTTCCACCTTCTTAACCAATGTCATTAATTGATTTTATGAATTTGACCCTAATATATTATATGAAAAATCTAATATTTAATATGTTAAAACCAGTCACATATTCACTGATTATAAAATATTTGGTTACAAATAACATATGGAAGACACTCACCCTTCCATCAGTAAGCCTCCTTAGTTGCTAAAGAATTGTTTACCCCCCAAAAATGCATTATTAACCTTGAAACAATTAAATTTCAAATACATTGTCCAAATTGGAGTTAAAGCACTTAACACAAAAAAGCCACTAATTACTTATTTTCTTTGTTACAACACCCAGAACAATACTGAAATACCAAAGCAGTTGCACAGAAGATGTTCCCATTGTCTCTGTAATTGAAGTTGTGCAGAGTGCTGTCAGGAATGTATTTATGATACCATGCAACTGGTCATAGACAGAGGACAATGAACCAAATTGCATGCCCTATTGTTCTCTTTTGGCATTGACTTTGCTCTTATTTCTTGGTATAATAAAGGGGTTTCTGGTCTCCTGGCTGAGCACAGTAGATGCCACTAGAACCAATTTATCTCTGGGTAGAAGCATCTTCCACTAATGGAAATGGCAGGTGTCCAGGCATTCCCTGCTAGTAATATGAGTAGCTAATTTTGTCAGCTACAAGGTGTTGAGCATGATAGCATTGTTTAAACTTGTTTGTTTTAATAGTGAGTCCTTCTCTATTGTGCTGATTGATATACTCTTCTGGAAGATTATTGTGAAAGTTTCTACTGCAAAATAAGGATGAGTATGTAGTTTAGGGTAATGAATTGAAGGAACATGCATAAATAGAGTTCCAATACAGACAGGAATCTGGTGGATTTTTCAAAATTCATAGGCTATACAAGTATCTTCAATATATTAGAGTGAAAAATAACTAGTGGGCTTTGCAGTCTGATTGCTCAAGATTTGAAACACATGCAATTTTACAACTGTATAAAGCTTGGCAGGTTATAAAACTCTGAATCTCAGGAATTTTTGCTTATTTGCTTGTTTTGTTGTTTGTTTTTGAGTAGCTTGGTTTGAGGATACAAACTAAAAGCAAAGCAGACTTTGGGGATAATTAAATTAGATAATAACAGTCATTGGCACATAGTACACAGTAATAGAATCTTCCATACATCATTTCAAATAGAATTATGAACTAGCTGCCTCAACTTTATAGATCATTTGATATGTAGTATCAAATATTTTATTTTTCCAGGTTTTATAGGGAGAGGGAGATAACATGGATCATGCCGTCGTTTGAGAATGCTGAGCAAATACAGAGCAGGAGAAAAACCCCAGCCCATGCAAACCACCTGGCCTGAGCTGAGATTGTGTCCATTGCTAGGAGTTGGATGGATCTGGATGTGGCAAGTAAACCAGAAGGATGGCCCAATGGAAGTGTTTGTAGGGGAACTGGGAGCCTCATAGCTGAAGCTGGAGTGGAAAGGCACTGTGACCAGGTAAAGGAGCTCTGTCAAGTAAGTTGCAGGGAGGCTGAAGAAACTCATGCACAGTCGTTTGTTCCATTTATTACAAGGAGACAAAGAAGAAAGTGTAATGCATTGGCCTGAAAAGGAAGTCTGAAATGAGAGTATTGATCACATATGCATCACTGAAGCAATTGGTCAAATCTACCTATGGATGGAGCCACAAACATAACTAGGCTCTAGTATAGACAAAGAAATATCTGTAAGTAAAAACTGCAAGAACTTTTCACATTGCAAAATATTGATGCACAAGAGCACCACATTGGAACTTTGGAAATAGTCTAAGGATGAGTATGTAGTATGACTATGTAGTGTAACAAAGCTTAAAGGAAAAGTTTTCTCTTGATTCACCAAGGATCATCTACACTCTGGGCACTTGGAGAACCACAGTACATCAATCACAGTGCCCTGCAGATCAGTGGCAGCATACCCTCAGACCCTGGGGTCTCTGAGAAAAGCAATAGGACTGAGAAAGAGTGTAGTGATGCCATACTAAGGACTTTGCCTTCAGTATTGAAGTCCACTTTAGTATTAAAGTTTGGAGCAAGAAATGAGGATATTATTATCATCATCATCTTCTTCTTCTTCTTCATCATCATCATCATCATCATCATACCATCTGCAGTCCCAGGTTTGTGAAATCTGGGGAAGCTTAGATTAAATTTTCCAGCGAGCTTCCGGTTTGATATTACCTACATTGTTGATTCTCCCTTTCTTCCCCAAAAGTACACACAAGAAATATTAAGTCATGGAAGATTTCCATTTTTCCTTTTTTGAGCTTTTCCTTATGTGGATAATTCCATTTTTAGCCTTTTATCCAAAGTAACTCATATACTATTTTGGCTATTGTTTATCATCATAGAAACTGTTTATTAAAAAGTCAAGAAGTCACAGTCTATATTTCGCAGCAAAGAATCTGAATTACTAAGAAGTGGAGTGGTTGGCAAAGTATTTTACTAGTGAGAGGAGTGTAATTCATGCTTTTCTGATTGTCATCCAGCAAACAGTCAATTCCACAACATACATTTCAAGATGAATGATCTGAGGCAGGAGCTTAAGTCTCGGCAATTAGATCTTTCTGGTGGGAATATTTTGTTAACTCTTGAGAATTCAAACCTTTGAAAATCTGTCACCTTTTACACTGCCTTCATTTCAATAGTATCACTTATTTTCACTAACAAAGCTTGCCTGTGGAAGATATAAAAATATAGTATTTCAGGAAGACTTTGGATTTCTTTTGTTACATTCTCATGTTATATTCAGTTAACCAACAAACCAACATGGCTGCCACTCTGTATTCCTAAAATACAAAGATGTAACAGTGATTCTGCAAGCAGCAGGGAAGGAAACACACATGCTTATAGCCCCTCAAAGCATCAGGGAAGAATTGACTCAAACCAAGAAGCTTCATATCCTTTAAGTCTGTTAAAGTCATAGGGTGACATTTCTCATAGTGTTAGGAGCCTTTTGAACATGCTGAATTAGCAGTACAACTTAATGAGGATTAGGCTAATTTGACAGAAGATGTAGGACACCTTCTCCATCCCTCCTCACTTTAATTTCAATCTGATATCCAGTATCTAAAGGTGAAGGAGTATGTGACCTTTACCAGCAACTTTGAGCCTCCAGTTTGACAGAGTAGAATTGCTCTTCTTCAGATGTCAGGGTCGCCACAATGCATGATGTTGATAGGGGTCAGATTGCCTGAGATATATATTTTCATTCACCTCCTTAGAGATTGGACCTGACAAAACTGTAATAGCTTATTGAGTTCCAAACGACAATGACATACTGGATATTTTCAAGCACTTTTATTTCTCCTACTTCCTGTAACTGGTTAGAAAAGAAAGTCGTTATTCCCCAAAATAATTATCCAGCAATGTTCTGAGATTATTTTTTTCATACCACACAATTATAATGCAGTTGTATGACTCCCCCTGTTATATGTACATAGAATATGAAAGTCAACAAATACATAAAGTTCACAATTGCTTTTCCCCAAGTTCCACTAAAATCTCTGTGGAGCTCCTACAATATAAACAGCATTAGGAATTATATCAGAGGCCAGCAAATGTCTTCCATAAAGGACCAGATAGTCAATAGTTTCAGCTTCACAGGTCATCAGGTCCCTGTCACAACTGTTAGGCTCTGCCACTGTAAGCAAAGGCAGCCATGACATTATAGAATCAGGTGGACGTGGCTGGGCTTCCATAAAATTTTATCTAAAGACACTAAAATTGATCTCATATAATGTTCCTGAAATCTTCTTTTTGGACTTCTTTGAAACTATTTAAAAATATGGAAACCATTCTTGGCTCAGAGACTAACTCAAGTTTGGCCTGAGGTGTAATTGAGAAATCAAGTTTCAAAAAGATACTGTAAAACTTAATTCTGTTGTTCCAAACTTTTCAAGTTTTAATTGACATTTAATGATACTGAAATTTGAGTGTTTGAAGAATTTGTTAATGGAGGCCTGGAAGGACACTAGGTATGTCTCAACTTTAATCTGCATCACTTGGGACATCTTCAAATGCAAACTCTGACTCAGTGAATCCTAGATGAAGCCCTCGTTCTGCACTTCTAACAAGCTCCAAGTGATGACCATGCTTTTGGTCTGTGATACACATTCTGAGGCAATTAAAATTCAACCAGACATTCCCAGGTATGCCAATTCAATCATACAGTAGCATACACTGAGGACTTATTACATGTATACTAAGTGCCAAGGCAGATTCTCAAAAACATGTAAAATGTAATCCTTTCCCACAGAAGTTTACAGTCAAGATTAGCACATGACAGAATAAGGAAACATGACTAAATTAAGGAATCTTAAAGTGGCAAGGGAGTTCGGAGAAACAGAATAATGAATGAAAATCAGGTAAGTAGAACAGATAAGCCCCGGCCTGAATCACAAAAGGAGAAAGGTAAAAGAGAGGGGAAAGGTTTAAAACATCATTAGCAAAGGTTCAAAAGCAGAAACACAGTAGCAGTTCTAGAACATCTGTCAACAAAATAGTTGTGGGTCACATCTGATTGGAAGAGGTGCTATATAAAGTCATTCATTTGATCATGTTTATTTTAGGTCACTTGGGAAATTATTAACAGAAATGTCGGGACAATTCCTTGAATTCTCCAATAAGACACCCCACAGTGCCATTCTACAGGTACCACATAGCAAATCTCCTAAAGGTTTGGTTTCCTTCAAAAAGTTGTTCCTGTAGGGGCAAATTTAGTTATCTCTATTATAATAGCAGTGTTGGAGCAGAAGTCTGTGGCCTCAGCAGTTTACTGTGGGAAATGACAAGTTTCAAGTGTTCAGTGCTAAGCATATTTATCAGGGCTGCTGTTCCTAGTAAGAAGGGATTTGAGTATTATTCTCTGTCTCTTAAGCAAAATTGTGCCTAAAATCCTACTTTTAGCAATTGCTTATTTGAGATTAAGACCAGGCTTTTCAATCTTGGGATACATGCAGTGTGCAGGAAGCATGAACTCTCCCAGGAAAAACATTGGTACATCTTCTGAGAGTGTAGTTTTCATTGATTTCGTGAAAATAAAAGTTAAACAGACTCTGATCCAAAGTGTCATTTTTATAGTAAACAAATATGAATATATTACAAAATAGTGTAAAACCTACATGTATTATTTTTAAATGATAAATCAAATTATTTCAAAGAAATATGCAGCTAGATCCTCGAGCTTTGGGCCCTTTGAGAGGCACAAGAGTGTGAATTTACTCTCCTCAGCCTTTAGAAATTCTTTGGTGAAAACTTTGAAAAGCTTTCAATTGATCCCACCTATGGTATTATGCAGCTAAACAGAGGAATTGAAATGCACCTAACAACTTGGCTGGATCTGAGATCTGAAAAATATCCTATGGTGTGAAATAGCTACTGAGAGAGAGAGAGATCGATCTAATACATAGCATACTATTTACATCAATTGAGATATGTGCAAGTAAAATGAAAATACAAAATCTCTAACAAAGCAAAAGAAAAAATGTACATTAAATATATTAAAGTGGTTGCTATTGAAGTGTAGGAAATGGAAATGGAGAAAGTAAGTAAGTATGAGTTTGCATGTATCATGAATTAAATAATAATAAGGAGCTAAATAATGATTAAATTAAAGCACTGCACTTGAGGTTCAAATAGATGGTTAAGTCATCACCAGCTATAAAGTTTTTCTTTGTAACTGAAGCTGTCTTTGGGTATCTGCCATGAAATATTTCTTTAACAACTGGGTAAGAATTAATTATCAGAGCAAGTTTTAAGAGCTTGAGAAGATAGCAAAATAGGAAGAAAGAGAGAAATAAGACAAAGAATTTTTTAAAAAGGGAGCAACAAAATAATTAGGATTTAATTAATACCTAAAGTTTTCCAGACATTTGGACCAAGTCTGCTGCATACATGATCTGAAGGAAATACTACTATTATCCCAGTAAACAAAAGGGGGAAATGAGGCTTGGAGAGGTCAAGGAAGAAACTCAGTGAGGCCACCTATCTCCTAAGAGACAGTGTGCAGATTTTGATCATCTCCCCTTGAGTCAATCTCCTACTCACTACTTAGAACTAGAAGGTCACGAGTCAACAGGGTGGAAAATAGTGACCCAGCCTAGGAGATAATTGCTAAAGAAGATAGGGATGGGGAGGGCTGGAGGGGTTTGGGGAAGGCAAGAAAGAAAATTTCACCTTTCATAATCTGTCCTTAGCAAGAATAAAGGTTGATGATTTTTTTCAAGTCTAGTCATAATTTGTCTACAACTTTCTATAAACAACTAAATATCAGTTTTTCTTCAAAATATCTGTACCAAAACAAAATAGAATTTGAGTAAATTTGAGAAAAACTTCTGACATTGAATTGAGAAAATCAGTTGGTTTTTGTTATTACCATGGGGACATTTTTTAAGAGAAATTACTTGAGTCTGATCCTAAAAGTTCCAAATGCCTGACTTATAGTTTTGTGGCTTACAATGACCCCTGAAGAACCCTTGCAAAACAATACAATCTGTATCTCAGTTATTCACCTCTCTTCAAAAGACATTAGTAATTTCTAAGATAGAATAAGGGGAGCCTGGGGTGTATTGGAGTGGCATGGCACTTTCCTTGGCCCTAGGTTCCAACTCTAGCACCACCCCCCAAAAAAGGGAAAATATAGGGTAAAGATCAAAGAGTTAGTGTGTTTGTATGGTGCTGTGACAAAGAACAGCATTATTAGTATCAGCAGGCTTGCCCAAGACCTCCAACAGCATTTTCTTCTCTCCTGCTTTTAAATTATGCCAACCTCAGCCCTGAATTTGGAATTTCGATTTCTTGACCATGCTTACGATCATCCCTTTGGCTCTCCCTAAAAGATCACAAATGAGGTCTCTCTTCAGTTTTATGAGGGAATAAATAGTATTTTCAGTGCTTATGATGTAGCTTCATGAAATTCAGCAGAGCACATAATTGTTAAGGCTATGCTCATCGAAGAACATTGGCTTCTGTGCATGTCTCTTTCTCCTTCTCCCCCTAAACCTTATCATTATTTTTTGGAATTATTTTTTTAATTCTTTTGAAATTTTGTTTTCCTTAATATCATATGTTATCTAGGAAAATGGCATGGATCCTCTAAAGATTCAACAACTGCTAAAAGCATCTGACTTAGGAAGCCTAACTTCCTATATTACTGAAAAACAATCCCCAGTAAAGGACAAAGGAGAGACAGCAAAATGTTCAATTATGAAATTGTTTAAAATCTTTAACACAAAGGCTATAGTAGCACATCTATTGATATTTCTGTGTTTAAAAAAAGTATTATGAACATTTAAAATTACCTAATTGATGATAACATCTAAGATTTACTTAAAGAAAACATATTTATGACAGTGAAGACATGGATAGAAGGCCAATGTATACTTGATGCAAGTAAGTCCTATTTTTAAATAACATTTCTAGCCAAAAATAATATTTTATGGATTGAAATGCATATAATATTAACACTGAGCAGTTTTATAAAAAAAAATAAAATAAGGCAAGTTGTTTTGAATTGACATTTCCAAAGCATGTGTTTCTTCTGTCAAATATGCAGTGAGCCAGGCTAATCATAATTAGAGTTTCACATTTGGCTAATCTGAGAACATCCTTCTGAAACAACAGATCAGTAGTTCATCTGTATATGTACTGTTTTCCCAAAATCTTGTACTTCTCAAAATCACAAAATGCTCCAAGTACAGAATGGTGACAAGTCATTGGCACTGACATTTATGCATTAAACATCTGCACACATAAAATAATTCTCTCATTATTTTTTTAATGATTCAAACCTTCATGTCAATTTGCTTTCCTTAATTGCTTTTTTGTTTAGTTTCCAGGACTTTTTCAAGCTATTCATAGTATGAAGCAATGTTTGAAAATGTTTGTCATCTTAAATAGCTCCTTTTTTTACTTAATACATAGAAACAGAAAGAAATTTCAACATATTAACTAAAACACTGTGATTTTAATAGATGTAATTAAAAGAGATATTGCTTGAGGATTTAGGCATTCATTCATCCATTCATCTATCCATCTATCCATCTGTTCTGAAAACTTTTGGAGCACTAACTAGATACTATACTAAAAAAATAAAACCTTATCTATGTGATTTCCAAAGCTAGTAGGGAAAAAATAAGTGAACATTAAAGCAAAGTCTAATAAATATTGTAACATTTCATAAGAAAGAGGAATAAAATTTTCACCTGTGTGAGAATGGTTAAGAAAATCATAGATGCCACAACTCAACCTATTCTCAGGATTCAACTCTGACTTTGGAAAATTAAATACTAGAAGAAAGGATCAAAGAAGAGTTGTAGTGTCTCACATATCTTTCCCCATCTAAAGATATCAGAGACAGGAAGATACAGGAATCCCTACCTTCAAGAATTTCAAATTTATCAGGAGAGAAAGATCCTTGTAAAAACTAATCATAATATAATTATACCTGTAAAGAATTATCAAAGCACAAAGGAGAAACATGGCATTCTTCGGGATCAAAAGACTTTAGTGTGTATTTTCGTAGGAGTAGAATATCAATTAAATCGGGAGTAAAAATGAGAGATGAACCTGGGAAAGCAGACTGGGGGAAGATGTAGCCTCTTCAATGTCAGGTGTTGGAATTTACATTTTATTCTGTAGTCATCTAGGAATCAAAATTTTTTAATTACTGAAGATATGCCATAATCTGTTTTAAAAATATAATTTGGATGGAAGTTTATAAAATGCATTGGAGAAATCAGAGTTGGTGTGAGAGGGCACTATAAGAAAGTTTCTATGATGAAGAGCTAAATGAGATCAATAACAATGATGAGCAGAGAATCTGAAAAACATTCCTAGATCATCAAGGGCTTTCAATGGGACTTGAAGAGGATGCTATAACCTAGAATCCCATGGACAGGGAAACTTCTGGTAGACCAGAAGTATCTACAGAAGAGCTTTCCCAGTTGCTATGCAACAAGGATATCTGACAAAGAAAGAATTATAGGCATCTAGTTAAAGAAATGGCTAGTATTTCATGGTTTTCTGGAAGTATAGAAATAATAATAGCAGTAACAACAGCTCTCCTGAATATTTCTAGAATGTCCTTGACACTATGCTAATTGCCTCATATACATACTAACATAATCCTTATTATAACAATGACTACCCTCATTTTACAAAGAAAATCTATACATAGATAAATTATATGACCTGTAAAATGTCTCATGATTGACATAATGGAACTAGAGTCTAAATTTCAGAATTGTCCAATTCTAAAGCAAGAATTGGCCCATGGGCCAAATCTGGCCCACCATCTGTTTTTGTAATAGTTCTACAGAAACACAACCATGCCCATTCATTTGCATATTGTCTATGTCTGCTTTCACCACATCTAAGAAGAATTCAGACATTACAACAGAAACCAAATATTTGGTTTCTAAAATATATACCTAAAACATTTACCATCTGGCCTTTACAGAAAAAGTTTTCCAACCTCCACTAAACTCTCACTCACAACCATCAAACCAATATGTACTGACCATCTGTTAAGTTGCAGGCCCTGGGTCAGGCACTATTTCTTACAGCTCTCAGGCACATTGTAAGTACTTAGAAATGGAAGTGACAACACTAAGAATATTCCTGACACTAAAAGATTCAGCATGTTATTAAATAGCCCATCATAAACTCAATGTCCTTCACCTCCTGCGCCACTGTCCAGACCATGAACAGAAAAGGAACAATGGATTCACTCTCACTGCATTCCTATTGGCCTAAGATATACTGAGTCCTTACGTTTTTTCAAGAAAGGCCACCCAAGTCCTTCACAGATGCTCAAATTGTCAGATATAACAGGTTGCCACTTATAAAACTATTAAAAAAAACTCTAATAATAAAACTAACAAATCATAACCTGTTTAATATTATGCTAAAATGATAACCCCCATTTTAACAGAAGTGCCAACAATTGGATAGCTATGTGCAAACAACTCAGAAATCCTTTACCCACTTCAGGAAAAAGGTCAAGGGAGGCCAATGGGAAGAGGGACAATTGTGAGGGACACATTAGAGATGACTGTGTTATGAGACCCACCCTCCTTTGCATCACTGAATTTCCCCTAGGAAGAATGCAAAGGGAAGTTCTAAAAATGACTGTGGGAAAGAGTTGATTTTAAATATTCACCAAGCCCAGAGACACAACAATTTCTTTTTTTCAAATTAATTAATCTATTTTAATTGGGTATATATGATACCAGAATGCATTTTGATTCTTGTACACAATTGCAGCACAACTTTCGTTTCTCTGGTTGAACACTATATAGCATTGTACCATATGTGCACTCATACGTGTACCTAGGCCAATAATGTCCCTCTCATTCCATCATCTTTCCTGCCCCCCAAACTCCCTCCACTCTCTTCCCTCTCCTTTGCCCTATCTAGAGTTCATCTAATGCTTCCCTGCTCCACCCCTCAATCCCATTATGAATCAGCATCCTTCTATCAGACAGAACATTCAGCATTTGGTTTCTTGGGATTGGCTAACTTCACTTAGCATTTCTTCTCTAACTCCATCCATTTACCTGCAAATGCAATGATTTTATTCTCTTTTATTGCTGAGTAATATTCCATTGTGTATATATACCACATTTTTTTTAATATATTCATCTACTGAAGGGCATCTAGGTTGATTCCACAGTTTTGCTATTGTGAATTGTGCTGCTATAAGCATTGATGTGGCTGTGTCTCTGTAGTTTTTAAGTTCTTTGGGTATAGACTGACGAATGGGATAGTTAAGTCAAATGGTGGTTCGATTTCCAGTTTTCAAAGGAATCTTTCTACTGTTTTCAATATTGGCTGTACCAATTTGCAGTTCCACCAGCAATGTATGAGTGTGCCTTTTTCCCCACATCCTTGTCAACACTTATTGTTTGTATTCTTAGTGGCTGCCATTCTTACTGGAGATAAAATCTTAGAGTAGTTTTGATTTGCACATCTCTAATTACTAGAGATGTTGAACATTTTTTCATATATTTGTTGATCGATTGTATATCTTTTTCTGAGAAGTGTCTGTTTAGCTCCTTAGCCCATTTATTGATTGGGTTGTTTGGTTTTTTGGTGTTAAGTTGTTTTAGTTCTTTATATATCCTGGAGATTAGTTGCTCTATCTGATGTGCATGTGGCAAAAATTTGCTTCCAAAATGTAGGCTCTCTTTTCACATCATTGATTGTTTCTTTTGTTGAAAAGAAGCTTTTCAGTTTGAATTCATCCCATTTATTAATTCTTGATTTTATTTCTTGTGCTTTAGGAGTCTTGTTAAGGAAGTTGGGGCCTAATCCGACATGATGGATATTTGGGCCTACTTTTTCCTCTATTAAACATAGGGCAGAGACCACAAGAATTTCTTAAGTGACAAGAAGTTTAGTACAAATAAGAAAGATCCTGCCTTTGGTTCTAGGCATCTGTTATTGTGTAGTATCACCCTGAATTTAATGACACAACAGGATATGGATTTTATTATGTTCATGGATTCTGTATTAAGACAGTATATATTATGGATGACATGTTCCTGCTCCATGATATCTGTAGATTCAGCCATGAGAAAGCTTGAATGACTGGGGTTATTTCAAATGAATAGAGGATAGGCAAGGCAGACCAAGGTGAACCCAGTAGGCTATCTAGGCTGCAAAATCTAAGGAGGCACTCACTCTCATGTTCACCAGGTGTCTCACGTGAACTTGGAAAAATCTAGAAATGAATTTCTCTTTAAATTTTACATCTATCTTGGCATGGGAGCTAGTATGATTGGGATACCCAAAGGTTGTGTTTAGCATTGACAAGTAACTGAAGCAACCATAGTAGGCCTTGCTATGCCATGTGGGTTTTTCTCAGTGTGGAAGCTGTTCTTTGAGAAGGATCATGCCAAGAGAGTAAAGTGTGTCAAAAGCACCTAGAAGAAATTGTATGGTCTCTTTTACCCTACCCTCAGAAGTCACATATCATTGCTTTCACTATACTCATTAGGTCAAGAAAGTCACAAGTCCAACAAGATCCTAAGCTGTCAAACCCATATGCTGCTTCTGCATTTGAGGAGCAGCAAAGGATGTGTCATTATGTTTTGAAACTGCAATACCCTGCTTTACTCCCTCTCCACCACATGCACTTATCCCAGAGAGTCCTAAAACTTCACTCAGCAGAGGAAGAAGAGAGAGAGAGTGGAGAGAGGGAAAAAAATGGGCCATCTTTGTCTCCAACTGTAAAGGACCTGCCCATGTAAGCCTGATTGGGAGAATGTGAAAGAAAGATTTGACTTTAAATTAAGTTCAAGGTTTTATTATGAAGAGCAGGTCATCCTGGTTTTTGCAGTGAATGCAACCTGAAAATATGGCAAAACTATCTTCTACCCAGATAGACAAGAAAATCCAGAGAACTTGACCAAGTTTCCATCTGAGAATAAAATGTAAAGAATCGATGAGAGAGGGAAATAAAAGTCTTGTCTTGACTACACTGCATAAGTAATCCTTTTCTATAAAGTCGATCGCATGCATCATAACCATTGATATTATGTTACATAAACTTACCTGAGACTACAAAACTGAAATAACGGTGATGTACCATGAAGATAGCTATTGCTTAGAAATGCAGCTTGTGAATGAAGAAAACCATGTTGATATTTACAATATGTTGATAGCAAAATGAAATCATGAGACCACAGTTCTACAAGGCCTCCTGACCCTGAGGTGAGTCAGTGGTGTCAATATTGTTAGAGAAGTTGTGAAGCAAATGACAAGAGAATTTAAGAGACCTCCAAGAGGCAGACAGCAAAGGACCATCCAAAGGAGTACCAGCAGAGAAAAGAACATGATGATTGGAAGCACTTTTTCCTACATGAAAGTCTTGGTGAACCACTAGAGGTTTTGAATGGAGGAATGACATGATTTTGTTTTTGAGTTATCATCCTGGATGCTGTGTGTAGAACAGGAAAATTGTGTGAGTGTGTGTGTGTGTGTGGTGTGTGTGTGTGTGTGTGTGTGTGAGAGAGAGAGAGAGAGAGAGAGAGAGAGCACACAGACTGAGACAAAGGGAGAGAAAAGTTGCAGAGATTCTTAAATTAAGGAGCTATGAGATGGTTTTGGTGAAAGACAATGGTATAATGCTAGTTGAGGTGAAGGTATTACAGGGGACATTATGAGAAGTGGTAAAATGTGGCCATATTGCAACATCGTCCAAAGATAGACATATGTTGACAAGAAAGCCTGGAAGTATACAGATGGCTCAGATGAATGGTGTGATGCTTGTGACACTGCTTAAGAAAAAATTTTTCATGGCATGAGCAACACATCACTCTTCAATGGGTGTGATGAGACTAACTCAACATTAGCACATGGAAATCTATGGGTAGTGAATCCTAATATTCATAATAATTCATGGTTTTATAGTAATTTTATGGGTTGGGATGCCATTACACAAATCATTTCACTTGGTCTTTAAAATAACTTCATGCTCATTAAAATAATGCCAAATAAGTATTTATTAGTCTCCAATAGAAATGATAGAGGTAGAGAAGGAATTAGAAACTTTTGCCTTCTGCCTGGCATCTCTTCATGTCACATTATTTTTCCTGAGTTTGAATCTCTTTCTTGTCTGTCACCCTGCTCCAAACAAGGCTTTTAGGACTCTTGTGGTCATTAGCATCCCCACAAAGTCCTTCTGGACTTGTGCCTTTCTGACCTGCTCTTTAGATACGGGCCACTCTTTTGTGCTTGTCCTTGGGCATGTGCCTCTTTTGTACATGATCTTTCATGCCTGAGCTTGAAAAGCTCTCTATAGAGACACATTGATCTCTTTTGATGTTTCCTCTACTTTCTTCCTGAGATCATTTATGATCGCACAAAAACTCTTGTTTTAAACTCCTTGATTCTTATTTATTATATCTGCCCACAGACATCTTCTAATATTTTCTCCAAGTTTTTAAAACTACTTTCCTAAAGTTTACAGTATTTCTAAGTCTTGTTTACTGATCATTAAATTGTGTAATACATTGTTAACTCTTTGCAGAATTACATTTCCGTAAGACAATAATAAGAGTACCTTTATTAATTATGCAAAGATTTATCTCACTTGCTATTTCGCTTTGTTAGGGGTTCTAACAGGAGCTTTATGGACTGCAGCCATCAAGTAATAACTACAGTGACTGCCCCTGAGTAACCCTTGTGGCTTTTCCCTGAATAACTTCCCAGCAGTTAATAACTATAAATAAATAAAACCATTAGAATGGTACCTGGAGCTTGGGACAGGACCCTGACGCTATTAGTGATAGGACTGTGCCTGAACTCTTTGATATTAGCTTGAGACAGATCAGGTGCATTCAGATTGAGATGAAGTCGCCCGTGTCCGGACAACTATATAAGCCCCTTCCTTTGACCCAAATCAGTGATCCATTTGTTCTTGTTGCCACCCATGACCATGATTGGTCATTAAGCACCCGCCTCCCCCCAAAATATACTATATGCAGTCCTGAATCTGTCTGCTTATTTCTTAAGTTTAATGGTATTCTGTTGGTGGTTCTAACACACTGGAACAGGGTTTTTCTGGAACAGAGCTTATGTTTGGTATTGTTATGGTTTGGATGTGAGGTGTCCCCCAAAAGCTCACGTGTGAGACGGTGCAAGAAGGTTCAGAGGAGAAATGATTGGGTTGTAAGAGTCTTAACCCAATCAGTGATTTAATCCCCTGGTGGGGATTAACTGAAGTGGTAGGGTGTGGCTGGAGGAGGTGGGAATTGGGGCATGGCTTTGGCTATATATTTGTATCTGGGCAGTGGAGTCTCTCTCTGTTTCCTGGTCACCATGATATGAGCTGTTTCCCTTCACCACACTCTCCCACAGTAATGTTCAGCCTCACCTCAAGTCCTAAGTAATGGAACCAGCTTTCTATGGACTAAGACCTCTGAAACCACGAGCCCTCAAACTCTTTCTCCTCTGTAGTTGTTCTGGCTAGATCCTTTAGTCACAGCAGCAAAAAACTTAGACAGGTATCAAGGTCTACAATAGGATTTTTAACCATTGCCAGATTCCAAATTTGCTGCTATAAAAGCAATAGCATGAAGATGTACACACACACCAAGTAAAAAGCATAGTACTTATAGAAATAAGATTGATTTCAAATGTTTATAATATTTATAATATTTCTCTTCTCAGGCCTCCTTTCCATGTAACAAGGTTGGGGGTTCTGTTTGGGGGGATTTTTTTGGTTGGGAGGGTTTGTTAACATGAACCATATTAAATTTAGCACCTTGACCTCACAGGGTATTAACAAGAAGGATGTCTGCCCTGACATTTCAATCCCATTTCAACTTAAGTCAACTTTCACTGAGCTAATTCAATTTTTGAATTTTCTTGTTATCAGCTTTCAAATGCAAAAGCTCTAGGAAATTCTGTGACCAATTTTAATGAGGATATGATCCAAAATTATATTATACACCTCCATTTCCTTTATCTTCCATTCAAAAGACTTAAAGCCCCTTTGTCATTAGATGGTATAATGTCAGGTTTTAACTTACTTTTTTATTTTCTCTTGTTCTTTTTGACTTTAATTCTCTCCTGTGCTCTGCCTCATTCAATTGGTTAGCACTCTCCTTTTTTCCACAAATTAAAAATTTTCTAATTGATCCTTTGAGGTAAGGATCTTGAGATGGTAGACAAATAAAACAACTGAGATATGTTAAATCCTTTCTCTTCCATTTTCTTGCAAACACTGGAAAAGTTACTTTTAAGTTGCTGTACTTCCCTCAAGCAGAGCTTCAAAAGAAAATAATGTTCTTTAAAAGATGTCTAATTTTCAAAATCAATCTGTCATGGCGTCTTGCAGCCAGTTCTCATATGCTGGGTTTTCCTGAAACAGTATAAAAAAACTATAATAGGATTTTATAAAAACTAATCACACACTGGTGCACTCTCTCTCTCTCTCCCCCCACACACATACATATACATATATGTATACATACGTATATATGTGTGCTAAATGTATACACATGTGTGCACATATACATAAACCTGTCTTGTTTGTTATAGCTTGTATTTTCAGGGTCTAGTATTAACCCACTTGACCAGCTTTTCTTTCCACTTACTTTAAGATACAGTAAAAATAATCCGACAGAGAAATTAAATGATGTTTTTAAAATACCTTCTACTTTCACAGTTGACTCGTAAATGGGAAGGTAATAGATAGGCAAAGCTTAATAACAAATAACTCAGGATTCCTGTTCCTTTTCTGAAGCACAACTGTCATAAAAATATACTCTCCACTTAGAGCTACTGTGAGTAATCTATTATAAATGACAAAGAGGAAAATGGATCTACTCCCTAGCCAAACATTTTCATCATTAACAATAATAGAAATGTTGCTTCCAACAAGCCCTTGGGTATTGCTAGTACTTGGAACCTGAAAGTAATTGCTCAGAGATGGGCCCGGTGTGGTAGGAAAGCCTCTAGGAATTCTTTTTTTCTTAAATAATAGTTACATAAAAATGATTCACATATTCCTCAATGAAACATTCTTGAAAAGACCAAGCGTAGCACTGGCTCAGAAAAGCTACCGAGTCAAGGTACTCTTCTGGGTTCTGGGAGAGTTTTCTGCTATAGAAATTCACAGTGTAAATTCTTTTTGGCTATTCAGTGTCCTAAAAAGGTGGTATCTTACACTTATTTCTTGGTAATAATCTATGCTATGGGTCAACTACTTGATAAACTGATTTGCCTACAGGGCTTTTAAACTGAGTCCATCTATTATCTCAGAAAACAGAAGATAGGCAATGCACAGGGTCGGGGAGGGGCTTATTCACATGATCAGAAGTCCCCAGGTGAGTTTCCAGCTAGTTTTGGACCCAGAACCCATCTTTGCCAACTCGTTCCTGGCACCTTTGGTGACTTTCACTACCTTTGTAAGACTGAAATAATGAAACCAAGGACAAGGAGAGCCAGATTATTTTTCTCCTAAATGCAAGCACAAGTCAAATGAAGGATTAAAGTGAAATGTGAGCACCAAATGAAATCTTGCTTTTTGGTGTTAGGAGTTAACACTCTTCAAAACTACTGAGGACCCCATATTTACTATATCCAAAATCAAAACAGAGGGCTGGGGCTGTAGCTCAGTAGTAAAGCACTTGCCTCGCATGTGTGAGGCACTGGGTTCAATCCACAGCACCACATAAAAATAAATAAAGATATTGTGTGTTCATCTACAACTAAAAAAATTTTTAAAAGATCAAAACATAAATTTAAAGATAATTATTAAAAGAAAACAATAATAAATCCATTGCATATCAATATAAATTACATTTTATGAAAAATAACATTTTCAAAAATATTAGTTAAAAGAGTAGCATTGGTTTACACTTCTGTAAATCTCTTAATGTGTGGTTTTAAAAAAAGTATTGGGGGCTGAGGTTGTGATTCAGAGGTAGAGTGCTCACCTTTTAAGTGTGAGGCACTGGGTTCGATCCTCAGCACCACATAAAAATAAAATAAAGATATTGTGTCCACCTATAACTAAAAATAAATATTTTTTTAAAAGAGTATTGGATACTTATATATACTTTTGAATTCTTTTTGTTATGCTATCAAACACACTGTGAGAGAATAAGGGAAAACAGCAAGTAAGATTTTAGTGTTATTACAAAGATAGTTTTGACCTCACAGACCACCATCCCAGGGTTTCTGGGACCCTTGGGTTCACTGAACCATACACTGAGAATCATCTCTCTACACCAAGTCCAGTGCCATGGAAATAAGTTTGAGAATTCAAAATGCCTGTGATAGAATGAGAACATCAAAAGCCAACTACCTCCCCCCTCAATTGAAGGATACTTGGGGGAAATAAAGAACTGCCTTTAAGAAATCCAAGTTGACAAATCCTTCTAATGTTTTTAAGTGGGTGTGGTAGATGATGATCTGGGTCCCTAAAAGACTTGTAGGTGAACTTTTCCTAACAGTGGAGATTTCTTTGGATTAACAAGTACCAGGCTCAACAAGCTTGACTCAGGATGGAAGATGAGTGATTCAGGTTGTAAATGAAAATATCTGCATTGAGGGTTAAAGGACCACTAAGGTACAACTGTGAAAGATAATGAAAGAATAGCAGCCTACTGAGATGACAGTTTTAGCAGCAGTCACGCTATCTACTGGATGAATTTCCTGTTTCAATTCAATAGAGGTCTACGAGTTTGCATTGTGTGTAAGGCACCCACTCTAGTGAAATAATTCATTTTGAATCAAAATATTTAAGATGAGAGGTCATCTATTCTAGCCAACTTCTTTTACAGATAAGGACAGAAACAAGTGAGTTTCATGACATTTTACACAAAGTCAGCCTAATTTGCTAATATTTTGGCAATACCAAAAAGAGAATTAGGTCACATGTTCTTAACTTCGTCCATGCCCACCAATATTTTCTATCCTTTCTGGGAAACCTTCCCTGACTGTTCAAGTAAATCTAATCATTTATCCTTTGTGCCAGAATTGAGCCAAGTATATAGATCTATCATTGTAATTAGTCATAGTATTATAAATTTTTACCTCTCTCTCCATTTATCTGAAACAAAGACTAAGAGTATGGTCACTGGAGCTCTAGCTGCAATCACTTACCAACTGTATGATGTGGGAGAAATTTCTTTAGCTTTCTATATTTAAATTTCCTTATCTGCAAGATGGATAATATGGTACTTAACTCATAGGGCTATTAATGAGATTTAAATGAGAGAATCAATTTCCAGTGTTTAGCACAGTTCCTGGCACTAAGAACTGGAAAAAAGTTAGCCTCTAGTATACTTCTTTGTTTTTTTAATGTTTCTTGAGTGCTGACAAAATTTCAGGTGCCAGAGAAACCCTGGTTGTTGAGTCAAAAACAAAAAAATGTTGTTGTTTTTTTTTTTTTTTTTTTTGAGCACTTAATATATGCCAAATGCTTTGCCAAACTGAAGGTTCAAAAATTAATAAAATACTATAATCAGGGCTGGGGATGTGGCTCAAGCGGTAGCGTGCTCGCCTGGCATGCATGCAGCCCGGGTTCGATCCTCAGCACCACATACAAACAAAGATGTTGTGTCTGCCGAAAAAAAACTAAAAAAGAATAAATAAATATTAAAATTTAAAAAAAATACTATAATCAGTGTGATAATAATTATAATTGAAGTTTATTAAATTTATCACAGTAAACACAAATGAAAGAATGATTAACATAAATAGGGGGTAAAAACAAATTTTGAAGGGTAGTAGATACTCTTGCTATAGCTACTGTCCACCCTTTTCTTCCACATTTCTTTTTATTGTGGCAGGAAAAAAAAAAAAAAACGTGAAATTTCCCCTACTCCTCTATAGGCAAAGAAAAATTATTTGAGCAGAGAGTGTAGTATATGTTGTCCACCAATGTATATGAGCTCATAATGTAATACAGAGCAAGAAGGGGCTAATGCCCTATTATTATAAGGGCAGTAATATGGGTTCCTAAGAATGAAAAGGTCTAAAGGTCACCAGAATATAAAGTAACATATAGATAAGAGAGAATCATCTTTGGTAAAAAAAAAAAAATGAATATTCCCATCAATCATTTGTGCCCTGCTATAGGAAAGACCTAAATAAAACCCACTATGGAGGCCCCACGATTTTCCCCCCACACCTTACTGCTTCCATCTATAGATCAGAGAACCTGCTTCTTATGTCCCAGTTACTCCATCTCCTAGAGTCACAAGTCAGTGCTACAATATCTTTCCTCAGCCATCTGGGCTACAGGACTATTACAACCTAGCTTCTATGAGTTCCTAAACTTTGATTAGAATTGCATTGCTAAAGTATAGTTGTGACACAAGGGCCACTCACCAGTGGAAGTGAGTCCAGATCACATCCTGACAATACTAGTATCACAGGAATCATCACTCATCACATTCCAACATAAGCTATATGGAATTTTTAACCCAAGTGCTTCACTGAACACTGCAAAGAATTCAGTGGTGGATTTTATGATATGTGGATCTGCTCAGTTGAAGGTGAGAAAATTCAATTAACTCCTTTTTCATAGGCCAGTGTATTATTCCCATGATCATTACTTAGCTAAGCTACTTAAGGATAACTGTCCTTTAGAGAAAGGACTCTGATTCTCATTAACTAGATTTCTGACCCATAGAGGAGTTTTAGCATTTCTTTTCAGGTGCTTTATTTTTTTTTTTTTTTCAATTACGCACTTCATCAAAATTTAAAGTACTAGTGTGATTTAATATTATTTTGTCAAAGGTACTTATTAATAAATCTAATCAGACCACTGGCATAAGTCCAAAAAATAAAGGTCAAACTTCTTGACATAGCTACTCTTTAAAAATTTATAAAAGATTGTAGAGTATAAGCTGAGATATTGTCTAAAAAAGGTTTGCTTTGAACAAACATCCTAATCTCTAAGCGATAAGAAAAAAAAAAAGTGATTGAAGTCACATGTGCATGTCATAGAGATGGTTAACAACCCAACATGAAGGAGAACCATGACACAATACACATCAAACATCAATTACCTTAGATAATGGGAGTATCAAAGACTGGGTTTATATGGAATGATTGACATTTATAGACTCTGCTCCTCAGTGAGAACATAATAATTGCTGTGTTATTCAAACTCTAACAGCATGGCTTTAAGATTTACTCACATAATATTTTTAAAATTAAAAAAAAAAAACAGATTTCAAGTATGTTGTATACCTTTCCTACAACTTCAATGAACATAACAAACTAAAATTCTACATCTCTGTAGCTCTTCCATGTTTACTTTCAAG
Organism: Marmota flaviventris; assembly: GCF_047511675.1. Lineage (NCBI taxonomy): Eukaryota > Metazoa > Chordata > Mammalia > Rodentia > Sciuridae > Marmota > Marmota flaviventris. The sequence continues at coordinate 44,366,519 of NC_092504.1, read as the reverse complement.
TTTATTACCAGTTATGAATTTCAAATGTTTGTCACATCAAATTTGCATCTCCACACCCACACCAAGGGGAAAAGAGCAAATGATGGGAAAGCCTAAGAAGGAAAACGGCCTCCCATGTATGTTCTTTGGAAATACAAGTGTTCCCCAGATTTCCAGTCCTCAAGGAAGAAGTCACTATTAAGTCTGTCAAAGCAGAGAGAAAAGACTCAGAGGCTCATCTGCACAGGTCCAGAGGTGAGAAATGTAGATCACGCCATGTCTATGGAGTGCCAAGCTCTTCGGCATGTAGGAGGTGTCTGTGGAAGATGGTGACAGGAGGTGAGACTGAGAGGCTGCATGTGTAAAGCACTTGCTGTGCTGCCCGAGGACCTGGGGCTCTCTGCTAAAGCAATTAGAAGCCTTTTACATTTTCTCTAGGGGAGTAATGCTGCCAGTGCTGTGCTCTGGAAAGATTCCTCAGGCTGCAGTATGAACAACAAGGCAGGAGGAACAATATTGGAAAAAGGAAAAACAGTTGGGGGCTATCACAATCACTTAGGGGAAGATGAAGTTGTTAGGAACATGTGTATGGCAGTGAACATGGAGGTGAGCAGTGGGTGTCCAGGCCACCTGAGAGGTACAGGCACTGGAATGACACTCAAGCTTTCCCTCCAACAGCAGTACAATGGTGACTGGTTCCCTTGGAACATCCTGTGCTGATGATGGACACAAAGCAGCCTGGTACACACAAGAGCTCAGCAGAATGATCCAGGCTAGAGATGGGGGCCTCCATAGGAGATGCATTTCTTCTGGACTTCTAAAGCAAGCTGTATCTATTACTTTATTATATTAATCACTTTATTAAAATTGTGTGCATTCACTGGGAGCAGGGGTCTTTCATATTCATCTTTCTCTCTCCATTGCCTAGCAAGTGAGTCCTCCAATAGTGTACTATGATTAAGAAGTTATTATTTACCAGGTGCTATTCTTACATAAATTGATTGGATTCCCATGAGAACACTAAGGTTCTACCTCCATGTTACTGAAGAGGAAACTGAGGCTAAGAATCTGTGAATAAATTTTCCAAAGTCATGCTGCTAATTAAGCACTGAGCATCAATAGTTTGATCAACAGAACCTGGTCATGAGCAGCTTACATTAGGTATATAGTAGGCTCTTAACACCTGTTTCTATATAAATTGACCTGATAACTATGTGGAAAATTTGCTAACTAAAGCAATTAAAAGAAATGAGGAAGCATTATTAATACATAGAAGCCCAAGCGAAGAGGAAATGAGGTGATGGGACAAGATGTTAGGTAAAGATGAATAGCTATGGTGTTCTCTAAGTGTGATTTTGATCGGGACAGCAAAGCTGCTTGGGGCAACCCCTTTGCCCACTGAACAAGCCACTACCAGAAGGCTAGAAGGAGCAAGTGCCAGGTGGAGCTCTCCATTCATTCCTGTGAGTAAGAGGGGTTGATGGCTTTACTTTCCTGCAGCAAACAGAGCCTTGCCAGGTGCAAGCTCAGTTATTGGAAAGCTTTTATTCTCTCACCCTCATTTGTCAGCCTCTTCCTTCATTTCCAGGTTTTTTCCAATCACTTCAAGTGGGTTTCTTCACCCATGAGCCAAATGCCAACATCATTTGCACTACTGACTGTCCCTCAAAAGGACCAATCCTTTTCCTGGCTGTTTCTCCAACCACTATTGCAAACCTTAATCCATTGTGCAATCACAGTTCTCTTCCCTGCATACAAATATAATTGCCACTTCCCCATTTAATCCTTCAGTGATCTATTTTTACTATTGTTGAACAGAGATCAAAACCTCTAAAAGATCCATAGTATGGCATAAGCTAGTCCCTGGTTGGCACCCCATCACACCCAAGGCCACCCTGCCTTTGTTTGAAGTGGTGCAGGACCATTGATTTGCCTTTAGTTCCTCTAATGTACTGGTGTCCCCTAGTACCAGTGTCTTTGCACATGCTGTTCCCTCTCCCCAACTGGCTCTCCCACGCTTTCTTATCTAGCTAATGCCAAATCACCCTCCAAGTACCAGTTAAGATGCCATCTGTTGTTAAATCTTCTTTCAGTCTACCTAAGTCAGATACCTTTCCCAAGCATCCCCATATCTTTTCCTTCATTGGTGTTTGTAATTTTGTATTTATAAGATTTAATTCTCTTTTTCTCCCATTGCTTGTTTCATATGTTTCAGGAAGACAAGAGCAGCAATTTTCTCACCTTTGAATTCCTTGTGTTTAGCCAGGGTTTTGGTGCACAGTTCCTCCTCTAATAAAAAAAAAAAAAGAATGCTGACTTCTGCTCAGCCTTCTTTTTTGACTATGTGTAAGCTTCTGGAAGTTCACAGGGTCAGGCCTCACTGGTTACATATTATGGAAGGGTTCCTCAAGCTTTGCATTATTGACATTTGGGGCTGGATAATTCCTTGTCGGGGAGGAGGGCTGTCTGGCACAATGGAGGAGATTCAGCAGCATCTCTACCCTCTACCCAGAGATGGCTGGATGCCCATAGCACCGACCTCCTAAGTCATCCCAATCACCAGTGTTTCCACACTGGGTTCTATGCCCAGCACCACTAAGGGAAAAAAAGCGACTCTGTTCATTGCCAGATGTCTGGGGGTGGGGCACAAAATTACTCCAGGACAACAGAGAACAGCTGTCTCAAGGGCTGAAGCAAAAGGGGAAGGGGACAATTCTCACCTTAGGAGAGAGGGACTCCTGCAGCAACCCCTGCTATCTTCAGGTCCAGGCTATTCACAGAATGGTGACTTATTTTGTTCTTGGCTTTGAATCCATTAACATTTCCATTCCTCAAGTGTTGAGCCTTTGATTTTTACCAACATTCTCATGTTGACATCAAAACAATTGCATCCTCCTGTACCGAATTATTTCTTCCAATTATTCCTTCCAATATTTTCAGAAGAGAGAGGCTTCAATATCTCCCCCACTCCTATTTCTTCATCTCTCTCTGTCTTTCCCTCTCTGTTCCTGTCTTCTCTGTATCTTTCTATGTGAGCTTGTGTGTGTATGAGTGTTTCTCTATGTCTGTCTCTCTTTCATCTTATTTTTCCCTAGTCATTATCATTAGCCAGAGTCTTTCTGTGGAGTCTACAGTTCCCTATGTTAGTTAGCCAACCACCACAAAACTCAGTGGCTCTGTCAGCAGAGGGTTGGCTTCTCTAGATCAGGCTTGTCAGGGCCAATCTGACTCTTCTCTGCCTTGAACTATAAGACTGACCAACACAACTTCTCAAGAGGAACACAGAGCACAACAAACCCAAGTGAGCAAACACTTTACAAGCCTTTGGTCATGTCACACCTGCCAAGGTGACATTGACCAAATAAAATCATATAGAGAAACTCACACAAGAATAGGAACAAACTATAAATTCACGTGTCAGAAGACACATCTAAAAAGGAAGATGTGAGGCTGGGGCCATTGTGATCCACTACAAACCCCATTTGAATTGTCGTTATTTCTAATCTTTTTATCTATCCCCTGAGTCCCATAGATGTGCTTTATTTCCCCCTAAAACTAATAATTGTCCTCCTTGTGCCAGCAAATGTGGTAATAAAATAATGGCTCAGTGCTCCGACACAAAGCCTTAGTTATTAACATTCCATGCAGGTGTTCAAAGGCTACCTATCAACTTTTGACTTAGCCAGGGTCTTTCTGTGTAGTCTACAATTCCCTGTGTTAGAATGACTTATAAATAGATCTGTTTGTCCCCCAATGCTGCTGTACAACTTCACTCCATTGTCAGAAGAGAGAGGCTTTACTCTTACACAAGAGGAATAATTATCACCATTTTTGAAGCTTTGATTGTACATTTTGCTTTCTCAAATTAGTAATTTTCTACAAATGAGAAGATTAGAAATGGCAAGAATATATAATAATTGTCAAACACTTAAGGACCAGAGTGCTACAGCCACAGTGTTTCCTCGTAGAATAAAGGAGGATGGCAGCACATATGGCCATGAAAAGGGAAAAAAAAATGACAAGAAATCCCTTTTGCAGGATGCGTAAGAGTTAGGCCACATAATTATGGGTGTGACACAAAGTGACTGAGTATAATTTCACTTAGGACTAAGAAGGCCGAATAGCTTACTTGTTTTCATATTTGGCTCTTATTCTGCTATTCAGATTCTAGACTGTTCTGATCAAAATTTTGAATCTACTGCTTGGCATTTTGAAGTTGGGAAATCCAGCTGATTAGACCCCCTTCCCAGCCAAGCCGTCCCTGTGAGCAGTTAGCCACCCATTCTCCAAGCAAGACCAATGGACGAATTGAAGAAAGCAATCTGCAAGGTTCTGTCCTGTTCTTGGACACCTGGTTCTTCTTACACTCCACAGTTCATCAAGTTTCCCAAGCAGTAGTACCAGCTGTGCAGCCTAGACCAATGCAGCGTCAGTCCAGACCCTTAAATCTTGCTTCCTTATCATGACCACTTCCACAGACCACAGGCATATAAGTGTGATCACATCCAAGCCAAATTCACTATCCTCCCTAAACCCGCTGTCATTCTCTCAGTCCAAACTACCACAAATTTTCAATAGGAAAATATAGTCCCTTCTATTTCATCTCTACATTAAATTCCATCCTCGTCCAAGTCACTCTTCCTTCAACAGCCTGTACCATCCTGTTAAAAAGTAAATCTGAGCATTTTTCTCCCTGGCCTAAAATTCTACAAACTCTTTTAGTCTGTTTTCTTATTACTAAAACAGAATAGCGGAAATAGAAAATTTATAAAGCAAAGAGGTTTTCCTTGGCCCATAATTCTGAAGGCTGAAAAATTCAAGATCTGGTGCTGGCATTTTCTCAGCTTCTGGTGGGAGCCTCCTGCTGGAAGGGCAAACAGGCTTATGCAAAGGGAAGACAAGGGGGCTGAACTCCTACCATAGCTAACTGATTCCTGTGACAATAGCATCAATCCCTTTATGAGGACTCTGCCCCCATGACAAATACCTCCCACCAGCCCACCTCCCAACACTGCCATCTTGAGGAGTAAAGCCTCAACACTAGTTTTGGTAGTGACAACCTAATTAAACCCCAGCACCTTGCTGCAGTCTGGCTGGGCACAAATCAGGAGCCACTGAAGCAGGAACAAACTTTATTTCCGAACTCCCGCGAAAGCCACGCTCGAGGCCTTCTCCCAGGACACCCCACACACCAACCGGAAATCCCTCCTCCGGCACTTCCCCAACCAATAGGAACTCTCCGGGAATCCCCAGGAGAACTCCAAAGTAGCAGGTGGAGGCGAATAGCAGGGGTCTAATATACAATTGAATACACAGCTTAACATAACCATTATCATCTCAATGGCTTGCTGGCTTCACCTCTCAACCACTCCGTTTGGGCAAAAATCCCCTGTGTCATTCCGACTCAGCTATGGCTCTCAGCAGCACCTTGCCACTCACTGTCCACAGGATAGTTCAAAATCCTCTATCTAAACTTTTGGCATTCTATACGGTAACTATGGCAAAACAGAGAAAATTATTAAAGAAATTTATGGTAGCATAAATGGTTTAATCAGTCTCCCCATATCAATCAAAATCCACTGTCAGAAGTTGTTCACCTACAAAGACTACAAAGAAGGGCTCCTCTTTAGGCTCCCTTTTTCATTGATTGACAGAACCGGCAAGTGGAGTTGTCCAGGAGACTGAAAGAGGCAGATACTCAAGTCTACCTCCATCACAATGCCTGACACGCAGCAAGTATCCAATAAATGTTTGCTTAATTAATTAAAAGTGCTATAACAAAGACAGTATTATCCCTGCATTACAGAAAAGGAAATTAAGATTAGTTAAGTGACTTGCAGAAGAGAAGAGAACTTGCAAATGACCTACTCAGGTTTGCATCCTGCTCTGTCTGTAGGCCTGAGGCAGCATCCATGAGGTTCGATCTGTGCAAATACACCTTGCCCTCCATTCCCTTCTCCTTTGCATCGTCCCAGAAAATGTTAAAAGGTGGAAGCAGCAAGATAATTCTACCCAGACATCAGGGACCCTACAGCATCAGAAGTTAGGAAATACAGCGGGATTTCAAGAGAAATGCTATAGAAACAAAGAGATTCCAATTCAATTCAACAAATGTCTGCTGCAAGCTGAGCTGAAAGAAGACTGTGGTCTGAGCTCTCAAGGGCTCACACTCTTGCAGAGAAGACAGGCATGTATACAAATAGCTGTGACAAATACCATGGGGAACAAATAGCATAATGAACAAACACGTGGACAGTGCCTCCCTCCATCCTCTGTGGACAAGAGCACTCTAAACACCTGACCTGCAAATATCAGGGACTCTGTAGCTCTCCGAAGTATTATATTTTTGCCCAAATAAGACCAATCTGGGTTAAGCAAGACAGGTGATATACACCTTTGAATAAAGGACACTGTAAACCTTAGTTTAGCTTTCTCATCTATTCATAACGGGGAGAAAGATTAATAAATAATTCATAGAATTTTTTAAAGAAGGAAATGATAATAATATTAACTTTATAGAGTTTTTATAATATGCCAGGCACAGTTTTTGAGTCACTACATATATTACCTCATTTTATCCTTGCAAAAAAATTGTATGCAGTAAATACTATTGTTAGTCCCACTTCACAGATGAGAAAACCAAAGTACGTGGATTAAGGAATGTGCCCAAAACCACATAGCTAGCAGTTACCATGGCCAAGATTTGAACATAGGCAGTCTGGCTACAATGCCTTCATTCTTTAATTACTCTTAATTTTTAATTGACTTCTCAAAGTACATGATGTTTCTAAGGTGTCCAGCTTAGGTATGCCACATGGTAAGAATTCAGTCAGCTGAACTTTAAAATGGAAATTATTTTTAAAGTAGTGAGCCCAGTTATTTTTCAACTTTCTACTCTAGCCATTTGGCCAAAAGATCCCAGGAAAGTAGAGAAGGTGAGCAGCTTCATGGGAGAAGAGGCACTGTCTACAGGACAGGCGGGAGTGAGAATGAGAAAGGGAGGAGAGGAAGAAATCCAGGCTGAAATCTCAGGTTGAGAGGGACACAGAAAGTGTTAGAGAGTTTGAAATTAAGGATGAAAACAAAGGGGTTGTTGGATCCTTGTCTGAAGTACCAGGATAAGACTGTCACCCAGCAGCAAAGAAACTGCTAAGGGCTCTAGATAAGCTGAAGGAGGGTCCAAGTTCATGTTCCCAGCCTGCCTTCCACCAATGGTATGTAGGAATCTGAGTTCTACATGCCTCAGGAGGCAACTGGAGATGATAGAGCCAAGTGGTACAGACCAGGAACTCTGGAATCTACTGGGAAAAAACCTGAACCAAAGATGAACACTCCTAAGATAAAAGAGTGCCAAAGAGATCCAAGCTGGGACCCACTGACTGAGGTAAACCCTGAGGCCACAAAGAGGACAGGCCTGTTCTAGCTGCCACTGAGCAACAGAAACCAAAGGTCTCTGGGGATACCCTAAAAAGAGGAGGCTTCTCTCCTACCATTACCACATCCTGCACACAGTACTCACCCACACATACTTGTGATCCACTCAGACTAAAGAAATTCACTGTCTTTAATTCAGATTTAACTAAGCTGCATGTAACTACCTGGCAGCCTAAGTCTCCATGTAGATTTTTTTCCTGTGCAAAACAAGTTATGCCTCTGAACTGAGTTTTCCAAGCAAAAATAATCCTTCATAGTCTTTGATTCCTTCACAGATGAAGACAAAATACAGGACAGAAAACAGATAGTAATCTGAGGTAGGGATGGGTGGGGGAGAGATGGTTTAGATCAGCCATGCTGTGTTAATTTTCAAAGAACTGCAAACAAGTATCATAAATATATAACAAACTTTGAGGAAAGTTTTAAATCAAAGCCAAGTTCACCTAAGCGAAGTAAAAAATAAAAAAGATAAAATACGGTACAGAGTAAAAAATCACATAAATTTTTTTAAGGAAAAATATTTAAAGTTCACAAGTAAGCAACCTGAGAGTTGCTGCTATTACTGCCATTTTCCATAAAAGCCAGATACCTAGTTGGGGCTTGTCTAAATTTATTATCTTAAAGCATGATTAATTTATCAATATGAACAATTTTAAAAACAATAAAATAGTTAAAAGCACAGATTTTGGAGTCAGAATTGATTTTTCCTTTGGGTCTACATGTTCCCTTTTACTTAATTGCACTTTTAGAAAGTTAACGGAAACTTTTCAAATTTGTTTTTAAACTTGGATTAAATAATTCCCAGCTCATGCAGTCATTTTGATGGGTAAATGAGCTACTATAAGTAGACTATAAATATGCTAGCACATATATTAAACAATGAACATAAGATGTTGTTTTCTCCCACCATAGTAATATCATAGTGTATGTAATGTATGCTATTAAAATGTTGTGTGTATATATATACAATATTTACAAATACCCAGTCATTTTACATGGGTCAGTTGGTGGCCATAGTGGCCACTTCACTGTCCATCTGAGGAAGGTTGAATGGAGGGTAAAGTTGATGAGCAGTTCTCATATCTATTTTTGGAAAATGTCTGAAGCTCTGGTGAGTGCACTGGTCCCTATGAGCCTCCCAGACAGGGAGGAGTAATTCTGATGTACTGCATGGTATTCACTGTGTTCCTCTCTATTTTAGGTTACCATTCATCTTAATGCCTGGTCACTGAGCCTCTCACGTACAAGAGGAGAGGTGAGAAAGGTCAGGAGGAACCTTCTATAGCCCCTTACCTGCAGAGATAGGACAACTGAGGCTCTGAATGGAGTGTGGTTTCTCCTGCTGGTCCCAACAGAGAAGTTATTGGTTGAGGAAGAACAAGATTTCAGAGTTTTGAAGCCAATCCATCACTCCCTCTACCTTATTCTGCTCCTTCCCCTCAGGTACAGAGTAGAAGCCTGGGAAAGTGACCTTCATGATGTGTTCCCTTTCAAGGAATCAAGGCATTTACTATTATAGCTCCAAGAGCTTGATGTTTCCTCAGCCGTCTTTGCTTCTCATACCATCCATTCTATGTGAGAGAGCTCATTAGCACTTATTTCTCAAACTGCATCAAATCCTCCTACAGAGCTGTAGACCAATATATCCACCTGGATGCCCCATGGGCAAAGAAACTAAGCTCAAAGTGGAAATTTCACCTTCCCTCCCAATCCTGCTTCTCCTCCTATGTTTATGATGTTGGCATGTTTTAGTCTGCTTTTTTGCTGCTGTGACTAAATGACAACTGTAGAGGAGGAAGAGTTTATTTGAGGGCCCACAGTTTCAGAGGTCTCAATCCATAGACAGCTGGCTCCATTCCTCAGGGCTTCCGGTGAAACAGAAACAACATGGCAGAAGAGTGTGGCAAAGGGAAGCAGCTCACATGGTGATCAGAAAGTAGAGAGAGACTCCACTTGCCAATTCAAATATATACCCCCAAAGCCACGCCCCCAATTCCTACTCCTCCAGCCACATCCTACCAATTCAGTTACCACTCAATTAATCCCTATCAGGGGATTGAATCAGTGATTGGATTAAGACTCTCACAACCCAAGCATTTTTCCTTTGAACCTTCTTGCACTGTCTTACACATGAGCTTTTGGGAGACACCACCTCTAAACCATAACATGGGATAAGGCAGCACTATACACCTCCCCCAAGGCTTTCTTGACATGACCCACACTAAAGCTGGACTGACTGTTTCAACATCTCACACTGATCACGTTACACAAGGGGAACGTCCCTACCTGGACGATTCTCTTTCACTTCAATACATATGCCAGACTCCTTAGATTCCTTCCACTCTTCTTCCACCATCAACCATGGTACCCATGGTCTCCCATCGCTCTTACTGCCTCTTTTGCATGCCTCTCTCCAAGCAGGGCCATAGCATTCTATAGTCGCCTGTTTGTCAACTTCTTTCATGTCAGGACTAGAGTTTGTCACAAATTTAATGATGCAATTATTTATGAGCTGAATAAATGAATGAATGAAATTCAAAGTTTTGGGATCACTGCTTACTAATTATAAAATCTTAAACAGGTAATCACTTAACCACTCTTTGTCTCAAGTCCTTCATCTCTAAAATGGCAGTAGTGCCCATCTATTAAGTGAAAGAAGTAACACATAGGGATGGACTTTGGAAAGAAAAGGAAGTACCACATAGTATCCTTTAGGGTTTTTTTTTTTTTGTTTGTTTGTTTGTTTTGCTTTGATTTTAGTACTTTATGAGCCTAACCTACCATTTCAAGACTGGCAAAAAGAAAATTTCCAAAAATCTATTTAACTGTTAAGAATAAGCCTTTGAAAATATCTAAGTGAACAAAATTTCAAACATAAAATTGCAAGTGCCAGTGTCATCAGGATCCTTAATTACAGAGACCCAAGAAGTGGCTGAACTGTCAAGGTTATAAGAGCACAATTTCTCTCCACTCTACCACTCTATTTACATAGCACAGCTCTCATGTACATGCCGTTTGGTAGAGAAAGAGAAGTGGAAAATGATACAGGTATTATAACAAAGTCCACTTTCCAATAATTATAACTTAAGTTAATTACATTGACATTTCTCAGCAAGGATTAAGTAAGTCAGAAGGGGGTAAAAACCATACGAGAAAATAAAAAGCAAGGGTTGGGCTACAAGAGCATCTTTTCTGTCTTTCATTCAGGAGTTTAATTAAATTAAGTAGGATTGATTGAGTGTCAAACATCTGTGGGAGTCATTTCCTAACTTCATTAATGCTATTGTGCCTGAAGAAGCCTCCGTGGTAATTTCTCTCACAAGTATCTAATGAGAGTCTAGTGATGTGATATGAAAGCCTGACACTGCACGGCTGTGCCCTACGCCACCGCCTGTCTGGATGTGAGGAATTTATTAGAAATGCTGGCCTGGCAGCAACCAGGCTGCATTATCCACCTCAGCAGTGGGAGTGGGACAGCGGACAGCAGAGAGCCCGGGTAATAGAGCCATAAAGTTGAGAGTTTAGACAGCAAGCATAACAGAATAAAAATAGGCCTGCTAAGGAGAACTAAACGGTCATAAAATAGATCATATATAATGAGGTACAGCAGATAATGAGGTGCATTTATATGGAAAACACTAAATAAAAGTTATGACCATTTCCTCTTTAACCCCATAACCATCAGAGCTTCTCCCAGCAGCTGGGTTTGCAAGGTAAACTAGGGAGAGTGAATTAATTGGAAGGAAAAATATATATATATATGTATATTGGCCAGGGTAGTTCATTATTAGAAGCACTGCTGATTGTACAGCGAGCCCCAGTAGAATACTTGGCACCAGGCAAAGCATTATGAAAGATCTAGACTTCCTGTCCTTTTTATAGAATTATGATAAAAATTGTATAATTCCATTGCAGTTATAAAGCAATTAAGTGGGGATAAATGTAAAGTTAGCTCTGTGTTATTCATTTTATCATTGTGATTAGAAGTTGCCTGCTCCCAGACTTTGTTCCTTCATTCATTTATCAGTTAATGAGCATTTACCATGTACTGGGACCTCTGGCTGGCTCTAAGAATGCCAAGTTCTTAAGAGCAGTCTCTGTCTTTGAGAAGCTTTTGGTCTCTTACAGAAAACTTACAAGCAATCAAATCATTAAAATAAAACTTTCAATGGAAAACAAGGGGTACACACTAAGTCCCTCAGGAGCACAGAGGACACAGCTTTTGTCAGGGCTTGGAGTTCTGAAAAAATGAATAGAAATCGGCTTGGTTTGGCTGCCAAACCAAGGAGAACAGAAGGGGAGGACAAGGTTCCAACTTGAGCCAGTAGCACTTAGAGACACCCAGGTGGGAGATGGCAGGACAAAGTTAAGGAAGCTCTAGGGCAAAAAAGGGGTCAGTAAGGAAGCCCTGAATTGGCTTGGGGCCATGATATGAAGCTAAGAGTTTATCCTGCATATGGCAATTAGACTGTTATGGACTGATGATATTCTCCTCTTCTCCTAATTCATATGTTAAAGCCCTGGGCTCCTGTGTTTATGTATCTGGTGTTTGGATATATTTGAGGCAATTAGGGTTGAATGAAGTCACAAGGTAAGGCCTAAATCCTGTGTGACTATAGTATTATTTAAAAAAATAAATAAATAAAAAGAGCCTCCTCTCCCCTTTCTCTCTCCTCTGCAGGGTCACCACTAGCAGGCACCTGTCTGCAAATCAGGAAGAGAGGCCTCACCAGAAACTAAAAACTACTGGAACCTTGATTTGAACTTCCCATCCTCCAGCACCATGGGAAAATAAATCTAGGTAGTTTAAGCCACTCATTCTATGGTATTTTGTGCAGCAAGCCTAGCTGACTAAGTAGGAACCACAGAGGAGCCTCAAGAGAGGTGTGGTCATTCACTGTTATCAAAAGTGCATCATTCAAATGTAACTTTCCACTACTGAATTCTCTCTTCGAAAAGGTTCATGGAGCCTGTTGAGAAATTAAAACTTTGAGAGACAGTACATAATTTAACGAAATGGATGGTGTAACTTTACACCTCTAATTTCTCATTGCATATGATGCCCATCTCTCACTCTATCTATCCTATGCCACTGTGCCAACGTAACCCACACTTGACAGGACCAGGATGGGAAACTTAACAATTCCACTGAATTTTCAGTAATGTCAAGGCACTAAGTCCTGCAGAAAGTCTTTTTGTTAAAAAAAAAAAATGTAATGACACATAGGGCTATCCTAAAAGGAGCTGAACTAAAGTTTTGTGAAGTTGTCCCTATTTAAGAGTTCAGCCCACTTAGAAATGGGAAGCTTTACCCATCCAAAGTGGATATTTTACCCAAGAATAATTTATGTCCAAATTTTTATCTCAGAGACTATACTAGTCATATTTACACTTGAAAGTGTACATTAAATATTTAGTGACACTGCTCCCTAGTTACATTAGGGACCAATATCCCTATTGCTAGTAATTGCTGTGTGTCAAGCTCTCCTGTAAGTAGCCATGAAGATTCGAGGACCTGAGTGAGCTGCGATATGATCAACTTTAGCATTAATAATCCATCTGTGACAGGATTCTACAGTCTTGTCCTGGCATCATTGCTCAACAAAATTTACCATCTTAGAAAAGGAATATATGGTCAACTTATTCAGACTGTCAGTGTGCTGAAGACAAAAATGCCACGTTCATCTTTGTCTGGCTTGACAAAGACTCAGCAGATGAGTCAAGAATGTGGTCCATTCATTGTCATTGTCATCCCTGTTCATGTTAAATTCTGTATTTCAGGAGAAGAGCCTGAAACTCAAATTCCCAAAAATTCCTTCTCTCACGTTGTCCCAGCTAGAAACTCTCAATGAGGCATTTGCATGTCTTGGAAAATTAAGAAGCAGCCATTTTTCTTAGGGTAGCTGCAAGGAACCTTCCAGAGGCAGCCCTGCAGGGGTTTCAGGTAAAGACTTGAGAGTGTGTCCCCTCAGGGGACACACCCAGGGCAATGGCTTCCCTAGCTTGTCTCCTCCGCCCTTCCAACAAGGGCCAAAGCCTCTATTTTTCTGTATTAACATCTTTCCTAATTGGAAATAATAAAATTATTATTTCCTGTACCTTTGCCTGACTGAAATGAGCCTTTACTAGAAAGAAAAGAAAGAAAGGAGAGAGGGAGGGAGGGAGGGAGGGAAAGAGGGAGAGAGGGAGGAAAGGGAAAAGAAAAGAAAGGAAGAGAGATAAAAAAGTATCTGCCTCGCTGTATGCAGTCCACCGGAACCAGAATTAAAGAATTAAGCTTTTTCCTGATTCTATGAGCATCTCCTCAGGAGTCCTTCAGGACTTTGGACATATTAAAATACCAGGAACTGTGACTGAAAGTCAGTCTCCCTGAGCATCTGAGGACACAAATAAAGCAAATCACTGAAGACTGGCATCACAAGAAATTGCTACTAATTCTCTAAATTAGAAAATGTGAGTGAATGGGCAGGTTGATAATCAAAGTTGACAGAATCATGGGGCCACCCAGAGGGGAGGTGGGTGGAGCACTAAGTGCACGCATCTAATCCCACAGGAGCTCCAGGCAATGGTAGAGATAGGCAAAATCTATTGCTCTTTTGAAGAATCTCCTATTCCAAATAAAAATAAGAGGTGCCACAATTCAGAAAACCAAAATAGTGAAGCTTCTCTGAATCAAATACTAACTTCTGTATTTTACTATTCACAAACCAAATGTTAGGGGAATAAAAAGCAAATATGTTTGAGGCATCTGTTAAACAAAGGTGTTAAACATATGGATTTTAGCATATTTAAATCTGAATGAAAACAGTTGCCACTAGAAATGCATACAATTTTTGAAACTACTAGATTTATTCTCAATATTTCTCTACATATGTGTGTGTAATGTAAGACTATTGATTATACTATCAAGTATGATCTTAACTAGTACTACTTAGTATTGATATTTTTGCTTTTATGTATATTTGTTCACAGACATCTATGTATGTGTATGTGTACATACATTTTCATAGAAAGCTACAAATTTTTAATTATTTGATCATTTTTACTGACACACAAAATGCAAATAATCTGCCCCAGTATTGTGAAAGAAGTGACAAACCCCATAGAAGGAAGGATGGTTAATTTAAGCCATGTAGTAACAGTTTTAGAATAACTTTTAGGTAGTATTTACCAAGAGACTCATGACTTCTTGGAATCCAAGTCTAGTGTCACACTAATTTCCCTGACTGCTTCTCAAAAGAAACTCCATTCCAAAAACCAACTCCTCCTTACTTGCTAGTATCATTCTTTCAGTCAACTGGCTCAGAAACTTTGAGTTATATTCAATCCCTTCCTTTTTTTTATTTCCCACACTCAATCTGAAGAGCTTAGAATTTTCTTAGAACACTTCTCTTTTCTCCTCATTCCTATAATACTTTACAAACTCTTCATTCCACTATAAATTGTAATGCCAGATTCATGGGACCCCAATAGACCTCCAGGGGACGAATCCGATGCAATCACACAAGAGTCTTTATTGCAAGCTCGAGCCTGGACTCACAACCGTTCCCGATGCAGTGGTCCCAGGGAGTGAGTCCTGGTCCTTTGTTCAGTGAGATTTTATAGGTTTTGGGGGGATACTCTATGTGTCACAACATCACACAGCAAATCATTCCATACCGCGGGAAAGTCAAACAACAACTCTTAACATTGATTAGCACATTCACTGAAGGGAACAAGTTGGGTAGGGGTGATTGGCTAGTACAAGAGGGGGATTCATTTGAACTGATTGGTTTAGGCCACGAGGGGTGTGTGTGCTAAACTACATGGTTTCCCAACATGTTATCAACCACCATAAACTACTTGGGGGTCATCTGGCATTCCAGGTTTTTTCCCTGTCTCATGCTGATTGGACGTTGCTGGGGGGTTGCTATGGGTCCTCACCTAGCCTAACTGAGTCAGGGACACCTGGCGCTGCAGACCTCTCCTGTTATTTACAGACAACTCAGCAGGGTGGGTATGTGCTTAGGAGTGCTCTGTAGGTTTTTCCAAGGACAAGGTTCATGCCCCCTTCCTTAGGACAGGCCTTGAGGTAGAAGCTGCTGTTATTTACTTATTTTTAAAAATGGAGTCACATTAGTTTCTCAAAATGAATGAACAAATCTCTGAAAAGTCTTACATAGAAGGGAATGTTAGCTTCCTTATTCTACTCTCAACTGTCAGGCGTACACCGTAAGCCACCTAAAATACCTGACCAGACTGTTCTCTTTCAAAGAAACCTCTTTCATGAAGTATGGCCTATTCAGCCCAGCATCCAAGTCTCTGGTTCCCATCCAAAGTTCTCTTGCTGTCTTATATATAACCCTTATGCATAGCCTAACTAAACCATCATCCAGTGGCACGAGCACTGAGCTTATCGCTAAACATGCAAGCTTCTATCAGAAATAACTAAGTAACCAATTAGTTCATTGCAAAAAAAAAAAAAATTAGAGACTGAAACTACCTATCTTAAAATCAAGTACATTGCTTTGGATATTTGACTTTCCTCCAAGAAGAGAAATATCAACAATGAATATGATATAGACTAATAACCCAATAAACTAGATCACTTATTATCTATGCTGTGGGTCAGCAAACTATGGCCCACATGCCAAATCTGACTTACTGCCATTTTTGTATAGCCTTTAAGAATTGGTTTTACATACTTAAGTTATTGAAAAAATAAAACAATAAATAATATGTCATAAAACATGAACAGTATATTAATTTCAGATTCTGGTGTCAACAAAAAATTTTATTGGATCACCACCATGCTCATTTACTTCAGGTACCTGCTCTTGAATTACAATAATAAATTTGAGCAACAGAGATCATATGCCCCACAAAGCCTAAGGTATTTATTAGCTGACTCTTTAAAAAGTTGTTGATCCTTAACTATACTATTAAGCATGAACTTTTCTAGTGCTACTTAGAATTGATATGTATGCTTTTAAGTATCTCCTATTTCCTCAACTTTCTCTGAACCTCTTCAAGAATAGAAGCCTTAGCAGGGCATAGTGATTCATGCCTATAATCCTAGCAACTTGGGAGGCTGAGATAGAAGGATCGGAAGTTCAAGGCTACCCTCAGCAACTTAGTGATACCCTAAGCAACTTAGTAAGACTCTGTCTCAAACTAAAATATAAAAAGGCCTAGAGATATAGCTCGGTGGTATAATGCCCCTGGATTCAATCCCCAGTAATGCACACAAGTGCATGCTCTCTCTCTCTCTCACACACACACACACACACCAAAAAAAAAAAAAAAAAAAAAAAATTAAAAACCTTTCTGCTGCTTTCTAATATTCTGGCCTAGCCCAACATTCTGCATAGCTGACATTCACTAGAGGCTTGATAGGAATAAAGAGAATAGGTATAGAGGAGCACATGGATTACCTGGTCCAGCTAAGAAGAAGGGGAAAAAACAACAGTCTATGTTAACTATAATCTTAATTATAGTTAACATATACTGTTATAAGATGCTTATTCCATCTTATAAAACAGTTGGCCATTTGCTAATACCTACTTGAGTATTTCCCAGAAGTGATTTCTCATCCTCCTCATACTCTCAAACTGAGAGGTACCACAATGCCATTTGGATACCTTGACTGCAATTGTCATGGCTTTTATTGAATTCTAATTTTAATTCAATTGCCCTAGACAAAAAAAAAAATATGTCTAGGACACATCTCTTTGAATGCAGAAATTATCAAACCCATGCTATTTCATAGAAGAGGGCATGTTTCTGGATGACCTCAAAATAACTGACCAATTAAGTTGGCTCAAATGCACTGCAATCCTTTGGGAGAAGGGAATAAAATTGATCATTTGGATAGAAATAAGTAACTTAAATCATCTACACAAATACAGATTTGCATTTATACAAATATTTGGCAGCACTATGTGGTAACTATATATCCTGATTATTCAAATGTTAATGCCCCTTCATCAAGCACAATACATGAATACATACATGCACATGTGTATCCTATAGGATGACCAGATACAGAGCAGATGTTTAATCCAAATCTATGCCATAAATTATATTTCACACTTTGGACCCACATAGACTTTACCAGTGATTTTCCATTCTTCTTCCCTCTGCATCTTCAATTCCTGTCTGAGCTGTCAACAATGTTATGTCAATTGTTTACAAAACAAATCTCATTCACAGGGGAGATAGAAGCCTGTTCTAAGTACTCAGAGAAACTGAGAAAGAAAAAAAAAGGTGGGGGTGTTAAACATGGGCAGTTGTAGATTTTTATTTGAAGAAGTAAAATCTAAAGAATAAATACAATGTCAGCAGAATCTATAATTCCTTTTTTGGCTACAGGCCTGTATTAAGAAATAATGTCACAATATTCTTTAGATATCAGGAACATGTTTAATAGCAGAATTCTTGAGAGAATAAAAAATTGATAAATAACAGACTATATAAACAGCCTCTATTTTAATGTTCCTTGTTTCCTTTATTGTTTTCTATTGTTCCGTCTGCCTTTCTCAAAATTTTGCTAGCAAACATAATGTAAGACCTTGTCTAGTCACTCAAAGTATTTCAAAAATTTCCAATAATCGCTGTTGGCTCTTTCATGTTTGTTTTAAAGAGCATTATTAACATACATTTCCAACAGTTGTTTCAAACACAACCATATGCATGGTGTTTGAGAGTTGTCATTAGTAAATCTAATAGAATTTAGCTGCTCAGTGTACTATATTAACTTGTGTACAATAATTGCATACGAAGTGGAAGTTGAAAGAAGAGGTACTTTAATATATAAATTCATTACTTGAATATCTTGTTCTTGTGAAATATCCCATATCTCTCTTAAAATATACTTTTATAAAAAAAAAATTACCACAAGAGCAGAGTGGCAACTACTGTTTCTGATTCCCCAGAATCTACTCATCCTGCTTTGCTAGATGAGTGCCCATCATAGGGATTTATCCTTTATTAATGGACCACATGGTTTTTATGGAGCTAAGTTTACTTCCAGTCACTGGGTCCACTTGTGATGCCAGACCCTTCCCCTCCCATAGACACAAGGATTGGTCCATGTATGACAACAGGTGTTGAGTTGAGTTGGTCCTTTCCACACAGCTCCCAACCTTAGCATGAATGATGTCATACTTGATAATAGGCTAATGCTTCCTATAAAGCAGGAGCCTATTAGTGAATGGAGTCAATGTCAAAAAGGTTGTGGGAAGAAATGAGAAAATGAGAGAAAATCTCATCCTGATGAAAAGCATTTTCAGTATCATTTTCCCAAAGAGATCTTATTCCCAAACTTTTTGTTCTCTTGAGCTAATGAATGGCTTCAATACTTCAAGTTGGACATTCTGTCAATTGATATTTTAAAATCATGCTATAGAAACTGAGAACTCTTCCCTTCCTTTGTTTTCTTTTGTTTTATTTTGTTTTGACAGAAACATAACGAGCAGAAACTCTGGTGAATTTTTTGGCCTCCATCCAGAAATCTCAAGGTCCCTTTCCCATGTTCTAGAAAGTTTCCAAGCACAGGGTTAAAGAGAGATCTCCATTCCTGAAATATCTCTGACTGGTTTCCCCCACCACCCCTTTCCCCTTAATTTCATCAGCCTTCCAGAAGGCATAAGAAACATTGCTGATCACCTCAAAAGACTCGAACTCAAATTCTTCGAGATCAGCTATGGTAGAGGAGAAGCAGTAATTTGTAAGAAGACCTTAAATGAAGAAACATGTCCAGAAATGGTCCTTGGGCATCAGTGATCAGTCATCTCTCACATGTAGATATTGGTCTTTATTGTTAATCTGAGAGGAGCAACAGTTTTGATGCTTGATTTTGAAGGAGGCTGATAAATATTTACACAAAAAAAATGGTGGGTGGTAGGTTTGGGCCACTTATTCTACCTGTAAATAAGTGAAAGATATTGATACCAGGATGAAATTATTCTTGTCTGACCTAAACAAAATTCAAGCCCAGAAGTAATGAAGGGGGAGGTCTCATGCCTGCCTGAGACAAACACTTCTCAAAGACTTTCTAAAGACCCCCAGAAGCATTATTTGAATGCCTTGTACATATTCACTGATTGCTGTAACAAAGTTTGTCTTTAACATTAAATGTTAAATGTATTAATTTTTTCTTCTATCGAGTTTTATTAGTTTAAAGAAGAGTTCTTTCCAAATTTCAATTCCAAATACATCAGCTTCCTTGTTGCACATATTTTGTCCAACTATATATTATTTTCTTATGCTATAAATTATTTCTAAAGAAAGACTGCAATTATTAAGAAAAAGATGCTCTGGACAGAACACTTGCCCAGCAATAGCATTTCCACCAACCAGCTGACATCAGCTCATGCCTGGGGTATCCAAGACCAATAAACTTTGTATCCAAATAGCTGATTTGAATTTCTCCCCTTTCCCCCTTTAAAAACTCAACCTTCTTGAATACACCTATGGTCTACTATGGCAAGCATATTCCCATTACAATCCTCTGCTATTCCCAAATAAATATAATTTTTCTTTGGAGAATATTTATCTGATTATTATTTAGGTGGACAAATAGAACCATAAGAAAGAAGCATGAGACTGACCAGGGCTTGGTGAACAGACTTTAGAAAGTACTAAAAATGGGGCTGGGGTTGTGGCTCAGTGGTAGAGTGCTTGCCTAGCATGCACAAGGCACTGAGTTCAAGCCTCAGCACCACATAATTGTAAAATAAGGATACTGTGTCCATCTAAAACTTAGGAATAAATATTAAAAAAAGAAAGTACTAAAAATTAAAGAAACCAGTATTTAAAAAAAACAAACAAAAAACCCTTAGAAGTTGGCTTTCTTTTCAATGAACAAATCTCAAATGTTTCCATTCTGCCCTAAAATTTAAAAATGCCTAAGAATAATTTGAGAGCTAATAATTCAAGAAGTAAGTCCCATGAGTCAATAGCATCAACCCCATCTCCAGTTTTCCTAGTTCCCTGGTTTTATTCCTTATTCAACTTCTCTACAAGGCACCCTTCCCATTCTTGGGAAAATTCAATTCTACTAAAAGATCAATTTATTTCCTATATTCCACTAACTCCAGCTCCTAAATGTGAGGGTTTCCAGTTTATATTAATTTGGGTTATTACACATCATTTTGAGGCAGAAAGAAAGGCTTGTATAAAGAGTTAACCAACAAGACTCTGGAGTTGGGTTTGGGAATGTGCTGAAGGAAATTTCAAGATGTTGAGCAGTGAAGGGCTAGTGGCTGAGCCCTCTTTGTTCAGGGAGACTCAGCAAACCTCCCAAAGGACAGGAAAGCTGCTGGTGCTGAGAAGGGCTGGGATAGCCAGCTAGAGACTGGAAGATGAGAGAGACGCTGGGAGACGCTAGCTCCTGGTGGCCTAGGAGCATCTTCAATGCCCTTTCAGCACAAGCATCAAAACTCTTAAAAGAGGACTTGAGGGAGAGAATCCTGTGTCAGATTCATGAATTAGGAAGTTTTCACCCTTCTCTACAGAACTCTGTGGTGTTGATATCACACTTATTTTCAAAGAGCTATTTTAAAGATACCTTAGAAAACTGTAGAATGCAATTTGAAACACACTGTCAGGGCCATTAAAAGAACAGAAGATAAACTGAAATGCACTTTCCTGGGATTGAGGTCGAAGATGAAGGCCTTTCCCCACACCTGGTTGTACATCCCATGGACAACTGGTCAAGCTAACTCCATGGACAGCTGGTCAAGTAGGCAAAACATCTCATTTTTAAAACTACTTTGACTTACTCATTTTAAGCCATATTTTCTCCAATTAAATGTATTAATTTTTTTCTATTGAGTTTTATTATTTTAAAGAAGAGTTCTTTCCAAATTTCAATTCCAAATAGATCAGCTTCCTTGTTGCACAGATTTTGTCCAACTACATATTATTTTCTGATGCTATAAATTATTTCTAAAGAAAGTAACATTTTCATCAGTGATAGTAATCTGAAATGTTTAACTGAATATTGATATAATAAGCACATTTAATGTACATCTTCAGACCATCTGAAAGGAGCTTTAAGAGTTAGAGTGGAATAATCATAATTTACAATATTTTAACTAAAAATGTTAGCATATAAAATGTTAAAGTTCATCAAATTGGATAGATGAAACTTGGAAAAAAATGCAGACATTTTAGAGGTATATATTTAATTCTACAATGTGCAAAATATATATAAGGTGCATACTGTTTGGTAAATTACATTTTAAAATAACATATTTAAACTGTATTAAAACAATCAGACAACATTCTTTATGACAGGAACTTGCATCTTTCATTGACTGTATGTTCCTCATTTTTAAAAAGTTTTGTCAGCACTATTTAAAAAAAAAAAAAAAAAAACAGAACACTTAAAAGCCAAAGCTAAAAACCAGCTGGATATCAACTGTTGAAACCTTCCAATCTTAGGGAACCAAATATACCTTTCTTTCTAATTTACACTTTATTTCACAAGTTAAAGGTACCTTAAAAGTGTTAAAGATAACAATAATTCTGTGATCTTATCAAATTTGAAAGAGCACTGTTTTTCCTCTTCTTATTCATAAAGTTGAGAAACGTATTTCAAACTAAGATATTCTCAGGAGGCTTTTGTAAAAAAAAAAAAAGATTTCACTTCCAATACTGATTGCATTCTTTGCATAGATTGCAAAAGCAGCCATGCTTAAGTGTGCTTAAGTAAGTCACGCTTATAAAATACAGCTATATGCAAAGTAGTAAGCACAGTACCAGCAGCTAAATATTTATCACATGTCAGTCCTTGAAGACTGATTCTATAGTAACTCATGATCCTTGGTACCTAAGACATCTCCTCAAAAAATTCCAGTTCTCAGGAAAACCCTTCGTCTTCTGTGTTCCCAAGCTGCAGAGAGGCTCCTGGAACCCCTCAGTTGCTACATGGGCACCAGGTACCATGGAAACTCCATCCTGGTGTCCCCAAATGTAAGTGTTCAAGGCAATGCTGCAGAGAGAAGACTGAGAGGTGGACACATGAACCCATGAAAAACATATTCATGCCATCATCTCTCTTGGTGTTCTATATCCATATGCAAAATTTAACAATAACATTATATAACCTAGGATTGCCCAAGACTGCAATTTCTGGAAAGTGTTCTAATATTCTTTTCTTGTTATTATTTTTCTTTTTTGAGGTGGCAATGGGTTACCCAGTCCTGTGAGTTTTACGCACATATGCATTGGTCATCCTACCCTTCACCTTATTAAAATATTTCTGCTCTCCCATTGCTCCCACCCTAGTCCCCTATCAAAATACTGAGCCACTGTATTGTACAAGTACCCCCAGTACGCTAGGTAATCAAGTTTGAATTATTTCCTATTGCTTTTTCTTTTTAGCTCTTCTTTACACAATCTCCCACAAACAGTAAAATGTTGTTATTTTAATCTGCACTTTCCTTCCCTCTCCACTCCTCTCTCTCCCATCAGCTCAAGTCTGAATGGCAATGGTGGCTTCTGAGCAGGTCTTTGTGTCTCCAGTTTCTTTAATCAGATCCCATATACTCACTGATTTTCCTCTAACTTCATTTCCTTCAGGTGTCCTGCATGTTCAGTAGTTTGCAAAGCTTCAGTGTCACTTCTTATGCACATCCCGAGCCTTTTCTGGCCTTTAGGGCTTCCACTAATCTCACACCCCCCAGGATTCCATCCCACCTTCATTTCTCATTACCTCTTATTGCAGCCTCTCCATGACCACCAGCAGTATCTGCATGCCGGCTCCCATATGTGATTTGCATATTTTCATCTCTGTATATCTCCTCATGCAAACCCCCACCTACTGACCTATGAATTCATTTCTTGCTCTTTCCATCAATATCTTGCTTCTTTTCCAAATTTTGCTCACCACTCGTTTCTTCAGAAATTCCTTCTTAATTAATTGAAACCAAATGTAGGATTCATTTTTGTCTTCTATCCCCTTAAGAAAGGGCAATGCCCTGGAGTTATTGAGGTGTATGGATGTGGAGATCTAAAGAGATTCAGGTCAATGTATGGAGTTTGGGGGCCAAACCTCACAAAGAGTTTGATCTAAATTAAAAACAAACAGAATGTCTTGCAGATAATGAAAGTTATCAAAGATCGAAGCGAACAAACAAAACTCTCTTACTCAATGAGACCTTTATGATAGGAATAAATATCCATGTATAATGGCAATGTCTACCTTTTATTAAGGACTTTATTTTATTGCTGCTCAAGACCACATGTATATGATTCATTTAACTTTTTACCCTGAGAACACAGATGTTGTAACAGTCATATTACAGACAAACAATAACTGATGATTGTCAGGACAGTGAAATAACTTGCCCAAGATCACACAGCTAGGAAGAGGAAAAGGCTGAATTTGAAACCAGAATTCATGGTCAGTCTTCTCTCCAGAATCTATGTTGTATACTACTTAAGCTATTGTCACATATTCCTGGTAGTACTGATAGGATCAATTCTAGTTGGTTCTGGAGAAAAATGTTTGAGCTGTGCTGACTGGTTGCACTTGACAATTGGAACTTGATACTGCCCACATTTTTCTGCCTTCCTCAGACAATTCCTCCTCTGTTTTCCACATGGATTGTCTCCTGGTGAGCCTGCCTTTTACTACAACTAAAAAACTGGAGCCATCATGTACACATCTCTCTTTCCAGAAACAGCCTGGGCTTGACCTTTCCCCTTTTCTCTCTCACTATGCTATCTCTTTTCTCCCTGTAAAAGTATAACCTGTTCCACAAATTTGAGTACCAACTTCCTCTTTTCTTCTCATAGCGTAATCTGTCATTTAACCAGCAATCTCCTGTACCATCGACCTTCTACTGCAGCACTGTCATCATTTCCAATGTGTTATGGTAGCTGTTATGATTTTAGAAATAAATCATGTAACTTTTAAAATTATCATGACCCCATATGTTGTTTCTTTGTACCCTTCCATGGTTAAGCTCCCTAAAAGTATTCCCATTTTCTCAATTCTGTTCATTCTGAAGTCCTTTATAAACTGGCATCTTCCTCTCATGTGCAGAAACTGAGCCAGCCAAGGACCTCCATGGATGTCAAAATCCATGTAACCAAATTCACTGAGAATGTCCTTTCCTCATTTCTTTTGATTTATAAGGGAAAAAGGAAAGGAAAAGGAATTTCTTATTTTTTCCTCATATAAATTCCGAAAGAATTCTTCCTAATCTATGGCTAATCCACCATCTTCCACACATGACTATAAAAGTTGCCATGATCATATCATCCAGCCAGCAGAAAGCAAATGAGCATTTAAGAGTGTGCATGTGAGCTTCCATGGGCCAGGCCTGGAAATTGAAGACATCACTCAGTTCACCTCCTATTACTAAAGTCGCATGGACACATCTAACTTCAAATGAATCTAGGAAATATAGTCTAAGTTATGTGCCTGGAAAAAAATATGGCTTTCATAAACAGCTAACCTGTGCCAAATTCATGTAAATTAAATGTCTATTTTCTTTGTCTTTTTCCATCCCTTCATTTTGTACAGCCACTCAAAAAATCAGAGACCACTGAGCTAGACGATTATATCACCATAATAGCACTGCTTGCAAATAGGGAAGAACTAAAACTGTATTTCACCAAATAGAAATTCCTTAAGGTCATCCATCAACCAGCAGAGGAAACGAGAATAATAGTACTGCTTTGTCTTATTCTCAAGATATTCTGTCTAAGCCTGAATTCACATCTGCTATGCTTTGAATCAGAAATGTCCCCCAAAGTCCATGTGCTAAAGGCACGATTACCAGCTTATAGCACAGCACTATTGGGAGGAAGTACAAATTTTAGCAGGTAAGCCTAATGGAAGGAGGAAGCCTAATGAGGAATGCACTTGAACAAGATATTAGGACCCTGGTCCCTTCTTACCCACACCTTTTTTCTGGCCACCATGGGGTGGAAAGATTAGCTCCACCCTATGTTCCTGCCATGAAGTTCTGTCTCACCACAGGCACAAAATGATAGAACTAAGTGACCATGGACTAAAGTCTTTGAAACCATGAACCAAAATAAATCTTCCCTTCTATAAGTTTATTTTTCCAGTTACTTTGTCACAGCAATGGAAAATGAACACAACATCAAATCAATGTTGCTGTTTGAAATGAATTTAACGGCTTCAACTGTGGTTGAGCTCCCTAACAGAAACACTTTCTAATATGGATGATATTATCATTGCAATCCTGAAAACACTAAAAAACGACAATAATATTTGGGTAAATAAAGTGATCACATTTTAATTGGGAAAGATCTCTGAAAAGTCTTTTCCCTCCCTAAAGAAAAGGTTGTCAGAAACTGCATTGTCAGATTTGGTTCTTCCACGCATTATCATAAAATCAACTATTTTCCATCTCTTGTAAACAATATTTCTTCTATGGACTCAGTGTTTGTGCACCTTCAAATATATATTGAATTTCTAATCCTCAATATGATGACATTTGGAATGGAGACTGTAAAATAGTATTAAATCTTGAAGGTGAAACCCTCATGGATAGAATCAGAGCTCTTTTAAGAAAAGACACAGAGGGATGATATTCTTCTAGGACACTAGAGGATAGTATGAAGTATGGAGATAACCCTCAGCAAGAAAGCCCTCTCCAGAGCTAAATCAGGTAGCACCCTTATCTTGAACTTGCAGCCTCCAAACCTGTGAGAAATAGCAACCCAGACTATGGTATGTGTAATAGCAGCCCACTCTGACTAAGGATAGCTCTCTTCTTCAGTCTCATTCATGGCTTTTAAAAACCATGAATTGGATTTTTTCATTAGCGTGCTGATACAAGACCTCTGTAGAATTTTATGTATCTCAAATTTCAGCTGTAGGTCTAGAAGCTGCTCTTGCCTTCCATTTCTGTGCATACTATCTCTGTCTGACCTTATATCAACAAGTGTTGCAAATTTTAGCACCTTCTCCACTCCTACAAGACATAGGGACATGAAGCCCTTGTGGGGAGTCTAAGAACCAGCCATACATGGCAACATTGAGCATTCGGACATCTAACTCTTCTCATCTAACTAACATCATCTCATCTAACTCTTCTCCTTTTTCCTATGTCTCTTTCAAAAGCAATAAAGATTCTTCTTCTTATCTCATGTCCCCGTATACCAAATTGATGAATCGAAACACTTTTCTCAGACAGTGATTTCTCCAAGGGAAAATATAATAAATTTTCTTAAGTCTTTACAAGGTAATAAAATATATTCTAGTTTTTATTTTGTCCTTACTCTTGGGCCTTCTTTGTCAATACTGAAGATGAGAAAATTATTCCCAGTTATGTTCATTAATAAAGCAATTAGTTATTAAAGTGCTCACATTTTGGCCAAAATGAAAATGGACAGGTATTGATAGTTCCAAGAAAAATAGTTAAGAGTTTAAAAATAAATTCCTAAGGATGTACTTAAATGATGACTTAATGAGTCTGAGAAATTAATTTTTTTTAACAACAGAGGAAAAATTAGTATTTCTGAAATAGCTAGTGTTATGTTTGTGGGAGAGATGGAGACTTAAAATTTAGCAATTTTTTCTCAAATTCCCAACAGTTTTGGTTTTCCTAGTAAAACATCTTCCCAATATTCCTGAAATAGAGTACACCAACTCTTCTAGAAGGACATGCCTTTCAAATGTCTGGGGAAATATTTTAGCCCACTATTAAGAAAGGTTACACTGCTTATTTACACTCTGGTGATTATATCTTTAAATATAAAGCACTAATCAATTAGTATTAAAGATTTATGAAGGGACAAGTTAATAATTTTCCACTCAATTCCTTCCTACTAATTAAAGATTTTTCACCATTAATCTTTGTCCTTTAGCATTTAATCTGAAGTAATGCTTGTCCTTTAGCTTTAGAATTAATTTTAAATAACATCTTTAATTTCAGTATAGAGAACTATTTTCACAATTGCCTTTCAGATTAAATTAAGAAATCTCTAGAAGTCTCCTATTTAATTTTACATACAAAATGTCATTTGCATTAATCTGATGATTTTAAACTACACATTTGGCCCACAATATCTAATTAATCTGGCAAGAGAATTATGGAAATAATAAAATTACTTCCAAATTTCAAGGAACACTTCATTTTTAAATGCCTAATTAAATATATCTTTGTAATAAAAGAAATCATTCAGAAGAAATGTAATAGTATTTTAATTTCTCACTAATAGGTATGCTGAATATTAATTTGTCCTACATTTGGCATCCACAGAAGACAAAGCATTGTCTTCTCAATGCCAAAAACCAGCAGTACATTCATACAAACTGGAAAATAAAAGTTTCCCAACAAAGAATACAAATGAATGAGTTTAAAAAAATTAAGTTATTCATTTAAAGAAATTAACTGTCATAACATGAATATAGTTAATTTGTCTTGCATTTCAATCAAGAGAACATTGGAAAGCAATATTAAGAAGATAGGAATCTTGTTCTTTATTTATTTTGTAGTGCTGCATCTAACTGATGGATGCTCCTTCTAACTGACCTCAGGAATAGTCCAAAAATGTTCCAACTCTTTGGGGTTAGCACTGAGGTTGGACAAGTGGAAAAGTCATTCCTCTTCTTTCTAAGAGTTTTTAGAGCTCCCCAATCTCCTCTTTTATTCTCTCCTCTTACTTCAAATATGAAAATCATCTCATGTCCTAATTTCTCCAGCAAATGGTCCATAATCATCCCATTTTATGGGATCTTGTATTCCTCATTCCTTCATTATAGCCAGTTTAAAATCATTTAATTTCCCCTTAATCCCACTTTCAAGTTCAATGGCATTCAAAAGGTATACCAACAACATACCTCGTGACACAAATATAACACAATATTTGAGAAATTTGTGATTATTATAAACACTAAGTATAGTTTTAATAAAAGTGAAGCATAATTTCAATGGCAATAGAGTCAAAGTTAAATACAACTGGATTAATACTCTATGACCTAAAACAAGGCATATCTGAATATTAGTAAGTATTATAATCCTAAAATGTGTGGGGATTGCTGGAAAAAAAAAAAAACCTTAACGCATAAGTATATTAAATAAATGCACCACTTAACCTACAAAATATTTGAAAATGACTTACCTAAAAATTATTATATTTACCTTATTTTACATTCAAGTATAAAGAACTCTGGACTTGTGTTTCAAATTTCATTTTTACACAGAGCAGCAAGGAAATCAAAAACCTGAAGTAGAATCAAACTAAGTCATTTAGAAACATCTTCATCTCTGCATTATCAGAGGACTAAATTCCCCCTGCCTTGCCATGCCAGAGGAGCGCTGAGTATCATTGGTTAATATTAGGCTTCAGGCTCCTGTGGTTTTCAAAGTAAATGAAAGGTCAATAATGTATGCTACCTGCTGGCTTCAGGCTGGCAGCCCTGCCTACCAATTCAGCATCGCCCCTGGTACCACTGCTGCAGTTACATGGCTATCCCAAAGGTGCTTACAGCTCGTTCCCTATTCATTCTAGTATAATCCTCTCACTTGCTGACCATTAGCAGTGTAATTAATGGGCATTTTCTGATCGATGTACCCTTGCAGATAAGTATTATAATAAAGGGTGATTACAGTGAAGAATAATAGAGTCGAAAATCAGCACCTAGTCGTCACCACTCATTGACAGTGCCATAACAGAACCAGACAGTGAGACCAGGCTGCACAGAAATTATATCAAATAAAGTAATTCCTTCAATTTATTGCACTTTTAATTATGCCATCTTTAATTTAAAGAACTACCTTGTCCCCATACAATGTAGGCTTGAAGCTAACGGGAATTAATCTAAGGCTAACTAATATTCACTTCCTCCAGCACATTTGAAATCAATTTTACCTTAAGCAAAATGTTTTATGAGCCTTTAGTTTACCCTGGGCATTATGCATCTTCATAATTTTCTAATGAGCTTAAGATACCGATGAGCAGAAGCCATGAATCATATTTTTGGTGGCCCTTAAAAACAATTTTTTTTCCAACACTGCTGTAAATTAAAAGAGATGTGAGAAAATGAGAATAAAATCTCATTACCACTGACAACCGCACAGCTCAATAAACCTGTTTTAAATCTTATGAAAGGGTCAGTTATTTGTCATTTTTAGTAACCTTCATCATCACAGCCAATACCATGCCATCCAATCTTTCTTTAAATATCAGGACTTCGAGGTCACACAAAGATCTGGGGCCATGAAAATCATCCCTGGGCGAGATCTAAGAACTGGACTTCTATGGGAGCCTTCAATTTACATATTGACAGGCACTGAGCTGTGATATTACACAGACAGGGTCAGAGTCAAAGGTCCAATAAATAGAACCTGAAAGACCCTGCAACTCACTGGGGTTTTCTGAGGACCAGAATTGAGGGGACTTGATGGTCATTTCACAGATAGGCCATAAGGAACACAACCAAGATGAGGCTTAATCATCGCTTAATGGACAAATTTTAAAAGGGTAGGGGGGGGGGATAGATTACAAGTAGCTTCAAACTTTGTGCATAATAAATTTTCTACATACAAATTAAACTGACTGTGGATTATTCTAGGCTGAACTGTAATTACAATAGGTCAGCTTCTGCCCTTGGCCAGTAGCCTCTGAAGCTTGGTTCTTTCTCCTGCCCTGGGTATAGTCATTAGAAGAAAGAGAATTTTAATATAAAATTTAAACAGGCTGAATTAAACAAAATAAAGACAGCAAACAACCCTTCCAAACATTCAAGCAAAACACAAGGAATTTTTCCCAATGCTGTGGTTGGCCTAACTACTATCATTCTTCTTCTATTTAGTAAATAATGGAGGTGTCTGTAAATAGAAGTGGGTCTCTTGCTTTAAAATTGAGTGGCTTTTTCTTGATGTCTGTTCAGGGTAATCTGTATGCTACTTTCAGGGGTTAAATGGAGGAATTTCTGTGCCCTAGAAGACATGTCAAAGAGGTACTCTTTGGTTTGTAACTGGATAGACAGGGCCCCTGCACAAAATTACTCTATGAGTAGCCCCTAATCCCTCTGCTCTTCAGTTTTGCCTAATCAGAACATCTGATCTAGCCTTCTTTACCCCTCAACCAAAATTCACATTCTATATAAGAGGAAGAGGTTAATAACAAATCAAAGGCACTGAACACTTACAATTTTGCTTACAGTCCATTAGATTTAATTATCCACTCTCCCAGCAGCTTGCTACTCTGATTTCATGCATTTGGGGAATGTTGATCATAGCTTGAGTTTTATCCTTAATTATTTCTAATAATTGGTGGCAACGTTTTTCACCCTGCTGTAGCTTACCTTTGAGGGCATTCTGATGTCAAACAAGTTCACTATCTGTATAATTTTCCTGTCACCTAATCTCCAGATTGAGACTTTATGCATTTATCTGGTTGGGTTGCCATATAAAATATCACAGACTGGATGACTTCCAATGCAGAATTTTATTTTCTTACAAGTGTGGGGACTGGGAAGTCCAAGATCAGGATGCTGACATGGTCAGTTTCTAACTAGGGCCCTCTTCCAGGCTTACAGATACCACCTTCTCCCTTCTTCCTACAACCAAGAACAAGCTCTGGTGTCTCTTTCCCTTCTTATAAAGTCACCAATCATAACAGATTAGGACCTCATCCTTATGACCTCATTTAACCTTCATTACCTCTTTCAAGACACTATCCCCAAATACAGGCACTATGGGAGCCAGAGTTTCCACATGAAATGGAAAGAATACAGTTCAGCCCACACTGTCCTTGGCCCCCAATATTCATGTCCTGGAGCTCCCAACTTGTTTCCATACTCTACTCTTCCTGCACCTGCCACGAGTACCTCATTTGGTCTATATTCAAACCAGTAACTGTTAGGATCCAGTAAGTCATACCATGACACTTCCTTACTCTTAACCTTCCATTAGCTTCCCTTATCACATAAATCAATATTCTTACAATGGCCTCAAGATCATTCACATCTACCCACCTCATCTTACCTTTCTGCCTTTATCTCACACTCTCCTCCTGTTCACCATAGTCTAGTGGCACTGATCTCCTTTCCATTCTTAGAAAGTGCCAGAGTCCTGCATCAGGGCTTTTGCATTTGTTCTTCCTTCTTCCAAGAACACTCTTCACCCAGAGAACTTGCTCCTTACTGCCTTCAGTGCAGGTCTGTTTTCTTAGTTGACCTTTCCTCACTTCAGTTGGAATAATTTACCATCCTCATTGCAATATTCTCTTTCTCCCTCTTTGTTTAAATTTTCCTCTATATTGCCTTTCACTGACATATATGTTAGATGGGCAATATTTACAGAACACTTTTAATTAGGATTCCTTATATTTCAAGTAATGAATGCACAAATTCAACTTGAACTAAACAAAAGGAAATTCATTTATGCAGATAACTAGAAATTCCAAAAGTAGAGCAAACTGAGGAAGGATATGGTCAAATACAGTCTCTATTTCCTGTTATTTTCTTTACTATTTCTACCTCTGTATACTGGTTTTATCTATAGACTGTCATCTTTTGTGGCAACAAAAAAAAAAAAGTTGCTTTTATAGATTCCAAGACTTCTCATCTTCATACCTCACCATCCAAAGCAAAGGACAGTGTATATCTTATGCAGATGAGTTGCTCCTCACTCTGATTGGACTAGCAATAACCAATCACAGATGCCAAAGTAATGCTAGGCACTGATTTGGCATTGGCCCCGGTCATTTTTCTTCTTTGTTTCAATCTCTACAGCAAGGACTCTGTTTGTCTCATGTCAAATAAAGCCCCTGTGTAGAGCTGGGAGTGTGAAGCCTACCCCAAAGGAGTGGGATGAATGCTGGAAAAGCAAACCCAAAGTGCATTACAGCCACTGTGTTACTGTGTCTACATAATCTGAGAAAACTGGATCTCATAGATCAAAGTGACATACCCAATAAGTTGTATCATCTATACTCCAAAGTTGCCATCCTGCAACTCGGCTACTGAACATCACCTTAAGATGCTCAGAATACCTGTCTTTTCTCTCCTTAAAGAGGATTCTTGACAAAATGAGTTGATAGAAAGTGAATACTCAAGTAGCGCAATTAACATTAAGGCAATTCATAAAGATTTAAGGATAGAAAATCAGACTCATTCCCCTCTCACACTTTATACTACTTCCACTCCTCTTCTATAGGAGAAAGTAAGTCTTTGGGCATAATAATATTCCGAAGTTATGCTGTGAAATAGAATAAATTTTAGCAAGAGGAGAGTGGATTTGCCTTCTACATGTCCCATTCTATGAAAACTGAAAAACCAAAGTATACTAAGTCATGAGATCTGTCTCTGCCTTCCTGAGACAATTTTGAACTAAGATTTTGGCAGGATGGAGTCAGGATCTACAGATAAAAATCAGAGTTAAGAAAAACGAGGCACCCAAGGGAACTAGCTGGTGCATCTGAGACAGCTTCTCTGTACCCTGATAGATCATGCTAAGCTGTGCTCCTACCTCACTAGTACTAATTCTGCTTTTCTTCTCATGACTGCACTTCCTTCTGACCTCACAGGTTAATGCAGGCCAGTGTTTACTACTTGGGCCACACAGAATTCTTTCTTAAGTGGCATCATGAATAACTTATATTTTTTTTAATCTTAAATTTTTCCCTTGAGTCTTCTTGAAATAAAACAACCAGAACCACAGTTCTACAAATGGAAGTACAGGCCTTCCAGGTTTATTTTTAGAGCATGATTAGTTTGAACCAACAACATCAGAAGGTTCAAAGTACTTAGCAATCATAATCTGGAGGCAAAACTGGTATCTTATGGTAGCGAGTTATAACTATATATTTTGCTGATGACAGTAGCCAAGGCAAACATTAAAAACCAGGATTATCCACCACTTCTCCGTTGACTCACAAAACTCTCAAAGAATTTTATATGATTTATTCCAATAATCTTAGTATTTGGCTACCCAGGGAACCAAATAGCAGAGATCATACTCTGCATTCCCTTTCCTGGAATGGCATGAGTTTCAACGCTGCCTTGCCTGGGTATCATTCATTATCATTATTTAAACTGGAGGATTTATTGAAAATGGAAACACTTTATGCTAGAAATTTGAAATTATAGTCAAGATAAATGTTCATTTACTTCAAATAAGTTTAGGCCTAGAAATCTTTCCAGATTATTAAGGGAAGAATTCATAAAAGAAGTGATATTTCAAGACCTTGAAGAATGTGAGGGGAGAGAAATTAAGTATGTGCTAAAATTTATATTAGATGTTATTTCATTTGCTTTAGATGTATTATCATATTTAACAACACAGTAAGGTAAATATTCCCAAGAAAATGAGTTTGGGTTTATGAAAGACGAATATACTACTCAAATAATAGAGCGAAATTCAAATTCAGGCCCAATCATAATTAAAAGCCACTGGGTATTGATAAGTATTTTTCAAACTATGTTTCAAGAAATAGCAGTGCTATAGAAATTAAGAAGCTATAATTTTAAATTAAACATATTTCGAAAAATCTGTGTTAAATAGTTATTCTCTTAATTGCAATTGAGACCTCCATGCAATAATTATGGTATGAATCTTTAAGACAAGATATATCATACTGCATTTTCATAACTCATTTGACTTGAAAATAATTGCACAAGCATTTTGGAATAATGACATATATTTCATGGACCACTCTTCAAGAAACACCCTAACTCTGCACTTATACCTACAAAAGAAATGAATATGAAGATTAGAATCTTGGGGAGAATTTATGCTTATAAGTTTGCATTAAGCCTCGTGTGTGTGTGTGTGTGTGTGTGTGTGCGCGCGCGAGATATATATCAATGAGATCCAAATGTATCAATAGAAACATGTTAAAGCACATTCTTCGTGTCTATTGAATTCTAGTATGAACTGCTTTAAGCCAAACAGCCCAAATGGTTCATTTGCAAAATAAATGAGAATTTACACCAAAGATTCAGAGTAAGGCAAAGTGAAATAAAGTTGTTGCCAAGTCAACCTTTGCAAAAGAGAAAAGGAAAGGAAAATGTGGTGGTGATAAATAGATCTAGCAATAAGTCTTTAAGAAAGGTATTTAATGAATTTTCTTCGTAAATAATGTACAATAAAGCAGGCTATTTGACCTTCTCAAATGATTTAGCTGAAGAACTCTAATCCTAGGGATAACGTTGAAGGAAAAGTGTCCATCGAAATGCTAATATTCATTATATTCAGGTGAATAGACCATGACCTACACAAAAAAGATCTCTCTGCTTCCTTTCCTGAAAAAGCTGGTGCTTTTAAAATTAAATTGGCAGAAGGTAAAATGATAACTACAATTTCAAGATATGGGTATAGTTTACAATTGACCTCAAGCAAGTTGCTATATGCATTATGTATGTGTAATATACAATATCTGTAAGTTTATATACATGTACAAATATACACATATATGGACAAACACACACACACACACACACACACATTATTCTCCTTTCCTTTTCTTTTACCCTGAAATTCCTATAAGATTTCATGCTGCATATTATAAATATAAGCTGCTCTTTTTAGTTGTCCATAAAATTCTCATCTTGAATGAGGTTATGTGAATGAACCTACATAAGCTATGCATTACAGTAGTTAAGCACACTTTAAAATTTTACATACTTGGATTTGAGTCCAAATCCAAAAACAAAATAATTTTGATACCTCATTGAAGTTATTTAGCTTTTTAATATTCACTTTCCTCTTCTGTAAAATTGGCTTGTCATGAATATTAGATTATATGTTACTGTAAAGTGTGTAAGACAGTATAGGACCTATAAGCATTCCAAAACGATAGCTAATATTATTGGCCACTGTGAACATTAACCCCATCTAGCATCATGTGGCATCATCTTCTCAAATGTTTCCACAGAGGTATCTTTAATGACAGAGGATAGTCATGTATGTCCTACTACTTAAATTTTCCAAAATATATGAGTTTATAGATTTAACAGTAAAAGATTTGAAGTGGATAGCATATGAATTTTCCTGTGTATTCAGAAATCTATCCCTGTTTGATTTAATATAAATATTGTTTCAAATTACTTGCCACAAAGGAAATTTCTTGGTTGAGGAAGACAACAGGCAGAGAAGAGCCAAGCTTCAGAGACAGAAGTTTAACAGGCCTGTATTAGATCACACAATTACTTAACCTCAATGTAATGGTATTAGGATGTGGGACCTTTGGGAGGTATTTAGGTTTAGACGACATCATGAGAGTGAAGCCCCCATGATGGGTCAGTGCTCCTGTTAAGTGAAGAAAAGATACCAAGCATTCTCTCTCTACAATGTGAGGAGATAGCAAGAAGGCAGCCATCTACAAGTCAGGAAGTGGACCTTCACCAGAACCTGATCATGTAAGCACCATGATTTCAGACTTGCAGCCTCTAGAACTTTGAGTCACCCAGTCTGTGGTATTTTATGTATAGACCAAGGAGACTGACACAGATGAGTAGGAATCAGTTTATCGAAAGTTCCAAAGTCTCACTGAAGAACTATTTCACTTTTTAAGCAGTGAGAAGTCTGAAGGGTTATAAACAGAGTTCAAAGTCAGAGTTACCTTTAGACAAATAATTCTGGCAATTTTTCTGGGGATGAGTAAAGGTCATGTAGCAGTCACCTGCATGGAGGCTGTTGTGGTAGTTAAGGAGAGAGGGGTTTGCAGCTGATAGTGGTATAAGAAACAAGAGACAAAAATATAACAAATTTATAGAAAAAGATAATAAGATTATGGTAATAATAGTGTATTCAATGAAGGAGATATAGAAGAATTAAAAGTGAGACCTGAGTGATAAGAGAAAAAACTCAGATATGACCTAAATATAATTACAAGATTACAAGGTTTGGAAGATGGATGGGAAGAAGACAGAGATGGAGGATGTTAATGAGTTAACAATCTATGGGCTGAGAATAAAAGATTATTTCATATTCTTTAAACATATGCTAAAACCTTAACTCAAATCCCATCACCATATACAGGATCACTCATCCTGCCTACAACTCCAACTAATGCAGAAGCAGCAATTATTTCTTCATGAATTATACTCCTATTGCAATGTTCCCTCCATTTTGTATAATCCCATCCCTCTTATCTATAGCCAATGTATGTTCAATGTAAACAATTCATTCCCTCATTATTTTCCCACTTAAAGGGTGCTCCTAGTTCTGGTCCAACAGATTTATTTCTAACTGTTACCTAGCTCTGTTACTGGTAGTTATAGAACTTGTCCAAGGACCTGCTCCTTCTTCTCATTGGCATCTGTAATGTCTCAATTACCCCATTGATTTCAGACATCTCTCAGTCTCAAGAGTATTGGCTTAACAAGACCTAGATAAATGGAAAAATAGTAGCAGAAACAGAAGATAGCAGGAATTCAGGTAGTGGAGCAGGATAGGAGCAAACTGATGGGAAGGGATATGTTTTGACATATGGGGTTTAATCTGCTTACAAAACATCCAAGTAAGACCTGCAGAAAAATTGCTTTTGTGCCTCATTCTCAGTGGAGAGTCAGAAGTGAAAATGTGAAGAACTTGGGAAACAGAGAAAATTTCACAACACTTTTAAGAAAGAGAAGAAAGCTCATAAGAATCGGGAATCACAATGGCTTTAGTTCCCTTAAAAGCAGCACTCGAATTTCAAAGATAATGAACCTTAAGTCTATTGTCCCACACAAGCCCCTTATGACAGTACTTATAATTAAGTCTAGAATGACAGGCAGGTCTTTAAAAGAATTGTGAGTGTAGTTTCTGCCATGTGGAATAAAACAGAATCAAATGTATAAAAATCCAACTGTTCATGAGAGCTGAATGGACAAGAGAGAGAGACCTTAAACTAAAAGCTAGTAATCCCTTTCAAGATGTAAAGCAACTTCTACAGGCAGGAATTAAGAAGATTCCCCAAGTACCAAAAATGGTGTATCCTTATGTACTCTTCAGAAATAACCAAGGAGAAAAGGAAAAATGACTGAGAAGGCAGAGAAAAATCTCATACAAGTAGGTTTTTAAAACAAATGGAAAATAGGTCAGAAAATAGTAAGAAATTAGAAAAGAAGTATATTGCAAGGGGAGTTTCAGGAAAGAAAATTGGATAAAAGTGAGGAGGAAATTGTTGAATAAATAATTCAGGAACATTTCTGAGAACTCTTTAAGACATGAATCTCCAACCAAAAGAACCCACAATATACACAAACAGACTTGCACTGAGATGCACATTATGATATTTCAGAATTTTACCTGAGTACCAAGGCAGCAGTTCCAGGGGTTCCAACAAACCAGGCTGAGCCACCAAACCCAATATGTCAAAGAGATGAGCAGTAGTGAAGAGCAAGAAAGGAGCTTTAATCCATGTAGCCACACTAGGAAAAACAGATAAAAGGGTACAGTGACCAAAGATCTGTCTTCAAGAGGCTGTCAGAAACTTTGAGGTTTTACAGAGAAGGGAACAAAGGCAAGAATTGGGGGTTTTCATAGCTGGCAGAGTAGGTCATCTTGGTGAGACCTAGATCTGTGAGGCTTTAGGAAAGTCATTATCATTCAAGGGGGTGTTTTGGTTCCCATTGTGAGATGATCGCTCCCTGCTTAGGGGGTAGCCTCCATTTCATTGTGGGGTAGTTACTCCCACATAGAGGGACAACCTGATCATGAGGTGTTCTGTTCTATGAGGCTCACAATATCTTGGGGGTAATTTTAGTTTCTTCTCATAAAGTGGCTTATCATTTAGACCTGTGGTTCCTAGAATCCAGGGTAAGTGCAGAAGAAAGTGACTCAGAAGGAAAAAAAAAAAAAAAATTAAAGAGGCAAATGGAGTCAGAGGACACAAAAATCAGTTAGGTCTTGAAGGCCCCTCTTTCAAGAATGTGGGAGAAAAAGAAAAGATCATACATACAATTGTTTTTACAAGAAGACAATAGCTCGTATGAAAAAAAAAATTAGAATG
The DNA here is from genome assembly GCF_047511675.1 of Marmota flaviventris. Classification (NCBI taxonomy): domain Eukaryota; kingdom Metazoa; phylum Chordata; class Mammalia; order Rodentia; family Sciuridae; genus Marmota; species Marmota flaviventris. The sequence goes on along the minus strand of NC_092504.1, from coordinate 44,328,188 downwards.
CCTTCAGATGTCTCACAGAAACACTGGAGACAGAGAGAAATAGTCTTCAAAATTATGAAGGGAAATTATTTCCTGTCTATCATTCCATACACAAGCATGTCAGGAGCAGCAAATGAATCACAGGTTTCTTTGAACCCTCCCAAGGCAGAGGCGATGCCCTTCTGAGAACTCTCAGTGGAAACGTGCTTAATTGAGACTGCTCCATCGCTGGTGACGCCTTGTTCAAAGGGGGTTCTGTGCAGTTCACAGAATTTATTGGTTCACGGCTTTGAGTTCAAACGCCAGCTGCCCAGAGGTAGAAGAGATATGGGTGCAAGCTGTTAAGCTTTAATTGGGCTGCTCTCCCTCACAACTTCATTTTTGCTTATTTTGAAGACGCTTTCTCACAGTAAATCCTTCTGATGTTTAAACCTATATAATAAACATGTGGAGCTGCTTGTGGCCAATCTCTCTCCCATCAGGAGTTTGGTGGGTCCATGAAGTCCCACTTTCTCTATATTTTGTGTTTGTCTATCTTATTTCCAATCTTCCTGCTGCCCCCATTTGGAAAATTGAGGAAATATTGTGTGGGCAGCAACACATGCAAACTATCAACCAAATGTAAGAGTAAAATGAAATTATTTTTAAATAATCAAAGTTCGAAAAATACTTTCCATGCACCATTTCTCAAATCTACCAAAGGAGGCCCACTAAAGAGAGGAAATAATCTAAGAAAAAAAAAGTTATGAGACATAGGACACAGATAATATAAGAAAGAATCCATGGGAATCCCAGGATAATGGTAAATGAAGAGATCCAAGAAGATCGCTGTACCAGAGCGCATCTGAGACATGCACACACAAGTCAAACTTGCTCAGAATTCACCAAGATGGCTTGACAATGTTCTGTCCTCTTCTTTGTTTCCTTTTCCCTGGATCAGTGGAGGACACTTGGGACACCCTCAAGGAAGTTCTGCTTTGATACATTGGTGTATTTATGAGTCCTGGAAACAGGCTAATTGGAATTGAGAATCAGAAAATACACAGCAACCCACAACCTCAACCATATTCTTACTAAATAACTAGTACCTGGCTCACACAGCCCTGCTGATAACCCTCTGGTGAGCCCACTTTCCTTCCCAGAGGGAGCACCTGTGAACTCAGGGAGGTGACTACCAGATTATAACCTGGAAATGCCATTCAACTTTCCTTCTGAAAGCCTGCTTCTGTTGGTGACAGGATTGCCCTCTCTTCAAAGCTGGGTTTGCACTCGTTACTCTCTTCCTACATTGTCACCTTTCGTGTTCTTTTTATATGGACAGGGTCAGCTGATAAAAACAATAAAGCATTAAAAATAAAATAGACAAGCATTTATAGGGATAAAGATAAATCTGATCATGGTGCTTTATCTATTAGGATTCAGTCAAGAAAATAGAAAACAATTTATTAAATTGCAAACAAGATTTGGAAGGCTAAGAAAATATAGGAAACACTAAGAGAAACCAGAGATAATAACTGCAGAAAAAAGCTACTGTCCTAAGTCTGAGAAAACAAAAAGAAAGAGATGGCATTACCCAAATCTACACACATACAGGGAGGGGACTCCGAGGAGTGTGCTCAGACATTTGTTGTTAGAGTCTGTAAACAAGTCTGGATGGCGCCTGGCAAAATGCCAGAGGGAGTGGTTTGTGAAGTAACACCAGCGAGCCATTAAGTGTGGAGATTTCTTATTGGTTGACTGATGTATCTAGTTTATGCTAATTAAGATAAGCTGTGTGGAATGTATAAATACCTCTGTTGTCCTGCAATAAACAGCGGCTCCCTCTCCTGCTGTATCAATCTACACAAGTTGTTAGTCATCCCCCGGTTATTCTGCTGCAGCCGGACTGCGGCAATTTGTGGAAGAAGCCCCATCTGTTTCAGATGCATTTTTTTTCTTACATACATGACAATAGTGGAGTGCATTACATTCATAACTTTTTTGCATTACAGATGCATTTCTATGGCGTTCCCACAGCTTGTTCTGGAGTTGCCAAAGAGCATGAATGCTGGGTAAATTGCTACTGGTGTCTGATAGTGACAGGAATGGGGAAAATTAAGAGGTGCCTTTTTCCCACTCCTCCCACTCCCTATTGGTAAAACCTTCCAGGAAGCCATCTGGTAAAACAGTCTGGAAAATACCGTTGGCAGACTCACAGTCTCCAGCTGTGGTATCTCAAGCAGAGTGAGGGAAGGTGAATCTGTTGCTGAGGAATCCAGGTGAAAAACCAGCTCAAGTGGCTACACCTGAAGATAGGACGAAAAACTTGGGGATGACTTTGCTTTTCCTATGTCCTCTGAATCTTAAATTTAAAAAAAAAAAATGTTTCAGGAAAAGTTTTAGGTTGATCAATTGAAGTATTTTTATATTTGTTCAATTGTTCATTAAAGGAACAAAATTATTTTTTCACTTGATCTTAGCCAAAAGGCAGAGAAGTGATGGAACAAAATTATTTCTTAAGGAAGATACCATTTTCTTCCACACTCTGCAATGGTTTTAATACAGTGCTGTATAGTGTGAAGAATTTTCTGGGTAATTCTGACTTAAAATGGAAACTTTCATATTCCAATATGTTTTATAGTGAATAACTAAAAATAGAAAGAGCAAAATCCCCACAGACAGAAGTCCATCAAAGGACTGAAAATGTGATCTATATTGGCCATGAAGGACAGTGCCAAGACACAGGCAGAAAGATCTGGCCTGAGTCTCTGTTCCATCTCTTTCTAGTTGTGAAGTCTTGTCTCAGTTGCTTTTCCTCTCAATGATTCAATTTCCTCATCTAGAAGATGAAGAAAAGATTTCTAGATGAATAGATGACAGCATTGTAAGTGAGAATATATTACATGGTGGTCATTAAAAGGAGTAGAAAGTACTAGAATTTTTAGAAATCTTTGAAAAAAGTTGGAAATTCTTTAAACAGATAAAAAAAATATTTCACCTAAGTTGTGTATTTCTCTAGATCTGGGTTGGTGTTATAGCTCTGCCTAAATTGAACATACACATAAAACCAAAAAATGATTTGTCCTTTTGGGTGCTGTTAGATAAATATATCCCATTTTATAAAATGTATAACACACTGGATGCTATGCAGATCTCTGCCTGAGAAAAACCTAGCTGGTTGTTCACATGATCACAAGCCAGACACTAGCACACACATAAGCAAAGTGTGTTCTTGGCTTTGGGGCTACCATTGCTATTTGCAGAGACTAGTGATGTTTGTCTGATTCTGAGACAACAGGAATTACTTCAGCCTTTGCTCAATTTCATTTGGGATTGCTGCATGTCAATTCTTTTCATTTGCTGACATCATCTTCTGGCCCTGCACAATCTTGTCGAGTCTTTTGAGGGTGGACTGCCATCCATCCTCACATTTTTCTCTTCCACTTTGTAGCTACTCACTACGTTTTTCTGAAGCCTCGCTTTAGAGTGTGCATCCTTAAATATCACTAGAAATATCTGTGCACTTCAGCAGAAGTGTAGGTCATTCACCTTTTCATTCTTCAATTGAAACATTTATCGAGTGTTTTCTATGTATCAAGACCCATGCTTGATACTGTGGATACAAAAATAAATAAAACTAGGTACATGCCCAAAGATGTCTACAAAAAGAAACCGACACAGAAACAGAAAACTAGAAAAAAACGTGCAAAAGAAAAAAAAATTAAATAGGTTTCAGAGAGTTAGGGAAGTGTGGTAGATTTTTTAAGGAACACAGTTTTGTATTTATAACAAATTCAGAAATGTTAGCAATATAAATGTCAGATGCTCTATTCCAGGATCTAGACATCCCCAGCTGATTTCACATTCTCTCTCCCACATCAACTCCATTGGCATTTGTGCACGTAGCTACACGTTTATGTATGTGTTGGTGTCTATATGTGAGTTGTTGTTGCATCACTAATATCATTGTATTGTTTTTGTTAATATTTCTTTTCATTTTTTGCTGCACAGATATGTAAATTTGGTAACTGCTCTTCACTCTGTACTGCTGAAGAAATTCTGGGTTATGTGAAAGCTTCCCTCTGCATCAGATTGATGTTCTTTGTCACCAACTTAAAAAATCTACAACCTATTAACTCAGTGACTATTACAATTTGCAATATCTTTAGAGACAAATAGTTTAAAAATAAATCAAACCTGAAACATAAAGAGGTGTGACAACCTAACTCAGGGTTTCTCAGCCTCAGGGCTATTGAAATTTTGGAAAGGTAATTCTTGTTGAAGAAAATATCCTGTGTATTATATGATATTTGGCAGTACCTCTACCTTCTACCCATTAGATGCCAATAACTTTTTTTCCACGTTACAACTATCAAAAATACCTTCAGACAATGTTCAATGTTCTTTTGGAGGCAAAATCACCCCCAATATGAAACCACTGTCCTATTCAAAGCATGAATGCCAGTGATTCTCAAAACAACTGCAACTTGTATGTTCTAGAGATACTTGAACAGTTCTGACACTTCTTACTACAATTCTTGATATGGTTTCCGATCATGAAAGGATAGATAGGAAATGAGGATTCATACTAATAGGCATAATTATAGATTATAGCAAATAAATTTTCAACCATCTCAAAATTGGAAAGAAGTACACACACTGATGTACATAATAATACCATCCATTAAGCAATTACTAAGTATCCATAAATAAGTGTTTTACATTCATTATTTCATATACTCTTCACTACAACCCAACAATGTAAATACCATCTTCATCTAAGTATTGTAGATAAGAAAACTGAGGTTTAAAAGACTAAATGGGAAATTCTAGTCAAAATGGTTAGCTGACACAGGAAACCAACATTTTTGTACTACCATCAAAACATAGAAAAGCTAGATTTGGAAAAAATACAATTATTTATTATGCAGGTTTTTTAATTTATAGAAATTATGTCTATAATATACAACATGATAAATCATGATAATGGACTGATGGATAAGTTAAGCTAATTAATATCTGAGTTATCTCATATACATGCCAAATTTTTGTGAAAAGAACACCTTAAATTTACTCTAAGCATACAATGTCTTGTTATTAACCATGTTGTGCAACAAATTTCTTAAACTTATTTCTCTTGCCTAATTGAAAATTTCTGTCCTTTGTCCAAATATCAAAAGCAGAGTTGTTGATCTAAAATAAATAGTAAAGATTCAAAGAAAGAATGTTACTCTGTAGGTGCCAAAAACTGAAAAGAGAATACACAGTAGTAACCAGGTATTGAAATCAGATACATATAATGGAATCACTGGTGTTTGAGGTATTAATACTCCAATGGAAAAATACAATCAGAGTCTCTGAATAAAGTCAGGAGGCAGATAGGGAAATCCCCAGGGCAAAGCTCCACCTGCCAAGGACATGAGGAAAATTAGCTTTAAGAAATAAGATCCCTAACCTACATCTCAAAAATATGTGAGATTCAAACTCTGATTACTTGCATGGAAACCAAGATATAGAAAAACTACCTTACTAACATGTCCAGATCAAGTGAATATAAATGTCTACCCCAGAGTGAATCATAAAATTTTCAACAAAGTCAACTCCAAAACTCAAGGAAAATATGAAATCCTAATAATAAATGAGCGAGTTGACAAAAATTATAAAGCACATAAGAAAATACATTGTCACAACAAGCCAGAGACAGAGAAGCCATTGCTAACAGAGCACTTCAAAATAATAGAGCTATTTTATAACAACCAATGAGGTAGAGAAAAAGAAAGAAAACCGCAAAGAAAAGAGTATGATGAAAGGCAGATGTGGAAAACAAATTTTTAAAATAAAAATTGTAGTTATTGAATTTTTTTTTAAATATCTCAGCAGCTAAGATAAATTAAAGACTCCCTAAGAAGAGAATTTCTAAATGGAAAAAGACAAAAAAAAAAAAAAAAAAAAAAAACCTCTGTAGAAAACATCCAGAACATAATAACATAATATAGGTGGTTACAGAAAGAAAGATGTGATCAGCTAAGGGACATAGAAGACAGAAGTTCTAATACACATTTAACTGGAATGTGAACGTGAGAGACTAGAAGACAGTAAACATTTGAAAAGATGTTGTCTGAGAAATTTTGAGAACTGAAAAAAAGAATTGGTAGGCATGGATTGTCAGGGAAATTGAGTAGCTAAACCCAGATTTAACCACTATGTTACACACTATATCCCCACAAAAACTTATAATGTACACCTACCACTTTTTGATCATCTACTGTATCACTTACTATGCATGTGACTTCACCTCCGTGCTCTTCAAACCCCAACAGACATTTAACTATGTCTGGAGACAGTTTCTGGTTGTCCTAACTGGTGGAGAAGGGGGAGTTGTTTGCTATTATCATCTAACAGGTAAAAGCCAATGAATGATGGTGAGGATGTGGGGAAAATGCACACTCATACATTGATGGTGGGACTGCAAATTGGTGCAACCATTCTGGAAAACAGTATGGAGATTCCTTAGAAAACCTGAAATGGAACCACCATTTGACCCAGCTATCCCTCTCTTCTTCGGTCTATACCCAAAGGACTTAAAACTAACATAATATAGTAACACAGCCACATCAATGTTCAAAGAAGCTCAATTCACAATAGCTAAACTCTGGAAGCAACCTAGATACCCTTCAATAGATGAATGGATAAAGAAACTGTGGTATAAATACACAATGGAATATTATTGAGTATTAAAATAGAATAAAATTATGGCATTTGCAGGTAAATGGATAGAGTTGGAGAATATCATGCTAAGCAAAGTAAGCCAATCTCAAAAAACCAAAGGCCGAATGTTCTCTCTGATAAGTGGATGCTAACCCATAATGGGGAGGGCAGAGGCATGGGAAAAATGGAGGAACTGAGACTGGGCAAAGGGGAGGGAGGGAAGGAAGGGTGCATGGGGCAGGAAGAATGTTGAAATGAGATGGACATAATTACCCTAGGTACATGTATGACTGCACCTATGGTATAACGCTACATAGTGTACAACCATAGAAATGTAAAGTTGTGCTGCAATTATGTACAATGAATCAAAATGCATTCTGCTGCTATATACACCTAATTAAAATTATTTTTTTTAAATTAAAAAAAAATAAGCCAGTGAAACAGCTGCATATCACACAAGATATAGGATAGCTTTCTCAATGAAGAATCATCTAACCCAAGTATCAATAGTGCCAAGGTTTAGAAACCTTGCTTCACTTACATTGACATTATTTTTCACAACCCAGCAGAAAATTTTATTCCTGATAGAGATACTGAGGCCAAAGAATTGAAGTAACTGGGCCAAAGATACACAGATAGTAAAAAAATAGAGCTTGGATTTAAATCCATTTTGGTCTTACTCCAAAGCTCCTGGCCTTCAGCTTGTATTTTCTAAGAGTTCAAATCAACAGAGACTGTTATTGTGATGTTTGAAGTAGGAACAGCAATACAGAATGCACAGACACTGACCACTCTGTTCAAACTACTCCCTGAAATGGTGGGTCCCTGTGGACCTAGGTTTTCCTTGGTCCCTTTACTTCTCTCATTCCCCATCCTGCTCCAGATTTCTTTCATGTATTCCTCTCCTGTGATAGAAGAAAGGAGGAGGTAATTTTCTGATCCTGTAAACTACCACTCACTGCCTGGAATAAATGCTGTCCACAACACTAATGTCCCTTGCTAACCCACTTACTACTGGTGGTCTAAAATTTGGAATATTCTCTACTCTTAAGGACTCTCTGGGCTCCTTAGACTCTCATCCACTCCTCAGTGAGACTATGTTGGATAGTGAATATTTTGTGCTCATATTTCTATATCAAAAGGGCCAGATTGTCTATTTCATGTTGACTCAGCCCAAACACACATGAATAAATCAGTAGTAAATTTGGTAATAGAATGCAACTTTTGAAATTAAATGATCTACTGACACAACCAAGCTGTATTTTCCAGGCCATGCTTTGATCTCTTGAATCATAGCAAAACTCACTTCCAAATAAAAACATGTCTAAATATGCCATTCTAATTGTATTCTAAAAATTAGATTCTTGAACACTTTTCAATCAAACAAGTGCCTTATTATTCTGTGTAGAAATTGCATATGTTATTGTTATTATGGATAGCTCAAGATTCTCCCAAGAAATCTCAGTTCATTCCAATGTGATTCTTTGAAAATTAAAAATATTCTTCTTAACTGAAGGAGCTGCTCTTATCTTTTCAAAATCTTTTCTAAATACAGTTCATCTTATTCCATAATTTTTCTTATTACTGTTTTTAGACATAGGTTTCCTTGGAAACTGGACTTCTAATGGACTTCAGCTACAAATAGGCTAAGAAAATGCCTTTATTCATTTATCATTTCATTGTAATTAAATCTTCTATATGATGTGGCCTGTTCTCATGTATGGTATCTTGTTTCCATGGCAACAGAGATTTTCTACTATCCATAGTTTGAAATGCCTTCACAGTGTTTCTTGATTAACTCATGAGCCCAAAATTGCATTTTGTAAACTTACATGTAGTGGAACTTATAAGAAAAAGGCTGCAAAAAAAATTATCTTGTTTTCCATTTCTTTGAAATTTGCTTTTGTTTTTATGATTATTTTTTCTGATATGCTGCCCTCCTAGAGCAATATAATTTTGTGAAGCTAGGGAAAGCAAAATGTACTACTAAATTTAGCAAACCCTGTCATTTTTGTGGTTGGATTGCCATCTACAGTTCTTAATACCCAGTGGCTGAGAGAAAAGAAGACCAACTATGACATTTCTATAAAATGGAGAAAGTGAAAAGGAAGTATCATTTTCTTTTATTGCTAATATTTTTAAATAATCTATTGATATTGCTAATCTGCTAATGAAAGAAATATCTAATGAAAGAAATATCACGCCTTCATTTTCCTGTCAACATTGGCCTTTGTTTATTCCAAGAATTTCAGAACAATTCAGAAGGGCTGCAGTTACTGACCATATCCATAATACTGGAATAAAACCATGAATCTATTAATTTCTCCATTGTTAATGGTGTTATGAAATGAGCAAGGCTCTTATTCTTGCTAGAAGATAATAAGAAATAACAATTAATCATAGTTAGACTCCTTTAATCACTCAATAAATATCGGTCACACCTACCTACCATAGCCAATGATGCCTTAATCCAGTCCTGAGAGTCTTAAGTCTTAAAGGAGCCCAATTTGAAAAGCTGGTTTTAAAGCTTCTCTCTGCCTGGTTTCTTGTAAGAGCTAAGCTAAAACAATATTTACATGGAAAAAATTATTTCTGAAATAACTGGCTGGTGTAATTAAATACTAATCACATGAAGAATAGGTGGAGAGAATCTCTCTTGAATTGGACTATCCTTAACTCCCATTTGATGAGTACTTTATTAGAATTTCAAGCCAAAGAAGAATCATATGCCATCTTACCTGCCTTCCCCTATTCCATGAATATATGGATGTAACACATGCACTTCAGGGGCATTAATAAAATTCAAAAGCCCCCAGGGTTCTAAATGCAGAGACTGACATGAGAATCAAGCTATTTAGGAAAGACATATTCTTTGGGGGAAGAAACTTCATCTCTTTACATCACAGTTTCAATGAAAAAGTAAGAATAGGTTTTTAGTACTTACTTTATAAGGCTGTCATAATAAATAATGAGATAAAATATGGAAATGGAATTTATAAACTATAAAAATATAATATAAAATTTCAGTACTAATCCTGTCAAGTTGATAAGTAGGGGAAATTATAGTTTGATTCTGGCTAGAATTCTATGTGGAGAGCCAGGAGTTCTGCACTAAAGGGAAGCAGAAGGTGAGCATGAATAAGCCTCTGTCATGGCCCCTGTTAACCAGTTGCTCCTGCTGTTTGTGTGGCTAATTCTTTGATAGAACCCCAAGCCAATTCCTGACTCATCTCCACAAAGGCCCACCAATACAACAGTGCCCTTTCACGTCATCTTTTCCTCGGCATCTGAGTGCAACCTAAAAGTTTAGTTGCTGACTGAAAACAAAATGAAGATCCAAAGGAAATTTGGTCAAGTTTGATCCCTCTCCAGAGGCTGACCAATAAAAATAAATTATGCATTAACTGGAAAAATCTCCACTGACAAACGGTAAAATTATTCTGTTTCACACACGGAAGTAATCTTTCAGGAATCCCAAAAATTGAGAAAAGAAAAATGATAAATCTTCTACTTCTCTGTTAATAATGAAATAAAGGGCAATAAGAAGTGCTCAGCTCTAGAAATGCATACAGCAGGAACTAATAGGCACCAAAACGCACAGTGCTCAGGGGCTATTTCCTACCCTATCCTTCAGAGGAAAAATCTGAAATGGGATTTTTAAAGGGAAAGAAATTTTATAGTGACAAAAAAGTTGAGAGAATTTTTTTAAATAAAAATGCTAATCATAAATGTTAATTATGAAAATGTTTCTTTACAAAAATAAATATTTCTGTTCCCTTCCTACCGAAATGAAATTAGCCTAGAGATTGGGAAAGGGGAGGAGAGCACTCTGCAGGGGGTAAGAAATTATCTATAATTTGATCAAGGTGGGAGTAAGGTTGTAAAAATTCATCAAGCTGTACCTTAAGATTACACTCTTTCTAAACTACGATTAATCTTTCAAAAATGAAAAAAAAAAAAGTTTGACATTTGGAAACATGGGACACGAAACTATTCGTGTTGAGTCCATAGTTTATCTCCATGATCTGCTTAAGGAAGCTCTGAAATGCTGCCTGTTTTGAAGAAAATAAAAGTGCTAGAGATCTCCAACATGGTAACTTTTGATTTCCAACAATATCATAGAGGTAACTACTCAATTTATTTGATCAAACCCATATAGAGATAGTTCATTATTGAACTATGTCTGTCTTTTGCTATAATAATCAATTGCAATATTTGGCTCTTTTTTCTTCTCCAGAGGTGTTTTTTTTTTTTTTTTTTTTTTTTAAATCTATATGTATGACTCCTTAAGAGTATTACTGGAATCAGAAAGCAACCACAGAGCCTAAAAGCCTTAGCCTTTGCAGCAACGACAATGTGGGTCAGGAAATAGAAATGGACCTGAATACAGAGCTTCACTAACAGGAAAGTCAGTAGCCAATACAGCCAGGAACAAAACACGAGGGTCATGGGCTGGGGATATAGCTCAGTACATTGGTAGAATGATTACCTTGCAGGCACAATTCTCTAGGTTCAATCCCCAGCACTACCCCCCACCCCCGAAAAAAAAAAAAAAAACCAGCAGGGTAGGATATTTTCTACAAAAGAAACATGCTCCTAAAAAAGACCACTAAATTTAAACCTTGTTTAAGGTAATTCCAACATAAATTAAAGGAAATTTATTAATTTATGGTCATTCCTAAGCATGACTTGACCCCAAAAGATGATGTATTGTCATCAACCGGATTAATAATGTTAGACTGATTTTAATATCAATAGCCCATGCTATAGACCTTAAAATAAAAAAGAAGAAAAAAAAATCAACAATGTGTGCAAATGTAAGCTACTGGAGAGAATATCTGTAAAGGCAAGCAGATTCCCAGAAAATGTCAGCACTTTGTAGGATGAGCTCTGGCAGCCATCTCAGTGTTGACAATATGCTAGAGAGGCTCAGAACATAAATCAATCTACATTTGTTCTCACAGGGACTGGGAGCTGGAATTACTGTTTCTGAAACTTGAGCCAATATTGTCACGACAGTATAAATGATGGAAACTTTGCCACTGTAGTTTGCTTCACCCATTGCATGAACCTCCTGGCAAACAGCGCCCTGGAATTTCATTAATTAGCGCTAACTATGATTGGCACTGCCAGAGAGGACAATAAAACAACCACAGTGTTTTTATGAACATATGGGTGGCAGAGACGCTAGCTGGGTAATACAAGATGGGTTTCCAACTTACTAAAGCTTATTTATACTGCATATAATTTACCTAATTTTGTCTTTTTAAGCTAATTTATTATATTTTTTTTGTTTTCTACAGATTGAATATTGAAGTATAAACTGCTTAACTAGTAGAAGTTATGAGAATTTTTGTCTCAGTAGCAAACATGAGATTTTTAGATTGGGAAGGACATTTTGAAATGATCTAACTCAACACCTTTATTTTATATACGAAGAATTCAGTCCAGGAAAGTCAAGTGACGTATCCAACCTCACAAAGTCAGTAATTAGAATTAAACCTAAAACCCAAGTATTCTGAATCTGGAGGCTATTCCTCTTTGTCACATGGCCTCTTGATTATAATGATTTTCACTACCATGACATGGAATTGACATGTCACAGATTAGGGTTGACATTGAGCTGTTTCCTATATGCTTTTTAACTAAATGAATGACATCAAATTTTCTATTTCCATACAATGTGTTTCCAAATAAGTTTTTGATGTAGGTTCCCTTTCAGGTTCAAGGAGAGCACCTATTAGACTCACCGTAATCTACCGTGTTCATCACATTTGATAGGAGAATTCAGTATCTTTCTTATTTCATCTTTCAGTTGGGGAAATCATTACAGATAAAAGCTATACCTTCCTCTCTTTGAGTCAGGAAGGAAAACAGAGTTTAGTGAACATTTCTGGGCAGTGTTCATAGAATTTTCTTCCCAGACACTTATCTATTCTATTTGAAAAAAGTAAAACTATAATAAAAATTCCCAGACTTGTATAATCAGGAGTCTAGAAGTCAGTTGGATGTCTCAATCACACCAGCTCATTATATACTTCATTAAAAAGATGTGTGTGTATGTGTGTGTGTGTGTGTGTGTGTGTAAATTTGAATCACACCCGAGCCTTTTCCTCTAGCAGTTTCTTCTTTCCTTTTCCTGCAAATGTTTTATTAGCTGCCACATCAGCTACTTGCACCTTATTAATAAGGAAAATGAAATTTACTTTTGTAAGTCCCAAAAGCCCAGCAGCAGATACCATCTTCTGACCCCCATCCTCTTTTTTCCTTGGGCAGACAGACAAATGTGGGTTTGGCATTATGTTGTAACAGAAAAGAAATTGGTGGGAGATTTCAGGTATCATTTAAGTTTGGAAGTTACAAAAGAATGAAAAGTCCTATTTCTGAGTTATGTTTGCCTAATGTACTTCTATAGTCCTTTTGCATAGAGAATGTCACATGTCAGTAGAATCTCCAAGTTAATCTCTGTATTAGTTAAATCCAGGAATTAAGAACCTGTATTGGCATTGATACAATAAAACCAAAAAAAATGGTAAAATAATAAATGTTTCAGGCATTCAGTGCAATAAAGCACATCCAGGTAAATTACGTAAGAACTAGGCATTCAGGTCAAGTTGACCATTAGTAGGGAGTTACAAATTCAGAACACAGTGCTTTTATCCCACCTTAAAATTGCTTCTAATGAGTAAGACTTTGTAACTTCAGACCACATTAAGGGGCCCTATAGGAACAGTCCTATAAAGCAGTTACTGTCAATGTGCCCTCAAAGCATTGTCTGCTATCTCACAGAGTATCCCTTTATGAAGACTGATCAGAGACATTTCTCTAGGTCTCAGTTCAGGAAACTCTGCTGCAGCAACAGGTTATTTGGGTATGGGGGGGGTGTTGTTTATTGGTTTTTATTTTTTGCTTTGGTCGACCCTATGAATCTATAGAAGGGTATATGCTTAAGAAAAGTTTATTTAGTTATTTTTAAAGGTAGGATGGACTGAAAGTCATACACTAAAGAAGAAAGACTTAATAAATCTAGGAAAAGGAAAAAGACATCATACAAACAATCTATGCAGGGGAGAAAAGTGCCAACACTGAAGTTGGTCACCTACCCTCTCCTACAAACCTTTCTTTCTTTCTATTTTTTTTTTCTTGGTGCAGGGAGTACTGAGGATTGAACTCAGGGGCACTCAACCACTGAGCCACATCCCCAACCTATTTTGTATGTTATTTAGAGATAGGGTCTCACTGAGTTGCTTGGCACCTCACTAAAGTTGCTGAGGCTGGTTTTGAACTCGCAATCCTCCTATCTCAGCCTCCCAAGCCACTGGGATTCCAGGCTTTCACCTGGCTTCCACCCAATCTTTCTAACTTGAGAAGAACAATGTAGAATATGGTATAGAGCTTGAACTTTGAAGCCAGCTCATTACAGCAAGACTAGCGCTAATACTAGATGAGTGACTTTTCTCATCTGTAAGATGGGGAAAATAGCAACCCCCTTCATAGTATTGTTGTAAGGCTTAAATATGGCAGATATATATGGAATTTGGAACAACACTTAAAATATAATGAGCATTTAATAGTTTATCATCATCACCTCCATCTTCTCAAGGGGTGGGGTAAAGAGCTACATTTAATCCAGCAAAATTGCTAAACTCCTATTGGTACAAAGCACTGTAGTGGCTGATGAAAAAACAAAGATAAATGCTTGCTCTCAAGGCATGCTCAGTCTTGTAAATAAATAATTGCCCTGCATGTGTTAATATCAAAATCAACAATATATTTATGCTGGTCTCTAGGTTGTGTAGGACAGGCATCAAAGAGGAAAATGAGAAACTCTTAGGAAATGTCTTGTGTGCTTCTGAAACCCTGGGGTCCCTCCCTAGAGGCTTCCAGAGCCTGGAAGCCACTTTCTCCCACACCACCCCTCCCTGCTCCGAGACAGCCCTGGCATATGCTATTGGAGAGGAAGGATTAATAAAGAAGAAAGAGAGTGTTAAAGTGGGTGAATTCTGAGATTCAGGACATGGGGAAAATGCACAGCCAGGTGAGTGGTGGCTGCAGAGTTAGCATGTAACCTAACTGTATCTAGGAACAACATGCTAGAGTTTTATCCCTACCTCACACAGTTATAGCTCCGCTCTCCAAATTCTTGGAGGTCAAATCTGTAGCTACAGGTTCTGGGAATAACTCTGACATGAGCCTTTTATGAAATCTCCTCTATTGTGATGGCCAAAGTAAGTACAGTTACAAGGTAACTGATGCACACCATTTAGACAGGTGGTACCTGAACCTTAAACTGTCTTAACTCCAGAGAAGTAAGATGTGCAGTGCTTGCATGATTAGGAAAGTTTGGTTCATTTAGAATGGATCTTTAGTATCCTAAAATCTGTTAAGTAAAATAATTCTATAATAAATATGAGTAATTTGCAAAAAAAAAAATTACATCTAGTCTGCTTTTACTGAGAAAGTCCAAAAAATGGAGTGAAAATAAAGAAATTCATAGTCAGTCTTGAACCCTCTTTTATCAGCCCATCTTTGAAAGAGATTGTGTTCCTGGAAAGACTTCCTTCCAGCTCTCTGCCTAAGCCCTCTTAGCCCCTTGCCTCTCCAAAGTGCCAGCTTCCCACCACCAACCATGACCTGCACCTAATTTAGCTAAGTCTATCCATTTCCTCGACTCCAAGGACAAAGGAAGAGAGCTTTACTTGGCAATGAAGAACCACACTAAATTTTGTACCAGAACCATGTCTATCTATTATATCACTGAGTATTAGAGCACATAAGGGAATAATTAAGGTCCTTGACACTCCTTTGGTGGTGGTTGTTTTCTCATTGATACTTATCACACTTAAGAACTTAGAAGCAGAGAAAGACAAAGAATTTCAAGCAATATTTGGATTATAAGAATATGTTGTATTTCTTCTTTTCTTCTCTTATCAGCACATTGCTTAGGTGTGCACCTTCTTGAAAGACAAGGTAGACTAAGGGCTTTCAGCTCTCCCAAATAAACTACAGATCTGGATTAAAGATCCTGGATTAGAGATCAAGGAAGAATTGCAATTGTTATTCAAAGTTCTCAAAGTATTAAGTTAGCAAATTAGAGGATGATGGTAATAAAGTGTCAAATCTTCCCAGTAGTAAACTCCAGGTTTATTCTAGATTTACTTAGATTTGGGACATTTAACCAAGAGTTGACATGACATACCTTTCAAAGGACTCTCATTCAGTTTCACCACTTAGAGGATATTAAGTTAAAGATATTCGCCTTTGGATAGATTATTCCTGTAATTATGACAGTAATAAAATTTAATTTCTCCTGAAACTACCCACGTTCCTTGTTATCATTTTTAAATCCCTGATTTCTTCTACTATTGCCTTTCTCTGATCTGTTATGTTTTTCCTCATGAGAGGCAGCCCAAAAAAAAAGCCAGATTATAAATTTTTAAAATTACCAAAAGGATTGTTAGATTATAGATTGAATCCATTAATTCAGAAAAGAAATTCTTTATTGGCCACCAGTGGAAGCCCATGATGTCAGCTTATAGAACTCTCTTTCCAAACTCACTATCATAACTGACCTCCTTTCATCACCTCCTCACACTTTTTAAGGACCAATGGCCTTTTCTATCGAGTTGCCTACTATCATCCTGAGTGATATTGATATATATTTTAATGAGACACCCCAAATCCTGGTCTCATTTCATGATGTCCTCCATGTCAAACTCTAATTTCTGTTTCAGAATCTATTCCCATTGATCTTATTTTTTCTTAGTATTTTTTTAGTTGTAGGTGGACCCAAAGCCTTTATTTTTATTTATTTATTTTTATGTGGTGCTGAGGATCAAACCCAGCGCTTCACCTGTGCTAGATGAGTGCTCTACTACTGAGCCACAACCCCAGCTCCCCCAATGATCTTATAATAAATTCTCTCACCCCTAAGAATCTTTAGTAACTTTGCTTTTCAATCTCATCAGCTCTCCACTAACTTCTTCCCTCATTCCTCAAGTCAGCTGGGCTCTTCTCTTCACATCATACTATATCTTTCTTAGACTTGAGGACAACCATTTTAAATAAACACTAATCATCAAGTGAACCCTTGTCTTATTGATAATCATTCCTTTACTTCCACTCTCCCAGGTTAGCCAGTCTCATGTGTGATTTTACAGCACATGCCCCATGCAAGGTTGCCCAGGGCAAGGAGGGGAAAAAAGTGCTTCTTGCCAAGCTCCAAGTACTGCTGTCAGCTAGAGAGATGTGTACAAAGGTAACTTTACTTTCCCAAGCTGCTTTTTCTGTTTCACAGCAGGAACGATATGAGCTATCCCATGGCCCAGGGTAGCTAAGTACAGTTGGGGGGAAAAAAAAAACAATAAAAAGATGATTTTATTTATTTATTTATTTATTTATTTATTTATTTTTTTTTTTTTTGCAATTTATGACATACATAGCACTCCCTCTTCTTGAAATGCTTTACTCCAAAACATTGAATCTTCAATTGTCTTTCTGACCTCTTTTAAAATCTCCTTCCCTGGCTCCTCTTCCTTAGCTCTCCCTGAAAATACTGGGTTTTCCTCAGTGTGCCTCCCTAATGCACTTCTCTATTCCTCCCCAAATCCTCTCTCTCCATGGTTTCATTAGCTTTCATGTCAAATGTCCAATGTGAACATGACTCCAAAATCTATTCTACCACCTCTGATCTCCTAGGTTCAAAATCCACCTTCCAGTTGCCTACCGAGCACTTGCATCTAACTATCCCACAAACATAAAAATCCACCATATCCAAACATATATTTAATATTTCCCCAAATCGTTTGTTTCCCTCCACTTATGTTCCCACCCATTAATAGCCTGCCCACCCTCTGAAACCTCCAACATAGACAACTTTAGTATTTTTAGATTCACTGCTTTTAACTGACTCTCCACATCTAGTCAGTTGCCAAATCCTGCTGAAGTATTGCTCAGATCCTTCCCCTCCTCCCACTGTACCTGGACTTCCTATTCTCTTATCTAGAACTGTAACTAAGGTCTCTTAACCCATCACCCTCTCTCCAGATTGAGCCATCTCAGATATCTCTTTTCTCTGCAGAGATTGATCATACTCCTGCCTGACTAAAACCCTATGTTCCAGTGAAATTCAAAATCAATACCATGGCTTAATTGCAGTACCTTTCACAGTATAATTCCAACTAACCTTATAATTATAATTCCAACTACATCCTTAGCCCCTTTTCTTTCTGACAGTCTCTGTTCTTGCCACTCCAATTTCTGCATGCAACATGAATATTCACAAGACATTGTCCCTATTTATTCTCAATTTTCCGTCTCTCCTTGGACCTTCTAGACCTTCACCTGGATCTTCTTTCATCTCTTTTCTCTCTCATGAACAGAATCATTATCAATTGTCAGTTTTAATGTCCCCTTCCCTGTAGAGCTTGCCCTGTTGCCCCTTCTTCCAGAAAAAAATCACTTCCCCATCCTCCTTGCCCCTGAAGCACTCTACCTGTTTTCAGCACATATTGTCTTGGTATGAATTGGTGCTCCATAAAAATGTGAGACTATGAACTTTTCAGGGCTTTAGAACCCAATAATCATTATACCTGGTAAGTGGTGAACAAATCCACCATTTCCACTTCCATTCTATGATTTTCAGAATGCCATTCTGTTTCAGTGTTTATTTGTTAGATTAATAAGGAACAATTGTTTAGGTGAAAGAAAGAGAAATTTTTATCTACTTTTATTATCAAATTTAATTTTTAAATTTTGTTTTAAGGAATGTTGCACAGATTGGTCCAGGTTTCCGGGTACCGAAAGGAGGAATCCATGGGGAAAACACAATTCACCAGATGTGAGAAGGTTCAGTGTAGACTCCGTCAGTGACAGTACCAGTCACCCAAGGTGAAGCAGAAACCATCATCTTAGCCAGTTGGAAATAGACTCCTTTTCAACCTCAGTGTTTTCCACTTCCAAACCCTTTCCTCTTTTCTGGTTTTTCAGATATCATCATCTGTGATGCTTAGTTTTAGGTGTCAACTTGATTGAACTATGGGATGTCCGGAGAGCTACCAAGTCATTTTTTATCTGCCCATGATGGCATCTCCAGAGGAGATTAGCATTTGATTTGAATCAGTAGAGCAAGTAAAGATCTCCCTCCCATTGTGGGTGGGCATCAGCCAATCCATTGAAAGCCCTCCTACATGGAACCAAAAGGAAGAAAAGGGGATAATTTGCTTTCTCTTCTTGAACCGAAATATGCATCTTTTTCTACCCTCAGACATTGGAGTTTCTGGTTCTCAGGCCTCCAGTCTTAGACTGAGGTAAGCCTCCAGTTTTCCTGCTTTTCCAGCATGAAGATGGTCTAATATGGGACTTCTTAGCTTCCATAATCACATGAGAAATTCTCAGAATAAATTTCTCCTTATCTATCCGTATTTCCTATTGGCCTATTTCTCTGGAGAATTCCAATTAATATATCTAAAGACACTCCCTTTGCCATGTGTTGATACATGGTCACTTATATATAATACATCTCAGCCCTGCAGAGCTTCTCTCTTAAACATATAGCAGGACATTTATATGTTCCTTTGTGATGTGCTCACTTCATTTTACCCCCATCCTCTGAATGTAGCATTGAGACTGCCATTTTATATTCTCCACCCATATCCGTGACAGCTCCTCTATTCCCGTGCCCTTCACAGTTAACACGAATCAGCTCAACAACAAAGAGTGATTGCACAGGAGAGATCTGACTCATGAGTGCAACATATCAGCCATCTCAGAAGGGAGACCAGCTTGGTGGCTCTGTGAATGTCAGTGATTTCTTTTTTTCCAGCCAAGACTTTCTGGATATGAAATGATCACATGATCCCAGTAACACTTAGTTTCTAGGTAAAGCTTTGATTTCTTCCAGTTTGGAATCTCCTCCTAGAAAACTCAAGGAATCAGGGTCACCTAATTCAGGGGAAACTACAGTACTCCAGAAAGGCTATCAGAGTTTGTGTTGATCAGATAATTATATTCTTCTCCCCAACAGGGATTTTCACCACAAATGGGTACATGTTAGAACTCTAGTCATTTTTCAATTAGCGTTTCCATGGCGCCTCTTTTTATTTCTGGTGAGCTTGAGCTGGGAGCAATGTCTAAACCACACTGATTCCCAGGCCCTTCTCTCTAGAGCAGTCTCCCACAGCTGACTTCCACTGGGGAGCTGGGCAACTTCCTCTCCTGTACTACCAAATAAATTACTAGCTTTGTCATGCAACGGCATTCCCCAGGTTTATGCAAATGAGGGGGCTCTAATTTTCACAATGTTAATTCAATCTTTTCAGAAATCATATCTCTAAGCTCATAATTTTATGTTATGACTATATTGCATACAGATGAGGACGATGTTTTGCTTCTCGCCATTCCTGCAAATACTCGGCATTTCTTCAACAAATAGAAACATTACCAAATTACACTGTAGCTCCCCAGTTTAGGTATACAAACTGTTTTGTTCACTCAAAAAAGAATGCACAGAAATTCTGTTTTAAATCTTATTCCTTGGTCCTTAGGTGGTTGATTTTAGAAAGAATAACTCAACATGCTAAACTCTGCAACTACACTTGTTCTTTGTTAGACAGAAAACACCACTTTGTGCCTATATTTCATTAAACTTTTGCATAACCAGAAGGTAGCTTTTATATTAGCAGAGATTCTGTTATATGTAAAATTACAGTTGTCATTCGACCATCAACCTCATGCTGATTCTTCTTCCTCTTCCTGATGTTCTTAAACCATAATAAGCCAGAACTAAAAGATATATTTAAGAATCTAGGTGCAATGTAGCATTGTAACCATAAAGAGAATTGCTGCTGCCATAATTTCAACAATTGTATTGGCTTTAGCTTTGAGGAAACAATTTCTTTCCAAGTGGCTACAAAGGCTCTGCTGATGAGCCAGCTGGATATTCTTCCCTGAATTAACAAATTCAATGAAAACCATTTGAGTCTGCATCAGATGACAATCACACCTAATATTTCCAAGTGATAGCAGTATGCCCAGTGCCTCATGTATGCTGCCTCTTTTGATTCTGACAACATCCCTGCCAGGGGGACACTTTCATAATCCCTATTTTATTGATGAGAACACAGAAGCTAAGGGAAACAACATAATTGGTCTATACATATACACCAACATAATTGCCACTATACAATGATGAAACTAGAAGATGAAGCCCTAATTATATGTACCAGCATGGCAAAGAATGCCCTTAATAGTGGCTTTGCATGATCCCATGTCTATGTCACCTTCAGACTATATTAAAAGTGACTCACTTTTCTCAGATCAATTTAATATATCAACCTCCACAAGACCAAATATTACCACTGGGGCAGACCCTGCAGTGAGTGAAAGGGATTTTCTGGAAAGGACATGCCTGTGGGTATGCTAAAGGTCTGCACTTTGTCTTTAACAAAGAGAGAGAATGCACTTGGCTAAATGTCTGTCAAGAATTTCAATTTAAGCCAGATGTGGGGGTGCACACCTGTAATCCCAGCAGCTCAAGAGGCTGAGGCCTTCGGATTGCAAGGTTCAAAGCCAGCCTTAGCAATTTAGGTGGGGACTGTCTCAAAATAAAAAAAATTAAAAAGGCTGGGGATGTGTCTCAGTGCTAAGCACTCCTGGGTTCAATCTCTGGTACCAAAAAAGAAAAAAAAAAAGAATTTAAACCATTAGCATGTGCAATTTTGAGGGAAGACTGGAAGAATATGTCAGCCAAACAATTCCAAAAAAGAGACCAACTTATCCCACTAAGTCTCTTTTTTGATGCTGGCTTGAACCATTAAAAATTATTTTAGGAGAGAAGAAACCATTTTAGTGTTTCTGCACAAGATATTTCTTCCCTTTTCTTACCAGTTCATTCATCCTACATTCATTAAGTCCATTCATCCTACAGTGTATCTCATTTCTGAGGGTCTTAGCTAATCTATTATATCACAGTGACACTTTGTCAAATTGGTCATTTGTTCAATTTTGCAGGAAGACATCTTGTTACTTCGCAAGTCTAATTTCTTACTTCTTGATTGTGGGTAAAACTCAAGGATAATAAGTTGCACAAGTTCAATTTCACCACCTTAAATGCTCATAAAGAAGTACTTTGCCAACTTTAATTTCTTACTTCTTGACTGTGGGGAAAGTTGGCACAGGTTCTAAAGACCCCTGATTCCCGTATTATAAAGGGGCTTCAGTGTACTTGCTCTAAAAACAATTCTTGATGCACTTAAAGCATTCAATTATGACTGTGTAATGAAACCAGGAAAGCCCTCTCTGTATGTGTTTTCACAAATACCCAGGAACATTAAGTTCACATGTTAGCTTTAATTTTAACTCTTAAAACAACTAAAAACAAAAGAAAAGAATGTTGTTGGAGGGGCAGATCTTTGCAGAAAATTCCATGAATGGTGAAACAAACATTGTGAACAACACTTTCTATTATTAACACCAAGACTTCAGTGATGTTACAATATACACCCATTTGCAAGTAAAACTGTAATTCAGTTAACTTCAAGAGAAAATTATTGTCATTAAACGTTCTAATACGCTCTGGCTCAGGCAGGTTTTACTTTAGCTTTATGGGGAATGTAAGTAATACATTCCAGAAAACCAGCTGGAAGGGCCTCAAAATGTAAATTTGGTACTATTGGGATGTGTTTACAAAGGATATAAAGAATACTTTCTACTCATAGCATTACACATGCTGTAGGTTCATCAAATTCTCAATTTGGTGTCAATGTTGGAAGTCAATACAAATAGATTGGCAAATGCGTGTGTGTGTGTGTGATCAACATTTATTATCATAGAAATTTTGAGATTGAAAGACAGTAAAGATTATATAGTTCAGAGTTCCAGAAACTAGCTTCATAAAGAATGACTTATATAGAGTGTTAAAATGTGTTATGTCTTTCATTTTTCTCCATAGGGCAGGTGTTGGTCAAACTTTTAGAAATGGCAGGGTTGATTAAGATTAGACAGGTGTCTTTACTTCAGGACTATCTTTGAACATTTTCTAAGAGAGGAATACATTTTGCAAAATTTCTTAGGTTTATTCAACCATAAACCCTTTTCTGAAGAACATGTCGAGGGACATCTTTTGTGAAATAGCAATATAACCCATTCCCCCAATTGTCTTATTCAAACTAAGGAGAAGGCTTGTTAATGGAGAACTGGTATTAGAACTCAAGTAATCTAATTTTAGGACTTCCCTCTTTTCTCAACACTATAAAACTGCTCTGTGATATATGGCAATGAAAGACAACAGAGCATAGTGTGTACAAGTGTGTACCCCAGAGTCTACATTGGAATCCCGCAGTTCAGGCACTTACTATGGTGGGTCTCAGTAAGTCCATCTATACAAGGGTAGAGCTGCTGTAACAGTGGAAGAGTTAGTCTGTGCAAAGCTTTTACAATTTAGCACTATGAATGTTAGCTATTACCATCACTGTTACATTATTATTGCTATGAACTGCTGTTGCCTCTGCTTAGGTGTAATTAATCAGGGTGAGACAATTTCCAGGAACCTGTTCACACTGTGTGGCATACTTACTAGTCTCCCTCATCTCTAGTGATCACACAGGATAGTAAAAGCAATGTATTTCTGTTGTAACTGCCAAAGCTCAAAAGAATCTTCAGAAAGACTAATAAAAATATTGAGCTGCAAAATTTTTAAAGAAATACAAATTTACTATATACAACAACATAAAGTTAACCAGTATTGCCTTAATAAAAGATCTGTAGTTAGCAGTGTCAAATCACCCATATGATTAATGATTTTAGACTATGATCATACAATCTCACTAACATATTACAGTTCTTTGATGCTACTAATTATTTTGTTTTGTTTTATTTTATTTTGTTTGTTTGTTGTTACCAGGGATTGAAACCAAGGGCCATTTAACCACTGAACCACATCCTGAGCCCATATACAAATATATTTTATTTAGAGACAGGGTCTTGCTGAGTTGCTTAGGTCCTCACTAAGTTGCTGAGGATGGCTTTGAACTTGAAATCCTCCTGCCTCAGCCTTCCAAGTTGCTGGGATCACAGATGTGCCCCACCACCCAGCAATGCCACTAATTATTTACCTAGTCTTTTAGGAAGCTCATTGGCATTTATAGAAAAAAAATGAAGTAACAAAATTTACATATAAAAAAGAGAGATTATATCATCACCAATGTATTTTAACTTGGGAGGAAAAAAATCTATTCATTCCTGGCTGAGGCTCCCTCCCCACATGCTTCAACAGTATCCTCCAATAATCGTCTTTTTCCTTATTTGTTTTTCTTGTGAGATCATAAACTCTATGAGGATAAGGACCATGTGACTGTCGTCCATTTATACTCCCAGTGTCTTACTCAGAATCTATCACATAGTAAATGTTCCATTATTATTACAGAAGGAAGAAAGCAAAGAAGGAAAGGAAGGATGGAGGGAAGAAGTGAGGAAATAAAGGAAAAGACACAAGTACACACCCCAGACAAGTTCAAAGTCAAGAATAAGAAGCCCACAGTTAATAAACTAAATGAGGCCACAGAAAGCCTCTCAGACCTGATTGAGCTGAAGATGGAGTCAATGAACATGCGCCATACTTGATAGATTTCCCATTCTGACCTTTTGATAAATTTACTATTGAATGCTGTGTTCTCATTATTAAGTTCTCCCCATCATAAATTTCTCCTGCCATCGGGCTCTCATACCTTTACCCCCTACTTCATTACTTCCCATTATATTAATTATGCACCTATTGATGGCAGCATATTTCTAGGAAGACAAGTTCTGAACTCCCAATGGCTGTGTTACAGGAAGGCTCTAATCTTGATGCTTATAATCAGACATTGGCAGAGTGTCATTCTGTAGCAGAGGAACATGAGTGTTAAACTAATGCACTGTATTACTTTGATGATTGAGTGGGACCTGTTATGAGTAACCTCAATCTAACTGAAAGAATTTCAGCATTCTGAATTCATATCCATAAAATTTTAAGAAAAAAAAATAAAGGACAAAATAGAGTAGATGGAGATACTTTATTGAAAAAAAAAAGGATATTATTGTTTCAGCTAGAGGTAACACCTATTTTCTAAAAAATGTAAATACATGAGAATATAAACCAAGGAAAAATGGAACAAGTCATATAGAAAATGATCAGGATCAAAAAACAGCAATATTAACAGACAGCATAACAAAATGATACCTTGAGTTATCCATGGCCCAAAAAGGACCACGAGCCAGGTATAAGACACATACAAAGATATGAAGGTCATTTTGTTGTTTGTAAAATATCTTCTGAAATTCATAAAAACATTGAACTGAAGTTAAAATGGTGTGATCCTCCTTGTATGGATGGACTCACCCACCACATTTTGTGGGGCTATTCAAAAAGAATCTTAAGCATATTAGAAAAATGACTAGGCGGGTTATTTGCTCTGCCTCACACCCTAATAAGAGGTAGAAATCATCAAGAAAACTGGATCTCAGAAGGCAAGGCCCACGTATACTTGCTTCATAAGGATGGAGACCTTGTCATCTGGCTCATGTGCATACCTAACATCTAAAACAAAAGTTTTCAAGCTGTTTCAGTAAAAAGCAAGAAATAAATATGGTGTATCCTGTGTGTGGTGTGTGGTGTGTGTGTGTGTGTATGTGTGTTTACTGGAAATTTAACCGAGGGATGCTCTACCACCTAGCTATACAGTCAGCCAATATTTTTTCAGTTTTTTATTTTGAAACAGGTTCTTGCTCCTTTGTCCAGGCTGGACTTGAACATGTAATGCGCCTGCCTGAGCCTCACTAGGATTACAGGTGTGTACCACCAGGCTCAGTGAATATGCTGTTTCTATCACAACTACTCAACCTTGCTACTGTATCACAAAAGAAGTCACAGATCATACATAAACAAATAGGTGTCAGTGTGTTCCAATAAACTTTATTTGCAGACAAGATTTGGCCCTGATCTAGAATAAATGCCTGACATATCCATGCCTAATAAATATGCATTAAGTTAATATTACCGTTACCTAGATTCCGCCTCCCTCTCCAGTCATGACCTTGCTGGGGTAATATACAAGGTTAAAAAAAAGTGTGCCTACTTGATGGGGAAAGTAGATTTGATGCTGCAAAAATGTAAACACAGAGCTATGATAACCCTGTCTCTTGCTCTGTGCTCTATAGGAGGAAAGAATGAAACCCACTGGTAGAAGGAAAAAAAGACTAGTAGCAAAAGTAGACTCTTTACCATGTTCAAGGAATAACTGTCCTTTTTTCTCTTTACCAGTGGGTAAATATTTGTTCTCAATATCTATTATGGTTTAGATGTGAGGTGTTCCACAACAGCTCATGTGAGATTCAATGAATGTGAGATACAATGAGAGAAATCTTAGAGGTGAAATAATCGGGTTATGAGAAGCTTAACCTAATCAGTGTTAATCCCCTGATAAGGATTAACTGGGTGGTGTCTGTAGGCAGGTAGGGTGTGGCTGGAGGAGGTGGGTCACTTCGGACTGCCTTTTGGATATATATTTGGTGAGCTGAGTGCTTAGTCTCCCTCTCCTCCCCTCTTCCCCCCTCCCTTCCCCTCCCTCCTCTCCTCACCCCTCCTGACTTTTCCCCTCCTTCCTGGTGCCCTATTTCCATCTGCTCTCCTCTGACACATACCTTCCACCAGGATGTTCTGCCTCACCTCAAGCCCTGAAGAATGGAGCCAGCCTTCTATGAACTTAGACTTCTGAAACCTTGAACCGCCAATATGAATTTTTTCTCCTCTAATTGTTCTTGTCAGGTCTTTGGGTAAGAGCTGTGGCAAAGCTGATAGCTCAAGCCTATAATCCCAGTAGCCTGGGAGGCTGGGGCAGGAGGATCACAAGTTCAAAGAAAACCTCAGCAACTTAGTAATGCCCTCAGCAACTTGGCAAAATCTTGTCTCTAAATAAAAATATAAAAAAGATTGGGGATGTTGCTCAGTGGTTAAGCACCCCTGAGTTGAATTCCCGGAAAAAAAAAAAAAAGACTAAAATAGTATCCATCCTCCTATTCTTCTTTTTGTTAATAGAGCCCCCAGGGGGCTGGGGATTTGGCTCAAGCCTGGCATGCGTGCGGCCCGGTTCGATCCTTAGCACCACATACAAACAAAGATGTTGTGTCCGCCAAAAACTGAAAAATAAATATTGAAATTCTTTCTCTCTCTCTCTCTCTCTCTCTCTCTCTCTCTCTCTCTCTCTCTCTCTCTCTCTTGTGTCCACCAAAAACTGAAAAATAAATATTAAAAAAAAAAATAGAGCCCCCAGGTTTTAGTTGGATTCAGAGAGTACCAGCTAGACATTATACTTCCCATATTCTCTTGCAATACAACTAATTAGTTTAAAACAATGACAAGTGAGCAAAAGTGAAGTGATAAACTTCCATGTCATGTTTTTATAAAGGAATAGCTTGTCCTCCTGTCCTCACCCACTTTCTTTTTTCCTATTCCCAGGGATGTACACTTAGACCTAACAGGAAGTGACCCAGAAGAAAACACACAGGAGGTTAAACAACCAGATTGATGGAACCTTGAACTTTTGGATGACAGAACAGGTGACCTCCTTTCCCTAGACTGCCTACTAACTCATGCTTTTATACATGAGATAAATAGACTGTCTTGTTTAAGCTATGCTATTGAAACAGGTGAAGTGATACTTTAATAAAATCTCCAAGGGAGTTTCCCATGTTCCTCCCTTCCTTGGTCATTCTTCAATTCCATTGATTCTGAAAATTATATAAAATTCTCTTTAATAAATCATATTTTTGATTAACTTATTTCCATTGCATTTGTCACTTTTAATCAAAGATTCCTGAATAAGATGACAATGCTATTAGTATCCAATTGCTCTTCCAATAAAGTGATATTTTTCCTCCAATGTCAATTTTGCAAGTTAATGTTTTTATTTTATCAATGAATTTGGCCATGTCTTCACAAAAACACTGAGCAAGCTAACAGTAATTGTCTCAATTCTAATGAAAAACACCATCAAAGTCAATGATCTCTTTGGAACAGGGAAGGAAATAATTCTAGAAGACTCTTAAATGAGTGCATTTCCTAAAGCAGTAATTTTCAAACTCTTCACAACATTCTTTTAAGTGTCTCAAGGAGCATTTGCAAAGAGAATAAGGCCATGATGGATGTACTTAATTTATATGTTCTTCATGATCTTGCGGAAAATCTATCACAAGACTATATTAGTAAATGGTTGTCTAAGTTGTGCACACAAGCATGTACATGTGCACACACACACACACAGAGAGAGAGAGAGAGAGAGAGAGACATGCACAGAAATGAAGGGAGCTTGCACGGACTTAGATTCAGCTTCATAAATATTTAACTGAAGTTTAACCATAAAGCTTTTTTTTATTTTATTGAGATAAATTAACAAACAAAAATTGTATGTACATTCAAGAGTAACAAGGATATATTCTGATATATGTATACATTATAAAATGATTATCACAATCAATAAAATTAACATATTGATCAGTTATCATTTTGTTTAATGAGAATACTTAATGTCTGCACTTTTGAAAAATGTCACAGATACATTATTATTAACTACTCATCATGCTATATGTTATGTCTACAGAATTTTTTTTCATCTTCTAACTTGAAACTATATTACTTGCTGAACTTCCTCCAGCCCTTACAACTAGAAACCCTCCTGCGCTTCTGTTTCTCTACTTTTGACGTTTTTGGAGTCTACATGTAAGTGAAATCATGCAGGATCTGTCTTGCTGTAACTAATTTCTTTCATATAATACAATGCCCTCCTGATTCATCCATGTTATTACAAATAGCAGGATTTCCTTTTCTTTTTTAAGGCTAAATATATAGTTATAGATATAACATACTTAATTCATTCTTCCATCAATGGAAGCTAAGGAGGTTTCCATATATTGGAGTTGTTAATAATGCTGCAATGAACACAGGAAATCTAATAATATTTCAAGGCATTCATTTTCTTTCCTTTGGCTATGTACCCAGAAGTGAAATCACTGGATCACACAGTAGTTCTATTTTTAATTTTTTAAGGAACATATCTGTTGTTTGCCATAATTGCTGCACCAAATTACATTCTAACAAACTATATATAAAGGCTCCCTTTTCTTGATAACCTCACAAGCATTTGTTATTTTTCTAACTTTTTTTTTATAATAGCCATTCTAAAAAATGTGAAGCAATGTCTCATGATGGTTTTAATTTTCATTTTACTGATGATAAGTGATTCTGAGCACCTTTTCATATCCCTATTAAATTGTTCATCTTCTTTGTAAGAGTTTCTAATGAGATACTTTACCCATTTTCAAGTTGAGTTATTTAGTTTTGTGCTACTGAGTTTTGTGAGCCCTTTATATAGCTTGGATATTAACCCCTTATCAGATACATAGTTTGCAAATATTTTCTCCATTCTGTGGGTTACTCTTTTGTTGATTGTTTCCTCTGCTGTTCAGACACTTTTTATTTTGAAATAGTCCCATGGTTTATTTTTCCTTTCATTGCTATGCTTTTAGCGTTATCTTCAAATAATTATTACCAAAACCAAAGTCGTGATACTTTTCTGTTGTTTTAGTCAAGGAGCGTTATGGTTTGGGGCCTATGTTTAGGCCTTTAACCCATTTTGAGTTGATTTTTGTACGTTTTACATGTGGCTGTTTGACTTAATTAACACCATTTATTGAAAAGACTGTGCTTTCTCAATTGCTTATTCTTGAAGTTTTTGTCAAAAATTACTTGAACATATAACTACAATTTTACTTCTGGGTTTTCTGTTCTGTCCCATTGATGTGTGTGTCTGACTTTGTGCCAATACCATACTTTTTGAACACAACATCTTTGTGATACAATTCAAATCCAGGAAATGAAATGCCTCCGAATTTGTTCTTATTAATCAGGATTGTTTTAGTTCTTCGGAAACTTAATGGTACATAAAAATTTTAGGATTTTTTCTATTCTGTGAAAAAGTTCATTGAAAATTTGACAGGGAGTGCCTTGAATGTGCATATGGCTTCAGGATTTATGGATATTTTGATGATATTAATTCTTCCAATCCATTAACTCAGAGTGCCTTTCCATTTGGGTCTTTAATTTCTTTCATCAGTATCATAGTTTCCAGTGTTCAGATCTTTTGCCACGTTGGTTAAAATTATTCCTAAATATTATATTTTTATGCTATCATAGAAAGATTATTTTCTTAGTTAATCAGATAAGTGTTGTTTTGTAGAGAAATGCAATAGGTTTTTCATGTTAATGTTCTATACTGTAACTTTAATGAATTCACTTATTAGTTCTAACATGTTAAATGGAATTCTTAGAATTTTCTACATATAAGATTATGTCTTTTTTTCATTTTCAATTTTTTTTATTTATCTGTTTATTTTGCCTAATTGTTTTGGCTAGGATTATCAGAATTACATAAAACTGGCAACTTTGGACATCTTTGTCTTGTTTCTGGCCATAGAAGAAAAAGTTCCAAATTTATATCATTATTGAATATGATGTTAACTGTGAGCTTGATACATGTGGCTTTTATTGTATATATACCTAATTTATTAAAAATTTGAATTATGAAATGACATTGAAGTTTGTCCATACCTTTGCTGCATCTATTAAGATAATCCTATGATTTCTCTCCTTCATTCTGTCAATGTGATGTATTATGTTTATCAATTTGAATACAATGAATCAATCTGAATCCAAGGAAAAACCCTTCTTAATCATGGTATACAATTATTTGAATGTACTCTTGAAGTTTATTTCCTACTATTCAGAGGATTTTACATCTATTTTAATAAGGAATTTTGACCTGTGATGTTCTTTTCTTGTAGTGTCCTTGTCCCACTTTGATATAAGGGAAATGCTGGCCTCATAAAATGAATTTGGAAGTGCTCTTTCCAATTTGAATTGTTTGAAGAGTGTGAGAAAGACTGGTTTTCATGCTTCCCTAAATGGATAATAGTCTCAATTTTGAAAAGGAAAAGTTTATTTTGGGCTCATGGTATGGGGAGGGTCTCAGATCACATATGACCAATTCCATTGCTCTGGGACCACAATGAGACAGGACATCAGGGCAGAAAGGCATCAAGGAAGCAGAGCAGGGTGAGAGAGAAGGGAGGGACAAAATGTAATTCCCAAAGGATATCATTGCCCCAATGACCTATTTCTTCTAGTCATGCACATACAGTTACCACACAATAAACCATTCAGATTATGGATCCATCAAATGGATTAATTGACTAATTAGGTTATAGCTCTCACAATCTAATCTTTCTCCTCTGAACATTCTTGCATTGCCTAACATGAGATTTCCAGAGGACATCTCATATCCAAAATGTAACATTAATAGAATTCATTAGTGAAGTCATTAGGTCCTAGATTTTTCCCTTGAGTGAGATATTTAATCTCTAATTAAATCTTCTTACTTGATATTTCTCTATTCAGATTACCTATTCTTGGGTATTCAATTTTTGAGATTTAATTGTTCATACTAGTCACTCATGATCCTTTATTTTTCCGCAGTATCAGTTGTAATGTTTCCTCTTTCATTTCTGACTTTACTTTCATGAATCTTTGCTTCATTTTCTCAATATAACTAAAGGTTTGTCAATTTTATCTTTTCAAAAAATAACTCTTGGGCTGGGGATGAGACTCAGTGGTAGAGTGAGTCTACCACTTTCTGCCCAGATTTATGGATTTTTTTAACCTGGCACATGTGAGGCACTGGATTCGATCCTCAGCACCACATGAAAATAAAATAAAGATATTGTGTCCACCTACAACTAAATATATATATACTCTTAGCTTTGTCAATCTTTTCTATTATTTTTCAAATCTTTCTTTTATTCCTGTATTTATTTTTATTATTTCCTTCTTTTTACTAATTTTGAGCTCAGCTTTGACTTCTTTTTCTAGTTCCTAGACATATTAAAAGCTAGGTTTACTTAAGATCTTCCTTTTTTTGTTCTGCAAGCAAACATTTATTGCTATAAATTTCCCTTTTAGACTGCTTTTGATGCATAAGTTTTAGTATGCTGTATTTCCATTTACAGTGTCTCCACACATTTTTAAATATCTTTATCATTGTTTAACCCATTGGTTGCTCAAGATCATATAGTTTAATATACAAATACATTAATTTTTCAGTTTTACTCCTCTTACTGATTTATAGTTTTCTGCCATTGTGAACAGAAAAGATATCTGATATGATTTCAGTGTTCTTAAATTTGTTAAGATTTGTTTTGTGATTTAACACATGACTTGGAAATTTCTCTGTGTTTTATAAGTGTATATCCTGCTACTGTTGAATGGAGTGTTCTGTGGATGTCTGTTAAATTATTTTCAGAAAAAATGAACTTAAGTCCAATGTTTCCTTATTGATTTGATCATCTGAAAAATCTATCCATTTGTGAAAGCAGGGTATTGAAGTCCCCTACTATTAGAGTATTGTTGTGTCTCTCCATTCAGATATATTAACAGTTGCTTTTTATATTAAGGTAGTCCAGTATTGCAGTATGTATGGAGTATGTGTGTGTATTTACAATTGTTATACACACTTGATGAATTAACTCCTTTATAAGATGATCTTCTTTGTCTCCTTTTACAACTTTTGACTTAAAGTCTATTTTGTCTGACATAAGCATAGTTATCTCTGCTTGGCTTTGTTGCCATTTTCATGGAATATTTCTTCCATACATTCACTTCAGGCTATATGTGTCCTTACAGATGAAAAATCCCTTGCAGAAAGCATTTATAGCATATTGGGTCTTTTTTGTCTATCTATTCAGGCACTTTCTGTCTTTTGGTTGAATAATTTAACACTTTTACATTCAAGGTAATTATTGGTAAGTAAATAATTGCTATTGCAATTTTGTTATTTACAGATCTTTTGTTTCGTTCTTCCTCTCCTGCTGGCTTCCTTTGTGATTTGGTGATTTTCTTTAGTGGTACACTTTAACTCCTTTCTCTTTATCTTTCATGTACCTACTATAGGTTTTTGCTTTGTGGTTACCATGAGGCTTGCATAAATCATATGATGTAATAAAAGTGAATTTTCAGCTGACAATAACTTAAATTCATTCATATGCAAAACTACATTTTTATTCCTCCTATCCTCATATTCTCTGTTTTAATATCACCATATAAATATTTTATACACTATAATTATTAACAAAATTCTAGCTAGTTATTTTGATATATTTTGTCATTTAACCTTTATGTTAGAGTTATAAATTGTCCACATAACACCATTACAGTATTAGAGTATTCTGAATTTGTGTGCTTACTTTTACTGGTAAATTTCATGCCTTCATGTTATTAAATAGCATCATTTTATTTCTGCTGGAAAAACTCCCATTGGCATTTCTTAGAAAGCAAGTCTGCTCATGATCAACTCCTTCAATTTTTGTTTGGGAAAGTCTTTATCACTTCTTCATTTCTGAAACACAACTTTTCTGGGTACAGTATTCTTGATCAGCAATATTTGTCTTTTAGCATAATAAATAAATCTTTTCACCCTCTCTCTTAACTTCTGTTTAAGAATCCACTGATATTTTTATGAGGGTCCCACTTACAAGTGGAGAAACATCTTTCTTCTTGTGGCTTTCAAAATCTTCTCTTTTTAATACTTCTATTTTAATATCTTAGTGAAGTCTTCTTTGGGTTGAAAACAATTGATGATAGAACTTTCTGTACCTGGCTGTCCATATTTCTGCCCAGATTTATGGAATTTTTTAACCATTATTTCTTTGAATAAGCTTTCTCTCCCTATTTCTCACCTCTTTCTGATACTTCTACAATGTGAATTTTGGTGTCCCATAAATCTTATAGACTTTTTATTTCTTTACATTCTTTTTTTTTTCTCCTCTGACTAGATATTTTCAAATGGCCCATATTTTCATCCATGAATTCATTCCTTCTTTCAATCAAACTTTCAGTAGATACTGTGTTACATTTTTCATTTCATTCACTGTATTATTCAGTTCCAGAATTTCTGGTTCTTTTGTTTGTTTGTTATTTGCTTGCTTTTATGATTACTATCTTTTTATCGAGCCTCTCATTATGTTCATTTTCTTTTTCTGATTTCATCGAGTTGTTTTTTTCTGTATCCTTGTAGCTTTCTGAGAATCCTTAAAATTATTTTGAATTTTATGTTAAGAAATGCCTACCTTTCCATTTCCTTGTGGTCACTTGTTGTAAAGTTACTGGTTTCCTTTGGTGGGGTCATGTTTACTTGAATTTTCATTTTTATTATTGCCTTATTTGATGTCTGAGCATTTGATGGAGGCAGTCACTTTTCCCAGGCTTTCTTGATTGATGTCAATGATGAAAGACCTTCACTTTTAGATATATATAAGGGCACTGGCTGGGTGAGGTGCAGTGGTGAAGTCTCCATTTTGGTTCATCAGCTGAGGGCAGCATTCATGAAGATTACAGGGATCCTCACTGGTCAAAACTGTATGTCCTTAGCAGCAGTGAGGCTGCTGGGGTCTTCAGGGTGAAGACTGCTGAGATTCCACTGCTTTATTTTTCTCTCCCAGGGGAACTCCTGGCCAAATGGTTCTTCTTGGTACCATAAATGGTGGCAACTGCATCAGTATCTGACATGCAGCATGCATGGAATGGCTGAGAAGCTGAGATCTGAAGCACTGGCATACCCAAAGACACTATATATAATGTGTGAAGTTCTGGTGTTTATGGACCTATAAGGGAGCTGAGACATATCCACACCTGCTGCTACAGTAGTTTTGGTGTCTGAGTAGCAAGTGCATGTAATGAACTCACAAAGCCAAGTTCTGGAGCATGAACATGCACAGAGCTAAAACTCCAAGGTCAAGGGTTATGAATTGTGGTGGGGAGAATGTTCCAACAGTGACTCTGTCTTAAGAATTGGATCACAGCAGCACATATCTCTCCAGTGGGTCAATGGCAGTGATGGGTTTTGGTTACCCCAATAGTATAAAGTTACAAGTGTCCTAGGCGGAGCTGACCACTGCAGTTTACACCAATAAACACTAAGAGGGCCTCTACTAAAAAACTGCAGGGTTGTGAGGGTTATTGAAGCCCTCAGGAGCAAAGATTGCCAGAGTCTTCTACAGAACAGGCTATAGGGAATCTTATTGAAATCCACGGCATGTCTGATATTGATAGCCCCCACCCTTCTTCTTTGTTCTTAGTCATTTCCCATTTCTAGTTTTCTCAGGTCTCCAAACTCATAGATTATCTCTTATGTAGTTATTTCCTTGGTGATCTCTACATAGTTATTTTCCAGGTTTTTGTTTCACTATGTTGCTGTAGATTCTTAAGTGAATGGGATATTTTTATTTGTATATAGCTATATGATGGTTCCTTTTTGTAAGCACTAATATCTCTTATTCTGCTATCTTGATTATGTTACATCCTAGAGACAAACTGTACAGGCTATAAAAAACAACTAAGCAGCTCAGGACCTAGAGTGTGCAGGAACCAAGAGCCTGATGAGGGCATAAGGTGGTAGTTTTCACATGCCCTGGAATACCCTTACTGTACACCTTAACAAAGAAGAAAAACAATATGTAATTATTTCCTGAAGAAACATTTGGTATTGAGTGGAAATAAAATTGTCCACTGAAAACAAAACTAAAGACAGAGGATATATATGATTTGTGATAGTGAGAAAATAAAGGCAATAAGACATTTTGAGCCGAAGGTATCAAATTTTCTCAAGGAAAACAAAAGTATGAGTCTGAAGCACAAAAACAACAAGCTGATACTCAATAGAGAAAGGAGATGTGCTAAAAACTGATGCCAAATATTAACAGTAAAGTGGAGTATGTAAAAGTAAGAAATCTAGACATTATCTGGATATTGAGTCCATTATTTAAATTATGCAACTTCCACTCTATACAACCAAAAAAATAAGAAAATAAACAAATGAGCTTGAACACTTAGGAAACTATTAGAATTTTGGTAAACTCACAAAATTAGATCAGGGAGAAATTATAAAAATTATAAGATTTTATAAGTATAGGAGATTCTTGTGATGTAGACATTGTCTTAAAAAAAGAATTTGTATTATTTATCATTATATCCACAGCAGGTGGCCCAATACTGGGCCCACATCAGGTACCAAATTCACTTGAGTAAATAATAAATGCTATCTTCTCATAAAGCAATATGGAGTTATCTAATGTATATGAGATTTATATTAGTATCTTACTAAAATCACGTTTTAAGTTATTTCTTAATAGTCATATTCCACATTTTGTATACAATATGCATAGACCAATCATGGATGCTATCAAATAGGTTGTCTGCCACACCTAAAGTTGAAGGGAAAAAACTAATGATAGAGGAAATTGTATTTGAAATATTTGTAAAATGAAATGATGTCCCAGCAATTGTGTCAAATAAATTGTATACACATAAATATACCACTTCCCTAATTCTGTTCTCTCTCTCTCTCTCTCTCTCTCTCTCTCTCTCTCTCTCTTTCTCTCTCTCTCTCACACACACACACACACACACACTTCTCTGTTAAATTTGCAGTGCACGTCTTCTATCAATGGATGACATAGTTCAAGTAAGAAAAGAAGATTGAGATTGGAAGAAAGAAGGAAGAAACAGAGATAGGAATAGAAAATGCTTACATGTTTACTAGCCCTCAAGTTTTATTTTCATAAAAATACTGAATATACTTAAATTTAATATTTTTCATGGGAAAATCAAGAGTCAGTCAACCTCCTTTTTCTGAACTTGCTTTTGCCAGCATGTAAGACATCCAGGACAGGCAAGTTAATTATTTGAACACTTTTGTCACAATCTCTCTGGATAAAAAATTAAAAGTGATGAATTGCTGAACCAGTGAATATCCCCTACCAAAAAAAACACTGGTTTTAACCAACTGGGTACCAATAGAATAGAACTGCTTTAGAGAATGTTTAAAAGACAGCGTAATTAATTATAGTATTGATTTAAGAGAATAAAGGGGGAAAACAGCCCTTTACATATAGATTCCTATAGTTTTTCTTACTATATAGCACTAATAAATTTCAAATAATAGAATATAAACCTTAATAAACAATTTCTCCCACAACCACTCAATGTTCCTATCTGTCTAGAGAGATCTCTCAAAGGAAAAGAAAAAAGTACAAGTATAATGGGAAGAAATTTATTTATTTTAGAGTTTAGAAAGGTTGGTAGCAATCTAAACCCCATCATTAAGAAAGCTATCCATGGTGGCTATGAAAGCAGAATGGATGTGATCGTGTGGCTCAGAAAAACAGGAAGCTTTTGATTAAGACATCATGCAAAAAAGCCAGAAATAGGGCAAGAATTTTTATCAGCAATATCTCCCATGTATAAGGCCAAACTAATCCAATTCAGATAATTGTATTGTTCTTAATTTTTTCATATTTGCATTTTCTTCTTTATGAGGAAGACAAAAATTTATGATGACTGGCAACTATAAGCTTGAGCAACCTCCCCAAAGTATACTCTATGAAATACAAGCTTGGTCAATACACCATGGAAAAAATTAGTTCTAAGTAAGTTTGGGAAACATTATATACAATATGCCCTAAGCTAAAGGCTCTGAGAAGTACTGCAATTAAAAATCCTTTTTAAATGTTTTTGATCTAATACCAAACTTCTGACATAGTACCTTTTTCATTATATCCTAGGGATCCACTATTACACAGCACACAATTTGAGAAAGCTTGAGGGCAATTGTTTTGAGATATAGAACTGGCTAATGCATAGCAGGAAGGGGCCATTTGTATGGCTTTTTTGCTCTTTCTAGTGTCTTTTATATGAATTTTATGGTAATGATAGACTTGAAAACAATGTCAATTTATTAAATTATAAGACATTGGAAGCAAGTAAGTTGCAATCCTTTAATGTACCTGGATATTGCTGATTTGATCATAAAGTAATATAACATCATCATAAGACAAATATAAGAATATCTTCCTATGTTTGAAGCAAACTACAAGGAATTCAGATTTTTTACACAAACAATGTTTGTTACTGTAGAAATTTCATGAGAGCAAAAAGAGCTGATTGTGTTAGAATCACATTTATTACTCCTGAGGAAATCACATTTGATTGATCATTTACTTACTAAAGAGGCAGAAATGAAAATGAATTCACCACTACATTTCTAGACTCTTACTTGCTCACTATCCTCCCTTGATTGTATGAGAGAACTCAGAGAAATCGAGAAGCATTGCAAAATTTGGCAGGAGGAGCAGATCCTTAACCAGGTATGCACAGGAATATATAAGGCAAGATGGCAATTCTGTGTGGGTGAGTAGGCAGAGCACAGGATGCCTGACCCTGGCATAATCAGCTACAATCTAGAAGAACAGGAGGCTGAAGTCTACTCCACACCAAGTGTTCAAGTGAAATCATAATGCAGTGAGTGTCTGAATCTAAAAGTAAAATGGTCTAGAAAACTAGAAGAAACTTTAGTGTAATATTTGAATAAGCTTAGCATAGGGAAGGACTTCTTAAGTGAGGTGGGAAATCTAGAAGTCAGAAGCAGAAAATTAAATATATTCAGCAACAGAATGTATGTGGAAAAATGTGCCAAAAACCAAAAAAAAAAAAAAACTGAGGGAAATATTTGCAACACAGAATACACCCAGGGGTAATCTCTCTAATATATATATAAAGTAACAAAGAAAAAAGGAGAGAGAAAATGCAACCAAAGTCTAGGAGACCTTCGAAGGGCTAATAAACTGAAAAAGAGCTCCATCTCGATAGCGATTAGGAAAGTGTAAATTGTATTCAAAACAGCACTCCATTTCTCACAAATGGCAATTTGTGAATGGCAAAGAGTATTACTCTCTAGGATGAGAGGAAACAAGCACTCTTTACCACTTTGGTAGCGTGTGGATATTGGAAGCTCTCCCCAGAAGGATACAACCATCTTTAGAAAAGTTATTATTTAGAAAATGGCTATTAAAATAAAAAGTATATGATTATTTTTCCTAGAAATTATAGCTTTTAAAAAAACTGCCCTATTAAAGAAAAAAATACTGGTATTTAAGCTCTATATGAGGATGCTCAAATATAACATTATTGGCAATAACAATAAAAGTGAAAAATGCACATATGCCTATCAGTAGGAAATGAAACTTCCAAGATTATCGAGTCATTTTTAAATGATGTAGTTCTGTGTCTACTGACTTGATGAAGATCCATGAATCACTAACCTCTAAACTCCATGAGGGCAGGAATTATAGGTTGACCATAATAATCCCAAGGCCTAGAACACCTGCCTAGCACAGAAAGATATTCACTGACTAATTTGGGGATGAATATATCATCAAATGAAAAGCAGAAGAACATATATTATTTAGAAGAATGATCAGAAGAATATATAATTTATTGCTGCAGTCTTATAAAAATATTAAAACATGGAAATGCATACTTTTGTAGTGTTATTTATACATGTGCATATGTATAGTCACAAAAATGCTAAAGGGAAAAAGTCTCGAATATTTATTAAAGACAATTGATAAGAGATGACATTGAAAGGACAATCCCAATTATACTCTTCGTGGATCTTTTTTGCTTACCCCCTACTGGATCTAATGACCTCAGACTAGTTCCAACGAAGAATGATCTATACAACAAAGCTGATGAGCAAGTGTCTGGTTGCTACTATTCATTTATCAGGCCACCCTATTAAGGTAAGCAAATGAGCAGGAAAATAAAAATACAGATCATCCATCCTAGATAATGCACAAGCAGAGCAACCAAGTCCCTGCAAATGAATCCTTGTTCTGCCCATTCATCTTTGCTGTTAATTATGGGTCTGAAGATTAGAAATGAGCTTGTTGGTGTCTCCCATGCTGGTAGTACTCTAGCCACTGCAGTGAAAGGAAACACAGAACACGGAGGTAACCTTAGCACAGAGATAGGAGGAAGACGGGGGAGACAGCCTTGGCAGGTTATTCGCTGTTGACTGCAGAGATGAAAGACACATGTTTGGAAGAAAGTCAAAAGAAGGGAGAATAAACTGGCAATGAGACAGTTGGAATCTCTTAAAAAAGAAGGAACTTGGTGACACTGCTTTTGGATAGAATAGCAATTAAATAGGGAAATGTTACTTGTCAAATCAAATATTGAATCCATTTAAGAAAAAATAAGAAAAACAACATCGGGTCCCCATCTCTGAAAGAATGTTAGTGGACTTTTAAGCATTTTAGGAAAAACATCTTTGGCAGCCCAATTTTTCTGTGTTCTTCAGGCTGAAAGGATGGAATTCATCTGTTCTAATTAAAGATCTCAAAAAGATCAGTCCCACTTTACTCCAATAAAAAGAAAAAAAATCTCGTCGTAAAAATACAAATTAGAAGTAAAAGTCGAAGTGCATCATTTCCTGATAATGTTTTTTTATTTTATCAATAAATTAATATTGTTAATGTCATTCATTTTGCAAGAAGATGACATGAGGATTTATGCTGCACTTTGAAACATTCTGCTTTCAACCTAGGAGGAACCCAGTTTAAGCTTTGAAATATGTATGCTTGATCGTGGGCTTCTAGCCAAGGTGCACCTAATTAATCGGAAGATCAAATGTGTGCTCTGTGGGAGACACAACTACAAAACCACAGGTGGTAGCCAACGGCTCCATTTAATAAAGGTTGCACAAACAGTGCTGTGCTGGGGCTCCTGTCACCTGCATGCGGCTTTGCTGCCATTTT
The DNA here is from genome assembly GCF_047511675.1 of Marmota flaviventris. Lineage (NCBI taxonomy): Eukaryota > Metazoa > Chordata > Mammalia > Rodentia > Sciuridae > Marmota > Marmota flaviventris. The sequence continues at coordinate 44,287,790 of NC_092504.1, read as the reverse complement.
GTCATTGACATGAGAACAGTTACTGTGTCATAAATAGATCCCAAGCTCCTCGTTCCACCCAAGTTCGGCTCTGCTCCTCAGAGCAATTCCATAACATAATTGAGAATGTAAAATCTGTTTGTTTAGTTTTGTCGTTGTTATTGTTGAATTTATTACTGGCTTGTAGCCAGAACATAAAAACTTATGATTCTGTTAAATAGACAGGCAGTGTTGGCAGCAAAGGGCATGGGTTTTAGAGCGAGATGGAATCGGAGCAAGGTAATAATAAATTTGCTCTGCTAATTATTAGCTGTGTGATAACAGAGTTAGTCTCTCTAAGTAGCTGTTTGCTTGTGTGTGAAAAATGTATGAAAACTAACTTTGTTCTTCGATGGCAGTATGCAATCCAGATGAGACACACCTGGACTTGAGTTCCTAGTACAGCAATGACTATGGCCCAGTTATTGAACCCCTCTGTGCCTTAGTGTTCACATGGTAGAGCGAAGCTCTGATAATATCCACTTCATTGGAGTGGGCCATGGAATCAAAACTATTTAGTGACTCCTTGATTTTTATGCACTCTGAAGCTTAAAATCCATTGCTCTGAAGTGTTATTTTTTTTAAACAGAAATAATAGCAAATAAAATACTTCTAATATCTGGAGGGAGTAAGTTAATGTGGCTTTACTGAATCATTATCCTAGGAACACTTAGCAGCCACATCTTTAATAAACAAATGGGAGAGCTGGGTGTGCACAACATGTTTTAACGTGTGTGTGTATGTGTGTGCATGTGTGTATGTGTGTGCATGTGTGTATGTGTGCAGTCAGCAAGATGAAAGAAGGAAATCGGGAAAAGAGAAAGAAAACGCCCAGGTGGTTCAAAGTGGATTTTTCCATTAAGTGGCAGATGGCTGTAACTACATGATAACACTTGTGAATATAGTACTAATGACACAGTTGCCTAATGGGCTGGACACAAATAATGCAGAAAATTACAAATAATGCAGACTCAATTACCACTGAATGCAGGCAAAAGGCAGTCGAAGATAGAACACTCTTCGTTCTGTGCTCTCCCCCTTCCTTCTACTTGGATAAGACAGTCCAAGGGCTGGAGAAATTCCCTTTTCCAATTATTTTCCATGTCCTCTCAACGGTATATTTTCCTTCCCCAGATTCCTTGGCTCATTTTAATATCAGAGCCAGTTGTTATTTGTATGATATTTTTGTAGCCCAATTCCTATCATGAAAGAAACAGATATCCATACTAGAATTTGAGAAATTAATCTTTCCTGCATGTTTATCCAGGATAAGGTTAGTTATAGGTACATATTATTTCAGTTACTCTTTATTATTCCTCTGTACAGAAAGTATCATCTCTTCATTTGAGGAAAAGGGAGCAGGAAGCTCAAAGAGCTCAGGAAATTTTAACTTTGGGCTGGTAAATGGTACAGTGGAATTCAAACCAGATTTGTCTACTCAAAATTCATGTTTTTTTGTTTTTTGTTTTTTTTTTTTACTACCAGGAATAAAGCCAGGCCTATTGAAACAGCAAGGGTTCCTGGTTCCAAGCAAAAGAAAAAAAAAAAAAAACAGACTTGGCAGACATATCGATCCAGCAGTTCACAGAATCATTGGAAAGGCTGAAGAACCACACTGGAGTTTCCCAGACAGGAGCAGAGCCTCCTCAAACCACAGAAGTCATCCAGTGAGGAAGCCCCACACTGGAGCTGGCACATGGACAGTAGAATCTGGGGCTGACACTACCCCCAGTACCTGGCCATCATCACCCACAAAGAGCACTCCCCATGATCTCTATTTCTCTGCATGACTAAACTTGCACATTGCTTCATTTAGTAAACTTTGTTTGCATTTTCTCATTTATTCCTCTCCAGAACTCTGGGGAAGTCAACTCTCATTATCCTCAATTTGCAGACAAGGGGCTAAGGTTCAAACAGGTTAAATGACTTGCCAGGATTACAAAGCCAGTAGGTAGCAGAGGTATTTATTTACTATTTATTAGTGACATGTTTTTGTTAAAGGATCATCATGATACTAGAAATACAAAAATCAAAGTTCAAATACTGGCCAAATTCTTACTCTAAGAAAAAAGAAATGTCCAGTACTATGTACCTACCTCATGGAAACTTGGTCTTGTGGTCATGTCCTAGATTTGAAGGAGGCTTGGAAAGATAGTGTACAGTATTTTTAGCTTTTTTTCGTGGGAGACAGTCTCTGCTTCTCACCTGGAGGCATGGAAATAACCTACAGCAAGTGGGCTCATATGTACACAACTGAAAAAAAATGGCAAATACCTATTATAACCTCTACCTTTCTGGTTGCCCAGTAGGAATATGTATCCTTCTTTCCATGCTAATACATTCCACCTCCTAAAGTTTTCCCTTCTAACTTACACAATTAACTATTAAATGACCAAAAAATATGTTCACCAGCTCTCCTCACGAACATTACTAGTTATTGTATCCATTATGAAATCCAGGACTTCTGAATGATGCCCACCCCTCCTCTTGGTTAGTTGGTCCAGGAGGAGTTGGTTAGTTAGTTAGTTGGCAGGAGGATCCCTTGAGCCCAAGACTTAAGGGACAGCCTGGGCAACATAGCCAAACCCCATCTAAAGAAAGTGAGATTAATACAAAAATTTGCTAAGGTTAGGAAAAACTGTATAAGTCATAATAGACTAAGGTATACTGCAGTAACAAACAACCACAAATCCTCAGTAGTTTCCAACAACAAAGATTCATTTCTCACTTGCAGCTCGTGCTTATAGTTGGTTAGCATAGACTCTCTACATCATCTATATTTTGAAACCTATATTGGTGGAATAACCTTTACCTGGCATATTGCTGATCTCACAGCATAAGAGACACAGAGAACCACTCTGCCATAAATTCCTATTAATAGTAACTCATATCACTTCTGCTCACTTTTCCCTGACCAAATATATTAAGATTGTTAAGTCCGAAGTTAGTAGGGTAAAAAAATATATTGTATCTCCTCGGGGAGAAATAGCAAGTATTTGGGAACAATATTGCAAGATACCACAGCTACTGGTTTTAAATTCTGAACATAGTAAGGAAAATGAGACAGATGTCTCTGCGTGTGGTTACAAGACCACAGTTTTTATTTATTATTTCTTTTTCCCATTCTGATTCCATCGTTATTTTTTTCACCCACCCCTCCAGAGGGTTGGGATTCTGCAACTGGTAGGCTCACCATAACCATAATGAGAGACAACAGGGGAAATTCTTTATTCCTTCTTGCCTTAGTTTTGTGCTACTGAAACAGAATACCTGAGACTGGGTAATTTATAAAGAACAAAAACTTACTTCTCACAGATCTGCAGGCTGGGAAGCCCAAGATCAAGATCAAGGCAGTTTTGTGTCAAAAGAGAGTTGCCCTCTTCTTCCAAGACAGTACCATGAACACTCTTTCTTTCAGAGGGATGGAACATGGTCCCCTCATGTAGAACAAGGCAGAAGAGCAAAAAGGCCCAAACTTCCACCTAATGTAAACTCTCTCCATCAAGCCCTTTTATAATAGCATTAATCTATCCATGAAGGTGGACCCTTCATAACCCAAACACCTCCCCAAGAGCCCCACTTCCTAACACTGCTGCATTGGGGATTAGGTTTCTAACTCAGAAATTTGGGGTGACGCATTCAGAACACACAATCCTCCATTCTTCACTGACCTATTGTGTAGCAGTGCATCTAGTGATTGCAACTCTAAAGTTTCTTGCCATGTCTCACACATGAGCTTTTGAGTGACACTTCATCTCTAAACCGTAACAAGCGGGTTAAGACATACATCAAAGTGGCTAAGAAAGTACACTGTTGACAGGCATGGGACAAATCATCTTGTCCTCATTATTAAGAGCCTGTCTTTAGTGAAGTGTTTTCTAATAAACATGCACACAGGAGCTACATATAGATATAGATGTACACATAGATACAGATAGATATAGATATCATGAGCCAATTCCTAGAAGTCTATCTACATATTTCTTCCTCAAATTTCCCTATCACCAGTCTTTCCATCTCATCTCTTCCATATCTCTGACCATCTAGTCAAATCATTTGTGACTGCTGACGAAGAGATACATACTTATATCAGGCCATAATTTCTTGCAGATAAACTAGATAATATGTACATTATTTAAATCCTGTTCTTTGAGAAATGTTTCTTCTTCCTGTCTTTCAAAGCCACCATTCGATGGAAATATTGCAACAGTACACAACCAGGACCAGTGGATTTTACAGAGGTATCTGTAACATGGGTACAAATACTTCCTCTCTCAAATAATGATCATATGGAACTCAAAATGATGCTATAAATACAGATTGAAGAAAAGGGGCCAAGAGGCTTAATAATTGTAGTTCACATGGTTGTGCATCTTAGTTTGTCTTCATACCAACTCAGGCCCAGTCTCAGAGATGGCAACTTAACCAATGAAACAAAATTGCTGGGTATCCCAAATGATAATATATAATTCATATTGAATAGCTGGAGGAGGGCTGGTCATATATGTGTGGTTAAGTCTTTAGTCTCTAACAGGGTTCATTAACAAGGCAAGATCTGTTTTTCAGAGAGAGAGCAAGAGAGGATAATTACTTACTGAAAAGAGCATGGCTTCACTCCAAAACCTTAGGTATTTCTGCTCTGATTCTCCTATCTTCATGTACATCTCAATTTGTGGCAGACACTTTGACCACTGCTTATTGGAATAACTACCTCACAAGAGTTGAAAGAATTACTTACACAGCAGTTTAGAGAAGCTGAGGGAGCTTCTTTCGCTGTAGACACCACAAAAAAAGCTGGTAGTTTCTGTAAGTGAGTCATATGTGGCATATAGTGATTCCAAAACACAAAGAAGCCCATCAAGCATGACCTCTTCCTTACTAATGGAGAGGGGGAAAGTCTAGCAACTCATTTTTCCCATTTGAAGACATTTCCAGACAATTCTCAGACCACTAGAGCTTCAGAAATTTCCCTGAAATAGCAGACGCCTGTATTTTGAAACAAGTATTTCCCACTCTCTTGCATGTATGACTCTCCCATCTGTCTGCTCTATAGGTCCTATGATCATCACGCCATCAGTGTAGTACACCAACATGATTTCTTGTGGGAGGTAAGATAATGAAAGTTCCTGGACACCGAACTGGGACACACAGCTAGAGAACTGATATCAGCCCTCATCCTACCAGGTTGAAAGTATTCTATATGACTCCCATAGTAAGAGTACTCCTCCATGGCTAAATTGAAGGCTCTTTCTACAGGTATCCTGCAGTGGTGTGACGTCAGAGGTGAGATAACTCTTTGGAATGTCAGGCAGGAATTTTCTGTTGTATCCACAGAAGCTCAAATTTCATCCTATCTCTCCCTTCTCTCTCTTTAAAAAAAAAAAAAAAAAAAAAAGTCTATCAGAAAAAAATCAGATACCGTCACTAACTCTAAGGTACACAGCTGGTAAGTTTTGGATTGTGACCCATCTTTCTGGTGTATTCACACATAATATGGCTTGAGAAAGGTATGATCAAATGTTAGCTAATGGTACTTCCATAATCCTTATTTTCCTCCATAGACATAAGCCTAGTCAAAAATTTGACAATTTTTAATTTGGGATATTTAATACCTATTAATTCTTGTCTCTGGACCCTAATGCAAATTCCTGGCCAAAAAGTAATAGCCTTCTACAGAAAAAGATAAAAGAAAGAGCTGTGAGGGTTTGGGGAAAATAGAGACTAACTCCAGCAAACTACTTGGGTAGAAAGTTAAAGTTTTCATCACTTGGAATTTTATTCTAATACTTTAGCACTATAAATGACCAATATTGAATATATCCTGGGCAATATGCTAAGCTTTTTAGACATCATTTCATTGCATTCAGCTAAAAGCCATTAATGTTACTACCTCCATTTTACAGATGAGGAAACTGAAATTTAAAGGAATTAAATAGACAGCTCTCCTTGCCATCAAATCAATAAGATGGCATAAGTCATTCCATCCTAATCCACTTAAACTGTCTCATTTTCTAACACTTGCTTTACTTGTTGTCTACTAACTCAGGTATTTTTAACTCTATTAACACAACAGAAGGACCAGGGGGTGGGGTTCCCAGCAATGCTAACTTTTACATACTATAGTTTCCTATAGTTTGCATAAAATTTTTCCCTGTTCCTAGACAAAAGCACACATATCTACAAAATTTATGGAAGAAGAATTACAAATTTTGCTATGCAGTCAAATCATAGCATACTTTTCCTCTTTATTTTTCCATAATAGTAAGTCTCCCCCCACGTTGAGGCCCTTGCCCTCTCTACTAAGTGGAGATCAGGGAAAGACAGGAAATGAAGAGCCTCTGTACCCAGAACTCCCCTTGTCTCCTTAGCCAGTAGCCTGAGACTGAACGCTGAATAAACTTGACTTGATTTCCCTGGGGCCGTCCTCTGCCCAACAGCCTTCCAGGGTGAGAGAAGAGAAGGCAGCAGCAGGCTCAACAACCTGACACTTGGTGCACATTCCAAGAGTCTTTGATTGCCCAAGGGCATCCTGCATGGCCTTGAATAAATGCAGATTGAACTGAGAGGACTGTGCTTCCTTCCTCCCTGCCAAATTCACTATCTTTCGGAAAAAAACACTGGAATTGTAAGAAACTGCTGTACTGATTACCATTATATCTTCCACAAAGAGAACCTTTAACTGGAAGGCTTGCTGAGGATTTCATTTCTTAATAGCTTGATTGCCAACTTGGAAGGAGGAGAGAGAAAAGGCAAAATTGAGAAATGAAAGAGGGATTGATTTGGGGACAGGAGAGAGGAGAAGAAACTTCCTGGGTATTGGTACAATGAATACATGTCAGCCCTTTTTTTTTTTTTTTTTTTCCTCTGGTGAACAGTCTATGTTCTCCTGTGTTTATCTTTGGACATAATTTTAATTAAACAGAGCCTAGTCGTTAACTATTGCAAGGGTTGCAATGAGCATAATCCTGCCCCCTAAAGTTCATACAGTGCAGGCAGCTGGGTATGACTTTTAAAGTCATCAAGAAATGTGTAGAATAAAATACTTAAAACGATCTATTTTGTTGATTCAAGCTTATTCAACCTTTTGCTAGTGGGAGCTTTTACTGTACACTTGAGTTGCTTGCTTGATAGTATTTGCCTCCAGTGAAATCCTGTTTGGGAACTCATATTCTTTTATATGCTGAGATCCAAACTGTTCTGAACAGGGCTGGCTTCATTAAAATGATTTCCTACCGTCACACAGTGACCTAAATGACAATTGACTTTTGCCTTCCATTAGCAGAATGCATTTGGATTTCATTTTCATGTATGAATGCAATTCATGCTTCACATCATGTTATTTTAAACAATACCACAATGTGGATTCATGAATAGTGCTCTAAAATCGATTTCCAATGTGGGTATCTTTTAAAGGATAAACTATAAGGAGTCCTGTGCCCTTACACATTCTAATTCTCTGAAAATTCATGGCAGCATTTAAAGGTGATTAGCCTTATAACATTTAATGCACCATAAGAATCTATTGGAATATGTTATATAATCAGAAACAAAGGATTTCTCTCTCTCTCCTCTCCTCCTGCCAAGCATCATACAACACACAGAAGCAAAAGAGTTGAACTAGCATAAAAATGCCTTTCAAACACTGATTAAATAGCAGTAAATCCTTAACATTAGTTCCCAGTGTTACTACACAGTTTGGTTTATTCTGTCTCCTACACTAATTAATAACAACAATTTGTATCAGCCAAATGGCAGATTAGTCAGAAGTTTTTCCTCCACTAAAGAAATAAAAGATGGATTTGGGATTAAAGAAGAAAAAAAAAACTTCCTCATTTTCTGAGTTCCTTCATATTTCCCCCTATTTTTTAGTTCCAGTGTTTTTATTTTCACATTTTTGGAACTCAATGTGTTACAGCTGCTGAACTCTTGATGAAAACAAAAATCCTACATAAAAGGGCATTTATTTGATCTAACGCATGATTAATGGGGTGAATTGCATGTAGTCCCAGCCTTTTAAATCTCTCTGAAGAATTACGTTTCTGTCCATGGGCATGTCACTGTTAAAAAATGAGCCGCCTAATAAAGGAACACACAGTATATTAATATGTAATTTCTCTCCCAGTATGAATGCTAATTACTGACAGTGCAGACCGTATGCTTGGTTCTTGATGTGGATAGACTTTCTAGCCAACTTGTTTGGTATCATCAGTCTTATTCCTCCTGTTCCCCACACTTTTATTTTAAAGGCTCCTGGAGATTGGCGGGGGGGGGGGGGGGGGGGGGGGGGGGGGGGGCTCTTTAGTGTTTTTTCTAGATCTATCACAGTTTAGTTCTGCAAAGAAGGAAATGGGGAACATATTCCAACTCATGGAAATTAATTTGGTTTGCATGAAAAGAAATGTCATTATGTTAAAGAATTCCCCTCTTTAAAGTTATCTTCTAGGTTGCTTTCTGGCAGTCTCATTAACCTATAATGGTAATTTGGTTGCCTAACTTTTTTTTTCTTGCTAGTTTCCAAATGAGCACCATGCAAATGTGAGATTTCTACAAATTATAGGTGCTTCAAATGTTTGTTACAGTTGTTTTCTGGTGGTATAATGGTGGTTGTCCATTTTTAAATACCAGAGACTGATGGGAAGGGATGTCTCACACAGGGCCTTCATAAATTGACCCACATGTTTAGCTCTTTTTATTCTTCAGGCCCTTATATTAAGTCTACAGTCTACATCCCACAAAAATCTCCTTCCTCAGTAGGAAGAGCTTTTAAAAATATATTAAGGCTCAAAAGACAAACTCTTGACTACTCATTAATCCTTAAACTATTTGGTAAAAAAATTATTCAAAGCTCTTGATACTTACTGTTTGTAGGATGGCCTTAAACTCATTTTCATTCCTCCAGTGCCTAGCACAGTGTCTGAGAGTTATAGAAAGTTCTAAGTATCTTTGCCTCTGTCTCGCCAGCATGGAACTTTGAACTATTCAGAAGCACTATGATCAAGTCCATGAGTATCAATTTAGTGAATATGCAAGTTATTTACTGAATCCTCAACTGACTTAAAAACTGAACTCTATGCTGCTTTGAGTAACATGCTTTTAAGGGCAGAGAGTACAACTGAACTCATCTATTTCTAACAGTGAGAAAAATTACAATTATAACAAATATACAAAAGGTTGTAACTAAAATTTTGACTAAATGGGATCAGAGTGCAACAAATTATATCAGAATTTTCTTTATGAGTCGGAAAAAGAAGAAAACCCATTCCAAGATGCCCACGATTTCAAGCAATACCAATGAAGAATAAAAAGACAGGACATGATGCCTGGAAGCTAAGAAGCCATCAACAGTGCCTAGAGTAAGGACATTCAATGACAATATTTGACAAGAAATAAGTACATCAGATGTGGAAGAAAAGCAAAGTGTATAAACTGAAGAAACCTGCCTTTGGTAACTTCACCATCAAAATAACAATTAGAGAAACTAGGGCCTGCAAAATTGCCATAGCAAGAGTTATCAAAAGCCATGCCTTAACTGAAGCTAAATTTTGTGATTTGTTTAGGGACTTCCAAGGGCCCAGGCTGCATCCCCAGGATGCATAGTAGGCATACAAGTAAAGACTGGCTTTTGAACTAAACCTGCACTTGTGTTTTATTAACTTAGATAATGTACAAATCTTAGTCCTTAAAAATATTAAGGACTATTACCCTTTCTTTCAGTATAAACTGTGAAAGGAAAGAACTTGAATGTAGATATAGTCTGAGAGGTTAGTTAGCTATTTTCTGGATTGGTTATTTGGTTTTGCTGTTTTATTTTGTGATTGTTATTTGGTTTGTTTTTGTTTTGTTTTTATATTCTCAGTTCAATTTCCCAAGGAACTCTTTAGGCTCCAACCTGACTGACTCTTTGTTAAAATCCAAATTACTAACCAACCAACTTCCATGAAGAACACTTTATTTTTTGATTTAGATATGCTAAATCTAGAAGATAGTGTTTCCTATCCATCAGTAATTCTTTTTATAAAATTTGATCATCTTTGATGAATTTCACCAGTTGAAAATATTTATCCCTAATTTCAATAGTTCCCCAAGTAACAAGATGCTAACACTGATTCACTTTGAATATTGTCACATGGGCATAATGTAATAAAATCCTACCTCAAAAAAGTATCTGTTGGGTATAATGTTCCAATGATTAACCTGTAAACTCTCCTTGAAAAAACATTTTAAGAGCCAAATCACCCTGCTCCATCCAGCATCACCCCAGCTTGACCCCCAAATGGTCCGATTCCCTTATTCCCCTTGCTTTATACAACAAAGGACTGTTCTGTAAAGCAACATCCATTGATCTCTAACTCTGATGCTTTAAATCAAGAGAAAGTGGGAGTAAAGGGGACAGTTTGGGAAATAAAATGAAGAGAAAAATTCCTCTGAGCCAGAAATGGACAATTTGTGAAATCTGGGTTCATTTCCTCAATTTTGCCATTATATCTCCTCTCAATACCAGGCTCTACACATTTTCTTACAATTTTTTACAAGGCATGCATGGTTACCTTCACATCCATAAAGAAAATGTTCAACCTGTAAGAGTGGCCAAGTTGTCTCCAAAGACCTAAAAGGGTTTGGCTGTGTTTATTCTTTCAGTAGTAAAAGAGATAATGTAGAAAGTCAATGGCCCATTGGCCTCCTAACACTTCTGGGCTTTGTTTTGTTTTCTCACTTTTGCCTGCAATATTTGCCTTTACCACTGCCTGAGTGTAAAGTGTGTGTTTTCTATAATAACTTCTTCCATTAATTATTTTGATGATTAGTTGCTTAATGTCCAGTAGTCACCTCCCACAACTACTTCTCATACTTTTCTTTTTGCCTTTCTAAATCTGAATATGTCTGTACAGCTTGACCTACCTTGAAGGGAAATTACAGCAATTTTAAAAAATTCTATAACTGCTCATTTTAAAGATTTTACATTTCTTCATGTTGCATTATATCAACTAATGAATCAAATTTTGTTTATTGGATTGGTTTGCTGTTTAAGTTCTTAGTACAATCAAGCCTGAGTTGTTTAGCAATAGGGTTGGCTAACCTGTTAGGTCCTGGGGATGGTAAACATGGAGGGAGACCCAAGTATGCGGCTACAGTATTTCATATTTGAAAATTTTGAGAGAGTGTTCCACTTCTTCAACAAAGAGAATAAGCTAAATTACCAAAAAGTGGCAGCATTGACAGCTCACTCTTATCCTAGGAGGCATTTCAGTGACAGAATTATACATTGCCCTTTCTGAGCTGAATAATCTAGACAGAGCTGGAGTCCAAGTGCAGAAGGCCTAGTACAGCAGCAGCCACCAGCCAAACCTCCTGCCCACAAAGCAGGGCCACCCACCCTGCAGCAGGCTCCTCCTGCCTCCTCTGTGACTGGTGACACTGTCTAGTGCTACAGCAAATAGTGGTAGCTCTCTGGTGGTCATCTGGATATCTTCTAGAGAGTGCAGGACATTTATATTAGGTGATTCTGTCTGGCTCCCATAAACATGTTCTTTTTTCATTTGTTGATGATGCGGTTCAGCTCCCTGAATCATCCCGACTCTCTAAAAGTAAAAACACTCAGATGTTTTTATGCCATCTAATCTTTCTACAAAATATTGGTGATGTTTTAGTAATGTTAGATTCACTGTTCAGAGTCCAAAGTATCAGTATCCAGATAATAGCCATTCAAGATTGCAAGGGATAAATCTGGGTTGATTTGTTATTTGTTTGGGATTTTAGCACTAACTGCCCCCACCCCTCAGTACCTTACACACCAGTAACATGTTTCCTAACATGTAACGCCTATGGAATGAAACTTAATGAAATAGAAAGAAAGTATTTCACAAGGACAGAATTTTTGCTTCTTTCCAGCAATTGCTTTGCTTCCATTATAAGGACTGAGAATCGTATCATTTCTCTTTCTTTGACCATGAGAGACCTTGGAGTCAAATTTTCAGCCCATCTCATACAGATGATTTCTTTTTTTGGACCAATTATTATTATACATGCTAAACTTTTGGAGAATTTTTCCTTATTTTTCTACACTTATTTTCCCTTCATCCTGAATTCATTTGTGTTATCTTGTGACCATGTATTTTCATACATTTTAAGTTTGGGTTTTTTTTTGTTTGTTTGTTTTTCTGAGGTAGGTCATGCACCAATTACAAGCATAAACACATGCTTGTATACAATGGGGAAAAGTTGCTCAGAATGTTAAAAAAAAAAAAAAAAAAACCTTTTCATGCCCTCTTATGATTTGATTGCACCATCAAGCTCAGATAGATTCATATACCAAGAAGAAACTATGTTAAATACTGGTAGTGTTATTATGTAAGGGAATGCTAGAGGACATAACAAACCTCTCAATAGCATCTAGATCTGACCTGCAGGGATATAAATCACTGCCTGCTGTTGGCTTATCTCTGCTCATTTGGTCACTACAACCCTGAGTGACTTCAGATATCCCCAAACAATCAGTACCCCTAGTAAAAAGAAGGACTGAAAAGAAAGAGAAATAGGGAGGGGGCTCTGAGACTAATAAACACAACTACCAATTGCCTGAAAGTTGACTTCCTATTGACAAACATCATGATGAGTGAATTCTTCACTTCTCTGATGTTCCTGCATTAGGGTCCCCTAAGGCATATGTTTGCTATACTTTCTCTTTTAAAAGGGCTAAAAGAGCATTTTGTTTCTCTGGCTTTAGGTTTTATTTTTTTCTCCCTGCTACTATAACATGGTGATGCTTTTGAATATACTTTCTTCCTGCTCCCTCAAATGGCAAGAGACTAATTCATCTGACCCTCCAACCGCTATTACAACAAATCACCCAGCATCGCCCAGTCCAGTTACCTTCCCAGGGGGTTAATGCAGCTGCAAATGGGCCCACCAAATTGAGGTGATTGTCCCGAAAAAATACTGAAGGTTTAAACAGAGCCATTGCCACCGTATCATGTCTGTGACAGAGGTAATTTTTACTTTGATGCTGCATGTGAGCTGGCCTGCCCAGCAAACATATGACAGTGAAATAATGAGATGGCAGCTGCTCCTCTGCCCAACCTCTGGCCTAGACCCCATCACTGGGAATCCTGCCAGCTACCTTTACTTGGCAGCTGCCAGCTTCATGCCAAGAAGGAAGGAGAAATATCAGTCCTTTCAGTGCAAGATGCATTCCTTTGTCTTTGCAGCCCAAGCTGGGATATCCATACTGAGAATGGTGCCATATGCCAAAGGGTTTACCCTGAGACTTGGGTGAAACTTCAGATGAGGGGAGTCCTCGCATGCATTCTGCATGGCAAAAGAATAAATATTTTCACACTAAAATTTGAATATGTATTCTGGAAGAAGGAGGGAAAATGACAGGGAATTCTAATAGCTTCAAGCAGTTTACAGAGAGATAGGCAAACCTTCTTTCTCCTAGATTTTAACTGACTCCAAAATTGTGACACCAAAACTTGTTTAAAGGATGATAGCAATATTTCCTCTTTTTTTCCTTTTTCTGTACTCAAAATTGCAGCCACTATCCTTTTAATTAAAGTGTGTTTGGAATCAGTTTGCAGCTTTCTCAAAAAAATAAGCCATCAAAAACTTCAGACATTCTTCTGAAAAAGAAGCAAAGGAAGAATGAAGTCATGCACATGGTTCCTAAGAAGCAAGTGGGAAGTAGGAAAATGTCAGAACTGTCCATGGAAAAGGCCTTCAGATTTGAACTTGGAATGCAGAATAATGTTTACCTACCTGAATTACTATAATTCCATAGTAAATGCAATTGGCACTTTAATTTGACACCCTGGCATATTTTCCTTTGACTCTCTCTACATTAGATGCCTGAAGAGCTGAAGACTCATTTCTCTAACCTTATAATCAGATAGGAGTGGGCATCTGACCCAATTCTGGCAGACAAGATAAAAGTGAAAAATAAAAAACCAAAAAACACCTGAGAAGAGCTGCTGGTGGAAAGGGGAGCTATGGGAGTGGCTGGGCTATAAGTCAGCTTCCTGATACTATAACAAAATCCCTGAGATACTCAATTTTAAAAGTTGAAGGTTAAGGCCTGGGGATAATGGCTCAGTTGGTAGAGTACTTGCCTCACATACACAAGTCCATGGGTTCAATCTCCAGCACCACCAAAAAACAAAAAGTTGAAAAGTTGATTTTGACGCATGGTTTCAGAGGTTTCATTCCATGGTTTTTTGGGCCCATAGTTTGAAGAAGAGCAGAAAATGACCAGGGTCTCCATACTTCCATGAAGAGCTTGCTCCCAATGACCATACATCCTCCCTCTAGGCCCCACAAGCTAGGGACCAAGTTTTGACACATAGGCCTAATAAAAGAGGGCCATTGCTCCTGACCTAGCCCATTTTCCCCATTTGTACTTCTTCCTGAATCACTTGAAGTCTCTACTATAAAACTGCAGCCATCTTGCAACCATAAAAGCAATACGCATAGGGACTGTAGCAAGCACATAAAGAATACTGACTGGAAAGATGGAAGAAGAAACCTGGATGCCTCATGGCATCGCTGATCAGTTGAACCAGTGCCAGAAACTGTACAATTCTAGAGTTTTTGTAATGCCATAAAATAAATTTGTATTTGCTTAGGTAACCTTAGTTAGATACATGGTGAGCTGCAGACAAAACACATTTGTAATTGATCCACTAAGTGTGGCCAAAGGTTTATATGTTTGCAAAGACCAATCTCACTTGGGAAGAATTAGTATAAGTCAATGCTTATGAAATTTGGAAATCTGGAACGTGAGGAATAAATAACTCCTTTTCTGTTCAGTTCTCAACCTGTCAAAGACCTCAAGTTAGAAGGGAAGGGCAGAATGTGAACAGTCAGCTTTTCCATCATGTATGCCTTTCTCTCAGAAAATGCCTCAGTGGTTCTGAGGAACAGAGGCAGAAACCAAGAAATTGCCAGAGAACAGCCCTCTGTGACTAATAAGTTGTCCATATCCAGATATCTATGAGAATACCAGAATCTCTCTCTCTTGAACTTAAGAGCCCCATAAAGATGTTCTGAAGTTTCGACCTAACAACTGTTACCTACCCATTCTTGGAAGGACAACATATATTGCAAAAGATCATTTTAGACCATTAGAAATAAGCTCTGAAGCCATATAAATAAACACTGAAATTTTCTATTTGGTCAAAGGGAAATGGTGCATATGAGAAAGAAAATCTGGCACTTAGCAGAAAGATTCATTGCTGACATTTTCATTTGGTTGTTATGGCGAGAAAATTCACAGGCAGTGGCTGTCAACTCTCAACATACAGAAGTTAACATGCTCCAGTAGTTGACAGATGCACTCATTTTTACCTTCATAAAAGAGAACAAAACAGGGTAGAGGGTACAAAGAGTGCAGGAATGGCCAAATCTAATTCTTTTTAACACTCATGGTTATAAAGATTGGGGCAAATGCACCTATTAACCCCTAAAGAAAGCAGGGCTTCAAAGAATGGAAAAAAGCCAAAATGCTCACCCTTCTTTTCACTCCACTTCAACTTCTGCCTTCCACTTTTGCCAAGTCTTATCAGATGAATGCTATAAGCAATGTAATTTATGTAAATAGAATCCATTATGCAAATGCTTCCAACTTGCTTGCTACTTAGAAATTTTGTTCTTTTATGTTTAAGAAACATAGCCTTTATCCCCTGGAATAGACAGATTGGTTATGTTTATGTTCTTAAAGCCTTCTGCTACTGTTCTGGGCTTTGAGGAAAAGTCATTTTTTATTTTAAAAAATGTTTTGCCTTGCCTCTCATCCTTTCTGTAAAAAATAGCCTCTTTTGTTTAATTTGGTGGTTTGCACACTGGCTTAATGATTGCAGTACTTTAATAGAACCTTGGTGAGCAGGGTAGTACACAGAGATTAATGCATAGATTATACCCTTGACTCCATGGGGGATCTGTTATTTTGTTTGTTTAGCATGAAACCGAATAATTCAATTAATTCAGAGATCTCTCTGAGCCTTATTCCCTATTCTCTTTTAGTCATATTTCCAAACATGAACTTGATAAAATTCTTGTCTGGGGCCATAAATAAGAAGGGGAAAAAGGTAGATGCTCTTTGTGTTCATGCTGTCTCCATGCTTTAGAATTGCAGTCAAATTATCATGAAATATATAAGAGCACGAATGTATTAAAATGCTCTTTCCACTAATATACTGCATTTCCTAATTTCCTATTTATATGTATGCATCAACATGCATAGAGCATGCTAAAAGAGGGAAAAGACACAATGTCACAAAAAGGGAAGATTGTAAGAGAATAAGTCTGAGCTTTAATAAATGAACATGGCAACAGTGAATTATGAATTTAAAATTCTCCTCCCACCCTGAAGAAACACATTTTTCAACTTGATGAGTCATTGTAACAGAACTGCGAGCTTCCAGTCATTTAAAAATAGTGCTGTTTTAATAAAAGAGAACAAAACATACCAAACTTCTCCAGTGACTGATGTTTATTTTGCCACTTCATGACCAGTGCAATCCAAAGAGCCATAATTTAAGCATATTCACTCTTGGTCTATCCAAAATAAATTCCCTTTCTTTCATCTGGACTAATAACCTCATCAAAATGTTTTGCATTCAGCTACCCTGTGTTTTTCTAGTTGCTTATAAATGATATTGGATGGCTTATTCTAAAGTTTGTGTTCAAATTAAGTGGATGTGTTTGGGGATACTGTTCTTCAAGCATTCAACCGATATTTACTGAGCACCAATTAAGTGGCAAGACATTGTTCTAGGCTACAGGATTGCAGCAATAGCTAAGAAAGACAAGGACCCTAATTTCATGAAGTATATGATCTAGTGGGGAAAGACAAATAAAAATATACAAATAAATCAGAAATGAGATGATTCCAAATAGGGATAATGCTATGAAAAATGAGATAGAATGAGCAGGAGATAGGGAGAAAATTGGATCCGAGGAAATGAGGACATTGCACTGAAACATAAGCTCTGAGAAAAAGGCCGTCACATGAAGATCTAAGGGAAGAGTGATCCTAGCAGAGCAGATAGGTAGAACAAAGGTCCTGAGACAGGAATAGACTTGTTTAAAATACAAGGAGAAAAATCCATTGGTGGTTGTAATCGTAGGGATAAGGAGAGGTAAAAGCAGAAAATGAGATCAATGAGGAAATCTTGAGAATGTTTCACTCAAGACCTTGTAGGTCTCAGAATAAAAAATTCAATGGTTGGGTTAGGAAGGCACTGGGGAGTTTTAAAAGAGGAGTTATGTGACATGATATTACCTTTGAGTCAATTACTGTGTGAAGAGTAAAGGGTGCAAATGTAGAAGAAAGAATCCTTAGGAGACATCTGAAGTATTCCAGGTGAGAAATTGAGTGTCTTGAGCTAATGCCTGGATTAGATGAGGAGCTGTAAAATGAAAGATATATTTTTGAGGTAGAACCTGGAGGATATAGTGGTTGGTTGGATGTGACTTGCAATAGGAAGAAGGAGAACACATGCCATTAAGATATTTATTTTTTCCCTAGAGACATTTCCTTTCATGCAAACATAGTGGTCCTTACAAATAAACCAGATCAGAGTTTAAGAAACCTAATTGGTCTCTGGCACTTATTTCTTTCCCCACAAATTGATCTTCTGCAAAACTTTTGTCATTATAGTTTAGATTTGAAATGACCCCCAAAGTCATGCGTTAAAGGAGCCTGTATCTCCATTGCTCCGGAGGTGTTTCACTCTTTAGGTCAGTCCTAGTGGAAGGAAATGAAGTCACAGATGGTGTGTCCTTGAAGGGGATCTTGGAACTTTGGCCCCTTCTGTGTGTCTCTCTTTGCTTCCTGAGCAACTGTGCTGAACTACCTGTCCCCTGCTACAATGTTCTGCCTTGACATAGGCCCCAGAAACTGGGCCAGATGACCAGAACTGAAAGCTCCAAAACTGTGAGCCAAAATAAATTTTTCCTCCTTTATGTTGATTTTTCTCAGATATTTTATCATAGGCTCAGAAAGCTAACACTAAATCTTTTAATTAAAACACCTCCCCACCAATATCTCTAATGAACTACATTAGTACAGAAAAATTAAGAGCCAATATTAATAATATATTTCTGTTAATTCTGACAGAAATTGTATTTTTATCCAATATAAAGCTAGGTCACATAACGTATTTCTTTGCTTTTTATTAGAATTATATAAAACCACAAGAACAATAGTAGAGAAACTACTTAATAAACTCATTTTGATAAATATGGTCCTGAAATATATGGTTTATAAGAGAGGAAATCTTAACAGTGATTTTTGATGAGTTATTTTGTGATCACTGGACAAATGATAAAAATTCTCACAGTTCGATACCCCTTCCTGTCCTGTCATTTGCGAACACACCAGAAGGATGGGTCACGATCCAACACTTATCAGTGACACACCTTCGAGTTTAGTGAGGGTATCTGATCCTTTTCTGTAGAGATTTCTTTCTTTTTTTTTTTTTTTGTAAAAAGTCGGAAAAGGGAGAGAGAGGATGAAACCTGGGCTTCTGAGGATACACTAGGAAATGCCTGCCTGACAGTCCAAAGAGAAAGCTCATGCCTAATGTCACACCTGCTGCCCTCCCACACCAGGAGACGTAGAGGAGGCAAGCTCAGTAGCTCAGTATTAAGGTCAGCCTTTGGGAACAGATGGGGGATATTATTCACTATCTCCTTGTTTTTCTCACCCAGGAGTCAGGTTGAGATCTGAAAGGAGCAACTTTGCCCAGAACCTAGAAAAGGTTTCAAAGAGAGAAGCCAGAGGACCAGCTTTGGGTGCTGGTTCCTGTGAATGTTGAGAGTTAGCAACAGCTCAGAACCAGAACTCAGGCTGGTTTTCCAGCACTAGGGTTTCCCAAGTAAACCATCTACCTCAACTGTCATCAACCACAGAGTGCAGAGAAATGATCCCAAACACTCTCCTATGCCCAGACACTCGGGGCCCTATTGTATAACTGAACTCAAAAGAGATGTGGAGGGATTAAGCCTCTGCAACATTATTCCCTTTTCATGTCCCGCTGGTCACATCTTGTTCCCTGCCTTTACTCTTCCGATTTTACACTTAAAAGTAATTGTCTCCACATTCCTCTTCCGCTGTGCACTCTGGTTTCCAATTTAGATGACATTCCTATTTGTGTATCAGGTCATTATGCAGCTCTTTGTTCAGCTAATTTGGCTTCCTCTCACCCTTCCTATTTTTCTTATAATAAAAGGTTATATTCTCCTTTCTTAGGGTAATTTTCGACTGTAATATTGTTCTTCCTTTATGTTGAATTATTAAAACCCATGCTGAAATTTCCACGCAGGGTGAGAAATACTAACATGGAAAAACAAATGTAGCCCACAAATCTAAGGCGTTTTCTACAACACAAAACAGAGGCATGAGGAAGGGCTCTGGGGGTTGATCCAGTCTGCAACGATTATTTTTAAAAGCAAACAACTGCTTATTGTTTCATTTCTGGATCTTTTACTCTGAATTTAAGTATAAAAGGAGCTCAACCATATGGTAGTAGTTGCAGGGGAAAAAGAGAAGAGAGAATTATGTGCAATTTTGTGACCTAAAATAATCATTACTGTTTTTGAGTACTTTTCTCCTTTGCTTTTTTATGTTTTAGCTCTTGTTGTTTTGAAAATAATACAGTTAGGAAGGCATTTGACCATTTGGGGTTTGCTAAGGAGGGTTTTACAACTGGTTTATGTGTAAAGTCTTAGAAAGTATTTCCTGTAATGGTGGTAAATTATTCAACCATTATCAGGTGCCAGAATATGGTGGAGACGACACAAAGATCATTGATGAGACAGAATCATCCTTTTCCAGTCAGCCTCTAGCTGAAATTAAACTAACAAATCAGAAAGTGAAAATTATGGGGAAAGGAAGCCTATATATACTGGGTAGGAGAAAAGTGTATGTCTTTGTCATTTCCAGAGGGTCCAAAGCAATACAAAAAGATTTTGCAGGGTAGAAATGGTTTGAAAATAAACACCAGAGCAGACGAGAGAAGGATAACTTGACAAGTTCACCCAGGAGACGGCACAACGATATATTATTCATGCATAATGTAAATACTTCATATTTCAATACTTGTGCAGTTGTCTTCTTGTCCTTGTTTTTTTATACAACTGTCTGTGTCACATGTCATCTATCTGAGATGGTTAGTTCTTAAAGCAGTGATCCCCAACCTTTTGAGATTTGAAAAATCCCTACTGTTGATTATGTGACAACTGTCCTATCCCAACCTCTCTATCCCCACAAAAAGAGAAGGGAAGAGATCAGAGAGCTTGAAATTATGTGAACTTTCATTTTATGTAAATTGAGACTCTTCTGGTTTAGAGGAATTTTACAATTCTCACTGGGATAACCAAGTATTCCTCCCACCTTTCCACCACATGTTATAAAATCGAGTTTGCAAGCCATTATCCTTTGGGAAAAGGTGTATCAAACAAATTTTTTAATGAATTTTAAATATTAAAGGAGTTTAACCACTTCAATGTAGTTGAAAAGGGCACATGGAAAAGTCACCCTTATTCTCGTGATCTGTGATCTAAAAAGATCATTATACGTTTTTTATTATTTTACTCCTTTACACCTTTATGTTTTAGCTTTTTTTCTTACCTTAACATTATACAAGAAATACGTTATTTTAAACTCTTTGTTTTAAAAATGTTAACAATATGGAAGTACCTAGAAACTAAGAAGTGAAAACCTATGTTTTATTCTACTCCATCTCAAATCATCTTTCTTCCCATAGATCTCTGCTATTATCATCTCCTGTGTTGTTCTCAGACTTATTACATAGATTTATATATAGCTTTCTATAAATACACATGTTAAAACTATACCTATAATGCTTTTTTGGTTTTAATGAAATTTGATTATATTGCACAGAATATTTAGCAATTATTTTATTTATTTATTTATTTTAGAGAAGAGGTCTCACTATGCTGCAAGGACTGACCCGAAACTTCTGGGCTGAAGCATTCCTCTGCTGGGGCTACTTGCACATTTGACCATGTCTGGCTTGATGTTTTTGTTAACAATATATTTTAGAATTTTTTCTATATTAGCACATCCTTCTCTTTATTGATTCTGCAATATTCTGTTACATTAAATTTAAAATTAAATTCAAGCCTATCCCCGTTGTTAGATATTTAGATTTTTTCCACATTTTGCTCTAAAAATCAATACACCCTACAAGCAGTGTTTATGTTTTACTGTCTTTGTATACATGCTCTATAAAACATATATTTGGAAGTAAAAGTGGTATGTCAGGGGAAATTGTCCATTATGATAAACACTGCCACATTACCTTCTAAAGCTAACTACACACATACACACACACACACACACACACACACACTTAAAATCAAGTATTTGCCTTTTTCATAATTGTGGAATATTTATAGCATAAAATATTCTTTAATCATATCTGGGCATAGTGGCATATGTCTGTAATCCCAGCAACTTGGGAGGCAGAGGCTGAAAGATTGAAAGTTCAAAGCCAGCCTCGGCAACTTAACAAGGCCCTAAGCAATTTATAGAGATTCTGTCTCAAAATAAAAAATTTAAAGGGCTGTATCATGAAATATTATTCAGCCATAAAGATGAAATCCTGCCATTTATGACAACATGGATGAATTTATAAGACATTATTCTGAGTGAATAAGCCAGACACAGAAAGACATCATGATAGTGTACGATTTCATACATATGTGGAATCTAAGAAGGTCGAATTCATAAAAACAGAATAAAATGGTGGTTTCCAGGAGTGAGGGGGTAGGGAAATGGGGAGATGTGAATCAAGGATATAAACTTAAATATAAGATGAACAAGTTCAGGAGAATCTAATGTACAGCATGAATGGTAATAGATATGTTGATTTAATCATTATAATCATTACAGGATGTACACATATAGCAAATTACCATGTTTTACACCTTAAACATATGGAATCATTATTTGTCAATTGAATATTTTAAAATTAAGAAAAAACAGTTGACTTTATACTTTTCATATTTTCTGTTTTAAATTTTTTTCTCTACGTTACTCTTTTCACTTTTTTTGTTATTTATTTATTTGTTTTATTGTTTGCTCAAAACATTACAATGATCTTGACATATCATATTTCATACATTTGATTCAAGTAGGTTATGAATTCTTATTTTTACCATGTCCTTTTTCACTGTTACAGTGCAATAATAAAACATAATAAATAATATTTGGGGATATTAACTACACTGGCCACACTTAGCATTTTGCTGATAAAGGAACTATGGATTTCGTCAATAAAATTGATAGGTCTGTCCCTTACAATTTGTTCTCTCAATTTAAAGCAGAGAAAAATCAATTCTTTTCTAGAATTTTAATAAGTATCTATGTTACTCCTCTTTGCCTTAAATAGTTGTCTTTCTAAACTCTCTAGATTTATCTTGTTACATAACATCAAGCAGCCATGTGGGTATTTTTCCCCAGAACTGTTAGCACTTTCTCAAGTCACATTCAGAACTGCAGTGTACAATAACAATGGAGTAATTGCAAAAACAGAGATGGTAATGAAAAGAACAAGAGAGGAAGATGATCATATTGCTCTATTTAATAATAAATCCAAAAACATAAATGTCAAACCAGGAGCTGTAGAAATTTGTCTACGTGTCTGATGTAAATTTACCTCTTAATCACTGTACTTTTATTATGTCACATTTATATTATTCTATTAATACTTATGGTTTTTAGAAAGGTGTGCTTTTGCAAAACACAAGATGGCTCTTCTGATGGACAACCTTTCCCAAAGTAAGGGTCAGGTCTTTGGGAACACTGTGCTGCTGCCTCTTCAGAGCCCCTACGTTGCCAGACCTCAATGCAGGGCTGGCTGTTAGACAGTAAGTGAAAACTTGTGAATTAGTGCAATGCAGCATTTTATTGACTCCTTCCATAAATATTTCTGGAATGTTGGTGACTGATATCACTGGGTTGTCTGCCAGTAACCACAAAAGAGAAGCTGTCCCTACCTTCATGGAAACTGTATTGTGTTTCTCAAACAAATTATAATTACAAATTAGAAGTACTCTGAAGGAAAAATGCTGGGTAGTTAGAGGGGGTATCAAAAAAGTCTTCCCTGGGGAAATGACATTTTATAGGATATCCAAAGACTGAGTAGGAGTCAACTAGGTGTTATGGTTTAGATGTGGTATCCCCAAAAAGCTCATGTGTGAGACAATGCAAGAAAGTTTGGAGGAGAAATGATTGGGCTATGAAAGCCTTAAACCAATCAGTAGTTTAATCCCCTGATGGCATTAATTGAATGGTAACTGAAGGCAGGTAGGGTGTGGCTGGAGGAGGGGAGCATAGAGAACATACCTTTGGAGTATATACTTGTATTTGATGAGTGGAGTCTCTCTCTGCTTCCTGATCACCATATGAGCCACTTCCCCCCACCACACTCTTCCACCATGATGTTCTACCTCACCTTGAGCCCCAAGAAATGGAGCCTGCTGTCTATCAACTGAGACCTCTGAAACTATGAAGCTTAAAATAAATGTTTCCTCCTCTACAATTGTGCTGGTCAGTCCTTTTAGTCACAGCAACAGAAAAGCTGACCAAAAAACTAGGTGAAGAGGGAGAGAGAGTGGGTAGATACAGGGAACAGTTCATGCAAACCCTTTGATACAAATCCCATACTCCAGAAGCACAACTTTTAAATGATGATTGCAGTGTCTCCAAAAGAAAGTTAGGAAAAGACAATGGTGAAAGTGGGGGCCTTGGAAATGGGGGCAGCTAATAAGAGTAATGATCCAATCCCTTAATATGAAAGAACAAGGCAAAATGGAGACTTTAATTTATTCCTAGTTGTTCTGTGCAACAGATACCAGGTAACTGCCTTACCTGTGCTCTTACACTCAAGAGACAACCCCAACCCATCTTAGCAGCTAGCCACTCTTGAATCACAAGCCACTTGTGTGGCCTGCCAATGTTTAGCATGCCTCACTGTCCCTAAGATGCCTACCAGCAACATGGGCATGTGTAATGCAATGTCTTAAGCTCAAAAAGGAAAAAAAAAGTGCTTTTTGACAAATTTGTAGAAATTTAAAAAAGAAAAAAAAAAAAAACTCTACCATATTTTCTCAAACTGCTCATCCTGCATTTCCATCTCTGTCACCATGACAACGTATATCCAAAACAAATAGCAAAAGTGTGTTTCTTTTTTACACAGGATAGAGGGAAAGAATGAGTCTAAAAAAAAAAAAAAATGTTTACCTTCACCCACATGGAGGATTCTTGTCTCCAGAGGTGATGCTCACAGCCTTGCTGTTGATTGGTGGGCGCTGGGCCTAGCAGAACACCTAGCCAGTGGCACTGCATGTGGCTCAGGTGGATTCAGGAGCTCCTGACAAATTGGTATTCCCAGGGTCTAAGTGTTTTCTGCATCTCCAGCATCAATCCACAAAAGAATGTAAATTATCTATTAAATATTTATCACCAGGTGACTCTCTCTCCATATAGGATACTAGAGGGAACTTAAAGCAGTGCCAGGGAGAAAAAAGGAGAAGGCAATCCAGGCCATGCCAAGCTGGGTTGTGTCTCTGCTCCATTCCAACAGGCCTGAGACGAGGGGTGGTTCTTTTGATTCTATTAAAACAATCAATGGCTTTGGTTTGCCAAAATGCACAGTGAAACCATCTTTCAAAATGAGTTTCTGATGTATGTGGCACTCAGGTTGCATCCCTTGTCATGAAGACCGAGGCAATTTTCCCAAGCCTTTCTTCAGCTGCAATGAAAGCCCTTCTTTCAATGGGAAGATGGATGGAAATTCCTCCGCACAGACACGGTGCGCCATCAGGCCGGCGCACTCGCATTGGAGTGGCATCTTCCGTCCCCAGCGGGTTGTTCAGTGTCAGAGGCTCCAGGCTTGATCAGCATCCTACACATTTTCTTGACAGATGGATGTCTTTGGCACCTCAGCTAGTAAACAACAGCACCGATGCCCACAATTGCTTCCTCGTCTCTCCTGCCAAGCTATAAGAAAGAGGCAGCTCTCGCCTTAGAAAACTATATGTCAACATTTTCCCTATTTTTAATTTTGTTCGATTGTTCTAAAATAAGCCCTCAAGAGACCATATTCAAGTTTGGGTTGTTCAACGCATTTGTCTGGGTAAGCATTGTACAGAACACATTCATCGAAGACTTGAAATCTTTTAAAAAGGAGAAAAGTGCTGCTTATGATTTGCAAATTGTTCTGAGATCACAGAGTAGAGTTGAAACCTTCCCCTTCCTGGGCTGGGAAGGAGAGATGGCAAGGACTCTAGGATCCCAGGTCCAGATTCTCACCCAGACAGGGGCCTCTCTGCACTACCACACCTGTACCCACAGATGATCCAGGTGCCCCCCTCCCACCAGCTAATAGCCAAGAAGCCAGAAGGCATGTTTGGTGTAATGACTGACGTGGTCTAAAACATTTTCACGTTTATTATCTGTGTGATATCAGACAAGCAACCGGCCTTTCTTTACCTTAGTTCCTCATTTGTCAAAGAAGGTTGTTAACACCTTACTGAGGTTACCATGAAATTTAGGTTGGATGTGCCCAGTGCTTGGTATACAGTAAGCGCTCCACAAATGTTATGTCTCTACCTGCCTCAGAAACCAAGAAAACTTTGGTGTCAGACAAAAATGACTCTGTTTTTATTAATATATAAAGTTCATATTATTGTTCTCTTGAAATCATAGTGATCTGACACAGCAAATACATCCGTTTCCATATATATCAGTCTCTCTCTCTCTCTCTCTCTCTCTCTCTCTCTCTCTCTCTCTCTCTCTGAAACAGGCCGCAAAAAAGAAAGAACAGAAGATGAAGAGTAACAGGAACTGCAAGAGAACTACATTGTCTTTGGCTACACTGTGTATTTCCAGATATTTGAATCCACTTAATTGTTCACATTCCCATGAAAGATAGCTATTATTATTCCTGGGTTAGAGATAAGAAACTGAGACTCAGAATTTAAGTGACTGGCCCAGTTCAGAGCCAGGAATTATCATGCCCTCAGTGCTTTCCCTGCACCATGCACCACCTTCCTCCTTTCCCCAATTTTACTCTTTTCTTCACCATTATATCTTTGTTTCTTACCTGTCATTAAACTGGCATCAATGATCTATTTCCTAAAATAACCTGAGAAACATTTGCATTACTCAAAGGGAAAAATCCCACCTAAGGCCAAAACAGGGGTCCACCCCCACTCAGCAGAGAGAATGCAGCAATCTGTGTTACTAATAATGTCACTAAGGACTCAGGGCTGAGCCAAAAGAGAATTAAAGGAAATAGATCGGTGATGAACATAACAAGTGTTTTGCCTCTCAACTATTAATAAGGATATGGAAATCCATCCTTGTAAAGTTGTTTTCCTTGAGAGGATCATTGATGTGATCCAAATATAGAAAATCAATGTTACATGTGTCTATACTTTCAAAATATTTGATTCCGTAGTTCTTTAGCACTCTTAGTACAAGATGTTTGGCAAACTGATTAATCACTTTAAATTATAGTTTGAAAAATATGGATTGATAAATTCATTTTCTGGGTTCTTAAAATGTTTTTATCATAGTCTCTTAAAAAAAAAAAAAAACCCTACAGCAAATAGTAACCTGACCTTCATCATGAAACTATCCTTAAGCTGTAAAAAGAATTTCAAAAAGCTTCTAGAACAAGCCTGTAGTGTCAGACAAAAAGCAAAGAAAATGACAAGGACAGATAATTTCTCAGACAAAATCCACATGCCACAAATCATCAGGAAAATACTAGGAAGCTCAAGGCTTCTCTCTCAGCCAGCTCCATGTTGGTTGTATGAGAAGGACGTGACTCTTGAGCACATGCCATTATTCAGGGCATGGGAAAAATGAGGAAATGCTAGAAAGAATAAAGCCCAGGATCCAAAAGTTATTGGTTTCCCACATTAAGCCACTCTAAGAATTATTCCCTATCAGCACTACAGAGTAATTGAAAACTGTTTCTAGCTAATTGCTTGGCATTCAGCTCCCAATCAAGCAGTGGATGAAGGAAAGCTGTTGTGACAAGGGGGCATGACCCCAGCTCTCCAGCCTCACCTCCCTGGAGGATTGCAGGCTCATTGCTAAACATGCTAATGCACAGGATGAGAATAACCTGGAAAGTATGAACCCAGGATGTTGGGCTTCAGTGTTGGACATGATCAAAACCATACTCAAATAAAATGATAGTATGAAAATGGAATTCCATGTTCCAAATCAGTCAACCTAGTCTCGTCACAAGCATCTCAGTACTGTTCCTCACCTAGAACCGTCTCCATAGACTCTCCCTGTATGGAAATCCTATTTGAAGTCCAACTACAGATGTCATTTTTTCCACAAAGTCTTTTTTCTACCATCTGGCACCATTTTGTTCCCAAGTGATGAATCACTTGTAATAGTTGATCACTCCTATAGGCTCCAATTTACAATTGATTCATTTCAACTCTCATGGGTAGCCACTGTGCTAAATGTGGGAGATACAGATAGAAACACGTCAGTCATGACATCAAGCTTTTGAATTTTAAGATCGAGCAGATTCTTAATTCTTAATTAGACTGCAATGAGCTAAATGAACTTATAGAGAGAATATGAGCTTGCAGAGTAGATTACATCACTCACATGGGCCACTAACTTGGATTCAATGAACAGGGTTTAGGGGCTCTAATTTACAGGCTGCCTCACTATGCCTTTACACAGCAACTGAAGTTGTTAGTTTGGATTTTATATGTGCTTTTTTATTACCCAGTTAGTCTGAAACTTAATCATAGGTCAAAGCCTGTCTTTAATTTCTGTAAAAATCCCTCAAGTATCCTGAATGATATTTGACATATACATAAAAATATCCCAAAATTATTGATGACAGATTGATTCATGTGTGTTTTTAGTAATGAGAAGTAAGTTTCTGGAATATGTGAAGTCCGAGGTTGCAAACTAATAATTCCGGGCCAGTCTGTAAGAGTGTCTTGCTTGTTTTTGTATTTTCCTGTTTTTTTTAAATTTTTTAAGCCATATCCATCGTTTCCAATTTGATATAGTTCACATTTGAAAATCCACATTTCTGCACTGCCTTGGAAAATCTGTACAACCCGGTAGAATTTGTCCAAATTCTCTTATGGCAATAAATCCACTGGATTGAGAAGAAGCTGGTGGCATCACTAGTTTCTACCCAGTTGACTTGACTCATTTATGTTTCGTCCTGCAGGGCTGTGGCATGTATTGAGTTTGTAGCCTGCTTTAAGCATTAAGATCTTAGGAAAAGATTTGTCATTTCCAAATTCCCTTGTGCCCTGGTTGGGCAGATTGTTTTCAGTCTGCATGTTCTTCATCCTTGACTCTGAATTTGAAGGCACTGTGAGGGGCTAAACCATTATGGGAGAAGAGGGGTATCCTGTGAGACATTGGATGTGCATAGGGGCACCCATGACTTAGAAAGAAGAAGCCATTTCTTATTTTAAGAAAAGGAAAGAGAGAAAAACATGCCTAATCCAATTAACAGCTGCTGTTACAATGAATGTGTGACCTCATCTGGGAGCCCAGACATTTTGTAGAATTTGCTGGGCCTTCTCATGGGAAGAAGACAAAGTACACTAACTTGGCCTTTTGTTATTAGTGAAAAATTGCATTAATGCACAAGACTCATCCTTTAATCCTTATAGAATCGTGTCACCCATTAAACTACAATAACAGGAGGCTGTTTCCCTAATAAAGTCAGAGATCTCTAATTCATCATCATCAACCACAAAAATAATCTCCTTGTTGAATAACGGAAAGAATAACAAACTAGCAGCTGAGAGAACTAGCAAGGCACTCATTTCTCTGGGCTTCAAGTTCTTCATCCATCAAATGAAAAGGATTGGATGGTCTCTGAAGTTCCTTCCAGCTCTAAGACTGGATGATTTGTTCAAGGGACTTTCTGCCACGCCACGCTAAAGATTTAAAGAGATACAGACATTTCTCTATCATTCTGGAGTTTGGTAGGGAAAGCAAGGCTAATACACAAAAACAATCAATAGCATTTCTTATGCATTGTACTCTATGCCCAGTCAGTGAACAGAATTTCAAAGGAAGAGGCAATTTCTGAGAGTGGGAATAACGGAGGGTCCACATAAGAACTGAGATTCAAGATGCTTGTAAATCACCCACCACAAATGAAGGAGGCTCACAGGCAGGACTTCCATCAGGATAATCATGTGTGGACCACTTCCTTGCAGTGATTCCAATATGGAAAATATAATGCTACTTATGAAATTCTTGTTCTTTTTCCATTCCCTCAAATCCATTAACCCCTGCTGGTCCTTCTAAAAGATAACAAGACCAACTGACTGCCTTACCTGCTTAAACCATCCAGGACTTATACCTACAGTAAATATTATAAACTCCCAAAACATTATAAAAAAGACACTAGGGTCAGATGGCAACTGGTCCCTCCAGCTCCATATTCAACACCTCCATGATTTGTTCTCTCCCTCCGATGGCATACAAATACTAATGTTCCTGAAGGGATCACAGGTGTGTTTGCTAAGTTCATTCAGCATAAATGCACTTGTTGAAGCTGCCCCCACCTTCAAATGCCTCCTCCACCCTCATCACCTGGCTTATTTCCACCTGGTCCTCAGGGTTCCGAGCCCCGTCTCCTGCTTTGCAAACTCTTCATGGATTACTGTTTAAATTGCTCCATATCTTTCTAGATAGTGAAGATAGGGAATAAATCTATCCTATTTTCCCTGTATCTCTAGCACCTCTTAAAATGTCTAGCACACAGCTGTTTCTCAAGAAATATCTGTTGGGTGAATGAATAAATTGGGGCGGGGGGACAAGGAGGCAGCAGTACAAGGAGCCTACATGGTAACCAACCTCAAGGTTCAGGATGTATGTGAGCATCTAAAATGGGTGTTAATGAACTTTAAAGAGGGCAGAGGCATCAGGTAGCTTATAAATATCTCTCCTGACAATCCAAGATCCAGAAGTCAGATAGGATCAAATGCTGTACATCATCACACAGGGTACTCACTCTTCCATGGTATTAGATTGCAGCACTTGGGTATTTGAACATGAATGCTTTTAGGTTCAAATTTCACTATGAAACTCAAACCATATAGCTATAGAGAAACAAGATTCACTTTTGCTCCCACCATGTAAAATTTGAATCCCCTATTATGATATTTTTAGCTGTAATGGAAAACAGGCTGAGACAAATAACTCATAATTATGGCAGGGGCACTGAAGATGAGCTAAGAATTCAGTATGTTGAATACCAATGCATCTTTTATCCTATCGTAAATCATCGTCAATTCTACTTTTAAAGGAAAATGAGTGGGTGTTCCAGGTGATGACCACTTATGGAAAGAATTCAGATGGCCTTATGTGTTTTAGGCTGGCTAGCTCAAAATGTTTTTGACTTTTGTTTGCTCCTTCCCTTGATGGAATTGGAATACAGGCTTAAAATTCCCTCTAATGCCAAACAGCTGCTACTTTGCTTTGTTTCAATTAAAATTGAATGTTGCTACCCCAGATGCCCTGCCCATGTGGATCTGTGTAAGATGTCACTGAACATCAGCACCAAGCCCTGAAAAATGGCATTGTGAATGCATATTAATGAGCCATAGAGTGTTTGGAATATTGGAATAATTCTTTTTTTCATAGCATTATGTATAACTATCAGCATACTAAATTCTCACTCATATGACTTGGATTCAAATATGTAGAAGTAATTGGTCGGATCGCATTCCATGGTTGGAAAACTGGGTCCAGAGATCTTAGTAATTGCCAATGTCACATACCTGATTTACCTTGACAAGTGGAAGCATTTTTTTTTTTTTTTGGTACCAGGGATTGAACTCAGGGGCACTCAACCACTGAGCTACATCCCCTGCCCCCTTTTGTATTTTATTTAGAGACAGGGTCTCATTGAGTTGCTTAGCGCCTTGCTTTTTGCTGAAGGCTGGCTTTGAACTCATGATCCTCCTGCCTCAACCTCCTGAGTCACTGGAATTAGAGGCATGCACCACTGTGCCTGGCTTGAAAGCACCTTTTTAACACCTTGACTTTTATTCAATTATCACTACATCAGCCTACACCAATGCCTAGCAAACTCCTACTTGCAGTCTCTCTCCTTTTCTCTCCATCACTTTTTTTTCCCCTTAGCCAGAAATCCTGCTTTGATCTTAGTTAATTGTCCTTTACATCATCCTAAAAAACAGAAACAATCACAGTGGTAATTTTCACTCATACAGTTAATTTGGCCAGTTCCATACCAGGCACAAAGGGAAATAATATCAATGAACTTGAAAAGAAACCTTAACATTATTAGATGTCAGCAAAGAAAATGTGGTTATGCAATATATTAAATATGCTTTTTTTTTTGTACCAGGGGTTGAACCTAGAGGCATTTAACACTGAGCCGCATCCCCAATCCATTTTATTTTAATTTTTGTTTTGTTTTGAGACAGGGTCTTACTAAATTGCTTAGGGCCTTGTTAAGTTGCTGAGGCTGGCTTTGAACTTACAATCCTCCTGCCTCAGCTTCCCAAGCCACTGGGATTACAGGCATGTGCCACCATATCCAACTCCTTAAATATCCTCCTTTATTCCTCTCTCTGCCTTTCCTCAGTCATAATTACTTCATGGAGTCCAGTATACATCTTGTTACTGATAAAGGAATAATATTTGGATAAAAATGACTAAAGACATTCCCCAATCCCAGGTAACACAATATGCATAATAGTTGGGGGCATGCTAATTTAACAGCTAAGCCCCAAAATGCAAAATGGCTCAAATATAACAGAAGCTTAACAATTACTGGACAATGAATGAATTAGTCAGAGGGCCTCTAAGTATTTGTTCAGAGATCAGATTAATGGAGGGGGCAGAAGCTTTGTCATCTTCTACATATAGTGTCCAAGATGTCCCCAAAATTTCCTTCTAGCAACATTTCAACCAGCTGCAAGTAAAAGGGAACAGGGAGGACCACATGAGGGGTTTAATGAGCCAGACAGAAATGTGGAACACAACAGCATTTTCATTCACAATCCAGTGCCCACAATTCAATCAAGCAGCCTCACCTAACTGCAAGGAAGCTGGGAAACAAAGTCCTGTGGCACTTCTAGAAAAAATAGAACATGCCACTCGAGTGATAGAAAATCCATTTTAATCCCTGTGATGTGTTTAAATTATATTAACAATATCCAAAATTAAACAAATAAACAGCATCTTGGACTTAATCTTATTTATATACTCAAGTTCTTCCATGTTATTGTTTTAGTCAGCTTTTTTCATTGCTGTGTCTGAAAGATCTGACAGGAACAACTATAGAGGAAGAAGAGTTTATTTGAGGGCTCACAGTTTCAGTCCCTTGACAGCCAGCTGTATTCCTCAAGTCTCCAGGAATGGCAGAACAACATGGTGGAAGAATTTGGCAGAAGGAAGCAGCTCCCATGAAGATCAGGAAGCAGAGAGACCCCACTTGCCAGATGCAATATATCTGCCACACCCCCAATGCCCCACCTCCTCCAGCCACACCCCACCTGCCTTCAATTACCACTCAATTAATCCCATCAGGGGATTAATTCACTGATTGGGTTAAGGCTTTCACAACCAAATCATTTCCCCTCTGAACCCTCTGCATATCGTCTCACACGTGAGCTTTTGGGAACACCTCACACCCAAACCATAACAGTTATAAAACTGAAAAACCAGAGAAACACATTACTTCTCTCAAGCTAATGAAGGACATTCAAGATTACAGACATAGTTAATGCCATAAGTTAATAAATGGGAAAGCTAGACAGTAAACCAGTATTTGTGGTGAACATTACAGCTCATCATAGCAAACAATTGGTTTAACAGAATTTGCTCATTATACCTCATACCTGCACAGATATAATCAGGTTTTTTAATTATATTTTTCAGATATTTTGGCTTCAAATTAAACAGATTTAGTTAGTCATTGAAATAATCTATTTGATTGGATTGCCCGTTTCTTTAGAAGCTTCCATCTATTGAGTGTTTCTTCCTCATCATATACTCACATATGGGGAAATATGCTTCCATCTCTAGTATGATATCAGAGGTTTGAATGAAAGACGAATAACTCATTCAAGGTAAGTGATGAGGCTGAGAGTCAAATCCAAGTCCTCCTGACTCCCAAACTATGTAGTTCCTCTAAGGCACCCTACTTCCCAGTCAGTGTCTTCAAATAGTTAATGAGCTGCCTGTAGATTCAGGCTGAATATTGGAATATTCTGAATACCATCTCAAAGGACTTTGCAGAGACTTAGAATAAACAGTGCTGCCCTGACTTGACAAGAAACCTCACCTCCCTCCACATCCATCACTACTTACCAACAAGAGGAAGGACTGAGATGCAGGAAGAATCTTCATATGCTACCCCTGAGAGTCCACGTTTTTAAATACAGATTTATGCCTTTCCAGCCTCTGCTTTGGGAAATGCAGACAGGGAAGGCAGGATCAAGACTACTCAGAAACACAAGCCGAGGTATTATCTTAGCAACTCCCCAAAGCAATTGTACAACATTGTTTGCCTAAGCCTCAAGTGCTGATGCCTGCTAGTGTACAATGCAAAGTTCAAAGGGCTGCTCATCACCATAACGGGATATAAGCCTTTGCTGTTGGCTGTGGAATAATGAAGATAATTCTTGTGGATTGTTCCTTCAATCTGTGTTTATTCAAGTTAAAGAAGTTTGCTGTGTGGCTGTTTTCTTTCTCTTTTTTAAATTTTTCTGGAAAACTTCTCCTCTCTATGATCAGTTCTAAGATAATATTCAACAAAATCATTCATAAGGGACAGAAGATTATAACTGGAGTTTTTGGCTCACAAACATCTTATTTTTTAACTTTCCTTGGTCAATAAATAGCATATCAGTATTTCCATATTTGCCAATAACAAGAGACTTGTTAGCCTGACAAAGCCAGATTTAATTAAAACACACACACATACCAAATATGTTCACAATACTGAAAAATATTGGCAGGCAACAAATGAGAACATATTGAAAAAATAGAACATCTTTTTCCCCCTGTATGATAACTTTAGCTACAGCAGTAATAGCAAATTCACAAAGCAAGATAAAATAAAGGTTTTTGTCAGCATATTTTAGGGTCAAATTTTGAAAATAAATTCATTTACCCTCTGCTTGTTATGCCCCTATACACTCAGACTCAAAGCCAAAAACCTATAAAGCATTTAACTTTTGTCTAATTATTCATGCCACATACTCATTCCAGAGATACACATTCCAAAACTGTTCATTCCTCACCTTGGGCACACTGACCCAAAGAGAGAAATGATGGGATTTTATCACACTGTTCCTTCTGCCTTGGAATAATTGGAGCCACTACAAGCTCATAATTCCTTCTGGGCTAGCAGCAAAGAGTTTAGAATCTGTTACCCACAAGTCCACAAGGAAATAAGGTACTTGAATACTTATCTAACAGGACTTCTCCTAGTAATGCCCAGAGTTGAGGGGAAAGGGTGGCAGAAGAACAAAGGGGGGGAGAGAGTGTAGTTCCCTTTGGTCCTTCACCTCTATTCCCCCTACCTCCCACCTCCTGCAAGATGAACTGGGAATCATTGGAACAACCACGCCCTCCTGAGTACCTTTCACCCAATCTGTCCAGCTTCACAGGACTCAGTGGAGATACCCAAAATCCTTTCTTGATGGGCAACTCACTCTCAAAGAACAAGACTCAGAGCAACAGTGGGGGTAACTTTCACTTAGCTTCCCCGTCCATGGCCCTAGGAAGAAGGTGGTTTAGTCAGCTCTTTCACTGCTGTGACGAAAAGATCCAACCAGAACAACTTTAGAGGAGGAAGAGTTTATTTGGGGGCTCACGGTTTCAGAGATCTCCATCCACAATCCACAGACAGCAGGCTCCATTCCTCCTGGCTCTAGGTGAAGTGGAATATCATGGCAGAAGAGTATAGTGAAGAAAGCAGTTCACATGATGATTAGGAAGTGGAGAGAAAGTCTCCACACTCCAGATACAAAATATATACCCCAAGGCCACACCCCCAATGAGCTACTTCCTCCAGCCACCCTCCACCTGCCTCCAGTTACTACTCAGTTAATCCCACCAGGGATTAATTCACTGATTATGTTGAGGCTATAACCCCATCATTTCTCCTCCAAACCTTCTTGTATTGTCTCAAACATGAGTTTTGGGGGACACCACTTCTAATCCTCTGATAACAGAGGGCTTATCATTGCTGCTACAGTTTGGATCTCAAATGCTCTTCAAGGCCATGGTCACCAGCTAAAGGCTTGGTCACCAGCCTGTGGCACTATTGGGTGATGGGGGAACTTTTAGGAGGTAGGATCTGATGGATGGGTCACTGGGGAGTGTTTAGGGGGTATAATGGGAGCCCAACCCCTTCCTCTCTGCTTCCCAGACACCATGAGGAGAACAGGTTTCCTCCACCATACACTTTCACCATGATGTTCTATTTTATCACAAGCCGGAAAGCAAGAGGACTGAAATCTGTGAAATCATGAACCAAAATAAACCTTTCCTCCTTTAAATGGACTTTTTCTGGTATTCTGTCACAGTGATGGAAAGCTAACACAGTTGCTGACTTTTGAAAAGAGACTGTAATACAGAGCTGTTCACCATCTCTCGACATTTTCCTCCTTTCAAGTAAATCTCTCCCTTCATGAAGCCAGCCTGTAGACCTCACACCCTCCCTTGGTGCTAAGTTTTCAGTGTTTTTGTCACCTCTAAATTCATGTTGAAACTTAATCCTCAATGTGACACTGTTGGGAAATGAAGCTTAATGGGATGTGTTTAGGGCACAAGGGCTCTGTAGGTCTTGAAGATTAATGCACTGAAAGAAGGGTTTGGAGCAGGTTTGCTCTCTGCCTCCCTTATGCCATATGGGGAATAATATTTCTCCCCTGCAGAGGGTGCAGCCTTTAAAGCGCCACCTTACAAAACTGAGACTGGACCCTGATCAGACAGCAAGTTGGCTGGTGCCTTGATCTGGGACTTGCTGGCCTCTGGAACCATGAGAAATATGTTGCTATTGTTTGCAAAGGACCCAGACTGTTATTCTGTTATAGCAGAAGAAATAGGGTTAAGATACTGAGGAAACTATACCAGCCCTTTATACAGAGGATTCTTAGTAGCTTCTTGCATGGTTTAAACAATAGAGTTTTCAGGCTCTATAGAGGTATTAATTGAGGGTTTCAATTGTAAACACTGGAAGGCAGAATTTGGAGAAAGGGGGGATCTGGTCCTTGGATTTAAAGCAAAGATTATTGTTCCAATTCTTGTTTCCTTCACTCTGTGAGGAAGAATTGCAACTGGTTTTTTGCTAGTTTATCTAAAACACAAGATGATGCCAAAGTAAGCAACTTTTCTTTGAGGACAATCAAATCTAATCATTTATAAAGAAAAGACAACCCTGCAATCAACATGACTTGAGATGCTGCCTTTGCGAAACAAGATTCCTGATATTTCAGGAGGAGATGTTTGGGGCTCTCTCCTGAGCTAAGCTTACAGGAGCCACCATTGAAATTGGACAAGCACTTTCTTTGCTATCCAAAAGGAATGGTATCAATTGCAGGAAGATCTCTTTGTATTCCAAATCGTCCCAAATCAGGAGGGGCATAAATATGAGAGAGGGCACTTCTTCCTCTCTCTAATGCAAAATGTCCTGCCCAACAATACAGATGAAAGAAAAAGAAAGAAGACACTATCTACAATTCTACAGCCCAGTAAGACCATACTGGTTATCTATTGATGCATAATAAATTACTCAAATATAACAACATAGTCACAAATACTTATTGTATCTTTGTCTTAATCTGTTTTATGTTGCTATAACAGAATACCAAAAATTGAGTAATTAATAATGAACAAAAATTTATTTGGCTCACAGTTCTGGATGCTGAGTTGTCGAAATTATAGGGTCTGCAACTATTAAAGCTTTCTTCTATACATCCCATGATGAAAGGGGGGGAAGAGAGAGAGAGAGAGAGAGAGAGAGAGAGAGAGAGAGAGAGAGAGAGAACAAGCTCATTCTCTAATGAGGATACTCCCAATGCTAACAACATGAGCTGGTTGATGAGGGTTGATCCCTCATGGCCTCATCATCATTTTAAAGTCCCACTTTTCAACACCATTACATTGAGGATTAAGTATCTAACACATGAACTTTAGGAGACAAATTCAGACCAAAGTGACCATCATATCTGATTCAGGATCCAGGTACCACTTGGTTAATTGCTGATGTCTCAGGGTCTCTCAGGAGAGTGCAGCTGTCCTCTGAGACTGGAGTCTCATCTGAAAGTTCCATGGGGAGCATCCACTTCCAATCTCACTCACATAGACTCAAATGGAGATGACTGGAGGGTGTTGTACACTAAATCATGAGCATGAGCAAAGGCAGAGGGAAGAGAGGGTATGGAGTATTCAAGAAAGGACACTTAGTTTAGTTTGACTAACATTAGCATAAGAAGATAACTAGTGGTCTTTGTTTGCTAATTTTAGTTTTATAAGATTAGTTCCTTGCAACTAAAAAATAGCATGACGTGGAGGGAAGATGGTCTTGGCACAGTGAAATCTAAATTCAAATCCAGGCTTCCTCCACTAAACTACCTCCTTAGGCACATGACACAAATTCTCCGAGCTTTCTTATCTAAGGAATTATGAGAATCCTGCTTTGCAGGATAAGTACAAGAATTGAATATATGGACACATCTGTCATAGCCCTTGGCACATGGAGGGCATTAAACTCTCTGGTCTCTCTTAAAGGAAAGAATTTTCTTTTATTCTCTGTATCTTCCACACAATGGGGTCTCAATAAATGGATGATTGATAGATAGATAGATTGATTTATCTAGAGGATATTTTAAACTGAATGACATTAGCAAAGGTAAAGAAGTGAGAGAGTAAATTATTTATAGATGCCATGAATGTAAGCACACAGAAAGGAATAGCTCAATCTCTCAGCCCAAAGGTGAGTTTCATCATGACAGTATTATTCCTTGGGCACCCATTCTCTACTGGAATAATGATGCATCTTTTGCCCACCTGACCAAGGGAGAGTGAGGATTCATTAGATAATTAGTGAGCTTCAAATAAGCCATTTGTCCAGATTAGTATTATTATTTGCTAAGAGTAACTGATACTGGAAAATAGTAATTAACTAGATCTTGGAGCAACTTTTTGACCATTTTATTTATATATTAATACCCTCACTTCAGATTTCCTGCAGATGACAAGACAAAGTAATACGTCAAGACTGCTCAAAAGATAACTAGGTCAGGATTAAGCAATAAGGACCATCAATAAAGGCATGGAGAGGTGGCGCTCAGAAACACAGCTGCGTGGTTAGGAACACTCCATAGTGTTGAAATTCTTGCCTTTCTCTTTTCTCCTCCTTTTATCTCTCTTTATCATTTCTCTCCTTTCATCTTCTGACTTTCCTCCCTTTTCTACTTCTTGCTTGTTCTCAGACTTATCTTGCCCTTGCCATCGGCAGGGATGAACAACCATCTCTTCTCAGATCAATGAAGGGCAGTCAGGATACTGGCCAGCCCAGACGGAGCATTCTCTGCACTCAGACATGCTCCTCCTGGGATCTCATGTCTCCCACAAGAGAAGTTGGAAATGTCAGAGCCTGTGGATCTGGGGTCTCTCCTAAAATACCCTCCAATCTCCTGGCTCCTGGAGACACTGCAGATGAGAAAATGTGTGAGATTTTGTTTTGTCCTCAGAAAAACTCCATTTTGTCAAAGTAACTAGTACCATGTAAAAATCATCATAGACACTGGCAGTTCTTTGAAACAGCAGGCACCGCCATCCACAATTATCAAAGTTTCAAAAATTATCTTGAGCCAAGTATGGCTGCACACACCCAGCAGCTAAGGAGTTTGAGGCAGTAGGATTGCAAGTTCAAAGCCAGCCTTAGCAATTTAGAAAGGTCTTATACTCAGTAAAAAAAAAAAAAAAAAAATCAGTGAGACCATGTTTTAAAAATGGGTTTGGGGATATGGCTCAGTATTTAAGCACCCCTGATTTCAAGTCCTAGTACAAAAAAAAATTGTCTTGAGTCTCATGAAACAGAAGAATCAGATCATCAATCATGGAAATTTTGCACTTGAACTAATAACGAATATATGTGCTTATAAACAGATGTACTGGAAATTCTAGCTGTTCACAAAGTTTTGTGTCTCTTCTACAAGAACACAGGTAGACTACACTTCCCAGATTCCTAGGTAAGCATTGCTTTTTAAAAACTGCTTTATTAAAATACAACTGAGCAGCTGGGGTTGTGGTTCAGCGGTCGAGCACTTGCCTAGCATGTGTGAGGCACTGGGTTTGATTCCCAGCACCACAGATAAATAAATAAAATAAAGGTCTATTGACAACTAAAAAAAATTTTTAAAAAGTATAATTGATTTACACAAATTTAAGACAGCCTAAGTTTAATGTATAGCCCTTAATAATACTGGATGCATGCATGTACACATTGAACCTCTACTGCAATCAAGGTAATAGATGTAGATATTTCTACCACTTCCAAAAATTTTCTTCTTTCTCTTTGTATTTTTTTTTGTTGGTTGGTTGATGGTTTTGTTTTGCTTTGCTTTTCAGTTTTGATTTTTCTTGGTTGT
This sequence comes from Marmota flaviventris, assembly GCF_047511675.1. Classification (NCBI taxonomy): domain Eukaryota; kingdom Metazoa; phylum Chordata; class Mammalia; order Rodentia; family Sciuridae; genus Marmota; species Marmota flaviventris. The sequence goes on along the minus strand of NC_092504.1, from coordinate 44,248,091 downwards.
TGTTGTTTTGATTTTTCTTGTTTTGTTGTTTATTTCCTCTTAAAAGTAAGAAAAATTAGCATCAGATCTAATCTTTTAACAAATATTTACCAACAGATAATGGATAAAGGAAATAAATAAAGATACACATACACATATACATATCAGATTTTCTTTCACACACACACTTGTATACACACAACAGAATATTATTCACCTTTTAAAAAGAAGGTAATCCTTCCATTTATGACAACATGTAGAAAGCTAGAGAACATCAAGGCAGTCACAGAAAGACAAATACAACATGATTCCTAATACAAGGTATCTAAAATAATCAAACACACAGAAGCAGAGAGCAGGATGGTAGTTACCAGGGGTCAAGGGGAAGGGAAATTAGGAGTTGTTCAATTAGTATAAAGTTAGAGCTATGCAAGATGAATGTGTTTTAAAGATCTGTGGCACAGCACCTAGCCAACAGTTGACAATTCTGTATTATGCATTTAAACATTTCTTTTGATTGACTGAACTCTAACCTGAGAAATATGGGAGACAGATGTCCTTATTATGAGGAATTGGCTCATGCAATGAGGAATGCTAACAAGGCCTACAGCCTGTCATCTGCAAGCTGGAGACCTGGGAAAGCTAATGGTATATTTCAGTCTGAACCTAGAGGTCTGAGAACCAGGAGAATTGATGGTATAAGTCCCATTCTGAGAAGAAGAGAAGATGAGTGTATCCAAGTATTATTAATGAGGTGGAAAAATAGGAAGAAGGGCTTTCTCATTCCATTGCCTTTTGTTCTATCAGGCTCTCAGTGGATTGGGTGACACCCACCCATGTTGAGGAAAGCAATCTACTTTACTGAATCCACTGATTCAAAAGCTAATGGTATCCAGATACACCTTCATAGACACATCCAAAAATAGTGCTTAATCTGGGCACCTTGTGGCCCAGTCAAGTTGACACATAAAATTCATCAGCAACTCCTGCCCTCATGGAGCTCTCTCTACTGGATCTAGACAATGAGATGTTTCTGATCGTACTCTGTCCAAGTAACCTTGTTCTCCATAAACAAGTTTATCTGCAAATCCCTATTGCCTCCCAAAATCACCAGCAGTACCTGCCTTCTACCACAGTTCTCCCTGTACCCAGCCCCAGTGTGGATAAAGCCCTATCATCACCACAACCCATTCTCCCTTGCCCCATCCCATCCTGGGCTTTCTCTATGGAGTTTCTGGCCCATGAAACAGATGCTAAAGGCACTAATGAGGCTAGGCCTCTGTTGCCCTCTAGAGGTCAAATCCAGTAACTGCCTGAAAAGCGCAGCATCCTAGATACCTAGCCTCCTTACCTGCATCCTCTTAATTCTTCAGAAAAGAAAACTGGACTGGATTATGACAAACATTTCAGAGTAAAGACAGGCCAGGAAGCACTGTCACATGCTCCAGCTCTTCAAAATTCTGCATCTTTTCCCCACTTACTTTCCTGCCTCTTATTCCCTCTTTTGCCATTTTTTGCTTCATTTTGGCATTTCCCTGCCTACATCTTGTGCTTACCCCTGAGGTTTTCTATCACCATTGCTTAAAGGCACAAATTCAGCTTTATTTATGAGTATAGTGCACTGCCTATGGTGTGCTATTTCATGGATTTCAGGAACTAATACACCCAAATTCTATATGCCTCTCTCCCTCCAAATTTCTTCCATACTATTCATGCTGACTGTCATTGCTTCAATTTATTCAATAAACATGAATTGAGCCTTTACAAGGTGACAGGCGTGGTTCCAGGAACATGGGACAAAGCAGCAAACAAAACATAAAAATATGGGGAAAATATTTTATTCCATAATTAGGGCTTTCTCTAAATGAAATTATTGCTAGGAGATAACATGTAGATTTACTTAAACACTGAATTATTCATGCATGTCATCAAATTTCTCTGTGAAAGTCATGCACCAGGAGGCAGAGAGGAGGTACTATTTAAGAAGCCATGCTAACCCCTTTCTGGTTCACCTATGATCAAAACATAGAAATCATTAAGACAGCATAATTTGATAGAAAGAACACAGTTTGCAGTTACACAGACATAGGTTTAAATGCTAGCTCTGTTACTTGCAAGCTCTGTGACCTTGAGCCAGATAATTAACCTCTCTGAATTTCTGTGCTTTCACCTGCTGAAATAGAGAAATCGATATCAATTTATCAGGATTGTAGAGCAAGATCACATGTGTAGCCCCTGTGCACTGTCTGGCACAGAAAGAACCTCTACAAATGTTAGCTTCCTTACCGTTCCCAAAGCAGCCCAGCGTATGGCCAGAGACCAGTGAGCTAGAGTGACTCTAATAATACAGCCACAAAATGGCAGGAATTGCTTTTAATAAAGGATTGAGACTCTGATTTCACAATTAGAGTTGTTTCCATGATTAGCAAAATCGCTACCCCTCATTTGTAGTCCGACTATACCTACCCCTTTTGTGTGCACAGCCTGCCCTTGGCAACTCAGGACACTAAACCCAGCAGGTGAGGTTCCCCAGAGCCCTGGAACCTGTTCAGGGCCTTGGTATTTTCTCGAATGGTCCTGAACAAAGGCCTGATGGGGGACTGTATGAAGGGAAGGTTAGTGAGACCCCAGGGAATCCAGAGAAGGAGAAAGCAGGCACTGAGAAGAAGAAAAACACCTACCTAGTGTCATTTCCCCCGTCTGATGTCACTTTATTTACTGCCTCTAGGAAATCAATTAAAACAGCGCTAATTTATGGATCTTAATGAACAAGGTATTATGCAAGCTGTTTGTAAGCATGGCAGGCTTCTTGAATTGGAGAACACTCAAAAGCACAGTCACCTGATGTGACATGCTCTCACGACCTCCCCGCCCTCACTTTCAGAGTCCAAAATGCACAGGGAATAAGACAGAGATCTTGGGGGAAGGGGTGCCTATTATATATGATCTCCACCTCCTCCCACCCCTGCTTCTCCTCTAAGGGCCCAGCACAGAATATTAACTAAAAAATTCAAAGATGATCTTCATAATCCACAATGGTGGTTTGCTTGATGCATCATTTCCTGAACTAACTGAAGAACGTATTCTTCAATGGCTCACTCATGTGACAGGCACATTTGAGCCTCCACTGTTAGACTCCACCCCAGGCTCCTGAAGTGTGGAGGTAATTAAAACACAATCCTCTGCTTTAGAATCCACAGGCTGGCTGAGGGGCAGACACCTAAACAACCCAGCATCACACTGTCCCCCAGGGGAGAGATACTCAATTTGGGGAACAGAGAGTTGTACCAGAGAGTGAACAAGGACTTCACTGAATCCCTGGGAGACAAAAACCATCCTCTCCCTCTTCTGTGCAAATCAGCCCACGGCTCCCTAGAGCTTACCCCTTTGCCTGGCACAGTGTGACTTAAGAGCTGTGAGCAATCCTATTCTAAATCTCACTTCCTGCCTGCGCAGAACCTTCTGGTAGGATGTGCATGAAGACCCTTTATCAGTGGACTAAAAGCAGGTGCCGTCCTCCTCTGAGGACTTTGTCAGAGCCAAGTCCCGTTTACCTGAATTCAAGCACACTTGCCTCCCACTCAAACAGTTGGCCCTGTAAGGCAGTCAGTCGAATGTGAAGTTGAACCTTGAACAAATACACTAGATCATTAGCAATAAAAAAAAGAAAGAAAGAAAAACAGCTCTACCCAGCAGAACCATTACATCGCTTCACTTGGCTTCAAGCTGGGCAACCTCACGGTCACTGATTCTTCTCTCTCTGTTCTGTCACTATCATGACATGCAGCTTGCAAGCCCATCTTTCCTTGCAAAGGCAGTGTGGTGTGTGGTTAGGAGCCCAGGATTGAGCTTCAGGCTGCTAGTCCTGCCACTTGCTTATTGCATGCCATTGGGAAAGTTACCTTGCCTCAGTTTGCCCACCTATGAAGTGGGGATAATAGCCCACCTGTATATGGGCTGGCTGTGAATGCTGGAACAGGGGCAGAGTCAGCAAGCTGTGTAGGTTTCCATCGTGGTTCATATGGGCCCTGACTGCTCTACTTCTTTCTGCCATTCTTCCTCTCCTGGTTTCTCCTTCCTTTTCCTCTTCCTTACTTGTTAAAGTCCACCTCCATGTTTAAATCCAGCAATGTCTTTTTCTTTCTTTGCTTCCTTCTTGGTGGCCTATGTGACGTGTGATGTGACAAGGAAGTGCACATACCTCAAAATGTCAAGATTCCAACTCAGGGGAGAGATTTCTGACAATGAGATTAAACTAATGAAATGAGAGAAGCAGAAATGTCCCATAAAGATGCTTGCCAACGGCGTCCATCAATAAACAGGAGACCAGCCCACATATGGCTCCTAATTGTCTCTCCTCACTCTGCTCAAGGTTTGCAGTGAGATATAGTTTGGTGCATCCCAAGACAGTTTCCTTGGCATTAATGGTAATTTCTCTAATCTAGGACCAAAAGTCCTATTTCCTGAGACTCTGGGTCATCTCCCATTTACAAGAACTCTGCAGAGGAGCTTTTCATTCATCTGCTTGAGTTTGGCCTTGGGGTACAGAGAGATGAGCTTCTGGCATAGCTTGCTTATCCATCTCTCCGTCCAGACCACGAGGTAGCAGACAGCAAGGCCTTAGCTTATGAACTACCATATCCCCAGAACCAGGTCTAGTGCTAGTTCACTATCAATATTTTTTAAGAAATTGATTTAAAGGAAGGGACTTTTCTTCTTTGAATCTTTTCAGCAGTCACCAGGGGCAGATGAGGACGGGTGTTCTTGTTTCTGTGGATAAATCGTGACTCACTATACACTGAGATCAGGGGCACACAAGATGGCAAATCAGCATGATCCTCCAGGAAGAGCAGCCACTAACGCTGGCGCAGACTGCCATCTGTAGCATTTAATCATTTTCCTCCCCCAAGACAGATCATCTTGAAGCAACTGAGGCAGCATCACATTCTCCCACTGTTATGTGGATCCATGTTCCTCTTGCTCTAGAAAGCAAGCTCGCTGCTGATTCTGTGAATAACAGAGTGTGGTGCTGAGAGGCACAGGAAAGAGCCACACTGTCCGGGTTCCACGCTCAGCCCAGCTCTCCAATCACCTTGAGCAAGGTGCCTAGGTTCTCCAGTCTCAAGTTCTTGATCTGAAAAATGAGGCTTATCATATGACCTCCATCCTGGGAGTTTGAAAAATGAGACAAGGATCATGATGCGTGTACAGCATCGGAGGCCACGTTTGGCTTGGAGTATGCTATGTCAGTGTTTGGGGATGCCATTGTCTGAGTGAGCTGTTGGTTGAAATTCCTGTATGAAGGGAGTAAGAGAAAATGACGAGAAGGAAAACCAGCTAATGAAGAATGTTCCCATATCTCTGGCCATTGGGGGCCCTGTGTGGCTGGGAGCAGTAATGATTTTAATTAAAAGCAAGCTCCAGTGTCTCAGAGACCCAGGTAGGATGGAGCCACTTGTCAGAATTCTAGCCTTGTGAGAAAACAGCACTGTAATAGGCCATAAAATTGCTCTAACCTTCCTTCCCTAAGCTGTCACATGCAGCCAGATCGATGTCTCCCTGGCACCTGCCGTTGATAGTAATTTGGGCACACTTTCAGCAGCACCTCCAGGCTGCTGCATCTGTGCCAAGAACAGCTCAAGGGACTGATAAAGAGACCTAAGTGCTCAGGGCACACAGCAAGGGCTGAAGAGAGGGCAGGTGAAAGGAAGCAGTGGGCAGGAGGCAAAGGGAAGGGAGAGAGAAGGAGGATAGGAAGCCACTCTGGCCCAGAATGTGCCAATCTTGTTTTAATATCCCTCTGACCCAGGGAAGAGAAATGACAGTGGAAAGCTTGTTAATAGCAACAGGACACAAAGCCAATCCTTTCTTTTCTCCACTTTCCACCAGACCTAGGTGACCTGATTTGTGTTCTCTGTGCTCCGTGGTATTTGGCCTACAGGTCTCTGCATTTTCTCTCCAACCTTTTAAAGCATAAGACCTGCCCGTACCTTTCCAAAGCATGTGTTGGAGACAAAGAACACAGGAATATGTCATTTCCCATAAAGGCCAGAAAGACTGTTGTGACCAGCGAAGTGCTAAAATGACATTTGCACTTAGGTGACAAGCCAGCCCATTCCATTCCAAGTAAAGGCCAGGGCTTATTTCTATCAAGGGTAAAACACAGGAAAGTAAAGGCTGCCCTCTTCAGGGCACTTTGGGAATGACAAATGCTGCTTCAGATGAACACAGATCAGCGATGGGAAGCCACTTCTGCTTTCAGGCAAATCTTGCTTGAAATCGTGACCTTGACCAATATCCTGCCCAACACTGGCACTTAGGAAAGAAGCGATCAACCAGGAGGAGGCTTGTTTATGCAGGCAAACCCAGCCACCTCTTCATATAAACATTGCCTTTCTAAAAATGATTTGAAACAAATTGAACTTGAAGAACAAGATTTTTAACTCTGAAAGAATTTTTAAATATGCGTTTGACTGACCTACAAACTGTGGCTCAATCTAATGCACTTTAGGGCCAGTGAGGCAGGCAGTCATCCTCCAAACCGCTAAAGAAGAAAAATATGATGTGAAAGTGGCGGGGGAGAGACATAAGGACGCTCCTGGCTCCATCCCAAGATTAGCCACCTGAAATCCGGGAGTACTTTCCTGATGCTGGACTCAGTTTCTTCATCCCTAAAATTAGGTGCCTGGCCCAAAGACTGCCTGAGACTCCTTCCAGCCAAGACACGTTATGATCCATGACCTTTATTTTGTCTCTCAGCCAGCAGTGTAGATGCTCCAAAAGAAATAAATGGAGCAAAAGGAAGGAACAGAATAAAAAGAGAATGTCACACCAGCCCCATCCATTTTCTACAACCCTGAGGGCCCCAGTCCAGCTGCCGGTCCTTAGAGTTAGGGCAAAAGTGTCTATAACCCTGCCTAACACCCTGAATGGCACCCTCGGTGGATTTTTAACTGATGGTATAATTTTTCTTTAAATCATTTACCAACATACCAAAGTCATGATTTATTTTTATTTATTTTCTATATTAATTAACAGATGTCCAAAATGCCATGATTCACAAAGTTTTGATTTTTAAAAAAAATAAAATAATAATAATAATAATCCTCAACTAAGAGTTTAGAATTTCTGTTCAACAATTCAATAATTAATTTCAAAATTCTCTAACAATAAAGTCCTTCAAAAGCATTTTGCATGCACACACAGTAGTACAAGCAATCAGCATGAAATGTAGAACAGACAACCTCTTTAGTGGTCTGCAGTGACAAGCCAGCTGAATCTTTGGGACATTTCTAATTGCTGAGGAGAAAAATCCATAACCAGAATAAGCCACGCTCAGTCACTCATTGCAAGAGATATTGAAGTGGGTGTTAGAGGTTGGCCTTGTGGAGTCCACATCCTCACCTGAACACCACACAATGTGCTTCTCTCTCACACACACCTCTAACACATGTGAGATGTATCTTTTTAAAAAGCAAAGTTATCTTACTTGACTCAGCCACAGAGCGACCAGTTCAATCCAGCCCATAGCTCTTTCTTTGGTTTTGCTCTGAATTGGGAAAAGTCACAGTTCCTGCTAGTTTTACATTAGGAAAAGCTTGAGGCCACAACCCTGATTCTGAGTAACTACAATCCTGGGTCAGATGACCTTAGGAGAGAGTTCTGCCACTTGTGAGAACCACCGTCTTCAGGCCCCTAGAAAGTTGGCACAGCAAGCAGGCAGGTTCAGGAACAGCTTGCCCAGGGTGCTCTGCGTCAGTCTCCGTTGGCCTTCCCGTTCACACCTGCCATGGGGGACAGGAGGGACAGTCCAGCCCAGCTCTGGAAGATGTGTCCACAGAGGATGAATGAACACACTATAACCCTGTGGGGGCCATTGTGCCACTGTGAATTGCAGGGAGAAGCCTCCCACAACTCTTGGTCTTTGCCAGTTCTTCTCTGTACCCTTCTCTTGGACACACACGAGAACACAAAGCCTGAACGTACACTCTGGGTGTTACACTGTGTGTTAGAGTCCTATTCTGGCCACATTGGTTCTGAATCTAATCAAGTAACAGGGGGTATTAGAGGAGCCTTAGCTTCTCACAGTATATTACACTCAGTGGCCAACACTGAAGCTCACCCCCAAGTTTCCCTGGATGTAAAAAAAAAAAAAAAAAAAATCACAGTATAAGAAACATTCTCTTATTTTCCTTACGTGGCATGACATAAACCTATTAGAGCCAAAACTTACCAGATTTTGTTTTGTTTTGTTTTGTTGGTACTAGGGATCAGACCCAGGGCCTCACCTGGTCTAGGAAAGAACACTGAGTTGTGTCCAGCTTTGAGCCCAAAACTGTTAGAAGGGGAAAGAAAGGCAAAACAGGGGGGTCAAGAGAGAGGCTGATGCATGTAGGGAAGGGTGAATCATCACATGGTCCAGGAAAAGGGGTGTTTGGAGATGCACCAAATCTCCAGGTGGTGTTTGGAGATGCAGAGGCAATGGGATGTCTTGCAGTCTGGGGAGGGCAGGTCAGCACCCAAGGAGGTGGGCAGCAATAACCCAGGTAGACTGAAGATCCCTGCGTGCAGAAGGTAGGTCAGAATGGACACGCTCAGCTCAAGATCATCAGCACCAATGCGGAGGAAGCCTGGAAGACCACAAGTCACACAGATGACCTTCAAAGGCTGGTTAGTGAAAGGTCTGTTCAGATCCTTTGCCAATTTCTCACCAGCCTGAGGTTTTTTTCTTACTGAGTTGTGACAGGGCTTCGCATATTCTAGATGGAAGTCTTTTATCGGATACATGCTTTGCAAATATATTTTTTCTAGACTATGGTTTGTCTTTTCATGTTCTTAACAGTGTACTTTGAAGAGTAGAAGTTTCTAAGTCTGTGAAAGTACCATTCAACAATTTTTCTCATGCATGACTCCATTTTTATGTCCTAAGAAAGTGCTGCTTAATCCACCATCACAAAGATGTTTTCTTCTCAAATTTGTATAGCTTTAGGTTTTACTCTAGGTCTATGAATGATTTTGAGCTAATTTTCACACATGATTATATGATATTAGGTATAGATATGAGATTTGGGGTTTGGGGGTTTCTTTGTGTATGTGTGTGTATGAATGTCCAATTATCTCAGCCCCATTTGTTGAAAAGAAACTTTCCTCTTTCTATCAAAAATTACTGTAGTACTTTATAGTAAATCAATTGCCTACGTGTATGTGGGCCGTATCTGGACTCCTTTCTGCTCCATTGATCTGTATCCCTATTTCATTGCCAATGCCACAGGTAACTCTCCAAGAAAAAGTATTTATGGAAAATAGCACATGAAAATATGCCCAAGATCATTATTCATTAGGAAACATTAACTTAAACCCACAATGAGGTGCCTGTAAGAATGGATCCATTTTCTTTAAATATTGAAAATACAAAGTGGTGAGAACATGGAATTAACGGAACTCCCCTACAGTGCTAATGAGCACACAAAATGATAGAGACACTTTCAAAAAAAGTTTTGAAGTTTCTTATAAAAGTAAGTGTACACTTATCCATAGGACCCAGCTGTGCCACTTCCCAGCAATCAAGAGAAATGAATACAACTCTGCACCAAAATTTGTAGGTGAACTTTTAGACCAACTGTAGTCATCATTGTCAGATACTGGAAGCAACCCAAATGTTCATCAAACAGGAAGTGGATAAGCAAACTCAAGCTCATCCATTTCATGGAAAAATGTCCAGCAACAAAAGAAATAAAGCAGCATATCCCGCAACGTAGACAAGTCTGGAAGGCTGGCATTGCTAAGTGGAGGATGCCATGCTCAAAAGCCACACAACGTGTGATATCATTTATTTGGCATTAAGGAAAAAGCAGAACTCGTGCTATCAAGAGTCAGTGGTTTCCGGGGCTGAAGTGAGGGGAGGGGGCTGACTCTAAAGGGGCAGGAGGAACTTTGGGGATGATGGAAACAGTCTCTGTCTTGATTGTGAAGATTGCGCAACTGGCTATATCTGTCAAAGCTCGTAGAACTGTTCTCCTAAAAGAGAGAATTCTACTATATGCATGTTATACCTCAATAAACCTTAAAAGAAAACAAATGCTGGCCACAGGCACTCACAGGATCAGCAATGTGGTGATGTGAGAGAAGGGAAAGCTCTCCAGCCACAGATGCCAGTGGCTGAATTAATGTTGCTTTATGTTAATTAAATTTTATTAATATAACTCTGTGATAAGAGTATCTGTCTTCCAGTTCTGATATTCCCAAGAGAGATGGGTATTGAGGAGATGTGCCAACCTGGCAGTGTTCTGTGAAACTAATTACCTCAGGAATGTGTGTAAGAATGAACCAACACAGGTTACACTCAAATAACAAATTAAAAATACCAGTCTGCAGAGAAATTTTGCAACATACCCATAAGCACTTGGACCTCATAGATAAAGCAGAGATCATGGTTGTTGTGGGATTGTGTCCCGGGTCTTCACCTAAGATGGGCATCGCAGAACTTGCTAGTGATGCATTTCCTTTTTCCTGAGCCTTCCCAGGTTTCTCTTGACCTTCTGGCCAGTGTCTGCTGTCCATGATCCCTTAGTGGTGACTCAGAGGCTCCATCTCAACACAATTAACAACTTCCAAGAGAACCTGTTGGCCTGCAGCAGTGCAGCCTAAGGAAACAGTAGCACAAGCCACACAAACCTGCGGATCCCAGTTCAACACTGCAGGACCCAGGGGGAAAATCACCAGCTCTGATTTGTACATTGTCCCCAGCCACAGAGGTACCACATCCCCCACACCTAGACAGTGTCAGACCAGGAGCGCTGTGCTGACCTTTAGGCACCTCCCAAGACCCAGGTTTTAAATCACAGGGCATTGGAGTCCTTCCACTCCTTAGCTCCAACCTCTCTTTTTAGCATTGTTTCCTGACCTCCCCTCCTTGTGCATACTCAGCTGCTCTCCCAGTTAGAACTATTGTCCATCTCTTCTCCATGCTCCTCCACCCTCATGCCTGCTGACCTCAATGCCATTGGGCACCCTACATGGAATAAGAGTATCGTCAGCAGTTGTTGAATGGACTAGACTTACCTCTATCACAAAAAATCCGCTGCTTAAACATTACCCTGGATATTTCTGAATAAAATAATGTCTTAAATATTATTTTTTATTAGATGATTTCTAGTGTTCTGTGAGAAAACATTCAATTATACCAAGACTATGAACATAGACTCCAAAATAAAGGCAAAAAGAACATCCAATCAATCCAAATATTAAGATTTATAAAGCAATAAAATAATCACCTTACTAAATTCAAATGCTTTTTTATTATTTTTCAATTGCTTAAAAAAAAACTCTAAATTTAGTCATGTTGATTTACGTTAGTGTAGCATAGACTGTATTCCCATCAGGTATTCCCATCGTTAATCCAGCACGTCAATTTTGAAATTATTCTTCGAGCATTTCTACATGTCTTAGAAGACCAACAGGATATGAAAATGTTAAGAGACTTTTTTATCAGACAATGTAGTACCTTTATTTTGTCTATAATCTTGTCTTCCTCTGAACTTCCACCTGCTGGTTAGAGAAAAATAAATTAACTAAATGTCTAACCTGGTTTAAATTTAGTTTGATCCAATAATTTAAACAGCCGCTTTAGGGAATACGCAGTCTCTCTTGAATAAAATTGCTCTGTCTTTCAAACAGCCTTTCCCTCTCCCTACCCTGCTCACTCTGATGACTTAGTGTGGAGCTTCATGGAGGAACAGTGGGAAGGGGTCTACAGTGTCCTGCAGCTGCCACATCAGGCCTGTTGACTATGTATGGATTCTGCATCACCATTAAACTCAAGACCCTCAAGAGTGGTGGCTAGACTCTCTCCTGCCCTGACCAGCTGTCTCCCTCTTCACTGCATAGCCACCATGCTGGGGAGTATAGCCCTCTCCCAGAGTCTTAAAGCAAATCCCAATATCTTTCCTGGGTATCTCATGGGTCTCCCCACTTTCAGGCAAAATTCACAGCTGGCTTCCTCACTTCTTTTCTTCTGCAGGATCAACCCCTTCCCTTTCTCTCAGAAATGGGAAAGCTCAACTGAACTGCTAAGCCAGCCCCATCTTTAGCTTCCTCCCCAACCTACCCTCACTAGCTTTGCTGCCTCCTCCTATCCATATATAAACCATGTTGTGATTCTGTGAAAATCCGGGGCTGCAAGACCCCTGTGAGTCTGCAACCCAAGGCTGAATTCTCTGATGAAAAGCAGCTCTTCCTTGAAATATGGTGGCAGCCTTGTTTTATTTGCCATTGGTTCAGGCCGATGGGAGGCAAACGCTTCAGTGCCATCTACTGAATATGAATGCATAGTGCCACGACAGAATTGCCCTGGCTAGTGATGATTTTCCTAAAGAGGCACCAGAGTTACATTGACACCTTGTGAAGATGCACTTCAGTCTAATGCACATCTGACTTTTCACCTCTTGTCTAGCTTGAGTTCTACCCTAATGACACCTGGCCTGGGCTTACATACCTCACCTGGCTTCACCTGGGAAGGATTCGTCTCTGCCTTCATTTTTATCCTCAGCACTATAGATAGCACTGGTTATTTTAAATGCATTATAATTATACATAAGTGTGGTTCATTCTGACATATTCATAAATGCATAAGACATAATTTGATCTATTTTAATGCCCCGTACTATTCCCTTCCTATCCCTCCTCCCTCCCCAATCCTCTTCCTCTACACAATTGGTCTTCCTTCTATTAATTATTTTAATTGGTACATTATACTTAAACATAAAAGTAAAATTCATTGTGATACATTCATACATGCACATAGAATAGTTTTGTAGGTTTCATTCCACAGTTGCCCCCTTTCCCATCCCCACTCCCACCCCCTTCATCCCCTTCCTCTACTCCATATTCTCCCTTTTAGTTTCATCAGAGTTCCCCTAACTTTTTTTTTAATTCCTTATTTCTCTCTAGCTTCTGCATCTGAGAGAAAACATTCCACCCTTGACTTTCTGAATCTGGCTTATTTCACTTAGCATGATGTTCTCTAGTTCTATCCACTTCCCAGCAAATTCTATCATTTCATTTTTCTTTATGGCTGAGTAAAACTCCATTGTGTGTATCTACCACATTGTCTTTATACATTCATCTATTAAGGAACACCCAAGCCAATTCCATAACTTGGTTATTCTGAATCGGGCCACTATAAACATTGGTATGCATGTATCACTATAGTATGCTGGTTTTAGTTCATTTAGATAAATACCAAGGAGTGGGATAGATGGGATAGATGTTGGGTCCATTTCTAGTCTTTTGAGAAATCTCCATACTGCTTTCCAAAATGATCGCACTAATTTGCAGTCCCACCAAAAATGCATGAGTGTACCTTTGTCCCCACATCCTCGCCAGCATTTACTCTTAGTATTCTTGACAATTGCCATTCTAACTGTAAAGAGATGAAATCTAGCATAGTTTTTATGTTTGTTTCCCCAATTGCTAAGGATAGTGAATATTTTTTCAGATCCTTGTTGGCCATTTGCATTTCTACTTTTGAGAAATATCTGGTTAGTTCATTTGCCCATTTATTGTTCATTTATTTGTTTTTGTGATGCTAAGTTTTTATGCATTCTGTATATGTAGCACTGGCTTTGTTTAAAAGTCCTCTCTTATGATTTTTTTTTTTTTTTTTACCTCTTGAAATGGGCATTCTCTTCCACTGCTGTGCACCTGTCTCCAACAAATTTCAAACTCAAACATTCATCTGCTCTGTCCCCTCTCTAATCCTCTGTGTCCTTTTTCAGATCATCCAGGATGGCTTCCTTCAGTATCATCTATTGTCCTGGAACCTAGACAGCCCATTTATACAACACCTTGTAATGTTAGTGACATTAGATTTTGCAGCCCAAAAGGGTTCTGTCACAGTGTGAGACCCTAGGTCTAGTGCAATGTCTGTTCAAATGTGGATATTGAAATAAAGTCATACTTTTTCTTCCACCCTTTAAAATTTTTACCTTGCTTGTTCTCTCTGAACTATTCGCTGGTGAGAAAGTCAGGAAATTTGCAAACATCTCCCACTACGAGCACGAAACAGCCATGTGACCTTCTGTGTGCCACCTCATACTTCCACACTTTAGCAGACTAAGTGATCCCCAAGACACTTACCTATTCTTTGAGACCATTTGTTTCCATAAATCTCCAACCTCTTTTAACATGATTATTTGCATTTGATTGAGGCGAATAATAATGAGAACTTTCTTTTCCTCTTTCACACCTGGAACACCTTCGAATTAGAAGAAATATAAAGCAAAGCACCCCACAAAATAGCTTGCTTTCCTTTCCAAACATTAATTGGCTCTTTAGTGGGTGTCATTTAACCTGCTCTCCACACTCTTCGTTTTAAAAAATATATTCATCACATTAGCCAGAGATTTCTAGCATATTTTTAAAATAAAGCACCCAAAGTTAACTGAGATAAACAAACATGAGGAAGCAATTTTATTCTGAGTGCTCAGTTATATAGGACAGTCTGTACATCCGTAGATCAGCCAAGAGCAGTTTTTTCTTCAATCTCCTTTTTCTTACTTCCCACACCTGTTTCCCGAATTCGACACTGACCATTCTAACTCGCAGAACACACTTCCAAGTTCCTGATGTGCTCATTAGTTGCACTGTTTTCTGAAACCTCCTGCAGTCATTGGGGGAGTTCGGTGGTTATGTTTTTTTTTTACCACTCGTGTCAGTTTTCTTCTCTTTCTCTCTATAACATGTGGTCATTTTATTCTAGGTGGTTTCAGATCCCTTTGTCTCTGAACTTAAAAAAGAAAAAGAAAGAAAAGGTCATTATTGTTGATATTTTAAAAGAACTACCCACATCACTATAAAAGTATTTTATCCCATATAGTCAAAGTATGGAAAAATTCAAATTTTCTTACACAGTCACTGTATGTTGACTCTTAGCTTGTATGTATTTTCCATAATGGGAAAAGGGGTAGCATACAAACATTTTGGTCAATTACAAATAGGGTTTTGTGGGTTTTTTTCTCTGAAAGAAATACTTTACAACATTCACAAAAAGGGTCAGTCCACACTCTGGACACATGAAACAATTGGTTAATTCAATGAAGTTGCCAAAAAATAGCAATCAATTCAGTGAAAAGAAAATCAATCATAGAGGTTGTTTGGTTGTTTTGTAGACAAAACAGTCAGTGGACTGATTGAATTTTTCACTTTTCAATGAGTTGTTTTGGCCTTGTGTGGATGCAGCCATTAACTCATTAATCACCCAGAACTCCTGAGTGGCTGAGAGGGAAATCATTACTTTCCAAGTATGGATCGCACGTATATTAACAATATGCAGAAGGCCTGCCAGGGTGAATGTGCTCAATGACCCCATTTGAGAAAAATGAGTTTCCCAAATATTTTACAGCATAAGGAGGTAAACTGTACCTGATTTATCATTTCACTCTCTGATTGTAAAACTCCATGTCCTTCATATAAGCTTACAGAGTATTCAATGCATATAAAATGTATACATTTAATTCTTAAATTAGAGTGAATTTTAATTTATGGAGTGTTAAAAAATAATCCTTGCAACATATCAGATTTCCCCACATTGATTTCATGCAATATCAAAATGAAGTTTTGCATGCAACACAATTAGCTCCCGCCCATGCGGTATACATATATGCCATTCTGATAAATATGTATATTTTCCCATATGGTGTTGAATGTTAGCTTCTAATTTACCTCTTAATTTTTAATTAATTTTAAATTACATTCTAAATGAAGCCGACAGGAGTCTAATTTGCATGCTTATTTGCATATCTGTAAACACACTGCTTGCATTGTTTATCTAGTCCCTGTCCCCATGACATACAGAGGTTTTTCTCACCCCATGTGGTGAATTGGGACCGTCACAGCATCAAGGTGCCCGCTAAGACTTGTAGAGGCTATTCTAATCCAGAATAGATGATGCCAGCTCTCTCTTCTCCACAGTGGCCACAGAGGATTCTGAGAGGCCAAGGTCAATGATCATAGTTAAGCCCTGCACTTTCTCAGAGGGATAGCAGAGTCTGTGCTATGTCTTTAGAAAATAAAACTATATACTTTTCACACACACTGGATTTTTAAAATATACAATGCCCTGAACTGCTGAATTATTAACACCAAATCAGAAAAAGTCACAGCCTCTCTGTTCCTGGAATTGATGGGTTCCTAACTCAGTCAGAAGACGGTAACACAGAGCAAGGACAGTTTTCTCTGTGATAAATAATGGACAAGTTTTTGTTTTGGGTTTTGGTTTTGGTTTGGGGGTCTGAAGAGACTGTCCTCTGGCAGCTCTAGTGGCTGCTGTGGTCTTTTGGCACCTTGCCTTTTGATCACAACACACCACACACCCGACTCCAGTCAATCAATATACAAGCCAGCTCAAAGACCTTTTGGAAACTGACAAACAGTACAGGATTCAAAGAGATTTGTTAGCTTCCCGTACTCAAACTACCATCAGACAGGACTGGAGAAGGGCTTCTTCTGCCTGGAAGTAGCATGATTTTCCTTCTTTATTGGTACCTTCAAAAAAACAAAAAAACTATTGCATTGCACTTAAGGACGTTGTCCTGTTACTAGAGAGGTAAACAACAGGTTATGTGCTAAAGGAGCTTGGTGACCGAGTCTGCAGTGGAACCTTACCTGATCCTAACTTGAAGTTTTCTATGGCCTTGAACAAGTTCCTTAATTTCTCCAAAGTTTTACTATCTTCATATAATAGATAAACATATTAGAAGTGATTATATTTTAAGGCTGTAATAAAGGCTAAACAAGATAAAAATTTCCTGGAACATTTTTCCATATTTTTCTTTCATCTACAGTGCAACTAGATACCAAGTCCCTCACCTGACAGATGTTAAATGTGGTATCTCATGGCACATAAAGGGAACAGACTAGCCCTGGGGGAACTGCACACAGGTGTCTTGATCTTTACTCCGATAAGACCACCTGCTTTCTTGTTTCAATAAACTTCTATGGCTGCCCTATCACGAGGCAGTCTTTCTCTTTCAGCCAGTGTTTATCAGAATCTAGCCAGCCCTCGCTGGACCAAATGTAATATTAAATGTGTCGAGATGATGGTCTTTACAGCTGGACTGTCTTCATACAATCAATCAATCAGTGACAAGAACAGCCAGAATTTCCCTGCAAAGAGCAGAAAAATAGTCTTCCTTCTAAAATAGTCAGAAAACATTTTCATCAAACATTTACTGGGGCACAGCTTGTTGTACCTGGTTATTCTGCCCACTGAGTGGGCATTGCACACAAAGGCCTACATGATGCCCTTCTATGGGGGATGTAACTCCAACAAACTCACACCCCGTGCCGCAATACCAAGGATTTCAATCAACCTGCAAGAATGCATGTAACTAGATATAAAATGTAAATATAGCAAAGAAATCACAACAAAGACAAAAGAAAGGGAGACTAGGGGACTCAGAGCTCACCAAGAGCTCACGCACAATTCCAAAAACAGGAGCCCCAGTGCTCTACTTAGTTACTAGGGAGCCAAAACCAAAGGATCACTTCCTTTATTAGAAGAGATACACTCTCCATAAAATAAAACAGCACCTGTTGCCCAAGAAAGCAACGTTCCAGGCACTAAACTCTTAGAGACGTGTTTCTCATGAGTCCCCCGAAAAAGAAATCTATGAATTTGAAACTACCTACAAATTTATCCCATAACTCTGTGCCTTTGAGATAAAAGGCTCAAAATTAATCTTGCAGTACTCTCTGCTGCTAGACCATTTTTAGCTAAGGCATTTTCACAGGCTGCCTTGTTTCAGGGAAAGGCTCACATCTTGAAGTATTCTTAGTTTGCTTTGTACAGCTGCCCAAGCTGTGCACAGCATTTACGTATATAGCTGTGGTGAGTGGTGCCCCCTAGGCTTAGTGACACAGCTGCCAGCATCCCACACAGTGCCTTCCCCATGGGAAGCTCTAAGTCAACATGCTACAGCTAGAGAAGTGACAAATACATGGATTTTGCATGTGGCCCTGCCCAAATAAGAATTCTAGTTCTGTCATTTGTATTATGACCCTAGAAAAGTTACCTAACCTTTGACACCTCTATGCCTCATCTATAAAATGAGATGGTGAACATACATACCTATAGGATCAAATGCTTTATGCATATGGAGAACTCAGAACTGTTGCTCATGCTCTCTGCATTTGTATTATTGTGGGTTATTCCGGTGTAGACAATCTCCAGGGGAATTTCTATATTAATGCTATTAGTGGGATAGTCAAACAATAATGTTCTTCCTAGAAAGTATTTTTTGATTGGATATTGCAGTGGTAAAGTGCTTCATAACAGCCTCTTTCAAAAAAAATAAGGAAGAGGAAAAAGATCAACCCTTGGGGTCATCACTATATATCAGGCACTGAGCAGATATTTTTCATGTGACCTCATTTAGCCTTCACAACTATGTGAGAAGGTAGAAGTATAATACATGTCCCAAAACAATCTGAACCAGCCTGTGAGTGCAAATTATGTCATGCTCAGTAATCATGCCACTGCCAGAAAGCCCAGCCCTATGAAATCCTTCCACACTTCTCCTGGGATCTCCAAGGTAGTCCCACAGGGCTCATGCACAAAGCCCATTGGTTAGATACTTCTCACATCTGCCAGATGTCCCTGCCCCTTCTGCAAGGTGTGGGTCCCTGAAGGATGGCTGCCTGGTCTGCTGGCTGCTTCAGTGTCTGTCCAATGATGCCACAAATCCTAGGCACCATGGCTTTCAGTAACTCCCCTGGCATCATTTTCTGGGCACTAGATGCTAATAAACCACCATTACTGCACCAAGCCTGGGTTCTTGTGACTGCTGAAGGACTAGCAGGGCCTATGGGAGCAAAGTCTCCCTCTTCATTGGGGTCATTGTTCTCCCTCAGAAAAACATCAAAACAGGAATGCTTCTACCTTGGATTCTGCTTCTGCCTCCCATTTCTTAACACCATTTCTAGAAACACTCTAGAACCCAAAAGAAATGAAACCAGGTCAGTTGGATATATCTGACCATGTAGACTGTGCAAAGAAGTGTCCTTGCCTCTGGATCCTGTAGCCTGCCCCTAGAACAGACTGCAAGGGGTTTCACAGTTCAAAAGAGCTTTGAGGGTACTACAGTTGATTTATTGATTAGACAAAAAATATTTTTCTCCATGATATGTCTTTCTAGAGTCAGGATAGAACCTATGCTTCATTTATTTGTTACTGCACGCATATTGTAAACATTAATCATCTCTCCAGTCAAAGAAAAATATTAAGATAGTGGGATAATAACAGAGCCTGGAATAAAAAAAATATATCAACTCTGACACCAAATAGTGTGAGTTTTATCCCAGATCTGAGAATATTTGGGTCAATTATTTCACCTCATTTTCTCATGTATAAAACTGAGATAGTAAGATCACCCTGGTACCATCCAAGAAATAGTTACTGTGTATGAAATGCCGGCCTAAAGTAGGCACTCAATATATGGTTAGGTGTTTTCCCCCCATAATAAACACTTAGCAACTTCTTGGATATGGACTCTGGGGGCTCTAGGTCATGCAAAGCAGAGAGCAGCTAAACAAATGACATTCGTCCCACAATTACTTATCGTATCTCCTGTGTGTGACCCCAGGTTCGCTTGTACAGATACTACAGAGAACAAGATCCAGAAGTTTCCTGCCCTTACAGGAGCAGATATTCCTGCTGAGAATACATAAAATAAACAAGTAAGCTAATAAGAAGGCAGCAATATCATAGCAAGTTGTTTTTAGTACTCTGAAATAAGTGTATGAAAGATGTCAGAAACCAAAAATGGGAAATCTATGGGGAGTTTTACACAGAAAAGTAAAATTACCTAGTTTATATTTCTAACAGATCATTGTGACAGCTGGGAAGAATGGACTGGAAGCGTGAAAGTGAGCAAATAAAAGCCCTTCTCCGCGACAAAAGGGCAATGTGAGCTGGCCTGATCTACCCCAAAAAGGATTTCCAAATGATCTGCAAGAGTGTTCTATGGTAGGGTACGTGCTGCTCCGATTCTTTGGGGATGGAAAGGTTTTTGAGTATGGAGACTGGTAAGTTAGCGGAACAGTTCACAACTCCAAGTTGGATCCTGGGGTGATACAATGCAAGACTCCAAAATCACAGATGAAAGAAGACTGTGCCAAATTCCAATGAAGAGTTTGAGAAAGGCGCCAGTAGGCTCGAGGCACAGGTTTCAGATGGCAGAGGAAAAGAGAGCAAGAAGTGCCATCCAGGGCTTCTCTAAGAAGGAGCCAGGACCTGCTCCCACAAAAAGCTGGGCTCTACCACTTGATTGTGGTTAATGCCATCTTAGTGTCTCCAACCAATGATGATTCCACAGTCTGAGGAGGCTCCTATGTCTGTGAGTTGGGCTTTTTTGAAAGAGGTGGCAACATTTGCATGTACACGCGCACAAAGACACCAATGATCATATTTATTTCACTAGTTTTATAAATTATTGGCCTATAACACAAATTTCTTTTTTAAGAAAAAAATGCATTAAAGTTCTTAAGAAAAACTAACAGAAAGACTTTAGGTAGATAGACCCACTTTGCAATTTCCAACATTATCAGCACTTCGAATAAAAATTACATAGACCACTTTGTCAGGATAATTTTTCTGCCTAACCATCTGTTTGGAGACTGGGCTTTTAACAAATGAGATTCAGTAAATTAGATGGATCCCAAGGGAACAGGTGAGAGGCGGTGACCTGTGGGAAAGAAGGAGGCAGGTTACTGGGATGGGGAAAAGGAGGACCCAGGAGCTGGGAGCCAGGGAGGCTAAGGACAAAGTTCTGCCACCCACACTCCACTCCCGAGACTAAAGGACTCCTTGTTTGCCGCCACTTTTGTTTACTGTCTGTCCCAAGAGTCGGGAGAGGGTTGTACCTCACTTTCACGCTAATGCATCTTTTAGCTGTAAAGAGCAATTGGCAAAATCTGTCCTTGAAAGGTCAAATTTAAATTGGAATAAAATACTGGGGGCGGGGGACAGCAAAAGTGGCTTCAGCATTTCTGTAGTCCTACGAAATCACAAGCAAGAACTAACGACATACACTTGAGGGAACATGAAGTCCTGTGCTCCGCGGTCTCTACGCGGAAAGAGATGCTGATTCTTGGGATGTTGATCAAAATTTCCTGCTTCCCTCAGGGTAGCTGAAGGTCACAACCGCAGGAGCACTGCGCCATCTTGTGGGCAGTGGGTGACATCAACCTTCCCCAGCAGAGACTTCTACACAGGCACATGCAGACACACGTACACACACGCACTTGTTCTTTTCAAGGAGGACCTGGGTACAACTACAAAAGTGCCATCAATTAAAGATATCCTCTAGCAAGTCTCACGACAGATTAATTTAGAAATGAAATGGGTTGAGATGCGATAACAGCCTAAATCTTTACTTTCTGAGTCAGATATCTGATACTGTGTGATAGTTGCTGAATGTGTACCTGACGCCAAGTGGTCCTGGCCTATGTACTTCACACGCACTGACACATGTCAATCGCACAGCAACCCCATAAGACAAACTATCACCATCCCATTGCCAGGCGAGGAAAGTGAACCACAGAGTTCAGTCACTTTCCCAAAATCACAGAACTGGTAGGTGGCAAGAGCAGAAATATAACCATGATCTTGAGCGCGGAAGCACTATACTAAGCTGCCTTTCTGCTTGTCACAATGTAGCTCAGGGAGACTGGATGTCCTTGAGGGAGAGGTCAGGGAACATAATCAGAGTCTAAAGCTTAGGCTCTGATTTTCAAATGCTTCATCCTTGGTTTTCCATGAGGCAGATCTTTATTAATATATATATATATATATATATATATATATATATATATATATATATATATATATATTTTTTTTTTTTTTTTTTTTAAAGTTGCTTGTATAATAAAGCAGCCTTTTCAGAATCACAGGATTTAGAAGTAAGGAGCAAGATCCCTGGATGATCATAATTGTGATGGGTACCATTAGATGTTAATGACTGAGCCATCAGGGGCCTAGGTATTTGGTCAAACTCATCATTCTGGGTATGTCCGTAGGGGTATCTTTGGATGAGATTAACATTTGAGATTGTCCTCCCTAATGCAATGAGCTATGACCAATCAGTTGAAGTTCTGAAAGGAAAAAAAAAATGAGCTTTCCTCAATTGAGAGGATCCCCTGCCTGACCACCTTGAGCTGGGACAGTAGCCTTTCATGCCTTCAGCCTCAAGCAGAAATATCCACTTTTCTCAGGTCTCCAGTCTGCCAAACGCAGAGCTTAGGAGTGCTCAGTGTTTGTATGAACCAATCTCTTCTCATAAATCTCTCTCTCCTGTGGGTGTGTCTCTCTGGGAAATTCAGACTCACACAGTGATCACTAGATCATCATCACATCAGAACCAGCAGCAGAGAGTTGTTGCCGTCCCCAACATTATTGTCATCCTCTCCACTGCCATTTATGAGTGTTCGACCTGCATCAGGCACTGTACTCAGTGCCTTGAGATTTTGTGGGTAAAAACCTTCATTTTAGAGAGGAGGAGCAAACTGAGGCCCAATGAACTGGGAGACCTCCCCAAGACCTCATTGATAGTCCAGGTACAGCTAAGACTGTGGACATGCTCTGATTTCAAATGGCTTCCCCAATTTGAAATGACCCAGCTCACTCCCCTCTGTGCCAAGTTGCATCTCCTGTTAGAAGGAACAGCCATCTACAACCAACATTTGGAAGAATAACAATATGTGTTCCATCTCCAGATATCTTATTAACTCCAATTTTCTACAAAACAATGCTTTCTCATTCCTTTGAAAACCATTATCTTCTTTCTTTTCCGGTGTAACATGTTGTCATTTCAGCTCAGTTACTTTTGACGCAATTTAATCTGATTTTGCTAGGAACCAGTTTTTCTTCTTACATCTGTTTGATCATTCAGCAACTAATAGGCATTTCTCCACAACTGCTGATATAAAAGAGACAGGAAAGAGTACAGCTCACCTTATATGCCCTGATTCATCCGAGCTGTGCCTGATTCACAGACACCGCTTTTGGAAAGTATGTCTATCTCTAGACTTTTTTCTCATTTTATGGGAGAGGGGCTGGAGAGTCAGGATCCAAAAGGAGAAGCATGTGCATGACTCTGCTTGCAAAAAACAGGGCAGGTGGGAAGTTGGCAAAGCAGACACACCCATGATAACTTCCAAAGGAAAAATAGACCACAATTCCCAGAAACCCAATTGCCTATTAAAATATATGAAAGCCCACATAAAATGTGAAATTAGTCATGGGCTTTCTTCAAATAGCAGGGAAAAAAATGTTTTTCCAGAAAGAAAATTAAAATCCACTAAGATCCATCTAAGTAATCCGCGTCCTTCCCACCCCTGAGCCCCAACATGTTAATCAGACTTGTCTTGGGAAAGTCAGGACCACATGGCCTATGGACACACTCCCTTGCAGAGATAAGCTATCTGGTATAAGAAGAAAACTTGCTGGAAAGAGCCTGATAAATAAAAATGGATTGTAGCCTCCCTGCCAGGAACCACACTTTTTCCCCAGCCATTTGCAGGAAGAGCTGGAGAAGTAGGTTGCTATGCCATTACAAGTCATTTTCTCTCCTGAGCTTCGCCACCCCATGCTCCTTTTTCATTCCAATTGCTGCATTTCTAGAGTATCATACTGCCATTTTTCTCCTCCCTGTCTAACACCAATCGCACTTCTGGGCTGTTGTCCCCACTGTTGATGGTGTTAATCTCCATGGGAACCAACGTGACTCAGAGGGTCAATGTGTGCTTGGCAAGTCCTGTTACAATCATTGCCAGCATGTTACCAGCAATGGCAGCATAATCCTCAGTGATCACATTTTTGTCTTGTGAATTTTGCCAGTGAGTCACGCAGCTTAAAGGCAACAGCCTCAGAGGAAATCTTAGCTTAGCACTTTGAGTAAATGCTATCACGCTGCCTTCTATGCAAGCTACATTCCAGCATCCCCCATTGCAGAAGTCACAGAGTCCACTACTAGCTAAGGAATGAGGTTTTCTTGGACTTTTCTTGGTATCCTATCCTGGATTGGGGTCATGCATTCTAACAACAATAACTGCTATTGCATGGGGTAGCAATGGCATAACAGCTTGCTACCCGAAAAAAAGGAAATGATGGCTGTCCTTTTCATTAAAACACTCTCACTTTTCTGTTGTTGCAAGGACAGCAGTGATGGTAGGTTTTATTTGACAATATAGAATCTACCCAGTGGCTTCCCCTCGGATGCATCCAATGAATGAAAGCTGTTTGGTAGATTGAAACATGTCTCACAAAGTCTGAGTGGCTCATAGAAAGCTAGCAATCACCCTGCACCATGTGTGGGTTCCAACAGATGAGTTCAGCATCTTTTTGATTAGCACAAAGCAAAGAGAGTTGCTCTCCTTTCTAAGGGGCACTATCCAATGGTGGATCACTCAAATTTTCAAATAAAAAGTCCTTTCTTACACTGAGTGAAAATCTGCCTCCTGTAACTTTTACCCACTTATTATTGTTCTGCCTCTAGAGAAACAAAAATACTCTCCTTCCTGTATCCCATTTTATCTCTACCAGGTTGTCTGGTACCCAACCCTCCCTGCATCACCATGCGACTTGCATGTTTTCTGTATGTCTGTGTCCTCCACAGTGTTTGCTGAAGACAGAAAGTATGCCTCATTCTTCTTTGCATCGTGAGCATTTCATGACACACCTTCAAATGTTCCATGCTGACATTTATTTCTCCCTTGGTCATGCCAGTCCAAGCTAAGCACTTCCAATTCCTTCAACTATTCCTCAAATCAGTAAGCAGACAGTGGCCTCTTCTTGCCCCCCCATCCACCAAGAGCACTAATGGGGTAAAAGAAGGCAGATTGGATCATATAATGTCTCTATGACAAAACTATACTTTCAAATATCATGCTGTGTGGTGAGGGTAATGAAGTAGCTCAGAAAGTCTATAAAGGAAGCTCTGAGTCCTTCAAACAGCCTTGAAATTCTACAATAAATGAGGATTTTACAAGAGACTGTAGACATCACCTCATCCGATCAGTACCGAGGAGGATGAGGATCCAGGAATCAAAGTGAATTGCCCAAGGTCACAGAGCCTCTTCCTGGCATGGCTGAGACTGGAAATAGTGCCTACTTTTTCTGGATGTCATGTTCTTTACAACCTGCCACACTCACTCAAAAGCAATATTGTGCCCAAGCACTTTATATTCTCCTGAATAGTTAACTGGTTATTTCAAACAGGGAAAGTACGTTCTTAGATCTTTAGACCTCAGCTTTAGCCCTCCCTCTTCCCTGATAGCATTTATATGGTGATAAATATGCCAACAGGATTTTAAGGCTGTCCGTGGCAATCTTGGTTTTGACCTCAGAAGAAAAAGATGCCAATGTAAACTCTCCAGAACCCAATCTAAGTCTTTTCTATCCATGCTTATCATATGCCAGCCCACAGCACAGTGTCCAGCAAATAGTTGCCATCTGAACAGGATTAAAACTTTTGCATTATTCCTTGATGAATCATCCATGACAAAATTTCAAACCTAGGTTAAATTTCCCTACCACTTGGCCTGTGTCCTATGTCTAGGCCATATTCCCAATTAGCGATTGATTTATGTTTATGAAATTTAAATACTAACACTTATCCTAAAACAATATGTAATTTGAACCTCCAATAGGGTAAAGATAGACACAAAACTATTCGAGCTTGCAAGTGGGTGGCATTCTGAAGGCTCACAAATGAACTAGAGACAAAAACTGGAAACTCATCCTCAAGAGGAAGTAATATGGAAAGGAGGAAGAGAAAAGGAAAGAGAAAAAGAAATAAAACATTGTTTCCACCACAAAGTCTGTGGCAAAATCTCCTTTGTGTTGGTGAAGCACATCGTAAAGAACATGGTACAGAGTAAGAGAAGAACCTGTTTCCATTTCTGCCTCTGCCCATAATATAGCCTCTATGACCTTCAGTTAAGCAGATACCCAGAGCTGGGAAATGAGAGACCACTTGCAATTCTGTTTATATGGGGAATATAAGGCCCACCCCAGAATGCAGGGGGCCAGCAACCCAAATCCCACTTCCCATAGCCAAACAGCCACTTATCAGGCGAGAAGGAAATTTGTTCCACACACATTGTGTATGAAAGGCAGCTCTCCTAAGCCCTGAAGATGGCACTTGTTCACAGCACTACCTAAGCCACTTTGCCAGTCTGCAATAAGAACCTTCTTATTCCATTCAATTAGAAAATTAAGTATGAATATTGATTCAAACAGAAAACTATAACAAAAGACATACCTTAAATATTTTATTTAAATGTCAAACATAACAAATGTTCACTCATGTATCCATCTCTGATGCATAACCCAGCAGCAACTGCCTAAATTTCTCCAAAGTTCTTTTCATATAACCTGCTCCTGGAATGCCTCTCTACAATGGATGGTTTTGAAGCCTTCAACGTGCAAAACATTATGATACTTGAGGAGTAATCTGACTGCATGAACTTTATTGATTTTTATAATTTTTGATTTATACTCCAGTCTTTCCAAAAGTTTTCACTATTTTTCAAAAGAAATAACTCTCCTCTCATAACTTATTCATTGTATGTGTATCGTGCAATAAAATTACAAGTACAATAGACAGAAGCAGATTTGGGAACACACACAGCTGATTTGGGGTAGGCAAATAGCTAAACTACTGAAGGTAGAAGGGTTTGAGTGAACTGCAGAGTAATCTATCAAGAAGTGTTCAGTGAAGCACAGGTCCCCACCAGTACTCTGTACAGAGAGCATGAAGTTTTCAGTTCATCTGGTAAATCAACGAGAAGAGTGACTACTTTATATCAAAGAGTTTCATAGGACAGTGTTATTGATTGATGGCTGATCCCCTATTCCCAACCCTCCATTGACTACTCTTAGTTAAGACTCCCTGTATTTATTTGTAAGGGCTTTTGTAACTAACTACCAAAAACTAGGTGTCTTAAAACAACAGAATGTTTTTTCTCACACAGTTCTGGAGACCAGAAGTCCAAAATCAAGCTGTCGGCAGAGCTACGATGTTACCAAAGTCTCTTCTAACTTCCTTGTCTCTTGTAACTCCTGGGATCCCAGCAGTTACTTCTGCAAAGACGTTGCTTCCAAATAAGGTCACACCTTTAGGCTCCAGGTAGACCGGAATTTTCGCCAGGGACTATGCAACTGGTGACAAGTTACCTATGCAACTATGCCACCCTGTGACAAGCCTTCCCCTCTGTCTCACACATGGTATTTTCTCTTCTGGAAGTTTCCCTTCCCATTTGGAAACCTGGCAGATCCTCACATCCTTCAGTACACAGCCCGGGTGTTGCCTCCTCTAATTGACTCCTTCATTGACTCTTTAATAGAATTCATTTTTGTGCACGGAAGTTGCTTGTTTTCCTTTTCTTTCTTCACCATTAAACCAATTTTTTCAACAGCTATTTTTTAAGCACCTGCTAAATTCCCACACTGTCCTAGAGGCTGGGGACACAATGATAGCTAAGACAGAGCTTTCTGCCTTTTAAAGGATAGATTGTATCAAGTCTTTAAAGTACAGGAACATGACGTTTTCAAATCTCCAACACCTAGCATGCTACCAGGCATACAGTAAGCACTTAATAAACATCAGTTGAACAAACTCATAAATAAAAAATTTCAGAGGGCAAAGCAAATAGTAAGTGGGGTGAGACACTTGAAGATCAGAGGTTATGGATTTTTGCCTGGAATAAAAGCTTCCAAGTAACTCAAGACACAATAAGGAAATGTACTGTCTCTCTTTTACTAAAAGCGCTCAAGCAGAAATCCATCAGTGGAAGACTGGCCTACATGTTTCTGAGGCATCTTCCAATTCTAAGATTTTTTTTTCATTTTTCCTTTGATAGATGAAATTCTGGAGAGATGATATTTGTTTTGTCTTTTTCCAACACAGATTCAAAAACATCCTATTAAGGGCTTACAATTTACTACTCATGATGCTAAACACTTGATACTAACAAAGTATTAATTAAATCCTCACATTCATACTGGCCAAGTAAAAGAAACTACTGGCTATTCACCAAAGGATCAATTTTCTCTTTGTCCTGGACACACAGCTAATTACACTTTCCAGTGTCAGTCCCTTCCTTGGGTAGGGGTAACCATGTGACTGAATTCTGGGCAATGGAATAAATGTGGAAATGATTCTTGCCACTCCCAGGGCTGGCTCTTGAAATTCTCCCAGTTCTGCCCCTCTTCTTTCCTCTCCCAGCATGCCAGAATAGAGGCGACTCCCAACTTCTCAGTGGAAATAACATGACTCCCAATGAGTCAAAATCACTGCTTGGGACAACAAAAAAAATCATAGCTATTATAATGGTCCGTGACCTGACAAAGCTCCAATCTACCTGTTAAAATCTTGTTTCTTAGTATTTAATTTAATTAGAAGTTAAATTTAACTAAATTAGTTAATTTAAATTAATTGGGTTTAATTAATTTAATTTTCACCTTAAGAGAAAATAATGAGAAAATATTAGAGAAATATTGCCCTAAAACAACCCTGAGAGCTACATGTTCAAGATAATAGAACCTGTCAGCCTGTATCTCTGAATGACTAACTGAAGGAGAGACACCTTGGTCAATACCAAATACCACAAGTGACAATCTCATTTCTCTTGTGTCTGAAGCATTATACATTTGGGAATCTAACTGATACAATGGTCAGCCAGCCCTAAAGTATTGTATTTATTATATTACCCATTTCATGCATGGGGAATGCTGAGCTCCAAGAATATAAGCCCAAGGTCAAGACTGCTGGTTAAGTGTTAAAGCAGAAATTTTGAATTTTGATTCAAAATTCTGATTCTATGATCTCTTTCTTCCCCCACTATCAGAAACTACTCACTTCTGCTGTATGAGATCATTTCCGATCTGATTTACTCAAGGGTGCAGAATACAACCTCCAGTTTGGTGATTAAAGTCATACTACTTTTAGTTATACATTTCCATTCATTCAACGTTGATAAGTGCTTTCAGAAATCATCACGTTAATTCAAGCTTGCAAAGCCGAGCTGCAGAAAATTCCAAGGGGTCAAAAGCACACATTAATGAGAACTGAAAGGTAGCATGTGGAAACCCATTAATATTTCTTTTGAGAGACACAAAAGCAAGATGCATCATGTCGGGATGAAACCCATAAAAAATTCAGGTAGAGATGAGCAGTTGTCAAAGGGCTGTGGAATTTGGTTTCACGTGCACTAGAAAACATCAAAGTTTTCGCAGCTGAAAACACAAAGTCAGGTTGAAGATTTCATGAGAGATCTTATCAGAAATTATTTCAGTGCTTTTGCTCTTTTAAGCATCTGACTATATGAGATCACATCCCAGACAATGACAGGTTTTATCCTAAGGTTGTTAGTGTAAGGTTTTCCCATAGAAATCACATAGAATGCCCCATGTGGAAACTCTTTAGTTTGCACTGTCCCCCCAAAAGTATTATTCATTCACATAGAAGTCTTAGGGAGCTCTGCATTATGCTCTGTGTAGGTGCGCACATCTTTATAGCTGTTTGAGTCTTAGAATCACTGAATTTAAAAGTATAGCAATAAAAAATGTTGGCTATCCAGTCTACTGTGGTGATAGATGGGAAGAGCATTTTCCATTTTTTTTTTTCATTTCTCTACACAAATTTTATTATGTGCCCTTTTCTGATGGCCTTTGGATACACAATTGAACAGTGCTCTCCAGAGAATTTCCCTCTTTCTTGCTCCATTTTATTCCATTGCCACTTAAATACGTTAATTGACTGCTCTGAGACTTAAATGCATCACATTCCAACCTGAAATACAGTAAATGTTGGGGAGAGGGGTGGAACTATTGAGTGCTGGATGGAGATTATAAACTGCTTTAGGTGAAGGTCGGGGAGGGAATTATTGCTTGTCTTTTATTCTCATATATTTTAAAAGGTGCTATAGCTTTGGAACACATTTCCAGATGCAAAATTAACATCATAGAGAATCACCAGGTTCACAGTTTTTATATTTAATGTCAACCCTTCTGTATGCTCTGAGTAGCCCTACCTTTTAGCATTTAAGAGATAAAGCTTCACGTTAAATTTTCCAATTATTACCTGTCTGGTACAGTTGCAACAGGACCATATCAAGTATTTGAGTTTTACTTGGGAAACGTAATTACAGTTTGAAAAATAGTAGAAAATGCAGTCCTATCACATCCTTAGTGGCAGTTTATATGCTAAAAAGAAAAACGCTTAGGGCCTAATTCATAAGAGCTTTATGCTTCATTTACATTTTTCTGTGCAGTTTACTTGGAAAAAAGCATAATGCATGTTTTTCAAGTAAAATATGCCATTTTGGGATTCATTCAACTTGCTTTCCATTGTTCTCATTGAGGGCCAGCCATTCTTTTCTACAATCCTAAAGGGCACCAGTAAATGGGGCGGGTGGAAAGCCCTCAATATTAACTAGAAGAAATGCCTAAAACCATTGTAAAGATTATTTAGAAAATTTACAGCAGTCTCTAGTAGTCAAATCTTGGAAAGTCCGTTGTGTGATTACTAGGCAGTCTGTTTCCCAAGCCCTTTGTATAGGATATTGAACAAATTACAAGTCAATAAGGATATTTTTGAGGGCTGCTCAGCATTCACAAGATTCTGACCATTTCCCAATCAATCCATGTTCTTTTACTCTGTTCAGTGTTTCTCAAAACATGGTCTGCAGGCCGGCGAGCATCAGAATCAATGGAAAGTCTTGGTGAAAACAGGATTTGTTAGGCTCTGCAACACTAATCCAAAAGTTTCCAGGCTGGAGAGCTGAAATTTGAATTTTTCAAGCTGCTTGGCTAACTGCTCTGACTACCTCATAATAGCAAGCAGCAGATTTTAAACTCCATCATTATGTGATAGACTAAGGCAGTCGGGAGGAGATCCACTTTTAGGTGAGGCTAACACACTCTCCTTCAGTACCTGATGATTTTTTTTTTAAGCATAAAGTTTACTAGCTAATCTTAAGATCCATTTTGGAGGAGGCCAACATCTCATTTGCTAGAGATGGTGATTCAGTCCCAGGCACCGTCATAACCCACAAGGGTACAATTCATGACGTTTAATCTTTCTGTCCTCTTCCTAATTCCTGTAACTGCTTTCTGGGCTCTCCATGATGGCACAAAGAAAGGCTGTGACCAACAAGCATTTCTCACAGTGTTCACTGATATACTGGGAAGTGGAGACCGCCGACTATCAGCTGGTTATTTATTCCACTCACTATCAAAACTACCAGGCCAATTTCCTTCCCCTGCCAATTTCATGGAATGGACTGGTGGCTTTGGCATCATATGGAGATCACTGTAGCCTGATATCATGGGAAACCAGGGGCCTAGTGTAATTATTCTGAAAGGGAATTGTCTGCCATTATAGAGTAGCAGATGTAATGCATCTAGTGGAAGAAGGGCACACATCTTGACTGGTTTGGCTAAGTCAGCTCCAAATAAAAGCCCCAAACTTAATACTTCTTTGTTGATTGAGGAGAAATTGCTATGCCATGCATAACTGATCTTCCTCTTCCTGGTATATAAGATTATACTTCCATGCTTAGGTGAGTAGAGTTGGTATGTGTCAGCACCTGGCAAAGCACTTCTACTTAGCACAAACTCCTCAGCACAGTCCAGCCACACTGCAATGACTAAGAAGGTTGGAGGTGAGGGCTTCCAATGGTGGGCATTTGTTATCCTGCACAAGTCACCCCAGCCACCTGGGTTTGCAGTCATCTTTGGAATCATGAAACAAACTTTCCCTCTATAATGCCCCTGAGATATGGAAGTTGTCTGTCACCACAGCATAACATATGATTGACAGAATGGAGAGCACTGTCACACTTTAACTTATCTACATCTATCCAGCATGTCTTGGTCAACAGAACAACCTAGACCCACACATGGCAGAAAAGTCAGGATGACCAAACAGCTGCTTGACAAAGAACATTTCATTTTCTTATTCTGGAATAATATCGGGCTCCAAGTGGCAATAAGAGATTTTGAAGCCTTTTCTGGGTCTGAGAAAGCTTTGAGGTTCCAGTTCAAAGAGATGATGTTTGAGGACCAAACGGGATAATGTATGCCAAAGTGCTCTGTTTAGCACATAGAGCTCTGCAAACAGTGATTGGGCCTGACACACAGCCCATTTAGATTGTTCCTGAGATCACATAGATTTTAAAGTAAGCACTCCATCTTCTTGCTTTCTGTTGTAGAGGTTTTAGTTTTGAAACTTAAAGGAGAAAGGAATCTTTCTGGATAAAAGGTGATTCACATCTTATAAAAGCAAGAGTTACATTTCCTGCCAGGCGCCTGTAATCCCAGCAGCTCGGGAGGCTGAGTCAGGAGGATTATGAGTTCAAACCCAGCCTCAGCAATGGTGAGACACTGAGCAACTCAGTGAGACCCTGTCTATAAATAAAATACAAAATAGGGTTGGGGATGTGGCTTAGTGTTGAGTGACCCTGGGTTCAATCCCCAGTACAAAAAAAAAAAAAAACAAGTTACATTACTTTGCCATATTTGCCTACATTTATATTCATCCTTTTTTTCAAGATATCTCTATTAAGCCTTACTGGAAAGACTATAGAAAGGGTGTGGGAGTAGAAAAGCAGAGAAAGTAATCACTGAGGGT
Organism: Marmota flaviventris; assembly: GCF_047511675.1. Lineage (NCBI taxonomy): Eukaryota > Metazoa > Chordata > Mammalia > Rodentia > Sciuridae > Marmota > Marmota flaviventris. The sequence continues at coordinate 44,215,422 of NC_092504.1, read as the reverse complement.
TCCAATTTCACCCTCTGTGCAGTACAATTAACAGCTGCTAATGTCCCCCTGCGTTCCCACCAAGAAATACCAGGAATAAAAGTGCTATCCTATCTATTAAGTGCTATCTTGGGGAAAAGATCTCAGGAACAATGGGGTTTGGTTCATATCTTAAAAATTCAATTTTTATCCTTGTCCAGTTCTTCGAATAAGGTTGTTTTTTTTTTTCTTTTCGAGAAGTGGTAGAGATTAATTAAGCATTGATCTCTAGATAAGAAAAGGTTAACAGAAATATTCAAATCCTTAACTCACCATTATACATTTTTACATTTTAAAGAAAGAGAGAAAGACTTTTTTTTTTTTAGGCTTTTCTAAGAGGGAGAAACCATTACACTGTTTTCTCTTATGTCAGTTTGCCCTAAAGGGACGCTGTTTCCCGAGCTTAATAAGGCTCCTATTTCTTCTCAGCCCTTACAGTCTATTAATTACCCTGGCGGGTGCTTAGAGACACCGAAGCAATCATTTGTAAGATGATAGGAGCCCTCCTCATTCCGAGATGTGGGTTTTAGCCATCTAAAATTACCCAAATGAAACAGATGTTGCAAATGTGAGTCCTTATTAGAATGTTTTCCTTTCATTCCCCGGCAGAAAGCTGTGTTCCGCACACTCCAGTCACATACAGAGGGACTGCCTGAGCAGTCTTGGGCTGGCCCTGCCCACCTGTGTCTCTTTCTACAGGATCTTGCAGGGACCCAGGGAGCTCTGGCTTGAATCACTGACACAACCCAGAAAGCCAGACCAGGAAGGGAACCACAGGTACGCTCAGTCCCCAGCCACCTCTACATCCTATTCATGAGTAAATTCCAAGACCTCCCCGGGCAACCCAGAGGCTAGTGATGCATGAAGCTGCTTAAGGAAGAATTGGGAAAAACTGACCCTTTTAAGCACATGGCTAACATAGTACCCTTTGGTTCCGACAGTGGAACTTTCTTCTGTTTATAAAGAATTGATCTCTTTATAATACAAAAGAGAAAAAGCTGTGTAATGACATATCCTGATAAATGGTAAATGCCAGTTCCCTTACCACTTTCTCTATTCCCTGGTATCTCAACTTCATATTCCAGAATTAAATCACTCAATAAATATTAAATATGTGTAACTGTGGGCTGGACATTATTCTGGTTACTGAGGAAACGAAATGAACTAGAGAAAGTCCCAGTTCCCATGGAGCTAATACTCTAGCGAGAGGCAACTAAAGAAACAGACGTCGAGTCCCATGTTGGCTGTGTGCATGCCTAGAAGAAGACAAAGCAGGAGGAAGGGAAACGGCTCTGACTTTCCATAGGATGGTTAGGAAAAGCCCCATTCAAGATGTGATCTGAAAGAGACAAAGAAGTAAGTGAAGTTGAGAGAATGAGCCGCAGGAAAACCTGGCTGAGCGTTGCACGGCGTGCCCTAAGGTGGAGGCAGGCCGTGTGTGTTCTAGGCACAGCCAGGGTGGGAAGGTGGCTAGAGCCAAAGGACAAAGAGAAGAGTTCCAGAAGGGCCTTCTCACATAGGTCCAGCAGGCCACAAGGACAACTTAGGCTTCTGTTCTATACAAGAACCATCGTGGAAAACTATTAAAAGGTTATAGCAGGTGAACCGACAATCTGCTCTTTTCGAAGCTCATCCTGGCTGAGTCTTATGGAGCAAACTGGGAACAAGGACAGTAAGTGAAGGCAGGGAAACAAATCCAAGTTCTGCTTTGGACAGCAGATGGGGTCCCATACCTTGGGTATCATCTCAGATTCTCACCACTATTTCTTTCCTTCTTTAGGTTGGTACCCACCTATACCAGGTAGGCCCTCCACTTTAGAACACATGTAAAATTCCACACCAAGAAGCACAGAAGCTGTTTTCTCAAATGGCATAAGTGAGACTATGTGACAATCCAAAAGTGCCGGGGACCTTAGTTTTCCATGGGGTGAACTTTGACCAGTGGGAAATGTGAGATGAGAGGGAAAGAGGCAAACTAGGTTCCCTTCCCTTCTCCCTCCCGTAGACAACACCAAAGAGCAGTTTTCCTTACAGCCCCTTTGGAGATGTGCTAACAAGCCCCTGGATGATCACATTTCATTTTGTGTTACCAAAATGAAATACTCAAGACAGATTAGTTTTATAAAGAAAAAGGGGTTGTTTAGTTCATAATTTTGAAGGCTTGTGAGGGCCTCCTGACAGATGGCAGGAACACACATAACAGGAAAATTTCAGACCTCCAAATAGAAAGGAAAAGGCTGGGATCCCACAGCTCTTCCAGGAGTCTGCTCCCAGTGACCTGAGAACTTCTCACAAGGCTCTTCCTCTTTAAGGTCCACCACCTCTCAGCATTATCACAATAGAGACCAAGCTCCAACCCACGAACCTTTAGGAGACATTCAAACCAAATCTAAGCCACAACATATTCCAACGCATAGCAGCTGGAGTCTAGTGTCAAAAACATTCCTTCAGTAGAACGTTTATACGCACTTTCTCATGAACAATGCAAAAAGTGAGCTGAGCTGGGTGGGCAAGGTGGCACACACCTGTAATCCCAGGACTCGGGAGGCTGAAGCAGGAGAAGAGCGAGTTCAAAGCCAATCTCAGAGAGGCCCTAAGCAATTTAGCGAGAACCTGTCTCTAAATAAACACATAAAAAGGGGCTGGGGACATAGCTCAGCGGTTAAGTGCCTCTGGGTTTAAACCTTGGTTTAAAAAAAAAAAAAGTTTAGCAAAGTAAACTAAGAGTTGAGGGAGAAGTTTTTTCTTAAAATGGCAGAGGACACAACTTTTCCATAGGTTGATGGGCACAGGCAAGTGTAGAGAGGGTCAGAATAAAGCAGAGAGAGCAACAGCAGAAGCACCATCTAAAAGGTGAAGGGGAAGCAGGATTAGCTACCTGAGTGGAGGCGTGGACTTTGCTCAGAGGCACAGGAAGGGAAACAAAGTCCATGGTACAGACTCTGGGGATTTAAACTGGGACAGGAAAGAGTCATTTCCTGATTGCCTCTCCTTCCTGGGGGAAGTAGGAAGTAAGATCCACAGCCAAGCCTGAGATGTAGGGAGGGGGTAATGAAAGACAGAAGAGAAAATAAACACTGTGAAATGGTCACTGGGAACACGGGGAGAGTGAATCAACCGAGGAAATGTGGAAGGGTTGGGGAGTTCACTGCATGAACAAGAAAGGATCATTGCTATGCCAAAAAGCCTTACCAAACAATAAAATGATTATAAAATGTTTATTGAATTACAGAAAGGTGAGCTCAAAACCACTGAAAGCAAGAGCTTTCAGAGCAGGATTGCTCGGGCTTGATTTCCCACTCCTGTCATGTACAGCCACCACATTCCTATGTTCCCCACTGATCCCACCCACTGGTAACCTGGAGATTTCTGGCACCACGTCTATCATGGCACAGACATACTTTCCTGGCTGATTCAATTGTGTCAGGAAAGGGCAGCTGCATGGAAGAGTCCCCCATCCACTGATCCAAGGGGGTAGCCCACCCCCATTTGCTCACATCCACCCTCACATTCAGCAAGCATCTTCATGCTGTCCTTGAAAGGAGATCTTAGCCACATGTGTCTGGAAGGGGTTTGGAAGATTTTTGCTGCTCATTGTTCAGTGAGAATTCTGTGCAAAGATTGCAGTTGTGTTGATGGGACCCATGCACCAGTATGTTTTTTAACCAAGTAACTCCCAAGTGTTACTAACGTGCAGCCAGCACCGGGAACCACCATGCTTTAAAAAGTAAAGAAAAGGAAACAATTCACTTCAAGTAGGGAAATGGACCCTATTTCTGTGATGCACTTGAGGTGCTTCATAACGTGGGGTTTCAGGAGAGAAAAGAGACGTGAGGGGATTCTAGGCCTGAGGAAAAAACCTGGCAATGAAAAGAACACTCCAAGAAAGACACAAATGGTAAGCTTAGCAAGTGCCGAATGTTCCTTGAGGTTAAGATGCCAAGCAAGAAGGGATGCGAAGAGAAGTACACCAGGGTCAGATGACCATGAGAGGTTCCACCTGTTCCAGGCAATGGGGAGCCACTGCAGATACTGAGCAGAGGAATAACCAGGTCATAAAACCAAGTGACCTTCCCCGAAGTCACAAAATTAAACAGCAATGAAATTTCTGATCCTATGAAATCCTGGGAAGTCTGGTCTTGGTAATTTTTCACCTAATAAAACCACTTCTTGTCTCATAGTCTTACTAATTCAGCATGTGAAGAGATTTCTTAATAGCTCTTCACTTTGAATCATTTTCCTAAGATAATTAACTGAATTGGACTAACACATTGGGAGTAAATGGGGTCAATAATTCTGTATGCAAAGTGTCAGTAGGTGCAACAGACTTTATGAAGCACCTAAGTGTGAGCTTCTGGCTCACCTATGCCAACCCACCTTAAGTCATTAAGGAAAGAAATATGAAATATCCCAATTAAAATATGTATCTACAATATATATACACACATATTTCCACATCCTAATATGCCTTCTGGAACCATCAAAGAGCAATCATGGTTCAGGTAATCCTAACACTGGGAAATCTACAATTTACATATGCACCCTTAGGAATGATCTTTAGTATTGGCATACAATTTAACTTCCTGTTTATAATTCTTCTTCAGTTAATATAAAGCTCAGTTTACATTTTCCATGCATACATATCATAATAGGAGGGATAATGCAGTCACCTCTGTGACAAATGAAAGGCAGTCTTTTTTTTTTTAATTTTTATTGTTGGTTGTTCAAAACATTACATAGTTCTTGATATATCATATTTCACACTTTGATTCAAGTGGGTTATGAACTCCCATTTTTACCCCGTATACAGATTGCAGAATCACATCAGTTACACATCCATTGATTTACATATTGTGAAAGGCAGTCTTGATTTTCCTGTTTGCTCCAGAGAAACTTTCCAAAAAAAATGGTCACTTTGCAGATAAAGCAGGAGCTGGTCGTATGTGACAGACCATGAGAACCGTGCTCTATCTCCATAATCCACAATAAGAATGAAAAGAATGGGCTCAGATTTCTTTGCCAAGGATATATTTAAGAGGACCAGAATCTTTTGTTTTGCTTTGCTTTTTTGAAGTTTAATGTGGAGCGGATTTGCTCCCAGGAGGGTACTTTCCATGTCCACCTGAGAGCTCTGGGTATAAGGCAAGAATTTTGCTCTGAGCTAAGTTTTTCATAGGATGAAAACAGGAGCTCAACTAACGAAGCCTGCCTCTTACTAATGCTGGTTTGTGTGGTGTCTCTAAACACATTATTATTGTTGTTCTTACGGTATTTTCAATATTACTCGTTATAAAAGAGCACAAGAAAAGGAATGCCAAGGCCCACCTTCACAAAGAACTTGCTATCTGAATAAGCCAGTGTCCCCTCATGAGAGGGAATAGACATGCACTCACAGAGATGCTGACAGGGCAGGCCTGTGAACAACGGTGACGCCCAAAGGAAGGAACCCAGGCCAGCTTTCATGCTTGATTGTTGTCAAATGGGTTTTCAGAACCTTGAAGACCTCTCCTTCCATTGCCCCCAAGTGTACTGTGTCCTTCCCCTGGGTCTGAATCGGGACTCTCCCTCTTTTTGTTCAAACATAGAAAGATGAACCCAACAGGGCTTAGAGGTCCATTAAAAACCCCGGCAGCCCACTAAGTCGATTGCATACATGGCAACTTCAATTTATTGATAGCCAGAACTGTTGCACTGGGAAATGATCTGTGTTTTCAGAATAAACATGTTTACAAAAACATTGACTGACACATGTTAACCATCTTTACTGTTCTCTGTAAATAATACATTGGGGTAGGGGAAGAGAGAGAGTCAATTTGAAAAGAAACCAACCACATGGAAAAGGATCCTTTGAGATCCTGGGAGGGATCCAGGACTTTGCTACAAAATGACATAATTTAAACTTTATGGCTGCTCCTTCTATTAGAATTTTTTATATCCAAATAAATAAGTGCTTTGTCACATCAGAATCTCTTTATTTTTGTTAGTTTGGGATCACGTTTCAAAACGTTTGAATTCTACAAAGTAAATTTATCTTAGAGATTGCCAGCCTTTTCATTTTCCCTGATATGTTACAGTAGACCGTCTAAGATGGCCTCTTAGTTGTTCTGAGTCCCCTGGAATAAAAGAGGGTGGAAAATTATGGGGACACTGGTGGGGCATGCATTAAGTGCACTGGAGCGTCCACTCACAGTACTCAGGAGACCTAAAAGAACAGGGTGGCCTACCACAGGTGCTACCTCATGACTCCTGAGGAGGAGCTTCCTTACCCCTGGGTTCGTTTGAAAGGAATCCTACAGCTCAGTACCTCTCCACATGTGCTCCTAGAGATCCGTGGATATGTTTTTGGTGATGTTCAACTTCCATGATTACTTAATGTATGTTTTCATTTTAGTTATCTTCCAGAAAATATAAACACATGGGGTCATTTGAGTTCCCCCTTATAAACAAGTGGTGCTATGCGTGGAAGACCTAGATTAGCAGTGGTTAACTTTTATGCACTGCTTCTCAAACTAGAAACCCACACGTGCATGGAGGGAGCACACATTCTCAGGTATAAGGGCTGCTGCAGTGGTCCAAAGCTAAGGACCAAAAGATAGCAGATCTCTTCTTATTCTTCCATCTTGGTATTTTACAAATTAATACACTTCCTCTACAAAGCATTCCTTCAAAGCCAATGGTAATCGCTCTTGTATGCCATAATCAAAAGCCAAGGGAAATGTCCATGAATTAATTTGTCTCCATACTGCATATAAAGCCCAGAGCAGAATCCTGGATGCTTTATTCCTGGATCTTCATTTTATGCCCAGTTTCAGGTGAGCTCAGTTCTTGCATAACTAGACCACAGCTTCCAGGCTGTCACAGCCACAGCCATACTGTGTCTCTGGAAGTACAGAGAAACCCCTGCTCATTCCTGGAACAAACTCAGAAGAGCCTTGGGCTATCAGATGATGTCCCAGTAATGCTTATGGTCATCAGGATTCACAGACTGTGGAATGAAATTCCAGTCACAGCGTATTCCCCCCAACTTATGAATTTTCTGGGGCTCATTAGGATGAACCAAACTGAGAAGAAGTGAGAGAGAGAAATTTTTAAATATTCCCACCCCCAGGGAGGGTGGAAAAACATGTAAGCCAGCTGAAAACAGGGAGTTGATTTCCCAGATGATCCTTTGGATTGATTTAGATGCAGCCATCGCAAAGCTCATACAGTTCTGATTAATACCCACTTTATCTCCCTCGGTTGCTCACTTTCACACAGATGAATTAAATAATGCCTACCTGTGCCACCCCGAGTCCTGAAGGAGCACAGCCTGATTGCTCAGAAGGAGTCTATAATGGTGAGCATAGAAGGCAATCATAATAAATTACCACTCTTAACTCCATCACACACACCCCCAACACATCCTCCTCTTTCCCACCTCTGCCTCACAGCAGCCCTCAGCCTCGATGGGCCAATTTAAGTAATGTGATATAAACACACAATCGAAAATGAGCCATCCTTCCTCAGCGCTACCTGCAAATCAAACCAGACTTTATTTGACCTAGGAGCAATTAATGCTCCACACTGTCTGACCCTCAACTCTGCAGGTACTATTGGTCTTTCCTGACCCTTCTTCTTCCCTTTAACCCCTCTGCCAACTCTTCCCATTTGGCTGTTGCAAAATTCCCGCGAGTTATTCCTCTCTAGCCAAATCAACTCTTTGATGCATGTCTCTCTCATTGCTCTCTGCCTCTGACTTTCATGAGGCATTCGGAGAAAGCAGAGCTGAAGCTGGCTGCTTCCAAGAAACAGAGAAAGAGAACCAGAGAGGCCCGCATTGTCTCCTAATCACCAGCTCAATCAGGAATTTGGCAGCCTGGAAATGTCATGCATAATATATGGAGCAAGCACTTTTCAAAGTGGATTATAGGGATTTTTTTCTGATAGAAAGCCAGGCGATTTTTCACTGATGCAGCTAAATGAAATAATCCTTTCTGTGGTCCTTCTCTGAGGGCTATTTACATATTATATTATGTTATGTGTTGTTTTTCTTTTCCATGGGCTTCTTTCCCCCATATTTACATAACAGATATGCAGTCTCGATTTTTTTTCTTGTAACTTTGTTATTTATTGTCCTGCCATTTTCATGAATATGCTGAGAAGTCATTCATTTTCTCCCACGGGCTTCTGTTTTTGGTGGACTAATAATGTTGCTATTAAAAATCATCCTGGATTTAAAAAAAAAAAAAAAGTATGCTGAGCTTCCGATACAGGGAGAATAAAGTTTAACTGCAACTAATAAAATAGTTGAGTGTTGCTCTATCTCAGGGAGCTTGTAGTAAATAGGATCAAAATCACTGTGTCGGAGAAACATACCTTAGATACCCTTTTGTCCAACTCGCTCTCCTGCACATAAATCTGCTGAGTTTAACGATCACCTCTACAGAGGTCTAATATTGAAACAGAATTGGCTTGTAGCACTCAGTGAATTCACCAATAAAGCCCTCATTGCAACCTTCATGTTATAACTAAGTTCCAAATAATCTTCACACCTCTACCACCACCCACCGGACCCTCACTGCCATCACTTCTCCCCATAGCTGCCTAATCAGTCTTGAGGACTCCATGCTTGCTTCCAAGCCTTTAAAATGAAAATCAACTCATGCTATTTTCCTCCTCAAAACCCTCCAATGTGTTTCCCATCACAAAATTCACAGCTGTCTTCATTGGAATAAAGCCCTCCATCACCTGGCCGTAGCTGTCACTCTGATGTCATGGCCCTCCTCTCCCACCTTGGTCACTTCGCTCTCACCTTGTTATTCCTCAAAAAACAATGAATACTCAAGATTCACAGCCATGACTTATGCAGTTTCCACTTAGATCATCTCATGGTTCATGCCTTTATTTCATTCAAATCCTGTTCAAATGTCACCAGCTCCCAAGAAGCTTTCTGTATTAGTCAGCTTTTCATGCTGTGACCAAAATACCCAACAAGAACAACTTAGAGGAGGAAAAATTTATTTTGACTCACAGTTTCAGAGGCTCAGTCCAGGTGGGCCAGCTCCATTGTTCTGAGCCCAAGGTGAGGCAGAACATCATGGCAGCAAGATGAGATAGAGGAGCGATGCTCTGTTCATAGTGGCCATGAAGTGGGGAGGGGGTGGGGCTTCAGAGAAGATGAGCTCTTCTAGGACGTGCTCCCAGTGACCTTCCTCCTTCTACCATGTCCCACCTGCCTACAGTGACCATCCAGTCAGTCCATTCCAACTAAGATGGACTATGTAGGTTACAACTCACAATCCAATCATTTTACCTCTTGAATATTCCGGCATTATATAGGAGCTTTTTGGGGGACAGCTCATATCCAATCCATAACATTGTGACCCTGGCCCCCAAAAGCTCATGTCCGTCTCATAATGAAAAATAAAGTTAGGGCCTTCAAAGACCCATGGTTTTAACAGTTCCAGCACTGCCCCAAAGTCCAAATCACAAAGTCTCCTCAGAGAGTTAAGGCAAACTCTTGGCTGTGAACCCTTATAAAAAATCAAAAGCAAGTTACAAATATCCCAAAGATAATGGCACAGAGTAGACATTACCATTTCAAAAGGGAGAAATAGGTGCATAGAAAGAAGGGATGGAAGCAAAACAAGACCCAAACCAAGCTGAGAAAACAGGCCCCATAACTGCACAGACAGCATCTAGAACACATGGCAGTGAGATATGCTCTCCAAAGGTCTTGAACAGTCCCAGGCCTTTGGCCTTGCAGGTTGCTGCACACATGGGCTCTCTTTTAGCTTGATGCTCTCAACAGCCAATAGCTTTTCTGGGCAGACAGTCCGTGTTACTGTAAACTCTTAATTCCTTGAGTCCCCATTCCAGCTTTGGTTTCATCTTTACAGATTCATGCATCACCCTCTCAGGGGTAGTCCACAAGGATTCCGACACTACATTCTGTGTGGCCTCCAAGACTTTCCTTTGAAATCTCCATGGAAGCCTCCATGACCTCTCAACTCCAGCATCCTACATGCCTGCAGAACCAGCACCGTGTTGATGATGTCAAGGTCTGCTGCTAGTTCACACAGTAGCTGGGGCCCCTGGTATCATAGCTACCGTGGCCTCAGAGTTCCTGGGTAGCTGAGTACTGGGCCCTCCTATGAAAGCAGGGTGCCCACAGGATCTCTTCTCAAAGGAATTTTCCCTTCTATATCCTTGAGCCCTGCAATGGGCATGGTCTTTTAAATTCCTTAGGTGCCCTCAAGCCATATTTCCTATTCATGTGTGCAAAGTTCTTAGCATCTTTTTAATAGCTGAAATCTCTTCAAAAACTACCTCTTTCTTACCCCCAGTTTTATGTGCACTTTTCTGGTCAAATTGCACGTTTAAAAAACTCCTTCTACTCTGCTTTTTGCTTCTGAGTTTCACAGTAAACCTAGCTAAAAGGTGCCAGCAAAATCCATGTCACTGTCTTAATGCTGTGCTGCCTTGAAATTTTGTCTGTCAGGTTAATTAGTCCATAACTTTTAAATTTAGCCTCATACAAAGTCACAGAGCAAAGACAAAATGTAGACAAGATTTTTTGACAGAATATAACATGAGTGGTCTCTAGTCCAATCCCCAGTTGAACCTTCATTCCTCTCTGAAACCTCATGAGCACAGTTTTTTCTGTCTGCATTCTGGTGTTCTGCACTCCCACCAGAATTGCCTATTAAGCCCCACTTACAACATTCTACAACTTCTCCATCCTATATCTCTAAACTTTTCCAAATACCTTCCACAAACCAGCTCTAAATGCTTCTGAAGAACATGTTCAGGTTACTCAACAGCAACAACCTCATTTCTTAGTAACAATTTGTTAGTCATGTTTTATTGCTGTGATCAAAATACCCAACAAGAACAACTTAGAGGAGGAAAATTTTATTTTGCCTCAGTTTCAGGGGGTCAGTCCATGGTGGGCCAACTCAATTGCTTTGGACCTAAATGAGGCAGAACATCATGGAGGCAGGGTGTGGTAGAAGATCTTTGCTTTGTTCACTGTAGTCAGAAAGAAGAGAGGTGGGGAGGGATCTCAGGGAAGATGAATCTTTTCAGCCCTCTCCCCCAGTGACCCACCTCCTTCAGTCATTCCCAGCTACCTACAGTTACCACCCAGTCAGTCCATTCAAAGAAGGATGGCTTGATTATGTAAATCTCTCATAATCCAATCATTTTACCTCTGAATTTTTGACTCTTCTGTGTAAACACCTCACTCACATCTCCCATCTCTCTTTTTCCCTTGTCTTAGTTCATTTTTGATATGAAACTGACATTCTATTGTATGTTTCCATATTTGCTTACTCAGGTGTTGGCTATACCCCTCACAGTATGGTAAGAGAGCGAGGACCCTCCCCCCCCCCCCCCCCCGTCTTTCACTCACTGTTGTATACCTGGACGAGCTGAATCAGGCAGGATGTCCCAACCTGCAGACCTGCAGCCCAGTCACATTTCTCTGTATATAAATATTAGGAGGAAACATCTGTTTTTCCTTCCATGGTTGATAAAATGTCAGATTTGACATGTTTGAGGTTTAGTGTGAGGTAACCAAGGATCTAGTTTAGGTTTAGGCCACTTTGATATATTAAAGGACAGAGTAGCATTTCCCCAGAAGAAGGTCAAATATTCTATAGTAAACATCTCTCTTTATAAAGTCCCCTTAGTCTGTGATATTCATTATGGGAAGATGTTAGATATTTGTACCTTTGAAAATTACAAAATCTTTGTCAAAGCCTGAGAAGGTGCATTGCTTGACTTTCATGGGTAAGTCCTAGTAATGATTGCGAAGGCCTTAGAAGGGTCATAGGTATGTACACTGGAGCCAAGCTGCCTGGACTCAAATCCTGGCTCAGTCACCTACATACCCTGCTGGTTAATTTTATGTACCAATTTGACTGGGACACTGGGTACCCAGACATTTTGTTGAACTTTATTCTGAGTATATCTATGAAGGACTTTGGGAATGATGTTAACATTTGATTCTATAAGCTGAGTAAAGCAGATTGCCCTCCCTAGTAGGAGTGGACCCATCCAATCAGTCGAATGCCTGAATAGAACAAAACATCTCTCCCTTTTCCAGATAAGAGGGAATTTTTTTTGCCTGACTACCTTCCACCTGGTCATGATTTTTTTTTCTCCTTTCATACTAAAATTACACTATCCATTCTCCTTTTTCTCAGGCCTTTGGACTCAAATGGACACTCTACCAACTATAGATCTCCGGGTCTATTAGTCTCCATCATCAGGTAAACCAACTCCTTATTTTATTTATCTATCTACCTACCTACCTACCTACTTACAAATATATCCTCTTGCTTATATTTCTCTGGAGGACTCTGAGTACTCTACATGCTATTGGAACCCTTGACCTAATTACTTAATTTTCTGTCCCTCTCTGTAGAATGGCAACAACAGCAACATCTATTGGAGAGCACTACTGTGAAGCATAAATAATTCCCTAACTAGTCCCCAGCATCTAGTAAGCATTATGTCAATACTAAACATTATACTAATTCTGCCAGCTAGGAGATTCTTAAGAACAATGTTTTTTTCATGGGCCTTCTGCTATAGATGAAGTTAAGAAGGGGGCATGGCAACGTTTGTCTTGATATACCTTAATTTACCTTATCCTAGGACTCTAGGAGATATGATTGGATATAGAACACACATTAACAAAATAATGCCTGACGCTGTTACCTGAATACCTATAACAACTGAAATATCCCCTGTGTAAGCTAAAGACAAGAATGTTGGAGATCAAAATTTTAAAAGTTACTGCAAGAAATAACAGAGTTTATGGTTGCTAGTCAAGTCCACTTTATAGATAAGGCAGCAGGAGGCAAAGGGACATTGCATAGCCAAGGTCACATGAAAGTGAGGACTGCCAACTCTCTCGCCCACTGTTTAAGTCACTGAAATCATGCAACCAGCGACAAGCCAAATATCTCTTCTAATGCACTTATTCTCTGACACCTTGAAGCCACTAGAATCCCATGTTTTTACCGAACAAAGATTCATCTCACACCACTTCAGCCTCCCCAGGCCAGTCTGCGACTTATGGTTTAATTAAATGCTGTGGAGTTGCATTTTTGAAGGAGCTATTATCTTTAAGTGATTCTGGTTTATGAGTGTCTAGGAAAAGAGGAGAGAGGGGAAAAAAGAAGAGGCAGAGCAAGAGGTGACAGAGATGAGAAAGAAAGTGTTCAACTCGAGCATCTTTGATCCAAGTTGATTAGTTATGCATCTTGCCAGCGGTAATTGAAAGACACAAGGAGAATGTGAATTACCCACAGAAAGCTCAGTGTGTGGAAGATACCTCTCTCCATTACCCGTGTCAGTGGAGAACTGCGGTGCTGACGCTGCATCATGGTTTTCAAAAGGCAATTTTGGACACCGCATAAAACAGTTCTTCACCCTTACAATTTACATTTAGATGCTGCAGAAATAAGTTATGGAAGCAAATCTAACTTGAGTTTACAGTTTCAATCAAAATTTCTCTTTTCTTGTGATGTTTGTTATTCATCATATCCGATGCCGTTGCACAGTGAGGAAATTTAAAAGAATGATATTTTTGCATTGTCCAGTTTGCGTGGGGTCTGGGTAAGGCACAGGTACCACTATTTTGCAAAATGAAAATTAACTATTTTTTTTAGCAATTTTGGATGAACAAATATTGAGGGGCAGAGGGTGTTCAGGAAATGATCAAAAGTCAGTCACTAGTGCTCCTTCCCAGACATTTTTATTCCTGCAGCACAGAAACAAGGAACCAGCACCTTTCCATGCAAATAGAATGGCCTCAGGCTTTTCTTTGCAATATTTATGATCAAATTATATTTTTAATGTCTTTGGAACTCTAGAAACAATTGGAACTACATGATTAGCTGACAGTGCTATGTTTTTAGTACACATCATAAATCTAGGTGTAAATTCCATTTCAATATCATATCCTCTGAGGCTGTTAGCTACTTGATCTTTAAATTTTCACATTTTGGTGCAATCTAATCCTGCAAATGGTAATTGCCTGCCATAGACTGGGCACGGTGTTAGGCACTGTAGGGGCTGAACATCAGGAGGAAAAAGTCCCTGCACTTAATGAACTCACAGTTTAGTGAGGAGATGAGGCTTGTCAGACAGAATAAGGGCACCATCTGAAATAAAATGTAGAATAAAAGAGCACGATGAGGATGCAGATAGGGTGCTATGTGAAGTTCCAATGTGTCTCCCTCCACCGCGTCCAGTGAGGTGCTGGCCTCCTGTCCTCCCTCTTCTCCTCCCTGCAGATGCTTCAGTTCCTTCTGTCTCTTGAAGATGCAGCACCTGTCACTTACTCCACCACTACCCTCAGTGGTTTCCATGTCTTTTTGCAACTCCTGCCAAAATCTTGGCCTCTTCGTTTTGTGTCTTTGGGGATACAATGCTCTGATCTTCCTAACCCTCAGCCTCCCTCTTACCACCATTACAAATGGCCACCCCACCTCCATGGTCTCATTTCAAGCATCCTGTTCTCTGAGCTTCCTATATCCTTTGGGCTTACTCTCTGGTGCCACAACTCCTTACAGTCCACTGAGCCCATGGATGCCTGTGCATGGATCCCAACCCTCCCATAGATTCTGCAGCCCATCGTTATTATTTGCTGGGTTGCTAGATGTCCTAATCTCCCTTTCACCCAACCCCGACTAATGGTACACCCCACTCTGAACACCTGCATCCCAGGTACCCAATCACACATAATTACGCTGATCTGTCTCCTGTCAAATCAAGGGCTCCAGACTCCAAGCAGAATTCTTTTGCTTCCTGGAATGCATGGTTCCATGATATTCTAAGTCTTCCACTCTGCAGAGGAATATTCCATATCTACTTTTCTTTACTAAACTTCTGCCACCTCTTTTGCTGACCTTTCACTTGGTTGTGATCTGGTTTCTTATTGACTGAATGGATGGAGGCAGTCAGAAGAGACGCCACGACTTCCCACAGCCCCAAGCCTGCCTATTTCTGTACCTCCATAAGCTTCCCTCTGTCCAGCTGAAAGAATGCACATTTTCTCTGCTATCAATGGCTGACCCCTTCACTGTACACTGGAACATTCCTCGCTGGCACTCTTCCCTGGATAATTCCCATAAGAATAAAAACTTGCTATAATATTACCTATCTGGGAGAAACCCCTAGATCTTATAGTCCCCTCTGGCTACCTGTTTTATTGTTTTTGTTGTTTGCTACCCTTTGTAGAAATTCTGTTTTAAAAATAAAATTCATATTCTCAAGGTCAAGTTCCTCTCTGCTAATTCTCTCTTGGACTTTTGTCCCTACCACGCTGTCAGTCCATCATGACAATGGTCATTTCTCAGTTCTCTCATAACCTCTTATAGAGGCAGCCTGCTAAAAAGTTTATTATTCCTTCCACCTTGAAATGCTTTCTTCACTTGACCTTCAGAATAAGGATCCAAATATTCACTGGCAACTTTAGAGTTGATACCTCCAGCCATGACCTCTTCCCAGGTATTGGCCCCATATCACTAACTGCCTCAGGACCCTGCTACTGGATAGCTAATGTCTCAAACCTCACATGCACAGTATTAAAAAAAAAATAAGTTAGCCCCTTTAAAAATGCCCGTATCAATTCCCTCTGTCCACTTGCTCATACTCAAAACTTATTTTTGACTCTCTGGCTCTTTATTTCCACATCCAATCCAAAAACAAGTCTTTTGATATTATCTTCAAAATATAGTCAGATCCAGTCACTTTTTACCACCTTCACTGCTCTGACCTTAGTCTAAGTCAGAATCTTCTCTCCTCTGGAATTTTCCAAAAGCCTTTGTAAAAATGAGACTCCCTATATTCTAGATTTCTGTCCCTTTCTCTTATCACAGGGCCATTAAAGAAATGGGGTTTTTTGTTTATTTGTTTGTTTTTTGGTTTAGTTTTGTTTTGTTGCTGTGCTGGGCTTGAACCCAGGGTTTATACATGAGAGGCAAGCACTGAGCTACATCTCCAGCCCATCTCACGGAATTGCTGAGACAGGCCTCGAACTTGTGATCCTCCTGCCCCAACCTCCTGAATTGAAATCCAATTACCAAGGGAGTAGTATCAAGAGGTGGGGCCCTTAGGCGGTGATTAGGTTACAAGGACTCTGCCCTCACGACTGGCACTAGTGCCTTTGTAAAAGAGGCCCCGGGGAGCTTGTCTACCCCTTCTACCATGAGGGGACACAGCAAGAAAGCACCAACTATGTAGCAGAGAAGGAATCCTCACCAGAACCCAGATCTGCTGGTGCCTAGATCTTGGATTTCTCAGCCTCCAGAACTATAAGAAAGAAATTTCTCTTGTGAGAAATTTCTGTGTGCTCCTTGAGATGGGGGACTTTATGTGATCCCAGATATTTTGGAATAGCCACCAGAACAGACTAAAACACATCCTTTCTCTATTCAAGGACATCCTCGCAGCAAGACCACACTAACTGGCCCTCACCTCTGACACCATCTCCCCCACCCTCCCTTGGATCACTTGCTCAACTGCACCTGTTTTCTTTGTTGTCCCCGAAATGTGCCAAGCTCCTCTTACTTCAGGATCTTTGTCCCTACATTTCCTTAGAACACTTTCCCCAGATATCTAGAAGGTTTACTCCCTCCCATCATCCAAGTCTCTGCTTGAACGTCACTGTGCCAGATGTCCCCAAACACGCTATAAATTATTCCCTGCCTCGTCACACTCTGTCACCTTCATGGATTTCCACTTCCCATCTTCACATTTCCCATCACCTAAAATCATGCAGTTCTGTTTATTTGAATTGATGATGGGAACCTTGGGAGCAAGGACTTTCCTTTGTTCCCTGCTGTGTGGCCTATGCCTACAAAGATGCCTGGCACTTCACAGGTACTGAGTAAATATGTGTGAAGTGGAGGAGGACACTTGGGTCATGCTTACTTCACCATGTCTGCTGGACCTGGTGTTGGGGACAAGAGACACGGCAGAGGGATAAGCCCTTCCCCATGATTCTCACTGGTTCCATCCATCCTGACTCAGTGACCCACAACCCCTGACCCAACAGCACACAACTCTCATCTGCAAACCCATAGTCTCATAATGTACCATGATGGTACCTCCATTCCCACACTGCATTGTGTCCCATCTCAGGGAGGCATCTTTCATACCCAATCCACTTCCCCCAGCCAGTTCCTTGTGCCCTGTTCTATGTTTTCTTCCGATCCTTCTCACTATCTGAAATTATAATTGCCCCACTGCCTCTGCTGCCACCAGATACACAAACCTGCCCTGGACTGTGAGCTCCTTGAGATGAGGGATTTTAGGCAAACCTTTGTCCCCTGGAAGAACACAGGGCACCAGACAGATCTTACATGTGTATTTATGGAATGAAGAGATTCTCCATCATTTAAGCCCGGTGCAGTGGTGCACACCTATAATCCCAGTGGCTCGGGAGGCTGAGGCAGGAGGATCACAAGTTCAAAGTCAGCCTCGGCAACTTAGTAAGGCCCTAAACAACTTAGTGAGACCCTGCCTCTAATAAAATACAAAAAAAAAAAAAAGCTGGGGATATGGCTCAGTGGTTAGGTGCCCCTGGGTTCAATCCTAGGTACCAAACAAAAAAAAACTTCTCCAGAATTTAGCCCAAGCTATCTTTCTAAGACAGATTTGACTATGCAATTTCCCAACTTAACATGCTCCAAAGACTCCTTATTGCATTCCCAAATCAAATTTTTATTCCTTAGCAAATTTCTAAAACCCCCCATGAACTGCCTCCGCCTATTTCTCTGGTTTCACCTTGGACTACAGTGCTCTCATTCCCAAGAGCTTTTCTCCCCTAATAGATTTTTGTACCTGGTTTTTCCTGCTGCCTAAAGTGCTTTTCCAAGGCAACCGTCCCTTTGCCTAGTTAACTTCAATCTGTTCTTCAGAATTCGGGTCAGACTATGCTTCCTGTAAGAGTGAGGCGCCCCTCCTCTGTACAGAGTGCTGTACAGTTACCGGGTTACACCAGGGGACTGTGTGAGACACAGGCCTTGGGCTAGGCAGTAGGCTGCAACTGTAAACACGACCTAGCCCTGTGCCAGTGGCAGAACGAGGTCTAAAATCCAACTCCCAGACCTAGTTCAAAGCATTGCTTGTGTGGAATATTCTTACTGTTGTCATATCCATTGTGACTCCTGCAGGAGCAATGTTTCTCTCATCCAATGCCTTTCACTTTCTAGAATTGCCTGAAAACTCAGGGGTAAGCAAACAAGGTCACCAAGTAGCCAAAATGGTGTCAGGAAGCTGACATACTTTAGTTATAATCTGGAACCCTTTGCCGTCTCTCAGAACTTACTTACAGTGCTGCCTACTCTCATTCAAAACCCATTTCTAATGACCTCAGTGACCTGGTTCCTTAGCCCACAAGGTGAGAGAATCAACAATCAACATCGGTTTCATAAGGACTTACTATATAAGAGATATTGTACACAATTATGGGAAATAGAGAGAATATTTTAAAATGTCCCCCTCCTGTCTCTGCCACCACCCACTCCAAAGAGGTACCCCAGGTAAGGAGACCAGACACCTCTAGACGTAAATATAGCAAGAAATGAAAATCAATTTTTTTTCAACTAGGTAAGATACAGGAAAAAATATAAAAATCAAGCATAAGAACATAATAAACATAGCTAAAGCTGCTTGTGGAAGAGGTAAAACCCCTTACACCCCTAAAGAACTTCTCATCTAATGTAATGGAAGGACCACTCAGCTAAGAGCCAAGGGCTGAGTTTTTCTCTGGCTCTCTGTCACCTAGCTATGCAGCCTTCAGAAATTCACATCAGCTCTCTGGGCCTCCTCCTCTCCCTGACCAATGTGAGAAGTTAAGCAGAGGATCTTGATCAAGCCCACAAATTCTAAAATATCCTATGAGTCTCTGTTCAAAGTTCTGACCTTGAGCCACTAAGATAAAGCTAAAATATATTCACTATGGATTGATTTAAAAGGCAGACTGGGAGAGGCATCATATATTTTAGGATCTGTAAAACAAAAATGTGATTTTTCTTTTTAAGTTTGCAACTTTAGCAGGGTAAGTTTCAGTTATTTGGAAAATCCTCTTAGGTGGAACATCGCCATCCTCCTTAGTGCCAGATAAGTGAGAACTTCACCATGTTATTAAAATGACCCAGCGGGGGCTGAATAAAGTAGTATAGAGCCAAAGAAGCAGAGAAAATTCTTCTGGAATTCTCCTTCTGCTGTAGTTTCCATTAAAAGGACCAGCCAAGGCAGTTAAGTCTGTCATTCCCCAAAAGCACATAAGTGGCCCATATGCCTTCCCTATTAGAAAGACCGGTTCCATAGGAGTGTCACAGCCTGCTGCCAAAGAAGATGGGCAGGTGCATTGCCCAGTACCTAACTGAATCCCAGCTCCCTTCACCTCACTCAGCAAGGGACAGACATGCCCTTGTGACTTAATTCACATCCCCAGTCCTTTTTATTTTTTATTTAGAGACAGGGTCTCGCTGAGTTGCTTAGGGCCTCACAAAGATGCTGAGGCTGGGCCTCCACTGCCTCTCGCAGCCCTTCACCAGAACATTCCTAGTGGCCACAACAGGGGATCCAGAGGGGTCTCTCCAAATAACTGTTGCATTAAAGTTTTAAAACTGAAATACATTTCCCACACCAGGGTCCAGAGGCCAAGGGCCAGCTCCTCAGCAAGCTCCTGGGTTCCATCATTCATCCTAGAGTTTCAGACTCCTCCGAACTTCAGGTGCTGTGCTAAACCCAGGACTCCAACAGTTGGAACCTAACCAGCCACGATTTCTGTTATTTATTCTTTGTAAAATTACAACATTCTTACAAGCCACTAAGAATTACTAATAGTTAAGAAAATTTTCCGAAGCAGGGCAGGTGGGGAAGGAGTTGATCTAGCTGTAGGGACGAGGGGCAGCAGAGAAGCCTCTTGAAGACATGACACTTGAACCGAGACCCCAAGATCAAATTGGCACTTACTTCCAGCCTTCAACAGTGGCAAAGCCACTCCATTTGTTGGCCTTGCATGTCAGTGTTTTTCAGCCTAGTGTGTGCAAACTCACACACCTGAGTTGACTAGGAAAATACAGAGTCACTAGATTACTTGGCATAGATTCCATACTGTCAATTTTACTCAAAATCTATCACAGAAAAATTTTCATTCTATTAAGACCAATATAGATTTTTTATGGCAGAAAATCAATATTTGAGGTGATTTTTATTGTTGTTGTTGTTGTTAAAAAAAATGCCCAACTTCTTGAAAATTCTACCCTTTCTCTAAGGTTATTTCAAGTGAGGCCCAAACCCTCTGTTCATTTTCAGTTGTCATTAAGGCTACTTCAATAGCCCAGTGTGAGAAGTTAATAATGTGCCATTAACAAATAGCACCTCCAATCTGATTCAGGATCGTCTTTTAATCACTGAGCTTTAAGTGGCTTGACGGACATGTGTTCATTTCTGGTATTGGTTGTTGTAGTCATGTCGGTAGTAGTAGCTGTCATGGTGATGATAGTGGCAGTCGCTTGTTACAGTTGCTATTGGTGTAATTATAGTCATAGTAGTAGCAGAAGCAGCTGTCACAGTCACGAAAGAGGTGGCCATGCTAAGAGCTAGGAGTTGAGTTCAATCTGAACTCTATGTTTACTGACTGAGACAGAACAAGTTATTTTAATTCCTTACCTTATTAGAATGGGGTTAATAAAACATCTAGCGCTTAAGATAAATAAATAAAACAAAAAACAAGCACTCCT
Source organism: Marmota flaviventris (assembly GCF_047511675.1). Classification (NCBI taxonomy): domain Eukaryota; kingdom Metazoa; phylum Chordata; class Mammalia; order Rodentia; family Sciuridae; genus Marmota; species Marmota flaviventris. The sequence goes on along the minus strand of NC_092504.1, from coordinate 44,194,651 downwards.
TCAGTCCTAATTTTTCAAGTATTATCTCTGTTATTATTACCAATATTACTGTATTTCTACCTCCTGCAAGAAGTTAGAGTAGTGGAAAAGAAAATCAAAGGAAGTTTGGGGCTGAGAAGCAGTAGGGATTAACTACCTTCAATCTGAATCAAACCCACAGTCATGAACAATTTCATTAAAGAAGAAATGTCATATATGCAGAATTGTCATCATAATTTCCTTTTAATGTACTTTATAATTTCCCTCTGTACACTAACAAAAGTCAAACTTACCTACCTTGTCTCTTTTTTGTTTTGTTTTGTATTGGGCTTTTTTGGTACTAGGGATTTAACCCAGGGGCGCTTCACCACTGAACTACATCCCCAGTCCTTTTTATTTTTTATTTAGAGACAGGGTCTCGCTGAGTTGCTTAGGGCCTCACAAAGATGCTGAGGCTGGCTTTGAACTTGTGATTGCCTGCCTCAGCCTCCTGAGCTTATGGACCTATAGGTATGCACCACCACACCCAGCCCTTTGCATTTTTTAAGAGAAAGAATTATGTCAATCCTCAAACAGAAAATGGGGAACTTGGTGGGCTCCAGGGTTTAGACATAGTGTGATTTTTCTGTTCATAGTTACCTCTTGCTGACTTCCTTCACCTCTCGGGAATAGATTACCAGACAGGTAATTGCTCCCTGTATTTCTACAGTCCACTCTTCTAAAGAAAGGCAAATCGTTCCTAGTCATTTAATTCTCACTTATAGAACCTAAAGTACCGACATCAATGTTGCTGCACCTTATGGTTGTCTATGTCTTAACTCAAAGAGCCTTTTCCTCTTCAAAGACTGGTTGGAAACTCTGTTCCCAAGAACTGGGTAGCTGGGCACTTAATCTTCTTAGCTAGGAGCACAATAGCTTGTTTGCAGACCTGGTAGGAAGTAATATAAATATTTTGCCCCAAAGGCAAACTTAGCATTTAGTTGGTCTACATGCAAATAATTTAATCCTTTCTTTTCTTTTTCTTAGCTGCTCAAAGGCAGACGCATTCTCTTTGGAGATTAGGCAAAATGTGATGACTTAATTCACATTTACTTACACGCCTGGCTTAGCATTCTTGTGACTGTGCTTTTGAACATTCTTCCTAAAAGCAACCGCTGTCACTTTTGTTGAGAAAAGTGCCTATGAGTCCATTCATTATAGCAGGGGCCCAAAGGACTGAAAAGCGTGCAGGTGAATGGCCGGGTTTGCTGGTTCAAACCCCAATCAAGGAGGCTGCAAGAGAGGTCATTAAGGCTCCAGTTCTGACGGGCAACGTGAATCACAGCCCAGTGGTTTGTCGACACTTTCTTGATAGATGGTGATAAACTTTAGCAATGGGTCTGGGATCAGAAGAGGTCTGGTGTTCAGCTAAATGAGGATGGCTGTGTCTCTTAAGTTTGTGAGCAGGAGTAACTTTTGCTTCTCTTTCAAGTCATCGGTGCCTTCCCCTGCCCTGTGAAAAATGTGAATTCAGTAGTTTTTCTTTCTTTCTTCCTTTTTTAAACTCAACATGCATTGAGTGCTTACTAGGTAATAAGTAAGCACTTCGTATGCAATTGTAACAATCTCTAACATTTATTGAGTGTCAGATACTATTCTAAGTAGTTTAAATATAGCAACTCACTTCTTGCTCACAATAGACCAATACAGTAGGGACAGTTATTGTCCTTATACACAGATAGAACTATAGCCCAGAGGGGTTAAGTAATTTGTACAAGGTCACACAAATAGGAAGTACAGTCTGCACAGTGAGGGGAAATGCAATTGGGGATTATTTAAAATTGGTAATGGTCTGAAGGAATAAGCAAGACTTTTAAGCCATTATTATCACCTTAAATTCTCCAAAGTCTTATAGGGACATAAGTGTATGCTTTGTAAGCATCATCCACAATTAATGATAGAATAACAGCAATCAGAGCTACTGAAAGGAAAGTGAGAAAGCAAGAGATGGTTGAGCGAGAAATGAAGGACAGAGACCAGGCAGAGATCCACACAAAGGTTTATTTGCCAAAGCTGACAAATAAAGGCCATCCCTCTATAGAGTGGAGAGAGGCGCCTGAGGTGTTCAAGTGCTCAGCTTTTGTGGGGTAGGGGCTTGGAGTTGTAGCTGTGGCGCTATGGGATAGGCTGGGGGGTGCTTGCAATAGAGCTAGGTGGGTGGGGAATAGCATGGGATTGGCTTAGGTGATGGCACCATGGGGCTTTCCAGAGTCAAGGGGTCATGTCCTTCTGGGATTGACTTAGGGTTATGGTACCATAGGGTAGGTCACTGATGGGGATGGGGAGTGTTTGGGTAAGAGGAAGTACAGGAAAGCAAAACTTATCTCATAAGATGGCGGTTAACATTTAAGATGGCCGCTCAGATGTTAAATCAAGACCCTATTGCTACCATTATAAAAATTATCAAAGAAAGGATACAATGCTAATTGGGGACAAGTGAACATTTTAGTAACTCTAACCTTGGAATTTTGTCTCATAGGTGGTCACAAATACATCAGTACATCCTTTATTGTTCAGAGGATCTAAACCTGGATTCAGAGGGCCTGAATTTATATTTGATAACAAATAACTTGGACAAATAATTTACACCTCCTAACTCTCCATTGTCTCACGTGGTAATGGGGGTATCTTACAAGTCCTATCCCCTTCATGGGATTACTGTCCAAGATCAAGAAGAGAAACCACACACAAAAAAAATGTCTTTCATTTAAATAATGTCCTTCAAATATGCTACGATTTGTGTAGCACTGAAATGTGCTTATCCAAGGAGAATATTTTCTTCACAAAGACAGGGTTTCTGACTGGCGCTTCCTGAGAAAAGAGCTTTTGTTACTCTTCTTGCACGTCATTCCTATTACCCCTGAAGACACTGTAGCTTGATTTCAAGGTGAGCTGTTTTCTTTGTCCTTGACGAAAAACCTCTAGCAATTCTCATTTCTGATATATAAAAAAAAAAATCTTTAATCTGACAATCCTGAGCCAGACCCTGGACATCTCTGCGTGGTTAAGATGGCTCAAAGGGGTCCACCTGTCTGAAAAGTAAATAGGCTTCCAATGATTGGAGTGACTTGGCTGACAAAGCCCGGAAAGAAAAAGAAAAACTTTTCCTCTGAACTGCACACTGTTCAAAAACACACAGGTATTCAAAAAAATAAAATCTGATCTAAAATTTGAGATAAGACAGATGGTCTTGTAAAGTCATAGGGCACCTAAAAAGCATTTTACAGAAAGCTAAGCAAATCTGAATTTGCCCTTGGGGTCATTAGAAAGCAGAATAACTCTAGAAGCCAAACCATGTTTTTTTCCTCTGATCAAAATTATTCTACATCTGTAGACTTAGAGCACAAAGGTCAGAAGTAAAAAGCTTTGAGAGTCCCTGGGAAATCATAGAAAAGTAGATTAGGAAGCCAGCACTTGCTGAAACCTTCTTGGTGTTTTTCTATATCCTTCCTATCGCCCTCCCTTACAGAGGGACCCAAGGAAGCCCAGTGACAGAGGGAAAGAGTGTGACTCAGAGACCAGCATTCCCTGGGGCAATATGGCTCCAGACTAACAGGCAAGTCTTTCCAGCCATGTCCTGCCTACAAACTGGGGTAATAAACCTTCCTAGAAGTTCTATTGAGAGGATGGAATGAGATAACCTAAAGAAAATAGCTTGCCCAAAACTGTTAGAAAATGCTATTTTCTTTAACCCTGTTCCCGCAGCCAAAGCCCTTCCTACCTAGTCTACACCTCAGAACAGTCACATGGTCTTTGTGAGGTGAGATTCCATGGGCATCTTGCATTTGCGTTACAATTATGGGTTCGAGGGCTGGGGATATGGCTCAGTGGTAAAGTGCTTGCCCAGCATGCAGGAGGCCCTGGGTTCAATCCCCAATATCACAAAAGAAAAAAATAATAATAATGATTTGATTATTCAAAACTCCACCAAAATCATATAGTAAAGCTTTTTCCCATTGACTTTCATGTGATACTTATAAAACTTACGTTTGTTTTGTAAGTATCTTTCTCTGCCATGGTAAGACTTTAGAGAATTTAAGGAAACAGTCATGGCCTAGAGGTCTTGCTTGATGCCTCTCTGGTCAACTCTATCCTACTGCCTCTCAGAAACCATCTGCAGATCCAACTTTCATCCCAAGGGATCATCCCTTTCCGAATGAGTATCATAAATGTAGAAATTTCTAGAACAAGAGAAATGGCAAATATAACCCCCCCCCAATTCTACTGTGTTCCCTGGGTTTTCAGAACTGCTTGAACATAATTGCTTAACCTTTGTTTCACATTTACCTCTTTTGTGTTGTTCTGTTGTGTTATATATATATATATATATATATATATATATATATATATATATATATATATATATATATATATATTCCCATCAAGAGCCACAAAGCTCAAAAATAATTATAAATACTCAAATATTGAAACAAATGAATAAGAATAACCAAGAAAAAATGATAAAAAAGCATGAGAGGAAATATCATTTTAAAAAAAAAAAAAACAGAAGGCACAGATATTTGAAAAAAAATTCCTTATAATCTGTTGCCACGAATAAACTGCTGCTGAGCATTTGGTCCTTGAGGACTCTGAGTCTTAACATGACAATTTGTTTCTTGGGGGAGCTGGGGAGCCTACATACCTGCTGTGCTCTTGCACCACACATCTTCTGTAAGGCAGTGTGAGGTTAAATCTGAACTATGGCAGAACATATTGCAATCAACCAACTTGTTTACTAGTTCTAGGAAAACCTTTTCCCCAGTGACAAAACAGGATATGTTCTCATAACATGCCAGGAAACACACACTTCAAGTACTTAGCAGCTAATACAGTAGGAGGCTTCTCTTTTCTCCTTAAACAGGGTCATCTTGCCCCACAAGAATTAGCCTAGCAGGAGGAGTTATTGCTGTCCTGTTGTGAGCATTCCAGCCTCTTTGGCTTCTGCTAATAAACAGGAACTCTGCAGGCAGATTTTTCAGGGTGCACTTTCCATGACCTCGGGAGATCGGGCCCCAACAGTGAGTCCTGACAGCAAATGAAAGCACAACAGATATCCTCCTCCCCCCAACACACACCCACCTTTATTAAAGTACTATTGACAAATTAAAAATGTGCATATGTACAGTGTAATGTTTCAGCATATGTATACATTGGGAAATGATTAAATCAAGCTAATTAACACAGCTGTCTCCTCAAATACTTACATTTGTTTGTGGTGCAAACACTTAAGATCTTAGCAATTTTCAAGTATTCGATATGTTATTAACTAGAATCACATGCTGTTCAAGAGATCTCTAGAACTTATTCATCCTGTCTAACTGAATCTTTGCTCCTTGAACCAACATCTCCCCCTACTTCCCCCAAACTTTCCCTTAACAACCATTCTGCTGTTTGCTTCTGTGAATCCCACTCTTCTAGACTCACACATAAATGAGATCATGCAACACTGTCTTTCTGTGTCTGGCTTATTTCACTTAGCATATGTGCTGCATCACCACAGGCCTAACAGCAACAGGCCAATCAACTATGAACTGAAACCTCCAAAACCAAAATAAACCTTTCTTCTTTTTAAGTTGATTACCTTGGGTATTTTGTCACAGTAATATAAAGCTAACTAACACAATAATGTATACCCTTTCTGACATTTATTAGTAAGTAGCTGGCCAAAACAAAAATAATAACAAATAATGTCTTGTATAAAAAGAAATGTTTGTCATACTATTAGTTCATTTTTCTCTAGTAGCTATTTTCATTTTGAACAATGGTACCTCTTTATGTTATAAAGTAAAACTTGTAAACTTGGATGTGACTTTTAAATAAATGCATCTTTATTCCCTAGACACTTCTGTTTATTGTTTTATAGTGTTAGTAGATCGAAAATCTTGTTAGAATTAAATCTCTTCTAAACAGAGAGATCTGTTCAATGTAGTCCTTGTATTTTTATCTGAGCATTAGATTAAAATGTCTTCAGTGAAGATACCCTTTTCCAAGATTTGTTCATATATTTGATTATCTGTCTCATTCCTCCACCATGGAATATAACAGGCGTTATAACAAGAACAGATGCAGAAGGCTTCTATTTACCCTAATATTTTGTATAATTCCAGTATAGTTAGTCAACATTTAGAAACAAAATCTCGCAAAACACTCTGTGCTTTTATTTCTTATATCACCTTAATCACTCATACCACTTTCCACGACTATTATTCGTTCATAAAAAATTCACAAGATGAAAACTAGGCAAAACTAACTCCCAAATATATGATTCTTCACATTCTCTTAAATATTTCCTGTAATGATAGTTTCAACAACTGATTGGGGGTTGGGGGGATCTGTGTCCATTTCTCCTTTTTATGCATCTATCTATGAGCAAACAAAGGCTACTTCATAATCCACCCTTCCATCTCTGCCTCGGAGGAAGGAGGAAACTATTTCCCTTTTCAATAACGGAGTTTTTTATTTTAACTTGGATGCATAAATGTGTTAGGAAACTTTTCTTCTACATTCTGGAATTTTAATTAAAATGTCTCAGCTGATCTATCTGCTAATGATTATTTGGACAATGATGCAGAGAATCCTTTTTCTCAAAGGAAGGAACACCTTCTAAGCCAAGAACAGCTTTGGGCCCAGATGTTACTGTTGTTCCTTCTCACCATTAATCACCAAACATTGCAGTAGGACCCACCATGGATATTATTCAAACAGAGACTCAATTAAATTCAGAGGCAGTTCATTTAATCTTCATCAGCTCCAACAATGGCAACTTCATTTTTCTCAACCAAATGTTGAGACAGAGAGGAGAAACTTCAGAGATTTTCATTTCATTCAAGATTGTTATAAAGTAACTGGATTTGCAGCTTGACTTTGGACAAAGGAGAGCCACAGCCATCTTGGAGAGGGTAAGGCAACAGGGAAGACGGAACATCCTGCTCCAGTAGGCCCCAGCCACAGGAATTTAGTCATAAAGAAGAAAAAGATTCACTTGCTCCCTTAAACACTGTAATAACTTAAGAAAGAAGTAAGATATTCTGCTCAGACTCTGCAGTGCGAAGACAGATGTGGGGCAGGGAGAGGAGGCTTAGGACTGGAATAGAAGGAGAAATGAGGAAACCCTTAACTCCTACATTATTCACTTCATCCAAACCAAGGGGGGGGAGCAGCTCCTCGGAGGGGTCCTGCTACCCAGCAGCCTGTGGGCCTGATGAATGAGATGCTATAATAAAGCACAGCAGCAGCCTGCTGGAGACCTTTCTTACTGTGGTCATGACATTGATATATTTTTTTTAAAGGTGGGAAAATACAGAGGGAGTACTAACTAGATTTCTTTACCCATTCATTTGGATCCTGACTGCTAACTTCAAGGATCTTGACTGGGATAACAAAATCTTATTGAGAACCCTTTCCTCATCAACTCTGCATTAGTCAAGCTACTCCGGAGAAACAGAACAGACGACATAGATGGTGACCGATACAACGGGGGCTGTAGGAACTCTCGGATTTCTAGCTGATTGGTCAGAAGTACAGGTGGTCCCTGGGACTTGTGGCTGACACCCAAAGTAGGGACTGAACCCTTCGCCTGTGGGTTCTGTGCTCACTCTGGGAGTTAGTGTCAGAATTGAATTGAATCGTTGGATACTCAGGAGGCCTCAGAGAGTCAGAGACTCATCATCATAAGCCCATTGCCTGAGGGAGTGACAGGCTTTCTGTCTGAATCAATGAATTACAGAATATCAATCCTAAAAGAAGAAAAAGGATGAAGAAACTCACAGGGGCAATGAAGGCCATGGTATATACAATAAATAGTGAGTTATTCCAGACAGAACTAGAACATTGCAGAGAGTGGAGCAAAAATATCTGTTAGGGTCATATCATAAAGGACTACCAGCCCAAGCCAAGGAGTACAGGCTTTTAAACCTATAAGCAATGAGAAGCCATCAGTGGGCTTTTGACCAAGAGAAATTGAATCAGATATGTCCACGAGAGCAATTCCAGACATGGCTGTGCATTGGATTCATCTGGGGAGTCATAGAAAACGGTGATGCCAGGGTCTACCCCCAAGAATTCTGATTTAATTGATAGCTGGAATGGTCTGGATGTTGTGAGTTTCAAAAGCTTCAAGGTGGCTCAGATATTCAGCAAAATTTGAGAATCACTACTCTAGGGAAGTTGTACAGGAATCTGTGTTTTTATGAAATTGGAGGGGCCCACACTGATGGCATAGAAACTGGCTCCAGAGTCACCCTCATGCAAACAGCTCCCAACAAGAATACAACCTAGGGCAGATCTCCATCATGGAGGGGATGGTCTCTTTGGGAAAAAAAAAAAAAAATGTTGCCAGGGTCAAATGTCAGACTGAGATGGAAATGGAGGTGAGAAATAAAGACACAGGACTGGAACGTTGTTCTAGGCTTCCCAGCTAGGGCAATAGCTTTGATGGTGCTGGGACAAACTAGTGAAGGCAAGGAGCACAAGACAGAGGCGCAGGGGAGGGGAAAAGGAGAGGGAGTTGAGCCCACACCCCCATCAATTTGACCTTCTTCTGCTGGCGCCCAGGAATTGCCACCAGTAAATGAAGCCAACGTTTGTGCCAACGACTCTTCCAGGGGCCAGCGAAATACAACAGATTGCTGTTGCCGCAGGATAACAGGACATCTATTCCACCCCTCAGAGACCTCTCCTGGGACCTCCTTGCCTGAGGAGCCCTGATATAGAATTCTTCCCAAGAAGACTTCAGCTCATTTCAGCTGTCACCGGCCCCTGCCGGGAAGGAGAGGGGCACTGTTAAGGAGCGAGGATCCAATCACCACGAGTCCCATAGATCACAGTCTGCACCTTGACTCCTTGAATTGCATCCCCAGGCAGATGGGAAGCCGGCAATGTGCTCACGTGGAGCTGTAAGGGTCTGCTCTTTAATTCCTCATCCGATAACAAGCTTCCAGTCCACAGATCAATATTGCCAGGCCGCTGCTGTGCCACCCCCCACCAGGCCCACGCTGCTGTCTATTACTCTTTTCAGGAAAATAATTACCCTAGCACAGACCTGTGTAAAAATTATTTATAGTTTATTCTTTCTTTCCCAAAATGGAACAATTAAAGATGCATTTAAAAAAAAAAAAAAAAGGTTGCTTTTTCTCAACAAAGCTTGTGGAGAAAAGTTGCAGTTCCATAAAAGTAAGGTTTGATCCCCTCGGATCTATAAACAGAAAATGAAGACAATGTGGTCGAGAAGATATAATTCAGCCTAATGACTTGAAGATGAAGTACACCACAGCATGCCTCAACCCCCTCCAGAACGGGCAGCCTTAGGAGGAATGCGGCCGGACTGCCTCTGCCCACCCTGGAGAAGCAGCAACTAACAGAGCCACAGGCCCCCGTCAGTCCTTTGACAGCCCAGATGGAAAGAGGCTTCTCGGCACATTTTCCCTTGAAGAAGATGGGGACCTACTATGCCAATACTGCCCAGGGTATCCTTCTTACCCACGAACTGTTTGTAACTCTTGGGGTGGATAACATCACTCTCACAGGGTTCTCTCTTTTTCTTTCCACAAGGCACAACAGTACCCAGTCTGGAGCCACAGATAAGAGCCTACATGTAAGTCACCAGTCTTGTCCCCCAAAAAACACTCCTCAGGCCAGTTAGAGAGCTGGGTGATTCTTTGGTAAAGCAGGGGGCTCTAGGTTCATAATCTAGTTCTGCTACTTATTCTGCTACTTATTAACTTGGTGGTCTTGGGAAAGTCCTTAACTTCTCTGTACTTCAATTTTGTCATCTCTAAAATGGTTAATAATAGGGCCTGACATAGAATCCTTGTGAGGATTAACTGCCTTAACACAGGCATGTGCTACGCCTGGCATATGGCCAACCCCCCCACTCCCCCCCGGTATGTGAACTCACGTCACAATTTTTCTAAGAAATGGTATAGCTTAGTGACTAAGAGCACAGACCCCACAGCCAGCCTGCTTGACCCCATGCCTTCTCAGCTGTGTGAGTGAGGACAAGTTGCTTAACTGCTCTGTACCATTACTTTATTTTACCTATAGAAGAATAATATCTACCATTAATAGTTATCAAGTTGATTTTATGCATATGTAAACATATATGTATAATACTTAGAAAAATGTGTAGTAATAAATAGTATTCCTGGGCTATTTTGTTATTGTTATAATTATTCTGGGTTAGGAGGATAATACATACTAAGCAATGAAGCAACAGGTCATAAACTGGAATTTGGTGGCATCTCTTTGATATGCAGAACAGAGTCCCAAATTTTAACCATAGTAACTCTTTTCTCCGTACTTCTGAACCCCACACTTCAATCTCTTATCTATAAAATGGGATAATAAAATAATCCCTACTTTGCAACATTATTTATAAATATTCAAAATTAGGTTTGTTAACAAGTGTATCAAGGGATTTGAGGCAGACTTCCTAAATCCCATCCTGACCCTCTCACCCTCAGGTTCTGACCTAGGGATGGGTGAACAAGGGGTCCAGTCAGATGCAAAACTAAGTGTCTTTCATGTAGAGGCCCAGACACTCCATAATGAGAGCTGGACTGGAGGACTATAGAGAAGGCACCCCACAACATGTCACCTAAGGGAAGTGGACAAGAAGGCTTCCTGTCCCTCTGCCCAGTAAGCCAGGCCCCACCAGCTTCCAATAGTGGAGATGAGGGCATGAGAAGCTGGAGAGGGCTGGTAGCAGCTGGGCACAGCAGGATGGAGCATCGAATGGCGCACAATGTCCAAGTGCAATGCCACCACTCGCAGACAGAGGACATTTCCAGGGACAGTGCCCATGACCTTGGTGTGGAAGTAGCAGTAGGGCTAGTAGAGGGACTAGATGGCTCTCTCCTTCTTTGGGCAAGGCTGAAACAAGAGAAGCAGAGTGTCCCAGTTCTAGGAGAGAGACAGGGAAACACCTCTCCTCTTCCCTCATTTTTTGATCTGTCTAGGCTGCCAGGCCAAAGGATGCCTCCCACCCACATGAGGGTGGATCTCCCCCCTCACTCCTCTGACTCACATACAGGTTTCCTGTGGAAACACCATCACAGACTCACCCAGAAATAATGCTCTAGGTAGGCATTCATTCATCCAGTCCAGCCGGCACCTAAAATTAACCATCACACCTACAATCACAGTTCTGTTATAAAGGATCCAAGTCAGGACCAGACAACTGAAAAGATGCACAGGAGAATCCCAAGTGCAAAGCTTCCTGGTCCCCAGGATACATCTCCTGCAGTACACTGAGGTATGTTTACTAACCAGGAAGTCATTGGCCTGGTGTTTGTTCTCAACCTCCAGCCTCTCTCCCCTCCTCCAAAGTCAGGTGGTTGGGTTGATATCACAGGGTCCTAAGCCAGGACCCTCTGATCACATGGTTGGTCTTTCTGGATTGGCCAAAACCCCTGCTGAGACTAGGGTCCCACCAGTGAGTCACCTCACTAACATAAACTACTCAGGTGGAGTCCCAGGGGCCCATCCTAAGTAACAAAGGCATTCCTACCCCTGGGAAATTCCAAGGGTTTAAATGCTCCCTGGCAAGAAACCAGAAGAAAGACCAAGCCAATGTTTTATGATGCAACAGATGAGAAGCTTACAAATGACATTTTTAAGTGGAGTTTTATTCTACGAGTTTTGATAAGGCAAGCTCAAAAAAGGAAATAAACTGACATCTTTTTCCCTTAACTGCTATCATATTAAACTAAAAATATAGGCCAATAAGGAAAAGGGTCTCTAGTGTTAATAAGAATAATAATACATAAGTAATAACAATTTCTTGAACACTTAGTATACACCAAGCACTTCACCTCATTGAACCAATTCAATGAAAATGTGAAATAAAATTCACAGGGAAATAAAAAAAAGAGAGAGATGAATGATTAACCTGAAGCCGGTTCTGGCAAACGAAGGCCTACCAGCCAAATCAGCTCTCCACCTGTTTTCATTTGGCCTAAGAGCTAAGAATGTTTTTACCCTGATTCATGATTGGAAAAAGTCAACCATTTAAGAAAAGAAGACGAATATTTTGTGCCATAAAATAATATGAAATTCAGATTTCATAAAGTTCTATATAATCTGAATATTCATGTGACCCCCAAATCCATATATTGAAATCTAATCACCAAAGTGATGTTATTAGGAAATAACGCCTTTAAGAAGGTCATAGGGGTAGAGCCTCCATGAATGGGATTCATGCCCTCATAGAAGAAACCCCAGAGAGTAACTACCCCCCTTCACTACATGGAGCACAGACAGAAGGCTTCATCTGTGAACTAGGAAATGAGTCTTCACCAAACAGCCAGTCTGTGGTCACCTTGATGATGCACTGTCCAACCTCCAGAAATATGAGGAAAAAAATTCTATTGTTTATAAGCCACCCACTTTAGAGTGTTTTGTTAATAGCATCTAAACACACTAAGACATGGAGTTTTATCAGAACATAGTCTTGCCATTTGTTTGTGTATGTACAGTCCATAGATGCCCTCACACTACAATGGCAAAGTTGAATCATTGCAATAGTGACCAGCACAGCCTGTAACATTTACTATCTGGCTTTTTACAGAAAGGTTGGTAGGCCCTGGCAGACGGTGACAGGGTTAGTGAGAACCAGAAATGGTAAACTTGGATTTCTCTGGCTCCAAATGCAATCATAGTAGCAAATCTCCTGCTTATTTTATATCTACTCTGTGTTCAACACTGTCAGAACCATGTTCAAGCATCTCAATGTACCCTCAAAAGTTAACAACCTTTCACAGATAAAGGAGCTGTATTCAGAGACGGAAAGTCACCTACCCCAGCCCACGAAGCTAGCTCTGTACATCTCTGTATTCTTGCTCTTATATCCACTCCCCAGCCCCGTTCTACTCCAGAACAAAGAGCTTCCTAAACTTAATGTTTTCATTCTATCCACCAAAACAACTGCCCCTAAGTATTACAGTTTTGCTCTTTCTGGAGTAGAATGGGCAGGAATCCTGAACTGGGTTCAGATTTAGTGAAATGACACAGGGTCAGGTTTGGCTGGGAGAACACCATCACTCCCTATGACCACACATCCCAGGGGCATCCATCCCTATGCTTTTACCTCCTCATTCAACTCTGGGAGCTGGGCTCTAGAACCCTCCAGCTGTCACACACTTGGCAAGAACTCAGAATAGCAATACTGATGTGATTGAAGGACTAAAGATAAATACTTTAGGTTTCACAACAAAAAAGGCAGGGAAAACATCTATGAATATTTGAAAGATCATACATCAAAGGAGGAAGGAAATGAGAAATTGCTTGGTGTTATCCGAGGAAAATTGTAAGCTGATAAAACAGAGCATCAGGAAGCATAACCTATTCAAAGCACATAGAATGTGTGGCACACCCAGTCCCAAATAAGCTTTCTCAGCCCCTCCAGGAAGAGGTGGGGACCTGCCAAACAGGTCAGCCAGCTCCAGAGACAGAACTTTCACTTCCAGTTGGGGTTTATTTCATTTATTTTGTTACAATATATACTCTTTCCTGGAAAACGTTATAATGATAGTGAAGAGGGTGCATTGAGAAGGGCTGCTTCTCCTGCTATGGAGTGAAGGAGATGCTCTTCAGAGTTAACTCAGTAGGTGAGACTAAGGCTTGTGGGCTTCTGGTCTGTAGACCACTCTCCCTGTGGATGCATAGAATCTTTGGTATCCTGAGGCTGCTCTGGGGTGACATGAGAGGAAATGAATGGTTGTGCTTGAAAGAGAAGAAAGGAGGCTTTTCTGATGTCAGGGGCTACCAGAGAAGACATGGAAGGTACACTGACCAGAAAGAGGTTATTTGGCAGTGGGGTCCCTTGAACAAGTTTTGCATCTCACAAAGAGGAGGATACAGGCACAAGTAGATCTACCTCACACACCTGGAAGATCCTGAGCTCTTTGCCCAGCTTCTACCAGGACCCAGCTCTGATATAGAACCCAAAAGATCAGAAGATTTCAGAGTATACGCTCTGTACATCACCCTCTTTGTAGACACTAGTATTCTCACAATGTAAGTGCTGGTATCAGTGCTTCTCCAACAGATGTGCAGCAACAGGTGTGCACAGGGAGACGGCAACCCTGGAAATGAAGAAGTGATAGATAGAAGAAGTTGATGCTGGTGACTTCTGTCAATGAACTGCCATTCCATAAAGAGTTCCAGAAACAAGGAGAGGAAGCATTTGGGATGAGAGGGGACCTATAACCTTGATGTTTTCCAGAAGGGGTATTATTCAGATAGTAATACAGGGCTATGTTTACACCAAATAAACTATAAACATTTTGCAGCATTACTTTTTGATTGTTCATCAAAATTACATTACCACACGATTAGAAGGTTTGCCAGTCACTTTTCCAACATGGTCTTGCATGAACTTTCCTTTTCTGTTTTCCTATTCATGCTCTGAGTGCTTCCATGAACACAGGCATAGGCTGCTTATTGGTTAGAAGCTTCCTCTCGATCTTTATCACTTCAGTTGTGCGATAGTCAGATTTTCAAGTAAAGAAACTTCATTGTTTGTTTTCCTTTAACTCTAGAGGAACTCATTCCTGGTTTGCTTCTACAGATACCCTTGCAACCGGTGTGTTCTTCTCCTGCATATACTCTGCACAGGGGAACAGGTCTGTTACCCAGAGAATCAACTTGTTTTTCTTTTTGTGTGATGCCTCTTTCTGCCTCGTGCTTGATTGTCTCACTGTGTTCTGCATAAATTTTATGTTCCATGCTGAAAATCTAGTATAGAATCTTTTGGTGGAAAGAAAAATAGTTATAAGTTGCCTATTACCTGAAAAAAGATTTCATTTATAAAGAAGTCATGACATCCAGAATCACATTGTCAAACGTCCCATAGCACAAAGCAGCCTGGAGATCATGATGGGCCAGCTCCTGACCAAAATTTGTATGCGACACAAATTTTGAAGTTTTTGCATTTGAAACTACAGAAAATACTCTAAATAGCTGCCATTTATTAAGCAGCTACGTTTGTGCATTTTTTTTTTTAGAATTCTTCATTGAACAGCAATTGTAGTTATTTACGGGGTACAGTATGATATATCAATGCAATGTATACAATGTGTAATGATCAGATTGTTGTAATTGGTATATCTACCACCTCAAACATTTATTATTGTTTTGTACTGAGAATATTCAAAATCCTCTCTGTTAGCCATTTTGAAATGTACAATTGTTGTCAACCATAATTATTCCACTATGCAATAGTATGTTAGAAGTTGTTCCTCCCATTCAACTGCACCTCTGCACCCATGAACACCCTCTGTCTACATTGCCACTCCCTCAACAGCCTTCCTCACCTTCCTTGACTTCTATGAGGTCAGCTTTATTAAGGAGCTATTTTTTTTCTCTAGAAGCATCTCTTTTTTTGCTGCATCTTCACTGTAACTACAAATTAGGCATTATCCTCTTTTTAGAAAAGAAATCAGAAGCTCAGAAGGCTTAAGAAACTATCAGTCTCTCCAAGGTCAAGCTAGAGACAGAAGTGCAGGGGATCTAATACAGAATGTCTGTGTCCAAAGTCACATAAAGCTTCCTTCCCCATGGCCATGTTGCCCAGCAGGGGAATAATGACATGTTGCGTTTGTCCACATTCTGAATTATATACTGTCTAATAATGCTTCTCATCCTTTACTACCTCATGGCCATCCTGAAGGTGCTAAGGTAGCCATTTGTATTAAATGAATAATGAAATATTAAATATAATATTTTTAAATCTTTGCAATTTGGAAAAGAGGAATGGTGTTATATTTTAACTTGCATTTCCATGGTAACTAATGAAATTTGGCTTTTTTTCATCATTGGCCATTAATTTTATGCTTTAATAAATTACCGGTTCATGTCCTTTGTTCTTTATTCTATTGTAATTTGAGAGTTTTTATGATAGATTTTGAAAACTTCTCTAAATGAAGCCATTAACCACTTAGCCATAATATTCATTATAAACATTTGATCCCAATTTAATATTTAACTTTTAATTTGGGGTATGGTGATCATTTATGCACAAAAGTTTAGTATCCTTTGCACAACTAGAGCAAAATTTTTAGATTTAGCTTTGCATACAGTATTCCTTTAGTTTTGCACCCAATTTTCTCAGGAGTGATCAAGCCCAAATGAAATTGTGTCACATCTCCAAATTTCCATAGATTGCTTCATAAGCAAATCACTGATGTATTAATTTACAATGAGGACTGCACCCCAACAGTCATCCAGATACTACATAGGCAATCTGAGAAGCACAAATCACTTTGCCCTCTTATGTTATATCTTGGAGTCCATGTTGTATCTGAACCTGCGGAATTTAGTAATCTTATTCCTTCCCAGCAGAGAAAGAAGCTCCAATGTTACTCAGAATTACAGAGGTTGTCCATGGCATAGCCAGGAATGAGCAGGCAAGTCTTCTCTTTATTGTGTCTGGTTAAAAAGAAAAACTGTTAAATGTTTTGATAAGATCATAGCTCTTAATTGCATAAAGCACGAAAATGTAACATGAACATTTTACTTTGCCAAATGTATATGTCATTTAAAACATTTTAAAAAAATGAGGAAAGCAGTTGTAAAATTGTCTAGGAAAATGGACAACTTGATGATTTGTTTGTCATCTTCTCCCTCCTCCCCTTAACATAATATGTGGTATATCCCATGACAGTTCATAAAATATACCACTGCTACCAAATCACTAGCTTTTATGGAGACAGTAATGAACACAAGATACCTTAGTAAGAGTTATAAAAATGTAGACACTTCTGACATTAAAAAAACAAGTGGAAGTATTTTGTAAACCAAAAATATTCAAATGCCTTGAGAAATGGGGATGTTTGGAACCAAAACTACTGCATAAATATCTGTAGTTTTGCCCAGATGCAATTTCTCCAGGATTTACAGCTATTCACCATGTTTAATACTCTAGCCCTGACTTGTTTAAAAATAGATTTCAAGTGCTTGTGAGGAAGTCCCAATTGATTTTAAAGGGGATAGGTGTTGGGGGCACTGAAGAAATCTGTATAGGCAAATAGATGACGAGCCCCCAAAACAGCAAGTGTCTGCCAGATCTTTCTGCTTTGGATTTCTACAACTCTGCATGACCTTGGAAAAACAAGTTTTGCTCACGTAAAAATGAAAATGTCCTTTCCTTCCTCTTCCACACTTCAAGGATTAAGACATTTCAGCCTCTTCTGAGTTCCAGGGCTGTGAAAGCCCCTTGGCACCTCAAATATTAAAATGACTTGCACTGATATGACTTAAATAGCCTTTTAAAAATCTAATCTATAATACGATGCTTATTTACTGTTCCTTGACAGGTACCAGACCTAATTGAAAAAGAGTTTCTCCAAACATTAAGAATTCTGAACAGTCAAGTAAAGATAAGAAGAAAGTATTAAAGGATTAAGGGCAAACAGAAAATGAAGAAGAGGGCAGGACAGAGAAAATTAAAATAGCAAGGAAGTGAGATTTTGAAAAATGGCATTTGTGAGGGACAAATGAAATTATCCAAATTTAACTCGATCTATCATAGAACACAATCCGTACAGTGTTAAAAACACATCTTTTTCCTACTTCATGACAGGTTTTATTCAAGAGTTTCTCATGTTTCTCATTAATGGTGCTAGTTAAGCCTTATATTTCTATGCTGTTCACCAGTGTTATTTGTAACTATGCAAGACAGCCGCATAAAACATGAGTGGATCACTAGCATCATTTGCCTAAGGAAGAAGCAGTGCAGGTGGCTTCAGACCGTGTTCCATGGGGCAGTGGGGGGTAAGGGAGGGGGAAACAGAAAACAGAATCCAAACTACTAATACTTGTATTTTCAATACCTTACTCCATGTTCACCATTGATGTAAACATCTTCAAAAAGTACTCATTGCCAAAAGGCTCTTTCCTGATTTTTCAAAAGAAAATATATTTTCAAATACTTAGAAAAGCTTTACAAAGAACTCCATGATGTCCTCAAAGGGCCCATTGAGTCCAAATGGCAGCATGACCAGGTGCTGGGATTGAGATGGCAAAGTGCTGCCACTCTTGGAGATTAGCAGGAAAATAACAGGCATGTTGGCAGATGAAATGTTGTACCATCTTGACCCCAAAAAAAGAATGTCAAGAGCTGTTGCGCTGTGGCAAGCTACTCAAGAAAGAAGACAGCAGCTTTGGTTAGGAACTCTGCTTCTTTGGGATTGAATGGTCACCCCAAAATTAATATAGTAAATCCCTAATCTCCCAGTGGACACAGGGCCATTAAGGGAATGAGAGTTAAATGAAGTTGTAAAGATGTAATTCAATATGACATGGGCCAAGAAGAGAGACATGACAGAACCTTCTCCCTCAACCTCCACATGCAGAAAAAAAGGTCATATGAAAAAAATAGCAAGAAGGTAGGCATCTGCAGACCAAAAAAGGAGGTCTTCCTGAACACACCTGTCTCTGTACCCCAGCAAAGAGGCACCTGCTTTGTCTTTTCCCCTGGTATTTGCATCTGATCTTCACAGTGATCTGCAAAGTCAATGAATGGCACAGGCTCATAATTTATAGCACAGAAATCTGAAGTTCAGAAACCTAAGTGTCTTGCCCTAAATGTCACAGCTAGTAATAAGCAGAGAGAGCTCATGTCTAGAATTCTACTCCACCTTCAGTTTTTTTGGCTTTATGTTTTACTGCTTCCTCCATCCCCTTGCCTGATTTAGAATGTTATTTGTAGAAATAATAGCAATTGGCCTGATTTGTTAAAACAAAATAGAAATGTTCTGCTACTTAGGAGTAAAAGCACATTGTTTCCACTTACACATAAATAAGCCAGTAAGAAACCCTTCAACCACTTACCCTTCGGTAAATGGTTGGGGGACCTGGAAAAGGTCATTCAATGCACAATTGTTCATGAAACTTGTTTTCTGACTCTAATAAGTAAACCAGTCAATGCAGTCGAATTCAGCGCATTACAAAGAAATCAATCCTATGGGGTGTCGATGAATGAACGGCTCAATTTTCTGCACTTCAACTTGCTACTATGGTCCAATGTAAACCCACTTTTCATATGGAGGAGTATCTTCAA
Organism: Marmota flaviventris; assembly: GCF_047511675.1. NCBI lineage: Eukaryota > Metazoa > Chordata > Mammalia > Rodentia > Sciuridae > Marmota > Marmota flaviventris. The sequence continues at coordinate 44,175,576 of NC_092504.1, read as the reverse complement.
TTCAATTTCACCAACATTGATTTGGCAGCCATTGTATACAAAGCACGGTAAGAGAGGAGGACATGAGGAGGTAGGACACATTCTCTCTGCTCCCAAGAAATATAGGAATGGGGAGTGAACCCAAGAGTAAAAAGGAAGCCTTCTGACCAAGTAGCAGCAATACTCCAGAGAGAACCTCCAGGAATTCCTTCCTGCCCAGGAATTCCTTACTCTATTCAAATATTCCATGTTGCATTGTCCTCGAGACCTCTCAGTTTGCCATATTATAGGATTAGATCTCTGGCCTCCTCAGGGAGTAGACTGAAGGTCTACTGCCGCAACTATTGCAGTCTCTTAATTCTGTCTCTGTGGCTATATCCCTATTTTTCTTCATAGGGCTTGTTAAGAGACCCCTGTTTCTGCACTTTAAGTAGCTCCCTGAACTGTCTGCTTGTCAATCTCAGACCATCTGTTCTAAACTGCTCAGAAGCATCCTACAGTTGTATGTGTGTGTGTGTGTGTGTGTGTGTCCTGAAACATCAGTTTTTCACTGTATCATATCATTTTCATTACAAATACAATACACAACCAATTGTAATATTTCCCATCTTTTCAAATACTCCCTCAATTTCACATGCCCCATCCCAACTACCACCCCATTCTCTATTTCCCTTAATAGCCAATAGCCTTAAAAAATTTTTTTGAAACATCCTGTCTCATTCTCTTTTTAACTTTTTTTTAATACCAGGGATTAAACCCATAGGTGCTTAACCACTGACCCATATCCTCAGCATTTTTTTTTAGAGACAGGGTCTCACTGAGTTGCTGAGGGTGGCTTTCAACTCCTGATCCTCCCAGCTCAGTCTCAAGAGCCGCTGGTATCACCACACCACCTCATTCTCTCTTGAACCTGCTCCAATCAGAACTTAAACACCAATGCTCCACCACAACCACCTTGTCAAAGCTACCAACCATTTCTGTACCATAAAATCCAGTGGTCATTTTTCCAGTGTCCATCTTATTCAACACATCTCTTCCACCATGAAACACTCTTTGCTTAGCTCCAAGTCACTCTCTCAGATCTCCTACTTCACGGGTTGTTCCTCATGAGTCTCCTTTGTTTGGTCCTTCTCATCTTCCAACTGTCCTAGCATTAGCATATTGCAGTGTCTAGTCTTTGAACTTCTTGTCTATGGCCATTCGCTTCCTGGGTAATCTTATCCAGTTCCATGTCTCTAAATACCATACATATATTGATGTCACCAACATTTTTTTCTCTACACCTTCCTTTCTCTTTGAACTCCAGACCACTTATTCAATTTACTTATCATCTTCATTTGAACATACTCCAATATGTTCCATTTCAACACATTCAAAACTGAATTATGAATTTTTAGTCCACCATCACCACCAAACTTAATCCTCCCCTAACCTTCTCAGTAAATGTCAACTCCATCCTTACAGTTGCTTGGGCCAAAAATATCCTTAACTCCTCCCCTTTTCTTATGCACTTCTACGAATTTATTGGCAAATCATCTCAACTTGGCCTTGGAAAATTGCCCAAGGTCCAACAACTTCTTGTCACTTCCACTGAGGCCATTTCATTAAAATCATCTGGATTATTACAACATTATTGGAAAATTATCACATTTATTCTAATTGCCTCCTAATATATCTCCTTGCTTCCACTCTTGCAATTTATTCACAACTCTCCTCCCAGAGTAAAATGCAAGTCAGATTATGTCTACTGGCTTTCTATCTCACACAGAGGAAAGGTCAGGAACCTTCTAATAGCCCACGTGGCCAAACATGATGTATTCTTGCAACCTCTCTTAACATCCTCTCCTGAGGCTGCCTGCTCACTGTGCCCTTGATACATTCTTCAGGTCCTGAAACACATTTCCATCTTAAAGCCTTGGCACATTCTGCTCCCTTTACCTGGAATATTCTTCCTCAGGTGTCCACACCATTGTTCCTTTAGATCCCATATGTTTCCAAGTTTTGCAGATAAGGGAACTGGAGCTCATAAATACTAAGTGACTTTCACATCGCCCCATCTACTGACTGTCAGATCTGGGACTGGCATCCAGCTACCTCCAGATCTAATGTCTGTACTTTTAAAAAATTCTTCTTTCGTTCACTAGGGTCCCACCCAGCTTATTGTTGATTCCCTATAGTTTCTCATAAAGAAAATGGTTGGTGACAACCAAACATAAAATAATGACCATATATAAATAATACTGTTGCTTATAATTGGCACTATCTCAGAGGAAGAGTACGTACAGAATGTCTGAGCTAGGAGTTTGGGAGATAATTTATCCCAATTTCCATATTTTATAGAAGATGGAGAACTATAGAGGTTAAAGGCTAAAGGGAGAGGGGATGGGCAATGTGGTCAGAAATAGTGCTTCAGAAGACAGATCATCTGGTCCAAAGCCAGGTTCTACCTCTGTATGTGACCTGGAGCAAGATTCTTACCCCATGGGTTTCTTCATCTTGAAATGGAATGATATTTACTTTACAGAGCTCTTTAGTAAAATAGGATTGTGTGTGTGTGTGTGTGTGCACACGCACACACATGTGCATGCATGTGTGTTTGCACAATAGCCATGACTTATATTATGCTATAAAGCCATTATAGCATTATTAGATTTCAAGTCGTCTAACAACCAATATGCCTTATAAATCATTCCTTTTCTCAAATGGACCAAAATATTAATCTCTACAGGAAGATACCTGTTGAGCCTGTGTTCAATCCCAAAATACAATTTTTCAATCTTCTTCAAGACTGTGGCTTCTAACAGTGTGACTCCAAATGATAACACTGAGAATGTCTTCATTGATTTCTAATTTTGGTGCAGTGCTGACTTTAATTGCTGCTTTCTGAGAAGAGGAGAGGATAGAAGAAGGAAAAAGAGGGCCTTCTAAAACAATGGCTGAGACACTCCAACTGGAGTGTGGATGCACTAAACTCCAAAACAGTTGATAATATATATTTGAAAACATGAATATATGTTTTCAGCACTTATCAAATTCCTCCGGAAACCATAGAAACTATGCTCAGAAGGAAAGGAGAAAGTTGTTTAGCTATATTTATTAATATGCTTCAGGATTCAGCATAAAACACCTTCCCACAACCAATTTCTCATGAAAGTTACAGACTGGAAGTTCAAAAAGACAATGACACTCTCAAAGTAATGTAAGTAGCTGGCCACAGTGGCGCACACCTGTAATCCAGCAACTTGGGAGGCTGAGGCAGGAGGCTCTAGAGTTCAAAGTCAGCCTCAGCAACTTAGCAAGGCACTTAGCAACTCAGTGAGACCCTCTCTATAAATAAAGTACAAAAGAGGGCTGGGGATGTGGCTCAGTGGTTAAGTGACCCTGGGATCAATCCTTGGTACAAAATTTTTTTAAAAAAATGTAAGGAATTAAGTCAAATTGTCCATGATGTGCTCAAAGCCTTTCAGTAGTCCCCCCATCCTTGACTAAACCTTGTTGTTCTGTGGTCACACACCTGTGGCATCAAGACTCTTCCAGTTGGGCCTCTGTCTCCTGATCATTCCTCCCCAACCTTGTGCTCCTTCATTAGCAAACAGCAGTCTCCAGGCCTCCGTGAGTACTCTTCTCTCTGCCTGGACACATCTTCATTTTGACAGAAAAGCATTCCTTGAGGAAAACCAAGATAGACATGCAACTGCTTCAAGCTCAAGTAGAGTCAAGGTGAGTTTTTTGAGGTGAGGGTATTGTTTGAATAAGTTGAAACTGGCGACAGGAAACTAAATCAGTCAAGGTCACTCCAGGTGAATTGGGCTGGCTATTAAATAATCACACAGACACAGAAAGCACCTTTTTCTTGGGGTGTTTCAGCAACGGTTGCTCAGCCCCAGCTCCCACAAGGGAAGCAAGAGAAGCAGACAAAAAAGAGAGAGGAGCATGTTCTGAAGCCCTATTTATTCCATTATAACATTCCATCCAAAAAAAGGCAAGGGGTAATATTACAAAGGAACAAGAAGGCAGCCCACTCCGTTGGGTGACGCCCTCTCCCAAGGTCTCACTCACCTGCTGAACAGAGATGGGGATCCACTTGCTTTTGCACAGGGAAGCCAGCATCCGCATTTCCAGCACTCAAAGCTAGGGGACGCTCAGCTCCTATATGGCATCTCCCAACAGGAAACTATTTTTGGAGTAAGAAGACCCATGTTTGATGATCAAACCATTTCATAAATTTTGACATGTAAGACTTATTGAAATTACACAAAAAGTAGAAAATGATTGTCACCATACCAAAAAAAAAAAAAAAAAGCAGTGTAATTAAAAAGGAATTGAGCACTTTTTAAACTATATTGTTCAATCAATCCAATGACAGAAATGCAGCTTGTGGGTAGATCACATCAAGGACCTTGTTTTGTCCTCCTCTTTCTCATGGCCATGAGGAATTAACAGAGTGCCATTTCACCTGCCTCCTGTGGTCTATAAAAGCATTTGGAATGATCTGGATCATAGGGATAACACAAGCCTTGTCACATGAAGGGCACATCTTGAATATTTGTAAATTATATAAATGACTGTCATAGTTTCTTTATAAATTGGTTTTAACTGAATGTTAATGTACAACATTGTTACTAAGTAATAAGTATTTAAAAGAGTTTAATTCTTCTTGAATCACTACTCACACCTATGCATGTACTTGTGCTAAAAGGAACTATTTACAAACAATATTTTTGGGATAATAGAGTTTTAGATTTTATTTAAACCCCCTAACTTTCTTGGTCATAGTAAAATTATCTTTGTAATTTAAGCCATGGACCTAAGTCCTGTGTAATTTGGGAAAAACCACTTAAGCTTTCCTAGTTTCATTTAGAAAATTAAGATCATAATACTGATCTCACAAGATTGATAGGAGGATTAAATGACATATTTTTCAAAGGGCTCTGTAATCTATAAAGCATCATGTGCAAATAAATTATTACTATAATTAATAGCATTGATATGTAAGTACTTTATTCTCTTATTCCCTCTTCTTCAATAAAAGCCTTCCCTGATGTCCCTATCTAAAATGGCACAACGCTCTCCGACAAACTAGTCACCTACACGCTTATCAGATCTCTCTCATAACACTTCTCACTTTCTGGAATTATTGTTTGTGGTTGTTTTGCCACTAGAATAAATGCTTCATGAAGACAGGAGCTTTGTTGGTTATCTGCTAGCTCTCCAGCTCTAAAGAATGTACCCAGCACTAAATGCACACTCAGAATGTATGTATGGAGCTGGGTGCAGTGGCGCACACCTGTAATCCCAGCAGCTCAGGAGGCTGAGGCAGGAGGATGGTGAGTTCAAAGCCAACCTCAGCAACTTAGCAAGGCCTTAAGCAACTCAGTGAGACCCTGTCTCTAAATAAGATATAAAAAAGGGCTGGGGATGCAGCTCAGTGGGTAAGCACCCCTGAGTTCAATCCCTGGTACCATTAAAAAAAAAAAAAAAAAAAAAGGAGAAGAAGAATACATGTATGAAAGGAAGGAAAGGTAGGACCATGTCCATGCAGATCAAAGTTCTTCTGCCCATCAAGGAGATTGTCAACATGAATAGACAAAGAAGAGCAAAAACACAGTAAACTAGAAGGAATTCACTGGGCATCAGGGACTGGTGGGGACTGTGGTGAAGTATCTGCTGGTTAGTGGCCTAATTTACCCACAGTCTTCAGACTTGAGTACTGAATCAGACAGAAAATTATATCATCTCTTTAGTGGAAAAAAATCTTTAGTGCTGTCCCCTTATAGTACAAAACTATTCTCTTATCCAAATAGGGTGAACTGTAAACTCTTCTCTGAAGTTGCTGCTTTGGACAACAGCCTGATCCTGGAAGTCAGTTCTACTGGTCTAACTAAGTGTTTGTGTTTGCTCATTCCTCTCTAGCGGGTTCTAAAATCCAAATCACTGCAGTAATTCATTTTTTATTGTTCTCTTGCTCAGCTTCAACACATGTACAGTAGTAGTGTTCACTCTTCAGGGGGATAATGGCATTTTTGGAGATTTTACTGTAGTCATTACTCTTGCTTCTTTATTAAGAGACTTGACTTTAATCTTCTGCTTTAGCTATGTGGTTTATCTTATGAATATTAATATACAACCCAAAGGGATCTATCCAGTGAATATGAATTAGAGAGAGCTTTTTTATACTGAAGAAAGAGAAAACCATTTTCTGGTATGCACATCTTTCTGGGGTGTACGAGCTCTAATTTAATCAGCATGTAGTCATCATGTACGCCGCCAGCACTCCAGGCCACGAAGTAATTGAAATGATTCAAGCTTGTTTAATAAAGTAATTTCAATTATAGCAAGAGTTGAGTCAGAAAATGTCAGCTGTACAAAGTTTATGCTGCCTGGAATCAGCAATTGCGCACCAAACGCTCACATAGGAGGTGCCCTTGCAGGAGTACTTTTTCAGGCTTTGAAATGCTTTTGTGCACGTGAGATGAGCTTTTCTTGAGTGATTGGTTAGTCGAGAAAGCCAAGTTTAATTTTGTCCTGGAAAATGGTGTAAAGAAACACACTTTAACAACAGGATGAGAAAGTCCATCCCCTTTCATCTAAACATAGCCAGCAGCAGATACTTCACTGCAGTCCCCACCAGTCCCTGATTCCTCAAGCCACATCATCATTTATGCTTGGATCAGTTGAAAACAGAATATGAATTTGCATCCTTTCCTTCATATTGGGAAGAGAAATCTACCAGTTTTTAGTGCAAAATATGACTGCATAGTATATACAAAGTGATTTTTCCATCACCAAATAACACAAAACTATTCCAGAAATTTTCAATGTGGTTCTGACAATCTTTCATAAATGCTAAACTTTAATGTTTTCCTCATTAGATTTCTTTCCTTCCACAATGCTTGTAACTAGTACTCTTCCTGTCATATTTTAGCCATTTAAAAGCCTGAGTAGTTCTAACTATCCCAAGAGCCTCGATCCCCAAGTTATTATTGTATTGTTGTCCTTTTGTTTACCTTTTTCTTTAAGTGAATTTTCCTGTATACAGATAGTTTGCCTAATTACCACCATCCCAGTATTTAATGCTGTTCCTTATGCATAGCTGTCAAATAGATACAGTAGGAGCATCTGTTTGTAATTTACACTCGTGTGACTCAGAAGGCCTTACTAAATCGCTTTTTATTTAGACTTGTCTATTCTCTTCCAAACAACAATTCATCTCTCACCTTGATCACATTTAATTCAGGTCAGTTTTACTAATACAGACAATAGTTTATTTTAGATACGGAGTAATGGTTGCCTCCAAAGATTATGGGACTCTGCCTTAGTCAACATTAACATTGTTGGAATCCTCTTTTGGTCTAGTTCTGGGAGTCAACATCCATGGACACCAGAGAGGGTAGTTATCATTGCCAGATGAAGACAATTAACGTCTGATTCTTCAGAGACTTCCAATCAGCTACAGCTAGCTATGTCCCAGCCAAGCCAAACTTGGGTTGAGATAGGGAGGACATACGTGAAGATACCTAGTCTCCTATGTATTTTTAGATTAGATGTGTGGTCTGACAGTGTGCTCATCTAACACCTTGCCAGTGAGTAGGACAATCAAATACAATGTTTTTGATAGAGGCAAAATTCTCCCTGAAGTCAAGTATCAGTATTCTCATATGAAATTTCTTATGACTTAGGGCAATTTGGGTTCTCCTATAAAAACATTTCCAAACATGCATTTGAAAGCAATGGGATTGCATAAGTTAATATATAAACATTTGCTTTCCACACAACTTTTAGTTTAACCTTTCTTTAAAAATTCTACTTCCTATCCTTTCATTGATCTGCTCTAACCCTAGCTAATAATGCTCTTGGTTGAAAACTATAAAGAATAAAAAGTTCCTGGTTTATGTACTTCCTCCCCTTTATAATCCTCAAAGGAGTGTGTAAATGCAAGATCATTATGAGTCCAGTTTTATATATGGGGAACTTGAGGCTGAAAGGGTAAATGGGATAACCAAGGTTAGGCAGCCATTGACTTTGAAAGAACCCAGTGCTCCTAAATTTTAATTTGCCTTATTACCCAGAAGGCCCCACTCCTGCTTTAGTAAGGAAAAAGTGCTTTTATAAGTATTAACACTAAACTTCCCTTACTTAGCAATTCAGAAATAAAGAGGAGTGAGAAATTAAAGGTTCAAATTCTTTTTGGATATGAAATGCTTATGACAATGGTATTCTTCACTTAAATACTCTAATTTTTATATCATTTTGGAAAAACTCCTTCTATATGCAGAGGATTTCTGATGTGCTGAGATAATGATACCAACTCCTTGTTGAAAAGCAATATCTGCTTCCCCTTTTTTGTGGCTGTGGAAAAGAGAAGAGGGTTTTTTTAAAAATGACATGAAAAGCTTCTAAAGGGTAATAGTTGAATGCAGAACAGAAATGCAGACACACTGCTAAAATTTGTGAACAGATACCCTACATACAAAGAATCTTTTCAAAGTAAATCTTTCCAAGAGAGAAAATGCAACAAAATTATAAAGAAAAAAAACAGTTTCATTTTTTAATCCAATTATCCCCAAAGTTCTATGCCATGTGTAGAATGGTACCTTACCATTCTTTCTAGGACAATTGTGGAGACAGAAAAATAAGAGTGATGTATGGCACTCACAGAGGTTCCTGAGATGGCCGCCTCTCCGGTCTTCCATCTGGTATCTAAGAGTCGTGAGATTCACTGAGGCCCAGGGAGGTCTTCACATAGTTTTTTCAACTGCAGATGACATTAGGTCCCACCCATCCTAATGTTGCTCACAGCTTCCTAAATGGCTTCCCGATGCCAGTCAACTCTCTCCATTTCACAGGCACACACACAAGGTTGGATAAAGTCACAGACCCAGAAGACTGATCATCGCAAAGAGTGAAGGAGAATAAAACAAAGTTGTGTAATTTACTGAAATTTACACTTGAGATTCTGAAGACACATCTGAAATCCACAGACTCCTCCCAGTAATCATCACAGTCTTTAAGCCTCCATCTTCCTGCTCTCTCAGTAGAAAATTTCAACTTCTACTTTGGAGAGAATAATGTCAATGACATGGAGATAGATTGTAATTTTGTACTCACATCTTCCGTGCACACTTTTCATACAATGAGGACAATCTTATCTGCATCCACCCTCAACCATACTTACTACCTTCCCTTCCGATGGAAACATTTCCCTTCCTCTGATAGAGAAGCCAACGATCATCAGAACCTGTCTCTCTGAGAAAAGTGCTAAATCGGGGCGACCATCAAGCTGTCACTTAGACATAGTTCCACGCTGAACTTCCATGATTTAGATTCTACTCTTGCCTCTGTTACACAGTAACTATGCAATTCCCCTGAGTTTTCCCACTGCCAGCACCTTTACAGAAGCCTTCAATAATCGTAACTTTTATTGTAAATATTATTATTACACAGGATGGGTAGTCCATGATGGTGATGATTGCTCTCTTAGAGCAAAAATTAGGTTGGCAAAAATCTGGTTTGGAGTGTTTATTCCTTAACATTGAGAGAGGGTAGGTCTTTTTTTAATTTTTTTTTTTTTTTTAGTTATAGTTGGACACAATACCTTTATTTTATTTATTTTTATGAGAGAGGGTAGGTCTTTGAGGGCACTAGACAAGAAATTCTCTATATTTTTATAAAGGTCAAATAAGATGTAAATGAATATCAAGAGAACTCTTGTAGCCAGGCGTGGTGGTGCATGCCTTTATAATCCCAGCAGCTCAGGAGGCTGAGGCAGGAGGATCACCAGTTCAAGGCCAGCCTCAGCAAAAGCAAGGTGCTAAGCAACTCAGTGAGACCCTGTCTCTAAATACAATACAAAATAGGGCTGGGGATGTGGCTCAGTAGTTGAGTGCCCCAAGTTCAATCCCTGGTATCAAATAAAGAGAGAGAAAGAGAGAGGGAGAGAGAGAACTCTTCTACAGAAAACTGAGTAATCAAGATGCAGGATAAAGAAAGAGAATCAGAAGAGCAAAAGTAGAGTCCTAAACTTTTTCTTAGAGGAAAAAATATGTGCTATAATTTAGATCTTGAATTCCCCCAAAGGTCCATGTATTAAAGGGTTGGCCCCTGCAGGCTGTTAGGTGGGGCCTAGTGAGAGTACTTTAGGTTACTGGGGCGGGGGGATCCCTTGAAGGGAATAATGAGACCCCAGCACCTTCCACTTCCTCTTTAGCTTCCATGCGATGAGATGAGCAGATTTTCTCCCACATGAACTCCTCACCATTGTCATCAGGCACTCCCACCAGAACCCTAAAAACAGTACATCCACCTGATCAAGGACTACAACCTCTAAAACCATGAGTCAAAAATAAACATTTTTCTCTTTATAATTATTTCAGGTATCTGTTATAATGACAACAAGCTGTCTACCATGGTTTGTTTCAGATAAGATTTTTGAAATACACTTTGGGGAAATTTTTATGCCTTTAAATTCAGTCACCTCCTCTCCCTTTGGATGTCTCCCAGAGTCACTCTCCAAGTCTTCCCAAATGAAGAAGGAAATCCCAACTCATCAGGCAACTGCTCTGATCACCACATCCTCTCTCAGAACTGAAGACCTTTGTTGCTATTTGGTTTTGCTTTACCAATGCCTGGCATAAGTACCAAAGGCCACCAAACTTTACAAAAGAATGAAGCCTGCTATTCCACAGAGAACGGGACTGGCCATAAATGACAGGCCTAACTTTAGGGATTCTAGCCTGGAGTGACCCTCCATGGTTCTTCTACCCCATCCTAGGACAGACTTCAAGGCGGGGCTGCTATTCACAGTCTTCATCTGGCAGCATATGGAATTTGCTCGTTTATTAAGCTTGTAATTACCAGGTTCATGTCAGTGCAGCAAATGGCACTTTTCTAGCATTTGTCACTTTAAGAAAAGGGAAATTTATAAAAATTGTTCCTTCTTATACAATCCACTCCAAAACCCACTAATTTCCTCTTTCCATTCATCTTCCAGAAATCCTATATCCAAGACAAATGGGATTTAGTATAGCGAGCTTTCAGTGATACCACAATGAGCAAGACTATTCTAAGAATTCTATTCATCAATACTCAATAAATATTATGATACCAGCACTTAGGCATTCTTAAGTGACTTTCCTAAGCAGATCTCAAGCTCTTTAGCAACACAAAGGTATTAAACCTCCTAATTCCCTTGCAAAACAAGCTAAGAAGCCAGAGCTAAAACAAGATTCCTGTAATGCAACTAACCACACAGCAAGTGCCTTAGAAATGGCTTGCCTCTTAAAAGAAAGAAAGGTAGAGGGGAGGGGATTATGGTAATGGGCAAATTGATTGGTGTGCTAGCACCATCTTATACATTTGCAAGTCCAGTTCACCAGGAAACACTGGGTAACGGTGAAGGATTCACCTGAGCATCATTCAGTTACTTAAAAAACATGTTAGGTAGCTCCTGGATGTGGGCTCTGAGATAGACCCTGAGAACATAAAGAAGAAAATTCCTTTCTGATGGAAAGGGCAATCCAATAGAGCAGAAATGCCTGTTGGAAAAAAAATGGTAAAATACCATATAATAAGTAAAATACTAAAAGTATATCTGGAATTTAGAGAGATTATGTAGGATGTAGTGGATAACTTGGTCTAAGGAATGGAGAGAGATTCCAGAAAAGAATCGTGCTAAGATGCATTATCTACCATGGGAAGTTGAATAGGAGTTTGACAGTGCTGGGAGTAGTCTCTTTCTAAATAAAAGGTATCCTTGGTGATAGTAATGGATGGGTTTCAGGAAATTCTTATGGCTTCCCTTCAGACAGACTGAAAGATCTATATGAGACTTAGAAGATAATGGCACTTTCTGCCTCCATCTACTACTTCAAGTGTAGCGTTGCAAGGACTTAACCAGTAAATCACAGAAAAGTACCTCTTTTGATAAAGATATGACTGTTCTTATGGTCCCTGTTTCTCTTACTCATGGATGCTTACAAAAGAGAACTGAAGTTAGAGCAGGAAAAAATGGCCAATACTTCCCTAGGCACCTAAATGTGAAACTCACTTATAACTAGAGTCCCAAGCCCAGGGAGAATAATAGACTGCAGTCTCATTCCACTGAGAACCTCCTAGTCCACAGGTCACCTCATTTCCCACACACATACCCAAAAGTTAATCATACATGGATTTATTTAACATGCACTATGAGCTGCTTAAGTGCAACTTCTCAAACCAGAATAAGTTTTGCTCTATAAAAAAAAAAAAAAAAATGATCCAGAGTCACAGTGATTTTGTCATCAGAGAAGAGGTATTTCCAGACAAGGGTCTGAGGAGTTCCTGGAGAGAAGGGAGAACTCGACTCAGGACCAAGGGGTCCTTGGCTAACATGCTGGGAAAGAATTTCAGCATGGACAGAGGTTTATTTAGGAAAGCGTACACATTCAAGGGAGAATGGGGGCAATCTCAAGAGAGACACCTTTTGGGTAAAGCAAGGAATATTTATGCAAGGGAGAATGCAGGCCATCCTAAGAGTAAGTGTTTGAGGTTCCCGGCTCTTCTTTCAAAGGAAACTTGGTTAATATGTAGGAAGAATATTAATCTGGTGCTCTGAAGACAGCTTCTGGTTGTCTCGTCAATCTCTGTATCCTTAGGATTACATGGGCTCCATTATCTGATCAATAAAAAAATATTGCTGGAAAATTCCCTAAATTATAGATTTCTTAAAATGTCATACCTCTCAATCAATTTATTGGCAGGCTCTACAGCACACAGTAGATTTATAGATTTCCCAGGAATTTGGGAGTAACAGGCCTGGGAAAAGGCTTGGAGAGTGACAAGTCTTGAAAAGTATGCAGAATGAATCAAAACTACTCTAAGATTTTATCTCACTCCAGTCAGAATGTCAACTATCAAAGATACAAACAACAATAAGTGTTGGTGAGGATGTGGGGGGAAAGGCACACTCATACATTGCTGGTGGGACTGCAAAGTGGTGCAGCCAATATGGAAAGCAGTATGGAGATACCTTGGAACACTTGGAATGGAATCACCGTTTGACCCAGCTATCCCTCTCCTCGGTCTATACCCAAAGCACTTAAAAACAGCAAACTACAGGGACACAGCCATATCAATGTTTATAGAAGCACAATTCACAATAGCTAAACTGTGGAACCAACCTAGATGCCCTTCAAGAGAATGGATAGGAAAACTTTGGTTTATATACACAATGGAACATTACTCAGCATTAAAAGAGAATAAAAATCATGGCATTTTCAGGTAAACAGATGAAGTTGGAGAATGTAATGCTAAGTGAAGCAAGCCAATCCCAAAAAACCAAAGGCTGAATGTTTTCTTTGATATGAGGATGCTGACTCATAGTGGCAATAGATGGGGAGCATGGGAGGAATGGAGGAACTTTAGATAGGGCAAAGGGGGGGAGGGGAAGGGAGAGGGTAGGAGGGTAGGAATGATGGTGGATTGAGTTAGACATCATTACCCTAAGTACATGTATGAAGACACGAATGGTGTGAAAATACTTTGTTTACAACCAGTGTCTTGAAAAATTGTCATATGTGTAATATGAAATGAATTGCATTCAGCCATCATGTGTAACAAATTAGAATAAATAAAAAATAAAATAAATAAAAGTATGCAGAACATCTGAATTATATTTTTTGTTTCCCTTTCTTTCCTTTATGTCTCATTTCTACCTACTCCTTCATTTCTCCATCCTGCCTCTGTTTGTTACTATAAAAGTTTATCTTTCACTCACGCGGTCTGATGAGGATGGTGCAGACTCCCAGCTCTCCTCCATGCAGTGACACAGAGCTTCAGACTCCATCCTGTGACACAGTCCTGTGAAATGTTTTGACTTCCAAGGTTGCAGCATCAGGGTAAGGAAGAGTGGAGTGGCACACCCACTCCAAACTGTCTCAGCCCAGTTAAATGTCCCCAGTCCATTGGCCAGTACTGGTCACATGGCACCAGTCCAAACACAAAGGAGGCTGCAAAATATAGGAAACTATGTGAATATTTGATGAGCACAAAGACTATGTCTTTTTTTTTAAAGAGAGAGAGAGAGAGAGAGAGAGTTTTTTAATATTTATTTTTTAGTTCTTGGCGGACACAACATCTTTGTTCATATGTGGTGCTGAGGATCGAACCCCGGCCACACACATGCCAGGCGAGCTCGCTACCACTTGAGCCACATCCCCAGCCCTATGTCTTTTTTTTTTTTTTTTTTTTTTAGCTATACACAGAAAAAAAGATAGATGACAAGTATGTGATTGATAAGTCAAAAAAAGAGATCAAGATTTAGGGTGATTAGGAAAGCCAGCGTCTGTTCATTGATGTACTCAAAACAATTCTCTCATAAGATTAGAAAACCAAATACAAAACTTCTCTTTCCTCCTGGGGTCTTTCTTTCCACTGAGCTTAGTGTTTATTTGCTATTTAATGTTCTAAATAAAGGAAAATTTAAACTGGTAAAAAAAAAAAAAAAGATTAGAAAACCATTTGCCTCAGGGTAACTTTAATGGCAAGAAAAAGTTGAGTAACATACAAATTAATAAAAAAATCACTTTAAATTTTTTGGAAATCTAGTTGCAAATATATGAACACTGTTTAGGGATAATTTATAACTTTTTTTCCTCTAGAGAAAATATTTCTGGAGTGGAGTATTTTTTACTTCCTCTTAATATGTGATAGACACATACAAGGTCAGCTGCCAGAACATCACTAATACACATGGATACTTCTTAACTGTTGCCAAGGGACTATAGAGTGCAGTCTTTTTTTTTTTAGTTTTTTTTTAGTTTTTTTTTTTCCCAGTGGACACAACATCTTTGTTTGTATGTGGTGCTGAGGATCGAACCCAGGCCGCACGCATGCCAGGTGAGCGCGCTACTGCTTGAGCCACATCCCCAGACCCTAGAGTGCAGTCTTTACAGAAATCCCATAGAATCCTGAGTAACTTGAACCACTGGAAAACATTCATGTAGGGACAAATGCTGGCCTTTTTTTAACAAGATATTATTAACCTTAATATGGGAAATTAAGGACCAGCCATAAGATTTTATAGCATCTCAGGTTCAAAGGTATGCAGGTACCTGGTGTGTAAACTACTACAACATTTCCCAAAAGCAATTTAGCAATATAAAAGAGGGATCTTTAAAATGTTCATGTTATGCCAACTAATTACCTTTATAAAAACCAATCCTAAGGTAATACCGACAAAGATTTCATCATGAGAATATTCATGCAAACTTATTGATCATTGGAGAAAAAAATCTGCAGACTATCTAAATATCTCACTCTGGGAAAATAACTAAACAAATTAAAATACATACAAAATGAGAATATTATGCCACCATTAAAATATACGATCATAGTGGCTGTGGTTGTGGCTCAATGGTAGAGCACTTGCCTTGCACATTTGAGGCCCTGGGCTGGAACCTCAGCACCACATATAAATAAATAAAGGTATTGTGTCTACCTACAACTAAAAAAAAAAAAAATTTAAAAACATATGATCACAAATGAGGCAGGCATTATCTATCAAAATTTTAAATGAACTTCCTTTGAACAAAAGAAGGATGATTCCTTCCTTTTCCTCTTTCTTTTTTATCTTCATGATCATTTTCACTTCTAGATGTCTATCCTACAGAAAAGCATTTACAAATATGCAAAAAATGTTTTCATATTTAAAGATGTTTATTGCAACTTTTTATAATATCAAATATCAGAAAACCTAGATAATGATTTATCTAAATAAAGATCCAAAATGCTAAAGAGAAAATTCAAAATGTACTAAATCACATTTCAAAAAAATTTTTAATTATTCACCCATTTATAAACCAATAACTTGGATTTGGTTGAGAAAGCACTTTTCTTTTTTTAGTTTTATGGACCTATGTATTTTAATGTTTTACAATGAACATATGTTGTTTAATTTAAATTTGAAATTTTTATTTTAAAAAAACTAATAAAAAAAGAGAAAAAGAAATGGTTATAAGTAACTTAATTATATAAAGAAAAATGATTCTAACAGAAGGTTAAATTGAAAAATAGGGCAATATAACATGATATATACAATATAATGCAAACTGTGTAAAAACTATCATAGTAAAAATACTGGAGAGAGATAAATATGCCAAACTATTTTAAAAAGCCTTTCTCTTTTGATAGTAGAACCATTTCTGGGAGTATCATGGAGACATGGGTCTGGTTCCTTATATTTTTATGTTCTTTTCACATTTCCTACAAAACAAGTGTTATATGTGTAATGAGGGAATACAAGAAAGCTAAAAAATTAGAAACAAGTATTTAAAAAAGAACACCATCAAGGTGGCATAAATCAGAAATAGGTAGTGCTGTGGTTTGGATTGGTGTTCCCCGAAAGACCGCGCGTTAAAGCCTAGTTTCCCAGTCCATGTATGTTGGGGAGGTGGTGGACCTTTAAGAGGTGGGGTCTAGTGGGAGGCCTTTAGGTATTCATGATGTTCCCTTGAGGAGACTGTGGCACCCCCAATCCCTTCCTCTTCCTCTTTGTTTCTCAGCCATGAGATGAGTGGTTTTGCTCTGTCACCAGCTCACCACAGGTCCAAAACCAAGGGGCCAGATGATTATGAACTGCAATCTCCAAAACTGTGAGCCAATATAAACTTTTATCTTTATAAGTTGATTATTTCAGGTATTTGTTATAGTAACAGACAACTGACTAACAACATGGTAGCACTATTATTCCCAGGGGTGTTCTTTATGAAAAGAACATCCTTTCACTAGATGCTCTACCTTTGAACCTATTTTCACGTGTGAATGAATAGGACCACTTGCTCCTTGCAACAAACAGATGCAAATAGAATGATGTGAAACTCCCTCCTTTTTATCTAGGTCTCTCTGATGCTTTAAAATATAGCCACAAATTCTTTGATATTTCTCTCGTTAATTTATGGAATTTGTGCCCCTGATTCTTAAATTGGATCAGGTCCATGCCTGGTTCAGTGAATAGAACTTGGTGTAAATGATACTGTGTGACTTCTGAGGCTGGATTATAAAAACATCATGCAGCTTCCTCCTTGTTTTCTGGGACACTTGTTCTTAGGGCTTTGAGCTGCCAAAGAAGAAGCCTGGCTTCTCTGAAGCTGCCATGTTGTGGCAGGTTCCAAACCACCTGGAGAGGACACAGGTCAACATGTCAATCAACAGTCCCAAAGAGCCAAACCTTCCATTTATCCCAGCCCAATCCATTAATCCATTGCCAGACACATGAATTAAAAAGCATTCAGATGATTCCAGTCCCGGGTTATTTGAGTTTCTCAGGTAAGGCCCAGACACTGTGGAGATCCCAGACAATGAGAAACAGGAACAAGACACCCACTCTGTCCTCTGTTCAAATTCCTGACACAGAATCCCAGAGCAAATAAACCGGTGGTCATTTTATGCCTCTATTTTGGAGGTGATTTTATGCAACAATACTAAGTAAAACATCCCTTCCCCCAGTGTGGGTGTTTGAGTGTGTTTATGTGCACACATGCATGTGTGTGTAGCATTATCTGTTAGTATGCCATTAATAATATGTTCCTTAATCTAGAAATAAAATGTTCAAGATTTTCTCTTATTTCTAAAGCTCTATATATGTATCACTTTGAAATTATACTGTGCTTGAATGATTTATTGATGATCGGATCATTACAACATTTGTTTTTAAGTTAGAAATTTTGCTAATGATAAAAATATTAATTTTTGTGTTCCCAATATTTGAATGTAAGTTTCACTTAACAGTAATGGTGAGAATGATGTTTGAGTTCAATGTCCTCCAAAGGTCCATGTATTTAAGGTTTGGTCCTAGCCCATGGCACTATAGTGAGGCAATAGAACCTGTAGGAGGTGAAACTTAGTGCAAAGAAGTCAGGTCATTTGGAACATGCCCTTAAAGGAGACATAGGTCTCCTCTTCTTTTTCTCTTTGTTTTCTGGCCATTGTGTTCTGCCACATGCTTCTTCCATGATGACACATGCCCAAAAGCAACAGTTAACTGGTTGTGGTTAACCAGTCATAGACTGAAACCTCCAAAACCATGAGCCAAAATAACCCTTTTCTCTTTTTAAGTTGATTATCTTCAGGCATTTTGTTACAGTGACACAAAGCTGACTGCCACATATGTACAAAAGATTTTCAAAAGTTTTTCATCTATTATTAATTCTAAGCCTCTCAGTATTTCAGTATATTAGGTACTAATCTATTATGTGTTTCTCATTTTAAAGTGAGTAAGTTGAGCACAAAGAAGCTAAATAGCTTACCTAAATTCACATACTGGTAATGGCAAAACCAGGATACAACCTAGTTTGTAAAAAGAATCCCTGCTTTAAACCTCTACACTGAATTCTCTCTCTTCCTCTCTTTCTAATCAACATACAGAAAGTTTAAAGTGCCAGGAATATACATCTCAGAGGTTAGTTGTGGACACAAGCTAGTAATTTTACTGCTCTGCTTCCTGAAGGATAGACCATGTTTCTATTTTATTGTTATTTCTTGGGGGAAAGACAAAAAATTCAGAGCTATAAAAATTAAAAGAGAACAAAGAAAAATTTAAAAGCAAAATGTAGAAATGGGGCTCTTGTGGAGTGGACTACAAGTGAAAAACTAAGAATTTCCAGAATGAGAAAATCCATGGGTAAACCAGTTGGAAAGCATTTATTTAAATTTATAAAAAAAAGAAAGAAATGTAGGGAAAGACAAGGAGGGAGAAAGAGAGGAAGGAGCTTGATACAATAATAATGAGATGATTGAAGAGATTAAAGGCCAGCACATGTGAGGAAGGAAGAGAATGTAAAAAAATAAATAGCTGAAAATAGGAAAACCAATTATAAATCTGGTTTGGGGGCTTAAAAGGGACTTCAAAAGGAGGTATAAATAAGAGATATCTACCACTGAATAAATTCAGTCATGAACAAATTTCCACTTAGTTAATTTTAGTGGGGAGAAATGCTTTACAAAGATGGGCAAAAAAAAAAAAAGAAAATGTGTTTTGCATCTGGAGATTTTATAGGACTAAGTAGAGAGGCTGGTTATTTAATAATCTGTGACCCAATTATATCTAAATCTATTTCAGATTCTCTGTGCAGTGAAGGAACTACCACAGCAAATAAGATGGAAGGAGGTAGAATATGTTAACATTTAAAATACAATTTCAACCATGAATAATATTGACTTTTTAGGAAGGAAGAAGAAAATCTTTTAAAGAAACACAGGAAGTTTGAGGAAATGAAAGTGCAAATTATCCCCAATTTGATCCTTACACAGTGTGTACATATATTGAATTATCACTCTAAAGCCCATAAATATATACAAATAATAGGTGTCATTTAAGAACTTAAAAATAAACATGAAAAGTCAAACAAACTTGAGAAAACGAAGAAGAGGCAAAATACAGAATCGTATGAAAAAAGAGTGCAATAATCATCACATACGAAGGTTCATTTCTTTTAAAAAAAAATTGCTGCCATGTATAAGAAAACATCCCTTCTAAATATTCTTTAGTAATAGCAAAGGGAACAGGCTTCCCGGAATCCCCCTTCTTCCAGAAATGTCACTGATTTAAGATGAAACACTTTGAACAAGCAAAAATAACTCCAAACACTCAACCATTTACTATACAATATTTATTGAGTACTCATTATGTAACAGGCATATTACTGACAAATAATTTATTGAATTCCTCCTCAAACATTTCTCAAAGAATATAAGAGAAAAATCTGTAAAACCTCAACTCTTGGCTTAAAGTGTGGGTCTGTTTTCCAAAGTCCCTCTTGTATCTAAGTGTTTTCTGCTGTGTGGGTCATCTTTCCATCACTATGATCAAAAGCCCGACAAGAACAACTTAGAGGAGGAAACATTCTGAGGTGTCACAGTTTCAGAGGGTCAGTCCATGGTCAGTTTAGTCCATGGCTGTGGACCCTGAGATGAGGCAGAATATCCCAGTGGAAGGGTATGGAAGAGGAACCTGCTCAGTTCATGGCAGCCAGAAAAGTAGAAAAAGCGAGAAAGAGAGACAGGAGCCAGGGACAAGATATACTCCAAGGTCACATCTCCCAGTGACCTACCTCATTTAACCACACCCCTCCTGTCTACAGCTACTACCCAACATTCATTCAAATGATTCATCCATCAAATGGATTAATCCACTGATGAGGTTCCAGCTCTCTAATAGTTTCAACTCTGAACATTCCTTCATTGCCTAATACAACAGCTCTCCAGGGGACAACTCATATCCAAACCATAATAGCTAGGAGAAACATTCACTCATGGTTCACTCTCAATTGTGTTTTATCCATGTGAATATCCAAAGGTTGTGTTGCATGTCGATCCAATACCATAAAAGATTACAAGTCCCCGAGGGGTGGAGGGACCTGTGAACAGAGCCCTAGAAAGGGAACATAGGTTTTCTACCCTCCACAAAACTGTGTTAGTAACTAGCTGCATAGCTGTGTTGTCTTTTATATCCCCAGCAAATTAAATAATATTTTTCAAACTTCGACTTCATTTCACAGGTGAAGAAAAAGTCCCAGGAGTATATGTAGAACTGGGACTAATAACCCAGGACTGTGCTCTTCCTCCTTGTTATTTCATACAGCCTCTATTGTTCATGTCTGCTCTCTGTCGTTTACATCAGTAGAAGCTCCTTAATATTTAACAAAAATCTAGCCCAAACTTGAATAAAAAGAGGGGACTTCTTGATGCAAATAAGCCAGCAAGTCCAGAGGCTGTTGGACTTCAGCATGGCTGAATCCAGGCACTCTCCTTAGATTGTCAATATTTGATTACTATTCTCTTTATCTTTTGACTTTGCTTTTCTTTGTGGCAACATTAGGGAGGTCTCCCTGCATGGTTACACGTAGGACCTCCAGTTCTTCTATCAAAACTCAGAAGATTTTAATCTTAGTAGATCAGTGTGGCAATTCTCACTATCCAGAAAGTAGAATCAGCCACCCCCAAAACACAGAGTGTGAGGGTAAAAGAGGAGTGGTTGTCCCCAGAAAAATCAGGATACTGATATCAGAAGACAGAAAGATGGATGCTTGGCAAGCCAAAGATTCAACATCTACATCACCTGATACAGTTCTGTCTAAAATGTCTGTCTTTAAATCAAGTTTTCATTCACTTTCTAGTTAGATGTCTTTATTCTTGGGTCACATTTTCATTCCAATCTATAGCACACACCCTGAAAAAGTTCCATTGAATACATGTCTACATGACTATACCCACAAGTGAGCAACTATTTTAAAGTATAATTTCTCTGAGTTAAAGAGAAAAGTGTACTTAAAGGAAAACTTCCACATCTTCCATGCATTAAAACAATAGGAGAGGTGGACTTTCGTCTTAGACTTGTCCAAAATATTCAGACCCGAAAAGTAGTATGGGCTGGATCAAGATTGGAAAAGTGAAAAAAAAAAATTAAGCTTACACTGATGATTCTTCTCCCCACCTTCCAGCACCTCCTTTTGAAAAGGCCCTGATGACTTTGCATCCTGCATGACTCTTTGTGAATATCCTTGCATTCAGATGTGAGGGAGTGGTAGTGAGGGCCACACTGGCCTCTCTCTGCACTCACCAGACAGCAAGTAGCCAACGTGTTCCAAAAGTAAAGACACTTGAACCAGCAAGTGGCAGGGTCAGCAACAGATCTGTCCCAGCTCCCAGTTATATACAACTCCCCTGGTCTGCTTTTCTGAGCTCACTCAGGACTGTGGTCCCCACTCAACTATTTGTAATTGATCTCTCAGGTTATTTCTGATATATGGAGCTCTGTTATTTATGTCTCTAAAAATAAACCATAAAACTAGCCCAGGAAGACAGAGCTAGAGTTGACAGTTCTGGATAACAATTCTCTCCTTTAATCTTCATTCTTTCACTCACTTTAAAATAAGGTTGGCGAGTTTGAGGCTGCCATTGCATCCCTTCATAGGATGGATGTAGAATCATTTGAGAAATAGATTCCAAATAGATATTGAAATATCAACTTAATTGCCTGGGCCTTCCCACAAATGATTTTTTCTAATCCTTTTCACCACGGAGTAAATCCGTCCACCCTCTACAACATTAGGCCTCCTTGCAGGAGCAAACTCCTAAATGCATACACGTACAGAAGGAAGATGTGAATGTACGGAGCACAGGCCAAGAGAATAAAGGTCAATCCTTAGGAAAAGAGGAGCCCTCATCACCTGAACCTCACCCTGGCCAACGTGCACAACACTTACCACACCAATGGAAAGGTGAATGACTTGATTCAAATGTTTGTGTTCCCCCAAGATGCACGTGCATAAGACGAGGCAGTAGGCAAGATTCCATCTCCTAATATGAAAGGCTGACGATTTCTCTTCCTGAATTAATAACCTAAACTTGGTCAATCAAATATTTATACTTTGGACTCTAGATCAAGTGATTTATTTTTAAAAATTAAAGCAGGAGGCAACTTGAAATCTATTAAGTGGAAATGATAGCACCCTGAGTGTATTAGTCAAAAAAAAAAGGCAGATCCCAAACCTAGTAACCACAGCTAGTCTGTGCCTGTGGTGTGTGGACCACCGAGATTATGGCAGTAGCTGAGACTTGATCCCTACCTATTATGGACTCAGCTATAAATCAGCGGATATTTACTGCCACAGCCCCTGCCTTTCACTGCAGGTTGAATATACATCCCCACCCCACAGACAATGAAGTAGGCCCAGGAACATTAGCCAACATGATGCACATGGACTTTAACTATTCCTGTGTGGTTTGATTTCATACTTGCACTCCATCAGAGGAGGACACCCTGGAAGACTCTTTCCTTTCCCTGGTCCCAGGAAGAAACACATGGAGCCCATCTAAACCTAACTCAGAGCCTGCAGCTGAGTCCAGCCAACCTGCATTCCAAAGCTGAGCTACCCAACAGCAGCCATTTCCTAGGACTGCTGGAATATATTATCACAAAGTGTGTAGCTGAAAATAACACTTATTTGTTCCCTTGAGGGTCAAAGGCTCAAAATCAGATTCACTGAGCTCAAACCAAGGTAGCAGGGCCATGACCCTACAGAGGCTCTAGCACAGAGTCTATGTCCCTGCCATTCTCACCTTGTAGAGCCGCATTCCTTGGCTTCTGGCCCCTTCCTCCATCCTCAAACACAGCAGCACAGCATCTTCATAGCATCCGTCTGCCATCATCTCACATCACCTCTACCTTCTGCATCAAACTTCTCTCTCTCTCTCTCTCTCTCTCTCTCTCTCTCTCTCTCTCTCTCTCATAAGGGCACTTGTGATTCATTTAAGGCCCACTTAGATAATTCCATCTTAAAGTCATTAACTTAATTACATCCTTGCCATGTTAGGTGTTAATGGTTTGAATCATGAATGTCCCCCAAAAGCTTGTGTGTTGAAAGTATGGTCCCCAGTGCGGCAAGGTTCACAGGTGGGACTTTTAGACCATGATTGGATCATGAGGGTTCTGACCTTGATAGTCCAATGGACTTCCGGGAGGTAGGACCTGGTTGGAGGAAGGAGGTCACTGAGCGCATGCCCTGTAAGGGTTGATCTTCTCTCCAGCACCTTTTTTTTTTTTCTCTCTCTCTCTCTCTTCTTCCTGGCTGCCATGGGCTGGCCAGCCTTCCCGTACACGCCCTTCCACCATGGTATTCTGCCTCACCTCAGGGAGTAGGCTGACCGTGAACTGAGACCTCTGAAATGCTGAGCCAAAATAGACTTTTCCTCCTCTAAGTTGTTCTTGTCAGGTATTTTTGTCACCGCAATGCAAAACGGATGAATACATAAGGTAACATTCACGTGTCACAAGAGCTGGGACCCAGATATCTTGGGAAGCCAAAACTAAGCCTACCTCCCCAACCAAACCATCCAGGACCCAACAAACCACAGTCAACCTACAAACCCATGAGAGTGAGAACAAGTGCTCTATGTTTTAAGCCCCTAAATACTGAGGTGATTGTTATGCAGCATCGTTGTGGAGATAGCTAATTAACACACTGCTCATCTTCTAAGTCCTCCCCTAGATTTTCGGAGCCTCCTTGTATTTTCCAATAAATTGCTAGGATGCATAAATGAACAAGGGTCAGCTTTTATTATTTGTAACCCAAATAACCCACCTGGTAAATACTTACTATATAACACATTTGTCAAACTCAAATAATGGAATATCAAATGATAATGTTGAGAACATATACTCAAACAGGACATTTTTCTCAGTAATTGCATTATAATGATCTGTTTGGAGAAAATGGGCAAAAACAGAGAAGTCAGTAGAGATGGGAAATTGAGGTGACTTTAAGTACCTTAAGTGAACGTCACTTCTTTTCCAACCAAAGGAAACTAAATCAAAACCCTAACCTTCAGGTAGAGGAGATGAGTAATTAAGATATGTGTTTTAGCACAGAAAGCAGTCGTTAAAATGATTACAA
Source organism: Marmota flaviventris (assembly GCF_047511675.1). Taxonomy (NCBI): domain Eukaryota; kingdom Metazoa; phylum Chordata; class Mammalia; order Rodentia; family Sciuridae; genus Marmota; species Marmota flaviventris. The sequence continues at coordinate 44,151,169 of NC_092504.1, read as the reverse complement.
GAGCGTATCCTGTCCCAAAGAGGCAGTGACAAGAACTCTGACAAGACTATTGAATCAAATTGGTGTTTTTCTAACTTTATTTTAACTCCTAGTCATTTCTATCCAGAAGAGATTCCACAGGTCAGAGAAGTGGCAATGAATTAATGTCATAAAAAAGGTGTAGAGACAGCAGGAAATTGCAGACCATTAGTTAAGCCCCGTGACTCTTTGCCCTCATTTTACATCTTAAACAAAGTAAAAGAGGACAGTAGATGGAAAGTAACTTAAAAATGTGCTGCTCTGTAATGGCCAGCCAACAGAGCTTCAGGACATTTATTTGAAGTCAGGACATTAGTGCCAGGGTGAATAAAGGGAATGTAATAGGTTTACATTTTTACAAAGGGGCCTGACAGGTCTATATCAAAGGAAGACCGTCCAAGAGACAGAGTGATGGGATAATAGGAAGTGGAATTAAAACTTGGCTTCCAGGGAGGCAGAAAGCAATGATAACTTGGAGTACTTCCAAGGTGATGTGGGAGTGATGTGTGGGGTGGGAGAATGGGTTGGGGAGCATGTCAGAGCCGGGATACCTCTAATAGTGAGTGGGTATAAGCAAAGGAGTTCCCCCAGTCGGATCCCTATATCTGCTTTCTTAGGAAAAAAGCCAGGCCGCAGTGGTGTACACCTCTAATCCCAGCGGCTCAGGAGGCAGAGGCAGGAAGATTGCGAGTTCAAAGCCAGCCTCGGCAACAACGAGGCGCTAAGCTACTCGGTGAGACCCTGTCTCTAAATAAAATACAAAAAAGGTCTGGGGATGTGGCTCCGTGTTCAAGTGCCCCTAAAATCAATCTCCATTACCCCCAACCCCCCAAAAAGACCTCATTGTAACATTTCACTTGGGGAATCATAGCTCTTTCTCCCCAAATCAATTAGACTAGAAAGATCTTCCAGAGGACTGCTGACAAATATACCAAGTGTCTGGAGATGGGTCTCCTCTTCCAAAAACGATACGCACGCTCAATAAGATATGATAAAAAAATGATGTATAACTGAGTTTGAAATATGGAGATATAAATGTCCAGTGATTAAAAACAAAAAGAGATTTCCTAGAGCTGGAAGTGTGAGCTAATCCCATGGTCTTTAACAGGTCCTCCTGGATGTGAGACCTAGGCCCAGAACCGAGGTGTGGCAAGGGTCCCCAGAGGCAGAGAAGCTGGTCTCTGTCAAAGGCCCAGAAGCACATCAATAGGAAAATGCCATTAAAAAATACTCTCTTCTAATGGTAACATTGTCCCTACCTGTTGACCAACCTCTCCCTGTTTCCTGTTCCCTTCCTGAGTTACTGCTCTTTGACTCTTAGCTTCTGAGAGAGATCATGTGGTGTTTGTCTTTCTGTGCCTGGCTTATTTCACTAAACATAATGAGCAAGTCCTGGTGTTCTATTGCATAGCTGGGTGACTACAGCTAACAACTGTGCATTGTTTATTTCAAAGGGCGAGAGGAAAGAATTTTCAAAGTTCTCACCACAAAGAAATGATAGATGTTCAAAATATTGGATATGTTAATCACCTGGATTAGATCATTATACAATGTACACATGAATTGAGATACCACATTATACCCGTAATGAAGTATAATGTGTGAATCAAAAGTAAACATTAAAATTTTTTATAAATCACCTAGTAAATGACTACACTTAACCACATGGTCATAAACTAAATCTCTTCCATACCTTTTCAAACTTACTGACTAGGGTCCCTTCTTTATGAGTAAGCAATTCCCTGGTATATTCGTATATTTCTGCATCTATCAGCTACTTTACTTACCAAGAGTCAATTATGCTGGTTCCTAAACCTGCCTGGGTACTTACAATTTTAACGTATAAATTAATTATATACTAAGGTAACTGATAGAAGCCGAGCACTGTGGAGCAAGCCTATAATCACAGTGGCTCAGAGGCGGAAGGGGGAGGATCACAAATTCAAAGCCAGCCTCAGCAACTTTAGCAAGGCCCTAAGCAACTTAGCACGACCATGTCTCAAAATAAAACATAAAATGAGCTGGGGATGTGACTCAGTGGTTAAGAAACCCTGGGTTCAATCCCTGGTACCCCCACCCAAAAAAGTAACTGATAGAATATGAGTACTTACAAAGAAGACCTATTGTTTCTATAGAAACAGCTTGAATTCTTTTGAAAAGACTCAATAAAGGCAAGTTGCTAAAAATATTCCTATCAAATTAGCTATGAATTACAAAACCATAAAAGGTTTGGGGAACCTAAAAGCTTAGAAGAATTCTGCAGATTGCTTAACAAATGGCTATACATTTCACTCCACTCAAGTTTCTTTTGAAGATAAAAATCACAAATAATTCATGATGGGTATGGGGAACTCCCATTAGTATAGCCTACAAACAAATAACTGCAGATGTGGGTTTACTCAATATGTTTTAAGATGAAATAAATGTTTAAGATTTGTGTCTCTGTCTAATCCGATGAACTTCTAGACAAAGGGGAATGAAGGGAAGGACAGGGGAATGGGAACAGGAAGGACAGTAGAATGAATCAGACATAACTTTCCTATATTCATATATGAATATGTGACCAGTGTAACTCCACATCAGGTTCAACCACAAGAATAGGATCAAAATTGTAATGGGTTGCATTCCACGTATGTATAAAATGTCAAAATACACCCTGCTGTTATGTATATCTAAAAACAACAAATAAAAATTTTAAAAAAGATTTGTATCTTCTTATATTTCCCACATTAACTCATAATAAAAATAGCAGCTCAACTCACATTTGCTAGACTATGAAACCAACCTAGGTGTCCCTCAACAGATGAATGGATAAAGAAAATTTGGTATATATACTCAATGGAATATTACCCAGCTTTAAAGAAGAGTAAAATTATGGAATTTGCCAATAAATGGTGGTTGAAGTTGGAGAATATCATGCTAAGCAAAATAAGCCAATTCACAAAATCAAAGGCCAAATTTTTTCTCAAATATGCAGATGCTAATTCACAATAAGGCAGGCGGCACTAGGGAAAAATAGCCTTACCTTAGATTAGGTAGGAAGCTTGAATTCTTTTGAAGATAGGAAGGAAGGGGATGGGGATGTGGGGATAGGAAAGACAGTAGAATGAAACAGACATTACTGTATGTATATATGTGACTGCATGACTAATATGATTCTGCAACATGTACACTCAGAAAAATGAGAAATTATATCCCATCTATGTAAATCAAAGTGCATAAGTGCATTCTACTATCATGTCTAACTAATTAAAACAAATTTAAAAATATTTATGGCTGAATCAAGATTTTTTTTTTAGTCAGTTTTATATATGGAAGTAGAAAGATTGTATTCCACTAAGGAGAGCTTCGCCACAAAACAATCATTCAAATATTTGGACCTATTTTAAACCCATAATGTAAGGGAAACAGGACCATTTCTAAGGATGCTTCCATTTGGAATGTTCCACAGTGTTCCTTTCCTTCTACGAGAGCTAGCCTGTTTGGGAAACTGTTGAAATTAGGGTTAAATTTAGGTGAAGAATCCAGTCTCCTCGCAAAGGGATATTCCTCTGGTTGCCGGTAGACAAAGTGCTGCAGAAGACTGAGAAGTTACCTGGGAATAAAAGATATTCAAGTCAATTAAAGGACTAACTTCAACCCATTAATCCAGGGCACACAGTGTTAAGATTGAAAACTTTACTTGGTCCCCAGCATTAACTAAAGCTTTTTGTCTCTTTTCCCCACTACAATAGTGCCAATTAAGAAAAGAGTGTCAGCTGAGAAAAGTGTATAATGGAAAATGCTGACAGATTCTTAACGTTAACAGCCAGAAGAGAGTTGCTTTAATAAGGTGTCTGGAAGCAAAGGGATTTTTTAAGGAATGAGGAGAAAGAAAATTACTAAGCAGAGACAAGATGAGCTGAGGTAGGATAGGAACTCTGATGCAAGAGTCCTAAGGCTGACAGAAAGCAGAATAAATCATCCATCCCTGAAGAAAGGTCCCTTTCCTGAAACCCTCCTCCATCCCCATCAGCTTATGGTGAGTCTATCCTGGCCTCGCTGTGTCCCACCCCCAGTCCCTACTCCAGGGCATGACCCCTTCTTTGCACAGAGGAAAGGTCCATTTGATAAAGCTATCAAAAAATGGAAGTTCTACTTAGTGTAGTGCCTAATAAAGTCTCTTGCACACAGCAAGGTCACACAAAGTAAAAGAGATCTCATGTGGAACATCAAAGCAAAAGACACTTTGAATGGTATTATGTAATGTAATCCCCCAGAGGGATAGCGGACCACTCTCTGACCCTACCTTGAGGATGTGTCTATTAATTTGTTCTATGGGAAACTTGAAACCAAAAGTAGAGAGAATAGGAAAATGAACCTCCACGTAGCCACCATCCTATTCGATAATAAGCAACACATAGCAAATCTTGGTTTACCTACATATCGCCCCATTTATGTTTTCCTCCTTTGGATTGTTTTAAAGCAAATCTGCACAATGCGTTATTTCATCCATAAGTACGTATCTCTGAGAGTCTTGTGTTTCTTAGCCAAGCATGGTGGCATGCACCTGTAGTGCCAGCAAGGTGGTAGGCTGAGGCAGGAGAATCATGAGTTCAAGGCCAGCCTGTACAGCATAGCCAGACCCTGTCTCAGGCAGGGGAGACTTTTATATGTTAATACAATCACATTATTATTATCAAACTTCAAACACACACACACACACACACACACCAATTCCTTAATCATCAAATATTTAGTCAGTATTCAATCCAATTTCTTTGGGGTATTTCATTTCTAAAGACCATGAAGTTGAGACAATAGAGGACAAGCTGAGAACACTACTAATTCATGGTAAAGAATAAAAATAATAGCCGTAGCAAAATAAAATAAAACCACGGTACCTTGAGGCTCATACATACACAATCTTGTCACAAATGCTCTCTGGACCAATAGTCTCCAGTCCGCTGTCCAGCACCACCTCCTGCCTCCTTTCAAGACACTTCTCAGTCTCTCACTCCAGCAGGGAGAATAAGAAAATGAATCTCTTATCCTTTAAGGCCATTGCATATGGTATTTATTTTACAATCAAGTTTGGCCTGAATAAAAAATTCAGAAGAAGCCTCCATTTAAATCCCACAACATGACAGCAAGTCTAGGTTTTGTCTCCCAGAAAGGCCAGCGTTAAATGGTCAAATCAGAAAGCACTAAATAAGACAGTTTGAAAGGGCTTGTGGCACTCTTCTCGGTGGATCTGCCACTAACTAAAGATATAAAAATGACCCTTGAAAGCATTTAAGGAGCCAGGCACGGAGATGCATACTTATAATCCCAGCAACTTGGGAGGCTGAGGCAGGAGGATCACAAGTTCAAAGTCAGCCTCAGCAACTTAGCAAGACACTTAGCAACTCAACAAGATGCTATCTTTAAACCAAGTATTAAAAAAAAAAGGACTGGGGATGTGGTTCAGTGGTTAAGAACCCCTGGGTTCAAAGCATGTAAAGAATAAATGACAAAGAAAAGGGTGTTTGAGTTGAACTGTCTGGATTCTTATCCTGGTTCTATTTATGTGCTAAGTAACCTTGGGCACACAGCTTGATTTATTTATTTCTCAGTTCCCTCAACTGTTAAATGAGATCAGTAACACAGCAGTATCTCATAGTCTGATTTTGCAAATAAAGGGACAATGTATGAAAAATGCCTGAGTGACCAACTGTCCTGGGTGTAGGACATTTAATGTTAAAACTGGGGAAGTATCAGGCAAACCAGGACAGTTGCTCTCCTATGACAGAGTATTTAGCACACAAACAGCATCTAATAAATATTAATACCTACCAGTAGTAGTAGGAATTAAAGTAGTGTTTTCATTCTAATCAAAGCAGATAATAATCTTTAATCTTCCAAACAACTCCAAAATAGAAATTATGCTTTCTCTAACAAACAATTTCGCCAAATCTGGAAATACAGTCAACACTCCCTGGCCATGGGCTCTCCATTCATTGCTTCAATCAACTGTGGCAGAAAGATCCAAACAACTATTTACATAGCATTTACATTATTTCAGGTATTATAAATAATCTAGAGATAATTTAAAGTGTACAGGAGACTGTGTGTAGTTTACATGCAAATAATACACCAGTTTTCACAAGAGAGTTGAGCATCTGCAGATTTGGGTATGGGAGATGTTTGGAACCAATCCCCCCTGATACAAAGGGACCATATTTGAATATATCGGGGAAAATCACAAGAAAATCACAAGTATTCAATTTAGTGTCGTTGGTCCATAGTTCCCCAGCCTAATTCAGGTTAAGAGTTTTCTGAGAAGTTTCCTTAAAATGAAGAGACCTGGGCCCTTTGAATTCATGTGTCTAGTTTGAAGTATAAGGACCTATATTCTTGTTAAAGTTCCTTGGTTGATTCTGCTGATCAGTTCCATCTTGATTAATTCCAAATTTTTTCAAATCTTCAAGATTTATGATGCCAACATTTCCAAGTCTCACTTTATACCAAAAAATACATACATTCCCAGAAGGACCAAATGTCTAAGTATCAAACCTTCCCAAAACTTTAACTGAGTGTTATGGGGAGATTTTGTAGGGTTTGGATTTTTCCATTTGTCTGTTTTGTTTTGCTTTGCTTTGTTTTTAAACCGGTAAAGTAAAAATCACACCATCTGCTTCTGAATCTCTGGCAAACTTATCCAAGGATATTCCATCATATTAAAGAGAATGAGTAACTGAGGGCCCGATTCCTCTGACAGGTGACAGAGCTCTGTCCTGTCTCAAACCTGTAGCAAAAGACTGGTTGTGACTTTGGAGACAATGCAGAATGTTTCAGCAGCTGCCTTGAGGTCAGAGAGATGCAGAGGGGTGTGATTGATCTGTACCAGGTCACCCAGCAAGCCAGGAGCAGGGCCAGAAATAGGATCTCATCTGCCGCATGGTGGTCCACGGTCCATGTAGAACACCCTGGGGATATGGCAGTGAGGCCCCTCATCTGGGCAAAGAAGCACATAGAAAGACTTCCATTTAGAGGTTCATAAATGCCACTGTGAAAAGAAGAAGAAATTCCCTTTTCATGCTCAATCAAGCCTAAACCAAGGTGAGGGAATGAGGAAATATCATTTATTTTCATAAGATGAAAGATGGCTGCATTTACTCTCTCCTGTCAGGACCACAGAGGGGCTTGCTTTTCCCAGTCATTCATATTCCATGTCACATGGGGCTTCTTGGAAGGCAGATTGGGGTGAAAAGATAAGGGTTGATCCCTATAGCTGGTCTAGGAAAAAAAATTATATTTTTCAGTTTCTTTAGAAAACCATATAATATATGAGTTGATTTGATTTTGAAGTATATGATTCAATGTAGTCACTTCAAAGGTATAATAACGTACTAAATGTCACCGGAGGGTCTGAAAAAAAAAGATAATTTCTTTTCCTCAAAATCATAACCTATTTCTAAGAAATAATTCTGTTTAGGCTGAAGCTGTTTGTGTGTAGTTATATATTTCTTTTTCAACAGAGTCATCGCTTTCAAGTCTATATTTCTGACATGTGGTTAATTGATTTCCTCAAGGGTAAGAATCAGTCCTACCTTTATACACACACACACACTGCTTCGTAGACCCCACCATAGCATTCCACACTCATGGGACTCAATTAGTACTTTGGAGTTGTTCAGTTATGGAAATAATTATATACATTAATTAATTGATATGTTTAAATATGTTAAAAGAAATTATGTGTTGGATGACAATGAGTAGGTGTTGCAGACAGAGGGCATGAATGTAGGAGGGAAATTTCTATTTACTGTTTAGACTTCAAAAATTGATTAAAATCATGGTAGAACTATTGATGTGCTTTTATGCTGTTCTGTATTCTTAATGTGTACGTAATAGACACCTGTGTTTGCTTCATAATTTGAAAAAGAAAGAATTATTTGTAAAGCTAGCAAGTATGGTCACAGTCCACAAACACAAATGTGACCTCATTTCACTGGGCTGATAAAAATTTTACATCAGTCTTTTCCCTGGTGCCAGAGACACAGGCAGGTGAGGGGACAGCAGTTCATACTGGCTAGGCCTATGGTTACTTCTTAAAGCATGACAATGATCTCCCACATTGAGTCAGGGTTGAGCCTTGAAGATTAAGTTGGGACTGTAGAGGTTGGGAGGGAATGAAAAAGACAAATGAGATCTCGGTATGGCGGGGCAAGAGGAAGAGGAAAGGACATCAGAGAAACTCCCAGATCTGGTTAAGGTGTACTCATTCCCTAGGAAAAGTCCTACCTTTATGGCCATGAGCACTCAACATCCTGAAGATGGTATGAAAGAGCGGTCTGGTCTTCCTTTGAGTTATCTTTCTGTCTCTTTCACCAAAAGAAATTCCAGGAGTTCCTGCTTTCGCTGCTTCTTTTCTATTTCCGTCAACTTCCCAAAACCTACCTTTTTCTCATTTCCTTCCTGGAGATATTTTTCTTGAGATCTTGAATGCCATGCAAGGCTCTGCTCTTGTCCACTAGGGGAAGAATCCTACCATTCAATGTGTGAGAAAGCTTAGCTCTTTCATATTGTGTCAAACTGATCGAGACAAATTTTCATCTTGCTGTTGTGTAACTCTTACCGCTCCATGTGGATGAATGTTATGCTAGATCACTGTTTCTTTACTATAACAAGACTTTCTTTCCACCAGGAGGAAGGGAAAGAAAAATCCCATCCTGCCATATATAGTCCACAGGAAAATAGAAGAGAAGGAGGTTAGTTGCCTACTTTGGACTCACAGCTTTATGGGACAGAATTGGTTAACACACAGCATGTTCTCAAGAAACTCAGTATAGAGAAAAGATGAGAGACACAAATATCTAGTTACAATATGAAGAGTGTTCTCTAAAAGAAAAATGTTTAAATTGTGATGAGATTGTAAACCGGATGCAATATTGCTGTCCAAAGGCATCTGGAAGATTTCATCAAAGAGTGACATTTCAACAAAGACTTCAAGTATGACTTGGAGGTGGGCAAGTGAAAACAGGGGGCTGGAGAACCACATTGGCAAAGCACAGGGACAAAGCCACATGGCACATAGAATGGTGTGCCCAGCATACAGGGTAGGTCAGGGAGCTTTATAACAGCACAGAAAGACAGGCGGCAACTGAGTGTCCCAAAGTCACAGAGCAAAGAAATAATTATGTATCTATGCATAAATTGCTGATCTGCCTCCTAGCCTACTACACTCTCTCATTTGCTCCTCAAACTGTTTTCATATCAAAAAAAAAAACCTCTGCACTTTGCAGCCCTCTTACCCAACTGAAGAATGTCTTTCCCCCATACTCTTCTTCCCGTCTCAAACCAAGTATCTCTCCTCCAATGGATGAATTTAAATTCACATCCACATCCTTATTAGAGAAGGTAGAAATGGGGTCTCTCATTTTTTATTTTTCCCCTCAATTTGCTAGTGATGAGATTGGAAGAAACTGCTCTTGCAATAGGTATTGATGCCTCTTTCTTTTATATTCTGTTTCTAACAATTGCAGCCAAAACCAATAGCTGGGGAGCAAGGACTGGAATATACAAGTATCCAGTTGTATGAATGTTTATGCTGGTTCAATATCTGATATTATTCTCTTTTTTTCCTGAAATAAGGGCATTTTTGCCAAAATCAATAAGCTTTTGTGAAGGGAAAGGCTAAACACATTATGGAGTTAGGTACTAATTGGAGAGGCAAACTGATGTTGATGGCAAGGGTCTCTCAAAAAACAGTGTTGCTCTTACAAGATCCAGTAACTGCTGGTTTCTTGTGTGCATTTGTGTTTGTGTGCTGTACGTATGAGTATTTTAAATTTAGAGTTAGATAAATGGGGATTTTTTCCCATTATTTTGTATATCTCTTTCTTCTTGTATTTAATATATGTCCACCAGGCCCTGATCTCTATTTGAACATCTCTTGGGGGAGATAGGGAGTAAACCCCAGAAGAATGTAGAGGAAGCTACATCAAGTTACTCCGGCAACTTGACCTTTCTGATATTTCCACAGTGAATTTAACCTTGGACCAGTGGCATTTCAGCTGCCTCCTGTTGTAAACCAAATTCATTTATGTAGGTTCAGGAGTATTCTTGTTTCCCTTACGGAGTAAACTATCCCACGTAATAATTGAGATCATTCTCATCAAAGATATCAAGTGGTTTTTAGAAAAGGTAAAAAGAATATAAGTCAATAAAAATCACAGAAAGATTTTAGGGGCTGATCTAAGATTAGCAAGAAACTGCTGAACATCTCTTGTTACAAAGAGTTGATGGGATGGAATTTGGAGATAGCAACCGTAGAAAGCTTAAAAATAAGAAAGACTTTACCCATCATAAAAATTGTTGAACACAGAAACACACTCCCTAATGCAACCAGCTCAGCTAAGCACATTTCCATTTTATCTATGAATGTGCCTCAAATGGGTAAGCAGAATCCTAAACATAAAGGGCTTCTGAATTTCTCTTATTTTCTTGGTGATTGGCTTTTGTATGAAATATCTCTTTGACTGTCCAAATATTAAAACACACACACACACAATAGTAACTATAGAACTACACACGATCTCAGCATGCCATTTCTCTGATGTAGTGTGGACACAGCAAAGTGTCCAGCCAGTTCTAGAGAAATACCGACAGCTGCCAACTATCCGAAAATAGGCCAGAAACTGCAACCATTACAGAACAAAGCAATCATTCAGAAAGCATTGGAGTGATGTAAAATAAAATCTTTGAAATGCAGAAAGCAGCAGATTTAATCGTGAATGATCCCTGTACAAGCAGGCAATTCTGAATTCTCAAAATAGTCCACCATAAAACACTTGCTTGATCATAAAGTGAGGACATCTAGAGCTAAGAAGTGGCCTAGAGCTGTGAGATCAGCGATGGGCTCTTACTCTCTCATTGCCGGACAGTCTGAACCTTGCTTGTGAAATCAAGTAATCACAAAATATTTTAGCTTCTGGAAACCACCACCCATATGATGTCCAAAACCCTCATGTTGCAGGTGAGGAAACTGAGTCCCATAGAGATGAAGAGGCTTATCCCAAATCACCAAGAGTTGATATCCCCCATTGTTCAACTTCTTTAATTAGATACTGCTAATAGAGTAGAAAAGACTGTTGAGGGCCACAGCCGAGTTGGGATGACGCATGGCATTTTTGCCAGAAGTAGTGGTTGAGAGGTGACGCCAGCGAGCCATTAAGATGATGACTTTTGAGTTCTCGCGGAGTTCCCGGTTGAGCTCTCCCGGGGATTCCTGAAGAGTTCGCATTGGTTGGGGAAGTGCCGGAGGAGGGATTTCCGGTTGGTGGTTCCTGGAGGAGCCGCGTGGCGTTCGGGAGAGTTCCCCGGGAGCGTGTGTGGAGTGTGCTGGTGGAGTTCAGAAATAAAGTTTGTTCCTGCTTGAGTGGCTGGTGATTTGTGCCCAGCCAGACTGTGGCAAAAGACCACTGACATACTCCGTGTCCCCACTTGTTCATTAATTAAGCATTTCTTGTTTACTGTGTACCAAATACAATGATAATATGTATCTACTGAAGAAAACAGGTGTCACAGCAAATATTAGTGTCTTCCTCCTCTCTTTTAAAATCAAATACTGCAATAGATTAGACAAAGGGGAATGAAGGGAAGGGAGGAGGGATAGGAATAGGAAAGACAGTGGAATGAATCTGACATAACTTTCCTATGTTCATACATGAATACACCATGGTGAATCTCAACATCGTATACACCCACAAGACTGGGATCCCAATTAGAATGAGATATACTTCATGTTGGTATAAATATGTCAAAATAGACTCTACTGTCACGTACAACTAAAAAGAACAAATAAAAACTTAAAAATAAATTTAAAAATACAATCAAACACTGCAATTCTTCACTGTAACCATAATATATGCCATTGATAGAAATTTCAAAGAATACAAAAATTGATATGAAAAAAGAAAACCCCAACAACCCAAAGAAAACCTCTTCAACATCTGGTGTATTTTTGCCAATCTTTTTCTTAAGTTTTTATTCTTTTTTTATTTTTCTCCTTTCAAACATTCATTATTATCCTGTATGTTCAATTATGTATCCTACCTTGTAGCACACGTATTTCTTGATATTATGAAAAAGTCTTTATAATCATCATTTTTAATAGCCGTAAAATATTCTGTGAAGTGGATATAATCATCTGTTGCTATTTCTATTTTGGAGAGGATATACATTTATAAATTATAAGCATCTTTTTAAAAATATTTCCCTGTTTTGTAATACTTCCTTGGGAAATCAATTGATAATTAATTAACACCTCATTTTCTCTAAGAGAATTTAAGACAGCTGTTTCCTAAATTTCTCAGAACTGTCTTGCAGGTTAGAAATATGACTTTTCTGGAAAAATACCACCTTGTAGTTTTTACTGACGCTAAGGTTGTAAGAATTACAGTTTCCATGATCACGCAACATACCGGTCTTCCCACTGCTTCTTTACGTTCAATATTCTCAACCACTGATTAACCTAGACTCATTTATCCTGCCTGTGAAACTGTCTGCCATTAAGCTCTATAAAATGCTGGACACCTAGTGAAATTGGAGTTTTAGATAATGGATTACTAGGAAACACTGATACTAAAAAAACTATTTGCCATTATTGTGGTTTGAATATGTGTTTCCTCCAAACTTCATGTTGAAGTTTAATCCCCATTGTAATGGTCCTAGGAGGGACATGTTGGGAGGCAATTAGCTCATGAGGGCTCCTCCATGGTGAGATTGAGGACTTCATAATAAAGGCTCCACACAGAGTTTGGCCCTCTTGCTCCTCTATTATTCCACCCTATGAGGACACAGAATTCCTCCCCTTGGAGGACCAGCAACAAGGCACCATCTTGGAAGCAGGGAGAGTAGCTCTTACCATCCAATGCCTTGATCTTAGACTCCCCAGCTTTTGGAACTGTGAGAAATTAATTTCTGTTATTTATAAATTAACAAATTTGTGGTATTTTTTTGTTGTTGTAGCAGCACAAATGAACAAGAAGGTCATTTTTCTGAAATTCAAACACAACTAAGTATCTTGTATTTTAATTTCTAAGTCTAGCAACCCAATCAATTCTGCCTCTTGTTAATTATTGGACTCAGGTAATTTTCTCACATCTCTCACCTCTTCCAGAAAATGAAGAAGATCTTGTTCATTCCATAAGAGAAATGCATTTCATAAACAGATGCATAAAAGCACCTACCACATAGTTTCCATCCTTTCTTCTTCCTCGCTGAGTTTTATATTCTCCTCTTGTCCCTTATTTAGCCCTCCCTTTAGTCCTGGGGATAGCCTCATTTTATTCCCACTCCCCTATAGTAGACCTAGGACTTTCAACCCAGCCACTCATTCACCTACTGCTGCACCTTGTGAGTTTGAGGTTTGGTTCCAGGAAGAAGCTCACATCAGAACTGGCTCCAGAGCAGAAGAGATCCCAACAATCAAGTGTAAAGTAACTCCTCCGCAGACATGTTATGGAGGTACATATGCTAAAAAGAGGTAACCCTGAATGTGGAATTAGGGAAGGTCTTCCAAAGGAAGAAATATCTGATTTGAGGGTTGTAGAATAAAGAGGAGTTGGCCAAGGAAGAGGAGAGGGCTAGGATGCACCATCTAGAAGGCAAAGAGAACAACAATGCAAAGACTCAAAATGCCCAAAATTGTCATGGAATGGACACAAACTTGCTTAGGTTGGAACAAAGAATGAGAGGAGTGTTGAGAGAAGGAGATTAGATCACCCAAGGGTCAATGAGTCTTGTTAGATGCCTGGATTTTATTTCAAGAACAGTAACACACCATGGGATGGGTGCAATTAAGCACAGGAATGATTTGATCCACTTTGTAAATCAGAACAATCCCTCTGGGTGGTGAGGGAAAGATTGGGAGGAGGAAAAAAAAAAACTGAATGAACATAGACTGGGTTTGAAGGTTGTAGTTGTTACTCAGTGAAAAGATAACAGAGAGGCCTCACTACTTCCTTCCTACTTGAATAAAATGGACGAGGAAACGGTCAAGGGGACTTTGATGCCTGAAATGGAGTGAGACACAAAGGCAGCAAGAAGATCTTGGCCCATTTATAATCTTGCCTCAGTGTATCATTAGGATCCTTAACTTGCTTGTAATAGGTCTCCAAATCAAAATGGTTAAAGCTAAGATGGATATTTATGTCTAAAAACTACAGGAGATCTATATTCACACAGAAACCTAACCCCAGGTGTTTCCAGCAGCTTTATTTATAACTGTCAAAGTTTGGAAGGAGGAGAATGCCCTACTGTAGGTGAATGGACGAATAACAAGTGGTCCATCCACACAATGGAACATCATTTGGTGCTAAAACAAAAATAAGCTATCAGACTATGAAAAGATACAGAGGAATCATGAGTCTATATTGCTAAGAGGGGAAAGCCAAATCTTACTATATACTACATGATCCCAACTATAGGACATCCTGAAAAAGCAAAATTATGGAGACATTAAAAAAAATATCAGTGGTTTCCATGGGTTTGGGGAAAAGAAAGGATGATAAGTAGGCAGAGTACAGAAGTTTTTTTAGGGCATTGAAACTATTTTGTGTGTGATACTATAATAATTTGCATATCACTATACATTTGTCAAAATCCAGAGAATGAATCCTAGTATAAACCACAGATTTGAAGTAATAATGGTGTGTCAATGTTGGTTCATAGATTATAACAAATGTACCACACTGGAAAGGAATGTTGGTGGTGGGGTAGGTTGTACATATGTAGGGTTAAGGGGAAATCTCTGTGCTTTCTGCTCAGTTTTGCTGTGAACATGATATCGCTCTCAAGATAATTCATTAATTAAGTAAAAACTCCATGAGTAGAAGTGGGTTCAGGTGTTCAACTGACATCATACAATGTCAGGTTTCTCTCACCCTCCATCTCCTGGTTCTTATGCCTCTGTGCCAACTCCATTCTCAGACCTCACATTTTAGCCAGATGGCCGCAGCCCCAAACTCTTCATCCTAACATCTCCATGATCAGTGGAAATGAACATCTACTTTGAGGTCAGTGGTCCCAGGAAATTATAAAGGGCATCTTATGAATATGATGTGAACACATGATCCTGAATCAATGTGGCCAAGTCCTGAACATAAATCAGAGAAGAATGAACTTCAAACAAACTGCAGGTGCTACTACCAGAATCTGGTCAACAGATGATAGATATGCAAAAATAGTAATGGTGCACCATAACTAGTTCATCTTCAATTTTGGAAACTCAAAGTGCACCAGAAAAGAAAGTGTCTCCAAGAACGCTTGCAGAGACAAGAACCCAACTATGCAATCAGCTCATATCACAATGCCAATATATGGGTAATAAAATCTTTAACACCCAGAATTGTACAGGGCTGACAACTCCAAATGGATGCCAGCTGTTGTGTCTATCGATAGCAACTGGTGCATCTTGGTCCTGCCAGGGGAGGCTGTGAAATTTGTCAGATTGGGGTAAATAAATTCAATCCTGAGAAGTCTTCAAATCAAACAAAATGAGACAATTTAAAGAAAAGGCTTAAAAAAGGAAAGAAGAAAGCAAAGGAGGGAAGGACAGAGATCATCTTACATAACTAATCCTTTTTAAATGACTTTAAAATAATTCAAACTCAAAATTGGTAGTTTTCATAATAATTTATTCCTATTGTGAGTCATTCAACTCCTTCATCCTTTTCTCCATTTTCCTTACAAATCTGGAAATCATAGGGGTCAGACAAAATTCATTAAACAAGAAACAAGATTAGAACTAAGAAGGGATAATAGTACCCCACACAGTTCCAGTTCTCCAAGAAAAAATTCACAGGGAACATAGAGCACATTTTCTATGATATTTTTATGTGTACTGATGATCCCCTAAGGTGAGTATTCGATATGCCACCCCTGCTTATGTGTACACATTAAATGATGTCAAAATTGAATTTTGTTTAATCAAGCCACATTTCTTTTTTTATTTATATATGATAGCAGAATGCATTACAATTCTTATTACACATATACAGCACAATTTTTCATATCTCTGATTGTATACATAGTATATTCACACCAGTTCATGTCTTCATGCCTGTACTTTGGATAGTAATGATCATCACATTTCACCATCATTAATAACCCCTTGCCCCTTCCCTTTCACTCCAATTCTTCTGCCCTATCTAGAGTTCATCTATTCCTCCCAAGCTCCCGCTCCCTATCCCACTATGAATCAGCCTCCTTATATCAAAGAAAACATTTGGCATTTGCTTTTTTGGGATTGACTAACTTCACTTAGCATTATCTTCTCTAACTCTATCCGTTTACCTGAAAATGCCATGATTTTATTTTCTTTTATTGCTGAGTAATATTCTATTGTGTATATATGCCACATTTTTTTATCCATTCATCTACTGAAGAGCTTCTAGGTTGCTTCCACAGTTTAGCTATTGTGATTTGTGCTGCTATAAACA
Organism: Marmota flaviventris; assembly: GCF_047511675.1. Taxonomy (NCBI): domain Eukaryota; kingdom Metazoa; phylum Chordata; class Mammalia; order Rodentia; family Sciuridae; genus Marmota; species Marmota flaviventris. The sequence continues at coordinate 44,134,685 of NC_092504.1, read as the reverse complement.
TTGATGTGGCTGTGTCCCTGTAGTATGCTGTTTTAAGTCCTTTGGGTATAGGCCAAGGAGAGGGATAGTTCCGCTATATCTCAAATGGTGGGTTCATCCCCAATTTTTCAAGAAATATCCATACTGCTTTCCATATTGGCTGCAACAATTTGAAGTCTCACCAGCAATGCATGAGTGTACCTTTTTTCCCCACATCCTCGCCAACACTTATTGTTGTTTGTCTTCATAATAGCTGCCATTCTGACTGGAGTGAGATGAAATCTTAGAGTGGTTTTGATTTGCATTTATCTAATTGCTAGTGATGATGAACATTTTTTCATATATTTGTTGATTGATTACATATCATCTTCTGGGAAGTGTCTGTTCAAGTCCTTGACCCATTTATTGATTGGGTTATTTGAGTTTTTTTGGTGCTTAGCTTTTGGAGTTCTTTATATACCCTAGAAATTAGTGCTGTATCTGATGTGTGAGGGTTAAAGACTTGCTCCCAAGATGTAGGCTCTCTATACACCTCACAGATTGTTTCCTTTGCTGAGAAGAAACTTTTTAGTTTGAGTCCATCCCATTTATTGATTCTTGATTTTAATTCTTGAGCCACATGAGTCTTATTAAGAAGTTGGGGCCTAATCCCACATGATGGAGATTAGGACCTACTTTTTCTTCTATTATACACAGGTCTCTGGTTGTATTCCTAAGTCCTTGAACCATTTTGAGTTGAGTTTTGTGCATGATGAGATATAGGGGTTTAATTTCATTTTGTTGCATATGGATTTCCAGTTTTCCCAGCACCATTTGTTGAAGAGGCTATCTTTTCTCCAATGCATGTTCTTGGCACCTTTGTCTAATATAAGATAATTGTAGTTTTGTGGGTTAGTCTCTGTGTCCTCTATTCTGTACCATTGGTCACCAGTCTTTTTGGTGCCAAAACCAGGCTGTTTTGTTACTATTGGTCTGTAGAATAGTTTAAGGTCTTGTATAGTGACGCCACCTGCTTCACAGGATTACTTTAGTTATTCTATTTAGTTATTCTATTCTTATTTTTCCAAATGAATTTTATGATTGTTTTTTCTATTTCTATGAAGAATGTCACTGGAATTTTTGTTGGAATTGCATTGAATCTGTATAGTGCTTTTGGAAGTATGGTCATTTTGATAATATTAATTCTGCCTATCCAAGAGCAAGTCACTACTTTTCATCTTCTAAGGTCTTCTTTGATTTCTTTCTTTAGGGTTCTGTAATTTTCTTATATAGAACTTTCATTAAGTTGATTCCCAAGTTTTTTTAAGCTATTGAGAATGGGGTAGTTTTCCTGATTTCCATTTCTAAGGATTTGTCACTAATATGCAGAAATGCCGGTGATTTATGGGTGTTGATTTTATAACATGCTACTTTGCTGAATTCATTTACTAGTTCTAGAAGTTTTCTGGTGGAACTTTTAGGGTCTTCTAGGTATAAAATCATGTCATCAGAAAATAGGCCAATTTGAGTTCTTCTTTTCCTATGTATATCCCTTTAATTTCTTTCGTCTGTCTAATTGTTCTGGCCAGTGTTTCAAGAATTATGTTAAATAAAAGTGGTGAAAGAGGGCATCCTTGACTGGTTCCAGTTTTTAGAGGGAATGCCTTCAGTTTTTCTCCGTTGGCCTGGGGCTTAGCATAGATAGCCTTTATGATGTTGAGATATGTTCCTGTTATCCCTAGTTTTTCTAGTGTTTTGAACATAAAGGGGTGCTGTATTTTGTCAAATGCTTTTTCTATGTCTATTGAGATGATCATATGATTCTTATCTTTAAGTCTATTGATGTAATGAATTACTTTTATTGATTTCTGTATGTTGAACCAACCTTGCATCCCTGGGATGAATCCCACTTGACCATGGTACACAATCTTTTTGATATGTTTTTGTATTCAATTTGCCAGAATTTTATTGAGAATTTTTGCATCTATGTTCATTAGAGATATTGGTCTGAAGTTTTTTGTTTGTTTGTTTGTTTGTTTGTTTGATGTGTCTTTGCCTGGTTTGGGAATTAGAGTGATATTGGCCTTGTAGAATGAGTTTGGAAGTGCTGCCTTTTTTTTTCCTATTTCCTTAAATAAATTGGAGAGTATTGTTATTAGTTTTTCTTTAAAGGTCTTGCAGAACTCTACTGTGTGTCTGTCCAGTCCTGGGCTTTTCTTGGCTGGTAGACTTTTGATGGCATCTGCTATTTCATCACTTGAAATTGATCTGTTTAAATTGTGTATATCATCCTGATTCAATTTGGGCAAATTATATGACTCTAGAAATTTGTTGATGCCTTTGATATTTTCTATTTTATTGGAGTACAAGTTTTCAGAATAATTTCTAATTATCTTCTGTATTTCTGTAGTGTCTATTGTGATATTTCTTTTTTCATCACGTATGTTAGTGATTTGAGTTTTCTCTCTCCTTCTCTTCGTTAGCATGGCTAAGGGTCTGTCAATTTTATTCAGTTTTTCTTTTTTTTTTTTTAATTTTTTATTGTTGGCTGTTCAAAACATTACATAGTTCTTGATATATCATATTTCACAATTTGATTCAAGTGGGTTATGGGCTCCCATTTTTACCCCATATACAGATTGCAGAATCACATCAGTTACACATCCATTGATTTACATATTGCCATACTAGTGTCTGTTGTATTCTGCTGCCTTTCCTATCCTCTACTATCCCCCCTCCCCTCCCCTCCCCTCCCCTCTTCTCTCTCTGCCCCCTCTACTGACATTCGTTTGTCCCCCTTGTATTATTGTTCCCCTTCCCCTCACTTCCTCTTGTATGTACTTTTGTATAACTCTGAGGGTCTCCTTCCATTTCCATGCATTTTCCCTTCTCTCTCCCTTTCCCTCCCACCTCTCATCTCTGTTTAATGTTAATCTTCTTCTCATGCTCTTCGACCCTACTCTGTTCTTAGTTACTCTCCTTATATCAAAGAAGACATTTGGCATTTGTTTTTTAGGGATTGGCTAGCTTCACTTAGCATAATCTGCTCTAATGCCATCCATTTCCCTGTAAATTCTATGATTTTGTCATTTTTTAATGCAGAGTAATACTCCATTGTGTATAAATGCCACATTTTTTTTATCCATTCATCCATTGAAGGGCATCTAGGTTGGTTCCACAGTCTAGCTATTGTGAATTGTGCTGCTATGAACATCGATGTAGCAGTGTCCCTGTAGCATGCTCTTTTTAGGTCTTTAGGGAATAGACCGAGAAGGGGAATAGCTGGGTCAAATGGTGGCTCCATTCCCAGCTTTCCAAGAAATCTCCATACTGCTTTCCAAATTGGCTGCACCAATTTGCAGTCCCACCAGCAATGTACAAGTGTACCCTTTTCCCCACATCCTCGCCAGCACTTGTTGTTGTTTGACTTCATAATGGCTGCCAATCTAACTGGAGTGAGATGGTATCTTAGGGTGGTTTTGATTTGCATTTCTCTGACTGCTAGAGATGGTGAGCATTTTTTCATGTACTTGTTGATTGATTGTATGTCCTCCTCTGAGAAGTGTCTGTTCAGGTCCTTGGCCCATTTGTTGATTGGGTTGTTTGTTCTCTTATTGTCTAATTTTTTGAGTTCTTTGTATACTCTGGATATTAGGGCTCTATCTGAAGTGTGAGGAGTAAAGATTTGTTCCCAGGATGTAGGCTCTCTATTTACCTCTCTTATTGTTTCTTTTGCTGAGAAAAAACTTTTTAGTTTGAGTAAGTCCCATTTGTTGATTCTAGTTATGAACTTTTGTGCTATGGGTGTCCTATTGAGGAATTTGGAGCCCGACCCCACCGACTGTAGATCGTAGCCAACTTTTTCTTCTATCAGACGGCGCGTCTCTGATTTGATATCAAGCTCCTTGATCCATTTTGAATTAACTTTTGTGCATGGCGAGAGAAAGGCATTCAGTTTCATTTTGTTGCATATGGATTTCCAGTTTTCCCAGCACCATTTGTTGAAGATGCTATCCTTCCTCCATCGCATGCTTTTAGCCCCTTTATCAAATATAAGATAGTTGTAGTTTTGTGGATTGTTTTCTGTGTCCTCTATTCTGTACCATTGGTCCACCCGCCTGTTTTGGTACCAGTACCATGCTGTTTTTGTTACTATTGCTCTGTAGTATAGTTTGAAGTCTGGTATCGCTATACCACCTGATTCACACTTCCTGCTTAGAGTTGTTTTTGCTATTCTGGGTCGTTTATTTTTCCATATGAATTTCATGATTGCTTTCTCTATTTCTACAAGAAATGCCGTTGGGATTTTGATTGGCATTGCATTAAACCTATAGAGAACTTTTGGTAATATCGCCATTTTGATGATGTTAGTTCTGCCTATCCATGAACAGGGTATATTTTTCCATCTTCTAAGATCTTCTTCTATTTCTCTCTTTAGGGTTCTGTAGTTTTCATTGTATAGGTCTTTCACCTCTTTTGTTAGGTTGATTCCAAGTATTTTATTTTTTTTGAAGATATTGTGAATGGAGTGGTTGTCCTCATTTCCATTTCAGAGGATTTGTCGCTGATATACAGGAATGCCTTTGATTTATGCGTGTTGATTTTATATCCTGCCACTTTGCTGAATTCATTTATTAGCTCTAATAGTTTCTTTGTAGACCCTTTTGGGTCTGCTAGGTATAGAATCATGTCATCTGCAAATAGTGATAATTTAAGTTCTTCTTTTCCTATTTTGATGCCTTTAATTTCTTTCGTCTGTCTAATTGCTCTGGCCAGTGTTTCGAGAACTATGTTGAACAGAAGTGGTGAGAGAGGGCATCCCTGTCTTGTTCCAGATTTTAGAGGGAATGCCTTCAATTTTTCTCCATTCAGAATGATGCTAGCCTGAGGCTTAGCATAGATTGCTTTTACAATATTGAGGTATGTTCCTGTTATCCCTAGTTTTTCTAGAGTTTTGAACATAAAGGGATGCTGTACTTTGTCGAATGCTTTTTCCGCATCTATCGAGATGATCATATGGTTCTTATTTTTAAGTCTATTGATGTGGTGAATAACATTTATTGATTTCCGTATATTGAACCAGCCTTGCATCCCAGGGATGAATCCTACTTGATCATGGTGCACAATTTTTTTGATATGTTTTTGTATCCGAGTGGCCAGAATTTTATTGAGGATTTTTGCATCTAGGTTCATTAGAGATATTGGTCTGTAGTTTTCTTTCTTTGAAGTGTCTTTGTCTGGTTTAGGTATCAGGGTGATGTTGGCCTCGTAGAATGAATTTGGAAGTTCTCCCTCTTTTTCTATTTCCCGAAGTAGCTTGAAAAGTATTGGTATTAGTTCCTCTTTAAAGGTTTTGTAAAACTCTGCTATATACCCATCCGGTCCTGGGCTTTTCTTAGTTGGTAGTCTTTTGATGGTTTCTTCTATTTCCTCAATTGATATTGGTCTGTTTAGGTTGTCTATATCCTCCTGACTCAATCTGGGCAGATCATATGACTTAAGAAATTTATCTATGCCTTCACTATCTTCTAATTTATTGGAGTATAAGGATTCAAAATAATTTTTGATTATCTTCTGTATTTCTGAAGTGTCTGTTGTGATATTGCCTCTTTCATCCCGTATGTTAGTGATTTGAGTTCTCTCTCTTCTTCTCTTCGCTAGCATGGCTAAGGGTCTGTCGATTTTGTTTATTTTTTCAAAGAATCAACTTTTAGTTTTGTCAATTTTTTCAATTGTTTCTTTTGTTTCGATTTCATTAATTTCAGCTCTGGTTTTAATTATTTCTTGCCTTCTACTTCTTTTGCTGTTGTTTTGCTCTTCTTTTTCTAGGATTTTGAGATGAAGTATGAGATCATTTATTTGTTGGTTTTTTCTTTTTTTAAGGAATGAACTCCAAGCAATGAATTTTCCTCTTAGAACTGCTTTCAATGTGTCCCATAGATTCCGATATGTTGTGTCTGTGTTTTCATTAATCTCTAAAAATTTTTTAATTTCCTCCTTGATGTCTTCTATAACCCATTGATCATTCAGTAACCTATTGTTCATTCTCCAAGTGATGTATTCTTTTTCCTTCCTTCTTTTATCGTTGATTTTCAGTTCCATTCCATTATGATCAGATAGGATGCATGGAATTATCTCTACTCTTTTATATTGTCTAAGAGTTTCCCTGTGACATAATATATGATCTATTTTTGAGAAGGATCCATGTGCTGCTGAGAAAAAAGTGTAACTGCTTGATGTTGGGTGGTATATTCTATATATGTCAATTAAGTCTAGGTTATTAATTGTGTTATTGAGTTCTATAGTTTCCTTATTCAACTTTTGTTTGGAAGATCTGTCCAGTGGTGATAGAGGTGTGTTGAAGTCTCCCATGATTATTGTATGGTGGTCTATTAGACTCTTGAACTTGAGAAGAGTTTGTTTGATGAACATAGCTGCACCATTGTTTGGGGCATATATATTTATGATTGTTATGTCTTGTTGGTGTATGGTTCCCTTGAGCAGTATGTAGTGTCCCTCTTTATCCCTTTTGATTAACTTTGGCTTGAAATCTATTTTATTTGATATGAGTATGGATACTCCTGCTTGTTTCCGAAGTCCATATGAGTGATATGATTTTTCCCAACCTTTCACCTTCAGCCTATGTATGTCTTTTCCTATCAAATGCGTCTCCTGTAGGCAGCATATTGTTGGGTCTTGTTTTGTGATCCATTCTACTAGCCTGTGTCTCTTGATTGGTGAGTTTAAGCCATTAACATTTAGGGTTATTATTGAGATATGGGTTGTTCTTCCAGCCATATTTGTTTATTTATGTTACTAAACATGGTTTGTTTTCCACTTTGATTATTTTCCCCCCTTTAGTGTCCTACCTCCCACTGTTGGTTTCATTGTTATTTTCCATTTCCTCTTCCTGTAATGTTTTGCCAAGGATGTTTTGAAGAGATGGTTTTCTAGCTGCAAATTCTTTTAACTTTTGTTTATCGTGGAAGGTTTTAATTTCATCTTCCATCCCAAAGCTTAATTTCGCTGGAAACACAATTCTTGGTTGGAACCCATTTTCTTTCAGTGTTTGAAATATGTTATTCCAGGATCTTCTAGCTTTCAGAGTCTGTGTTGAAAGATCAGCTGTTATCCTGATTGGCTTACCCCTAAATGTGATCTGCTTCCTTTCTCTTATAGCTTTTAAAATTCTCTCCTTATTCTGTATGTTGGGCATCTTCATTATAATGTGTCTAGGTGTGGGTCTCTTATGATTTTGCACATTCGGCGTCCTGTAGGCTTCTAGGATTTGGGGTTCTGTCTCATTCTTCAAGTCTGGGAAGTTTTCTCGTATTATTTCATTGAATAGATTGCTCATTCCTTTGGTTTGAAACTCTGTCCCTTCCTGTATCCCAATGACTCTTAAATTTGGTCTCTTGATGTTATCCCATATTTCTTGGATGTTCTGCTCATGGTTTCTTAAAAGTCTTGCTGAGCTGTCTATGTTCTTTTCAAGTTGAAATACTTTATCTTCATTGTCTGATGTTCTGTCTTCTAAGTGTTCTACTCTGCTGGTAGTATTCTCAATTGAGTTTTTAAGTTGGCTTATTGCTTCCTGCATTTCTAGGATTTCTGTTTGTTTGTTTTTTATAACCTCTATTTCCCTGTATAGTTGATCTTTTGCTTCTTGGATTTGTTTATGTAATTCATTGTTGAAGTGATCTTTCATTGTCTGATTTTGCTGTCTGATGTCTTCCTTGAGACTCCAGATCATCTGAAGCATGTATATCCTGAATTCTTTATCTGACATTCCATCTGCTGCAGCTATTACCTCTTCTAACGTTGAGTTGACCTGCAATGCTTGTGGTCCTTTCTTTCCTTGTCTCTTCATACTGTTCGCGTTCCTTTCTACTTGGTGAAACTGTAGTGCTATTGAATTTTCCCCCTATATATTTATATTGGTCTTGTATAGTTGCAAAGTCTCCCTCGCAGGCGCGGGCGGCGGCTCTTCCCCTCCTCCAATTGGGGCAATGTGCCTACCACGCCGGCAGGCCACTGGGCCTGCTCTGCCGGTCGGTAGCTGGTCCGCCGACCTTGCAGGCGCGGGCGGCTCCTCTGTCCCTCTGCGGGCCGCTAGGCTTGTTCTGTCGGTGGTCGCAGTTCTGCCTACTTTGCAGGCGCAGGCAGCGGCACTGCCCCTCTGCAGCCCTCTGGGGCTGTACTGCCAGTGGGTCGCAGGTCCGCCTACCTTGCAGGCGCGGGGGGGGGGGGCGGCTCTACCCTTCCTCAGGCCACTGGGCCTGTTCTGTCTCTCGGTTGCAGGTCTGACCTGTTCTGATGGTGGTCACAGTTCCGTCTACCTTGCAGGCGCGGGGGGGAGGGGGCGGCTCTGCCTCTCAGCAGGCCGCTGCTCCTCTTCTGCCGGTGGGTCGCAGGCCCACCTACCTTGCAGGAGTGATTGGAAGCTCTGTCCCGCCGCGGGCCACTGAGCCTTTTCTGTCGGTGGTCACCGTTCCACCTACCTGGCAGGCGCTGGGGGTGGGGGGCGGCTCTGCCCCTCAGCAGGCCGCTGGGCCTGCTCTGTGCGTGGTCACAGTTCCCTCTACCTTGCCGGCGCAGGGGGAGGGGGCGGCTCTGCCTCTCAGCAGGCCGCTGCTCCTCTTCTGCCAGTCTTATTCAGTTTTTCAAAGAACCAACTTTTTATTCTGTCAATTTTTTCAATTGTTTCTTTTGTTTCAATTTCATTGATTTCAGCTCTGATTTTAATTATTTCCTGTCTTCTGCTGCAGTTGGTGTTGATTTGTTCTTCTTTTTCTAGGGTTTTCAGATGTAATGTTAAGTCATTTATTTGTTGACTTTTTCTTCTTTTAAGGAATGATCTCCATACAATGGACTTTCTTCTTAGAACTGCTTTCATAATGTCCCAAAGATTTTCATATGTTGTATCTGTGTTTTCATTCACCTCTAAACAAATTTTAATCTTCTCCTTGATGTCTTCTGTAACCCATTGTTCATTCAGTAGCATATTATTTAGTCTCCAAGTGTTGGAGTGGATTTTATTTCTTATTTTATCATTGATTTCTAATTTCATTTTATTATTATCTGATAGAATGCAGGATAGTATCTCTACTTTTTTTACATATGCTAAAAGTTGCTTTGTGGCATAGTATATGGCCTATTTTAGAGAAGAATCCATGTGCTGCTGAGAAGAAAGTGTATTCTCTCATTGAAGGATGAAATATTCTATATTTGTCAGTTAAGTCTGTTATTGATTGTATTATTGAGTTCTATAGTTTCTTCGTTCAGCTTTTGTTTGGAAGATCTATCTAGTGATGAAAGAGGTGTGGTAAAGTCACCCAAAATTATTGTGTTGTGGTCTATTTGACTCTTGATCTTGAGAAGAGTTTGTTTGATGAACATAGATGCTCCATTGTTTGGGGCATATATATTTATAATTATTAAGTCTTGTTGGTGTATGGTTCCCTTGAGCAGTATGTTGCCGCAGTCTGGCTGGGCACAAAATCACGAACCACTCAAGCAGGAACAAAGTTTATTTTTTGAAACTGCCGCCAATGTCCGGTACTGCCCGGGAAGATTTTTTCCACACACACGGCCTCCTCTCGGACCGCCGAGAGAGCTCCTCCCCCGGAACTCCCTCCTACTGTACTTCCCCAACCAATGGGAACTCTCCAGGAGTCCCGTAGCCGGCCTAGGTGAACAGCAGGAGTCCAATATCCATATGAATGCAAATCTTAACATAATCATATCATCTCAATGGCTAGCTGGCGTCACCTTTCGACCAAAAATGCCATGCATCATATACTTGGCTCTTAGCAGTATGTAGTGCCCTTCTTTATCCTTTTTGATTGGCTTTAGTTTGAAGTCTGCTTTATTTGATATGAAGATGGAAACCCCTGTTGCTTCCATAGTCCATGTTAGTTTTATGATTTTTCCCAACCCTTCTCCTTCAGTCTGTGGATGTCTTTTTCTATGAGATGAGTCTCTTTGAGGCAGCATATTGTTGGGTCTTTTATTTTTAATCCAATCTGCTAGTCTATGTCTTTTGATAGGTGAGTTTAGGCCATTAACATTCAGGGTTATTATTGAGACATGATTTGTATTCCCAATCATTTTTGTTTATTTCTGGTATTTAACATGACTTGGTTTCTCCTCTGATTAGATTTTCCTTTAGTGTAATCCCTCCCTCTGCTGATTTTCATCATTGTTTTACATTTCCTCTTCTTGGAATATTTTGCTGAGGATGTTCTGTAGTTCAGGCTTTCTAATTATAAATTCTTTTAACTTTTTTTATCATGGGAGGTTTTTATTTATCATCAAATCTAAAGCTTAATTTTGCTGGATATAAAATTCTTGGTTGGCATCTATTTTTTTTTCAGAACTTGGTATATGTTGTTCCACCATCTCCTGGCTTTGAGAGTCTGGGTTAAAAATCTGCTGAGATACGAATTGGTCTTCCCTGATATGTGATCAGATTCCTCTCTATTGCAGCTTTTAAGATTCTAACCTTATTCTTTATGCTAGGTTTTCATTATAATGTGACTTGTTGTAATTTTGTACATTTGGTTCCTGTATTCTTGTATTTGGTTTTCTAATTTGTTCTTCATGCTTGGGAAATTTTCTGATATTATGTCATTGAAGAAATTGTGCATTCCTTTGGTTTGAAACTGTGTGCCTTCCTCTATCCCAATAACTCTTTGATTTGTTCTCTGATGCTTTCCCATAATTATTGGATGTTCTGTTCATGATTTCTAACTATCTTCACTGTGTGATCAACTTTATTTTCCAGGTTGTATACTTTGTCTTCATTATCTGACGTTCTTTCTTCCAAGTGATCTAGTCTGTTGGTTATGCTTTCTATTGAGTTTTTATTTGATTTATTGTATCCTTCATTTCAAAGATTTCTGATTAGAGTCTCTATCTCTCTCTCTTAAAGTAATCTTTTGCTACCTGTATTTGCTGTCTTATCTCTTTGTTGGAGTAATCAATTTTTGCCTGTATTTGCTCATTTAGGTCATTCTTTAATTCACAGATCATTTTAATTACGAACCTTCTGAACTCCTTCTCTGACGTTTCATCAACTTCACTGTCCATGGGTTCTGTTATTATAGTGTCCTTGTTTGTTTGGGGCAATTTCCTCCCTTGTTTTTTCATATTGTCTATGTGTCTTCTTTCTTGCCATGTGGATCTGAGATATTACAGTTTCTTCCCTATATTCTTGTAGTACCTGTGCAGATTGTCTGTACCTCACCTTGGTGTTGGGCTTCGGGACCCTGCTGGTGTCTCTCAATGAATGCTACTGCATCCTGGATCTGGGCCCTGCACAAACTGGTGTGGGTGAATCTGGGCTGCTGGGCTTGATCTCCCTCGGTGGAGAGTGTGGGTCTCATGAAGACTGGTGTGGGCAGTCTGGACTGGATCTGGGCTCCTGTGGTAGTCTGCTGGTTGGAAGGGGTGGTACTGCACCAGAGGCTAGGCTCTGGAGGGTGTCTGCCCCACCCGGGGAGGGGTGAACTGGGCCTACTGAGAGCGTAGGTCCCATGAGGGCTGGTGTGGGTGGTCTCAATTAAGCCACATTTCATAAGTAGTCCAAACACAGATCTTTCTTGATAAAAGCAAAATTTCATTTTGTAAAATGAATTAAAATCCTGTGGTTTGGGTCACCTAATTTACAAAGGGTCATATTATGGGATTAGACACAGTAACTACTCATCGAAGGCTAAGCCACATGCCTAGCACTGTGCTAAACAGAGAACAGATACCAAAAGGAGTAGAAAAACATGTTCCCTGCTATTAGGAAGCTCATGACTCTATCAGGGACCCAAGTCCTTTACACAAATGGAACATTTAAAGAAGAAAATAGAAACATATAAAAGCAATATAGGTGCTAAGTGATGTGATGCATTCTGTAAGGGCCATGAGACCTGCAGGAAAAGTATTTCCATTCCTGCAATGCTTCAGCAACTTCAGATGAAAGCAAGTGATGAACACAGAGCCAGCATCCACTCTGAGAAGTGGTGGCATCTAAATCACCACCTGGGACTGTGGGCTTTAATTTCAGGCCTGCCACCGCCTCATTCATCCACCTTTGGCAGATTATCTTGCCTCTCACTGCCTGCCCTGCAAAATGGGGGTAGCAATCAAGCCCTGTTCTTCAGACCTGGTAAAGAATAAATAATAAAGAAATTGAAGACTCAGTAAAGGATGAGAGCCTAATAAATCCTGGCTAGTTAGTGGCCAGACCTAAAAAGAACGCTACGTGGAGCATATGGCATATGGGTTTGGAGACGGTTATGTATCACCAATTTGGTTGAATTTGTCAGAGAGGTGAAAGGGTCCCCTTACACAGTCTGCTATTAATTACCGTGAAGAATATTTACGACATTGAAATGCAGATAATTTCTCGGATTAAGTGCAGACATCTGCCCCCATTGTAAAATGAGAGCATAATTGTCATCAACAAAACCGTGGTTTTCCTACATCGAAATGAAAGAACAAAGTACCACAATTAAATATTTTGACCAACACAGTGATTAAAGGGATATTTATGCTGCAGGGGTTGTTACTAAATCAATTTTGGTGCTTTCATCTTGTCATGCCAGCCATATGGAAGAAAGGTGATTTTAAAAAAAAATAACAAATTTACTTTTAAAAAATAATAATAATAAAAACATTTTTAAAGAAGATGCATTTTCTGGAAGCTGTGTTCATAACTGCTCTGATTTCAGCCATTCCTTTATCTTCGCTGTCGTTGTTGTCACTGACATTAAATACGGACGACAGAATATTTAACTGTGCAAATTGTGAAGACTGACAATGAATGACATTCCTGGAGACATCGTCCAGCTTAAAGAACTAGGGCCTCATCTCAGGCCTCCTGCATGCTGCTCCTTAATCCCAGCCCCTCAGCCACTGCATTTTAAGCAATAATCAATTTCTTGCTTGTCTTACTAGCCTCACGTATATGTGTGCACTTCTAAGAAACATGGTTTTCCATTTTATACAAAGGGATTATGTCATATGTACTTCTACTACTTGGGTTAAGATTTTTGGTTTTTCTTTTCTTTTCTTTTTTTTTTCACTTAACATTATGTCCTTGAGATTCACCCCTGTCTTTGTAAATAGAAGTGGTGAGTTTATTTGCATGTGCTGTGTAGAATCCAGGATGTATTTGATGGCATGTAGATTGTTGCTAAGAACATCCTTTCTGCATCTCCCAGACAACACAGGTATGTGTCTCTCTAGGATGGCGCTTTCTAGACAAGACTCTGCCCACCAGTGCAGTTGATTTCAGGAGTGTCAATCAGAAATTTAAACAATATAAAATATTGGAATGTACTGGAAGTCACTGGTAGCTACTGTTTCATAAATTTTCGGGGCACTTTGTGCATGCATGCGCAGTGCTATATCATGCTGTGAAATATACTTCTAATTCTCAGGCTTCCTTAGCATAAGTCTCTGTCAAAAATTTTAAGAAACAGTTCCCTAGAGCAGAGCTGGGGTGTGTACAGGACTCGCCTGCAGATTGTGGTTCAGTGGTCTGGGGCAGCCTGAGATATTGCATATCCAACAAGCATCCAGGTCACTTCCTCCAAATGCTACTGGTTGAAGGAACACCCTTTGAGCACAAGTCACTAGATTGAGAGATTTATGCTGGTTTGTATTATGTACACATCTTCATCTTTACTAAATTAATGATTTTATTTCACAAATTTCCTGGACCAGTTTTCAATTTCTCCATAATTCATGTTTTCACCAAAATTTTTCCCCTTATCCACAGGGGATGCATTCCAAGTCCCTAGGAGGATACATCAAACCAGTGATAGTCCCAAATCTTATATGTAATGTGTTTTTCCCACATACATACACTAATTGAATGCCCTTTCCACCTAAACTAAGCACTTATGCAGTTAGGTAAATTCTTAAGTGGATGCACTGTGAATCAACTTCTGCAGTTAGAGGTGCAACAGTGAAACTACCATAAATGTCTTCTTACTTCTTCACAGTTTTTTTTAATATTTTTTAGTTGTAGATAGACACAATATCTTTATTTTATTTATTTTTATATGGTGCTGAGGATGGAACCCAGTTCCTCACACTTGCGAGGCAGGTGCTCTACCACTGAGCCACAGCCCCAGCCCCACTTCTTCACAGTTTGATGGATAGAAGACTTGCTGAGGGTGTAGTTCAATGGTAGAGCACTTGCCTAGCACACACGAGACCCGGGGTTTGATCCTCAGCACCTTTTTTAAAAAAGGCTTTGGTTCATTGATAGAAGATTCATTCTTACTATAGACCTTAGAAACTTCAGAATACAAGTGTTTTTCTTCCCTTGTTAAGTGGAAAACTTTCATTTTGTACTTAAGGGATGCAATTTACAGCCTCTCTTTGACATATCCAAATTGCCTGTATCACTACTCTAGTGTTTTGGGGCCATTATTAAGTAACATAATGATTGCTTGAACACAAGCACTGCAATACTATAACAGTGGAACTCATAACCACAATGAATAGATAGTAAGTGACTAATAGGCAGGTAGCATCTACAGCATGGATATGCTGAACACAGGGATAATCCACATTTAGAGTGAGATGGAGTTTGTCTTCACCCCATTACTCAAAATGGTGTGCAATTTAAGACTTATGAATGGTTTCTGGAATTTACCTTTTAACATTTTCTGACCACTGGTAACTGAAGCCACAGAAAGCAAAACCACGGATAAGGGAGACTACTATAATAACAAACTCGAACTTGTCAACCTAGCAAATACAAAAGGATAATCTCTTTGCAGTTCTAATTTTTATTTCCTTAACCATCTTTGAGGCAGAGTGTACTTTCATAAGATTATTGGCTATCCATAATTTTTCTTGAGTGAAATGCTTAATCATATCTTTTGCCCATTTTTCTATTGAGTTGTCTTATTCTTATTGATTTATTGGGGTTCTGTATATCTTTTGAACACGTCTCATGACAGGGGTGTGTACTGAAAATATCTTTTCTTCTCACTCTTCCATCATTTTCCTAAACCCAAAAAGACCACAGAATTGCAACCCTTTCCTCACCTGTGTACCCAGACAACATGAGGCAGAGAGACAGGTTCTGACAGAGATGGGCAGTCTGTCTTGCTGGGGAAGAAAAATGCTTCTCTGAGCATCATAACTTCAATGTTCTGGATAATGAAGGAAACAGAGACAGCTTTCAAACGGAAGAGCCCCCCAGTGAGCAGATTAAGGTTTTTGTTTTGTTGTTATTCTTGTTTTTAGATAGGGCCACCACCTGGGCCAACTTCATGGGGTGATATACAGTCCCAGGGGAGCCCCCAGCTTGATTTCATGCTCTGTTATTGCCATCCTGAAATCCTTATTCATTTTTGAACAAAGGGCCCTATATTTTCATATTGCTCAGAGCCCCACAAATTATATAGTAAGCTCTAGTTGTGCTGGGGTTAGGGCCACATACCCCAAGATCATAGAAAATGAATGTAGGGAGGCCCCAAGACCAGACACCACCATATTTGACATATACATATAGGCTATTTTTTAAAGATCTTATGGTATTGGTGAGGAGAAATTCATTAGTGAGTCATGAAATATAACTCCCACTCTTACCAAGAATATGTGTATTCTAAAGCTAATCCTGTTTTATTATTGATATAAAGTGTTTATTGATAGCTGTGAAAATGGGTTTGAAGGATGCTAAATTTTGTATTGATCTGATACTTCCTTGCACTCCAGGAAAAGCCTGTGCACTCTAAATAACTGATTGGGTGTGAAACAAATAGAGAGTCAATGGTGCGTGGTGATTTAGAGCAGGAATTCCAAGAGAAACCACCTGCATTCACAGCCTCTCTTTGTGACTTATTCACATCCTCTCTTTGTGATTTACTAGTTACAGAACCTTGGAGGAGTCACTTAATTTTTCTGTGCTTCACGTTTAAAGTGAGGCACACCTGACTCCTTAACCTGGTCTTCAAGACCCCTGCTCTCTGCCTCCCCAGAAGGTCTCTTGCTCATTGATTGGCTCACTTCTTGCTGATCCTCTGCAATATCTCCTCCTCCTCACACTCACATAACCCACCCAGCTTTTTGTATCTTCCCCAAAGTGCAACAGCACCCCATATGCCGAGACCATGTACACTGGAGGCTAATTGCAAAGCCTCCACAGCCAGACCATAGAAGGTTGAGCCTTTGTGCCATCAATTACTGCCCATTTGTACACACAGTCTCCTCAGCCTCAGTCTCCTCATCTGTAAAAAGGGGATAGTAACAGCACCTCTTTCACTCGGTGATTAGGATGATAAATGAATGCTGGTCTTTGCACACGGAAAATGATATTCAAGTCCTTTCTATTATTTTATATTCTCTGTGCGATGAGAAAGAAAACACAATATTTTAGATTTTTGACCTTCCTGGACTACTTTAAAAGCTTCTTAACTCATCTCTCAGACTGCCCTCTCAGTCTGCACAAATCCATCCTTCACATAGCCACAAGTGGAATATAGATAAAATGTAAATTTGGTTCATTAAATACCTTAATTGAAACCTTTCAAAGCCTCTTGTCACTTAGATGAATTTCTAGCTTCTTAGTGCTACATAAAATGCTTTCCATGACCTGGCCTCATCTGCCTCTGCAGCTAGTCTCTCCCCATTCTTAGCCTGGACCTTGACCCATGGTGTCAAACTACTTATGTATTGGGAAGCACCAATACGTTTGTCACTGCTGTACCTTTATCCATCCTGTTTCAACTGCTGGAAGTCTTGTGCCTCAAAACTGGATAACTTCAACTTGGCCATTATAATTTGCTTCTGGGATCACCTACTGCCAAAAGCCCCATCCTAACCCCACTCCTAGTCTCCCCTAGAATCGCCTAACTCTGTGTACATCTCTCCCTCATTATAGCATGATGTAATGATTAAGCGTTGAAACTTTGGAGTTAGACCACTAGGTTTGAATCCTGGCTCAGTCACTTATTTGTGATATGACTCTAAGCAAGTCCCTTAGATGATGATGGCCTCAGTTTCCTATTTAAGAAATGAAGGTGATAAAAGTACCCATCTCACAAAGCTGTTGCAAGTGCTAAATTAATATAAGGCTTGGCATAATGCATGGGGAGAGTAAACACTCAATAATTGTTAATAACATATTTAACTTTCTGTTTATGGGTCTCTGACTCACTGGACTATGAGCTCCTAACATTAGGAATTTTTTCCTTAATCATTTTTGCTCAATTCCCAATACTTAGCAAAATATCTATCGCTGTGTTTATCAGTTCTCCTCTTTCTGAATTTGCAATTAAAATACATTTTGTACCCTCCTCCAGCATCTACCCACTCCCAAACCAGAACATGCAAATAGATAACTGGGTTCTATTCAATAGAATGTGAGTATAATATGTTCTGCTAACAGCTATAGTACATCTCAAGCTTTCAAAGCCTTTCTCTATCCATGTTGGCTTGAAGCAAAGAACTTCCATATCCTTGAATATGACTATGCCACAAGATAAAAGAGATCAAATTCTTGGACCCTTGGATCACAAGAGGTAAGCTGTCTCCACAGATATATTGACATTGAACTTGAGATAAGCCAGAAAAAAATCTTTGTGGTGCTAAGCTACAACATTACTTACCCTGACTAATACCCAAGTAAACTCTGTTGAAATAAATGATTGAATGAATAAATAATTGAATTCAAGAAATTAATTATAAATTTTTAAATAAATATGGTAGAATCCATGAGGAGGAGAGAAAAAACTAGGATTTAAAAAAAAAAAAGAAAGAAAGAAAAGATGGCTTTAAGAGTTAAAGATGCCTGAAGTCAAGAAGGAGGACAAGAAAACACAAATTCTGTGGAGCAGCTCTACTACTCTGCCTCTGCACCAATCAGAAACAGGGTTCATTTTGCCTGTGGTTTCCCAGCCTCCTTTAGTCCAAGAGCCATACAAAAAATCATAAACAGAGAAGAGTTTGAGATGAAGTTTTTGCCATCACAGCACAACTTGCTGACCCCTGAGACGGGTCAATCTAACACTGGGGATTTCAGGGTGAAGTGATTGCAGTCCTTTAATAAGTATATATAGGCAAGTTCTCAAGGGGGAAAAATGTAGCCCTGGAGTTTAATCTCCTCTATTTTCAGATGCTATTGGAGATCAGATAACTGGTAATGGACCATGACCACCTACTGTTCTCAAATGATCACATTAACTTACCTATTTGCCACAAGGCATCAGAAATCCAGGAAGAGAAAAAGACTTCTCCAAAAAGGAGAAGGGAAATTAATCTCCACAGGGTCTGAGAGAATTGTAGAGCATAACAGTCTGTGAAAAAATGAAATTTTGTGTTTGTCGGGGACCTTGGCGAGGGGAGAAGAGAGGCGGTAAGAGGATGATGTAGCAGGGACCCTTGTGGGGCACTCAGTCTAATCCTGGCATCAAAATACCAAGCGGCACTTGACTTTCTCATACTCTCCTATCCTCTGCTTCCGTCTCCTCCCATCACAATCATTTGAATTGTGTACAAACTATAACTGTTGTCCTGAAGAAAGCCCAACAAAAGGGAACTCTCCAGTGCTTACCAAAGTGACAATGCTTACAGCCATGTTGCAACTAGACTGATAAGAGTTAGGATGGAGAAGGAAGGAAAAAATCAAATAATTTTTAACTTTTTCACCATTTTCTCTTTAGCTATGTCCATGAAGAATGGACATAGAATCAATTTCAATGACAATTCGATTTATCTCAACAAAAATTTACACTGTGAGTGTGTCATGTGTTGAGCATTATTAAGTACTGATAATAAAGAGGTAAATATAGCAAATTTCTGGCTCATCATGCAACAGAAAAAAATAGGAATAGATCATTAATTAAAGTAAAATGTAAGAAATGGTTTCAATACTAACATGGCGGACAGTCAGCTGGGCAGTCGAGGAAAAAGCAGGAGTGTCAGGTAATCTGAGAAGGAGAAGATTTGAACCGAAACTTGAAGCATATCTTGATAGACATCAGACAGGCCAGGGTAGGAAGGGGTATGCTTTAGGGGAACAGAGATGAAACAAAAGAAATGGCGAGCTCTGTTCAAGACATTAGCACTCTGGTAAGTCCAGAATGAACACGTGGGTGCAGCATTCACTTTGATGGGTAGACTAAGCCAGTTTGTTGAGAAGAGGACCTTGAATTCATGTTAAAAAATTGGATTTTATTCTGATTCTGCAAGCCAGCACAGGTTTTCAATGGGTAAAATTGCTTAGGCATCACTCAGATACGAGGATAGATTGGAATGATGACAGATTCAGAGGCAGGAAGCCAAGTTAATGGACACTTGCCTAGATTATGGAAATAGTAATATGAATGGGGAGAAGGAGAAAAAAATTATATGTTTTGTTAGTGGAATATGGAATTCTTGGTATCCAAATGGAAACAAAAGCAGTAATTTCCAAGCCTGGGCAGCTGGGTGAATTCCAATTCCATACATACAGCTTTATTACTATCATATTATCGTGTAACCTTTAGCTCACCTGTTATGGGGCCTGCAAATCAGTATTTTCTTCTCTCATGGGAAGATAATCATACCTATGTTCTGCCCTTTTCTTTAGAAAGGTGAGTGAATGCAACATTTATACAAAGCCCAGCTGAAACTATTTTCCTATGAGTTTTGAGAACCAATGGGTTAAAAAAAAAAAAAAAAGAAAAGAAAAAGAAACTCAACAACAAAATCTTGGTTTTTAAAGCTCTGGGATTCATTTGAACCAACTGTTGCCATGGTTTCAAGAGTCTGAAATCAACATTTCAAGGAAAAACCAAGATCTAGATATTGCTGCAGCATTCAGGTATCAAGGAACAATCAAAGTCCCAAACCCCATTAGTAACACAACTCTGTTAAGGCTGTGTAAGTGCCTCAAATTGATATTCAGCTTAATCACTGATGCTGTATTACTAATTATAGCATGACACCCTGCAAAAGTGGGATTTTTTAAAGGCTGGCAAATGGCATTATTTTAATAAGTCATTAGGAAATTGCTTTTTGAGGATGCAATAGAAGTACAAGTTTCTCAATTAGGGGAATTATGTGGAATTGATGAGATATTTGAGCAGGCATGATCTGCAGCTAGTGGTCCATTTGAAGCAGACCAAGCCATTGGGAGGGCTGGATAATGAGATCCAGGATGATCCAATTCATTGCAGGAGAAAAATGATAATGGAAGCTATAAAAGGAGGGTGTTACAAGACAGCTTCTGTGCCAGCTACACCTCTCAAAGTCTTGTTGGCCTTCACCTTATGTTCAGAGCTAAAATAAAGATAACAGAATAGGTGTAATCTTGAGAGGATTAGCCAAACTTACCTGATAATAAGCAGAGACAAAAAAAGAAAGAAAGAAAGAAAAGAAAAGAAATGATTATTAGTAAATTAAACAACCCAAAAATAGTGATTTGGAGAGTTTGATATTTGTGAGTTGGGGAAGAGATATTTGAAATAGAAAGCAAGATGAGAGATGATGATAAATTTTTGATGAAAGATCTTACCATTCTGTTCCTGCCCAGATAAAATATTTTGTTCAGAAATTCTCGTCCATAAAGACTCAAACCTAAGTTTGAAAGAGTGTTGTGTGAACTCTACACCTATGTGTGTACTCTGCATGCAGAGGTGGGGGTGGTAATGAAGAAAGAAAAATAATAGACTTTCTGACTTAATTTCCATTTTGGCAGAGACTTTTTTGAGTAGGGAGTACCAGGAATTGAACCCAGGGGCATTTGACCACTGAGCAACATCCCCAGTTCTTTTTTGTATTTTATTTAGAGACAGGGTCTCACTGAATTGCTTAATGCCTTGCTGTTGCTGAGCCTGGCTTTGAACTCGAGATCCTCCTGTCTCAGACTCCTGAGCTGCTGGAATTACTGTTGGCCACTATGCCTGGCTGGCAGAGACTATTGATATTACGATATCAGATTGCCAGTTACCCTATTTGGAAAGTTTGGGGAATGCTTTCTTTAACCATTTTTGTAACTGCCTTTTTCTAAGGCTCAAAATTTTACCATTCTCAGAAGTGGGTTTCTATATTTAATAGGCCAACAAACTCCTCCAGCCTGAAATTTTTCCCCTGGAAATTGGTAGCCCTGTTTGAGTTCCTGGAAGCTCAATGATCCAGCATATGCAATGACTCAGTGGATTTGGAAATACTTGTTCAACCCTAATGTCCAAACACTTCTTCAAAATCACTTAAATAAGATCATTACTTTTGACTTTTGAAAGACCTTGGGTTTGACAGATGTTTATCCTCTGTGGGCAAGACAAATTGAAATCAAGCAGGAACAATGGTCATTAACCAACTAGAGTCTGGTGACCTCAAAGGGAAGGTATAAATAGCTCAGGACAGAGAGATTAAACTTTTACTCCCTGAAACTTTAGGAAAAATTTTATGTTATCTACTTGAGTTACCAAAGACAGTGAGCTTGACTCTGTTTTATTAAAAAAAAATTAAACTATGAAATAATATTCTTAAAAATAAAAAGACACGAGTGCTGCTTTGCCATTTTGTTAGATGTCTGACATCATTTGCAGTCTGAAGACATTGCAACTTTGGTCTGACATCAGAGCAAAATTCCTGGAATGACTCAGTTGTTCTCAGCATGAAGGAGAACAGACACATTTTTCAAAAGAAGCAATTGACTTGTTAAAGGTTTGACGTATCACAAACATTTTGATTTTGTGATCAGACTGGATGGTGATTTACTTACCCCCTGACTTTCCTGTCAGGTAATTTGTAAGTTTACTTCTCAGCCGAGAACTGTGGAAAGTCTTAGGAGGAACAGGAAGGGCAAAGAGGAAGAAAACACAGATATACGAAAGCTATTATGGTGGTTAAAATGACAAGAAAAACAAATGAAATCATTTGATTTGGACTGCACCTGTGAGAGAAGAAATTACAGCCCCTTTTTACATCTGAATCTCACAGGTCTATTTTGAGAGTTGAGAGATGTGTGTGAGGTACCTCATTCACTCCTCTAAAACAGCCTTTGCTTTCAGAGAACTCAACTGTGAAATGTATAGGAATCATTTCTGAAACTAAGAGAAAAGTTTAAATTCTTTTACTTTTGACTGTTTCGCTACACTCTTCTAGAATCTAGAGACACAATGTGGGGCAGTGTGATTAAGATATGCCAATTCATGGGCTGGGGATGTGGCTCAAGAGGTAGCGCGCTCACCTGGCATGCACGGGGCGCTGGGTTCGATCCTCAGCACCACATAAAATAAAATAAAGATGTTGTGTCCACCTAAAACTAAAAAATAAATAAATATTAAAAAATTCTCTCTCTCTCTTAAAAAAAAGATATGCCAATTCAGAGGTGGCTATAATAATTAAAACCTTGATTTACACAGCACTTGTGTCTAAGAATCAAGATCCCTATACCAAGTCATTCATCTTCCATAGGAGCAGGGCAGTGTGATTACTGTTTCCTACTGCTTCAGCTCCCTGGAAAATTCCAAGGCCCCAGGCACTCAGAGGCAAAGTATTTGGCTGAAGGATAAAGTCAGAACGGAGAAGGTGCTGAAGGCTCCTGGCCATGCCTGCCAGTGGTCTCACCAGCAGCCATCTGCTTCCTCGAAAGTATGGCATTATTAGTTTTCACCAAGTCACCCCAGGGTTCACCTACACCACAGTGATCCCTTGTTTGCCATCTAATGGTATGCCCTTCACTAATGGCAATACATTAAATTCACTCATTAGCAAGTATTTCTTAACTACTACATGACAGTCACCATGTATTCCCTGGGAACCCAAATACGAATGAGACAGGGTGCCTGAATGAGGAGCCAAGTCTTACGAAGGAGACAGATGTGCAAACTAATAAATAAAATGCTTGAAGAGCAGGAAGAGAAGCCAAAAAGTATAGAAGCCTAATGAAAAATACAGTTAGTGTCAATTAACCATGACTTTATTCTTATATTCCTATACCTCATTCCCTACCATGGTACTAGGTACATATAGGTAACTTGATAAATGTGTGTCTGGATGGATGGATGGACGGACGGACAGACAGACGGATGGATGGATGGATGGATGTCATAAGCAGTTTCTACAGACTCAGTCTGAGGTGCAGTTAGACTCAATCAAATCTATTTTATTAATGCTTATCACACTTCCTAAATCTAAGTCCTAACTGAGTCTACACCCAAGGGTCCCAGGCTTGTCTTAAGCTTACCTGTGACGCGTCTTAAGTCCAGATCCCTGGAACTCAATCAGGGCAGGAGGAGTCTGGTGTAGGGGGAACAACAGCAGCAGAGGTCTTGTCTTTCTATCCGGGTCCTGTTAGTCCCACCGGCCCCCAGAAGACTGCGTTTTTAAGTCCTAGTTCGATTGCGCTTGTAGCGGATAACTGGGTAAGCCCCAGAGTTACGCCCAGGTTGTAGACTCTTATATCACTAACTTAAGTCTATTTAAGTTCTGCAGTTTTTCTAAGTTTTGCAGCTCACATTACATCATGGGCATATTGCTTATAGTCATTTATCCAACACACACACTAATTAATATAATCAATAGTCAATAATCCTATAATATTTCTGATACTCATATCAATGGATGGATGGAAGTGTGTGGGTAAATAAATTGACAGCTCAAAAAATTATTGTGGACCGGTTGTATCTTCTATTTTAGATTCAGGAAATCTGGTCAGGGTAGTTGGGAAGTAGAATTGAACTCGTTGCCATCTGAATATTCAAAAAGGTTGAATAGAATATTACAGAAGGTCAAATAAAAAGAGAGAAGACCAATAAATTGATTCTCTATGGATATACAAATCCAGTTAACTTCAATTTGTTTATTTATTTATGCTCATCCTTTACTCAATCATCATTTTCTCAGAGATAACTTTCCATGCTCCTAATCCCACATACAGTCTAGGCCAGGACATGTTAACCTCACAGAGTTAGGTACTATATGTACTATTGTCTCATCACACTGCCTCAGTGTGTTCTTAGCTACACAACAATTTGTGTGATTTATTTTCAGAATCCAAGTAGACCAATAGGAAGAGTAAGAGACCCATCTACTTTTACTTCCCAAAAACAGTTCCAGCACCTAAGACTGCTTGGCATATAGAAGGTGCTAAATAAATATTTGCTGAAAAAAAAGTAATGAGAAATACACCTGTCTCACTGACTGAAATACTGAGTATGCAAGAAGCAAAGCTTTTAAGAATTCTGTAAATATTTGCTTTTCAGGGGAAAAATGTTTTTACTGTTAACATATAAACATTAAAGAAATATGTATTTCTCTCAAGAAAAATATATGTGGCTCCATTTGAGTCAGATGGGTCTTAAACATTTGTACAACACCAGACAAGTGGAGGTTGGCTAATGTCACTGTTAGGGTTTTAGGAAATCAATAAACAGCAGAATTAAAGGTGATGCATCATTAAAGGTGATAATTATGCCTTCAGTGCTGAAGGGCCCATTGAAAGCTGTGCCTTCCCATCTGTAACCCAAAAAAATTATGACCCTTTGCTCCCCCTTATCCAACACTGGATCTTAGGAAAGCCTGTCTCAGGAATGTTTGGGTCTGCAGGACACATACACTTACAGCAAGAGTCTCCCAGAGTAGTGCAGATATAGGAGAATCTGTCCCAAGGTTTGGGCCTTTTTTTTTTTTTCTTTTGAGAATCATGGACCAGTGAATATTACTCTGGTAATTCACAAGGTAAAAATGAGCGGGACAAGAGACCGAAAGCTTCTTCTAAGGCACTGCAAGACGAAAACAATGAGGCCAGAGAAAATAGGAATTCCCATAACAGGCAACCCTTGGTGAGCTTTCCTTTCCCAGCAACTGACATAAGTACTATATGTGGCCAAAGAACACAGGAGATGGGAGAACATGAAACACATAAATTTGCTTTCCCAGGTAGAGCGATTCACAAATATCACTACCCTTCATTTCTGATAAGTATCTGTAGAAATGCTTTTTTCCCCGTGCAAGAGCTATGGAATGATTTAAAAGAATTCAAATACTACATTCTCACACACTCAAGAGGTTCTGATACCATGATGTCCAGGTGGACGCATGGGAATCTGGAAGTTTATGCCCCTGACCTGGTTCCCCTGACTGCTGCCCAGGCTCCTCCCAGTTTCAGTCCCTTTACCACCAAAAACAACCTGGATTGCGTGGATCTGACATGAGCATCGGAAGAGAAACTAGGAGATCATTTGGTACAAAAACATTCGTTCTTCATTCAAAACTTATTGGCTTAGGAGATCTCCTCCTGATTGTGACCTCCCAGCATCCTGTGACTTTACACTCAATTCCTTGGTGCTTCCATCCTCTATCACGCGCCACATTGCATAGTAACAGTAGTTAAAATTTCCTCCACACTCATCCGTGTTCCAGCCACTATGCTAAGACTTTATATGCACTATCTGAATTCTCATAATCAATACAGTAGAATGAATACTCCATCATAAAGATGAAGAAACAGAAGCTTCTAAGTATCAATCCTTCACCCAGATTCACATAGCTAGTAATTGAAGAAGCTAAAATCCAAACCCAAGACACTTGATACCAGGACCTTCACTCAACCATCACAACCACAGCAGCTAGAAGAAAGATCTGCAAAAGTCTTCACTGAGAAAATGCAGATTATCACCTGCTGGTTCTGATCAATACTTAAGAAAATTCAGGAGAGTAGTAACATTGTTCCTTCTTGGAACAGATTCTTTTTTACCTCAAATCTGTTCTTAAAAAAAGATAGCCCCAAATATACACCCCTAAATTCACTGGGCCACCCTAACAACAGTGAAAATGGGCATGGAGAAAGGGCCAGACAGAGCTTTCCAGAAAACTTTAATGAAATGCCTCTTTGTTTCTGACAAGATGATTGTGAGAGCCAATCTCCAAAGATGGTCAGTCCATTAAGCATGTCTGGTCCAGCCACACTGAACCTGGACTGGCCCTGGGAAGCACTCTGACTGCTAAAGAGTGCAGAAAGGGAGCTTTAAGTTCCACAGCTGAGCTTGAGAGATCTGCACCTCATTTCCCTCCTCTGGGAACACTGCCTCCTGCAGCCCAGCCATCATGCTTTAAGAGGCCACATAGGAAACAGTAACAGTCCTGTCACCTGCCAAGATCCCTGCAGATGGCTTGCACCAACTGCCGCCACGTAAGAGTGCACCAATTTGGACTTCCAGGTCAGGCTGGGCTCTCAGATGACATTATGTAAAACAGAAGAAAAACCCTGGCTGAGCTCAGTCAACCCACAAAGTTGTTACAGATAATAAAATGCTTGTTGTTTTGCGCCATTAGGTTTGGGCATGGTTTATTGCGCAACGATGTCTGGAACACAACCCTTCTCTGGCCCCTGGGTTTCTGGAACAGAATTGTCATTATTCTTATCATCCACTAGGGAAGGTTTCACTTGCAACATCCGCCTGCTTAAATGAGGATTTAATTGAGAAATGTTTCCTTTTGTTGTGGCTTCCTTATTGAAAAGGTACAGCTAAAAAATTCTAAAGCAAAACATCATCATTGTGTTGATTGACCGTTCCAGGTAGATGAGCGGCGGGTTTCAGAAGGAAGCTTTTTCGAATTAGCCTGCACCCATGAAGGAACAAAAATCTCCAAAGACTAGTTAATGGTAAGACTGGGGGACTGGTGGGTAATCAGGAGTTGAGAGAAATAAAATGTTTATCTTGTGGCCCTTGTCGCAGCTTAAAACTCAATTTGGGCTAATGTCTGTAAATGGAGAATAGCTATTAGCAAATCCATTAATTAGGGTCTTGTTGGCTTTTCTAGTGTCAGCTCTAATTATTTGTTTGTTTGATCTGAGGTATCTTTGGATTATTTACAATCATTCCTGCCAGCCCACAAAAGATAGTATGATTGAATGTCAGAAGTATGTGGGAATTGGAGGATCGCTTTTATCCTAGCTGCTCCGTCTCAGGCAGTGTTCAGAGCCTGGACCTTCCTTCAAGACAAAGTCTGTTACGGAAGTTAATAAATGACTAACGTTCATAATAAATTTTCAAACAGGGTGATAATTAATTAAATTTGCCTGGGGGAAAAAAAGTCCCTAGATTCAGGGACATTTGTTAAGAATGTAGTAGCAGGAGTATTTCTTCGTGTCTTATTTTCTTTTACACAGCAGTTATTTTCTTGTGTAGGGCCTGAGAAAGAAATCTACACTTCTGGAGGAAAACTGAGGCAGAAGATGAGGAATCACTCTGTTCAGGAACACAGACACATCTGGTGGCAATATCCACAGCTGAGAAACACTAGTTCTGTCTTCCTTTCTTAAAAACACGTTTGTCCCCTATCAACACATAATTCAAGGTTGTTTTTCTGGGTTCCATGGCTTAGTCTCTGCCTAATTCTTTAACGGCTCATTTTTATTCCATTTTGTTACAAAAGAAAAGAATCCAGGTTCCATTTTTAGCTTGAGAAAAATGGAAAATCCTCTCTCTCTAGCATGCTGGAAAGTGGCTCTTATAACAAAATAATTACCTAATTAAAGTGCTCAATTGAATCAGTTACCACAAGCCCAATTAAATCAGGCTGCCAACAGGAATATATTATACTTGATAAGAAGGAGAGTTAGTGAATAGATGGACGCAGAGCATGAAGATCACACTCCCTATTAAACTCGGGGGAGAGGTTATTTATTCCTCCTTTTAAAAGGCACTATATCTTCCCAATGAAATATTGTTTCTTGATATGTCAACGAAGCCACATATCTGATAGTGAGAATGCTAAATGCTGATGTAGTAATTCAGGAATCCAAGACTGGGTGTTTACTTAGTCGATGAACCTCTGGCCATGAGTTCATGAATATGAAAGGCATAATTTATCATAAACCTCCCTTCTCTTTTTCTTCCCGTGGGATGGTGGTAGCAGTGGTCATTCAGCACAACATGGACAGTCAAGAGTGTCAAATTTGGAGAAGAATAGAAGTTATAGATCTCTTTGCTCAAAGAAAAATATCTGTCCACTTCCTAACCAGCAAATCCCATTTCTTTGAGTTCGGTAATGTTTCTTTCATCATGCTAACCTAGCAAGATTTTATGCTCACTGCATTCTTTCCATAGGCTGAAATCCAGGGCTCGTCTGGTCTTTCCCACTGTCTCATATACTGCAGTTTGTCTGCATTTAAGACAATCTACACTGGGACACCCACCATTCTCCTCTGCATTGCCAGAGTTGCTGTTCCAGTGGGGCAATAGAAAATTCTGGAAAACAGGGGGAAAGAATACTGGCAGTCCCCAGTTTGAAACAGTTTGACTTAGGCATTTCAGGCTTTATGCTGCTGTGGAAGCAATACGCTTTCAGAAGAAACCATATTTGGAATTTGAAATTTGGAATTTGGATCTTTCCCTAGGCTGGTGATATACACAGACCAGTACTCTCTGAGGATCTGGGCAGGGGCAGCAAGCCACAGCTCTCGGTAAACCAGGCCATCACCAGAGTAAACAGCCCACACTCTATTGTGTTGCTAAGCTACAATGTTCAGCAGGTTAGGTGTACTGACTGTGTTTTTATTCTACCTGTGTTTTGGAACTCATTATCTAACTCTGTTTCCCCTCTGCACCACTCTTCCCAGCCTCCAGTGATCACTATCCTACATTCAGATCTACTTATTTTAGCTTTCACATGTGGTACTTGTCTTTCTGCACCTGACTTATTTCACTTAACATGTGCTCCAGGTCCATCCTTTCTGCTGAAATAATAGGATAACCATCTTTTCATGATTAAATAATACTCGTGTGTGTGTGTGTGTGTGTGTGATTTTCCTTATCCATTCATCCATTGGCAGGCCTCTAGGTTGATTCCATACCTTAGCTATTGTGAATAGTGCAGTAATAAATATTATTACAGGTATCTCTTTGATATGCTGATTTTATTTCCTTTGGGTATACACCCAGAAGGGGGATTGCTGTATCACATAGTAGACTTATTTTTAGTTTTTTGAGGAACCTCCATTCTATTCTTCATAATGACAATACTAATTTATATTCCCACCAACAGTAAGTAAGAGTTCCCTTTTCTCCTCATCTTCCCTAGTTTTTGCTAATATTTGTCTTTTTGATAACAGCTATTCTAACTAGAGGGAGATGATATCTCATTGTGGTTTTGATTTGCATTTTGCTGATGGCTAATGATGAAGTAATAAAATCTAGTGTTCCACACTATTGCAGGACAGAAATGATAGCTCTCTTGGATCAAAGGAAGATATCTGTCTACCTCCTAACCAGCAACTCTATTACCCATTCTATAGATAACTAGAAGAGAAGAATCTTCAAACTCCTCAAATTATCAAGCATGAAGTAGTCATAAGGAGATGGAAAGATTAATTAACTGATTTGATCAGTACACATTGTGAATAAGTATTGAAATGTTTTACTGTACCTCATAAATATGCATAATATGTGTTAATTCAAAGTCCAAAAATATTTTGAAAGTATGTAAGCAGATGAGATGCTAACAACCCTGACTTCATCAATACATATTGTTTACACATATCACATTATCACCCTGTACCCCACAAATATGTATCATTAAAATAATAATTAATTCATTAATTTTAAAATGTGTATTCAACTTCTAATATTTTCAGTTGGTGATGGCTTGTCAGGACATAACCCCATTATGTCAAGGAGTATCTATATCTAACTGGACATGTCAGGCGTGGGGACCAAGTGGAGGGAAATATGTTTAAAAAACATCATTAGAGGAGCTGGGGATATAGGTCAGTTGGTAGAGTGCTTGCCTTGCATGCACAAGGCCCTGGGTTCAATCTCCTTGCATGCACAAGGCCCTGGGTTCAATCTACACACACACACACACACACACACACACACACACACACACCACTAGTTTTTGAGATCAATAAAAAAGAGACTACAGCCAGGCTTGGTAGCACATACCTATAATCTCAGCTACTTGAGAGACTGAGGCAGGAGGACGGCAAGTTCAAGGCCAGCTTAGCAATTTAGTGAGAGCTGATCTCAAAAATAATATTAAAAGGGCTGGGGATATATCTCAGTAATATAGTGTTTGCCTCTCAAAAGCGAGGCCCTGGTTTCAATCCCCAGTATAACAAAAAGAGAAAGATCATAAAGAGTCAGTCTCCAGAGTCTTGTTGTCTCTATTTCCTGTTCCTAACCTCGTGTACTCTCGTATCTTAACAATAGGTTCCTTTTCTGTGAAAGTGTCTGAGTCACTGTGTAGTCATCAAGAGTGTGGTTACAGACGTGCCACATCCTCCCACAGCATCACAGACACAACTAGTCAAGTCTAGATGCTACCTGAAATGTAAAACCACTGTTCCTAAGATACTTGGAAAGTTGACAGAAATTCAGAGAATAAAAAAAAAATGCTTTAAATTGTATAGACCATATATCTTTCTAAAAATAGTTTATGGTTTTTACATTTATGGTATGAAGATAATCTGATAGACAATTGCCCTCATAAAGTAGGGCTGGCTTAACAGATTCCATACTGCTTTTTGAAACCACATAAGAACCTAAAAATATCTCCCTAGTAGGATGAACTCATTTGCCAAGTATTATTAATTTACAAGAGCTTTTTTTCTATGATTGGAGGAAAATGTCTTGACTTTGGCTGGTACTCATAATATCCATTCATTTTCCAGGACTAATATTCATACATTTTTTTAAAAAATATAACCAATGTTTTATATAAATCCACACTATCTTTGGGAAATTTCTGTGAGTCTATTTCTCACTTTACCTCAGAGCCCTTTCAAGTCTGTGGGAGCTATACACCTGAATCAGCCCATGGAGTGAGAAGCCAGAAAAGAAATGCTACCGAGACAAAAATACCCCAACATGGAGAGTGAGACTTGCCTATCTACGTGTCTCAAAGGACTGAGTTCAGTTCTAATGAGAGAATTCTTCAAGGGGGAAAAAAAGTTGCAAAGAATGTGGCTAGTCAAAATAGAGCAAAATCCACAATTTAGCATGAATATTAATGAACAGTGATTCCAGTTTCCAGGAATTGGTTTTAAAGTTTATTGGAAAAAGGCAGACCTCTCCTTGATCATAGTCATACACAAGGGTGCCCAGAGAGCACAGATTTTAAACTCGGCAGGTCCTCTCATTTCTCCTCCCAACTCTCCCTTTCCAACCTCATCTCCCAAACCTCTTTCCTGCTGACAACAAAATCTTCACCATCGTTGCCTGGGTTGGTCCAGCTTCCCTGAGTATTTTCTAGCAACCCAAGGCTGGGCTCTTGATAGCTTTCAATGGCTCTGAAAACAGGGGATAACACAAGGTGAAGCCCTGTAGAGCAGACTGAGAGGACTCCCTAGGAACACACACGACATCGCAGGAGAAGGTGTTTCAAAACTGTTACCTTCCAGAGACCCAGTTCTTCTTCTCTCCTGGTGTCTCCCCAGGCTCACATCAGAGATGCTGGTCAGGGTGTCAGTGGGCATCACTCCCTGATCTTTCAGAACAACCAAAACCCACTTACACTCTGGGCTCTGGAACCACATGACACCCCCACCTGGCCACTGACTGAACCAGAAATAGATACCTGGCCCAAATTAGAACAATCAGATTTTCTTTTTTTTTTTTTTTTTTTTTAATAATTTTATTTTTAGCACAATTTTTTTTTTCATTTGTTTTTTTTTACCCCATATACAGATTGCAGAATTACATCAGTTACACATCCATTGATTTACATATTGCCATACTAGTGTCTGTTGTGTTCTGCTGCCTTTCCTATTCTCTACTATCCCCCCTCCCCTCCCCTCCCCTCCCCTCTTCTCTCTCTGCCCCCTCTACTGACATTCATTTGTCCCCCTTGTATTATTTTTCCCTTTCCCCTCACACCCTCTTGTATGTACTTTTGTATAACTCTGAGGGACCTTCCATTTCCATGCAATTTCCCTTCTCTCTCCCTTTCCCTCCCACCTCTCATCCCTGTTTAATGTTAATCTTCTTCTCGTGCTCTTCGATCCTACTCTGTTCTTAGTTACTCTCCTTATATCAAAGAAGACATTTGGCATTTGTTTTTTAGGGATTGGCTAGCTTCACTTAGCATAATCTGCTCTAGTGCCATCCATTTCCCTGTAAATTCTATGATTTTGTCATTTTTTAATGCAGAGTAATACTCCATTGTGTATAAATGCCACATTTTTTTTATCCATTCATCTATTGAAGGGCATCTAGGTTGGTTCCACAGTCTTGCTATTGTGAATTGTGCTGCTAGGAACATCGATGTAGCAGTGTCCCTGTAGCATGCTCTTTTTAGGTCTTTAGGGACTAGACCGAGAAGGGGAATAGCTGGGTCAAATGGTGGCTCCATTCCCAGCTTTCCAAGAAATCTCCATACTGCTTTCCAAATTGGCTGCACCAATTTGCAGTCCCACCAGCAGTGCACAAGTGTACCCTTTTCCCCGCATCCTCGCCAGCACTTGTTGTTGTTTGACTTCATAATGGCTGCCAATCTAACTGGAGTGAGATGGTATCTTAGGATGGTTTTGATTTGCATTTCTCTGACTGCTAGAGATGGTGAGCATTTTTTCATGTACTTGTTGATTGATTGTATGTCCTCCTCTGAGAAGTGTCTGTTCAGGTCCTTGGCCCATTTGTTGATTGGGTTGTTTGTTCTCTTATTGTCTAATTTTTTGAGTTCTTTGTATACTCTGGATATTAGGGCTCTATCTGAAGTGTGAGGAGTAAAGATTTGTTCCCAGGATGTAGGCTCTCTATTTACCTCTCTTATTGTTTCTTTTGCTGAGAAAAAACTTTTTAGTTTGAGTAAGTCCCATTTGTTGATTCTAGTTATTAACTTTTGTGCTATGGGTGTCCTATTGAGGAATTTGGAGCCCGACCCCACAGTATGTAGATCGTAGCCAACTTTTTCTTCTATCAGACGGCGTGTCTCTGATTTGATATCAAGCTCCTTGATCCATTTTGAATTAACTTTTGTGCATGGCGAGAGAAAGGGATTCAGTTTCATTTTGTTGCATATGGATTTCCAGTTTTCCCAGCACCATTTGTTGAAGATGCTATCCTTCCTCCATTGCATGCTTTTAGCCCCTTTATCAAATATAAGGTAGTTGTAGTTTTGTGGATTGTTTTCTGTGTCCTCTATTCTGTACCATTGGTCCACCCGCCTGTTTTGGTACCAGTACCATGCTGTTTTTGTTACTATTGCTCTGTAGTATAGTTTGAAGTCTGGTATCGCTATACCGCCTGATTCACACTTCCTGCTTAGAGTTGTTTTTGCTATTCTGGGTCGTTTATTTTTCCATATGAATTTCATGATTGCTTTCTCTATTTCTACAAGAAATGCCGTTGGGATTTTGATTGGCATTGCATTAAACCTATAGAGAACTTTTGGTAATATCGCCATTTTGATGATGTTAGTTCTGCCTATCCATGAACAGGGTATATTTTTCCATCTTCTAAGATCTTCTTCTATTTCTCTCTTTAGGGTTCTGTAGTTTTCATTGTATAGGTCTTTCACCTCTTTTGTTAGGTTGATTCCCAAGTATTTTATTTTTTTTGAAGATATTGTGAATGGAGTGGTTGTCCTCATTTCCATTTCAGAGGATTTGTCGCTGATATACAGGAATGCCTTTGATTTATGCGTGTTGATTTTATATCCTGCCACTTTGCTGAATTCATTTATTAGCTCTAATAGTTTCTTTGTAGACCCTTTTGGGTCTGCTAGGTATAGAATCATGTCATCTGCAAATAGTGATAATTTAAGTTCTTCTTTTCCTATTTTGATGCCTTTAATTTCTTTCGTCTGTCTAATTGCTCTGGCCAGTGTTTCGAGAACTATGTTGAACAGAAGTGGTGAGAGAGGGCATCCTGTCTTGTTCCAGATTTTAGAGGGAATGCCTTCAATTTTTCTCCACTCAGAATGATGCTAGCCTGAGGCTTAGCATAGATTGCTTTTACAATATTGAGGTATGTTCCTGTTATCCCTAGTTTTTCTAGAGTTTTGAACATAAAGGGATGCTGTACTTTGTCGAATGCTTTTTCCGCATCTATCGAGATGATCATATGGTTCTTATTTTTAAGTCTATTGATGTGGTGAATAACATTTATTGATTTCCGTATATTGAACCAGCCTTGCATCCCAGGGATGAATCCTACTTGATCATGGTGCACAATTTTTTTGATATGTTTTTGTATCCGATTCGCCAGAATTTTATTGAGGATTTTTGCATCTAGGTTCATTAGAGATATTGGTCTGTAGTTTTCTTTCTTTGAAGTGTCTTTGTCTGGTTTAGGTATCAGGGTGATGTTGGCCTCGTAGAATGAATTTGGAAGTTCTCCCTCTTTTTCTATTTCCTGAAGTAGCTTGAAAAGTATTGGTATTAGTTCCTCTTTAAAGGTTTTGTAAAACTCTGCTGTATACCCATCTGGTCCTGGGCTTTTCTTAGTTGGTAGTCTTTTGATGGTTTCTTCTATTTCCTCAATTGATATTGGTCTGTTTAGGTTGTCTATATCCTCCTGACTCAATCTGGGCAGATCATATGACTTAAGAAATTTATCGATGCCTTCACTATCTTCTAATTTATTGGAGTATAAGGATTCAAAATAATTTTTGATTATCTTCTGTATATCTGAAGTGTCTGTTGTGATATTGCCTTTTTCATCCCATATGCTAGTAATTTGAGTTCTCTCTCTTCTTCTCTTCGCTAGCATCGCTAAGGGTCTGTCGATTTTGTTTATTTTTTCAAAGAACCAACTTTTAGTTTTGTCAATTTTTTCAATTGTTTCTTTTGTTTCGATTTCATTAATTTCAGCTCTGATTTTAATTATTTCTTGCCTTCTACTTCTTTTGCTGTTGTTTTGCTCTTCTTTTTCTAGGATTTTGAGATGAAGTATGAGATAATTTATTTGTTGGTTTTTTCTTTTTTTAAGGAATGAACTCCAAGCAATGAATTTTCCTCTTAGAACTGCTTTCAATGTGTCCCATAGATTCCGATATGTTGTGTCAGTGTTTTCATTAATCTCTAAGAATTTTTTAATTTCCTCCTTGATGTCTTCTATAACCCATTGATCATTCAGTAACCTATTGTTCATTCTCCAAGTGATGTATTCTTTTTCCTTCCTTCTTTTATCATTGATTTTCAGTTCCATTCCATTATGATCGGATAGGATGCATGGTATTATCTCTACTCCTTTGTATTGTCTAAGAGTTTCCCTGTGACATAATATATGATCTATTTTTGAGAAGGATCCATGTGATGCTGAGAAAAAAGTGTAACTGCTTGATGTTGGGTGGTATATTCTATATATGTCAATTAAGTCTAGGTTATTAATTGTGTTATTGAGTTCTATAGTTTCCTTATTCAACTTTTATTTGGAAGATCTGTCCAGTGGCGAGAGAGGTGTGTTGAAGTCTCCCATGATTATTGTATGGTGGTCTATTAGACTCTTGAACTTGAGAAGAGTTTGTTTGATGAACATAGCTGCACCATTGCTTGGGGCATATATATTTATGATTGTTATGTCTTGTTGGTGTATAGTTCCCTTAAGCAGTATGTAGTGTCCCTCTTTATCCCTTTTGACAATCAGATTTTCTTTCAGACAACTTTGCTGGTCTGGAGAGAAGCTGAGACAAGATCTGTTAGAAAAACCAGGGGTGGTTGCCTTGGTCGTGTCAGTTTTCCTATGCCTGGGTTCCCTTCCTCCTGGGACCTGACTGAAATTCCTGGCCTTGAACTTGCTTAGTTCTCATGTATTCTTATAATAATTCGCTCCTGTTTTGTATTTAAACTTGAAAAGCTCATTTCTGTCTTTTCAAACAAAGCCCTAAGGTGAATAGAACAAAAAGTATGTTGAGCATGAGGATGTGATAACTAATGTTTTTTGTTTACTATGTTTCATACACTTTTCAAAATACTTCTTGTATATAGTCTTATTTAATTTTCACAACAAACCTACAAAGTTGGTATTATCATTATCCAGGTTTTCATGTTAATAGAACATGTAACAGTTTACACGCTCAAGGTTACACACAACTCATTCCAAATATAGTACCTGAATTGGTGGACCCTAAGTGGCCATTTGGTCAATAATCAGGCATCCAAACTGAGCCAACAGCACCTCTCACAAAATTCTGTTTCAACATTTATCAAATATCATCAAAGTTGAGATGTTTTCATTTATTCCCCTAGCCTTTTATTTTAAACATTTTTAAACATAAAGTTGAAATTATAGTACAATAAATACTCTCATCCTCTTTATTTAAATTCATTTGAAATATTCAATTATTAAAATTTTACATCTCTATTTATATATATGTGTGTGTGTGTGTGTGTGTGTGTGTGTGTGTGTGTGTGCATACATGCACTGCATTAGCATATTCACACAGATATACTTTTTATGCTTCATTGAAAGTAAGTTGCCGGCAGACCTCATGACCTCTCACTTCTTAACTCTCCAGCAAAAATCTCCTAGGAAAAAGGACAAGCTCCTGAAGAACCACAATATCATTATCACACCCAAGAAATTTACCATTACACTACAATGTTATGTAATATGTAGTTTACTATGGACTGAACTGTTACCTTCCTAAATTCATCTGCTGAAGCCCCAACCTCTAATGTGACTATATTTGGAGCTGAGGCTTTTAGGAAGTAATTAGGGTTAAATGAGGTCACAGGGGTGGGGGCCTGATCTGATAGAATTAATGTTCTTTTATGAGACACATCAGAGTTGATAATTAGCTGTCCTTTCTCTCTCACTCTCTGCCCCTCCCCACTCACACTCTCACACTCATTGGAAGGTTGTGGGGCGGGGAGGACTAGGAGGCAGCCACCTGCAAGCCCAGAAGGGAGCCCTCTCCAGAGCTAAACCCTCCAGGGAACTTGACTTTGGGCTTTCCAGCCTCCAGAACAATGAGAGGAAGATTCCGTGGTCTAACTGGGCATGGTGGTACACACCCATTGTCCTGGCTACACAGGTGTGGGTTTATGGGCTGACAAATGATGAGTGAAGTAACTCCTGTACCTCTAGGAAGATGCACAGTTGCAAGCCCAAGAGTTGCCAGGTAACTCAATTCTCATTCAGATGCATCGACACAAAAAAGGAAATTCATGGAGCTAATTCCAAGCAGTCGGTGGAGAAACTCATTTGTATACAACTGCAGCACACCCCACAAGTGAGAGGATCACTAAGAGCCCAGGAGTCTATAATAAGATCCAGTCTCAAAAAGACAAATACCTGTTGGATAAGTCACAAGTTTGATATTTCATTACGGCGGCCTGAACCGACTGATACACAGTTCACATTCGTGTTCCTCCTAATTACCAGAAAAAAATTATTTTATTGCTGTTAGCATTTGGTTGTCATGTCTCATTAGTCTCCTTTAATGTACTTCTCCCTGCCTTTTTTGGTCACTTAAGATACACCTTTATTTTGACTATCACTAAGGAAAAAACAGTGCTGCCGTTTATAATGGTAAGAAGTCATCAATTGTCAGAGGAATTTTGTTAAAGGTTGAAATTTAATATGTTAAAATGCGAAGGAAAAAGTTACATCTTAAAATCGATGGAATATGATATTTCTGCCTTGGCTTGTTAGAAACAGAAAGTTGCAGATAGTAATTAAAAGTTAGGAAAAGGATTTTTAAAAAATAGTACTTAGCTGGGGAAGTAGATTAAAAGGCAATTTATAACAAGTTTTAAATGTATAAAGAACTCTTAAATAGAAAAGGATGACAGCCTTTCTGTCATATTTAAGAAAACAAAAGAAAAAAAATAAGTTTAAGCCTTAAAGCGAGGGCTCTAATTTAGATATAAATTAAAGGATTTTTTTTCTGGCCAGAAATATTTTTAAAATTTATTAAGAACAGTTAGTGAGTCTCCTTCTTCAGAGATGTGAACAAAATATTCTCAACTGAGAAATGAGCTTTTAAAACAAATTTGTTAGGACAGTCCCCTGCTGGAACAGGGAACCAAAACCATTTTGGAGGTGAAATGTGAAAGATTAAGGCACAGAGGTCATCATAAGCCAGTCCAAGGCAGGACAATGATTTGTCTGGCTGAAGAATAAAGTCCAAAGAATCTCGAGAAATGTGTTTGTTAGGAATAAAAATAGAGGAACCAAAAGGTTGTTGACAAAGCGCAAGAGAATTCAAGTGTCAATAAAGGCCTCTGGGACAAAAAATTGTGCTGTGGTGGTGACAGTATTGAAGTCGTTCCTTTTTTTTTGACTAAAATTATTAACACATATCTTGCCTTGATCTGGTTCATCTTCCCTTCTGGGAAGTTATTCTGGATTAGAGAACTGTTGTGAACAAAACCATATTTAATTAAGTTTTGTTCCTCAGAGTTGATATGTTGCTTGAAACAAGAAAGAAAGCAAGGGTAGGAAGACTGGGTAGAGGGTTGTCATAGTGAGGCAGTGAAGCCAGAACTAGACAGCACTCAGGATAGATAGGTAAACCAAGTCAGGTCCAAGGAAGCCAATTTGAGTCCAGAAAGTTGGAGGGGGATTGAAATGCTAATGCCTTCAGAGCCCTTCCTCCACCCTTATCAAGATAACCTACTCCTGCTCCAACTTGTCACTAAGGTAACCTGTCCCAGGGATTGTCCCTCCCTACAAGGAGTTGTTAATTATGCCCCCTTCCTGTGGAGATCACACCACCTTGGCCCCTCTCCCTATCTGCTTCTCACCTTTTGGCCATCCCACCAAGCATCTCCTGGGCCTAGTCATGTATGTAGGCAGGTAGGAGAGAGATAAGGGAAAGAGAGCAGGAGAACAAGGAAGCCTAGGACATATAAAAAGGCAAAACACCCTCACTTCTTGGGATACCAGCATACCAGCTATGGCCCCCTTCTCCCTCCCAGGAGAAGTCTATGTTACTCCTTTTTAAATAAACCCTGTTTTATATGCTCGCCTTGGTGTGCTTCTCTAATGTCATACTTCAACATGTGAGGAAGCAGAACTCATCACCAGTGACCAGCGGTATCAGCAGCCTTACCCTGGACTAGGTGTGTAACCACCTGTTATGATTTGGATGGGAGGTGTTCCCCAAAAGCTCATGTGTGAGACAATGCCACAAGGTTTGGAGGAGAAACGATTGGGTTGTGAGAGCCTTAACACAATCAGTGAAGGAATCCCCTGACAGGATTAACTGAGTAGGGCATGGCTGGAGGAGGTGGGTCATTGGGGAGGTAACTTTGGGGGATATATTTTCTATCTGGCAAGTGAAGTATCTCTGTGCTTCCTGATCATCCTGTGAGCCACTTCCCTCCACCACACTCTTCTGCCATGATGTTCTGCCTCATCTTGAGCCCTGAGGAACAGAGCCAGCTGTCTATGGGACAGAGACTTCTGAAACCATGAGCCCTCAATTAACTTTTCCTCCTCTACAATGGTTCAGGTTGGGTTTTTAATTGTAGCAGCACAAAAAGCTGACTAAAACACCACCCCTGTCCCCAAACCCCATACAGACAGCAGACACCCAAAAACCCACCACCTGAAAACCCATTGTATTCATTCTGCTCAGGCTGCCAAAATACAAATACCATAGACTGGGAGGCTTAATCTAAAGAAATTTAATTTCTCCTAGTTCTAGAGGCTGGGAAGTAAGATGGAGGTGTGTCAGGTTTGTTGTCTTCTGAGGCCTCTCTCCTTGGCCTGCAGACCAATGCCTTCTTTGTGTTTTTACATGGCTTCCCTCTGTCTGTGTCTCCGACTTGCTCCCCTGTTCTTACAAGAACACCAGGCACATTGGATTCAGGCCACCCCAATGACCTCATTTAACCTCCTAAAGGGCCTGTATCCAAATACAGTCACCTTCTGAGGTCCCAGGTGTTCAAACTTCAACAAACAAATGTTGGGTGGCACAATTCAACCCATTAACACCTGTTAAGCTCTCATCAATCCTTTGAAACTAAGACACTATGTTCCCTTCCTGAGCAAAGATTCAGATGGAGCAGATGATTAAAATCTGAGGCTATCTGGAGCCCAAAGACAGTAGAGGCTGTGGGCTCCAAAGCCCACCTCTGCCTGCCCAACAGTTTAGGCTCCTACTGGATGCCACAGTGGAAATAAAAACAGAAGCAGTGTTTTCTTGTTTTTCTCACGTTCATAGAGACAAGGTACTATCACTGGGATTCCATGCCCACTGAAAACCTTTATTAGTTATAAGGTCAGGTCAATCTTAACAATAGGAAGCATGTTCCAAAATCTATTATCTAAAATATAATTCAAATCTCAGCTCCACGCTTCTTTAATTTTTGATAATGAGCATTTGGTGTTCAAGAGTATATAGCGTTATAAATTGAGGCCGCTAATAACCCTAAGAATTAGTTCCTTTGAAATCAGTGACAAGAGTGCCCTCTCGGGCATTTTTTTTTTTCTTCTCCTGACCTTGATGTTCTACAACTACAAATGTTGCTGATGCATTTAATTTGTTAGATGATAGTTCTCCTTTAAGTGATTCTGAAGAACAGAAGCCTGTTTCTGGAAAGATCCTCTCACACCACCTTTCTCAATTCCCCAGATTCATTGAATCTTTCTGCCCTTGGCCCCAGAACCTAGATTTGTGCACAGGGCAATTACAAAAAGGGGAAAGGAAGGGAGAATTCAATAATACAGTTCAATGTGCCCTAAAAGGATGGTTCCCATCAGAAGCCCCATTGCATATCAACTAAGATGGGCCTGGCCCTCCTGGGGAGTTTTTATACTGGTCAGTTCCCCCCACTGGAGTCTTTAAGTAAATGCGCATTGGCCTAAAGAAAATCTTTTAACTTGGATGAGAAGTCACCACAGTCTCAAGAAAGCATAATCCAAAACACAGTTAATGCCAACAGCTCCCTTTCTGTGATGAGAACTCCTAAGAAGTTGCCACAAGCCCCTTTGGTATACCTCAGTAGGATGTGGGCAGAACCTGTGGACACTCTGTGAATGGGTTGCTTTGAACCCTATCTGCTAAATTCCCTGGAATTCTCCTGGGTAGAGCGTATCAACTGCTGACAAAATGAACACATTCTTTATTCCAAACATGCAAATGAAATGCACCCTCCCAGTTCACTCTTCGGGGCCCTCCTTATGCCCCCAAAGTCATTTTGAGGCATTCTATTTAATTTCATGATAGCAGATTTATGAATATTTACTGATAGCGAGCAATGGCTATAGGGAAGCCCCAGGAGACGGCTCAACTCCACCGAATTAGTTTTAACAATAATGAAAATTTCGCAGGAGCCAGTGTGCCTTCCTTACCTCATTACAAATAACATGCCACAGCTTGAAGATCTCAAAGCAAATGATGGAAACAATAAAATAGGATAAAGTGGGGGGGGGGTCATTTTCCCCCAGAAAAAAATAATGAGTCCCCCCGGAAGTTAGAAACATTGCCTAGAGGTCAGAAAGGGCCTTGGGAGAGAAGCTGAGATTGCAAACCAGTTGCTTTCTCTTCTTGGGCCCCCTTTAGTCCTTTGATCTGGGTCTTTAATGTGGTTTTCATTTATATGTAGATTTCTTTGGGTATGTAGATTTCTACTTTATGTTGGTCTTACAACAACCCCCCAATTTTTACTTATTTGGAATCCCAAATAGACTTTTGCTGTTCTCTGGGTATTTTAGATATTTGCTTTTCAATAATTTATATGCAAAAAATGTTTTGAAGAATCTCAAATTTTCATACAAGGGGGAAGTACTATGTTTATTGTTGTTGTTGTTGTTCTATCTAAATGCCAAGAGTGGAATTTAACAAGCTAAAAACTAAACACTCCATTCATGATTATTAATTTAGCATGTATGTCCTCACTGGTACCTATATGCCAGGCACATTTCTAGGGGATTCCGCAGTGAATAAGACTGAGAAAAATTTGATTTCAAGGAACTTGCCTTGAGGTAAGGGAGGGAGACATAATAAGTGAGTAAACCAAAAAATAAGTAGGAGGAGGGCTGAACATAAGTGCTCAAAAAAAGGAGTGGGGGGGAGCAGGATGGGCTGGGGTTGTGGCTCAGTGGTTGAGTGCTTGCCTTACATGCAGAAGGCACTGGGTTAGAACCTCAGCATCATATAAATAAATAAATAAGTAAGACAGGAGCCAGAGGGGCATGGTGGCACTTGCCTGTAATCCCAGTGGCTCAGGAGCCTGAGGCAGGAGGATCAGGAGTTCAAGGCCAGCCTCAGCAAAAGTGAGGCACTAAACAACTCAGTGAGATCCTGTCTCTAAATAAAATACAAAATACGGCTGGGGATGTGGCTCAGTGGTCGAGTGCCCCTGAGCTTGATCCTGAGAAACTGATGTGACTCCATTTTTGAGATACAAGCCTCTACCTCAGAGCAAAGCCTGTCCAAGGAAGGGGGCGTGACCCTTGTCCTTGAAAAGACCCACAGAGCACTACTAAGCACATACCCACCCTGCTGAGTTGTTTATCTACAAATAACAGGAGAGATCTGCTGCACCAGATGTCCCTGACTTAGTCAGGCTAGGTGAGGACCCATAGCAACCCCCTAGCAGCCACCAATCAGCATGAGACAGGGAAATACCTGGGATGCCAGATGACCCTCCCAGTAGTTTATGGTGGTTGATAACATGTTGGGAAACCTTGTAGTTCAGCACATACTCCCCTTGTGGCTTAAACCAATCAGTTCAAACGAATCCCCCTCTTGTACTAACCAATCACCCCTACCCAACTTGTTCCCGCCAGTGAATGTGCTAATCATGTTTTAGAGTTGTTTTATGATTTTCCTGAGGTGTGTGATGATTTGCTAAGAGATGCTATGATGTATGTGAACTCCCTGCCTTCCCCAAAGAGTGTATAAAACTGCCCAAAACCCCGGGCTCGAGGCCTCTCAGCATCACCAGTTGCTGTGTGCGCGCGGAGGACCGAGCTAGCTTACAATAAACACCTCTTTGCTGTTTACATCGATCTTGGTCTTTGGTGGTCTTTTGGGGGTCCCGAACTTGAGCATAACAATCCCCCAGTATTTCTGCCTCTCCCACCCCCTCCAAAAAAAAAGTAAGGCAAGAAAAGTAGTTGAGGAATGCCAGAAATGGACACAGAGTAAGTAAGGGGCAAACTGATAGGCAGGCAAAGATGGAAACAGCATAGTGGGAAAGGCTGGTGCATTGGACTCAGGTGGACAAAGGAGATGGTAGGAGATGGAGTCAGGAAAACAAAGGGCCTGGCGGGATTCAGCATGGCAGGCATGGTCAGGGCTCTGGGCAGAACCCAGGGAGAGATGGAATCCTTGGGGGCATGTGGAAAGGAGGGGGAGGAAGTGCTCTCACTGCTGACCTGAGAACTGCATTGTGAGCAGAAATCTCTGAGCCAGTGTCTGCATTGACCCAGGCCAGAGATAGTGGCTAGGGAGTAATTACCCACCTAGCCTGAGCCTCAGACGGGAGGCTTTTAGACTGTGCTTTGAACTCTCAAAAAATGGCTCACTGATTCAAGTGTGGTGTAAGATGGCACCGTGGGGGAAAAGGGGAAAGTTGTCTTTGCAACTTCTGTGAGTCTGGATCATTTTGAAATAATAGGTTTATAATGAAATTCTTTTATCAAGTCTGACCTTTTCATGCAACTGTCCTGAACCCACTTTATTTCCTAATAACTTAAATCATCCTTAAGCAGCTACTATTAGTAAGCATTAGGCTTTGTGGATTAAAAAAAAAAAAAAACTACACTCTCAAAAACAGGACAGTTTCAAATCTCATTCTTTTACTTTTATGAAAAGAGGAAATGGTTTTTGTTATGTTTCAGATGACACACCATGGAAGTCCAAATTCCACACCTTGATCTTCAAACAGGTGTAGCTGCTTTGGAAAGAGGATATCCGGGACCTATTGCATCTACACTCTTCTCTGGCACCAAGGTGGATGGATGAGATGGTCCATAAACACTGATAGAAAACCCATTAGCTGAATCACATTAGATTAACCAAGTAGTGTTATTGAGGGCATCCGAAAAAACCTCAAGTGCTAACGTCAGTAGACTATGCATTAGATAGAGGTGAGATACTAACACCTAGAAGGACAAATGGACATCCTTTCATTACTTAAAATAAATTTATCCATATTTCTGAAGCAACTACCTAATGCTTGATCATACACAGGAAAGCTTCCTATCTGTCAGGAGAGCACAGTTAGAAAAGGTGAAGAAGCTAGTAGATAGTTGATAGTTGGATACACGTGTCCCTGTCCCTACTGAAATGATTCCCATTTGAGCACTCCAAGTGCTGAGAATTAGGTATTGCTCGGGGCTAAGTCATTATCTCTCTAAAAGGCTTTCACAAAGGCTAATAGCTTAGTTTAGCA
Organism: Marmota flaviventris; assembly: GCF_047511675.1. Lineage (NCBI taxonomy): Eukaryota > Metazoa > Chordata > Mammalia > Rodentia > Sciuridae > Marmota > Marmota flaviventris. The sequence continues at coordinate 44,090,482 of NC_092504.1, read as the reverse complement.
CATTAACTGCCCAGGCCCTGGTGATGCACACTAGCCAGCTGAAACCTTGGCAAGCAGAGTCCCAAGGGAAAGTAACAGAAATAGGCACCTGCCCAGCAACACCACTCTTTTGTAATTTTATTAATAATACCATTTATTGAGCTCTTACTTTGTGCTAGCTCCTAATCCTAGAACAGTCCAGAGGTAACTATTATTCTTCTTGTTAAGAGATTGAGTAAATCCCCACAAGGTCCACAGCTATAAAGTAAATCTGGGATTCAAACCCAGCATTTAACATAGGCACATAGTAAATGCTCAATCAACACTTAGGAAGGAATGAAAGAATGAAACCCACGTCTGTCTGACCCCAAAGCTCAGATTCTTAACTATGCTTATTCAGCTCTTTATAATTTTAAAACATTTTCCATGTGCTATGCTGACTCCAGGATAGAAACAGCCCATAGCATTGTTTGTCCCAATAAAGTTGACTCTTGTAGGGAGCCTCCTCTTCCCTCTTATTCTACAAAACCCCAAAACAACTAGGAGAGGATTAAAATGTAATCCATACCTGGACAAGGTATTGCTTGTGGGACACCAGAAAGGAGAAGAAAGGGGCCTCCGAAGCCATTTTAGGAAGTGGCCAGAGGTCTTTGCAGACGAAGGACTAGGAAGACACAAAGATGAAGGGGTGCTCTGGTGGTTAATGGGCAGTCTCAAGAATCATTCAGGACTGAGGATGTAGCTCAGCAGTAGAGTATGTGTCCAGCTTGTGTGAGACACTGGGTTCAACCCCCAGGACCACAAAAGAGAGAGACAGAGACAAAGACAGAGAGAGAATGACTCAGTAGCTGTGTGACTTCACCTTTCAGAAGCTCAATTTCTACATCGATAACATGGAGATGATTGTACCAACCTCACTAGGTGGTCGTATGAGGCCATTTCCTTCACTATACCTAAAGCCGGTCGACTTCATAAAGAAAAGAACCTAGTTCTGGAGGTTCCAAGGCATAGCTCAGGCATCAGCCCAGCTCTGGTAAGGACCGCCATGGTAGATGACACCCCAGTGACAGGAGCACATGTGGGAGGGACAGATCCCATCACTGGGCAGGAAGCCAGCTAGTGACTGGGGACTCACTGGGGTCCCAAGGAGACCACATTAATCCCTTCCAGAGGCACAGTCCCAATGACCTAAGGACCTCCCACCAGATCCCACCTCTCAAAGTTTCCACCACCTCAACACCCTTATGTTGAAGGCCAACCCTCAAACACATGAACCACCTGTGACTTGGGAACATAACACATCCAACCCACAGCAGAAGTTACAAAATTATGTAAGAAATTTTGTGTAAAGTTATGTGCCTGGCACATAATAAGTGCTCAATAAAATTAACTTTCGTCAATTTTAAAGAGTAAGATGGTGGCTCTCCAGGACAAATTTGACATAAGGTCCTCATTGGAGCCATAAACCTCCATAGTCCTCACCCTTGAAAAAACTCCATAAAATAAGAAACATTTATCTGATCTAAAGAATTTGAAAATGTTCACCCTCTTATAAACAGGAACTCAAGTGGACCTCTAAAGAATTTATTGTACCTTTCCTTGCTAAGATGTCCCAGTTTCCAGCCTCTATCTTGGGGGGGGAGGTGGAAGGGAGCCTTCCTTTAGCATTTCCCCTTTTAGAAATTCTGTTTTGTGCCAGTGTTAATTTCACAGTCCTTAGTGTTCTTTCTATTATTCATGAGTTCTCTGCAATTCAATTTTACAAAGCAAAGGAGGGCAAACACAGATACGTTTTCCCCTTTTAAAACAAAACAGCCTTCGCCCCTATGGAATGGAAGGCCTGCGGATCAGATGAGTCGCGTGCAGCCATAGCAATTGGATTTCAGCGTATTTCTTGAAGACAGCCCAAAGACAAACTCCACGCTTTGCATTTACATTTGGGGGACATTTCACATTGCATTTGTCTTTGTAAGAGTGTGTCAATTCCCTGAAATTTATTCTGCTTTTCTTTGTAATGTGCTTCCCCTCCCCCCATGAGAAAACCATAGAGCTGTATACAAACCAAGGGAGAGGGAGAAGAGGTGTCTGTCCTCCCCCCACTTGTCCTGCTTCCTCTGCGTCTTCCCATAACATGACTATGGAGTGTGTCGAATGCTATGGAGCTAACAGAATACCTCGGCCACATGAACTGCTGGCCATGAATGTGGATCGGGACTCATGTCCCTCCAGATGCAGAATGGTCGCAGTACCTATGGCATCTGCAGACAAAAAAGATAAGCCACAGAGTGCAGTTTGGTAAACAATGTCATTCTGCAAATTGAAGCAGAGATCAGGAAGGCACCCTTCCCTCAAAGTTGACATGGAATCGAGGTACAGACTGGGTTTCAGCCCCTACTCTTGTCTTTGGAACTTTACAATGACTGTCCTCCAGCACAGAGAATGACAAGAGCATCCTCTGCCACACCTCAGCAACGTCTTCTCTCCTAGACCTGGTTTCAGAGCCTGAAGCCGAGGCCAAGCTTAGGGACTGACTTGTGAACTCCTCATTTCATTCTGAAAATGGAAACAGTAGGCAGACTACTTTGCTAGAAGAGAGGCCCCTTAGCTCCCACTAGCGGATAATGTGCAGATTGGGATTTGAACCCTGGCATCTATGCGCGGCCAAACACGCAGAATCATATATCAACATCCAGCACCTCAGCTCCCATTTCTGGGACCACAGGTGGCAAAGAGATGTTGAGAAATTAACTGCCATAATCAAACACTTATATGGGCCAGAGTGTCTGATTGGGTCACCCAGGAGCTACCATGTCCAGTTTATCGCGTCTCCCCTTGGAAGCCAGATAAATCATGGTGGCTGCATCTCTAGAGAGAATGTGATATTGTTAAGGCTTAGGCCTATCACTATTTATTCCTTCAACACAGAAGAGAGTGTCAAAAAAATAAAGGAAGATATCAGAGGTGGAAAGGTGACTGTGGTACACGAACTTGCCTGCCTCTGATTGGTTAGGGGACATAATAGGCTCAGAACAGAATTGCAGTGAAGAAAAGAGCCATAGGAGTCTCTGGAATCACTATCCTAGTATGCATCAAAGACCTTCTCGTCACAAGCCAGCAGATGGACTCCTGTTTGCTTTGACATGATAGAAGATACAGGCCAGGTTTCCTGGGACACACATTCCTATCCAGTGGGCTCAAGGCACCAGAGTGGGCAATGGTGCCATTCTCCAGTGAATGGGAAGTGCATTGCCACTCGTGCAAGTAGTGACCCCTCACTTAGGCAAGTAGTAACCCCTCACTTTCTCTTCAGGGACCTTCCTGAGTACAAACAGACACATCCCCCAAGCAGTCAGCCTTTTTTGACCAAGAATAGCTTTTAAATGTTTGTACAAACTCCACAAAATAGTGAAGTATTTGTCCACTCTGTGCTGAGGGCAAACAGCAGCATCCTCCCTCCTCTAACAATAAGTGTTCCTGGGTCTGGAAGACATTGTTCCATGACCCATGATCTTCCATCCCCAAGGGGAAATAAGCAGCTCCCTTCCCTCTTCCTGCCTGGGTCTGGCCTCCTCCTCTCCTTCAGGTTTGTGCCTATCCTGAGCATTCCCTTTAATTCATTGAGTTAATAAATGACTCAATGTGCTCTCGGTGGGACGGCAAGCCGTGCTCAGCATAATCTTGATTAGACTAAACGTTGAACATTCAGCTAAATCCTCCAAGATCAGAAATAAAATTAAATTGAATTCTTTTCAAGAACTGAAATTTGGGGGCTGGGGTTGTGGCTCAGTGGTAGAGCGCTTGCCTAGCATGTGTGAGGCAAGGGGTTCCATCCTTAGCACCACATAAAAATAACATAAAGGTATTGTGTCCTCCTACAATTAAAAGAAATAAAAATAAATGTTTTTAAAAAATAAAGGAAGAACTGACATTTAGCCTTCAGATTCAAATATTAAGCATTAGAGTCAAAGACAAGGATCTGTGGCCTCCTCCTGGTGGTCTCCTATCTTTTCCATCAATCTCCCACCAGGGGCCCATTTCTCTTTCCTGGTTCCTAACACTTGGGCTGGATACCAAGGAAAAGCAACAGGAACAGAAGCCCAGGACTGAGAGAAGAGTTATGTCCCTATTCACATGCCTCTTGTAGAGCCTTCTCCCATCCCTACACCTACATGCATGCGCGCGCGCACACACACACACACACACACACACCACACAATCAGCCAGGGAACACAAGAGTAGGTATTCAAGTCCTTTATCTCCCAGTCAGAGGAAATGGGGCTACTAACCCAAAAGGCATTCTGAAATCTAGTCCTGTTCTATAGAAACAAATGCTTCTGCCAGAAAAACACCCTGTAATTCACTCGGCATTATTACCAGTGGATAAATGAAAGGTTGTGATTTCAGCTCTCCCTCTGATTGCCCTATAAAGTGGTCCCCCCACTGTTGCTCTGGCTACCCTGTTATTCTCGGAAAGCTCCAACCACCCTCCTTGCCCCTATTTTGGAAATGGCCATTGAGATGCAAACAAAATAACTGTAAAAACTTGACATTCCGAAATGTGGTTGTTGTGCTTTGTGGAAATTAACAGCCTCTTCATGTAGGGAAAAACAAAACAAACAAAACCAAAAAAAGCATCTGTAATTAAGACATCCATTTCCAGTTGGATCTGAAAGGCCTCCACAAAAAGAGACTCTCCGCCTCTTTGTGCGCTCACACTCCACCAGGAGACTCCCAGCATGACCCTCAAGGTCGGCTGTGCTCACAACCCCTCAAGGGGAAGGAAAGGAGCCACCGAAACCTGGCTTCCTCCACCTTTTTCAAGAGTCTTCCTGTTGGCAGTAAAACACTGAATGAAATCATTACCTTGGGGTTATTCATTGGTCTGGAGCCAAGAGATACTTATATGAAAGGGAAGGAAGCTACTCTTCCCCAAATCACACCCAGAACAAATTTAGGAATTAAAATACATCTTGAATAAGTGGTGATTCTTTAAAAAGAAAACACACACACACACACACCTGAATAGGTCACATTTCTAGAAACTGGGTCATTTCTATCCATGCTGGCTTGGGCACAGCTTAGAATCTCTCTGGTCCAAAGCAGCCAAGAGAAGATGAGGAATATAAAAATGTCTCCTAGGTTGAAGCCCAGGCAGCTCTCCTTCCTGGGGAGCAGATGTTGGGGTTCCCATACCCTGAGCCCTGGCCCTAAGGAGACCTCTGAGATGTTACAAGTGCTGTCATAAATCTGGTGAGCTCTAGGAACTGCCATTTCAAAGTTTGCAAACTCTAGTCTCAAACCCACACCTAGTCTCCACGGACTATTAAAAGCTTAAGACCCAAAAGCTCCAAGCCCAGAGGAGAGCTGCCCTCTGGCCCATGCAGCCCACTTTCATTTCCAGGGAGCATTTAAAACTAAATATACCCTTGGGCCAGGTTTTGCACCACCCTCCTCTCCTCCTGGGCCACAACCAGAGCTGTTGGTCCAAGCTGCAGAGAAGGCTCTGTGGTCACAGAGCTTGCTCTTCTGCCAAATCCCTGGGCTCAGCCTGGGGTCTCCTGCTGGGCACAGAAGACTCACTCATCCACCATACCTGCTTCTCCTCCACTCACTGCTGGCTCCTTGGATGGTGGTAAAGCCAGTCACCTGACCTTCCTCAGAAGACACACAGGAGGCAAATAAATGACAAGTTATATTTTCCTCATGTTCTGACAGGAGCAGAAGAGTCTAGAGCTTTAGTCTTGTCCCCAACCTCAGCCCCTCAGATTGTTCTGGTTCACAGAGCCGCGGACTAAGAGGGGTTTCAGTGACCAAAGATGATTTTCAGATCTCTCATGAATCCCAAGAAGAAACACAGGAAATACCCAAGGTGGGAATTGAGCCTGGATCCAGGGTCTTCTTTCCTGCACAATATAAAACTAAATGTGCTGAAAAAAGAGCTGAGCAAAAGAATGTAGAAATTAGAGCTCGTTTTTTGTTTTCTTGGGGTTTTTTTTTCTGACAAGATAAGAAATCTTTCCAAGTCGCCCCCTGGCTTAGGTTTAAACTGTACAGCTTGCTCAGAAATGTGCCCAAACCCCATCACCTTCATTCAAGCCCTCGCTAAAACTTTAAATGAGTTATTATACACATTAAATTGTCATTTAACCGTACCCAAGCACTGTCATAAAAGCAAATGAAGCAAACCAAGCAGCACTGGAATAAAAAATACTATACTAGTTACATTCGGAAAGCACAGGCTGAAAAATGCTTACTGTCATCTCATGCCAGGGAGGGGCCAAGAAGCTTCCTGCCAGCGTGAGTAACAAATGACATAGGAGGGACTGGCTCCTGGAGCTCTCTCATGGAGCTTGGGAGCTGATGTCTGCCAACCAGCAGCAAAACCAGCTTCCACCTTCTGACCACTCCTGCACCTACCTTGTGTGAGATTGTCTGGTCCAAAGGCCCATCTCAGAAAGAGACTGTGAGGCACTAACATGCTCTTTCCAATTAAGAGTGACAGCAATCCCCTGTCTCAGAAGTCCTCAGTAAAACACCCATTTGGGGCTGTCTTGATGGTGAATTTAAATGGGCCATAAAAGCTTCTATAAGTGAGGATGGGGGTACCCACAGCTCCCAGCTCCCATTCACTGGGAGGATTCCTAGCTTGCATGCTCCATCAACTCTTATGCTTTTGTGACCCTGATGGAGGAGAGGAAGAGAGAAAAACTGAAGGAAAAAAAAGAGAGAGAGTGTCTAGTTGAATTATTATTGGCAAGAGCAGACAGAAAGAGCTAGAAGGCCCTGGGAGTTGGCTAAAGCTGAAGGTGGGAGAGTGCAGGGTTCTCTCGTGGGATACCGGAAGGCCTCTGAGACACTTTTTAAGAGGAAAATGGAAAAGATGATTCAGGACATTACGTATACATTGTGAATGTAAATCCTTTTTATTTGGTTTTGTGTTTGCATTCATTTGGCTGTTTGTTTTTACTGTATTTTTGAGAGACTGCTTTTCTGAAGATTAAAATTGCTTTTTTTTTTAACGTGTTTTTGGAATTCTGAATAGCTGTCTTATTTTTCATGTTACTCCGTGTTGAGATCAGCCTGTGTAGTGACTCCATTTTTTATGGGTATATCTAGATATTTGTATGTGGCATTTTCTGAAAGCAATTCATTCAATTTATTTAATACTTGTTAAGTGCAAAACACTCCATCTGGCCTTTAGATAATTCAAAGATAACAGACAAGGACACTGTTTCCAAGGAGCTTAACCCAGTGTAATTACCATTTAATGGCTATTATAATTATATTCGATTTAAAAGCAGATACTCGCTGAGAGGAAAGCATAGATCAAGTTCTATAGAAGCTCGAAGTAGGAGGAAACTACTTCCGGCTGGCGGGAAGTCAGGCGATGGAGAACTATCATGAATTAAGAATGACTTTTGGAAAAGGTAGCCTTGTAGATGGGCCTTCAGGAAAGGGGAGGCTTTGGGCATGCATGGATGGGAAGGAAGTGTCTTCCAGGGAGAGAGAAGAAATTTCCAGAAAGAATGAAAAGCCTAAACAAAGACTAGGAGGAAGAAAATGCAGGGTTTGTAAATTGAACACTGAGAGGTTCTGCTCACCCAAAGCAGAACTTCTATGAGAGCAACTAGTAGGAGATGAAATGAGACAGGTGGGTTATGGGTCAACCTCTCAGAGCCAAGGACGTGGAGCTGAAGAGCACAGATTGGATTTAATAAGCTTTGCAGGAGTTGCAGATAGAGAGCAGACAGTCGGAACCGTGAATTCCTGAGACAGGACCTTTTCATGACTGTGTTCAGGCTCCACCTGTCCTTCAGCCGTATTATCCCCCATACATACTCAGAGATTTTTTTAATCCCTTTTTTCAAAAAAAAAAAAAAAAGTTTTCAACCAGGTACACGCTGAAATTTTGGAGAAAGGGTTGAACTGCCTCTGTCAACTGGGCAAGAAATCTCCCAGAGAAGCCAGGCCAGCAGAGAGGATTTCCAAACAGGATAGGTCACTGATACTTTTCCTGGCCAAACAAGAGAAATATAGAGAGCATCCTCTTCTGCCCCAAGTCCCAGAACCAAGCACCAGCCAGCTGCCCTGAAGGCAAGTATGGCCAGTGGCACAGATTATTTCCCAAATGCTGGTGATTAAAGGATGTTTAATGGCAGCTAAACCCACTGAAGAAGAAGGCTGGGGACAGACAAAGGCATCCTATCACAAATGCAAACAGGCTGGAAAATCCCCCCCGAGGCCCTAGAGCAGTCTGCTGGACACTTGGGGAAAGTTTCAGAGAACTGATGCTGGTATCAACAGGGAGGGGATCCATTTCCCCAAGGAAGATGGTTACAGCTGGGATTTTTCCATCAGTACGGGGGAGAGTTAACACCCTTGGTGTGCTCCAGTCACTGGTAATGCTCAGACTAAAATCACAAACTTCCTAGTTCAGGAACCATATCTCCTGGATTCAGAACTCTATCCCCCAATTTTTCCTGGTACCTAGGAGACACTCGATGAATATTCACAGGACGAATGGGCATGTATACCAGTGCAGCTGGTGAGCATCCTGCTAGGACGATCTAGAGAGGATTACTGTGCTGGCAGAGAGGCTGGGTCTGCTTTCTGAGATCCTTCCCAACACTACGATTTCATGGTCCTCCTCTGAATGTTGAAATTCATCCAATATTTATAAGCACCGACATTTATAAAGCACCTATTATATACCGATTGACTAAGCACTCAGAAAACAAAGATGAATGAAAAAGAGCCCTTTTCCTCAAGGAGTTTGTGATCTTACTTGACAGTTGGTGGCTTAGCCATACACTCTTCAAAGGGATCAGAGAATCTAAAGACCTCTGAATTATGCCCTGAGTTACTTCCAGATACATTTTAAGTGTTGATGTGCATATTCACTAGTAGCCATTTCCCTAGACCACAGAGTCTGAAATTCCTACCCTATTGAAGTGAGAGAGGACGTTAAAGCTCAGTTTCAAAAGTGCTTCCAGAAGACAACCGATCTCCTGGCACAGTGGCGTTTTAATCAAATGGCTTATCTTTCTCTGCCTCCTGTGCATTCTTTTACTGAAGTTCAGGAAATAATCATAGGATCCCGAGGCTGGAAGGGACCTTAGAGCTCATCTAGTATGACACCCCTAGGAAACTAAAGCCTGTGGAGTCAAACAGCTTCCAGTTAGTGACACAGCTGAGAGAGGAACTGTGTCTTTTCACTCGCAGCTAGCATTCTCTACGCCACACCAAGCTAACACACTTCTTAAGCATTGGCAAACTGACAATGTACTCTGTGTATCTATATTATAGCTGCAAGGCCTTATTTTCATAATCCAAAAAAATATAACGAAATACTTGTCTTGCTTTAATTCTCTAAAATTTATAGAGGATGCTCAGTATCATGGAAAATGTATTAGACTGGATTCATAAGACTAGAACTAAAGGTCTAGACTGATCTCCACAAATAATCTTCTGGGAAACTTTCAACTTCAGCCCCGTGCATCTTAGTTTTCTAGCTCAAAATGAAAGCATTGAACAAGAATCAGGTCCAGCAAACCTAAGTGCCTAATAGAATCCAGAAGGTCCAATATAAGACTACAAGCAGAGGTGAGCAGCTGGGGAGCTCATATCCCTCATAAAGGCATTTAAGTTCAACTTTAAAAAATAAAGCTGAGGCTGGGGATGTAGTTCAGTGGTAGAATGCTTACCCAGCATACACCAGGCCTTAGTTCAGGTCTTCTATAGACCCCAGAAGTCAGGTCTAGATTTAATTGTAGCCCATAGTTAGATGGTACTGTCCCTCTGAACTAGATTCTCAGGTCACTTTCTTCTAAAATTTTTTGAATATTAAAATAAAATACATAGTTAAGAGAAACTGGTGTTTTTATCAGAGTTTAATATATTCTGATTATGTCTCAGGAAATTATTTATTTTAATGCTTCTATGACCCCAAAATACCTAATCATTTCCCTACAGCTTACTGTGCAACTTTCAATAGTTTGTGTGGTTTCTCTGTGCCACAGTCTATCATTAACCAAATGAAAAATAAAATTGCTGACCATTTTTCTGGGATATGGTATGAATTAATCAGTTAATGTTTTGGCATAGATGTTAAGGATGTTCATTAATAAAATATATCTTGCAGCATATATTCTTCATGATCATTTGCTTCGATAGTTCTTTTGTTGGCATCAACTTTTATTGACTGTTCTACATAATTAAAAACCCCAAGAAATTGATTTAAAAAGACCAGGAAGTGTGTGTAATACAGGACTGCCAACACTAATGAAATAATTTAAGTCAGAGTTAGACAAAGGGACAAATTAGACTCAGCAAATTACTCAAGGACTAAGAAAGGCTGATTGTTCAAGTGTAATTAAAATATACAGCTGGAATTGTAACCGCTAACAGAGTGATCTGATCAATGAACACAGTAGCTATAAAAATTTAATGCAGTGTGAGCAGCCTATTTTTTAAAATGCAAATAATCATCCCAAAATGCAGCTGCCTGTTAGGAGGCAAACATGCAAAAACTAACAAAGTCAGGGAAATTGGACTGATGACTCAGAAGAAACAGGCTGGAGCTAGATATTAAGAACATTGCTCTTGATATCAACACCACCATTTAATCATAAAGATTAATTTCTCTAAAAGGGAGGGTGGAGCTCCTAGTCAAAGCTCTAACAGTATTTATTTCCTCCCACCGATTCTCTACTGACGGCCTGAGCTGCACAGTGATGTATGTGGCCGCTGCTTGCACACACACACTGGCTGCCAGAACACTACCTACACCGTGTCTAGACTTTCCGATCTAATTCCTTGAGTTGGCATAATGTTATGGTTTAGCTGTGGTGTCCCCCAAAAGCTTACGTGTCAAACAATGCAAGAAGGTTTGAAAGAGAAATGATTGGGTTATGGCCCTAAGCTAATCAGTTAATTGATCCCTGATGGGATTAATTGAGTGGTGGCTGGAGGCAGGTGGGATGTGGCCAGAGAAAATGGTTCACTGGGGGTGTGGCTATGGGGTACGTATTTTGTATCAGGAGAGTGGAGTATTTTGTATCTGGAGAGTGGACTCTCTCTCTCTCTCTCTCTCTCTCTCTCTCTCTCCTTCCTAATTATGATGTGAGCTGCTTCCCTCCGCCATACTCTTCTGTTGTGATGTTCAGCCTCACCTCCAGCCCTGAGGAATGGAGCTGGCCTTCTATGGACTCAAACCTCTGAAACCGTGAACCCTCAAATAAACTTTTTCTCCTAAAATTGTTCTGGTCAGATCTTTTAGTTGCAGCAGAAAAAAAAAAAAAGAGAGAGAGAGACTAAAACACATAAAGACAAGGTAAAACTAGACTTTATCAAATTTCAGGCATAGCTCAGGAAAGATCAGAAGGGAGCAATAGACAGAAGGGGATAGTGGAATTTTAGGTCGTTTTCTTTTTTCAATATTTCTGTAATTTTATTATAAAGCGTACATTCAATTTATAAAACTTGACTATCTCCAGACCTCACCAGGGTCTAGATGTAAGTGATACCACGGTTATCAGTGACAAGTTCTGCTTCCCCATATGTGGAAGTTTGAACATTAGAGAAGCACGAGGAGGCAAGCATATAAAGTAGGGTTCATTTAAAAAGGGGAAACATAGACTTCGCCCAGGAGGGAGAAGGGGGCCATAGCTGGTATCCTGTTATCCCCAGAAGTGAGGTGTTCTGCCCTTTTTATATGTCCTAGGCTTCCTTTGTTCTCCTGCCTTTCCCCCCTTATCTTTCTCCTTCCTGCGTAGGTGACTAGGCCCAGGAATGCTTGGTGGCTTGGCCCAAAGGTGGGAAACAGGTGGGCTGAAGGGGGAAGGGCAGGATGGAGCAGCCAAGGACACCTTAACAACCTTATAGCTCCCTGTAGGGAGGGGAAATTCCTGGGACAGGTGACCTTGGCAACAGGTAAGAGCAGGGGCAGGTTCTTGATAAGGGTGGAGGAGGGGCTCTGAAGGAGTTAACATTTCAATCCCTCAGGAAACAGACTCCAACTTCCCAGACTCACTCAAAATTGGCCTCCTTGATCTGACCTGACTCGATTTACCTATTTATACTGACTGCCTGTCTAATTCTGGCTTCATTAAGTCACAATAATATTAACCACATACATTTCATCAGCTCCAAAGCCTTACTTGCTAAGATGGGAACACCACAGGCTTTGGCATAACACCCCACCCCAGCAACTCTGAGTGGATTTGTGAACGGTGGTAGGGATGGAGATGTGCTTCCCAGATGCCCCTTCAAGGAAGGACTTGTCTTGGCAGTCAGTCCCTCCAGAGTAGGCCTCAGCTACAGAGCTGAATTCCCAAGGGCATCCTCTCCCAGCACAGCCATACCCAGCCATACCATATACATGTCCCACCATTTCAACCCATCCAGATAGTTCTGGAGGGCCACATGAAAACTTGGAGCTCCTAAAGAAGTTAACCAATGCTCTCTCAGGCCTGCATCAAGGTTACCTTCTCCATCTGCCCAATCTTGTTTCCTCTCCTTCCTTCCACAGGAGTTATATCCTAATCAATGTCCTGCATACCAAACTCTATCTTTGTCATCTGCTTCCGAACAACCCAACCTGAGACATGAGTTCATCCTGGCTGCCACTAGCAGGCTAACTGACCACAGCAACTGCTGGGAAGTTTGGAAGCTCTTCATCTTCACCAAGTGGAGTAAGCCCTGCTGTGTAGTGAGGCCAGGTAGGCAGGGAGGGGTTTTTCAGTTCCATATTATGTGATTATCATTTAACAAACACTTTCACCTCACTTACCACCAGCACTGTCTTATGTCTTTTATGTCTATTCACTTGTAGAATTCTGAACCATCCCACAAAGCTATCAGGCATACTTAACACCTGAGGAAACTGAGACACGGACCAATTTTGTAACATGAGGTTTCACAACACATAAGTTATATGAGCATGTGCTGAGGGCCATTGCTAAGTAAGAATGACGCATGGCATGACTCAGGTCATTTGCAGTGTCATTGCATGTAAGGTGACCTTGCTCAAGGACTAGGGCGGATCCGGGTTTAGGGCGGATCGGGGTTTAGGGCGTTCCCGGTTTAGGACAATCCGGGTTTAGGGCAGTTCCAGGTTTAAGGTGTACCCTGCTGGGAATAGGGCGTATCCTGCTGCCTCAGGCGCACCTGCTCGTTGAGTTCCCGTTGAGTTCTCGTGGGATTCAGAGAGTATTTTGGGATTTTGCCCAGAACTTGATTTGGGCCCAGAACGTGAATTCCCCCAGAACGTGTTTGTAGAGTGCCGGTGTGAGTTCGGGAATAAAGAATTGCTGTTTGAATCTACAGGGCTGTGAGTGGCTCATGATTTTGTGCCCAGCCAGACTGTGGTGAGCATGTGACCCCCTGAATAGGAGGAAATATTTGCAAACCATATATGTGATAATAGGTTAATATCCAAAATATAAAAGGAACTCATATGACTTCCTAGCAAAACTAATGATAATAACCTGAGTTTTAAATGGACAAAGGATCCAAATAGATATTTTTCCAAATACAAAAACCTATAAACAGCCAATGAGTATAGGAAAAGATGCTCAACATCACTAATGGCCAAGGAAATGCAAATCAAAACCACAATAAGATATCATCTCACACCTGTTAGAAAGAATATTAACAAAAGACAAGTGATAACAAGCGTTGGCCAGAGTGTGGAAGAAAGAGAAGACTGGTGCATGGTTAGTAGGAGTATAAATTGATATAGCCAATTGTTTTAGTCAGCTTTTTCACGTTTGTGACTTGAAGACCCAGAACAACTGTAGAGGTGAAAAGTTTATTTGGGGGTCTCATGGTTTCAGAGGTCTCAGTCCATAGACAGCAGGCTCCATTCCTTGGGGCTCAGGTTGAGGCTAAACATCATATTCTTATGGCAGAGGGAAGCAATTTACATGATGATCAGAAAGTAGAGAGAAAGACTCCACTCGACAGATACAAAATATATACCCAGAAAGCACACTCCCAGTGACCCACCTTCTCCAGCTACACCCTACTCACCTTCAGTTACTGCCCGGTTAATCCCTGGTGGGAATTAACTGATTAGGTCAACCCAATCATTTCTCTTCTAAACCTTCTTGCATTGTCTCACACATGAACTTTTGGTGGACCTCACATTCTAACCATAACACCAACGGAAAACAGTACAGAGGTTCCTCAAAAATTTAAATTTGAACTATCATGTGATCCAGCAATTCCACTTCTATGCATATATCCAAAGGGAAGGAAACCAGTTTATTGAAGAGATATCTATACTCCTGGAAAACACCTGAGTATCTGTTGATGAATGAATGAATACAGAAAATTTGATGTGTACATACAATGGGATATTATTCAGCCTTAAAGAAAGGAGGAAGTCTTGTCATTTTCAACAACATTGATGAACCTGGAAGATATGATATTAATAGATCAGACACAGAAAAACACTGCACAATCTCACTGAACATGTAGAATCTTTAAAAAGCCAAACTCACACAAATGAAGAAAACAATGGTGGCTTCCAGTGGCTGAGTGTTGGAGAAATGAAGAGATGTTGGTCAAAAGGTTCAACTGTCGGTTGGGATGAGTAAATTCTGGAGACCTAGGGTATAGCACGGTGACCATGATTAATAATAATATACTATTACATACTTGTAATGTGTTAAGAGAATAGATCTTGGGTATTCTCACATTACACATGCAGAAGTAGGTAACTATATGAGGTGATGGATGTGTTAACTAATTTGAATGTGGTAATGGTTTTAACAATGGATACTACAGCAAAATGTCATATGGTGTCCCTTAAATACACACAATTTTTATTTGTCAAGATGGGAAAATAAATGTTGTGAGGCTGCTGTTCAATCCAGGTGGTCTGGCTCCAAGGCCTCACTCTCAGCCACCATGACACAGGACTCCTCATCCAAGCAGGGTCCCCACTTCAGCAAAATGGTGATAATAATACTTAAGGACAGTTGAAAAATGTCAATCCAGTGAAAAGTCCAATCCCTTGGTGTTCTTTCCTCCACCTCAGCGAGACAGATGGCCAAAGCTAAAATATTACTGCCCACGGTGCCCGAACACAGGTAGGCATCAGAAAAAATCTCCACCAAGCGGAATCACCAGGAATATGTTTTAGGCCATTCTCAAGGTGCCTCATTTCTCCTATTCCCTCTCTTCGTACTCCATTGCCCCAGTAGCTTTGGGGGAGGCTTACGTAGGTCACTTGGGGGCAGCCCTGGCTTGAGACCTGCCTGTTGCCTCGGGTCTTATCTGCAGTGAAGCAGCTTTGCTTGGTGTAAAGTAATTCTCAGAGGTCATCTGAAGCAGCTGCAAGCTTGGCTGGAGTTAACACAATTCGTTAAGCAGGGGATGAGCCCTCCAGAGCCGAGTGAGCTCCTGCACAGCCAACAGACTGACGCCATTCCAAGCACCTTCCTCCTGCCCTGTTCTCTGCTGCCTGGGCTGTAGAGTCCAGTTCATGATCTGGACTTGAACTGCCACTTATAATGCTGTAAAGACCTGAGACTTAGAGCTCATTCAATTACACTTTTAAAAACACGAATCCAGGGGGAAATCACCTGGAAAAGACAAAAGGCAGCAACATTCCCATGTATTGAGTATTTATTATATCAAGTTCCCATTAGGAAATCTCAAGTGCCATCTCAGTTAACCCTTACTACAGCATTATAGGGGGTGACCACTGTTTTTAAGATGCAGAAAATGAGAAGAGAGTGATTTTATCAAATAGAATAAAAAGTAACAAAACTCATTTAAATTCAGGCCCACGTGACTACACACCTCTGATATTTCCCACCCTCCTGTGGTGGTATACCAAAGGAGCTCACAGTTTAAATACTGTGTAAAAAGCTAACAGAACACAAAGTAGAATTAAATAGGGGCCATATCAGAGGTTCACATGGAAGGCAAAGGAAGGAACAAGTCATTGCAACTAGAAACTTGGAACAAAGAGGCTGCTTTTGAGCCATATCTTGAAATCTAAGTAGGTTAGAGATGCCAGGTGAGCAAAAGAGTATTAGTCTGTTTTCTTTTGCTATAACAGAATATTTGAGACTGGATGATTTATAAAGAATAGAAGGTTGGGATTCCACCTCTTGGGTCCCCTTCTTCCTCCAGGAGAAGTCTTTTCTGCTGTCCTTTAATAAACTTCTAATTTCTACTCTGACCTTGCCTCGGCGTGCTTCTTTGGTGTTATTCTTCAACATTGGGGAAGCAAGGACTCGTCACCGGTCAACAGCGGTAACATATTGGAGGCCCCACCGGGATTCTACACCGAGGTAAGTGCACGCACCCCATGTCTGTTTGAGGTGCATCTTTCTCTCTCTTTCTTTCTGGAGGGTAAGGTGGGCACCCGACGGCTACTTAAACGCAATTAGTGCAGCCGCCACTCTTCAAGACTCCGGTGAGAGGTTTCCCAGCCTAGGCAGCTCTCAATCACCTGTTCAATACAGAGCAGGCATGTTGGGTTCTGCCAAAGCCGCTTACAACTTTTCTGTCTGGGCCTGGAGAGCAATTGGCGTGAGTACACAGTGTCCCGAATCCCGATCTGCCTCGGATGCGTGGAGGTGTGCTGGTAGCAGGCCCGCCCTGGCCCCTGGGGACTCAACCCCCAGTTCTTTGTTCTGCATGTCAATGTGGCCAGCTCACAAGGCCGTGAGGCGGGCTTGCGGTTTCCCGTTTATCTGCCTTGAGCATATGTGTCTCTCAGAAACATCTTGACCTGTTCGAGCCTCCTGATAGGGGACGGTGACGTGACGGTAACCCAAGGACGCAGTTATTACTCTTCCCTCCTCACTTTTGAGTGATTTCCCGCAGCTGTTAAAAGATATATAAGGGGAACAAATTTGGCAATAAAGCGCGCACATGCTCCCTCCTGGATGAAGAACCTTGGTGTCCTGTGTATTTTTAACCCCGCCATCCCTCGCCGGACTCAGCTCCGTTAGCCGGACGCAGCAGAGGTGGAGGAAGGAGTTTGGAACAACTGCGGAATTCTGGTCTGGGCTACACTCAAAGACGATTCCTAAGGTTCCTTTCTCTTGAGCCCCCTCCCGACAGCCCTCAGGGGTATCTAGGGTGATCTGTAGATGAATGGCACTGAGGGAAAGCCCCAATCACATTTGCCTCCGTATGGGCCATGCAACACTCCCAACCTTGCATCCATTCCTCCTGGATGCTCCCCTTCCTTTGCAGGTCAGAAATGTTAGCAATTCAGGTTGTAGGACTGAGAGAAAGGCATGGGATAATTAGCAAAATCTGCCCAGGTTCCCTAAGATGCATAGGTAACTTTAACTAGTCTGTTTTACTGCCCCAATGTTTAAAATGTGTTGTGTTTCCTAAGCTGCTAGAGAGGCATTTTTAGAATCAACTCCTCTGGTAATCTGCTACCTTACAACCAGTAGATATCCCTTAACACTTAGGCGGCTCCTTTAGTCTACAGAGCAAAGGCAATGAAAGAGCACACGATTCTCTTTTGCAATGGGTTTTTAGTGGCTGGGAGGATAAGCAGTAATGCCCTTAAGTCTGAATCCTCCCAGGGTCTCTGGCACAGGGCAAACTGAGACCCTAGCACTTTGCTAAAGGGGACCAGAAACCCCTTGGCAAAGCAAGGTGAGAGACGGGTTTTCTGGACCATTTAGGAAGCTCAAACTTAGGGAGACGTCCCTAATGAGAACAGTTTTCTCTGGCGCGGCGTGGGCGCCTGAGTCCTGTTTTCTTCTCACTCAGACGGGAGCTTCTCTCTCTCCAATACGCCAGGTGCACCACTAGCCTGCGTATTGAAAAATTGGGATAAATTTGAACCTCAGACGCTCAAGAAAAAGTGCCTCATTTTCTTGGCCTGGCCTCAATACAAACTCTCTGATGGAGAAACCTGGCCACCAGAGGGAAATATCAATTTTAATACAATTTTACAGTTTGATAAAATTTACAAAAAAGGAAATGGTGTGAGGTGCTGTATGTTCAGATTTTCTTTGCTCTAAGGGAAAATCCTAAATTATGCCAACAGTGTAAAGTAGACTTAGCTATGATATCTGCCATGAAGAGAAAAAAATCTTGGACTCACTGAGGAAAAAGAATCAAGAGAAAAATTTGGGCCGATCAAAGTACATACCCCCTTCCCCCTTCAAGACCTAAGGCAGATAAAAACTGACTCTACTGGAAAGTTAGGAGATATGCCAGATTGCCTGGGATTGGATCTATCCAAAGGAGCTAATCCTGTAAGTAAAAGGGAAACTGAGGATTCCCAGCAGCTGCCAGAGCCATTTTCGCTTTGGGGAATTTCCTCATTCTTCCCTGCACTGTAAGGATTGCTCCATCTCTGTCCACTTAAAAAGAAGGGACACTGAATGCAGTAAAGTCAGTCACACTGAGACCCTTGATTTTACACCTATAGTTGCCCCTCTGTGAAAACATCTGGTCCACTCATGGGGAAATCTATGGTGCCACTGATAGGAGTCATAATTAAATGGAAGTTAAAAACCTGGAGAGATTTTTCTCTTATCTGGTCTCTCTATTTTAAAGGTTATTATAGATTGTTTCTTGGGGATGATCTTGGCTAAATGTGTGTCTAAAAGATGATTTTTTATTGTAACAATCTGGTATCTAAATGAGTTTGAAGCATTGCATAATCTTGCAGTTAAAAGTTGGGGTTAGGTAATTGTTTAGTTTGTGATTTCAGATAATTCATGCCAGAGAACTTAAATACTTAGGATAGAAAATTAAAAGAATTCTACTTCCAAGTTGGCAAGTAACTCCCAATCATTTAGTTTTATTTTGAACTGGGTAGCCTGAGAAGATTTCACTAGGTGTACCAGTGCATTAACTTGGGCAAGGATAGTAAATTATGATATGGTATCTGTTCCCCTCAGTGTGTAAGATTTAGGAAAAAAAAATGTTGAATTGGAACGTTGGTCTGGCTTATTGAAATAACATTGAATAGCAACAGTCTTAAATTTTTAAAGCTTAATTTTGGATATATATGGTAGTGTGTGGTTCTCTTTTAAGATTTTTTTTTTTCAGGTGATTTAATGTAACTTAATACTACTTTAGGAACTTCAGAACAAAGGAAGTAGCTTAATGATCCTGAAGGAATTTCTTCTGATGGTGGCTTTTATATTATCAAGAAAGATCCTATTTTCAGTTTTGTGTGAGCAAGTTTTTCTAGTGTAGGAAAATGTAAAGGTATGAAATTTTGTAAATTGTATCTTAAACTTGTATCATAATTTTCAACATCCAAACCTGAAAATTGTGACTTATGGTTAAAATGCCTTAGGCATGAGGTTTCTGCTCAGAATTCCAGTTTTCCCAGTTCCTTCCAGACCTCAGCCAGGACTTAAGTTGATATGCAAATAGAAGAAGCCTGGAGCACTCAGTAGGAGACAGATCTGAGGCCCAAGAAAAAAAAAGAGTAAAAGTGTCTTTTTATGGGCACTCAAACTAGATTAAACCAAAGAGTAAATTGTATGGCATTTACTAATTACTGGCCGGTCAATTTTTTCTAGGACTTTTGCCTTTTCTTAGATTCTGTATTTTTTTTTTTTGAGCTCATGACTTTGATCCTACAGACAAGTTAATGTTTTTCTGATAAGTTCTATTTTTGATCAACTGGAATTTTTTTTAAACATTGCAATGAGATTTCATCTGAAAAAGCTACAAGGCCTTTACTATTGTGTTGTGTTACACTTGTGTTACGTGTTGTATGTCGGTATGTCTGTGTGTATGTCCATATATCATGCAGTGATATGACAATTGAATTTGGTAAATAGATGAAAAAATATGTCTATAAAATTTACAAGTATTGTTTCAAAATGTGAACAGAAGGAGGTTAACAGATGAAAAAGAAAAACTAGAAGGTTCTAGGTATGGATTTAATAGAGGGAAAATGTGTTTCTGGATAAGAGTCTATATGATTAAGAGGGTTTAAGTAAATGATATAAAAAAGGTCTGTGTAAGTTGCTTATAAGTGTAAGTTTTTGAGCAAGTAATCTTAAAGAAATTAAACAGCTGGTCAAACAAGTGCTGTTGTTTTAGAGAATTGTGCTATGTTATTTCTTTAAAAGCTAAACTTGGTTAATATAAAAACATCAATGTAATTGTGGTGTTAATATGTCCATATCTTCCAGGTATACAAGTCTGTAAGGTAGAAGCTTTAGAAAGAGCATTATATCAAGCTGGTATTCTAAAATTGTATGGTAATTTTAGATTTAAAAAGAAAAACATGTTGATTTATTTATATCATTTGTGTTCTATAACTGGACTTGTTATCCATAAGATATGTTAAATTCTATGTTACTTTTTACACTGAGATACAATTTAAATGTATTTTTAAGTTAATGAGAGCCTAATCTGTGTGAAGGTTTTATTGCGAAACACAAAAGTACATTACTACTTTTCTACAAAAGGTTAAAAGCTTTCAGCTTTTCTTTAATTCATGTTTTAGGTGTGATATTATATTGTGTTAGCTAATATTCATGTGAACTTGAGCAACAATTTATGTAGGCTTTGTAAAATGATGTTTAAAAAGCAAAGATCAGTTTCAGAACTACAGTACTTAAGATTTATGAAGAGCCCTGCCTTACTTGAGATAAGACTCTGTCCCATCTCACTACATGTGAAAGTGACTATGGAAGAAGTAGGCCAGATTTCAGTACATTTAAAGTTGTGTCCAAAAGTTGGTTTTTGTCACAATTACCAGGATCTCAAACAAGGGATTATAATGTATAACTCTGCCAAAATTCAAGGTAGCTATTACATGAACTAAATATGTTTTTACTCTTGATAATTTTATTTTGTAGTTTTCTTATAAATGATTTAAGATTGCCTGTTAATGTTTTGCAGAGGTACTGCTTTAAGAACACACAACCTGGGTTAATTTAAGATAAGGAGTTATCACCTACAGGAGAGAGAGATAGACATTAAAGCCCAGTACTCTTAATATAAGGCTGTTGAAACTTATTTGCTGGATGTTTAAGATTAAGTTTTAAAATTAAAGTTAAATTAAAAGGGCCAAGAAAACCAATATTTGGCTCTTGCCCTCTAAGTCAGTCTGAATCAGGGAATAGGGGACTTCTCCAAAGAGCTTTGCAACTCTAGGCCACATAACCTCCCGATCAGGGAGATTAATGAGACCAGTGGAGGACAGAAAGCCAATCAGTGCATTTGCTGTGAAGAGGAGGGTCATCAGAAAAGGGAGACATCCCTGATGGTTCCAAGGGAAGCCACATGGTCAAGCAAGGCCTGGACCCATCCTAGCGCAATGGCACTAGCAGAACTGAGAAGCTGCTGTGAAGTTCCCCGAGGACTCCCAGGGAAGCTCAGCTGACTGTTAACAATAGATAAAAACAAAAGTCAGTTTGACTTGCTTCATCTTAAACACTTAGCAAAGACAGTCAAAGCCAAAGCACAGCTGTTCCTGGACATTTTAAATAATAATAATAGTTAAATGTAACTTCAAAAAATAAGTAAACTGGAGGCTACAAAAGAGATTATCAGACAGGAATGCCTGATAACTATCAAAAGGAACTGCCAGAGTAGTTTTTAGTTTAAGGCCTTTATTTCTAACCTACACAGGTAGGTAGGCTTAGTGTTTGCAAGTATGGTTATCCAGCCCTAAGTAACAGAATTAAAGATTTCTCTATTAGACACAGAGGTCATACTACTAAAAGGATTTTGCAAGATCAGATGACATTAAATTATTAAACTATATCTTAAGGGAAAGAACGTCTGTAACCCTAAAAGTTAAATGTTGTGTTTACGTCCCTGACATTTCTGGCAATGTGACAATTGTCCTTAAAGATTTACATGCTCAGATAGAAGCCATGTCCTCAGCAACTTTGTCATGGAAACAATATCTTAGCTCCTGGTTCTTGGTACTTCCTGGTGGAAAACATTGTTAGTCTTTGTCTTTGCCATCATACTCATTGGCATATTCCTGTGCTATGGCATTTATTGCTGCATCAATATGGTTCCAGTACTAATGAATTCTTGTTTCTCTTATAGACCATCCATCACTCAAATGGCCCTCCAGCCTATTACTTCTCAATCAGACTTCTATCATGGACCACTCGATAGACCCGATTTTTAAAGGGGGACTCCAAACTGCTTGCCCCACATCGTCCCTTTTCAGCCTGAAGAAGCCAGAAAGATCCTCTTCGCCCCCCTTCCTTACAGCAGTGAGGAGTTCCCAACTTAGAGGGGGGAATGAAGCCAGATTTAAAGTTAGGTAGTCAGTGTAGTTAGATAAATCCGGGTCTAATATCGAGTGAAATCTAAAATGGAGACCATGCGGAGAATGACTCAGGGAAAACACAGGACAACTCATGGAATGTTAATGAAGTCCCGAAAAGGCCCTAGGCCAAGTCCACATCAAAGAAATGTTAATGAACAGCCCCAGCAAAAAGGTGCTGACTCAGAAGTCCTTCCTGACCAGATTACTTCTTTGGCCCACCTGTGTCCCACCCCTCGGGCCTTCCCACCTACATTCCATCACTGAAAGAACTGTAAAAAGGGGAGACAACATCCCTTCCACGGATTCCACCTCTTGGGTCCCCTTCTTCCTCCGGGAGAAGTCTTTTCTGCTGTCCTTTAATAAACTTCTAATTTCTACTCTGAAAAAAAAAAAAAAGAATACAAGGTTATTTTTTTTGCTCACGGTTTTGGAGTCTGGGAGTCTAAGATGGAGTGTGGGGGCATCTGGTAAAGGCCTGGTGCTACATTATATCATGGCAAAAGAAAATGGAAGAGCAAAACTCTTGCAGTTCAGTGTGGCCACATGACTGAAAATTCTAGCTAGTGAAAAGGAACAGGACTAGTGACTGACAGGCCCAGCTCAGAAACCTTCCACCTGAAGTTTTTGAGCCCTTTAGCCTCTGAGTGGAACAAGGGTGACCAGGGCAACTCTGGAAGCTGAGCTGGCAGAATCCAGTTGATTCTCTGACTGGCCTCATGGAGGCGACCAGAAGCACCTACCTTGGACAGTTTGGTGAGTGAGAAACATCTACAGTGTGAATGATTATGCATTCAGGGTCTACTTATTACTGGAACTTGCATACTCAGGCAAAAGTAAAAAGAGAAGCATGCAGGGAACGTTGTAGTGTAAGGGTAAAAGAAAATGAAGTTAAAGCGTAAAAGTTAAAGGGTAAAAGACCGGGTGTTGTAAAGTTTCTAAGCTGCAAGGTCTGAGTTAAAATGTAAAGGATTAGGTATTGTTAGGTTTCTATGCTACCTGCAAAACCTGAAATTTCTGTAGCTGTTGAGACAATGCTTGGAACTGCCCAGTAAATATTTCCCCTGACTATTGGTTGTTTAATAAGGGCTCTGTGTGGTCGCACGTAGGCATTGCAGGGCCTGGACCAATCAGTTTAAATGTAACCCCCTCCTTAGGAATGACCTATCACTCCAGCCTGACCTGTTCCCGCCAATGAATGAACCAATCATGTTTAGGAGTTGTTATTAAATTTTCCCGTGCCTCATGATGATTTGTTCTGATGTATACAAAGCCCTCCGCCCTCCCCAAAAAGTGTACTTAAGCAGTGCTCAGCCCCTGCTCGGGACTCTGGGCTGCTTTCCCTTCTTGAGTGGGCACGGAGCCCCAGCATGCTGGTTCAATAAATCCCCCTTCTGCCAATTGCATGAGTGGTCACTTGGTGGTCTCTTTCTCCGACGTTTCGCGGGACCCTTACAGTAGGAGTGGTCTAGAAACTGAAGCAGAGCCTGGATTGAGATTTCTCTGTTGGTAGCAAGTTAAAATGCCTCCACACTCCGACAAAATGAAACAATACAAAGCAAAATGTGTTTTTGAAGGCAACCTTTGCAATCATCTCACATTCAAAACTACATTGGGCATTAACATGAGTACCTTTGTACGGACACTTCTTATTTTACAAAGTAGTAAGCCTCCAGAAATGATACTTAAGCTTCAAGTTTGGCATTTGCCCTTCTGTTAATGAGCACTCATTGATTTGCTTACATGTTAGTTTCAGCTTCAGCAACACATCCATGCTCTGATAGGCACCCAACAATGGAAGAGGTACCCAAGTTAGAAACACACAAATGCTCCTACTCAAAGGACAATTGAAGAACGCATGGGAACAAAGAATGCAGCTGGCAGTATGCTGTCAGAGAAAGCAGAATGTAATAAAAGATATTTCTATGCTCTTTCAGGCACACTTTTCCCAAGGCCAGAAATGTGGCACACGGCCCAATACAGACTGGAAATAACAAGTATGCAAAAAACAATATGCAGAAAGGAACAAAGGAAAAATTAATTTGAAGCAGAAAGCATACATGTTAGTATGACCTTACTTTTCTGAATCAATAGTTATTCTCTAGATGCAACCTGCAAGATGAATGTTGGACATGGTTGGAATATTGTGATAGGGTGAGAGGAGCCAGGTGGGGAAAAACAGTTTCTCAATCCAGAGAAGGCATGATGAAGTCGATTTTGAGAGCACCAATTCTAGTAGACTCCAAGGGAAGCTAGTTTGAGTACAGAAGTTTAAAAAAAGAAAAGAAACAGAACTAAGAATAGTCAACAATGTGAAGACAGGTAAAGAGATATGAAGATATATTGACCTAACAGAATAAATCAAGAACTCAGTCACCTGCCCACACCTGCCTTCAGGGAAGAATGGGAAAACTGTGGGATCCAGGAGAAGAGAACATGGATTTTCACAAATAAGTGGCAGTCTTGGTATATGTCATCCTATAGTTTTACCCTATGGTTCACAGAGTTGTCTTAGAACGAAGCTGTAAATCCCCATCTTTTCTTTCTTTTTCTTTTTTTTTTTTTTTACTTTAGAGTGTGGACAGACGGGCATTGGTCAGCATATCGCTATGAAATAGATGCTTTCAGAACGAAAAAGAAGGCATGGTGCTTGACCCCAGCCCAGAAGAACCTCACGATGGATTATGTCATGGATAATAAACAAAAGAAATGAGATCCAGGAAATCCAGCGTTAGATTTGTCAGCCTTCTTCTTTTCTGTATCAAAGGATTCATATGCAGGGGCTTAAATAAGATAGAAGTTAATTCTCTGTTACATCATAGTCTGGGTCACAGTTGGTCTAGTGAGTCTCAGTAGGCAGGGGGAAAAGGTACAGGAGGGCAGACTTCTTTGCTTTTAAAGACCCAATCAAAATTTGCACATCTTATTTCTTCTCGAATCCCATTGGGTAGAACCAAGTCATATGATCAAAATCTGCTTACAAAGGAGGCTGGGAAATGTGGTTTTATAGGCAGATACTTCCATTATAATAAAAAAGAAAAGTAAACAAACAAAAAAAGGGTTTCAACTTTTAAATACCAGTCATTGAGTTTAAAGATGGCGGCGAGGGGAGTGCATTGCCCCCGTGTGCTGCTTCACTGTGTGGGAGTATGACAAGTCAGGACGGCTAAAGGATATCTTGTTAGGAATTTCCAGCAATAGTGGGGTGCTCCGGAACCTGGAGGAAGGATTTCCATCGCACGAGGATCAGCTACGGGGACTCAAACGCGAGAGGTTTGTCGCACTGCTTATTCAGCAAATCGGCCCGAGGCTAGAATCTGCAGCGTGCGCTGGGATAGAGACGCAGGGTTACAGCGCTGCAGTTTCTGCCAGCCGCGCAAGCACCGTACTCAGGGCTGAATTCTGGGTTCGAGACGGGGGAAGGAAGCGGTCCATCTCGGTTCTCCACACCGGTCAGACCACAGAGGAGGCCAGCAGCCACCATGTTGGTAAACTGACGTCACCACCGCTGTTTTCGACTGACCGCAGCTCATTCAGCCATAGATCAGGTAATTTCAGGCTGCAATTCGCCTGCGGCTTGCAGACAGATTGCTAGGGCTCAGCGCCTGGGTGCTTCTTAGAACCTGATTTTATCGGAGTGAATACCCAGCGCGGAGCGGCTGCTGAGCCCGCGGAGGCTGCTTCTTGGACCCTGCGCCTACCAGAGCATACAACAAGCACTAAGCAGCCGAATTACGGCTCCCAGAACTGAGCCCGCGGGGACTGCTTCTTGGAGCTTACATTTATAGGAGCTTACACCGAGCACGGAGTGGCCGAGTTCCGGCTCCCGGAACTTCCCTGGCCCGGGGCTAGGAGCCCGCGGAAACTGCTTCTCGGTCCGGGTCCTGCTGAGGGCCGGTCAGGACTCACCCGGTGCTTTGGTTGCCCGGCAAGGGGAACGAAATGCTGCCATTCGCATAGGATACCAACATGGCAGAGATCTGATGTCTGCAGAAAGCGGCGGAGGAGGGAACTTCATCAATACCAGTGCTGACATAAGCAGTTGGTCTCCTGGTAGGGGGGGTGAGGCACAGTCACCCGAGTCTCCTCAATTTGTCGTCGAGCCAGAGGGAAGGAGCCGGGCCACCGCCAGCGCCCGGAGCAGGCCCAGCGGCTTGCCAGCGTGGTGACCGCGTGACCCCAATTGGAGAGGGGGCGGAGCGGAGCCGCCACCCGCAACCGCAAGGTGGGCAGACCCGCGACCCGGTGGTACATGGGTGTGGTAGGAGGGGCAGGGCAGAGCCGCGGTTCGCGCTGTGACGAATGAGCGTGCAAGGTAAACAGACCTGTGACAGCCTGGCGGGTCAGGCCCAGTGGCCTGCCAGTGTGGTACACACGTCACCCCAACTGGAGTAGGGGCAGAGCAGATCCTTCTCCCACGCCCGGATCAGGCCCTGCCGGTGTGGTGGTCACGTGACCCCAATCGGGGGCGGAGCAGAACCGCCACCCGTGCCCGCCGGGTGAGCGGACCAGTGATCAACCTGTAGATCAGGCCCAGGGGTCCGCAGGCGTGGTAGGAGGGGCAGGGCAGATCCGCCGCCCGCGCCTCCAAGGTAGGCAGACCTACAACAGACCTGCGGATCAGGCCCAGGAGCCTGCCGGCGTGGTACAAACACCACCCTAATTGGAGTAGTGGCAGAGCAGAGTCGCCGCCCGTGCCAGGAACAGGCCCAGTGTCCTGCAGGCGGGGTAGTCACGACACCCCAATTGGAGTAGGGGCAGAGCAGAGCCTCCACCCGTGCCCGAAAGGTGGGCAGATCTGTGACCGACCAGCGGGACAGGCCCAGTGGCCTGCCGGTACGACAGACACGTCACCCCATTTGCAGTAGGGGCAGAGTAGAGCCGCCGCCCGCGCCTGCAGGGTAGGCAAACCTGCAACCGACCGGCGGATCAGGCCCAGTGGCCTGCCGGCGTGGTACACTCGTCACCCCAATTGGAGTAGGGGCAGAACAGAGCCGCCGCCAGCTCCCAGAACAGGCCCAGTGACCTGCCGGCGTGGTAGCCACGACACCCCGATTGGAATAAGAAGAGAGCAGAGCCGCCGCCCGCACCTGCAGGAAAGATACGCAAGCAGTATGAAAAGACAAGGAAAGAAAGGACCACAAGCAATGCAGGTCAACGCAACTTTAGAAGAGGTAACAGCTGCAGCAGATGGAATGTCAGATAAAGAATTCAGGATATACATGCTTCAGATGATCTGGAGTATCAAGGAAGACATTAAACAGCAAAATCAGACAATGAAAGATCACTTCGACAACGAACTACGCAAACAAATCCAGGAAGCAAAGGATCAACTATACAGGGAGATAGAGGTTATAAAAAACAAACAAACAGAAATCCTAGAAATGCAGGAAGCAATAAACCAACTTAAAAACTCAATGGAGAATACTACCAGCAGAGTAGAACACTTAGAAGATAGAACATCAGACAATGAAGACAAAGTATTTCAACTGGAAAAGAACATAGACAGCTCAGCAAGACTGTTAAGAAACCATGAGCAGAACATCCAAGAAATATGGGATAACATTAAGAGACCAAATTTAAGAGTCATTGGGATACAGGAAGGTACAGAGCTCCAAACCAAAGGAATGAGAAGTCTATTCAATGAAATAATACAAGAAAACTTCCCAGACTTGAAGAATGAGACAGAATCCCAAATCCTAGAAGCCTACAGGACGCCGAATGTGCAAAATCATAAGAGATCCACACCTAGACACATTATAATGAAGATGCCCAACATACAGAATAAGGAGAGAATTTTAAAAGCTACAAGAGAAAGGAAGCAAATTACATTTAGGGGTAAGCCAATCAGGATAACAGCTGATCTGTCAACACAGACTCTGAAAGCTAGAAGATCCTGGAATAACATATTTCAAACACTGAAAGAAAATGGGTTCCAACCAAGAATTGTGTATCCAGCGAAATTAAGCTTCAGGATGGAGGATGAAATTAAAACCTTCCACGATAAACAAAAGTTTAAAGAATTCGCAGCTAGAAAACCATCTCTTCAAAACATCCTCGCCAAAGCATTACAGGAAGAGGAAATGGAAAATAACAATGAAAACCAACAGTGGGAGGTAGGACAGTAAAGGGGGGGGGATAATCAAAGAGGAAAACAAACCATGTTTAGTAACAGAAATAAACAAATATGGCTGGAAGAACAACCCATATCTCAATAATAACCCTAAATGTTAATGGCTTAAACTCACCAATTAAGAGACACAGGCTAGTAGAATGGATCACAAAACAAGACCCAACAATATGCTGCCTACAGGAGACGCATTTGATAGGAAAGGACATACATAGGCTGAAGGTGAAAGGTTGGGAAAAATCATATCACTCATATGGACTTCGGAAACAAGCAGGAGTGTCCATACTCATATCAAATAAAATAGATTTCAAGCCAAAGTTAATCAAAAGAGATAAAGAGGGACACTACATACTGCTTAAGGGAACCATACACCAACAAGACATAACAATCATAAATATTTATGCCCCAAATAATGGTGCAGCTATATTCGTCAAACAAACTCTTCTCAAGTTCAAGAGTCTAATAGACCACCATACCATAATCATGGGAGACTTCAACACACCTCTCTCGCCACTGGACAGATCTTCCAAACAAAAGTTGAATAAGGAAACTATAGAACTCAATAACACTATTAATAACCTAGACCTAATTGACATATATAGAATATACCACCCAACATCAAGCAGTTACACTTTTTTCTCAGCAGCACATGGATCCTTCTCAAAAATAGATCATATATTATGTCACAGGGCAACTCTTAGACAATATAAAGGAGTAGAGATAATACCATGCATCTTATCTGATCATAATGGAATGAAACTGAAAATCAACGATAAAAGAAGGAAGGAAAAAGCATACATCACTTGGAGAATGAACAATAGGTTACTGAACGATCAATGGGTTATAGAAGACATCAAGAAGGAAATCAAAAAATTCTTAGAGATAAATGAAAACACAGACACAACATATCGGAATCTATGGGACACATTGAAAGCAGTTCTAAGAGGAAAATTCATTGCTTGGAGTTCATTCCTTAAAAAAAGAAAAAACCAACAAATAAACAATCTCATACTTCATCTCAAAATCCTGGAAAATGAAGAGCAAAACAACAGCAAAAGAAGTAGAAGGCAAGAAATAATTAAAATCAGAGCTGAAATTAATGAAATCGAAACAAAAGAAACAATTGAAAAAATTGACAAAACTAAAAGTTGGTTCTTTGAAAAAATAAACAAAATCGACAGACCCTTAGCGATGCTAGTGAAGAGAAGAAGAGAGAGAACTCAAATTACTAGCATACGGGATGAAAAAGGCAATATCACAACAGACACTTCAGAAATACAGAAGATAATCAAAAACTATTTTGAATCCTTATACTCCAATAAATTAGAAGATAGTGAAGGCATAGATAAATTTCTTAAGTCATATGATCTGCCCAGATTGAGTCAGGAGGATATAGACAACCTAAACAGACCAATATCAATTGAGGAAATAGAAGAAACCATAAAAAGACTACCAACTAAGAAAAGCCCAGGTCCAGATGGGTATACAGCAGAATTTTACAAAACCTTTAAAGAAGAACTAATACCAATACTTTTCAAGCTACTTCAGGAAATAGAAAAGGAGGGAGAACTTCCAAATTCATTCTATGAGGCCAACATCACCCTGATACCTAAACCAGACAAAGACACTTCAAAGAAAGAAAACTACAGACCAATATCTCTAATGAACCTAGATGCAAAAATCCTCAATAAAATTCTGGCGAATCGGATACAAAAACATATCAAAAAAATTGTACACCATGATCAAGTAGGATTCATCCCTGGGATGCAAGGCTGGTTCAATATACGGAAATCAATAAATGTTATTCACCACATCAATAGACTTAAAAATAAGAACCATATGATCATCTCGATAGATGCGGAAAAAGCATTTGACAAAGTACAGCATCCCTTTATGTTCAAAACTCTAGAAAAACTAGGGATAACAGGAACATACCTCAATATTGTAAAAGCAATCTATGCTAAGCCTCAGGCTAGCATCATTCTGAATGGAGAAAAACTGAAGGCATTCCCTCTAAAATCTGGAACTAGACAGGGATGCCCTCTCTCTCCACTTCTGTTCAACATAGTTCTCGAAACACTGGCCAGAGCAATTAGACAGACGAAAGAAATTAAAGGCATAAAAATAGGAAAAGAAGAACTTAAATTATCACTATTTGCAGATGATATGATTCTATACCTAGCAGACCCAAAAGGCTCTACAAAGAAACTATTAGAGCTAATAAATGAATTCAGCAAAGTGGCAGGATATAAAATCAACACACATAAATCAAAGGCATTCCTGTATATCAGCGACAAATCCTCTGAATTGGAAATGAGGACAACCACTCCATTCAAAATATCTTCAAAAAAAATAAAATACTTGGGAATCAACCTAACAAAAGAGGTGAAAGACTTATACAATGAAAACTACAGAACCCTAAAGAGAGAAATAGAAGAAGATCTTAGAAGATGGAAAAATATACCCTGTTCATGGATAGGCAGAACTAACATCATCAAAATGGCGATATTACCAAAAGTTCTCTATAGGTTTAATGCAATGCCAATCAAAATCCCATCGGCATTTCTTGTAGAAATAGAGAAAGCAATCATGAAATTCATATGGAAAAATAAAAGACCCAGAATAGCAAAAACAATGCTAAGCAGGAAGTGTGAATCAGGCGGTATAGCGATACCAGACTTCAAACTATACTACAGAGCAATAGTAACAAAAACAGCATGGTACTGGTACCAAAACAGGCGGGTGGACCAATGGTACAGAATAGAGGACACAGAAACCAATCCACAAAACTACAACTATCTTATATTTGATAAAGGGGCTAAAAGCATGCAATGGAGGAAGGATAGCATCTTCAACAAATGGTGCTGGGAAAACTGGAAATCCATATGCAACAAAATGAAACTGAATCCCTTTCTCTCGCCATGCACAAAAGTGAATTCAAAATGGATCAAGGAGCTTGATATCAAATCAGAGACGCGCCGTCTGATAGAAGAAAAAGTTGGCTACGATCTACAGTCGGTGGGGTCGGGCTCCAAATTCCTCAATAGGACACCCATAGCACAAAAGTTAATAACTAGAATCAACAAATGGGACTTACTCAAACTAAAAAGTTTTTTCTCAGCAAAAGAAACAATAAGAGAGGTAAATAGGGAGCCTACACCCTGGGAACAAATCTTTACTCCTCACACTTCAGATAGAGCCCTAATATCCAGAGTATACAAAGAACTCAAAAAATTAGACAATAAGAAAACAAACAACCCAATCAACAAATGGGCCAAGGACCTGAACAGACACTTCTCAGAGGAGGACATACAGTCAATCAACAAGTACATGAAAAAATGCTCAACATCTCTAGCTGTCAGAGAAATGCAAATCAAAACCACCCTAAGATACCATCTCACTCCAGTAAGATTGTCAGCCATTAGGAAGTCAAACAACAACAAGTGCTGGCGAGGATGTGGGGAAAAGGGTACACTTGTACATTGCTGGTGGGACTGCAGATTGGTGCAGCCAATTTGGAAAGCAGTATGGAGATTTCTTGGAAAGCTGGGAATGGAGCCACCATTTGACCCAGCTATTCCCCTTCTTGGTCTATTCCCTAAAGACCTAAAAAGAGCATGCTACAGGGACACTGCTACATCGATGTTCATAGCAGCACAGTTCACAATAGCAAGACTGTGGAACCAACCTAGATGCCCTTCAATAGACGAATGGATAAAAAAAATGTGGCATTTATACACAATGGAGTATTACTCTGCATTAAAAAATGACAAAATCATAGAATTTACAGGGAAATGGATGGCATTAGAGCAGATTATGCTAAGTGAAGCTAGCCAATCCCTAAAAAACAAATGCCAAATGTCTTCTTTGATATAAGGAGAGTAACTAAGAACAGTGTAGGGACGAAGAACAGGAGAAGAAGATTAACATTTAACAGGGATGAGAGGTGGGAGGGAAAGGGAGAGAGAAGGGAAATTGCATGGTAATGGAAGGAGACCCTCAGGGTTATACAGTGGAGGAGGTAGAGAGAGAGGAGGGGAGGGGAGGGGAGAGGTGGGGAGGGGGGAGGGTGGAGGATGGGAAAGGCAGTGGAGCACAACAGACACTAGTATGGCAATTTGTAAATCAATGGATGTGTAACTGATGTGATTCTGCAATCTGTGTATGGGGTGAAGGTGGGAGTTCATAACCCACTTGAAACAAAGTGTGGAATATGATATGTCAAGAAATTTGTAATGTTTTGAACAACCCACAATAAAAAATTAAAAAAAAAAAAAAACCACAAAAAAAAAAAAATAAAAAATAAATAAATAAATAAATAAATACCAGTCATTGACAAGCCTGGTAGGAAATCATGGAAGTTTTATTAGTATGCCATTTTCACAGAGAATAAGAACCTCAGATTGAGCTAGTGGGGCAGGGGGCGGTGGGAGGGGGCATGGAATCTATAAGTAACACCTTAGAAGGGAAGTATACCATCCAGAGCAATTGTTCCCAGAGTCACTCGATACCAAAATCATCTATGGGCCTTTTTCTAAATATCAATACCTGGGTTGTGGACATTCTGATTCAGTAAATCTGGGTGATGGACTGATTTTTTTAAGCCCCCAGTACCAAATAGGACACATTGTCAGGACTTAGGACCACTAAGAAATAAAGAGAACTCCAAAGGTTAATATTGCCTTTATGTTCAAACTCCCCCCAAAAGTTAAAGTTTTAAATAAGCAAATATTGTTAGACTTTTCTGAGAAAGCTTAATCAGAAATATTTTAGACTATAAATGATTGATTATGAAAGGACTGGGATTCACATGGTGGGGGGGGGTTGTCTCCTTGCATTGCCACTGTTAGATCTTGGGCAGGTCTGTAAAGAGACTTGCCCTTCCTCTGGAAAATGAGGGGTTAGTCAAAATGATTGCTAGCCAAGTGTCTTTATTCACTAGCATATTTTAAGTAACATATAATTAAAGTAAAAAATACTTAACATTCAATAAACTTTTATAGAGCTTTCGCTTAGTTTTAGGATCTGCTAGGAATATGAAAGGAGAAAAAGGTAAATGCAGGTAGTCTTTCAATTGCCAACCACCCTACTGGGTACCAGACAGTTAATCAGAAGCCTGTTGGTGGCCACCTTTCCATGGCAGAAATATGCATAGATTCATCTCTCTCCCTTTCTCTCTCTCCTTCTCTCTCTCTCTCTCTCATTTACTCCCTGTTATGGTTTAGATGTGTAAGCTCATGTGTAAGACAATGCAAGAAGGTTTAGAGGTGAAAAGATTCTGTATTGAGAGCCTTAAACCAATCAGTCAATTAATCCTCTGATAGAGATTAACTGAGTGGTCAGTGTAGATACGCAGGGTGCAGCTGGAGGAGGTGGGTCCCTAGGGGCGTGGCTTGGAGGTTTATATTTTGTGAGCTGAGCTTAGTCTCTCTGGGCTTCCTGGTGCCACGTTCCCAGCTGCCTTCCTTTGCCACACCCTTTTGCCATGATGTTCTGCCTCACCTCAGGCCCCAAGGAATGGAGTTGGCTATCCATGAATTGAGACCTCTGAATCCGTGAGCCCTAAAATAAACTTTTCCTCCTCTAATTGTTCTGTTCAGGTCTTTCTGTCACAGAAGTGAAAGCGCTGACTCAAACGCTCCCTTTCCCCTTACTTTCTTTTTGTTCTAATTCAAATTTTTCTAAAGTGGGTATGTAACATTCATCATGGAGGAAAATTAATCCTACAGAAAGTCTTGTTTCAAGAAATATATTTGAAATGTATTTTTGAATTCTTGCTGTCTTGTAACTAAGAGATCAAGAATGAGCACTATGGAGACAGAGGTATTTGATAAGGTTCATCTCAATCCGAGAGAATCTGTGAAAAGGCTCTTCCCTCTGCCGCTTTCCTGGCTTTGGGGACAGGAAATGTGGGTGCAAGGAAACCTCACTCTTGGCGTGTGCACCAAGTGTGTGTGTGGGGGTGCGTGTACATGCTTAACAGACGAAAGGAGCAACAAGAAATGAGTTACAAGTAAATGATGATGAAGAAGGAACAATGAAAAAAGGAAAAATAGCACCACTCAGAAAACAGTCCGTTCCTTTGTCTGTGAGCCTAACAGCCTTGATAATTGAGGTTTCATAGGCAAGTCCCACAATATTTTTCTCAGCTTTCTCTGGTAACCTTCACCTTGCTGTGGCTATTAAATGCTGAGAGGCTAACTACTGTTTGTTCCTTGGATACAAAAGACATTCTGTTCTCTCTGAGTGGTTCTGTGCACGTGCTGCTCCT
Source organism: Marmota flaviventris (assembly GCF_047511675.1). Classification (NCBI taxonomy): domain Eukaryota; kingdom Metazoa; phylum Chordata; class Mammalia; order Rodentia; family Sciuridae; genus Marmota; species Marmota flaviventris. The sequence goes on along the minus strand of NC_092504.1, from coordinate 44,055,850 downwards.
AAGGCCGGCAAACGCCCTCCTCCCAGCCAGCTCTCAATGGCCCTGCATGGAGGACATCATGACAAAGCTCACTCAAAAGACCAGAGAGTCCAAGAGCTTGGAAATGTGTCGCTTGATTATTATTATTTTCCCAGTTGCTTCCCTTACCTCCATTATGTTTTGTTTACTTGAAAGTGCTTTGCATTTCCCAGTACGCATTGTTTGGAAGGAGAGAAGAGAAACCTAGCCAAGAACAGGACAGGGAATGGGGTGAGCTGACACTAAACTGAGAGTGTGTGTGGATGTGGACGAGGCTGTGTCAACTTTTCTGTATTTCCTTTCTGAACAGGGCTCCCATGGACGCTGTTATTAGCCCTGGCCTTGGAAACACCTAAGAGTTCTTAATATATTACTATTGATTGTTGTTTATTAGTAAATCGTGGAAGTCCATCCCGGGACATACTATTGAAGCATTCCTCCTTAATCAATATCCAGTGGGCACTCCATTTTTCATCAGCTAGTAAATCTTCCTAGCAGAATTCTCTTTGGTGCCCTTACCAAACAAAGAAAATGGGAAAAATAGTATGTCTCTTTAATCACCAAGCTTAGTAGTTGTTTACAGCATTTTTAATGACCATTATAAAAATATGTCACTCTCTATGTGAAAACAAGATGTTCACATACATCAAAAAGTCAGAACATTATTAAATGTTTCATTATTATTATGTGCTGAAAGCAGAAATGTTTGACACAAAAAATAAGATGGATACAGAAAGAACTTATGGGCTGGGGTTGTGGCTCAGTGGTAGAGTGGTTGCCTGGCACATGTGAGGCACTGGGTTCAATCCTCAGCACCACATCAAAATAAATAAAGTCACTGTGTCCATCTACAACTAAAAATAAAAATAAAAAGCACTTGTCATCTAAAGCAGAGGTTATCAATCAGAGTTGATGTTGTCACTCAGGGACCATTTGGCAATGTCTGGAGACATTTTTGATTGTCCCAGATGAGGTGAGGAGAATACCTTTGGCATCCAGTGTGTATGCACCAGGGATGCTGTTAAACATCCCATAATACAAAAGACCCCAACCACAAAGGTCATCTGGCCCAAATTGTCAGTAAAGCTGGGGTTGAGACCATGCTTTCAGAGTACCTCAGCATCAGGCTTACAGGGGCAGCAAGACACCGGGAACTTCTGTTCCAAACCTTCAGGTTGCTGCGTTACTTTGACTTTCTGTAACATAGTTAGGCAGTTGGGTTCTCTGTCTTGCAGATTCCAGGAATCCACAGACACAAGGGTGAGAGTAAAGTAACAGGATTTATTAAAGTAATAGAAAGAAAGCAGAGATCCTGAAGGAGAGAAGCCCCAAGAGAGGGATGCCATCAGGTGTCTGTTGTGTAAGGTTTTTTAAAGGCATATCTAGCTGATGGCTCAGCACCTGTGATTTGGTGGGATGAGGGATGAACCAATTAAGCCCTCTAAGCTCTGAGTTTAATAAACCAACCAGAAGTACATAATTTCAATCCCTTATTTACATAATTAAGAGGACAGGTCCAACCTTGTGGTTTGACAAGTCTGTTGGGGACAGGAAGCGCTTCAGGTAGGGGTGTACCCCTAGCAATGGTGGGGTGTGCCATTGTTAGGGGTAGGGGCAAGGGTAACTAAGGAAGGGCTGCTGTGGTTGAAGTTGTCAGAAACAGAAACAGGCATTCTAACTCAAAAGAGTGGTTAAAGCTGACGGGGAGTAGCAAGTCACGGGATGTCTTCCAGACCTGAAGTTCCCTTTCAGATTGGCATGATGTCCCTCTCCCACTCCTTTCCTTCTTAGGCCTTATCCTGGCTGCCTAAGGCAGATCTATCTTCCTGCCTCACTTCCACCTCTGCTCCCATGGATTTCCCCATTGCACACCATCAAGGAAGCACCCTTCCGTCTCAGTACTGTATTGCTCTGCAGCAGAGGTTCTCATCACTGGGAGTAGGGAGGGACATGTCAGAAGACCCCACAAGCTCCTCCATAGCATCCCTCTCCAAGAACTCAGATGCGTCTCTTCGCTCTTGCATGTGGGCACAAGCCATCAGGCAAGGAGACAGCAAGGTCATCCACCTGCACTCTCCCAGGTGCTCCTCACCCCTGCAGCCCTTCACTAGTCCTCCACAACACGGCGACTGCACTCAGGAACCTGTGGCAGAGCAGGCCTTCTTTGCCTGTTGCTCCAGCAAGCATCTGTTCCCATGACCCCTGGTTAAAGATTTTGCATTCTGTCCCTAGGGAGACAGGGGAAGGCAGAAGCAGCTCCCTGGGTGGGTTTGGTGCTCACTCTGCCCCCACTGAGAGCTCCATATCACAGGAGCTCACTGAAATAGGTTCCTGCACCCACGTGCAGTTGAACAAGAACCTGACCCACAGTGGAGATGAGGCTTCTTTTACTACAAGTTCAGCTGACCAAGCTCCTTTTTGAAAATTAGCAGATGTAAATGAAGGGTACAATTTTCTCACCAGGGAATTGAGTGCCAAACGTGCTTAAGGACTTCTGGTCACACTGCTTCCTGTAAGAGAACAATTAGCTAGATCTGAGGGGCTTAAAAATACATAAATTAGATAGATAGATAGATAGATAGATAGATACTGTAGCATGCAACACGATCAATTTAGGAGGTAAACGATCCTTTTAAATGAAACTGACATACAAAAAGACACTAACACCCGCCACCAGCATCATTCAATGGAAATACAAAAGTATAGGATTCACAGGGGAAAGGCCTAAAAGAAGAGAAAGCAATGTGCAGGAGACCCTGCTCCCAAGGTCTCACCAGCCTACTGAGCAGACTGGACCAGACGTCCACAGCAAGTGAACAGCAGACAGATGCTCCCCACTCTGAGAGTGAAGCCAAAGGCACTGCAGGGTGAGACAGAGAAGGTGAGGCAGGGGGACGCCCGAACTCAGCCTGCTGTTTCACTGAGAGACTCAGACCTAGGGAGGCTAAGAGGAAAAGAGCAAGCCTCTGAGGATGTTTGGTGTGGTTTTGGAGCAGGAAATGAGGGTCAGGACACTGAAATCTGGAAGCAACATTTTATTTAGTGGTGTCACAGCCCAGAGGGATAATTCCCAAAGTCTGAGCCCCAAGCACAGCAGGGCTGTTACTTTTTACATAAACAAGTTTGGGGTACATCAGTGTGAGGGACTTGGTGCAATTCTATTAGAGGATGCATTCTACATTCTTTATATGGGTGCAAGCTTGTCAACAACCTAGGGACTCTTAGCTCATACAGCTTAGGGACTTTTACTGCGCTAAGCCTAAAGGGGGATTGTTCTGTTCCTGTTGCTTTGTTTCCTGCTTTTGCTACTGTGTTATCTTTTACAGGTACCTGTTAGCCACTGCAGCCCTCTATGGTTAAATGTCAGCAAGCAGAGCTGCTGTGCGTCAGCATGCAAAACCACAGCCTGTCAGCTCTTACACTGCTAAAGTTCTCATTGTTCTCTACCACAGTTCGTCTTCTGGAAGTGAATGGAATGGACAGAACAGTAAACAATACACTGTACATAGTAAGAGCATGAACTAATTCCTAAAATTTGTGGGGTTTTTTGGGGGGGAGGGAGGACATGTGTGTGTCAGGTAGTAAAATACTACTTACTGACAGTCATGACCAATGAGTTTCAAAGCCATCAGCATAAATTAGAAAATCTCAATATTTCTCTCCCTCTCTCATTCTGTCTGTCTGCATGTCTCCCCCTATCTATTCCTCTCTTCCTCCTCCTCTCCCTCCCTCTCTCTTTCCTTTTCCCTTTTTCCCACCTCTTCCTCTCTCCCAGGCTCACCCAAATGCTTTTAATACAAGAAAATCAAAATAGAAGAGCTATCTATTATAAATAGATCTATATAAATTCATGAAAATGTTACCACAGATGGAGCTTAGAAAACTCAAGTAAAGCCAAACCACTAAGCCAAGGGGCTTAGTCTGCTGGTCAGGGCTGGGAACACAGCTTAGGTCAAAGGCCTTCTAAGCTCGTACCCATGCAGCCCCCACCTGAGAACCTCCTGGCTTCTGCTTTTTCTAAATAGAGCTGCTGAGGCTGCAATCCAGGCCACAGATGATTGGGGCTCAGCCATAAAGTAAGTGCCAGGCATTATATTTCATACGTTTCTCTTTTTAATCCTAACAACCACCCTAGAATATCAATTCTATTGAATCCATGGTAAAACTGAGATTAGGGAAGGTATTATTGTTACAGTCTGGGGCCTTTTGAGAAACTGAGGCAGTACAAAGGTCTCCCCCACACCCACACACACTCCATTCCTTAAAACCCTGATTCTAGTGATCAAGCCAGAAAGATTTCAGACATGTTGCTGAGAGTAACAGGCATGAGTTCATAGGAAAGGGGAAAAGGGGATACTCTCAGAGGAGTAGACACACTGTCCCTCTCCTGCACACTAGTTTTATTGGGGGTCCCAAGGAAGTTTTCAGAGATTCCCTAGGTCCACCTCTTGACTTTTGACTGACAGCAGGATGACATAAGGCTTTCAAGTCCCCATTGCCATAACAACTCTAGGTCACTTTGACCATGTTGACTGGTTTTAATTAGAACCTGTTCTTACAGGTTTTATAGTCAGGGGGAATTATCCTTATCTTCCTGATTTCTGGGATCTGGTCTGTGTAAGGATCACAAAAGTCTCCCCCTTCTGGGTAACTTGTGTTCTTATCAACATTTCAGGCCTGCATTTCACCTGCAGATAACAGGTTGTTTGCTGAGGAATGTAACATATCCCGTGGATTTAATCTAGGCAGGGCTGCAGGTAAATTGCTTTTTTAAAAGTGAAAGCATGTGGGGTGGGGGTCGACACAGTGGGCCCAGTTTATAGAACTATTCCCTTAATTTTGTATTCCCACCACTGATGTGTGACTATCCCCTATCGATATAATGTACTCAGGGTCCATGGCCCAAGGAGGAGGTGTTGGAGCCACTTCAAGTCTCCTGACTGAAGCCAGGTGGTTTTCACTATGCTGGATGTCTTAGTTCAGAGCTGGAGATGAGCCTGCAGAAGATCCCCCGGTGCCTGTGGAGGAGATAAAGAAGTGTGGTCAGACTCCAGAGATGAACTGGTCTTGCAGAATTGGCAGGCTTTAGGACAAGGTGGTCAGGCCCTCCGTATCACACTCTCCCCATAGACATGTCTATGACCCTCGCTCCCTGAGGAAAGAGCATGACCTTGGGTGAAGTGGCTCTTTCTGTTGAGGGCAATGGCCAGAGAAGAGCTCAGCTGAGAGTCGTCTGCTGCCAACATTCCCAGGAGCTGGGGGAATGAGCATCATCTCCTCCAGGATACTGGCAAAGTCCTACAGCATCCGCCACACCCACGACACAGTACCCCTTAGGAATCCACTGGGCCTTTACCATCCCAGCTCTCCTGACTCTGCTACTAGCAGAAGAAACGGTTGTCTGTTTGGGCTCCACCACTGGCTGTGTGACCTTGAATTGGAAACTTCATCTCTTGGTGCTTTGGTTTCCTCATCTGAACAGTGAAAACAGTCACCACATCATGGGATTTTTTTCAAGATTAACATAGTTCTTGCACTTGGCAGATGTTTCTTGTTGTTAAGGGGATTGTTGCTATAATTTTACTCTGCTCCCTACTTAACCAGAGGCATAAGAGAATACTTCAAAGTTAGATAGCACAGGACACAGGCTACAGAATTGACCCCAAGAGCACAAATCTACCAGGAGCCTCTGTTCAGGTCTTTGGCCCAATGTTTATTTGGACCTGAAGCTGCTACTGCCACTTCCCTTCACTCACTACCTCTAAGAGTATGATTCCCCACTCTTTAGGGCCCTTCTTTATGAATACTTGAAGCACTACTGGGCTCACTCCAGGACAGCAGGAGCTTAAATAATTCATAAGGGTTGTACCTGCAATTGACAAGAACAAGGCCAATTGCAGGAGAGTCGCTTATTCCTTACACACCATGATGTGTGCTCTGAGAACACAGGCAGCTGGCACGCAACTCAGTAGTGGGGAAAAAAATCTCTAAAAGAGGTGCAAGACAAACATTTAAAGGATGGTTAAGTCCAAAAGGATTATGAAGGAGACAGTCATCAGGATCCTAAAAATAAAAGGATACTATATTTTTAGTCTCCTTTGGAAGTAGTTCCTTTGAGAACCAGAGCTTTCTCGTGTTCAAGAGGACATCTGAACAGAGAATGGTCTTCGTCACATAGAGGCTTGCAGCTTTAATGCTACTACGTGACCCTTGGATGGTGCCTGATGGTATTGGGTAACAGAGATGTTAGACATTCTCTAATGCAGCTAGAAAGCATTGCATTACACAGAGGTCGTGCAACTACACTGGATCCGCGCAGAAGACAAGCTATTGTGGCAGTGACCTTCGTGTCCTTAAAATGCATCCTGTTGGCATAAAGACGAAAATGAGTTTGTTCCGGAGGGACAGTATGCCACATCAGCTAGGACGCCCCAGCCACATAACTACCTGGGCTGCAGTCACTCTGTAGCTCATGAATTCTGAGCTCATCGCCTGCTTTTTTTTACCACAATTACCCACTGTCCAACCAAATGGCATGCTGTCATTTTATTCCCAAAGCCCACATTTTCCCATCCCCACGCCATAGCTCATCCATCTCCCTCTGCCTAAAGCTCCCTCGCCTCCTTCTCATCGGGTACACTCCTCCCCATCCTTTAAGGTCCACTCCGTGTGTCATCTTTTAATGAAAGCTTTTCTGGGCCCATCCTTTCCAAACCAGATATGATTGTTCCATGTACACTTTAATAACCACAGGTCTGAATCTTCCTTGTGGCCGTAATCGTACCCCTGTCTTGACTTAGGTTGTTTTATTTATTTATCAACTCTTATTTTTCCTCCATCCTGTGGGCCTTTTTAAGGCAGAAACTATGTCTTAATCCTATTTGCCCATCTCCTGCAATACCTGGCAGTGTGCCCTGCGTTTGAAAATGTTCAATAAAGGTGGCTGAATTTATCACTAACACTTTCCCTCTGATGGTTGGGGACTCACTATTCATCTCTGTATCATCCCGGTTCCTCCTCTCTCACCCCTGCTCAGAGGAGTCAACCCAGTGACCTCAGAGATCCCTTGAAAATACCAGAAGATCAGAGGTTAGAAATTTGACACTCTTGTTTATAAAAGGGCGCCACCTCTTTGTGTCCCCAAGAGTTATGAGATTCTAGATCTGAAAAGCCCTTTATATGATGTTTGCGTCTGGGGTTGAGTGAACTTCCCAAGGTCACCTATCAAGTTAAGGGCAGACCTAGGACAACAATCTAATGCGAGGATGAGCTCTTTTGTTGTTCAGTTCTGTGGTTAGGGGTAGTGCTAGAGTTTTTCTCTTTTGGGGTCTTGAGCTGACTTATTCCAGGATTGTGATTTTTTTTTAAGCACGAGCCTGAAAATATTAATCTGCCGATACAATAACATTTAGGAGAAACCTCATATTTACTTATAAATTCATTTGTACATCTAGCACACTGTGAGTGTCAATGATGAGTATATCAGATTTCAATACAAATAAGCCTATATTTGCTTGTGACAAAAATTCTCCAGGCCCTGTTGATGCTATCAAGAACATGCAAAGAAAAATGAAGTTCAAGGAGAAACGTTTTGCTGATTTTATTCTCAGTGGAATTCAGCCACAAACCAAAGTCATAGATGAATAATGCTTCAAATGAGGTGAACATAATGAATCAATAACATGACAGCAAATCCTGGGGAATGGATCAGAGTTTTGAAAAAACTTCACTGAAGATTTTCTTCCAGGGAGTTATCTCAGCATCCAAATGCACTTATTATTGGCTCACTGCGATTTCTATGAAGTAGAAACTAAGCAAGACCCTTCCAACTCACTTCCATTTTTCATGTTAGCTATAATCTCACACTCTCCAGAAAAATCTGTGTTCATCGAACTGAATTAAGAGATTTTTGTGCTCTGTGATCTGTCGATTTGATAGCATCCAAAGTTAAGATGACCTTATGCCCTCGGACTATTTGTGGAGGGGTACTTATCAAGTTTGGGTGTCCTTCTGCTCAAGTTGATTATCTCACACAGGTGAGCATGACACTGCTCTATACAAACTTATTCCACCTTGTGAGGTTCAATGCCAAGTGCCTGGTGATTGTATTTGATTATAATGAAGCCACCAGAGGTACTTAACAGCAACTCCCACAGCCCTCCACAGCCAAGGCAAAGTGAATACTTAACACTATTATGTGGTAAATTCAGAACTCCGAACACACAAAGACATTTAAATACAGGCAGGTTTGTCTTTTCAGATCTCTTTAGATAATGAGAGGTCATAGAAAACTCCCTCTAGTTTGGGAATAGAAGAAATTTGATGATGAAATAATATAACTGGCCACAAAAACCTGATGTGATATAAATTCTTGTAGAAATGGGCATTGCTCCCTCAAAGAGGTCATCTTGGGACACTACACATATTCTAACCATGCTGCTTTTTTTTTTTCTTCTTAAAATGGCATCTTTTAAAATTGGTTTCAGGAGCACATTCTGTCAAAACCTTGACCTTAAAGTTTTGGCTTAAATTTTTGGAAACAACCTGTGTCAGGAGATGCTAAGGTGCCCCCCCCCCCCCCGTGTGTCTCTGTCTCCTGGTGTTCACATCCTCATGTGACACCCTTCGCTTGAGTGTGGGTGGCTCTGAAAAGCAGAATATGGCAAAGACGATGGGATGTATGTGAGCACACACACGATGAGGTCACAGAAGACTGTAGCCTGTCTTTCTGGAAGACGCTTTATTCCTGAAACCATCCGCAAAGATCTGAATGCTGCCAACAACTACGTGAGCTCGGAAGTAAACCCTTCCCCAGCCAAGCATTCAGATGAGACCTCAGCACCAGCTGAATTTTGCAAGGTTACAGAGGACCAAAGTAAGCCAGGTGCAAACTCCTGACCCCCAGAAACCATGAGATACCAAGTGTGCACGGTGTTCAGCTGGTAAGTTTGTTGTCCTATTATTACACAGAAATGCCACATTTTGGTCATTCTAGTCCACATTTAGTCATTATCATTTGCAATATTATGTGTAAATTTTTATTTGACCCAAGAAATCATTCTCATCTCTTGTCCTTTTAATTGTCTTTTCCTTGCTTTCCCACCTATTTACCCTTAGCAAAATCAAAAGTTCTTTCAAAAGGGAACCATTTTCAAGTCTGTGTTTTTTATTTTACTAGTTAGACAGGGGATTGCACCTGGAACTTATAGGACATTTATTATGCATCAGACACCACTAAGCACTTTACAAATACTATTTTGTTAATCCACACAACTCTAGAAGTTATGTTCTGTGTTGGTATGATTTCTGTCCCTAAAACAAATGCCTGAGCTAATCAACTTGTAAAAAGAAAAAGGTTCTTTAAGCTCAAAGTTTCACAGGTGCAGTCCACATGTGATTGGCCCTGTTGCCTGGGTGATGCAGCACATCGTGGCAGGGGAAGACGGCAAAGCAAAACACTTACTTCATGGCCAGGGAGCAAAAGAGCAAGAGAGGAAGAGACCATAGTTCCACAAAACCCTTCCAGACCATGCCTCCAGGGACCAAAGACCTCCCTCAGGGCCCCAGCTCTTAAAGTTTCACCCCCTCCCAATAGCATGCAGCTAGAGACCAAGTCTTTAATACATGAGCCTCTGAGGGACACTTAAGATCCAAACTATAGCATGTTCCTATTCTGAAAAGGAAGAGACAGTGTAAAAAAATTTCCCCACAGTGTAAAAGCTCATAAACCATAGAGCTGAAACCACAGTGCAAGCAGAGAGGACCCATCCCATAAGGATGACCACATGTGACTTTAGGACATAGGTAGTCTAATGACCAGATTTTCAGGGACAGGAGCTGGGGCTCTAAGAGTTTAAAAGTAAAGCTATGTCACTTGTTAATGATTGAAGGGAACTAGCAGAGCCAGTCTCTGATTAGCTGTCTGAGTTCCTTTCTACTACAACAGCCCCAGTCAGACGTTGCTCCCAGTGTCAGGCTGAAGTCTCCTGTGGCAGCCTGACAGCCCGAGCATGGCAACACCCAAGAGAAGCTCTAGAAGGTTTAGAAGGACTCCACGTAAACACACTCCAGGGTCCCCTTATGAAAGATGACACTCATGTCCAAGCGATATTTCTGTGTTCATAAAATTAAAACTGTATCATTTTACAGGTACACCTTCTAGGCAGACACAGAAATAAGATATTGAATATAAGGTACATAAACTCTGTGAAACTCGATTTCCTAAACTATAAAATAAAGAGGGTTGGAGAAGATCAATATTTTCTAAAGTATATTCCAGAGAACTCTATTCCCCACAGATGGTTTGAAAAGAGTTCCAGTGGGTGGGGGAGAAAGCATAGGGGATTTTTTTTTTACCCAAATAATTTTATGCTATTTTCCACCCTCTGGGAGGCTCATAGTCCACGTCAGCACATTAGCGACTCTGAGAAAATTCTGCATTAGGGAAGTCTAAGGAGCTCTGCCAAACTAGCGGCTTCAAAACTTGTACAATCCTTTTTTCTGAGAACGCTTACTAATGTCTGCTATGGCTCTAATCTCTACTTGGGAAATTCTGTGAATTTATCTCAAGGTTAATTTTCATTTTACAAGAGGTTAAAAATTAAGTTTGACCTATAAAGTGACTTAGAAGTAGTTTGTTTAAATTATAAAGAACATAGAAGGCGACTGCAAATGTCCCCAAGAGCACACATTTTCTCCAGGCTTCTAATCCATCAAATTTAGTTGCCCATTATCTACTCATTCTTCTCAAGGCACCTTGAGTCGAAAAGTCTGATGAACCCGAGAACATAAAATAACATTTACAGATAATCAACCCATTTCCAGAACACCACCTCACGGTAGTTCCATTTATTCTACCAACTTGCCTCATGTAATCACACATTCACTATAAAGGAAGAGGAAAAGGGCAAATACATTACATTTCTATTATACAAGTAGTCTGTGAAGTTTCCCCCATGTTGTTTCCTTATTTCAGCTAAAATAACCATGTTCAAAGGGTATATTAATCCCATTGACCTTTGCAGAGCTATTTAGAGGGATCTCGCCTTTTTCCATTTTTTCTTTCTTTCCATGTTAAAGTTTTTGGTGGAATTTCCTTGCCCAAGTCAGTTCTGCAATCTATAAAGTGCAGACGATAAAGTGGAGGCTTAATGATTCAGTTCGTTTTCCTTTATCATGTGGCTGCCCACACAGCCGACTCATTATTATCAAATATAACAACAACCAAAAAAAAAGCCTCAGGAAAATCGTGGGTGCTAGTTTCAAGCAGTTCTTTTGATCTATGAGTCATCCTGGCTCCAGTTCCGACTTCAGGCAACTTTTCTTAGGCTTTGTATTTTTTAAGTCTCTGTTTCCCCCTCTACAGAATGGGCTGCTAAGAGCTCCCACCTCATAGAGTTGCTGAGAGGGATATGTAAAATAATGTGCATAAATATCACTCAGTCTGTTTATTCAAAAAAAAAATCCATATGCCTGGAACCCTGTATTTGAAGTATGCTACTACACTTCATTGCTACATACAGTAAAGCTGTATGGTGTCTTCTGTCACGGGATTTCCATAAATGAAGGAACAGAGAAGTGAAGGGATTGGTCAAGGATCCCCCAGCTCATGTGGAGAATCACGGATATTAACTTTCTGAGATTTGATTCTTTGTTCTTTCCTTTGCACTACAGTGATACTCAACAAAATGTGGCATTTGCATTTGCCAAGATACTGAAGCAGGTGCAAAACTTTGAAATAAATGAAAGGAAGGAAGGGAGAGAAAGTGGGGGGAAGATAGGAAGGAAAGGAGGAAGGGAGAGAGAGAAGGAGGGAGGGAGGGAGGGAGGGAACCTTCAGTTAACCCTTGTCTTTAGGCACTGCTGTAAACAAAACCAACTCGTCTGTCCTTCCGACCCACGTCCAGGAACAGTTGCCCCAGAAGCCCTGGATCTCCTCCACTGTCTGGACTTAGCTACCTACCCTGGCAGTGGCCCATCTTCTAGATCAATGTATGTAGCTCTTCCCTGGGCTCCTGTTGCAGGCAGTGATAGAACAAGGATCTTGCACTAGGATGGAAATGAGCATCTGCTTCCCTCAGTGAGAAAGCCTAGATGCCAGGGCGGGGGGTGATTTTAGCTTAATTAAGAAGAAGGCTTAGTGACTGTGAAGTTATTTACCTGGTGCAGGAACAGAAGCTATTCCCAGATCACACCTTGAGTAGCAATGTTCTAGAACATTCTCAGCCCTCTCTCCTCTCTCCTTTGTCGATGGAATGTAACCGTTTTATGTTCATTTCCTGAGTGTTCTGTTCTATCTGTGACCTGAAAAAACTAATTCACGTGAAGGTATTGGTGTTGCTAATAGCTCATGTTTTAACATTTATAGATGAAATATTTATCATTAAATATGATACATGTTCCTTAACCCAGAGATCCTTCCTGTAGTGGGGATTTTAGCTACTATGCAAGGCTGTGAGAAATGTGTATGAAGGGGAACAGATGACACTTCACACTGATGCCAGATGTGAGTGAGTGTGTGTGTGTGTTGCCACATGTGTGGCCCATGAGGTGGTGAGGCATGGCACACAATGTGCAAGTTAAAGACGAGAGTGCCTCTGAGTCTGCCAGTGACAGGCAGGTGCAGTTTCTCTCTCCTCTTGTCCCTATTCATGGTACAAACGAGACTACACTCCTGGGGGCCAAGAGGAATGCCTGGCACATAGTAGGCACTCAGTCAGTTCCCAGCAAGTACCTACTGAGCGCCCATTTTTCCAGGCACTTGTCAGACATCAGCGAATGATGAAGACCCACCCTCCTGGCACCAACACTCCAGTGGGAGGGACATCAACAGGGGGCCATGGAGGGAAGATCCGAGGAGACTTAGGAAGTTCAAGTTGGAGGCAAATGGAGGAATAAAGAATGTGCCATGGGCACTGCGTTTTCTTCTTCTTGGCCACATTCAGCATGTTCCAGAGCCATGATAATTCCGTGGCAGGCCTGAGTTTGGGTAACAAAATTGTTCTAGGAGGGAATTGGGTTATGTTTAAGGAAAAGCTACCATACTGAGATAGACTTCCACGGAAAAGAACAAATTTCATTCCCAGAGTTTTTAAGAAAAAAATAAATAGTTTTTAAAAAAAAGAATGGCAATTGAAATCCATTCCTAACCAGGATCCATGCATGGGTTGAAGGCAGTCTGAGTCCCTGCTGCCACACATAAGCTGAGTGGCCTTGGATGAGTCACTCACTCACCTCTGTCTGCCTCTATGTCCTCAGCTGCAGAAGGAGAAGGACGCATTGGATGGCCTCTCCAGTCCCTTCCAATCCTGTGATCTCAATGACACTGAACTCTTGTGGTCCCCTGAAGTGCTCTACTTCTGTATTTTCATTTTGTTCAAGTGTTTCAATGGAAAAATCAAATGCATCACTTCTTAGAATACAGTGTGATTCTCAAAACTTTTTAGCAATTCTACCCAGTGCTGGGGTCACCATGTCCCGGAGTCTGGGAGAGGAGTAGGGCACAGGGAGCACCACGGTGTCTGCACATAGACAGGAAGCTTTGGGTACATTCCCTGCTGTCACGTGGGACATCACCCTCACTGTCACAGCACAGGTAAGCCAAGCTCTATGCAAGCTAGCTGCTGAAAAGCAGTGTGTAAACCCAATTCAGATCATTTAAGGCATAACATAAATATACTAGAGAAATTGTTATTAAGAGAATCTTTTAGTATCTATTGCAAAGCAAATGAAAACCTCATATTTCATTTTTGTGACATTCTAGGTTTGTATGAATTTATATTATAAAATCACAGTCCATACTTACCAAGGACTCACTCTGTGTTGGGCTCTAAGCCAAAAGCTTCTGTATAGGATCGCACCTAACAACAGCTTCACAAAATCAGAACTGCGATTATCACCGTTTTATGGATGGGAAAACACAGTTCAGAGAGGCTGAGTGATTCACCCAAAGTCACACAGTTAATAGAAAGGAGAACTAGAAGGCAACCCTATAGGAACTGGGCTGAAAGCCCAAGTTCTTCACCGCTCCTCGATACTGCCCTTGAAAACTGAGGCAAGGTCTGCTCTGAGAACCTTCGAAATCCAGCGGCTCACTTAGTCCTGTGCCTTCTATTTCCCACATCCCAGAGTGCCTTTCCCCACTCCTCAGCTACTGGGACTTGCTTCCAGGCCTGAAAAATGACAGACCATTTCCAAGCACTGCTGCTTCTCTCAAAGCCCAAGACTGAGCAGAAATAGACGGAGGAGGCTCAGGACAGAGTGGCCAGAACAGTCCCTTAGGGAGAAAAGGAAGGAAGAGTGAGAGAAAGAAACAGGAAGAGAAAAGAGGCATATGCCTTATTTTTACTTAAATTCAAAAATATGAAGGAGAAACTGGGCACAGGGACGCGACACTTATAATCCCAGCTACTCCGGAGGTGGAGCCAGGGGGAATCACAAGTTCAAGACCAACCTGGGGTAACAATAGCAAGACCCCATCTCGAAAAACAAAAAAAGACAGACATAGGAAAGAGGACCACATGGTTAAATGAGCCCCAGAAGGTAACACCAGGGTCCTCGGGTGAGACCAATCGGAAGCAGTGCAGAACCCACCCCCTTAACCTCCAAGACACCATCATCTTTGGCCTAAACTCCCTCAACAGCATATTAGTTCCCAGTTCAACACATTCCAGTGACTCCTCACTTTATTCAGAGTAAAAACCAGTGTCCCCATGTGGCCTGGTTCCTAATTGCTTTCTAACCTCATATCCTACCACTCTCCTGGGGAAACCCCCACCCACCTGGCTCCTATCACACTGGCTCCCTGGCTAAAGACACCAGGCACACTCCTGCCTCAGGGCCTTTGCACTTACTGTGTCCACGATGGGGGGCGGGGGAGAGGGGGATGCTATTCCCTCAGATATTCCACTGGAAAAATCACTGTCAGTGAGACCTTTTCTGACCACACAAGCTAAAGTTGTGAGTACTTTCCCTGCTGGAGTCTTTCCATGGGGACTTCTTTTTATTTAGTCCATAGCTTGCTCACCACAGCTTAAACAACATCTTTGCACTCAAAAACTGGGAATGGAACCACCATTTGACCCAGCTATCCCATTCCTTGGTCTATACCCAAAGGACTTAAAAACAGCAAACAGGGACACAGCCACATCAATGTTCATAGCAGCACAATTCACAATAGCTAAACTGTGGAGCCAACCTAGATGCCCTTCAGTAGATGAATGGATAAAGAGACTGTGGCATGTATACACAATGGAATATTACTCAGCAATAAAAGAAAACAAAATTATGGCATTTGCAGGTAAATGGATGGAGTTGGAGAATATTATGCTAAGCTAAGTAAGCCCTCCCAAATACCAAAAGCCGAATGTTTTTTCTGATAAGTGGATGCTGATCCATAATGAGAAGGAGGGACATGAGAAGGAGGAACTCTGGATTGGGCAAAGGGGAAGGAGGGAAAGAGAGGGTATGGAGGTAGGTGGTGGAATGAGACGGACATCATTACCCTAGGTACATGTATAATTGCACAAATGGTGTGATTCTACTTTGTGTACAACCAGAGAAAAAATGTGCTCCCTTTGTATACAATGAATCAAAGTGTGTTCTGCTCTCATGTATAACCAATTAGAGCAAATTTAAAAATTTTTTTAAAAGACTGAACCCACACACACAAATAAAAGCATTTGAATTGATTTTTGAACAACAT
This sequence comes from Marmota flaviventris, assembly GCF_047511675.1. Taxonomy (NCBI): domain Eukaryota; kingdom Metazoa; phylum Chordata; class Mammalia; order Rodentia; family Sciuridae; genus Marmota; species Marmota flaviventris. Next base: position 44,040,129 of record NC_092504.1, on the reverse strand, counting down.
AAAAAACTTCCTTAAGTTTTCTATAGATGAAATGAGACACCCCGTGAGCTAGAGAAGCCCCACCCCCACCCCTGTCCCTGGAGGTATTCAAGCAGATGTCAAGGGACCTTTTGGTAGAGCACTGGAGATTTGAGCACTGGAGATTTGCATGGACTATATTTGTCCAAGCTTCTGCCGACCCTGAAACACCATATTCTAGGAATCAGCTCTAAGTTGGTAAGACACCAGAAACTAGACCTGGGGTCACGTGCCCCATCATCTCTGCCTAGTGAACTGAACACAGGTAGCTTTTGTTTAGGGGAGGATTTTTTGTTTGATTTTCATTTCTAATGTAAGTCTTTTAAACCCCATGAGTCTATTTGGAAACATTTTCTCCTGAATACAAAAAAAAGCACCATACATCTAATTGCAAATGAGAAATTTCAAGACCAGCTAGCGTTATCAAATAACTGTATTATCTGAAAAAAAAATTCATCATCTCACGTAATTTAAATTCTTGCCCTTTGCTCCCTTGTGTATATTTTTGCCTTAAAAAGTCTGCTTAAAATTAGTTCAGTTCTTTCCTTTAGGGTAGATTTTTAAAACAAAAACATGGGAGGATTATAAGGATGTAGAGAATGACTGATCATTGAGATTCCTTTTATAGAGTGTCTTGATTTATATGTGATAAAGTTGTATGGGAAAACCAAAGAGAAGACCAAAGCATGCTCCGAGTATACACAAATCAGTGGTCCACTGCCCTCCAGAGAGGAAAAGACTTTGATTTTTTTTTTTTTTACAGTAATAAAATTGCAAGACCCTAGAGATAGAGACTCGGTCTTATTAAATGTGGGATAAAGTAAGATCCAGATATTTCCTGCACTCCCCTGCCCGAGGCTGGAAGGTGGGGTTCTTAGTTGTTTGAACAGCAGAAAGGGTGGTCAGTTCTCTGCTCCCTGGAGAAAGGCCAACTGGAAACCATCCAGAGCAGAGGTGCTGCTCCCTCGCTGTTTATGACTTGCCTGAGCACAGAGATCAGAGCCCAGGGGAACGTTCAGTTCCAATGCTTTTATTCAACACAGCAAGAACCAGGTTCCTCGACACACACTTTTATAGAAGTCTCTCCTTTCTAAACAAAGAAGGAGCTGTTTGTTTGAAATGTTCCATGGATGTCCCACGTCCTCCTGTTGCTGTGATGTAGCGCCTTCTGGACGGGGATCTACAGGTGCGCCAAGCCCAGGAATAACACTGCCACCTGGGACCCTTGGCTCACCCCATTCCCTGCCTGCCAGTGTGGAACTGTCTCAGGGATTCTCTTTTGTTGTTGTTGTTCTTATTAGTTATCCATGATGTTAGGATGCATTTTGACCTACATTAAGGAGTATAACTTCTGGTTGTACGTGATGTGGAATTGCATTGGCTGTGTATTCACACAGGCACATAGGAAATAAATATCTGATCCAACTATCTTTCCTATTCCCATCTCCTCTCCCGTCCCTTCATTCCCCTTTCTAAGTACTTCTAATCATTTCTACCCACTCCCATTGATTTAGCATCTGCATCTCAGAGAAAACATTTGGCCTTTTGTTCTTTAGGACTGGCTTATTTCACTTAGCATGAGAGTCTCCAGTTCCATACATAAAGTATAACTTAGTCTATCAGGTTCCCACTCTTGTGGTCGTGCATGGTGTGGAGTCACCCTGGTCATGTATACAAATACAAGGCAAGGAAAGTTATGACCAGTTAATTCTACTGTCTTTCCTACTCCCCTCCTGCCTCCCTTCCCTCTGCCACCCTTTGTCTGGTCTAACCTATTTCTATTTCCCTTGTCTGGGGTTAGCATCTGCAAATCAGAAAGAACATTTGGGCTTTTGTTCTTTGGAATTGGCTTATTTCACTTAGCATGAGAGTCTCTAGTTCCATCCATTTACCGGCAAATGCCATAATTTCATTCTTCTTTATGTCTGAGTAATATTTCATTGTGTATATGTACCACATTTTCCTGATCCATTCATCAAAGGCAGCTAGGCTGGTTCCATAGTTTAGCTATTGTGAATGAGCTGCTATAAACATTAATGTGGCTATGTCCCTGTAGTATGCTGATTTTAAGTCCTTTGGGTATATGCCAAAGAGTGTGATAGCTAGGTCAAATGGTGGTTCCATTCCAACTTTTCTGGGGAATCTCCATACTGCTTTCCAGAGTGGTTGCACCTGCTTGCAGTCCCACCATCATTCCTTAAGGGAAGTCCCCATGTCGGTCCAAATGGTGTTCTTCAGTGGTGTCCCTCTTCCTCACGTCATTTCTTTCATGCTGCACACACCCACCTCATCCTCAACGATGAAGCAGTTCTTCATTCTGCAGAACTTTATTATATAAATTGAGCTTAGTGAAGACTTTCCACAGAACACTCGCAGCATCTCTGTGGGTCCAGAACTGTAATCAGTGCAAGGTGAAGACGGGAGTGGGGTGGGGAAAGCAGGTGCCATGGAGCAAGACGTGGAGGTAGCCACGCAGAGCCCAGAGCCAATCATCAGGCAGGAGATTATGACAAGATAAACAGCAACACCATCAGGTGCTTCATGCCATGGAAACAATTGTATTGGACACGATAATTGAGTGATTTAACCTGCACTGAGTCTTGGATAACAGAAGGGAGGAAGAGAGGGGAGGAAGGAAGGGAGCTGGTAAGGTCAGCCCCTGTAGAAACCTGGCCAACGTCAGCTGGACAGACCACGCTCTCTGTCCTGGGGACCTCCCCTCCATGATGTAGCCATAGGGTGCAGAGGGGCCACAAATAACCTCAGGGGATCAAACAGTCCGAATATGTGAATCTCACTTCTATGTCCCCCACTGGACAGTTTAATGCTCAGAAAGCAATCCTCAGAAAACACAAAATTAAAATGCTGCAACTAGGCCACCAAATTCCCCTTTTTCTGCAGAGAATCAAAGACTCTATGAGTGTATTTGTGAGCAGCTTCTCCTTCAAAGGAAAATTTGGTGGGATGGGTACCAGGAATTGAACTCAGGGGCACTTGACCACCGAGCCACATCCTCAGCCCTATTTTGTATTTTATTTTATTTTATTGGTCTCACTGAGTTGCTCAGAGCCTCACTTTGGCTGAGGCTGGCTTTGAACTGGTGATCCTCCAGCCTCAGCATCCCAAGCCGCTGGGATTACAAGTGTGCGCCACCGTGCCTGGCTCAAAGGAAAAATTTTAAGCAGGAAAAAATTAGCAAGAAATTTTGAAAGCAGGTATGAGATAAGGCCCAAAAGGCACAGCCACAGAAAAGTCCAGAAGGGTTGGTGCTCAAATCCCGGAGAGAAGGAACCAAGTCTCCCAGGCTGGTGCAGCCCCATCCCAGGGATGACTCTGACAGTCCCCTCCTGTTATGGGCCTTACAGTCCACCCTGAATGTGACCTTCAGGCCCCAGGAGACAGGCCCTGGCTACATAACTGAGAGCACCCTTGGCCTCATGGTATGACTTGGATATGGCATGAATATTGGACTGAAACCTCATCCCCATTGTTGTGTTACTAAGAGGGTGGAAACTCGATCCCTCTATGGTGTGTAGAAGTGGGACTTGTGGGAGGTGGTCAGGATCAGATAAGGCCATCAGAGTGGAGCTTCCATGATTGAATCCTGGTGGCCTTAGAAGAAGAAGGAGAGAGACTCAAAGAGACATATATGTACCTGCACCCTTGGGACTCTGCCAGCAAGGCTATCACTAGATGTGGCCCCCTGACTTTGTACCTCCAGAACCCTGAGCCACATAAACCTCCTTTCTTTGTAACTCTCCCAGTCTGTGGTATCATGTGTTTCAGCAACAGAAAATGAACCAATACACCATGTAGGTAAGAGCCACCATCCTGCCTGCCTGGAAGGGTTCGAATATTAAAGATAATAAATCAAGGGTTCAGTGTAGAGCCTGGGACAGCAATTACTCAGGTGGTATCTATTATTACCATTGTTAATCATAATAATTTTAATATCACCTTTCCTCTCTATCAAAGCTTATTTCTTTCTTACTTTTTTTTTTCTCTACTTCAATAACTAGAAAGTTACCTACTCAGATCCCCACAGGGCTTTCTTCTCCTGTTAGTGCTCTGGGTCATCCTGGTTTAATCAGTCCTCTTAAAGAATCACCAGCCATTCTTCTGGCTGACATTTTAATCAGGTTTTCCCAAGAATCCCAAAGGAGGGGGGAAATGGAATTGCAATGGAAAAAAAAAATCTACTTTTCTCTATATGCCAGTAAATTATAACTCCGCAGCCACCTCAGAAAAAGAACAAAAGACGCATGCTGGAACATTTTTCTGACTGAGAAAATTGACAAAGCAGTAGAGCGAAATTCTCTGCAATATTGATGGGGGAGAGGGGGGCGGGCAGGGGCAGGGAACAAGGCGGATCTGCAGAGTCGTGTCCTCACAGTCCCTCTAACTCAACACTGAGGGCACTCAGAGGACGCATCCCCTTACAGAGACAGGAAAGGAGAGCACCCTTAATACCCAAAATGGAAGACTTTTTAAGAAAACAATACATACAGGACTTGGTGCTGTGATGCACCTATTATTCGGCTGTTCACAGCATTTGTCCTTGGAAATTCTCTCTGGCCCTGAGCTCAGGTCTCCCCCTTGCAGCATCTTCAACTGGTCCTGAAGATCTCTCCAAAACAGACCTCTGTTCTGAGATCATGGCTCAGTCTGCTGCTACAAAGGAGGACCTGGCACAGCATGAGCCAGACCACGTGGGGTTGCATCTTGGCTCACCACTGAACTACTCTGCACCCTTGGGCAAGTTACTCAGCCTCTCTGAGTCCACAGTCACCTTATTGGTAAGACAGGTACCTATATACCTTCCATTCACGCTGCGTGGGGTTGAAGTGGAGTGGTGTCCGTCAAGAGCTCAGCCCACATTCTGTTGCATAGGACACAACCAATAAATGTCTAGCACTGAGAACAAGAAGTGGGAGGAGACAGGACGGAGGAAACAAGAGTGACTCTGATGTCCTAACTATGCCACCAGCTCCCATCCTCCTCCCCGTCCTCACACCGTGTTCCTTGCACCCATGAATCAGAGCTGGCAGTGGGAACCAACAAGGAGCAATTGCCACACGTGTTAGTTTGCTAGGGCTGCCAAACTAGGTACCATAAACCGGGTGGCTTCAACAGAGGCTGCAAGTCCAAGATCAAGGACTGGCTCCTTCTGGAGGCTATGAGAGACTCTCCCCATGCCTCTCTCCCGTCTTCTGGTCAATCTTTAGTGTTCCCTGGCTGGTAGATGCGCCCCCCCATCGCTGCCTTCATTTTCACATCGCATTCCCCCTGTGTGCACACATCTATGTCCAAATTTCCCCTTTTCATAAGGACACAGGTTATACCGGAGCCAGATCCACCTAAATGGCCTCATCTTAACTGATTACATCTACAACGACTCTATCTCCAAAGAAGGTCAAATTCTGAGGTTCAGGGGTGGGGGACGTGGGAAGGTCTTCAACCCATGAACTAGGGCAGAAGGAACCCCAATTCTAACATAACACCACTTCCTTGCCACGTGACACTGGGCAAGTTACTCAGCCTCTGTGCTTTAGGTTCCTAAGAGCTAGTGTGAGGACCCGGGCAGAGCTGTTGGGACACTCCACACGTCCCCCGGGGCCCTGCCACTGTGGTTCTGGAAGTCCGAATCTTAATACCCTGAGGGCTTTCTGTGGCAGCCCAGTCATTCTGCCTGTGCCATCTGAAGTTCCAGAGAGCTAATAGTCACAGGGAGAGGCCCTCGACCACCAACATCGCACAAGTGGGTATATAAATACCCCAGTCCCCTCACCTCTAGGGTGAGATAGCTCGGAGCTACCTGGTCCACTCTGCAGGGACTACAATCTTAGTCTCCATGTAGCCTTCTGAAGAACCCAAACTAACACCTGGCACTTCCTATTGTGAAGACTAAATAAATTAATATTTAGAATAGAAGCTAGCACATAGTGCTGCCTGAGTGTTGTCTGTTTGTATTCCTAAAGATTAACATCACATCGTAATCAGCATGGTTGGATCAGGATAAAGCATGGGGAGGCTATACTAAGAGCTCAATAAAAGTTAGTTATGGTTTGTATTCATGAATTCTTTCTTTCTTTTTTTTTCCTATGGTGGAGACGGGTCTGCGCATCCCTATGATATTTTTCTCTTCCCCAAGGCCTCTCGCTGTCCCCTCTACTCTCCCCCCTGTGCCTGGTGTGTGTCAATGCTTCCAATTCTGACTGCATACATGAACTTTTAAGCTATTAACATTCACTTTTTGTATTTGGCTCTTTCCAGAAAGGATTTCTGAGGAGGTGGAGGAATAATGTAGGTCTCAGTTTATGTGTCCTGACGAGCACCATGGAAAATAAAACATACAAGCGAAGATTCCAAAGAGCCCAAGATTGGAAGCCCTCATTAACTAACGCTAACTCCCCCTGCCCGAGCAGAGACTGCAGGCTAATAACATTCTGAAATTGCTTAAAAGCAGTTATGGCCACAAAACCGAGGTACAGCAGGAGTCCACTGGGAGCTTTAATAGTATTACACCTGAGTTCTTTGTGTCAGGGAGAGCTCTAGAGACTGTTCATAGGCTGCAGCAAGTTGGGAAAAGCCTCACTCAGCAAATAGCATGCCATTAACCTGGTGTGTGTGGATGGTACCCAGGGAAGCAGTGATTGAGTCAATAAAAAACCAGAGTGGATAAACAGGCCCAGACGAGGGGAGGGGCCTGGGAAACGGCCATCGCCCAAGGAGATTCAAAGCAAGGCCACTTGGAATATGTGGGCTACTTTAGATGCAAGTTTTAGACAATACACATTGAATAAATGGTGACAGTAATATGAAAATGATGTCATTTAATAAAAATACTGAAGTGTATCGGGTGCTTCTTCTATTCACAGCACTGTCCTAAGAACCTTGCCTGAAGTTAACACTCGTTGTATCCTCACAAGGGCCCCATGGGGCAGGCTGCACGATCACCCCTGTTTATCTTGAAGGATACTAAGACATAGAGATTTGTTCATGTATTTCTCATTTAATCTTCACCACCGTGTTCTGAAGGAACGAGCTACCCTGACTTGTCCCCATTTCATAGATAAGAAGACTGAAACCCAGAGAGGTGGATCCTTTGTCCAAGGTCACACACCTAATTAGTACTAAACCAGGGTTCAGAACTGGCCAACTGACCATGGTACCAACATGCTGATTGCTACACAAAATATGTTTAGGTTCACCTCCAAGAATAGCTAGCATGGAATTGGGGCTGTGTATTAATAATAATAGTAAACCTTCTGGAGAGCTCAATATGAGCCAGGAAGCATTTTTCTGCATTTTTAATAATTAGCTCTTCCTTATCACAGATCTTGAGGCAAATGGTATATTAAACCCATTTTACAGAACAAAAGACTGAAGAGAGTTGAAGGCCCAGTTATGGAGTCACTTGGTACACAGTGGAGCCAGAGCACTTGGCTGCAAGCCTCTGGGTGCAGAGCCTGTGTTTCTAACCACTTGAATCAATTCAAATGGTGTTTCAAATGCATGCGGGATAGTGTGGGGATCCACAATGTAAGGACAAAATCAGCAACTGCAGTGAATTCCCTTTAAGCCTCTTCACAGAGGAGTTTTCACATGTCCTGATGTTTCCATTCCAATAAGTTCTTTTGAAACTGTCGGTCTAATCCAGGAGAAGACTTTCTTGTTCCCAAGAAAAAGAAAACACACAAACGGAATGAGGCAAGGACATGGCACATCACACAGCTGTCATCAATGACTGTCAATGCCACCCAGGAGGAACTAGAACCTCAGATCCACCCCTGGATTCCCCCTGCAGTGTAGAGCAGGCCACTGCTTTGCCATCTCTATATGCTGCCATTTTTTCTGTAAGCATTACTATAAGGACAAACTCACATGGAGGTGACACTGGCCTGTTGAAATGATTTTGTTTCGCTCCACAAAAAGTGAATCTACTGGCCACTGCTCACTGCACTGATGGGGGTAAGCACTGCTCGCTCGCTCTGCTGCTAAGAAACCTCCATCTGCTGTATGTGGCACGGAGAGGCAGTAAAAGGTCAAACAAAATACTAGAAAAGATGAGTCTTCTTTTTTGTTAATATTCTAAGTTCCAGGAAGGCTGGCTGGTCCATAGGCCATTGTGCTCCAGCAGTGGCATCTGGCCTGAAGGCAAGGGTTTCGACCGACTGGTGAGGTGGGGCCATAGTGTTGAGACCATCCTATTCAGCTACTCCAGTCCATTCAGCCTGGTAAGATGGAAGTCTTGTGTGGGAAGTGACTAGGGTGTGTAAATCAGAGGAGCATCGCCAGGTCTACTTTAGGGGGAGTCTTGGCTAGATGCACCATCTTGGTATGACCTTCCCATACCACCCTGCCTTGACACCACCTCAACACACATCAGTCACACCATACTGAAATGACAGAGGAACATGACAGCTTGTGTCACCCCACAGGCATTGTGATCAGACAACAGGTTTCACTGACTTTTGTTTCTGTAGAAACTGGCACCTAGCTAATTAAAGAATTCAGAAAATATCCCTTGATTCCAGGCAGTGACCCAGGAGGCAGCTCATCCAGCTAATGTTAAAAACAAAATAAATTGGGGTTTGTTTTCATCATCGTTCATTGAATACTTGCTTCACTGTACTAGATATTTTGATAGGGACAGGCTCCTTTTACACTCACGAGCAACCCTATTGCATTACAGATGAGGATGTGGAGGCTGGGAGAAGTTAAGTAACTTGCCCAAGATCACACAGTTTGTTTATGATCTTAGCTGGGATCTGAAATATTTGATTCCAGCTTCCATGAAATTAAACACTCCCTTCCACATAGCCCTGCATTCCATTTGCCATTGTGGGGCTCCTTCCTCTTCCTCTTACCCAACCCTCTCTCCCGCTTGGTGTTCTCCTTGCTTTCTCTAAGATAAGGAAGAAGGCACAGAGTCTGTGGTCCTGACACTAGGCCTGGTCCCAGCTCTTCTATTTCAGACCACACCAACTGGGCCCTCGTGGGAAATCTTAGTCCTGATGAGGATCTATCCTGGGGGGCTTCAGGGAAGGGTCCCTCTTGTTGGGGTGTATGCTTTGGCTTCAACAAGGCCACCAGCCCACTGACCGGTGGAGCTCGGACAAGCCTCCAACTCTCTGAGACTTCCCTATTTAAAACATGAGGATGATCACTCCTGCCCCACATTTCTTCAGGTTGAATTTCTATGTAGACTGATGAAAGCCAATAAAACAGCGAGAGCTTTGAGCATCAAGAAATACTCTGCCAACGAGAGACGATGGTCTCTGGGTTCCAGCAATTCTGATTTATGAAATGGGAGTCGATGGCTTTTATTCACTTAATTTTTTAAATCTAATAAAGAGAACTGATGGAGTAGGAAGGTAGCTCAGTGGTAGAGTATTTACCTGGCACGTATGTGGCCCTGGGTTCAGTCCTCAGTACTGAGAGACAAAGGAATCAGAACACTTCCTTTCTCTAAGAAAGAGAGAGGGAGATGCAGAGGTAGAGGAGAAAAGATAAAGGGAAGGAGAAACAGAAGAAAAGAAAGAAAGCAGACAGATGGAACACAGGCAAAGAGACAGGGAGGGAAGGACAGACAAAGAAGCAGAGACAAAGACAGAAGGCTAAAGATGAAGCTAGAGGAATAAGAAAGGACCTCAACGCCAAGCACAAGTTTCACTCCTGTTCTGTCAGGTGCAACTTCAAGTAAATGACCTCCAAGACTGGGGTCAAATCTAGTTTTAATGACTCAACTTCTGTCTTCCTCCAACTGGTTGACCTGTGGCTGTCTCTTCCTTGACTGTCACTGTGCTGCACTGTATTACTCACCCCACAGAACTAATCACTGGCGCGTGTCAGCAAAAGGGACTTCTGCTGCCAGTAAAGAAGACATTTTGGTTGCACACACCCACCGGCTGCTTCCACATGGTTTGAGACTAGCATTTTCCCACGCTGGGTCTCCTGGAGCACTTCGCTGCTCAGCATCTTACCCTCCCTGGTACCTCTAGCCCCTGGGTAAAGACTGTTGGTTGCTCACTGAATGGGCTAGATGCGGGACTACTCCAGGTAAACAGACATGAGAGCCCAAAGACCACCCTCAGTGTTCAGAGGAGGTAGGGCCTGTAGAGAAAACCTTTTTATTACATACAACACTTCATTATTTTTCCAAAACCTTTGAAATGCACAATTTTGTCTGTGTGGGGCCTCATATAGGCCAGGCAAGTGCTCTACCACTGAGCTACATCCCCAGCCCCATGAATAACTCTTGACACCAAGTACATTGGGTGTTTTGTTTTGTTTGTGGTGCTGGGAATAGAATCCAGGACCTCACACACATTAGGCAAGTGCTCTACCACTGAGCCACATCATCAGCCCTGTGCTAGTTATCTGTACCAGGCAATTCTCCAACTCTCTGCAGGCACCAACTGGGTGTCCTGATGATTTAATTTTGACAATGACTACCCAGGATTGGTGAAGACCCCACAGGTTAAGAGTTCCATCCCATAAGACCACCCCCACTTCAGATGCCAATTGCCAGACTAGGCCTCCCATTCATCTGAGTGTCTTATTTAAATGGGTTATTCCCGCCCTTGGGCCTGATAATTGGCTAGAACAGCTCATAGAACTCAGAGAAACAGTTTACTTACTAAAGCTGATTCATAATAAAGGCTACAACTCAGAAAAAAAAAAACTGCAGAGCAAGGTATAGGGGAGGAACAGGGAGTTTCCACGCCATCTTTGGGCACACCTACCCCCAGCACCTCCACACTCTCACCAGTCCAGAAATCTCCACACTTCATTGTTGGGGATGTTGTGAAGGCTTCCTTGCAGTCATGATCAATTAATCCTTGACCATTGGTAATCAAGTTAATCTTCAGCTCCTCCCCCCTCCCCTGGCCAGGGAGTAGGGTAAAAAATCCCAACCTCTAATCATACAGTTGGGTCCTCTGGCCCTCATCCTCCAAGAGATACTATGCTAGCATATACTCGGGTTTGGTGGAAAGGAGCGTACCCAATCACTCAGGAAATTCCAAGGGTTTTAGAAGCTTTGTGCCGGGGTCCTGAGATGCAAACAAAATAGATATTTCTTATTTTATTACACTATCCCAATTACCAGCCTGCTATAGGTCCAAGAAATAAACCCACTTCTGAGAAATCACAGTGATGTTCCCTTCTGCTTTTAGGATTAAAGGTAGCCCACATCAGTAATGAGAACATTGGTCCTTAACCCTTGACCACCTGATGACCCTCCCAATAAACACTTAAAATCATGCAGATCATCCAAAGGCTGCTTAATCAAAGCACCCCCACTTATCCTTGCAGATGCCCCTCTTGAGGGCCACATAACTTAGATCTGTCTCTTGCATTACAGTCTCTCTGTCATAAACTTCTGATGCTCACAGCACTCCTGTCATGCTGATAAGAAAGGTAAGCCTCAGAGTAGCCCATGAGGTACTAATTAATACTCAGAGAACATCTATTATTCACCAGGTACTGTCTGAAGGCAGCAAACCGCTTCATGTAATCCTCTGGTCCTACCTGCAAATAATGTGGAAACTGAGATGCGATAGGGTTAGTGGCTCAGGCACGGTCACTTGCTAGCACACAGCCCAGGATGGGACTGGGATTTTGACTCCACATCCAGGTATGTCAGGCAGATCTTCCTACACTCATTCCTAAAAGGTTTTAGACGTAGATTCATCATGAAAGGAAAAGGCTCATAGTGGGTAAAGGAGGTATGTGTTGGACAGCAAAAACTTGAAAAACAAAATACTGGAGTCCTCCATTTGTCTACAACGAGCAATTCCTTTGATTTGGCACTGCCACTCTCTGTGCCCTCAATAAGATGCAAGTGCTGACTGCATCCCTCAGAAGTGCCGGCTACTTACAGAAGAGGTTTCAAGAGAGCCAAAATCTACTTGTAGGAGTATCCTTACCAGGAGCGTCTTGAACAATGAAAATTGCTTTCCTAAGTGAAACTGGACTCGAGTGGTTTGTTCTGCACTGTTACAGTCGTCCAGTTAGTGGAAGTGTTTGTGTAATTTTTTTCAAAGTTCCAAAAACAACCCAAGGAGATAATAAAATACCATCCTCTTTATTGAAGTCTGAGATTCCCTGAAGCTGAAGACTACAGATTGTGGTGTTTGATTGCCCTAAATGAAAATGTTGCAAGATAACGAATCCCCTTGGCTCTAACCTTCAAGGAGAAAACCATGCCCAGAAGCAAGGAGAGGCAGTCAGTCTAATACATTCTCCCTCTGCTAAATTCCAACATTCTGCAAAAATTCTCTCTTCTCCCTACCTACATTAGTGAAGAAAGCAATCAATATGAAAACTCCAGGTTCATCCTAAGGGGACCTCGGTGGCTAAACAAAAACTCCAAACAGTTCAGTTCCCAAACTTAAATAGATGACCCCTTATCCTCTATGTGGTACCCTCTCTAAGTTACATACACATCTTGATGTTCAAAGTTAAAAACTCAATTCTAATAAACCATGGATTGTGTTGTTAGTTTGATGTCAGGCAAGGCCTTTGTAATCACATCTGATTGGAGGGCCTCTGTTTCAGGAATGTTCATGAGGGCTTCTTAGGTTTGAAGTACGCTCTGATAGGATTTTCATCTCCCTACACCACCTAAATACAACAATGATCCTTCATGTCCTTCTTCTTCCTCAAAATCAATTTACTGTCAATGCTTTGGGTTGATTATAACATGGCCTATACTTTCTCCTGAGTTCACCAGAAGAAAACTGTACCAGAATCATAATGAATAGAATTCCTCATTGATCCTGTTCCATTTCCCATCACTGCTATAGGATGTCCTGAGAAAATAGGTAGATGGGAAAAAGTAGATTAATGTGCCTAGGAAACAAATTTGGGGTATAAATCATGGTGAGCATGAAGGATTTGATGAGGACTCTACCTACAAAAATGAAAGTATGAATTCATAGAATGTGTGTATTATGCCTTATACTTACCAAAAGGTAGGAGCTAAACATCTTTAAATATTGTCTTAATATAGAATTATGGTACTTTTTTTTTTCATTTATCCACCCCCCCCCAAAATTGAATGGCAATCCAGTTTACCATTCATCATTTTCCATTTGATTTTAAGGGAATGATTATGAAGAGAGTTGTTTCTGTAAAATTATTCAAAAATTCTTCTATCTTCTTTTTTCGTGGTTAGTCTGAGGTTGGGCAACACCTTTGCCTATCTTCCTCATTGAGGCAGCTTTCCAATTATGGCTACATCCCCGATTCCCCTCAAACTTAGTGTCTTAAAATAACAACACCTATTTTGCTCACAATTGGACGATTTGAGCAGGGCACAGGGGCAAGAGCTCATCTCTGCTCCACTTGTCATCACATGGAGGGGTCAGACTGAGGGCTGGGATAATGTGCCAGTGCATTCACTCATATTGAGACAGTCAGGGACCACCATGGTGGGACAAAGATTGGAACAAAAATGAAATAAACCCTGGGCATCATAAACTATGACCCTCGGTAGCATGGCATATTGCTCCTCCGGCCTGTGTTCTTTTCAGCAGACCTGTTGTGAGGCCCTGATAAAACCACAGAAGCAGAATGTTTGCACAAGAAGAAACTGTCACCAGGGGAAAATGGAAATAAAATCTCCATCTTCACTTGTTCTTAGTCAACTTAAAAATCACTAATTTTGGAGGTCACCGAGCTGAGCAATACATTATTTATTGCCCACTAGCTTTGTTGTGGATAACAACCCTGGTGTGTTGGTTACAAAAATAATGGTTGCCTAGGTTACTTTTCAGGGACTTGAAGGTTGCTTTTGCTGAAAACACTGACTCTTCACTCAGGTCTGCAGACATCAGGCGGGTGATTGGAATGGTATCTCTGTCTTTATATTATGGGAGCCCCCTTTGCTGCCTTAAATTTGGGGGTCAGATTCTGCTCATCCCTGCATGTAGACAAGCTGCTTGCCTGTTGGAGCTGGTATGTGTTTTCTTCTACCCCACAACTGTGCTTCTTCAGCAGCTATGGCAGCCCAAGCATCCCCAGTCCTTCAAACCTACCGTAAGGCCCAGATTGAGCCACAAGGCTCAGTGTTCACACAGGATGAGAGCAACAGCAGCAGCAGCAAGAGCACAGGTTGACCAGGACGGTCCAGTGGTCAAAGTCCTCCCCAGCAAATCAATAAAAACTTGCCTTTCAGGGCTGGGGATGTGGCTCAAGCGGTATCGCGCTCGCCTGGCATGCGTGCGGCCCGGGTTCGATCCTCAGCACCACATACAAACAAAGATGTTGTGTCCGCCAATAACTAAAAGAAATAAATATTAAAAAAAAAAAAAAACTTGCCTTTCCCTTTGTTTGGAGAGCAGCCTGGTCCCTTGATCAGACAGCAGTGCTATCTCCCTTTAGCTGAGGCCCCATTTTCCCACGTTGGCTGATGACCTAGTTAACGCCTTGACTGTGAGCATTCATGCTCACTTGACTTAGCTTTATTTCTATGTCATCAAATCAGAAGTTCCCATCTCAATACGTCTGGCAAGGGAGATATCAACAGCGAGGGGTCCAAACGGCAAGGGCCCTTCATGCTTCTTTCTCTGTCCTGCTCTGATCTCACCACGTGGTCACTCCAGCCTGACAGTTTCAAGGTGCCTGGATTTTTTAACATGGTCACTTGAGGAGGCAGAGCCCTGTCACTTTCTACAACCTAGCCTGTAAAGTCCCACAATATCACCTCTGACACATTCTCTTTAGAAGAAAACCTCTAAAGCCAGTCCATTTTTATTGGTAGAAGAATTAGGCTCATGGAGGTACGTCACAGAACCTAAAACCACCAGAAGCACCTACCACATCATCTCCCTCGTGATTTTTCTCTTCAGGTTGTTAATTGGCTCAGCTTCACCAGATTCATTCACTAGTGGTTCTGTGTATGTTTGGCATGTTGGGCTCATGAGGGCTGGGATTTTTATCTGATGTATTTGGGGGCTTACATGGTAAGTGCTCAATAAATATCTGTTGAAGTAATAACTGATTCAGTATCACTTTAGTTCTCCAACATCTCTGTAGCCACCTTCACGAAATCCAGTGCACTTTACAAAGTCCGCGATTTTACTTTGCAATCAGTTTTTCTTGTCTTTTTATTACATTGTCTGAAGTCAACAACTTGCAGCAATCAACAGGAAACTAGTAAAAAGGATGTTAATGAGACGAGCATAGATAGAAGCTAATTATAACCAAGGAGGAACACTGAAAAGGGGATTCAGACTGTAAGCAGCCACTTCATTTTGGGATGAGTATAATATGAAGCTCGGGTCCCTCGTGAAAGCTTGAAACTTACAAGAGTGCAGATAATGAAGACTTAGATAATAAGGACTCCCAGAATACCTTTGAGCAAATCAACATCTCTCCTAGATTCAACTTTTTTTTTTAGCTATGAAAGGGCAGTATCTCACAAGTTCTAATTTCTTGGTGGTTTTAGAACTGAAAACTTCAGATCAGTGTCATAGATGAGCAGACAGACATTTAACATCCATGATAACAAACTTACAATCCATAATAAATAATGGAAATGTTTAAAATAACTGTTCTCTAAGGATTATTCACTCCATAGCAGATGCTGTGGTAAGGGTATTTGTTATCCCATGTAGTCTCTTGAGATAAGTGTTATTGCTATAATTTGGGTCTGGAATGTTCCCCCAAAGCCCTATGTGTTGAAGGCTTTGTTCCCAAGGCTGTTGGAAGGAGGTGAAAACTTTAGGAGTTATGGCCCAGTTGGACAAAAAGGTCATGGGGCTGTGTCCTTGAAGGGTGCTTCTTGTGCCTGCTCCTTCCTCCTTTCTCTTTATCTGCTTTCTGGCTGTCGAGAGGTGAACAGCTTTGCTCTGCACACCCTCCCCACCGTGATGTCCTCCCTCACCACAGGCCCGGAAGCAATCGAGCCAAGTAACCACGGACTAAAACCTCTGAGACCGTCAGCCAAAATAATCTTCCCCCACTTTAAGTTGTTTTTCTTTGGTATGTTGCCACAGTGACAGGAAGCTAACACACACATTAATATATCTTCAAATGCTCAAATGAATTACAGAATTTCCCCAGGTAATGGGACAGAAACAGGACCAAACTCCAATCTCCTAGGGAGCACAACTGATCTGTGGTGTAGAGTGACTCCATTGAGTCTGGCTATGACACGATGCTGGAACTTGCTGGAACAGGGGACCCATGGAACGGGTTTGTCTCAGGCTTAGCAAAGGACCTTTAATTACAGGAAGGCCTGAAGGACCAAGTGGTAACCCAGCTTCACAGACAGCTTTTCTCTCCTAACAGGCTTCTGGATAACTCTAACTTAGACATCTTTCTTCCCCATGAATCAGAGCACATTTTTTTCCTTGGTGGATAAGTCATTGCTTCCATGTTGTCCTACGATCACACATTTTCAAAGAGCAAGCTAGAAATTAAAGAGAGCAAAAGCCTTTGTCCCTAAAACTGATCTCTAAAGACTGAAAACAATTTACAGACATTATCTAACTCACTGTAACAACAAAGCTGGCATTATTATCCCCCATTTTACTCATGGAGAAACTGAAATAAGAAAATCATGGCTTGACTTTGACACTGAACAGAGGAGCTCTGTTAACTCTGCTACGGGAGCTGCCTGGGGGAGGTCAGGGGAGGTAGATTGGCCATGGCCTAGGCCCGTTTTCAAACTGACTTCATCAAATACATTTTAACATTCTGAAGATAAAAGAGTGGCTTGATGTGCCTGACCCTCCTCGACTAGGGGAGGTCAGCTCTGTAGAGATTTTGTCTTCTTTCTAGATTTGGATTTTGTGAAAGAATTCCTTTTGACAGAGGGATCATCGACTTCTAAAAACTAAAACCTGATAAAACTACTGGCCTGGAGATATTTAGAATACGGCACCTTTAAATTTTACTTAGAAATATTCAATAACTATTCTAGAATCCAAAGCAGTCACGAATGGCAAACCCTGAGCTTCTGGGTGCCCAAAATTGTGCTAAACATCGTGACAGACAAGAGTAGATTTCACCATGATAAGCTTCCGCTTCATTGAGGAGGAAGTTGAGCTTAGAGAGGTTAAGTCCCCTTCCCAAGACCATCGAGCTAGTAAGTGGTAGAACCAGGATAAAACCAGGCATCCTAAACTCCAAGCCCAAGTTGTTACCATGTGTCTATATCAATTTGCAACCTCGATTCACCCTAAAGTCCCTGTAAGAGAAAGACAGAATAAGCAGCTTGTTAGTTGTACTCCTTATAAAGACTCCAGAATAGACCAAAGCCAGAAGCAACACAAAAGAATTTAACTGGACTTTGTCACTAATTCTTGGAAAGGAGCCTCTAAATTTTTGGAATTTCCAGAGTGAGGAGAGGGACTTAGTTATTCATGATGGGCCCTAGTAATATGCTGAAGAGGTGACTCATATTTGTCCCCTGAAGAGGTTAAGCCAATGAAATGACACAGGATGGGGGCTGGTTGTGCCAGAATGACCAAGCACATGATTAGAGGGTTGGGGCTTTGGGTCTCTGGCAAGGGGCTGGTTAGGACAAGTTCAACCTTTTGGGCAATAATTCATAATTCAATAATCCTGTCTATATAATAAACTCTCAAAAATAAAAAATAAAAAACTCTGGACACAGAAGTTTGGGTGAGTCTCCCTGGTTGGCAATACACCAGGTGTTTTGTGTCACATTTGGATGTTGGGAAAGAGGTGCACCTTGACTCTCTGGGGACAAGACACCAAAAGCTTTGCATTTTGGATTTTCCCTGACCTCATGCTCTGCCTCTTTTTTGGGGGGTGGTTCTGGTTTTCAACCTTACTACTATAATACACCTGTAACCATGTCATGATTACAGGTAAAAAAAACATATAATCTTGTAAAAAAGCATCTAAACGTGCTTTTTCACCAAGATGGCACCAAAAGCTAAGAAGGAAGCTCCTGCCCCTTCCAAAGCTAAAGCAAAAGCTTTGAAGGCCAAGAAGGCAGGATTGAAAGGCATCCAGAGTCAGAAGAAGAAGATCTGAAGGTCACCTATCTTCTGGCAGCCCAAGACATTGTGGCTCCAGAGGCAGCCCACATATCCTCAAAGAGCAGCCCTTGAGAAACAAGCTTGACCATTCTGCCATTCCCAGGTTCCCCCTGACCACTGAGGCAGCCATGAAGAAGACTGAAGATGGAAGACACTAACACACTAGTGTTCCTCGTCAATGTCAAGACCAAACACCAGACAAACAGGCTGTAAAGCTCTATGACATTGATGTGGCTGAGGTCAACACCCTGATCAGGCCTGACAGAGTGAAGGCTTCCATTGGACAGGGTCCTGATTATGATGCTTTGGATGTTGCCAACACAATTGGGGTCATGTAAACAGAGTCCAGCTGGCTATTCTAAATACATATTTTTTCAATATAAAAAAACTGTAATCATGAGTATAGCATTTTCCTAAGTTCTATGAATCGTTTTAGTGAATTATTGAAACTGAGGGAGGAGTAAAAATTCCCAAATTGGTCATAAGTGAGCATGACCTTGGAAGCCCCAGCCGATGGCTGGTGTCTGAGACAAGGGCAGTCTCATGGCATGCTGTGCCCTCCACCTGTGAAGTCTGGTCTACATCTGGGGAGTTAGCATCAGAAGCCATTGCACAGGCTATGTGGAGAGCCCTGCGCTCATGTCCACTTGGTTAAAAGGCGTTTTCAGGATTCAGAGCTGACCATCACACAACTTTCATAAAAAATAATTGGACATAACTTTCATCCACTCATAAATGAATACATAACCAGTGTGACTCCACACTATGTACAACCACAAGAATGGGATCCTCATTGGAATGGGTTGTACTCCATGTATGTATAATATGTCAAAATACACTCTACTGTCATGTCTATCTAAAAACAACACATATTACTATACTAGAAAATAGAAATAGATGGAAAATACTAGAAAAAAAGAAATAGATGAAATATAATAAATGTTATTTTAGATTGAAAAAAATACTCCTTTAAGGACCTGTCCTAGTTGGGCTCATCAAAGCAGAGTGCCATAGACTGGATGGCTTATAAACAACAGAAATTTACTGCTCAGAGTTCTGGTAACTGGAAGGTCTAAGTTCATGGTACAATCTGGTATCTGGTGAGGACCTTTTCCTCATAGATGACACCTTCTGTGTGTCTTCATATGTCAGAGAGGGGCTAACTAGCAACCCTAAGCCTCTTACAAGGACCTTAATCCCATTCATGAGGACTCTGTCCTCATGACCTAACCTCCCTCAAACCCCCCACCTCCTGACACCATCATTTTGGAGATTAGATTTCAACCTGTGAATTTGGGGGACACAAACATTTAGTCCAAAACCAGGCTATTGCTTCCACAACTAGGTTTCATTCTCCCAGTTAAGCCCAGGATCGTCCCTTAATCCATCAGGCCCAAGGCATATTCAGGATGAGTGAACCACCATGTCTGCTTTAAGACCCTCAACAGAGAGGTAGCCCTGCCCATGGGCTCTGTGAGTTTTTTCCCCCCAGACTTTTATCCTTTTTCACATCTCTGCTATGTAACAATCTAAGACTTTACCCCTCATTAAAATGTTTATAAAGAAGAAGAACAGTATATAGGTATACTTAACATTCTTTTGCACTATTTTTCAAACCTCCAAGTAACTATGAATCTGAATAGGGCTTTAAAAACACTAAACATATTTATAAAATGAGAAGATAAAGCAAAGATCAGATCAGTCTGTGGCTTGGTGCGGTATTTGAATTCAGCAAAGGAAGAGGTGGAATCTTAGAATCATAGGATTTATGTTACTCTTATAAGGAACTAAGAAGCAAATTTGGGGATCATAAAAGGACCCAGAAACGTAGCTGGGTGACACACTCCTGTAATCCAAGTCTCAGAAGCCTGAGGTGGTATATCACAAGTTCCAGACCAGCCTCAGCAACTTAGGCCTAACCCTAAGAAATTTAGCAAGACCCTGTTTCACAATAGAAAATAACCAGGGCTGGGGACATGGCGCAGTGGTAGAGTACCCCTGGTTTCAATCTCCAGTAATTAGGGATGGTGTAGACAGCACTAGAGATTATCTAGTTCAAAGGCTTCATTTTGAAGGTGAGAAAACTAAAGCCCAGAAAGGTTAAAATGAAACATATTCCACTAAAGTGATAAATTAGAGAATCTAAAGACAGAAAATTCTTGGAATATATTTTATATTTAGAAGTTAAACAGATTAAAAATATTTTTTCCAAAGCCAAAAACTTGAATCAGCATGCTATCTTATTCTCAACATAGTATGAAAATGTCACCGCCTACAATAGAATGACCTTATAATTATGACACTACTTGGTGTGGCAGTCTTCCAGGATCCCAAAAAAAAGGGTCCCAGTATGTATAGCTATGGAAGCCACTCTCTTTCTAGAAGAGTAAAGGAATGATCCTTTGCTCCTGGATCCTCTTCCTAGAGCCTCACAATGTTTCTGGGACTTGTTCCTGAATGATTCTCAGTTCTTCAGTTATATATTGGACGACAGGGAAGCAACTCAAGAAAATAGAAGGGAGACCAGTAGAGGAGAGGAGGAGGACAAAGGAGAAGAAGAAGAGAGGAAAGGAAGGTACAGGGAATAAAACTGACCAAATTATACTTTCTTCTTGTGTGCCTGTATGAACCTGTGATCGTGAATGGATCCCACTGTTATGTATAATTATAATGTGCCAATAAAAAGAAAAAATAAAAATGATAAAATAAAATTGGATGGCATGAAACACAGCTCATTTTAAGTAACAGAAACATTTCTGAAAGAGAGTTTCCATCTTATTTTCATCCAGTAAGGAACTTCACTATTTAAAGAAATTCTAATGTGAATCCTTTTGTGAAGCCAAAAAGACAATCCTTTGCTAATGTAAGTAGCTTCCAATTTTTGTTTTGTAAATTCAGATCTTTGCATGTAGACATTTCTTTCAAATAAGTTTCCCCTGTATTCTGAGCCTTCACTTTCTCTGGGATGGCATGAGAAAAAGACAGACAAGTGTGGTAAACTGCTTAAATATCCTCAGGGAAAAGGAAAAAAGACTTCCTGACTTAGGTAGAGTGGCCCAAAACACAAAAGCTGTATTTCCTTTATCCTGAGTGAGCAAAGCTGTTTTTCAAGATCCAGTCAGAATGTATTGCAGCAAATAGCTCACGAATGTTTAATACATGATCAAGTGCACCTCACACTTCCACCCAAACACCTAATGTATTATTCCAGCAGGCTTTGAGACGAGCATCAATCAACATTGAAGCCACCTCACCCTTCCTCAAGGTGAAAGAACTAAAACAACTGCATTATCTGCGCGACAATCACTCCTGCTTTATTTGGAGCTGCATTCCACTCTGACCATCAGAGAAGCAATGACATAGTTTTACTGCTGCTCTTATTAAATATTATTACTGTGGTGCAAGCTTGACGGTCGAGAGAGGAGACAAAGAAGGCAGCTTCATTGCCCAGAGGAGATCCAGTCATCAGAGGGCCCGCAGCCTGGACAGTACATCAATCTTCGGAATCCAATTCTGACTCTGCTGCGCTGTAGCGGGGACTCTGGTCTTGGTATAAGATGTTAACAGTATCAAGGCAGCTGCGAGCCTGAAAAGTATGTATTTAAGAAGGGACAAAAGGGAGGAATTCAGAGATTAAGAACAGTGTTAAGAATACTAATTGGGATCTTAAAATTAAAAATTAAAAAAAAAAACATGCTGAAGGAGTACATCGGACCGACTGGCCATCCAATATTTTTAAGATGTCAGTCTAGTGGCATTCAGCCTGCCCTGCTCCTGGATTTGAGGAATCCGTATCTCCTTGAGCATGTTCCTGGAGGCTTTCCACAGGCTCCTGTAGAGGAGCCACTGGGTCTCCATCCTTCCTATCCTCAGGCCTTGATGGACAGTGCTGGGACAAGATCAAGGTCAACTGACAGAGGCTCTCACTCACCTGAATTTTGAGCCAGTGAAACAAAGGCAAAAGGGTAGATTAAATGTACTCCCAACAGCAATGTGACCACCACATGCCATAGCCAGATTTATAAGCTTCTTGACTCTGGTTCATGTTCATTTTTCAGACGTGATCCCCTAGCGTCCAATGCATCTTCCATACGTCCCTTCTGTGCCTTAGAATCAAGTTGATCTCATTTACTTGCAACCCAAAACATCATAACTGGTATCCATCCTTATGAGAGTTCCATGAATGTGAGACTGAGACCCAGAATGGGAACATTCTGAGGGAATAAAGTATATTTCCCTTAAAGCTCGTCAACAGTCGAAGTTCCTATTTTATGTCTCATAAAAATATGAGGGAGGCACATAGAAAACAAATGCTTTCTTTCATACATCTATTATTGTCACTATGGATGTGAGATAGTTTTCCACCGTTACTCATTCCCCTGGTTGGGTGAGTCCCCATAGAGAAAATAAAGGGAACTAGCATGACTGGTAATAAGCAGAGTTATTTCATTAACTCCAGACCTACCAACAAGCCCTTAAAACCGAAGGGGGATAGTAAGAAGTCCAACAGGGAATGCAAAGTTTTGAAACTAGAAGAAAAGCAAGCTTTTGCCTTCCATGGCAGAAACCAGCACTGGAGTTAAGAGGTTCCCAAGATGGAGGCTTCAACTATTGTGTCTCTGGAACCTTTAGAAAAACAAGTCTAGCCACTCTTTAGGCCAAGGAGTGAAAATGTTAATCTATGCAGGTTGCAAATGGAGGACTTAAAACAAGGAAAGGAAAGTCAGAGAATCAGAGGGCCTCTTTTCCAGGGAGGGACCATGGAACTACAGAAGGAACTGCCTTCTAGATTCAGGGAAGATATGCCCCAGAACAGAGTGTCCATCCAGTGAAGGAAAGCCCATCCAGACCAAAGGTAATGATAATAAAGCTTGTAATGGTTAATCTGAATTGTCAACTTGAGAGGATAAGGAGATGGGGAAGATGAAGAGGCTTCTGGGTGTGTCGATGAGAGTGTGTCTTGGAATGATTGGCATGTGGGATAGCGAATTGAAGGGAAGACACTCCCTAAGATTGGGCAGCACCGTCAGAGAGGTTGGAGGCTTGGATGGAAGAAGAAGGAGGCTGCCGCAGATGCAAGATCAATTCTCCTTGAATGGGTTCTAAATTGCTGCTGCAACCAACTGGGTTATCAGACTCCAGTTCCTTCACCCTTCCAAAAGCAGACTCTGCCAGTGATTCTCCAGGGAACTTCCAGAAGCCTTCAGTCTCTGACTGGGGCAGCATCATTGATCCCTCTTTTTCTAAGACTTCAGACCCTTGGACTGCACAGCTACTGGTTCCTTCCACTCTCCAGCCTGCAGACAGTCATTGTGGATATCCAGCTTCTGGTCGTGTAAACCTCTCTAATAAATCCCCTTTTTATAATCATACCTCCTATTGGTTCTGTTCCTCTAGAGAATCCTGAGTAATCCAGAGCTCATATCCAGAATTAATGCCTTGGAATTCTCACAATATGGAGACCATCAGCCTTTTTCAGATAATCAGTCCACCCAGAAACAGCAATCCCATCTGTATTGCACATTTTTTTTCACATGTATGTATGCGGGTTTTTCAGCAATTTATGTGGATTGTTTTCCCTTTGTTTTCTTCTAATATGTTCCATCATCTTTATTAAAATAAGAGGAAGGACTGTCTGGGAGAACTACTGTATTCAACTTGACCTTGGCATAAAGGGACAAAAGGAATAAGAAAAATCCTGATCAGTAATTGCTGAGTCTCCAAGACAGAAACACACACACACTCACACACACACACACACACACACACACACACACACACCAGGAGATCTGGGGCAAGTCAATACTCACTGAAACCAGATTGGTTACATGAAAACTGAGCTCACCAATTCCTAGGAAGCAAACAACACAATTATGTTCCCAAGACCCTTCAACAACCCATCTTCAGGATGGTCCATCTTTAAGGACCGCAGAATAGGTCCGACTCCAGAAGACAATAGACAATTAAATAATGTCTTCCTAACTGGACAGTCTAGAGCATTCTGATTAGAAACATGGGCACTAGAGTCAGGCAGATCTGAGTGTGCCGCCTATATGGGTGACCTCAGCAAGTCACTCATACCTAGTGTTATCAGGTCTGGGTAATAACACCCACATGTAGGATCCTTTTGAGTTTAAATAAGGTATGCAGTATGTCAGGCTTTTTGCCCACATCTGGTATAAACAAACATCCACAAAAATAAGAAAAACATATAAATGAGGATGTAGATAAAAAAAATAAGTAAGTCAAGTCACCAATGAGGCAAGTCTGGATATCAATGATATTCAGAAAAGATTTAATCTAATTCCCTCGGGAACACAGCTAGGGAGATGAACTAGGATAGACACACTTCTTAAATATACTTATTTGCAGGTTTGATTTTGAAGAAGCAGGAGCTGCTGCTGCCACTATCCCCATGACAAGCCAGACAGTTGACAGGTACTGGAGGAGACCACAGAGGGCTCCTCCAGGGGAGCAGGGACTCTCTGGCCAGTTTCATGTGGGAAATCAGGAGGACAGACTTTCTTAGGTGATTTTTCTCATTCATTCTGGTTTCTGCTTGGCTAGAAAGAGAACACAAGCTGTTTGTCTCAAATGAACGCTCCAGTAGATAAAACACCAAAAGGGATTTGGGAAACATAACAAAATCAACCGTCTGACAAGAGCACCAAGAAATATTCTTTTAGCAAAGAGAATATTTCATGGTTCTTTCATAACCATGCCTCAGAAGCTCAAGAGCATCTCTTAGACGTCCTTAAATTCTCATTAACGTTCTATCAGCCACTATGTTACCTAACCACTCCTTGAGTCCTTTCATCTGATGTTTCCAATTAATATCTCATTTAGGGCAGTGAGTTTATTCATTTAACTGGCTTTGATTGCTCTGTCTCTATTCTTCTTGACGGTAGCCTTGATTGTGTATATAGCCTGGAACAAGTCCCCCAAGTTATCTATCTTCGTTATTTCCATCTATAAAATGGAAAAATCAAAACAGCTCCTCCTTGGGTTCAGAAATAAAAAGAGATTCCTGGAGTTACGTGTTTCTCTGCCATGAGCTCTATGAAGGAGGAAAGGGGCTTAAAGACAAACAATTGGTTTCCATTTTCTGTGCTAATTCATATAAATCCCACAAGAATCAACAGATGGCATAATGGAAGAGAGAGATGGAAGAGGAAAGGGAAAATCTCAGGATCAAATGGAATTGTAAACCCTTGAACCAGCAAAACTGCATGTGCCCACCCCCAATCACAGGGAGCTAGAACTAGATTACCCACCTTGATGAAAAGATTGCACAATGTGGCTTTTCTACCAGATGGTCACTTACAAATAAAAGTGTTTGGTAGGGTAAACTAAGCATGCTAGAAAAAAAACCCATAGATATGCAGTGTTCTATTATCAAAATAGGAAAATCAATAACAGGCTACGTATATAGCTAGATCACTTGGAAGGTATTGAAATTAAATGAGTTTTTATTGTCATATGTCAAATTGGTTCTAGAGATGAGTTACTTTAATCACTGTTTGTGTCCGTTAGGAGTAATAATCACAAGGAAGATTTGGAGAGCAGAGTTGGTGTTTTGTACAAAGGAAGGAGCTCAGGACAGCACAGTTATGGAGAAATTGTATGCCAGGCAGGACAGAATGAGGAACAGAACAATAAGAGAGATTTTTAATGTAGTCACTTCCACAAAGCCAAAATGAGTCTAGTGTGAAACATTTATATGTAACTGCATCATCTTAGTTTCTTTGGTATTAAATTTTAGAATTTATTGAGAAAATTATAATTAAAAGTAAATATCTCCTAAATAATTTATTACCATCTTATGATGCTCACATTTGTTGACTATGTAAAGAGGCCAGATTTCACTGCTGGAAGAACATATATTACAGCTAAGGTACTTGTTCTATTTGTTATAATGCTGAAAAATGTTTTTAATTAAGCGATATTAATATGAGTGCAAATAGAATTCTTTGGGGCTGCCTCCCTTATAAAGAGGTTTTAAATATTAAATGAAGCAAACTGCAAGCTGCCTTAGTTTGTCCATCTTAAAGATGAAAGTTATATGACCTTGTATCAAGGGAACACAGTGTGGATTAATTAGCTAATTAGATCTTTGTTATAGCCAGTGTTATCAGAGACAAAGTATGCTGTGGCCCTGGCTCAAACTGGCCTTTTTTTAAAATTTTTTCTTCCATCTTTCCCTCTCTCTCTCCCTCCTTCCCTTTCTTAACCCAACTTTAATAAGATATAATTGACAAATATACATAAACAAATTGTGTACATATATGGAATACAACATGATGTTTCAAAATATGGGTTCATTGTTAAACAATTAAATTAAATCCAGCTAATTAGCATATCCATCACCTCACATTGTTATCTTTGGGGGGGGAAGGTAAGGAGAACACTTAAAATCTATGCTCTTAGCAATTTTCAAGAATGAAATACATTAAATATAGTCACTATATTGTACAATAGCCCTCCAAAATTTATTCATCCTGTGTAACTGAACCTGTGTACCTTTGACCAACATTCCCCAGTCCCCCCAACCCCACAGCCCCCCACTGTTTTACTCTCTGCTTCTATGAGTTCAACTCTCCTAGATTCCACAAACAAATAAGGTCATGCAGTATCTGTCTTCCTGTGCCTGTCTTACTTTCAATTAACATAGTATTCTCCAGATTCAATTTGCTGCAAATGTCAAGTTTTTTCTTCTTTTTTTAAGGTGGAATGGGATTGTCATGTCTACATATCGCATTGTATTTACCCATTCATCCACTGATGTACACGTCTGTGATTCCATGTTTGGGCTTATTGAAAATAATGCTACAGTGAACATGGAAGGGCAGATATCTCTTTAAAATACTGATTTTTGTTTCCTTTGCCTGCAAGCCCAGAAGTGGGATTGCCAGAGCATAAGATGGTTCCATTTTTAATTTTTCAAGGAAGCTCTGTATGTACTGTTTTCCATAACAGCGGTACCAGCGTGCCCCATGCTCTCTTTTCTCCACATCCTTGCCCACACTTGTTATCTCTCATCTTCTTTCACCTTATACTTGCCAAAATGGCTACTATTAAAAAGCCAAGTCAATCTCTTTATCTGAAACACCAACGCATTTAAAGTAGTACAAGAGACTTGTCACCAGATCAGAGCGAACAAAGGAGAAAACCTAATTAAACATGTCATATAAGGCCTGGAGAATCAGGGAAACTTGACCTTCTCCGGTATCACAGCTTTGTCAAATCACTTGACCCCTTGGAAGGCTTCCTAATCAGTAAAATTAAAAGAATTAGATTTTAAGGAGTTTACCAGCACTCAAATTCTAAATTTGACACACAATTTTATTTCCTGCAAAAAGCAAACAGATCACTGCCCACATCAGAAAAAGATGCTGTAGAAGATGGAACTACATCATGAGCCACACCAGGATGGGCCAAGGAGCGGTCCCACTCCCACCTGAACTGCCTCCCACTTCCCGATCACCAGCAGGCCCAGGAGACCCAGGAAAATCCTTAGAGTGTGAAATCCTCAAGACGAATCCCTCAAGCTCCGGCACACTGGGTCTCTATGCATGTACCTCCTCATCGATTTCTTCTGGACCTCCCTGACTCCCCTGCTGGTCTCTTCCTGCCAAGAACTGGAGTTGCCCTTCAGTTGAGAACACTCATAAGGACTACTCCTTTCTTTACTCACAAATCACAAATTAGGTTACTCTCATTATTCCTCGAGTTGTTTATCTGTTAATTTACCAGTCTAGAATTTACTGAGCAGCTACTAGTCTTGGCCAAAATGATAAGTACAATAAAGCCAGGTGTTGGTAGGTTTATGGCCAGCAGTGTCTTTTCTGGAATTAACACTGCTCTTCCACTTGCTGTATTGTCTTGAACAAGTATCTTAAATTCTCTGTGTCTTGGTTTTCTCATTTGTAAAATGAGATTGATGACAGTAACTGGCTCAGAGTTTCATGGAGTGACAAATAAGTCAATCCGTGTTAAGTGCTTAGAACAGCACTTGATAAAATATGATAAGCCCTCAAATGAACGTTAATTCTTCTTGCTATCCCAAAAATATCTGAATCAGTCCAAGATCAGCAGTCCCTGTGGCTGAGCTGCTGGTGACATTTGACACAGTACCTTCTATTTAAAACATGATATTTTATGGCTGTGGAGTTGTTTGTCCACTTCAAAGGGCCATTGGGGAATGGATTTGAGGAGCATTTGTCACCGACAGGGATTAGTGAAGCAAGCCGAGTTGCTACCTCTGAGAGCTCCCGGGCAGTCACAGCTACTTTGTCCAAACCTGAGTAGTAGCCAAAGGATAGCAGCAGCCCAGAGAAAAAACCCAGAGGAGGAACTTTTGCCAGGCAGATCCAGGGTGGCCTGAGGATCTGCTCCAGCCCCACCTCTTTGAAGGCTGAAGTCTGCTGCATGTTTATTACAGTAGAAGCATTTGGCAAACCAGATAGTGACAACAGCAGTGGTGGTGGTAGTAACTGTCATGGTAACAGCAGCATTAATGGTAACAGTAATGGTGGTGGTTGACATAATATAGTGATGATAGCAGAGATAGTCCATGGAAATGACAGCGAGAGTAATTTGATCGAGGTAGCAATTTTAGCAACGGTGCAGTCGTAATCAGAGCAGAGGGAGGAGCAAGACCAGGGCAGGGGGAGCGCAATGGTGTACAGCAGTAGCCATTGGAGCAGAACTGCAGGAGCAAGAGTCGCAGGGGTGCCATGGCAAAGCTGCTCCATTCCTACAGCACTGTCGAAAGTACTTCAGAATAGGGATTATTGTAAGTGCCCCTTTTGCAGTAATACCTATAATTCTCTAAATTATTTCAGGTCTGACTGATACTAAGCACGGTTGTCAGTTCCAGCCATGTCTCTTTAAGACCTGGGTCCTCCCATCTCTATCCATCCTGACCTCACTCACCCCACCCCTCCTTCCTTGTGGAAGCTGAAGCAGCCCCAGTACCCCTGCAGCCCTGGACTTTCATTGAGCAATGTGAAACTGCTGGTTTTCTTTCACAAAAGGTGTCAGTCATGGCAAAAAAAAAAAAAAAGAGTAAAGGAAAGGCATTGCCCTCTGATGGCAGTGGCTATAGTGAGCAGAAAAGGGAAGTCCCTCACCTCGCCTGGCCAAGGCAGAGTCGAGGCACCTCCTCAAGGCCCGTCGAACTGCCTGTGTGTGTCTGCCTTCACACACGACACGTTCCTCTCCTTCAATGAAAGAAGAACTCTCTAGAAGAACTCTTCCCAGTAGTGGCTGAGAGTCAGGTATCCTCGGTGCCTATGCCAGTTCCAGCACTAGCTGATGGCTTTCTCTGACTCCATCTCCTCCCCTGTAGCAAAAAGATGGTTAACTCTGTTAGAGCTGTTAGAAGATACTAGAGAAAAGGCACACCAAGACCCTGTCCTCGCACTGGGCCTACATTAAGCCCAAGCTCTATTATTTATGACTATTGCTGTTGTTACTACCATTACTCTTTTTCTTCAACCCATTAATCCATTGTTTTTATTAACACACACCCAGGCTGTTCTTTCAAGGGAAAAAAAAAATCCTCTGTAATTGCTACCCAAAAAACTCAGAAAGTGGAAGTTTGTGTTTGGAGTGTCCAGGAGCCATGGAGCCCTCCAATCCACAAAGATGCTGTATGAGTTTCCTACAGCTACTGTACCAAATAACCACAAACTCAGCAGTTTAAAACAACACAAGGTTGTTAGCTTACAGTTCTGGAATTCAGAAGTCTGAAGTGGGTTTTCAGAAGGCTCTAGGGAAGAAGGTGCTTCCTGATCCCTTCCAGCTTCTAAAGGCTGCCCCCATTTCTGGACTCATGGTGCCTCACCATCCCAAGCTGTGCTTCTGACTCTCCTACCTCCCAAGGCCCATGAGTCCTTGGAATGCGGGCAGTCTCTGGAAACTGAACCATCTTCTCTCCTAAAGCCTCTAATCACTCCTTTTAGAAAATTCCAGAACTGTAAGGCAATGACTATTCTGGGTCCGCCCATATAATCCAAGATAACTGCAAATCCTCAATTGCATCCACAAAGTCCTTTCTGCTGTTCAAGATACACATACTCACAGATTCTACAGATTAGATTGTGGACATCTTTGGGAACCAGGATACTGCTCACCAGAGATGTCATGAAGAACCAGCAGCAGTAAAGACTGAGCTGCCCGTGGTAGAGTTCCCCATTCCTTACTGAGGGTTCATTTCTTAGCCTCTGCCTTCTCCTGATCCTTCATATGTCACCCAACTTCTCTGAGGGTCAGTTTCCACGTGTCCCAAACAGGAATGGCCACACTGCAACCTTCAGGTTGTTTGGGGAATAACTAAGGTACTTGGGTTGTAAAATGCTTAGCAAATTTCAGAATACAATGCCACATAAAAATGAGTAATAATTTAACTGTCTCACGAGTCAATTAATAGACTCAAACTGCTTCGCGATCTTTGGATAAAAGGCATTCTTCTGATGCCAAGTATACACTGATGTTTTGCCTTTATTCTCACTTCTAGCCATACGTCAAACACACCCTCGTGCTCATTTTTCCCTTTTTCAGATAAACTATCTAATTTTCTGCCCCTGTGGTTTTCCTGAATATCTTCTCCCCCCAGGCCTTCCAGTGGGAGAAGTGTAGCTCATTTTCTTCACTGAGTTTTCTGTGGGTGGGTAGATATGGTCTCTTTGACGAGTCTCTTTCTTTCCCTTTGTTCTCAAGCTACAGCTCTTTCTGTCTCTGACTTGGTTTGCGCTGTGTGGTGGTGAGTTTGCCATCTCTCTTTGGAGCCTCATCAAGGGCTGCTCTGGCCTGAGGTGGAGGTTTCTTTCTAGTTCTAAAGTCTCCAGAGAGAATGAAGTCGATGTGCTGGTTCACCTGCCGAGCTAGGAGCTTGGCCTTATCCACACACCATAATATGTTATGCTAGTTACAGGGAGCACACAGCGATTGTACTTCCTTGGACTCCCACATGAAAACGAGAAGAAACCTCTGTGTGTCTGTCAGAATCCCTTCTGATTGCCTGTATTGCTTGCAGGTGGCAGAGAGAGATACCCAACCACACCCAAGGAGGAAAGCACAGATGACTCCATCTTTTGAAGTTGACCTTTCCCCAGAAACCAGGACCTGCACAGAGGCAAACGCTTATTCACTTTAAAAAAAAAAAAAGTTGCATCTCATTTCTTTAATACTTAAAAAGAACAACTGTATTGAGAATACTGCAGCGCTGCTGAATAGGAGAAATAACTTCCAGTGTTCTGTAATTCAGTAGAATAACTGTGGTTGAAAACAATTGTATATTTTAAAATAGAGAGGATTTTGAATGTTCTTAGCACAAAGAAAACATAAATGTTTGAGGTGATGGCTATGCCAGTTACCCGAATCTCATCATTATACATTGTATGTGGATATTGAAATGTCACGTCATACCCCATACTTGTTTATAATTATTATCTGTCAATTAAAAATATTAATAATAAAAGGAATGAACAACAAATATTTTATTTTATTTAAATAAAATGATTATGTAGATGTGTCAGTCACTGTTCAGATATTTCACACCTCGGGGATGTAATATAAGAAAATGGCAACAGACCAGGTGCAGTGGCACACACCTGTAATCCCAGTGGCTCAGGAGGCTGAGGCAGGAAGACCAAGAGTTCAAAGCCAGCTTCAACAACTTAGTGAGGCCCTAAGCAATTCAGCGAGAACCTATCTCTAAATAAAATGCAAAAAGGGCTGGGGATGTGGCTCAGTGGTTAAGCACCCCTGGGTTCAATCTCCAATGCCAAAAAAATAAAATAAAATGGCAACAAAGGTATTGGAAACTCTGGCTACAGGGAAAGTGGCAGGAATTGCAGGCAGCTGCTGTAGCCCTGAGAGGAAGGAAAGCAAAGGGAGGAGCATGCAGCTATCCAGAGCCCATGAGCACACACTTGTTGGAACTGAGAGCCCTGCCATCTGTTGCTGTTGTAAAACAAGTTATCTCCAAACTCGATGGCTTAAAACAACACACATTTAGAACTGCGTAGTTTCTGTGGGTCAGGAGTCTAGCCATGGCTTCCCAGGGTCCTTCCACTTCTTCAGGTGTCTCAGAGGTTACAAGCAAGGTAGGTGTTACTCTGAAGGCTCAAGGGCAGAGGGATACCCTTTCAGGAGCATGCAGCTGTTGGCAGGATGCAGCTCCTTGTGGGCTCTTGGACAGAGTCATCCCTGTTTCTTGCCACATGGTTCTCATGAGCATGACAGCTTGCTTCAACAGAGCATGCAAGCCAAAAAGCATAGAATCTGCTGGCAAGACGGGAGTCAAAACCCTTCCACCCTAGTTCCAGAAGGGCATCCCTCCACACCTCCATATTCTAACGGTGGCGGGTTACTTAAGAACAGGGAATTACACAAGACCATGAACACCAAGAGGTGAGGATCAATGGTGGCATTTGGGAGGCTACTGGCCACAGGTGCTTGGCAGGAACCCAAGTTGCCACGGACGATGCTGGAAGCAGCACAAATGCTGTTGGAGTGCCAGTCACCCATGGCACCAGCCCCTGCTGCCTATATATCGATGACAAATGGCCTTTCCAACCTGTCACCAGTGCTTCCACTGGCAAACAGAAACTGAAGTCCAACTACCAAGGGAGCCAGAAATGCATTTCCTGTTGTGTCCAGCTGCTTGCAATTCCAAAGACAGGAAATGAAGGAGGGAAAAGGACAAACCACAGGCAAAGCTGGCCCAGTGGGAAATGGCCATTTCCAGTTGGTTCTGGACTGTTCTTTTGGAGCCTAACCCATCCCTTCTCAGTCTAATCAGCTCATGCCTAGTACCGCCTGCTCTCTGTGAAGGCCCCACTCACCACCCCTTCATGGGACTCCCGTGGACCCGCTTTCACAGACTACGGCTCCATGTTCCCATCCTTTCCTGTTTCTTGCCTTTTCACTCCCTTCAAAGCTCAGCTGTTCCCTGCCCTTGCCTTCTCGGGGTCTTATCTTTGCCCAGTTAGCACCAGATGACAACAGAGAGCCTTTAAATTGATTCAATTCGACAAAGTCTATGACATAGATGCTCTGTTTCAGACATTATGCTGGATGCCAGGGGTGCAGAGGTAGAAAAGAAACAGTTCCTGCCCTTGAAGAGGATGCAGTTATGCCAGGGACACTGATGTCTGTTACACTGCGTGATAAGTGCTCCAACAGAGGCACATTCTGACAGATTGATTGACAAGCCATCCAGATCTTTCCTCAATTGGCTGCAGGCTATCTGTACTCTTGGTTCTTGCTGGGGGGAAAAAATGCAAGTTTTCTCAGCCATACAATCCTTATCAAATATATTAACAAAAAATAATTTATGGAGGTTCTAAAAGATAAGCAGCCCATTTATTACTGTAGATATTCTGAAATTATGCTTCATGCACAATTCAACCGAAAAAAATCTAAAAAAAAAAAAAAAAAAACTTAATGTGATATAGAACTTTGGTTTCACACCTCGATGGAACTGCTTTATTTCAGCTGTGCTTGGGTTTCTCATCTTAAGTAACATTCAGAAACAGCTCAATGAAATTAAACACGTCCTCCCTACATCATCCATGATCCCAGATTTGGGAAGAGCTTTCTCAGAACAGTTCATTTATTTTTATCTTATGACACACCCAAATCTTACCACTCACTGTTTCCATTTGGGCTTTAGCTCCAGAAACTTAGAGCAAAATGTGTAGCTCTCTCCTTGCAACTGTACACAAGTAGGTGGTGGACATTTATTTTATTGCCCTTGTTTTCCCCCTGAATCCAAGTCCTCTTTATTCTTTTGTTGGTAAGATATTTTGAGTTCTCTGTAGAATAAGGAAGTTTTGTCAATTACAAGTAAATTATACAGGTGTACTTAACGGTGCTATTTCAACTTGAAAGGAAAGATCAAGAAAATCATAGAAAGAAGCAATATTTGGTCTGAGCTTTGGAGAA
This sequence comes from Marmota flaviventris, assembly GCF_047511675.1. Lineage (NCBI taxonomy): Eukaryota > Metazoa > Chordata > Mammalia > Rodentia > Sciuridae > Marmota > Marmota flaviventris. The sequence goes on along the minus strand of NC_092504.1, from coordinate 44,006,134 downwards.
TGACATTTATCCAGTCATAGAAGGTCTTTGCATGTCAGCAAAGACTTGGAGACACAAAAATGCATGTGAGTTTATGCACCAGACATAAAGGAAAGGAGACGTAGCAACTGTACATTTATTTATTATTCATGCATTATCCCTCCAAGTTGGAAGAGGACTTTACCTGTTAAAATGCATCCTTATGCTGATAAGCACTTAAGGAGTAATGCTAATAATAGCAGTTTCCAACAAGAGAGAAAGAACATTTGTTGATCAAATAAACCTTTTTCTGTTTATCCATATTATAGGGGCTTCCTACTCTGTGTTAAGTTGGCTAACCTAGACACTTGGCCATCAAGAATAATAAGATGGGCTCTATATGTATAATTTGTGCTCTATATGTGTAATAAGAATTGTAATGCATTCCTGCCGCAGTCTGGCTGGGGGGTCTGTTTATGTGTTTCCACAGGGAGAACAGCAGCCGATTTGGATTCCAGAAAGATTAACTAAAGCGATTTCTACAGACCAAAACTGATTTAATGAGCCATTCGCAGTTTCACTGTACCGGCCACCAAATGCCGCAGTCTGGCTGGGCACAATCAGGAGCCACTTGTCAAAAGAAACTAACTTTATTTTTAGAACCAAACACGCCAAACAAACAGCCTCTCAGGAAAAATCCTCAGAGCCTCAACTGCCACCACCGGCTTTCCACAAGCCTGTCTCTCCCCCTGGTAGCTTCTTTCCACCTCCCACAATCCTCCTGCTCTTGAGGCCGATTGGCTGGGTCACGTGGGCAGAGCCAAAAAGTCCCCCAATGAGCAGCTCCATGGTCTGAAAGGGCAGGGAAACAGTCCAATGAGCATCACCGCAGAGGAGCCAATCAGCTAGATGTTGCTGGGGCCGCTGTGAGCCAATCATCAGCCGGCAGCTGGATTGCTGGCAGCTGGAAGTTTGCTGGGGCCCCTTCGGCTGTGGCTCTCAACACATTCCACTTTTGTAGTGTATTTTTTAAAATAATAATTTTAAAAAAGAATGATATGAAAGGTCACAGGCCTCTCCCAGAGTGGGAATAGCCAAGGTAAAACCAGAGAGCCAGTTCCCAAAGCCAGTTCACCATCCTCTGCTCTTGCAAAGCCACCTTCTGGCCTGACCAAGGCTGATTTAAAGAAAAGACTATGAGCTGTTGCACATGGAGAGAACACAGTGGCCCTAGTGTTTGGTGCCCATAAGATGTTAGTAGATCACCTGCCCCTCTCCAATCCTCATTTCCCCCTTATAATTTGGATCTCTGAGAGCTGCTGTTTTTAGCTGATCCCATTATTTTATAATCACACCTGCTATTTTGACAATCTGTTACATTCATTAATTTTTACCATCTACAAACCATCTATATACATCATCATAGACTCTCAGTAGCTAGAGATGATTTTAAAAATGAGTAATTCATCATGTTTCAGACAGGAAATTAAGGCTTGAAATGTAGAGGTATGAATAATTTTAGGTACTTGATTTCTTTTTTTCTGGTAGGTATCACAATTATTCAGGCAGCTCAAAATGTCATGTGAAAATGTCAGTCAACACAGTAACAAATCTAGCTTTTAAGTGAGTCCCCACCAAGGCAACATGCAAACAGCAATTTGCTGGAATCAACATGTGAAAAACATAAGGCTATTTGAGGATTTGGGTGATTTCCAGTCTGAAAAGTGGCCTATTTGAGAAGAAAGAATCATCGCCAGGAAGAAATTAACTGAGCAATGGCTTTTGGTCTTGAATAGGTAAATTTCAAGGATTTTAAGGATTGCTTTTTACAAGTACAAAGGAGAAAAATTGGGTTAACTCTGGTGGTGGTTTTACCATTAGTTTTTGGTGTGGTTTGGTTTAGTTTGGTTTTGGTATTGGTCACTTAACCACTGAGCCACATCCCCAGCCCCTTTTTTTATATTTTTATTTATAGACAGAGTCATGCTGAGTTGCTTAGGGCCTTACTAACTTGCTGAGGTTGGCTTTGAACTTGTGATCCTCCTGCCTCAGCCTCCTAAACTGCTGGGATCACAGGTGTACACCACTGTGCCCAACTTATCGTTAGTTTTAACAGAGATCTTTAGGCCAACTTGGGACCCAACATAAAAGAAAGTGCCACGCGGGAACCACAGAGAGTACTGACGATAAAATGTGCCTCTTACCCCCAAAAGAGTCTGGTACTGGCCTAAACAAGCAGCGCTCTAAGTGTGAGCAAGGCGCCAGCCTAGAAAGGTAGGGTGGCATAAGGGAGCCGCAAGATACTAATTATTCTCTGCCCACAAGAAGCAGTGAGGCAAATAGCTATCGTGAAATAAGAATAAAAATGAGCCCTGTCATCAGAGTTCCATCCCTCAGATGCCTGAATTTTTGTATATTATTTTCACAAATCCCACATGGGACAGCACTGATTTCCCACCGCCCCTACGTTCACCAGCCACCTCCAACCACCATCACTAGTAAATCGCTTCCATGGGATCCCATGACCACGCCTTCCTGTATAGGTGTGCAGGTGAGAGGTAGGTCTTCCCCGACTGTGCCCTGTGCCTAAGAGTCATGCGCCTTTCAGTGTGGCCATTGGTGTGTTTGGCTGAGATGACGAATACTTAGAACGTGAATCAGTCACTGACTTTTTTATGCCAATCTTTGTGTGACAAAAATCCAAAAGGAGAGTTTTTACAATAAATAAAAACAAAATGCCAACATTTAGAAGAGTGAAGTAAATGAAGAAAGATTTCACTGAAAAAGAAACAGAATTGTCTTTAACATGTATTAAGGGGTGTTCAAAGTTTCCTACAATGAAAGAAAAACTTTAGAACAATGAAATACTATTTTCCCCCATAAGATTGGAAAGATTAGAAAATGTATATTACATAGTAAGGAAGAGGAAAAAACTAGTAGTTCATTAATTATTGGAGGGAATATAAGTTGTTATAATCTCTTTGTAGGGACTATACTTAAAAGTAATAACTATTAAAATTTTAAATCTATATATACTTCAGCCCTTTAGTCTTCCATGAAGATACTTGTTCTTCAAAAACACTATACATGAGGCCTTGGGATGTGGCTCTGTGGTAGGGAACTTGCCCAGCATGTGTGAAGCCCTGGGTGCCATCCCAGCATCACCAAAAAATTTTTTTAAAAACTATACATGAAAGCAAAAAATCAATTGCAAAGGATATTGATTGCAATATCATCATAACATAAACAGGATATATTACAAATGACAAGCAATATTTGGAGAACACTATGTCCAAGATTCTATACTATTACTAAAAGGGACAGAGTATCTCTCTATGAAAAGATGTCCAAGTTAAGTGAAAAAAAGGCTTAATAGTGTCATGGCAACACTTCATTATTTGTTCCCATTACCAGGTAAGCAAGACCACCTCTAGGGCCCAGAACTCTTTACACAATCAAAGAAACCCACCTTCAGGCAGCCGGTCAAGGCACTATAGGTAATATGAGGATGTCTGATAAGGATTAAAAGGAAAGTCAAATTCCTCAGGCAAGTATCTTAGTGTTCTAAAATTTCTATCTCATTGTGCCAAAAATACACTAAGGTTTGATCTTGCTCAGAAAGAAGAGATGGCTTGTTGGATAGGCCCTAAAACAGTGTCTTGTTTTATAATAAAAAATAAATGAAATGAAATAAAATGTAAAAGTCTTTCTTACTAATTGGTAGAAATATGCAACCAAATACTAACTATCAATAGTTCTTCAATAAATTGAACCAAAGATACAATTTAAATAACCAGTCCTTTTCAAAAAACTTCAACTGTCTTCTCTCATTACTTAATACAATCTTTTTTTTTTCTTCCTGCTTTAAGAAAATGCTTTAACTTTCCTTCACTAAAACTCAGGTATCAAATAGCTTGTCCACAGCTCCCTGGGTGCTAGCTTAGGGCAGCAGCTATCAGAGTTCATTGATTTGCTGCTAGCAAATTGGAAGATTTAATGGTGTGACTTCTGTGTGTTGCTAGTTGATCAGGTCTCACTGGGGTCTCTCCAAATGGGAAAAGAATTGCTTCCTGCTAATCTCAGGCAGCAGCACTGCATTCACCTCCATTTCCTCGCTGATCTTAAACAGAAAGAAGACTGAGAAAGATTATGTTTCATTCCCCCACTGCGTCGACATAAAACCCAATTGCGGTCCCTTTCTGATCAACAAGACGTTACCTTGGCAACTACTTTGTACAGATCTGATTCTCCCCTCTTTGAAACTCATCATTTGTGTAAAAGTTATTTTGCCTCTTAATGACAACAAGGAGATGTTAGCCAGGCTGACTGCTTCCCTGGTACCTCCAAACAAAAGTTGTAAAGCTGGCAGCCCCAGGACCAAATTCAACACTCAGAAATGTTTGGTCCACACAAAACTTTTGGTTTTGTTGATTTTTTATATTTTATTTTATTTATTTATTTTTGGTGTGGTATTGAGGATAGGACTAGGCAAGTACTCAATTACTGAGGCACACCCCAGCCCTTGTTGATTATTTTTTTTGTTAATGTGGGACAACATTTGCAAATCAGAAGATTTGACATAAAAATCTAAATTTCTAGGTCTCTTTAAAATCGTTGAGAACTGAAGTCACAAGGCACACATTCTTGACAACCATCTATAGCTTAGAATTGGTTGCTGCCCTCCACTCAACCTCCTTTTGTTGATTAGACTACCTGGTGGGCATTTGGGCAGTGACTGCAGTTCTCAAATACATGCCATTTTTTAAAAATGAAAATACTTAGAACCAAACAATAGTTGTTTTCAAGCTATTTAAATTTTTAAAGAAGTCTCATTTCTTCAAAATTCAGCAGAATTTCAATTCACCAAGTGTATTCTCAGGTACATAAGATTTTCCAACATTATTTTTAACTCTCAGAAAAGGCAAAGTTAGGGAGGGAAGTGACTCATGTCTTTTGATCAGTTAAGGTGGCAGGAGTGGGGAAATTGGTAGGGAAGAGAGTAGTCCACAAACTTGAGTACGCTTCAGAACTACATAGAGGGATGGCTGAACACCAAATTCTGGATTAGACTTTCAGATTTAGTAGGTTTGGGAAGCAGGTTGTAGGTGTGCTGAGAATTTGCATTTCTAACACTTTACAGTCACACGGAGGCTACTGATCTGAAAACCCCACATGGAGAATCATTGAGTTCTCACTGCATCAAATATATCTGTAAATAGACTGAAGCCAAACACAGCAGAATTTTACATAGACTTTCACAAAACAGCCCATAGTAAGTTTTCTTCCACTCCATGTTTCATAGACCCAAGCTTTTTTGAGTTGATGCTCCTGGTAATCACTAAGAGAACCAAACACAGATGGAAGAAGGGAAAGGTTTAAGAAAGTGGACCACTTTTTTAAAGCTTTAGCACAAATAGAACGCACATCATTTCCACTCACATTTCATTGGTGAGAGTGAGTCACATGACCATATCTAGACACAAAGGATGCTGGGAAATGTAGTCCCTGGCTGGGCAGCTACTTCCCAGTAAAAATTCTATAAGATGGAAGGGAAAAGAGGAAACAAACTTTTATATATATATATATATATATATATATATATATATATATATATATATATATATAGTGTTTTGGGGTTTTTTTTATTGATTGTTCAAAACATTACAAAGCTCTTGACATATCATATTTCATACATTTGATTCAACACACATTTTTGTGGACAACTATCCGTGTCCACATCAGAAGCCATGAGTGTGGCTTACTCTTCAGTGATTTCCTTTCCTTTACAGAAGACCTTCTTCCTTCCTGTTGCCCATCCAAACCCCAATATTCTTCTAGTTATCTTTCAACTACATCAAAATTCTCAATAAAAATGTCAGTCTTTTATCTTAGTATGTAACTAAAATAATTTTTACCAAATAGTTGGTTATTTCCTTGGGAATATTTTTAATAATCATTATAATTTTAAAGAATCAGATTTGTTCTTTTCTAGTTAATCAAAAGAAAAAAATGAACTGAAGGCATTTTGAAAGTTTTGAATAAAAGGCTTACTAGAGTCAAGTATCACATCAGATTTGTTTCCAAAAACTAACAAGTAAATAAGTAATGAAAGACACATAAAATAATTAATATCTCAACACTATAATCTCACTATCCACGTTGTGGTGAATTAATACTGTGTAAAGTCCGCTTTAGCTCCTGGGATCTAAGTGAGCTATAGAGATGGTTTATGGGCTTCTAAAATTAATTAAAATTGAGAGTGTGCAATAATATGAAGAGTGACTCATTTACCATTGCAAGTAACAGAAAACTGACCCATACTAGCTTAAGCAAAAAGGGAATTTATTGTCTCACCTAAGAAGAAAGATTCAGAGGCAGACATGGCCAAATCCTGAGTTCATCCAAGGTCAACAGGAATATTTTTCTACACTTCTTGATTTTGCATCTTAAGAGAATGGCAGCAATGGTTTTAATACCTAAACCTTTTAGGTCTGGCAAATAAAATCGGGAGTCCCTCCATGAAAGAAACATCACTGTGGCTCACTGGATCTGATTGGGCCATATGTTCATCCTTACACTAATCAATGCAGTCAAGAGGAACTAATCATAGGTCTCATGTGTGGAGTCACTTAATCCAAACTGACTATGAGTTCGAAAAAGTGGCTCCTAGAGGGGATTTGGGATACAGTTACTGTTACAGTTTGCATAAGTGTTATGGTTTGGATAAGTGTAACACAAAGGTCCATGTGTTATGGGCTTGGTCCCAGGTAGCACATTGGGAAGCATGGTGAAACCTCCATCATACCGGGCCTAACAGGAAATCTTAGGTCTTTGGAGGCATGCCATCAAGGGGGATTGTGGGACCCCAGTATGGTCCTCTTCTGTTTTGCTTCCTGTCCCTGAGGTGAGGGCTTTGCTCCACTATATGCCTCCACACAATGTGCTTCCTTTGTCAGAGTCCCAAAGCCATAGTCACTCCATCTTGGACTGGAACCTGCAGAAACATGAGTCTTTTCTCTTTGTAATTTAATTGTCTCAGGTATTTCCTTATAGTGATGGAAAACTCACCAACACTGTTACTATTAAGGTTTGAAGAGGATCCATGCCCCACCCTCGTTGAGAGAAAGGCACAGGAACCAAGTAGAGAAGGCTAACCAAGTAGATGTCAGGCTTCAGATCTTTTAACAAAGCTTGCCAATTCTTAAATTAGATGAGCCTACCCTACAACAGACATGCAGACTTCCATGGGAGCCTGGTCCTATAAGATTTAGAGACTGCAGAAACAGAAAATGAGCTCCACAAACTGATAGATGACCAAGAGAAAATAGCAGCTTGCTGAGTCTTCATGCCTGAGCCGTTGATTCAGAAACCAGAGGAGGAGTGATGGGAGGTGAAGAAAAGACAAACAGATATACATAGAGAGTAAAAGGTGGGGTCAGGTGGTTCACCCAATCCCTGATGGGGGAAGACTGACCCAGAGCTAGCTCATCCCATTTATTATACAGGTTTCATCAAAAGGTTATTTGTGGGAAAGTTTCAGCAAAGCAGGCACTCTGAAGGACACAGGACTGGCAAACCAATAGGGTCATCTTGTTTTGCTCAGAAACCTATATCCCTGGGAGTTGCTGTCTGAACTCAAGTCCTCAACTGATAACTCTGGTCTTTGCACAGAGTTTTCTCAGGCTGGCATCACCAGAGAAATTGGATCATCTTGACCTGCACTTTTGCACATCCAGCTCCCAACACAAACACAGCCACAAAAGAGTCAAAGGCCATGATTTGATTTAAATCACCACTCTCCACAGCAGCTGAGTTTAATATGCTCAGCCACTGCACCTAAACTCATGCATAGGTAATCACTTTTCCTCCCTTGGGGAGATAAGAAAAGAGGGCACAGGAAACAGAGGAGCTACAAGTGCTGTGTCATGATGAAGTCCAACACACAAAAATAGAGCTCTGAGGAATGTCTCCTCTCAACATTTAACAGGACAGTATAAGAGTGGTGATAGAAACAACAGATACCCACTACAAATACAAAGTGAGGCTTACTTTAAGACAGATATGGTGGTGCATGCCTGTAATCCCAGCTACTGGGGAGGCTGAGACAGGAGGATCACAAGTTTGAGGCCATCCTAGGCAACTTAGGAAGGCTATGTCTCAAAATGAAATTTTAAAATATGGCTATTGGAATCTAGCTGAGAGGTGGAGTGCTTGCCTTGCATATGTGAAGCCATGGGCTCAATCCCCAATATAAAATAAAGAAGAAAAAGAAAAGGAGACTCATTTTGAAATACATAGAGTAAAACATAGACATCTAAATGGTTATATTCCTCAACCTTTTTAGTTATAAAACTAAGTTAATCCAACCTGCTATGAAGATGCCATGATTCCTTTTAGATATTGGGCTGCATAATGGTTGCTCTTTTCTGATTTAGTATTTTTCTATAGATGAAGAATCACCAAGTGTCGTAGTTCAGGTGGTTATAACACAGTACCAAGGTCCAGGTGGCTCATAAACAACAGAAGCTCATTTCTCATGAATCATGGTGCCATAGTAATTAGTAAGTGGTGGGGGTCCTCTTCCTAGTTGCAGATTGCAAAAGCCTTGTATTCTCATATGGAAAAGGAGGGTAAGCTAGTTCTCTGGACTTTTTATAAGGGCACTAATTAATTCCATTCATGAGGACTCCACCCTCATTATTAGCTCCCAAAGGCTAATGATCAGCTATCATGACACAGTGCTTAGGATTTCAACATAAGGGGGAGGGGGAGGGGACTCAAACATTCAGTCCAGAGCACCAAGTTTAAAAGTATACTTTCTTTTTGTTGATTCCCTGTGATGAAGGAAGAATGAGTAGCTAGAAGAATTCAGTTGCAAGCTAGGGGAAGAGACTCAAACAAGGTAAAGAAGAGATTCATATGAACCTGGACCTGGTTCTGAAATATAAGCTCCATGAAAAGAGGGTCCTTTCTCCCTGCTCACAAATGTATCTTTCCCCAGTGCTTGAATGGGGCCTTTGGCATTATTCTCAATAAACATTTGTAAGATGAACTAGGAGAGATAATTTTTTGAATCAGAAGACAAATCTCTTTGGGGATTATAGTGGCTACAGAAGTACAGAGTCAATTAGGATCTAAAATTTAACTTGACCCTTATTAAAACAACCCTAATTCAGGCTGGTTAAGGGTTATCCCACTGACCTAGAAGAGATCAAGAATTAGGGAACCAAAAATTATCCAAAATGATGAGAACCTTGAGGAATTTAATAATTCCCAGTAATAGCTGTCCATTGACACCACCTGAAAAAAATTTTGAATAACCTCATACCCAGACCCTACTTTTGCAGATTCTGTCCTAGGTATCCATACTTTGCAATAACAATGTAGTAGTCAGCTTTGCATTTACTACAAGAAAATACATGAGGCAACTAACTTTATGAGGAAAAAATACATTTAGCCCACAGTGTTGGAGGTTCAAATTCCAAACAGTGACTCAGGCCTGGGTAGGGCCGCTTCTTCCCTGCATCACCTCAGGGTACAGGATGTCAATGGGGCAGAGCCAGTAACCCAAGGAAGCAGAAAGAGACTGCCAGAGTTGGATCCCACCATGCCTTTCCAGGGCCTGGTCCCCAGTCCTGTGACCTAAGGACCTCCTCATTCACCCACAGAACTTCCCAATACCAACTCTGGAAACCAAGCCTTTATATGTGGGGCTTTGGGAGACACTCATCTAAACTTTTGCAAGGAAAAATGCAAAATTGTAAAGCCCTGGAGGTGGAGGCCCAATCTAATTCACTTTGTCTCCCTAGGGTGCCTAACATACTGCCGATGTTTTGTGACTAGAATCAAATAAAGAAAACAAAATCTCAGACAGATGTACAGGACAAGCCACTTCCTGGTCACCAACGTTCCCTAGAACGCCTGGACAGTCAAGGAGAGGTAGTAGAGTGACACCTTCTACTTGTACCCAAACCTGTTTTATCACCATGTTTGCCAAAGAACCTGGGCTAGATGAGTTGCACTGTCAACCTCAACTAAGACTCTCAAAAAGGCTTTGCCCAACCAGACCACATAAATTTTGTTTTCAGAATGTTTCCTATTGGACCCAACAGTCCCTCGCAGCCCTGGGGCTGGAATGCATTGGGTGGATTTGCGGCCATGGGCACAAACTGCACCTTCCCTTTGCAGAGGCAGAACACTCCACACAGTGGACTCATCCAGCTGAAAAAGCTTTTCTTAAGTGGCCCTTCCAACAGCACTGAGGGGTAGGGGTCCAAGCAATTACCCTCTAAGCTGCATCTCGCAGGAGCCCCTGGCTCTTAGAAGGAGCAACGCGGTTCTGAGCAGCCCCTCCTCCAAGTGTTAACTAACGGCCCCTTAAATGCCTCCGGTAATGGGTCTCTCGGAACTTCCCTTAGGAGGCGATGCCAGGGGCTAATAGACATCGCTGTCAGGGAGGTTTTGATGCTGCTGCGCGCTTACATTTTCTTTTCTGCAGTTTCAGCTCCTTGCTCCTAATTACCTCCCCCTGGATTGCCCCGCGCAGGATCCCATCCTGGCCTGCCTCTCTGACCCAGGTTCATCCTTCGCAACAGCCGCTGAAAATGCAGCCTCAAGCAACCCGACCTTCCTGGGAAAGAAGCCATCAGAGGTAGGCGGACTCCGACTCCAGGACAAGTCCCTGGAGCTGGCCCACTGCCTTGCCTGGGTCTCCTACAGATCACGTTGGGGAGCTCCAGCCTGTCACCACCAACCTCCTGCTCCTCCCGCCTCCTCTACCTGCCTGGACTTTGGGATGTGGCTGTTCCTCCAGCATCTGGGGCCCTGCTGAGAAAGCGGAGCTCTGGTACCACACCAAGGGGCCATGAGATTAATTACTCTCCCTTGCACCAAGGAAAGCGTGAGGGCTGTGCCCCGCAATGCACGTGGAAATGGAGTCCAGTCATCCCCAGAGCTCCAGGCTGCAAACCAGGGGGAGTTCTCACTCAATTCCCTTGCTCCTCCTGTGCCTTTTAACTAACTTTGAAATTCCTCTGGCTGCTGGTGGTGTCTCCGTGCTGTTTCCAAGGGCTGGAGCCCCACACTGATTTATTTGGTAACCATTGCAGGAATTTCAGAAAATGAGAACCAGAGGAGGAAGCAGGCTTGGAGTAATTAAGATGATTTGTTACACATGATTCAGATAGGCACAAAGGGGTACCTGAATGCCCAGAGAATATAAGATCAAAGGAAGGCAATCCCCAAAGTGGGAGCTTGGCTCCAAAGGAAAGCAGGCAGTCTGAAGGTGGCTGCATAACTGACAGATTAAAATACCTCTCCCTATTTTTATCTTCTCCCGGAGATAAAACAGAGGGAGATAATTTTTTTTTTAACTCTCAGCAGTCAGCTTACAGAATAAAAAATTCAAATATGCATGCTGTATTTACAAGTTCACAAGATCTCCCCACCTGAAATAATTTTTCAGGGGAGAGCAGTGCTATTTAAGCTCCAGGAAACCAGTGGAGAGAGTGCATAGTCCTAAGAAAGCACATGCTCTTTTCGAGCTTGTTAGTGGCTCTTAAAAATCCTCTTTGTGATGGGAGCTCCCTAGCCTCCTCCCAGGTGTGGAATGTGAAATCAGGTAGGAGAGGGTCAGAGCCAAGCACATGGGTTTCAGTGAGCGTGAATCCCCAACCACCTTTCAAATCCCCGGATGATATTTTGCTGTGTGTTTCTCTTTCCCAGCGATATTGAACATAAAGGACACACCGTGGTATTATTTTCCTACACTATTGATGCCGCAGAACTTCTTCTCTTTTGCCTCAATAAATACATTCATCTATCATTCCCACTAACTTAGTGGTCCTCAACGAACCTGCAGCACAACATTCCGGCTCCTGGCTATGTCATCCAGAGTTCCTCAGAAGCTCAAGTTCCACTGATTTGGGAACTTGGTGATGTAGGGACAGTCCTAGAACTAGAATCCATGGGTCTGGAAACATGAAAACAGAAGAAGCCTTTGTCACCTCCTTGTTCAGCCCCTTTCTGAAAAGTGACTTCAAGACGGATTCCCCTCCTCAAATAGAATTCTTCCTTCCTGTAAAGAAAACTTGAAGTCTGAGTAATACAGAGAATACAGAGGGGATACTATGGTTGGCATCTACAGCACACCCAAAAGATCAATGACATCCTGATAATCAATTTTTAAATGGAGAAGCTAAGGGTTGGGGAGGGTAAGTCACTTGCGTCTCCTGTCACAGATCTAGCAAGTGAGGGACAGAGGGTTCTCTCTAGTTTCTGTGAATAAATGCCTGATCTCCTTCAATGCCTGAGCCTGCATTTATGCACGACTTCAGAGTTGCTGTGAAGATTAAACCAAGCAATCAAGCACCCAGTAGGAATTGTCTCATGAAATGGACTTCTTGCAGAATCGCGTAGCCTGCATATTTGCGTTGTCTGGGAGACTTTGCCTCTGCTTTGAATAGAGTCTTTATCTAGGGAACTGTTTCTTGGATGCTGACTTTACGCCAGGCCCCTGGAGGCCTACACATCACAGATAGGAATGCGGCAGAGATACTGACCATGATTATGAAGATAAGCAAGTTTAACTTGCACCCCTTTGTTCTGAGCAGAACATCTCTAACATTCCTTCTCCCATCAATCATTTTCAGACATTCAAAAGTCCCCAGCCATTCTCCCATCCTCCAGAAAAGGAGGCCATGATGACTTCTTAGCTGCCAGGGATAGAGACATCAAGGGACTTTTCCCTGAGCCAACTTAAATGGAGTGTTCCTTGTGGTGGGGTGAGAGGGTGTGGACAAAATGGCTGCCCCCACATTGTGCCAGCACTTCTCAGGCTGTGTAGGGTGTACACAGTGTACCTGGGGAGCCTGGGGCATGCAGATGGCCTCAGCAGTTTGGGAGGACCTGAGATTCTGCATTTCTAACAAGCTCCCAGGGGAGGGGCATGCCACTGGTCCTGGTATTACATGGATCTCTTTTTCATTGTAAACTCCTTGATTTTGTATTTGGACAAAGAAATTCTGTAGAGAGTAGAGGCCCTGGCCTCACTGCACTGTTGTGAACCCTGCCAAATTCAGTCACCTGGGAAAGAGACCTTCAGACCCCAGAGAGAAAGCGCCTCATCCTCTGTGGAACTGGCCCTTCTGCAGGTGTCACATGAGTAGTCTCCTAGACATCAGGGACCGGCCAGCTGGAAACGCCATGAACAAGGCAGACATAGGGGGCATCAGCTGACATAGGGAAACTCCTCCCTATGACCCCACCTGCAGGCATTTCTTTTTGACTCAGCTACGAATCCAAGGAATTCAAAGAAGGGTCAAGTGTCCTCTTCATATCTAGCAAGTGGGGGACACTGGGGTCTCTGTAGCATTCATAATGAATCAGTGGCCCTCACCCTGAAACCAGCTTGGTGGGCCTGTTAGAAATCAGCCAGAGACTTTCAAGGGGAAGATAAATCTTGAGGAATAAGAGTTGGATCTTCAAGGTCCCGTGGCTCTTCTTTCAAGAAGTTTCCCCTCCACTGAAAATATGGAGGATCTAGGAAGAGATAACGTTTCTGGTGCCTGGTGTGAACATGGAGCTTAAAAAAAGAAAGAGAGTTAGTTCTCAGAAATCTGGTTCCTCAGTGTTGCTGGTGGACCTGAGTTTGCCAGTGTTCTGGCTAAAGAGTGGGACAACCCAACTTAAGAAAGCACAAAACCAGGCGAGGTGGCGCGTGCCTGTCATCCCAGCTGCACTGGAGACACACAGAAGGATGGAGGGCAGCCTCGGCAGCCTAGAGGGACCCTGTCTCAAAACAGAAAATAAGAAATGGCTGGGGATGTAGCCCAGTAGTAGAGTGCCTCTGGGTTCAATCCTCAGTACAGGGTGGAAAAACAGAGAGAGAGAAGCTGTTAAAAAAAAAAAAGTATAAATGTGGGTTCAGCCAGATACCCTGAGTTAGCACCCCCAACAGAGGAGAGGGCAATGTCCACCGTCCCTGCCTTGAGCCATTGGGATTCCTCAAGGTCATCTCCCTAAATGGAAATCAACTCAAGCCCCGATCCTCCCTAATAGCATAACTATTTAGCACACATTTAGCCAACTATTAATTAATGCCGCCTCCATGGAGAAAGAGGCCATGGTCAGACCAGTCTTTAATGAGCATCCTAGTGCCTGGCCAGACTTTGAGGGAACACACATATTGAGATATTAGTTGAAGCTCAAAAACAATAGATGCCTGCGCCCTCTAAGTAGCTCATGTGTTACAGATCTGACAAGTCTCATTGATTTAAATGGCTAGAGCACTGCTTGGATTTTAATCTCCTTCACCCTTATACCAAGGAGGTCGCTGTTTAAACGCTTTTACTTAATAATGTAAACACCTGTCACACGCCAGGGGCAAAGCTATTAAGGAGAAGGATTATTTAAAGCAACACTCCTGAATACAACATTGCTATTATTGTCTTCTCCTCAGTTGTCAGGGTCTGAGCAGGACCTGCTTTCTTAGGAGCACAAGCAGTGGCCCAGTCACCTAGTGCTCTCCTCCCCATTGAGGTCTGCAGAGCTTTCTCTGCAAACAGGATGGCCATCTGCTCACTGCTGTCATCTGAATGTCCCCAAATATCTGAATTGCCATGACTGTTGTAATCAAAGCTCGTGTCTGCCAAAGTCCCTTGTTAAAATGGAAAGCTGTTTCTGTGAAGGAATAACCTTTATCCTGGTAGCTACAAGACACAGTATTGTCTGCAAGTATTGTCTCATATACCTACAATGATCCTATAAATCAGTGCCATTGTTAACCTCATAACCTGAAGCACAGAATGGTTAAGTAACTTTCTCAAGGACACATAGTATTTTGCAGGAAAAAGATTCAAATCTAGGACTGACTTCAGAGCTTGTAGTTTTAAGCACTGTGCCCTTGCCATATGTCTCTCGCTGCATGTGTGTGTGTGTCATAAGGACCATTAGTTCACTGCCTAACGTTGTCACCTGGCAAGGTGAAAGCCCAGAAGAATGGCACAGAAGAGAGTAAAAGGGGGGGGTGGTGGTGGTGGGGAAGAAACCTACTACACTGCTAGACAGGAAGGGTCTGAGGGTGTGCCCTCGTCCAGGGCTGAAGCCTTGGGAACAGAATATGGGCATCAAGAGGACCAGGAGTTAAGCCAGTCATAATGTTGCATGCTTGTAATCCCAGCATCTTAGGAGGCTGAGGCAGGAGTATTGCGAGTTCAAAGCCAGCCTCAGCAACCTAGGAGCCCTAAGAAACCTATAAAGACCCTTTTTATAAATAAAATATTTAAAAGGGCTGAAGATGTGGCTTTGTGGTTAAGCACCCCTGGGTTCAATCCCAGGTACCAAAAAAAGGTAGGGGGCTGGACCAGGAGTTAGACCCAGAAAGGCACATAAGATGTCAAGCCCAGAGACGTGGGAGCACTGCCCATAACCTCGTTTAGTGGAAAGTGTCTTCTACCTCCTGTTCTCTTCTTTCACTCAAGCTGCATCATGGCCTGTAGCAGGGGACACAAGATGCCAAAGCACAGCCCCTCCCCCACCTTGCCTGCCATGTCTTCTGAATGTCACTGCAACTTTTGGTCTTAGCCAAACCCAGGTCAGCTTGGGCCTTCCACAGCATGCAACCTAATGTCAACTAACCAGCTGTTGGTTACTTCTTTGACCCTAGGGAGGAAGGCACACTCATGGACCCCACATGTCCCAATAGTCACGGTCCTTATCCAAGTTACTGATCAGATATTGGTGTGGTTTATTAAGACCATTCTTCTGGTCTAGGAACATAAGTCAGTGGTAGCATACTTGTCTAGCATGCTCAAGGCCCTAGATTTGATCCTCAGTACCAAAAAAAAAAAAAAAAAAAAAACAAACAAACACTCCTCCTCTATTAGCCTATTTTAATGATGAAAGTCAATCTCTTTGGCTTGGTCTCAGTTCCTTAATTCAAGAGCACTTTAATAAATAAGCCCTTTGTGACAATACAGAACAAGAAGAGAGAAAATGGTTCATTTATTTGACAAATATTTACTCACCATCTTTTCTATACCAGACACTGCCCTTGGTACTCTGGATGAAGTGGAGAATAGGCACTTCACTGTTCCTGCCCATATGGAACTTGCAGTTGCAGGAGAGAAAGAAATAAGTTCAGTCTTTAAGGAAAGAAGCAAAGAGTCAAGGTTGGAAAGGGAAAAAGTCCAGGCAGTGTTTCTCCAAGAGCGGTGCCCAAACCAGCCCAGCATCCCCAAGATGTTGTTAACAACAGCGGCCTTCATGCCTCTTCCTGACCTACTGAATCCAAGACTCTGGTTATGGGCCCCCAGAAATCTGTGTTTCAACAAGGCCTTCCAGATGGTTGTCATCTGTGCTAAGGTTTAAGAACCACTGAGGCAGAAAGTGAGGGTGGACCTACTTCTCGCCATATGCAAAAAATAACAAAATGGATCAAAGACCTAAGTGTAAAGTGCAGAACTATGAAATTACTAGAGGAAAACATGGGAGAGCCCTTCAAGGCACTGGTTTTTTTTAGATAAGACCCCCAAAGTACAAGCAAATAAAGCAAAAAATAAGGGCTATGTCACACTAAGGAACTTGTGCACAGCCAGGAGAACAGAGTGAAGAGAAAACCAGCACAACTCGAGAAACACGTGCAGACTTCATCCAACAAGGGCCTGATTTCCAAGATGAATATGGAACTCGCACAACTCAACAGCAAAAATGTAGAAACAACTCTATTTTTAAATGGGCAAATGCTTTGGGGTAGAATAGACATATCTCAAAAGAGGATATATAAATGGCCAACAAGTACATGAAAAAAACGCTCAGTATCACTAATCATCCAGGAAATGAAAACCAAAACAATGAGATATTATCTCACCCCGGTTACAATGGGCCTAATTGAAAAAAACAAAAAAATACCAAATGCTGGTTCAGATGCAGGGAAGGAAACCCATATACACTGTTAGTGGGAATGCAAATTAGCACAGCCACTATGGAGAACAGTACAGAGGTTCTTCAAAATAGAACTACCATATGATTCAGCTATCCCATGACCCGGTACTCATCCAAAGGAAACGAAATCGATATATCAAAGAGATACCTGCATTCCCATGTTTCTTGTGGCACTATTCACAGTTGCAAAGATATGGAAAAACCAAAGTGTCCATCGACAGATGAGTGGACAAAGACAGTGTGGTGCTATTCAAAGTGGAATATTATTCTGTTGTTAAAAAAGAAGGAAATCCTGTTTGTTTGTTTTTTTGTTTTGGTTTTTTTGTAGCAGCATGGGTGTAACCCAAGGACAATATGTCAAGTTAAATAATCCAGGCACAGAAATACAAATATTGCATGTTTCCACTCATGTGGGACAATTAAAAAGTTAATTTCAATGAAACAGAGAGTAGAAGAGTGGTTACTAGAGGCTAGAGAGGGGAGGGGGATAGAAGGATGTAGTGTAACAGGTTCCAAACTGCAGGAGTAGCTCTCGTGTTCTACCACACAGTGTGATGACTACAGTTTACATCTTATTAGATGTTGATTAAAGAGCTAGAAGAGGTGAATTCAAAGGTTCCCAACACAAAGAAATGATAAAGGTTTAAGGAGCAAAAAATGATAATTATCCCTGATTAGATCATCATGCATTATACTCATATATTAAATTATAACACTGTATTCCATAAATATGTACAGTTATTATGTGACTAAAGTTTTTTAAAAAGAAAGAAAGTGGGGGAGGGGGGCAAGAAGGAGCTTTTTCTTTTTTCTTTTTTTTTTGGTACTGGAGATTGTACCCAAGTCCACCTCTGAGCACATCCCCAGCACTATTTTGTATTTAATTTAGAAACAGGGTCTCACTGAGTTGCTTAGAGCCTCACTTTTGCTGAGGCTGGCTTTGAATGCAAGATCCTCCTGCTCAGCCTCCGCAGCCGCCAGAATTACAGGTATGCGCCACTGTGCCCAACAGGAAGAAGCATCTTTACGTAAAAGATCAGAAGAGGCCTTTCTGATATTCAAACTGAGAACTGAGGAATGAAAAGAGATACATCAAGCAAAGCCAAGAGAAAAACATTCCAGGTACTGGGAAGAACAGGTACAAAATTCCTGAAGTGAAATTTATGGTCCAGGAATAAAAAGGAGAAAAGTTGGCTGGCGCATAGTTGTTGAAGAAGCTATTGCCAACAGAGACCAGATCATGCAAGGACTTATAGACCTCAGTGAGAAGCATGAATTATTAATTCACATAAATGCTCTAATGAAATAAACATGATCCTATGAGAATTTATAACACAAAACCCTGACCTAGATTGAAGGTGAAGGAGGTCTTCCAGAGATATTGATGTTTGAGGTAAGATATGAAGGGCAATACAAATCAACTGAAGGGATAGAGAAGCCATCATGTGCCAAGGCCCTGAGGCAGCAAAGAGCATGACACATCAGGAAATTTGTCAAAGACTTTAAAATGGCAAAAAAATGATTACTAAATGTTCTAATGCATCTTTTATGGTTGTCTGTGCCTTTCATTGTCTTTGACCTATTTTTCAACTATTTCAAGTTGTAGAAAGCTAAGAGTAATGCAAATGATTTTTGTCCTTAGAAATACAAGCTAATTTTTCCTAGTGAAATGCAACTGATTATTGCCTGTAACTATATCTAGTTTTACATGTCTTAACAAATTCAGTTCAGCATTTCCTAATGTGTGTGTGTGTGTGTGTGTGTGTGTGTATGCACACATATTTGAACCAGTTATGTCATCTTATTGGTTCTCTCATTAATCAGTGAGTAAAAAAAAATCTTTGGAAACATGTTCATTTAATATTTTTCTGATGGTTCTTGATTTTACCTTTTCAACAAATTTTCTTTAGCAACTTATACAAGAAATTGCAAACAGGATCGTAATAGTCTGCCAGATAATACAATACCCCCGAGTTAAACTTGAACTCAGACACACAATATTTTTATAAATGTCCCAAATATCAGAAGGACATATTCATACTACAAAGTATTTGTTTTTTAACAGAAACCCAAACTTAGCTAGGCAGCCTGTACTTTTATCTGTTCAATGTGGCAATGCCATAGCATGGTCACGGCTGACTCTGCTCCCAACACAGCCCCAGGCTTGAGAACAGAGGAAAGCACTTTCATTCAGACTTCGACCTCTTCTCAGGGGTTACTTTAATGTATCCTTCCCACACTCCAATGCAAAATTTCATCTTTTGTTTTTCATTTAAAAATCGGCTTAAATCACCCCTGCCATCAAACTGCGGGGAGCCGGTGTCTTCCCAGTGGCTCTCCTTCCACCCTCTGCTACTGCACCACGCAGATGGAGAGGTGTCCGCCAACCCCACCAGCCTGGAAACTGTTGGTTTAGAAGCACAAGCAGTTCCATTGTTTCTATGGAATTGCTGAACTACATGAACAGAACCAAGTGACCAATTTATTTTTTAACCCAACAGACCAATTGGCTTGAGGCATTCAGTACTCTGGGAAAAACCGCTGTCTTATTTCCTACCTGCCTATGAATGGTTTCCCCTCTGCCCCACAGAGTGTGTGAGGAGCCATATAATCTGGGGTCTCTGGAAAAAGGAAAAGAGGGACAAAAAGACAAATTCCATGGAATTCACACTGTAGGAGTTGACATACGTCTCAGAGAAGCTGCCCGCTGTTGTGACCCCTTACCCCTTCCACCAGCTTAAATCGTCTTTCCACCAGTGAGAGTTTGCTGCTTCTGTTTCTTTTTTGACAGCCAAATTTTTTATTTGTTCATTACTTTCCTTTGAAGTTTTCCTTCAAGGACATCCATGGCCTGAGATTATTTGCCATAGTCCTTAACTACGACACAACTGTGACCAATCACTGTATGAGCATGTTAGTCATCCTTCATCACTACAACCAAAATATCTGGCCAGAACAATGTCAAGAAGGAAATGTTCACTGGGGGCTCATGGTTTTAGAGATTTCAGTCCACAGTCAGCCAGTTTCATTCCTCTGTGCCCGAGGTGAGGCAGAAGGGTGTGGCACAGGAAAGTGGCCCAGCTCTTGGCAGTTAAAGAGCAGAGAGAGACAGAGGAAAGGATCAGGGACAATATATTATTCCCAAGGGCATGGCCCCAGTGACCTCCTTCCTCCAACCATGCCCCACCTGTCTATGGTTTCCACCTCCTCACAGTATTCCATTCAAATTATTAATCCATCAAATGAATTAATCCACTGATGAGGTTGGAGCCCTCATGATTCAATCCCTTCCCCAAAGCCCCATCACTGCACTGGGGACCAAGTCTTGGACACATGAACTTTGGGGGGACATTCCAGATTCAAACAATAACAATGGGGTTTTCCCTCTCCGACGATTTTGTAGAGGTCTACCCCTTCCCCTAGATTCTCATTGTCATAAATTGTAATTAGGTTGATTTGGTGCTCAGGGTTATGGTTGGATGCACCACCCAACAAGCTCAGTGCTTTGGCAGCTTTGTGAATTCAAGTGCTAGGCCAAGGTGGACCAGGTGGTCCAGTACCTCTTAATATCCATTACACGGGGCTGGGGTATGGCTCAGCAGTAGAGTGCTTGCCTAGCACATCTGAGATGCTGAGTTTGAACCTTAGCACTACAAAAAAAATAAATAAATAAATAAAAGGTATTGTGTCCAACTACAACTAAAAGAGTTTAAAATATATATATATATCCATTACACCACCCCAAGCAATGCACATAGGTGCACATGGGTGAGGCTGACTCTTGAATACATCTGAACTTCACTCTGCAGCTTTTCCATATTCAAGCCACCCAATAAAATGCAAAACACCTCCATAAAAATGTCCTGATGTCAGTTGACATTTGAGAAGAAATCCACTGCCATGATACAATACACAAGCCAACTATTGGAAGGGAGGCCAAAGAAGTTTGGTAAGAGGTATCGGGGACAGTTAAGAAAGATCCAGTCATTTTAAATTTCAGGTCTGAGGCTATAGTTATCACACCTGCCTTTCCCTATAATGTGAAATGATATCTCCAAAAGGAATTCTTCATGGTACTACATTGTGGATTAGGTGGGCATCCCCCAGAATGGCAAAAGAGAGATGTTTCCATAAATGAAGACACATCCCCAAGGTGGCTCCGATCACCAGCAGAACCTTGATCATACTCTCCTGAGCTCCTCTGACTCTCAGAAGAATTAATACCACTTCCCCAATGCAGGGGGCAAGGAATGGCCTGGCTCATCCTGTAATGTAGAAGCAGGAACCTGGCAGACAGACTCTCTCCAGATTGAACAAATGCTGGGGGGTCCGGGGAAGATCACTGGCCCCAGGAATCATCCCTCCGGCTGTGCGCTCCAACTTTGGCTCCCAATTCTGTAATACTGCTGTTATAAATTGACAGGCACAGCATGTGGTCAAGGAGCCATTACAAGCTCTCTCCAACGAGGTTTCCCCCACCCCAGGGACTTAATTTCTTAAAATGTTGGAGTGATTGTTCCTGTGGAAAGTAGGACAGTCAGTCTCTCTTTGAGCCTACCAGACAAAAGCAAAACTAAACAAACGAAAAAGCAAAGCCTCTGAAGGGCTCGCAGGCGGGCAGGCTTCCTTGCCTGCACCTGCAGGCCCCTCCTCCCTGTACTGTGGCTGCTCCATCTCTCTAAGGAGAGCAGATGGTACCGGGCAGGAGATGGGCTCGGTATTATGTGGCTCCCAGCTCCTCCATCTGAAATCAGGTCTAAGCAGATCTTTTTTCTACTGTGAATTAGAGCCAGTTGTTTAAGGGATGGCTTAGATGTGTGCCAGGAAAGTAAGATTTTAATCCACACTAACACACTCACTGCGGTCTTCTGGAGAGCTCAAAGCACTTTATAACAGAGACAGTGAAGTCTCTGGAAGGCCCTGCTTCAAGAATAGAGGAAAAGATTGCCACAACCAGCTTGCAGAAGGTGACTGTCTAGTCATTGGCAGAGAAGAAATCGCACCCCCTTCGACCTCCACCCCTGATTCCAGGCATCTAATAGCACCAGGTGCTACCATCCAAGGGCACGCATTATGGAAGGGCGAAGAGTCCCCTGAGGCTTAGGAAGGTCTGCAGAGCCCAGTGTAACTTTGGCTGACCCTCCCCAGCACCCAAGTGAAAGCAGTGGCCTGCCCCTATGTGGAAGAGTTGGCTGTCCCATGGAGCTTGGCAGCCAGGTCTGGGAGGGACTCGTCGCCCCCACGGCAACAGCCACAGAATGAAGGCAAAGAGAGAGTTGGATTTCCACAGCAGGAAAGCTCTGAATGCTAAACTCTGCATTTCACAAAAGTCATTTCATTGTCGTCGTAATTACTGAATTGAAATTGCATCTATTTTCAGGTCTCAGGAAGCCATAAAAAGAGAAAAGAGGGATTTTCACGATTTTCACGGTGAGAAATAAGAAATGATAAGGAGAAGAGGGCAGCCCGCAGAGCGGACTCAAGGAGAGAAAGCACAACTGTCGCAGATGCTGGTCAAGGAGTCTGGAAACCATGGAGTAATGGATGCCAGGTGAGTGGACAGGGAGAACAGGAAGGGGGCTGGACACAGAGTTTCAATTCCCATCAGAGGTAAGACCTGAAGGAAGATCCAGGAAGAAATTTTTTACATGGTGGTCCGGGGCAGGATTCTAAAATGAGCACAGAAATCTGAAATCATGCTGTTCTGTGTGCTTTGTGAGCAGGATGGTGATAAATACTCAGGATTCAAGATTTCTTCTGCATTTAAAAATAATAATAATAAAAATACAAAATAGCAATTATAGGAGAAAAGGTAATGATAATCAACCAGCGCACCCATGCCTCCTACAACATCAACAAAGGCTGAGAGAGACAGAGTGACAGAAAAGGAGCGAGTGAGCGAGCAAAGGGGGGGGGGGCTTCTCAATAATTTTTGAAGACTTGCAGAGGTGGACTCCACTCTTGCTTTTAAAAACAAAAACCTTCTAACTAATATCCACTTCTGGCAGTTGTGGAATGACCCCTTGTATAATTGATGTCTGTCTTTGATTGATTGAGGCCTGTTAGGTGCACACACCTAACATTAATACTATCATTTTCACAACAACTCTGAGCATGCAGTATTTCTCCAACTACAAATGAAGAAAGTAAGGTTGTGGCTGTTAAATAAATTGCCCAAGATTACTACAATGAACTGAATGTCTAGTTCCCCCAAATTCATATGTTAAAGACCTAATTTCCAATATGATGTTAATTGAAGGGGAAGTTTTTAGGAAGTAATTAAATCATGGTGGCGGGATCCTCAAAAATGGGGTCAGTGCCCTTATAAGAGACAGGAGAGAAAAGATCTCTGTCCTCTGTGTGAGGATATAGGAAAAAAGGGGTCTCTGCAAACCAGGATATATGTCCTTACCAGGAACCAAATCCACAGCACCTTGACTTTGGACTTCTCAGCCTCTTGGATTATGGGGGGAGGGGGGGCTATGGGATTTTTGTTACAGCAGCTGAACTAAGATTGTCACACACCCACTATGTAATGGATCAATAACTTTACACAAATCTGCATCCCTTCTACTGTCCCAACTACATCCCAGCAGCAACATAACTCTGTCAATCTGGCAATCACAGTAATATTGCCCCACTTGTGTAGCTCACTATAGTTGACAAAGCACTTTTATACCTATCACTCAACATATTGTGTGGAGCAGAAAGTAGCATCTGGAATCCTCAGGCCTCAAATCCCAGATCCTGATACCCAGTATGAGACTCAGCATTACATGTTATTTCTACAAGAAAAAAAAATACTGGTAAAACAACCTTTAAAATAGCAACATATGGTGTCAATGAGGATGCAGGGACATCATCATTCTCTTACACTCTTGCTGAAAATACCACATGGCACAAGCCTTCTGAAGAATAATTTGGTAATAAAAGTTTTCAAAGTTTCACAATATTTCACCCAGTACCTCTGTTTCTGGGACTCTATTTTAAGAAACAGTGAGGAATACACAGAAATATTAATAAAAATTTATGATATTCATTGTAGGACAATGTATAAGAGCAAAAACTTGGAAAGAAACTAAAAGTCTAGATACTCATCAAACTGACCAAATAGATTATAGTAATATTTGTAACTGAATGCCATAATTCATCACATACCATGTTATTAGATAATAATCAAAGTTATGCAGAGAGTTCCTAATACAATTTAAGGGAAAAGGTAAGTCGCAAAATAGTATAAAAAGTGCAACTTCCCAATTTTGCTTTTAAAATGTACCTATGTATAAATGTGATCAAACATAAATGCATTTAATTTTCACAGTGGTTGTCTCTGAATGAAAAAGCTATAGGTGATGCTTAATTTCCTTTATATTTTTCTAAATTTTCTTTACTGAATATATGTCTTTACTAATCATAAAATGTGACTTTTACTTTCTAATATTTTGTACAGAAAAGCCTCCTCACCCATTTCTTCACAAAGGGACCCCAATTTTCCCTTTCATATCCATTCCCCAGCCTCAGATCCAGAGTAGAGCTTAGCCCCAATTTGTACTATTATCATCATCACTCCTAGTGATCTTGAAAAAATAAAGGATCTTCAAGTCCTCTTAAAACATCTGCAAGGTTTCCAAAGATAGCAATCGCGTCCTGGTCATTCTGTACTCCTATCTCAATAAGTATTAATTAATGGCAAATAAATGACCAACATTTAGTCAAGCCAGATCATCACACTTATCACTCAGCCCCTGCTGTTTCAGTAAGCTCAAGACAAACATGACTGCTACATTGCGTAGGACAGCTTTGTTTCCTGGTTTTCAGAGTTTCACTTGATCCCTGCCATCCAGCGATTCATCACATCCACACCTACCCTACGTCACTCAATGAAGACATGATGGTCAAGTTAAAAAGTCCCATGCCATAAAAGCAGACATGTAGAGGGTGCATGGGGGCAGGAAAGATGGTGGAATGAGATGGACATCATTACCCTAGGTACATGTATGACTGCACATAAGGTGTGACCTACGTGGTGTACAACCATAGAAATGTAAAGTTGTGCTGCAATGAATGAAAATGCATTCTGCTGTCATATCTACCTAATTAAAATAAATTAATTAATTTTTAAAAAACAATCACATAGACCAATAATACAGAATAGAAGACACAGAAACAAACCCACACATCTGCAGTCCTCTGATCCTTCACAACGATGCCAGAAATATACCCTGAAGAAAAGACAACTTTTAAAAAAAAAAATTGATGCTGGGAAGACTGGTAATCCATATGTAGAAAAAGGAAACTAGACCCTTATCCCACCCTGCACAAAAATCAACTCAAAATGGATCAAAGACATGGGAATTAGACCAGAAACTCTGCAACCCCCAGGAGAAAACATAGAATCAACACTTCAGCATATAGGCACAGGCAATGACTTTCTCAATAGGACCTCTTAAACCTCAAGAAATAATACTAAGAATTAATAAATGGGATGCCATCAAGTTAAAAAAAAATTCTGCACAGCAAAGGAAACAATTAGGGATGAGAAGAGAGAACCTACAGAATGGGAGAAATCTTTTGCTAGCTACTTTTCTAACAGAGGATTAATATCCAGAATATATCAAATCTCAGAAAACTTAACACCAATAAAACAAATAACCCAATTAAAGCAAATGAATTAAACAGACACTTCTCAAAAGAAGTACAAATGGCCAACAAATATATGAAAAATGCTCCACATCATTAGCAATCAGGTAAATGTAAATCAAAACTACTGAGATTTCATCTCACAGTAATTAGATTGGCAGTCATCAAGAATATAAATAATAATAATTGCTGGAAAGTATGTAGAGAAAAAGGAACAGTTTTATACTTTGGTGGGATTGTACTTTAGTACAACCACTGTGGAAATCAGGATGGAGGTTTCCTTAGAAGAATGAACCACCATAGGACTCATCTATACTACTCCTTAGAAGTCATCCTAAAGAATTAGAGTCATCATGCTATAGTTACATACGTATACCCATGTTTATACCAGCACAATTCACAATTGTGAATTGTGGAATTCACAGCTAATTCCAAACTATGGAACCAGCTTAGGTATCCACCAATGCACAAATGGATAAAGACAATATGGTATATATATATATATATATATATATATATATATATATATATATATATATATATATATAATGTAGTTTTATTCAGCCATTAAAAAAAATGAAATGGGGCTGGGGATGTGGCTCAAGTGGTAGCGTGCCCGCCTGGCATGCGTGTGGCCCGAGTTCGATCCTCAGCACCACATACAAACAAAGATGTTGTATCTGCTGAAAACTAAAAAATAAATATTAAAACTTCTCTCTCTCTCTCTCTCTCTCTCTCTCTCTCTCTCTCTCTAAAACAAAATGAAACAATGTCATTTGCAGGAAAATGGATGGAACTAGAGACCATTATGTTGAACAAAATAAGCCTAACTCAGAAAGTCAAGGGTCATGTGTTTTTTGTTTTTTGTTTTCTCACACGTGGAAGCTAGAGAGGGTGTGGAAATCTCATGAAAATCAAAGGGAGATCAGTAGAGAAAAGGGATCAGAGGTGGGAGGAGAGGGGAAGGGGAAGCGCTGGGGGTGGTACTGGCCAAATGATATTTGTTATATTGTGTGCATGTACGAATATGCAATAACAAACCCCATCATTATGTGCAGCTATAATGCGCCAACAAAAAATGTGGAAAGAAAAAAAGCAATAGAAACACTGAAAAAAAAATTCCATTTCCTCCACCACTTGTGCTATCTCATGCTCAGCCTCACAATGAGCATGTGGCTTCTGATCCAAAGTGTGGTCAGTCATCTGTCCCCTGGACACCATACTTTATATAAAGTAACAATTCAGAATCCCAATAGCCATCCATTCTAGTGAATTACCACAAAGGGCCAGGCCCTGGGAAGACAAAGGGGAACACTCACTGCTGCGTTCCTCTGCCAACCTTTGGCCCCGTGGAGGACAGGAGGATGGCAGAATGCCCAACAGCTCTTATTAGGTGAGCAGATGTGAGCAAACCAAGAAAAGCATGGTCAGGCAGCGACCACCTGCTCACATCACCACTGAAAATCCTCAGACACACTAATGTTACTGCAAGAAATGTACTGCACAGAGACACTTCCACATGTACACAAAAGTATACGAAAATGTCTACTGACCCAGTAGTGTTTTAGAAAAAAAAAATCACAACTTAAATGGCAAGTAACAGGAGACCAGACCTATTATAAAATAGTGTCTAGGTATTTAAAAATAATAGCTAATCCTCACGTAGCTTCATATGACATATACCCCAACTCTACTCGAATTGTGTTACGTGTGTTCACTCATCTAGCTTGCCTAGCATTCTATGAGGTTATTATTATTAACCCCACAGTATAGGTGGAGAAACTGAGGCAGATCACTCAGCTAATACGTAATAGATCCAGGGTTCAGGATGGGGGTGCTGGTACTCCCAAGTGCACACTATTAACAACTCACACAACACCAAAACATACGCAGGACCCAAGTCAGATACGCAGCCAGTCCGATATGTGTCCACCAGCAAGAATGACATCAATTTTAATATACCAATATAGAAAAAAAATACAGTGTATTGTTAAGTAAAAAAAGCAAAGTACAGGACAAACTACACACTGTCATTTTTACTTTTTAAAATCTAGACAGAAATAAACCCACAGACAAAAAACACCTGAAGTGACCAGGCTGATAAGAGGGGTTACCTCTGGGAAAGGAACTGGAAACAGCATTTTTTTTCTTTTTTTTTTTTTGTGTGTGTGTGTGTTTTTATATTTTTTTTTAATTTTTTATTGTTGGTTGTTCAAAACATTACATATTTCTTGATATATCATATTTCACACTTTGATTCAAGTGGGTTATGAACTCCCATAAGAGCATTTTTTTTTAAGAGAGAGGGAGAGAGAGAATTTTTTTAATATTTTAGTTTTCGGCGGACACAACATCCTTGTTTGTATGTGGTGCTGAGGATCGAACCCGGGATGCACGCATGCCAGGTGAGCGCGCTACCGCCTGAGCCACATCCCCAGCCCGGAAAGAGCATTGAGAGGGCAGAGGAAATGGGCACAGCTTGTCTTAGACCCTTCTTTATATTTGAAATTTATGAGCATTTATTCCTTTGGTCATTTTAAAAAGAGAAGAAAATTAATTGAAGGAAAGAAGGAAGGAAGGAAGGAAGGAAGAAAGGAAGGGAGGGAGGGAGGGAGGAAAAAGGAAAAGAAAAATAAAGTTCAGAGAGAGCCCATCAAAAAGCAGATGTGTGGGTAGGACCAGTGCAGAGGATCTAACCTCCAGGATTGGGGCTCTTTCACAAAAATAGAGTCATAAAAGTCACAAGCTAAGCTGAAGGGCTCCAAGTAGAGGTGCTACTCATCATCTACACAACGAGTGATGAGCCTGACTCCAGATCCATCTCGCCCAGCAGTGACGTGGCCTGAGGGGCCATCTGCTTTAGGAGAAAGAGTTCTGTGTTGGGGTCAGAAGGCCCAGCTTTGAATTCCAGTCCTACCTCTCACAAGCAATAAAGCTGTGAGCCAATCATCAGCCGGCAGCTGGAAGTTTGCTGGCGTGTGTGGTTCTAAAAAATAAAACCTTGGGACACTCTGCTTTTTGAGCCTCAGTTTTGTCTTCTATAAAATATAGATAAAAACTTCCTATTTCACAATGCCATTCTGAAATTCAGTGGGATGTGCCAATGCCAACCTTCCAGGCATGTGATTGATGCTGGTTAAAGATGACTCTGTTGGTCACAGAACAAGACCAGCACCCTAATCCATCATTCTTTCCCAAGAAGCTACACTGTCCTCTTTGCCCAGGTCAGTGCATAAATTGGAAGAGGCAAAGTAAGACCTGGTCAAATGAACCACATCCACATGGGGCCACATTCAAACTGCCCATGGACTTGTGCTAATTAGGCCTCAGCCTCATGGTTACCTTGAAGCTTTTTTTTATTATTATTATTTTGGTACTGGGGATTGAACCCAGGGGTGCTTAACCACTGAGTCACATCCCCAGTCTTTTTTTGTTGTTGTTATTTAATTTAGAGACAGGGTCTCACTGAGTTGCTTAGGATCTCACTAATTTGCTGAAGCTGGCTTTGAACTAACTCATGATCCTCCTGCCTCAGCCTCCTAAGCTGCTAGGATTCCAAGTGTATACTGCTGAAGCTTGTTCTTAAAAGGAATGATAGTCACTGGGAATTAATGTAGATAGGAAGCTTAATAATTGTTCTGCTTTAAAATCCTAAGCATATATATCCTAAGCATCCTCCAAAAGTTCATATTTTGAAGACTTGGTCTCCAGCTGGTGGCACTATTGGGAGGTGGTGGAACCTTCAGGAAGTGGGGCCAAGCAACCAATTGCTTGCCAATACAATGTGTTGTGGTTTGGATATGAGGTGTCCCCCAAAAGCTCCTGGTTAATGCAGGAATATTCAGAAATGAAATGATTAGATTATAAGAACTGTCACCTAATTGGAAAAGATTAGAGTACCAGGTGGTACCTTAGGCAGGTACGGTGTGCCTGGAGGAAGTTGGTCACAGGAGGCATGACTTTGGGATTTATATTTTGTCCCTTGTGCTTCCCCTCTCTCTGCTTCATGACTGCCACAATAAGGTAAGCAGCTTTGCTCAGCCACACCCTTCTGCCATGATGCTCTGCCTCACCTCTGCCACACAGCAATGGAGTCAGCCGACCATGAATCAAACCTCTGAAACCATAAGCTCAAAACAAACCTTCCCTCCTCTAAGTTGTTCTGGTCAAGTAAACTTTGGTCACCGTGACATAAGGCTGCCTAACATGCAATGCAAAGAGACGTGATATCTGCAACTCCCAGGTCATGCCCTTAGAAGCAAGCTGTTTTCTCCTACTTTCCCCTTTCCATCTTCCTGCCAGTTGGAAGTTGGTGGTGGGTCATTTTGACCCTAAAGGATATTAGCTGAAGGAAATATAAGGTGTCTACATCCTACACAACCTCAAGAAGCAGAGCCACCTACCACCCCTGGGTCACTCACCAGCTCAGACTTCTATGAGAGGAAGAATTAATCCTCTTATTTTATTAAATCCACTGTTACTTTGTCCTTTGCTATAGCATCTGAGCCACTATCTTAAGCATTGCAACATCTTTTGAATGTATAAATGGCTGTGCCAAGAGTGATACGGTGCTCATTGTTAATTGCATCTGCTGCCTTGAGTTGACAAACCATGTTGTCACACAGGAGTCACCATTTTATTCACCGAACCACAATTTCTGCTTCTGCACATCGCATGGGTAATGCAGCTGCACCTTCAGACGTCTTCACACCAAGCAGACTGGGAGGATTGCTCCCAGCACCCCTCTGGCATAGTTCCTTCTGTCTCTATGCCGAGAGTCCCTGACAGCCTGCTGTCTTTAACACTGAACCTTCCGCAGAGCATCTGAAAGCTTGGCAGATACCAGGTCACAGCCCCTATGATTACTGGCCTGCGTGTGCTCTTTTCCCAGTTCTGACTTGGAGCAAGCAAAGAGACTATCGGTTTCCCTTCCAAATAACCTTCAACCAGGCAAACAAAACATTTGAATTGAAAAGTTTACTGAGGATGCATTGGGTTTTTTTGTTTTGGTTTGTTTCCTTTTTAATACACACACACACATACACACACACACACACACACACACACACAGATACCTGCCACACTCAGGGAAGGAGTGCAGGGGAAAATAAGTAGGAAGCGATATCATCAAGAAACTTACATCCTCCATGTCATTTCTCACCAGACCCTCCCTGCAGTCTACCACCCACTGCCCTAGCATTCCTGCAGTTTCCAAACTGACATGCTCCCCATCCCACACCCTGGGACTTGCCCACTTTACCATCCCCCCACAGTCACCTGTTAGCTCCTACACATCCTCTGGGTCAAAGTTTTAATACCCACCCTGAGTATACCCCCCACTGGATCAAGAGGACAGATTGCATCTGTATTTTTCTGTGTCCCCATCTGGAACATGGGCATCCATGACATAGGAACTGTGTCTCATCTACGTCAATATCTCTGGCACACAGTTGGGTGCCTGGCACCAAAGAGACACAAGAAAAAAATTTTTACTGGATGGAGAAGGCATCCTTCCCCCAACAAATGCCTTCATCATTCTTGCTCTTTGGAGTTCATAAATAGGGTCACTCATGAGAGCACCACACCATGTCTCCCACAATAGCCACACATAGTGTGTTGCAGAAACCAGTGAAGGTCTCAAACCAGACCCTGAAACTTTAGGAACAAACTAGCCCTGATGGATGCTATCATGGGATGAGAAAAACCTGCCCAGCTGAATTGAGCAGGGTCCACATCTGTCAGGTTCGCTTGAAAAGGAATTTATCCCCTTTAGGCAAAGTGTATCCCACCTACTGCTCCGGGGTGGTAGTGGCCCTGTTAAGAGATTTACTCTGACATGTTTAAGATCTATAGAGTCATTTTTGCTGACTGCACTGCACCTAGATGCCGGATGGCTAGGCATGTTTAACAAGCACTGTTCCACTGGGGGGTGGGTTTGCAAATGTGCTACTTTAATGGCTATTCATATTAGCTCTGTGTTCAAAGGTCCCAGGTTATGTCTCCATCTAGTCCGGTGTTTGTTTAGCTCTCCGTGTTAGA
Source organism: Marmota flaviventris (assembly GCF_047511675.1). NCBI lineage: Eukaryota > Metazoa > Chordata > Mammalia > Rodentia > Sciuridae > Marmota > Marmota flaviventris. The sequence continues at coordinate 43,974,556 of NC_092504.1, read as the reverse complement.
ATGAGTAATAAGCCCCTTAGCTTTGTGACAAATTATTCTTTAAACGCAAGACCCATCAGCACTCTGCCCTCAAGTTCCTGCTAAGCAGAGAAGATTCCCAGGAGGTAACTCCTCAGCCCCATGGGAGCTTGTAAAATGTAAAATTGGAAGTTGGTGGCAGCATAAAAGAACCCAAAAATAGCTCTTGTGAAAACTCTGCCTCTGTAGTGTAGAACCCATTTCTGCTAGAGCTGGATGGACCTTCCATGGGTCCCAGGTCCCTCCCACTGAGGTTAGCGGGAGGTAGGATGAGATGTAGATTTAGCGCTTGCAGTTAACTTGCAAACACCAAATTTGGATACAAGTAATTCTTTATTCTTGTTTTGCTTTGGTTTTTTTTTAATTCCACACCTCTGAAAAGACAGAAATAGATCAAATATTCTTACTCTCGTTTAGCAATGGAGAAAGAAAAGCATAGAGAAATTGCCGGCCTAATGTATGCAGAAGGGATTACCTGGTCAGTCAGAGCAGTGAGGAGTCTAGAACCAAACACACGATGTGATCATGTGCTCATGTGCCTGACCCAGTGCCCGGCACATAGCAAGCAGGAACACTCTAAGCGTTGACTGAGTGAATGAGTGAACCATTCATGAACAAATGCAAGGAACTAAACCAGTGTCTTTCAAATTTGAATAATGTAAGGCCCTCTTTTGGAGAAATAATAGGCTCTTGACCCCAGAGATTGACTCCAAAAATCCCAATTTGAATAATATGGTCATAAGAAATTATATTTTTATTCTTTGAAAATGCCTCTCAGTAGCAATTTTCATGACAAAATAAAATTTCCACTTTTATAACTGATAAGAATGTTTTGCGGTTACTGAAGGAAAAACCCAATTTTAAAAAAATTCTCACTGAATCCAAAACCTCAGGTTCTACCGGCCAGTCCAAATTGAAAAAGAAGAGGAAGAGAGGAAGGAAGGAAGGAAGGAAGGGAGGGAGGGAGGGAGGGAAACAGACTAGATAGCAAGCCCTTGACTGAGGAGACAGAGTGTGTTACACTTAGCTCCTTGACTTGGGGACCTGGGGACCTCTCTCCAGCTACTTGAGGATAATGCTGGTGACATAATCATGCCAACCTCCTATCCTGAAGAGGAAGGGACAATGGGATGGCAGCCAGGGAGGGCCAGCCCCACAGGAGAACTCTGGAGACTTCAGGTTGATGGCAGGGCAGCTAAGCAGAGCTCAAGCCCAGCCGGTGCTCAAGAAGATTCCACAGAGGAAATGGGACCTGGAACAGGAAAAGAACTTGAGGGCCCAGAAGAAAAGCAGGAGAACTTCAGCCACGAAGGAAAGGACGTCTTTTCCTTTCCTGTTGATTTGCCACCTCATCTTCAATTGAATTTGCCAACAAAGGCCCCAAGGTCATGCATGAGAAGTCTGCCCAAACCTTAAAGTCTGGATGAGTTTTTAGTCATGCCCAACCAGGCAGGAATCACTAGAAAGATCTTTGAAAGTCAAGACATCCTAATTCCTCAAAGAAAAAAGCATCCCAGGAAGCTTCAAGAAAATGTCTTCTCTACCACTCTCTCTTTCCTCCCTATTTCTAGTATAAAAACTACCTTGGGCCACCCAGATCCCGTCCTCTCAAAGTATGAAGTTTGCCTTTCAGGCTCTGAAGCTCCCCTATCCATAATTATTATGCCTTAACCTACAGCCCATCAATGAGATCTTGTCTTTTTCATGGTTTTTCCCATATCCAACGGCCAGGCATACCCTAGCATTCAGGAAAAAAAAAAAAAAAAAAAAAAACAGTTCCCCTGTTGCTCTGTCCCTTCTCCCACACCAAAATTTACTCACAAGAAAGCAGCTGATCAATACAGCCACGTTAAGATCTAACTAACACCGCTTAGCGTTGGACTACTCGGGTTACTTTAGCTCCAGTGAAAACAGGATTGGGAGAATTTTCACAAACAGAACTAGGAGAGCACCCAAGGCTACAGAGGACATGTTCCTCCTTTGACGCAAACAGGTGTATCTTATTAAGCTAACTTTGAGGCCAGTTCTTATCAAAAAGATAAAGTGAGATTTGGGCACGCTCAGACAAGGGCAGTAGAGTTGGTCCTGTGATGACAGATACGAACTGCAAAGAGCAGCCTTTAAAAAAGAAAAGAAATAAAAGAAAAACTATAATCTACAGCCTAGGAACACTTATTAAGATGAGATTTAACCAAAGACTATAAAATCTTAAATGGTAGATAATAAGGTCAAGCCAAGTTACTATTTTCAGCCCAGCACAGATGACGAGACAGGAGGACATAAATGGAAATTAAAAGAAAAGAGATTCAGAACAGATCAGAAGGTTAGCAAAAATAATCAATGGCTGAAATGACTTTCTGGACTCATTCACTTGTGCTGAAAATATTGGGTCATTGAAAAAGTAATGAGATGATATTCTTGGGAAATGGAATAGTTAAAATGAATGAGTCCAGATGGATCCAAAGACTTTAATCATTCTAAAGAGAAACACTTGCTGGGCAGCTCTCTCCCAAACCAAGTCGGAATTTCATTCCGGGGAGATTGGTAGGTGTAGGGTAAGAGACCCTCAGTTTTCACATTCTGGGCATCTGCAGCTCTTTCGAAGGTATAATCATGTTTAATACTAAGGAATTTTTATGAATAGTGCCTCCTACAGGATCCTAACAAGAAAAATGGGGTGGGGGGGGGAGAAAAGGCACCCTGGAGTTTATCTCAGCCAGGCTCCCATCAAAGCCAACCTCTCTCCAGTGTTCCCACAAATCATGCATATTCCAATGCATAATTCCAGGACATGACAATCCAGGGGTAACCTAATCTACAGCTCTAATTGTTAGACAGCTACAATTTTTCTGCAGTCTTGCTTCCTACCCTTTCCCCATTGGATCTAGTCATGTCCTTCAGAGCTACACAACGTGGGTCTATTTCTATTTGTATATGGTAACCCCAAAAAGGTTTTTTTTTTTAAATTTGTTCTTTTTAGTTATACGTGTCAATAGAATCTATTTTGATATATTTATACAAACATGGCCTGCCAATGTTTAAAGAAAGCTCACACTAAGCTTTCTCTTTACAACTAAATATTCCCATTTCCTTCATATGATATGATTTCCAGACTCTTCATCTTTCTGACCAGCATCCTTGAAAAGATACTAAATATCCATCATGCACACACACACGTACAAACACACACACACACACACACACACACACACTGGACCAAGTGGAGTGCCTCACCTGGAACCTGATTCCCCAAATACCTTCTTTGATCTAGAAACTGTGACTGTAGGTGCAACCAAATCTTATCAACAATGACTACTCCTCCTCCCAGCCTACAATACACCAAGTGCTGAACTAGCCACTTTACACACAAAATTGCTAATCCTAACCATGGCTCATTTAAATATTTCCATTGTACAGGTGAAAAAAAAATGGAACTTAGAAAGCAAATAACCTGTTCAAGATCACAGAGCTAGGAAATAGCTAAGTGGGGATTAGAGTTCAGCTCCATTTGGCCCCAACACTGTCACCCTTCCCAGAATACCATGCTGTCCAATATTTCCTTAATGATGGTCTCCCTGCTCATTCACCTCTACCTGTGGTGAAATCCCCCTGTCATTTTCGCCTTCACATGTGTTAAAGGTTTGCACCCAGCATGAGAATGATATACTTTACATCATAGTGGCATTCATCTCAAGGCATGCTGGGAGAAAGGGGCTGGACCAGGGCCAGGAGGAGTACAGGACTATGTGAGCAGAGCCACAATTCCAGGATAGGCCATTAGTGGCCCCAACCCTAATCCAAGCAGGTACCCAGACAAGACAGCCCATTTCCGGGAGTCTCAGGAAGACCTGTGGGGAGCAGGCACACAACGTCAGAGGTATGAAATATTGGCTATGAGAATGTCAAGCTAATCCAAGGTTCTACATGGAGTCCTACTCCAACAGAGCCTCATGGCCCCACAAGTGTGTAAGCCATGAGAAGAACAAAGCAGGGATTATCCTGCCTGGCTCAGGCCCCATGATGCAGAAAAGGGTAAAAAAAACAGGAAAAATTATGTACCCAAGAGATAACAGACAGAAGGGAGCTTGGCTTAAACTCTCAGCTCTTCTCCTGTGCAGGCACCAAGTGCTTTAACACTGCACGGTCCAAAGAAAGGGCTGGCCCTTGCCTGGATCCTGGGAGATAACCCGTAAGCCTTTGGAATGCCCTGCCTGAGGAGGACTTGGTATACTGGAGTCAAAGCACAGTGTTTGTGCTATCAATGCCCTATGTGGCCCTGACCATGTTCTATCTGCTTCATCTCTCTGGAGGCAGAAGACTTAGCAGCTAAAATCAGCCACTCTGAGCCCACAAGATTGAGCCCCAGACAGCACTGGAGTACTCCTTCACCTGTGCTCCCAGACATCATCACTGGGGGAGTTAACTGCCGTCCACGAGATACACTGTGGGTGTAGCAACTGGAAGGTCATGGCTGATTTCTCCTGGAATCCATCTATATGCTTTCTTCCTTTAACTGAGAGCATAACCGTCTTTCTGCATTCTGTGAGTCCTTTCAATGAATCAACCTTGGGAACCCCATACACACCTCCCAACAGCAGTCTTGGGAGGGGTTCGCTGTGACCAGCAACCTCGCTGGAGAACCTGTGGATTATTTCTCAACCACTTCGTGTGTGGCCGTATGGAACCCTCGTACAACACACCCGCTGGCCCCTCACTGGTTCCAGATCTGCCTGTAGAGAATAGGATTGTCACTTGGAACAGCTGGGATGGATCTAAGACAACAGCAAAAATTCACACAGACCTCCCCCATGTGGTATCCATTTAAATGAGCGGGGTTTTTTAAATAAGTTTGTTGGCAAGATCTGTGGTTCTAATTGTGAAAGTGATACATATTCATTGTCAAAATTCTGGAAAACATAACAAAATATAGAAAAAAGAAAACAGTTCATTGGAATCTCACCACCCAAAGGTGAGCATGGCTAATATTGTGCTACAGTTCGGGCTAGTCAATTTCTTTTTCATGAATATGTAGCTGTGTCCCTGATGGAGACAGAATTTGATAATTTTTTTTTGTTAGCAAGAAAATCTGCAAGTTAAAAGTCGCCAGCCACTTTCATGTCTAACAAGTCATCTTGGGACACATTTTTTTTTTTTCCGTTCTGGAAACAATCATATAGGCAGTTTCTTTTAGTTTTGCAGATTTAAAACAGAGGCACCCAGCATCCAGAAGCGAGAATATTGGTCATGGGATAATGTTTTGTTTTGTTTTGTTCTGTTTTGTCTTTAACAAAGGCTGCCCATCTCTTCCCCCTGGTACCAAAGCCATATGTCTCTGAGAAGTGGGGGCCCAAAGGTCTCCTGGGTGGAAAGAAATCAAGAGCCCCTAACTACATTTTATTAAGTTTACTGGTTTTCAGCCCTCTCTGATGAGCTCAGCTGATCTTGTGCAGGAACCTGGGTTAGTGAATCATCAGTGTTGGGGAGATGTTTTAGACACAGCACATTGCTGAAACTAGAACCTTCCACCATAGCAGCAGCACCTGGGGACAATTAAAAAAAAAAAATGTGTACAAAGGCAAACTAAGAAGCTGAAACAATGGGAACCCAGGACATTGTTGGCACAAAACAGTGAGAAGAAATCTCTTCCAGGCCCGCTGAGAACTATCCTCTGAACCCAGACAGTGATAGTTCATTGGAAACATGTGACCATATCTTATACCCCAAGCAGATAAAGCAGAAGACCTAAACTTCACAAACATACAATCTGCAACAAAATCGGATTACACTGCATGATGCTGTATGTTTTTCCCTACTTAACAGTATATACCAAGCATTTCCAATGACATTAAACATACTTGAAAACATAATAGAAAATAATAACAGCTAATGCTCATGCAGTATTTAGGTAGTGTTTAACCACGTGACATAGTATTATTAATACTATAATCTAGAGAAAGAAACTGAGGCCCAAAGAGATTATGTTAAATGTCCAACAACATGTCCTTCACCCAAGTTGAGGTTTACTAGTGCTTGAAGCCAAGCAGTATGACTTTAGTATTAATGTTCTCAATTTTGTAAACACAGGGTACTTAATCATTGTCCCATAGTTAGGTATTTTATTTTTCTCATTTTTTTTCACTGTTAAAACTATGTGGTGATAAATATCCTTATGCATAACATTTTGAAAGTCAATTAAATTTTTAACCTAAATGTAGAATTTCACATTTGTTTAATTCGATCACTTTTAATTAAATCACTTTTAATTTAGACCTGTGAAGTTTTGTTGGATCTTGATTCTGCAGTTCATATTTTTCACTCTCTCCCCCCACCCTCCAGCTGTGTCATTCAGACTTAATTGGCCTGTACTCCTCAAACAAATCCTCTAAGGTTTGATCTGACAAGACAAGGTCCTATGGCTTGCTTAGCATCGCTCTCACCAGCTCATCTTACTTACTCTCTTTCAATGCATGGCCAGAGTCTTCCAGTTTCTCAACCACAAGGCCTTTGAACATTCTGTTCCCTCTCCTACAATCCCCTCCCCTGACCTGGTGAACTTCAAGCAGTACTACACTCCTCAGATTCTTTGTTATATAGTCTCAAACTGCATTCTTCCCTTCCAAGTGGAAAATTTACACAACGGGTCATGAAAATGTTTGCTTAATAGCTGTCTCCCTAGCTCACTAACAGATTCCATGACAATTAGGACCCATGCCTATTTTCTCACCATGCTATCCCAGTACCAGCATTACTCTGGACTCACAGTGAAACATCCAATAAATATTTGCTGAATGAGTGGACGCATGCATGAATGGATATAACACCCTATCACACAGAACTAGAACCACTGACACTCTGTGTTGATGTGTGCATCAGGCTCCTTGAGGGTAGTGTTCCAAATAGTTAAGATGTAAGACTTGCCCCTCAATCTATTTTCAGATCAGCTCTCCATATTTTAACCAGAACATTCTTTTCAATTTACCAGTCCCAAAATGTCAACAGAAGACTCTAATGGGCCCATGGCTGAGTTTTTAGTCTTTGGTCAGGCCTCCTGCCTTGGCCAGGGCTAACAAAAGGGGCTCTGGCTAGGTGGTCAAGCATGAATCCCTCAGCAGGGATGGGAACACAATGGTGATTAGGTTCAGGGATGGCATTTTTAAGAAGCACTTAGGTAAGAACACTTTTTTTTTTTTTTTTAAGCTTGGGGAAGGCTTGAGAGAGAAGCCCCAGCTGGATGGAACTGAAGAACTGTTATTTAAAACTTCGCTTGATGGAAGACATTACTATTCTTCTCACCATGGCTACTTTCTAAGCACTATTTCCTAGCAGCCCTTATTAGCCTGGCAAAGCGAAGAAATGAGTCTGTTGCTCAAAAGAGAATCTTGGACTGGAGATTAAAAGGCAATTACGGATTTGTGATGGGTGGGGTAGTCAGAGGAGGGCGGTGGGTTTCCTCTCCACTGACACAAAGCAGTTCAAGAAGGCAGCGCGCGGGTAGAGTGGAAAAGTGGGTTGAGGAAGTTGGCCAACCAAGAGCTTGCAAGTGGGGGTTTTGAGAGGAGTGGACGGTCCTAGAGGGATGGATCCTCTAAGACTTAGGGTCTTAGAGGTTTCACCCAGTTGAGGTTTACTAGAAAAGACATTTAAAAGCTGATGGAAATAAGCCAGAGATGGGAAACAGAAGAAAAAAGAAAATGGGTGAAGTGAGATCTCTATGGGCTTGAAGTCCAGAGAACCATGAAAAATCCCAGAGTTCAGAAGAGGAAATGTCACCGCCACAGGCAGCCTGGGGTCCCAAGGTCGTGCGTAGGACGCGGACCGCGCAAGACCCGCCCGCCGCCTTCCTGGGTCAGCTGCCAGCGCAGCGCGTGACGACTGTGCCCCCTACCGGCGACAGCCAGCATCACAGGGCACTCGGAGCCCCTTTCCGCGGGATCCAGGGAGCAAAAGCGGCGGGCTGATTGGGGGGTCTCCGAAGAAAACAACGGTCACCGCACAAAAGGAGCCTGGGGAGGAAGTCATTTGGATGGGTGCGGTTATTCTCCTCTGACCTTCTCTTTGGTGAAGGGGAAAAATTAAAAGTCAAGTAAACTGTCTAGCAACGGTTACGCCTGTACCCACAAAAACACCCAAGTCTGAGTCAGCCCCATGCTGTGGATTCAGACCTGCTGTGACCTGCCAGGCGCAGACCAAATGTAGACGGTTCGGCGTCGCAGGCACCCGGGAAGCGCCAGGACCGGAGCTCTCTGCTGAGCTCCGGGGCGGGGGAGGGAAACAAAAAGTGAGGTTGGAGCTAAAGAGGAGGCATTGGCTGCACAATGCTGCCATCTAGCGGAAAGGCCCGGGAATGCTCTACCTGTCGGTCGCTTTCCGGAGCAGCCAGGCCTGACTGAAGAGCACAGGCCATCTCAAACTAGGCTCTGCAATAGCCGTGGTGGCTCAGACCTAGCGAATTACTGGCTGACGTAGCAACTCAGGATGTGTTGTTGATATGTTTGGGGGTTCTGAACATTGATTTTGGATTATTTTCCCCATCTGTAAACATTAAAGAAGCTTCTAGAAAAGACGTTACCTCGGACAAATGAATTGAAGTCTCCAATAAGCTAAAAACAAAGAGCAGACCAATCTCTGGAGTCTGGAGTACAGAGGTGGGGGCAGGGCCCATGGTCACACTTGGCTTCACAGAAGACAGAAGTGCATGGAAATAGGGTTCAGGTCTTAACTCTGTTAGCTTCTCTGGACTCAATTTCTTTATTGATAATATCACAATAAATTTAGCTTTACAGGAATACTTTGAGGATCAGATAGACTAATACTTGAAAAGCTTGGAGAAGTTTGAAGGTACATGTATCACTAGATGTGATCAAGTGTGACCTCTTGTTCCAATCAGAGGTGACAAAGCAAGATGGCCAGCCCTCTTTCAAGTTTCTGGTATTGAGGGGAGAACCTGAGTATCTTGAGTCCATTTCTCAGATACTGTTTCAATAAAACCTGACCTTCCTGAATGTTACTCTCATGCCATACCCAAGGATGCTGTGAGGCAATTAAATCACTTTAATTAGAAACTAACCTCTGTCCTTGGAGAACAGCTACTAGAGAATGATGAGGGCATTTGATTTTGGAGTTGTGTTTGATGAACTGATAGGTGTGTCAATTTTATTTTTAACAGTTAAGCAGATCATAAGCTAGATATTTTTGCAGTGAGCATGATCCTCCCCATCTTACTAGGTTTTAGTCAGCTTTTTCACTGCTGTGACCAAAAGACCTGACAAGAACAACTTTAGAGGAGAAAAAGTTTGTGGGGGCTCAGTTTCAGAGACAGAGTTCCCTAGACAGCCTACTCTATTCCTCAAGGCTCTAAAGAGACAGAATATCATGACAGAAAGTAGCTCAGAACCCTAAAGGCACGCCCCCAATGACCCACCTCCTCCAGCCACACCTACCTGCCTTCAGTTACCACTCAGTTAATCCCTATCAGGGCTTTAATTCACTGGTTGGGTTAAGGCTCTCATAACCCAATCATTTCACCTCTAAACCTTCTTGCATTGTCGCACACATGAGATTCACTGGGGCAACTAAGATCTAAACCATAACATAGTGTTTTAAGGACAACTTAAGACAAATCAAATTTAACAGCGTCATTGAGCAAAGGAATGATTTATGAACTGGGCAGCGCTCAAAATTAGTCAGGGTTCCAAGAGCTCTTGTCAGCCAATGTGAGCAATGAGCTTATACATACTGAACATAGAAGCTAAATTGAGACATCATCTGATTGGCTACAGCTAGGCAGCTGCCTTATTTGAGCACAGTGAGATGAGTTGGCCATCTGTGATTGGCTGACTGCATATGTCAATGATAAAGAGACAACCCAACTTTAAAATGGGCAAAGAACTCTGAATGAGATTCCTCCAAAGAGGATTAACAAATGTCCAATAAGTGTATGAAAAGATGTTCAGCATCATTAGCCACAATAATATAGCATTTCACGCGATCTAAGAATGCTGTAATTTTTTTTAAAAGCAGATATTAATAGCAAATGCTGGCAAGGATGTGCAGAAACTGGACTTCTCCTACACTGCTGATGAAAATGTAAAATGGTGTTGCTGCTTTGACCCCTGAGGTAAAACTGGTAAGGCCTAGGGGGACATTTTTCCATTCTGGATCAGACTTAGAGTATAGACCAGGCAGGGTCACTACTTGCCATGTGGACCTAAGAGGGTGACCAAATTGTGGAAGATGATCCAGTGGACCAGACTCTGTGGGGAAGGCCAGAACCGAAGGGAATATGAGGGTATCTAGACCAGCCTCTAGATATTTCCATATCCTTCACCACACAACCATGCCCTCCATGCAATAGCTACACAATTTTTCAGTATATAAACTGTTTATTTACTGTCTATAGTAGTCAGAGTTCTCCAGGGAAACAGGAATTATAGAAGATAAACAGATAGTAGATATATAGAAATATACATACATACATACATGAGAGACAAATTTATTATGCAGAATTATCTCACATGATTGTGGAGGCTGAGAAATCCTAAGATCTTCAGTGGACAAACTCAGGCCCAGGAAAGTTAATAATGTAGTTCTGGTCCAAGGGCAGAAGACTAATGTCCCAGTTTGAACAGTTCGGCCTCTGAAGTTCTCTCTTACTCATTCTTTTTGTTCTCTTCAGGCCTTCAACTGATCAGATGAAGAACACAGTTATCTAATACATCTGCTTTGTGCAGTCTACCAATTCAAACTGATATTTCATCCAAAAGAACCCTCACAGATACATTTAGAAAATGTTTAATCAAATACACAGGGCGCCCCATAGCCCAATCAAGCTGACATATAAGAATCACCATCACTGAGAAGAATGGTAAAGGAGGTACTGAGAAATGAAATTGACCAAAAATTTTGTTACTTACATATACAAATACATCGCAATGGATCCCACTATTATGTATAATTATAATGTACCAATAAAAAAGAGTAATAAAATTATCAACCTGCACAGTATCCATTGCTCCTACCAAACTACAAATTCCCTCAAGACCACTACTACTTTCTTGATCCCAGACCATCATAAAGAAGATGCTACATAAATATTTGTTGAATGAATGAGGCATGATCCTTAGGAGGCTTCTTCATTGGGGTTAAACTGCAAGTCTCCTGTGAGTACCCAATTATGACTATGCTCACATGAGTGTTAAATAACTCTTATGCTGGGAAGTACCTCTTAAATTTCAAGGTCCAAAGCAGGTGACCTACCTAGTCCCCACCAGGAACAATAAATCAAATGAAGAAGCAGACACCAAAAATAGAGTAAAGGTATTCAGGAACTTAAGTGAACCTAGAGTCATTCTTTGGAAATACCATGCAAATCATGTGAATATTTTAAATTTTCTAAGAGCCATAATTTTAAAAGTAAGAAGAAGCGAATGAAAATATTTCATCACATATTTTATATTGTTAGAAATATGTGATTGCTAAATATAATTCTTACTTAATATATCCAAAATTTTATTTCAACATATACTCAACATAAAAATCATTGATACTTGCCTTCTTTTTTCATCCTAAGCTTTTGAAATTCACACCACACATCTCTGTTGCAGGAGCCACATTCCAAGTGCTCAGTAGCTACAAGTGGCTAGTGGTCCTCACAGTCTGGAGAACAGCAGCATTGTCCTGATTACTTGCCAAGAAGGACAAGTGGCATCCCCTGAAGCCCTGATTACTGAATGGCACTGATCTGAGATTCCATGGGATTAAGTGTCTTTGTCCCCACATTTTCTCTAATTTGAGAAATGTCAGAACCAGGGTCTCCAAGTACTTGAAGACTACAGAGCCAGGTGAAAGTGAGACTTCAGCATCTGCCCTGCTATTTACAATGGTGAGACCTTGGGCAAGCCACTCAATCTCTCCAAGAGCAGGCGTCCTCACAAATCGAATGGAGAATTGTTGGGAAATCGTCTCAGAGCACAATAAAACCCTGTACTACTCATTTGTTACACAGGGCACTTCAGGATTCCAAGCTGAACTCATCAGACATGGAACTCCAAGAGGGTCCTGCTATTAGCTTTTCTGCAGAATGACTGAGCCTTTAAATGGGGTTTAAAAAGGATTTTTTCTAGGTCCTCCTGAATCCCATGAAGGAAGCTAGACCATGGAGGCCACCATACAATAGATTTTATGTTTATCATGTGTTGAGGGGTCTGACAAGGTTTTTTCCAGTCCCTGACATAGACTTCTAGGTCAGCCAGACACAAGAGATTCCACATAGAGCAAACAGATTACCAGGACACAGAATCCATGGTGTTAATTGTAAGAGGGAAGATACTCTGGTCTGTGACAGGATCGAGAGAGGGAGCCATTTCTGGCTTCTGGTCTTCATATCACTGTTCTTTGTTTCTCCAGTGTCTGTTGCAGCTTGTGTCTGGGGCTTTCGACATGATAGGTCACTAGAGTTAGAAATCCTGTGTTCTGTCAACATTCTCCAGTTTATATTCATTGCCTTAAGACTAGACAAGGTTTTAGGAAAGGAAAAAGATTAGAAAAACAAGAACAAGGTATAGCAGCACCAATACAAATAGATCAAGGAACAGACAGACATGGGTTGGATTTTCAGAAAGGGCCACTGAGACAATAAAAATTACTTGGAAATCAGAAAGACCAGTATGGGTTCCTCAGTGGCCCCTGACTAAAGAAAAGATACAAGCAGCCCATGACCTGGTCAAACAACAATTAGCAGAAGGACATATACAACCTTCTGTATCTCCCCATAATACTCCCATTTTTGTCATCAAAAAGAAATCTGGTAAATGGAGATTATTGCAAGATTTAAGAGCCATTAATAATGAGATGGTTATTATGGGACCTGCTCAATCAGGGATTCCTCAGTTGTCTGCTTTGCCAAAAAACTGGTATGTTTTAGTTATAGATATTAAAGATTGTTTTTTTTCAATTCCAATTCATCCTGAGGATAGTCCACGTTTTGCATTTACTATCCCTGCACTGAATCATGAAGGTCCTGATCAGAGATATGAATGGAAAGTACTCCCTCAAGGGATGGCTAACAGCCCAACTATGTGTCAAATTTATGTTAACAAAGTAATCCATCCACTTAGAAATCAAAATCCTGAACTACAAATATTTCACTATATGGATGATGTATTATTAGCACACAAAGATAAAAACACATTGCTAGAATGTTATGCCACACTTACAAACTTATTAAAAAATTATAATCTAGAGATAGCAATAGATAAAGTACAATTAAATTTTCCAATTAATTATTTAGGAGTTCTATTATCCTCAACCATGGTCCGTCCACCAAAAATTCAAATACGAGTAGATCAACTCAAATCACTTAATGACTTTCAAAAGTTATTAGGAGACATAAATTGGATAAGGCCTTATTTAGGTATACCAACAGGAGAGTTGGGACCTTTATTTGATATCCTAAAAGGTCCATCAGATCCAAATTCACCCCGAATGTTAACGCCTGAAGCAAGAAAGGCATTAAAAATCATTGAAACATATATGGAAAATATGCATTTGGATAGAATTGATATAAGTTTGCCTTTATTATTTATTGTACTACCAACAAAAAATATTCCTACAGGAGTATTTTGGCAAGAAGGTCCATTATTATGGATACATTTATCTTATTCTCCTAACACTATTCTTACTAGGTATCCTGAGGCTGTAGGACAATTAATACTCAAAGGAATAAAAGCAGCAAAGGGAGTGTTTGGAATTTCTCCCAATAAAATTATTACTCCATATACTATGAATCAAATTGATGAGTTAGCTAATGAGTTAAATACTTGGGCAATAATCATGTGCAAATCTAATGTTTCATTTGATAACCACTTACCATCTAATCCTTTATTGTCTTTTTGGTCATTGCATCCTGTAATTTTTCCAAAAATGACAAGAAAAACACCTATCATGAATGCTCCAAATATATTCACTGATGGGTCAAATAATGGTACAGCAGCAGTAGTTACCCCTGATCAAACTTTTACATTTTTAGTACCCAAACAATCAGCTCAAAAGGTAGAGCTTAATGCAGTTTTACAAGCTTTTGTGATGTTTAAAGATTCTGTATTTAATTTATTTTCTGATAGTCAGTATGTAGTTAATGCTATAGTATCTCTTGAAGATGCTGGTAGGATTTCCCCTTCTTCTACTGTTTTCTCTTTGCTTTCCACTATACAAAGTCTAATCTGGGACAGAAAAGATCCATTCTTTATAGGACATATCAGGGCACATACAGGATTGCCTGGAGCCCTTAGTTTGGGCAATGATTTAGCAGATAAAACTACACATGACATACATATTTTCTCTACACTAGAAGAAGCTATAAATTTTCATAAAAAGTTCCATGTCAATGCTAATACTTTACAAAAGCGCTTTAAAATAACTAAGGAACAAGCTAGACAAATAATAAAACAATGTCAAAATTGTGTGACCTTTTTACCACAAGTTAATCTTGGAGTCAATCCTAGAGGATTGATACCTAACCATATTTGGCATATGGACGTCACACACTTGCCAGAATTTGGAAAATTAAAATATTTGCATGTTACAGTTGATACTTCTTCTGGATTTTTGATGGGCTCCCTTCATGCCGGAGAAAAAACTAAAGATGTTATAGCTCATTGCTTACAAAATTTTGCCACTGTGGGTGTTCCAAAACAGTTAAAAACAGATAATGCCCCTGGTTATACTTCTACCTCTTTTAAACAATTTTGCTCAACATTTGGCATTACTCATATAACAGGAATCCCATACAATCCACAGGGACAAGGCATAGTTGAAAGAGCTCATCAAACTATTAAAATGTACTTATTAAAGCAAAAAGAAGGAATTGGGAAGGGGTATATATTCCCCAAAGATAAACTTAAAATAACCCTTTTTACTCTAAACTTTTTAAATTTGGATTCATCAGGACTTAGTGCTGCGGAAAGGCATATGTGTCCAAAAAATGTGCATAAGCCCAAGGTACTTTGGAAGGATATTCTAACAGGACAATGGAAAGGTCCTGACCAAGTAATTGTCTGGAGTCGAGGGTCTGTTTGTGTGTTTCCACAGGGAGAACAGCAGCCGATTTGGATTCCAGAGAGATTAACCAAGGTCCTGACCCAGTGATTGTCTGGAGTCGGGGGTCTGTTTATGTGTTTCCACAGGGAGAACAGCAGCCAATTTGGATTCCAGAAAGATTAACTAAAGCGATTTCTACAGACCAAAAAGAAGATGATTTGGCTCAAATCCATAACAACTGATATCCAAAACTCCAGTTTGGCTATTCTTACATCTGCAACAGAACCAGGATGCTTTTTTCAATATCTATTTTATTATTGCCCTTTGCCATATCATGAAGTTCTATTTTGTTTTTTGAGCTCATACAGACCTAGGTTAATGTTTTGCTGATCAGTTCTATTTTTTGACTATAGAGTTTTTAAACATTGCAATGGAGATTTCACCTGTAAAAAGTTATAAGGCCTTTACTATAATGTTATGTGTTGTATGTATTATATTATGTGTGCACACTTGTGTTTTGTGTTATATGTTTGAATGTATGCATATCCATATATCATATATGATGAGCGCTCATGATAAAATGGATCCAAATATTTTTTTTCACGTGATTTATATGGTTTAATTTAAATTGGGTAAACAACTGTTGAGGATTGTTTTAATATGTAAACAAAAAAGAAGGTTAACAGATCTGTTTGTTTACTTTCACCTTTCCTTTTCATTATATTTAATAATTCTCTTAAAGATAATGTAAATTGTTAAGAAAATTGTTTTCTTTTAGTGCCTTCTGTAATGTTACATAATTTTTTCTTTAGCCATTATTGCCAGAATTCCTATCTTCATCCCAGTGCTGGTGAAGTCAAAGATAAAACCAATCTACAGCTTCTACAATAGCCATCACTGAACTGCTTGCAGAACTTGCCTGGACACATTGTGAGCTCACCTGTATGCATTGTGAACTATCTGTTGGTGCAGCAACTTGTGGTAGTGTTGGGGTATTTTTGCTGATGATGTCATTGGTGGTACAATTTTTCCAAAAGGAGCCGTCAATTGGCTTGGTGTATCTTCCTCCCTTCTGCTTGTCATGATCGTCCAGCTAAAATTTGGGGGCCAACAGAGGTGAGGCAAAGAACCTCACCCCCCCCCGCTGGTACAAAGACCTCTCCACAGGTGTGGCTGTATACTGGACCGGTAGTCAGTGACGGGTAAGATCCAATTGCAGTGGTACCAACCTAAGGTACTATTGGACAACCTAAGGCAGGCACGGTCCCTAAGCCACATGCTTGTTGTTTAAACAGAGAGGGGGAGATGTTGAGAGCCACAGCCGAAGGGGCCCCAGCAAACTTCCAGCTGCCGGCTGATGATTGGCTCACAGCGGCCCCAGCAACATCTAGCTGATTGGCTCCTCTGTGGTGATGCTCATTGGGCTGTTTCCCTGCCCTTTCAGACCACGGAGCTGCTCATTGGGGGACTTTTTTGGCTCCGCCCACGTGACCCAGCCAATCGGCCTCAAGAGCAGGAGGATTGTGGGAGGTGGAGAGAAGCTTGTGTGGGAGAGAGAGGCTTGTGGAAAGCCGGTGGTGGCAGTTGAGGCTCTGAGGGTTTTTCCTGAGAGGCTGTTTTGTTTGGCGTGTGTGGTTCTAAAAATAAAGTTAGTTTCTTTTGACAAGTGGCTCCTGATTGTGCCGAGCCAGACTGCGGCAATGAAATATCTGCATGAGATGAAAATGATGCACACCCTTGGTCTCTCTGTCATTTTTTAATATCTCATTATTCATAGACATACATACCAGGACACCTATAGATTCTGGCATCTCCATGGAATCAGTCATATGAGGAAGACACTCACAAACTCATTTGGGGCCCTTACGGTTGCTTTAGATCCTCTGCCCATGGTCTGGTTTCCTGCCGCCTACTAAATTTCAAATTTTCTTTTAAGAGCAGTGTTAAGGTTTGGATCTGGAATTGACCCCCAAAAAAATCACATTTTGAAATCATGGTCCCCAGGACAGCAAAGTCCAAAAGTGGGGCTTTTAGGCAAAGATTGGATGATGAGAGCTGTAACATCATCAGTGGATTAATCCACTGAATGAATTAATCATCTGAATGGATTATTGGGTAGTAACTGTAGGCAGATGAGCATGGCTAGAAGTAGGTCACTGAGGACATAGCCTTGGGGACTATAGCTGTTCCCTGGCTTCTTGCACACACACTTCGCGCATGCCTCCCCCTCCCTCCCCCGCCCCCCCCCCTTCCTGGTTGCCATGACCTGAGCAGCTTTCCTTCACCATACCCTTCCGCCACAACATTCTCCCTTAACCTCAGGCCAAAAGCAATAATCAGCCAAACATGGACTAAACATCTGAAACCATGAGCCTAAAATAAACTTTTCCTCCTCTAAGTGGTTCTAGCCAGGTATTTGATCACGGCAATGATAAACTGACTAACCCAAGCAGCTTCTGAATGCCATAAGCATTTAGAAATCTACTGTGTTTTTGTCTTCTGTAATTTGTACATTGGTTTCCCTGGCACTAACCCCTCCCAAGTGTTATCAAATCCATGTCCCCATTCATGATCTGTCAGCCTCCATCTCTCAAAAGTTAACAAAGGAAGAAGAGACTAGCCCACATGGCTCTTTGGGCTGCCCATAATGTTCTTGGAAATCTGTTAGTGATGCATGTGAAGCCTCGTCTCCTATTGTTGGTACCAGCTGGCAGGCACGGGCTGACAATGCATTTACCAGCATCTGTTTTATTCTGTGGAATAAAGCCTGACTGTTTTCTTCTCTCTACCAACGTAAAGAGGAGTTATGGGTAACTCGTGGAGTATCTGTATGAGATGAAAATCTGTAAAATGCTTCCTGCCGAAATGGGACTGTTAGAAACAGCAGCTGAACAGGCATCACCTCTAGGGCCCTGTGGAGTGGTGACAAGCTCTCAGCACTGAGCTGAGCCGCAAGAGAAGAAGTCAGACAGAGAGTGGAAAGAAGGTGGAGAAAAAGTTAAAACAAAAGGATAGTTCTGTGACAGGGAGGAGACATGCTGCTGAAGGCCTGTGTGATAGACATGAGGATGAGCCACCCAGACTGTCCTTTTCGAAGGGCCCCGTGTCCAGTTGCAGGATTGTGGCCAGCAGATGGTCTCCAGATATCAGCTTAGCTCTGCCTCTGCTGCTGAGCTGCAGAGCTGCCTCACTCAAGAGCTTGCCCTTCCTGGTGCAGTCATGGTGACAGAGAGATAGAGATAAAGGACTGACCATCTCAGGCTTCCCAGGGACAACTCAAACAGGCAACACTCTATGGGGCTCCTCGGATTGGCCCCAACTTTACATGACCTGCACTGTAGCTCAACTTGCCCCTTTTCTCAGTTCTATTTCCTCCTCTTTCTGTTCACAGGAGCTGAGCCCTAGTAAAGTCTTGCACTTGTACCCCAAACTCCATCTCAGCATCAACTTCCAAAAACCCAAGCTTCGATGTCCTAGATTTGATTATACTGGATACTTGACATATATCACTTCTTTTAGTCTGCACTAGTATGTGATTTAGATATGGTAGAGATGATAGAGACAATGGTGGAGGTAGACATAGGAATAGACAGAGAATTAGTCCTGACTTAGACCATTCTCGTTGCTAAACAGAATACCTGAGAGTGGGTAATTTATAGAAAAGAAATTTATTTATCCTGGTCCTGGAGGCTGTGATGACCAAGATTCAGAGGCTGTCATTGTCGAGGGTGTCTTTGCTTATGGGGACTTTATGCAGAGTCCAGAGACCATGCAAGATATCATAGGGCAAGACAGAGCAAGTATGCTAAAGAGAGCTTGCTTTTATAACAAATGGTCCTGTGATGACCAATTAATCTCAAGTGGATAAATTCACACGAGAAGGCAGGACTCTCGTGACCCTGTCCCCTCCCAAAGGTCCCACCTCCAGTTACCATTAATATATGACCAACATGTGAATTCTAGGGAAAAAACATTCCAATCTAAAATAAGTCCCCTTTTACAACTGAGGAAACCAAGGCTCTAGGGGTTTAGTGCCTTGGCCTTGGGTTCCAGGGTAGCAGAACCAAGTATGAACTCAGCCAATGAAGCACAGTGTGTGCAATGCCCTTTCTCCTGCACCCTACCCCCTGGGGTGACTGATCAAAAGACCCTCCAAATGGACTGCCAGTGACCTGGAGGGTACCAGAAAGTCAAGGAGTGAATTCCTCTAGAGAACAACAAAGATGGAGGAGAAACAGTATGGTCACCTTCTGGTGAGATTTCAAGTTTTTTTGGAAGATCCCCAGCACCGAAAATATTCCTTCTACCTGGCCAATTGCTGACTATAATCCCTTGCCTTCTAAAATTAGAGAGAAAGTTCATTTATAAATACTAAGAAGAGTGTCATATTCCGCGGGCGGGTGTCAGGGCTCCTTTCTGAGCTTTTCCTATCAACCAGCCTCTGTCTGAACTCCCTATACCTAGGCTGCCTCAGTTACCTCCTGATAAACCAGCTCCTTGGGAGTGATGAAGTGTGTTTATATTTTGCAGACAATTCAAAAGGGGAGGAGGTTTAGCCCGAGAGCCAGGCTCCAGATTGGGAGGATATATTAAGGCGGTGACCTCAACACTTTCTGTCACTTGGTAGATTTGCATGTACAAGGCCAGCACCCCCAAAGCTGTTTATTTCTTCCTAGTTATGTTGCCCATAATTGGGATAAAGTAGATAATAGTCCTTTAGTAATTGTCTAGTGATAAAAATAGCAATTCTTTACACGGGCATGGTTAACACAGATATTTTCTAAAAGCCAAAATTGAATTCCTCATTAAGCAGTATCATTAAGTACTAGACTGTAAAAATATAATACACAGTTAAGGTTAAGTTTTTAATAAAAAAAATAAAGTTATTTGAAATCTAATTTCACTGGGCCCTTCATAAAGTGTGTGATGGAGGTTTGGTTTCCCTTGGGCTGGTAGAACATCACCCTGACTCTCACCCTGGAACACTAGCAAGGTGCTTTCGTGAGCATTGGGGTGTCACCAGCCATCATGTTTGCAAGTTTGAACCCTCTAGCCAGTGAAAGGATCCAGAATGTGCCACCCCAAAATATGCCCCCTTGTCCTAAAGGTTATTTTGAGCTGGACAGGGAGAGGAACATCAGGACAAGTTGGCATAAATAAGAGGCCTCATGAAAACTACTTAGCTTCATCATCACTGGGCACTTCCCAGCTCCTTCCTTATTATTCTTCCTCCCTTAAAGCCCAAGCCTCTCTTCCTTTGTTAATACTCTAGCCCTGGAGTCTAACCACTTGTTGTTCAGCTTCCCCCTCCCCCCCTCCCCCTCCCCTCCCCCTCCTCCCCCTCCCCCCTCCCCTCCCCCTCCTCCCCCTCCCCCCTCCCCCCTCCCCCCTCCCCTCCCCCTCCCTTCCCCCCTCCCCCTCCCCTCCCCCTCCCCCTCCTCCCCCTCCCCCCTCCCCTTCCTCCTCCTCCTCCTCCTCCTCCTCCTCCTCCTCCTCCTCCTCCTCCTCCTCCTCCTCCTCCTCCTCCTCCTCCTCCTCTTCTTCTTCTTCTTCTTCTTCTTCTTCTTCTTCTTCTTCAACAAACTCCCATACACCTAAAATATTCATATAACTGTGCTGGGGGTATAGCTCAGTGGAACAGCACTTGCCTAGAATGCGTGAGGCCCTTTAGTTCACTCCCCAGCTCCACAGGAAGAAAAAAATTAATGAAATAGTTTGTTCTTTTTCCTCCTGTTAGTCATCTACTGTTAGCTTAATATGCAGATATCCCAGGCACTAAATCTAAGAGGGTAGAGGAAAAGTTTTACAGGCACCTCTTTTTCCAAGTCATAGAGTCTTTTACTTATTGTTGGCAGTGACCCTCTGTCATGGGGCTCAGGAGTCACTCTGCCTAACAGTGAAGACTCTCCTTGTTCTCTGCTTCAGAAGAAAACTCTTTGAAGGATCTGGTTCCTGAAAGAGAACCCCACAACCCCCTGGTGCATTGCTTCTCTAGGAGCGGAAACCCCTCTCTAGGAGACCCTGTGGAGAAAGCACCAAGAGCTTAGGTTCTTTCCCGATCCTGCTCCATGACCTTGGCAATAACAAATCTGGATCTCTGTTTCCTCACTGAGAGAAGTGAGAGGAGGGAAGGGGCAGGGGAGGAAGAGGGCAGAGAGGGAAGCAGAGACAGCCAGGGAAAGAGCCAGAAGAGTTGATTCTGGCCCCAGTTGCTCTGATGGAGAGACTCTCAGAGTATCTTGCTAACTTCGAGAAACTGAAAATAAAATTTGCATTTAGTCATTTCCATAGCAACCTTAACAAAACCATTAAGATGCTTTTGTTCTTTAATACATCTGTTCTTTTTTTTAAAGGTACTACCTTTCTTTCTCAGCTATGAATCTAATCTTATCTAAAGATAACCCTTAAAAGCCATTCAGTGTTACATAATTATAGTTCTAACCAACAATGCAAAGCATGTCATTTAAGTGTTCCCACCTAATTGATCCTCTATAGCAACTCTCCTGCAGACCCACTCTCAGGATGGAACTAAACCTAAGCATATGAAACCACAGGAAGGAATCTGCCTCCACAGTGCTCCGCCCACCTGTACTGATTTCACATCCTATGCATTGACCCTACTTCCACAAATAGCTGCCAACTTCAAATTGTGAGCAATCCTGCCCACTCTCAGCCCATGTCATTCTGATGTAACAGCCAGCTTCTAGATTTGGCCATTAAAATCCTGTGAGGCCCTAGATACTAACTGGTTTAGAGATGAGTACATGTCCCATCAAAGCCAATGAGACACTGTCTGAAATTTATGGGGCATGAACACGGGATATTCCTCATGGAAGAGGACCTGAAGTCATGAAGCCTAAAGCTCCACAGTTGTTTCAGTACCAGGAAGAGGACCAAAGAAATGGAGCCACCAAAGAGGAAGTAAAGCTGACAGGCCAGGAGAGAGAAACCAGAGTCAGACAACATGGTTTCTGAGCCTGTATTCAGCCACGCCTGAAACCAGGAACCCTCTGGACCTTTCAAATCAAGACCCGTTAACTTTCCTTTCTCAACTCTGAGTTGACTTTCCTCTCACTAACCCCCAAAATACTTAAAGGGTACAGAGTACAAATTGCTGCAGCTTTTAGTTGGCAACTGGTCAGTGTCTATAAAAACTTTTTTCATGTGCATAACTCGTGTTCTAGAAATCCTACTTCCAGAAATATATTCTTCAGAAATAACTCTCACAATTATGGAAATATATGCATACAATCAAGAAGTCCATTAAAGTATTGTTTGTCACAGCGAAGGATTGGAAACAACCTAATGTCATTCAAGAGAGAAATGGATTAATAAATCATGCTACATCAGTAACATGGGATATTAAGAAATATCCCGTCTGACATAAAAAAAGTCAGATTCCTATTAAAAGTAAAAATAATCAGCTTCAAACTATATTTCTAATACTATATCTGATGTAGTAGGGATGAATGCATGAATTGAAAAGGTCTGAAAGAATCAAATCATCACCAGAGGTCATTTCTCTGAAATGGGATGAAGGAATGTAACTTGTAAATCATTTTTATATTGTCGAATTTTTTACTTCAACCATAAATTACTTTGACAATTAACAAAACCCAAAAAAGAACAAAAAAGACAAAATGCTACAATACCTTTGAGTAGTGCTTGAAGCCGTAAGCCTGCGATTAGTGCCACTGAGTGTCAGGCTGCATGCCAGACACTGGGAATGCAAAGACAAACGGTGGGGCAAAGACAATCCCAGGAAGTGTACCCGGGCCATAAGGTCACTGTGCCCTGACTTCAGATTTTGAAGCGTTAGCCATGATGGCTCACAGAATTCACTGATCTCTTTATTTATCTATTTTTCAAATTAGTATATTATAGATACACATAAAGGTGACACTTAGTATGGTATATTCATAGGACGGTTTGGTCAGTTTCATTCCACCGTTTTTCCCTTCTCCATCAGTCCTCCCTCCCCATTGAGCCCCTTTCTCAACTGCACTAATCTCTCTTCTATTTTCATGGGATTCCTACCTACTCATTCCTCATACTCCCTTTATTTCTTTTTTTTTTTTCTTTCTTTCTTTCTTTTTTTTTTTTTTTTTTGGTCTAGCTTCTGCATGTGAGAGAAAACAGTTGACCCTTGACTTTCTGGGTCTGACTTTGCCTCAGTCTGGCTGGGCACAAAATAACCGAGCTGCCAGGAGACACTTCTAGGTTCAAAACAGGAACAAACTTTATTTGCAAACTCCACCAGCACACTCCCCAGGAACTCTCCCGAACGCCACCCACGCGGCTCCTCCAGGAACACACCACACACCAACCAGAACTCCCACCACCGGAACTTCACCAACCAATATGAACTCTTCAGGAATCCCTGCGAGAGCTCAACCAGAAATCAAACCTCAACAGGAACTCTGGGAGAACTCAAAAGTCATCATCTTAATGGCTCGCTGGTGTCACCTCTCAACCACTACTTCTGGCAAAAATGCCACGCGTCATCCCGACTCGGCTGTGGCCCTCAACAGACTTATTTCGTTTAGAATGATGTTCTCCAGTTTCAACCATTTACCAGCAAATACCATCACTTAATTCTTCTTTAGGGCTTAGTAAAACTCCATTGGGTACATACACCACACACCATATTTTCCTTATCCATTCATGTGTTGATAGGCATCTGGGCTATTCTATAACTTGGCTATTGTGAATTGCACTGTTATAAACATGGATGTGTCTGTACCTCTATAGTATGCTGATTTACTTTTAGATACATAACATGGTGTAGGATAGCTGGGTCATATGGGAATTCACCAATTTCTTAAAAGTGAAATCATGGATTTTAGTACAATGTGGGGTCAATTTAGTGCCACCAAGTTACCATTAATGCTATCAGGAAAAGTTTTTGGTTTCCTTTCATATAACTTAACTAGTCTTGCATGAGCTCCTAAAAACCCCAGAGGTGCGTGGTTATGAGATTGCTGGCAAGGCCAATTGTTGGCATAGATTTGAACCCCAACAGCACCATAAATGATACTTTCACTGAGACTAGCAAGTGAGCTTTTGCTTGGAAGAGCATCTCCAATCAATGGGACTACCTGTGCTGGGCTGAGCACCCTCTAAAAATTGACCTGAGACCACCAACTCACATCCCAGATACCTTGAAACACCACTTGTGAGGCAAGAGTGTGCAGTGGACTCCAGGGAACGCTGGATCCATTCCCACAATGAGGAGGCCACAGCACCCCATACTAGTGCCATTCCAGAACAACCCAGTTTGCATAAAGTGTGTGACATCCAGCACTTTCTTGATTATTTATCCAGTCATTTGTTTAATTATGGTCTTTTCACTCAATGCAAATGCAAGAGGAGGACTCTGTTTCTCTTTATATCCCCATGTCTAGCACAAGGCCTGACCCATAACAGGGGCTCAATGGGCATTGTTGAATGCACCAACTAGTTCTTTAGAAAAACAAACTTTTACTGTGAGATGAACAGTGTTTTCACTTTCCTTCTCAGCTGTACTATAAGACTAAGAATTACAGATTAAGGAAGAAGCAAAGGAGATGGTGTTGTAGAAGCTTCAAGAAGCATGGTTTAGAGAACTACACAAATGTTGGCCATCATCATTACCACAGTCCTGAACAGTGCTCAGGAAACTGGTTCATTACTGAGAAATGGCCCTCTTTATATTCCCAACTTGGCTGATATTAAAAAAAAATAGGGAGCAGTTATCACTTCAATAGATGGATTAAAGTATATTTGTGCTTTGGGGGGTATGTGTTTGTTTGGAGTACTAGGGATTGGATCCAGAGGTGCCTTACCACTGAGCTACATCTCCAGCTCTTTTTATTTTGTATTTTGAGTCAGGAGCTCACTTAGTTGCTAAGGCTGGCTTCGAACTTGCAATCCTCCTGCCTCAGCTTCCCAAGTCACTGGGATTACAGGCATGTGCCACCATGCCTAGCTGTGTTTATGCTTTTTAGAAACCTACATCATTTTATTAATTTATAAAAATTCAGAGCAAAACACAATCCTAATAATAGACTCAAAGACCTTAGAACTAGAAGGGACCTCAGGTCAATATTCTGTCTTTCTCCTTACAGAAACAAAAACTAAAGACCTAAGAGGTAAAGTGACTTGGCTAGTGTTGCACAACTAATTCTTCAAAGATCCAAGACAAGATTCTTTGTCTCCTGGAAGGCTCTTTTCCTCTACATCATGCTAGGTCTGAAATTCTGATTGTACCAGTCATTGTTAATGACTGGTGTCTGGCTTTTCATTGTAAAGTCAATACCCCCAGTGCTAAAGTTAAATTAACATTGCATTCAGTGTCAATGATAACAAGTTAAGCTGTTTCAAGCTAACAAAATTAGCCTTTCTTTCCTTTTCTTTTTTTTCCTTTCCCTTCCCTCCACTCTCCTTCCCTTCCCTCACAAACTCACATTTGTCCCATACACCCCAATGCAAAATGGCCGTTCCGAAAACTCTAGCAACTAAATGCCAGCAGAGCCAAGCCCTGATCTCAGCTACAGTAGCACACAGTCAAAAATGCTGTGCATTCAAGTCACCAAAGGTATGATTTCTGCCTGAGAATGTCCGATAACAGAAATGAATAATGGTTCTTTACCTGAAAATACATATTGATTGTTGGCTGTGAACTTCACCATGGATAATGCTGAAGTCACCATCCTTCAAATGCATGTGAATTGGAGTTGCTGTTGCCTGATCTTTGCAGGATGATTTGCAGCAAGAGACAAGACAAGGCAGGAGAAATGTCTCCATCCAGTTCAAGCTGGACGTTCTCCAGCTAATATTCCATCCTGGATTATTTGATCTTCACACCTAAGGTCCCAGTTTATAGTACACAAAGGACAGAATGATTGCCAGCATTTGACTAAGATGAAGGCACCTCCTTGCTCTTTAATCTTGCACAGAACTGAATCCTTCAAAGATCACCCCATCATCCCAGGCCCGAATAGCTTGAGTCTCTGATGACTCATCCTACCCAGGATGTACTCCCTTTCTGCTTGCTGTGAATGGCATTACATGGAAAGCAGCACATATACCAGGTGTCATCGTCTCTCCACAACCAGACTAAGCTTTTTCCTAGCTCCTAAAATGTAGCAATGATTGTCTTTTTCACTTTCTGATGCTTAAAGCATTAAGCATTATTACCTAATTTGACAATGAGAATATTCTTAAATCCTGCAGGCAGAAGGTGGTTGGTTGGTTGTTGGTTAACAGTGGAAGAGAACAGTCTACCTGAGAATTGACTTTGTGCTACCCTAAAGCCCTAGCAACAGGACATTAAGTCTGGTGACCTCAGAAATTCTAAGTATGAAGCTTCTTACAGGGTAGAATTCAAGGTGCACCTAGAAGTTTCTGATAGCCACAAACACTTCCCCAGCATCCAATTTGAATACCTAAAATGTCACCCTTAAAGATTTGTTTCAATCGAGCTCAGCTTGGGATCTCTAAATAGCCCTCACAAAATCCATACAGAAAATTCTATAGAACCACTGAGAGGGCTAGATATTACCTCCACCTTAGCAGAGATGATGTCTCCAGGGTTGTCGGGCAATGAGCACAAGGCTTCAAGAAAAACAGAACCAGATGAGGGAGAGAACAGGAGAGTCACAAAAGAGAAGGAAGGGCAAAACAGGGGCCACATTCCCAGTTGGCCCAGAATGGGCTCGAGGAGAACACCAATCCAGGTGAGAAGAGAAACTGGTCCCAGAGAAGCATCCAAGAACACAAGTGGTACAATTCCACACCATGTTCCTAGAAGCAAAATCCATTTTTCCTGCCTTTTCAGTCCCAGAACTCACATCATCAGTGCCACCAGGAGCCTGATCAGGGAAACATAAAGACACTTGAGGCATGGAGGACTTGAGAGAAGAAATGTACCACTCAACCTCATTGAGTGTCATTAAAAAGATCTTTAATGCTTTATATAGTCAAGCAAGACAAATCAGCCGACTTCACCTTCTTTTATTTTTTTTAAATTATAAAATATTACCGTTAGACCTGCACACACAAAAAAAATTCCCCTTGGATGTACCAATGCTTTATCATTGTCATCAGCTTGTGCTTTGTCTAATGACTTAATCATCTTTCTTCCTCCAACTTAATCATCTTTCCCCTTCTCCCAAGTTACAGCAGAGTCGATATCCTTGTGCTCAATGGATTCTTAGACCTCAAGCATAATCCTGGCCTCTTCTCTTCTCAAGAAGGTTTCTACTGACAAATTCTACTCTAAATGGATCCTATCATCACCCAGACATCCCATACTCTCTACCTTTTTTTCTGGTTTGCCTTACGTAACTTCTATAGATAAAGGTGATACTGTGCCTTCCCTTTCCCATCTCCACGTGTATCTATTTTACTCCCTACAAGTTCTAGTACTACTTTCCTCTGACTCTAATGGACTTGCTCCTCAGCCTTCCAGCTGTGTCTGAAGTAGGACACCATAGTGGTAAGACCACAGCAGGCAGATCTGAGTGTCTGTATAAGTCAGCTTGACATCACTATAATGAAATACCTGAGGCATGGGTTACTTATGAAGAAAAGAGAAATTTGTTTTGGCTCATGGTTCTGGAGGTTTCAGTCCAAGATCAGCCAGCCCCATTGGTGTGGGCCTCTGGTGAGGGTGGCATATCGTGGTGGGAGCACAGATTGGAGCATGTGCACACTCACAAGCCGGGAGGCAGAGAGGATGAGCAGCGTTCAGCCGTCCCTTAGGGTATGCCCCTGAAGACCCAAGGACTTCCCACTAGGCCTTTTAAAGGCCTATAGCACCCCCCATAGCACCACCCTGGGACCAAGACTTTAACATATAGACCTTTGGGGACACTCCCCATACTCAAACCATAGCAGTGTCCTTCCCAGATCCCCCACTTTCCATCTGATCTATATAATGCTGTGTGCAGTTGACAACATAATGGGATTCTGCACAGAGAACCAATGGGGCTTTTCTCTCTCCCACCTTCAAGGATAGGAGCCATGACCCCAAACATCTTTGAATCAATCTCTAGTGCTATGAGATGTGCCTGGAAATAGGATCCATGTTTATGAAACAAACATGCACAGAAATAACTGAAGATAATATGCAAGGTAACATTGGACCACCAGGGAGGTAGAGGCCAGAGGAAGGAAGTGTCAAGAAATCCCAGGAAGTCAAAATGGACAAGAGGGAATGGTTAAGGAGGGAGGAACAGTAATCACTGTGGGAAAAAAGGCAAGAAACAGACATTGCTAGAGCAAGGGACTCTGACATTTGGTTCTGTAGGCCCTTTGAAAGAGGGATACTTCATTTTTTGTTTTGTTTTGTTTTTTTAAGGAATGGATTCTACCGTATTCATATGGACATTTTTAGTCATAAAATGTTTCTTAAGTCAATTCTCTCTCTTATCAATAAAGCAGCAAAAGGGGCTGGGGTCGTGGCTCAGTGGGAGAGCGCTCACCTAGCACATGTGAGACACTGGGTTTGATCCTCAGCACCATATAAAAATAAATAAGTAAAATAAAGGTATCGTGTCCATCTACAACTAAAAAGAATTTTTTTAAATTTTTTAGTAAGCAGTAAAAAAGCCAGGCACAGTGGTTCAAGCCTATAATCCCAGCAATTTAGGAGGCTGAGGCAGGAGGATTGTAAATTCAAAGCCAGCCTCAGCAACTTAGCAAGGCCCTAAACAACTTAGCAAGACCCTATTTATAAGTAAAATATAATAAGGGCTGGAGATGAGGCTCAGTGGTAAAGAACCTCTGGGTTCAATTCCCCAGTACCAAAAAAAAAAAAAAAAGCAACAAGAATTTTCAAATTCAAATTATTTGGGTTAGGTGCAAGGAGAAGAGAAGGAGTAAATTGGAGGAGGGGTTAATCATCTGAAAGAACATCACAGAAATGCATCAGGCATGGAATTCCAGAAATTGAAGGCATTTCTCCATGGGTCCAAACAGGAAGGAATGCGTTTCCAAAGGGGAGTTTTCTTCCAACCCTTTCAAAAGAAATTCAAGGAGAAACTGCCATTATTATAGCCTTTCATGTTTAAAATCATATAGAATTTTATACTCCAAAAAGTTTGTGAAGTATTTATTTTGGTGAAAAAGACTATCACCCAAAAGAACTCATACATGATTTGGAACTAGAAGTTCACAATCATTTCAACTGAAGATGGTTGATCAATTCTCTGGGTAATAAGGAATTCCCTCTCACAGGACAAAAGGGAGGTTTTAGCCTCTGGAGAGCTCTGAGATAGTACCTAAAGCATCAACCACAAGTTTCAAACACCAGAAAGCTTTTAGCAGAAGCATCATGGAAGAGGCTAATGTGGTGGTAAAGCTGCTATTAAGAGAGGCCAGCAGCTAGTCCCTGTCTGCTTGGAAAGATCACCCTGTGCTTTCTGACATGCCTCTGGAAATCAATGAATGTTAAATACTATATTTACCATGTTTTCAAACCTAATATACTCCAAAAGTGGGCTCATGTAATTTTAGAATTTTCTTCTTCTTTTCTTTTTTTTTGGTACCAGGATTGAACTCAGGGCCACTCCACCATTGAACCACATCTCCAGCCCTTTTTTGTGTTTTATTTAAAGACAAGGGCTCACTGAGTTGCTTAACACTTCACTAAGTTGCTGAGACTGGCTTTGAACGCAAATCCTCCTGCCTCAGCCTCCTGTGCCACTGGGATTACAGGTGTGAACCACCGTACTCGGCTAATATTGTCTTCTTTACAAGCTAATTAAAACTGGGTATTTTATAGTAAATCTCAACCCAGACTGGCTTTAAAAACATCCAAAGCCTAAAAGAAACCACTGAAAAGTAATTTACATATTTACAAAATTCTTCTGATGAGAGTGGGAAGAGGTCTTTGATGGCATGATGCTTGGGAAAATATCATTAAAATCTTTATGGGTCTTTTGTGGTCCTGGGGATCATACCCAGAGTCTGGTGCATGTGCTCTACCACTGAGCTTCCTGCCCAGACAAAATTTTTGTTTTGGTATTTCTCTCTCAGTTTGAGCAGCTCCAAACAAAATTCCATCCTTGGATCTGGAGACCATCATGCTAAGTGAAGTAAGCCAAACACAAAAATCTAAAGGTCAAATGTTCTCTCTGATATGCAGATGCTAACACACAATGGAGGTGGGGGGATAAAAGTTCATTGGATAAGCCAAAGGGGAATGAAGGGCCCAGAGGGGGAATAGGAATAGGAAAGACAGTGGAACAAATTGGACATCACTTTCTTATGTTCATATATGAATACATGACCAATATAACTCCACATCATGCACAACCACAAGAATGGGATCCTAATTAGGATAAGTTATATTCCATGTATGAAAATGTACTAGTGAGCCCTCATGAACAGACAGGAACTACCACAAACATGGCATTGACTCTCCTTGTTGCTGCATCTACAATATCCACCATCCTCTTATACTACTTTATTTTTCTTCAAAGTGTTTATCCTACCTGCCACGATATTATGGACTTGATTTTTTTTTAATAATAATTTGTTTTTAAAAACACTCCTTCCTTCTTCTCCCTCCTTCCCCGGCAGCCTGCTGTGGGATTTGTTCTGTTTTTCCAATTTCTCTTGGCTCTTTTGACTAAAAAAAAAAAAAATCAGCCCAGTCTCTCTTTCTTGCAGTTTATAGCCTCACATTTTCTCAATTAACATAGCAAAAATGAAATCCTATCTTCCTTAGAAAGCTGTGATTATGTAAACATTAATACTTTTCAATGTTATAGATTCCATATTTGTACTTTCTAAGTTTTTTAATGAACACACACAAATTTTCAATCAGATAAAAAAGTCATATGTCCTTTTTTCAATAAAATAAAATACAAAGCATCTTTAAAATGTGCTTTAAAACATTAAGTACAAATTTTAAAATCTGGATACCAGATGTCAGAATTTTATAAACAAGTACAATTTTAATAAAAAAAATATATTGCACACTAAATCAGGGCTAATAATTTTATAAGTTGTTCAGAAAATGGATTTTTAATAGCAATTACCATAATTTCATAAAAGGAGGAAAATACTGAGACAACTCTAAAAGTAAGGTAGGCTACGGATATAGCTTAGTGGTACAGCACCTGTCTAGCATGTGCGAGGCCCTGGGTTCCATTTCCAGCACCAAAAGAAAAATAAATAGGCAAACATAATCTCATAATAAAACAAAATGATTTACATAGAATAAATTTGACTTTCAAAATCTCACTTAATTGTGCTTATGTTTACTTCTACCAATCACCATCTAGGACTATGAACTTCACTAGGGACAGGTGCCACCCTGAATACTGGCTTCGAGAATCACCAGCTTCTGGGCAGTCAAAAAGCCAAGAATGGAATGAGAGTAGTCCAGGGAATACAGAGAGATGAAGGTTAGGAGTCTTCGGACAATGACCCAGTAGAACAGTGGTGTTCAAATCACTCCATCAAAGATGCTCCAAAAGAGCTACAAGGACTGGGGAAAAGATCAGAGGGTGAGCACAAATCAGGAGGAGGCAGGAGGGGAGAGCAGGTAAGTACTAGGAATGAGGTTGATCAAACTATGCTGTGTGCACGTATGAGTACAGCATAATGAATCCCTCTATTATGCATGATTATAACATGCCAATAAAAAAATTTTAATAAAAAATAAAGAGCTGAATCCCAAGAAAACAAAGGCCAAATCCTCTCTCTGATATGCAGATGCTAATACATGATAAGGGGGTGAGGGAAGAACAGAAGTACTTTGAATTAGACAAAGGAGAATGAAGGGAAGGGAGAGGGGATGGGAATAGGAAAGACAGTAGAATGAGTCGGACATCACTTTCCTATGTTCATATATGAATTCAGGACCAGTGTAAATCCACATCATGTACAACCACAAAAATGGGAAGCTATATTTCATATATGCATAATATGTCAAAATACATTCTACTGACATGTATAACTAAAAAGAAAAAATTTTTAAAAAATTTAAATGAAACAAAATAAATAAAGCTCTGAGGATATGGGTCCCTGAGTTCTTACTACAACCAGAGGGGCCCTACTCTTATTCAACATTATAATGGAATTCCACATAGTCAGCCTCGTTTGAGGCACATAGATACTCTAGACTAGCTGATAGTTTGTGCCAATTCTTTAAATATTGATTCAACATCATTTAGTGAGAGTGCAGAGAAACCAACCGACTTCTATTGACAAGAATTATATGTCTCTTTCTTTATGTGCAGAACAAGAGATAATTGCATACACCTATCATTAGCATAGTTTTTAACTTATTTGTAATTGTCTTTCGTTTCACTGATTTCCCATTATTCCTAACTACAAAGCACCATTCGCTCAGTCTCAGTCTCTCAGCGTCAATGTGCCTTACGTGGCTTTTTTTCAGTGTGCTTTCTTTGTGTTTGCTTTTGTCTCTCTGTTAACAAAACATTCTCTCTTTTCTGAAATGTGTATTCTTATTTAAGATGTTCAAGACTTTCCAAATCACATACATTTGAGGAGACCAATTAAAAGATTTTAAATTTATATGATAAAATAAACCATTTGTTCTGAGTAAGCAGGACTATGATGCACTGTGGGGTTTCAGAATTTCAGCTGACTGCAACTGCCAACCTCAGGCTGCAGTCGCTGGCTTGCTGGGGTTGGGGCAGACTGAACCGCATGCCTGCTGGAGTCATCAAACATTCAGATAAAATTGGCCGCCACCATCAGAGAGCATTCTGTTTTTGTTTCTTTTTCCACATAAAGGCCTTACTTCATTAGGGCTAGAAATGCTATATATTTTGATGCTTTTGAAAATAATAGCAGGTGGAAACCTGAGCTTAAAAGCACCATAGTTCTGAGTTATTCCAACATCCCTTATGGTCACCTCCCTAGGAGTAGCTCAGATGACCTGCTGCTTAACCAGACCTACAAAATTCACTTGTCTAAGGATTTGACTTTCATGTAAAATCTAAAGACCACAAAAGAATAAGCATGTGCATCAGAGACCACCAGAGGGTTACAATACATAGTTGTAAAATGAAGAGTGTCTTTGAAGTCTCACATAGTTATTGACTACCAACCTATTTCTCTGATGATACATCATCCAGCCCAAACTGATAGCAGTTGCTTTGCTTTTGAAGGTCAGCTTTGATTTCGGCCAGACAGAGAAAGGAAAGGGGAAGTGAAGGGAGGGGAGACACCAGGTGATGACTGACAGTATATCCTCTCTTCACCCCATCCCCAAGCAAGTACAAAGAGATCAGACTCATCCCTGTCCTCTACCATTTCCCCATTATCGGTAGGAAAAGCGTTCCCTTGCAATTTATGGGCCCCAGAGCAGTCCCTTTCCTCTTCCCCTCACCAATCTGTACCCAATTTTTTTGCATATGGACATAGCTCATTTAGTGTGCTGCGGAGAAGCCCAGCTCCACAGGGCAGCTGGCAGCACACGCACACGGACGGGAGATCCGGGCCGGCAGGACTTGGCATTCCCTGAAACGCCCTCAGAAGCTCATCCAACAATCCACCCCTCTGAATGCAGGAGGTGTGGAGATAATGACTATTTCCTGAATATCACGCTGTTTAAACAGCCCTGCTGTGGTGTTTGGAGAAATTCAGGATGTTTTTGCATCCCAGGTGCTGCTGGAGCTGCCTCGCTAAGCTAAATACCCCACACAGGCGCTGAGAACAGGTGGTGGCTGGCCAGATTGCTGGCAGCCAGGGCGGTGGTTGTTTTTCTTGTTCCAGCAGTTGGCAGAGGAATGCAGGCTTCAGTGCAATCAGTAGCTTTCCATCCTCAAAAAAAGGAATGTGTTTTCCCTGACACCAGAGCAGGAAGACACTCCACACTGCTCCTGAGCCCTCTCTGAGACAGATCAAAGTCCAACACCATTCCTCAGAAACTTCCTCAGTTTATCCCTGGTTTTAAGCACTCTGGCATGCAAAACTCAAGACTCCCTCAAGCTAGCTCCAGAGGGTGTGTGTGAGAGAGAGAGAAAGAGAGATCAAAAGAACACAAGGGAAAAAATAACTCTGAGACTCAAAAGAACGAGAAATCAACCAAGAATCTCCTGGGGCTCTCTAAAAAATCTCTCAAGATCTCTCAAGAATGCAACTCCTCCATCTCTAGTTTCTTCATGATCTCAGCCCCCTCACCAACTATTTTCCTATTCGTTGGGCTTGGCCCTCATCCCACTAGCCTCTGTCACCTTCTTGGAATGGCCCCTTCCTCCTTTGATGAAATCAGTTCCAACTATACTCTATCAAATGCCTCTATTCACCCATGGCCTTGTTAACCTGGAAATGTTCTTCCATATTTACTTGTTCATTTCACACTCTAACATAAGCTCCATGGGAGTAGGACTGTGTCTTGTAGGTCACCACCACCAGGGGCCCCAGAACACACAAAACAGATGTCAGCACTTAGTAAATGCATGATCCTTCACACCCAGTGCCCTCTACTAGGAAATGTCTGTGCTTTTTTGGTTGGAATTTCCAAGACAGGTCATCTGACTGGTTCTCTAGCCAACAAATGGATTTGTGTCTTTAGCTTCAGCAATTGTCCTCAGTCCAGTCCGCCAGGTCATAGGCTGCCCTTTCTAAGAATTATTGGTGGCTCTGAGTCTTTCTAGGGATTTAAAGATAAAGAAGACTCTGAAGCATGTCTCAGAGTGGACTCAGCAGTCTTTGCAGCTACCTCCTCCTACACATGTGTGGGCCACATACCCACTACCCCATTTTCGTGTGGACCCCTCTCCATCAAGACATCTGGCTCATGTTGGACTGAATTGTGAAATAGGCTATAACACCTGTAGACTGATGGTGTAGATGGCACAAGGTGGGGGTGAGCCTTTCTGGAAGAAAGAGAACAGCATGAGGCAAGACCTGGAAGCAGGGAATCCCTCATACTGCTCTTTTCAGAATTCAGTCCAGTCTTCACTCCCTGTCCAGATTCTGTCATTTTGAATTGGTCATTCCTTTCCCTAAATTCAGGGACCACCTTATCTGGGGACTCACTCTAGGCTTCTTTTTTAGAAAAAGCTAAGAATCAGACAATAAAATGCCACACAAAGATGCTAGCAGTGAGAACCCAAAGTTTTATTCACAGTAAGGCAGAGTTAAAGCACAACATCTGTGCCAGGTGCAAGAGGCATGTGGAGCAGGCTCACATGGAGAAGGCAGGCTCTTGGGGAAGACCAAGAGGTGTGCCATGCAGCACAGGACAACAGAATGACAAAATGAGAGTGATGAGGACAGACTTGGCCCACCCAGCAACCAGGAGAAACCAACTCTACTTCAATACAAACTGTTTCTAAAGTTTACCTAAGGCCAGTGGTTCTGTCTGGGCTGTGTGTTAACATTACCTAGGGTACTTTTGAAAAATATTCATGTCCTTGGAGGAAATACAGATCCATTTTGAAAAGTAGAAGAAGCCAATCTTTAAAGACTCTATACTGTATGACTCCAACTCTATGAAGTTCTAGGAACCGCAAAAGTATCAGTCGTTGACAAGGGTTAGTGGGGAAAGAGGGTAAATAGAGTGCAGAGGGTTTTTCAATGTAGTGAAACTACTCTGTATGATGCTATCATGGTGACACATGTCATCATGCACTTGTCCAAACCCACAAAGTGTCTGTCCAACACCAAGAGTGAACCCTGATATAAAAATGGACTCCAGGTGATATGCCAACGCAGGCTCATCGATTATAACAAACGTACCCCTCTGGTGAAAGATGTTGATGATGGGGTACTTTATGCTTAATCTAGCTGTGAACTGCTCTATAAATATATCTCCATGTCCAGAGCCCACCTCAGGATTGTGACTAAATTGCTCTGGGATGGGGGACTCAGGCACTGAGAACTATATCACTGAAGCTATATCAAAATGCATAGCATAAGAGAAAGATGAGGGCCTGGGTCCCAAAGCAGCCCAAGGGCAAATCCCAACTATACCATTTCCCAACCTGGCCATCTTCTGAGAGTCATTTAAAATCTCTGAGCCCTGGTGGGCTGGAGGTGTAGCTCAGTGGTAGGGCTCTTGCTTCGCCTGTGCAAAGCCCTAAGTTCAATCCCCAGCACCTCACTAAATAAATAATTCTCTGAGCCTTTCATTTCCAAACAAGTCATGTGTTAACAATTCCTGCCTTGCACAAATATTGTAAGTATTAGGGAAAATATGGAGGAAAATAGTAACTTGGCAGGCAGATATAACTACACTCCTCTGAAAACTAACAGACTCCAGACTTTTCATCAAGGCAATAGCTCCTTAATAAGTGTCATTCATGTCAGCAACTTTAGACCAGGAGGTAGTGAATCTGCAACTGATATAGAAGTCAGTAGCTGCACTTGAATGAGAATGCTGCATCCGCAGAAAGTTACGGGTGGCAAAGGCACTGTAGACACATCACGTGAGTGTGGGGTCAGGCACTTTTCAAGCATCTTTGTATGAGAGAAAAACTATCATCATGCTCAAAAGACAAGGAGAAATATCTTTCCAATTTTTTTATTAGCAAAATAATAGTATCCAGTTTCCAAATCCCTTAAACAAATGCTCCTCAGCTTTTTCACTGAACTTGACCCTCTTCCCACCCAAAACTGGAACTAAATCAAAAATGCAATGGTATCAAGATGAGAATTTGCAATTTGGCTTAACTTAAGTCAAGTTTGTGTGAAAGATTAAATGTGTTGCAGTCAGAGTCTGAACCACCAAAGAGAAAAACAGCAAATTTTAATTAGGATAATTATTTGACAACTTAATTTAGACTGTGGAAATGTTGATGAGCCTGAGTCCCTAGTTTAAAAATAGAAGATGTGTGAAAAAATCCTAAGGTGGGAATCAACAGACGAAATTAATATAAAATATTGCAAGACAAACAAAAATACATATTTATAGTAACATAAGTATATTCAGGACCCTAATTCACCAATGGACCTGTTGACTTTTCTCAGCCATACATTACCTGGCATTTGTTCATTATCTTGATAATAACAGTTACCAAACTACAGCCCATGGGCCAAACATAGCCCACTGCCTGTTTTATTACCCATAAATAAAAGTATTATTAGAAGGAAGCCTAATCTGATTGTTTATGTATCATCAATAGCTGCTTGGATTTTCCAAAAGCAGGGTTGTGTAGTTGTGAGAGGATGGCCCAAAAGTTGAAAATATTTATTATCTGACCCTTTACAAAAATTTTGCCAAGTCCTACACTATAGAAACATGGCATAATATCATTTCTCTACCATAAATACTTAAGCTAAACCTGATAGCATGCGTAAAAATGTATCTAAATATGTGTTTGAAGATGTATGCTTTATATAAAGTACATGGAATCACAAGACCGTGTTTATTATTTGTTACTTACCATTTGAGAAAAATTACTAAGTAAAAATAGCTTATACTACTGTCTATTTTTATATAGATAAGAGTTACACTGAAAGTAAAGATTTCATTTCAGTCTTTATTAGCAGTCACTTGATGGTTAGTTATTTTCACAAACCCGAGAAACCTGGAAAAGAAATACAAGTCATATTATTTCTGTATTAGTTATTCCACATATTAAATGTAAAAGGAAATGGAACTGGCATGTTTAATTCAACTCAGCACTTTCTAACAGAGATGAAATAGTGTCAATTACATGCACTGCAGTTGTTTTAAAGCAAACTGAAACATAAAATATACTCAATTTAATTAAAGCATAAAAATGAAATGAGGTATCAATAGTAAAATAGTGAGAACAGCAGTATTGGTGTGGTAATCTTATTTATGCATCTCGATTTACTGCGTTCAAAATTGTGTGGGTTTTAAACAGTCATTAATGGGAATCCAGTTAAAATAGAGCAACAAAGGAGGGGGAAAAAAAACAATTTAAATAAGTGACATTTTTCTTTTTTGCTTTTAGCCATCTCCTAGAGAAGGGGCTATTAAATTTTTAAATCAGTTTTTAATCAAAGTTTAGTGGTACAATATTTAATTGAAAACAACAGCAGATGTTCTTTATCAAAACATCTTTCATAATGGTTGAATCAAGGTCTGAGGAGTTATTTAATGAGTTAACTGTTGGCCTGTGAATGCAGCAGCAATTTCATATATATTTGTGACTTTAAAAAACACAGGTTTGGGATTGGCTGGGTTCTGTTGGCCATTTTCTTCTTCTCCTACTGTTCATTGTGTGGTCCACACAAAGATGAGTGTTTCAAATACTGAACAGGTTTTTGGCTCAAATTAGACCCAAGGATGAAGAAGATAAGCAACAGAAAGCCTACCAGTGGGAAATGTATAGAGAAATCACTCATTCACTCATTCATTCATTCATGATCACTTAAGATGAGTGCCAGAGATACAGCCATGCTAAATCAGTGTTTTAAGTGAGTCGCTATTCTTGAGATGTCACTGCCTGGTGGTTGGATATGGTGCAGTAAAGCTAAGATGGAGAATGTACCAAGGGGGTGCCAGACCTGAGGGCCGGACAGGACTCTTCCAATAAACAGAGGTGTCTGCTCTGAGACCTGAAGGTGAGCAAGGATGCTCTGGGAGCCAAAGCAGATTGTCTTTGCCCTTTGGGAAAGGTTTTTGCTTCCTATCGGCCCTGGATGATTTTTAAATAGACCTCAAAGAGAGAGAGAACAGGATAACCATATTCCAAATGAGCTTTGTCATAGGGTTTATTTTCTCTCCTAGACTAAAAGCCCCTAGGGAAAGAGAAGAGACTTGGCAAAGGCAGAATATGGCCAGCCATGTGGATGGATTGGGAAAGGCTGGAAACAGGAATTTGATGGGCTCCAAATAAGGAAGAGAGGGAGGGAGGGAGGGAGACCCAGTTCCAGAAGTGGGCGAGCACAGCCTGGCATGTGGACGTGTATTGGAGGACATGACTGGAGACAAGTGCCCACAGTCCAAGCGTCAGTCAAACGCAGGCAGCCCAGCAAGAGGAGCTGGCTTCCTGAGCAGACGCTTCGCAGACCAGGCAGGCATCCACAAGTGTGGGAGTGGCGTCAGGCGGGATTCCAGGCTTGGCCTGGGTTCACAAGCAAGATTCCCAGAAGGGAAACAGGCAAAGGAGGCAGGGTTCCGGTGGTAAAGAAAACAGGGCCTTAGGATGAGGTAAATGCTCAGTTTCTCCAGGGAATGCCACACAGAAGAAAAGGCACATGAGAACTCTAGAGAGGCTAGCTCTTCCAGGGACCGGAAGTCATTCAGCTGGGCAGATCAGGGAGGTCCACTGGGAATCCAGCCATGCGACCAGAGGATAGGTTTTTTAACCCCTTTATTTTAAAAACTGTAAGAAGCCTGGATTTATCTGGATATTGTCAAACCCAAACAAAAATATAATCAAGAAATTTTCGGGGGGAATAAAACACAGTAAGATTTCACACATTCACTTGGCTCAAGACAGACCTGGAAACAGGTTTGCTTTGAACTCCAATAAGCTTCAAAAAACTAATGGTATAGAATGTGACCAAAAAATATTAGCAAGATAGTTTCTGAGAGGCACAAGAAGCTGGAAAGTGTCATTTTTCCACAGTAAGTCCATTTCCTAGATTTAAGAGTGTTCAGAACTTCACTTCATGGCCAAAGAGGTAAAAGGTTTTCCCAGACAGGTGTCATTGCCGCCACATAGCCCCTCCTGAAACCTCTGCAAAAGACCTCACAGAATACCTCTGTGGTCTACGTCCCATCTGTTCAGTCCTCCATTAGACGCCCCCTCCAATCCCCTGGCTATACACTAACCTGCCCCATAAATTCCTAAAACCAAGCCACACACAGGACTCTAGAGATTACACTGAGCCCCCAAGGAATAATTAGTTCATTCAGTTCATTCCTCTTGGAGCTGTATCTTCTCTCCTCCTTCTTGAATACCTCATCCTCAAATCACCTTGCCTACAGTAAGGAAGCTACTGGGCAACCTGCCCACCCCTGAAGACCTTGACATTGAAGCCAATTAGCATCTCTATGGAGGCTTCACGTGGGCTTTCCGGACCAAAGATTAAGTGCCATGAGGACAAAATGTCACCTCTGAACCTTGGAGAAAGTTTAAAGATGTTGCCTCTTCAATAAAACATAATGCATCCCAATGACCTGTGAGAATGCCAGTGAACACGTATCAAAAAGAAGAGGGGCTTAAAATTCTCCAACATTCCCTTTACTCTGG
Source organism: Marmota flaviventris (assembly GCF_047511675.1). Lineage (NCBI taxonomy): Eukaryota > Metazoa > Chordata > Mammalia > Rodentia > Sciuridae > Marmota > Marmota flaviventris. The sequence continues at coordinate 43,934,360 of NC_092504.1, read as the reverse complement.
CATGTCAGCATTTCTCTTTCAAAGCAAGCGTTTTAGTAACCAGTGCTATGAGAAGGCAGTGCTGAGGCAGGTAGGTTGGCATTAAGGAATGGAGCTGAAGTGTGATGGTGTGAGAGTTGTCAGAGTCAAAATGGAGACACTTCCAGTAGCACAGAGGAAGGGGACAAAGGGGAGGCAGGCTGGGAGAGAAAGAGGCAGCACTGGGGACTGAAATGGGGCAAATTACATTTCATGCATGTCTGTGTCAAAATGAGCCCCACTGTTATATACAATTACTATGCACAAAAAAATATGCTATTTTTAAAAAATGGAGTCACTCGTGTGAAGTCCTAACAAAATTAATTAATTGATTGATTGATTAATCGAAGAAAGCTGATTGTGAAAGAGAAGATCTCATGATTAATGAGAACTGTCACCAAAGACTGCCAGAAGCACAGTCTTACACAAAGGCTATTGCAAACTTACACACACACACACACACATACACACAAATACTTCTGCAAGGACATCTGCCCAACAACTAACTGTTTATTCTTGGACTGACGCCACCCTATTATTGTTCCTTGTAGCCAAGGATTATTGTTTCAAAATATCTTATGTAATCCTCCTCACTTGGCCTTTAATACTTCCCCCTGCCTTAGCCTCCTTGAACAACTCATGGTGTTCACTGCAGAGCTCCCCTGTTCCCAAGTAGACGTCATTACTCTTTAGAGAGCCTCCCTCTGCTTGTTATTTAGGATGACAATAGCTATGGACTGTGACAATGCCGGAATTAGCTTGTTATTCACCTAAGAGGCTGACACACCAGCCAGGTAGCTACACCTCAGAAGCCGATAAAGTAACATCTGTGTCATTCTCCTATCAGTGAATCTTTTTTTAAAGGTGAATCTTTAGCATCAGTTAAATAAATGTTACTATTGCAGCACTTTAACAAGCTTTGAAACAAACGGCATTGGTGAAGGAATGCTGTGACTCAACATCTCACCCTCCCAGCTGATCCTCTGCTCAGAAGGGACAGAATCAATGCTTTCTAGATAAACACCTTCACAAACTTGCAAAGGCATATGAGAAAACCCTTCTTGGGCACATTTCACTCACAGTTAAGTTTGTGACTGAACCACTGAAATATTTTATTCATCCTGATTTGATGTTCTGCCAGGCTTCTTACAATGATAAGAACATTTTTTTTTAATGTTTTATTTTTCTATTTGGCCAAGGTGAATTACAGAATCCAGCAACTGGGAGATTAATACAGGGCACTGCCTCACTTACCACCAAATGATCACATCCTTCCCCCATAACAAAAGAAGGATGGAATCTAATTATGGAATAGCCCAGTCACATTTTTTTTAACTTGTTGTCACAAAAAAGAAATGCTTTCCAATTTATTTGATAGGGGAATGAGAAAGTGAAATCTGTGCTAATTCAAAGTTAAAGTGTAAAATAATGAATTTTAAGCCAGGAAATGAAGCTCTCAGAGGTTTAACAGCCTCACATGATATATGCAGTATAGTGAAGGTTAGAGTTTAGAATCTAAATTTTCTTTGCAACTGTGTATATTTGGAAGTTAGCTATTATGCAGTGACCTTCTGAAATCCTCCTGGTGTGAAAGGCTGTCATATAATGAAGCAGAATACAAGGCAGACCACACGCACACACAAAAATCTTCCTTGATGATCCCTAAGAGTTCTTCAGGTATTTCTGTGCCGTTGATGTCTTAGGATCAGGGCTCATGGCATGCTCCAGTGTCACTTAGCTCTAAATGACCTCTAGAGAGTCCTTCAAGTCCTCTAATATTGAATTTTATAGGCTATTAATGCCTTTTCAATTATATCATTAGCTATTTCCCAGCATGGCAGTAGCTCTTTTAAAAGAGCAGATATAGAATACTGATAAGAAATCAGCTTCTGTCCTTTATTACGCAATGAGAATTTATCATTGAGGGACTTTAGGAACAGGGAGAGAACAAACATCCAGGGCTTACTCTGCCCTGCCATGTCTCTACAACAATGTGATATGATCTCTAGGGAGGTCCTCTCTCTTCCCACTTCAGAATTGTATCAAGGGACAGACTTGATTTTTTTTTTAATTAAAAAAAGAGTACAAAAGTCAGGCTTGACATCTCCCCCCAGCACAAACTGGCTTTAGCAGCTCTCTCCCCCAGCCCCCAAGATAAGAAATTTCAGGGTTCTGTTGACTCCTTCTCACAGCCAGTGACCTTTTAAGGTCTGCATATTCAACTTTCTTAAAATCCCTTCTCCATGTCTTCTCCTTTGTTTAGGGTGTTCTATTTATTGACCAGGGCAATCCGTGCCTATTGGCCCAGCGTAATTAGGAACAGTTCCCCCTCCACTCACAAAACTGTCTAGGTATGGACAACACATGAGATGGTCTCTGCCTACATTCCCACTGCTGTTACTTGCTTCAGGTTTGCACTGATTCCTGCCTGGGTGGTGCTGGAGGTTGGCAGGTCTAGCTGCCCAGCTAATATTCCCTTTTTTTTTTTTTTTTCCATTTACTTTTAAACTTTATAATTATGTATCAATTCTTTTTTATGACCATTGCTTCTTTTATTTTTTTATTTGTAAAGTTTAAGGATTTGGGTGGGGAGAGGGGTAATAGGGAATTGAGTGTCGATTCTGTATTCAATACAGTGCTGGCACAAGGTGGTGCATCCCTGTATGGTGGTGCCATTTGTATAGCACACAAGGGCACCGGGCCCAGGGAATGAGTGAGCCTGTAATTCAACCCTCTATCCACCATGTTTTCTGGTGCAGGTGAGGTCCACTTCCCAGCAGGAAGAAGAGGCTTTTTCCTTGCACGAAAGCACAGCCTGCTTGCCAAGTCTTGAACCCTCTGTGTGGCATCTGCCCAGTGGAGGTGCTTTTTGCTAACTCCCATAGAGGTACTGCACAAGCTGTGAAAATTACCCTTCTTCTTCAAATCTTTCCCTATCTGAATTCATTCCCCTCTTACTTCTGTGATGACCTTCCTACACCACAAACCTCATCTTGCCTCTCCCCTGAATCCCTCCATAGCTCATTCTCCTCTATTAAGACCCAGTCCAAAGTCCTAGGCATGGTGTGCAAGACCCTTGAACACAGGGCCTTTGCCCTTCCTCAGGCACTGTTTATCTGGGCTGAGATGATCACCACACCCACCCACCACAATCTCCTAATCACTGTTGATGAGGATGAGGATGATGATGATGAAGGACACAGGGAGGAAAAAATGAAATGATGATAAAGATGACATGTAACTAGTAAATACTATAACAGACCATTAAACACAACATCTTCCTTGCCTAAAAAAAAATGGCACTAGGAACCACAATCCAAAACTACAGGTGCTGTGTGTCCTTACATTCTAAAAACAGCCATCAAGAATTGGACCCAAACTGGGCATGGTAGTGCCTGCCCCACTTGGGAGGCTGAGGCAGGAGGTTGGAAGTTTGAGGCTAGCCTCAGCAACTTAGCAAGACCCTAAGCAACTTAGTCTCAAAACAAAAAATAAAAAGGGCTGGGGATGTAGCTCAGTGGTAAAACACCCCTGGGTTCAATACCCAGTACCAAAAAAGAAGAAGAGGAAGAGGGGAAAGAAGAAAAAGAATTAGACTGGAATATCCCTAGTGCTACATGTCCCTGTCACAATCAACCCCAGCCCACACACTACACACACACACACACACACACACACACACACTCATCAAGAAGGATGCTCATGATGTACAAGGACTCATCAGTGTGCTATGGGTTGGGGTGGGGCAATGATGAGCTGACTTAGGATAGAATACTGAAACTGGAGGGCAGATTTCTCATGTGCCCTTCAGTCAAAGATCACCGGGAACACACCCAAAGTTGAACAAGTCAAGTTTATTACTCATAGCCAGGGAGAATGGATACCATATTGAACCATGGGGTTTCTCTGAAAAAAAAATATTAGAAAAAAAAAAACTGTTACAGTATTTTTTACTTTGGCTGAGTAATTTGGGGGAAGGTCTGAGGAAGCAGTAGATTGCCGTGGATTGGAAGCAGTCAAAGATCAAAGACAAGAATGGTGGTGCATGCCTGTAATCCCAACAACCCAGGAGGCCAAAGCAGGAAGATCAGAAGTTCAAGGCCAGCCTCAGCAACTTAGCAAAATCCTCAGCAAGTTAGTGAGACCCTGTCTCAAAATTTTAAAAAAATTAAAAAGGACTGGGGATGTAGCTCTGTGGTAAAGTGCCCCTAGGTTCAATCCTCCAGTGCAAAAGAAAGATGAAAGAAAGAAAGAAAGAAAGAGGGAGGGAGGGAGGGAGGGAGGGAAAGAAAGACAATTCCATGACTGCCATCTGCAGATTTGCTTTGTACAGTTTCAGATACCGCAGTCAACCAAAGTCTAAAAATATGAAATGGAAATTCCAGAAATAAACAAGTCATAAGGTTTACTATAGCATATAGTTACAATTATTCTATTTTATTAATATTACTATTATCTTACTGTGCCTAACTTATAAATTAAACTTTATTGTCAGTAAGTATATATAGGAAAAAACATGGTATATGTAGGGTTTGGTACTAACTGAGGATTCCGGCATCCACTGAGGGTCCTGGAGTGCATCCCCTGTGGTTAAAGGGATAACCATTACTCTTACGTAGAGGGAAGGCAGAATGGAACAAAATACAGCTGTACCTGACAAAGCCACAGCCTTATGTGGGAAGGGAAGCAGGTACTTGGTGTTTGGTGGTGGCACAGTGACCTTGTCTAAACTAGATGTTCTGTGAGATTGTTCATGTCCAACAGGCAAACAGCATGGCTTAGCTGTAAGCATCAGATGCATTTGCAATAACACTGAGACCTAGCTGTTAATGTCAGGTCAGTTTTCAGTAGCACTGTGGTCCAGCTGTGAGATTGGATCAGTTCCTGGACATCAGGGGCTGCTTTTGTCCTTTCCCATGTACAGGGAACTGTGCAGTAAAGTAGTTCCAAAAGATCCTTCAAGGAATCGACACCTGAACCCTACAAGAGGGTTAGTCTTTGGAGATCAGCTTCACACCAATTACCCACAACAAGTCAGATGAACCAGAAGAACAACAACAACAACCAATAGCGTGTAAGTGTCACTTCCTTTCCTCCCCAGTCCTCCTAGGCCCTAACTTTGAAATTAGGCAAGGGAAGATGGGATGAAGTGGGGAGAAAGAACAGGCTCTTTATAGCTCCCTAAAGTCACTAGGCTGGCAGGTTAGGAGGTGGGTATATTAGTTGCTTAGTGATGCTATAACAAAATACCACAGACTGAGTGGCTTAAACATCAGAAATTTATTTTGACACAGTTCAGAAGGCTAGAAATCCAAACTCGAGGTGCAGCAGGTTTGGTTCCCCTGAGGATTCTCTCCTTGGCCTTCAGATGACTGCCTTCTCATGGTGTCTTCACTGGCCCTTCCTCTGGGTGCACATCTTAACGACCTCCTCTCTTCTTTAAGAGTCTTCAATATGACACCAGTCATATTGGACTAGGGCCCCACCCTGATGACCTCATTTTAACTTGATTATCCCTTCAAAACTCTGTGTCCAAATGTAGTCATATATTGAGGTACTGGGGATTAGGACTTCAAAGATGAATTTAGGGAGTGAGGGACACAATTCAACCCACAACAGGTATCTTCATATTTTCTATTTCTTCTTGAGTCAGAATCAGTGATTTGTGCATGCACAAAGGATGACCATATGAACAGGCAGCAAGAGGGCAACCATGTGCAAGCCAAGGAGAGAAACCTAGAATAGATCTGTCCCTAGGGCCCTCCAAGGAAACTAACAACTGCCAGCACCTTGGTTTTGGACTTCTAGCCTCCAGAACTGTGAGAAAATAAAGTTCTGTCATTCAAGCCACCCAAACTGTAGTATTTCATATACAGACTCATAACTGTAGTAGTTCATATGTGAATACAGGCTCATAAGAGATTAAATCAATAACCAAAACCTTCCCACAGAGGAAAGTCCACAACCAGATGGCATTGCTGGTGAAATCTACCAAACATTTAAAGAAGAATTAATACTAATTTTTCACAATCTCTTCCCAAAATGAAAACAAAGGAAACATTTCCTAACTCATTGTATAGGCCTTACCCTGATATCAACATCAAAGACACGTCAAGAAACTAGAGACCAGTATTTCCTATGCATATAGATACAAAAATCATCAACAAAATACCAGCAAATCAAATTCAGAAACATACAAAAAGGATTATACACTATAATCAAGTGAGATTTATCCAAGGAATGCAAGTTGGGTATAATATTCAAAATAAATTAATGAGATATGCTATATCAATAGAATAAAATGCATTTTTAGTGATCATCTCAATAAGTCAGAAAAGGCATTTGACAAAACTCCACCCTTCATGATAAAAACACTCATCAAACCGCAGATAGAAAAGTATTTCCTCAACCTGATAAAACCAACTGTGAAAACTCTACACTCAACCTCATACTCAGTGGAGAAAGACTAAACTTTCCCCTATAAGGTTGAGACCAGGACAAGGATGTCCATACTTACTGCTTCTATTTAACATAGTACTAGAGGAGCTAACCAGAGTAATTAAGCAAGAAAAAGAAATAAAAAGGCACCAAATTAAACAGGAAGTTCCGGGTTTCTGTTCTCTACTAAAAGGCTCAGGGTTTACTCCAGTTGAACTGGGCTAACTGGGCTGCACAAAATAACTACACAAGAGACACAAATACCTTTTTCTTTGGGGTTGCTGTGAAGGCTCCTCTGACCTTAAGGGTCCGCAGGAAGAGAGAGAGCGCGAGAGCACGCGCTGACCCCTTTTATTGAGGAGAAGCTATTCAAATGAGGCAAGGGGTCAGGTTTCAGGGGGCTGAGTATATTCATGATGTCCACTGTCAGCAGGTTGACTGACACCTGGGTAGGCCACACCCAAGGGCACAGTAAGAGAAAGGGTCACACACAAGGCACATGGAAGATTCTATCCTAAACAGGGCAAGGGGTTATATTACAAAGGAACACGTGAGCAGAGCTCCACCCATGGGGCTGTAGCAAGACACACCCATGCACAAGACACCAACCCTCGAACCCAAGAAGGGTGGGAAAAGCTCTGCCACATTTCTGTGACTGAGCGCCTCAGCACCCAGCCAGAGAGTGTGACTTAGTCACGTATAAGGTTGGTCTCCCACAAGGAAGAAATAAAACCATATCTATTTACAGATGACAGAATCCCGTCTCTACCTCCAGGCTCTTCATCTCACCAAAACTAAAGTTGAGTATGTGACAACATATTCTTTCCTTTAAGAAAGATGTTGTCAGATTTCTCTTTAATTTCCCTTTTCCTCCTCTTTCTCCTTTCTCTAGATAACTACTTCTCTTTCTGTTTTCAAGTCCTCCAGCTTAACTGACACTATCAGAGACTAGGTAAAGGGAACCTTGCTTGACTGCTGCTTTTGCTTACTGCACAGTGAGGGCTTGACTGTTCTACAACCTTGAATTTTCATTCCTGGCTCCAATGCATGCTTTAGCACACCATGCAGGACAGTAGTGATAGGTTCAGCTGCCCTCAGAGCCTGTTCACCTGCCCTGCACACACAGGCAACTTGTAAAGCCTGAGGGCTTCATCCAGCTGCCAGTATAAGCACCTTGATTTGGCATCTTTCCATCCTACTCAACTCACACTCATTCCAGTCCCAAGAGGAATGTCCTGATGTGACCACTCAGATAAACTACTTGTTCTGGAATCCTTGTCTCAAGGGCTGCTTCTGGAGAACCTAAAACTATGTCAGATAATTATAGTAAATGTGAAACCAATTTAGTGGATCCTGACTGTTGAATTAATAAAACTGAAATAAAATAGTTAACAAGGTACTCTCTGCAATTGTTTCAATTAGGACTGTTATCTCTTACTTTGAGACAAAGGCAAGAATATTTAGGAAAACTCCTCTAAAGACTTTTCATTTGTTGTTGTTGTTGTTGTTTTTGTTTTATTTTGTTTTGCCACCAGGGATTGAACCCAGAAGTGCTTAACCACTGAGCCACATTCCCAGCCCTTTTTCTTTCTTTCTTTTTTTTTAATTTTTTTTTTTTTTTTAGACATGGTCTCACTAAGTTATCTAGGACCTTGCTGAGTTGCTGAGCGGGCTTTGAACTTGCAATCCTCCTGCCTCAGCCTCCTGAGCCACTGGGATTACAGGCATGCCCCCATTATGTCCAGACCATTGTTTTTTAAACAATGTAATGTCAACATATGACCTTTTTCAAAAGGTGCCAGTTTTCCAGAATACACTAAATAGAAGACAAAAAGCAGAATCAGGTTTTCTAGATAGAAAGGTGTTTGTCCCCACCCCCACCCCCCAATTTTGTGATTAATTTTCAAAAAACTTTACAATAATAATCCCAGGATGACTATCAGAGTGAGTTCTATACATTGCTGATGGCATTGTGAAACAAATTTGTCTTCTCACTTTCGGTTAGCAAACCTACATATCCTTGGATTTATGCCAAGAAAAAAAGGATACAAAAAAACTAACATGTGACAAGCAGAATGATGTCCTCTACAATGTTATAGATTCAATTTAAAAATGAAAACTACTTCAAAATCTGCAGAGAAGGGGTTCTAAAGGCCAATATTCTTGAAAAGCCTTAAAGTTGAGTTTGCAGAGCACTTCACAGAAAGATTAAAGAATCATTCAGGTCTAACCCCTCATGAGAATGCTGGAGAAAACTGGGGGTGCTTTAGGTGCTTCAGTGGCGCCTCCCCTGATGAGCTGGGCTCCCTAGTACCCCAGCTCAGAGAAGTTTGAGGAGGTCCAACATAATGTAGTATGAATTTAAGACATGACACACCTCTCATGGATTCCAGCATCAGATTTAAAACTTAACATAAGACAGTAGAATGAATGGGACATAACTTTCCTATGTTCATATATGAATACATGCCCAGTATAACTCCACGTCATGTACAACCACAAGAATAGGAAGTCATACTTTATATTTCAAAATCCATCCTACTGTCATGTATAACTAACAAGAATAAATTTTTTTTGGAAAAAAAAAAAACAAAACTAAGAAAGTATAGGGTTTTGTGCAGTATGAGAGGTGGACGACTCTAAAGAGCCTAAAAGAAAAGTAGTGGGCAAAGATTTGTCCTTTCAGCTTATGACCCAAGACCACAGTGAGGATACAAAATCGGCATTTTCTTCTTCTTCTTAATGGCTCGTTCTTAAAAGAGCTTCCCACGCCGCAGAATAATCAACACTCAGGCAACCCAGGACGATGGAGAATTTATTAGATCCTAGGTCATCTCAAAGTTTTCGTTGTAGTTTAAAAGTGTAACTATCTGGACCAGGAAGGTGAGGCACCAGAGGGCGAGGGAGCCATTCGCTCTGAACCGCCAGCACAGAAGGGCTGGGGAGGCCCCGAGGGGACGGCGGATGGGGACTGAGCGGGAGCCAGCGGGGTGCTGCGGCCGAAGCTGAAGCCCTGCTGGGCAGACTGGAGACCGAGCGCCGCCCGGGCCTGCGCGGACGCTGGGGGCGACGCCAGCACCCGCCGAGCACCCCACCGCGCCCCGCCAGCAGGAGCGCGCGCTGGCCCCACGGGCCGGGAGGGGCGGGGCGGGGTTCCCGCGGTCCGGCCGAGCGGGCGGGGCGGCGGGTTTAAGGCGCCGGACGGCCAGACCCGGCTCACTCGAGCTCCCGCCGCCGCCACCCCGCCATGGAGCGGCCGCCGCTGCGCGCTCTGCTCCTCGGCGCAGCCGGGCTGCTGCTCCTGCTCCTGCCCCTCTCCTCTTCCTCCTCTTCGGACGCCTGCGGCCCCTGCGAGCCGGCCACCTGCCCGCCCCTGCCCCCGCGGGGCTGCCCGCTGGGCGAGACCCGCGACGCGTGCGGATGCTGCCCGGTGTGCGCCCGCGGCGAGGGCGAGCCGTGCGGGGGCGGTGGCGCCGGCAGGGGGCACTGCGCGCCGGGCATGGAGTGCGTGAAGAGCCGCAAGAGGCGGAAGGGTAAAGCCGGGGCAGCAGCCGGCGGCCCGGCAGTGAGCGGCGTGTGCGTGTGCAAGAGCCGCTACCCGGTGTGCGGCAGCGACGGCACCACCTACTCCAGCGGGTGCCAGCTGCGCGCCGCCAGCCTGAGGGCCGAGAGCCGCGGGGAGACGGCCATCACCCAGGTCAGCAAGGGCACCTGCGAGCAAGGTGGGCACGAGCGCTTTCCTCGCCTACCCGGTGCGCGCGGGCTGACCAGACCCGGCGCCCGGCTGGTACCCATGACTCCTCTGGAGGGCATCCCTGGAGAAAGAAGGGAGGGGAGGAGTTGGCAGCCGCGGGATGCCAGGAGCCTTGGGCGACGCCTCCCTTCTCTTTTTTTGGTGGTTTTGAATTTAGTGCATGAGCCAAGAAAATGAGAACTCCCAGTACCGGGTGTATATATAGAAAAGATTTTCCGAGACCTCAGGCTCCTGCATCCCAAAAGCTCTCCAACTCTTACCAACAGCTGGCAAGTCCATTAGCAAGAGCTGGCCCCACTCTTTTGGGAACCCATTTTCTTGTCATTCTTTCTTGGCTGGGGTGTGTAAAGAAGTGACATGGAGAAAGGAGAGGGAGTTTGACAAATTTGAAAGTAAGGACTTTCAGAAAGTTGTTTGTTTCCCCCTTAATTGGCTACATTGTAAGAAGTTTTTAATGGGATTTCATATTTTTAATGTTCACTTACTGGAATTTATCAATTTTCAAACAGTAATCTGGCTGACTAATTATCATATGGGCAAAAATAAAACAAACTCTTTGAAGAAACTTTTTATGATGTAATTTATATTGTGAAGCTTATGACAATTTTTTTCATGATTTGTCCCCAGCATGCACTACATTCAGCAGAAATATTTCTGAGATTATGTTTGTTTATTTTATTCCACACAAGCTCAAGATTGCCATAAATGAAGTGGGAGAAATAAAGTCCGGACTTGCAAAAATAAATAAATAAAAGAACAGATTTTAACTCTAATGCCTGAAATAACATTTTCCATGGGCAGTAGTTTCAAGGGAAAGTTAGAAGTCCAATGGTTGGCAGCTCCTCTCCTGGTCCCAGCCAAGGTAGAAAAGGGAGGGGAGACTATTCTACTGAGATCACAGAAACCAGTTGCTTCTTTAATGCAGTTCATACTTTCTCCAAAATTTCCGAGTAATATTTCTTTCCTTAGAGTTTTTTCCAGAAGTCCATATATACTAATAGGTTGTATATCATTAATTTCAAAGTTTACTGTCGAAAGTCTTAAATCTGTAACTTATTGTTAACTATTTATAGTATTATCACCTTAAGCTTAGATATCACGACCTGTAATAATCTATATATGTTTCTCACTGAAACAGCCATTCTTTCTTTGGATCTCATTTGTCATTTACATCATGAAAATTAAAATGTACATCATTGAAGAATTCATTTCAAATATTGAGATTTTCTTATAAACATTCCCAGGGAAATTTTCCCCCCAGAGTCTTTCAAAATGACTGATACTTTCCTTAGAGATGAAGATTGGCCTGGTGATTCTTCAAATGTGATTTTCTAGTTTGTAGCTAGTTTTATCCCTTTCTCTCCTGTTACTTACTTCTCTCAATAGTCACTTAGGATATGGTAAAATATTGAGACTAAGGGTCAAGCAGAACCAGTCTTCCTCATTACTCTGGACACTCCATTCCTTGGTACTTCTCTAGACTGCAAACCCCTTGAAGGTACAAACCTGACTTTTCTTTATGTTTGGGAAAATGTTAGGAGAAATAGCATCTAAAACTATAAATCTTGACATAAGCTAGCCTTTCTTCTCAACCTCAACTAAGAGGTACCAGGTCTGATTCCTGAGAGGGAAAATGCCCAGAGAAAACAGAAGAGGAATACCAGGTCCATCAGGGCACTTTTCCCAGCAGAGATGGAAAGGGTGAAAACCAAGTCTCCTGATGTATTATTTCTCCTGGACTCATGCATGTGTTTTGACAATTATAGAAACAAATGGGACAGAGTACCCTTTATTTTTGTACCAAAGCATAGGAAATGCATTTTCTAGCTTTCTCTAGTCATTTCTGTCCTCAAAAGAAACTTGAATAATGCTTGAGTACTGAAGGTGAAGAGGCATTGTGGAACTTAGCCTCAATGATCTGGTTCAGTCTGCGCTCTGTTCTTTTGTCCTTATTTAATGAACAGTTAGATACAGTCCATATCATGCTATGTGCTGTGGTGCACAGAACAAATCTCATCTTGTTGATCAAAAATAAATAAATAGGTAGATAAATAAAAGGTCACATAAAGGCTAGGGGTGTAGCTCAATGGTAGAACACTTGCCTAGCACAGGCCCTGGGTTCAATCCCCAGCACTGCCAAGAATAATATTGATGATGATGATAATGATGATGATGATGATGATGATGATGATGATTAGATAGAAAGTATGAGTACAAGTTGAGTACAAGTTGCAAACTCCCAGAGCACTTTCCCTGAAACCCTGGAGCCACTCCCAATCTTTACTGAGACCACTTCACTCACCCTCTTAGAGAGATCTTGTTCAGCTTATTTTCTGCTTCTCTGCAAAAGAAGGCAAAGCTATCTGCTTGGAAATCTGACAGATTATGAGCTAATAATCCCAAATCTGAGAACTGTCATCATGGATTTAGTGACATCACATCTTTTTGAGGCTCCTGCAAAGCTGGGTAATTGGAAAGTGGAACTTGACAGTTCTGTTTAATAAAATAAGTTAATAAAGAGAAGCAGAGGTGTATAATGAAATCTCGATGTTGGAAGAGAACCTGGTATTCCTTTATTCCAATTCCTAGTTACCCCTTTTATTGGTGATCCTTTTAAGTCAGGTCCTTGGCAATCCTATTTTGGTCACTATGATACTGCTGGATACTGTTCCCTCTTCTCCCTCAGAGGAATCAGTCATTCTTAAGATTCTTCCTTCTCAGTGCATTTAAGACCAAGTTCAGACTGCCCACCAGGGAGGGTCAGGAGGCTCTGCATGGTGTGACTCGGTCTGCTGTTTTGGCCTCTTCTCTCCAAAGTCCTTGAGGCTGTAGCCACAGCACATGGTTTCTGCTGTTCTGTTTTCAAGGCATCCTATTTCTTTGGCCTCCCACCTCTGTAGATGTTGTTCTTTTGCCTGGAATGCATAATCACTCTCCCTGGCTTATCTTTTCACCCTTTGAACTCTTATCTGCCCTTCAAGGACCTTTCCACTTTCTCTGTGAAGCACCCTGACTCTCCCCTGCCCCACCATGATGTTCTTGTTCTCCTAGCAGTGTTCAGCACAACCATACTCCCTGGGTGTGGAGCTTAAGCTACCACTTACAAAGGATAGCCTTGAGCAACTTGCCCAGGAGTTTCTACACTTGTAAAATGGGGATGAGCACATACTTAATTAGAGTTGGTGTGAGGATTAAATGGCACAAAGATTATCCATAGAAAGCACTTGATGGATATTAATCGTACTCATTATTCAACCAGAAAGTAAGCTCCAAGAGGGAAGAGAGTTTTGTTCCCTCTTATCCCCATGGGGATAAGTGCCTGGCGTGTAATACACACACTTCAGGTGAATGAATGAATGAGCTTGTGAATGGGCCAGCACTCTTCTAGTCTCAGGGTCAGCAGCCTTGAATAAAATAGACAAAGCTTTAGATAGAAACAAGTAGACAGATATTTTCCCATCATCGAAGATGCTGTGAAAGAATTTAAAACAGGGAAGTGGGGAAGAGGCTTGAGATGAAAAAGCAGTATTCATTGAGGTTAGCAGAGCCATGCCAAAATGCCAAGAACATGGGTGAGGACTTCAGAAAGGGACCAGCAAGACCACGGACCTTAGAGGAGAACAAGCCCCTCTGGTATAGACCTTCCCCACTCTCCAAAGGGCTCCCTGACTGTCTCTCTTCCCCACTGGACTGTGAGCATCACAAAAGAGGGACTCTATCTTATAATTCCTTACACATACAACAGCTGGCTAATAGTTAGGCATTTTGTAAATATTTGTTGATTAAACAAAGGAGTCTTCTTAAGAAAGTGCCTTACCATGTGGAGTTCCAAAATTAAATTGTTTATGGTCTGTTTTATCTTGGGGGACGTCAAGTCAGAGCTAAACTCAATCCCACCATGAAAACAGTCAGGGGTCCCAGAAGAGGGGATCCAAAGCTGTGGAGGAAGAGCCAGGAATGACTTCAAGGAAGAGTGATGTCCAGACTGAGGCAGGGACAGAATGAATTGGCTGGAGAAGTGGTGCTACTCTGGAGGTTGGCATGGAGTTATAATAAAGAGGAAAAGAAAATGTGGCACATATACACAATGGAATACTATTCATCCTTTAATAAGAAGGAAGTCCTGTCATTTGTAATGACATGGATGAACCTGGAAGATATAAGTGAAATAAGCCTGCCACAGAAAAACAGATGCCACATGATCTCACTTATATGTGAAACCCCAAAAAGTCCAAATCATAGGAGATAGTGAAATGGTAGTTATCAGAAGCTGAGTTGGGGTTGGGGAGATGTTGGTTAAAGGACACCAAATTTCAATTAGGAGAAAAAGTCCAAGAGATCTGTGGCACATCATGGTGACTATAATTAATAATATACTGAATCTCAAAAGCTGCTAAGACAGTTGATGTTAAATGTTCTCACCATGCACAAAAAAAAAAAAAAAAGTGTTTATGAGAGGGAACTGGTATGCTACATAGCCTGCTTCAGCCATTTCACAGTGCCCACATACATCAAAACGTCATGTTGTATACCATAAATACATACAGTTTTACTTGTCAGTTAAAAATAAAGGTTTTTAAAAAGATGGGAGATAAGCAGAGCATTGTAAGCAGAAGGAACAGCCTGTGGTTCCCCAGAGCCGCCTCACAGCAGGAGGGCAGAGGTGGCTGCAGAACACTGCACAGAGTCAGTGAGGGTGGACCTTCCAGCCACTAGGGTATGGAGACCCCAGCACCAGGGCAGTGGGAGCCACCAAGTGATATAATTGGATTTGTGCCTTTAGGAAACCTCTTGTCCACCCTTAAGGGATCGGGAAGGGCCAAGACTGCAGAGATTCCCACCCGGAGCTGTCACCATAACCCAGTAGAGAGGTCTAGGTTCCTTCTTGACAAGACCTTCAGTGTTTCTCTCAGGTCTCAGACGCATGGCAAGTACAGGTCCTTGTTCATTTCAGGAGATAGATTCTTTCCCCCCTCTGACCCCCCACTATTCAGATCAACAAAGGGGGGACATATTCCTAAGAGTCTGCCCCAGCACAGTAAAATGTTTTTGAAACTTTTCTGACCTCACTTGCCCATCTTGAGCATAGAAACTTCTAGAATGGTAAATGACTCACCTGTTCCTTATTATCACTTTACCCAGATTTTTTCCCCACATTTTCTTACTGATGCATTGTAGTTGCAGGTATGATGGGATTTGTTGTTACATATTCGTACATGCACTCAATGTAACAATATAAATTGGCCAATATCACCCCTTTCCTCCCTGCTTCCCACCACTTGGTCCCTTCCCTGTACCGATCTCCCTTTGATTTTCATGAGATCCACTCCCACCTTTGTTTTCCTTTTTCCTCTCTAGTTTCCACATGTAAGATGAAACAGACGACCCTTGACCTTCTGAGTTTGACATATTTTGCTTCACATGATGGTCTCTACTTCCATCCATTTTCCTGCAAATGCTATATAATTTCATTTTAATTTATGGCTAAATAAAACTCCATTGTGTATCTATACCACATTTTCTTTATCCATTCACTCATTGGTGGGCACCTAGGCTGGTTCCATAGTTTGGCTCTTGTGAATTGTGCTGCTGTCAACATGTTACCCAGTTTTAATCTCCACATTGTAGGGAAGATTTGAGAACCTGAAGAAGCTTTAGAAAAGAAGAAAATGGGCAGTCTTGAGGCAGGGTCCTAAAGGACCAGATCCTTTTAGAGAAAAGTAGTCCAAAGAATGAATGAATGTTCCTTCATTGTTTAGAAATTAGTTCTTGAATTACCATTCTTCAGGGAACTAGAATTTTAAAGTCTGGAATTAAATAGACCCCAAAAGCACATTTGAATTATACACCAGGAAGAACTTTTTAGTAAAAACTGTCAAATACTTCAACAGGGTCATGTGGGAGTCAGCAGAATCTCAGCAGAAGAGCTGAGAAATAACCTGTGGGGGACGGGGAGGGAAGCAAGAGGATTTTTAAACTTGGAGTCTTCTGCACTGTACTGGGTGACAAAGCGGAGCATTTTCTGACATCTTTAACTGTGATTCCCCTCCTGTCCCTAGAGCCTGCCCTCAGGGTCCACTGCAGCCTTGCCTTCTAGAAGAAACTGCCTTATAAGGCTCTCTTTTGGATAGTTCAATGACAAAACACCCTTGGGTGATGTCCAAGGCCAGACGGCCTTCCTCACTCTAGATTCCTCCTCCCAGTGGATAAGATCGGGACGCTTCCTTCCCCCTCAGCTACCCCACACATCTGACCTCAGCTGTGCTTTTAACTATAGAACAAACAACATTTTGTTCTTCATAATGGTAGAAAGGGAAACCTGAGTTATTGTTTTTTTTTTTTTTTAAAAAAACTATTAAGCCAGGGGATATATGAATGCAATTTTCTTTTGTAATTTAGGAGTGTCACAGTTAGAAAGCTTTGAAAGGGAAGGAGACTTAAGTGTACTTTTAAATTAATGCACCTGTTTATTTTATTAAAGATTTCCTTGTACTGTGTATGGGTGGAGGACACTAGAAATGTCCATGAAAATCTTCCTAAGCAGGTTCTACATGGATTTTCCAGGTCAAGCAAGGCCACCCTCTCCACACTCCACCCCCAGGCCTTGGAGAGAATGTGGGTTTATCATGAGCAGAAAGCAGAGTTGATAAAGTATTGGGGGGGGGGGGGAACTGTTTATTTTTTACTTAAAATTTATGTGTTAAAGAGCGGAACTCTGTTTTATCCCCAAAGTTAGATTAATGGCAAATAATGTATCCTTTGAACAAGCATAATTTGTTGAACTGCCTTTTCCATTCTATTAAGGAAGGCAGGGCGAGGTTAATTAGAAACAGCTGGAGCTAACAGCCCTGTCCCTTCAATGTCCCCACCAGGAACAGAGGGTTACCCGGGAATGTCCAGGAAACCCAGGGAGGGGACCCTGTTCCCCAAAGCAGGCCAAGGCTGCAGAGAAGTTTTGCTTCTGAAAAATAAGAAGGTTCAGACCAGATAAAACAGACCTAGTAACCCAGTGTTGACAAAGCCCCATTTATAGAAGATGAAGTTACCCACGGTAAGTGCTGAGAAGGCCAAGGGCAAGCCAACAGGTTCAAAGAAGACTTGACCACTACGAAAAAACACTGCTCACAACTTCAGGAAAATATTTGTAATAAATGAAGAGGAATGTAGTCTGCCCGCAAAAGATCATTGCCAAGGTCAAATCATACAACAGATAGGAAAGCACTGTTCAAACCATAGGGCAACAGATACCTGTGAACTCCTCAGGGGCAAGGACTCTGTCTGCATTGTCTGCCTTGCAGTGACAATGGTAGCTGACATAGTGCTTTACAGTGCTTTAGAGTTTGCTCTGATAGATGGTCCTGTACTTCCTGTGCACAACAACCCTGGAAGGTAAGAGGAATGTATCCCAGTGTCCAGAGATGGAAACTACAAGTCAGCCGTCACACAGCCAGTATATACACTTCTGGAACTTGAATCTCAGTTTTTTGACAGCCTTGCTGTTCTGTGTGTTACAGAGACCAGTAGAATTGGCTCTCTGTCATGTTTTTCTCTTTATGAATCTGAAATCACTTCAAAATAAAATTTTGTTTTTAAAAAAAGTAATTCAGCCAGGCGTGGTGGTGCACACCTATAATCCCAGCAACTTGGATGACTGAGGCAGGAAGATCACAAGTTCAAAGCCAGACTCAGCAACTTAACAAGACCCTAAGCAACTTAGCAAGATCCTGTCTCAACATAAAAAATATAAGGAGGGCTGGGGACATGGCTCAGTGGTTAAGCACCCTTAGGTTCAATCCCTGATACATACACACACAAAAAAAGTAATTCCAAAGTCAAACCCTTAGATATGGAAAAGTTTTGGAAATACCTTTATGAATTTATTTTGCACTTTTTTTCTCATGAATTGACAAGGGTGATATGATACCTTCATGTCTAAATAGGTCTAAAAAAAGCTCTTGCACTGAACATAAAATGGAAACCCTGTACAAGAACAAAATTTAAGTCAGTTTAATTGACTTTGTGTACACATTGGTACACCTTATAACAATTGTCATGCTATGTTCAGTGGAGGACAGTATTTCTTAAATGAATGAATGTGTCCCATGGAGGTGGTGGATGTGGTCTGACTTCTTCATACAGGTCCCTTCTTCATGCAGTCTAACATCAGGCCTTCTGGGGCCATACTGGAAACTGGTGCCCACCTCCACAATTGCAATTAGGAAGCACATAAAGGATCAGTGTGCTGGGGCCGATAATAAGTATTAGGCTCCTCCTGGAGCCTAATACTTCTGTGTGCTCTTTGATCATTTGCGGGGCCTTTCCATTAGCTCTTAGCTGTGGAGGAGAGAAATCGCTAGCTGTTCACATGCGGGAAGTATTCACTTTCACCAAGGTTTTAACCCTGAGTATTGACCTTGACCCCTGATCCCAGCACTGCTCTAGGTCAGGCCAACAGGTTCGAAGAAGACATGCTTTCCCAGCTTTAATGTTTACTAAGGTGTAGTAAACATGGTAAGGTATAGACTATGGTAGGGCTTCTCTCTTGAAGGAATTTGAATTTTTAGTAATTGAAACACCCTCTTGTTTGTTGTTGTTGTTGTTGTTGGCCACATGAAAACTTGCAGAAGAAAAATCCATGTAGGGATCTGAGAATTCAGTTAAGGATAATACATTTTGACTTTCTGGGAGGGAAAAAAGAAGAGCACTTTAATGGCCTAACAGGCAGAGATGCAGCTGACTGCAATCACCCTGTCCTTTCATGGCATTTTGCTTGAAGAAGGGACTTGACAGGGGCTTGTCTTTTCCCCTGAGTGAAAAAGGTTCAAAGGCATTTCATTTGCATCACCTTAGATTAGCAGGCCAGTGGTCAAGTGGCAGGACTGGGAAAGCTTTAGATCTGACATCTGCTCTGTTCTCCTCTGGCTTGACCCCCAAGCAAGGAAGAGAAAATTATCAAGAAATAGATCTCCTGGAACTGGCAGAAGGTTTTGAAAGAGACCACACAAAAATGAGGCTTCAGGATTCTGTCAGGGTAGCCCGAGCCTGCAGGATGCAATGCCCGTTCCTTCTCCATGGGATCTTTCAGAACTTTCTGCTCAGGGATCCAAAAGTGAATTTCAATGTCTGCTTCAGCAATTACATAGCAACCTTGGCTTCCAAAGGACCCACCTCAGGAAGCCATCCAGCTTTTGATGGAGAATGAAATGCACACACAGCACCACTGCTCTGAGTTAGACACGAGGGATCCATGCAGTGTGGCTGCTTATTAGAGATGCTCAGCCCAGCTGGAGAGGGCAGCTGGGGCAGAGATCAAGACGCTGCCAAATATTTGACAGGCCAGGGCTTCAGGTCCTCTCTGCCCAGGTGTACCTCAGATCAGAGGCTCAGAGCAGGAGGGAAAAGTTGATCTGACTTGGCTCTTTCTGCACCACAGAGCCTCTGGTTCACTAGGAGATAACTGGCAGGGCAGGACAGGCCTTTCCAGAACAGTCATGATGAGGTAAAGTTAGCAGCCCCCTTCTTCACTCCTGCCTCCTGATGCGTCCTCATCTGAGGCCTCTTTCTCTTTGCCCATCCTGCCTAACCTGTCATTGCACGCTGCAGCTTTTTCTGATCTGGCTGAGCTCAAAGAAATCTGGTGTTCTTTCTCCACCCCCCTAACCTTTGTTAGGTACAGAGCTGAACCAGCAGCTGTATAAATGGCAAGTTCTGCTCAATGCAAACCCTCACTCCATCCTCAGACTCATGAGCTGCACCTGACATGTCCCCATCTGAGCACAAATAAACAAAAACTTGACGTGCTCCCTCTGAAAGGTAGCCAACTCAGTCCATGTCATCCAGGAAAGGTGGCTGTCCCTTTTCTTGACACTATATTAGGATGAAGTTTTTTCACATATCTTGGTTTGATCCACTCCACACAGCAGCCCAAATCTATTGCCCCACTCAGGACAAGCCTAAAGGATGTCTATCCTATGGTGACCTTGGGCTGGATGGTTCGCCAAGGCTGATCCCAGCCCATCCCTACCAACTGCCTTCACTTTTGCGGTGTGTTGGGTCCACCAGCTACCAAGACTTAGCTGCTATATGTGAGGAAATAGAGCACAGTTGTTCCAGATGTACAGTTTGAAGACAAATCACCTGGGTTAAATCCCCATTCTGCCACTTAACTATTTGTATGACCTTAACTATAGTTTTCTTATCTGCAAAGCTGGTATAATAATAATGTCCGCTGCTTAGAGTTGTTGAGAAGCATGATAATTCATGAACAACATTGGGACCTGGTATTTAGAAAGGTCTCATTAAATTCTGTTTCATTTCCATTTTTATAATTAGCACTATAAAACCAAGTATGAGTTAGTTTATAAATACCTTTACTTTGATGTGTTTATGTCTTACTTCAACCAATCCAAACACAGTATTGCCTCGTGTGTCTCCTGGTTGGAGCTAAAGTCTGTGTTTAGGTCTATGAAAAACAATTGCAGGTAATGTTCTTATAAATAAATTCCTGGAACCCTCCACCTTGCTCTGCAAGGATTCTAGGGCAAGAAGTTCTACCCTGTCTCCTGGGAGATCCCAGGGCACAGCACAGTCTATTGGGATCTATCCAGGATGCTGAACAGACAGTGTGTTTTGCTTTGCAGCATAGAATATTTTCATCTCCAGGCTTAATGTCACATATGCTATTTTCTAATAGTACCTTTTAGAGGTGTTCAGATACAGAGGTCACTCACATTCAGTAATTATTGTCCTATCTCTATCCTGCATATTCTATCAGTATTTTGTACATTGGAAATGATCAGTCATTTTTTGGTTGGTTAGTACATTTAAAACAAAGTATTGGCTCCAAAGAGAAATGTGAATCAAAATCATAGTTTGGAGAAAGAAGAATATAATTAGTACCCAGTAGGGACATGTTAAGTATTATCTTTGGCTGGTGGAGTCTTATTGATGGAAAAAATAATTTCTTTGCTGCAATCCATGTGTCTGTTCTTTGGCTTACATGTGTAGCCTCAGCTTAGCAGGAACTCATTTTAAAAATCAAAACACTTAACTATAATGGGCAAATTTAGACTCAGGAGGTACCCACTTAGGTTGGCTTTTTGCATCTGAGAGATGATAATGTTCACCTCTCAGTATTGGATGGAGAGTAAAAGAAATGAGGGCACGGAGAGCAGGTTCAAGAAAACGAATTAATTTTCAGATCTACCAGCATCAGCAAGTTTGAGTGAAATTGACAGAACATTGGGACTAACAACTCTCCACTCACAAGGCACTCCATCATCCTTTACAGCAGTGTTTCTCCACCTTGGCTGTACATCAGAATCACCAGGGGAGTTTTACAAAATGCTAATGCCCAGTTCCACTCAGCATTCTGATTTAATCAAACTGGATGTGACCTGGGCGGCAGGATTTCTGACACTTTCCTGATGATTTAATGTCCTACCCAGGTACAGAACTACTGTTTAAAAAGAATTTCCAGGGACTCTGGGGGTGTCACATTCCTTAGGGATTTTTCTAATAATGATGGGGCAATGTTTGCCCAGGTTATTCAACATCTAGTACTTTGCAGCAGGAAGACTTTTCAGAATATTGAGTTCACCTAAAGCTCAGGAAATAATGCCAAGAATTAATAAGTGTGACAGCATCAAATTAAAAAGCTTTAGCACGGCAAAGGAAACAGTGTGAAAAGAGAGCCTGCAGAATGGGAGAAAATCTTTGCTAGTTAATATTTTGACAAAGGATGAATATCCAGAATATATAAAGAACTCAAAAATCTTACCACCAAAACAAACAATACAAAACAAATAACCAAGTCAGTAAACGAGCAAATGAACTAAACAGACACTGTTCAGAAGTACAAATGGCCAACAAATATATGAAAAACTGTTCAATATCTTTAGCAATTAGGAAAATGTAAATCAAAACTATACGGAGATTTCCACTCATTCCAGTTAGAATGGCATCCATCAAGAATACAAATAACAATAAACACTGGCGAGAATGTGTGCGGAAAGGAACACTTTTATACTGTTGTGTTGCAAATAAGTACAACCACTACAGAAATCAGTATGGAAGTTCCTCAAAAAACCAGGAATGGAACCATCATATGACCCAGCTATGGCCAGGCATAGTGCTGCATCCTGGCGACTCTGGAGGCTGAGGCAGGAGGATCACAAGTTCAAAGACAATCTCAGCAATTTAGCGAGGCCCTAAGCAACTTAGCAAAACCCTGCTTCAAATAAAAACTAAAAAAATAAAAAGGGCTGGGGATATGGCTCAGTAGTTAAGCACCCCTGGCTTCAATCCCCTGTACCAAAAACAAACAAATAAATAAAATTTAAGACAGAATACTATGACAATACATGCATATCCCTGTGTGTGCCAGCACAATTTACAATAGCCAAATTATAGAACCAATCTAAGTGTTTTTCAGTGGATGAATGGATAAAGAAAATGTGTTATATATAAAGAATGAAGGGTTTTTTTGTTTGTTTGTTTGTTTGTTTTTTTGGAGGGAACCTGGAATTGAACTCAGTGGGTGCTCAGGCACTGAGCCACATCCCCAGGCCTATTTTGTATTTATTTAGAGACAAGATCTCACTGAGTTGCTTAGTGGTTTGCTAAATTGCTGAGGCTGGCTTTGAACTAGCAATCCTCTGCCTCTGCCTCCCGAGCTGCTGGGGTTACAGGTTTATGCCACTGTGCCCAGCTCACAATGAAGTTTTATTCAGCCATAAAGCAGACTGAAAAAATATGTCATTTGCTGGTAAATGGATGAAACTGGAGAACACCATGTTGAGTGAAATAAGCCAAAGTCAGAGGTCATATATTTTCTCATGTGAAAAAGAGAGAAAAAAAGGACTAAAAAAAAGAAGGGATAGCTCATGGAAATAGAAGGGAGATCAATAAAACAGAGGAAGGGGACCAAAGGGAGGGAAGTGGGGAAGAAAAAGGTAAACAGGGATGAAATGGACCGAATTGTACTGTTCCCTTGTCTGCATGTACAAATGTAACAGTGAATCCCACTGTTGTGTATAATTATGATGCACCAATAAAAAGGGAAAAAAGAATATGAACTCCACCACCCAAAGTGGATGCCCTGGAACATAGGATGGCTTCGTGTCAGGCAGGCAGTGTGATGACCTGGCTACTTTTTTTTTTTTTTAAGGTACTGGTGATTGAATCCAGGGGCACTTAACCACTGAGCCACATCCCCAGTTCTTTTTAGTTTTTTTATTTTGAGACAGGGTTTTGCTAAATTGCCTAGGGCCTCACTAAGTTGCTGAGGCTGGTCTCAAACTTGTGGTTCTCCTGCCTCAGCCTCCCAATTTGCTGGGATTATAAGCGTGCACCCCCATGCCTGGCTCTAGTCTGGCTACCTCTTAACTCCTTGGCCATTTTAGAGATCTTACCTACATCAGGCAAAATAAAAGTATGTTTACATCTATCAGTATTGTTGGTATTTTTAAATTTTGAAAAAACACAGCACTTTGAGAAAAGTATTTACCTAAAGCCACATGATCCATTCTTTCAGTTATTTCTCCAGAGCACACATTCCTTGAGCCTAGTGTCTTTATCTGTTGTTCACCACTAAATCCCCAGTGTCAAACAGTCCCTGAGCCTGGGAGGTATTTAATGCACACTTTTTGAGTAAATAAATGAACAGTTAAAGGTGTACTTATTATGTGCCTCCTTGGAACCTTCACACTGATAGGAGGCCACCTTTCTCTGTCACCTTTCTGGAATCCTAATAGGATGAAGATGCTCTGTTCAGCTTATAGGTCCCTTAACCTAAAGGAGAATCTTTTAGCACTCAACTGAGACCTTTCTTATTGGCATTTTCTCAAATTCTCCCTCACACTTACTTTCTACAGCCAAAAAACTCTGAAGAGGGGTGCATTGGCACACACCTGTAATGTCAGTGACTCGGGAGGCTGATACAGGAGGATCACAAGTTCAAGACCAGCCTCAGCAACTTAGCAAAGCTCTAAGCAACTTAGTGAGACCCTGACTCAAAATTTAAAAAACTAGGGATGCGGTTTTTTGTTGTTTTTTTTTAATATTTATTTCTTAGTTTTTCGGTGAACACAACATCTTTGTTTGTATGTGGTGCTGAGGATCGAACCTGGGCCGCACGCATGCCAGGCGATCGTGCTACCGCTTGAGCCACATCCCCAGCCCCTAGGGATGCGGTTTAATGGTGCAACACCCATGGGTTAAATTCTCAGTACAAAAAAACCAAACAAACCTCTGAGACTGAGAGTGATGTTCCATTCAATTTTATCATTCCCGAGTATTTCCCAGGCAGTGTGTATGATGTTCTACCACAGCCACAGGCCGTGTCAGGTTGGGAAATTTACCTAACCTCCCTGTGCACCAGTTTTCTCAAAGTGGTACCAGCCTCACTGGCAGATTTGGGAAATATATAAGTTAACTTTTTTTAAATGCTTACCATAGTGTTTAGGCCACCACTGGCCTTCAGTAAAAGTTAGTCTAGTCTGTTTTCCCTTTCAGTTAAATAGCAGTGGAGGAAACACAAGTATGGTACATTCTTGTTATCTGCGGTAGTTATATTCTGGAAGTCTCTGTGAGCGCTGAATTAACAAACACTGAACCACGGCTCCTGGGGTGATACAGTTAGAATCCCAGGGTGATACAGTTAGAATCCTCTGACCACAATTTCATCAACCTGTGGTACATAACTTTGTTTCGTGTGTGTTTCTGTTTAAAGACACCTCATTTAATATATGTTAGGATTCTCATTAACATTGAACTCACAGCCAGCAGCACCATATGAGGCTTATCAGACACATTCTCTGTAAGGCACATCACAGCCTTCTTGTTCCTGGGGACAAGACAGCACTTCAGCACAGCACTTGGAGGCCATTCTAAACAGCTAAATTGACAACAGAAAGCAAATACACACAAAATAAGTGGCACTAAATTGATTGCAAAAGGGACACCTGTTTACAATGAGACCTGAAGTCAGGAGGCAAAATGGCACCTCAACTGGAAACTGCACTATGAGTGACTCGAATTTCTCACCACTTTGGATGTCTTGCAAATGATCTGATATGGGGTTTGCAAATAAGTGTTAGCAAGTGGGAGAATTGCAAATGTAGAACCTGCCAATGAGGATTGACTGGGTTTGGATAGGGCCAGGGGATCCACAGCCAGCATTAGGGAACTTCCTAAGCTTGAAGGCAGAACCCATGTGTGGACTGTGCTTCCTGGGTCTGCCCCAAGACATACGACATTGTTCTGGGCACAGTGCAGGTCTTCAGGGAATAATTCATGGATCGACTCTTGCTTCAACTTAAAAACACATATGCTATTCCTGTTTGGGCTAGCCCATTACAAACCTTTTTTGCCCTTCACCTCCTGCAAACAGGACTCCCGGGGCATTTCATGGGTGGCCGTAGGGAAGGTTCGTGGGAGGACGCCCTGCTGCTTTCCCTCCCCAGCCTTCACCCCAGCTAGCTGAGGAAACAAGGTTACCGTGGATTTCAATACAAGTGAAAAATTCTCAGAGTTCCCCTTCATTCCCATCAAGTGCCTGCTGCTTGCAAAGCTGTGCTGGGTCCATAAGGAAATTTAATCTGATGAAAAGATAGTGGTTCCTTCTAAGTGGTTCCTTAGAATCCGGTGGTCCATGTGTGTGATCTGTGAAGTGTGAAAAGGCAAAACGGGCCATTGCTCCTGGGTAAGTCAGGTCAAGAGAAGGGCTCAGGAGCAAAGGACGGACAGTTAAAATACACACGCATGCAGCTCTCAATCCTTTATTTTTAATCACTGGAAGCATATTTTCTGTGCGATTTCTACTGAAAGAGAAAAAATGAACAAAGGTACTTTCACAGTTGTGGCCTATGAATACATTATGATGTGATTACAGATTGTAGGAGCTTATAAATAATGTAACTCTGGCTGGATGTCAGTGAATTAGTTATTACTTCGCCCAAAGTGACATTCTAGAATGGAGATGAGTGAATCTTAGGTTTGTTTGCTCCAAATTGAACTCAGAAGAGAAATATTGTTCCAAAGGAATCTTACAGCCATGTTTAATAACCTCAATATCTGCTAAGAAAAAAAAAATTCACAGTTGAATTCATGTCTTGCTACCTAGTTCCCTAGCAAAGGAGTAAAAGCAAAATTTTCAGTAGGTGCAGTGACCTATTGAGATGATGAGGATACCATATTCCAGTTAGGGATCCACAATTCATTGTCAAATGTTTCACATTTTGTACAAACCATGATGAATTTTCAATTCTAGACTTAAATATCCATGTTCATTTAATTTCAGCTGCCATGGGCCTTCTGTGTGTCCTGGGAATGTAAGCTAATCTAATTTCACATTTTTTTTTAGTTACAGTTGGACACAAAACTTTTATTTTATTTATTTTTATGTTGCTGAGGATTGAACCCAGCGCCTTGCACATGCTAGGCGAGTGCTCTACCGCTGAGCCATAGCCACAGCCCCTGTAATTTCACTTTTATAACTAATTGTTCCCACCTGATGAAAGGAAAATAGATTTTTATAAGTATTATTCCTAATTCTGCATATTTTAAGTGAACCATAGTTTACTCATGTTTTTCTCTGTCATAAATAAACTTTCTACTCACATCTTTAGACCTAAAGTTCTTTCCTCTAAGTGTCTCTTTAGAATAAGTTGTAAATGAGAATTACTCATTCAAAGATACAAATGTTTCTAAAATTTTTGAAGTGTATTGACACTGGTAATTCCAGTTTAAAAAACAATTTAAACACATTTTTCCATAAAAGCAAAAGGCTAAAAGCAAAACTTCCAATGCACAACAGAAATTACCTTTCAATTATGATCAGATTTGTTTTGAGAGTGACTATCATCAATAGAGACTGTTGATGGTTGTACCTGCATCCCAGTTCCTATTTATAAAATTGCAGCTACTGGTCAGAAGTCCAAGAGTCCTGCCAAGTTATCTAGTTTGCATGTAAGGTTGCCAGGCACTGGCAGTTTCTATCTTAAATCATGTAGAGCTCTTCCAGCAAAAGCAGAAAGAAAGATACCTATTTGCTGTAATACTTTTCTTTTGTTAGAATCAAATTTGGCCAATCAAATATTTAAAAATAATAGGAAGATGGAAAGAATATTCCTTTGTGCATAATTGGATTGAGGTAAAAAAAAAAAAAAAAAAAAAACTGCATCCCTAGATCCCTAGTAGGATAGTTGAAAATATCTGTATGTCAGCAGCCACATATGTGAAATGTAAACAGTAAAAATTGAGTGAAGCTGGACGCGATGGTGCACGCCTATAATCCCAGCAGTTTGGGAGGCTGAGGCAGGAGGATCACAAGTTCAGCAACTTAGCGAGAACCTAAGCAACTCAGTGAGGTCCTCTCTCTAAATACAATATAAAAAAGAGGTGGGCATGTGTCTCAGGGGTTAAGCCCCCTGGGTTCAATCCCTGGTACCAAAAAAAAAGAAAAGAAAACTGAGTGAAATTTGGAGATCTCTTTGATGTTACTTATGGAAGGGAAAAAAAGTCTTTACTATTCTATTTAATTACAATGCATGGTATACAGTAGTCTTCTTATCCTTGGTTTTGCTTTCCAAGATTTCAGTAACCTGCAGTCAATTATAGTTTCAAAATACTAAGTGGAAAATTCCAGAAGTAAACAATTTATAAGCTTTAAATAGCTCTTATTACAGAATATTGTCATACTTCTTGTATCAGTCATCTCTTGCTATAAATTATAATCTAAACTTTTTCATAATTATGTATGTATAAGAAAAAGCATAGAATATACATAGGGTTTGGCACTATCCCGTTTCAAGCACCCCCAGGAGATCTTGGAACATAGCTCCCACAGATAAGAGGGGGACTACCCCACACCCATGATTCTCAGCATCTCTTTAACTACTAGTTCTGTGCATATCACCAAGACCATGGTTGACCACTGTGTCATCTATTTGTGAATGGTACTGTTACCCTTCACCTCTCAGGGAGAGCCTGTGCACTGCTCGATTATTAAAACCATCAAAGAATCTCTTTGCAACACTTTACCCCACACGTGCTTGGAGCCCTCCTTCAGTCCTCAAAGAGGCTGGGAAAGCCTTGCTTCTCTCTCTTTCTCAAGGGCTTTCACTTCCAGCATATTCAGCAACAATGGTCCTTAGGCAGGCAGCTATCCCTGTTCCTACAGTAAACAGTGCTGAGAATGTATTTACAAAATAGAGAAGCTGCATGTGATTTGGGAGTAGAAGTTTTCTCATATTTGAAGGAGAGAGAATACAACAGCACAATGTGGTTTATAAGAATTTTCACATACATGCGTAGACATATCACCTTTTTAATTCTTAGAAGAACCTATGGGGAAGTATTGCCCCACATTATAAATTAGGCTACCAGGGCTGAGTGTGTTTGAGTGCCCATGCAGAGCTCCTGATTACTTGTGTTCCAGTGTAGCTGGAATAGCAAACTGGTGTACGCACAGGCACGCACACATACCCACACCTCAACCCACAGGAAGCTAAACGTGGTGTCAGAGCAGTTGAACATAACAGATGATTCACTCATTCATTCATTCACAACTCTTAGTCTGTGCATTTCCGTTTCCATTCCTAACCTTGTATCTTCCTTTAGATTTCTTGTACGGTTAATATTCTGCATTTCCACAACCTCTAATTACTCTGATTCTAGTGTGTAGAAATACATAGGCTTATGCTTGTTTTGTTAAATCATGTGTGTGGTTTTAAAGAAAAATGTCCAGAGAATCCACAGCTGTTGTTTTAGTCAATTAAAATAACTTATTTCCACCTTTTGGCCATGGCAGTTTTCTAATATAGCATGATAAATTTATTCCCCAAGTTCCCATGGTCAGCCTGCCTAATTGCAGGTGATCCAACTCCTAATGAGTGCACACTGCCTGGGTCTGTTAGTTTTGCAAAACTAAAATAAATAACCAGTGTATCGTTTCATTCCCTGAGAAAAATGCAAAATAAATTAGAATAGGTAATCAGATAAATCACCACTTTCGCTTGCATTTTCTAAAAATAAAACCTACATCACTGAAGAGCATAAGAACTCTGTGAAGAACAAATTACGTTTTCAATCAGCTCAAATAAAATTGAGTCCTCTGGGGAGATGGGCTCTTTGTGTGTATGGGCACGTGTGCACAAGCATATTTCAGCTCTACAGAATAAGAATGGGACCACTGAGTGCTTAAAAACAGCAGGGTGTATCATAAGAACTGGAAGGCCTAACTTCATACACTGCCAGAGAAAGCAGAAAGTAGTAGATTTCTCATGGAAGCATGACATTTATCTCAGACTCAAGAAATTCTTAGGAGAATGAAGTGAAGGAATATTTCATGACAATTTTCTGAATCAGTTGTATGATGATATTTTGGTTCATCAATGCTTTTTAGGTATATAAGTATGTAACCTGATGTAAAGGTACTGTATATTTTACTCGATATATATAAGGAGATGATTGCATTTGGGAAAGGGGAAGAAAATAAGGATGGCCAAAAAGAGCAGTAGCTGGTTTATTCATAAGGAATATGTTTGGCACAAATAAAATGAAACCTGGTTCCAGTGGCTTGTCCCAAAGGGGGTTTATTTGCTTGCAGAGCAGCAGTTCAGGAGTGGATAGCCACTGGTATGGGTTTAACTGCTCAGCAATGCCCTCAGGGACCTGGTTCTTTCTGTCTTTTTGCTTTACAATCTTTTGCATGTTGATTTTTGTCTTCCTTTCATGGTTGCAAGAAGGCTGCTGTGTGTCCAATCATCAAGCCCTCAGTAGAGACAAAGGGATGGTGAAAAGGGAAATGCCAGCCATGCATCCCATTCTATCTGGTGAGAAAATGTTTCTCAGAAACCCCCTACTCTGCAATTTTCTGCCCATTCTCGTTGGCCAGGGAAAGGTCACTTGGCAAGACAGAGAACAGGGGTGGCGAGGACTGGGGTGGTATCTGCCTATCTCGTATCTCCCTAGCTGGAGGATAGTTCCTCTTTTTAGTATTCCATTTCAGACAGAGTTGCTGAAGGTGAATTGAAAGGGTGACTAGATGTTTAGTGTTTAGAGACCACAGACCCCACCAGACGTCAGTGAACTACAACCATTCACTTTTGAAAACCAGGTGATCGATTAGGTCATGGTGGGTGAGGGGGTTGGTAAAAAGTTTTGTAGCAAAATACATCATTCCCAAAATTCAGTGGGAAAAAGTCCAATCCAAAAGATGTCAGAGATCTGCCTAGACAGTGTTCTCAAAGGAATGACATTTCACTCTTCAACAGTTTTCTTCACCAAAATGATGGCTAACAGTTTGCCATGAAAAAAAAGTGGTTCACTTTCATATGTGGAAAGAGATAATTTTTTAAAATAACCTAAGGCCTGGAGACGTAGCTCCGTGACAAGTACTTGTCTAGCGGGCTTGAGGCCTTGGGTTCGATCCCCAGCACCACACCCCCCCCCCAAAAAAAAAAAAAACCTCAAGCTTTTGTGGACACAAGTTGTGAAAATGCTTAGAAAATAGCATACTTTGATTCTCCCATATCTTATAAACTTTCATTCATCCTCCGACCTAAGTATGGTGACTACTGTAGTGTTTTCTGTTTATTTAAAGCATATATATTGCACAGATTAATGTTGAGGAGAGTATGGGGTTCAAACCACCACTCCCCAACCCAGTGATTGCATGATCTTGGGAAAATTACTTCTGTGAACCTCAGCTTTGTCATCTGTAAATTAGGGTTAATATTTCTACCCAAAGGGTTGGTGACAGTATTAACTGATAAGAGACTTCAAACATGGTCCCTGGCACTTGGTGGGATCTCTCAGTCTGGTCATTGACTTTATCATTAGTAGTGGCTAATGCTTCTGGGACTGCCCCCAAATGTGCCCTGGTACTGTTAGCTTCATTCTTCCCTCCTCCTGCAGCTACCCAGAGACATGGAGACACGAATGAAGGCAGAAACTGAGAGTGGTAGCAGTGACTTGGGGGACTGTGTAGAGAAAATGAGGGCTGTTCTTGCCCAAGCGAGTCCTGAACTTCTATGTTTTTGTGTATTTGTACTCTACATCCTGCCTTCTTCCAACATGGGATTTGAGCAGTTCATGTCACCACACTCTTCAAATTATAGCAACAACATTGCCAAAAGCACTAACTTGGAAGGGTCTGAGCATAGATTAAGAGTGATCAGGAGCACATGACTTAAACTCTCCTCCCTTCCCTTCCTTCACCTGTGAAATGGAGCCATCAGGGCCTGCATTAAAGGGTCAGGATTAGGGTTATAGAAGAAGTAATGGATGTGAAAACCTTAGAGACTATAAACCCTGTGTGAACGCAGTCCTTATTCCTTTTGACTTTGCCAATTATGAGAGCAACCACTCTCCATATGCTCGTTTCATTGGCCACATTCTGTACGTCATATCAAACATTTACTTTTAAGTAGATCACCCAGGGTACATCTGGGCCACCCCCTCCCTTCAAATCACTACAGCAAGTAGAACCCAGGACCCTCATCACCTTAGCCTGAATCAAACAATTAGTAAGGAAATCTGCTACAACGTGTTTATATGTAGCAAACTATAAAGTACTTGAACGGCAGCATCCATTTGAGCTAGTCTGTTCCTCTCCTGCCCTTCATTAGCTGGGTAACAAGAGCTGGCAGCCTTCTCCCATCTGGAAGCTCCTGTGGCACACTGACCTGGAAGGTATACCAATGGCAACCTTTATGTTACCCACCAATCACTTCAGTGAGTACAAGAAACCATCCTATCACCTGCCAAAGTCATAGGAATTAAAAATGTCTCATTCCTCACTTAGGTATGGGGGCTGTTTCCTGTGAGTCCGGTGCCACATGGGCACTGTGGGGCACAGAAGACACACTCCAGTCTCTGGAGAAGTCCAGTTTAATAGAGTTGTAGCAGCCACAGTTTGTCCATCTCCCTCAATTGAGTTCCCTCATAAAAACAGGGCCACTAGAAGCGTGATTGCCAGCATGGGGAAAGCAGGGGTGGGAGTTGCTTAATGAGTCTAGAGTTTCAGTTTTGCAAGATGAAAAGATTTCTGGAGATCAGTTGTACAAGAATGTGAATATACAGGAGCTTCTCAACTTACAGCTGGGTCACATCCTGGTGAATATAACATTACGTGTATTTATACACACACACACACACACACATAAGCATATATATGTGTATATATGTATGTACATAAACATTACGAAATATATATATATATATATATATATATATATATATATATATATATCCTTTGTACTAATATATCATCTATACTGGTATAGGGGAATTTAATCCAGGGGTGGATTGTCACTGGGCTACATCTCCAGCTTTTTTCCTTTTTTCTTTTATTTTTTTTAAATTTTGAGACAAGCTTTCACTAAGTTGCTGAGGGCCTTGCTAAATTGCCCAGGCTGGCCTTCAACTTGCAATCCTCCTGCCTCCATCTCCTGAGTTGCTAGGATTACAAAAAAGTAAAACTAATAAGAGAGTTACTCTGATAACTGAGAAATCATAAAGGAAAATATTGACACACTTAGCTACATTAATTTGTGTGTGTGTGTGTAGTGCTAGGGATTGAACCCAGGGCCTCAAGCATGATAAATAAGAGCTCTACCACTGAGCTACATCCCCTCCAAGCTACATTGAATTTTAAAGCTTTTATACTCATTCATTCATCCACTCATTAAGCAATTGTTTTATTGAGAACATACCATGTGCTTGGCACTGTTCTTTTTTTTTTTTTTTTTTTTTTTTTTGTACCAGGGATTGAACCCAAGGGCACTGAAACATTGAGCCATATCTCCAGCCATTTTTTGTTTTATTTAGAGACAAGGTCTCACTGAATTGCTTAGTGTCTCGCTAAGTTGCTAAGGCTGGGTTTGAACTCACAGTCCTGCTGCCTCAGTCTCCTGAGTTGCTGAGATTGTAGGCATGTGACACTAGACCTGGCTGGGCACAGTTCGTGATGCTGGGGATACAGCAGTGTATGTACCAAGTAGCCTCGCTGCTCTCATGGAGCTTATATGCTAAATGGCAAAACTGAAAGACAGTGCTAGCCTGGAGAAATTTGCAAAATGTGTGGTAAACAGAGTAAATATCTGTAATGAACAGAGCTCATATAAATTGACAAATAACACAATAGGAAAGTGAGGAAAAAATATAAACAATGAATAAAAAGAGGAGCAACTTCAAATGGCCAATAAACGTGTGAAGAGTTGCTCAGCCTCACAGATAGTCCCAGAATGCAATTAGAACAACAGTAATCGACAATGTGTCCCCCTTCAGCTTGGCCTAATTTTGGAAAACGACTAACTCCCACTGCTGGGAACTGTATGAGAAAATGAGAACCCTCAGCCTCTACTGTCACGACTATGAATTCCTAACGAGCTTTGTGAAAGTCATCTAGCATTCTCATACCCTTTGACCCAGCAATCTCACTTCTTGGAACCTATCACAGAAACAGAAGCATTACTACATAAGGACTTGTATGCAAGAATATTTATTTCATTATAGTCTGTATATAGAAAAAAATGGAAACATCCTGAATGTTCTTAAAGAAGTATATCCATGTTATAGAACATTTTGCAGCTATTAAAAATGAATCTGGCCTACATGCATTGACCTAATAAGATCAACATATGATATAGTTATTGTTCAGTGAGAAAAAGGCAATTTGCAGGGTAATATGTTTAACATTCTTCATTTTAAAAGAAAGAAAATGGAAAAAAAATGTGTGCATATATAGTTATATAAGTTATCAGTGGTAGGATTATCATGGAATCAAAATAGGAAATTTTCTGCCATTTTACATACTTTTATATTGTTTGAATCACTACAATGAGCACGTACTTTTGTATATTTTTAATACCAAGAAAATTTTTTAAAGAATACATTCCCATTACATCATTGCTATTCCCCACATAACGTGATAAATGCTGCTAAAAATATGAAAGAATTTTCTCTACCTCCTTTATTTTAAAAATACTTTTTTAGTTGTTGATAGACCTTTATTTTATTTATTCATATGCAGTGCTGAAAATTGAACCCAGTGCCTCACACATGCCAGACAAGTGTGCTAGCACCAAGCCCCAGCCCCAGCTCTATCTCCTTTTAATTGCCAGCAGGTTAATTAAAAAGTAGAGTGTAGCCCAGCATAGTGGTGCACGTCTGTAATCCCAGTGGCTCAAGAGGCTATGGCAGGAGGATCAAGAGTTCAAAGCCAGCCTCAGCAAAAGCAAGGCGCTAAGCAACTCAGTGAGACCCTGTCTCTAAATAAAACACAAAACAGGGCTGGGAATGTGGCTCAGTGGATAAGAGCCTCTGGGGTCAATCCCTGGTTAAAAAAAAAAAATAAGAGTATAGTCTCGTGGGTCTAGAATGATTCTGGAGTGATGTTTTAGTTCACCGTTAACCTTCCTCAGCCCACTTCCCTTATGTTCTGTCAGTCTAGGAAGCTTCACACATGACAGCTCTTCTGGACACCAGAAGAGTTTCTCTCACACCTCATTTTGAGACCCATACTGATGTGGAGAGGAAAATTCTAGAACATTCTTTGCAAACTCAGGCTTACTCTCAGGAAAGTCTGTGACTGATATCTCCTGGGCTGAAACTTACACCTATTACCTCCACTTCAGATACCAAGACAAAGAATCCAAAAGGATTCCAGACCCCCAAAGGACCTCCTAGATCACTGCTTCAATCTTCCCATTTTAATGATGAAATAACTGAGAACCAAGTGAATATAGTGAGAATTGAAGCCAAAGCCCACTCACCCAACTGCCAGCCAGTGCCCTTCTGATGCTCTTGCCTAACTCTCTGACACACCAGCGTCACCTCATTGGCTCGACATAAAGATTCTTTTACACTCCATCCACAGTCTGTTGGATGCAAACTACTTACATAGAAACCCCAAGTGAACTAATTTATCAATGTCAAAGGACCAGGAAGGCAAAGTGATTTGATTACAACCCCCCAAAAGGAGCTTTTCGGAGCAGGGATAAAACTCTGCATAGTCCCTTGTTTTGTGCTGAGGACCTGGAACTTCCAACTTTTCCCTCTCTGGATCCAGGCTTCAAAGTCCCACAGAATTAGAGACTAAGAGGCATCCCCCTGCCACCCGGAAGCCAAGGTCTTCATCAGCTTCTGCTTTTATTTCAGCTCAGGGAAAATCCCTGGGTGGTAGTTGACACTTCCAGCCAATTGGTTTCTGCACAAGGTCCAAGCATTCCTCATGGCCCGATCAGAGGGTCACACCACACACCAAGAAGGATGTGACTAACAAAGAATGTGACTTCAGAGTCTCCACAAGTCCAGACAGCTTCTGATAAACATTTAAACACAGGTCAGGAATGTTTTCCTTTCTGAGGGGAAAATATGTGGTCTATGGTGTGAGTGGGAGCGGGGAGAAGGGAATTAATCTAAACATCAGCTTCCTCCCTTCATAATTCTTAAGCATCTGAGCAGCAATCATTTTTAATACCTTGCCAACTTTCATATTTAGAGCCCAGAACTGAGTAGGGCTCAAAGAGAAGAAGACTAGGAGCTGTGAACAGCAGGCAATTCCAAAGTGATTACCAACGAAGTTCAAAACTAATGTGGAGGGCGGTGGTTTCCCAGCCCAAGGTCAGGAATTTTCCAGAAGGTATCCACTCAAGGTCTACTTTAAGTACCCACGTTGGGATTCTCACTTCCTGTTCTGACAAAAGGGGGAAGCCCTGTAGAGGAAATGGGCCTTGAATTCCAGGAGAGGAAAGGTGAGATGGATCAGATGGCATCTCCCAGCATCCTCAACCATCCAGGGGATTCCTGGAACATTGGCCGGGGAAAGGAGGAGGG
The DNA here is from genome assembly GCF_047511675.1 of Marmota flaviventris. Taxonomy (NCBI): domain Eukaryota; kingdom Metazoa; phylum Chordata; class Mammalia; order Rodentia; family Sciuridae; genus Marmota; species Marmota flaviventris. The sequence goes on along the minus strand of NC_092504.1, from coordinate 43,898,308 downwards.
ATTGAAGGGTAGGGAGTTAACATTGACATACCCTTGACAGGAAAAGAATGCAGCAGATAGTTCTTGTAACCAAAAGCACGTTCCTTAGTGCACTGCTCTGACGAATGTCGTTTAGCACTTTCCTCCGGGTTGTCTGTCTGGTTTGTCTTCTCACATTTCCTGAACCTGAGTGTGTTGAGGGGAAGGAGTTATAGGTAAGGCTGTCATTCCCTCAGATCAATGCTAAATAAAAAGTAAGGAAAATAAGTGTCACTCAGAAATCTTCCCATAAATGACAGGGGTGGGAGGGTCAGTATTGATAAGGTTTTGATATTAATACTTCATGTATCTAAAATTGAGATTCTTTTGAACATGTCATTTGTGTCAACCATTACCACATAGCCTGGAGCACTCAGGACAAATGTGGGTAGAATGGAGTAAGTAATGTCAGGTGTTCTTCCTTGAATCTTAGGCAGGTAGAGAAATGATCTTATTTTGAAACCAGAAGGATTCCCATACTCGGTTTTGGATGTTTGTGTTAGGCAGATTTCCATCAGTGTGACAAATGCTTGAGATAACCAACTTTTAAAGAAAAAGGATTTCTTTTGACTCACGGTTATGAAGGGTTCAGTCCACGTTAGGTTGGGCCCATTGCTTATGGGTCTGTGGTGGAGAAACACATAAAAGGAACAAAGCCACTCACCTTATGGTTAGGATATCAAGAAGAAAAAGAAAAAAGGAAGAGGAAGGTGGTGGAGTTCCATTACATCATTCAAGGGCACACCCCCATTGACTGGAAGAACTCTTAAAGTTTGTACAACCTCCCAATAGTACCACAAGCTGGAGACCAAGCCTGTAACACATGAGCTTTTGGGGAACCCTTAAGATCCAAACTATAGCAACATTTCTTGCTTTTGCCACTGAGATAAGGTGTGGTATTTTGAAAATCTGGTCTTCAGAAAGCACATTCTCTTTGTTTGTTGGTTCTTTCATTCTTGTAGTCACTCATTCATTCAGGTGTCCACCAAGCCCTATGGTGGACTCTGAGGGCGTGGAAAAGGCCATGTCAAAGGACCATAACTCAGAAAACTAGCCAGGTACAATGGCCCATACCTATAATCCAGGCAACTTGGGGAGGCTGAGCAAGAGCTCTATCACTAAGCTACATCCCCAGTTGACTGGCAAGGCTGAGACAGGAGGATCACAAGTTCAAAACCAGCCTCAGCAACTTAAAAAAAAAACTCTGTTGCAAAATAAAAAGGGCTGGATATGTAGCTCAGTAATAGAGCACCCCAGTTCAATCCCCAGAACCACAAGGGGGATAAAAGAGAGAGAAAACTCTGGGAATCCTAGTCAAGATGGATGTTTTAGGGTCATACCTACCCTGGAATCCTGGCCTGCTGCTGCTGAGCTCCATGAGTCTGTATAAGTTATTCAAACTCTCAGAGTTTCCAATTCCTCATCTGTAAAATGTGGCTAATAATATCTCATTGGATTCTTATGAATATGAAACTGAGACACCCTATGGAAGAGCTTGCACTTTGCCTGGGAGATAGTCAGCTCAGTAATTGGCAGTAGAAGCAATGTTCTAATGGTGGTGGTAAGGGCAATGGTCATTCTTATTATTAAAAATTATTATTATTAATGAGAAAAATAACAATGATAAAGGTAAATGAGATGCTGTTAGAGGTCAGCAGCAGGGAGATTTTCTGGGTGGAAGGCACCTATGAATATTTCACACTGAACTTGCTAGCTCCTTCCCTGAGCTCTTTTGTTTATTATTATTTTTTAATTACATCTTAGTGGAGAAATTGGGAAGTTCCCCTTCCTTTTGCACTTAGTTTCTATTTCATCCCTGAAGATTGAAGCTTCAGTACAGAATTCATCTGAAGCTGCATCCCAGCATTTACATTGGCCTTGAAGTGCCAGAGTAATTATTCTGTCAATTATTTGACTTTTTGCAGTACGCCTACCTTGAAGAACCTGGCAAAGGAGGAACTTGTTAATGTGTAACATGGAGATAAGCAAGGCTCTGCTCTTTTTTTATTATTATTCTTTTTTCATGGCTGTTCAACTGGAAAACTGAAATGGTTCTATTTGCATCTCATCAAGCAGTGTTGAAAGGTGGGGGAGAAAGGGCTTTTGCTAATGAAGTACATGGGAAATTTTAGCAACACTAAATGCAATGAATCACCTGCAATTTGTAGTTTAAAAGAAAAAAAGAAATCACAAGACAATGTAAAGCTGCTTGAAGAAATGATGATATTTAAAAAGAAGACAGCGAAGAGGACTGCTTTTGAGTTGAGAGGAGTAGATAGGGATTGCTTTTGTGGGTGGAGTGAATGCTACTAGCTTGCATAGACAGCGCCTCATTTGCATAGACACAATGGAAGGCATTTACCATCAGCCCTAGAGAATCTCATCCAGAACACTCAAAAAATGAGCACCTGCAGCAGGAGGCATTAAATAAGGCCAGGACGATAGGTGACCCCAAAGCAGGAACCAGCTCTGCCCAAGTAGCAGCTCCCATGTTGACAGAGGTGGGTGGTGGCCGGGCTGGTCCTCTCCACCCTAACAGCTGGACTGGGAACTTTCCATTGTCAAAAGGACCTCCTAGTTATCATCCAAGCGCATTTCTGAAATGTCTGACTGTGCTGGGAGCTCCAGCCCTCCCTGGACTCAGTCTGCATTGAAAGCAAAGATCAAAAGATCATGGTAGAGCCATATATTTTTAAAACCCTAAGCCCACAAGTGAATGAGAAATACATATTTATATCTCTGGCCCATCAAAGGTAAGGGTGTCTTGTGAAAGATGAGGAAGAGGAATCAATAAGTGGGAATGAAGCTCTTAAAATTGGAGCTAGAGGAACAGCATGGAAGGCTGAGATGGAAAGCAAACACTGGATCTTTTACCACTTTCCCATCAGCTACAAGGAGTTTACTTGTCCGTTATTTAGTTGTTGAGGCAGAATTTAAGGTCGCCTACGAGATATAATGGCACAGTGGTTAGGATCCGGGATTCTAGAACCACACTGCTAAGTTTTTCATCCCAGTTATGTCTTGTGGCTTTGGGCAAGTTACTCAACCTCTCTGTGCTTCAGTTTTCTCCTCGGTGAAAAGGGAGGCAGCCCCAACCCCACAGGGTTATTGAGAAGGATGAATTGGTTACACACGTGAGTGCCCATAGTGAGCAATCAGGGAACAGGTTTTGCATTTGGTTTCGTTAGGTGGGCACTGGTGGGGATGGGAGCAGGAGTCAGCTGAGGGTGGAAAAAGTAACATGGAACAGGATAATAGAATAGGATGGCTTATAGGGACCGTGAATGTCATCTAGTCCAGCCTCCCCTCACCAGGGAAACAAATCCTGTGGCATTTTTAAATAATTCTTTTTGAAATCATAAGGAACAGTGGCTGTTTATTGAGTGCTCCCTGGGTGCCAGGTAGCATGGGAAGCCCTGTGCTTGCATTGAAAATCACCCGCAAAACCAAGTGCTGTCATTACCTTGTTTTATAAATGAATAAACTGAGGCTCCAAATGGTAAGTAGCTTGCCCTGGGTCACCTGGATTTGAACCCAGATCTCTTTGAGTCCAGAGATTTTTATTAACATGTCACATCTTTGCCTTTGCATTCCATTCTCTATTACATTCCTAAAGACAAAAGCGTCAGTGCAGAATTCAGCTGAAGGACAGGTACACAATATTTGCACTGGATCTGCACTGCCAGAGTGATTGTTCTGTCAATTATTTGCCCTTTTAATGTGTACTTGCCTTGAGGAATCTGTGCAAAGGAAGGACTATGTTAATCCTTTTATTTTTTATTTTGAAGCATGGTCTTGCTAAATTGCCAAGACTGGCCTCAAACTTGAGATCCTCCTGCCCAGCCTCCCTAACAGCTGGGATTACACGGGTTTGCCACCACACCTAAGAAAGTCTGCATTTTACTTTTCTTTCTTTTTTGAGAAGGGTTCTCATCAAGCAAATATATAAAACCTATCATATCAGTATGGGCCTTATTCTTCTTTTATTTCTTTCATTCAGATCCAGAACACCATATTTTGAAAACTATTTTAATCCTGTTGATCTTGAATAAATCATTTTCCAATACTAATGAGGTTAGCTGTTTAAAAGTAATCATAATAACATTAAGTAATTTTTAAAATCATCTTTAGAATCAACCCATCACTTGATTTGATTTGATTGAAATTGTGAATAAATGAAAGATGAAAGATACATCCCTGATAACTCTCTTCTTTCACTCATGTCACCACTGCATTGGGTCCATCTTGAATAGACCCAGTGCTACAAGACTGGTCAGGTCAGAACCTCATGTGTTCACACAACGCAGACCAAGACGGCTGGCTTCTCAGCCTCATTGAAGTCAGGGAGGTTCCACAGTTAAACATGAAGCAAAGTGACAAGTGGAATCCAAGGAAAGAACTCCCCCAACTGTTTCAGAGTGGTCCATGGTAGAGACTTCATGCCATGGTATTGGTTGCATTTCATTATATTGGGTCTAATAAAGAGATCTGTGATGGACTACATGTTTGTTTACCCAAAATTTATATTTTCAAGCCTTACTCCCCGGTGTGATGATATTCATGTGGGGCCCTTAAAAGATGATTAGATCATGAGGGTGGAGCCTTCATGATTGGGATTAGTACCCTTATAAGAGGAGACACAGAGAAACGATGTCTCTCTGTACCATATGCAGACACAGCAATAAGGCAGCAGTAAGCTAAGAAGCAGGCCTTTACCAGAACCCAGCTATGATGGTGGCCTGATCTTGGACTTCCCACCACTTGCCTGAATGAGAAATAAGTTTCTTTTTTTTTTTTTTTAAGTTTTTAAGTTTTTTAAGTTTTCAATTTTTTAAGTTTGTCAAGTGTCTGGTATTTATTACAACCGCTCAGGCTGAAAGACAAGGTCCTCAATATTCAAGATCTTTCTATGATATTTCTGAATTCTCAGATAGAAAGAAATTTCACAAATAAAGAGCTGTTTCTTCTTTTCAAGATAGAGCCCATTTGAAGTTATGTGTACAACAATTCCATGTTCCAAACAGACAAACATGAGAGGAAAGGGAGATTTTTAAAGTCAGATATTGAAACATTCAGGTAGTTTCATTATGACCTGCCTCATAGAATATTCCGCCTGTGTCCGCCCTTTTTTTCACATGTGAAAATTATTGGGACTTGATTTTCTTGCTTGTCAGTTCTCTCGAGCTTTTTTAGCTGCTGCATTGACCTTTTCTCTCCTTTAGAGACATTTGGTTATTTTTTTTTTTAAATGTATTTGCTTCACTGAAGCTTAGTGTGCTTTTTTATGGTTTTATAGTTACCTTGCAGAAATCTCGTTAAGAAAGCACTTTAATATATTACTTGGCAACCAGACATCTGACAATGTTCTAGTTCATTAGTTAGGAAACCTCCCTGAGCTTGGAGGAATAGACATTCCTCTGTGAATGGGGAAGCTTGGGTCCCTCCTGCAGGGTCCAGGATTTATTTTCATGCATTTTAGGGAAGGAGAAGGAAGTATCCTGCACCTGGCAAAATAAAAATAACACTGATTAAGAAACCAATGAAACATCCTTGAAAAAGAAACGCACTTTGGTGACTATTATTATATTATATCTCCTGAGTCCTTTAAAGAAGGTGTTCGTATTAGAACACGGGTCTCCTTTCCTGGGCAAGAGGTTAGTTAAGCAGCGTCACACCAGATCACAGATTACATTCGGATGATCCTAATAAGGATAGACTCTTCAAAGCTATATTCATTTTACCGTGAATAAATGGATTCAGGTCTTATTCGTGGCTCTTTAATTTTCAACTTTGAATTTGCAAACTATCAAATTCCTTCAAAGCTGTGGTGTGCAGCGAAGGCTCTGAGTAATAGGATTGCTTATTTCTAAAGGAAGATGCCCCTCAGCAAAAGCACTAGGCTTTGAAATGTAATCAGTCAAGGGTCTGATGGGCCTGGATTTCCCCACATGAGGCTGTTTTTTTTTTTGTTGATTTCCAACCAGATTTAATATCTCTCCCACAAAACCCAACTCTACCCTGAGGGTACCTAGTGCATTTGAAGTAAACATAATGCTGAATTGTTTTAACACAGATTATGCCAAATGAAGTATAATTTAAATTCTTGAAGCATGACAGTACTTGGGTATTGGTGGGTTTTTTGTTTGTTGTTGGTTTTTCTTAAAACAAGCAAACTGCCCAGAGCGGGGGCGGGGGTGTTTTAAAAGAACTCAGTTGTTAGGGTGGTATACATAGGACCCAAGGCAAGGGGTCTATAAAGAAAGGACCTTCGTCCAACTCTAAGAGGTAGAAGAAAAGGCGGAGCAGAGTTTGGCAGAGTGACTTTAGCTCCTGATGTGAGTCTGGAGAGCCAGTGGGCGCCTCCTATGGACAGGAATGAAGAGTGGGACTGCGTGAGTTACTTACAGACTCACCTGAAAAAGAAGCAGAACCCAAGCGCCAGTTATGGCTTATTTTTATTTTTTAACACCTTCAGAGGCAGGAAGGAGAGAGGAAGGGAGCATGACTTAGCTCCTTTTAGCTAATAATAAAAATATCACTGACTGGGTAAATTACAAAGCAAAGAGGGTCAAGGTCAAGGGGCCACATTTGGCGATGAAGTTCTTGCTGGCTATGTCCCAATGCACAGGGCACATGGAGAAAGAGAGCACCTGAGAGACCTGGACACATTGGCTTTTATAGTAGATCCGCTCTCCTGACGACCCATTAACCCACTAATCCATTAATCACAGGAGTGGGATGAACCCATTCATGAGGGCAGAGCCCTTGTCACCTCTTAAAAGTCCCACCTGGTCCTGCTTCTTAATATCTCATAATGGAGATTAAATTTCAACCCAAGTTTCAGAGCAAATCATATTCAAACCATAAGAGAAGAGGGGGAAAAACAATAAAATGATTTTGCTCTGGAGTAGAGATGTATTTTTCAAAGAGGAAACAGAAAGAGCAGTTTGGAGACTTGCTTTCTCCTGCCAGGACAGCTGCTGTGTGGGCTGCCTGAGCTGCTGGCCTTGGGCAAGTTACCAGGCCTTCGGTTCTGCCTTTTCCTCACCTTTGTGCAATGGAGATCACCACAGCTCCCAGCAACTCCCCAGGGCTCTGCTGAGGGCTGATGCCTACCCAGGTGCTGTGTAATTGTGGAAGCTTAGGAGAATATCCTTGGATATTGGGCAGCCTAGGTCTGACCTCGTGAACCACAGACCCTGGTAATCTTAGGCAGTTCTGGGACAGTCTTACAACCACCTCCCTTCCTGGAGCCAGAATTTGTAATCCTCTGTGGGAAAAATGCTACTGAAGACAAATGCTCCAAAGCAGACCAAATATTTTGAAAGCAGGTGTGGACCTGCTGTCTTTCTTGGCCAGGTCTGCCCCAGCGTACCAATGTGACTCCCAGGGACCTGCTGTGAGACTGACCAAGGCCAGCCCCTCTGCTGGGCTAAGTACAGGGACTGGGGCCAGGGACCTAATGTTTCCACACATGCTGTTGGAGGACCTCATCCTCACAGTGACCACCCAGGGAGAAATAAAGAGACACCATCTTTCCTTCTGTGCTACAGCTTGGCCAGTGCTGGGGAGCCAGGGCTGCTTAGTCTATACCTAAGGAACTGAGAAAAAGCTACAGTGCCAGATTGAAAGCAAAGGTTGGTCAGCACAGAAGAAGAAGAGAAATGGACATGCTAGATATGCAGGCCCCTAGTTGGCCTCCTGCTGATGGATCCTCTCCTTACACCAGCAGGATGTTCCTGATGTGATGACACATGAGTGCTCAATGGCAGCACAGAATGGAGTGTTTGACTAGAATCAGCTTTCCAGAGGCTGTAGCAGGAGAAACATTCTTTGTGAATACCAAGCTAGTCCTTCATACCCCAAATATATCAAAAACGGTGCCTTCAGTAAGATCTAGAAGAAAAATGCTTTGATGGGTGACATTTTGGGCCAAAATATACTCATGCTGTACCATATAGCAATTCACACACACAGACCCTTGTAACTTCATTAATCTGGGGGCCAGGTATGTTCAAAGCAGGAAAAATAGGAGTAGACAATTAACATGTACAAAGAGACCCCATCCTCAAATGAACTGCCTTTTTAATTAGCAGCTTAATTTCTATAAATGCATTGATATTTCTGTCATGCATTGAAATGAGTGTGTTGTACCATCCAACATTGCCGCATGAGACTATTCCCATTAGTCAATCAAATTGGGAAAATACCCTAAGTCTCCCCAGCATCCAGTGCTTATCACCTCTTCTCCCAAATTGTGAACTGGCTGTTTTCTAGACATTCAAAAGAGAAAAGCAAAGGTTTTCTTATATAAGGTTTTGGTTTTGTCTTTTGCATGTATGATTCGAGAACAATTATGGTTCAGCCCTACAGTAAGAGATTGAAAATGCGACATCATTATAAATGTGGCCTGGAGTGCCCACCTCATTTAACTGGAGAATAATACAGAGGAGTGATTTGGGACTGACTTCTCCCCATAAACTAATCTTTTTAAAGGGCTTGCACTTTTTTCTGTCCCCAAAGCAATTTGTTAAATGTGATTTTTTGGCAGGAAATATACTTTTTTTGATTTGTTAGCCATAATGGAAATGCATAGATAAACAGAATCTGTGTTAACATAATGAGACAACCTGATTTTTTTTTTTCTTGAGTTAGAGGGTTGGGGAGGCAGGCTAAAGGAAACAGAAAAAGTTCATCAAACAGGAAATGAGCTCTTTGGCTTTATTTTTATTCCATCCCCTCATTAAAAATTACCTTTCCTCCCCCCCCCTTTTTTTTTTTTTTTTTTGGCAGATGGGGGGTTACCAAGGATTGAACTCAGGGGCTCTAGGCCACTGAGCCACTTCCCCAGCCCTATTTTCTATTTTATTTAGAGACAGGGTCTCACTGAGTTACTTAGAGCTTTGCTTTTGCTGAGCTGAACTCACTATCTTCCTGCCTCAGCCTCCTGAGCTGCTGGGATTATAGGTGTGGGCCACCGCACTCAGCCTTTTCTTTTTGAGGAAAGACTTATTTTGGTTCATGGTTTCAGTCCATAGTCAGGCAACTCCATTACTCCGGGCCTGAGGTGAGGCAGAGCATCATGGCAGAAGGTCATGGCAGAGGAGAAAGCCTCTCAACTCATGGAGCCAGGAAGGAAGGAAAGAGAGAGCAAAATTACTTTCTTAATAAGACATTGTAGTATAATGAGTACAATCAACATTCTGAGGGGGAAATGGGAAAAAAAAAAAAAAGATCATGCTCTGGAAGGACTTCTAGATGAGAGAAAGACTCTCACCCAATATTCCTCTAGAAAAGCTATGGAGAAGGGTGCTAAGGGGTCCTGGCCAAGGGAGGGCCTTCTGTTTTTGTTTTATTGTGAGGGATCATAAACAGCCTGGAAAGATAGATGTGTCAATACTGTTGTCCCTCAGCATCCACAGGGAATTTTTTCCAGGATACCCCACAGATTACAAAATCATAGGTGCTCAAGTCCCTTATATAAAATGATGTTGTATTTGAATATAACCTATGCATATTCTCCCACATTCTAGAAATTATCTCTAGATGGCTTTTAATACCTTATACACTGTAAATGTTCTGTGAATAGTTGGTATACTGTATTGTTTAGGATTGACAAGGAGAAAAGTCTGTACATGTTCAATACTGATACAATTTTTTCCCCAAATATTTTCGATCTTCAGTTGGTGGATTGGTGCATGCAGATCTGTAATGCAGAACACAGAAAATCAACTCTAATTCAAAGCTCCCACTATGTGCTGATGCATGACTTGGCCTAAATTCTCTCTGCTTATTTGTTGTCTTTATTCTTCTCTGGGCTCCTTCCAGTCCCACAAATGGTTCAAGACCCCAAGTGGGCAGTCAAGCTTCCCTGACAATTTGGATGTCAATTTACTGGGAAAGTCTGGATGTCGGAGTGAGAGTCTGTTTTGAAACAATACAAGGGACAGGCATAAGATCTCCCTCCTCCTGACTGCTGGAAACAGCCAGGGGCAGGCCTGGGAGTGGAGGCCCATGGAGTTGATCCATCCTCCAGCTCAGATCCCCCTCTAACATCCACAGAAGGGGCTCAGAGCTCTTCTCAAGTCTTGGTCTAAAAGACTTCCTTATAGCGTTTCTCTCACATCCTTCAGAAGGGCCTGCACCCAGAGTGGTCATCAGGAGCTTCCCAGATTCAGCCTTTTTTTCCCCTGGTATTTGACATTGAACCCAGGTATACTCTACCACTGAGCTACATCCCTAATCCCACCCCCCCTTTTTTTTGCCAGGGTAGGGGCAGGGGACAGGATCTTACTAAATTGACCAGGCTGGCCTCAAACTTGAAATCCTGCCTCAGCCTCCCAAATTGCTGGGATTACAGATGCATAACACCCAGAATTCTGTTTTAATGTAAAAAAAACAAGTAGCATATTAAGGAATGAGTGAATGACAGTATGCTCCAGCTACCCATCAACTCTCAAGGTATTCATATATTTCTAAATTTAAGCATAACTTGACTTTATAATATCCTTGTCTTTATGATATCCAGAGTTCCTTTCACTTCTCCTGGTGCCTTCCACTAATCCCGTTCCTGGTTTGCTAAATGGCAATGACAATTATATACATGACAGTGAAGGTCTCCTGTTCCATTTCCCATTTTCCATATGTTCTTTCCTTCTTTCTGTGAATGTCAGTGTGTTCTCCATTTCTCCCAAGGCACTGAAGTCTTCTTTATTTTCCTCTGTCCTTACTGATGTAACTCAAGGCCCCTCTTATCTGTGCATTAGCTCATTGCTGGCTTCTCTGGCCTTGATCCCTTGGTGTTTGTGTCCACACATCTTTGCTATATGGAGATATAGATAGTGAACTGGTGACATCCGTCTTTTATTTGGGATTTTGCTATGTAAATGCTTTTTTTTTTTTTTAACGTCCACTTCTTTTGAAACTTCAAGTATCTCCGGATCAGTGATTCCAAAATTCTTGGAATTGTTCACATTCTCTCTTTCTTTGGTTTGTGTGACATCCACTTTCTTCCATACCCTGCCAGTTCTCCTAGAAGAAGAGGAACATTTGGCTTTGAGAGAGTTTTGAGACACTATAACACTGTCAGAGAAGGATGGGGAGTTGCAAAAAAGAAATCTCTGGTTTGAATTTTGGAATAAGGTCATTTTAGTATCACTCATTTTTTTCTTTATTGTGGTTAAAAAAAAAAAAAAAACCATAACAGAAGTCTACTCTTGACACATTTTGAAGTGTGCAGCACAAAACTGTTGGACAGCAGATCTCTAGAACTTTCCATCTTGCATGACTAGAACTCTGTACCTATTGAATAGAAACACCCATGTCCCCATCTCCCCTGCCTGGCAGCCACCATTCTGTTTTCTGCTTCTATAACTTTGACTACTTTAGATAACCTCCTATGTGTGGAATTTTGCAGTATTTGCCCTTCTGTGGGTGGCTTATTTCCCTTAGCATAATGTCCTTCAGGTTCATCTGTGTTACAGCATGGCAGGTTAATTTCACTTACTATTCCATAAATGTAAATACAAGACTAACAAGGTCAGGGAGTGCCCTGTGTTCTTTATAGGCTGTTTAAAGTTACAAATGCTCACAGTAAAGACTTTTCCTTTGGGGAGATTGAAGAGATACAAGTTTTAGTTATTTTTTGCACCTTGAGGAAGGTAATGTAACAGATTCTAAGATGACAGGTACAAAGGACACACAGAGAAAAGCCCTTGGAAATAGATATGATCATCATTTCATTGCAGACATCTCCTTGCAGGCAAGTCATAATCATAACTGTCCCAAACCAATAAGTATCCATCCGTGAGGACCTTGTATAAATGTGTGCTGTTGGTTCCTTATTTTGTTTTGTTTTAGTTTTTAGTTTTTACCCTAATCCTTGGGGGGGAGGACTTTATGACCAAAAAGAGACAATAAAAAGTCATTGTTATCCTAAGACAGGTTATGATTGCCAATTAAAGTAGAATACTTGCTAATGATAGGGGAAGTATAAGGAAGTTGTAATTGTATTGGTTACTTAGTGTCACATAATAAATTAACCCAAATATTCATAGCCAAAACAACAATAAATATTTATTATCTTACATAGTTTCTTCTGAGGGTTGGAAATTTGGGAGTAGCCTAGCTTCGTCATTCTGGTTTGGGCTGTCTCAAGAGGTTGCAATTGAGATGTCAGCAGAGCCTTTGGTCTTCCAAACTGGCTCATTCCAGATGACTGTTGACATGAGGATGTGGTTCCTCATCACAGACTTTCCTTTGTGCTGTTTGAGCATCCTAACAACATGGCGGCTGACTTCACTCAGAGCTAGTGATCCAAGAGAAAGCAAGAAGGGGGCTGCAGTGCCTTTTATGACCCAGTCTCAGAAGTCACACATCATCATCTCAACACATTCTATTCAACTAAGTCACTAGAATAAGTCACTAAGTTCAGTCCACACTTACTTAAGAAAAAATGGCAGGGAGGGGGGATTGATAAAGGGATGGGAGATCAGATCCAAAGGGATGAATAGGACTTGGACCAGATACTGTAGTGATGCTGGGCAACAAAGGAAGAGAGGGAGAGTAAGTAAACTCACATCTATGGTTGGTGGAGGGAATAGGGAGCAGAGGCAGGAAGTAAGGGGAACAACTGGCCGTCCAACACTGATCAGTCTTCTGGGAGCTAGGACAATGGAGCAGAGACAGAAATTAGGAAAAGATCCAGCAGTCCCACATCTGGGTATTTATTCAAAAGCTTTGAAATCAGTATATCAAGGAGATTTCTGCACTTTTATTCATTGCAGCACAATTCACAAAAGCCAAGTCAAGGAATTGACCTAAGTTTTCAGCAGTGAATGAACGAATAAAGAAAATGTGGTCTATATCCAGGTGTGGTGGCACATGCCTGTAATCCCAGTGACTCAGGAGGCTGAGGCAGGAGGATCACTATTTCAAAGCCAGCCTCAGCCACTATTGTGGTCCTAAGCAACTTAGCAAGACCCTGGGCACCTAAAAAAAAAAAAAAAATGAGTGTCTCAGTGGTTAGGTGCCCCTGGGTTCAATTCCTGGAAAAATTTTTTTTTAAATGTGGTATATGTACACCTGGAATACTATTCAGGCTTTAAAAAGAAAGTTTATCAGTTGAGACAACAGAGATGGAATAGGAGAACATACAAAGTGAAATAAGCCAGGCACAGAAAGATGAATATAGCCTGTTCTTACATGTGGAATCAAAAACAATTGAACTCAAAGAAGAAAAGAATGGTGGTTACTAGTTGTTTGGCAGGGTGCTGTGGAATGGGGAGACAATGGTTAAAGAATATAAGCCTCAATTAGGAGGAATAAGTTGTTTTTTTTTTTTTTTTTTTACTCTTAGTATATTGCACAACTATATGGCAAATAATAATGTATTTGATTTCGCATCCCTAAGAAACTAAATTTCAAATGTTCTTGTCACAGGAAAGCAGAGAGCTGAAACTCCAAACCTCGGTTCTTATGTTCCAACGAAAGAAAATTTAAAGTCAGACACCAAAAGTCACACAAGAGAACTTTATTAGAAGTGAAAGTGAGGTGGAAATAAAGTAAAAGAAGAGTGAGGCTTAAGCAAAAAGCACCCTCAAGGAAGAGAGTGGGCCTCTCCAAGCAGAGAATGACAGAGGAGACAATGCTGTCCCCAGTTTTGTCACTGTTTGATGTTTACCAGGGGAACCTTCCGTACTCTGCCAATCAGGTGTTCAACTCCTCATTCACATTAGGTGGTGGATTTTTGACCTTCCTTGGTCCTCTCCGGAACTGTCACAGTAGCCATCCTGTTTAGCGGAACTTCATTGACAAGTCAATCCCATGTTAATGTGGGCACTGGGGTCAATTGCTGGTCAGAGGTTACCTTAGTGCGCCTGCACTCCTAAAGGAATCTTCCTTCCCAGACCATTAGACCCTTATAGCCATTATTCCTAGCTTTATGTCAACATCAATGGACCCTGTCAAGACTTAGTCCCATTAATCCTTTTCTCTTGACATATTTCCCAATTAGCTCCTTTTACTACTGTTTATCTTCTACAAATTAACAACCACCCTTTGCTTTCTCATCTACTTTGGAAGTGGCTTTAAAGAAAGGCCCTAAAGTAATTTAAAGAACACTTGTGACCTTGCCTACACTTCACTGCTCATTGTTAGCTACTACCTAACATTCTCACCACAAAAAAAAAAAAAAATAGTATTGGGGTGATGGGTATGTTCGTTGCCTTGGCGTGATTATTCCACATTGTACATAAATCACAATGTCATCTTGTGTCCCATAAATATATACAACTATCATTTTTCAGTTTACAGTTAAAACACACACCGGAAGGGAGTAAATCATTGAAAGATATGTCAGAGATTTCCTGAGACCCAGGGCCTGCCAGAAAGTGATATGATGGGTCAGTGACTTTGACCTAGGAGCAGGGGTGGATGCTCCAGACCAGTCCAACCACCATCTACTATTGCAAAACTGAACTGTGACGTGAGGTCCTCTTCTCCACCAAAATGCTGCTCCAGCTCCCAGGAGAACTGGCTAGGAACCCAGAGCCACATGTGCACGAGGAGGAGGAGCTGGCCTCTCTCGTGCTGGCCTCTGCAGCTGCCCCGGGGGAAGGGTGCCTGTTGGCACTTTCAGTACTCTGCCTTTGAGAGTGAGCCCTGTCTCTCCCCATGGTGGAGAGAGACTCCGGGAATGGCATCTGTGTTTTCTCCAGGGCCCCTTTCCAAAACCAAGACTTTTGTTTGCTTCCTAGGATTGCCCTCCTAACCTCCATAGCCTGAGTTTATTTGTCTTAATGGATGAATCAGAGTCCCAAACCCATCTCCCCTGCTCCAGCTCTCTTAGCAGAGAACACAGGAAGATAGGTTTTTGCTTATTATGTGTTTTGGGGGGAATTTTTTTTCTTTGTTTTTCTGTTTCAAACACAGGCCCTGGGTGAACCAGCACCTGGGACCATAATGAGCATGTGTGGGCTGTCACATGGGGAGTCCTATCCAGTACTGTTTGTGATGTTCCAGAATTCCAGAGGAGGCTGCAGTTTCCCAATCCAAGACTCAAGGGAACTGGGGAAATTACTTGCCGAGAGCCAGTCTTATCTGATTTGTCCATGTCTCATTCATGCAAATTGGAAATATTCCCACAACAAAACTGTCTGCTGACCATCTGCTCAGGAAATGTAGCTGTGGGTGTATAATGGCTTGTCTCAGCACCTTTCTAATCTCCCAGCTCTGCCCTGGTTAGAGGTTTCCAGCTGATACACAACAGAGTAAGTCTTCACTTTGTTATTAATCAAGTGCAAGGAGATGAATTCGTATAGTTCTAGTTCCTTTTCTGCCCTTATCTTGGAATGAGATTAGGCAAATATATAATCCATCAGGCCTCATCTATAAAATGAATGGACAGGAAGGATCTTAGGGCCCTTCTAAGTCTAAAGTTTATTGGCTATGTGATGATTTTAAAATGTGCAAGAATTAACAGGGAAGGATTTATTTCCTAGAAGAGGGGAATCTGTACATGCTTTCTTGTCACCCAGCCACTTGGGAAGTTCTGACCCTTAGTGAGAGATTTCCTTCTACTTTATGGAATCAGCAATTCTTTCTTCATGTTGGGAAACAGATTGCAACTTGATGTTCCTCACTTAAAACTGCATATAACTGTATATTACAACTGGGGCTTAGTGCCTTGCTAATTTTTTCTTTTAAATCCATCTTTTCCAATATAAATGACTTCTCATCAATGTAAGCTTGCACCTCTGCATTATTAAATAGTTTCCCCAAACTTCACTTTGATCCCCCCCCAAAAAAAGTCTGATTACTGAGCTCCAATTCCTGTATCTTATAAATTAACTAATAAAAGAGTATTTTGGTACAGAGCTAGACTTAATCTTTGTCTCCTGGGATTAAACTAAACTCTTAAATGGAATGGCTGCTTCCTTTAAATAGATTTTAAAATGTGATCTATGTTAGTATAAATTGTAAAATATAGACTTAGTAACTCTGGCCATTTTATTATTATAGTTAGGTAGCTGACTCAGGAACCTAGGAGGGTGTACCCAAACATGGACTTATTTGTAGCTACAAACAGCTGAGGACCAATTTTTAAATAGGTCACAGTTAATCAAACTAGCACTTGGGAAAGGTTAACATAGAGATTTTGATTAATTGTGGCCCGTTTCACCAAACTACTCAGCAATTTGTTGATCACCCATTCAGTGCTGGGCACTGGGACACAGAAAAGAACTAGGGAGAATCAACTGTCCACCCCTTACCAGAATTTATCTAATGGAGTAGGCAGACAGTTATAATGTACTATGAGAATGCTAGGCTAAGAATAAATGTGAAAAGCCAGATAAGAACCAGGAAGGAGCTGGGTACGATGATACATGCCTATAATCCTAGCTGCTCAGGAAGCTGAGGTAGGAGGATTGTGAGTTTGAAAGAGTTGAGGATGTGACTTTGTGGTTGAACACCTTTGGGTTCAATCCCTGGGACAAAAAAACAAAAAACAAGGAAGGAGGCTTCCATTCTAAATGGGGGTGAGGCACACAGGACCCAGGAATGGAAGGGCAATAAGAAAGAATAACAGGAGGTATGTGATGTGGTGGCACACACCTGTAATCCCAGCGGCTCAGGAGGCTAAGGCAAGAGGATCGGTAGTTCAAAGCCAGCCTCAGCAACTTAGCGAGGCCCTGAGCAACTCAGACCCTGTCTCCAAATAAAATATATATATAAAAAAAAAAAAAAAGAGGAGGGGCTGGTGATGTGGCTCAGTGGTTAAGTGCCCCTGGGTTTAATCCCTGGTACCAAAAAAAAAAAAAAAAGGAGTCATGGGAAGTTTGTCAAACAAAAAGCTAACTAAGATGATATCTGAAAGATACCTAGAAACTAACCAGATGAAAAGAGGGTGGAGTGGGAAATGGGAGAGTGTTCTAGAAGGACTGGCAGATGCAAAGTCTAGGGAAAGCAGGACACATTTGAGGAGCCACAGGAAGTTTAGAGTTCAGAAGAGACATGGCAAGAACAGAGGCTGAGAGAATACTCAGAACCAGATCTTATTCATTCAGGGTTTATAGTTGAGTAAATAAATGTCTTTATTCCAAACACTTATATCCTTCCTGGTAGTTGTAAAGTTTTTCTCAAGATGAAGATGTAAACCTAACACATATCTAATGCCAGAGAGAAAACATGCTCACTAATATGAGAGTTCTCTAAGTGTTAACATTGACTTTTAAAGTTTTCATAGGATTTCTGCCACCGAAGGTGATTTCTATGAATACAGCACCTTCTCAATGATTGGCAAGACAAAATGCAAAGCATGTTTTCAAATAATGATTTTCACTCTAAACATTAAATGAAAACATTAAAAGTCAATAAAAAGGGCTGGAGTTCACAGATTTTTTTATTATTATTATTCTAAGTTGTGGGTGGGACTCAAACCATTTGATAGAGGAAAAATCTGCCCAGCATTCAGTGGAAGGAGGATGTTTCTCACTTATCTAGGTTGCAAGTCCAAACTGCTTATCCAGAACCAATAAACACCTGTGAAACATTTCAAACCAAAGTGGAAATGATAAACCACAACCCCACTATGACTCCTGCAATTACGAGACCTTTTCTCCCAAAATATACTAATATCTTTGTTCTCCCTGCTGCATCCTGATAACTTGTGAACATAACCAATCTCTTTGGCTTGACATTGAAAACCTCTGCCATCGAGTCTAGCCTCTAATTCTCAAGAGTCCATTTTCTTCCCCAAACGCCCAAACACCTCATTCTCTAATGAAACAGAAAAAGAGAAAACATCACGTCCGTACCAGACTGTGCAGAGAAGCCCCAAAGTTATGTAGGGAAAGTTCTAGGTTCGGAATCTGAAAACCTGGACATGTGTCCCAGCCACACCACTTGAAATCTGTGTGACCTCATATAAGACACCTGACCTTGTTGAAACTCAGTTGCTCTGTCTGTCTTGCTTATCTCACAAGATTGCAGTTACCTCTCTGTGGCATATAAATCCCCTGACAAAATAAAGTATTATTATACCTATCACACATGGCACCCCAGCCTCTTCACATCTTTGTACATACTGATATGTCTTTATCTACCCCTACCCACACCGATCTTTAATTATTATTATTATTATTATTTTTTTTTTTTTTTTTTTTTTTTTTTTTTTTTTTTTATTGAAGTAGGGTCTCACTAAATTCCTGAGGCTGACTTTGAACTTGGCAGTCTTCCTCCCTCAGCCTGTGGAGTCTCTGGGATTACAGGTGTGTGCCCCTGCATCCAGCTACCATCTTTAACTTTTGAGAGCCCTCTCCTTTCCATAAACTTAGTTCTAACCTACTCAGTAGAAATATTTTTTATATTTATATTTATATTGTAGGGCCAGTCACACTCTATCCACATTATCATTGCTGACAGACTTGTCTGTCTGTACTTCCTGGAATGCAAATCCCGGGTAGGAGTCCAACCCCTTCACCTCTCTATCCCTCATGTCACCCTACACAGCACTTCATTCCTAGTGGCCTTGAATGAATTCATCCATTTCATGTTTTTACCTGAAGTTTATTTTAGTTGGCATTATTGTGAACCTTCTTCTACTTTGATACCATTTTTCCATTGGAGTGTTCTCTTAAAGAATAAATTCAGGGGCTGGAGTTGTGCCTCAGCGGTAGAGGGCTGGCCTAGCACCTCACAAAAATAAATAAATAAAATAAAGATATTGTGTCCAGTTGAAACTAAAAAATAAATATTAAAAAAAGAATAAATTCAACTAGGCAGTGGTAGAAGATGATGTTCTAAATATAGGGATGGATATATTTTTTAAAATATTTATTTAGTTGTAGATGAACATACAGTATCTTTATTTATTTTTTGTGGTGCTGAGGATCGAACCCAGTACCTCACACATTCGAGGCAAGCACTTTACCACTGAGCTACAGCCCCAGCCCCTAGGGATGGATATTGAAGTTGATGGTGTTTATGACTTTTTTTCCCCTTATATCCTTTAATTATTATGAAATCAATCTCTGGAGAGTCCATGCTTACATCTGATAATCATGACATTCTAGAAAGATCCGTTCTTTAATCATCTTCTGAGCATGTTACATGCTATTTGGGGATGGCTCCCTGGTGCTGCCACTATGGAACATTTATGAAGTCATTGTTCCTCATCTTTACTGTATAGGTTCAAATGCTGTTTGCTTATTCAAAAAAAAAAAAAATCAGAAAAGAATTACCCAGTTTCAAGGTGAATGTTCTCTCTAGTCCTTACAGAGGTCAAGCTCCCAGAGATATGTGGGCAGAAATTTGGAGGCAGATTGAGTGACTGGCCAACATCATTCCATCCCAAGGGCCTTGTTCTTATTTTCTCTATTTGCGTTTATTTTGTGTTTTCTCCTCTTCAAATATCAGTTCAACTCATTTGCAGGCTCAGAGGCCATTATCCTTTCCCATGGACTGGATAAGCAATCTGTACTGCTTTTCCACTTCCTCCCCTTGTTCCTGAGCAGCTGAAGCTGGTGAGCAGCATGCCCCTGACGTCTGAAGCCCGCCAGCTTAGCCGAGTTCAGAGATCCAATTCATCATCTTTGAGCCCCTGATTCCTAAAAGGATCACACACTTTGCTAACGAGACTCCCTGAGAACGAACCCAAAAGGCAAAGACGGGGAAGGCGGATGTAGCAGCCTCAAGGCCAATTTCAGTAGTATTGAGGACATGTGCTTCGCTGTCTTCGTAAAAGAGTTGCCTACTTTTATGTGTGGCTGCTCTGAAAAGACACCATGTTCCCTTTTTGAGGAGGGAATTATTTTCCCCTACCTAAAAAGAACTAAATCTTCAAGGTTGGAGCTGATGATTGCTCTGGAAGGAAAACTGTGCAGGAAAAGGCTGATTCTACCAGGCTCAGCTGACCTTGGGGGCTCCCCCTGAACTTGGGTGCTTCCACAGCCCTTGGGATCCTTGGCACGTAGTCGTTCCCAGTCCTTGTGAAATGCAGTACCCCTGCCTTTAAACCCAGTCTTCTATAGAACAATGAAAACCCCTTTCTTTGTTTCTCCTACACTGTGACAGGAATTAACAACTCAAGTAAGACAAAACTCCAAGAAAGCAAGCACCATTAAATACAGAAAAACAAAAACTGACTACAAATAGCCAAAGTACCAGTGCAACAATTTCTGGTCCTTTAAATACCAACAAGAGCAGCAAAGAATGTTTCCCTGCTCCCAAGATCCCTTAGTCCAGGGTAACCATGCCCCAGGTGTGTTGGCATATCTTTACTTTACCTGGCCCCCATTTCTGATGGCTCCCACCCAACAAGATGGGTTCTGTGTTGTTCCCAGCCCAATGAGAGCAAGTGTGTCTTGCCTCCCTAAGTGACAAATACAAAGTACATGCGAAGTCCACCAGTTCCCAGTTAGGTAGGTCCTACCACACATGATCAGAGAAACATACCTATTTCCCTGATTGTCAGAGCAGTAATATTTGGCCCTTCTGAGCTTCATTGAACAACTAGCTCTTCCAAGCACAGACGTGCTCACATCTAGCACTTTCTATAGTATGAGATTCCTCTCAGGAGTCAGAAAAACTGTCTTGTAGTTGTACTGGGGCACCCTGTAAGGTCACAGAGGCACCCAAAGCAAGCATACAGGAGCATTCCTCATAAGTATCCAGGACACACAAGAATTGGCCCACAAGAGAAAAAAGAGGGCTGTTCTGTTCCAGGTCGAGCCTTAGGACAAGAGTAAAAATTATAGAAAATGGGAGAAGAAATACCAAATCTTATCAGGAAGCTGGGAGAGAAATCTGAAAACACTCAGCAAAGAGGAGATAAACAAAGGATGTGACTTGGGGCACATAACTGAGAGATTTGGGGTCTATGGACATCACAAAAGGGTACAGAAAATAACCAGAGGGGACAGGCTGGGAGGGGAAATACATGGAGAACAGGGGGAGCTCAGTTATGCGGGGCTGATTCATGTCTGGAGTTGTCTGCCAAGGAGGCAGGCGGCTGTAACCATGAAAGTGCTGAATGAAATCAAGGCTGGGCTAGAGGGTAAAACATCTCCAAGTACCAAGGCCACATGCCGGGCAGCAGCCAACTTGCCCTAGGCTGTCCGTGGAAGCCTAGGGGGCCTTGCTCACACAGGTCCCTCATCTCATCCTGCCCCTGGCCCCCTCAAAGCCAGATACAATGTGTCCTCATAGAGGTGACCTGACAAGAAATGAGCAAAGACGGGGTCCCCAGGGAGCATGGTTTTAAATTGCACCCACAGATTTAAGAGGTAGAACCACCTCTCTGTTGTACCTGGCCTCCCACCACCTCCAAACACCCAGGGCCCTTATTTCTCCAAATCACTCCTCTCCTCCTCTCTAACTTTCCACTTGCCTGTCTTCCTCACCATCTGAGTATGTCCTGCCCTAAAGCCATGTTCTAATTGTGTGCTTCTACCTGGGAGTTTTTTAACTCCCAGTGCCAGACCCGACACCCACAGAGACTCTGGGCAGGTGGCCCAGCCTTGGGTGTTTTTTAAACACACCCAGGTGAGTCCAGTGTGCGGCCAAGATTGGCAGCCCTGGTTAAGATCCTGCAGGAAGCTGGCCGGGTATCTGGAACTTCTCTTGAGGGCTCCATGTGCCCAGCTGTATTTTCTGCAGACAACCCTTTGCAAGGTCTTTTCCAAGCCAGAGCCCAAGCAAGCCTCTGGTAAGTCCTCATCTGAGATAATACTGCACTGTCATACCCCTCAGACTGCTTCCAGAGATGCCAGTCTGACATGGAGAATTTGCCACGAATCTCATACTTGGGCAGAAAGTGGTGCCCAGGGTTTTTCTACTAGTTCTCAGCAGAGGAACTTCAGTCTTCTACTAAACACCCAGGTGTTTTTCTCCTTGGTACTCCAGGAATTCAGGCCTCAGCCTTCTTGAGTTTTCTACTAAGTTTAGCAAGTCCAACCCTCCCAAAGTTGAAGACTACTTGGGAGTCCTGTACATTCCTCTCCCCAGGGGCCCGGTGTTAAGAATGTCTATTTCTAACCAGACTGCAGCCCTTGTTGGCCAATCCAGAGCCTGTGCCTGGAGACGAAGCTCTGAGGATGGATGAGCCTCCAGCCTCAGGAAAACATCCTCCTGAAAGCCTGCTCATTTCCCCCAGGCCTGGGGATGCCAGGGAAAACAGGCATGGGCACGGACTCAGACGCAGCATCCTGGGGCACTCATCATCTAGGCTTCTAGGAATCCAAGAGTCAGGTGGGCCCTTCCAGTGGTCTAGCAATAAGTACCCTCCTGTAGAAATATCCCATCCCAATTTAGTGCTTGTGGAACAGAAAAAAAAAAAAAAGTGACCAGAAATTTTAATATGTTGGATTTAAGGTGAGTCATAGTCCAGACAGAACAGGCCCAGGATTGGCAGAAAAAAAGCATTTCCAAGGCTACATTACCATGAAGAAGAAACACCCTGGTAACTAGGGAGTGCCCCTTCAGGAAAGCACTCTATATAAAGTTAATTCTTCCATATACTCCAACCAAGGAAAATCTAGCCTGCTAATTTAACTTGTGTGGACATTTGTCAGTCTGGTAATACAATGATAGTTTAGGTATTCCAACATCTGTGGAGCTCTCCTCAATAAATTGGCCCATCCCTTGGTATTGCTGGCACAGGCCTGTGTTAGCTCATCTGCTACACCCCTCCCAGTGAGTTTAGCACCTTAGGCACTGAACAGTTTACCACATGCAGGGTCCCTCCAAGGATGACGCAAGACCACATGTGCCAGAATCACCTGTGGGTGGTAAACGTATCCTGCGTTCAGGCCTGTAATCAGTACCCCACTTTTTCTCATACTAGATCCATCAAAAGAAGGGGAAAGATACAAAAATGTCATCCACTGAGATTTTTCTTGCAAGCAACAAATTGTAAGAAGCAGCTTTTGTTTATATCCTGTGGTTAGTTCAAACCTCTGGTGATAATTTTGAAAGATTGCAAGATTTACTCTCTGAAGAAAGACATCTGAAAACTGTCCTCTAAGGAGACTTTCAGCATTGAAGACTGGAGCCAGAATGGGATGTCTCACTAGTGCGGAGGCAACCAGGAGTCAGGCAGGAAATGCACTTCACCATGTCCGCGTACGCGGTCACCAGGGCTGCGCCATAATGGATATCCTGTCCTCGGGAAGACCACCCAGCAATGGGAGGCTGGAGGCTGAGCCCGACCTTAGTGACCCACTTCTCTGCCTTATCCAGGCCAGAGTGGGATGGGCTGAGTGGTCAGCGGCAAGTTGAGGGAGTTCCCTTGGGAAAGGGAGAGCAAAGCTGTCTTCCTTCCACAAGAGGGAACCCACGTGGCCTTCCCAGGGATACCATGGAAGCCACACAGTTTGCACCACTGGTCTCTCTGTGAGTCCCCCCTCCCCTCCCCATGGAATCCAACCAATCCTCATTGCTAGGGGATCCCTAGAGTTCAGCAGAGCCAACCCCAAGTCGGTCCTTCCCCCTCCATTCCAGCACCTTTTTCAGATCCCTGCTTCTGTTCCTGGTGTGGCAGTGTCCTCTAAGCTGTTAGGCCCACAACCTTGAACTTATTCCTGTGTCCCCACATCCAGCTGGCTCCTGGACAGGGTCAGTTCTTTCTAAATACTCTCTCATCTCCCTTTCCTCTAGTTCCCATCACTACGACCTTGATTTAGGCCTTAAAATCCCCACCCTGTCCCAATCCTGTGGCAAAGACATCCAAACTCATCTCCTGAAATGCCACCTGGGAAATGTCACGTCCACATTCAGAGATGCACTGGAATTCTGAAATAAACAACAAAAAAGCTCGTTTAGGGAATTTTACCCCATGCCAAGTACTGTGCTAATTGCTATATCTTGTTTGATCCTTCTGATAATCTAATTTCTTAGATATCGTTAACCTATTTCACAGATGAATATACTGAGAGAAGTAAAATCAACTTGGACAATATTGCATGACTCAGAAATGGTAGAACAGAATTCCTGATTCCAAAGTCCATACTCCAAAGTGGCCATAGTCTATCGTCTCCCCAACAATTTTTGTTAATAGTCTAAATGTGCTGACTTTCCACCACCCAAACCAAATAGATTTTTTCCCAGAGACACTTTATTTAGGAAAGTAGGTACACATTCAAGGAGGAATGCAAATACAGATAATCTCAAGGGAGAGACATCTTTTGGGATAATATACACATTCAAGGGAGAAGGCAGGCTAGCTCCAGAGAGAGACAGCCCCCAATAATTTATTTCTCCAGAAGATGAAGCAGTTGTGTATACTTTTGCCCCAGACAATGTCTGGCAGTATCCTATTATTATAAACTGTTGATTCTTCATTCAGACTAAAGTGTAAATGACTAGTAGTGGTTCCTATAACCATATGAATTTTGAATCTCTGAATTGAATCTGGCCTATACTGCTTAAGATTTAGTACTTTCTTCTCTTCTCCTTGTTGTTCTCTGAGACAGTGCTAGATTCCCATACAAGGTTCAGCTGCTACATCACACCATGTCTGGAAGTTTCCAAAATGACTTGCCTTGGCAGATGACTCTGCTCTTTAATTAGCTGTACAGTTGCTGCTTCCCTTTATTTAATATCAGGAAGTTTCTACTTGGTTCATCCCCTTCCCCCTCCTGGCCATAGTGCCTTCCTACTATTCTTTTCCCATTTTATACTTTTGTTTGGGCCTTTCCCCTTCAATGAGTTATCGGAATCCCATCTCAATCGAGGGACATTTGCCAAATTATCTGAACTCCTTAGCTCCATATGTGGCATCTGAAATCTTCCTTAAACCCCTCTTCCCCTTATTTGGTAAGAATGCACACACTCTGTATGAACTATTCCAAGGCCGAACACCATTAAGAGTCAAGTTGAGTGTGGTTTGCAAATCTACCCTAACTTGGAGAAGTCCTGCCCTCAGCTATGTCAGCCATGTTCATAAGTTTTCTGTGAGCACCACAATATGAAAAATAGAACCCAGCATGGCACAAGATCCTTTCTTTTTGGTGAGAGGATAATTGATGAGTCTTTCTCCCCAACACACCTCCCTTCACCGTGGGATTTGCTTTGTGTGATAGATGCTCAAATACACTTGCATCCTCTAGAATGTTGGTTGGTAGGTGGGTAGCAGCCAAGAAGCACTGCTTATGGAAAGAGAAAGTCAAGTGGAAGATTAAGTAAAATCATGATAAATAATCCCCATGCTGATAAATAAGACGTAGCTATAACACCAGTTTGGTTAGATAACTTGGCTGGCACACTGGTGTATTTACAAGATGGTAGCTATCTTCTTAGCTCTGTTTGACTAACCGTGTTTTTTGGAAGTTGCTGATGTGTTTACCTGTTGCATGAAGTCTGGGCTCTCCCTCCTTCCAGCTCCTGGCTCAGTTCTGACTCCATCAGAACACTGGTGTCCTTAACCAGCCTGGCAGCAATAACATCAGGGAACAATGATGCACTAAGCTGTATGGAACAAACTCCGAACCCGGAGCAGAAATAAGTGGGAACTGGGACATTAAATTGTGAAAGAAAGATGAAACTTTAATTTTAAAACCTCAAATAAAGAAAATGGAATAGGCAAGAGATAAGAGGAGGGAGGACACAGTCCAAGGAGGCAAGTACATCAGTATAAGCAAAGGTTCTGGAAATGGTTATGAGCATGTAATGATGGATGGAATATCAGGAACAGAGAGAGATCTTGAGTGGAAATGAGAGTTTTTAGATTTAAAAAATTACAGATGATGGGGGCTGGGGCTGGGGCTCAGTGGTAGAACATTTGCCTAGCACATGTGAGGCACTGGGTTTCATCAGCACCACATAAAAATAAAATAAAGGTATTGTGTTCATCTACAATTAAAATTTTTTTAAAAATTAGAGATTATAGAGGAAGTGAGAAAAGTAATAAAACAAAACATATATAGCTGAATATGATATTGAAGTATAAACATTACGTTTGGGGAGAATTTTATTTTTAACCACTTCCTAGGCTCTGTGGACTATATTCAGCTTCAAAACATGACTTCTCCTGACATCTTCTATCTAGCTCTTCTAGATTAAAATATTGGCTAAGTAGGTAACTGGTTATTTCTTTGTAAGTTCTGCTTTCTCATCTCTTGGAAATGAATTTTGTTCCGAGTCACACACCTTGCACCTGGTAGATGAAGAGACACATTGGACTCAAGACTCCAGAGCTAGGCAGTGGAACCTCAGAACCTTATGGATGTCGGTCAAGACAGCCGGCAGCTGTACTCTGAGACATTCATGATAGGTGCATTCACTCCCAGACTCAAGACCAGCCCTGGTCTGGTTTCTTAATCTGTAAAAATGACTAAAGTATTTGTCTAAGCGTCTAGGATTTGGCAAGAGTCCAGAGCCAAGCATTCTCTCCCCAGAGAGTTCTGTCTCTTTTTTAATAGTAGCCTGATGGAGACATCTCAGGTCATGGCAGGCAAGTGCTTTGTGCTCTACATAAGACTAGGAAATTGTTCACATATGTTGTTAGCATTATCCCTCCCTGTTCCTATTATAGGATAACGAACTTTAACTCTGTCCTCGCTATTACAACTTTATATGAAATCAACTTGAATGAATTGCTGGCCAAATTCAAGGTCTTCCATTTTAAGGTCTTTTTCTCATGTCATTTGTGTGTTTTGTGAGAACTCCCCTTCTTAGCCTCTTCAGAACCAAGTTGAAATATTCCAAATTTAAATCCATGCTTCTGCAATTCTGCTTTTGCTATATCTTTAGTGATTTCTCAGGATATAGTATACCTAGATTAATGTTGAATGTTTCTAAAGAAATCTGGTAGTCTGTGGGTCAGTTATCTAGAACATAATTAAAAGGGGCTAGGAGGAGGATGAAGACTTGGTGGAGATTCCATAAGAGGCCTCTGTCTACATCTAGGTAGCATTAAGGTGTCGCTGACTCATGAAATTGAATTTTAGTTTCCTTCCAAACTTAAACCTTTCTTCTTACAACTTCATTTAGGATCTGGCTGCCTTACTTTATATCATTTTTTTTCTTTCTTCTCCTCCTCCACTTCCTCCCTCTCCTCTTTATTCTTCTTTCCCTTCATTGAATAATTACAAAGAAAAGCCTATGTAAGAGTATTGAGTAAGAGTTATCAAAAATAGGGGAACAAGAAAATGGGCTTGGAAGATAGACACTGACTTTGGGGAATAATTAGAAGGTTGAGAAATGACTGAATGAGGATTAAATGGGTTGTGTAAGGTAAGAGAATAAAACAGAGTAGCCTCTTACGGAGGTAGTCATGTGAAACAGAAAACTCCAGATGGGTTTGACGTGGGGAAACCTAGGGCAGATGTTCCTTGCACCAGCCAGCACTATGGGCAGTGTGGTTGCTTTCTGCAGATGTCTGGGTGAGTAGGCGACAGAGAGGGACAGTGGACAGAATTCTACGGACAGGATGTTTTCTAGACAGATGTTTGAGCAGACTAAAGTCCTTAATGGAAAAAGGCAAGAATAAATAAATAATTGGACCTAACTTTGTGTCTGTCCCTATACATTTAAGAAATCCCGTGACTTGTTTTAATTGGAATCCAAACAGTGAGCCTGATTTAGATGGCAGTGTCATAACTCTTGGTCTGGCCTCAATTCAGTAATCAATTTTGAAGTTTTGTGTGAGAAAATCAGCTCAGAGTGAATTAAAAATGTCTTTATCTTTAAAAACAGAAATAAATTCTGGATCTATTGCAGCCATCTTGAAAGACAGGCTCTCACTGAGTTGCTTAATGCCTCACATTTGCTGGGGCTGGCTTTGAACTTATGATCCTCCTGCCTCAGCCTCCTGGCTGCTGGGATTACAGGTGTGCGCCATTGTACCCAGCTAAAATATATATTTTTTAAAAGGTCTGGGTTGTGGCTCTGTGGTTAAGCATCCCCCATGATATGAAGTAAGGCAACCAAATCCCACCCCCCCAGTTCAGTCCCCAATCCTAAATTTTAAAAAAAGAAAGAAAGAAAAAGAGTAGAAAGGGTGAGAAGTTGTTTGGTTGTTCGTTAAAGAGTTATAGAGCTGAGTGCTCCCCTTAAGTAAAACAGAACCTTCCGGAATTGTACTGTGGGACCGACAGGCAGTTCAAGAGAATGGTTAGCAGTAAAGTTGCTTTCCAGTGGGATTCATGGTGATGGGCTTTGGAGTCGAGGTGCAGCACTGTGGTGGCTTCATAGCAGCCGATGGCACTCTTACCTTCTTCCACACATGACTTGTCCTCTTGGAGTTCCTGTGGGTCACCATGAAGCCTCTCCCTCCCTCCCCGAGGCATACATCACTCAGCTCTCTGTAATGCTGCCGTGTTCTGCTTTTATCAAGAGTCCCCCCCATTCCCTCCACTCATGCCCAGGGAATTTCCAGACCAGGTGGGCAGCAGAGAGACAGGGAGAACCCAGGAGGGAGATGCCAAGTATCAGCTCAGAACAAAGTGAGTGCCAGGCTGCTGCAGATCCCTGTCACACAGTCAAGTTGAGACCAACCCGCCTCTACCGACTCTGTGAGGTCTATTGATCACTCCAGTATTTGCCTGATCATCCATTGATATGACCTCCCTTTGCAAGAGGGTACGTATCAAAACCTAAAGGCCATTTTATAGTTCAGCACTTTTCAGTTTAGAAATTGTTCAGTTTAGAAACTTCTCACTGTGCTATGGAGCCCAACCTTTGTTCAAGAATATTTGAAATAGCCAACATTCCCTCCTCTGCCCTTCTACCATCACCCCACAGGAGATAGAAAATAATGCTGATTTTTTTTATGGTATAGGACTCTGGCATAATTCTAGACCTAACCTGGTAGTAAGATGGACAAGTTACTTTATGTTTTTAGAATAGTCTAACTGTTGACTTAAGCCCATTTACCTAAATTTTATATGATTCCAAGGGTTGGGAGAGAAAAAAGGGACCTCACAATCTGGTTTGTCCTGATCTTGAACCCCCTGGAATGGCTCTTATTCAAAGTATTCCTGGGTTCAAATGTTTTTTTAAAAAAATTCTTGCTTCCCTTGAATGTTCTGATTCTTGACATAATAGGAGGGTTGGAGAGAGATAGAAATAATAGGTCTGCTCTCTCTTTAGTGCTTCAATTTTAGCATAATTAATTCTTACATTATACTATGGTTGCTGGTGCAAGAAGAGATGCACAGACCAATGGAACAGAATAGAGTGCAGAAACAGACCCACACACATATGGTCAATGGATTTACCACAAAGGCATTAGCAATTCATCAGGAAAAGGATGGTTTTTAAATAAATGGTGCTGAAGCAATTAAATGCCTACCTCATAGAAATTAATTCAAGAGGAACCAAAAACCTAAATGTAGAAAAGAACTTATGTGCAAGGTTTTGTAGAAGAAAATAGGACTAGGCAAGGTTTTTAAACGGGATACAAAAAGCACAAACCAAGAGGGAAAAAACGTGATAACGTGATCTGTATTAAAATGAAGAACATTCACTTAAAAATTATTCCATGGAGCTGGGCATAGTGGTTCACGCCTGTAATCCCAGGGGCTTGGGAGGCTGAGGCAGGAGGATCACAAGTTCAAAGCCAACTTCAGCAAAATCGAGGTGCTAAGCAATTCAGTGAGACATGTCTCTAAATAAAATACAAAATAGGGCTAGGGATATGGCTCAGTGGTTGAGTGCCCCTGAATTCAATCCCTAGTACCAAAAAAAAAAAAAATTTTTTTTCATGAGAAAATCCGTGGCCTGTGTTCAAGGTCTCTGACAGCGTGCCAGGCTGGCGCTCTTCCCTGTGCACCCTAGAGGCTGCCCCTGACCATGACTGAGAGCTCTGCTGCCACTAGGGAGACCAACACAGGTTAAAACAAGTGGGACTTTGCAAGGTGAAGCAAAACCTCACAGCAAAACCGCCTTGCATTCCTTGTGTGGTTTTGAGATGTGAGAGGAAGCTTTGTTCCTGAGCCCCTCCAAATCTCTGAACACTGGTGTATTCTTCCCAGAACAATCCCTGGAGATCCCCTGAGCTTTGAGGTCAGGCTGCCAAGTCTGTGTGGGAAGGAGGACCGAGCAGCAGGGGGCCCTCAGAGACGTGGGTGAAAGTAGTTCAAAGTCCAGCCAGATCCGGTTATGTGGTGTCCAGGCCCTTGGGGATCCCAGGACCCTGGAGGAAGCCCAGGAGAGGGTGTGGCCCAGCCCTTGGTTCTGTATTGTGCCTTCAGACTCGGAAACATCTGAGACTGAGCCAGAAAAATACATAAATAGAGCACAGCTATGCCCCCAAATCCACCATTGCAACAGAAGAGCCAAGACCCCGCGTCAAGATATATGCTTCCTATTCAGACCTATGGTTTGAAGGGAAGGAAGCACAAAATATATTTAGAGCTTTCAAACTTTGATTGTTTTGCGCATTCTTACAAAGGGGGAAAAAGAAGAAAAATATCCTGAGGGATTTTAAGAAAAAAAAAAAACTTCTAATACTTTAGATGAGTGGGAAAATCTTTCTGGGGTCATTTCCTTTCTGTTTCGAGAAATTAATATGTACTGGAAATAGCCTGTTGCAAAAGGGGAGACTTCATGTCCTTTGAATGCTGATTATGCCAGAAAACTTTCCAGCCCTGAAGGGGAGGTTGTCCTTTCCCAGGACCCTGATGCAGAATGACCTTGCAGTTAGATATTTGACTAGACTAGAAGACCCCGGGGCTGCCAAGATAAGAAATTTAGAAGGAATAATTAACTCATTCATTCGAGAAACAGTGTAGAGCACAGAGGAGGGGCCACAAGGGGCTCTTTCTGAGTCTATGTCCTCTCCCCTGTGGACCGTTCCAAGTCTCTTGGATGGTCCCTCGTGGCTGGATGCTGGTGCTCAGAATTAACATAAGTGCAATAGTAATTACCACTAAAGATAAGTGCATGTTTCCCCCCCCCCAAGATGTTGGGGCAGCTGGCCCCTCCAGGGGAGGAAGCAGTAGTAAGCACACACTCTTTCAATATCATCTGTTTGCTCCAAAAGTGCGTGTGTCAGGGCTGAACCAGAAATCAGCCAGTGTATATGGGCATATATACCACAGGATTAAAGTTCTGAGCCATTCCTATGATATCTTATTTAGGCATCCATCTCCCCTCAATTGATTAGAGCAAGAGTCGGTAAATTTCTTCAGTGAAGGGTTAGATCACCGGTATTTTAGGCCACCAGGTCTCAGATGTAACTGCTGACCCCTGCCATGGTGGCACAAATGGTCATGGATATGTCCAGTAACACTTTATTTTACAGACACCAAAACCATTTTTACATGCCATGAAATATTAACCTTCCTTTAATTTTTTTTCCAACCATTTAAAAAGCGCAAGGACCTTAACTTACAAACTATAAAGATACAATACCGGGCTGAGGGGGGTGGTGGGCAGATTTGGCTTAGGGACCACACTTTGCCAACTCTGTGACCAGAGAGACAAGTCAGTGGTAAAAGGATGCACAGTGTGGGTGTTGACCTGAGTAAGCCTCCCTGAGGAGAGCTATGGAAGTGAGGGCTGGCTTCCAGAATTAAGGGCATAGGAAAGTGTCATTCTGGCCTCCTTCAGAAGGTGCTGACTCCATTCAAGCCATACCTTCAAGATGACCCCACTCACTGTGTCCCCTACCAGAGACCTGGACACTGAGAACTCTGGGAATGAGCCCTCTCCTTGGGGTTCTGGTCACAATAGGCAGTCACTGTTCTTTACAAATTGTATTGGAAGAAAGACCCTCTATCATCTTGCTTGATGAAGACCCTCCTCCCAGTCCCCCAGGGCACCCAGCACTCCCCACTTTCTCTTCATCTTGACCTGATTTCCTTGTACCTGTCAATCTTAGACCTTCAGCTTCTTGAGTCAGGGGCTGGGTGTTCAGCATACTTTGAAATTACCTCTTAGATTTTTTTTTCTTTGACTACCCAAAGGGCGGTTGGTTGTTTATCCCCCTCCCTGAAATAGAAATACTGATAAACAAACAAAAGAAAACATTAAATTTTTGAAACTAAAATTAATGGAAAAATCCCAGATAATGCAAAACAGCTGGTAAATTAAAACTCATTTAAGCACAGTTTGGGAAAGAACAGATTTTTCTTCCTAATTGTTTTTGTTGGTTTGCTTGTTAAGATTCCTGCATTCCCAAAGTGGAGACTCAAATCAGACTGGTGTCAGGAAGAAGCCAGACTAGTCTTTGAAATTCATTTCAAATATCCTCAGAGGGGACAGCTTCATAAACATTAAGTATTTAGTTCCTAGGATGCCAAATAATGTTCAGAGCTATTAAAAATTGGTTTGGCTTTGTGCCCTCTCTTGTAGGTCCTTCCATTGTGACGCCACCCAAGGACATCTGGAATGTCACTGGTGCCCAGGTGTACTTGAGCTGTGAGGTCATCGGAATCCCAACCCCTGTTCTCATCTGGAACAAGGTCAGTGGCACAGATTTCTGGAAGATCCTAGGGTAACAAGCTTATCTCACACTGCCCAGGTACCATAGCCATGTGAAATCCTCTACAGGCCCATTCCCTGCTATTTCTTCAGAGTGCAGAACACAGCAGCCTGAGACAGCTCCCCTGGATCTAGCGAATATTTTACTGACCTCCACAACAGGCCCTGCCCTACTTTTGCTAGGGACCCTGAGATGTTAGAGTCTGTAAACAAGTCTGGATGGCGCCTAGCAAAATGCCAGAGGGAGTGGTTTGTGAAGTAACACCAGCGAGCCTTTAAGTGTGGAGATTCCTTATTGGTTGACTGATGTATCTAGTTTATGCTAATTAGATAAGCTGTGTGGAATGTATAAATACTGCTCCTGTCCTGCAATAAACGGCTCCTACTCCTGCTGTATCAACGTACACAAGTTGTTCGTCACCCCCCGGTTATTTTGCTGCAGCCGGACTGCAGCACTGAGAAACCAGAAAAACAACAACACTGAACACCTTGACCCACCCCGTCTGTGTGTATGTGTGTGTTTGCACGCAGGGGAGACTGCAGCATAATGGTTAAGAGTGTGAATTCCTCTCTTTCTGCCCAAAAGTGGATCCCCCAACTATTTGCCAAAGCATCAGTCTCCTCACTTAAGACTGAAATCCCCAACTTTTGACTCCTTTGGATCCTGTCTGCTGAGAGAACTTGTTCACATTCTATAAGGAGGAGGTCGGGGGTCTGGCTAAGAAGTTAAAGGAAGCTTTGTGAGCCTGCATTATTCTTAACAGATTCCCACGTGCTGGAAA
Source organism: Marmota flaviventris (assembly GCF_047511675.1). Taxonomy (NCBI): domain Eukaryota; kingdom Metazoa; phylum Chordata; class Mammalia; order Rodentia; family Sciuridae; genus Marmota; species Marmota flaviventris. The sequence goes on along the minus strand of NC_092504.1, from coordinate 43,865,084 downwards.
ATAGGATGAGTAAATGTTAAGGACATGGGAGTGGGTGGAAGGAGTGAGGTGCAATGTATCCCTCCAGGTGCCATGGCCCCAGGGTCTTGTTAGAGACAGGAGAGTCTATTCCAGAACAGAGCATTTAAAAAAGAACAAGGGAAGAACATCAAAGGAAAGATTTTCTCCTGTTTGAATTTTGCTGAATGCTACTTGCAAGTGGAAAACCATGATATTATTTTAACAAATAAGCTTTAAAACGACTTTCCAAATGGAAAAATAAAGAATGAGAGTTCTTCCGCCAGGTCAGCCGGGTTCTTTGTAAGCCAGGGTTTCTCAGCCTCAGCACTATTGCAATTTGGGGACAGATAATTCTTTGTTGTGGGGGCTGCCTGTGCTTAGGAAGATGTTTAGCAGCATCCCTGACCTGAACCCACTAAATATCAATAGCACCCTCCCCCTGTCCTCAAGTGACAATTAAAAATATCTCCTTTGGGGCTGGGGATGTGGTTCAAGTGGTAGCGCGCTCGCCTAGCATGTGTGAGGCACTGGATTCGATTCTCAGACCCACATAAGTAAAATATATTGTCCACCTAAAACGAAAAAATAAATATTTAAAAACAAAAATCTCCTAACATTGCCAAATGTACCCTGAGGGAAAAACTTCACTCCAGATTGAAAAACGCTATTGTGGGCTGGGGGTGTTAGCTCAGTGCTTCCCTAGCATGTGTGAGGCCCTGGGTTCCACCTCTGGTACCACAGCCAGGCGGGACAAAACCCAGAGGAAAGAAAGGGTTTGCCCTGCTGCAATGCAAAAATCCCTCTGTAAGCGTTTGAACAGGTCGGGTCACCTGCCAGCCTCTGGCGCCCCCACGTGGCCACAAGAATGTGGCCACTGAGAAAGCACCTGGTTTGAGTAGAGTCCCAGTAGAAATAACAGAAAATGCCTGAGGCTGAGGGGTGGGTAGTCAACACCAGCTGTACTACACTGCCCTTTACAGCTGAAACTCCTGTTTTAGGAAGCAATGAAATTTAACCTCAATTTAAAAAAAAATCTGTTTTTAAAAGGAGGGTATTAAGAGAAGAAACGCAGCCCCAATGTGTTCCTTTGCCTCTACTGCACAAGCTGCCGACATTCCTCATTACTTATTTGGATCTCATTGGTTTGCCCTGTGGGTGGAGAGGTGGATTCCCAGTGTCCAAGGAATTCCCATAAAAAGCTCTGTTGCAGTTTTCTATAGCTCCCTAGGGATAGTTACACAAGAGAAACCAGAGTGCCCAAGTATCCTGGGGCATAGAATCCTATTGCCAAATCTTGTCAGAGAGAAATGTCTTCAGTCCTTGCTCTGCCATGCCCCAGCTATCATGCACACGTACCAGGGAACAATTTGCCTTGGAACTGTATGGGACAGATCTATGGAGAGGGCCGAGTGAAGGGAAGGGAAGGAGTCAAGGTAGACGGAAAAACACACAAAATACGTTTTCTCAGATCTTGCTAGAAAGGAGCAAAAGCCCAACCATAACGCTCCACTGATTTCCTTTGCCTTCATGATGTGAGGTCACTTGCATGACCTAAAGCAAAGGCTTTCAAACTGCAGACCATGACTCACATTAGTGAGTCCTGGAATTGGTGCAGGGATCACAACCAGCATTTTCTTATTAAAAAAAAAAAAAGAGTACAGAAAATATGTTAGGGCATATTAAGGTATTTTTTGGTAAAACTTTCATGTATCCCAAATGACCAGGTGAAAAGTACTTCTTCTTTAGGCCATGGCAAAAAATGAGGAGGTCACTGACCTAGATAATCAAACAGGCATTTGTTTCTCTCCGCTCTCCTGAAACCAGGCCATGAAGAATACAGACAGATTTAAGATCATATATTATTTCAAATCCAATTTAAGCACAGAACCCTTTGGATAGAAGTGAACGTTAGAATCCTTACTTGTTAAACAATGCACCTGACTCAGAGAAGGCAGTGTTCTTTGTGACTCAAGGATTTAGCAGCAGCAGTACTAGGGGACACAAATGACTTCTCTCTAAGTCACAGAAGGCTGCAGCAGCAATTTTTGTGGGGGTCCCAGCCCGGTGAGTGGGCTGTTTTGATAATTCCTGCCATTAACCATTCTGCACCTTCTCAGCAAACCCATGAGCAATATTTTTAAATGGGGACATTAACTGAAATAGCCATATATGACCAGACTTCTCTGTAAGTCTGAGATAATGCAATGAAGTTTAACTTCTTCCAGACATGGAGGTTTCTAAGAGGCTGTCCATTTAATTCTTTTCCTGTCTGGACATTTCTTTAGATTATGGCTTGAATGGCCTCTAAGAATGTTTTTTTAAATTAAATACAGTGATAATGATAAGAGGGGAAATATCCAAAGATATATAAAGAAATATTTCATAATCCCTCCTCTGCCCACCCCTGAAATAAATACCCAATGTGAACTGCCCTGGTTTGTGTCCTTCTCTTCCCCTTTTCAAACATACAAAAACATACCCCCTAGCGTGAGCGGTAAAATGAAAACAGTCTGCTAATAGATTCGTTTGGATTTGCTTTTCTCTAATAAATACTTCATGGACATCCCTTAAGCCTTCTTCTCAGTAGCTATAATATTCCACAGATAGAGGGGCCATGATTTATTAAACCATTCCTGTATTGTTTTCATTGTTTCCTTTTTTTTTTTTTACATCTTAAGCAATGCTCCCTTAACATCTTAGTACACATCTCCTATACACTACTGCTTCCATTTCCTTAGGGTAGATGCCCCCAAAGCTACAGGACTAGGTCAAACTACCTGTCTTAATAGACATTGTCCAATTACTATCTAAGGATGGCAGTAAGTCACTCTCACCAGCGGGGGGGGGGGGTGCCATTTCCCTGCAGCCACCCAGAACTGAATAACTCCCTTTTCAGTTGGGTTAATACATCTCATTATTGCTTTCATCTTCTTGACTACATTAAGAAGATTTTCACGTCTGGGTTTTCTCATCTCTGAACCGCCCTCTCATTTGCCTTTTGCCCACTTTATATTGAAGTGTTCCTTATTACAATCAGCCTGTGGCTTTTTTAAATTTAAGATGTTGACCCTTGATCATGTATTACAAATTTTTTTTTCCCAGACAGTCGTTTCATCTTTTATTCGTTTACAGTGACTAGGGATTTGAATGTTTTAACAGAGATGCACATTCTATTTCATCATAAAACTCTTCTGAAGATTTGCCAAAAAGCAAATATGTTCTATAATACATAAATGTCCTTTAAAGTTTCCCAGAAATCGGCAAACTCTTGAAATCTTTTAACCTACAACAATCAGACTAACCTATTCTTATTTTATAAACACTGGAACTTTGTCTTATTTATTGCTCATTACAATAATAGGATTCAGGAAGACTTTGTTGTAACTAAAGTACAACCAGAAAGGCTGAAATAACTTCATGGGTCAGCCTCCCATGGTGATTGACAAGGCAGTCTCTCCTGCCTGCCCTTCAACATTAAGACTCTGAGCCACTTCCAGCCTACTGAATATCTTCAGAATTGTCTTAGAAACCACATTTCTCAGGCTGCATCATTTTTTAAGTAGAAAAAATACATATTTGTCAGCATTTAAGCTCTACTTACTCAAGTAAGGGAGAGTTTGCCACATAAAAATTCCAGGCATTTCCATGTTTTCTACATGGTGTATAACTTTTTATAATGTGTTAATTAAAATACATTATGAGTCCTGTTAAATATTGTGTTGAACAAGAACAATTTCTCCATGCATAGTGGATTGGGTTAATTAGCACAAAATGCTTTTTACTAAGCGCTACATGATCTAAGGATCAACCACTCAGTTGCTAAGATCCAGTATATATCTGTGCTGAAGTGTTTTTGTTTTGGTCACACACAAAACCTTTATACGAGTACTTGCTTTGGCAGCACATATACTAAAATTGGAAGGATACAGAGATTAGTATGGCCCCTGTGCAAAGATGACATGCAAATTCATGAAGCATTCCTTATTTTTTTTTACCAGTTAATAGAAAAGATGAATATGTTTTTTTTTTATTTTAATATTTATTTTTTTAGTTTTCGGCAGACACATCTTTGTTTGTATGTGGTGCTGAGGATCGAACCCAGGCCGCACGCATGCCAGGCGAGCGCACTACCGCTTGAGCCACATCCCCAGCCCCATGTTTTTTATCTTCACTTTCCCAAAGCATTAAAATATATTTTTCAAAAGCAAATCCCCTCCCAATTTTTTATGTTTCTGGGATTTCATAAATAAAAGCCAGAGATACTACTTTTAACCATGAATCAAATTAATACTTATCCCAAAATATTAAGAATCATTATTAACGTGTGTGTTGTGTTGCGTGTGCTGGGGACCAAACCCTGGTCCTTGCACATGCTAAGCAAGCACAGTATACTACTGAGCTATACTGTCGGCTCCAAGACCTTTTTTTTTTTTTTTTGTAGTTGTAGATGGACAGCATGCCTTTATTTTGTTTCATTTTCATGTGGTGCTAAAGATCAAACCCAGTGCCTCACACATGCTAGGCAAGTGCTCTGCCACTGAGCTACAGCCTCAGTCCCAGACCCAAGACCATTTTTAAGTAACTATTTCAAAAACTGCTATTTCTACCAGCTATTTGGAAAACTGAAGGCAAAACATTCCAGTTATCTGTTTTGTCTTTATAGCATTCATGAGAGAAAGATATTGAATTATCTGGTTTTTTTCGAATGGTGGCAATGTGGGGAACTTCCATTTAAAAAAAAAAAATTAACTGGCTTTGGCATAGAAGAAAATTAAAAGGAAACTACCTTTCTGATGTTGTAAATCCTTCCTAATTACAAAGATACTAACAGTAAACATTCACTTGGTTCTTAAAAGAGGCCTAGGATAGAATGAACAAACATTACTTCCTGTACCTTTTTTTAAAAAACTTAAAAACTCTGAGTTTCTAAGGAGTACACATGGAGGGATTACAAGTAAATTTCTTCTGTGTATTTTCCAAAGCTTATATAATAAACTTTTAAGATGAAGGGGAAAGGACGATATTCATTAAACCAACTGAATTTCCTCTTAACTCATCTTCTGAATCCCATCATGACATGCACAGAAATAGGCAGCAAGTTTTGCCATAAGAGAACAAGGATAGCGGCATGTATTTGACAGGTCTTTTTGACCTCAGGTCTTCTGTAAATCATTTGATGAATACTTAGCCCTCAGAACAAAGTAATAGAACTAGCTTTGGACTCTAGCTAGTATTTATCCATTCATTAGGCTGTTACAGGAACAGCCCCAAGGACCCCAAGCATCAAACTAGCACTAGATGACTGTCAGTCTAACATGGCCTGTTAGGCAAGAAAGGCCCAGTACTGAGGAGCAGAATTTCTAAGGGCCTGGGTGAGTGATAGCAGCCAGTGGCAGGAAAGGCTGGCCTCGTACATTCTCCAAGCGTGTAGAGAAGCACATTATTTTTGTTTAAAACATGCTGCTTACAGGGGAATAGAGGAATTAAGAGGACTTCTGTTTTACAAGTATTTGGGTAAAGGGAACTTGTAGGTAAAGTGCTGGGTTTAACCCAATGAGAATGTCTGATGACCACCAAGAGCAATTTTGGAAATGTAGCCATTTCCAAGTTGATGTTTTGATGCAGACAGCTGACTTTCCTTGTGTTTTTGCAGGTACAAAGGGGTCAGTATGGAGTTCAAAGGACAGAACTCTTGCCTGGTGACCGGGACAACCTGGCCATTCAGACCCGGGGTGGCCCAGAAAAGCATGAAGTAACTGGCTGGGTGCTGGTGAGTACCAAGAGCTGGCAAGAATTTTGTTCTTAGGATTAGACACTCACAGCCCTGGTAAATGTACCCAGTGTCCTGCCAGCCTGAAAAGTACTTCCTCTTCCACATCTCTGGAACAGCCTGACCAAGGAGTCGGTCACTGGTCCCATTTCAAAGGGAACTAAATAAAAGAAGAGTTGAAGTTGACTGGATGTTTTAGAAACAACCAATGAATTAATAAGAACTCAAAAAAATTTTTCCTAAAAGTTCAAATCAAAATTCTTATGGGAAACTAAATGACCCAAGCATTATTTTAATTGAGTAGTGACTAATGAATATTTTAGTTTACATTTGATATTCAGATACTACTTAGAAATATCAAGGTTTCCCTAACATTGGTATGTGCACCTATCTAGTTTTTAACTTCAACAATATTTCAAAAGTTGCCCATGACATTTCCTCAGAGTATGAATCCTCTCAACAGACCATAAGTCTTCCAGCACAGGACTTGCACTACTTCTAATAGTATCTTTACTAAAATTCTTTGGTCATCTTAGGAAACTATGATATAATGGAAGCTACTAAAAGGAAAAAAAAAAAAAGCCACCACAGAAGAACTAAAGATCCTTTTTCTCCCCACAGGTATCTCCCCTAAGTAAGGAAGATGCTGGAGAATATGAGTGCCATGCATCCAATTCCCAAGGACAGGCTTCTGCATCAGCAAAAATTACAGTGGTTGATGCTTTACATGAAATACCAGTGAAAAAAGGTATATAATCAATCTCACAGCCACTTGAAAGAATAACTAGTGATTTGCTTAATAAACAGAACCAAGAATCAAAGCATCGAACATATCATTAGGGGACTGGGACTATAGCTCAAGGTAAAGTGCTTGCCTGACAAGTGTGAGGCACTAGGTTGGATCCTAGGCAGCACATAAAAATAAATATACTGTGTGTTCATCTACAACTAAATAAATATTTTTTTTAAAAAAACTATTAATAAAAATTCAGTAAAGTCAGGAATCCCCAAGGGCATTAAATATGCCATTAAAATGTAGAATACGTGGTTCCAAGAGTATTTGGATGGTTGATGAAGGCCAATATTATGACTTAGAAGCTTTCACCTTATCTTCAAGTAGAGTCAAAACTCAAACCTGACTGGAATTGCTTGTATTTCCCATAATCTTTTCTATCCACATGGCATTTATTTTTTAATGAGAGCTGGACCACGAAGTTAAGTTCCTTAACCTTGTTGGACCTCAACATGGTGTTTGTGAAATGTGCTCTTCCAGGCCTATAATAAGGTCCTCTTTTTTACATGGATCAATATAGCAGAACTGCCTTCCACATCTAACGTTGTATAGCTAAAATTCCCAGGAGGACCTCAGCATATCATTTATACTATTACCCAATATATCCCTTATCCCAAGGTAGAGATGGAGTCTTGCTATGTTGCCCAGGCTGGCCTTGAACTCCAGATTCAAGAGATCTTCCTGCCAAAGCCTCCAAAGTAACTGGGACAACAAGTGCAAATCACCATGCCTAACCCTTTATTTATGCATTTTAGCATCTTTATTTATTTGGAAACACTGAACTAAATGCTAATTAGAAAGTCAACCATGTCCATACATGCAACTAATTTTTATCTTTTTATCTTTTTAACAGGTGAAGGTGCTGAACTATAAACCTAAAAAAAATATTACTCAACAAGAGCTAAAAGTAGTCACAAATAACTACAACCCTGTTCTTGCCTAGTAACAAGTTTCTCTAATCCAATTCACTAATGCTTTAGTTATAGTCACTTGTTTTAACACAGGATACCAATTAAAGACAACACATCAAGACTATCTACAAAACTTTATTGTCTATTTACAGAAGAAAAACATGCATATCATTAAACAAAACAAATAAAATGCTTTCTATCGCAACTCAATACATTGTCATTTTTTAAAGCCATATCATAGAAGTAAAACAGGTTTTTTTTGTTGTTGTTTTTTGTACTGTGGATAAAACCCAGGGGTGCTCCAACATTGAGCTACATCCTCAGTCTTTTTATTCATTTATTTATTTGTAGATAGATACGGTCTAGCTAAATTGTTGAGGCTGGCCTTGAACTTGCCATCCTCCTGCCTCAGCCTCCCACATTGCTGTGATTACAGTCCTGCACCACTGTGCCCAGCAAGACATGGACATTTACAACAATGTGGTTGAGAATCCTTTAAAAGATTTAAACACTCATCATTCGAGGTGCAATACTCATAGACATAAGTTCCTGAAACAACAGCTTGCACGCATAAGGCATTCGCACCAAAGAAATCTGAAAAGAAAAAATAAATAGTAATTAGCAGACTGTATGCAAGTGACCCCATTTCTCTACCCGAGAAACAGGTTAAGGATTTGGTACTGTAGATGGCAAGTGAATGAGCAGCACTGAAGTGACCACCTATCCTGCCACCTTGCTTCATGGTGCTCCTTCCTCCTAGCAGGCTGTTTTGTTTCTTGCTATGTTGCCCAGGCTGGCCTTGAACTGTGTTGTTTTGTAGCTTTTTTGCCAGGCACAATTTGTATTCACCTCCTTGAACGGTTTAAGAAAAATTCATTGTTTAAAATTCCTATGCAAGGCCTTATTATTTCAAAGACATGAACAACTTGGATAGATTATATCAAACTTCAGCTGATTTGGAAAAATCTAAATATTTTTCCTTCTAAAACTAGGCATCTCTCATTCTGCTATCATGTATAACTAATTGGAACAAATTTAAAAAAAAAAAAACTAGGCATCTCACAGAGGTATGTTACCAAAATTGTGAAAAGGAAAACCTGTCCCACCACACTCAATCTGCCTGGATAAACAGCCTTACATGATTATATCCTTAAAAAAATGATCAGGGGCTGGGGTTGTAGCTCAGCCATAGAGCGCTCGCCTAGCCCATATGAGGCCCTGGGTTTAATCCTCTGCACCACATATAAATAAAAAAAAAATAAAGATATTGTGTCCACCTACAATTAAAATTTTTTTTTTAAAAAGCCCACAATCTGAGTTCCTTTCCTTAAAAAGAAAAAAAGATCAAGTCTATACACACCTGGGTTTTATTGCGGCAGCCCCTGCATTCATATGTATGGGTCCTGGTGTTAGCAATTGCCATTATTCCACAAAGATTGCAAACATGAACCTGATATGGATCTGATGCCTCAAACAATCTTTCTCTTAAAAACTGGGCTGCACCATGGGCAATCTGACAATCTCGTTCCATTTCTCCAAAACGCAGGCCACCATCACTATTGAGGGGAAAACATCAGATTATTTTGTGCTTATCTTTAATTATAAACACCACCTTGACTAACAGCAAAGGTTAAGAATGATATTAGTAAACAAAGAGAATCCAGCTTTAATTTATACATCCTAGTGTTATGGTTTAGATGTGGTGTCCCCAAAAAACTCTTGTGTGAGACAGTGCAAGAAGGTTCAAAGGAGAAATGACTGGGTTGTAAGAGTCTTAACCCATCAGTGAATTAATCCCCTAAACAGGGATTAACTAAATGGTAACTGAAGTGGTAGGGTGTGGCTCAAGGAGGTGGGAATTAGGGCATGGCTTTGGGGTATATATTTGTATCTGGCAAGTGGAGATCTCTCTCTCTTTGCTCCTGATCACCAAGCAGGCTAATTCCCTCTGCCACACTCTTCCACCATGATGTTCTGCATTACCTTGAGCCCCAAGAAATGGAGCCAGCCTTCTATGGACTAAGACCTCTGAAACCCTGAGCTCTCAAATAAACTCTTCCTCCTTTACAATTGTTCTGGTCAGATCTTGTAGTCACAGCAGCAAAATAGCCAACTAAAACACCTAGCATTCTCTCTGCCTGGTAGGAGAGAAAGAAGCCTAACAACATTTGATGTTCATTAAAAGGTACCCAAATGGAAGATAACATTAGATCTCAAGTATAGCATATAATTTTCCTCATAAAATACAAAGTGTATAGGCTCATCATGTTATCATTTAACTTTCTAGAATTCAACTGTATATTCAAAAGTGAATTAAAAAGTCAATCTAAACAAAGCAGCTTCTCAATGAATGAGTCTCCCAGGAAGGAAAACCTGAAATAAAAGCAATGTTGGCAACTGTAATAGAAAAACAGGTTTCCCCAACACAGAAATGAAACACATTGTACAAGTGGATGATGGCAATTTTCATAACATAAAATACATAAAATAAAACCAATGGGTTTATTATAGTATTACAAAAATAAAAAAGTTCCTGCTGAGCCAGGTGTGGTGGTGCACACCTGTAATCCCAGTAGTTCGGGAGGCTGAGGCAGGAGAACCAGGAATTCAAAGCCAGCCTCAGCAATTTAGCAAGAAGCTTAAGCAACTCAGTGAGATCCTGTCTCTAAGTAAAATACAAAATAGGGCTGGAGATGTGGCTCAGTGGTTGAATGCCCCTGAGTTCAATCCCTGGTACCCCACCCCCCCAAAAAAGGTTCTCCTGATAGGCAGAATCACAGCCTCTGGGACAAGAGTCCCCTGAGTTTCTTTAAAAAAAAAAAAAAGTCATTGTTCAACTTTGGAAAATGCTAAACAACCTTTACCCTGCCTTTACCATAAGAACTACATAACAGGTAACTAGTTAAAGAAAAATGAGAAGTAGTCCAGCTAATGAAGAAGGAATGATAAAAATTAGAATCTCATCAGTTTGCAATCCCTTTTTCATCAAGGGTTTAAGGCAATGATCATCAGTAGCTACTAAAATCATAAAAAGAAAGGCAACCAGACATTGGAAGTACATAATACCACCTAAGAGGTATTACTGTAGAAATCTCAAGCCTGAGGCCAGGCATGGTAGCACATGCCTGTAATTCCAGGAATTTGAGACACTGAGACAGGAAATTACAAGTTCAAGGTCAGCCTCAGCAATTTAGTGAGACCCTGTCTCAAAATAACTTAGGGGTATAGCTCAGTGGTACTGCACACTAAGTTCAATCCTCAGTACATTAAAAACAAACAAACAAACAAAACCTCAAACCCTAAATATCAAACTTTTTGATCAAATTAGCTATTTATTTAAAAAAAAACACAGCCCTGAGATGTAATCAGCAAAATCCAGACTAGTTAAAAAATCTCCAAAATAGTCCCATTTCTTCAATAACCTAGAAGAAGAAAAGGATGGAGGTCAACTTATAGATTTATTTTTTTTCTTTAAAGAACTTAAGAAACATCAATTTCAGGGCTAGAATTGGGCTCAGTGGTAGCACTTGCCTAGCTGTGAGACACTGGGTTCAAGTCTTGGCACCACATAAATATTTTAAGGATCCACTGACAACTAAAAAATAAAAAAAGAAACATCAATTGCAAAACATGACCTTATTTGCATCCTGATTAAAAACCAACAAACAGTTTAAAGAATTATGTAATAATTACAAATTTGAACTCTTGAGTATTTAATAATATTAAAAAGGTTTTGTGGGCTGGGATTGTGACTCAGTGGCAGAGAGGTTGCCTCACAAGTATGTGGCATTGGGTTCAATCCTCAGCACCACCTAAAAATAAATAAATAAAATAAAGGTATTGTGTCCATCTACAACTAAAAAAATATTTTTAAAAAGGTATTGTGGTTAGGGTCTTTTTAAAATATACTAATCTTTTAAAGCAGAGTCTCTCAAAGTATGCTCGGTAGACCGCCTGAGGGTCAAAAGTATTTCTATAATACTACCAACAAGTACTATTTGCCTATTTCACTGTGTTCACATTTGCACTGCTGATGTAAAAGTGAATAAAAACCAGTGACACCTTAGCACAAATCAAGGCAAATACAACTATACCAGAAGTTGTATAGTTGTATTTGCACTCTAAGTAAAGGTCAGTTTTACTTAAGAAAATCTTTTTTTTTTTTTTTTGTAGTGCTAAGTATTTAAACAAGGGCCTCACGCATTCTAGGCAAGCACTCTACCAACTGAGCTACATTCTCAGCCCAAGAATGTCCTTAATGAAATAGTAGAAATGATTATCAAACCTGACCCTTTTTAATATTCCAAACAAAAAGGAAGTCCTCAAAAAGCACATCTGCTATATAATGAAGATGGCTGTCTTGGCAGAAAAGCACTTGCACAATTCTGAACAAGTCACTTCTCTCATAGAGCATACTTTTTCTACCTGAAAGCCAGCTGACACCAACCATGTTATCATCAACATTCACACAAACAATGTTAATTCAAACTTAGATATCTGGCAGACAAAGAAATGAAAGAAAATGAACAAAGTGAACTTTTCACTCCAAGAATAACAATTTTGAGCATCTGTTGAAAATCATGATTAAAAATTTGACCTAAGCAAAAAAAAAAAAAAAATCAGAATTTTGGAAAACCACCCACAACCACAGGCTTCATACTTCTCAGTGAAGGCTTTTCTAAATGACATCAGCGGTGATATTAACAAATGCAATTCTTTGACACACACACATGTGTGTAATGAAATGTGTCAACATTTGAAATTCTGTATACCTCAATGAACCAATATTTTCCAAATGACCAATCATGATGCTTCAATACATTTGGAAAATAACTGCAGGGCTGGGGCTGAAGCTCAGTAGTAGAGCAGCACTTGCTTCACACTAGGGATTTAACCCAGAGGCACTCTACAATGAGCCCTATCCCTTATTTTTATAAATTTGTTATAGCTCTTTTTGTTTTTAAAATTGTGAAAGCTGGCCTTGAACTTGCAATCCTCCTGCCTCAGCCTCCAAGTCCCTGGAATTACAGGTATGTACCACCATACCTGGTCCAGTTTTAATTTCTAACATAATAAGTATTAATATATACCTGACTTGAATGAACAAAAGCTCTCTAGGGTCACAGGATCAAGAAATTTGAGAACTACTCTTTTATAAATATATCTGAAATATTTTTTAAAAAATTATATGATGTCTGGGCCTAGTTGAAAAATAATCATGAGTTATTCCAAGTGGGGAGATGGATTTGGTTATAAAATTGGTCATGAGTTGATAACTAGAAGTGGGGTGACAGGAACATTGGCATTTATTATACAATGATCCCTATTCTTACATGTTTGACATTTTTCAAATAAACAACTAATTAATAACAAAGATGATGAAGAAGTGCTCTTACCGAGATCTCCCCTCCATGGGCTGTCTATTTAGGATCTGAATAGGTCCCCTAGCACGAGAATGAATTTTGTCATCCACCATATGTTTCAAACGCTGGTAGTAAGTCGGGCCAATAAAAATTTGTGATGTGATTTTTCGACCAGTGAACCCATTGTAGAGGACCTGAAACAGACAGATTTTTGAAGCACAGAATTAAATATATTAAACAAGTTCAAAGGACATATGTACATGTACTATATAATTCCATTTGTAAAATCAAAACTAATGTATAATGTTAGCAGTCAAGAGAGTGGCTAGCTTGCAGTGTGGGTGGGAGATAGTGACTGGAAGGGAGCTTCTAGGCATAAAACAATCATTTTCCTTTCTAGATCCTGACATTAGTCATGCAGGTGTGTTTGTTTTGTGAAAATTCATCAAGCTGTCCATTTATGATTTGTTTACATATTTGAAAATATGTACTATACTTCAATAAAAACTTTGATTTTTAAGAATAAAACTACACACATACAAAAAAAGAATACACATAACAAATTACTACAGTAATAGAAAATATACCTCATTTCCTCTGAGATGGTAGCCATAATCAGACAAAAGATTAGAAATCTTCTGTACATTAACAGCATCATTAAATGGAGTAGCATCACCAATTTCACCCTTGTTAGCTGATACCTTTGAAATAAAAGTATTGAAAATGATACTTCACACCAATTAAAAAAGAAATCTTAATAAAAATGCTGCTTCCATTTTGTTTCCCCTTAGAAGTTATACATTAATAAAAATGCATTCAACTATAAAAACTCTTTCTGTAGTAAGGAAAATTTAGGACTTAAAAGCTGTAAAATATCAAGACTCATTTTATTAATATCTTCCACAAAATATTCATAACAAATCAATTAATCTAAAGAGGAAAAACTCAAATTATAAGCCTTCAAATACAAATCTACCCATGGGCTAATGTATAAAAAGATAGACTCCCAAATACTTTTGCTGGCTCAAGGAAAATGACATCATTCATGTATAAGCCTATAGCCGTTCTATCTTATTAAGACACTTAACATTAGAAAACCTCCACGGAAAGATAGATGCACAGCTGAAAATATAGCTATAAAATTACTTAGTTCACAATGAACTAACTACCAATAAATTAATTCTTCCATCTGTAGAAAAGAACCAGTTAATAAGATAACCATCTTTGTAGATAGAAGTTAACGTGTCTTAAAAAATTCTTTCTTAGCCATAATTTTGCAAATTAAAAAAAAAAAAAGAAAGTGGAGGAAGGCAGAATTGTAAATAATTTGAAAGCAAGAAAATAAGTATATAGCTTTAAACAAAGTGTCCTGGCTCAAATATAAGAGAAATAATCTATCATCATTTTGAAAAAAATCATCATTGTACAACCTGTATTTTTCAAGACAATCTCTTACCTTCCCTTGAAGACATTCAATCAAGTGACCAATAGTCATACGAGAGGGAATGGCATGGGGATTTATGATGATATCAGGGGTAATACCTTCACAGGTAAAAGGCATATCCTATAAAGAAAATATTTTCAGTAAAAAAACTTAAAAGAAACTGAAAATCTTACTTTTATTTTCAAAACCAAAACTGACATCGTCCCCAAATTTTGCATGTCCTAAATCTGTTCAAGGTGTTATGTTCACATTCAACACTAAAATTTAAGATTTAAAGAAGATTGTGAGAAGTACTGCCCATAAAAGAATAAACTACACTATGTTTAAAAAAAAAAAAAAAACAACTGTGATTTAATAAAATGTTCAACAAAACTTTGGGTTAGGAGTGAGTGAGATCAAAGATACCTACCTCTTGTCTATACTGAATACCACAGGTACCCTTCTGACCATGTCGACTAGCAAATTTGTCTCCAATTTGTGGAATTCTAACAGAGCGTACCTAAATTCACATAAAAATAGGTGAAGTGAAGTTGGTTTATTTCCTAAAACCAGTTACACAGAATGAATAAATTATACTCACCCTTATTTTACAAAACTTATATCCTTCCTGGTTGAGAGTTACCATAACCTGATCCACAATGCCTGTCTCGCTGGTTCTAAGGAAAGTGCTACAGTCTCTCTTGGTATAGCGTCTATTGGTACTCTCCAATTCATCTTCATTTTCAGGCAAGGTGACTGTTTTGCCTATAATAACATCATCTCCAGATACACGAACTCCTGGAGCTATCAAACCGTCGTCATCCAGCTTGTCATAAATGGCATGCCTCATACCTGTGAGAAAACAGACATAGAATTTTCTGAAATGATATTCCCATACAGAAAAGTAATGAAAACGTCCCACAATCCCCAACAAAGATTAAAATTCACACACATCAACAAGTTCTAAGTCAGTGGGAAGTTCACAGAAATCTCTACCATCACAAATCACGTTTAGTAATAAGTACTTATTGCAAATATTACAAACTATGCTGAATTCTGTAATGCCTCATTTTTAAAATAAAGTCTGTAAGGAAAAAGAACACTGGACTGAGCAGATGGTCCCATGACAGACATCTATTGAGTGGCTTTGGGTAAGTGTGTGTGTTGCCATCTCCACATCATATGAGACAAAGAAAATCTGTGTCCTCTGCACATGTCTTCTCACAGAATGATGAATTCCATCTTGTGCTGTCTTAACTCCACTGAACATCAATTCACTACCACATAAAACACCCAATGGAAATGAAGTAACAGGAACAAACCTAAGGAAATGGAATGTTTACCTTTATGCAATGCCTATGAGAAGTCAAAATTGTAGAAGACACCACATCCCCCTGGGAACATCCCATCTATCCCACTGTATAAGTAGTTTTTACATATCTATGAAAATAAATAACAACTAGAAAGTAAATTTGAGTTTTCCATTAGAAACAGCAAATATTTGATATGTTCTCATTTATTTTTTAAATGTTTACAAATATTACAGTCACACCACAGTCTGGGAGAGAAAAGGAGAGCTCCCATGAAAATGTACAAACTGAAAAACAAGTATAAATACAGAACAGTGAGAACAGGGCTACAAGGTACAGCCCATGAATTACGTAGCCTCTTTGATTTTTAAATTTCCTCCCCTTGCAGGACGACCATGAGGGAAAGTCTATAATAGGAACATTTCTTGAAGGTGCAAAGAGTTTGGGCAAATACATCATGAATTCTAAGAATAACATGAAAACACATTCCCTTATTACAAAATAAGGGGGGCAAGGGGCACAACCTGGCAAAATTACTTAAGAAAACTACAATAAACAATTTAAATGTCAGTATCACTTACCTTGGCATGTTTCACGTGTAGGCTTCTCAAAAACCTCTTCTTGATCAAATCCTTTTTTAGACTCCTGTTCTTTGTATGAGCGATAGAAAACAGACCTAAAAACACATGGTTTGAAAGATAACTCCCATTTTTCTATTAAGTAAAAGGACTTGGAATATACTAACAATTTTTCATTTAATTGATATTTGGGAGATTATCTAAGCCATGGATCTAGGGACAAGAGTAACTGCACTAAGGATCAAAGTTCAATCTTAAATGGGCTACACACATGTAGCATTTGACTCAAAATCTTAACCACCTGGAAACACAAGTGGGACAAGGAAGGACTCACGGTCACTGAGACCAAACTCCTACCCAATACAAGAGAATTCCCTTCATAATAAACCTGAGAGCTTGTCACCCAGGGTCTGCTTAGACATTTCCAGTAACAAGTTTTCATAGTAAGTCATAATGTTCACCCTCTGAAACTACACAGGAGTGGAGGAGGGGAAAAACCCACCTTCCCCTCTAAAGTCTCTATTTTTTAAATAACCTTCATAGGCCATAGATTAGAGATCAATAATTTTGTCAATAAAACCACCGAAGTGAAGTATAACAGAAAACATAGTGAAAGAAAAAACACTTAGCATTTTAACAGTACTTACTGATGAGTTCTAATATTATGAGTTTTGTTTTGTTTTTTTAATTTATTTTTGGTACCAGGGATTGAAGCCAGAGGTGATTAATCACTGAACCACATTCCCAGCCCTTTTCAGTTTTTTATTTTGAGATAGGGCCTTGCTAAGTTGCTGAAGCCAGCTTGCAATCCTCCTGCCTCAGTCTCCCAGGTTGCCTGGATTACAGGCATAAGCCAACATGTTTGGCTCATTTCTTCTTTGTATGTTTCTATATTATCTAAATGCAAATGTGTATTTGCTTACAAAAGAAAAGACCCAACCAAAATATTAACATCTGAAAATTCAGAGGGACACAAGCAGCAGTATCCTCAGCTATCTGGACCATCAATCAGGCCTTTTGCTTTTGGGAGCAGGGCATAGTCAAACCTATTTTAACTATTTTTTATTTTTTTAAAAAATAATATTTCCACTGTATATCTGTTTTGACAAATTTTATAAGAAGCTGACCTGAAAAAGCCTCGGTCTACAGCTGAACGATTCATGATAACGGAGTCTTCTTGATTATATCCAGTGTATGATGCAATGGCCACAATTGAGTTGATACCTACCATGAATTTAAAAGGATTTATTAAATCATTATCCAGGGGGCAAAGAAAAAGAGCCCTTTCTTTTAAATCCATTTTACTCAATCATATTTGCCATAAATGCTTTGGGTGTTTTTAATCATGGCAATTGTCAGTCTACTCTTCCTTGATTAAGAGTCTGTGAGATAACTACTCTGCTGGCTAAATGTTTCATACAAGCAAATCCTAAGCCTGACATTCCCAATGTATCCACTTTTATAATCAATAATTATGCACACAAGTTGCCTCATAATTATAATACCTCCCTAAGTCAAGTTCTATGATCTGCTCATAGCAACTCTATGCTTCAAACAAGGTGCTACTGAGAAGCTACCTAAATAATTTATCTATGATCCCAAAGTTAATAAGGCAATAAGCTCAAGCCCCAGCTCCTTGCCTCCTGATTTCCAGTCTTAAGTTTGAAACTGGTACTACCCTGCTCCTCTCCCTATCCCACCGAAAAAATGGCACTGTATTTCCCACCACAAAGCATTTCTTGTTTGCTTCCCCAAAAACGACTTTGATAAATTTATAGATAAAGTAACAAGTATTAAAGAGAGAAGACCTAGTCCCCAGGAACCAGGCACTGGGAAGGGTGGGGTAGAAAGAAAGAAAAGACAAAACAAACCCCAAACACCACACCACTATAAAACAGTAAACTGCAATATTAGAAACAAAACACAATTAACACTGAATGTGAGTGGGTTTTTAATAAACATAACTGACATACATCAATCAATATGCGAATCACCAGATTTTCTAAGAATTAAAATTCACTCAAATCTGAACATATAGTTAACACAGCAACACAATTTATACTTATAATTTGTACTCCACATTTGAAACTACAGAATACAAAGAACTAAAATTTAAATGACTGAATATTTTGGCTGTATGAATAAATCATTAATATTTGCCTCCTTAAAGTTAAATTCAATTTTTAAAAAACATTCATTTACTCTTTTTTTGTTCCAAGTACTGGTGATTGAACCTAGCCCTATCATTAAGTCTCATTAAGTTGCCCAGGCTGGCCTTAACTATCAATCCTCTTGACTCATCCTCCTGAGTCACTGTATTAATGGGGTATACCGCACTTGGCTCATTTACTCCTTTACGTGTACAATAGGGGAGCAACAATTCTAACAAGTAGAGAGGTACAGATAAGGGGTGGCAGGAACTAGAGACACAAAACATAGTCACTTACTCTACAGGGTAAGTGGGTTCATAATGTAGCCATGCAGCTGGTGTCAGGTATGGCCAGGGCCAAGAATTCAACCAAGATGGGGTTATATAAATAGACTGAGCAAATATATTGAGAACAAAGAGAGCTAGGAGTCTCATGATCAGGGAATGGAATTCTACAATAAACTTCACTGTTGGAATGGGATAGGAATACTGGGATGAACCGATGGTTAATATACAGACATAAATTGCCAGCACAAAACAAAAAACAGACACAAGTATCTAAGTGTGCATATGTATATGTTTAGCTCTATCAGCTGAAAAGAATTACAAAGAATGATTTTTAATTAGCAATGAGCACACCTACCACCCACATTCTGGTTTCTAAATACTATCTTCCACCAAAAAGAGAAATGGCTGAGTCTAGGTTTACGAGAAGAAAAGCACAAGATAAGGCAAAATGTAAAGAAGTGCTGAAACAATGATACGGACCTATCAGAAGTCATCTTGAAGCCAGGCATGGTGGTACATGGAAATTGAGGCAGGAGGATTGCAAGATCAAAGTCAGTCTAGGCAACTTAGTGAGATGCTGTCTCAAAATTAAAAATTTTAAAAAAAACTGGGGAGGTGGCCAGGCATAGAATACCCCTGGGTTCAATCTCCAGTATCCTGAAGGGGGCAAAAAAGAATTCTTAAAGATGATCCTACTGGCTTAAATCTGGAACAATGTGAATATCAAAGTAAGGAATGATAGAATTGCAAGCCACCATTTGGCAGCAATCATCATCTGACAAAGAACATTTATATGATCTCAAACTATCTCCCACAAAAGACTTATAACTTACTAATAAGTACAAAACACAATTAACAAGTAAAGAAACCTGACAGTCACTGGGATTGCTGACTACCTGGGTGTCAATGTTGACCTGATGGACTAAGGACAATGTCCTTGTTTTTAAGAAACATACCCTAAAGAATTAAAGATTCATATGGCTTCTACAACTTACTTTTACATGGTTCAGGAAAAGAGAGAAAAGGAAGAAAATGATAAGGCAAACATGACAAAATGTTAACTAAGAAATCTGGATAAAGATTATTAAGAATTGGATGCAATGGCACATGCCCACAATTCCAGTGACTCAGGAGGTTGAGACAAGAGGAACCCAAGTTGGAGGCTAGCCTGGGCAACTTAGAGAGACCTTGTCTCAAAATTATAAAAAAGGCTGGGGATGTAGTTCAGTGGTACAGGACCCCTGGGTTCAATCCCCAGTACCTTAAAAAAAAAAAAAAAAAAAAAACAGGTATGTAGGAGTTCTTTGGACTAGTCTTACAAGTTATCCATAGATTTGAGATTATTCATAATAAGGCTTTTTTTAAAAAAGATACCATGATGAAAGCATGAATAAAAGAACTGATGGCCAGGCTGAAGACTCCACCAGCCATGTCTCACCACTTTACATTAGTAACCTAAGAAAGAACATTTTCTTTCAAATCCAACCATACATTATATTTCTCTTATCTAGCTAAAAGAAACTGTATTTTCTAATAAAAGCACTGGAAGCAAAGCCCAGAGATATGAGCCTATTGCAGAAAGCCTAATGGATTTTATTAGACAAGAGTAACCCCTTGTGGAAGATTTCGAAAATAAATAATTTTAACATGAAAATCTGCTATCAGATTGTCAGAGTTCCTTTTTGAGTTAATAATTTAAAGCCACTAAAGACAAAGTTTACTAATAATATTGACAATAAAAGTTACCCAATTCAAAGCCAAATTTCTGTTAACACAATAAGATAAAGTGCCAAGAATTATTTACACAGCCTCCCCTAATATTCAACATTCTCATCCTTCAGATTTTTCTGTACCATTTTGCCTATTGTCCAGGCTGAGACTCTCCTACAAACTCCTGATTCTGCTTATTAGCTACTTCTTAGCTTCTTTCCCAATTTCTTCTCTTGGTGCCTAAAGTTCTGTATGTTTCTAGCTTTTTTATCATTCTAAATTCTCCCTAGGCAACTTCATATTAATCTATAATTATTTTTAATATAAGAAACTTCACATAGTAGAGTTGACCTTCCTTAAATAACACTGCAACTTGCTATTGGAAGATCACTTCTTATAGCAACTCGAAATCAATATAAACTAAACAGAATTAATGTCAAACACCTCTTCCTCCTTTTATCATGATCTCAATCTTGGTTTTTTGTTTGTTTCTTTGTTTTTCTTTTTGAAATGAAGAAATCAAATCCAGGGTTTCATGCATGGAATCTACCATCAAGCTACATCCCAAGTTCCCAATCTTTTTAAAATAAAAGCACCTCTCCTTGATCACCCAAGCCATAAACACCAAGATATTTCCAATTTCAGTCTTCCCTCTCTTCATCACTCCATATCCAACCAATCATCAAGTTTTATCAAATGTATTGCAAATAGTGTCTCATTCATCATTCTTTTTCATTTCTTCAGAACTTACCAATTCATACTTGGACTACTGAAAAAAACCTTTAAATAATCTGCCTGCTAATGCACTTACACTGCTGTCAAAATAATAGGTCCTAAAACAAATTTCTAATCCTATTTGCTTCCCTGCTCAAAAATGTTGGTCATTCTCAAAATAAAATCCAACCTGCTCTGACTTTCTCCACATGTTCAGACCAAGCTTTACCTCTATATATTTACATTCCAGCCACACTAAACTGAAAGGATCTCTAACTATTCCCACCTTTGTGTATCTCGGCCCTTGCTCAAAACTGTCTCTCAATTTCAAATACCCACTTTACCAGCATTACTCCAATCTAAAATGCCACCATTCCATGAAATTGGCTCTACACTTTCAACTGGAATCAATGATTTTTATCACTCTGTGCTTCCAAAGGACTTTGTAAGTCTAGAAGTTTCCACACATCCACCTTCTTACTACATTCATGCTTTCCATCACATTATAAATTCCATGAGACTAGATACTGTGCCATATGCATTTTTTAACCCTCACAAGAACCCAGTAAAGTGCTATAAGCATTGCAAGATCATAAAAAATGTAAAAAAAACTGAACATACCTGCTGGCAACTCTCTAAATCGAAGATATTCCATAGACCGTGTAGTCACAAGCGGTTTTTGAGGATAATAAAGAACATGGGCCAATGTGTCCATACGTACATGGAAGTTGGTGATATACACTCCCATAGCCTGCTTACCCATAGCAGACTGGTATGTGTTTCTAGGGGACTAAGAGAAGAAATGAAAAGTTGAATCAATGAAAATTTAATCTCTAAAGGAAAAGATACTAACCATAAATCAGGAAATAATTGGCAGAAAAAGTTCCTGGAAGACAAGTGATCACTACTTGGAATAATCAATCATGGCCCATAACAATGAAACACAATAGCAAGCATGTCAAACTACTGATTCTATAGGCGTTCACAAGCTTTTCATTAAAAGTATTTTCTCTTAAGATTACACACTAACCTCTAATTTTTATAATTTTCCCCAATTTCTCGCAAATCAGAAAAAAAGCTACCAACCTGGTTATGGTCAGGAAAGGGAATAATAGATGCACAAACACCAAGAATCATTGATGGATGAATCTCACAATGGGTATATGTGGAACAATAAGCGACTTCTTTCTCCTGTAAATCATCTGGGGTCATTGCAAGCATCACTGTTTCTTCTTCTAGAGTATCTATATATTCTACCACCCCGCTGGCCACAAGATCCTGCCAACTAAAAAAGAATTCAGTTTCCTTAGTTCTTGAAATATTTTAACTAATAAGGCTTCCATAAAAAGTATTCCTATATTTATATGTACTGCTGTCGAAAAGTTCTAATATAGATACAAGATTGTTAATAATGAAAAAAGTAAGCTACTGAACAATACTATAAATTATTGTCCCATAACTATTATTAGTTTGTTTTGTGTTGAAGATACTGTACTTGTAGGGCAGGGATAAATATATAATATACAAAATAAGATCTGGTAAAATACATGTACCCAACTGTTACTAGTATTTAGTTATGAAGAGGAGAGGGGCTTTAACATTTTTTAATTTTTAAATTTTATATGTTGTTTATATGTTGTTTAAATTTTTTAAAATTAAGACTGTACATTTACATATTACTAAAAATTTGTTTAAAGAAAGTTCATCTTGGGGCTGGAGTTGTGGCTCAGTGTTAGAGCATTTGCCTGGCATGTGTGAGGCCCTGGGTTCAATCCTCAGCACTATATATATATATATATATATATATATATATATATATATTATGTAAAGAAAAAAGTTCACCTTAAAAAGTTGTGCTGCAATTGTGTACAATGCATCAAAATGCATTCTGCTGTAATATATACCTAATTAAAATAAATTATTTTTTTAAAGTTCATCTTTTAATTAAATTTCTATTATTCACATAATTATGTGTTGTTATATACATTATATTTGTTATTTTTAGAATTTGATTTTAACACATCACAAAAACTTACATACTTAAACACAATCCTATAAATCCCATGCGTTATAAAAATATATACTGGAATTAGGGGTGATGGGTGCACAAACTTGGGAACATACTATACACTTTCAAAAAATGGTTAATTTAAAATATGTGAATTCTAGCTCAATTTTTGAATGCACACATTTTTCTACTTGTTTTTTACCTGTAGTTGTTATATTCTCTCTCTTTCAATTGGTCAATATGTCTCTTCTTTAAAAGTAGCTTTTGTTTTTCCACAATCAGAAGTGGTCTACAAATACGGCCTGCATCGGTATAGATCCGAATCTCCCTCTCTCGAATATCTCTGATCATAGAAACCTATACATGAAAAGATAAAAACAATCTCATGAACTTTTACTTTCTCTATATCATAACAACTTAGCTAAAAATAAATAGTTCCAGTCAGGTACAATGGTGTACACTCATTGTACCAGACTCAGGAGGTTTAAGATGGGAAGATCACTTGAGCCCAGGAATTCAAGACCAGCCTGGACAACACAGTAAGGACCCCTCTCAAAAATAAAATAAAAAGATCTGGTATGGGGCATACACCTGTAATCCCAGCAACTTGGGAGGCTGAGGCAGGAGGATCACAAGTTTGAGGTTAGCTGCAGGAACTTATCAAGACTCAAAACAAAAAGGATTGAGGATGCAGCTCAGTGGTAAAGTACCCCTGGGTTCAATACCCAGTACTATAAAAATAATAACAACAGTAATAATAATAAACAACATCTACTCAATTTCTGAAGCAACCAAGTATTAATAAAATGGACAAAACTTAGTTACCAATGTTCAATCTACTAAAAACCTTGGTATAATTTAAAATTCTGTAAGTGAAAAATCCTAATATTGGTTAGGATTATTATTTCCATTCATTTCTATTTTACTTTTTTAATGCGACTACTAAAAATTTTAACCTGCATATGTGGATCACATTCTTTTTTTTTTTTTTTGGCCGGGGCAGGGGGTGCCAGGGATTGAACCCAGGGGTGCTTAACCACAACTACAGCACTTATTTTTTATTTTGAGACAGGATTTCACTAAGTTGCTTGAGGCCTCACTAAATTGCTGAGGCTGGGTTTTGAACTTGTGATCTTTCTGCCTCGGCCTCCTAAGCGTCTGGAATTACAGAGGTGTGCCACCACTCCTGGCTCACATTCTATTTCTATTGGACATGAAAGTATACAAACTATATTCTTTCAATTCTGCAATAAAACATATGCATTAATAAAAG
This sequence comes from Marmota flaviventris, assembly GCF_047511675.1. Taxonomy (NCBI): domain Eukaryota; kingdom Metazoa; phylum Chordata; class Mammalia; order Rodentia; family Sciuridae; genus Marmota; species Marmota flaviventris. The sequence continues at coordinate 43,840,794 of NC_092504.1, read as the reverse complement.
TAATGCAAAATATAAAGTCAAAAAGGAAACAAATAATAATTTCCAATGAATTATCTAGATCTCATATATAATCTTGGAAGTTGATTAATAAATGAATTGCTAATGAATTAGAAAACTGAAGAACAGATTAGTGTTTCCCCACAAAAAGACCTTTAAGGGATTGGAGATATAGCTCAGTGATACAGCACTTGCCAAGCAAACACAAGGCCCTGGGTTCAATCCCTAGTACTATCAACCCCTTTAAAAAGTAAATCACATTTGAATCCTTTTACTAAAGAAAGGACTGAGTTTATTTAAGAAAGAGAAATATTTGAGTTAATTTAAAAAACATAGTAAGTAACAAAAGTTTGATCAAAAACTCCAAGTTCAGGGGCTGGGGTTGTGGCTCAGTGGTAGAGCACTTGCCTAAAATGTGAGGCCCTGGGTTTGATCCTCAGCACCACATAAAGTAAGTTAAAAATCCGTTGGCAACTAAAAAATATTAAAAACAAATAAATAAACACCAAGTTCTTCTCTAAAATTAAAGGGTAAAAAGCCAAGAAGTAAAAAACATTTATATTCTTAGCCCATTTCCTATTCATAGAAAGCAATCTGAGAAGAATCATTATTTGTGAGCAGAAATACCATGAATGACATTCTGAAATTCAAGAAAAGATAGTGCTTTTAAACACGATTTAATAGGATGACATAAACACAGCTTTCCTCCTCAAAGGTCAGTATTCTGAGGTCCAAGTGAAAGAGGCATTTTTTAGTAGGTCTAGAGACAACTACTGGCAAGAAAGCCTACCTAACAGGTGCAACAAGTTAGAAATGATATCATACGGAACTCTAGTCATCACAAAATATGAAAGAAAAGAAAAAGCATTAAACACCTAGAAAATAACACAATTCTCCCATTTAGGAGTCTCCCAACATAGAAAACATAAAGACTCAGAAAAAAAGGGGGGTATAATCAATAATCACTGACAAATTTTTCCATCACGAAAAATATAATCAGTTTTGGTTCTAGGTCCTTCTCTGAGCCTTGCCTGCCTTGGTGAGGCATTCTGTTCCTCTCTTTAAGCTGTAAATATGCCTGAGTCAAATCCCAGGGCCTGCCTAATGCAGAAGACCTGCAGTAACTCAATACTCTTCTCTGCTTTGCTAGGTGTAATGGAAGCCAGCTACTGGCTAAGCATGTTACATTTTTTTTCCAAACCCACTTTCATCTGCACAGGCCCCAATGTATGGTATAAGCATTCTGTCAGAAGTACTTAGGTAAAATACATTATATATAGTATTAGAACAGACAGTAGGTTTGGAAGAATAAAAAGTCTAAGAAATATCCCCAAATAGTATATACTAAAAGACCTATTTGGGGAAGTAATGAAGTTCATACTATATTTTAATGACTGAAAAAAAGAAAAAAAAAAAAAAAAACCCATCCTGATCCCAAATCACTTCAACATCCACCTAAATATAAGAGAATCTATTAAAAATGCATCACAATTCATGATGAATCTCTGGATTCAGACAAAGGATAAGTCAGAGATAAATATTTCCATTTTTAAAAGTAGTCTCAGCTTTAGGAAAAAATCTCCTACAAGTTTTTTTAATATATAATTTGAGTTTAAAATATAACAATGATTTCAAGTTCATGTCAAAATTTTTAGGAACATGTATTTAAAGATTAAAGCAAGCAATACCTTAAATATACTTCACGCTTCAAGAAAATCTAGCTCAAAGAAAGATGCCAATATAAAAAAAAAATTCTCTATTCTTATGCCTTGTCTAAAAATCTTAGAGACCCATGCTCTCTTAGCTAATTAAAGATTCTTACTTCAGGGGCTAGACTTGTTTCCCAGTGATAAAGCACTTGCTGAGCATGCACAAGACCCTGGGTTGGATCCCCAGCCCAACAACAATAAAAATTCTTACTTCAGACACAATGATGTCCATCTGACGCCGTAATTTCCTTAGGGTGTTCATAAGTTGTTCAGGATCTTTATGTATTCCAACCCAGCAGCCATTAACAAAAATCTTAGTCGCACTAAAATGAAAAGCCAAAAAGCATTTTGCACTTATCAATCATTTACTAAGTTATAACTAAAGAGTAAAAATTTTATTTAAAAAGAAAACTCCATCTATACACACTCAGCAATAGCTGCAGGAGAAATTTCTTCTAAATTTTCCATACTCCATTCTTCTAAAAATTCCAGAATTGGAGAAGGTTGAGATCCAACTGAAATATAAGCCATCAGTGCTAAATTCTTCACAAGTCCTACAGCATGGCCCTAAGGAACAAATCAAGTAATTACTCACATTGATTTTACGTATCTATACAAATTCTTTTCTATACACATTTTTTCTTCAACTTGATTTCAAGATTTACTTTCTAAGAACAAAATGGTTAATAATATCTTAGGTCTAAACCACAATGTATAATTTAATACAAAATTACTTCTTAATTATGTCCTATATAATCACCAGCAGGCTTTTTGATCTGAATATAAATTATAATATATTACCTCTGGGGTCTCAGCAGGACAAACCATTCCCCACAACGTATTATGCAACTGTCTTGGTTTTGCTAGCTTGCCATCTCTACCAATAGGAGAATTTAAACGGCGCAGATGAGAAAGAGTAGATGCAAAAGTCAGGCGGTTTAATACCTAGGAGAAAAATAACGTCATTAAAGTTTGGGCATCTCTGTGATGTGTTTATCTTTAAGTGGTGCTATGATTGAATCCAGTGCTTCACACATGTTAGGCAAGTACTCTGCCACTGAGCTACAGCCCCAACCCCATATAAGACATTTTAAGCAAGATAAATAAGATAATATTTAGTGAGGGAAAAAACAAGCAATTCAAGCCAAATATACCTCTAAATAAATTACCCCTCACCCAGCCCTAAAAAAACCCAAACCTCATCCCTCTTCCTAAGTCTCCTATCATGGTTAATGTCATCACTACCTAACTTTGATCTCCCAACCTAGAAATCTTAAAATAATTTTTGTCTCTAAGTTATTCTTTCTACACATCAAACATTATGTTGTTGATTCTATCTCCTTCCACACATCGATAAATATAGCCTGTAAATTCAATCTTCAAATTTTCTAAAATATCTAGCCCTCTCATCCCAATGTTACAGTAGTACCTTGGATCAGCTTTTACCTCACATGTATATATCCCTGCCTTGTTGCCTCCAATCTACCCTCCTCAGTTTCCAGAATTACTACAACTGTGTCCATATTATTCACCTGCTTAAATTATTAAACAGGCTGACCTGGCTTCAGAAGAGCAAAATATTAAAGGCCTTCTTAATGAAGACCCAAACACTTTTCCCTACCAGTCTCCCAACATTCCTGTACTCCACTGACATTGCCACATACTTTCACCTCCTTGCCCTGGACCATGCTACTGCCACAGAATGGAATGCACTTCTCTACTGTTTTGTCTGATGAACTGTTACCACCTCTAAAAAGCCATCGACTCAGAAGAACTCTCATCCGGGAAGAACTCTTCTCTTTACTATACACTATGGAACTTTCCATCATTCAACTAGTCAACCACAAAGTCTTATAAAAGCTACTTCCTAAAAATTTCTCAAATTTGATCCCATTATCCATCTCTACAAAACTGCTCATTGAGGCCCTAATAACTTCTTATTCAGGTTGTTACAATAATCTTCCTGACAACAACCTTGTCCTTCTTATATCATTTCTCCATACTGCCAATTACTATGAATGTGTCTAAAAAACAAAAATAACCATGCCACTCCCCCTCTACAATGTTTCCAACCCCCCTTTCCAACTCCACCTAACCATTTTAATTTGAAAATCTTGAATTGCTCCAGCTCCAACACACATACCCTTTTTATGGCTCCATTCTTCTGTTCAGGATATTAAGAGTTTTCTGCAGTTTTTCTGTGAGAGGCTGGTTCCACCCTCCTCTCCACCAACTGTGCTTTAAGATTCAGTCCAGATATTATCTCCTAAACTTCTTTTCACCCTCTAAGGCTATGATAAAGCCTTTCTCTAGCATTCTTACCCAGCAGGTGTGCAGGTCTCTTATTATGATACTGTACCATCTATCTACAAGTATAGTAATAAATGACTAAAGATCAGAAATCTTTGTATGTCTACAATGTAGCAGAACCTATATAACTCTACATCATGTACAACCAGACGAATAAGAAATTATATTCCATTTATGTATGATATGTCAAAATGTATTCTACTGTCAGGTATAACTAATTAGAACAAATTAAAAAAATATATTAAAGAAAATAAAATGTTGGGCTGGGGATGTGGCTCAAGCGGTAGCGCGCTCGCCTGGCATGCGTGCGGCCCGGGTTCTATCCTCAGCACCACATACAAACAAAGATGTTGTGTCCGCCGAAAACTAAAAAATAAATATTAAAAAATTCTCTCTCTCTCTCTCTCTCTCTCTCTCTCTCTAAAATAAATAAATAAATAAAATAAAATGTAGCAGAGTACCTGGCACATCAGAAGGCCCAATAACAATTCACTGAACTGACTTTGCAGTGTGGCATCTCTTATCATACTAAAGCTCAGAGTATAGGAGCTATATATAAATGAATATTACTCTGCTAAATGCTGATGAACTCCCTGAGAGTTGGTTTGGAGTCTCATTCAAGTTGTGAACCCAGCATCAAAAACATCAAGTATACCAAAAAAATCCTTAATGAATTAAAAAGAACTAAAAATTTAACTTTGCTATCAGCTGTATCCTAGAATTTCACACAGCATCTAGGGTTTAGGAACTTGAATTTGTTATCTGTATGCCAAATCAATCAGGTAATAACAATATTGGCTAGTTTTGTTTTGTTTTTAAGATTCTGAAACCAGCAATTTTATTTATTTATTTTTTGCTACATTTCTAGCCTGATTTCATTATTCATAGTCTTGCTTCTTTATAAATATTTTAAACTTTGACAATATTGGCTAGTTTTAAAGAGAGTGGGGAGATCCACCTCAAAAGCCCATAAAGCCCATAAATACATCACAGGTTTAAAATCTCACAGGAAAAGACAATAAATATGGCATCATGGTGCAGGCCTATAACTGCAGCAACTTGGGAGGCTGAGACAGGAGGTTCTCAAGTTCGAGGCCAGCCTTGGCAATTTCACAAAACCCTGTCTCAAAATAAAAAAGGGTGCTGGGTGCAGTTGCACATGCCTGTAATCATAGGGACTTGGGAGGCTGAAGCAGGGGGATCCCAAACTCCAGACCAGCCTCCTCAATGTAGCATGGCCGTATCTCAAAAAAAAACAAATAAATAAATAAAAAGTGCTTGGAATATAGCTCAGCACCCTGAGCTCCATCTCCAGTTAGCAAAAACAAACAAACAAAAAAAAGTAAAGCAAATATAAAAAATTATTTAAAAAAATAAAAATGTCAGGCTGGGGCATTTTTATTTTTTTTAAATAAATGGTAGAGTGCTTGACTTGCACATGTGAGGCACTGAGTTCTATCCTCAGCACCACAGGAAAATAACAAATAAATAAAAGGTTTCAAAAAATAATAATAAAAATAAAAATACCTAATGACCCTTTTAAAAGCTTTTCCCTAATATTTCACCTGAGATTAGCTACTGCATTCACATTAAAAACTCAGAAGTATCATGCATTTTCTAACAAATGAAGGGAATATCTACTTATTCTCTGGATTAACTTCTAAAATGGAACTTTTAATTATTTTTATATTTTGGAGTTTTTTAAATACATAAAGACTTTGCTAACACATACTGTCTGACTTCCCGTGTAGCCACTCTTATTAACTATCTTGAGTTTCTAAACTGTAAGCCAAAAACTTAAGTTCCTCTTTGTTATGCTAATAGTTAATTTTAAAAATTTATTTGCATAATTTAAAACCCCCAGTGATTTCAATTTGAGAACAAAATAAAAAGCAAAATAACCTGCATTAAATAAATTAAAGAAACTACTAGTCCTATAACATTTTTCCTATGAATCCTACAGTCATAGTTGATACCCTTACCTGAGATACTCCAGCTCTGGCTTGATGAGCTTTCTTTTGGTCACCCCAGTTTCCAGTAGCTAAAGAATATTTTAAGCCATCAGATATTATCCGCGTTTTAATCGCCAACTCCAAGTTAAAGTCCTTTCCTCGATCAATAAACTTCTGTGCATAGATTCGTACTTCTTTCAGTAAATTCTTAAACATACTGCCAAATAAAATGGTATTGTTTTAAACATGTAAATGTCCACAACATGCACTCTTAATAAAGATAATACTGCCCACAAGGGGGCAAAAATGATTGTGGCAGGGCACACATACAAAAAACAAAACAAAACAAAAAACCCCACACATATACTATATATTCATATGTGGCAGACAAAGCAAATAGGAAAATGTGCCAAAATAGTATCATGGGACAATAATATAAAAGGCTGAAAAACACTAATCTATAACACACTAATAAAACATGCAAAATACTAATGTTAATAAAAACTAAAATTTAAACCAGGTATGGTGGCGCATGCCTGTAATCCCACCAACCTGGGAGGCTAATACAGGAGGATCACAAATTCAAGGCCAACCTCAGCAATTTAACAAGGCTCTGAGCAACCTAGTGAGACTGTCTCAAAATAAAGAATTAAAAGGGCTGGGGATAAAGCTCAATGGTAAAGATCCCCTGGGTTTAATCCCTACCTAGTACAAAAAAAATAGAAGCAGCAGCAGCTGGGCACAGTCACCCACGCCTGTAATCCCAGTAGCTCTGGAGGCTGAAGTAAGAGGATCACAAGTTCAAGGCCAGCCTCAGTAACTACCGAGATAAAAATAAAAAGAACTAGGGATGTAGTTCAGTAGTAAAGTGACCCTGGGTTCAATCCTCAGTATACAAAAATAATAATAATAAAAATAAACAAACATAAACAAGAAATACACTCACTGTGCTCACAAATATTATTCCCAGACATGAACTTAACTAAATCTGAGCAAGTAGCAAAGAGAACATAGAAAACACAGAAGTACATAATACAATACCAAGATGGCTTAGCAACTCCAAGTGTATGACTAATCTACGGTCAATCTCCCTACTCAGAGTATAGGAGCTATATATCTTACCCTCTAAATAAGAATGCAAGTAGTGGCCCAGCAAGATCCAATCTTTTGTTTCCATAGTGATCTCTGTCATCTAGTTCTCTTCTACCCAAAGCTGCCAGAAGTAACCTATGAACCATATATCTAAAAAAAAAAAGAAGTGAAAAACACTTGGTTTTGGTTTCTTCCCCAAAATATTTATCAAAAACATCATTCTTTACAATTTTAGCTTTAAGAAAAACACTATCTCAACTATATCTTGGTATAGAACTTAAAACAATAAAATTTAACATACCCCAAGAAATATGCTTTCTTGGTCTCACAAAAATCACTAACACCAACATGAGGAAGCATTTCTTTTTGTAAAACTTCTTTTGCATACTTAATTCTTTTCTCTTTAGTAACGCCAGGCTTTGCTCCTCTTGAACCAATGAAATTTAATGCAACATTCTGTTCTTGAATGACAAAAGCTTCATCAAGAGAAGGTTTAACCTGTCAAATAATTATTATAAAAATTATTTTCAAATTCATATTTTCACCTCAAAAGGAGTCAGCTGTCATTTAACTTAATAACATGCCAAATATTCCTATAAACCTAATTAAATACATATGTGTTTTAGAAAATCAAGGAATTATAAAATCTTAGAACTAGAAGAACCACCTCAAAGATCTAGAGATCTCGAACAAAATCCATTCATCAGTACAGGCAATTTTACTTTCTAGAAAAATAAATTTTACTTTCTAGAAAAATAAAAATACATTTTACTTTCTAGAAAAATAAAAATATAAATTTTGTTTTGTTTTTACAGGTTAATAATCAATGGCAAATAATAATAATAATAATAATAATAATAATAAAAGTTCCTTCCAGATATCAAAAATATTTAAAGAAGTTCTGAATCCAATAAAAATCTACTGAGCTACAAATAAATAAATGTGTCAACTGTTTTCAATCTTGGTATTAATCACAAGTATTGGGATTGAACCCAAAGACCTCACATATGCTAGGCAAGTGTTCTACCTGTGCCTAAATTGAATCTAATCATGAAGAAATATGTCAATTCCAAATGAGGGCAATTCTACATTAAAAAAAAAAAAAAAAGGCCTAGGGCTGGGGTTATGGCTCAATGGCAGAGCGCTTGCCTAGCACGTGTGAGGCACTAGGTTCGATCCTCAGACCACATAAAAATAAAAGTATTGTGTCTATCTACAAATTAAAAAACAAAAAAAAAATTTTTTTAAATGACCTACCTTCTCTTCAAATTTAAGTGTTCTAAAAGACAGAGAGTGCTAGTGTGGTGGCTCAGTGGAAGAGCACTTGCCTAGCATATGTGAAGCACTGGGTTTGATTCTCAGCACCGCATATTAATAAATAAAATAAAGGTCCATTGACAACTAAAAAAATATTGTAAAAAAAAAAGACAAAGAGAGGCAGACGAAAATTTAAGAGAGACATAGAAAAACAAAATGCAAAAGGGCACAGTGATCCATGCATGTCATCCCAGCAACTGGGGAGACTGATGCAGGAGGATCACAAGTTCAAGGCCAGCCTTGGTAACTTATCGAGGCCCTCAGCAACTTAGTAAGATTCTATCTCAAAATAAAAAATAAAAAGGGCTGGGGATATAGCTCAGTAGTAGAGCACCCTGGATTAAATCCCTAGTACCAAAACAAATAAATAAAAAAATGCAATGAATGATAATCTAAGAAAAAAAAAATGCTACTAAGGATATTACTGGGGCTGGGGTTTTGACTCAGCAGTAGAGTGCTTGCCTAGCACATTCAAGGCGCTGGGTTCGATCCTCAGCACCACATAAAAATAAATTGATAAAATAAAGGGTATTGTGTCCAACTACACTAAAAAAAAAATTTTTTTTTAAAGATATTATTGGACCTGGTGGGGCACCTTGTAATCCCAATGACTCAGGAGGCTGAGGCAGGAGGATTTCATTTTCCAGGCCATCCTGGGCAACTTCACAAGACTGTCTCAAAATATAAAAACAAATATGGGAGTTCGGGATATGGCTCAGTGGTAGAACACTTGCCTAGCATGCTCAAGGCCCTGAGTTTGATCCCTAACACTGCATACGTGCATGCACATACACACACACACAAATGGGGCTTTGGCTCAGTGGTACAATGCCCCTAAGTTTAATCCCCAGTACAAGAGGGAAAAAACAAGATATTATGGGAACAATTAGTAAATATCTAAGATTTCATTTCACCCCAGTCAGAATGGCAATCATCAAGCATACAGGCAACACATCATGTACAACCAAAAAAATGAAAAGTTGTGCTGCAATTGTGTACAAAATGCATTCTGTTGTCATATATACCTAATTAAAATAAATAAATTAACTTAAAAGAAAAAGAATAAGTGTTGGCGAAGATGTGGGGGAAAAGGTATTCATACACTGCTGATGGGACTGAAAATTGGTGCAACCACTATGGAAAGCAGTATGGAGATTCCTCAGAAAACTTGGAAGAGAACCACCATTTGATCCAACCATCCCACTCCTTGATTTATACCTAAACGACTTAAAATCAGCATACTACAGTGATGCAGCCACTTCAATGCTTATTGCAGCTCAATTCACAATAGCTAAACTATGGAACCAACCTAGGTGTCCTTCAATAGATCAATGGAAAAGAAAATGTGGTATATATATTCAATTAAATATTATTCAGCTTTAAAGAAGAATGAAATTATGGCATTTGCCATAAATGGATGGAGTTGGAGAATACCAAGCTAAGCAAAATAAGCTAATCCCAAAAAACCAAAGCCCAATGTTTTATCTGATATGCAGATCTAATTCACAGTGGGCGAGGGCAGTAGGGAAGAATAAAATTACCTTAGATTAGGTAGAGGGGACTGAAGGGAGGCAAGGGGAGGAGATATGGGGATAAGAAGGATAGTAGAATGAAACAAACATTATTACCTCATGACCAATGTGATTCTACAACATGTACAATCAGAAAAAATGAGAAATCATCTATGTATAATATATCAAAGTGCATAAATGCATTCTACTGTCATATATAACAAAACAAATATAAAATTTATAAAAAGATCTACATATTAATAGTATTACATCTACATTAAATTTCTTGATTTTAGTAATTATACTATGATTATGTAAGTGAACACCTTGGTTCTTAGGAAATAGACGTTGAAGTGTTGGGAGTAAAGAGGCCTGTTAACTTACTCTCAACTGATTCAAAAAAAAAAAAAAAGTAATGTAAATACATAAACAGAACAATAAAGCAAATGTGGTCAAGTTAACAACTGAATCTGAATGAAGAATACACTGAGTTCTCAGTACTATTCTAGCAATTTTTCTATAAGTTAGAAATTCCTGCAAAACAAAAAAAGTGGGATTTTTTCCCTCAAAATAAAAGTTTTGTTTTTTTTAAAAGGTATCAACTATTCATTTTTCCTTTTTACTAAATTAAACAAGACTAGTGTGTGCTTTTATAATTTTCTTTACTGCTTTCTTCATGGGGCTGCCATTGAACTTTTGACTGTCTCTACTCTTCATGTCTATTTTATACTGAACTGTCAGGAGAGAGGCCTAGACAGGAAAGGTGGCTTTCACTACATGAGATTTGTTTTTTTTGTTGTTGCTGTTGCTGTTGTTTTTGTTTTGATTTTTTTTTTTAATTTATTTTTTAGTTTTAGGTGGACACAACATCTTTATTTTATTTTATGTGGTGCTGAGGATTGAACTCAGCACTCCGTGCACGCTAGGCAGGCACTCTACCACTGAGCCACAACCCCAGCCCTATACATGAGATTTGTAACAGCCAAAAAAATACTTCTCACTACAGCTTTCTGCTGTTTGGAGGTTTTGGAACCGGGGATGAAATCCAGGGGTGCTTAACCACTGGGCCACATCCCCACCCTTTTTTTTTTTTTTGAGAGAGAGAGAGAATATTTTAATATTTATCTTTTAGTTATCAGCAGACACAACATCTTTGTTTGTATGTGGTGCTGAGGATCGAACCCGGGCCGCACACATGCCAGGCAAGTGCTCTACCGCTTGAGCCACATCCCCAGCCCCCACCACCCTTTTAAAAAAAATCTTTTTCTATGTTTTTCTAGTTGTAGTTGGACACAATAGCTTTATTTTATTTATCTATTTATATGTGGTGCTGAGGATCAAAAGCAGCACCTCACACGTGCTAGGTGAGCGCTCCACGGCAGAACCACAACTCCAGCCCCCCCACCCTTTTTTATATTTTACTTAAAGACAGGGTGTCACTGAGTTGCTAAGTGCCTCACTAAATTGCTGAGGCTGGCTTTGAACTCATGATCCTCCTGCCTCAGCCTCCCAAGTCACTTGGATTACGAACATGCGACACCACACCTGGCTTGAATTTTTATCAGATACTATGAATACATTCTGTTTTCACATTACCATTTCCATCATTTCTGGATCTTCAAAATCATAAATAATATGTTCTAGGATATCTCTATCAGACACAAAACCTAATGCTCTAAACACAATAATGATGGGAACTTCTTGCTTGATATACGGTAGAGTTGCCACGATGCGCTGACCAATAGCACTCTTTTTTGCACCCTAGAAAAATAAAACACTATTAGAACACAAATATACAAGAGCTCAGAAATAAAAAAGCACCCAAAAAAACATTTAAATTTCAGCTACTCAGAAAGCTGAGGCAGAAAGTTTATAAGTTTGAGGCCAGCCCTAGCAAAGTCCAGACCAGTCTCAGCAACTTAGTGAAACCCTGTCTCAAAATCAAAAATAAAAAGGGGTAAGCTCAGTGGTAAAGCACCTCAGAGTTCAATCCTCAGTACCACCAAAAAACAAAAAAATGGAGACAGCAAGCAAACCATTTACTTTCATGTATTTCAAAAAAACCATGTCTCCCCATAATCTGAGGACCTCCTATGACTGCTTTCCAAAACCACTGAAATAAGTTGACTAATTTTATGGACAGCCTGGTCATTTAAACCATATAGAACTTCCATTCTCTTCCGCCAGCCTGTCAAGATTCCCTAAGAATTAACCAAATACCACATTTGAAAATGATATTTTGGCTGCCAAAGAATATAAATACAACTGATACCTTTCTGTCCCCTCCATCTTGGGGTCTGGGGAGGACTTTGGAAGAAAGAAAAAGACGAGGGGTAAAAGCACGGACATGAATAAACAAACACAGAAAAGGCTAAGTACATAATAAAAGCTAAATATTAGATCAGAGTTGTTCTGTGAGGTATCTCCTTATTTGAATAATGCTTCAAAATTAACAGACTCTTACATTTAAGCTTCTTATTTCCAGCTTCTTCCTCTTTAATTTTATGCACATACAAAAACAAAGTAAGTGATTAGCCTACACTGGCATAGCTGGCTGCTTGGTTTAGTCATAATTCTCCACTTTAAATTCACCTTACCTTCTCTTGGCCTCACAACCCTACATTTTGTCCAGAGTTGCCAACATAATATGCTTAATAAATTTTATTCATATCTTGGTCCTCTCCAAAATCCTAGCCAATTATTCCCATGTACGTGACAATCACCTGAGGACCTTTTTCCAACTACTTATACCTAGCCCCTATTCCACCACTGCCACCATCCCCATCATTTGGTCAAGGGGCGGGGGTGTCGAATCTTTTATACTTCAGAGTCTTAAGACTATTGATGTGAACTTTTAATTAAGAACCACTAATTCAAATTATCTACTCATCAACTGCTATTCAATCTATTCCATTCAGCTCGGACAAAGGCTATCTTCTAGTCTAACATGGTAGCACATGCCCACAATCCTAGCGGGTGAGAAGAGAGCAAGTCTGAGGCTCGTCTTGGCAACTTAGCAAGACTGTCTCAAAATAAAAAAGAGCAGAGATGTGAAATGCACAAAACTATGTTATATGAATTTATGAATAAGTCAAAATGAACCTCACTATATGTATAACTATAATGCACTAATATAACTTTTTAAATTAAAAAAAAAAAAAAAAGAAAAGAAAGAAAGAAAAAAACTGGGCATGTAGCTAGTAGTAGAGCATTCCTGGGTACATTCCCAAGTACCACAAAGAATATCAAAAATTTATGATAGGATGCTGCTTCTCTAAGTAAGTTATAAAAGACTGGTTCCATCTTGCTTTTACTCTCTAGGTCTTCTGCCAGCCCCTCTTCCCATACCAAGGATTACGTGGGAGGTCTACCACATCCTTAGCACCACCCCTTTCTTTTTTTTTTTTTTTTTTTGAGACAAGGTCTTGCTAAGTTTCTCAGGCTGGCCTCAAATTTATGATCTTCCTGCCTCAACCTCCGAAGCTGGTGGAATTACACACAAATGCCTAGTTCTATATGCTTTTTGTGCTTGCTCGCTATGAAGAAGAAAGTTTTCTTATTGTCAGCTACTGAATGGAGAGGCCCACATGACAAGAAACTGACAGAAGCTTCCGACCAACAGCCAGCAAAGACCTGAAACTGTACAATGGCCAGTAAAGAACTGCATCCTGCCAACAATTATGTGACTAAGCCTTGAAATGTCTGTAGCCTAGGCAAATACCTAATGAGAGAGACTCAGCCAGAGGACCCAGTTAAGCTGCACCCAGATTCCTGACCCACAGATACTACATGATGATAAGTGTTGCTGCTAGGGGAATCTGTTACATGACAATATAATAATATCTAACATGTAACACCAATAATATGTTCCCGAGAAGCTTTTTTTGACTAAGAATTCCATCTGATAAATTATGAAACAAGGCACAAAGGAATAAACAAAAACAACACACCATATCCCAGACCTTACCTGCCCTCCTCTTGCCAGCATGCTAACCCATATAGTACTGGTAGGTCGGGAAGAATTCTCCAGACATGACCTACACTCTCCTGTGTAGGCATATTTAGAATCCTTTTTGGCAAACACATAAACTGTGTTTGTTGCCATTTTCTCTTGGGCAATCAGAACCTATATGGGCAATAAGGAAGTTACAACCATGAAACCCAAAAGGTCTTTGACATATGAAAAGTAAAATGTGCACCTTAATTTAACTTGATCATAAAGGCTCACAGAGAAACATCAATTCTTGAACTTTACAAACTCCATTTTGCATAAATGCTTCATAGAAATATATCATTTTAACCTCTACTTTCTGGTTACCTTGTATGAAAGTCGACTTTTTAACTTCAACTTTAATGATTTAAATTTAACTATCATTTTGTAATGTTTTAAAATAATGTTACTATACCTTTTCAGATCCATTAATAATAAAATAGCCACCAGGATCCAAAGGGCATTCATTTAACTCACAAAGATCACGATCTGTTAAGCCATTCAATAGGCAGTAAGTTGAACGCAACATAATTGGAATTTTTCCTATAAAAGTTTTCTGATGCTGAGTCTGAAGTTGTTCTTCACCTTCTTTAATGACTGTTTTTGTTATGTCAACATAAAGTGGAGCAGAATACCTTTGAAAATAGAAATGGGTCACAGCTGAGCAATAGTAAGGTATTTGCTAAAATGCAAATCCTCAACTGGTTTCTATTTCAGTATCAGTTGATTACAAGGAAAAAAATCTTTCTTACGTGAGATTTCTTAATCTGGCCTCATTTGGCATCATTGGTGAAGGAGCACCATCTCTTTCCCAATGGGTAGGCTTGGAGAGGTAAATTTGTTCAAACTTTAACAAATACCTTGGCTGAAATTAAACAAGAAACATGAAAAAGGTAAATAATTTTTACCATAAACATTTTAATTATTCCATTTTAACTGACATTAATATTTTAAGTAAAATTAGCTCTTCAAACTGGCAAAATTAATCTATTTTATTGATATGAGGACTCTTCAAAGTCAACAAACTATATGTATATAGTTTTATACCTAATTGCTTTCTTAAGGCAGAAAAAAAATGATTTAATATGCCATAGGTAAATAAAAAGTATACACAGGTTTTTTTGACTAATATAAACTAGTATGAGGGGCTGGGGATGTGGCTCAAGCGGTAGCACGCTCGCCTGGCATGCGTGCGGCCCGGGTTCGATCCTCAGCACCACATACAAACAAAGACGTTGTGTCCGCCGAGAACTGAAAAATAAATATTAAAAAAAAAAAAAAAAAAACTAGTATGAATTTTATTAATGACCTATACAGTTTCATGCCCTCTCTTTGGTTAGGATCAAAAGTACAAAATGACCAGAGAACAAAAATAAATTGACATTTTGAATGGTGTTCAAATCTAATCAATAGAATATTAGAAAAAAATAAATCTAACTCTTCCATTAAACATACCTAAAAAAAAAAAAAAAAAGCCGGGCACAGTGGCACACATCTATAGGCCCAGCAACTCAGGAAGCTGAGATAGGAGGATGGCAGCCTCAGCAACTTAGCAGGACCCTGTCTCAAATGTTTTTAAATTTTTTAAAAGCCTGGGGATATAGCTCAGTGGTAAAGCACGCCTGGGTTAACTCCCCAGTACCAAATACACACACACACACACACACACACACCAAAAAAATCTTAATCATTCTTATTCTATATAAAGTATTGAGCACTTCCAATCCTGGCTGACTATAAGCTCAGTCGACAACAAAATACAAACAAAAAAGTTCTCTTGGGCTGGGGTTGTAGCTTAATGGTAGAGCGCTTTCCTCACATGTGTGAGGGCCCTGGGTTCGGTCCCCAGCACCACATAAAAATAAACGAATAAAATAAAGATATTATGTCCATCTACAACTAAAAATTTAAAAATTATTTTAAAAAAGTTCTCATTTAACATCTGCTGCCTAATTAAACAAGATCCAAGAATATAACTTTTCAGAGAGAAACAGATAATGGATTTCTCTCTACATCAAATCTCATAGAAGATGGGACTAAGCAGACACTTTCCTAAGGAAAAATTATTGATACTCAAGCCTTACAAACTGGAATAGGTAAAGGGAAAAAAGAATTGGCAGGAGTACTGAACCAAGGGGAAGAAACCCTCCATCCATCACTCCTATTATCACTCTAGTTTAGGAAATCATCTTAGAGTATTCTAAGATTTTCATTTGCTTCCAGCCTCTTTCCCTTCTAAGTAAATACCATTTCCAAAGTGACCTTTCTTAAGTTATAATACTTTTTGCATATTCTCTGACAACCTTTCAACAATCCCTCATATCATCCAAAACCTCTGATGACTCCATCTTATCTTCCAATAAGATCAAAAACAGAAACTGTACTGTGCAGTAGTACACACCTATGATCCCAGCTACTTGAGAAGCTGAGGCAGAAAGACTACCTGGGCAACTCACTAAGGCCCTATCTCAAAATGAAATAAAAAAGGACTGGGAATATAGCTTAGTGGTAGAGGACTTGCCTCACCACAGATGAGGCCATGGGTTCAATCCCCAGTATTATTGGGGGAGAGGGATAAACTAAAATTCATAGGTTGATGAACCTTTATTTTATTTATTTGTATATGGTGCTGAGAACCCAGTGCCTCATGCATGCTAGGCAAGCACTCTACCACTGAGCCACAACCCCAGCCCTAAAATTCACAGGTTGATTGCTGATCCCCATCCCCTTCACAAACTAAAGTATTTTCTTGTGGAAATGCCTTAGCATCTTTCTCCTCTGCTCTTCTTTTCTAAGCTCTGATAAGTAAGCTTTACAAATTGCTTCTACTGGCACTTTGAATACACTGTTACACTATTATCTCTCTACTTATGCATAAACCATGAAGAAAAAAATGACTGAGATAAAAAAGAAACCTTATGTTCCTTTTTCCATCACAGTCCCTGAAAAGCCAATTACTTTTACTCTTAAAAGCAAAATTCTGTGTAGCATGTCAAATTAGAATGAGAACAAACCAGCCCTTTAAATAAAAGCTATGGAGAAATATGACTGAAATGGCTGGAAATAACAACCTTTGGCACTAACTCACTCTACCTCACTTTGCTTTACAGTTTTCCTTGTCAATCAAAGCCCAACAATTATCCCACAGCTGCCTCTCTACTTTCCTAAATCTGGGTCATTATTTGGCCATTATTTACTTGGTCATTATTATAAATCAGTCATTATTTGGATTTCTTTACAATCATTATGTAAAACTAAACTTATAAATTCAACAATGTTATAATTTTAACAATGCTTAAAACATGCACATATGTGAATAAAACTTAAGTTTTGATGCTTTTCCTTTGTCTTTTGTTTGTACTTTGAGAAGGGTCTACTTACGTTACCCAAGCTGGGCTCAAACTGGAAATACTCCAGCCTCAGCCTCTGAAGTAACTAGGATTACAGACAGGCACCCCCACACTCAGCTTGTGATTTTCCTTTTTCAAATCTCATACTGTTATAATAATGCATCCCATGCAATTAGAAAAAAAAAAAAAAATCAAGAAAAAGTCCTCCTAACACTTTTTCTTATCTAGGTGAAGTGGCACATGCCTATAATCTTAGCTACTTGGAAAACTAAGGCAGGATGGTTACAAGTTTGAACTCAGGGCCTTGTGCATGTGAGGCAAGCACTCTACCAACCGAGCTATATCCCTGGCCCAAGAAGTAGGATTATTTAAAACAATTATTTCTGGCTTGCTTCTCTTAGTTGTTCATCTTTGAGTCCCTTCTTCCCAACTATTAAATACCCACCATCTGAATAAGGATTAGGATTTTTATTTACTTACAAAAACATATCTCTAGTAAGAATAAATCAGAAGTTGACTGAAGATGCTGTTAAGTACACTGCTAAAAATTCTTACTGACTTTTAACCTTTAAGCCAAGTGCTGAAATTTCAAAATATCATCTATCCATGTAACTTTATTAGAATAACTATCTTACCGGTTCTTCAACTTCTCCACTAGCATGCTGAGCTTCAGCTTGTAGGTCAATAGGTGGAGCATCTTCCACAATTCTTTGAACAGACATCTGAATAAACTCATCAAAAGAATCCAACTGTTGTCTGACCAAGCCTTTTTCATCAAAATAAGAACTAGGAAAATATTGAAGTCCAAAATCAGTTTCAACTTGGTTTGTTTCCTAGCACATTTCTCCATTCTCATTATAATTCAATTCAAACACTCATAAGTACCAGCCACTATATGCCAACCACTAAACAAGATATCATGAGGTACCTAAAAAAAATGAATAATGTCACAGCAGTAAGTATTTTATAGACAAATTTTATTCAACCTTTTTGAAACATTTCTTGAAAAAAGTTTCAAAATAAAATGGAGAGTGAAAAATAATAATAAAAATTTTAAGGGCTGAGGATATGGCTCAGTGGTAGAGTACTTGCCTGGCATGAATGAGGCCCTGGTTTCGATTTTCAGCACCACAAAAATAAATTTTAAAAATTTTAATTTGAGTAAGAGGGAGCAGGGTGATATCAACAACTAAAATAGGGGCTGGGATGGTGGTACATGCCAGCAATCCCAGTGGCTGGGGAGGCTGAGGCAGGAGGATCCTGAGTTCAAAGCTAGCCTCAGCAACTCAGTGAGGTCCTAAGCAACTTAGAGAGACCCTGTCTCTAAATACAAAAAAGGGCTGGGAATGTGTTCAGTGGTTAGGCGCCCCTGGGTTCAGTCCCCAGTACAAAAACAAAAAATTAAAATAGGGAATGTGTGAGACATGAATTTTAGTTTAAAAATCATTAGTTCTGGGGTTAAGCGGTATTGCTTGATAGAATATGTGTAGAATATGTACATACAAGGTCCTGGGTTAGAACCCCAGCACTAAAACAATAACAAAAACAAAGATCATTGTTCTCTTTAGAATATGTTAGTATGTTAAATGTTAAGTCATTTAAGTGAAAATACTCAACAATGACTGGTATTAAAAATGAAGAATGCGAGAGAGATAAGTTAGTAGTACAGATAAGAGTAATTACAAGGTGAAGTCCTAGAGAAGTATGAACCTTATTGTTCACAAGGAACAGTCAGGCACTTTTTCAGTAGAGGGATAGGGAAAAAAAACACATAATAAGACAGAAAGACATAAAAATGCAAGAGAAATGTCAGCAGAACACTCCCCACTACCACCCAGGAAAGCTGCACAGAGAGGCTAGAGAGCTCTGAGATGGAGCATAACCCTAAGAACTGGATTGCCTCATCATCCCTCAGAAGAAGTACCCCACCACCACGTCTCAACTCCCCCGCCTTGTAACCCCTCCTTAGCCTCTACTCCCCTCTTCCTAGTAATTCTTTACTGATTCTCTTGGCTCCACACGTGAATTTTCTGATATGACAGCTCAACTAATCACCAGCCTCCCACTGTGGCATCATCAAATCACCTCACAGGTCAGTGACAGGCCTACAAAATAGGTGCCTTTGTAACAAGGTCTCAGCCTGATCCAATCAATTATGACCACCAATATTAAAAGTTAGGTCCTATGGTAGAGAATAAAGCATACAACCACCCTGTATAAAGCAACCTGAAGAATTACTTGGGCATTTTCTTTTCACTTTTTTTTTTTAAAGAGAGAGAGAGAGAGAGAGAATTTTAATATTTATTTATTTATTTGTTTGTTTGTTTATTTTGGCGGACACAACATCTTTGTTTGTATGTGGTGCTGAGGATCGAACCCAGGCCGCATGCACACCAGGTTAGCGCGCTACCACTTGAGCCACATCCCCAGCCCTTCTTTTCACTTTTTAAGAGAGGCTAGTGATTGGGACATTTTCTTTCAGCACAGACTGTTGGGATAGCAGGACAAGGAAATTTCTCAACTATTTGGGACACCTACTGATATGTAAAAATCACATGGAAAGCATTGCCTAATATAAATAACAATGGTTGCTATGGAGAATTTAAGATAAAAAATCTTCATGAAACCACAGAAATGTTTCATTACTTCAGGACACTAATCATAACTACTTTTGCTAAAATCTTTATAACAGTTCTTCATTAAAATGCTGTTCTGTCGGGTTGTAAATGTAGCAGTAGAGCAAACATTTGTCTAGTACATATACAGCCTTGGATTTGATCTCTAGCACCCTCCTCACCAACACACACAACAATCTTCAACTAGCCAGGTGCAGTGACATGCACCTGTAAGTCCCAACTACATGGGAGGCTGAGACAGGAGCATCACTTGAGCCCCTGGAGTTTTAGGTCAAACTAGGCAAACAGAAAGATCCTGTCTTTTTTTTTTTGGAGGGTGGGGGATACTGGGGATTGAACTTAGGGGCACTCAATCACTAAGCCACATCCCCAGTCTTATTTTCTATTTTATTTAGAGACAGTGCCTCACTGAGTTGCTTAGCACCTCGCTTTTGCTGAGGCTGGCTTTGAATCTGCGATCCTCCTGCCTCAGCCTCTGGAGTTGCTGGGATTATAGGCATGCACCACCACACCTGGCAAGACCCCATCTCTTTTTTATTAAAAAATAAATAAATAAATAACAAGCATAGCAGCACATGCCTATAATCCCAGCTACTCAGGAGGTTGAGACAAGAAGCTAACCTCAGTTTGAGGCTAACCTCACCACTCAGTGAGACCCTGTCTCAAAATAAAAAGGGGTGGGGTACAGCTCAGTGGTAAATTGTTTTCCTTGTATGTACAAGGACATAGGCTGAATCCCAGTACTTAAATAAAACAAAACAAAACAAAACTCACTTGATGTTAAAAAGTCAAACAAAATTCCATTTGACAATAGAAAAGTATCTACAGTCAAAAATTTTAAATGAAATAATTTCTTTTAACAAATGATAAATGCTGTGACTATTCACAATACAGTACATTATCCTTAAGCAATCTCCTACATATATTGAAAATAACATTTTTTGCTTAAGATAAAAATACTTTTTCTAACAAAACAAGAAAGATATTCATTTATATTCCAAATGCAAATAGCAGACTGTCAGAAACATGTATTCTTTGAAAAGGGTGTGGTAACCAAAAGAATATACACTCTGGACTGACAGGGCTTATACAAAGTAAATGTCAATTTGCTGATCAAAGAGAAGGGTCATAAGAAATTAACATTATAAACTAAAGGAATAGTACTTAATTCAGGATGCTACTTTACCACTTACAAGTTACATTTTTTACTATGTAAGGTTTTTGTTTGTTTTGGTGTTGGGGCACCAAACCAAGGGTCTCCTGCAGGCCAGGCAAGTGCTCTACTACTGAGCTATCCCATATATAAGCTTTTTACTTAATTTAAATACATTTCAGTTACACTTAAATGGGAATTAAGGTTGATATGTAACCCATTTAACTTTACCCACTTAACAATAATGTGAAAAGTTGGATGTGGTGGTGTTTGCCTGTAATCGTAGCCCTCTCAGAAAGGAGGACCCCAAATTCGAGGTCAGCCTCAACAACTTAGTGAGGCCTGCCTCAGCAATGTAATGAGGCCCTAAGACACTTAGCTAGACCCTATCTCAAAATAAAAAATAAATAAAATGGACTGGGGATGTGGCTTAGTAGTTAAGCGCTCCTGGGTTCAATCCCTAGCACCAAAAAAAAAAAAAAAGAAAATCATGGAATCAAGTGAACATCACAGTATGGAACAAAAGTATCTTTTGCTACATGACACTAAAAGAGAATATCACTTCTGCCAAAAGTAAGTAATCTTCTAAATCTAGTTCCAAGGAAGCACTGAGGTGGTGGTGGGGGGGGGGGGGGAGGGGAATATTCTATACAATTACCAGGGGGTTCAGATGTGGATCAGTGATAGAAAAAATGCCTGCATGCATGAGGCAATAGGTTTAAACCATAGCACCACTAAAAAAATAAAAAATAAAAAAAAAAAAAGGACAAAAAGTAATTGACCTATATGTTTAAAAACTGTCAAGGTCAAAAAAATTGAGATAGAGACAGATTGAGAAACTGTTCCAGATTAAAGGACACAGAATAAGAAGCCACAAAAACAAAACACAATATGTGGTCCTAGAATGGACCCAGAATCAGATAAAGAAAAAGTTTTTAAAATTTTTCTATAAACTTCAGTAGGACAACTAGCAAAATTTGGGCAGTCTACAACTAAAGAAAATTATTACACCAATACTGATTCAATCCCTGTGTTGTGATCATGGGAAAGATTGTTCTTATGTCTGTAACTTATAAATGTTTCAGAAAAAAAATATGTACAGAGGAAAAAGAGACCAAGAAAATGTGATATAAAGGTAACATTTACAGAATCCAGTGAAGTGCATAATTGAATTCCTTATGTGACTTTTCTTTTAAGTCTGAAATACTTAAAAAATAAGTTAAAGGCTGGGGTTGTGGCTCAGTGGTAGAGTGCTCGCCTAGCATGCTTGAGGCACTGAGTTCGATCCTCAGCACCACATCAATGTAAAATAAAGATATTGTATCCACTTAAAATTTAAAAAATAAATATTAAAAAAAAAATAAGTTAATAAAAACTCTTTCACAACATATTCATAGAGAACATCTACCTATTAGGAATAGAAAAAGCAGAAAAATCCCCTGCTTTATAGTGCCTTTTAAAGCTTATTCAGTTTTGTCTAAAAAATTTACCTGATTACAATCCAGCATGCTTCTTGCCATAAATCTGGGGTGATTTCATCATCATCCTCATCATATTGCATATCTACAAAAACAAAAATATTATATGCAATAATATACCACTAGCTTACACCTTAAGCAAACTTAAAGTCAGCTCAGTAAAAAGCAATATTTACCCCATTTTCCTAAAATTTCATCTAATTACATAACAGAATAATACGACTATGTCACATATTCTTCCCATATACAAAGAAATTTTGTTACAAATTTCAATGTTATTTTGCATGAATTTGTAAGTTTTTCATCTTCTCAAGAAAGTCCACAAAATTTTAATTTATAGCTTATGATAATGATAAGTAGAAGAAAGCTCAGACATAGTCCTCTAACCAACAAGGTCCTCAGAGAATGAAGCAGATCAGGCTAAGAGGATAGAACTAGAAAAAGGTTCCAATATCTTTGCAACACCCTAAGGATGGTCTATTACAGCAACATTTCATACACATACAGGTACGACAGACTATATTTTCCAAAGATGACCACAACCACATTTCTCATTCCACCTGCACTTCCATGATGTGATCTACTATCAAGATACAGTGGTCTATGTATCCTCTCCTTGAATCAGAGTGAATTTTCAACTCTTCTGTAATAAGAGAATGCAACTAGAGCAATGCTGCATGACTTCAGAAGTCACATCAGAAAAAGCAATACAGTTTTCATCTTGTTTGCAAAAACAAATGGAGCCCTGAACTGCCATTAAAAAGTATTACTACTCTAAGGCTTCTATCCTGTGAGGAAGTTCAAACAAGAAGAAGCCACTTATAAGAGCAATCCTAGTCTTTGAGTTCTCCTAGTCTGCCAGACATGTGAATAAACCATCCAGATCCTGTACACACACACAGACTATCAAGTCAACACTAAGGACTTGGCATCTTCCCTGTTGAACCACCAACACTGTGGGGCAGAGACAAGTCACGCCTAATGCCCTGTTCAAATTCCAGATTCACAGATTCCAAAAACAGTAATTTTTAAGCAAGTTTTGGGGGTAGTTATACAGCCAATAGTAATTTAAACAACAGGCACCGGAAAAATCATTATGCACTGGTCCTCAAGTATTAGTCCCATTTTCTTCTATAAAAGAATAAGTGTGCTATACTTTGGGATTTTATTCTGATTTATACATACAGTCTACAAAATTTATAAGCTTTAGATTAAAATTCTGATACATATCCACCCGGGTGCACGGGCACCCGCCCCAATCCCAGTAGTTCAGGAAGTTGAAGCAGGAGGATCTCGAGTTCAAAGCCAGCCTCAGCAATTTAGCAAGGCCCTAAGCAACTCAGCAAGACCCTGTCTCTAATAAAAAATATAAAAATGGGGATGTGGCTTGGTGATTACACCCCTTTGGGTTCAATCCCTGGTACCAAAAAAAAAATAATAATAATAATTGATACATCGACAAAATAAAACTTAAAAAAAAAAAATACTAATCCTTATGCATGAAGGGGAAGGAGGTGAGGTTAAGAAAGACAGTTATAAAAAATAACAGAGATTTCTAGCTTTGATAAGAGATTAAAGGTTAATATCACTGCCATATAGAAGTATATTCAAAGACAGAATAAAGAGGAAATGAAGAGGAAGGTTTTAGATATATCTGAGATCATATAGCCCTTTAAATATTTTCCATAGGTAACTAGATACAAATATGAAGCTCAAATAAAAGTTTCATGTCATAAACAAAGTCGAAATCTTGAACAAATGGTTGAGAAAATAAGGGGAATTTTCATAAGGAAAAGACTGAAGACAAGATATTAGGGAATACCTCTGTTTAACAGTCATGTGAAGGAAAATGAACCCATGAGGGAGATTCATGTATTAATTTATCTATTAAATTAATCATCAAATATTTGAGCATGAGCATCTACTATGGCCCAAGCATTAGAGACACCACCCTCAACAAGATAAATATAGCTGTATCCTTGGGGAGATTATGACTTATTGGGGAAATACAGACAAAGTGAAATCAATAAAGCCCAAATGATGTGGACATTTCTAACCAGGTCTGAAGAAGTCAGGGAAGACATCTCAAAAGCTGAGCTAGCTGGGTGTGGTAGCAGCCCTTGCCT
This sequence comes from Marmota flaviventris, assembly GCF_047511675.1. Classification (NCBI taxonomy): domain Eukaryota; kingdom Metazoa; phylum Chordata; class Mammalia; order Rodentia; family Sciuridae; genus Marmota; species Marmota flaviventris. The sequence goes on along the minus strand of NC_092504.1, from coordinate 43,816,172 downwards.
GTAAGCTAGCCACTCGGAGGCAGAGGCAGGAGGACCACAAATTCAAGGCCTGCCTAAGCAACTTAGTGATATCCTAAGCAAATTAATGAGACCCTGTCTCAAAAAATGAAAAGGGGCCAGGCACAGGGACACATGCCTGTAATTCCAGCAGCTCAGGAAGCTGAAGCAGGAGGATCACAGGTTCGAAGGTAGCCTCAGCAACTTAGTAAAGCCCTGTCTCTAAAAAAATATATATAAAAAAGGGGTGGGGATGTGGCTCACTGGTTAAGCAACCCTGGGTTCAATCTCTGGTACCAAAAAAAGAAAAGAAAAACAAAAGAGATGGCTCTGTGGTAAAGCAATTCTGGGTTCAATCCCCATCACCACCAATGTATGAAGGGGGGAAAAAAAAAAAGCTGAGCTAAACACAGACCTCATGTCATGAATAGAACAGTAAATTAGGCAAAAATGAGATTGTGAAGGTAAGGAGTAAAGAAAGAAGTATTTCAAGCAGTAAAAAAAGCTTGTGCAAAAGACTCCATAATGAAAGACGTATGGCATATTCATGGAAAGAAGGCCACTGAAGCAGGAGAGTGAAGTTAGAAGGGGAGTGAGACAAATTTGGTTTACACCAACAGAGGTTTGAGAGACCACTCTAAGATTTGAATAGGGGTATGGCTAGATCAGATGTCACTTCTGAAAGATCACTATGCCCAGTGTGCAGAGTAGCTTGGAGAAGACCAGAAGAACACAAATCAGGAGTGTTCTTGCCAAGAGCTGGTGGTAGCATGAACAAGAATGTGGCAATGGGGACAAAGAGAAGTGACTCAGATATGACATATTTAGAAGACTCTGATCATCAAAACCTGATGGTTAATTAGATACAAGAGCAACAAACAGGAATTAAAACTGATTCCCAAGGAGTTGAGAGCAGTTATGTGTGCCTCTAATCCCAGTGATTCAGGAGGCTAAGTCAGGAGGATCACTTAAGGACAGGAATTTGGGGCCAGATTCTCTAAAAACTAAAATACAATGCCAAGGCTTCTGGCTTCCACAACCAGAAATAAGAGGGTAGTACCATTCACCGAAATGGAGGACACAGAAGGCAAAGGCTTTGGAAGGAGACTGGATAAAAGAACAGTGAACTCAGTTTAGGCAGTGATGAGTTTAAAGAGCCTGGGTGACATCCCAGATGTCTAATAGTAGTTAGTATGCAGAATATCTGAATTGGGAATACATATCCAAAAGACACACACATACAGGCAGTAACTGAAGTCATAAAAGAATGGATAAGATCACCCAGGAAGAATGTGAATAATAAAAGAGAATGAGAAGGAAAGTCAAACAGGTAAGAAGAATCAAGTGAAAGTGATGTAGAAGAAGAGATGAATGAATTTCCAGGAGGAAGTCTGTCAACAATGTTGGATACCACATAGTTATAGATAAGACTTTTTAAATGACACTTTAAATGCCCATCTGATTTATCAACTAAGAAGTCATAAGTAATCTAGTAAGAGTTGTTTAAAGGTAGCAGCACCAGAAGAATCAGACTAGCATGGGTTAAGGAGACCCTGAAAGATGGAAATTGGAAATAAGGCAAAGCTTGGCTGCGATGAGAAAAACAAAATATTGGAAGAAAAATCAAACAACAAAAAGAGTTTAACTTGTTTTCCTACAAACAAGTGAGATTTGACATTTTCACATAGAAAGAAGCCAGGTTGAAAAGAAGCAGGTGAAAACTGATAAGGATATACCTAATAAAGATTTTGGAGGAAGGTCTGCACAAATCAAAGGTAGACTCACTGCTGTAGTAGCTTTGATAAACTTACTTTCCACAGGATTACTAAACACTGCTGAGAATGTAAATTAGTACAATGTAAATTAGTACTATAATGGTCACATGGCACCATCTAAAAATGTTTTTAACACACATATCATTCAACCTGACAATTCTATTATCTAGGAATCTATCCTACAAACATTTGAGCAAAATGATTATGTACAAGATAATTCACTACAGTACTGATTATTAATATCCTTCAATAAGAGACTACTTAAGTTATGGTACATCCATACACACTCAATAGCTTTGGGGTGATGAGAATACTCTATGTAGTAATAGGAAAACCCCTACTCATATTACAAAAACCAAAGTGCTGAAAAGTGTGCCTGTTACTTTTTTGTTTGTAAAAAGGGGAAAAATAGAACCCAATTTATATTTGCTTAAATATGCATAAAAAAACAAAGAAGTTAAACTGTTTTTTTTTTTTTTTTTTTTATGGCACTGGGATTGAACCCAAGGCCTCATCCACACTAAGTAAGTGCTCTACCACTGAGCTACATCCCTAAGCCATAAAATAAATGTCAAGAATCTGAGAATAGAACAAGCCAAGCATATAATTATTCTATTCTATTCTATTCACCTATAATCCCAGCCACTAGCAAGGCTGAGATAAGGAGGATTGAGAGTTCAAACCCAGCCTCAGCCTTGCAACTTAGCAAGGCCCTAAGCAACTCAGTGAGACGCTGTCTCTAATATGAAAAAAGGGCTGGGGATGTAGCTCAGTAGTTAAGTGCCCCTGGGTTCAATCCCTGGTACCAAAAAAAAAATCTAAAAACAGTATCACCTGTGGAGAGGGTTCAAACTGGGCAGTTGGAAAACAAAAATGAGACCTGATACTTTTCAACACTCTTATTTTCCAGCTTGTGAGTGATGAGAATATATTACCCACTCAAAAAAGTAAGCTATAAAAAAACTTCTCTTGAATTTTTCTTCCACTGAGATAGTAGTTAAAAAGTAGAGAATATAAGATTTCTGGACAAAAGCTATAAATGAGACTGAGATGTTTCAGCAACTTCAAAAGTTTAAGTTTTTGCTTCTATTTTCTTTATGAGGTGGCTAAGAGAATGAGAAATGTGAGAGGCGGACAGAGAATTGGGAGCTTAAAAGAGAAAAAAAAAATCTGAAATAATAGAAGTGGAGAAGGGAGAGGGAACTTTAAAAATACATTCAAAGACAGGTGTGGTGGTGCACTCCACTAAGCCCAGTGACACAAGAGGCTGAGGCAGGAAGATCTCAAGTTCAAAGCCAGCCTCAGCAAGTTAGTGAGGCCCCAGACAACTTTATGAGACCCTGCCTCAAAATAAAAAACGGCTGGGGACTTGGCTCAATGACTAAACCATGGACACCATCCCAGGTACCAAAAGGAAGAAAAAAAAAATACATTAGGCATGACTAAGAATAACATATGTGAAAAGTAAAAAGATAAACTGGCCCTGTTCAGCGGAATACATATAACCTGAGAACTATGTTATCCTGTGGGAGATTTAAAGGCCATCTTTTAAAGCAATTTACTTAAAGACTAATAGATAAGAAGGAAAGCCAAACTAGACCAACCCTCCCCCTCCAAAATCCTTTGTCCCCGCTGTATTTCCAGAGCCTAATACAATGTGAGGCATAAGACTGGTACTCAAAAATCCAGCTATTCAATAAATCGACTGCGACCTTAAACTGAAAGGCGGAGGGGAGCTCCTTCAAGTTCAAATATGAAAGGTGATATCAGATTGGACAGAAGGAGACAGTGGAGAGAACCAGAACGAACACGACTGGAAACATGAACACACGTTCCCTGACCCTGCGCCTCCCGCAAGCCCAGCTTGGTTCCGGGCCTGAGGTGTGTGGGGAACACGACAAGGGGCTGCCTGCGACGGACGAGGGAGAGAGCCTCAAAACTCCCTCCACCTAGTACCCCCCGCTTCCCTTTTTAAATGAGTCGCCGCGAAATGTGTTTTGAGTGTTCACCTACCCTCGTCTGCGTCATACATATTGGCAGAAGGCTTTGGAGCTCCTAACCCGAGAAATCAAAGATAGGCGCAGGACAGCCACCAGTACCCGCAGCGAGAAGCGAAGTAATTTCCGTCTCCGGAATTCCCAGAATGCTCTGCGTGCCGCAGCAAAGGCCGCCCGCAAACGCCAACGTGAGATTTGCGCCTGCGCGGACAATAGGGTAAAGTTTACCCGGGGAGAGTTGCTGGCGCGCAAATTGTGTTAAGAGGATAGCTTGTTTAGGCCAAGAGTTGGTTGCTGCCGGTCAAAGCTTTCGGTCTGTTTTGTTTTTCACTGTAGTTGTAGAAACAATGACACCCGAAAAACAATCAGTGTATTAATGAAAGGTTTTGGTTGTGGACGTGAGTCCGCAGCATTCTATGCCAATTTTCTGCACTTCTAAAGACAAAATGTGATTTATTAAGGAGACTTGTGGCACATCGTGCTTGACGGTATCTTCTCCACTTTAAGTGGGCTCTAAGGCCTCAGAGTTTCATCGCGAGAACTCACGGGGTTTTACGCGTGGTGGACAATTCCCAAGTACCCCCGGGCTTGGGTCTCGGGTTTCGCGCGGGTCTGGAACCCTGGGACGCGCCTGCGCTCGTGGCTCCGCCCCGCTCTTCGTGGCGCCCTTCCCCATGCTGCCCATAAGCCTGGCGGGTAGGCTGCTGTGGCGCTTCCTGCAGGGATTGTCGCCCGCCGTAACGCGCCATGGCCTCCGGGATCCGATCCTGGAGAGGAGATGCGCAGCTGCCTTCTTCCAGTACCCATCCCTCCTGGGACGTGGGCTTCCTCGTGGCCCCTCGGCCACTGGGAACTACGAAAAAACCACTGACACGGAGGAGCATTTTGTGTTCCCGGAATATGTCCCGAAGCCCCCGGGGGCACCGAGTCCCGAGGAGCAGTTGCGTAAACTGCTGCAGCTGCAGCAGGAGAAAGAACGACAACAGGATCAGCGGAAGGAGGAACGACTCCAGCAGAAGGTACGGGCCGGCCGCCGCCCGCGCCCGATCGTAGAACTCCCGGATCCGACGGTGCCTCCTAGCGGCCTGAACTGCACGGGCTGCGGGGCAGAGCTGCACTGCCAGGACCCCGGCATGCCCGGCTACCTCCCCAGCGAGAAGTTCTCCAGCGCGGCCCAGGCGGACAGCGGACCTGTGCGGCTCGTGTGCCAGCGCTGCTGGCTGCTGGTGCACCACCGGCGCGCCCTGCGCGTGCAGGTGAGCCGCGAACAGTACTTGGAACTGGTGAGCGCCGCGCTGCGGCGGCCTGGGCCAGCCCTGGTGTTGTACATGGTAGACCTGCTCGACTTGCCCGACGCCCTGCTGTCCGACTTGCCCAAGCTGGTGGGTGCCAAGCAGCTCATCGTGCTGGGGAACAAAGTGGACCTGCTCCCTCAGGATTCTCCCGGCTACCGGCAGCGACTCCGAAACAGGCTGTGGGACGACTGCATCCGTGCCGGACTCCTGCCGGCCCCTGGCCACCGAGGACCACAGCAGTCCAGCGAGGACAAGCCAGGGGACGCGGAGAATTCGAATCCGTCGGCCTGGTCGCGCACGGTGGTCAGGGACGTAAGGCTGATCAGTGCCAAGACTGGCTATGGAATTGAAGAATTGATCTCCGCACTTCAGCGCTCCTGGCGTTACCGTGGCAATGTCTACCTGGTGGGCGCCACCAACTCTGGCAAGTCCACTCTTTTTAACACACTCCTGGAGTCTGATTACTGCACCGCAAAGGGCACCGAGGCCATCGACAGGGCCACCATCTCCCCTTGGCCAGGTGAGGCTTAGGAGGCTCGCATGCTGAGAAATTGGACTTCTGGTCGTGGCACAGGCACCTACTGTTTCTTTGCTTAACGACCAAGTTAGACTGCATGGAGGCTTCCATTTAAAAATCCTCTCATACTTTGTTACACCCCTCTTCTGTATCACCTTACTGCGTCGAAATTAAGTATATGTTGTTTTAAAACAGAAAACACACCAGGGAACAAACAAAGCAAAGTTCCCACTGTCTTGGAGATTTCCCTTCCAGTTTATTTTCTTTGTATGTTTTTCTTGAAAATTGTGCTTCTTTTTTTTTTTTTTTTAACTCTGTGAACCACTCTCCACCCCTCAGTGTTACTGTTCACATCCTGAATTTATTCTTGACACCATTATACAATACATACATAACATCTGAATAATTCGTTAATGCAATATGGTGTTTGGCTTTGTTTTGTGACTTTAAGAAACTTCTGTGATGGGAAACTGATTTCTTCTATGACCCTCTTCATTATTTAAGTTCACAAAACTAACTTCCCCATTTGTTCCCTTGAAACCAGGGTTTAACTGCATTTGGTTAGAGCTTTTTGTTTTGTTTTGGTTTTTTGTTTTTGTTTTTTGCTTTTTTGTTTTGATACCAGAGATTGAACCCAAGGGTGCTTTACCACTGAACCACGTCCCTTTATTTTTTATTTTGAAACTGGGTCTCACTAAGTTGCTAAGGCTGGCTTTAGCAAGTAGTAGAGTCCTTGTCTCTAAAGGGTCTCTTTTCCAGAAGAAGGAAATTTCCTTCTGCCTTGGCCTTCCAGAGGGTTGTGATTACAAGCATGTGCCACCATGCCTTTCCTGGCCCACTGTTCTCTATCTTGCACTTTCAGTTGAAATATACTCAGAACTCTCTACAGCCGTATCATTTTGAATGTACCAAATCTCATCTGACTTATACTCAGAATTGTTTTTGTACTGGATAGCCGTATGGAAATGGGAATAATCAGGTTCCAGATTTTGGATTCAAATCTGGGTTAGCCTTTGAGCCCATCTTTAAGACGATTTCCTCATTTAAAGTGACAATAATCTTATAGAGGATTGTCATGGAGGTTGAGGGAGATGAATCACAGCCAACATAATGTAGATCCTAAGAAATGTTCATTTTCCTCCCCTTGATCCCTTTTCTGAAAACACTATTCTTTGGTATTTCAGGTACCACATTAAACCTTCTGAAGTTTCCTATTTGCAACCCAACTCCTTATAGAATGTTTGAAAGACAAAAAAGACTTAAAAGTGATGCAAATAAAGCTGAAGAAGATCTTAGTGAACAAGAACAAAATCAACTTAATCGCTTTAAAACGCATGGTTATGTAGTTGGTAAGTGCCCTATTTGGGAAAACCCTTGTTGATTCTCTGTTAAAATTCTTTGTTGAGACCTACAATACAGCTGTCTTAAGCTAGCCAGTTTCTGTGGGTAGAGACTTACTTCCTTCTTCTGGAACAGACCCTTTAGAGGCAAGGGCTTTGCTATTTGGAAACCCACACCAGTACAAGTGGTAATGCTCATTGATTCTGTGCAGCAGCTTTACATTAGGTTATCCTTTTCTCCTTGGTAACTTTTTCAGCCTGGCTTTAGTAAAAACTGAATTCCAATGCCATCTGCCTGAGTGTGCACAGCTAGCCTCGCACTTTTATCATTTTAAAAGTCTGACTCTCATTACCTTTGTGGGGAGTTCCACACAGGTATTGTTGCAGTCTTACTTCCATACCCTATAGTTAGTCTGAGTGACTTGTTTGAGAAAAACATAAAAATTGTCTGGAAATCAAAAGCATTAAAGGAGCAACTGATAACCTCAATATCATTCATTTTAGGAAGAGTTGGAAGAACATTCTTATATTCAAAAGAACAAAAGAAAGAAGATACTTTTGAGTTTGATGTTGATTCACTTGCCTTTGACATGGGAAATGAACCTGTCATGGTTGTGGAGAAATCCACCAAACGGATAGAATTGACTCCTCAAGATGTGAAAGATGCCCACTGGTTTTATGACACCCCTGGAATTACAAAAGAAAATTGCGTACGTTTTTGGTTTCTTTTAGAAACATTTACTTTCAATTGCAGAAGTACTGTCTTAATTGGTAGAAAGCAAGAAAGGTGCTATACTTCCACTTTAGATTTAGTTCTGATTCATTCATAAAGCAGTTAGGAGGCAAATCTATATGTCATCAAATCTCTACTTTTTTGGTAGACTTCACTGAAGACAATCTACTTGATTATATTTATGATGGTAGTTGTTAGCTTAATTAGATGTTTACAGGATCCTAGATTTTGAGGTTGGAAGAAATCATAAATACCACTGCAGTCCAGCTCCCTATTCCATATTTGAATTCCCTATATAACATATCCATCACAAGGATATCCAACTTGAACTAAAGTAGGGAGTGATTCACTATTAGGTGAAGCAGTAACCCATTTGGTCTTGGACCCAATGTTTGTATTGTACTCAACAGTTTCCCTATAACTTGTACTCATTGTTCCTCAAAACTGTATGGAATCAACATAATACTTATTTCCCTTGAAATATGTTAAATTGTAAGTCCTGTCAAATGAACATAGTTTAATTTTTTTCCACTTTTTTTGTTTTTATTAGATGAGCATAATTTAGAATAGAATTAAGTGAACCTGTCTTGCCTTTAGGCCTCTTTTTTTTAATATTTATTTTTTAGTTGTAAGTGGACACAATATCTTTTTTTTTTTTTTAAGTGCAATTGGCCCTTTATTTAAAGAGAGAGAGAGAATTTTTTTTTTAATATTTCAGTTTTCGGCGGACACAACATCTTTGTTTGTATGTGGTGCTGAGGATCGAACCCAGGCCACACGCATGCCAGGCAAGCACGCTACCGCTTGAGCCACATCCCCAGCCCACAATATCTTTATTTTAATGTGGTGCTGACAATCCAGTGCCTCGCACGTGCCAGGCGAGCACTGTACCACTGAGCTACAACCCCAGCCCCTAGGCCTCTTTTTAATCCAAATGCAGCATCTTATGGGTAACTTCCATTTTGTCTTAATTAAATTCTTTGATTTTGTCTTAATTATTTTGTTCTGTAACAGACCTATTGAATCTCACAACTTTTTATTATTTGCAGTTTTGATCTTTATCCAAGTCATTGGCTCAAGTGGGCATCTGGGATACAGCCTCACAACAGTTGTATTAATCTCTTCCTTTGAGTCTGGCTACTGCCAGTTTTTAATTATCCTAATTATCTCATACCTCCCTGTGAAACAATACCGGTTTCTTAGGTACTTTCCTTTACCTTATCAGGTTCAGTTACTATTTCATTCTCAGAATCATATACTCTTTGGTGTACCACATCATAAACATCAGTTTAACATTTATTGCTCTCCTAGAGTAATCACTCATGCTCAGTCTTTTCTGAGTAACTGGACTGCTTTCCAATGATGTTCTATTACTGTAACTTCACCAACTAATTATTTCCTTTCACACTCATTTAGGTCAAGATAATCATTACTTTAGTCATGTACCCTCATGTGAAACAGTTGAGTCAGAAAGTCAAGGATTTGCAAAATATTCTAGCTAGCAGAATTAAGTCCCTCGGGTTTTTTTAATATAAAAATCTGTCAGATAGCCAGATGCAGTGGTACAAACCTATAATCCCAGAAGCTTAAGAGGCTGAGAGATAAGAGGGTCACAAGTTCAAGACCAACCTCAGCAACTCAGACCCTGTCTCAAATTAAAAAATAAAAAAGGACTGGGATGTTTTTTTATTTCCTGGGCACTGGATATTGAAGCTAGAGACTCACATGCTAGGAAGCACTCTACCACTAAGCAATATCCCCAGACCTTTTTATTTCCTTTTTTTTTTTTTTTTAAGAGAGAGAGAATTTTTTTAATATTTATTTTTTAGTTTTCGGTGGACACAACATCTTTATTTTATTTGTATGTGGTGCTGAGGATCGAACCCAGTGCCTCACGCATGCCAGGCGAGCCTGTTACCACTTGAGCCACATCCCCAACCCAGACCTTTTTATTTCTTGAGACAGGGTGTCACTAAGTTGCTAAGAACCAAATTCACAAGATTTTGTTTTGTTTGGGGTGGGATGGGGCGGGGCGGGGGGATTGAACCCAGGGGCACTTATCCACTGAGCAACATCTCTAGCCCTTTTTTATTATTTATTTTGAGATGGGGTCTCATTAAGTTGCTTAGAGCCTTGCTAAGTTGCTGAGGCTGGCTTTGAACTTGTGATCCTCCTGACTCAGCCTCCTAAACTGCATGAATCACTATACCCAGCTGAATTAACAAGATTATTTGCCATTTATACCCTTTTTTTCTTCCTGTGCTAAGGATTGAACCCAGGGCCTCATGTGTTAAGTAGGCAGGTATTCTTTCACTTGCCTATACCCCCAGCCCTCTTTTCTCTTTTAATCTGATTTTTACCTCTTAAATTTTATCAGAATCTTATACTTCCTATTTTTCCTCTTCTATTTTCTCTAGTCTTTAAGAAATCATTTTTAAAGACTTGGTGAATCTTTATTCACCAAGCTGTAATCCCAACTACTTGGGAAGTTGAGGCAGGAAGATAGAAAGTTCGAGGCCAACGCAGGCAATTTAAGTGAGGCTCTGTCTCAGAAAGAGATCTGGGGATGCAGCTTAGCTATAGAATACTGCCTAGCATGCATTAGTCTCTGGGTTTAATACCCAGTACTGCCAAAAAAGAAATCTGTATTCTTATATAAGCCAGAGGAATCATAACTTTTTCTCAGTTTGTGCTGAATATTCAGGGGAAATGAGGATATTGAAGTCCAGAATTTAGAAAGTTCTTCAAACTCTTGACCTCTGATGCATACATGTTTAACCACTAGGACATGAGGTTGCAGTCTATTAATTTAAGCTGGAAACTACTGTTCTCCAGAAGACCTGAGCATATGTTTTCTCCCATGGTATTGATCCCGAAACATTTTCAAGTTCATACCAATTTTAACATTGTAGCATAGTGATGACATAGAAAAATATCATATACCTATGAAGTTATTTTGCCACTGCCCAAGACTCAGTTTTGAAATGAGTATAACCACCAGTAAATTGAGATTAATTTAGACAGAATTTATATGTGACTAACTGACATAATTTGGTTTATTTTGAAGTCTAGTATTTTCTCATCACTTTTTATAAATGAATCTCAAAATACCATATTTTCAGTAAAAGTAATTCTCTATTAAACTTGCCATTTGCTTCACAGATTTTAAATCTTCTAACAGAAAAAGAAGTAAACATTGTTCTACCAACACATTCCATTATTCCAAGAACTTTTGTGCTTAAACCAGGAATGGTTCTATTTTTGGGTGCTATAGGCCGCATAGATTTCCTGCAGGTAAGAAAAATCTGTACCATTAAAAACTACTAGGTATTAGGATGTACTTTAAAGAAGCATTAACATTATGAATAAGGCTGTCAAAATGTTTATATAACTAAGTCATGATTTTATATGTTTGGAAATTTCCATAAAAGCTTGGGAGAAAGGGGGAAAAAAAAAAGGAATACTGGGTCTTAAAAACCTTATCATCAAAGGGATATTGAATGCTCTATAAAACTTAGCATTTAAGACCAGATACTGAGCCAGGAGCTGTGGTGCACGCCTGTAATCCCAGCAGCTTGGGAGGCTGAGGCAGGAAGATCACTAGTTCGAAGCCAGCCTCAGCAAAAGTGAGGTACTAAGCAACTCACTGAGACCCTCTCTCTAATAAAAATATAAAATAGGGCTGGGGATGTGGCTCAGTGGTCAAGTGCCCCTGCATTCAATCCCCAATACCAAAAAAGAAAAAAAAAAGATGAAATACTATCCCTTTCCTGTGCTCTTGTTTCACAAGGAAATCATAAGATTAGACCTCTTGATCCAGAGCTAGTATGCATTGAAGTAATTCAGCACTTCTTTATATCCCAGATATTATCTTTTTTTATATGTTCTTTTTGCTTGGTATTCATCTGTATAATACCATTTTGGGGATTTTAGAGCATCTGTAGAATCATTCTTCATTTTGCCGAAGTGAAAAGAAGAAAGGAAAACAAAACATAGATATGTCCACCAACATGCAACTTACAAGTACATTGTTATAGTACATTCCTTGGGTTTTGTGTTTTATCATTCTTTGTTGGAAATTTTAGTCTTACACATCTAGAACCCTTGTATATTTCATTAAGGCCCATAGATTTTTAATATTTTATACCTAACTTCAATAGTATCAACAAGTCTGCAAAAGTCCTAGTCTTATGATTTACATGAATTGTAAAATGCACTCCTTCCATATTGTGCTCCCTTTTTTTTTTGATATTTATATAATTTGATTACAGCTGCTATTATTACCCATTCTTATGAAGAGTTTTCTCCTTTTTTACTATACCTTGTAATCAAGTTTTTCATTGGGTAAAATAATTTCTCTCCTCCTTTCTTAAGGGAAATCAGTCCGCTTGGTTTACAGTTGTGGCTTCCAACTTCCTTCCTGTGCATATTACTTCCTTGGACAGGGCAGATGCTTTGTATCAGAAGCATGCAGGTCATACATTACTCCAGGTGAGTCAACTGGCTTGACGATTGCACAGTTAGAGCTGGTACACCTTTGATGGTCCTACCACCCTGCCAAGAAAGCCTGTATTAGACTGGGATTGTGACTCATAGAAGTAGATCGCTCACCTAACATGCATGAGGCACTGGGTTTGATCCTTAGCACCAAATAAAAATAAAAAGAATAAATGTATTGTGTCTTCCTACAACTAAAAAATAAATAAATATTTAAAAAAAAAAAAAAAAGAAAGAAAGAAAGCCTGTATTGGACAAAACTATCTGTTACATATCAGCTAGCTAACCTTTCACCTCATTCTCTCTGAGGATTCTGGGTATAAAGCAAAAGGGGCTCTAAATGAAAAAGAAGTGATTTCTAGAAAAGCCACAGAGCTGTATTTAGACTACAGTGTCCAAAATGGTAGCCACACTAGCCACATATACATATGCCTACCTAAATTTAAACACATTAGTTAAAATCAAATAAAATTTAAAATATGGTTACTTAGTCACACTAGCCATCTTTCAAGTGCCCAGTAGTCACATCATTGCATAGTTATACTAGACAATGCTGAGTGGAGAGAAATTACGGATTTTGTCACAAATAGGAGATGCTACTGACATCCAGTGGTGAGACCACAGATGATGCTAAACATCCTGTAGTGCACTGCAGATCCCCTCACAATAAAGATGATCTGGTTGCCAGACATAGAAGTTCAAGACCAGCCTCAGGAACTTAGCAAGCCCCTGTTTCAAAATAAAAATTAAAAAATAAAAAGGTAAGCCTGGCACAGTAGGCACATGCCCATGATCCAAGCAGCACGGGAGGCTGAGAAAGGAGGATCCCAAGTTGAAAGCCAGTCTCAGCAAAAGTGAGGCACTAAGCAACACAGTGAGACCCTGTCTCTAAATAAATAACAACAACAAAAAGAAAATAGGGCCAGGGGCTAGGGATGTGGCTCAAGCTGTGGCATGCTCGCCTGGCATGAATGCGGCCCGGGTTCGATCCTCAACACCACATACAAACAAAGATGTTGTGTCCGCCAAAAAGTTAAAAATATATATATATATATAAAAAAAAATAGGGCCAGGGATGTAGCTCAGTGGTTGAGTGCCCCTGAGTTCAGTACCCAGTACCCAAAAAAAAAACAAAAACAAGAAATTAAAAGGTAAAATTTTGACTAAAGAGTAAAAAAAGAAAAAGGGAAAAAGCTGGGGATGTAGTTCAGTGTTAAAGCACCCCTGGGTTTAATCCCCAGTACCAAAAAATACATATACTCATAAATAAATAAAAGGGCTAGGGATTAAGTTTACAGTAGAGTGCCCCTGGGTTCAGTCCCCATTCTCAATCTCTCAATCTCAGACACCAATTTTAGCTTATTGCTCCTCTTCTTTCCCGCTATCCTAGCTCCTTTTTTTTTTTTTTTTTTTTTGGCCTATATATGCATTAAAATTGTTTTCATCTATTTAAAAAAAAAAACTGAGGAGTGTCTTGCTCACTCCTTCTCTTTACAGACCTGCTTGTTGCTGGCTCCCCGTGCCCCACCCCTGAAGTAGTCCCCATTTGGCCCTTACCATGCCATTGAAATAGTTCTTAAAATTCACCAAAGCCCATTTGCCTGAATGGGACTGTTTTCAGCTCTTTTACAAGATATACCATATTTATGATTGGATAGTATATGTTGTATATTGGTTGTATTTTTGGAAGCTGGGCACAGTGGCACACACTGTAATCTTAGCAATTCTTGAGGCTGAGACAGGAACATAACAAGTTTCAGGCCAGCCTCAGAAATTTAGTGATACCCTCCATAATTTAGCAAGACCCTATCTCATATAAAAAGGACTGAGGATACAGAGTGCCCCTGAGTTCAATCCTCAGTACAGGGGGCGAAAAAAAATTTATCAGAGCCAGATGCTTTGGGTTGAGCTGCAGACACAACCCTACATTAGACACTTTTTATAAAGCAAATTTAGTAGTCTTACTGACTTGAGTGTATTTTTTGACATGTGCCTTATTTTAAGGAATACATGCCAGTAGCCAGGGTCATGACTCAATGATAGAGCACTTGAGGCCCTGGGTTCAGTTCCCAGTACCAAAAAAAAAGGAATACATGTCAATTTATTTAGATAATGTGACCTATTCTGAAAATAACTTTATACTTTTCACAAATGCCTTGTATGCTTTATTTCCTTTTTTTTTAATACTGAGAATTTAACCCAGGGCACTTTATTGCTTAGCCACATCCCCAGCACGTTTTTTTTTTTTTTGCTTGTTTGTTTGTTTTTAGTACCACTAAATAAATAAATAATAAATATGAAACAGATTAAAGGCTTAATCCCAAAACTGTCATTCCACCACTAAGCTGCATCCCCAGCCCTTTTCATATTTCATTTGAGACCAGGTCTCCCTAAATTACCTAGGCTGGCCTGAAACTTTGTGATCTCCCTGCCTCAGCCTCCTGAACTGCTAGGACTATGGCATGTGTCACTGTACCCAGCAAAAGGATTCCATTTTTGATCCTGTACACAATTATCAGTGATTTATGTAATATTACAGTTGCAGGGAATTTAATTTGTAGTAGAGACATCTTCATTATATTTCAATGGAAGGTTCCAATGGGTGGAGAAGAACGAATGGCAGAATTTCCTCCTCTTATTGCTGAAGACATAACATTAGAAGAAGGACTTGGGGGATCTGAAGCAGTGGCTGACATCAAGTTTTCCTCTGCAGGTAATTTTACACCAAGTACTTCTCTCCCTTCCACCCCCATGCTTGGAATTGAATCCAGGGCCTTATATATGCTAGGCAAGCGCTCTACCACTGAGCTGCAGCCACAACCCTACACTAGACACTTTTTATAAAGCAAATTAAGTAGTTTTACTGACTTGAGTTTATTTTTAGACATGTGCCCTATTTTAAGGAGTACATGCTAGTAGCCAGGGATATAAATGCTCAATGGTAGAGCACTTGAGGCCCTGGGTTCAATTCCCAGTACCCAAAAAAAGGAATACATGCCAGTTTTTTTTTTTTAGATAATGTGACCTATTCTGAAAATAACTTTTATGTTTTTTACAAATGCATTGTATGCTTTACTTTTTTTTTTTTTTTTTTTTTTGGTGCCAGGGATTAAACCCAGGGTGCTTAACCACTGAGCCACATCTCTAGTCCTTTTTATATTTTTTTAGAGACAAGGTCTCACTGAGTTGCTAAGTGCCTCACTAATCTGCTGAGGCTGGCTTTGAACTTGCACGCCTGCCTAGGCCTCCCAAGTTGCTGGGATTACAGGTGTGTGCCACTGTGCCCAGCCACATCCCCACCCAACACTTTTTACACTTTCTTTTGAGAAAGTGTCTCACTGAATTGTTGAGATTAACCTCTGCGACTTGTGATCTTCCTGCCTCAGGCGACCGTGGCTCTTAACTTTTTGAGACAGGGTCTCACTAAATTGCTGAGGCTGACCTTGAACTTGCAATCCTCCTGCCTCAAGAATCCCAAGTCGGGGCTGGGGATGTGGCTCAAGCCGTAGTGCACTCGCCTGGCATGTGTGCGGCCTGGGTTCGATCCTCAGCACCACATACAAACAAAGATGTTGTGTCTGCCGAGAATTAAAAAATAAATATTGAAAAAAATTCTCTAAAAAAAAAAAAGAATCCCAAGTCACTGGGATTACAGGTGTGCACCACTGCACCTGGCTCCATGTTTCTTAACAAGGTAGTTGCTAACAGCATTTTGTGTTCTGTCCCATGCTTCGTAGGTTGGGTTGCAGTAACACCTCATTTTAAGGACAGATTACATCTCCGAGGCTACACACCTCAAGGAACAGTTCTGACTGTCCGGCCTCCTCTCTTGCCATATATTGTTAACATCAAAGGAGAGCGCATCAAGAGAAGTGTAGCCTATAAAACCAAGAAGCTTCCTTCTCTTGTGTCCAATCTGCAAAAGAAGAAAAAAGCAACAAATGTATGACATGGACCTGGGTTCACACTGGATATTAACTATATTCCACATGGTAATATACATTAATTTATATTAAATATGGCTATAATAAAGTCCCTCATGCTGTCATCCTTCCTGAAAACCTTAGGTTTTTTGACTTTTTAAAACTATTCATCACTGGGCTGAACTATTGATAATATATTGAGCCTATATAACAAATTGGTTTTTTGCAGTTTATTTATATGTATGTACCTGTGACCTAAATATATATAAAAAGAATTAATAAGTTCAAATTTTTATTGAGACCAGATTTCATTTATTTTATTTGGAGTCTATAGTTGATAGGGCAGTAAGGAGTCAGCATATGAAAAAATGGCCAAAAGTCCTTCTCCAAAATACTTCGGCTGTACTCCATGTAATCAGTCATCCAAGGATCCATCTGGTGGAAATTTACCTGGCTTCCATCTCTGTCCAAGGAGGCCATTCAAGTTGTCATCCTTTCCCAGCAAGTGTGAAGAGAGGCTAAGAGTGGGCAACAGGCAGCTTCCCTAATTAATTAAAAGGAGAAAGAAAAGCAGAATGGTGAACAGCTCACAGTCCTTTGGTCAGCCATCATGTGGCTACAAGGAAGCTGGGAAATGGGAGCCATTTTGGGTTTTATCAAGAGAAGAAGGAGAAAATGAACTGGAAGACAAATAGAAATTTACCTTGCACAGTTTGAAAGTGCCTGAAAATCTTAAAAGGATTCAGGCTTTATATTTCTAGCATCTAAGGTTAGTTCAACAAATAAGAGAAAATTTTAACCACTTATTAACATTTGCCTGTGTGTAGCTGAGAAACATTACATCAGTCAGAAGTCTTTACTTTTTGTTATTCTCTGTAAGTAGTACTGTAAATGCATCAGGTGACATAGCGTATGTTGAAATAAAGGCCAGTGGAATGATAAGCTGGGCTGAAATGCTGTTAAATCCATGAACTTCCTAATAGACCTATTCTCGACCATGGTCACACAGGTGATGGAAGCTGGGTTCCCCTGTGTGGAGTGGGCTAGCTGAAAAATACTGTGAAAAATCACACAACCCAGAAAACAGTTTTAAGGGGTGGGGTGGGGGGTGCAGAAAAGCTCTTTGACCTTAGGGGTCGAGCTTCCACGCTGGAAAGAAAGAGTGCCTGTGTTCTGCTTTAGTTATATGGGAGAATTTCAGAGACTTTCTACAGAATGTTATTGGCCAATTAAGGTAGGGGGTGAGCTGTCTAGTTCCCAATGGGCCACACCCAACTTCGGAGATAGGAGCCAGTCTTCCTAGCCAAGCGAAGAGTTTAAGTCGAGTGTATTGTGTAATCCATTTGGCGGGGGAGGGTGCACAAAATAGCTCGCAATGCCAGACCAAAATCTCCTTGGCTCAAGGCCCCATGAAGATGCTAAATAGCTCAGGAGTGGCCTCCCACAACCTGTGTTCTCTCCCACCACATGGGAGCCCTATGAATTTCACACTTATGTCTTCTCCCCATCCCTTAACCTCCCTCCCACCAAGTCCCTTAGACTAAATAGAATGGAGTACTTCAGATGCAAGACGTAACTTGTACATTTTACTTTCATGGTGTTTCAAAAGGAGCTACACCGGTATCTGGAAGAAGGTGGTTCTTCACAAAAAAACTGCATTTTAGTAGGTCTGGCATCCCTTGTCCCCAGAAACTAAACACCAGTAGCCACTCCCCCAGACCCCTCAGTTACACCCCAAAAGTACCCCCAACATTTCTAAATACACCTGTAGAGGGCAGTAACTTCCCAAGATGAAAAAAAAAAATGCTTGATTTCTAGTGGGTTTTTTTTATCTTGGGGAGAATGCAACACCATGACTTTTTTTTTTTAGGTTTTATTTTATTTTTAATGGACATAGTAATTGTGTATATTTATGGTATGCAATGTAATATTTCAAAATATACATTGTAGAATGATTAAATCAAAGCAATTAGCCTTTCACCTCAATTATTCATTTCTTTGTGGTAAGAACAATTAAAATCCTTTTAGCTATTTAGTAAAAACACATGATACATTGCAACCCCTTGCCCCTGCTCCTGGCAGCCACCACTCTAGTCTCTTACTTCTGTGAGTTTGACTTTTTTAAGTTCCACATATAAGTGAGATCATATGGTCCTTGTTTCTCTGTGCCTAGTTTACTTTGCATAATATCTTCTAGGTTTATCCACATATTGAAAATGACAAACTTCCTAATTAAAACACATTCTTAGCCAGGTGCACAGTATGGCACACCTGTAATTCCAGCAGCTCAGGAGGCTGAGGCAGGAGGATCACAAGTTCAAAGCCAATCTCAGCAATTTAGCAAGGTCCTAAGCAACTTAATGAGACTGTCTCAAAATAAAAAAGCTGGGGATGTGGCTCAGTGGTTAAGCACCCTTGGTTTCAGCCCCTGCTATCCAAAAAATAAAACATGTTTTTGAACTCATGAATCTAAGAAGAAATAAAACATATATAGTGACAATGCATGATTTAAAAATAATAATAAACATGGCACATCTGTAATTCCAGCAACTCAAGAGGCTGAGCCAGGAAGATCACAAGATAGAGGCCAGCCTCTGCAATCTAACAAGCTCTAAGTGACTTAGACCCCATCTCAAAATAAAAAATTTTTAAAAAGGGGATATAGCTCAGTGGTAGTGCACCCTGAGTTCAATCCCCAGTACCAAAAATATTTTTTAATAAAATTTTTGGAAGAATGATATAAATCAATACAGATGTAGCTAAAAGTATATATTGATAATCTTGTCAGTTTAATTTTTTTTTTTTAAAGAGAGAATTTTTTTTAGTATTTATTTTTTAGTTTTCGGCGGACACAACATCTTTTTATGTGGTGCTGAGGATCAAACCCGGGCCGCACGCATGCCAGGCGAGCGCGCTACCGCTTGAGCCACATCCCCAGCCCAGTTTAAATTTTTTTAAAGGAAAAACTGAAAGAGTTAGTTGGGTGTGGTGATGCATGTCTGTAATTTAGAGGAGGCTGAAGCAGGAGGATTGCAAGTTTGAGACCAGTTTCAGCAACTTAGTGAGGCTCTAAGCAACTGAGTGAAATCCTGTCTCAAAATAGAAACATAAAAACGTGGGGAAGGAGTTGGAGATGTGGCTCAGTGGTAAAGCATCCCTGGGTTTAATCTCCATTACCAAAAAAAAATAGTGAGACCTTGTCTCAAAATAAAAAGGGCTAGGGCTAGGGCTCAGATGGTACAGCATACCTTGGTTCAATCCCCAGTACCAAATATATATATTTATCATTAACTTGGCATTTGCAGAGGAACTGAGTTTAAAAACTTATTGCCCTGACAACTTGTGAATATTAATTTTAGAAAACAGAACATGCCCTCTTTTTACTCTTCTCTCTAGTCTAATAGATTTTAGGCTTTTGGACTAATAAAGATTTTTTTAAATGTTCATATTATCAGGAGTCTAAAATTCAAAAGTTTTGTTTCATAAAGCATGACCTAGGCATATCTAAATTATTCCCAGGCAACTTGCTAGTGGTTTGAAACAGTGCAATTTACTAAGTTCCAATTTCATTATTTTCATCTCCTTGGATTTTTGTCTTTTCATCTGTAAAATGAGTTACACTAGATTTTTTTCTGAAGGTTTACTCCTAACCTCTTATGAGTCTAAAAACAGGAGAGGAAACCAGCAAAGGATGGTTACAATGCCTCAGACAAAAAAAAAAAAAGATACTCCATGCCTAGACTTGGTGGAGAGGTGGAGGGCTTCTACTA
The DNA here is from genome assembly GCF_047511675.1 of Marmota flaviventris. Classification (NCBI taxonomy): domain Eukaryota; kingdom Metazoa; phylum Chordata; class Mammalia; order Rodentia; family Sciuridae; genus Marmota; species Marmota flaviventris. The sequence goes on along the minus strand of NC_092504.1, from coordinate 43,796,328 downwards.
AGATCTGGAATTAATTAACTCCATATTCCTTCAACCCAGTGAAGCCTAATTGCCCCACAGTGGATCTTGCTTTGACAAGTTTCTGTTACTGTGTTAATTCCTGAGCTTTTGTTAGTTACTGATACTTCCTTAATCCATTCATCTGAGAATGGAGATTTCTCTTAATCACTTATACTATGCAGGGTGCAGGAGTTAGTGAGCGGTGGTGGCCAGGCAAGGAAGGGAAATTAATGGTAAGGTATCAGGACAACCCCTCACATCCACAGAACAAAGAGCTGTACAGTGGCATACATGGTAAATTCACAAGTTCCAGGCCAACCTGGGCAACTTACTGAGACCTTGTCTCAAAATAAATAAATAAAGAAGGGCTGTGGATGTGGCTTAATGGTAGAGTTCAATCCCCAGTACCACACACATACACCATACTGGGCATGGTGACAAGCCTGTAATCCCCAGCAACTCAGGAGGCTGAAGTAGGAGAACTGCAAGTTTAGGGCCAGCATCCAAGACTCTGTCTCAAAATTTAAAAAAGGACTGAGGAACATAGTTCAGTGGTAGTGTGACCCTTGGTCCAATCCCTAGTATGGGGGCAGGGTAGGGAATAAGAGCAGAAAAGATCTAAAACAGTTTTTACTAAAAAGTTTACCAAATTCTGTAGCCTAATGGTACATGTCACCTCTTTTGTTTTGATGAAGTAAAATATGCACCATCAAAGGGCTTTTTTTTTTTTTTTGGCAGGGGAGGGGGGTGGGAACAGGGATTGAACTCCGGGGTACATCCCCAGCCCTATTTTGTATTTTACTTAGTGACAGGGTCTCCCTGAGTTGCTTAGCACCTCACTTTTGCTGAGGCTGGCATGTGTCACCATGCCTGGCTCAAAGGGCTTTTTAACTCCTATGTGACATTAGGGTCATTAAGCTTTTTATTTTGAAAAGAGACCTAATCTCTCTACTTTTCCCTTCTCTAATAAAACTAAAATAACAGCATCTCCATCAAACTAGAGTTGTAGACATTTTCTATTTTTATTCACCCTAAATACCAAGCTCTACAACCACCAGGGTTGTACTGTGTAGTTTCCAGAGTATGAATTTGTTACTTGAGATACTCACTTCCCTGACAACCAAGGAGAAGTGCAGCACAGATGCAATCTTTTTTTTTTCCTCTTTTTTTAACTTGTTCTTTTTAGAAATACATGATAATAGAGTGTATTTTTTAATACTTTTTAGTTGTTAATGGACTTTTATTTTGTTTTATACATGGTGCTGAGAATCGAACCCAGTGCCTCACACATGCTAGGCAAGCACTCTATCACTGAGCTACACCCCAGCCCCCAGTGGACTGTATTTTGACATAACAGATGCAATCTCTTTTGTGTGTTTCCTGATCAAACACTTCTCACAAAATGGAGAATGGAGGCTGGTTTCCTGCAGATGACTAACTTGGAGCTCCAGCCGTGTCCCCCGTGACAGAGTTGTTATTGCTCGCTGAGTAGGCACCCAGTGCTCAAGCCGAGGCCAGCCATTCCGTAGACAGCCTCTGATCATTTACCCTGGCTTCCCGCCCACTTGGCTCTGTGTTGTGGAGCAATAGAATCATTTCCATTCTTTCTTGGGCTGTTCCATTTTCTCTTGGCTGCTTTCCTCTTCCCAGGGGGATTGTTTTCTCTCAACTGTCAAAGAATAATGCTTAAACATTAAAAACAAGACTTCAGACTCATGTAAATCAAATAAATAGCACCTCTGCCTGCTCTTGATGTCTCTCCCTCATGTTATGTGCCCCACTAATGCCCTGGAGTGGGAGGAAAATGGTGTGACATTACTATTTTAACATCATGTTGGAATGTGCCTCACCTTTCTTTCCACGTCAAAGAGCACTGTTAGTTGTGGCCAGCCTGGGTAACATGGTGAGACCCTGTCCCTTAACTCTCAAAAAGAAAGTTTAGCCAGGTATGGTGTCTTGCACCTGTAATCCCAGCCACAAGGGAAGCTAAGGTAAGAGACTTTATCTAAAAAAAAAAGTTTCATGATCTAAATACTCCTAAATATATACAAATCATCTTCAAAACATCCCCTGCTCCAATTCCCAGGTTCCTGTTTTTCAAAAGCTGCCTTTTACTTCCCAAATAGTTCTCAGAACTTAACCTTCTGGGTAGTCAGTTTAGTGAAAGAATTTTTTTGGCCTTAATGTTCTCACTGGTAAATGCAATAGTAGGTATGAAGTTTAATCACAGACGTGGTGGGAAACTCTGGCCAGTAGCTGTGGTGAATCTGAGAAAACCGAGGCCCTAAAAAATAAGCAGGATGCACTAGAGAGCACATCATCACATGTCAGGGGATTTTGGAAATGAAAGACTGCTAAGATCCTGCCTAACCTTTCAATAAGCCCCTGGAAAACTGCAGGCATTCAATGCATGAATGAATGAATTAGTAGAGTGAAGGGATTTGGGGTTGGTTGGTTGGTTTTTGCCTTCCCTGGAAAGCAGCCAAAGAGAAGATTTAAATTTGCTTAGTAGCATTTACACTAAACCCTTCTAGAGTTTCTTCCTATCCTGCAGAAAGGCAGAATCTCATAGAAATTGTATTTCAGGCCAGGAGAAGTGGCACACACGTGTAATCCCAGTGACCTGGGAGACCGAGACAAGAAGATCACAAGTTTGAGGCCAGCCTCAGCAACTTAGCTATAACCTATCTCAAACTAAAAAAGGGGGGAAGGGTTGGGGCTGGAGGTTGGAGTGTAGCCTGGGGCTGTAGCTCAGTGGCAGAGCACTTGCCTGGAATGTGTGAGGCACTGGGTTCAATCCTTAGCACCACATAAAAATAAATAAATAAATATAAATAAATAAATAAATATATATATATATATATATATATATGATTTTTTTATACTACCTATGATTTTTAAAAAAGGACTAGGGGGGCTGGGGTTGTGGCTCAGTGGTAGAATGCTCACCTAGTGTGCGTGAGGCACTGGGTTCAATCCTCAGCACCACATAAAAATAAAATAAAGACATTGTGTCCACCTAAAACTAAAAATATATTTTTTTAAAAAAGGACTGGAGATATAGTTCAGTGATAAAAGACCCCTGAAGTTCAATCCTCCTTACCCCAAACAAGTTTTTATTTTTTTTAAAGTTTACTTGTATTTTATCTATAGTGACATATTTTTTTTAGAGAGAGAGAGAATTTTAATATTTATTTTTTAGTTTTCGGCGGACACAACATCTTTGTTTGTATGTGGTGCTGAGGATCGAACCCGGGCCGCACGCATGCCAGGCAAGCGCACTACCGCTTGAGCCACATCCCCAGCCCAAACAAGTTTTTAAATAAAAATAATTTTAAAAGTAATAGTTCAGGCTACTCATAATTACTCTCATAAGATATCCACACACTCTTTGTACCCCTTTATGTTCTTATAACAGCATATGATATGTGCCTGACGCTTTTAATAAGTGCTTTACATATTATATATTCTGAGTCCTTACAACTACATGCAAGAGATACTATTACTACTTGCATTTATAAACAAGGAAACTAAGCCACAAGTAACTTGCCCAGGAACACACAATAAATAAGTAATGGCTTTGTGATTCAAACAAACCCACACAGTCTTGTTCCAGTATCCATGTGGGAAGTTTTGGTTTGTACCAGGGATTGAACCCAGGAGTGCTCATCCACGGAGCCCCATCCCCAGCCTTTTTTTTAATATTTATTTTTTAGTTATAGGTGGACACAATGTCTTTATTTTACTTTATGTGGTGCTTAGGTGCCTCACGCAGGCTAGGCGAGTGCTCTACCTCTGAACTGCAACCTCAGCACCCCCAGCCCTTTTTTTGAGGCAAGGTCTTGCTAAGTTGCTTAGGGCCTCACTAAATTGCTGAAGCTAGCCTTGAACTTGCAATCCTCCTGCCTCAGTCTCCAGTCACTGGAATCACAAGTGTGCACCACCACAACCAGCTCCATCTGGGATTATTTTTACTTACACAGTAAAACAGCCTTTTTTCCTTTTCATGTGTAGTTCTATGGATTTTAACATATGCATGGATTTGTTGACCATAATTAGAAGACTGCTCAGTCACATCAGCACAATTTTTCCTTTTGATTGTAAAACCCATCACAAGTCTAAAGATGAGAACTCTGAATGTAGGAAGGAAACATCACCACCTCAGAGAAAAGAAACCCATTTTGAAACATCCAAAGGAAATGATAAAATTTCCTTAGAAATTCTGTTCCTAGCCGGGCATGATGGCACATGCTAGTAATACCAATGACTCAAGAGGCTGAGGCAAGATGACTACAAGTTCAAGGCTAGCCTCAAAATTTAAAAAACAAAGTGTGGGATGTGTGCTGGGAATACAGCTCTGATAAGGTGTCCCTGGGTTCAATCCCCAGTACAAAAAAAAAAAAAAAAAGAAAAAGAAAAGAAATTATTACTACCATTTAATTCTCTTTTGAATCCCACCATATACAATTCCACCCTGAACATATTTCTCTGAGCTCTCTCTCTCTCTCTGTGAGATGTGCTGCACCCTTGCCATCTGACTTCAGCAATGCTGTCCAAACCTAAAGGAGTGTCCCAGCACGATTTCCATTCTGTCTCACCACCTCAGACAGCTTCCTATTGCCTTTGCTTCCCTGGCTGCCTGGGAAACTCACATTGCTAGTGAGCTTGCCAAGTACCACGGACAGATCACAGCATGAGTGGAGATCCTGACCCACAATTCTAATCAAGAAAAGAATAAATTAGATACACTGGGATGGAATGCAAACATCCAAATTATACCGCTAAACTATCATAGAAGAGAGACTGTAATACTTGTCCTATTAGTGTTATTAGAATTGGAGGAACTGTAGCTCTTTTTGACTTGCAAATCAATCCCTTCAAACACCAAACTGTTAATTTGGCTGTGAACTTGTTTAAATGACCCTGCCCTTTCTACTTGTATAGCACTCATACCATTTCCTGTTCCTTATAACATCTTACTTTTACTAAAAGGGGGTTCTTAGTTGCCTAATTAAAAGCTGTTATCACCAGTTTTTCTCAGCATTTGGCATATGGCCTAAAAAGATTCCTTTTTTCCTTAAACTGTATTGTGAACATGAAGGCAAATTAGAGAAATGGGAATCGCTTTCCTTCGAAATACTAGATAAAAGATGTATTTTTTTATTGAGACTCTAAAGAAATGTCTTTTTTTATTGGATAAATCAAGCTTTATGTAAAGCTAATTCTAAGAAACGTGTTAAAAATTTTCAGCTTAAGAACTTGGACAAGAGGCTGTTCAACAAAGGAGAACAATGTGTAACTGTCCATTTACCCATTAACTCCCCCGTTGGGCATGGGGTAAGCCACTTCTAGGTACAGTTGCTCATTTGTTAATTGAAAAATTTTATTAATGGAATTTGAGGACACGATTACATTTATGCCCGTAACTATTGCTTAATAACAAACCACCCAAAACTTAGTAACTTTGAGCATTTATTTATCCCATTCTATATTTTGTCAATTTAGTTTGGGATCAGCTCAGTGGTTCTGCCCTACAGGACATGCAGGCTGACCTCATTCACTGGAGCTTTGACTGAGATGGATCCAACAGCTGGCAAAGCCAGGCCTCTTCCCTCTGGTGGCTCTCTACCTAGGGTCTCATCAAGTAGGCTCCTTCAGGCTTGTTCACAAGTGTTAAGAAAGAACACCAGAATAGAGGCTACAATCCCTCAGGAGGCTGAAAAAATCACTCAGCACCAGTTCTACCACATTCTATTGGTCAAAACAAGTCCCAGATTCAAGCCAAATGTAAGGGCTGCAAAGAATTTATGGATTTTTTTGGGGGGAGGGAGGTTACCAGGAATTGAACTCAGGGGCACTCGACCACTGAGCCACATCCCCAGCCCTGTTTTTTATTTTATTAGAGACAGGGTCTCACTGAGTTGCCTATCACCTCGCTAAATTGCTGAGGCTGGCTTTGAACTTGTGATCTCTGCCTCCAGAGCCACTGGGATTACAGGCGTGCGCCATCGTGCCCAGCGATTTTTAAAATTTTTTTTAGTTGTCAATGGACCTTTATTTTATTTATTTGTATGCAGTGCTGAGAATCAAACCCAGTGCTTCACATATGCTACGTAAACGCTCTACCACTGAGCCACAACCCCAGCCCAAATTTGTGGATTTTTTAATCCACCGTGAAATTTCAGTGCGTTGATGACTTTGGGGATAATACAGTCTAAAATTGCAATTTTTTTGTTTGTTGGTTTTGGTGATACTGGGGATTAAGCCCAGGATCTATCTATCCCTGCTACATTCCCAGACCTTTTTATTTTTTGATACAGGGTCTTGCTAGATTGTGGAGGCTGGCCTCAAACTTGGGATCCTCAGCCTTGGCCTCCCAAGTAGCTGGGATTACACGCGTGTGCCAACATGCCAACATGCGCCAACCAGAATAGAGGCTACAATCTATTCTTATGACCTATATAAAAGAATGCAAGGTATACCTATCAAATAAGTTTAATGATATTCTAAATTTACCTCATATAGCTGCTGTATGTTGTGGACTTATTTCATCGTAAATCCTGTTGGTATATTTTGTGTTTAACTATACTTTGGTAGTTTTCAATAAAAAAAAAAAAAAAAAGCAGCTCTCAGATTTATCCTAGGCTATCTCTATCCCCTGCCCTCCCTGGCAAGGCAAGCAGTGCTTCTACTAGCAGAAAGGAAGCCAGCTATCTTGAATTCTCTGAGGTGGGGAGGGTAACAATACCCAAATGAAGAAACTTTCTATCTCAAAGCAGTATCCTGTGCTCTCCAAGAAGGAAAGGGAGTTAGGATAGAATTCAAGAAGAGGGCTGAGGCCTTATGGCTGAAAGTAATTTCAGAACCCTTGTCACACGGGCAATCTACAGTTGTTTGGGGTTTTTGTTTGGTAGTACTAGGATTTGACCAAGGGGCACTCTACCACTAAGCTGTATCCCCAGCTCTTTATGCTGAGACAGATTCTTGCTAAATTGTCCAGAATGGCCTCAAACCCTCCTGCCTCAGCCTTATGACTACCTGGGATCACAAAGTGCATGCCACCACGCCAACAACCAGCACTTCTCATTTCTGTCCCTTCCCCACGCCCTCTCATCCTGCAGGGCACAGTGGGCTCAGAGGGAGAAGCGGGAAGCCGCATGAGTCACTGAGGAGGTAGGTCTCTGTCCCTAACCCAGGCTTCAACTCAGGGTTTTACTAGAAGCTTTAATTCTGGGATGTTTAGACTCGATCAATTATTGAAAATCTAAAAGCAACAATTTGAACAATCCCGCCAGTTAGTGTGAAAACTCACCAAAATGAACATTTTTGTGGTAGTAAGTTGCAAAGAGAAAGAAAGTTTTAAAAGCTTTATGAATTCATTTCATTAGACATTACAGATTACATTACATTCAATGAAAGTGACCAAATATTCTGGCAGGATTTAAAATGCAAGGAGACTGGGGCATAACAGCCTCAGATTTCCTAGGCTCTTAACTGCAAAGTACATTTCACACATACAAGAGCACAGCCTAGGGCTGGTGATATAGCTCAGTTGGTAGAGTGCTTGCCCTGCATGCACAAGGCCCTGGGTTCCACCCTCAGCAAAACACACACAAAAAAAAAAAAAAAAGAGGGAGCGAGCAAGTGGGCGGAGCCTAAGGGAACTCCAGAATGATCCCATCCTCTGGAGTTCACCAACTTGGGAAACCATAGCCCTGAGATAGAGGTCTACACCCTCTGATCTCATCGAATGCCTGGGCTGAGCTGGGCTGCCTGCTAGCAAGCCATCTGCTGACCAGAGATGGAACTCCGGCCAAAATCAGCTCAGAATTCAGTGTTGTGAGCACACATACTGCACTTGAGAAACACCAAAAAGATGTCCAATGAAGAGAAAATGTTTATTACTATTATTGCCATCGGTGTAATGACTGCTGTGACTGCAGAGCAGAGACAGGATGTGGGAGGACAGCACAAAGAGCAGCTTACATCTAAAAGATTTTTTGTTTTGTTTTTGGGAACCAGGGATTGATCTCAGGGGCATTTGACCACATCTCCAGCCCCTTTTTGCATTTTATTTAGACAGGGTCTCACTAACTTGCTTATTGTCTCACTTTTGTTGAGGCTGGCTTTGAACTCTCCATCCTCCTTCCTCAAACTCCCAAGCTGCTGGGATTACAGGTGTGTGCCACCAAGCCCAGCAACTTTTATAGTTTTATTTTCCTGCAGTATTGGAGATTGAACCCAAGGGTCCTCTACCACTAAGCTACATCCCCAGCCCATTTTTATTTTTATTTTTTTTTTAATTTGAGATAGGATCTTGCTGACCTCAAGCTTTTAATCTTCCTACCTCAGCCTCCTGAGTAGCTAGGTTTATAGGCAGGTACCACTGTGCCTGGCCATTTTTTAAAAGTTTACAAATGAAGTGAAATTCAATTCCAACCAAGATGACGAATCATTTGGGATGTATTGCTCCCCTGATCCCCTTCTACCCTGTCCTGCTGCTTAGAGAAGGTAGTCCATTGTGTTCTCACCACTCCAGTAGATTCCAGGAAAGTGGGAGATAAGGACCTCCAACAATAAGTGGACCAAACAGGACAATTTGAGAGGCTTACAAATCAGGAGAATTACAGGGCCCAACAGCATTTTCAAACAAATCCAAACCTTTGAACTGTGACACATTCTTACAACCTTAAAGAGCTAGCCACATAACATAGTGGCTTAAAGTTCCAGTTTATTCTATATCAGATCTGCATAAATTGAATCAGGGGACTTTTAACCCAGTTCACTTTTATCTCAAGGAAGTGAAATTAATCTGGCTTGCACTGATAAACTCCTGTCTTTAGTAAACATAAACTGGTAGCTAGATATTATGATAAAGGGACCAAGGTAAGACAAACTCCTTGGTAACTCATCATTGTCGTTGCCAAGAAACATTAAGCATACCAAATATATACATCTGTGCAAAACAACTTTGACACTGTAGGACCTGGGTACTATTGGCAAATTTCTAACTTTAAAAACACAAGCCCAGCTGAGCATAGTGGTGCATACCTGTAATCCCAGAAGCTCAGGAGTGTGAAGCAGGAGGATCACTTGTTTGAGGGCAGCCTCCATAACTTAGTGAGGTCCTAAGCTACTTAGGGAGACCATGTCTCAAATAAAAAAGAGCCAGGGATGTGGCTGAATGGTAAAGTGCCCTTGGGTTCAAGGCTCAATCCCCATTACAAAAGAAAAAGAATGCAAGTAGAGGAGGACATGGTGGTACAGACTTTTGATACCAACTTTGTGGGAGGCTGAAGCAGGAGGATCACAAGTTTGAGGCTAGCCTCAGCAACTTTAAAATTCCTTGTCTCAGAAAATAAAAAAGGCTGGGGATGTAGTTCATCGATAAAGAGAATCCTTGGGTTCAATCCCCAATTCTACCAAGACAAGAAACCCAAGCATAAACAAACTTAGTCTTGAGGCTAAAAACAAATTACTTCTGGGTTGTCAGTTTTGGTAATGAGAATGCCTCTATAATAATAATAGACATTAAAGTTATTTGGGCTGGGGTTGTAACTCAGTGTTGGCCTCACATGAATGAGACCCTGAGTTCAATCTCATTAACTGCAAAGAGAAGACACAAATAAATGAAACAATTAGGATATTATTCCTCAAGATCACCTCTTCAGTTGACAGAATCTTGGCCACTGATAAATTTCTATTTTCACTTATCCCATAAGACCTCCCATCAAGTTTCCATAAATTAAAAAAATTTATAGTACTGTCATGACTTAAACAGAAGTTTGATTTACATGGGTTTCAATATATTGTTATAAATGGGGCCCTTCAGAGTATTAACAGACTGTAAGTTACCCCAATCAGGGAACTACAAAGGGCACCCACGACCAATCAGTGGCTAAATTAGGTAAAGGCAAATGACCATTGCTGATCATAACACATGAATCCAGCTAACAATCTCAAGTCTACACCAACATTCAGTAGTAAAATAAGGGGGGAAAAGGGAACATTCTTGACAGAATATGAGCTAATATACAGGGTATTTTAACAGTAATAATTGATTCAAACAAAAATCAACAGATGTTACAAACACTGGTTTTGAAGAATAAGATAGTTTTAATGTGTCTTCCCATAGAATGTCGATTATATAGAAAAACAGAGCAGAGAAATCTGGCAGAAAACATCTTAATTAAATGAAAAAAGTTAACATAATCAGGCTGGCTAGAGATATAGCTGTGTGGTGGAACAGACACACTAAGGAGGCCCTGGTTCCATCTAAAAGTAAGACAGCAAGGTGACTCACACCTGTAGTCCCAGTTGACTCTGAAGGATGAGGCAAAATAAAATGATCACCAAGTGTGAGGCCAGCCTCAGCAATTTAGCCAGGCCCTGTCTCAAAATAACAATAAATAGGTTTAGACATAGCTCAGTGGTAGAGAGCACTCCTGGGTTCAATCCTCAGTATAAACAAATAAATATGTAATTCTAGTGTAGCAGGTAAAGCATGAATGTATAGTCCATGTAAAAACAGGGTAAGGATCTGAGGACACAGCAAAGGACCAGAGGAAGACTCTGGTAACAACTTTTGTACATTAAACATAAATTAATGACTTAAAAAATATTTTAAAAAATAACACAGATTACCAAATCAGACTATCAATAGCATTTACATATTAAAAATAAACTTGCCACATATCCCAGTCAGGTATAAACTTCTATTTCCCTTGTCATAGATTCTACTATTCCAATAAAAATTAATGCTTTAGAAATTCATTGTGGGACTAGGGATGTGGCTCAGTGGGACAGCACTTGCCTAGCTAGCATGCACAAGGTCCTGGGTTCAATCCCTAGCATTGGGAGGGAAAAAAAGGCAGTTCATGGTGCTGTTAACTGTACATATCTGTAATTCCAGCAACTTTAGAGGCTGGGACAGGATGATTCCAAGTCCCAGGCCAGCCTGCTAAATTTAGACCCTGTCTCAAAATTTAAATTTTTTCTTTTTTGCTATTAAGGACTCATGGGTGAGGGTGGGGTATGACAGTGAGTAACTCACCAATCCAAATATCAAGTATCTCTTTGCTCATGATTCAGGACTCTCAAGACTACTCACAGCATCAAAACAAAATACCATCACATTGCCTTGTTGCTTTGCATAGCCAGGGTTTCCTCAACTCACTCTCCCCTCTCTGGACTGCACAAACAAAAACGCCTAATGCCTTAACCTATAGCCTGGACTGTTTCTTTCCACTTCAGGGTAAGCAGAGTCTAAGATGATGATGTATCACCAACCCTGGGGTTTCATTCTTTTTTTAAAAAAATATTTTTAGTGTAGATGGACACAATACCTTTATTTTTTGTAGTGCTGAGGATCAAACACAGCACCTCACATGTTCTAGGCAAGGCTTTACCACTGAGTTATAACCCAGCCCGTTCATTTCCTTTTATACATCAAAATGTACTAATCCCAGGCCTGCCACTGAAGAAATATGAACATTTAAACTGTATCCTTACCTGAAGTAGGAAGTGATTACTATGTAAAACCAGTGAATTTTTTTTTTGGTTTCTTCCCTACCTCCACTTCCCAAAATACAGCACATCTGACTACAGGTGTTAGACTGCTACCCACAGCACTGTTACTCCACACAATAAAGATTGAATGACCTTTCTACCTACAGCCCTTTCTATCTACAATTTTATCAGTTATATTAAGTTCAATTTCCTTGACTCTTATACCAATAATAAACAAAGGCATCATGCTTTTTAAAACTTTATTTCAACATAACTATGCTTACAGAAATACACTCACATTGGTTAATAGAATGCAATTTAAGTTTTAACTTATCCTACACAATTTCAACCAAAAACTTGGTACATGGTTTAAGATTTTAAAAAGAATTTGCAATCTGGCTTATTTTTATCTATTACAAATGTATATAAAAGATCCACCATCAAATGCTGCTAAAGAAAGCAGCAAGAACCTTGAGAAATATACCTTTGGTTTGCCTCAGAAAAATAACACGTATTGCACTGTAAAAGTTTATAAAATTGGTGCAACAAAACATTGTTGTTATGTTACAATGCCAGTTCAGAAAGTTCAGTAACTAATGGATGCAGAAGGGGATGGGAGGGTGCCTATGTACACATGTGGTACTGTAAAAGCTATCTGATTTAATTAATATAGTATGTAGATTATAAATCTACACAAACCAAGATTCAGATAATTTCTTAAATCTGAATTAACACTATCAGCTCACTTCATCTGCTGAGGTCAACAATTGAACTTGACACACTGGCTTTAAGTTTTTTTGATATATGCAAAGTAAATTTCCTCCCCCAGCTTTTCAGTCCAGAAGTGACAGTACTACAGGCAAGGTATTCCTTCCATCTTCAACATTCATGGGGTGACATGTGATGAGGTTAACTGGGGTTTTAATTTGTATCAGCATGCAATGCAAACGGCCCCCAGAGTCAATGACCACATGCCGTTATAAGTGACTACTCTAAAAAATAAAATGGCCCTTCTTGGAAGACTAGAGCAAAACATCCAGCTACAGTTATAAGAAGCCTTATCAAAACAATTTTAGCTCCTTATGAATGACACCTCAATAAAAATAAAAGTAGCCCCCGAATAAGAAGCAGCTCTGATAAAGAGGAAAATATAACTTAAATATATTGGAAACCAATGGGAATACAGGTTCAAAAATAATTAGATTTTCATGACTACCTAGGATTAGGCTTATAATGCATTCTAGTACTTCAAGTTTACCACTAGTTACTAAATACCAATTTACAAATAACATGTTTATTGTTCCTTTATCAAAAGAGAAAGTTCTACCTTCAATTCTATTGTGGGGAGGGCACTAGAAAATACAAAGATTCAAACAGTTCCATGCAAATATCACATTTTTCAAATGGAAGAACTCCCAACTGGACCAGAAGTTCCAATTACTAATATATTTTTCATTGAAACAATTTTTAAAAAGTACAAATACATGGCATTAAGGTTCAGGACCTAATATAGGCCTGATAATCAAGTCCTTGTTTTCTGGAAGAAAGGCCTCAAGTCCCAATAAATTTCCAGTAACAATGTTTTACACATCAACTTAATAAGGGGTTTTAATTTCCTTCATATTTTTGTCTTCAGCATTCTAGTCTTAAAGGCTAGATTAGAAATTAGTTCAATTCCCCAGAAGGCAAATTTCTTTCCTTTACAGTATGAAAGAATCCAGAAAGACCTCTTCCCCAAGCAGATTCCCAATCTCTAATCTGTGCTTAAAATGAATCTTTTTCAATATAATGTAAAAGGTAACTTAGGTAAAATGTGCTCATTAACATTAAAAACTAGTTGTTAGGAAGACTTAACTAGCTGTATAATTTAAGGTTTAAAACATAAATATTTGCAGCTTGATCTCCTGCTGACAATGATTGTCGGAGCCTATAATTCAACATTTATAAATTCCCATTCATACACGCCAAACACACCGTTATCACACAACTTACTCATGTCTTGAGAGAATCTTCTTAAAATTCTTTGGCCTCCCAGTCAATTCCAAGTTTGAGCAACTTTTAACTCAAACTTCACTCTCAGATTAACAAGTTTTCCACCCATACATTAATGCTTGTCCTAATCTTTCATGTTGTACTGCCAAAATCTGAAACCTACCTCAAAGAGATAACCAGGTAAAAGAAAATTATCAAAATATTCATGAAGGGGGTTATTTCAAAAATAGAACATGGGAGGCTGGAATTCAAGATTCCCTATTGGGATCACACTTTATTTTACTGAAATGAACTCCTAACGTTAATACAAATCCTATGTTGGATTCTTTCATACTCTCTGGCAAATGGCCAAAGAACCTATAGAACAGTTTTGGAGTACACACCCTTTTTCATACAAAGTGCCCCTATAGGCACATCAGGATAGCTGCAATTCACTTGAGGCCTCACCTGTAGAAGAGGCTGTCATAGGGACAGCCAGGACACCCACTAGTTTGTGGAGATCCCTGAGAAAGTATGATTTTTAAAATCTGGACTGTACTGAAGTTCACCAGCTTTCTTCGCTGTATTCACAGGAAGCTGCAGCTGACTTGCCAGAACTCATGCCATCTCTCATTCTAGATTTGCTGTATAATAGCTATGGCTTTGGAATCTCACAAGTGATGTCCCATACAACTTGAAGGAATGATTGCGTCTCCTAATTCTAGGTTTGCAATTTCCAAATCTCAGTTACAATTCTTTATTCAGCTAAGTAGCCACATGGACACCAACCATTTAAGAGAAAAGGTTCTCCCCAAAGATAACATTACAGTTAAGAAGTAACTGTACCATAACAGGCAAAAAAAAATTAAAAAATAATGTAACTGATGGTTGGTATTTGAGATTAAAATGTGTTTTAAAAATAAAAACCTCTTGGTTTATTTATTGCAAAATCAAGAAAGAGAGCTGTGAATTTACTATATTCTTTCAAAATAAATAACTTAATGTGAAATACAGATTCTGGCATAGGTATAAGATATGAAAATCATAATGAATGGATTGAACCTGCATGTTTCATTTGCTCACAAACTTGCACACACTATTATTCTGCAAAAAAGACAATTGCAGCAAAGAAAATAAAAACTGCCCTTTTGCAAACAAGCCTAAAAATATTCCTCTGATGAGGCCAAAATAAACATGCATATATATGTATAAAGTGTTACTGCTCAACACAAATGCTATTTCTAGAAAAATATAACTGCATAGGTTAAAAAAAAACAACAAAAAACAAAAACAATGTGCAACATCTTAAGCCATTAAAGCACCAAAATAAAAAAAAAATTTAAAAAACACCAAAATCACTGTTTTTATGACAATTAACACAAAATATTGATCAAAACTCAGCAAGTAAATACCTGGACTGATACAATGTCCACTGTTGGGCTAATTTTTCTTCAATTTAAATGTCTTTTTTTCATCTCTAAAGAAATCTTAAAGTGCTAACTTTATATAAAGCAGGCAAATTGTTCAAGTAATTTGCTATTAAGCCAATTTTTATAGAGCTAAATAAAAAAGGAAAAGTAAACTAAAGTGATAGAAGACAGACACGGAGGAAAACAATGTCAAGTTGTAAATGGACAAAGCAACAGAATGCTATTATATCATCATGGCCTTCTCATTTCAATTGAACATATAAGCTAAATAGATTTAGGTATCTGCTGTTTTTTTTAGTACACTAAACTCCCTTGGATTTGCTAAAATTTATACAACAATCAACAGGTATATATGAAGTCCTAAGGAAAAGGATGCCTCTTAAAAATCAATACTCGACACTAATTAAAGCAATCTTAAAAGGTTTTTCTACTATTATAAATGAATATAAAAATTAATAGCTCTTACAAACCAAGAACTGGAACCTTGTCCCAATCTTTAATTACTCCTGCCCTTTAGCTGCTTTTTCAAGGAAATACACATTAACCAAATGGCGATTGAGGTGTTTGCTGTAATCTTTTTCTTTCCTAAAAGAACGATCACAGAAGATGCAAACAAAATCTCCCTCAGTCCCTTTGCCTGCCAAGGCTTCTTTTGCATCTTTTGTACTAGCTTCTTGTGGAACTGGACGAGCCCCATGCAATCCAGAATCATCACTACCCTCTGACATGTTGTCACTTAGGTCACTTCCGTCATGACTGTGGATACCTTCATCTTCATCAATTTCCTGAGACTCATTTACTGCCACAGTAACAGGAGGTGAAGCCAGCACAGTTTGGGACACTGCTTCATGTTCGCCTATTGGTGGGGGAAGAAGCAATGGTGAAACTGGTTCTCCAACTGCTGAGTCTTTATCAGGGAGATTCTCTGCTGGGTTATGATCAGTATCCATTTCCACTTCACAAAGCATAGCTGAGTCAGTCTGATGCTTATCAGCTAAAGTTTCACCCCCTGGCATATTCAACTTTTGTCCAGAAGATGAAACACTAGTACTAGATTCCTTGGTACAGGAATCGGCTACACTCTTCTCTGCTTCTTCTGTTCCTACTTTCAGAAAAGGGTCTTCTTTGTTTCCTTCACCTTCTGAGAGTAATTTTTGGTCTTCTGACTCCTCCTCTCTTAAGTCTTCCTTTGGCAGTGGTGTTGATGATGCCAAAAGTTCCTGTGTGCTTTTATTTTCCTTTAGAATCTGGCTATCTTTAACAGGCACTAAGCCTACTTCAATAAGGACTTGCTCCTTACGTGTCATTTCACTCTGCATATTGGACCTTTCCTTTCTGTTATCTTTTCGGGGAGAAGTCTTTTTGGGAATTGGCTCATTGTGAAGAGGAGGATCTATGGGAGGAGACAGCTCCATCTGAGCAGGCTCCTTCTGAACAACTTCCATCTGAACAGACTCCATGTTAACAGGCCCCATCTGAACAGGTTCCATGGGTAGAGGCAACTCTATCTGCAGAGGCCCCTTCTGAACATCCTCTGTAAGAGGAGATTCCATAGGAGAGGGCAGCTCCATCTCAGCAGGCTCCTTCTGAACCTCTTCCATATGAGCAGACTCCACAGGAGGGGGCAGCTCCACGTGAGAAGGCCCCTTGTGAACAACCTCCTCCATGTGGACAGTCTCCATAGGAGGGATCAGCTCCATGTGAGCAGACTCCTGGTGAACCACTTCCACCTGAGCAGGCTGTACTTGAACAAGCCCCTTCTGAACCACCTCCATGTGAGCAGGCTCTACTTGAACAGGCCCCTTCTGAACCACCTCCATGTGAGCAGGCTCTACCTGAACAGGTTCCATGGGTAGAGGCAACTCTATCTGCAGGGGCCCCTTCTGAACATCTTGAACAGGCCCCTTCTGACTAGTCTCCTTTTGAACAGGTTCCTTCTGAGAGGTGTCTTTCTGAGAAGGCTTGCTGCTTTTTTTACTTTGTTTATTTTTTAGGGTTTTCTTCCTTGTATTTTTTTTCACGCAGGTATTTTGTTTTTTATTCTCCTCCACTTTGTTATCACCCTTTGGTACTTCCTGACTATTTTTGGATTTACCTTCTATCTTCCTTTTCTTTTTTGTCATAGATTCCTCATCATTCACAGGATCATGCTTGGAATGGGCTTCAATTTCCATCTTCCTTTTGCTTTTCTTGGCTTTACAGGATTTTTCTGAATTATTTCTTGTATGCACATCCATGTCTTTAGCTTCTGTTGCTGACTTGCGAGTTCTGGTAGTGACCTGAATCATTGAAACATTGCTACAAGGTTTTTTCTCTTTTGAAACATTATCTTTTTTCTCCACTTTTACAGACTTCTCATTTTTCTTTCCAGCTACATCCCCTTTTATTTTCGTTTGCTCTGTTTCTGTTTTTTCATTGGTAGTACTGTTATCAAGTAAGTCAGCCTCTCGCTTTTTGGTTTTCTTTAATTTCACTTTTGACACATCCATTGTTTTATTAGGACAAGTAGGATGCTTAGATTTGAAATGATACTGTAGATTACACTTTTTGGAAGCTGCATAGTCGCATACAGGGCAATTAAACTGCCGTGGGTTCACATGTAGCTCTACATGTTTTTTGAAGTTGCTTCTATCTGCTGTTTTGTAGTCACAGTGGGGGCAATTAAGAGGTTTAGGCCCATTGTGAACCTGTCTTGCATGGCGAGTTACTTCATGTTGATTAGAGGCCACATAACTGCATTGATCACATTTAAATGGCTTCTCACCTAAAGATAAATAAGAGATGTTAGAAGACAGATTAAAACAAATTCAAGATTTAAATATGCTCATAAGAAATTATACATATAAAATAATCACAAACACTATTGAAAAGAATGTATCATGCACCTTGCATTTACTGTATTTATTTGTATAGCTTTTCTCTATCCCTTGACACTGATTCTCAAACCAATAGAGGAATAAATTATCTGTCCACCATCATCTTCAAAAAATGTTCCATAAAGCTGGGCACAATGGCACATGCCTATAATCTCACTGACTTAGAGGCTGAGACAGAAGAATCTTAAGTTCAACTTAAGTGAAGGGCTCAGCACCTTGGTGAGACCCGAGCTGGTGAGGTAGTTCAATGGTTAAGTACCCTGGGTTCAATCCCCAATACCCCACCCCTCAAAAAAGTTCCATAAAGTTAAGGCTCTGAAGCACCATTAAACAACTGAGATTCATCAAGAAATGGAATTACTAGAAAAAACTCAACTGAGGGGTGGATGTTAATTTTGAGGCAATGTCACTCAAGAGAAAATAATTCTAAACTTTTTTGTTAAGGGAAAACAAATGTATACGGAGTCCATTATAAAATCCCCACACATTTCTAAGATATATCTTGGGAGAAATATCTTTTACTCTGGAAAACACTCCCAGTCCCTAAGTACAAAGGTTTTAAAATTCTGCTGTAGCCTAACATAAAGAGGAAAAGGTTTTCTCTTGAAATTTAAACCTTTTGTTCATTACGGCAAGAGCTCAGTAAGTTTTACTCAACATGCTTTCTAATGCCAAAGCTGCTATTTTAAAGTAAAAATATAGCTAAAGTAATTATTCAGAAAACTTCTGTGATTTTTTCCCTCTCTCACCTTTTCTAAAAATGGGCACTTAAAACTAGATACACGAGAAGCCGAGAAGCCGCATACAAATAGATACTGTAACACAAGCAAACAGTCATAATCACAGATACATACAAAACCAGAACCACCCCCATAACCCAAATTAAAGGCATAAGAATAACACATTCTACCTGAATACATACCCATCTAGATCACTTTCTAGTAAATATTATCAAATGGTATCCATACCCCACTGGTCCAATGGAATGCATAGTAGAGAAATGGAAATTAACATTTATGAAAATTCATCTCTCAAACATTCTCAAATTCATATCAATCTTATAAGTTTTTCATAAAGCAAAAATTCAGAAATATAGCAAAACCATGTAGATGTTAAGCTTTCCATGATTAGAAAATTATTATATAATACTAAATGACAAAAACACACTTCTCCAGGTATGTCAGATTAGATATGTCACTAATTAGACAACTCTTTTTAATGTCAGAATAATGTGGTTTCCACAACATGCTACTCTATAGTTGACCCTACAGGGTTGACTCCAATGAATGATCTAAATGGAGACAACATTTCCTTAACATATGTAGATACAGTTAGGTCAGGTGGGGCATGCCTGAAATCCCACCCACTCTGTAATCCCACCCACCCGAATGGCTGATGCAAGAAGATACTGGGTTTGAGGCCAGCCTAGGCAATTTAACAAGACCCCGTCTAAATAATTAAAAAAAAAAAAAAAAAAAAAAAATTGCTGGGGATGAATCTCAGTGGTACAGCACTTGCCTAGCTAGCATACATGTCTGGTTCCATCCCCAGGACATCACAAAAGAGGGAAGGGTTGTTTTCTTGGTTTTATTTTGGTACTGGAAATTAAACCAGGGGTACTCTACCAGAGCAACATCCCCAGCCCCCCCTTTTTTTAAAAAAAAAAAAAAAAGGTGAAGGGCTGGGGATGTGGCTCAAGCGGTAGCATGCTCGCCTGGCATGCGTGCGGCCCGGGTTCGATCCTCAGCACCACATACAAACAAAGATGCTGTGTCTGCCGAGAACTAAAAAATAAATATTAAAAAATTCTCTCTCTCTCTCTCTCTTTAAAAAAAAAAAAAAAGGTGAAGTGTAGCTCAGTGATGGATCACCCCTGGGTTAAAACCCCTAGTATCACAAAAAAGAAAAGCAAGCAAAATACCAAACATCTGGTAAATTCAAATATATTTGTTTCATGCAAAGATACTAACTCAGCAGGTACACAAGACACCATAAACAGGCAGCAGAAAGCTAATATGGCCTCCTAGGTTAATACTGAAGATTATAATTATAAAATGTAAACTATATAGCCAGATGCAGTGGTACACACCTATAATCCCAGCAGCTCAGGAGGCTGTTTTAGGAGGATCACGAGTTCAAAACCAGCCTGAGCAACTTAATAAGGCCCTAAGCAATTTAGCAAGACCCTTTTCTTAGGCTAAGGTTGTGACTCAGTGGTAGAGTGCTCGCCTAGCATGCATGAGGTACTGAGTTCGATCCTCAGCACCACATAAAAACAAAATAATGTGTCCACCTAAAACAAAAGATACATAAATAAATAAATAAATAAATATTTTTTAAAAAGAGCCTTATCCCAAAAATGGGTTGGGGTGGGGCGTGGTGGCACATTCCTATAATCCCAGTAGCTTAGGAGGCTGAAGCAGGAGGAAGGTGAGTTCAAAGCCAGCCCCAGCAAAAGCCAGGCACTAAGCAACTCAGTGAGACCTCTCTAAATAAAATACAAAATACGGCTGAGGATATAGTGGCTCAGTGACCAAGTGCCCCAAGTTCAATCCCCAGTAAGCCCCTACCCTGCCCAAAATGGGTTGGGGATGTGGCTCAGTGGTTAAGCACCTAAGTTCAATTCCTATACAAAAAATAAATAAATAAAATAAAGTGATCAGCCCTCTATATCTAAAGGTTTTGTATCCATGAATTTAAACAATTCCATATTTAAAGTATATAAGAAAAAGATTATGGGGGGCTGGGGATGTGGCTCAAGCGGTAGCGCGCTCGCCTGGCATGCGTGCAGCCCAGGTTCGATCCTCAGCACCGCATACAAACAAAGATGTTGTGTCCGCAGAAAACTAAAAAATAAGTAAATATAAAATTAAAAAAAAAGAAAAAGATTATGTATTTACTGAGTAGGTAGACTTTTTCCTGTCATTATTTCCTAAACAATAAAATATACTATCAATTTTAAAAAGACACCATAAACATTTAATTTTTTATACAAAAAGGACACAAGTGTCATCATCCTAACCCTGACCCTTCATCACAATGGGTCCACTAGATGTGGCTACAGATTAAACACATCCCAAGGTAGATATCAAGCATTTAATTTTCAATTTACAAGTAATACAAAGAAGCTGAACGCAGTGATAGACGATGCCCCTGTAATCCCAGGAACTTCAGAACCTAAGGAAAGAGGATTGCAATTTTGAGGCCAGCCTCAGCAACTTAAAGAGACTCTGTCTCAAAAATTGAAAAGGGGTGGGGATGCAGCTCACTGGTAGAGGGATTTTAAGTTAAAAAAAAAAAAAGAGGGACAGAAGAAAAGCAAAATGACATCATGAGAAAGCAATCAGACATCTAGAAGGGAAGACATTCCACAGGAAAAATGGCCATATTTCTTCAATGCCTTAATATTGCCTTCTATAAGATGAGAACAGTAGAACTTTACAACATAATAATATTTATAAAGCTAAGATGAATTAACCTATATAAAGCACTTAAACATTTTATGTGTTGGCTAGAGTACAGTTATCCACATGACACAATGTCTACCATTAACCAAGCCTGATATTAAATCCAAGTTACCCTTGGAGAATGAAGTCAGGAAGTGTTCAGAAGTAATAAAACAAAAATTTTGATTAAGGGGCACAACCCGATAGCTCAGATTTAGAACTCAGATGTAGGGGTACATGCTTGTAATCCCAGCTATTTGGGAGGCTGAAGGGGGCCAATCATGACAATGTGGCAAGACTCTGCCTCAAAATAAAAAATAAAACAGACTAGGGTTGTAGGTCAGTGGTAAAGCATTCCTGACTTCATCCCCCAGTACTACAACAACAACAAAAAACAAAAAATCCTCCTAGAAAAATAAGCATATAGAAAAAATATATATATATATTCAGTTTCAGGAGTCCCACCCACAGAATCCAGATTAACAATCCCCATTTAAAGCCAGACACAGTGGTGCATGCCTGTAATCCCAGCAATTTGGGAGGCTGAGGCAGGAGGATCTCAAGTTCAAGAGCAGCCTCAAAAACTTAGCAAGACCCTGACTCAAAATAAAAAAATAAAAAGGGCTGGAGATGTAGCTCACTAATAAAAAAGCACCCCTGGATTCAATCCACAGACTAAAAATTAAGCAAATAAGCAAGCAAGCTGGGCATAGTGAAAAAAAAACCTACAATCCCAGAGACTCAGGAGGGTGAGTCAGGAGGACCCTAGAGGATCACAAGTTTTGAGGCCAGCCTGGGCAACTTTTGATACCGTCTCAAAATAAATAAAGCTGGGCATGGTGGTGCCTATAGCTTCAGAGGTTAACACAGGGGATTGTAAGTTTGAGGTAAGCCTCAGCAACTTAGCAAAACCCTGTCTAAAAATTTAAAAAAAGGGCTGGGGATGTACTGTAGCTCAATGCAAAGCACCCCTAGGATCAATTCCCAATACTAAAAATGATAATAAAAAGAACTTCTTTATAATAGTACTTTCTAACAAAAATAACATCAGCTTACTGAAAATGGTGGGAAAGTTCCCATTTTCTACCAACCTGAATGAGTACGCATATGTCTAGTTAGATGAGTCTTCTGAGAACTTGAATAAGGACAAAGTTCACATTTATATGGGCGTTCTCCTGCAAAACAATAACGAACAGTTTTTAAATATAACAAAATAAGTCAAATACATTGTCACTAACAATGTAACAATATTCACTACTGACCACTATATAATAAAGACTTTTTTCCTCTTATTTCTAGCAGAACCTCAACTTATCAAACATCAGAAATATAAATGGTTCATTTTAGAATTTACTATATATATATATATATATATATATATATATATATATATATTTTAACTTTGCTGACAAACAATACTGTTGGCTTTCTGAATTCTTATAGCCCTTTGCAATTTTTAGTGAATATATATATCCCACCCCCCATACCACTGAGTCACATCCCCAGCCCTTTTTGTCTTATTTTGAGACAGAGTCTTGCTAAATTGCTGAGGCTGGCCTCAAAATTCCAATATACTCCTGTCTCAGTCTCCTAAATCACTGGGATTACAGGTATGAGCCACCACACCTGGCACAATGTCAAATATTATTACATTAAAAATTAAACTATTATCTGGCTAATGTATCAAGAAATATTTAACAAGAATTATTCTTCTGCCAGGTATGGTGGCACACACCTATAATCCCAGCAACTACAGAGGCTGAGGCAGGAGGACTGCAGGTGCAAGGCCAGCCTCAGCAACTTAGTGAGGCCCTAAGCAATTCATTGAGATCCTGTTTCAATATAGAAAATAAAGAGGGGTGGGGATGTGGCTCAATAGTTGAGTGCCCCTGGGTTCAATAGCATGGTGGCGCATGTCTGAAATCCGAGAGTCTCAGGAGGCTGGTGAAGGAGGATAGTAAGTTCAAGGTAACCTCAGCAACTCAAAGAGAACCTGCCCCCCAAAATAAATAAATAAATAAATAGATAGATAGATAGCTGGGAGTGTAGCTTGGTGGTAGAGCAAATACATTGTCATTAACAATGTAACAATATTCACTACTGACCACTATATAACAAAGACTTTTTTCCTCCTCTTTTCTAGCAATTGAACCTAGGGTTCATTTCCCAGCACCAAAAACAAAAAGAAAAAAATTCTACTCAAATATTCTGATGCTACTAGTTGGGTACTTTTTCTGATCCTTATAAATGATGAATCTACCATTTGAAATCACTGGCTTAAAAAAATAATATTTAAGTGAGGATGAGCTTGCTTTAAACTAAAAATGCATGTGGTGATCGTTACATTTATAACACAGCTATGTCACCAATTCTGAAAGAAATTATAAAGTCTGAGAACGGAAGTTAAGAGCCCAGTGACTTATTATTAAAGAACTTAATACTTGCTGGGTGCAGTGGCACACACCTGTAATCCCACAATTTGGGAGGCTGATGCAGGAGGATCACAAATTCCAGGCCAGCCTCAGCAACTTAGCAAGCCCTAAAGCAACATAGTGAGACTTTATCCCAAAACAACAGCCAAAAAACCCCCACAACAATGGGCTGGGGATATGGCTCAGTGGTTACACACTCTTGCATTCAATCCCCAGTACCAATAATAATAGTAATTTAATACTCCCTGCACATGGTGGCCCATGCCTGTAATCCCAGCTATTCAGAGGACTAAGGCAGAATGACTGAGTCAAGTCTAGCCTTGAGCAACTTAGTGAGAGCCCACCTCAAAATAAAATAAAGTGGGCTGGGATTGCAGATCAGAGGTAGAGAATTACCTAACATGTGCAAGGCCTTGCGATCAATCCGCAACACAGGGAGGAGGGTGGGGAATGTGGGCTATTCAGGGCAGTGGCCCACACCTGTGATCCCAGTGTTTCAGGAGGCTAAGGTACAAGGATCTCAAGTTTGAGACCAGCCTCAGCAATGTAATGAAACCCTGGGCAATTTAGCAATACCCAGCCTTAAAATAATTAGGACTGGGAATATAGCTTAGTGATAAAAATGTGCCTGGATTCAATCCCCAGTATAAAGAAAAATTGTTTTCATTTTTAGCCTCAGGATAATAATTATAATCTTAGGCAAATTACTTAGGAGCCCAATTTCCAGTTTCCTCATCTATAAAAATATCAGAAGCTTCATTCCCATTATAGTGGTGTTTTTTGATTGTTTCTTTGCATTCTTGGGGATTGAACCTAGGGGCACTCCACCACTGGGCTGCATCGCCAGCCCTTCCTAGGCAGGTTCTCACTAAATTGCTGAGGCTGGCCTAAAACTTGTGAGCGATCCTCTTGCCTCAGCATCCCAAGTTCCTGGGATTACATGTACCAACCAGCAAAGCTATTTTGAGAATTTGGATATTACATGTAAAGCATTTAACACTGTACTTCGCACATGTGAAGCCCTAAATAACTATCCGTTATTGAGCCTGTGAGGCACAGTTCAGTGTTTGAGTACTTCCTTAGTATGCAGAGGCCCTGGGTTCCATCCCCAGAATGGGGGGAGGGGGATATCAGTTATTAACTTTGCCTACACAACAAAAACAGGTCAAGGAAAAGATGGCATGAAACTAAAAATGGAAATGGTCAAAAAACATGTTCCTAGTGACCATTCCATTGTAATTAGCTGGTAGGCTGGAGAATACATGGGTGGATGCTTAAGAGGGGTGGGTGGACTGACTACTGCAGAGATGATGAACAGAACCTTTGGTTATCAATCCACAATGGTTCATTATCAATGCCCCTGGGGTACTTGTCTACCTAAATGAGATGGCTAGAACTCTCATCTGAAGGAAAGAAGCAATGCCCACTTCATCCTAATGAGTTTCTCATTTGCACTGGAGCTCCTAATCCCTTCCAGCGCTTCCCAATCCCCTGGATTCTCTCTTTGCTCCTTTACTTCTATAAGCAATACATATTCACTTATTGATCATCCACTCAATAAACAGGCCAGAAGCCACAGGTCATGGGCGCTTTTGCCTGTGTGCATGGGGGGGCCTGTGTGCATTTTCAGATATGGAAACCGAAGCTCAGAAACAAGCAAGCAGCCTATATGCCGCACAGATGGACTCACTATTTTCCCTAAGCCCAAAATGGGCCGAGGACCATCAGGCTTCCACACCTAAGCTGTGCTGCAAAATGCCAGGCCCCCACATGGAGGACCCCATAAGGTGGAAACAGTCATCTCTCGCCAGAACTTCCCATCAAGGTCTCCACAACTGACTACCCCACACCCCATCCCCCTACAGCTCTTGATTCCAGGGAAGAATTAAGACAGTTTAAAGAATGTTAATGTATTTCTACATAGATATATAAATAGCCAAAGCATGTGAAGAAATGCATATCATCAATATAAAAGATAGATATCCAAGTGCAATGGCACATACCTATAACCCCAGCAACCAAGGAGGCTGAGGCAGGAGGAGCACACGTTAGAGGCCAGCCTCTGCTACCTAGCCAGGCCCTGGCCCTTGGCATGTTACTAAGACCCTGTCTCAAAATAAAAAAATAAAAAGGGCTGTGGATATGGCTCTGTGGTAAAGTGCCGCTAGGTTAAATCCCCAACGCCAAAAACAAATGAAAAAAAAAAAAAAATCGCAAAAATGAAGATTTCATTCTTACAAGAATAGGTTATAACCAGAAATACAAAAATTTGGGTTTTTTTCCCCCCCCCCCCCCGATAGTACCAGGGATAGAACTCAGGGGAGCTCTATTGTGGAGCTACATCCTCAGTCCTTTTTTTTTTTTTTTTTAACAGATACATTTTCTTTATACCTTTTATTTATTTATTTATTTTTATGTGCTGCTGAGGATTGAACCCAGTGCCTCAACATACTAGGCAAGCGCTCTACACCAAGATATAATCCCAGCCCCTGGTTTTTTTTCCCCTTTTTGATAAAATAGGGTTTCCTTTAAAAAACTGTCCAGACTGGCCTAGAAATTGTGATCCTCCTGCCTCAGTCTCCTGAGTTGCTGGGATTAGGAGTACACCACCAAACCTAGGTTAACATTACTGGAGAGTTTTAGGATATAGAGAAATTGGAGATCTCATTCACTGCAAGGCCATTTTGGAAAACAGCTTGGCAGTTCCTGAAAGGTTAAATGCCAACAAAAACAAATGCCATGTACTCTTATAATAAACAGGCTGGGAATGTAACTCAGTGGTACAGCATAAGCTAAGAATGTGCATGCTAAGACTATTCCTCTCCAGTACTGTTTAAAAAAAAAAAAAAAAAATTAAAAATAGTCGAGAGCTATGTTGCACACCTATAATCCCAGCACTCCAGAGGCTGAGGCAGGAAGATTCCAGTTGGAGGTCAACCTGGGCAACTTTAAAAAGGGATGGGGATATAGCTTAGTGGCAAAGCATCCTTGGGTTCAATCCTCAGTACCAAAGTGTAGTAGTAGTAGTAGTAATAATACAGACAATAGAGTTGTGAAGTAGCTTTGCGACACATGCATTGGCCACAGGTTCAATTCCCTATAATGATTTTTTGAAAAAAGAAAAAAGATTTAAAAGTAAATTATTATCCTCAAGTGATCTTTCATGTTAATCTATAAATATGTTTTCTTTTTCTGTTACCTTTGTTTTGAATTACATGTTTTTTTAAATATTTACATCCCAAACAGTTCCCTAAATTACTGAGGTTGGCCTCAAATTTGCAATACTCCCCTGCCAAGAGGCTGGGATTATAAACTTGCACCACCCCACCCCCAGCTTTTTTTTTTTCCTACTGGGCACTGAACCTAGGGGCACTTTACCACAGAGCTACAGCACCAGCCCCCCTCACTTTTTTGGGGTGATAGGGTCTTGCTAAATTGCCCAGGCTGGCCTTGTATTTGCAATGCTCCTGGCTTCAAGCCTCCCAAATCACTAGTACTTTTAAGTCATTTCTTTTTTTTTTTTTTTTTGTGGTGCTGGGGATTGAACCCAGGGCCTTGTGTGTGTGAGGCAAGCACTCTACCAACTGAGCTATATCCCCAGCCCCTAAGTCATTTCTAATATAGAAGAATATGGAAAATGTACAATTGCACAAACTAAACATAACGCTTCTAGAGCTAGGCATGGTGGGACATACCTATAATCCCAGTGAACCCAAAGCAAGGCTGAGGCAGGAGGATTTCTAGTTTGCAGTCAGACTCAGCAAGTTAGTAAGGCCCTAGGCAACTTAATGAGACCCTGTCTCAAAATAAAAATAAGGGCTGGGGATGTGGCTCAGTGGTTAAGTGCCTCTAAGCCAATCAACAGTACCAAAAAACCAACAACAAAAGCCTACTTTTTTAGAAAGCTTAGTTAAGCACTGATTTTTCAGTCACACACACGGAACAAATAAGTTACCTTTTAAGTTAGAACTTGTAAACTGGTTAAATATCATAAAATTCAATTCCCAGTACAACCCCCGCTCAAAAAAAAAGCAAAATTAACAGTTTTCATGTAAGAGGTCAGTTTAAACAAAAAGTAATCCCTAGTTGCCCTCCCCACCACAATGATAATTACCTGTAGAATAATGAGATTTCTGACCTTCTATATGACCTCAGGCACAGCATTCAAATCTATGATTTTCACTATAAACATGACTATTACCATATAGTGTTCCCCAATGGAATGTTCAAGATTAGCATAGGAAAAAGGGCCCAACCGCGTGCACTCAGTGAGAATGGTATAAATTCATTAAGTCAATCTGAGAACTAGGCTACCTAATAGTACAGAGGAAATAAATGATTCCAGCACTCATTTTCTCTCTACTCTAGATGAATTTTTTTATAAACATATTTTGAGAATGATACATTTCATACAATATACTCAGAATTTATATAATCAAACCATTATCCTTTAATTTATGTATTAAACTAAAAAAAATGTAAAAAAGAAAGAAAAGTAAAATAAAAAAAGAAAAGTACCATGGAGGAGGAGATGACAATGAAAGTAAACATGAGGGGAGGGGAAAATCACTTTTCTCCTTTTGTAGGACTTTTGAACCCAGGGAGACTCTACCACCTCACTAAGACCCCGGAGTCATTTTATTTTTGAGACAAGAGTTTCACTGAAATGCTAAGGCTGAAAAAAAAATAATTAATTAATTAATTAAATTGATGAGTTTGGCCTCCAACTTGGGATCCTGGTCTCAGTCTTCCCAGTCACTGGAATTATAGACTCATGCCACAAACTGCCAGGAAAAAAAAAAAAAATGTAAGGCAAGATGTTCCAGTGACTCAGGAAGCTGAGACAAGAGGATCCCAGGTTTGAAGGCCAACCTTAGTTACTAAAAGTGACACTGTCTCACTCAAATGGGCGCGGAGGTGGGGGCGGGGAGACCAAGGGTGTGCTTCAGTTGTAGAGCCCACTGGGTTAAATCTCCAGGATCCCCCTACAGAAACTGAAGTTAAGTCAGGTGCAGTGGTGCCTTGCTATAATCACAACTATTAGAAGGGTGAGGCAGGAGGATGACAAGTTGGAAGCCAGTCTCAGCAATTTAGAAGACCCTATTTCAGAAAAGAAATTAAAAGGACTGGAAATGTAGCACAGTGGTAAAACCCCTGACTCAATCCTCAGAACTGCACCTCCCTCAAAAAAAAAAAAAAAAAACATAAAGAGGGGAAACCGTTACAGATAGATGATATAGTACATGCATAAAATACAGTAATTACAAATTAGTCATCATGGCTGCGGACGAGGACCTGGGTTCAATCCCCAGTACTGCCAAAACAAAAAACAAGAAACACACACCAACAGCAAAACTTCCTGTTCTCTCCTTATTCATTTTTTTGCCTGTCTAAAACTGCTCTTACATCAACAAAGTTAAATTTGCTGTTTTATATTTTTATATTTTAAAAATATGTATTTAAAAATTTATATTTTTAGCTTTTAGGGGAAATTGTCAAAATTGTTTGGTAACCCAGCTTCTCTAAGGTTAGTCATTACCTGTGGGATCAACATTATCAGTTTTTGCTTGTTCTTTTAAGAAGGGTCTTGCTACGTTGCCCTGGCTGACCTGAAACTTCTCTGGCTTCAATGATCCTCCCTCCTGAGTAGCTTGGACTATAGGTGCACTCTATAGATAAACAATCTTAAATTAGAATCTGAAGTTCCAGAAAAACTGTTAAATGAATATGAAGTACTTATGAATGAAGTATATACAGTATTTGGGTTTAAAGGTGAGGGGCTGGGGATGTAGCTCAGTGGTTCAGTGCTTGCTCAGCTAATATGAGGGCCTGAGTTCAATTCCCAGTACTACAAAAAGATTGATTGTAGATGAGGTTAGTTTAGTCTAACCCTTTGTCTAATACATACTGGTAAGTGATGAATGGGGTAAGATTCCCAAATAACTTCCCTCCCCTATAGTATGTATTTTTGTATTGTTTGAACTTCGCATTTATTCATTCATTCATTCATGGTACTGGGGATCGAACCTAGGTGTGCTTAACCACTGAGCCACATCCCCAGTCTTTAATTTTTATTTTATTTTTGTGGTGCTGAGGATTGAACTCAAGGGCTTGTGCATGCGAGGTAAGCACTCTACCAACTGAGCTATAGCCCCAGCCCTTAATTTTTATTTTGAGACAGGGTCTCACCAAGTTGCACAGGGCCTCACTCACCACTGGCCTCGAACTTGCAATACTCCTGTCTCAGCCTCCCAAGTTGCTAGTATTACAGGTGGACACCACCACACCCAGCTGAACTTTACTTTTGAATGGAATGGTTACAAAGCATGGTGACATCACAAGTTACAACAAATTTCAAAGACTGGAAAATTTTTCCTGGACTACATTTTAAAGCTTTCAACACATCTGCTGGGGCCTGGAAATCTTTGAGGTCCTTCTTGCAATGGAATTTCTGTGGCTTTTGTTATTGGTACTGGGGACTGAACCCAGGGTGCTCTACAAATGAGTTAATCTCCAGCCCTTTTTTCCTTTTTGTGAGGCAGGGTTTCTATGTTGCAGAAGCTGGCCTAGAATTTAAGAGTCTCCTGCCTCAGCCTCCAGAGTCCCAGAATTACTGTACGAGTCACCCACCATCATGGCATCCACAGCCCTTATTTTGGCACAGGGGCTGGCTAAATTGCCCAGGCTGGCCTAGAAATTGCAACCCTCCTGCCTCAGCCTTCAGAGGAATTACTAGCAAGTACCACTGGGCACATGGAATTGTAATTGTAATGGAATTTCACCTGCAAGTTTTAATTAAACCCCATTTTACCTATGGGATTCTGTTATGTGGGGTGCTAACCCTTACAAAGGAAACCTGATATAGACAACACAGCACAGCCCCTTTTCATCTCTTATCCAAAGAGTACAATACTAGGTTACTCTTTATCCATTTTGTTCAGACCAGTCAACAGGCCTCAAAACTAATAACTTTTACCAAGAAAACATAACAGAAATGTAAAAGTTAAACAACAAAAAGAAAAGGGAAGGAAAGAATGTGAAAATTAACTACCAATAGTGAAAGACATTTTTTTAATGTCATTTTTTAAAAAATGGAGACCCCACAGTCATCTGGTGCACACCTATAATCTCAGTAGCTCACGAGGCTGAGGCAGGAGAATCACAAGTTTAAAGTCAGCCTCAGCAATTTAGTGAGGCCCTAAGCATTTTATCGAGATTGTTTAAAAAAAATAAAAAGGGCTGGGAATGTGGCTCAGTGGTTAAGCCTCTGTGTTCAATAGCCAGTATTAAAAAACATGAAAAGGACAAGGCATGTAGCTTACTGGTAAACACCCCTGGTTCAATCCTCAGTACAAAAAAAAAAAAAAAAAGAAGTGAATAATTTGAGCCAGCCTATAATCTCAACTACCTGAAGAGTTGGCAGGAGGATTCCAAGTTTGAGGCATGGGCAAATTAGCAAAACTTTTTCTCAAAATAAAAAGGGTGTTGGGGATGCAGTTCAGTGCATGTGTGAGGCCCCAAATTCAATACCCTGTACAAGGGAGGGAGGGAGAGAATAGAAAACAGAGGGCAGGAAGGAGAATAATCAACAGAGTTGGAGAGAAATGGGAAGTGACTGCTAAAGATGAGGTTTTTTTTCTGATTTAAAAAAAAAAAAAAAGAAAGAAGTCCTAAAACTAACTATTTTAGGTGATGGATGCACAACTCTGAATACACTAAAACCTGTTGAATTCAACTCTCTACCGTATTATATTAATTCAGGTTATTAGTGAATATATTCCAAAAAGTCACCACTTAAAAAAAAAACTCAAACATGCCAAATGTGACAATAGTGAAAACCATTGAGAGCAGATAATGGGTACATGCTTCTTAGCATTTTCTTTAGTTCTGAGGAGTCTGAAATGTTTTTCTTTTGGGGGGCTGGAAATTGAATCCAGGGATGTTTTAATCATTGAGCTACATCCCCAGTTGCTTTTGTTTTTTTGAGACACAGTCTTGTTAAGTTAACAAGGAGACTGGCCTTGAACTGTAATCCTCCAGCCTCAGCCTCCCAAGTAGCTGGGATTACAGGCGTGTGGCCACTCCCCTGACAACTTTTCATATTTTTAAGAAAGTTCAACACTTCTTAGTGCTAGGGATCAAATCCAGGACCTCAAGCATACCAAGTAAGCACGTGCTATACCTAGTTACACCGGTGGCTGGGAAGATAACATCAGAGATTTAACCCAAGAGTACCCCACCACTGAATACACTCCCAGCCCATTTTATTTTTTAATTTTAAGACTGGGTCCAAGTTGTCCAGCTGGTCTGTAACTTGCCATCCTCCACCCTTAGCCTCCCCAGTCACTGGTGATTATAGGAATGCACCACTACCCCTGGAGAACCTCCTCAATTCTTGATAGAGTTGTACTTAGGGACTAGAAATGTTCTCTTAACCTGAATGCATTAGAACATGGTAAATATAACTGTTTCTAAAACAAAAAAATAGTTCTATATCCACATTTGTTTTCTTAGGAAAATGATTTCAATCGGAGATCTCATACATCTTTTAAAAACTAATTTCTCACTAGACATGGTCACGTACACCTGAAATCCCAGGGACTTGGGAAGCTGAGACAGGAGAATTGCAAGTTCCAGGCCAGCCTGGACAACTCAGCAAGACCCTATCTCAAAATAAAAAAACTCCAGGGAGGCTGAGGCAGGAGGATCACAAGTTCAAAGCCAACCTCAGCAATTCAGCAAGGCCCTAAGCAACTATGGCTCAGTGGTTAAGTGACCCTGGGTTCAATCCCCACCTCCCCTCAAGGCTGGGGATGTTGCTTAGTGTTAGAGCACTCTTGGGCTCAATCATTAGAATCTCAAGCAAACAAACAAACAAAACCTAACTTCTTATATTTCATGGTTTTAGGGAGAATTTTCTGGGTTTTTTTGTTCTGCTTTTGTTGGTACAAGGGATTCAACCAAGGTCTTGATGCCATGTTAGACAAGTGCTCTATATCCCCAGCCTCTAATTTCTCACATTCTGATACCTTTTGGGAATAAAGACAAGTTGTTCCACTTAGGAACTCAATACCACAAGTCAAATGCTTTCACAAGTGAGGTTTTTGTTAAATGCTGCTATGGAAGATTAATTATTGGATTTTCCTTTTGTATAAGCCCTCAAGTCTTTTAGGAAACTATCCTACATTTTAGCTATGTTCAATGTCACATACATACATCTACAAACTTAAAAGCAGTCTAATTTAGGGAAATAGTTTTTAGAATATAAATAATTTGTCCAAGGTTGCAAACAGAGGAAATGATGCAACCTGCATCCCTTTTCTGAAGCATTATTTAGCAGACCGTCAAATTGGAAATCAGAAACAAGAGTTAAATTTATGGCCTAGAAAACATCTCTTACCTGTATGAGTTCGAACGTGCTGAACGTAATTGTTTTTTCTGTCTGAAAAATAGTTGCATTTACCACATGTGTATACTTTCCTTGGAAAATGGTTTCTTAAGTGTTTCCTCCAGTGATACTCGCTTACTGTTGTGTAAGTGCAAATGATGCACTTGTAGACTCGCTCGTTATCTCCAGCTCTTGTGTGGTGTTTCAGGTGCGCAGTATAGTGATCATATCTATTGGTATTGTAGCCACAGCGGTCACAGCGAATGGGGCCCTTAGAGAAATCTCCCTCTTCAGCAGTGGAAGAGCCAGATTCTCTGGCTTTGGCTTGCTTCTCTGCACTTTCTTCCACAAAAAACTTCTTGGCACTATGAACTCTGATATGATGCACAAATTGTTCTTCAGATTCTGCTTCATATTGGCATGGCTTACAGCGAAAGGGTTTGGTCTTCAAGTTCTTGCATTTGTCCTCTGCTCCAGGTGTTTCATTAGGAAGATCTTTATTTGAGCTGTAAATTTCTGGAGCAGCTGATGCCTCAAATACAGGCTGTGGTTCTACAACACTGGCTTCCAAACTTCTCAGTTCCATGTTTTCGAGTCCATTAGGTTCACCTTTTATTTCGGGAGATTCCTCAAGTCCTTCTCCATCACTATCTGAAAAGTTGTTATCCCCAACAGGCATCAATTCTGCCATCTGTCTTTCTTCACCAACCAGGTAATCACAGCAGCTGCCATTCACTTCCCCAGTTAAGGCCACGTTTGCTAGCATGATAAGCTGAGGAGCAGCCAGTTCAGCTTTGGAGAGGTCATGCAAGTCATACATGTCGTTGGGCAAGGCCATGCCAATGTTGCCACTGCCAGTGAACAGCCCTCCTCCTCCAGAAGACTGCCCCATCACCTGGGTAGCCATAACTGTATTCTGAATTAGGAACAACAACAAAAAAAAAAGAACACAAGAGCAACAGTTTAAGCACAATGCTTAGGAGCCTAAAACCAAAGCATCATTCTAATTCTGCTCTTTTTTTGGGGGGGCAGGGGGGAGACATAGTACTGGGGGATTGAATCCTAGGGTGCTTTATCACACTGAGCTACATTCCCAGTGTGACTGGGTCCCATAAAGTTTTAATTTTATTATTTAATACTGTCCATTTGCTTTTTCTGAGACTGGATCCGGCTAAATTGCTTGGGTCCTCCCTAAATTTCGGAGGCTGGCCTGGAACTTGTAATCCTCCTGCCTCAGCCTCCCAAGTGGCCATGACCCCCAAAGTTCTAATTCTTCTTAACTGAAAACTACATAGTTCTCAATATAACCTCCAAAACTCAATGAGTTTTGATAACTTCTAAAAACAAACCTTAAAATAGTTTTAATTCCCAATCCTCTTACTTGAGTCACACACACAAACTTCCTCTACCCCTAAAGAAAATTCTGCCAATTGTTTAACATAATTCATTCATCAACTAGGTCTACCACTGACAAGCAAGTACACTTTTTTTCTGGTGGTGGTGGGGAAACCTACATTCATTTTTTAAAAATTATTTTTATTGTAGGTGGACACAATACCTTTATTTTGTTTATTTATTTTTATGTGGTGCTGAGGACCGAACCCAGTGCCCCAAGCGTGCCAAGCAAATGCTCTACCACTGAGGCACAACACCAGCCCCCCATACTCATTTTTAATGTTAATTAAAAACTGTTTAAGCTCACTGTTGGTGGCATATGCCTGTAAAACCAACTATTCAGGACTTGAGGCAAGAGAATCACAGGTATGACACCCTCTCAAAATAAAATGAAAAAGGGGTAGAAAGTAGTTCAGTGGTAGAGCACTTAGCCAACATGTGCAGTGCCCTATGTCTGATTCCCACTATAGGGGAAAAAATATATTTTTAAAAACCCAACACACTAGTATTTTCCTTCCAACTTTCCTCTACAATACTTCAATGGCCTGAATTAGAAAGCCAAGAAATTAACAAGCCATTCTGTGCATGTATAAGTACACAAGTCTGGAAGGAAGCCTATAATAACTGGTCAATTTAATTGAATTTCATGTGAACGCAACTAACTTCAAAAAGAAGAAAAAAAAAAACTGCGAGACAGTACCACTTAGTCTCAATTTTTTGATGACTCCCCACATTTAAAAGCGGAAAAAAAGTATGGGCCTCTTTTCCTATGAAAAGGGAAGTTTGGCTTATTCGAAACTTCACAAATGAAGGTTAACTTTTTTTTTTTTTCAAACCCCCTAATAAAACAATCACACAACTCAACGCCACAATCAGCAACTTTCTTCCATTGTGCTTGACTTGGCCTACTTGCCCAGTGGAAGCCATTACAAGATCACCTTCCTGAAAACAAGTTGGGTTTTTAAATGATCTTAACCAAGTTACTTTCCAGTCTAAAAGGTGCTAGTCTCCAGCCCGTGTCTTTCTGCAAATCAGAAAAAGCAAAGACACAGAACTAAATAATAAAGTTAAACCGAAACACAAAAAGCAATCCATTTCACCCAAGTGTATAAACCCGTTTAGTTATTTGCACCAACAAAAGTTGGACTCAAATGCCATCACAGAAAACGGAGGGCAAAAGCAGTTCCAAGGCTTAACAGCGCAAGCTATTCGGAAATTTAACCCAACATCGACCTTCCAGATTCCCCAACCCACCCTACCCACGACTCTTACAGGAATTTTAACATTTGTCAGGAAGACCTTTTGGGCACTGCCTGAAAGCCCAACGTGTTCCACGAAATTCCTATGTGCTGCTGCCACCGGCGCCTGCCTCGGCGGCGGCATTCCTAACTGAAATAGGCATTCGGCCATTTTCTCAAAATACCAAACACAAAGCAGCTCTCTGCAAACTCGGGAGCTCTCGCTTCCTCACCGCTCCGCCCGCTCCCTGCACACATTCGCCCACCAACTCACCGGGGTTGCCCCCACCGCTCTTCCTGAACCTCTTCCTCTGCTCCCCCAATTCAAACGGTGGAGGTGAGCAAACTCGGGGCTCCAATCCCCAACTGAGTCCTTCCCGAGAGAGACAGCCCCCTCCGCGGCCCACGGGCCCGAGTCCGGGAAAAGGGCGGAAAGTTACCGTGTGGCCGGCGCCCGAGCTCCGCCGACCGCCCGGCTCGCCCTCCGCGGAGGCTCCGCGGGCGCCCTCCGCAGGCGCGGACCCGAGAACGAGGGGGCCCCACGCGGGCCGCCCCCGCGCCCCGGAAGTTTGCTAACTTCACTCCCCCACGGCGCCCGGCGGGACAAGCGCCCCGGCCCTGCCAGCGCGGGCCGCCGGGCGCGCAGGGCCGCGTCTCGGGGCAGTCGGAGCGCAGAAATCGCTGTCCAGCCCGCTGGCGGCACCGCCCGAGCCCGGGGGCTGACTCAACCCGCCCCGCCGCACTCAACGGCGCCTTCCGGCGAAGCGACAGGCTGGGGGAGGGGGCCCAGAGGGCGGCGGGCCGGCGCGGAGCTGCGGCGGGACCCGGAGGCTGGAGATCAGGAGGAAGTTTCAGGACTAGGGCCCCGAGCAGCTCCGCTCTTGGCCTGAAAGTCTAGACTGGCGGGGCGTGCGGGCCCGCGCGGAAGCGGCGGCCTTCCTCAAGTGGGGAGGGGGTCCCAGCGACGTGCAGCTCTCCACCAACGCCCCCGGCCCAGCCCCGGGCCGCCGCCGTGTAACCCGATCCCGCTCGGCCGCCCGCCCCCGCCCGGCGCGGCGGCCGTCGCCGGAGCCACAGTATCTGCAAATCAGCCCTGGACAGCGCCTCGCTCCGCGTCCTTCCGCGCCCTCCCCCTCCCGCGGCCGCCGCTGCCGCCCGGCCCTCCCCCACCCCGGCCGAGCCCCCAGCCCCGCGCCGCGCTTACCGGTCTTCCTCGGAGAGGGGGAACTGGCGACCCGGCGTCGCCACCCCTCCGCCGACTACTTTTCTTTGTTGTTGGAGTTTTAGGGGAGGGGGGGAGGGGTGGAAAAAGTTGGGCGCTTGGGCTGTCGAGGCCCTTAAAGGCCAGGAGCGGGGCTGCAGAAAGTGCTCAGGCTGCCAGCCCTCGCCCAGCCGTCCGGGCTGCCGCCGGGGTCTGGGGCCAGGGGCCTCGGCGGCGCTTGGCCTGCTGCTGCGCCGCGAGCTCACGGGAGCCGCACATTCCAACACAGGACGCTGTGCCGCGCACCAGCCCGCGCCGCCGCCGCCCGCCTGCGGAACACGCCCCCTCCGCCGCCAGCGCGCGCCCGCGGGACACGCCCCCTCTGCCGTTCGCGCGCGTGGCCGCTAGGCGCGCCCCGCCCCTCGGAGAAGGGCAGAGCTCCTGGCTTGGGTCGGGTGGCTAGGGGAGCGCCCAGGGGGGAGCCGCACCTAATCCACCAGGCCGCTCACTCCTGCCCTGAGGTCAGAAAAGGGGCGGGCCCCTCTCCCTTTCTCGATTTCTTTTATAAACAAACAACAAAAGTTACCCGGAGCCCTGGCGTGCTTGCATGAGAATAGAGCTGT
The DNA here is from genome assembly GCF_047511675.1 of Marmota flaviventris. Lineage (NCBI taxonomy): Eukaryota > Metazoa > Chordata > Mammalia > Rodentia > Sciuridae > Marmota > Marmota flaviventris. The sequence continues at coordinate 43,758,820 of NC_092504.1, read as the reverse complement.
TAAAAGAAAAATGTGCAGGCTTTGACCATTCTTTAGAACTATTGTCATCGGCCTCTCAAGTCGAAAGCGCTCGAAAATACCCTTCAGAATCTTTTTAACTCTACCCATCCTTACCTTAGCTAATTAAGCTTAGTTTTAAGCTTCTGGGGTAAAATGCCTTCCAAATTTCAGACTATAAGCGGGGACGGGGGGGAATGCGATCATTTTGTGAGTTACGACAAGAACTTGTTTCAGCGAGGACTCAGAACAGTGAGAATGAGGATTGAGGGGCACGTTCCTAGACGGGTCATGTAGCAGATCACTTCTGAGCCTGGAAAGCACGATTTGGGTGGAGGAATTACTCTCACGTTACAGAAGGTGGAGAGAGCAGTGAGGAACCAGAGGCTGCCTGGGACCGCGGTGTCCTGAGACTAACCTGACTTCCGCATCATGCAGCTAACGACGATCATGCCAAATGCCTGGCACAAAGTAATATTCTTTTAAGGAGAAATTTCGTATACCCCTTCCTTTCTTTTCTCACCTGAAATGCCTTTTTAGCCTGCCCCCCCCCCCCCGCCCCAAAAGAAAAAAAAAAAAAACGTGGAGAGGCTTTGTTTAAGGTTTTGGTTTTGGTTTTGGTAAGAATTTTGCTTTTTGGAAAGAGGCATTTGCGATACTAGGGATTCCTAGGCAAGTGCTCTATCACTAAACTAATCTTTTTGTTTAGTTTGGTTTTGAGATAGCTTCTCACAAAATTGCCCAGGCTGGCTTAAAACTTGAGGATCCCCTTGCCTCAGCCTCCTCAGTAGATGGGATTACAGGCCTACCCCACAACTCACACTTTAAAATGGTGGTGTTACATCATGCATGTTATTGAGAGGTTTGTTTTGTTGTTGGTTAGTTGATTGTTTTTCTGGTGTTTTTGCCCCATTCAAACTTTACTTCATGTATTCTTTGCTGAACTAAAATCTGACTTCAAGTTACATGGCTTTTTTAGTTGCTGTAGCCCAAGGTACAATTCTGGCCTCTACCAAGACTGTCAAGGAACTGAACTGTTTTCTTTGCATTCCATATCCTAAATTAAGGTAAAAATGAACACTTCCCCTTCTCGGCCCCTAAACATTTCTTTTTAAACTTACTAGATAAATGTCCTTGCTTTCCTCAGTCTGACCACTTATTGGAAATGTTCTATTAATTGCGAATTTATTCCCACATATTGTGATGCAAATAGAAGAATACCAATTGGGCAGCTGCATTCATTCAAAATTAGCAGAGGCCCTTGTTCAAGGGAGGGCATATTCAGAGTGACCCAAATTATAATGACATGAAGGCCACAGGTCACGTCCAAGGCCGAATTACAAATCAATAGGTTTACTTGGGAGAAGCTGGTGTTATGAAATTGAATTATTTTTTCTTTAATTTAAAAAAAAAATCTAACTTGAATTCTTAATTATTTTTCAAGAAGCTATATTCAATTTGCTGCATCCAAAATCTATGATATTCTGCAAGATAAAGTCTTTGAAATATGAATGAGTTCTCCTTTTTTTATATGGGTTCTTTCCTACATATTGAATTCATCTGTATTTTAAAAATTTAATTATCATATGTTCTTAATCATTTTTCTCTAGAGGTTTATTTCAAGAGTTTGGTAAAATATTGTTTTGAGCTTCCATGTGCTTTTTATTTCTAACCATGTTTCATTTTTTTCTATAGAAAAGAACTTAATTTTCCTGAATCCACATTAATGTTACATTGAAGTTCAATAATTTGCTGTAAATGTTATGTCTAACTCAAGTACTGATTAAAAATTAGGGTACAAGCCAGACACAGTGGCTGACATCTGTAATCCTAGTAATTGGGAGGCTGAGGCAGGAGGATTGCCAAGTTCCAGGCCAGCTTTAATAACTTAACCAGACACTATCTCAAAATAAAAAATAAAAAGGGCTGGGGATATAGCTTGGTGGGAGAGTATCCCTGGGTTCAATCCTTAGTATCAAAATATTTTGTGTTCTCTGTAACTTTGTTATGAAACTTTCAGTAGGGTACAAAAGGTTGTGATAAAATAGAAAGTGTGATGGACAGGGAATCAGGAATCTGCGTATTTCTTCCCTCCTTGCTTTGAGGAATCACTTATTTGAATTTTGTCTGCAAAATAAAGAGGTTGGACAAGTGATGTGTAAAATTCTCAGAAGCTTAAATACTTGTGGTGTTTTTTATTCTGCTTAAAATTTTGAAACTTATGCATGTATTTCCCATCACAATTAGGAAATTTTTTAAGTTCACATTACCTGGCATTCTTGGTTTCCTCTCTATAGTTATTTGATATCTCTGAAGACACATCAGCCAATGTGGAGAAGTATTGGCCTCAAGATTGATTATATCACCAAGCATGGTGGCACAAGCCTGTAATCCCAGCAACTCGGTAGGCTGAGCAAGAGCATCACAAGTTTAGGGTAAGACTGGGTAACTTAGTGAGACCCAGTCTCAAATGAAAGTTGAGAAGTGATATGAATGTGATTCAGTGGAAGAGTGCTTGTCTAGCACGTGTAAAGACTTGGGTTTAATCACTAGTAACACCCGAGGGGGGGATAAAAAGACTGAAGGTATCTTAAGACATATATTTAAGGCCTGGTTTGGTCTGGTTTAATGCAGCATCATCTACCCTTGATCCCAGTTGACTCTGACCTTTAGTTCTGTTCTGATAACTGGAGCACGGTCTCTTATCTACCCTGACATCAACAGCTCCAGGGAAGGAGGCAAACAAGGAACTTGGAGTCTGAGCTGGGCCTTTCCTGCCTGCTTCTGGAGCCCAAGTCACATTTGGAATTGCTCTCCTTATTGTCTTCCATTGGCCACAGCCTCTTTGAATCCAGGCTACCTCCTCTCAGATCCACTGCTCTCATTGCTGTTCCCCTTCTGAAAGACTGCGCAGTACCCTTCTTTCCCTGTTGCTCATTGCTTCCCTTCATCCATGTAAATACCGTCTTCTCAGTGGCCCCATGATTTAAAATTATAACCCTCTTCCCTTTACATCAATTTGATTGCCTTTCCCTACTTTGTGTTTTTCTCTAGCATTTAAACCTAACTAACATGCTAGGTATTTTGTTGTATTTTATTTTTTGTGGTGCTGGAGACCAAACTAGGGCCTCTCAGTCATGCTAGGTAAGTGCTGTATCACTGAAATACTCCCCTAGTCCCCTCCTCCCCACCCCCTATATATTTTTTTTGGTCCTGGAGATCAAACCCCAGGCCTCAAATATGCTAAACTAGGGGAATGACTGCCATAGAACTGCACCCCTGGCTCTGTTATTTTATTTGCTTACACTATTTATTGTTTTTCTTCCATCACTGGAATTTAAGCTCCAGAGGGCAGGCAATTTTGGCTTTATCTCCAGTGTCTATGACTTGTTAGTTGCCCAACAACTATGGCTACAGGATCCTAACTTGGTATGACAGTCTTTCCAAATGAAGACTCTCCTTACCAATGTTGACACTCCCAATTGTTTCTTGAATGCATAAATAAATTTTCCTGATCCCTATGCTCTTCCTCCTGTCACGTTTTGAATTGTTCTCCTTATTGTCCTCCATTCAGCCAGGCTGCTCTCCACTCAGATCCACTGTTCTGATTGCTGCTTGACCGTCTTCTGTGTGCCTTGTTCCTAGCACACTCCTAGTGGTACACATCAATCTCTGGTTGGATTTTCTTTGCTGGATATTAACAGTCTGTTTGGACCTTAGGTGTCCCTCTATTTTCTCTTTTTGTTTGTTTTTGGTATGGGAATCGGACCTAGGGGTGCTTTACCACTGAAAGACATTTTAGAGACAGTCTAGGCTCTTGTTTTATAGATGAAAGGAGACAGGCTTGCAAGCATTCAGCTTGTCCTGGTTTATGGGAGTGGTTAAAGCAAAATCAGGAGTAGGATACAAGCTCATATTTACAACCAATCCAGTACCCTGGCCCTATCCTACCCCCTCCCCATTGAACCCAGGGGCACTTAAGCACTGAGCCAGCCCTTTTTATTTTTTATTCTGAGTCAGGATCTCACTAAATTGCTGAGGCTGGTTTCAAACTTGTGACCCTCCTGCCTCAGCCTTTCAAGTCACTGGGATTTCAGGTGTGTACTACCATGCCCAGCTCACATCTCCTGTACTTTCTCCAGTGTTCCCTTTGCTCTACCCTGACTGCTGCAACCCCATTCCAGAAATTAGCTTTTATTCCTATGAGCCCTATGAGTCACTTTGTTCAATAGCTTTAAAGAAAGTATATTTGGAGTTAAGGGACTCTTCTTCTGTCTATTAGAGATTGATAACAGGGCCTTTGGAAGAGCCAAACCACTGAGCTACATCACTATATAATTTTTTTTAAAGTGATTGAACCTAGGAATGCTTATCTACTGAGGCACATCCCCAGCCCTTTCTTTTTATTTTTTATTTTAAAACAGGGTCTCACCAAATTGCTTAGAGACTCACTAAATTGCTGAGGCTAGCTTTGAACTTGTGATCATTCTTCCTCAGACTGGGAGTCACTGGGATTACAGGCTTGCACCACCACACCTGGCTTCTTTACTTTTGTTCTTATTCTTTTTTGTTGTTGTTGTTTCTGTACTAGAGATTCAACCTAGGGCCTAGTGCATACTAGGTAAGCATTCCACCAATGAGCCACAAACCCAGCTCCCCCTTTTTTTAAGATAGTGTTTCACCTGGGCACAGTGTCACTCTGGAGGCTGAGGCAGGAGAATCAGGAGTTGGAGACCAGTCTCAATTTAGCCAAGCCCTAAGAAATTTAATGAGACCCTGTCTCAAAAAAAAAAAAAAAAAAAAAAAAAAAAAAAAAAAAAAAAAAATATATATATATATATATATATATATATATATATATATAAAAATTACAAGAGCTGGGGATTTGGCTCAATAATTAAATGCCCTTGGGTTCAATCCCCAGTACCAAAAAAAATCACCCACAAAAGATAGGGTTTCCTTAAGTTCCTTAAGGGCTTGAATTTGCAATCTTCCTGTTTTAACCTTCTGAGAAGCTGGAATTTCAGGCATGTTGCCACCATGCTGGAAAGGAGAAAAAAATGTCATATATTCATACAAGTAAAACACCCTGTGGTATGGTGGCTACTGGGGAGGCAGACACAGGAGAAATGCAAATTTGAGTCCAGTTTGGGCAATTTAGTAAGACCCTGTCTCAAAATGAAAAGTTGGGGGTGTGGCAGTAATAGAGGGGTTAGGGATGTAGCTCAGTGGTAAAGAGCTTGTTTAGCATGTGTGAGGCCCTGGATTCAATCTCCATTACTGGCAGGAAGGAAGGAGAGAAGAAAAACAATAAATATACAATCAAATAATAATGTTTTAAGGAAAAAATCTCTCTCCCTACCACCCCCCCACCCCCCCACCCCCGCCATCTCTTTTGGTACCAGGGATTGAACCCAGAGATACTTAACTACTGAGCCACATCCCCAGCCCTTTTTTGTATTTTATCTAGAGACAGGGTCTCACTCAGTTGCTTAAGGCCTCACTAGTTTGCTGAGGCTGGCTTTAAACTTGAGATCCTCCTGCCCTAGCCTCCTAAGCCTGGCTTCTACCTTTCTTTTCTCTTTCTTTTTCCCCCACTACAGATTGAACCCAGGTGCACTCTACTGCTGAGATACATCCCCAGACCTTTTAATTATTATTGTGTATTTTATACAGCGTCTCACTAAGTTGCTGAAAAACTGGTCTTGAATTTGCCATCTGCCAATTTCTGGAATCACCAGGATTATAGGCAGGACCACTGTGTCCTGTTCATAAACCATCTTAATAGGAGAAGGGTAGGAAGACAGGCACCTAAAGGATTTCTGAATGATGGAAGAGAAGAAAGGTGACTTGTGAGAAAACAAATGGCTTATTTTGGGGGCAGTGCTTAGGGTGAACCCAGGGCCTAGAGCCTGCTGGGCAAGAGCTCTATTTCTGCACTGCACCCCCAGTTCCCAAGTGATGTTTTCGTTGTTTGTTATTGTTCTGTCTTTTGAGTCCAGGGGCACTTTACCACTGAGCTACATTTCTGGCCCTTTTTATTTGAGACAGGGTAGCTGAGGCTGGCCTGGGACTTGCAATCCTCCTGCCTCAACCTCCCCAGTTGCTGGGACAACAGTGTGCACAACCTCATCACCTTGCCAGGCCCCTAGTGACTTTTGAAAAAGATAAATGGGCCCCTAGGAAAAATAGATGGTTTGCGAAGATGTGTTTTAGGTGTGCTATGGAGACTTTCATTTCTGGTGATAAGGGTCAATTTTCTTTTTTTTTTTTCTTTAATTTTTATTTGTTTTAATTAGTTACACATGACAGTACAATGACCTTGACATATCATACATTTGAATCAGATGAGATATAATTTCTCATTTTTCTGCGTGTACAGGTTGCAGATCACATTGATCATGTAGTCACGTATATACATACAGCAATAATAATGTCTATTTCATTCTACTGTTCTTCCTTTCCCCCCATCCCCTCCCCTCCCCTCCCCTCCCCTCCCATCACTTCTCTCTACCCAATCTAAGGTGACTTGAGAAGAGAGAACAGTGGAAGAAAGGAAGAGGATAGTGGGAAGGAGACAGGGGAAAGGGTAGAACTACAGAATGAAATTGACCACACTATGCTGTGTGCACGTATGAATACATCACAGTGAATTCCACTTTTATGTAACTATAATTATAATGTACTAACTACAAGATAAAATAGCCAGGCACAGGTGGCTAAATCCCCAACGCTTTTTATTTTTTATTTTGAGATGGTCTTGCTAAATTGCCTAAGGCATCACTAAATTGCTGAGGTTGATTTCAAACTTGTAATCCTCCTGCTCAAGCCTCCCAAATGGCTGGATTACTGGTGTGCACAGAAAAATTATGGGCCCAGAAAAATTAAAACTGTTTTAAAAGGGTCACTTAGCTTAAGCTTTCATTTATATAACATTCTGGAAAAGGCAAGATAAGAGACATGAGTCCTGTCAGGGGTGTCTGGAGCTGGCAGTGAAAGTGAAGGAAGAGGCCTGACCACAAAGACTGAGCAAGGGCACAAGGGAATTTTTTTTTTTTTTAATATTTATTTTCTAGTTTTCGGTGGACACAACATCTTTGTTTGTATGTGGTGCTGAGGATTGAAGCCGGGCCGCACGCATGCCAGGCGAGCGCACTACCGCTTGAGCCACATCCCCAGCCCCTACACAAGGGAATTTTGTGGGCAACATAAATGATCCATATCTCAGGTCTGGCAATGGCTACACAACTGTATCCATTTCTCAAAATTTGTAGACCTGAACAGTTTAAAAATCAAATTTTTACTGAGTACAAATTATACCTCAATAAGTCTTATTTTTAAGAAACATAATTGTTGGGCCAAGTGCACATGTGTAATCTCAGCTACTGGGAGCTGATGCAGAAGGATCATGAATTTAAGAAGACTCTGTCTCAAAATAAAAGAAAATAAAAAGGCCCAGGAATGTAGCTCAGTGTCAGAGTACCCTTGGGTTCAATCCTCAGTTGAGGTGGAAAACAAAAACTATTGGGGGGTGGGTATGGCTCAGTGGTACAATGTGGACTTAGCATGAGGGAGGCCCTGGGTTCAATCCCCAATACCCAAAAAAGGAAGGAAGGAAGGAAGGAGCGAGGGAGGGAGAAGGAGAGAGAGAAAACAATTGTGAGCAATTGATGCTAGTTTTAGTTATCTGTAATATTTAAGTAAAATGCTCAATTTCTTTCATAAAATGTCATTGTCTGAGAATAATGTCTTTCCTCCTCATAGAGTCGCTATTAATTTATACTTAAAAAAAATCACTTCCAGCAGAGCACAGTGGCACAGGTCTGTAATCACAGCAATTTGGAAGACTGAGGCAGGAGAACTGCAAGTTTGAGGCCAACCTGGGTAACAATCGGAGACTATCTCATTATAAAATGGCTAGGGGTGTGACTCAGCAGTAGAGAACCTCTGGGTTCAGTCCAAGTACCACACATCATCATCACTATCATCATCATTATCACTTCCTATCCTTAAAGCTGTTAAGGTAAGATAGTGGTGTGTAGGTAGGTAAGGTAGTATAAAATGGGTTTGACCTTCTCCAGTTTATAACCTAATTGAGGAAGTGAAATATGTTCTGCCTAAGTAAACACATGGGCGGTAAGAGCTTTTTAGTGTTCCAAAGAGAACTGCTTCCAGCCCAAGGATGAGCAAGCTTCAAGGATTTTCCCTTGCTGGAAACTAAGCAGTCTGTGGACACAGTTTACATGAAGAGTCCAAAGTGCAAAAATCAACTACTTTAAGGTCCTTATGAATGGGCTGGTTCAGGAGGGACAGAGATTGGTCCTTCTGAAAGATGAAGATGCAGGAGAAGGGTCCACTAAACCAAATTGGCAAGACAGCTAGAGTTAGAACAAAATAGGACTGAAGCTGAAGAGCCTGGGATCAGTATGGGACACATACCTTTTTATAAAGGGTGAAGAAGTTTCTCAGAAAAGCACAATCACAGCACTATAATCCAATTAGAATCCTGGTTGATAGTCAAACCTTGAGCTAATCAAGTGCCCAGATGAAGTCCAAATTCCTGCATTGTGCTTTGTGCTTAGAATAATGTCTTTTTTTTTTTAACTGAGGATTGAACCCAGGGCACTTTACCACTGAGTTACATCCCCAGCCCTTTTTACTTTTATTTTAAGTCAGGATCTCACTAAATTTCTTAGGATCTGACTAAATTGCTGAGACTCACCTCAAATTTGTGATCCTCCTGCTTGAGCCTCCAGAGTCATTGGGATTACAGTTGTGAACCACTATGCCCAGCAAAGAGTGTCCTTCTATAAGAAGCTAGTCTGCATGCATTCTGGAAAAGAGGAAAATAACAAGGGGAAAATTGGCACTATTCACTTAAAACTGTCCAGGGAGGATTGAGATGCTGAATCTAGCAGATAAAAATGTATAATCTAGGTTTAGGACAAGGACAATTCACATGGATTTTCTATGGTTTTATAATAGATGTCCACGTTACTTATCTCTCCTGACATTAAGTCCATGCTCACTGAGTAACATAATGGTGAATATAACTCCCCCATCCTTTGATTTAAAGCCGTAATTAAGTCATTTATAAATTAGCTTTTTTTTTTTTTTTGCGGGGGGGGGGGGTACCAGGGGCTTTGAATTTACCATCCTCCTGCTGCAGCCTCCCAAGCCACTAGGATTACAGGTATGCACTATTGCAACAGGCTATTGGTTGGTATTCTAAAGTATGCATCTCCATAATGCCAGGATAGTCTTATTCCAAGGCTTTACAGATGCAATTAAATTAAGGATCTTAAAATAAAGTGATCATCCCAGATTATGTGAGTGTGTCTTAAATCCAAAGACAAATATCTTCATCAAAGACACAGAGTAGAAGGCAATACTGTTTTATTCAACAGGAATTTATTAAGCACTTTCTCTGTTGAAAGCACAAGGATGGTGTGGAAATGGAAGTCAGGTACAGAAACAAAATCTTTCTGGTGCTAGGCATGGTGACTCAGGAGGGTCACAAGTTCCAGTCCAATCTCAGCCATTTAGCAAGAACCTATCTCAAAATAAATAAAATAAAAAATTAAAAGGACTAGGTATGTAACTCAGTGGTAAAATGCCCCTGAGTTCAATCCCCAATATGAAACGTAGAAAAAACTTAAAATTACAAGTTGACTTGCATTATATATGTATTTTTTTTTAATCAGTGCTGCCCTAGAATGTTATTTTCCTCTATGGGATTCTATTAAATGGCTGAGCAGCTTCTTTCCCTGAAAATCTCAACTCTGCCTTCTATAAAGTTAAACCAATACAATAGTCAAGTGTTGTGGCACACACCTATAAATCCAATGACTCAGGAGGCTTAGGCAGAAGGATCACAAATTCCAAGCCAGCCTGAGCAATGTAGTGAGACCCTGTCTTACAATAAAATTTTTAAAAGGGCTGGGGATCTAGCTCAGTGATAGAGCACTTGCCTAGCATGTACAAGGCCCTGAGTCCAATCCCCAGTTCCACTACCGCTACCACCACAACAACAGTAGCAGCAGCAACAACAAACCCCTGTGGATACCAAAATCTGAGGATCCTCAAGCCCCTTATATAAAATGACAGTTTTCACATATAACCTACACACAAACTTTTTTTGTTGTTGTTACTAGGGATTGAACCTAGGTTCACTTAACCACTGAGCCACATTCCAGCCCTTTTTATGTTTTATTTTGAGACCTGGTCTCCCTAAGTTGATTAGGGCCTTGCCAAGTTGCTGAGGCTAGCCTCAAACTTGCAATTCTCTTGTCTCAGCCTCCCAAGTCACTAGGATTACAGGTATACACTACCATGCCCAGCCACACAAACTCTTGGATTTGTTATACCATTCTAGATTACTTATAATACCTTATAATGCAATGTAAATGTTCTGTAAATAGCTGTTATATTGTAATGTTCAGGGAATAATGACAAGAGAAAAAAGTTTCTACATATTCAGTATAGACATAGTTTTCTGAATATTTTCCATCTACTTTGCTTGAATCCATTGATGGAGAACATGAGCAAATGGAAGGTCAGCTGTGTGATTCTGGGACGCAAAGTAATACAGGAGAGAATGTACAAACTGAGTCAGACAAGCCTGGGTGAAATCCTGACTTTGCCATTTACACTTCAAGCCAGGTGTGGTGGCACACACCTGTAATTCCAGTTACTTGGGAGGCTTAGGCAGAAGGATTGCAAACTCAAGGCCAGCCTGGGCAACTCATGATACCTTGTCTCAAAGTAAAAAGGACTGGGTATATAGCTCAGTGGTAAAGTGCTTGCTTAGCATGTGCAAAACCATGGGGTCAATCCCCGGAACAGTAACTTAAGAGGCTGAGACAAGAGGATTGCAAGTTCAATGCCAGCCTCAGCAACTTAGCAAGACCCTGAGCAACTTAGCAAGACCCTGTCTCAAAATAAAAAATAAAAAGGACTGGGGATGTGGCTCAGTGGTTAAGTACCCTGGGTTCAATTCCTGGTATGGGGTAGATGCACCTTAAGCAAACCCCTTAAGTCCTCTCAGTTTCAGTTGGTTTTTGGTTTTGTATGAAATAATTGTTTATTTTCAGAAAAGCATATAACTCTCATGGTTAGATCTACAATGAGACATCTAATTAAAATTATTTTTTAATTTTATTTACATTAAGATTTAACAGGGGGCTGGGGTTGTGGCTCAGCGGTTGAGTGCCTGCCTATCATGTGTGAGGTCCTGGGTTCGATCCTCAGCACCACATAAAAATAAATAAATAAATTAAAGATATTGTGTCCAACTACAACTAAAAAAATAAATGTTAAAAAAAAAAAAAGATTTAACAGGTACCAGATGCGGTGGCAAAAGCTCATAATCATAGTGGCTTGGGAGGCTGAAACAGGTGGCTCTCAAGTTCAAAGCCAGCTTTAGCAATGGCGAGGTGCTAAACAACTCAGTGAGACCCTGTCTCTAAATAAAATACAAAATAGGGCTAGGGATGTGGCTCAGTGGTTGAACTCTGTGCCCCTGAGTTCAATCCCTAGTGCCAAAAAAAAAAAAAAAAAAAAAAAAGATATAACAGGCTTGCATAACCAATTTCTTAGCTTTTCTGTTATTATATTTTCCAAACAATTCTATGAGATATAAACCAAATATTCATATTTCCCAAATGCATTAAATGAGGCAAAAATATGGACTGACTTGCTTTCCTTCCTGGACTTACCATGGAGTTATGACTGGGTAAACCCATCTTTTCTTGCTAGTTATTTTTGTTTTGTTTGTTTGTGGTGCTGGGAATTGAACTCAGGGCCTCCCCTGTGCTCACTACTCATTCTACCACTGAGCTACACCCCAAACCTCAGTTTCTGAGTCTGGAGAATCAGATTAGTAAACAACTTAACAAGGCTGATGTGTGAATCAAATATTATCACAGAGAGAGAGCACCTGGCAGAGTGCCTAGTATACTGAGTGCTCAGTAAATGTCTTCTACATTTCTTTGGTCCCAGTAAGCCATGATGTTTAGAGACTGGGGAAGAGGAGAACAGTGAGGCCTTCGCCTTGCACTGGATGGTACATTACTGTTTACAGGTGTTTAATTTCATTCACTTTTGCTCACGACAGCTCTGTGATGTAATTATTACTGTCAATCATTAACCTCTCAAAACACCACCAAAAAAACCTTTGATCGAGTGAAGACAAGTTTATCAGGATGATGCCACAAGAAAGAATGGCACCTTGGCAGAATTTTAATAGTCATAGGAGAATAATTATAGGTGTTTAGGTCCAGATTGGATGACTTTTAAGGCAGAGAACTGAATGGGCAAAATTTATAACATGAGAGTATAGAATTGGTGGGCATAGCCAAGTGAAAGTCATGAAACAAGTTTTTTTGTATATCTTCTATTTGGTACTGGAGATTGAACCCAGGGCCTTGCACATACTAGACAAATAAATCCCTAGTCCTTATTTTAAGTTTTTTTCTTTTTTTTAAATTTTAATATTTATTTTTTAGTTTTCGGCGGACACAACATCTTTGTTTGTATGTGGTGCTGAGGATCGAACCCGGGCCGCACGCATGTCGGGCGAGCGCGCTACCACTTGAGCCACATCCCCAGCCCCATTAATTTTTATTTGGGGACAGAATCATACTAAATTATCCAGGCTCACCTCTAATTTATGATCCATCATCCTGCCTCAGTCACCCAAGTAGCTGGGATCATAAGTATAGGCCACTGCACCTGGCTGTTTATTTGTTTGTTTGTTTGTTTTGGTACCAGAGATTGAACCCAGAGGCACTTTACTACTGAGCCACATCCCCAGCCCTTTTTATTTTTTAATTTTGAGACAGGGGTCTCTCTAAATTGCCAGGGCTGATCTCAAACTAGTGATCCTCCTGTCTCAGCCTCTAGAATCCCTGGGATTATAGGATTTTTATTTATTTAATGAATGATTCCCCAACCAGACTATAAATTCCATAATGTCAGTTTTTGGTTTTGTTACCATTGTAGCTTCAGCACCTAGATGGTGCCTGATACAGAACGGATTTTCAAATGAATATTTGTGGACAAATGACAAGTTAGGAATAAAAAGAAGTTCACAATTTAGGGGTGAGCGCAGACTGAGAAGTCAGGGGAAAGATGAGAGTATGTTCTGGAAATGCTAGCTAGGATGGAGAGATGGGGGCCCTGGCAGTCAAAGAGACCCATTACATCGGTACCTAACCCAGGCTGGGTCAGAACATGCTTCCTAGAGCAGGCAGTGATTTGTGAGGAAATCAGAGTTCTCTGTAGGGGTGGGAGGGAACTGTCCCAGTGAGCTGTTGAGATTACATGTTAAGATCTCTACTTGATATCCCCTGATGCACCTGGCCTGTGGTGAGGTGCTACATGATTAGAGAATAATCAGTGAAAATTTTCTCACTAACAAGTATTAGGTCCTCTTGAATTGAAAGTCCACATAAAATGGATTTTTCACACTTGGATAGAAATTTGTTGCAGGGGACACTGGGTGGGCATTGAACCCAGGGGTGCTTTACTGCTGAGCTACATTCCCAGCCCTTTTTTTGAGACAGAATCTTGCTAAGTTGCTGAAACTGACCTGGAATTTCCTCAGCCTCCTGATTTGCTGGGGTCACAGGCATATGTCACCCAGCTGGTCTCTGCCTCTATGATGCATTCGTAATATGTAGTTTCAGGAATAATATAAAACTTCTCCACCAACAGAAGGAAGGTCTTTAAATGGATATAAGGTTTGGGGTTTTTCTTTGTTTTGTTTGAGGTTCTGGCATTAAACCCACATGCCTTACCATGTGCTAGGCATGTGCTCTACCAATGAGTTACACCCCAGCCTGAGATATGGTTTGGGCTGAAAAGATAAGCTTAAGAAATCTGCTTGCATATGCAGATTCCTTCAAAGTGACCTCTAAAATTCCCTTGAACCTGGTTTTAATTTAGACAGGGATGCACCCTGCACTCCTTAATGTCTTATCAGGAAACCTGATTGAAAATACCACACACATTTTCCTTTCAAATTGACACATTTTGCTGAAATTTTCTTTGGTATTTAGTTGTTTTCTTTTTTTACATGTTTTAGGAGTTAAAATTTTCATCTCTGTGCCAGGAGGTGGAGAATAAGGTTATAAGGCCCTTGCTTAGCATCTGGATGGCCGTCTTAATTAACAGACATTTTAAGGAAAAAGTTTTGCTTTCCTGCCCAAGGGCATTTCTGAGAAAGGCTCACCACTTCCTCATACAAGTCCAACCCCTAACCACCCACATTAGGACCCACCTGGCTCTGATTCCTGAGCCTCATCCATAAAAGTCCTAGAACTCAAGCCTGTTTTGCCTCTCTCTCCTGTAGGGATAAGACCTTTATTTGTCAGCTCTGACAAATAAAGTGTATCTCTGCCTGGTCTCCCTCTTTCATTTCTCGCTTACCTGTCTCGTTTCTCACTTTCCCTTCAAAGGTGGTCTGATTCTCTCTGTAAAACACCACTATGACTGATGTGAGGGATTAGGGAAGTGACACAGCCTAAATGAAGTTTAAAATACACAAAGGTTATTTCTCAGCTCAAAGCCCTTCATCTCATACAGGGGTGCAGTTGGTTAATTCCCAATGTCCCATAGCACAGGAGGGATACTTGTTAACTTCAATTAATTGTATATTTCAGGGGCTGGGGTGGTGGCTCAGTGGTAGAGCGCTTGCCTAGCATGTGTGAGGCACTGGGTTCGATTCTCAGAACCACATATAAACAAATTCATAAAGTTCCATCAATAACTAATAATTTTTTTAAAAAAAATTATATATTTCAAAGTATCTAGTAAAGAGGATTTTGGATGTTCCCACTGTAACAGGGGTTCACTTGATGCTTTGACTATATCCCTTGTCACTTTGAAACTTACATGTTTTTTTTCTTTTTCCCGAACTTCTTCTCACTAGCTTTCTCCTTTCAGATTTTTCTCCTCCCTGATCTTCTTTCCCCTGTTCTTCTCCTTTATGATCTCTCCTCCCTAATCTCATTTTCTCTGAATCACCTCTATAAAAGCCCCCTGTTCCTACTGATGGGCAGAATCACAGCCTTTGGGACAGGAGTGCCTTGTGTTTTTCCTTTGCTCAAAAAAAACATCTTTTTCCTTTAACTCCTCATTATTGGATTGCTGTTGGGGACAAGGACTGAGCTTTCAGTAACACCAATACAAAGAAATAATAAATGATTTAGGTAATGGATATTCCAGTTGATCTGATCAGATCATTACAATCATGTAATATTGAAATATCACTGTACCCCATAAATGTGTACAATTATTATGCATCAAGTAAACCTAAAAATATAAATTAAAAAACCTTCACAAGCTGTGGTGGTGCTCATCTATAATAACTCAGGAGGCTGAGGCAGGAGGATTGCAAGTTTTGAGGCTAGCCTTGGCAACTCAGTGAGACCCTCAGTACTAGGGAGAACCTGACTCAATCTAAAAAATAAAAAGGGCTGGGGATGGAGCTCAGGGGTAGAGTGCTCTAGGTTCCATCCCCAGTTCAAAAACAAACAAAACCCTTTATCTCAGAGCAGAACCAAAGAGGGAAAGTGTTGTTATTATTTATTATTATTTTCATTTTTATAGGTGAACAGAGTCTCTTCATAGTGCCCATAATACTGGTTGTTGTTTTGTTTTGTTTTGTTGTATTTTTCCCCTGGCACTGGGGATTGAATCTAGGAGTTGCTTTACCACTGAGCTACATCCTAGCCTTTTAATTTAATTTAATTTTTTTAATTTTGAGACAGGGGTCTCACTGAGTTGCTGAAGTTGGCTTTGAATTGTGATCCTCCTATGTCAATTCCCCAAGTTACTGGGACCACCATGTCCAATTTAAGAACAATATTTTTGGAGATGAGATCTGTTCCATGCATGGTAGTGCAAGCCTGTAACCCCAGTGACTCAGGAGGCTGAGACAGGAGAATCTCAAGTTTGAGACCAACCTCAGCAACTTAGTTAAGACCCTGTCAGATCAAAGCCAACCTCAGCAATTTAGGGAGGCCCTAAGCAACTTAGTGAGACTCAGTCTCTAATAAAATATAAGAAAGTCTGGAAACATGGCTTAGTGGTTAAGTGCCCCTGAGTTCAATCCCCAATACCAAAAAATAAAATTTAAAAAACAAAAAAGTTTGGAGGTATATGTGCCTTAGAGATAGAGTGGCCCTGGGTTTAATTCCCAGAACCACAAAAATAAAATAGTCAAGAAACCTGAGTTTAGACCATAAAGAAGCCACATTTTTCTTATCTATATAGTGGGATTGGTAATTCCTGTTAAATATAATAGAATTAAGGTGTATCTCCCAGGCACAGTGGGCCATACCTGTAATTCCAGCGACTTGGGTAGCTGAAATAGGAGGATCACGATTTAAAGCCAGCCTCAGCAACCTAGTGAGGCCCTAAGCAACTTAGTGAGACCCCTTGTCTCAAAAAAAAAAAAAAAAAAAAAATGCCTGGGATGAATGGTAAAGCACCCCTTGGTTAAATCCCTGGAACCAAAGTACAAAACAAAATAAAACATAACTATACAAACCATGGATCACAATCATTACTCAATAAATGATAAATGTTAGTTCCTTCCTTTGATACTGTCTGAAATATCTTAAGTAGGATGTCTGAGTGTAGAAAGTGGAAATGGTTTATGAGAGACAGCCTCCAGGGCAGCATCATCACTCCCATGAGCTGAGGTTTCCTCTTTCCCGCCTCCGAATTCCCCAGCTGTAATATTAAGAATCATCTTGTTGGGCTGGGGATGTGGCTCAAGCGGTAGCGCGCTCGCCTGGCATGCGTGCGGCCCGGGTTCAAACCTCAGCACCACATACAAACAAAGATGTTGTGTCCGCCGATAACTAAAAAATAAATATTAAAAAAAAAAAAAAAAAAGAATCATCTTGCATTCAGAGGAGGCAGTTGGGAACCTGGCTGAGATCTGAGATGGAAATGCCCCCTAAAAACGTGTGATGCTGGCCTTATACAGTGGAAAGGAAAACCATGTATTTCACTGTGAGCCGTCTGTCCCTCAGGGCCTCCCTTCTCCCCCAGTATAGCCCTCAGCAGTGCCTGCAGCCTTTGGCTCCACTGATAGGAGGCTGGGCAGTTGTTACCGAGGCAATAGTCTCCATTGTTGTGGGCCACCTCCCAGGGTAATTGACAGCGACAGGGGTTAGGCAAGGGAGAAAGGCCACAGAACAGACATCAAAGGCAATTATCGCAAAACCCAGCTTGCTGTGAATGGAGGCAGCCACTCAGAATGTCATCCTGGAGATAAATTCCTTAGACAGATTAAAAATTTTGATAGTCACCAAGGTAAAAATGAAACCCCAGGGCTTTCTATGAAAAAGACGTTTTCACCTAAAGCATACCAGCATCTGCTTCCTGGGGTTGGTTATTTCCTGGTTTGCAAATACACCCCTCCCCAGTACCTCAAACAGGGTTTGATTATACTTTGAAGTGGTCACATCTGTTTTCCATTCCACAGTAAGTTCATACATTCCTGCCAGCTTGCAGCAAATACAAATAGTTATGCAGCACCTACTACGTGCACAGCATTGCTTCAAGTAATATGAAAATTTGACTACAGCAGGGGAGCATATGAATGTAAACTAGAGATTTCACATTAATTATCAATTATTATTATTATTATTATTGTCAGTTTTGGCTTCAGTCCATCAGAAAAATTCTTCTCCAACTGGCCATTAAAAAAATCATATATATATATATATATATATATATATATATATATATATATATATATTTTTTTTTTTTTTTTTTTTTTTTTTTTTTTTTCTTTTTGTTGGTGGGGATTGAATCCAGGGGTGCTTAACCACTGAGCCAAACCCGGAGCCCTTTGTTTTTCTCTTTACTTTGAAACAAGATCTCACTGAGTTGCTTAGGGCCCCACTAAATTAATTGCTGAGGCTGACTTTGAACTTGTGATCCTCCTGCCTCAGCCTCCTATCAAGGAACTACAAGTGTGTGCAATGATTCCAGGCAAGATCTTTTCTGTCAATGAATATCTAAATCTGCAGGGCTTTTTTTTTTTTTTTTTTTTTCATATAATATATCACTAGCTAAAATTAAGCATTCTTTTTATTTTTTCAGCACTGGAAGATTGAACCCAGAGACATTTTACCATGAGCTACATCCCCAGTCCTTTATTTTTATTTTGAGACAGGTTCTTAGTAAACTGTTGAGGGTCTCACTAAGTTGCTGAAGCTGCCCTTGAATTTGAACTTGTGATCCTCCTGTCTCTGCCTCCTGAGTTGTTGGGATTACAGGTATGTTCTATGGCACCAGGCTCTTTTTCTTTAGTAGTACTGGGGATTGAATCCAGGGCCTCACATGTGCTAGTCAAGCACTCTACCATGGAACGACATCCCCAGTTCTTTTCAAATTTTATTTTTAGCTGGGTGTGATGGTGCATACCTGTAATCTCAGCGATTTGGTTAGGCTGAGGTCTCCCTGTCTCAAAATAAAAAATAAAGATAAAAAGTCCTGCCAGGTGTGGTGGAAAAAAGCGAGAATACTGTTTGTTTCCTATTTAGGGAGTTGGGTTTTTTTTTTGTGTGTGTGTGTGTGGGGGGAGCAGGTATTGAACCCAGGGGGTACTTAACCATTGAGCCACATCCTCAGCCCTTTTAATTTTTTAACACATTCTTAGGAACCTTTACTTCAAGTTGGGCATCATGGTGTATGCCTGTAATCCCAGCATCTCAGGAGGCTAAGGCAAGAGGATCACAAATTGGAGGCCAGTCTTGCAAATTTAGCAAGACCCTGTCTTAAAAAAAAAAAAGAAAATAATAATAATGATATGAAGGACTGGGAATGTAACTCAATGATAAAGTGCCCCTGAGTTTAATCCCCAGTACCAAATAGATAAAGATATAAATAAGCTGTCTGGGGCCAGAGTTTTAGCTCAGTGGTGTGTATATGTTTGGCACTGCCCTCCCCCAAAGCTATTCTAATAGATTTAACCAAAATAACTGGAAATATAATATAGTCTTTGCAAGAAGTTGTCATAAATCTTCCCATGACTGAAATTCAAAGAACTTTGCTTCTTTTTATGGCACTGGGGATTGAACCAGGACTTTGCATGCTAAGTGCGTGCTCTACCACTGAGCTGCACACCTGGTCCAGGAAATTCAAAGAACTTGACCACCTGAAAATATCCAGTGCAGAAGTAAAGTTTGCCTTGCCCATCAACTCCGATGGATACCTTGATATTTCTAATACTTAGGGTCTCGCTAAGTTGTTGAGATTGGTCTCCTCCTGCCTCACCTCCCAAGTCTCTGGGATTACAGGCATGTGCCATCTCACCCAGCTGTATGTGGCTTTACAAAACAAAATTTAAAAAATAAGGAAAAAAAGTCCTTCAGAGAAAAGGAGTTTTCTCTTGATGTTAACAAGAGTTTACTTCAGGCACTGTCAAAGTGCAGTAGGGAACTCAAAGATGTCATGACAGGATCCCTATCCCAAGTCCCCGCCTTCATAATTTGAAAAGCAGACTCAGTACAAAATGAAAATACGGTGCGCATCAGCTGTTTATTTATTTAGGGACTGGGGTTGTACCTCCATGGTAGAACACATGGCCATATTTGATCCCTAGCACCACACACAGACACACAAAAAAATAATAATTTCAAGAGTGACAACAGAGTATCAAGCCAAACACAAGGCATTGTATACAAGTCGTACCAAGCCCTTAAAAATGGGGCTTGGTACAACTGTATATGTTGCACATTCATGAAGCTGTTCCTGAACAAAAACCATTAATAACATAAAGACCATTAATAAGATAAAAAAATGAGCCGGGTGCAGTGGGCACACCTGTAATCCCGGTGGCTCTGGAGGCCGAGGCAGAAGGATTGAGAGTTCAAAGCCAGCCTCAGCAATTTAGCAAGGCCCTAAGCAACTCAGTGAGACCTTGTCTCTAATAAAATACAAAATAGGGCTGGGGATGGGGCTCAGTGGTTTAGTGCCCCTGAGTTCAATCCCTGGAACCACTCCTCCCAAAAAGAAAAGAAAAAAAAAAAAGTAAATAAATAAATGCTAGAGAAAGTCACATCTTTATGGGGGCAAAGAGGTGTGTATATGTAGCTTTGAATAGGAATTTGGAAATAAAAAGAGAGATATCTCAAAGGAAGTGCCCATAAAGCACTGGAAAAAGCACTCAGGAACAGTTGAACTCCTGAGGGAAGCAGTCCTTGGCTGGCACCCTTGACCCAAGCCCCTTTCTGCAAAAGTAACACAAGGGCACTGCACAAGCTCTGGGAAAACTGGCACCAAACCATGTAGCTCTGCTGCACCTGCATCTGTCCAGCCTAGCAACCCTCCCTCTATAAATACTAACTCCCAACACCAGTGGGTTGCTGTCCCTCCCTCTGAAGAGAGTCCACATTCTCCCTTGAATGAGTATTCCTTGCTTCATCTAAAAGACATCTCTTTCTTGAAATCACCTCCATTTTCCTCTCAATATTTACCTACTTTTCTTATTTTTTTGGGGGGGGGGGTGGAGGTGGGTACTGGGTATGCTTTACAACTGAGCTACATCCCCAGCCCTTTTTTCATTTTTTAATTTTTGACAGGGTCTCGCTAAGTTGGTTAGGGCCTCACTAAATTGATGAGGCTGGCTTTGAACTTGCAATCCTCCTCCCAAATTGCTGGGATTACAGATGTAGGCCACCACACCTGGCTGTATCTACTTTCTTAAATAAAATTCTGTCCATGCCTTTGGCATGTGCTGGAATTCTTTCAGGTCACATATGACAAGAAACCCCCTGGTCCTGAGACAAGTTCTCCCTCCTCCAGGAACTCCTCAAACCCTTCTCCAGAGACATCTCTTCTGCATGACAGTCCTGGCTGGGGTGGGAGAAATGCCCATGGTGCTCAGGAAGTAAAAAGAAGCAATTAGATATCCCATACTATAAAGAAGGGGCTAAAAGATTATACACAATTTTCTAACACTCATTGCAAAGGCTGAGGAGAATGGGGAGTTGAGATAGGGTGATTGTTCTGTGAAGTTGTATATTGTTTGAATCTTTTGCAGTAAGTCCCCAGTTTGAATCTTTTGCATTTGTAATTTGAATGATCACTGTCCAAGGAGCTCAAGTTAGAACTTACCATTCCTTTGACACTTATATTAGCAGTCAGGAGGTAAGCAAATCTTTGGAGTTAGTTCTCTGTTTCTTTTTCTTTTCTTTCTTTTTTTTTTTTTTTTTTTGCTACTGGGGATTTAACCCAGGGGCACTTTACCACTGAGCCACATTTCCATTCACACACACCCCTTTCCTTTTTAAATTTTGAGATAGGGTCTCACTAAGCTGCTTAGGGGTCCTCACTAAATTGCTAAAGCTGTTCTTGAACTTGTGATCCTCCTTTCTCAGCCTGAGTTATCAGGCATGCTCCACTGTTTCTGGCTAGTTCTCTGTTTCTACAAGAAAAATATATTAAAACTTAGTAGTATAGCTTGGTACAGTAGCGCATGCTTGTGACTTGGGAGGTTGAAACAGGAGGATGGCAAGGTAGCAAGACCCTAAACAATTTAGTGAGAACCTGTTTCAAAATAAAAAACAAAAAGGGGTGGGGAAGTGACCCAGTAGTAATGTGTCTCTGTTAAATCCCCAGTACCCAAAAAATAAAAAATAAAGAATTTGGTGACATAAAGTAACAACAAACATTTACCAGCTCAGGTGATTTCTGTGGGTCAGGAATTTGGGAATGACTTAGCTGAGTGTTGCTAGTTTCATGGTCACTTATGGAGGTGTAGCTGGGACTGCAGTTTCACCTACAGGCTTGGCTGGAGATAAAAGATCACTTAGGAAACAGCTCACTCTCTGGGCCTGGTGGTGCATGCCTGTAATCCCAGCAGTTTGGGAGGCTGAGGTAGAAAGATGTTTACTTCAAAGCCAGCCTCAGCAATTTAAGGAGGCCCTAAACAACTCAGTGAGAACCTGTTTCTAAATAAAAAATAAAAAAGGGCTGGGGATTTGACTTAGTGGTTAAGCGCCCCTGAGTTTATCCCTGTTACCAAAAAAAAAAAAAAAAAAAAAAAAGAAAGAAAGAAAATAGCTTACTCATGTGGTGGCTCACCTGGTGCTGGCTGTTAGTAGAGGCCTTCCTCCCCATGTGGACCTCTCTATAAGACTCAACTGTCCTTATGACATGGTGGTTGACCAAAGAAAGCAAGTCAAAAGTTGCCATGTCTTTTATGACTTCGACCAGTATTTGGTAAACTATAAGTGACTAAAAAAGCTAGCCTACCAGCAAATGTTTTTGTAAAGGAAATTCTGCTGGGCATAGTGGTGTTTGCCTATAATTCCAGAGACTTGGGAGGCTGAGGCAGGAGGTTAGCAAGTTCACAGCCAGCCTCAGCAATTTAGAGGGGCCTTAAACAACTTAGTGAGAGCCTGTCTCAAAAAAAATAAAAAGGGCTGGGATGTAGCTCAGTGGTTAAGCGCCTCTGGGTTAAATCCCCAGTACTCCTCAAAAAAAAAAAAAAAAAATGTGGACGACAACTATACCAAGTGGCAGGGTCATTTAGGGCTATCTTAGAAGCTGGCTACCTAATACTTCCCCTCCTAGGGACTCTTTAACAGCTCTTTCATTATACCAAACACCTCAGGTGGTAATCATCCGCTCCTGGGTCATTCTCCCACACTGTACTGCTAAGGTGCCTGGAGGTCTTTGGCCTTGTACCAGCACAGCAGCAGCCATGGCTTAATAGTTGCAAAAACTCAATGCATGTTTGTACATAAAGTTATCATGTACTTGATTGGGAGTGGCAGGAAGTTCCACTTTATTGGGCAGGGGGTGTTTGAACAAGTTTTGAAGGAGCAGTTTGATTTGATTTAGAAGAGGGTTTTTGTTTGTTTAATTGTTCTTTCAGTGCTGAAGATTGAACCCAGGGCCTACATGTATGTCAGGCATGCACACTACCAGAGAGCCACATCTCTAGACCTAAGAAAAGGGAGAAGGCGGAAGGTGATAGAGGAAAGAAAAAATTATGAGCTGTAAGGAGCAGTTTAGCAGCTGATTATATATTGTTTATTTGTTTGCAGTAATGGAAAATGAACCCAGGGAATTTTTACCATGGAGTACATCCTTAATCCTTTTTATTTTGATTTTAAAAAAGGGTCTCACTATATTTGCTGAGGCTGGCCTGGAACTTGTGATTTTTCTGCCTCAGGCTCCCAAGTCAATGGGATTACAGGCATGTGCTACCATGCCTGGCTTGTCTCTTTTCTTGATGAATTATCATGATATGCTTCTTCTTCCTTCCTTCTGTGGTACTGGGGGATGAACCCAGGGCCTTGTGAATGCTAGGCAAGTGCTCTACCACTAAATTACCCAGACTTTTTTTGGGGAGGGGGGGTACTGTGGATTGAACCTAAGGCACTTTACCATTTAGCTATATCCCCCCAGACCTTTCTATTTTTTATTTTAAGACAGGGTCTCACTGAGTTGCTTAGGGTGTCACTAAATTGCTGAGGCTGGCCTCAAACTTGCAATCCTCCTGCTTCAACATTCTGAGTCGCTGGGATTTCAGGCGTGAACCACTGCGCCCAGCCCTAGCTTTTTTTTTTTTTTTTGGGTACCAGGGATTGAACTCAGGGGTACTCGATCAATAAGCCACATCCCCATCCCTATTTTGTATTTTATTTAGAGAAGGGTCTCACTGAGTTGCTTAGTGCTTCATTTTTGCTGAGGCTGGCTTTGAACTCACGATCCTCCTCCCTCAGCCTCCTGAGCCACTGGGATTACAGACGTGCACCAAAGGCCTACATTTAGAGGATGTAGCTCAGTAGTAGAGTACTTGCCTAGCAAGCATGAAGCCCTAGATTCAGTCCCTATCACCACAAAGAAGAAAAACAAAGAGAAATACCTTTTATCATTGGGACTCACTATAAAAGTATACAATAGATTGAGTTCCCTGGAGGCAGAGCCGAGAGAGAATTGCATGCACTAAGTTTATCGAGAAGTACTCCAAGAGGAGCACCTGTAAGAGAGCAAGGGGAGCTTGCTACACATGATCTATTTTGATATTTCCTACTTTCTCATTTTTTCCTTTCCTGTTTTTTCTTTTCTTTCTTTCTTTCTTTTTTTTGGTTCTACTGGGGGTTGAACAACACAGTATTACAACTATTTACATAGTATTCACATTGTACTAGGTTTTATAAACAATCTAGAGATAATTTAAAGTATATGGGAGGGCTGGGGATGTGGCTCAAGCGGTAGCGCGCTCGTCTGGCATGCGTGCGGCCCGGGTTCGATCCTCAGCACCACATATCAACAAAGATGTTGTGTCTGCCGATAACTAAAAAAAAAAAAAAATAAATATAAAAAAAATAAAGTATATGGGAGAGGTTGAGGCAGGAGGATTGCAAGACCTTCTGTCTCAAAACTAAAAAGGGCTGGATGTGGTGTTGGATTCCTATAATCCCAGCAAGTACATAGGCTGAGGCAAGAGTATCACACATTTGAGGCCAGCCTCAGCAATGTAGGGAGGCCCCAAGCAACAAAGTGAGACCCTGTCTCAAATTAAAAACTAACAAAAACCCCAAAACGGTCTGGGGATGTGACTCAATGGTTAAACGCTCCTGGGTTCAATCCTCAGTACAAAACAAAAACAAACAAACAAAAAAACAGTATATGGGAGAATATGTTTGTACCTTTTCTATAAGAGACTTGAGTATCTGTAAAATATCCAAGGTGGGTCCTAGAACCAATCCCCAGAAGATATCAAGGGACAACTGTACATAATCTGAGAGTCTTCTCAACCCAGGCACAGGAAATGTTCCAGCCCCCCTCATCCTTGAGTCTTTTAGCCAGGGCCCAGACCCATATGGAACAACCTTGTCATGGCCTTTCCAAATTCTTGACTCCTAGAATCTGTGAGCATGATAAAATTATTATTTTTTTCTCTTTTGCAGTGCTGGGGATTAAACCTGGGGCCTCCCACGTGGTAGACAAGTGTTCTACCTCTGAGCTCCTTCCCCAGCCTCTGTTTGCTCTCTTTTCTTTTTGTTGCCTAGGCTGGTCTTGAACTCACGGAATTAAGTGATCCTCCTGCCTCAGCCTCCTGAGAAGCTGGTAAAATGGTTGTTCTTTTACACCCCCACCTATAATGGCCAAAACCTGAAAACACCTCATTGCAGTCCATGCATATGATGAAATGCTCTATAACTATCACTATACACAACATGGATGATTTCACAAAAATAATGTTAAGCCAAAGAAACCTAATGCAAAGAATACTTACCATATGGTTTATTTATATTAGGCTCCAATAAGACAAAACTTATCTCTTTTTTTCCCATGCTGGGTGTAGAACTCAGGGCCTCATACATCCTGGGCATGTGCTCTATCCTAAGTTATATCCCTGGCAGTGGTTAGCTTTGGAGGGAGGTAGGAACTTGGAGACCACAGAGGAAGGTTTCTGAAATGCTAATAATAGTGTGTTTCTTCACATCAGGCTGGTTATGGGGGTATGTTCATTCTGCTAAAATTGTTGAGCTATACCCTTTTTTCTGGTATATTGCTGGGGATTGAACCCAGGGGCACTTCACCCCTGAATTGCATCCCCAAATCTTTTTTTTTTTTTTGTCGGGGGTGGGGTACCAGGGATTGAATTCAAGGGCACTCAACCACTGAGCCACATCCCCAGCCCTATTTTGAATTTTATTTAGAGACAGGGTCTCACTGAATTGCTTAGTGCCTCGCTTTTGCTGAGGCTGGCTTTGAACTTGTGATCCACCTGCCTCAGCCTCCCAAGCTGCTGGGATTACAGGCGTGCACCACCAAGCTCGCTTATCCAAGTCCTTTATATTTTTTTCATTTTGAGACGGGGTCTTGCTAAGTTACTGAGGGCCTACTAAATTGCTAAGGCAGCCCTCAAACTTGGGAGCCTCCTGCCTCAGCCTCCTGAGCTGCTGGGATCACTGGCATGCACCACTGTGCCCAGCTGAGGTGATAAGTTTCCTGTGCTCCACGCTCCACATTATGATGTACTTCCTTGCCACAGGCCTAAAGGGAATAGGGACAAGTGTCCATGGACTGACACTTCTGGAACCATGAGCCAAAATATCTTTCTTCCTTAATAGTTGATTTTCTTAGGTATTTGTCACAGCAATGTTAAGCTATATTATTTGTATAGTGTGTGATAGTTCTTATATTTGTATATAATCTGGAAACCATTGTTTCAGAGAATTTCCAAATTTCTGGTGATAAAGTCATTTATCTGTTATAAAACCATTCCCTATTCTTGAGATCTACTTTTTATATATTCTGGGGAGAGGAATGAGGAGAAATATGACCATTTATTTATTTATTTATTTATTTATTTATTTTAGTACTGGAGATTTAACCCAAAGGTGCTTTACTACTGATATACATTCCCAGCTCTTTTTAAAATTTTTAATTTATTTTTTTTAAATAAAAAATACAATATCTTTATTTTATGTGGTGCTGAGGATCAAACCCAGTGCCTCACACATGCTAGGCGAGCGCTCTACCTCTGAGACACAACCCCAGCCCTCTTTTTAAATTTTTTGAGACAGGGCTCACAAAGTTGCTTAGCACCTCAATCAGTTGCTGAGGCTGTCCTCAAACTCATAATTTTCCTGCCTCAGCCTCCCAAGCTACTGGGATTACAGGTGTGTGCCACCATGCCCAGCTTGAATATGATTTTTGTAAAAACCAAAAAATCTATTTGCATTTAAATTGCCTTACAAGATTGTGAAATGTTTAAATATAAGCTGCAGTTTTGATTATAAAGCCTGCCAGAGTTTTCCCCAATGGAGTGGATTTTCTAACAGCATGTCCATCGACACTGCAAAATACATTTCTGTTGAAAATCTTACCACATAGAAAGGAACTGATTTTTAAAAAATTTCCAAAGACTAATTTAAACACAAGTGAAGCCTTATTTAGATTGCTTTACCATTATGCTCCTTTTCTAATTTAATACTGGATAAGATCGTAAATTATAGAAGAATGAGTTATAGGTCATTGGCCAGAGGGCCGGATAAGAAAGAAACAAGAAACTAACGTTGTGGAGGCTGACAGCAGTAGTAGAGACATGTTTTAAGACCCCCAGTGGATGCCTGAATGATGGAAAGTATTGAGCCCTAAATACACTATTTTTTTTCTATATATCCATACTTATCGTGAAGTTTAATTTATAAACTAGACATAGTCAGAGGTTAGCAATAAAAACTAGTAATAAAATAGAGCAATTATCACAATGTACTGTAATAAAAGTTGTGTGGATGTGTTCTCTCTCAAAATATCTTACTGCACCCATCCTTCTTGTGATGATATGAGATGATGCAAGGCATGTCATGAGATGAAGGGGGTGACTGACCCTGGCATTATGACATAGCCACAGACTATCATATAAGGGTTACCTGCACACAGGCCCTGGAGATGCTGGACAAAGGGATGATTTGTGTCATGAGCGAAATGGCATGGAATTTTATCATGCTACTCAGAATGGTTTGCAATTTAAAACTCATATAACTATTTATTTCTGGAATTTTCCATTTAACATTTTTGGAACAAAATTGACCACAGGTATCTGAAACCATGGAAAGTGAAACAGCAGATAAGGGTTGACTATTGTATTTGCAGGACTGTGCTAGGCACTGAGCCGATACACTTAACTTCCTTGAATCGTCACTCATCACTGCAAGGCAGATGGTATGATCTTAGTCTTATTGGTGAGGACCCTTTGTTCTAGCAGCTGAACTAACTCAACTGCAGTCCTGCAGCCAAGGAGGGAAAAAGCTTGGAAGAGGTTAAAGTGCATCTGTCTCCAAAGCCCACCTTCTTGACTAGATCAGACTGAGAAAGAACAAAAATGAAGAATGAAGGATGTGAGCAGGAGATTAATACTAAGGAGCCTTGGCATTCAACTCCTCTGTCTTAGAAATACCTGGGGGTGATTCATTCTTTTGTATCTCCATTAGACACCCGCACAGAAAGATTCAAGTCAGAGGTCTGATTAGAGTTTCAGATCCCAATTTGAGCTCTCAGATGGTTAACATTCCTTATGGAAATGGCCTTGCAAGGAGTTTTTCCAAACGTGTCTGTGGGAGCAGTCAAGTTCCAACCCCGATTATGATTGCAAAGGTCCGGCTGCCTGGCCACACCTCCACGGGAAAATGAAACTGACAGATGAAGGGAACAATTCCAAGAATAATTCTGGCACTTGATTTAAGTCTGGAAAATAATTTTCCTTCTTATTTGGGCAAGGAAAATGCCTCAAGGACAGTAAGAACCTGCGGGAGGGGACCAGCTGAGAACCCCTTTTCCTCTTCTCCTCTGCCAGGCTCAGGTCTGTAAAACAGTTGAACTATTTGCCACCTTCCTGAGTCTTGTTCTCCATAGTTTATAGCTGAGCTGGAAATATGCACATCATTAAGGAAAAAGATTGAGCCAAATAGCAAGACTTTGGAGTGAGAGAAACAGTCATCTTTACAAGCACAAGAATTTAACTAAAATTCCAGCATCATCTATGAGGTAAGTTTTTTGAGCCTAAAGAATTTTTTATTTTGCAATATTGAAAGAATCACTTTTGGAAAAATCATTATTTTGCAATCTTCTGGGAGTAATTGAAAATTTCTTTTTCACTTAGCCATTGTATAGAGTACAAAAAGAGATAAAGGAACATCTGTACTAAAATGTATTCCCTGTAAATTGGTATAATTGCTATGGAGTCTCCATGATATTTATCAAAATCACAAACTTTTGTTGGACACGGTGGCCCACACTTGTACTCAGGATTGTAATCTGTACCAAAAAAAGGATTGCAATCTGGGAAGCTACAAATTCAAGTAATCTTTTTTTTTTTAATATTTATTTATTTTTTATTTTTTCGGCAGACACAACATCTTTGTTTGTATGTGGTGCTGAGGATCGAACCCGGGCCGCACGCATGCCAGGCGAGCGCGCTACCACTTGAGCCACATCCCCAGCCCATAATTCAAGTAATCTTAAGAATGTATTCAGAGGTTTTATAAAATGGCAGCTGTATTTATAGTTTTAAACCATAAGGGGGTAATTATATCATGTTAGTTAGACTCATGGCCAGTGCTGGGAGTAAAACCATCTAGTGAGAAAGGAGTTGGATGCACCTCAGTCTCTTGGAAGGGGTCCCTTATACTGACGTTGAGGTTAATAGTTTCTATGGAAACTCATATGGGATGCGTGTTTCTGTTTCTAGTTCAAATGTTCAGTTGCAGAGTCCGAAATCTGATTAGCAATAGCTTCTGACTTCATTTTAAATGCCCTGAACCAATGCTACTCCATTTTGACTTTTTTTCAACAACCCCAAACATAGCATTTACCATATAATAATGTATTTTCCTCTCTTTCATCTTCCCTTATGAAACGACAAGCTCCTAGGGAGTAAGAATGTCCGTTTTGTTCATCTTAGAATTTTTAGTCTTCCAAAGCTTTAGGCATACAGTAGACTCTCATAAATGTTTTTCGAATGGACAAGTATGAATGAGGATGAGTTTTACAAACTAGACATAGAAGTGAAAAGAAAGAAGGCATTCATTAGGCTGGGTGTGCCTTTTGGAGAATGTGAAATTTCAGACACAATTCATGGAAGGGTCAGGCTTGGCAGGACTTTTTTTACCCTGGAAAATAGGAGCCAGGTCTGTGGAGACAAAGGTGAGCTTAGGAGGCTAGGGTGGGAAGCCTCCTTAAGTTGGGACAGTGGTTACAAACAGGAAAAATTTCAGGAAAGTATGGTAGTGTGTGTGTGTATATATATATGTACTGGGGATTGAACCCCTGCTTTACCACTGAGCTATATCCCCAGTCCTTTTTAATTTTGAGATGGTGTCTTACTAAGTTGCTGAGAGTCTTGCTAAGTTGCTGAGACTGACCTCAAATTTGCAGATCCTCCAGCCTCAGTCTCCTGAGTTACTGGGGTGACTAGCATGTGTTAACATGCCCAGCAAGAAAGTAGAAAGCTTTTTATTTATTCATTTATTTTTTTGCTTTCTGAGTTCTATTTTTTTTTAGAGAGGAAGAGAGAGAGAGAGAGAGAGAGAGAGAGAGAGAGAGAGAGAGAGAGAATTTTTTAATATTTATTTTTTAGTTTTTGGTGGACACAACATCTTTTATTTTTTATTTTTATATGGTGCTGAGGATTGAACCCAGCGCCCTGCGCATGCCAGGCAAGCATGTTATTGCTTGAGCCACATCCCCAACCCTGAGTTCTATTTTTAATATCAATTTTTGATGAAACTACTTGTGATCCTCTTGCTGCCTCAGTCTCCTGAGATTGCAGGCTTGAGTCACCGGTATTCAACTTCTTCAAAGAACCAGTGTTAGAGCTGAGCATGGTGATGCTGCACACCTGTAATGCCAGCAGTTTGAGAGGCTGAAGCAGGAGGGTCATGAGTTCAAAGCCAGCCTCAGCAACTTAGCAACACCCTAATCAAGACCCTCTCTCCAAACAAAATAAAAAGGGCTGGTGATATGGCTCAGTGGTTGAGAGCCTCTGGGTCCAATCCCCAGTACCAAAACAACAGTATTGTCACCTCATATTGCTTGGGTGCTACTTCCAGCATTGTTTCTAGAATTTTGGCCTAAAAGTGGAATGCTTTGATGATGGAGAAAATACAGAATGATTAACTAATTGTGAGGAAAATTGGGATTTACATATGTGTACCTTTCCCAAATTGGGCTTCCTCAGAAAAGATTGCTCACCAGGAATCCATGCCCATGTTCTCTCTGAGTTCCATAGGAGAGGCACAAAGGTCCTTTAGTGCTCAAGACTGTAAGATCCTTGAAGCTCAGGCTATGTCCTATTTATTCCTGAAGCTGCCACACAGCAGACACTCAACAAACACAATTGTACATTTAGTAGAAAAGTTGCCACTCACATTTTCTGGAATGATTTCTTCCTCATGCCCTTTCCTTTCCTGGTAAATCCATGAACTCTAGGCTCACCCCTGCAAAACCAAACCAAACCAAACCAAACCAGCATCCCTGGAAGCCATCCCCCTCCCTACTCACTTCCTCCCCCTTGACCTTGCCATCAACCTTTGAAATTCCCGACTATTCTTTTTCTTTCCGGAATAAAAATGAAAGTGATTAGGTCCACTTTCATATTCATTCCCTCCTTCCCTGCTTCCAGCTTCCATAGTTATTATTATTTGGTACTGGGGATTGAATGCACCCTGCATTCAATCCCCAGTACCAAATAATAATAACTATGGAGAGATAAGCACCTGAACAGAGAATGTTGGTAAGTTGCTGGAGTCTGTTGCAGTGCTGGGGGGCATAGCTCATCACTGAGAGCTACAGCATAGCTGTGTTAGTGAGAAGAATCAGGCTCTGCTGGCTGTGACCCTCAGAGGTGACCATGGTAGGCATTTCCCTGATGTGATTAGCTGCTAACACTAAAACAGGCTTTTTTGGGGGGTCAGCGGCGGAGGGGGGCTGCAGAGGTCTGTAACTTATGCAAACCCCACCTGCCCACCAGGAATGGAGAATCTGGTTTCCTCTCAAACTCTGGTTTCACTGGTTCTCCAAGGATGTTTTCAGGCCACTTTCCCTCCCTCCCTTAGGTTCCTTCAGAGTCTCGTCTTATTCCCTTCCCCACAATAAGCACAGGCATTGCCAAGGGTCCTGTCCCCCCATCCACCCCTATAGGGGACTGATTGAACCCAGGAGTGCTCTACTACTGACCTGTATCCCTAGCCCTTTTTATGTATTTATTTGTGAGACAGGGTCTCCTTAAGTGGCTGAGGCTGGCCTTAAATTTGTGATTCTTTTGCCACACCCTCCTGAGTCACTGGGATTATAGGCATGAGCCACCCCACCCAACTAGGGTCATGTTAACCTAAATTTGGCCAGAGTGTTCCATACCTTGACTGTCTACATAATGAACTGCAACCTAACTTGTATATAAACTAATGGAAAGCCTAATTTAGGACTGAACTTTCATAATAAATATATGGGTCTTAGCCAATCACAGCAGCAAAGTTTCAGTCCACCTCAGACCATGTCCAAAAAAGACAAATGCTGAGTTGTAACCAATAAGCCCTTTCTGTAACTCACGTCCACTTCCTGTCTGTAAATGCTCCCTGGTTGGGCTTTTGCGGAGTGAATCTCTCTGAAACTGGCTCTGACAGCTGCCTGATTGGTGAATCATTCTTTGCTCAATTAAACTCTTGTTACATTTAATTGTCTAGAGCTTTGTTTGTAGTGCTGGGGATGGAACCCAGAGTCTCACAGATGCTAAGCAAGTACTCTACCACTTCCTACTGCCCAGACCCCAGCTCTCTTGAAAAATAGTTCTAAAGTTGATCCCCCCACCCCCATTCGAAAACCTTCCTTCTCAAAGTGTGGTCTACTTTGGTTTGAGCACTGTCATCACTGAAAGCTTGTCAGAAATGCTGAATTTTTGGCAGTATCCAGGTTTTCTGCATCAGAACTCACATTTTTAAAAAATCAGGATCCGGTACTGACTCATTTGCAAGTCAAAGTTTTTTTTTTTTTTTTTTTTTTTTTTTTATGATACTGGGATTGAACCCAGAAGTGCTCTACCACTGATCTACATGCCCAGCCCTTTTTAGTTTTATTTTTTAGGTACTAGGAATTTAATTCAGGGGCAATTTACCCTTGATCTACATCCCTAGCCCCTTTTATTTTTTATTTCGAGACATAGTCTCACTAATTGCTTAGGGCCTCACTAAGTTGCTGAGTCTGGCCTTGAACTTGAAATGAGGCTGGCCCTGGGTTCAATCCCAGTTCCCACCCCCACACCCCTGCACCCCACACCCCCACCTCTGCAAAAATAAAATAGAATTATGGTTTGGAGTAAGCATATCAAATATGAATTTGTGGCCATGTTTGGGAGATGAAATTTTTAATAATTTTTCTTCTTTCTGCCTTTCTGAATATGCATCTTCTTTTTTTTTTTTTTTTGTACCAGAGATTAAACCCAGGGATACTTTACCACTGTGCACATTGCCAGCCCTTTCCATTTTTCATTTTGAGACAGGGTCTCACTAAGTTGCTTAGGGCCTTGCTGAGGATGGCTTTGAACTCCTGAATCTCTTGCCTCAGCCTCTCTAGCCACTGGGATTTACAGGCTTGTGCCACCACACCCAACCTGCATTCACTTTCTGTTAAGGACAAGCAAGCCAGACATGGTGGCATAGGCCTATAATCCCAGCGACTTGTAAGGGTGAGACAGGAGGATCACAAGTTCAAGACCCACTTGAGCAATTTACTGACGCCCTCAGCAACTTACTGAGACACTGTCTCAGAATAAAAAAAAATTTCAAAAAAGGGCTGGGGGGTGTGGCTCAGTGGTTAAACATACCTGGGTTCAATTCCTAGTACCCAAAACAAAAAAAGGACAACCAAATTAACTCCCCTTCCAGGACCTTGTTCATGCTAAGCACGTGCTCTACCACTGGGCTATATTTCCAGCCTTCAAACTAACTTTAGAAAATTGCTTACTGGTTGGGCATGTGGACTCTGGGATAAAAGATTGAAGTTCCAAATCTGGCTATGCTTTTCATTAGTTGGTGACCTTGGGTAACTTGCTTAACTCCTATGTACCTTGGTTTCCTCATCTATAAAATAGGGATCATAATTATACTTCATAAAGATTTTGTGAGGATTAAATTGATACCTGCACAGTAAAATGCTTAGAAAAATGTCAGACTCAGGTTAAGTGTGGTGTCGATGATATTTCAGCGACACATACCTCATCCTAGCCCTGAGTTTGAATCCTGATGCTCCCACTTACTAGCTGTTGAAGTTTGGGCATGTTTCTTTAGTTCTCTAGTTTTCTTTTCCATAAGTGGGAATAATAACATAGGTAATACTAGTTGATTTGGGGAATCAAATCATTCACATTTAGCACCTGGTTCATAGTAAGTACTCAACAATATTAAAGTTTTTCTTCTTAATTAAAATGAACTGGAATAACAATGTCTACTTCATAGGTTACTATGGAGATAAAACAAGAGTGCTTTGAAAGCTAGCTGGGTACATATGCCTGTATTCCTAGTGACTTGGAAGGCTAAGGCAGGAGGATCACAAGTTCAAAGCCAGCATCAGCAACTTAGCTAGACCCTATCTCAAATTAAAAGATAAAAAGGACTGGGGATGTGGCTCAGTGGTTAATGGCTTCTTGGTTCAATCGCTGCTACCAAAACAAAAACATAAAAAACAAGCAGTAATATTAGAGAAAAGATAGCCTCTTCAACAAATGGTGCTGGGAAAACTGGAACTCCATATGCAACAAAATAAAATTAAACCCCTCTCTCTCACCATGCACAAAACTCAACTCAAAGTGGATCTAAGACCTAGGAATTAGACCAGAGACCCTGCACCTAATAGAAGAAGAAGTAGGCCCTTAATCTTCATCATGCCGGGTCAGGCCCATATTTCCCTAGCAAGACTCCCAAAACACAAGAAATAAAATCAAGAATCAATAAATAGGATGGTTTCGGACTGAAAAGCTTCTTTTTAGCAAAAGAAACAATCAGTAAGATGAATAGAGAGCCTATAGAATGGGAGAAAATTTTTACCACACACACATCAGACAGAGCACTAATCTCCAGGATATAAAGAACTCAAAAAACTTAACACTAAAAAAACAAATAATCCAATTAATAAATGGGCTAAGGAACTGAACAGACACTTCTCAGAAGATGATGTTCAATCGATAAACAAATATATGAAAAAATGTTCAACATCTCTAGCAATTAAAGAAATGCAAATCAAATTAAGATTTCATCTCACTCCAGTCAGAATGGCAGTTATTAAGAATGCAAGCAATAATAAGTTTGGCGAGGATGTGGGAAAAAAGGCACACTCATACACTGATGGTGGGACTGCAAATTGGTGCAGCCAATCTGGAAAGCAGTATGGAGATTCCTTGGAAAAGTTGGGATGGAACCACATTTGACCCAGCTATCCCTCTCCTCAGTTTATACCCAAAGCACTTAAAAACAGCATACTACAGGGACACAGCCATATCAATGTTTACAGAAGCACAATTCACAATAGCTAAATTGTGGAACCAACCCAGATGCCCTTCAGTAGATGAATGGATAGGAAAACTTTGGTGTATATACACAATGCAACATTACTCAGCTTTAAAAGAGAATAAAATCATGACATTTGCAGGTAAATGGATGGAGTTGGAGAATATAATGCTAAGTGAAGTAAGCCAATCCCCAAAACACAAAGGCCAAATGTTTTCTTTGATATGAGGGTGCTGACTCATAATGGTAATGCGGAGGGGAGCCTGGGAGGAATGGAGGAACTTTAGATAGGGCAAAGGGGAGGGAGGGGAAGGGAGGGGGCAAGCAGGTAGGAATGATGGTGGAATGAGTTAGACATCATTACCCTAAGTACACATAAGAAGACACAAATGGTGTGAAAAATAGTTTGTGTACAATAGTGACTTGAAAAATTGTGCTCTATATGTGTAATATGAAATGAACTGCATTTTGCCATCATCTATAAGAATTAGAATAAATAAATAAATAATTTAATAATAAAAAGCATACTACTGTGATGTAGCCATATCAATGTTTATAGAAGCACAATTTACAATAGGTAATTTGTGGAAGCAATCTAGATGCCCTTCAATAGATGAATAAATAAAAAAACTGTGGTATATATACACAATGGAATATTACTCAGCATTAAAACAGAATAAAATCCATGGCATTTGCAGGTAAATGGTTAGAGTTGGAGAATATCATACTAAATGAAGTAAGCCAATCCCCCAAATCCAAAGGCCAGACGTTTTCTCTGATAAGTGTATGCTGATACACAATGGGTGGGGGCATTGGAGGAATGGAGAAACTTTGGGTAGGGCAAAGGGGAGGAAGGGGGAATGATGGGGGTAGGAAAGATGGTGGAATGAAATGGACATCATTACCCTAGGTACATGTATGATGACTTGAATGGTGTGACTCTACTTTGTGTTCAACCAGAAATATGAAAAATTGTGCTCCATTTGTGTACGATGAACTGAAATGCATTCTGCTGGCATGTATAACAAATTAGAACTAATTAATTAATTAATTAAAAAAACCCAAAAACCCCAAGCACTATTGTATATAAATGAGCACTAGCTATATCAATCTATTTCCACTAGAGGGCAGTAGACATCATCAAATAAGGCTTTGCTCAACTGATATTGGAGAACAAAGAGTTTTCAAGAAGGGATTCACTAGTCTTCTGTGATTATACTGGTTGGAATTCATATATTATTTCACACGAGTTCAAGCTTGTTTGATGTGGACTGTAAAAAAAAAAAAAGATCATTCTTATTATAAAGCCTGTTGCACTTCCACCCTCCTCTCCCCAGTTTCCATTTTTGTCTCTAGACAATGGCACAGGCACCTATGCTCTAGCCTCACCTCTTGTTACTCAAAGCCTGGTCCACAGAACAGCAGTATCCCCTTCACCTGGGAGCTCATTGTCATGCAGAATCTTGGGTCTCACCCAAGAGCCACAGAGTATTAAAATGATAACCTTTGGAGTTATCTTTTCTATATGACAAACCAGTTGCAGCTTATCTTCTGTAAGTTAACATCTAATCTTACAGACTCCAGGCCCTATCAATAGTAAATAAATGAAATAACATCCTTTAGGATTATATGACCACCATGCTGACTTCCTAGACAATATTCTAATATGACTAGAATACTAGAAATATTTTGTCTGATATCATTTTTTTCTTTCTTTTTTTTGGGGGGGTGGGGTGGGGATGGGTGAGTACTGGGTATTTAAGCTAGGAGTGCTTAACTGAGCCATGAAGCAGATCCCCAACCCTGAGCTGAATGGAAAACCTCATTACACTAGTTTTTTTTTTTTTTTTTAACAGTGCTGGCTGGGCATTGAGCCCAAGGCCTTGTGCTAGGTAAGCACTCTACAGTTACATCTCATTCTTTTTTTTCTGGCAAATTTTATTTTGAGACAGGGTCTCACTAAATTACCCAGGCTGGGTGCCAACTTGAGATCCTCTTTACCTTTTCAACTTTTCCTCTGTAACTTCCAAATTATAACCCTGTATTGTACCAATGTTATTTCAAAGGAGCTTTAAGAATGCTTTTGTAGGGCTGGGGTTGTGGCCTAGTGGTAGAGAGCTTGCCTAGCATGTGTGAGGCACTGGGCTCAGTTCTCAACACCGCATATGAATAAATGAATAAAATAAAGGTCTATCAACAATTAAAAAAATTGTTTTAAAAAGAATGCTTTTGTAGCTAGATGTGATGGCACATATCTGTAATTCCAGTGGCTTGGGAGGCTGAGGAGGATCATGAGTTCAAAGCCAACCTCAGCAACAGTGAGGCGGTAAGCAACTCAGTGAGACCCTGTCTCTAAATAAAATATAAAATAGGGCTGGGTGTGTGACTCAGTGGTCGAGTGCCCCTGAGTTCAATCCCTAGTACAGAAAAACAAACAAAAAAGAATACTTTTGTAAATTGGGTATGGTGCCTATAATCACAGTGACTTGGGAGGCTGAGGCAGTGGGATTGCTAGTAAAGAGGCCAGCCTGGATAGCTTAGTGAGACCCTGCCTCAAAGTAAAATTTAAAAATGGCTGGGCATGCAGCTTAGTGATGGAGTGCCTGCCTAACATTTAGGTTCAATCCTGTTTTACACACACACACACACAGTCTTTGAACCATAGGTAATAAGCTAGCAAAACTATTTTTGATAAATTGTTTGGCCACTGTATTTCACTAGCTTTTTTTTTTTTCAGCTTATTGGAAGTACATAGAAATCCCAAACACCCAGAACCCATTGTAATTTTACAATATTCTGTAAAGTAGGGCAACAAAGTTAGGTTATATTAAACATGGCTCTTCAGGTGTTGTGGTGCAGCACTGGGAAGGCTGAGGCAGGAGGATAGCCTGAGCCCAGGAGCTGGAGACCTGCCTGGGTCACATTGTAAGACCCCTCCCCAACAAAAACACAAAACCCATTATTCTAAGTCATACAGTCATTTTGTGATGATCATATTTTGTAATCAAGATATCTACTTTGATAAAAGATTATTTTATTTTTTTTTCATATGAATTTGTGAATATTTTGGTTAAAAGCCTAAACATTAGATTATATTACTTCATGTTTAAATTACCCTTTCTTATAGATAGTAATACAATTACATATCCTCAACACACAAATTTAAGGGCACTACAATTTGCTAGATCAATATTAATTATTCAGGTTCATTTAGCCTAGGGATAATGTTAATTAAAGTAAAGAGAATATATATGCTCAGAATATTTAGAATTATCTTCCTTAACTCTTCTGGTTCCTCAAGTAATTTCTAGGCCTTTACTTTATAATTTTTTTAGTTTATAATTTATTAATTTTTTAAATAGTTTTTAAAATTAATTTTTAGTTGTAGATGGACACAATACCTTTATTTTATTTATTTATGTGGTGCAGAGGAGCGAACCTAGTGCCCCATGTATTCAAGGCAAGCGCTCTACCACTGAACCACAACCCCAGCCCAGACATTTACTTTAAAAAAAAAAAAAACACTTTAGATTTTGAGATAATATAGATTTTTGCATTTGCAAAAAACACAGTCATGTATCACTTAAGGTTGGGGATACATTCTAAGAAATGTGGTGCTAGGTTTTTTCATCATTTTACAAATATCATAGAGTGTATTTATATAGAGACGGCCAGGACATTACTAGGTGATGTGATCCTATGGGACTACTTCATAGATGCTGTCCATCATTGACCAAAACACTGTTATGTGGTGCTTGATACAGAAAAATCCCATATACTTTCCCACCAATTTCCCCCAGTGGAAACATCTGCCACACTATAGTGCAATATCAAAAACATAAACAGAAAACTGACATTAATACAACACATCAACATTATTCAGATTTCACCCATGTCACCTATACTCATTTGAGTGTGCTTGTGTATTTAATTGTATATGATCATATCAAATCTGTAGATTCCTGTGTCCATCAATCCAGGCAGGATACAGAACAGCAGCCAGGCTTGGCGGTGCACACCTGAAATCACAGCCACTCTGAAGGTTGATGCAGGAGAATCACAAGTTCAAGGTAAGACTGTGAGACTTATTGGGGATTGAACCCAGGGCACTTTACCACTGAGCTTTTTTTTTTTTTTTTAAATTTTGAGACAGGGTCTTGCAAACTTGCTGAGGGTCTTGCAAAGTTGTTGAGGCTGGCCTCAAACTTGTGGTTTTCTTCCTTGGCATCCTGAATTTCTGGGATTTTAGGCATGCACCATCATGCTCAGCTATTTACATTATTATTTCACAGTGCTGGGGATTGAACCTGGAGCCTCGCACATGTTAAGCAAGTACTGTACCTCTGAGCTACATCCCAGTTCAAGAAAATCTTTATATATGTAAACATATAATATTTATATATATAATCACAACATATATACATATATATGTATATATATATGTATGTGTGTGTGTGTATATATATATATAATCAATCTTTGATAAAAATCTTGAGCAAAATAGAGCATCTCCATTTTATGACCTTTGTTCAAAGAACTTAACATTATATGACTCAGGTAAATATTAACCTTCATTCCAAACATGTCCCTGGTCTCAAAAAACCTGCTAGCTAGAACTTAGTCTTGCATGATGCTTGATAGAGCTTGAAACTGCACATTGTCTTCTTGTTCCGGTACTTTATAGTTTCTAAGGTCAAGAGGTTGGGTATAGAACTATGCCAGTCATTAGGTTATTCCACCTAAGGACTAAAATGCTCCCACACTCTGCTTTGTGATATCTGGACTCTGCAGTTTTGCTTTGCCAGTTGGTTTCCTGAAGTTTCTGTTACAGGATGTGTGACAGGGTGTAGATAGCAGGCTGTTCCCTGCTCTGAGTTATTCCATGATATACAGAACAGTAGGCCTCAGGCTGTGCCTAGCACTGTGCTACTCCATTTTATAAAGCAGAATTTTGCCATGAGTTACTGAGGTGGAATGGCTCTATACCTTGTTTGAACAGGAAAACAACTACCATCTGAATAGCACATCCATAAGGCACAAACTGATAATCATGCTAATAAAAATGACCACCATGAACTTATCAAATTATTCAGAAGCACCCCCATATCAGAAAAACCAGGCCTATGAGTTTATCAAACATACAAGACCACTGAATGGAGCAACCTCCTCGTTTGAGACCCATAAAAGGAGGAGTACCCTAAGACTGAATATGGTGGCACCATGATTCTGTCACCTGGTCACTTGTGACGACCATACATGAGCACTTTCAGCAGCTACAATTCACCAAATACTCTTGAGTCACCTGAAGTCATAAGCCGGGCAATCACAAATTCTTTTATTCTAGTCTTAACTGCTAATATCTAACACTCAAGTCATATATAACACCTTACACACACACACACACACACACACACACACACACACTTCTGTATATAAATTATATAGAAAGGCTAAGGAAGAATTAATACATCATAGGGGGCTGAGAAGGCTAAACTGAGAGCAAAGGCAGATACAATGCAGTCACTCTAGGTGGTAAGATTAAGAATCAGCCTTGGACTAGGGATATAGCTCAGTTGGTAGAGTGCTTGCCTCACATGCCCAAGATCCTGGGCTCAATCCTCAGCACCAAAGGAAAAAAAAATCAGCCTCACCCTAAGCAACTTAGCAAGACCCTATCTCAAAATAAAAAATAGATCTGGGCGCAGTGGTGTGTGCCTATAATCCCAGTGGCTTGGGAGTCTGAGGCAGGAGGGTCACCAGTTCAAAGCCAGCCTCAGTAATTTAGCAAAGCCCTAAGCAACTTAGAGAGACCCTATCTCCATATAAAATATAAAAAAGGGGTTGGGTGTGTGGCTCAGTTGTTAAGTGCCCTGGGTGCAATCTCCAGTACTGAGGAGGAGGAGAAGAAAGGAGAAGAATAAGAATCAGCCTGAGCTGAAGAACTTGTTGAGGGCACAGAGCTGTCAAAGCACAGAAGCTTACTTTTTTTTGGTTCTGGGGATTGAACCCAGCCCTTTTTATTCTTTATTTTGAAACAGGGTCTTGCTAAGTTGCTTAGGGCCCCACTAAATTGCTGAGGCTGGTTTTGAATTTCTGATCCTTTTTCCTCAGCCTTCCAAGTCACTGGGATTACAGGTATACATCACCATACCTGATGCACAGGAACTTATTTTAGACCAGGCAGCTTCAGAGCGTCATCTTGGAGAGTCACCTTTAGATGTCAGCTTGGAGTGGGCTGTGTGCGGTTGTCACGGGCAGGTGAAATCGTGCTCTACTGAAGACCACGGACAGAGTCTTGGAGGTTTTTCCCTATAGTGATTTTCCTGGACAAGACTCGTGACGAGTGTCTAGGTGATGGGGTCCGGGTGTCACCATGTCCAGTCTTCTTTTTTGTGTCTCAGATGAGAGAGTTGCTTCTTTGGGTGGTCTGATGTGTTTGATAAGCTTATGGGCCTCATATTTCTGATATGAGTTTAATATGCTTGTATATTCATGTGCTTCTGATTAATTTGATAAATTCATAGATTATATATGTTGGTACTAGGGATTGAACTCAGGAGCACTAAACCACTGAACTACATTCCCAGCCCTTTTTTGTATTTTATTTAGAGACAGGGTCTCACTGAGTTGTGAAGCGCCTTGCTTTTTGCTGAGGCTGGCTTAGAACTCATGATCCTCCTGCCTCAGCCTCCTGAGCCACTGGACTTACAGGTGTGCACCACCGCACCCAGCTTGGTGATCATTTTTATTGGCATAATTATTTATCAGCTTGTGCCTTGTGGTGGTGCTAGTAAGATGGTGTCTGTTTATTTGTAGAAACAAGGTATAGGGTTATTCTACCTCAGTACTTGTTCTCAAAATGGAGTAACTCATGGCAAACTTCTGCTTTATAAAATGGAGTAGCCCAGGGCTAGGCACGGGCTGAAGACTTCTGTCTATACCTCACGGAGTAACTCAGAGCAGGCAGAGCTTTCTGCAGAGGCACATTGGAAGGCAGGAAGAAGAAGGGGCGTGTTGCTACATGCCTGTTGTTTCTTTCAGTGCATGCAGGAGCCCTAGTAATGGCCCATCACCTTGGCAGAAGGAACTGGCTCCAGTCTCCAACTTTTCATACACTCCCAGAGCCATCAGCACCAGCCATGCAGCTGCACCTTCTCAGAGGTCCCAGTTTTCCAGGGCCTCACCTCCAAGTTTTTAGATTCTGTAATCCCAATCTATTCCCTGTGTTTCCTCAGACTTTGGGTGATACCAGTCTCCTGGAGCTACTATCTCTGTAAGCTGCTTTGTTCTCCCTTTCTGCTTTTTCCAGTTCTCCAACACGGGGATAGCCAATTCCTTTTATTAAATTCTCTCTGGTGGGGCTGGGGATGTGGCTCAAGTGGTAGTGTGCTCACCTGGCATGGGTGCGGCCCGGGTTCGATCCTCAGCACCACATACAAACAAAGATGTTGTGTCCGCTGAAAACTAAAAAAAATAAATAAATATTTAAAAAAAAAAAAATTCTCTCTGGTGAAATACCTAGTGAACCTTGTATTTTCCAGACTAGATTCTGACTGAGAAGGGAGTAGGTCATGGGATCAATATTTGATATATAGACTTAGGAATCACAAAATAAATGGTTCTGTTGGTGCACGAACTGGCTCAAAATTTTCCTCTCCTCTAAATGTCTCACAAAGTGATCAGTAAGTATGCCAAAGGAAACATCTCAAGGAAGAAGAAAGTGCAAATATTATTCTCAAATACCATATGAATTACTTTTGGAGGGCTTTGATATATGTGTTCCTCTCAGAATAAGCTTTCTTTCTTCATTAAATTTTTTAAAGTTTATTTTTTTCCATACTGGGGATTGAACCCAGGAGCTCTTTACCACTGAGCTATACACCACAGCCCCCAGCTTTTTAAATTTAGAGGCAGGATTTTGCCTTGAACTTGTGAACCTCCTGCCTCTCCTTCTTGAGTCACTGAGACTGTAGTGTGTATCACTGTGCCTGGCCAGACTGAGTGGTTTAAACAACAGAAACTTATTTTCTAACAGTTCTGGAGGTTGGAAATCCAAAGTCAAGGTACTTGCAGGGTTGGTTTCTCTTGAGGCTTCTGTTCTTGGCTTATAGATGGTCATTTTTTTTTTCTGTGTCTTCACATGGTCTTCTCTCTTTGCCTGCCCATGTCCTAATCTCCTGTTATTATTAGGACATCAATCATGTTGGATTAGGCTTCATGCAACACTCCCATTTTAACTTACTTTTTAAAAAATTTTTTTAGTTGTAGATGACACAACACTTTTATTTTTTTATGTGGTGCTGAGGATCAAACCCAGTGCCCCACACATGCTAGGCGAGCGCTCTACCACTGAGCCACAACCCCAGCCCCTTAACTTACTTTTTTAAAGACCCTATCTCTCTGGGTGTGGTGGCACACACCTGTAATCCCAGTGAACCCAGAGGCTGAGGCAGGAGGATCACAAGTTCAAGGCCAGCCACAGCAAATTAGTGAGGCCCTAGCAATTTAGTGAGACCCTGTCACAGAATAAAAAATTAAAAAGGCTGGGGACCCTGTCTCTAAATACATCACATTCTGAGGTGCCAGAGTGTAATACTTCAGATAAGATTCTGTTTGGGAGAGGACACAATTCAGCCTCTAACACCTGCCCTCAGTCAGCTGTTTGAACAGCAGCAGTCAGGGGCTCCTAAGCTCATCCTGCCTCATTTTCCAATTAAAAAAAAATTTTTTTTGAATTCTTATTTGGGTATTTACCTTCACATCTCTAAATTATATAAATGCCTCTTCTTGATTTTTTTTCTGGTTTATTTTTCAATTCTTGGTTAAGCTGGGAGAGATGGCACATGCCTGTAATCCCAGAGATTTCAGGAGTATTACACATTCCAGACCAACCTCAGCAATGTAGAGAGACCTGGTCTCAAAATAAAATAAAAAGAACTGGGGATGCAACTCAGTGATAGAGGGCCTCTGGGTTCCATATTTAATTCCACAAAATAAATTAGTTAATTAAAAAATAAAAATAAAAAGAGCAAGAGGTAGCTTGTGGTAGAGTGGTAGAGTGCCCTGGGTCATCAATCCCCGGACAGAGGGAGGGGGTGGAGGAGGCAAGGACCACATTCCCTTGCTTATGAACTTCCACAAATTCCTAACAAATTCCACCTCCCTTACCGCGGCCTCCAGCACCATACCTGATCTTGGCCTTCTGACTCTGTCTCTCTCCTGTGCCCACTGCACCCATGAGGCTTCACCATGGTCCAGCCACATTGGACCTCTTCCAGTCCCCTGAGCACCCTGAACTGGCTCCTGCCTTGTTGGCACTTGCTTTTCCTTGAACCTAGAATACTTTTCCCAACGTTTTCACCCGGCTTCCTTTTTCTCATCTCTCAGCGCTCTGCTCAAAAATGATCTCTGAGTTGCCTTTCCTGACCTCCCTGAGGGAAGCCTTGGGGGCCCTCCCAGTTTTAAAAATTATTTTATGGATTCATCTGTTTTGGAATTTCCCGGGCCCAATATGTGCACACTGCCTGGGACACAGGGGAAGCTTAACAAAGAGAAGCAGGTTGATAAGAGCCCACTCGGGTTCCAGAGGACTCCCCGGGATCCGACCAGGTTCTTGTTTGCTGGAGGTGGGTCTCCTCCCTCCTTACTTCCATCCTGGAGGGAGAGAAGTTCTTTCTAGCCCACCCACTCCTCCCTCTTTCTCCTTCCCTTCGCTAAGTCGTTTTCCCCCGTATCCTTCCTCTCTCTGGCCCCTGCCACCGCGCCCTCTCTACCTCTGCGTGTCCAGCTGGCCGCCCACTCCTCTCCCCTCCCGGCTCCGCCCCTCCCC
Source organism: Marmota flaviventris (assembly GCF_047511675.1). NCBI lineage: Eukaryota > Metazoa > Chordata > Mammalia > Rodentia > Sciuridae > Marmota > Marmota flaviventris. The sequence continues at coordinate 43,713,946 of NC_092504.1, read as the reverse complement.
TCCCGCCGTGTCGCGCGCCCGCCCCCGAAGTCCCCTAGCCAGCAGCGCCCTCGGAGCTGGCACAGGAGCAGATCAGGAGAACAGCTGCGCAGGGAGGATGGCTTTCGTGGCGCTGCGCTTGGTACTGTTGCTCCTTGCGGGGGACTTCGCAGGTAATGAGGACCATCGAAAAAGCGATGGAGAGAGAATCCGCCGGTGGCTGCTCCCTTCCCAGGTCTAGGTGGCGTTAGCGGTGTCCCCAGCACCCGTTACTGACGGTTCCCGCAGGGGTCGAGGAACGCCAACTGGGGCTTGTGGGGTGGCTTTGTAGAGCCATCGACCCTCTGTTCGTTGTTGTTTGGGCTTCGCTCCCAGCTGCTCTTTCTCTCTTTAAGTAGATCTATTGCTGTCCAAGATCAGGCTTTGGTGTTTATGTGCCCGGGGATCCTGCTGAACCGTCGCTGGAGATGAGCGGGCCCTGGGAACGCCTTGAGAAAGGGGCTTTCACCTGCCCAGACGTGGCACATGGAGTTAAAGTGCTAATCTCTAACATTAAATTTTGTGTTTATTACCCCAACCCACAGAGGAAAGACTATCACCTACTGTTCTGACTTTTGTAACTTCAAAGAACTTTTCCAACCAAACCTAATAGGAACAGAACAAAATGTTCGTTCTGTGTGCCCGTTATAAGTGCCAAGGGCTGAAAATTGTCTTTCTTCTTTAGAGGGTACGGAGCAGGGTGGTTCCAAGATGCCTTAGACATCAGAGGCAATGGAAGAAAGTGTGAATAAGTCACAAAATGGGTTAAAAAAAAAAAACCTTTATGAACTTTAATCATATATGGTAAATTATGTTTTCTTCTTGCAGCCTCTTCGGATGCTGAGCCTTCAGAGTATAAAACAGTAAGTACACATTGTTTCCACGTGTACAGGGAAACCCTCAAAGCCATTTTCAGAAACTGTTGGAAAAAAAAACAAACTTTTTTTTTTCTTTTGTGGTGCTGGGGATTGAACCCAGGGTCTTGTCCATTTGAGGCAAGCACTCTACCAACTGAGCTATATCCCCCACTCCCCTTCCCCTTCCCCTCTCCTCCTCCTCTTCTTCTTCTATAATGGTGATCTACCCCCTTTTTTTGGTAATGGGGTGCTTTACCATTGAGCTACATCCTGAGCCCTTTTTTATTTTTTATTTTGGGAGGAGGCCTCACTAAGTTGCCCAGTCTAGGCTTGAATTTGGAATTTTCCTGCTCCAGCCTCCTAAGTTGCTGGGATTGCAGTCGTGCACCACTGTGCCCAGCTACATTTTGTGTACTTTATCAAATTAAATTCTGTGAATGTAAATGATGACCAAATGAGAACAAGCCAAGGCTGTCCAGAGCTTGCTATAATAGTTGTCCTAGAGAAGCTTTGGTGTGGAGCAACAGGGAGCAGGGCATCCTATGGGATTGGCTAGGGGTGCACATTATGTTTTCCGTTGTTGGTCCTGAGTTGGAATTGAGGATCAACGTTAGGGAAACTGTCAGTTATTAATCAAGTCCTGGCTATTTGGGGCTGATTGTTAAAGGGCTTATTGTTTGGTTTCTGGATTGTCACTAGAGGTAGCAGTCTGATTTATTACCTGAGTTAAGCAGGCTGGCCTCCTACGGATAGTTTGTTAACAGCAAAACTCACACAACCACCTCATACTTAAGCTATTTACAAACAAATGCCTTTCTCCTTTCTCTCTAACAAATTCCTACAGCATATTGATCACTTACTAGTTGTAGACTATTCTGATGCCTGCCAGCAGACACTCCTTTTTTTTTTTTTTTTGGTACTAAGGATTGAACCCAAGGGTTCTTAACTGAGTCATATGCTCAGCCTTTTTTATTTTGAGACAAAATCTTGCTAAGTTGTTTGTGACTTTGCTAAATTGCTGAGGCTGGCTTTGATCTTGCTATCCTCTTGCCTCAGCCTCCCAAATCTCTGGGATTATAGGCGTGTGCCACTCTGCTCAGTTCTGCCAGTAGACATTCAACTCTGTAGTTGGCAGAGTTATTTATTTTTTTTGATAGTGCTGGGAATTAAACCCAGCACAGGCTAGACAAGTGCTCTACCACTGAGCTATATCCCAGCAGAGTTGTATTTTATTTACTGGAGATTGAACCCAAGGCTACTTTATCACTGGTGTGGTGGTGCCTTCCCGTAATCCCAGATATTCAGGAAGCTGGGATAGAAGGATCAAAAGTTTGAGGCCTGCCTAGGCAATTTAACAAGACTCTATCTCAAAATAAAATTTTAAAAAAGGCCTGAGGATGTAATATATATATATATATATATATATATATATATATATATATATATATATATATCCTAGTTTTCCTTCTCTCTCTCTCTCTCTCTCTAAGTAAATGGTGATCTCTTATTTTGCTTTGGAGTAAAAGAAGTTACTCTGCCTTTGCATTGAATAAATGGAATATAACTTTCTATTGACATTATCTGGATTTCTAAAGATCTAAGCAGGGCTGGCCATTGGCCAGGCTCTGAAGTAGAGCTTCATTCTCTGCTTAGCACTTCACTTATTGGCCCACTGCATTCCTACTGCCCTGGCATATATATAAAACTGGTCCTATAGTTAACCTTTTGTTAAAGTAAGAATGTTCACCATAGTCTGATCACTGTGACCAGTTCTAGTCCTGACCTAGCTCATGACTAGTAGCTATGAGTAAGACAAATGACCTCTCTTGCTTCAATTCCATCACATAAGAAGGATGAGTTCCAGTACCCCATATTAGGGCTCTTTAACAAAGTGTCACAAACTAGGTGGCTTACCAGAAATTGTCTCATTGTTTTGGTTGCTTAGAGTTTAAAACAGGTGCAGGCAGGGCTGGTTCCTTCTGAGGGCTGAGGGACAATCAAACTTGCAATCCCATGCCTCAGTTTCTCTAGTAGTTGTGTGTAGGATGTTTCTAAGAAATCTAGGGAGACTTGGGACATTGTCCCCCCTTAGCTATATTTGTAATAAGTGTGTCTCTAATCATTCTCTAATTTCTTTTTCTTTTTTTTTTAGCCAGACTGTGATCGATATAGGTTACCAGGATGTCCTAGGGACTTTAACCCTGTGTGTGGAAGTGACATGACCACTTATCCCAATGAATGTACTCTGTGCATGAAAATCAGGTAACATGATTTTAAAACTGTAGACTAGCCAAGTTTTCTTCATTTCTTTCTTTCTTTTTAATTTGGTGTGTGTGTGTGTGTGTGTGTGTGTGTGTGTGTTTGCAGTGCTGAGAATTGAACACAGGACTTTGCACATGATATGCAAGTACTCTACCACTGAGTTATATCCCCAGCCCTTTTTATTTCAATTTTTATTTTATATTTTTATCATTTTTATTTTAAGATAGGCTCTTGCTAAGTTGCTGAGGTTCTTGCTAAATTGTTGAGACTAGTCTTGAACTTTTGATCCTCCTGTGTTGGTCTCCTAAATCCCTGGGATTACAGGCATGTGCCACCATGCCCTGCCTATTTCTTTTCTTTAATTTTGATTCCTTGAAGGTAGTGACTCTTTCCTTGGATGTAAGAGTCAAATGTGACATAAGTAATCCTCAGTCTTCAGAGTGACATTTAAGAAGATGTAAAATCATCAGTGCATTTTCTAGGTCAAAGTTAGAGAATGAGGTTCATGATTAATCAACTGAACATCAGATATTCAAGTTATCATGGATGCACAATTTTCCCAAATTAAGAATATATTTAAGAGCCAGGCACTGTGGTGCATGCCTGTAATCTCAGCAGTTTTGGTGCATGCCTGTAATCTCCTGAGGCAGGAGGATCACAAGTGCAAGGCCAGCCTTGGCAACTTATCAAGGCCCTAAGCAACATAGTGAGTCTCTATCTGTGGAGAAAAAAAAAATGGAGCGGGGAGGCTGGGAATTTGGCTCAACGAATTAGTGCCCCTGGGTTCAATCCCTGGTGCGCATGCACACACACAGGCGTGCGCGCGTGTACACACACACACACACACACACAAAGAATATATTTGGGGGGGCTGGGGATGTGGCTCAAGCCGTAGCGCTCTCGCCTGGAATGCGTGCGGCCCAGGTTCGATCCTCAGCACCACATACAAACAAAGATGTTGTGTCCGCCGAAAACTAAAAAATAAATATTAAAATTCTCTCTTTCTCTCTCTCTCTTAAAAAAAAAAAAAAAAAAAAAAAGAATATATTTGGGGGGCTGTAGCTCAGTGGTAAAGCACTTGCCTAGCATTCTCGAGGCTCTGGGCTTGATCCCCAGCACTGCATACACACATAAACAAAAATATATAATAGTTGGAATATTATATTTTCTTTTAAATTTAGAGGAGAGGCACAGGTGACCTGCACATCTGTACTACTAGTTGGGAAATAGGATTTACTAACTACTTGGTAGAATGTTAAGAATATGATACTTGTGGCTGGAGTTGTGGCTCAGCGGTAGAGTGCTCGCCTAGCATGCATGAGGCACTGGGTTCGACCCTCAGCACCACATAAAAATAAAATAAAGATATTATGTCCACCTAAAACTAAAAAATTAATATGAAAAAAAAAACATGATACTTGATGTCCTCCATGTAACACATCTGACCACCCACCTCTACCCATCCTTTTGGTATGCTTGTTTGTATAGCAAAGGTACATTTTGTGATCTCAGGCTTCACCAAGTAATCTCCGTCTTCTCAGAGTGTTCCTAGGGGCTAGTGCTCTGTGCTCTAGTGTTAGGGGGGAAATGGCAAAGTGTAGATGGTAGAGACTTTCACCTTCTGTTTCCTAGATTTATCTTAAAACTATAAATATAGCAAATATAGCTCTGGAAAGAACATAATATATGATGATATGGGTCTTTTTAGCACAAAGAATTTAGCATGATAGGTAATGATATTGTTCAATTTGCAGGGAGGATGGTCATGATATCAAGATCATCCGAAGTGAGGCGTGCTGATGGGTCGGTCTTCAGAAGAGAGGATGCATGAGACCGCCTTCCTCCACGAATAAATCCCATCCCCCCCTTTTCTCTTTTCCTATGCTTCATTACCTCACCTTTTCTGAGAGGAGGTGTGGAAGAAGAGCTATGTGTATTGATGGCTAATTGTAAGAATGTCTTGTTCTTGGCTTTTGCCCTTCAGCTCAGCCGACTGCCCAGGTGACTTGTGCATTGCTTCCTTTAATTGGAATAAATCAGCATTGAATTCAACGACTGCTGTTTTGCATTTGTGTTCATCAGCTTTGTGTCGCTGCGACCAAAATACTTGATGAGAACAATATTGAAGATGAAAAGTTGAGGTGGGGGTTGTGGCTCAGTGGGGGAGCACTTGCCTAGCATGTGTGAGGCACTGGGGTTCAATCCACAGCACCACATAAAAATAAATAAATAAAATTAAGATATTGTGTCCATTTACAACTAAAAAACAAACAAACAAAAAAAGAAGAAAAGTTTATTTTAGCTTATGGTTTCAGAGATGTTAGTCCATCTCAGCCAATTCCATGCTTTGGGCTTGAGGTGAAGCCCAGCATCATGGAGGAAAGTTGCTGAGCTCAGCAGGGTCAAGAAGCCGAGAAGAGAGTGTTCAGGGGCTGCAGGTACACCCTCTGAGAGCACACTCCCAGTGACCCATCTCCTCCAGCCAGGCTCCTGCCTACAGTCACCACCCAACCAATCCATTCAAACTAGGATGGACTGATCAGGTTACAGCTCTCAAAATTCAGTCATTTCACCTCTGAATATTCCTGCATTAACAGAGCAGGTTTGGGGGGACACCTCACATCCAAACCATAACACTATTAAAAATGCTTCCCCAGTGTAGGGGAGGCAAAATTTTATCTCCACTCTATTAGGGTTTTTCCATTGGGCCTGAGAATTAAACATAAGACCAATCAACAGGAGAAAAACATATTTAATATGAACTTTTTTGTGGCATGAGAACCTTTATATGGAAATGACCCAAAGATGTGGTACTGAACACTTACATACTAAAGTAGACAAACAGTAATGAATTATGAGACTAGGACAAGGTTAAGGGGACCTGGGCTGGGATAGTTAGTTAATTGAGTGGCAAAATACCTAGGAAGATAAGGATTAGTCTAACAAGGTTTGTTTGTATAGATTTCCCCTGGCCTCAAATTCTTGTCCTTGATAAGAACATTACTTTCCTTTTGGAACAGATCATGTTTCATATGGGAATTTCATCTGCTTTTGAGAGACAGAAGGAAGGTCCGACCGACCCTCTGGCACCTGCTGTCTCTAAAGTGTCTTTAATTCAGAACAGCTAATATGCCAGAGCAGCACCTTTGGGGTGGCATGTCCTCACCTCTATCACTCAGCCACCTCACGGTGGTCTTTTCATCCCAGGCAAACGTGAATTTCACTACATGACAAGTAGGGTCATTGCTGAGAGGACAAGATTGATCCCCTTGTTCCTTTCCCTGATTCCTGGATAACTAGTTTGTATGTAACTGGTCTAGTGTTCCGCACGTGGCAAGAAACCATGAGACACTTGGAGCTGACGTTATCTTAAGCTGGTAAAGTAAAAAATCATTGAAGTGAAAATTTTTATTAGTTTCAAAATCTCCCCTCAATTCAATTTTCTTCTAGGATGATATAAGAATTTGGCCTTTTCCTCTTTTTGGAGCATTGGATCTCAATCCAGGGTAATTTTTCATCCAGAGAACATTTGTGGTGTCACATTTGAGGTATGGGTGCCAACATCTCCTGGGTAGAGGACAGGGTGCTTCTACACATCTTACAATGCACAGCACTGCCCCCACTAACAACTAAATGTTAGCAGTGCTGAGGCTGAGACACCTGTTTTAGAGTTTGGCACTGATAAACAATGAACTTTTTCTTTTTAATATTTAATTGTAGTTGGACACAATACTTTTATTTTATTTTTATGTGGTGCTGAAGATCGAATCCAGGACCTTGCAGGTGCTAAGTGAGCACTCTATTGCTGAGCCACAACCCTATCCCACAATAAATGTTTTATAACAACAATAAAAGTGGCCAGGGGTTAATTTAGAATGATAGTGTTTTTTGGGTAGTGCATTATAACACCAGGAATGGTGAGACATGAAGCAAGAGGTAGCTGGGAGGGCAACATAGCACAACATCAAGACTTTTGGGGAAGTGGTCAGCTAACTTCAAAATCATTCTGATTCCAATACCCTAGCTTCAGTTTTCTTATCTGGAAAATGGGGATGATGCTTAGCTCATGGAATTGTTGTGAGGAAACTGCATAGTGCTTGGCACATGGAAGCCACAGAAATGGGAGCTTCTGCTGTTTTAAGAATCCATCTTAGAGCCTAGCGTCGTGGCCCACGCCTGTAAACCCAGCTGCTCTGGGGGTTGAGGCAGGAGGGTCACAAATTCAAAGCCAGCCTCAGCAGCTTGGTAAGGCCCTAAGCAACTCAGCAAGAACCCTTTTCTCTAAAAAATATAAAAACTGGCTGGGGATGTGGCTCAGTGGTTAAGTGCCTCTGGGTTCAATCCCTGGTACCAATGAACAAACAAATAAATAAATCCCTCTTAGAGAAGAAGAAACCGGTACACAATGGCAAAGAAATTTGACCAAGAATGAACATAATGAAAACAGTCTGGATTAGAAACCTGGTTCTTCAGATTTCCAATCCTCTGTTTTCATATACACCAGAGACAATGAAGTGGGAAATTATACAGCATAAAAGTGCCAAAAGGAATGGCCTTTAATTTCTGGCTTACAAGCTTTCTGGAAACCTTAAAAATTTATAGAATTCAAAATTATTAAAATTAAAAATGAAAGAGTAACATAAAATGAAGTGAATAGTAGTTTAAAAACTAAAAATGAGAGAGTTGTTAATCTCTCCCAGTGTATGTGTATAAAAAAATCACACACATGCACAAAAACTTGTCCTGTAAACTTGCTTTTCCCCTTAAATATTGGGTTTATTTTCTTATCAACATGTGTCATTGCTTTTTTGTTTTTATTTATTTATTGGTTCTGGGGATTTGAGGATTGAGTTGAGTTGCTTGCTGAGTTGCTTAGGGCCTTACCAAGTTGCTGAGGCTGGCTTTGAATTTGTGACCCTCCTGCCTCAGCCCCCAGAGCAGCTGGGTTTACAGGCGTGGGCCACTATGCTAGGCTCTAAGAGGGATTCTTAAAACAGCAGAAGCTTCCATTTCTGTGGCTTCCATGTGGCCTTGCATATGCTGAGTATTCACTCTATCACTGAGCCATACCTCAACCTAGTTTCTTCTTTTTGTCAGCTACCCATTATTTTATTATTGTGACATACTTTATCTAATATCTCTTGATCTGTACATATTTAAGTGGTTCAATAAGATTCACTTGGTTGGAAGTGTGAAAATCCCAACTCAAATTAGGTTGAATTGAAGATGGACTTAATTAGCCCCGATGAAGCAGAATAACTAAGGGCATGGACTTGAAGTCAGAGGTGTGCACTCACTGGCCAAGTTGCTTTTTGACCCAGTTTGCTCATCTGTAGAGTGAGGAAGACAATGGTGTTTACCTTGTAATGTTGTTGAATGTTAGAAATAAATCACCAGGTCAGTCTTGAAGCAAGACATGGAGCTTTTTTTCCCTGGCACATCAAGGGGCAGTGATCAAGTTGCCTCGGCACATCTTGACCCCTTGAAGAAGGTGGGGTATCTTTTTATAGCCCTAAACCTATAGCTACCAGCAAGTCAAAATCATAGCACACAGGAAGTGGGTCAGAATGACCCAGTTCAGGGTACAGTACACTGACCAAGAAAAATGGGAATTAAAATGAGAACATCTTACAAATGCATTTCTTAGGAATACATTGTATAAGAATAACAGGAACATTTTTCAACTGCCATGCATTGACAAATAGTGTGTGCTTAGCAGGAGGCGGCAGAGGCAGGGTTTTAACATGGGAGAAGCATTTCTTATATGAAATGGAGTCTCAGGGTAAAAGGAGTTTGTCTGGTCAAGGTACATATAGTTTGGCCCATAACAATAAGGTTGTTGTGAGGATTTAATATGACAACACATGTGACGTGCTTGAAACACTTACACTTGAAATGTTGGTTATATTACAGAAAACTGTCCTTTAAAAAAAATTTTTTTTCCCTCAATTTTGGCGATTGAACCCAGGGCCTCATGCATGCAAAGCAACCACTCTACCACTGAGCTATACTCCCAGTTCTTATTTTTCTTTCTTTCTTTTTTTTTTTTTTCCTGTATCTTTTTATTTTTTATTTTGAGACAGGGTCTCATTAAGTTGCTTAGGGCCTTGCTAAATTGCGGAGGCTGACTTTGAACTTGAGATCTTCTTGCCTCAGCCACCCCAGTTGCTGGGATTACAGGCTTGCACTACTGTGCCTGGCCTTAATTTGCTTTTTGTCAACAATGCTTTATGGAAATTTTTTCAAGTCAGAACACATAGCTGTACTTTATTAAAAAAAAACTCACATGCTATCTATAATATATAGACATATTATTACTTATTTATTTAATCCTGTACGGCATTTCTCATTTTTACCATCACAAATAATGTTGCAATAACAGCTTTGTACACATATCCTCCTTTATTTGTGCAAATATTCTGCAGGATAAATTCATAAGATTGGAATTAGTTAATTAGAACTTAGGTTTAAAACATTGGAGGACATTGCAAATGAGTGTCTGTTTCTTCTTTCCACTATTATTATTTAATAGAAGCAGTACTACCTGTCACTTGCTTAGTCAGAGTTGTACTGTAAAACCCAGATTTGTATCCATCCTTTATTGAGGGATTTCTTTTTCCATTAAGAATGTTCACATTATAAAAGTGATATATGCTAATCATAGTTACCTAAAGTAAATCATGAGAAATATAGTTCAGCAGTCCATGGGGAGTTCTAGAATAGAAGTCCCCTGAAGACAAGAGATCTTGGCCAGGCAAGGTGGTGCATGCCTGTAATCCCAGTGGCTTGGGAGGCTGAGGCAAGAGGATCATGAATTGAAAGCCAACCTTAGCAATTTAGTGAGGCCCTAAACAAGTCAGCAAGACCTTGTCTCTAAATAAAATATTAAAAAAAAGAGAGGGGCTGGGGATCAGTGGCTAAGTTCCCCTTGGATCAATCTCTAGTACCAAAAACAAAACAAAACAAAACCAAAGAAAAACAACAACAAAAACCCACAGAGATCCTGCCCATCTTGCTTATCATTATATCTTCAGTGCCCGATAAGCCTAGCATAGTGTGTATTTGTTGACTGAAGAAATGAAACAATAGCCTATGGGGCTCACAAAATATCATCAATAAAACACCAACCTCCACAGATTTCTTTCCTTTCCCAAGAACAAGCAAGTTAATTTCAAACCAGGAACCAACACACCACAAGGGAAACTAGGTTTTGACTCTTGCCTGGTGGTGAATTTCATATACCCACTGTTATTCTTAAAAGAAGAACAGCACTGAATACCCAGACGATCACCAATGGTTCTAAGAGCATACCTTGAACTTGGTTTGAAGTTTTTCTTCCTTCTTTCTTTTCTTTTTTTTTTTTTTTTTTTTTTGGTACTGGAGGTTGACCCCAGGGGCACTTAACCACTGAGCCACATCCCTAGCCCTTTTTATTTTTTATTTTAAGACAGGGTCTCACTAAGTTGTTTAGGGCCTTGCTAAGTTGTTGAGGCTGGCTTTGAACTTGCCATCCTCCTGCCTCAGCCTCCTGAGCCTCTGGAATTACAAGCATGTGCCACTGCACCTGGGGAGAAATATATGTTTTTAAGGAAGAACTTTGTTTTGTCTTACTTGTTTTTATTTTTTTTTAATATAAAGTTATTTTGACACATTGAAAGATTTTTTTTGATAACCAAACATATTTTTTTTTTCTCTCTTGAGAGCCCCAAGCATAGATCAAAAGACTGTTTGAACTAGGACAGACTTAGATATAAATGATTCAACTTCCTCATTTTACAAATGAGAAAACCAAGGAGCAGATGAATTAAGAGATTTGCCCAAAACAACATTGTCCATCTGGGTAGTAGAGACCAAGACGATGTTTGCAGTTTGTGACTGGCTTGGCATTAGTTTTCAGCTTTGTGATTGCCCCTTCTTCCTTTAGAAGTGGTCAAAGGTGGCAGAGAACTAGAGAAGAGATGGGACTATCACTGCCCGAGTTCCTTGGGGTGTGAGACATTTTTTTCCAACAGCCTATCAGAGTGAAAGTCCTCAACTGAGATGGAAAGAGAACCTGATAAGGGTTAGGGTTAAATAAATAAAATAAAGTTATTCTTTCCAACTTCAACTATGAATGAATGAATGAATGAATAAATAAATAAATAAATAAATAAATAAATAAATAAATAAATAAATAAATAAATAATAGTTGTGACTGTGTGTCAGTGGTTAAATTAGGTTCAATCCCTAGTATAAAAAAAAGACATATGTAAAATGCAAATTCCACTAAAATATATGAGATATTGCATTGGTCTGAATGTTTGTGTCCTTTAACATTTTTATGTTGAAACCTCATCCTCAACCTCAAGAGGTAGGGCCCTTTGGTAAGTGACCCTCATGAATGGCATTAGTGCCCCTGTAAGAGTCCTGAGGGAGCTCATTTGCTTCTGTCATCATGTGAGGGTATGGCTAGAAGCTGCTGTCTATGAACTAAAAAGTGGTCCTGCACCCAGACAGAATCCAATCCTTTGTCTTGGATTTCTCAGTTTCTAGAACTATACATTTCCATAGTTTATAAATTACCCAGCCAAAGGTATTATGCTATGGCAACCCAAATGGACTAGGACAGATACATATTTTTCACCATGACATAGACTTGAAGCTACTATTTCAAAGAATAAAAATGGATTTAAAAAATAGAGCCTAAGAAAGAGGCTAAGGTGCTAAGGTTTGAAAGTTTGAGTCCCTCCAAAGTTCACATTGAATCTTAATGCCCAGGATTAAGAGGTGAGGTCTTCAGGAAAGGAGAACTTCTTCAGAGGGACCCTTCAAGGGCACTGCCCAGTGGACGCCAGGGGTCATGGCAGAGAGCCCCCATTAGGGTAGGCCTGAGGGGAATCATGCCGGCTCTGAGAACTTGGGCTGGAAGAGCCATCAGCATGCAGTCCCAGCCCTGGGGAGTTACAGGCACCTGACACCAAATGTGAGAGCAGCTGTGCGGATTGTACCCAGCAAAGCCACGGAGACTAGGCTGCCCAGAGTCTGAAGGGCCCAAACCAGAAATTAATAACCATCATGTTATCTATCAGTGTGTCCAGAGGCTGTGGAGTCCCAGCAGTTTGTCCTGGAGCATTAAGATTTAACATTTGATGTGCTAGATTTTGGAATTGGTCAGGACCTATCATTCCTTTCTTCTCTCCCATTCCTCCCACCCGCTCTGATGGAATGTCTATCCTACCCCAATCCCATCGTTGTGTTTTGGAAGCACATAACTTGTTTGATTTCGTAGGCTCACAGCCGGAGGGAAATTTCCCTGGGGATGAATCATGCCTTGAATCTCATTCATCTCTGATGCAGATAAAACTTTGGACTTCAAGTTGCTGCTGGAATGACTTAAAACTTTGGGGGCTATGGGAATAAAATGAATGTATTTGCGCATGAGGAACTTCAAGGGGCAGAATGCCATGGTTTGAATATCCATGTTGTTAAGGTCTGTAAACAAGTCAGGATGGCGCCTGGCATTTTGCCAGAGGGAGTGGTTTGTGAAGTAACGCCAGCGAGCCATTAAGTGTGGAGATTCCTTATTGGTTGACTGCTGTAACTAGTTTATGTTAATTAAGATAAGCTGTGTGGAATGTATAAATACCGCTCCTGTCCTACAATAAACGGCTCCTACTCCTGCTGTATCAGTCTACAGAAGTTGCTCGTCCCCCCCTCGGTCATTTTGCTGCAGCGGACTCCGGCACATGTATCATATGTTACAGTGAAATAACAATGCTCAGATAACTAGACTTGTATTAATAGTAGAATACTCAGTAAATCTGGGGGCAAAGTTGTTTAAGCTTACACAACATTATTTTGAACATATGATAATGGTATGTATAATACTGACTCTTTGCAATCACCAATAGCTGGGTCATTTAAATTGCCATATTACCTACTTCCTATAAGCAGTCTTGGTTTTTGCCTCCAAAACCAGTTTTTAGAAAAGGAAGTTTCATTTTCCTGTGTTGAAAATGGGAAAATGTCCATATATGGCTTTTTAAAGCGATAAGCAGAAATAGGTGGCCCATGAACTTTCTTCCTATAGAATTTAAATTATCTCAGGATCAAAAAGATTGAGAATCTATTCCTTTCACATGCTCTCCAAACACACAGTTAGTATCAATTCTTGGCCAGTAGTCAAGTATTCTCTTAGTCACAGATTCTTCAAAGAAAATAAATAATTATATAAATTATCAAACTATCAAAATCTATGTTAACCTTCCTTTAGTTCTTTCTTTATTATTGTCCTTTTTTTTTTTTTTTTCTGTGCTGAGAAATGAATCCAGGGGCACTTTACCACTGAGTTTCAACCCTAGTCCTTTATTTATTTTTTACTTTTTGAGTCAGGGTCTTGATAAGTAATCAAGGCTGGTCTTGAACTTGGGGCCCTCCTGCCTCAGACTCCCTGAGTCACTGAGATTAGAGGTGTGTGCCACTGTGCCTAACTAAGCTTCCTCCAGTTCTCATCCATAGTTGCTCTCTGACTTGGTACAGCCGTGTTTAAACTTATTGCATACACATCTAGATGACCCACACAATGAATGAGACTGAAGAAAAGGAACTTGGGAAAGAAACGACCTGTCCTCAGTTCCTCTTATTATACCCAGACCTAAGTCTCTGTTTTCACATTCTCCTTGGTGTGGGGAAGCAATGTACCTACATGATATTTAGACATATGATTAATTGCATTTGAAAGCAGTTAACAATAATTGGATGTATTAGAAAAATTACATAATTCTCATGTATCATGTTTAGATCACAGTTTTCTTTTTCTATGTTAAAAGTGAGATAAGATTCAACGTGATATGTCTAATAGTCACATTCATTATAGTATACTAAACTGTAGCATTGAAGTCACAGGCAAATTTTATGGGATCCTATGATTTAAAGAATTGCTTTTTTTTTTAAACTCTCTTAGTATTCTGGCAGCTACAAATAGTTGATTTTCTTCTTGTGAAGAGGATCGTGTTGATATGACATTTATGATAAAATTAGATAATTAGGTTTTCATAGTTCTTGTGGCTTTTTTGTTGTTGTTGTTGTTTGTTTCCAAGTAAAATTAGATTTCCTTATATATAGAAAGAATATTTGGGGAGGAAACACATCAGAACATTAACAAAATTAAATAAATGTACACAAAATTTCTTCAAGGAGTATATGCTGCTTTGCTAATTATAATAAAATATGCCTTTCTAAAAATCGGGATGGAGGGGAGAGTAAGAAGAAAGATCACGAGTTTTAAAGCCACAGATGGAGGAAATCTTATTTGAACCACCAAACTCAAAAGCCAGAAATTGTCCACTAATAATTTTTTGCAGAAAGAACCAAATATGGTTCCTTTGTGGAATCCTTCCCGGCCAGCACTGGGACACAAGAGGGCAGTGGCTCCCTGAGAACCAGCTCTCACTGTCTCAGGCAGCCGGCAGTTAGGTGAGGCTTCTAGTTGGGAGTTACATTTTACATTTCACTTGTAAACCCTTCCTTCCTTCCTTCCTTCCTTCCTTCCTTCCTTCCTTCCTTCCTTCCTTCCTTCCTTCCTTCTTCTTTTCCTTCTTCTTCTCCTCCTCCTCTTCCTCCTCTTTCTCCTCCTCCTCCTTTTTTTTTTTTTGGCAGTACTGGGGATTGAACCCAGGGTCTCACTAAAGTGCTGAGTCTAGCCTCAAACTTGTGATCCTCTTGTCTCAGCCTCCCATGTAGCTGTAATTACAGGGCTGCACCACTGTAGAAGGCTGTAAACAGTTTCTTAAGGCTCTTATGCTTTGGTTCTTTGAAGATACCATTTCTGTGAATAAAGCTGAATAATGGTTAATTGAGGTAAACATGGGGGTTAGGGACCTGGGTAAAAAGATGGGGAAAAAAAAGACAAATTGGGTAGGATTAAGGAAAGGTCTCAGATGGTGGCTGGAAAAGCTGGGATTTGAAAAGCTGCCAGGGGAGGGTTCAAGGTCAGTTGACCAGAGTGAAGATAACTCTGATGCTTCTGTGCATAATATGAGTTTATGAAGGTTTGCAGCCTTTGTTCTCTTGCACTTCTGCTTACAGTCCCCCTCTGGTTCATGGACTCTCATCCTGATGGGTACTTCTGCCCATGTATTACTTTAGACAATGCATAATGAGATCTAGTATTTGTTTAGTTGTACCGTTTACTAAAGCTCTTATATTTTATAAAGCACTTTCATCTATGTTTTTTTTTTTGTTCATGATTTAAAATGGGTTGAATTTTTACTCTGCTTTAATGATATTTATTATGAGCAATAAAAGCTCCACTATTAGTCACTAAAGCTAATATTAAAAACAAAAAACAACAACAACAAAAAAAAACCCTGACTGACTGGGATCAGGTGCTAATGACTTCACATTGGCCTGGTGACCCAGACCAGGCCCTGGCACAAGGTCCTGGTGGGGCAGAGTGGGAAGGTTAGAATCTCGTTTATAGAGTTTGGCAACAAATTCCTTTTGAAAAGGAAAAACAAAGAGGCAGCATACAAGCATCCCCCACTCAAGGCCTTCAGAGGCATCCATGCCCATCAAATCAGCAACAAAAAGCTGTGGACATTAGGAAAACAGCACACGGTGCATTATACAGGCCCCTTCTCAGTCTTCTTGGCTTATAGCACAGACAAAAGAGAATAAATAAACAACTGACCAAGGGGTGTGTGTGAGGCATGCAGAGTTGCTGTTAAGTAGAAATCATGTCATCAGAAAATGGAATCACAGCACCTTGATGTTTTGTTTTTGTTTTGGGCACTGGGGATTGAACTCAGGGGCACGCGACCACTGAGCCACATCCCCAGCCCCATTTTGTATTTTATTTAGAGATGAGGTCTCACTGAGAGGTCTCACGAGGCTGGGATTACAGGTGTGCTACCAGGCCTGGCTTCATCAGTCTTTTGTGTGTGTGTGTGTGTGTGTGTGTATGTGCAGGCGCGCTAGAAGATTGAGCTCAGGGCCTAGTACATGCTAGGCAAGTGCTCTACCACTAAGGTACACCCCAGCACCCCACTTCCCATCAGTCTTTAAATAAACTATTGTTTCTACATGTTCTTCGTTTATCATGTGGATATTTCATAGAAAGGTAATGTAATAAGACAGAGATGGTAAATTCTAGGTAAGTTCCCACGAAGACTCCCAATCTAAGGGGATTGTTACTAATTTATCATGACACATCTTCCAAGAGCCTGGAGTGGCCTTAGGATTCTCAACACAGCATGGCTGGCAGTCTACACAGGTTCATGGTATCGGGACACGAGTGGAGGCCTACTGGGCTTCCCTACCTCAGCAGCATAACTCAGATGAGTTGACAATATGGCATTCCCTCAGCTGGGGTTTCAGAAGCCAGAAAGCTATGCATGACAAAGGCACAAGGAGAGGAGCTCATAAGGCCCAGTTAGCTCTACATCACAATTTCACCCTAGGCTTTTTGCCTCGTATCATTTTAATCACAGAAGTAAGAAATCATAATGGCTGAACTATGAACTAATAACTCTAGGAGCATTTATCTAAAATAGAGGAATACTGTCAGGCCTTCATTCACAGATAGTCTCCTATCCCCAGGCCAAGCAAAGCCTACACAGTGGACATGGAAGTGTTAGATGGAAAAACATTGAGAGGCCACTTCCAAGAGGACTTTGATATGCCATTCAGAAAATAACTATTAAATCAATGTTTCCTAAACATTAAGGGAGACTTTCTAGGTACTTTGATATTGCTTGGAGAATTACCTATAATTTGATCTCTTCCTACATGAAAGTCAGCATAACCTCCCTGATAGAAAAGAACAGGAATCATGCAGAATGAAAGTCCTTTAAAAAGAATGGCAGCTACTATGAAGATGGCATTGATTCTATTCGTACTCCCCCCCCCCCATAGGAGATTTTATTGATGCTGATGAGGGTGGGTTAGGAAAGGCCCCAGAACAGGGAGACTGGGTCAGTCAGTGCACATGGGGAGCAGATTCACTATTTTTTTTTCCAGGATTCTGTGACTCCTTCCTTGGGAAATGGAAAGATCCCAAGAACAATGAGGCAGAGGTTAGAGGTGGCTGAGAGTCCCCCCATCTGAGAGGAGGCACCACAGTGGGCAGCAACATCCTTGTGGAAAGCTAGATGAACTTGCCAGTAGTGGGAAACTGGGAGGGAGGCACTGGTCTTGTGTCTTGGGGTGGGGTCCAACCTTGTCCTTGATGAACTCAAGAGAATACCTGGTCTTTCCAAGAAGAGCAGGGTCCTTTCCCTGCAAGCCTGCTTAAGGAGTATCAATCAATCAGAGAGTTTTCCCAAAGAATAATGATATTTATTTGGGAATTGCCTAGCATTGCAAGTTTTTGGTTTTGTTTTTTTACAGTACTCGGGGTTAAACCCAGGGACACTTTACCACTGAGCTATATCCACAGTCCTTTTTTCTATTTTATTTTGAGATAAAGTCTTGCTAAATCACCAAGGCTGGGGCTGGGGATGTGGTTCAAGCGGTAGCGCGCTCACCTGGCATGCGTGTGGCCCGGGTTCGATCCTCAGCACCACATACAAAGATGTTGTGTCTGCCAATAACTAAAAAATATTAAAATTCTCAAAATAAATAAATAAATAAATCTTAAAAAAAAAAAATCACCAAGGCTGGCCTCAAACTTAGGATCCTCCTGTCTCAAGCTCTGGAGTTGCTGAGATTATAGGCATGCACCACTGAACCCAGCAAGAGGAAGTTTTTAATGAGGAAAATGAGGAGAATTACATCAGATATTTGGAAACAATAATCCTTGGCCACAGTGATTAATCACAAGAGTGGCATCAGTCCAAGGTTGAATTGACAGTTGCTGGGCAGATGTCCTTGTAATAGTGCTATTTGTACAAGGTTGATGTGGCCTCTCTGCAAGCTTGTGGTTCTGGCAGAGTCTTTTGTGATAGTATCAGGCAATCATCCATGAGAACCATTCCTTCATAACCTCTCCATTTTATTTATTTTTTTATGCATGTTAAGGTTGACACAAGTGACTCCATTTTGATTCTGACAACTTTCACTTTTTTTTCCTCCCATAGGAGAAACAGGTATTCAGAGAAGGCCTTCAGAGATACCCCTGGCAAGGGAGTGGCAGAACTAGTCCATAAGGCACAGTTGGTGACCTACAAGGTGCCAAGGACAACTAGGTGGGGGCAGGGACACACTCCAACATGAGCTCCAGGATCACAGGAAGACCTAGGACCACCCATGCTTCACTGGGGATGGGGCATTGAGGATAGCCAGGACAGCCTCAGCTGACATTTCCTGGACGTCTTCCCCCGTGGGTCAGCGGTCTAGGTAGAGCAGGGTGTATGTGCTTGGCCGGTGCTTATTCTGCCACAATGTGATGGGAACTTGGCCAACCTCTCAAAATGTCAGACTAGGGTTTCAGGTCCTTCTTGGTATCTACAGGAGGATGGGTGCATCGGAACTGTGGTGATGCATTCTGGATGCTATTTGTACTACACATTCTCATTGAAGGGTGTAATAGCATTGGAGAAAGGGATGATGAAGATGTAGGTCTGGGGGTAGAAGAGTGTGTGGAGGTGTCCAAACCTTCCTGCCCGCAGGTTCAGGTGCACTGTGCTCCTTTAGTTGTACTCTGGGTGCCATGATTATTGGACACCGTAGGGATGTACTCCTTGGGGAAGATGTTGGTTGTGTGGTAGAGGATGGGCATGTCTGTCCCACAACCCCTCACCCACTATCACAAGCCTAATGCACTGCATGATGGGTGTATTAGTCAGGTTTTCATTGCTGGAACCGAAATTCCCCACCTTTAAGAACAACTTAAAGGAGGGAAAGTTTATTTTGGCTCATGATTTCAGAGATTCAATCCATGGTTGGTTGACTCCATTGCTCTGGGCCTAAAACATCAGGGCAGAAAAGCACTGCAGAGGACAGCTGTCAGCTCATGGTTGCTGAGAAGCAGAGAGGGCCCCAGGGAAGATGTGGTACACCCCCAGTGACCACCTTCTCCAGCCACACCCCACCTGCCTACAGTTACTCCCCAGTCAGTCTATTCAACCCAGGATTGCTGAGGGCTCGTGATTTTGTGCCCAGCCAGACTGCGGCATTTGGTGGCCCGTACGGGGAACTTCTAAAGCTTGGAGGTAAGTGAAATTGCTTGCCCCTGAGGGAAGGCGAGAGAATGGGTGACCATTTCAAAAAACAATGTGTTCTTGTTTTGATTTATTTTGTTTTTGTTTCAAGCTGCCTATCCCTAGAAATTTCTCAGGCAAACTGGGAAAAATGGTTGGCTCAAAGTTTGAAGTTGTTCACCCCCGAGGAAGAGAAATTGTTAGAGGAAAGAGGCACCCCAGGAATACCAAGAACAGTTAGGACATATGTTGATACAATACAAAAATGTAGCCCATGGCTTTTTAAAGATGAGTTGTTAAGTATATTAATGGGACCATCATGGTATCCTGTAGAAGGATTTTTCTTCAACAAGGAAGAGATGGCTAGTTCTGTTTACTACATTTGTCTAAGATCTTGGTTTTTACAGACATCTGATTAATTTACAAAGCTAAAGTGTTAAAATATCAATCACTAAATATAAAATTAAGTACTCTTTACTTATTAAGTTACATAAGGTAATATATTTAAAAATTATGTGTGTTTTCATAAATTGGTGAATGGAAAAAAGGTTTAATATTGCTTTGGTCTGTGTCTTTGCTGAAACAAAGGTTACTAAGTGTTAAGATTCTATCATGTGTAATTTATATACAAAGAGTATAAGAAGTTTCAGTTGGGTTTCAATTATATTATTATAGTACCATAAAAACATGAAAGTATTTCATCTTATTAAAGTGGAGTAATTTGTCTAAATTCAAAAATTTTATAAGAGTTGTTTCAGAATGTGAATTTATAAAAAGGGTAAACGGCTACAAAAGAGATATAAAAAGATTCAAGATGTGGAAATATATTTTAATATAAAGGTTAAAAGAAAAAGAGAAAGAAATGTTTCTAGATGAGATAATCTCTGTGTGGTAAAGTAAAAAGTTGTAAAATGCCATTTAAAAAGATTTTGAGGAAACTAGATTTACTTTAAAAGCTTGAGAAAGGAAGAAAGAAGAAAAAGATATTTGTACATGGCAGATTGAGACAAAGCTTTTTAATGGAGTTAAAAAAAAAGCCTTTGGTTGAAGGGCAGCCATGTAAACTAACATTGAAGCAATTTAAACAAAATCTAAGCCTTGTTTAAAAGAGTGAAGCTGTAGGTGGTGAAAAAGTACATTTAAAAGTACAGTATAGATGATAATTGGAAGGCTTTAAAAGGTTAAATTAAAGGTGGTTAAGATGCCTTCATGGAGGAGGAAAGATTGCATCATTTGAAGCCTAGTTAATCTTAAAAACATTACTTAAAAAAAAAAATAAAACCCATGAAAATGGGAAGATAATAGGATAAAAGATATTTAGATAAAGAAGAATTAAAAATTTGAAGTGAAAAACTTTAAAGACAGAAGTATAGAAAGTTAAAAACAAAAATAGATAAAAAAAGATATAGGAGGATAGAGAGTATGTAGGAAGACAAGAATTTTAAACCCACAAAATAGGAAGAAAAAAAAAACTAGGAGGAAAATAAGCAACTAAGGGTAAATATACAAACCTTAGAAAAAAAACTAGAAGATAGAAATAAGATAGAAAATGGTTGAAAATGTCAAGTAAAGGTATTTCAGATAGAAAATACAAAAAGCTAAGACAACTATTAGATACAAACATTCAAGATAGAAAAAGGTAGAAGAGAGAAGTTTAAAGTCAAATATTGGATAAAATAGAAGAACAAGGAGATTATTAGTAATTTTTTCAAAAAGCCCATCAACTTTAATTTCTGGTGGTGCAGAAATTAGAAGTCTCAGATGAGGGTGTTAAAATTTATAGACAAGAGCCAATTTAGAAAACGTTAAACTAGAAGGAAATTGGTTTAAAACCACATCAAAAAATTAAAAGGACTAAAATAATTCTAAAAACTAAGGCAGAATGCTTTTGAAAGACTTAAATTTAAAAGGATCTTTAAGGGGTATATATCCCCCAAAGATAAACTTAAAATAACCCTTTTTACTCTAAACTTTTAAAATTTGGATTCATCAGGACTTAGTGCTCCGGAAAGACATATGTATCCAAAAAATGTACATAAGCCTAAGGTACTTTGGAAAGATATTCTAACAGGACAATGGAAAGGTCCTGACCCAGTGATTGTCTGGAGTCAGGGTTCTGTTTGTGTGTTTCCACAGGGAGAACAGCAGCCAATTTGGATTCCAGAGAGATTAACTAAAACAATTTCTACAGACCAAAAAGAAGATGCTTTGACTCAAATCCATAACAGGGCTCCAGCTTGGCTATTCTTACATCTACGACAGTGATTAACCAGGGTGCTTTTTTTCAATATCTATTTTATTATTGTTTTTTCCCACATCATAAAGTTCTATTTTATTTTTTGAGCTCATACAAACCTAGGTTAATGTTTTTCTGATCAGTTTTATTTTTTGACTGTGGAGTTTTTAAACATTGCAATGGAGATTTCACCTAGGTAAAGCTACAAGGCCTTTACTATTGTCTTATGTGTTGTACGTTTGTGTGCACATTTGTGTTTTGTGTTGTATGTCTGTGTGTGCGTATGTCCATAGATCTTATATGAGGAGCGCTCATGAAAAAATGGATCCGAATTATTTATTTATTTTTATTCACGTGATTTAAATGGTTTAATTTAAATTAGGTAAACAGCTGTTAAGGATTGTTTTTAAAGGTGGTTAACAGATCTGTTTGTTTACTAATTTAAATTAGGTAAACAACTGTTAAGGATTGTTTTTAAAGGAGGTTAACAGATCTGTTTGTTTACTTTCACCTTTCCTTTTCATCATATTTAATAATTCTGTTCAGGATAATGTCTCTTTAGCATCATTGCCAGAATTCCTATCTCCATCCCAGTGCCGGTGAAGACAAAGATAAAACCAGACTACAGCTTCTATGATAGCTATCACAGTAAACTGTATAAACTGATGCATCAATAAATATAACTCAACAAGTAATGCTCAATCAAGGAGTCGACTTACTTTGGGAGTAAACGGACATATTGATAGATTCCTCCGCTTTGAACTGCTTGCAGAACTTGCCTGGACTATGTAACTATCGTTTGGTGCAGCGAATTGTGGTAGTGCTGGCATATCTTTGCTGATGATGTCACCAGTGATGCAATTTTTCCTAAGGAGCCGTCAATTGGCTTGGTGTCGTGGCATTTCTGTATCCTCCTTCCTTCTGCTAGTGATGGTCTAAAATTTGGGGGCCAACAGAGGTGAGGCAAAGAACCTCACCCCCCCCACTGGCACCAAGGCCAAAATTGGGGGCCAACAGAGGTGAGGCAAGAACCTCACCCCCCCACTGGTGCATAGGCCTATCCACAAGTATGGCTGTATGCTGGACCGGTAGTCAGTGATGGGTATGATCCAATTGCAGTGGTATCAACCTAAGACAGGAGGCTAATGCCTAGAGGTCAGTTTTTCCCATGATGGGTAAGAACCATATGTTGAATTGGACAACCTACCAGGCACGGTCCTTAAGCCACATTGCTTGTTGTTTAATTAATCAGAAGGGGGGAGATGCTGAGGGCCATTGTTAAGTAAGAATGACGCATGGCATGACCCAGGTCATTTGCAGTGACATTGCATGTAAGGTGACCTTGCTCAAGGACCAGGGCGGATCCGGGTTTAGGGCGGATTGGGGGTTTAGGGCGTTCCCAGTTTAGGACAATCCGGGTTTAGGGCGGTTCCAGGTTTAAGGTGTACCCTGCTGGGAATAGGGCGTATCCTGCTGCCTTAGGCGTGCCTGCTCCTTGAGTTCCCGTTGAGTTCTCGCGGGATTGAGAGAGTATTTGGGATTTTGCCCAGAACCTGGATCCCCCCAGAACGTGTGTAGAGTGCCGGTATGAGTTTGGGAATAAAGAATTGCTGTTTGAATCTACAAGGCTGTGAGTGGCTCGTGATTTTGTGCCCAGCCAGACTGTGGCACAGGATGGACTGATTAGGTTACCGCTTTCATAATGCAATCCCTTCACCTCTGCATATTGCCACATTAACACAGGAGCTTTGGGGGAACACCTCACACCAAAACCATAAAAAAAGAGGCAATGCCTCTTTCTCTTCTGATCCCCTCTGGATGCAGTGACTTGGTACCCTCCTGCAGAGGGAGAGTTGGGAGGTACCAGCAGCACCTCTAGACTGGAGTGAGTCGGTTCTATTCTTGGTCTAGTATTTAACCTATTATAGCAAGACAACACTTTCAGAGCAGAGTATACATTTTGAATTATTCTTTCCCCAAAAGACTGATGTAGACATGAAAGAGCATTATAAAAAATGCATACTAGGTTGACAGAAAGAGGAGTGGGTCCATATTGGGCCAAGGCAGAAATATTTACATTAGCTTCATGTCTTTAAAGTTTTTCCTATTCCTTAATGAGGATGGAATGGGGTACTATTCAGAATTTATGGTATTTTTGGTTTTGTAATACTCAGACACATTTATACATTATTATTATTATTATTATTATTATTATTATTATAATACTGGGAGTTGAGCCCAGGAGCACTTTATCACTGAACTACTTTTTGGAGACAGGGGCTCACTAAATTGCTGAGGCTGGCCTTGAATTTGTGGTCCTCTTGCCTCAGCCTCCCAAGTAGCTGAGATTACAGGAATGGGCTACCACACCTGTCTTGATAATGTATATTTTTAATAAATTCCTTGGACAGGTTGATGCTGCTGATCAAAGGACACACTGTGGGAGCCACTGCTGTAGAAAGTTGTCCTTGGAGTCCAAGGTTGAAAAGTTGGGAGACCAGATTACAGCACAAGGTAAGCAGTCCCTCCATGAAACAGCTTCCTAACAAGAAGCCTTCCTGAATAGGGCCCTGTGTGGGTTCACTACGGCTGCCATAACAAAGGAGACCACAGACTGAGGGGCTTAATCAACAGAAATGTGCTTTCTCACAGTGCTAGCATCCAGACATCTGTCCATAGGGCCGGTGTCTTCTGAGGCCTCTCTTGGCCTGTGGATGGTCAGTGCCCCCCTGTGTCGTCACATGGTCTCTCCTCTGTTCCTTTCTGTACCAAATTTCTTCTTCTTGTGAGAATGCCAGTCATGTTCAATTAGGACCCATCCTAACGACTTCATTTTAATTTCATTAAAAGCTCTTTAAAGACTCTATCTCCAAATATAGTAAGTCACATTGTGAGGAACTGAGAATAAAGACTTTAACCAAAGAATGGGGGGGGGGGTTGGCACGATAAAGCCCATTAGAGGCCCCCCCACATACAACTCTTCAAAGTTTTTCCAAGGTCTTTCACCTTTAATAAAAACATATTTAAGAAGATTTCGGTCTGGGGTTGTGGCTCAGTGGTAGAGCGCTCACCTGGCATGTGTGAGGCCTTGGGTTGGATCCTCAACACCACATAAAAATAAATTAGTAAAATAAAGGTATTGTTTCCAACTACAAGTAAAAAAATAAATATTAAAAAAAGAAGATTCCACCCTAAGCCCCCACTTAAATCTTTTGATTGACTTAAACTTTGCAAATATATATTTTTAAGACTATTCCAGCTTCAAACTTGATTGCATCACATAATATCTAAAAGCTCTGTGACATCTCTGTGCTTGGCATTTGGCACTGTCTAGGGCATCCCATTATTTCTATTAAGATCTATTGGATGAAAAATTTTTCATTTGATGGTGGCTGCTTGTCTTAGCTTATTTTCAGAACTAAAACATCTGACAGTGGGTAACTTACAGATTTACTTATAGAAAAACTTATATAGATTTTTCTCCTCACTGTTCTAGAGGCTGGAAAATTCAATAGCATGGCTCTGGCATCCCATGAGGCTTCCTGCTGCATTATTACATGTGGACGGCATCCCGTAGCATAACAGAGTGAGTACAGCAGAGAGCTCAACTTTACAACAAAGCCATTCTCTAGACAACCCATTAATCCAATAACCCATGAATGGATTAATCCATTCATGTGGGTAGAGCCCTTATGACCAAATCATCTTCCAAAGATCCTACCTGCAAATGCAATTAATATGTGAATTCAGGGATTAGGTTTCCAGCACATGAAATTTGTGAGACACATGCAAGCCACAGCACTTGTTGAACATAGATTATATGGAGCTAATAATCTCATGGGAACAGTGCCACAGTTTCTGACCCCCAAATCCAGGTGCATCTGCCTGCCTTCCTTCTTTCTTTCCTTCCTTTCTTCCTTCCTCTCTCTCTTTCTCTATCTTATCTCCCTCTATCCCTCTGTCTTTCTTTCTTCAGTACTGGGGATTGAATCCAAGGCCACACACATGCTAAGCAAGCACTCCACCACTGAGCTACACCCCCAGCCCTTTCTGTTTTATTTTGAGACAGAGTATCCCTTGGTTGCCCAGGTTGACCTCAAATTTTCAATCTTCCTGCCTTAGCTTCCTTAGTAGAAGGGATCATAGGCACTGCACTGCATCTAGTGGGATACATCATCTCATGTGAACTACTTTTTGGAGACAGGGGCTCACTAAGTTGCTGAAGCTGGCCTTGAACTTGTGATCCTCTTGCCTCAGCCTCCCAAGTAGCTGGGATTACAGATATGGGCTACCACACCTGTCTTGATAATGTATATTTTTAACAAATTCCTTGGACAGGTTGATGATCATGGGACACATTGTGGGAGCCACTGATGCATGTTTTAAAAATGTAAAGAATGTTTTAAATTTGAACTCCCCATGAATGTTCTGGAATATGAGTGTTGTACAATGGTGATCATTCATTTATTTATGCAGCATCCATTTCATGGGGATGGGGCTAGGTGCTGTGAATATGATAAATAAAGACCAGACAGGATTATGTAGTGATTAAGACACATTCTGGAGTCAGAGTGTCTGGCTTCAAATTCCAACTCTGCCATTTATTAATTTAGCAAGTTGCTTAATTACCTTGTGCCTCAGTTTCCTCACCTCTAAAAGGGGAGTAATAATTGCAGCTATCTGATAAAGGACACATAAGGATTAACCTTGGTGAGAAAGCAGAGAACACAGTCTGACACATCGTAAATGTTTTATTTATGTTGTCATCTAAATATGCCAGCCCTTGTCTTGCAGAAGCTTACAGTACTGGGAGGTAGACAGACACATAAAGAAGTAAATTTCAAAGCGATATAGAGTAGGGAATGTTCTAATGACGGCATGAGTGAAATGCTGGACTTCCTTGCTGCAGGGGAAACACAGTAGCCTCTCTGGGGGTTGGACAACTTGTGTTTGCCATGTACAGTTTCCCTCTAGAACCACGCTGGAAAAAATCCAGCAAGTTTCTATCCTTCCTTTTTATAACTGCTCCTAGGAAAACAAACTCCATTATGGTAACATATAATTACCGCAAATGGTTTTCAAAAACCTTTCTACCAAGTTTAAATGATAGTGAAACTTGTTTAGGGGCCACCTGTTTGAACTTTATAGGGTACAGGAAGCAATTTATGTGAAGATAGGATTGGGCAACTGTCCCACTGTTGGAAACCCTGGGTGGGGCACCATGTGAATCACAAACGGCAGTGCCCGCATATGCAGGTGGCAGACTCCCATTGGCATGAGGCTTTCTCACTTTTAAAACTGGAGGCCTACATTCTGAGAGCACTCCTCAGTCTCAGGCAATAGTTTAAACTTGTTACAACCGTTTTGATAAGAAATGGAAGCTTAAAAAGAAAACATAGCTATTAATTAGGCTGCTTCATTTCAAGAGCACAAGCAGAGTTAAGATCAATGGATGTTTTCTGCCTTTCGATTAAGTGGGCCCTCATGTTCATGTCCTTGATAAGCTATGATCTGATTGGGGGAACAAGTAAATGGAGGAAAAAACTGGTACACACTTATATCACATATTAGTTCAAGGCAATAAGAGAAACACTGTTCCAAAGTGACCACTGGCCAAACCAATTTTCCACTCTGGAAATGCTATGGGAATGGAGTTCAGAGGAAAGGAAGTGCTCTCACTGGGACTGGGGTATTCATGGAAAACTTAACGAAATGGCTGCACCTTCCAACTGTCCAGAAAAACTGAGGGGTTTTGATGGATGGATGAAGGGAGGTGAGCATTCTAGGTGGATTCTGCAGGCTGGGCAGACCCACAGGAGGGAGGAGAAGCAGAGGGCAAACACAGGGACAGGACAGGGCTCTGCAGCAGGAGGTGGTGGAGGGAGAACAGAAATGCAGTAGATGAAGTGCATGTTCATCTGGTGCTCTGCAGGACCATACATTCTTTTTTTGGGGGCGGGTACTGGGGATTGAACTCAGGGGCCCTCGACCACTGAGCCACATCTCCAGCCATATTTTTTGTATTTTATTTAGCGATGGGGTCTCACTGAGTTGCTTAGCACCTCACTTTTGCTGACGCTGGCTTTGAACTCGTGATCCTTCTGCCTCAGCCTCCTGAGCCGCTGGGATTACAGGCATGTGCCATTATGCCCAGCAACGCATTCTTTAAAGTATGGGTTGACAGACATCTAACAACTACTCTGTCTTGTGTGAAGAAACACATTTCCCTCTATTTACTAATCCAAATCTAACTCTGTTTTGGTTTTTTATTTGTATAATAAACCATCATAAAACTCAATGTGGCTTTCTTTTATTTATTTTTATTTTTTTTTTCAGGGCTGCAAGGATGCCAAGCAAGTGCTCAACCACTGAGCCACACCCCCAGCCCTTACTGTGGGCTTTCTTGCAGCAGGGTGACCTCAGGGTAGTCACTGTCCCATATAGCCACTAATTCCCTCCACAGTGCCAAAGCAAAGCTTCCAGGCCTTCTGAAGTCCTAGTGCCTGACTGGCACAGTATCCCCCATTCTGCCTCATTCGACTAATTAAAGCAGGATACAGGGCCATGGAGATTCAAAGGGAGGAGACTACATAGTGCAGTGTGGCTTTTCAGGAGTCACTAAAGTGACAGCCTATCATATTGCTTCTTTAGGCTTTGATTGCCAGTTTCTTCAGTCAAAAGCTTCTTTCAGAACACAGAGATTTTAGGCAACATTTAACTTTATACACCTCTGCTTAGAAGGAAAGGGCAGCCAGCAATCTCCCCTGTTGGAAAACAGAACCTGAACAGGAAGTTAGGTCTACTGAGTCCTAAAAGGGACATCTGTGTACACACAGATCAAGGCCCTGAAACCGAGTGGGGCCCCAAGCTAGCACAGAGTTATTTGGAAAGGGAATGTGGTGTTTGGATTTGGATATAAGAGCGGCTGTGACTGTCCTGCAGGACAGCCCAGGGCTGTTGCTCACATCTTCCTGGAGAGCACTGGAAACAGAGAACTGGCCTCTTCATCATCCACGGTGCTGGCTGCTGCACCACTGGACATTTGAGAACTCCCAGGAGTGAAGTCAGACCCAGCAAGATTGGGAAGATTTGAGGTTTGGAGCGTCATCATGGTTTCCTGAGTTAGCTGATGCCAGATGAATTTTTACCACGTGTGATACTAAGAGTTTCATGTGACTATTGGCAACAACTTTGCATGATTCTTTGTCTCTCCCTTGCTGCCCTTTTCTTCATGACATAAAGTGCAGAGAATTGATTTAAACACAATACGAATTTCAGAATCCCATATCAACCCTCTGTGCAGGGTCCTCCTCTTTTTAAAAATTTACTTTTCTATGGTAAATAGCTATCAGACTGATAGTGCAGTTTTGAGCACACAGGGTTATAACAGTCAAATCTTTAAACTGCAGTGAACTCCTGAGAATGAATAAAACACTCCAAAATTTGAAAAAAAAAAATTACTTTTCCCTGTCCATACCAGGCACCCACTCCCACTGCCTGCCTCCTGCAGACATCCTAATCTTTGGTTGTGGATATGTGTTCTTTAATAGTCATGTGCCACATAATGACTATTGGGTCAATGACAGACCACATATGTAATGGAGGTCCCATAAGATTCTATCACTTAATGATATCATAGTCATCTTAGCTTGTGTAAGTACCATCCATGGTATTTGCACAATGACACATTTCTCAGAATGTATTCCTATCATGAAGTGAGGGATGACTGACTGGGCACATATTCCTCTAATATATAGAGTGATGCTGTGTGTGCTTCACATACTAAGGGAGAAATGGGAAAGGGACAGTACTATGGGGACTGCCAGGTCATTTCCCCCTTTTAGAGAGCTTTAGAGATGTTCTGTTCAACAACTTCTGCTTCCATCTTGTCAGCCAAAAGTTTGCTACTTGCCTACTCGTATCCACCTAAGAGGCTGGGAAAAGTCATATTTTAGAGCAGAACACACTGATATTTACAGTAAAGTAAGGGTTTTATTAGTAAGAAAGAAGAGAAGTCTTTGTCAATTCAGGCTGCTATACTAAATTAGCATTCACTAGGTGGCTGAGAATTCTAAGATCAAGGCCAGGGCAGAGCTGGTGTCTGGTGAGGGCCCGCTTCCTGGTTTGCTACCTTCTTGGGTACTCACAGGGCAAAGAACAGAGAAAACAAGCCCATGACTTGTCAATGGAGCCCATGAAGAAAAGTAGATTCTCTTCCTCCTGCTTGAGAAGACTTGACTAAACAAGGAGATGAAGGGCTACTTGGGAGTCCATCTTTCTGGAAAATTCTAGGACACATTTTCAGATTCTGCCTCTCTCAGCTTTGCAGAACCATGAGTTGCTTTGCCTTGGAGAGTGAGAGCTGTTTCCCCCAGTGACTGGATTTAGTTCAGCCGTGTCTTTTTTGGGGGGGTCCCAGGGATTGAACCCAGGGGTGCTTAACCAATGAGCCACATTCCCAGCCCTTTTTATATTTTATTTTGAGATTGGAATTTTGCTAAATTTCACAGGGCCTCACTAAATTGCTGAGAATGGCTTTGAACTTGAGATCTTCCTGCCTCAGTCTCCTGAGCCGCTGAAATTACAGGCATGTGCCACTGTGCCCAGTTCAGTGGTGTTTTCTCAACAGAAAATCCAAGTCTCCAAGTTGCTTGCCTCCACACATTCCATTCTAAGGACTCTGCCTTATCCCATTGCTCCTGGCAATTGGGTTTATGTACCTTATTGCTTATATGCATGATGGTCCCACAATTATAGTTTCTCCGCATCACATGCCCAGGAAACAAGTTGGTGAGCTGGTGCATGCCCCAGGATTTACTTCTGCTGCTGTTCATCTCAACTTTATTCTTCCTTCAAAAAAGCTTCACATCTTCCAAGACAGAAAATTCTGGGACACATTTTCTGGCTGCTGCTAAGCAGGCCAGGACAATTCCCACGACACCAGTGACTAATGTGAGGGAGGGATGGGGGAGGGGAAGCATCTCTGTTCTCTTTTCCAAATTCCTCCCACGTCCTGTTCCACATCCTGTTCTTGAACAGATACAGTGGGCCCTGGGAAGAACTGCAAAGTCCCCAAAGAATCTGCTCTCCATTCTATCTCTTTTACCAACTTAAGGAATCCCCTTTCCCAACCTCTAGGTACCTGTTGCTATTGACTTCTCCTTTAAACAACTACTTATTTAAAAAAAAAAAAATTCCTCTTTTGGTCACTACAAGGGGAGTAGGCTAATAGCAACACAAAGCATTTCTTTACCTAAATATGCTTCTATTTTAGCAAGGAATAAAATCATAAGTTAAAGGAACAGAAGATGGGTTGACTGTGGAATATCAGATATCTCCAGCAACAGCGGATGGGTAAGATTTGCAGGGAGCTGCTTGGGTCTCTAAAATCACACCATGGAGGCAGAGGAAAAATCCAACTGCATTCAAATTAGTCCTGTCTGCAGGCTTGAGGAAAACAATGTCTGATTTGATTTTGGTTTAAATTCTGCACTGATTCTTCAGCACTGGGAGGAGTTATCTGTGATCTTCTAACTTTATAATTTTCAGTGATGATTAAACAAAAATGTTGTTATGGCTCGAATCTATAATGTCCCCCAAAGTTCATGGCTAAAGCTTGGTCTCCAAGCTATGGCATGTTGAGAGCCACAGCCGAAGGGGCCCCAGCAAACTTCCAGCTGCCAGCAAACTTCCAGCTGCCAGCAAACTTCCAGCTGCCGGCTGATGATTGGCTCACAGCGGCCCCAGCAACATCTAGCTGATTGGCTCCTCTGCGGTGATGCTCATTGGACTGTTTCCCTGCCCTTTCAGACCACGGAGCTGCTCATTGGGGGACTTTTTTGGCTCCGCCCACGTGACCCAGCCAATCGGCCTCAAGAGCAGGAGGATTGTGGGAGGTGGGGAGAAGCTTGTGTGGGAGAGAGAGGCTTGTGGAAAGCCGGTGGTGGCAGTTGAGGCTCTGAGGGTTTTTCCTGAGAGGCTGTTTTGTTTGGCGTGTGTGGTTCTAAAAATAAAGTTAGTTTCTTTTGACAAGTGGCTCCTGATTGTGCCCAGCCAGACTGCGGCATTTGGTGGCTCGCACGGGGAGCGACTGAGGGTAAGTGAACTGCTCGCCCCTGAGGGCAGGGCGAGAGGATGGGTAGCCATTTTAAGATTCTTCTTTTGTTATTTTGTTTCACTTTTGTTTTAAGTTGCCTGTCCCTGGAGATGTGTAAGATGGAAGAAAAACCGCTCACATCTGAGGAACAGATAGGGAGAAAGGACAGATGGACATTTCAGGAGGCTATTATAATGATTTTGTGTTGTTCCAATTTTGTTTCACTCAGTTTCAGTTTTGTTAGGTGTTATCTTGTTGGGTTGTATTATAGTAGAAATACGGGATCAGAAATTAGTAAAAAACAAACTGAAAGAGTGTTAAGTAAATTGTTAGAGGAAGGAGGCATCTCAGTAAAATCAAGAACAATCAGGGCATACGTTGATACAATACAAAAATGTAGCCCATGACCTGGTCAAACAACAATTAGCGGAAGGACATATACAACCTTCTGTATCTCCCCATAATACTCCCATTTTTGTCATCAAAAAGAAATCTGGTAAATGGAGATTATTGCAAGATTTAAGAGCCATTAATAATGAGATGGTTATTATGGGACCTGCTCAATCAGGGATTCCTCAGTTGTCTGCTTTGCCAAAAACCTGGTATGTTTTAGTTATAGATATTAAAGATTGTTTTTTTTCAATTCCAATTCATCCTGAGGATAGTCCACGTTTTGCATTTACTATCCCTGCACTGAATCATGAAGGTCCTGATCAGAGATATGAATGGAAAGTACTCCCTCAAGGGATGGCTAACAGTCCAACTATGTGTCAAATTTATGTTAACAAAGCAATCCAGCCACTTAGAAATCAAAATCCTGAACTACAAATATTTCACTATATGGATGATGTATTATTAGCACACAAAGATAAAAACACATTGCTAGAATGTTATGCCACACTTACAAACTTATTAAAAAATTATAATCTAGAGATAGCAATAGATAAAGTACAATTAAATTTTCCAATTAATTATTTAGGAGTTCTATTATTCTCAACCATGGTCCGTCCACCAAAAATTCAAATACGAGTAGATCAACTCAAATCACTTAATGACTTTCAAAAGTTATTAGGAGACATAAATTGGATAAGGCCTTATTTAGGTATACCAACAGGAGAGTTGGGACCTTTATTTGATATCCTAAAAGGTCCATCAGATCCAAATTCACCCCGAATGTTAACGCCTGAAGCAAGAAAGGCATTAAAAATCATTGAAACATATATGGAAAATATGCATTTGGATAGAATTGATATAAGTTTGCCTTTATTATTTATTGTACTACCAACAAAAAATATTCCTACAGGAGTATTTTGGCAAGAAGGTCCATTATTATGGATACATTTATCTTATTCTCCTAACACTATTCTTACTAGGTATCCTGAGGCTGTAGGACAATTAATACTCAAAGGAATAAAAGCAGCAAAGGGAGTGTTTGGAATTTCTCCCAATAAAATTATTACTCCATATACTATGAATCAAATTGATGAGTTAGCTAATGAGTTAAATACTTGGGCAATAATCATGTGCAAATCTAATGTTTCATTTGATAACCACTTACCATCTAATCCTTTATTGTCTTTTTGGTCATTGCATCCTATAATTTTTCCAAAAATGACAAGAAAAACACCTATCATGAATGCTCCAAATATATTCACTGATGGGTCAAATAATGGTACAGCAGCAGTAGTTACCCCTGATCAAACTTTTACATTTTTAGTACCCAAACAATCAGCTCAAAAGGTAGAGCTTAATGCAGTTTTACAAGCTTTTGTGATGTTTAAAGATTCTGTATTTAATTTATTTTCTGATAGTCAGTATGTAGTTAATGCTATAGTATCTCTTGAAGATGCTGGTAGGATTTCCCCTTCTTCTACTGTTTTCTCTTTGCTTTCCACTATACAAAGTCTAATCTGGGACAGAAAAGATCCATTCTTTATAGGACATATCAGGGCACATACAGGATTGCCTGGAGCCCTTAGTTTGGGCAATGATTTAGCAGATAAAACTACACATGACATACATATTTTCTCTACACTAGAAGAAGCTATAAATTTTCATAAAAAGTTCCATGTCAATGCTAATACTTTACAAAAGCGCTTTAAAATAACTAAGGAACAAGCTAGACAAATAATAAAACAATGTCAAAATTGTGTGACCTTTTTACCACAAGTTAATCTTGGAGTCAATCCTAGAGGATTGATACCTAACCATATTTGGCAGATGGACGTCACACACTTGCCAGAATTTGGAAAATTAAAATATTTGCATGTTACAGTTGATACTTCTTCTGGATTTTTGATGGGCTCCCTTCATGCCGGAGAAAAAACTAAAGATGTTATAGCTCATTGCTTACAAAATTTTGCCACTGTGGGTGTTCCAAAACAGTTAAAAACAGATAATGCCCCTGGTTATACTTCTACCTCTTTTAAACAATTTTGCTCAACATTTGGCATTACTCATATAACAGGAATCCCATACAATCCACAGGGACAAGGCATAGTTGAAAGAGCTCATCAAACTATTAAAATGTACTTATTAAAGCAAAAAGAAGGAATTGGGAAGGGGTATATATTCCCCAAAGATAAACTTAAAATAACCCTTTTTACTCTAAACTTTTTGAATTTGGATTCATCAGGACTTAGTGCTGCGGAAAGGCATATGTGTCCAAAAAATGTGCATAAGCCCAAGGTACTTTGGAAGGATATTCTAACAGGACAATGGAAAGGTCCTGACCCAGTAATTGTCTGGAGTCGAGGGTCTGTTTGTGTGTTTCCACAGGGAGAACAGCAGCCGATTTGGATTCCAGAGAGATTAACCAAGGTCCTGACCCAGTGATTGTCTGGAGTCGGGGGTCTGTTTATGTGTTTCCACAGGGAGAACAGCAGCCGATTTGGATTCCAGAAAGATTAACTAAAGCGATTTCTACAGACCAAAAAGAAGATGATTTGGCTCAAATCCATAACAACTGATATCCAAAACTCCAGTTTGGCTATTCTTACATCTGCAACAGAACCAGGATGCTTTTTTTAATATCTATTTTATTATTGCCCTTTGCCATATCATGAAGTTCTATTTTGTTTTTTGAGCTCATACAGACCTAGGTTAATGTTTTGCTGATCAGTTCTATTTTTTGACTATAGAGTTTTTAAACATTGCAATGGAGATTTCACCTGTAAAAAGTTATAAGGCCTTTACTATAATGTTATGTGTTGTATGTATTATATTATGTGTGCACACTTGTGTTTTGTGTTATATGTTTGAATGTATGTATGTCCATATATCATATATGATGAGCGCTCATGATAAAATGGATCCAAATATTTTTTTTTTCACGTGATTTATATGGTTTAATTTAAATTGGGTAAACAACTGTTGAGGATTGTTTTAATATGTAAACAAAAAAGAAGGTTAACAGATCTGTTTGTTTACTTTCACCTTTCCTTTTCATTATATTTAATAATTCTCTTAAAGATAATGTAAATTGTTAAGAAAATTGTTTTCTTTTAGTGCCTTCTGTAATGTTACATAATTTTTTCTTTAGCCATTATTTCCAGAATTCCTATCCTCATCCCAGTGCCGGTGAAGACAATGTAAATTGTTAAGAAAATTGTTTTCTTTTAGTGCCTTCTGTAATGTTACATAATTTTTTCTTTAGCCATTATTGCCAGAATTCCTATCTTCATCCCAGTGCTGGTGAAGTCAAAGATAAAACCAATCTACAGCTTCTACAATAGCCATCACTGAACTGCTTGCAGAACTTGCCTGGACACATTGTGAGCTCACCTGTATGCATTGTGAACTATCTGTTGGTGCAGCGACTTGTGGTAGTGTTGGGGTATTTTTGCTGATGATGTCACCGGTGGTACAATTTTTCAAAGGAGCCCTCAATTGGCTTAATGTCATGGCATTTTGCATCCTCCTCTACTAGTGATGGTCTAAAATTTGGGGGCCAACAGAGGTGAGGCAAAGAACCTCACCCCCCCACTGGTGCAAAGGCCTATCCACAAGTATAGCTGTATGCTGGATCGGTAGTCAGTGACGGGTATGATCCAATTGCAGTGGTACCAACCTAAGACAGGAGGCTGACGCCTAGAGGTCAGTTCATCCGATGACGGGTAAGGACCATATGTTGAATTGGACTGCCTAACAGACACGGTCCCTAAGCCACATGCTTGTTGTTTAAACAGAGAGGGGGAGATGTTGAGAGCCACAGCCGAAGGGGCCCCAGCAAACTTCCAGCTGCCGGCTGATGATTGGCTCACAGCGGCCCCAGCAACATCTAGCTGATTGGCTCCTCTGCGGTGATGCTCATTGGACTGTTTCCCTGCCCTTTCAGACCATGGAGCTGCTCATTGGGGGACTTTTTTGGCTCTGCCCACGTGACCCAGCCAATCGGCCTCAAGAGCAGGAGGATTGTGGGAGGTGGGGAGAAGCTTGTGTGGGAGAGAGAGGCTTGTGGAAAGCCGGTGGTGGCAGTTGAGGCTCTGAGGGTTTTTCCTGAGAGGCTGTTTTGTTTGGCGTGTGTGGTTCTAAAAATAAAGTTAGTTTCTTTTGACAAGTGGCTCCTGATTGTGCCCAGCCAGACTGCGGCAATGGCACTATAGGGAGGTGGTGGAAAGTGTAGGAGGCGGGGCTTAGTTGGAAAAGGTGGGTCACTGGGGGCATAATTTTGAAAGGTATATTTTTGTTCCTGGACCCTCCCCCAGTGCCCACCCCTCTTCTCCATGCTTTCTGGCCCCAATGAGATGAGCAACTTTGTTCCACCACATCCTCTTGCTTCCTGCCATAATGTTCTGCTTTATCACAGGTCTCAAATCAATACACCGAAACTTCTGAAATCGTGAGTCAAAATAGATCTTTTTTCCAAGTTGATTTTCTCAGGCTTTTTGTCACAGCAATGCAAAGTGGACTAACACAGGTATCCACTGGAATTTTCCACAGGCTACCTCCCTACAAAACACACTATCTCCTCTTCTCTGTCTAAAACATATATGAAGCCCTGACTAAAAAGATTGTGCCCATATATCAGCTTGCTTCACCCAGGTTGCTTGTCAATGTTGGATTTATTCTGCTTGAATAGACATTAAACGGATGAATCGTATATTGTGGCCCTCTGTATTTCAGGCCTTATGATAGGTGCTGAGGTGTGTGAATGAAAAGACCCGGTCCCTACCATGAAGAGTGTATAGTCTAGTGGTAGATAGTCAGGTGCCTAGGTAACAACTATTGTAGCCCAACAAATTTTAATATACATACTTGGTAAGAAACAAAGTTTTTATATTTTATGCTGTTAAGGAAACTTATTTATTTATTTTGAGATGGTCATTGACCCTAGGGCCTTGCACATGCTAAGCACACACTCTACCATTGAACTTCACCCCCAGGCCCGTAAGCTTGATTTCTTTTCACTTGGGCCCCCATCCCACCTGGGTGGCAGACATGTAATCTTAGCCAACAGGGCTTTCTCAGCCAGTCAAACTCTTGTCTCTCCTCTCCACCCTAGGGTTGCCTCTCAATTCAGAGAGCTGTCAGTCCATTCTGAGGAGAGGACAGAGTAGTTGGTGTTCAGGGCTCAATGGCCACAGTCTATCTGAACCTTGGTTTTTCTTTGTCTTTCCCACTGGAATCACTCAAGGCGTTCATTTGCTAGAGGATCCACGTGATTATCTGCTGCCTAGTGATCTTCCTTCCTAATCATAAGTCTTCCTCAAGCTCACCTGCTCTCTCAGGTACTTCCACTCTCCAGGGCGTGGGAACTATTTGGCTCCGTGTTTACTGACCCTAAGACTGCAGAAGAGGCAGTGGGACTGTCACGGGTGCTTGTGGCTTCAACTCACCTTCAACTGCTACTCGTTGCCCATTCCATGACAGATACGGGAGACTGGTGTTTAGGATCAGACTTTCTGCACTCTAAGCGACCTCAGCCAGCATGCAGTTACTGTTATATTCCCCTCACTCCACCTCCAGACTTGGTCTGGGGCAGAGTACCTATCAGAATTGTTCTTTTCTTTTCTTTTTTTTTTTTTTTTGCTACCCAGATTGAACCCAGAGGTGCTTAACCACTGAGCCACATCCCCAGCCCTTTTATATATTTTATTTTGGGGGGGTGTATCAGGAATTGAACTCAGGGGCACTCAACCACTGAGCCACACCCCCAGTCCTATTTTGCATTTTATTTAGAGACAGGATCTCATTGAATTGCTTAGTGCCTCACTTTTGCTGAGGCTGGCTTTGAACTTGAGATCCTCCTGCCTCAGCCTCCCGAGCTACTGGGATTACAGGCGTGCGCCACTGTGCCCTGCTCAGAATTGTTTTTGTTTCTCACTCCTGTCTGGGGAAGTTTTACTTCTTTTAGAGTAGGGAAAACTCACTCCTATATAAGCATGCATTGTTCTAAATTCACTGATGATGGAAATATCTTCATGACCTGTTTTGTGTGTGTGATTTTAGCTTCTGCTACTCAAAAACCAGATTCTGATACTAAAAGGAAAGGGCATTGAGCAGG
Source organism: Marmota flaviventris (assembly GCF_047511675.1). NCBI lineage: Eukaryota > Metazoa > Chordata > Mammalia > Rodentia > Sciuridae > Marmota > Marmota flaviventris. Next base: position 43,675,854 of record NC_092504.1, on the reverse strand, counting down.
GCAGAGAGGACAGCACATGCAAATGTAGGGAGGCCTAACATATTTGGGGAAGTTACAAAAAATTCGGTATTTCTGGAGCATACATTTTTTTTTGCAGCAAGGAGGGATTTATAGGCATCTGAGACTGGTATAAGAAAAGAACATTTAGGTGGAGTGGGAATATATGTTGCCCTGAACAGGAAGTTACTGAAATGAGCAGAGGATTGTCTGAGAGAAGTGTTTTGGAGCTCTGCAGTGGATGGGTGGCCATGGGCTGGGAGTGAAATGAGGGAGACCAGTAGAGGAGGCTGATGTTTGCCACGAGAGAATAGATTCAAACTCTGAAAAAAGAAGACCACAATGGTAGGGAAGAAAAGGCAAAGGCAGATCTGAGAAGTGTTTTCAGGGCTGATGGAGAGGAATTGATTATTGGAATATGGGGTCTGAGGAATTTTGGATGATTCTCAATTTTCTGGTCTCAACATTTGAGTAGATGGATATGATGTTCATTGAGACAGGGGAAGGGTGAATAAAACTGGGTCTTCAAGGGAGGATGAGGAGCTCAGATTTGGACATAGCAATTCAAGGTACTTCCAGAACATCTGTTTAGAAACATCCAATAGGCAGTTGGCGACATGGGCTTGGAGTTCAAGAGAAAGGCTGGCATTAGAGATTAAGAGTTCATCCGCGTATGGTTAGTAGATGAAGACACAAGAAAGAAAAATTTACCCAGGGGAAATAAATAGCATCAAAAGAAAAAAGTGCCAAGGTGGTGGTGGTGGGGGCGGGGACAATAACTGCTCAATGTAGGAGGTATCTAGTAGAAGAGAAGCTTGCATGAAGAGAGATGAGGTGACACCTGCCTGTAATCCCAGCAACTAGGGAGGCCAAGTCAGGAGGATTCCAAGTTTGAGGCCAACAACTTAGCAAGACCTGTCTCAAAATATCAAAATAAAAAATACAAAGGGCCAGTGATGCAGCTCAGTGGTTGAGTATCCTGGGTTCAATCCCCAGTTACCCCTCCCCTGCCCCCTACCCAAAAAGAGTGACGCATGACTGCAGAAAAAGACACATTCCCCTTATCTAGGAGCTCTCAAGCCACCAAACTAATTATTGACCAGGAGAAAATGTATCTCAGATTCCAAGGAAGGTATCATCTGAGCCAAAGAGTTAAAAGAACTAAGAGTTCTTTCTGGTTTTTCCACTTTTGCATAACTCTTTTCCCAAGGCCTGAATTCCCTTTCCATAAAACAGGTAACTAAGAAATTAGTTTATTATATATAATAATGTAATTATATATAATATGTATAATGTAATTAGCAGGATTGTTTCCTTAGATAAATGAAGTTATGTCAGTAGGATTCTTTGAAGTCACAGAGAAATTGGGCATTTTTGTTTTCTTTCTCAACATTTTCCCATCATCTCTAAAATTCATAGCTTTCAACATGGGTTAATTTTACTCTGGACTGAAAAACAAAACTAGATCTCAAGTTTCTTGACCTTTAGATGTAGCTTCTAAGGAAAAAGTTTCAATGCCCACTATCATGTAGCCACCCCTATCAAGTACATTCCCATTATTCTGCACATAGGAAAAGAGATGGTTATATTTTAGCAAATACAATGCTAATGCCCATATTATAAATGTAAGAAATTTACACTACCCTTTGAATGTTTTCTGTTTTTTTTTTTTTTTTGCCATGCAGCTTCTAGAATTCACTTATTTTTAGAAAATATTGCCATGGATTCAAAATGCTTTTCTCAGTACTACTAAAATATTTAATATTATTATTTGCCTGGGCCTATTTAATAATTTAGCAGGTCAACCTAAGGAAATTTTCACAAGGTCCTAAAGCTTGGAGCTTACACTGTCTGACTACCTTGTGAGAAAAATTCTGAGAAGTGCTCAAAAACTATAGGACACATGTGCATGTAACCCCTCCACCCCATTTTCCATTCACGATTAATGTTGTGTAAATAGGCATTTATAAACCTCTTGTTATTGTTACACTCTGGTTGGTTATTTGTATATGCCAGCTTTCATTTGTTGCTATTAGTGAGAGAGGCACTTAGTGTTCAAGTATGTTGTATTATTTATAAATAGTGTTTCTGCAATGGCATCATCACCTACATTCACAACCACTTATCGATAAGAAACTTCTTCTCTCTCTTTGCTGAGATGTCACTATCATTTTTTATGTTTGGAATAATTCCAAACTGTGGAAATCGTTAAATGGTACTAAAGTTATGAAAACAAATCCTACCAATCTAGAAATGTCTGGGTGGAAAGAGTCTTATCTTCTTGGAGAATTTCAGATTTTTCGTGACCCATGAACACACTAGAGGAGGTTATCTGAGGGAGCATCCTTTGTAGGATACAAAATGCTCTGAACTTGTTGCAGCCATGACAGGGCAGCTTGAACTTGAGTGTTCTGAAGAGATCTATCCCAGGGCTGGGGTTGTGGCTCAGTGGTAGAATGCCTGCCTCACACATGTGGTGCACTGGGCTCGATCGTCAGCACCACATAAAAATAATAAATAAATACATAAATGAAATAAAGGTATTGTGTCCATCTACAACTAAAAAAATATTTTTTAAAAGAGTATCTATCCTATGGTAGGTGCTTACTGAATGTTTATTTAATGAATAGATGAATAAATGAGTAGATGTAAGTTATCTGTCTATAGATCTTATAAATTGTGGTCCAAAAGTGAAGGTCATTATGAAGACCAAGATCATGGGTCTGGGCATGGTGGGAAGGAGCTTTTGGTAGAGGACACTTTGTCAGCTTTATGACATACACTTGCTATGGCTTTTGGGTAATTAAGAGTTGTCTGTCCAGTGTTCATTTGGGTGAGTGAAGATAAAATACCTTGCTCTGTGTTGCAAGAATCAATTTCAGATGACACACCACATAACGTCGTAACATTGCCCCAGCAATTGCTTTCCTCAGGCATTGGTCAAGCTGGGCTCCCCTCATACTGAATGCCTGTTACAAGGTCAGGTTAGGACAAAAATTGAAGTTTAAATCTAAGTGCACAGTATACTCCATCTCACTACATTTACATATTATTCCATACCTTTATCTTTGGCTTAATATACTCAAATTTCATATCTGTGAATATACTCAAATTTCATTTCTTTCTTATTTATACTTGAAAATTTTTAAGTCAATATGTTATATGAAGGTTTATTTAATTTAACTAACTTGTTTTCCATAATGGAGAAAGATCATGACCACTGCACTTAGAAACGGAAGGAAGAAAGGACTCTTATTGTCTTAATTTCAAAACTAACCTCTACTATAAAGGCTTTGAACTTTAATGAGATTGCTAAAGGGATTAGAAATGATAATACTTTGACTTGAACCTTAATTATAAAGAAAATGTGGCATATATACACAATGGATATTACTCAGCCATAAAGAAGAATAAAATCATAGCATTTTCTGGTAAACCAACAGATCTAGAGACTATCATGCTATGTGAAATAGGCCAATCCCCAAAAACCAAAGGTGGAATGTTCTCTCTGATATGTGGATGCTAATACACAAGGGGTTGAGGCAGGGGAGAATAGAAGGTCATTGGATTAGGCAAAAGGGAGTGAAGGAAAGGAAGGGAGGGAGAATGGGAATAGGAAAGAGTAGAATGAATTAGACATCACTCCTATGTTCGTATATGAACAAACAACCAGTATAACTTCACATCATGTACAACTGAAAATATGGGAAGTTATACAACATATATGTATAATATGTCAAAATACATTCTACTGTCATGTAGAACTAAAAAGAACAAATAAAAAAAAATAGCTCCTTTGATTGGGTGTGCTAGTACATACCTGTAATCCCAGAAGCTCAGGAGGCAGAGGCAGGCAGATCACAAGTTCAAAGCTAGCCTCAGCAAATTAGCAAGACCCTAAGAAACTTAGCAAGACCTTGTTTCAAAATAAAAAAGGAAAAGGAGCTGAGGATGTGGCTCAATGGTAAAACACCCATAGGTTCAATCCCTAATACCAAAAAAAAAAAAAAAAAAAAAAGAAAAGAAGAAAGAAAGAAATCCTTGGTATGACTCAAAGACAGGGAGCAGATTTCATAGACAGTGAACATAAGGAACACCGTGTTCCACCACCCTCTGCTCAAGGTCACAAGGCACATTCCTCCATGGTGGGGTCACACTGGGTGCTGTCATGGAGGAACATGATGTGCATCATCACAGAGACAGAGACTGTGCTGACGCATGTGCAAGAGAAGGCCCCTCCCACACAGCCAGGTAACCATCTCAAGGAATGATGAAGGATTTGGCACCATCCTCCCACAGGGAGAAACCGAGGAGTCTAAAAGTTCCTTCTGGGATAACAAAGGGAGCTGAGAATCAGAAACACTGTCATTTCTTTTTTCTTCTGGTGGCATCACACCTACCACTTGCTCTGGGTGCTTTCACATACAAACTCACTGAGGCTACAACCTTTGAGGAGATGACTCCCTCTTACAAATGAGGAGAGAATTATTTTCCCCAAGAATGAGGCAAGTGCTTCCCTCCCTGGTAACGAGCACCCAGCCAAGGAGACCTGTTTAAAGAGGAGTGTTTCCTTTCCAGTATGGCTGCGAGGTTATTGGTTTAATTTAATATATTCACTGGAAAAGGGACCAGTGTGTCTGCAGGGCAAACTGGTGGAATACTGCAAGAGAAATTTCTACAAGAAGAACATGGATCCCACTGACTCTGGGACACAGAGGCCCCAGCTCCCTACCCCTTGATGCCCTTGCTGTTCAGCAATAGGATGGAGGAGGCTCACTGACCACCTGCTAACATGGGCGTGCATATAGGGGAAGGCTATGTCATACACTGGGTACCCCGGGATGCTGCCTCAGAGAGTGGCATGCCTGTGTTTTATGAGAGAGCCCCCTTGGGACCAACTCTTGTGGACAGGAAGAAAAGGGAGCAAAACTAGACAAAGGGGTAGGTTGAGTTGTGACACAGACCCAAGGGAAGGCTTCAGCCAATCCCACAGGGAGATCTGGAACAGAAATGCTCCTGCAGGGCTGCCCCATGTTGTAGTGAGGGCCCGGGGCCATCATACCCTGTGTTTCTTGGTTATTAAATTGGGCTACATGTGGAAAGAGGTCCAACTTTGGATGAGGCAGGTTTTGTGATCAGAGGCAAACCTCAAAGGGGGCTGACAGCTGGGAGTGACTTCTGGCCACACTTTCAGCAGTTGAGAAATTAAGTCCTTCATTCCAGGAGGGACCTGGTGGCATACTGCCGTGTCCATTCACAAGGTATATGTTTACACTGGAAGTTTTAGGCATTGCATGTAGACAGTGAAACAGTCACTCACTTGTCTCTGTAGATAAAACCTAAGATTTCCTAAGGAAGAATGGAATTTTTGGAGTTTTGTGGTCAGGTTTTGAAGAAGGCACATCCTGGCCAATACTTGTTTCTGTCTATCTTTGAAATAGGGGTCATCTTAATAGATATTTGATTGTCATTTTGATTGTATTTCCTTTAATGACTAATGGTGTTGAGCATCTTTTAATGTGTTTTGTGCATATTCTTGGGAAAAGTAACTATTCAAATCCTTTAACCATTTTTAAATTCGGCAATTGTCTTTTGTTGTAAGAATATTTTATATTTTCTAGGCACATGTCTCTTATCACATAAATGTTTGTCAGATGTTGCATCCCATTCTGCAGGTGTTCCTTTCACTTTTTTGTAGTGTTTTTTGACTTAACAATATTTTTAATTTTGATGAAGTCCAATTTATCTATGTTTTTCTTTTGTCATTTTGGTATCACGGCTGAGAAACCATTGCCAAAACCAAAGTCATGAAGGTTTTTTTTTTTATATTTACTTTTTAGTTTTAGGTGGACACAATATCTTTATTTTATTTTTATGTGGTGCTGAGGATCGAACCCAGTGCCTCACACATGGTAGGCAAGCGCTCTACCTCTGAGCCACAACCCCAGCCCCCCAAAGTCATGAAGGTTTATATCTGCTTTCTTTTAAAATTTTTATAGTTTTAGCTCTTCCATTTAGGTCTTACATCAATTTTGAGTTAATACTTTTATACAGTGTGATGTTGGGATCCAACCTATCCTTTTGCATGTGGATGTCCATTGGTCCCAGAACCATCTACTGAAAAAGTTATTTGTTCCCTATTGAATTTTCTTGGCCTTCTTTCTTTGTGTGTGTGTGTGTATGTGTGTGTCACTGGCAAATTGAACCCAGGGGTGCTCTACTACAGAGCTACATCCTCAACCTTTTTAAAAAAAATTTAATTCTGAGACAGTTGCCCTAAGTTGCCCAGGCTAGCCTCAAACTTGTGATCCTCCTATTTCAGCCTCCATGGTCACCTGAATTAGAGGCATGTGCCACTGTTCTGGCTTACAATTGATATTTATTTATTTATTTATTTTTGTGGTACTGGGGATGAAACTTAGGGCTTCACACATGCTAGGCAAACATTCTACCTCTTAGCTACACCTCTTTCCCTTTGATTTTATTTTATTTTTTTTTTGTGTGTGTGTGTGTGTGTGTGTGTGTGTGATTAAACACAGGATTGCTTAACCACTGAACCACACCACAACCCTTTTTATTTTTTATTTTGAAACAGGCTTCATGAAGAAGGGCTAGGGCTTCACTAAATTGCTGAGGCTGGCATTGAACTTGTGATTCTCCTGCTTCAGCCTCCCAAATTGCTGGGATTACAGGCATGTGCCACAGCACCCTGCTACAATTGATTTTTTAAATATTGATCTTGTATCTTCCAATCTTATTTAACTTTTTTTAATTAGTGTGTGTGTATCTATTTGGACTTTCTATATGCAAGAGATCATGTTATCTTTGAAAGAGAGAAATTTTTTCTTTCTGATCAGGATACCCTCTGTTCTTGTCACCTAATTGCCTGGGCCAGTCCCTCTCGCATGATGTTGGTTAGAAGCAGTAGGAGCAGCAGTTCCTTCTTATTCCTGACTTAGGGAGAGCAATCAGTCTTCCACCATTAAGTGTGAAGTTAGCAGTAGTTTTTGGTAGATAGCTTTTAGTTATCTTGCTTCTGACTGAAAGCAACATAAAAGCCTAACTAAACACAATTTAAACACACTAACGCCATAAGAGATTTCACCATCTTCCTGTGGGGTGAGTCCAGAGTTAGGACAGTTACTGCAGATCTGCTTCTCAGTGACGTCATCAAGAGCTCAGCCCCCATCCAAGATTCTCAGCTATCTTTGGTTTCATCCTACGGTTGGTTTTCCTTGAGGTTGTATTTCAGTGTTGAGGTTTATGTGGAGAAACAGAGGGGTGTGAGAGAGTAGAGAGGGAGAGAAAATACTCCCCAGCCCCCGACTCTTCATCTCTGCTGGTGAGTGGGCTGACTGCCCAGTCAGGTTTCAGGCTGCCTCTGGGTCTGTGACTGTCATCAGGGAGGCAGGGTCCCTCCTGTTCTCCTAATCATCACTCCACCCAGTATAATAAAGAACAGGGAATAAACTAGGGGAGCCCTCTTCCTTTTTTTGGGAGAGGATGACACATACTACTTTTTTTTTTCCTGTTAAAATTCTATCAAATGCTGTGCTGATGGAACAGCTCCATATCTTGATTTTGGTGGTGGTTATATGAATCGATACATGTCACAGCATAGACACACACACACACACACACACACACACGCACACACATGCACACACATACACTAGTGCATGTATAAAGGATGAAATCCAAATAAACTCCATGGCTTACATCCATGTCTATTTCATGGTTTCGATATTGTGCTACAGTTACGCAAGATGCTGACACTGAGGAAGGGGAGGGGTGCATAAGATTTCCCTGAATGTTTTTTTTTAACTTCCTGTGACTCTATAATCATTTTTTAAAAATTCTACTAAGTGGATTACAAATTGGAGTTCCAACCTGTGATTAGCATTTTGAAAGGGAGATTCAAGGCAGAGCCAAGAGGAGAAGGAAAGACTATTCACAGTATCACTAACAGATACTTTGTCTTTTATGACCCATTTTTTTTTTCAAAAGAAATATAGTATGGGACGCCAGGTGAGGTGGTGCATGCCAGTAATCCCAGTGGCTCAGGAGGCTGAGGCAAGAAGATCACTAGTTCAAAGCCAGCTTCAGCAACTTAGTGAGGCCCTAAGCAACTCAGTGAGACCTCTCTCTCTCTCTCTCTCTCTCTCTCTCTCTCTCTCTCTCTCTCTATATATATATATATATATATATATATATATATATATATATAACTCAGGGGTGCTCAACCATGGCTCCACATCTCTCTCTCTCTCTCTCTCTCTCTCTCTCTCTCTCTATACCTGAGTTCAATCCCTAATACCAAAAAAAAAAAAAAAAACCCAAAATCTACTGTTTAATTTGGTGAATTTACACACACTCTCCCCTTTCCCACACTATTCTCTCTCACCTAAAGGATTCCCTTATTCTGACTATATTGTATATATTACTCTTGTTGAATGGCTTACCATATTTAGGAATGTTCATTTGCAACTCCAGTAATAGCCTGGAAAAGAAGTCTATTGATATTGTTGCTTTGTGAGAACTCTGGTTAAGAAAAAAAGAAAAATGAAGGAAGGAAAGGAGGAAGGCAGGAGGGAGCCTGGGGCCCCTGCTTCCTGCTTCAGAGCGCCTGCCTTCCATCAGGTGGCGCTCTTGCGGATGAAGCGCCCCAGACCCTGACACTGCAGTCCCGACTCCCACATGCAGTATCTGATTCCACTGCTTACCAGTGCTACCCTGTGCCCACCATTCCTGTGCCACATTTAGCTTATCACTCCACTTTCCCCCCCACCCCCCTTGGTATATTAGTATTAAAAAATCCCCCAACCAGTAGAAAAGGGTCAGGTGTTCTTGGGAGCCATTACAGAATAAGACATCGAGTGACAGTGCAGACAGATGCAGGTGGACCCTCAGCAACCACAGCAATGACCCATAGTCTTCTGGCTTCACCTGTCACTCTCAGCTGCAGAGGTACAGAGCATTGGTCTGGGACCCAACATCCCTGCTCTTGTGGACCGTGGCAGAAAGCGTCACGGTAACACAATCTTCAGCTCTGTGTTTATGCTGACTAGGGGCTTTCCACTCTCAACAGCAAGCTGATTGGATGCTCTTGGGAACGAGATCAAGCTTCTCATTACTGAATAAATATTTGAAATCCAAAGCAGCGGAGATGATGCGAATGGGAATTATCTGTTTAAACTTCCTGCAGCTCATGCACAGGTGCACTTGACTGTGCACAGGCTCTAAACTCAGGAAAAGGCGGGAGGGGGGGGGGCAGGTGTGCTTCATTCTCTGAAGAGAAGACAACTAACTGCCAGAGACAAGGGTCATGAGGCCTGGCCTTTGCCCGACTTTTGCCTAGTGATGGACATTAGAAATCATAGCCATCAGAGCCCTGGCAAGAGACACATGCCACACCCAAAGAGAGCAACGGAGAAGGGTTTCATAAAAGAAATGGAAAAGGGCTTTATTTACAAAGGTGTGGGTGGGTTTGAGGGAAGCCAATAAGAGATACTGAAGCATCCGGAGCCAGAATATCACTCCCAAGGCCTAGAGAGATGAGGGAGGGGAGTGGTTACAGAGCTCAGATATAGCAGCTGAGAAGGACAGGTCAGCAGAGATACACAGCCAGCCCCCAGCCCAGCCGCAAGGAAGCGAGGGGACCAAATACTGACTTCCTCTCCTCCCACTGTGATCTCCTGCCATTACCCACCTTTTTCCTAACCCACCTGGAAGATGGAGCTGCAGGGATGCTTGCTGCTGGTGTTCATAAAGACCAGCCCACTAAAGCTCAGAGCCTGGAGGAAAGTGGGTCTGCTGGGACAAAGCAGAACAATTCCCAGCACAGCACCCTTTTGCTCACATTGCATAGGTGGTCCTCCAGGGGAGCAGCCAGTGAGGGTGACTTCCTTCCCACTGGGCACAAGGACACAAAGAAGAAAGTAAATATGTTATCTACTTCTTGAGTCCGTCAGTCCAAGGCCACAATGAACTACCCTTCCATTTCTTCCTTCTGCTTCTGAACCCCCTGGGCCTCCCACTGCCTCACCACACAGTGGCCCTGTGATCAGGTTTGATGAAAACAAGTCCACTCTGTTTCTGGTGGCCATGGAGGATAACCTCTGATCATCATCCAGCCAGCAGCCTGTAAGCCTATTTGTGAGGACCACTATAAAGTTGCTTTGAAACCCTATCTCATGGAGGCTTTCGAATTAAACCAGGTGACACTGACAGCGATATTAAGAACATGCCATGAAAACCAGCACACGGTCACTGAGCATAGAGCAGTCATTGAAGTATTTCCCTGCGGTGCAGGGAAATGGATGAGGTCATGTTTAGCAAGGCAGCGACCGAGCAGGCCTTCTGGGAGTCGTTACCTGCCAATTTCTCTGTCTCTCAGAAAAATGGTCTTACCCCTACCAAATGCAATTGCAGGTCTTTGAAACTGCCACAAAGAATGGGCAGGGGGGATTCTGTCTTTATTTAAAAATTTGTTAATTTGTTCATGATGGATTTTTTTCATTGATTTTTGATTTGTTGAAATATTGCATTAAACTACTATTCATCCTACAAATTAAGTGATTTTGTTCGTTTGTTTTTGTAGTGCATGGGATTGAACCCTGGGACTCAGGCATGCTAGGCAGGCACTCTATCACTGAGCTACACTGCCACTCTAACCGAGTATGTTGACATTCTCTTACTCCACCCAGCCTGGTCCTAGCCCTGTAGGGCCCTTGATTTATAAAATTTTCTTTGTTGATCTTACCTATTGCATTTTGAATAGGAGTCAGTTAAAATTTTTTGATATCACCTTTTCGGGGACATAATTGGTATGCACAAAAGTTAACAGTGTGCCTGTACTTTTTTTTTTCCCTTCGTGTTTTAAAGCCCACAGGTGCAATTAAATGCCTCCATTGCCATAAGGTAAGGTGGTAAAGTCCGGGACCATAGCTCCTCCAGTTTTAAAACCTTCTCTCATCCAACAGCATTCTTTATTCTGAATAGGACTTGAACTAAAGTCCTGAGTATGAACTAAAATTCAAGTTATGTAAAAGCACTTTTTAAAAAAGTGCCTCTATTTTTTTTAAATCCCTGTTCTCTAGTATTTATTCCAAGTGCATTTTTAACAAACTGGTTTGACAGAAACTGCAACTGCAGGAAGCTAGAGCCCAAGACAAATAACCATGTTTAAAACAAAAAACAGAGTACTTAGGCGCAGACCTCAAAGGGCTGAAAGGGCTCACAGAAAGTACAACCCAGGTCTTTGCAGTTAATTGCTCACCTCCCTGTCTACCCCCTGTCCCCAGCCCCAGAGTTTCCATCCCTAGCCCCTCCTCCTCAAGTCAAAACCACAGCTTCCCTCTGCCTCCTCTCTCTAGTTGGCATGAGCAGGCAGTCACACTACCAGAAAGTTTGGGGTGGCAGGCGATGCCCAGCTGCTTGATAAGTGTTTCCGGGAGGTACAAATGGATTCTGTCCAGCAGTAGATTAGTGAGGCAGATCAGAAAGGGAAAAGGCAATAAAACAATTTGTACTTTCTTTTCTTTAATACTGGAGACTGAACCTAGGGATGCTTTACCACTGACCCATATATCCAGTTATTTTATTTTTTAATTTTTATATAGGATCTCATTAAGTAGCTGAGGGCAAGCCTCTGACTCACAATCTCTTGCCTCCTCCTCTCTGGTCACTGGGATCATGGGTGTGCACCACTGTACCAGGCTTGTACTTTCTTTCAAAAACCCCGCATAAAGCAAAAAAGCAAAGCTCAAATTCTGCTTAGAGACCCTGACATCTACCTACAGATATTCAACTGTCCACTGATGTCCAAGCCCCATTCAGCCCTGCCTGCACCCTCCCCTGCCCACAGCAGGTGCTGCCTTCGAGGCTCTCATATAGGACTGCTGGACTGCACCTCAAGGTGCACTCACTTCACATGCCCCCCGAGTAGCCAGCATTCTGGCTGTGGCTGATGTAAGTCTTAGGCCTTTGGCTATTTCCATCCTGTGTCATCCAGAACCCAAGTTGGTTGAGATACCCCAGGGGTGACCTTTGAAACTGGTGCCAGGCAGCTGATGGAACATACTTTGGGGATCCAGAACCAGCCTGAGGGATCAAGCTATGTTTGCTCAAAATTCCATCTTCCAAACACAATTACAATTCACATTTGACATGCTTACTTTAAGTCATAATTTGAAACTGTTATTTTATATATAGCTATGATCATATTGAAAGAACCATTTTGTTGGGTGAGGTGGCACGACACAAACAATCCAATTTTGAAACTCCAATTTTGAATCAAATTAAAGCAAGCTTGTATTTGTGTACGCTGGAGCTAGCCAGGATTGTTTCTCTCAAAATCCAGGGATAGAGATCAGTATCCCAGCCCTCCAGGAACATGGTTTTATAGCACAAAAAGTTGCAAATGGGGGTATCTTGAGAATTTACAGATAACAGGATTTTGACAAGCATAATACAAAGGCAGAGAGTAGGTTAATGATCTACATGGCATGATATTTCAAGGTAGGGAATAAATTCAGATCCCAACATCAGAATTTATGAGGTACTGCTGAGGTTTCAGAGAGGGTTGTTATCTGGACAGGGAAAACCAGGCATGGGTGAGTTCAAGGAATTCCAAACAAGTTTAGAAATTGCAATAATTTATAGTAAGACAGAAATTAACTTTTCATGACTTTGTGACGAGATGGCTCCCAATCTTAAAATGGAATTAGGTGGGGTTCATCATGCACATGCTTCTAATCCAAGCTACTTAGGAGGTTGAGGCAGGAGGATCACAAGTTCAAGCCCAGCCTAGGCAACTTAATGAAACCTGTCTCAAACTAAGAAATAAAACAGACTGGGATATAGTCAGTGGTAGAGTATCCCAGGGTTCAATTCCCAGTACAAAAACAGGAACAGGCCAAGCACAGTGACACATGCCTGTAATCCCAGTGGCTCGGGAGGTTGATGTAGGAGGATCTCAAGTTTGAGGCCAGCCTCAGCAACTTAGTGAGGCCCTGAGCAACTTATTGAGACCCTATCTCAAAATAAAAAATAAAATGGGTTAGGGATGTGGTTCAGTGATTAAGCATCCCTGGGTTCAATCCCTGGTACCCGAACAAAACCAAAAATGTATTGTTATTTTTTGTGTGTGTTAGTATTAATATCCCATTATATAGATGAAACATAAGTTTTTCTATTTTTAAAATTTTTTTAGTTATAAATGGACACAACACCTTTATTTCATTTGTTTATTTATTGATTTTTTAATGTGGTGCTGAGGATTGAACCTAGCGCCTCACACATGCTAGGCAAGCGCTCTACCACTGAGCCACAACCACAGCCCCAAGTTTTTCTTTATTAATATGTCCACTATGATGGATATTTAGCAACAACCTATATTTAAAACTAATTCTAGCTTCCAACAAAACAGGAACTAATTTCATGGTGCTCTAAGTATAATAGTAAAATATTTTCCAAAGAAATTTTTATTTTAAATTATATCTTATTTAAATATGTGTTTACTTATAGTTAATGTATTTAGTTTGCAAAGAAATCAGATTCGGTAAACCTCCAAATGCCCCCTAGGATGGGGACATGAGGTCAGGGAAGGAGTGACAATGACCCACATGACCTGGGGAAGGAGTGGAAGGAGGGGTGCTGTGGAGCCTGAAAAACAAGTTACTACTTCTTAATCCTACAACTGAACCATTCTCTTGGACCAATTCCATGGCCACTTGCTTTGCCTGCTCAGCCTAATGGTTTTTAAGTCTGTGTCACTGAACAAGTAGGAACAGAGAAATTTATGCTACCTCCAGCTAAGGAAGAAAAGCTGAAGTTCTTCTTCCACAGTTGGGTCATAAGCATTTCAGCAAGAACAGGAAGTGTCGTTGTCTCAGGTAACATTGATAAAATATGCTAATCCTTTGATGCCAGTGTAGGAAACAGTTGAGTAACTTAATATCAAGCTTACATTTAAACAGAAAGAATTATTGTAGGATATATGAATTTTGTTGACAGTTTCCTCCAAAGCACTTTCTCTTCAGATTCATTAATAATCACATTCCAAGGTTTTTTCTTGAGATCATGTATAAACAGGATCATGTTTAAAATTTATTGAGATCATGATTGAAATTAACCAAGTGCTTCTCATCTACTTTATTTTACACACAAAAATGAGTCATTCGTTAAAATGCTCTTTGATTCTCTCTCCAGTTTGCAGAAAAAAATGTTCTATATCTGTTTGATTTTACCAAATAAAGAACGAATTTGAAAAAAACACTTTTCACCTTCCCCTTGATGGAATGTAGAAACCTAAGAGAAGAATTTCTCATTTCTGTCTCATCGATTACTAATCATAATGTCCGATATTTGTTTGCCATCTCAAAATATTATGTAACAAATGGCAAAGGCCCATGTTTCTGACTCCAAGAGAATTCCTGGATGTGGAAGAACCAATAAATATAATTCTTCAAATTGTGGGAATCAAATTTTCCTGACCCAATCAGGTTTGTAGCTGCTGTGCTACTATTATGAAAGACAAGCGATGATTTCTTTCCCTCCTTCGATAAACTCAATCTGTCTCCATAAGTCACAGAAATCCAATTCACTGCTCCATACTGAGGCTATGTCAAATGCTATGTGAAAGCAATAAATTCATACTATCATTTGGATTGTTACACTATCTCTAGTTCTAAAATAGTAAGTCTCCTCTTTGTTGTGATTGCCAACTCCTCCTAAGTGACAGTCACATCAAATGGTGCGTTGGCAACCATGTCAAATTGTGGATTTGAATTTTTGTTTGTAAACTCATCTTTAGTTGAAATTGTTTTTGCTGTGAATTTCTCATGAGCCCTGGTAGTAGAAGTGTCTCTACTGAGCAGTTTTCCATTTAGTTCTGCCAGACTCCAGGTTTCAATAGTCCTGATCAGTTTTTTGGTTTTTTTAAATTTTTAATTTGTAACTGTACATATGTAAAGCTCAGGCCTTGGGCTTTGATTTCTTATCAGATATGTAATTTTTAAAACCTAAAGTCTCAAACAGGAGGAAATCAGCAAAATCTACTTCCCCAGGCCACTGGGAATAGTTTTTCTAGGTTATGGTTTAAGGACAGAGCAGCCCTTTAATGTTCCAAGATTTATAAAGTCTAAATTCCAGCTCTCCTGTTCCACATGGGCAAAACCATCAAGTGTTCTATTCCTACCTCAGTCTCTTAAGGTTCAAATCTAAGCCTAAAATCCATAAAAAATAATTTTGAATGAAAAATACATGATATGAAAGAGTGAAATCAAAAAGCAATTTTAGAAAAGCTTGTGCCTTGTGTGTAAATGTTAAATTTGAGGTGATAGTGAACTTGGATTTGTTGGAGAGGCCATTCTCACTCTCTCCCTATAAATGACACCACCTAGTTATCTGTTAAACATATCATTCAAATACCTAGTAAATATTCTTATGGGCAAAAGCAGGGCCCATTTAGGTCAAAGTTGTGAAGTTCATAAGTTGAAGGGCCTTCCAACCCTTGTGGGGACAAGGGGCAGGGAGAGCGGCCCTGTGGTGAAGTAGAAAACATTGACCTTGGAGCCAGGCAAGTGTGGGTGCCAGTCCTGTGTATTACCATGTGACTTTGGGAAAATTAGTCAACCTTTCTGAGCCTTAGCTACTTTTGTACAAAATGAGCCTAATAGTGATAATCCTCCAGTGTTGTTCAAAATATTAATTTAATGTTAAACTAAATTATGTCAAGTTCAGTGGGAGCTACACAGTTAACCTTGTGAGAATTCAACATTCCTTGCCCTTTTTCCACTCTTTCCTCATTTATGTAATTAAACATTCTGAAATATTCTTTTTATATGTAATTGTTATTACATATGTTAAAAGTATGTTTTAAATTCATATATGCATATTAGTATAAACAGTGCACGTGACTTTATTTCTTTATTTATATGCTGTGCTGAGAATTTAATCCAGTGCCTCACACAAGCTAGGCAAATGCTCTACCACTGAGCTACAACCTCAGTGCTATATGACTATTTCAACAATATTAATTTTTCCAATCCATGAGCACAGATTTTTTTCCTTCATCTGTTTTTTTTAATTTCCTTCATCAATGTTTTATAATTTTTTGTGCATAAGTCTCTCAACTCTTTGGTTAAGTTTATTCCTAAGTATTTTATTCTTTTCATTGCTATTATAAATGGGATTTTTTATCTTCTTTTCATACAGTTTGTTGTTTGTGTACAGAAACACAATCAAAATTTGTATATTGACTTTGTGTCCTCCAACTTTGTTGAATTCTTTTATTGATTCTAATCTTCTTTTTGTTGAACTCTTAGCGTTTTCTACATGATTATGTCATCTGCAGGTAAAGATAATTCACTTCTTCCTTTTTCTTTCTTTTTTTTTCTTATCTAATTGCTTTGTCTAGTACTTCCATTACTACTTTGTTTGTTTGCTTTGTTTTGTGTGCGTTTGCTTTCTTTTGTTTTTTATTTTTGTGTTACTGGGGATTGAACCCAGGATTTCATACTTGGTAGGCAAGGACTCTACAACTGAGTTATAGCTCTAGCTTTCCCATTACTATTTTGAATGGAAGTGCTGAGAGCAAATATTCTGGCCTTTTCCCAGATCTTAGAAGGAAAGCTTCCACTTTTCCCCATTATGATATAGGCTTTTCATACATAGACTTTAGTGTGTTGCGTTGACTGTGTTTTTGTCTTCTTCTCCTCCTCCTCCTCCTCCTCCTCCTCCTCCTCCTCCTCCTCCTCCCCTCCTCCTCCTCCTCCTCCTCCTTCTTCTTTTTTTGTAGAGCCTGTATTATTAAAAGCACAGGCTATGGCATCTAATTTCATATCTGAATTAAAACCACAACTCTGTTACTTTCTAGCCATGTGACCTTGAGTGATTTCTCTGTGCCTCAGATCCATCGTTTGTAAAATGGGATGATAATATTTTCCTTTGGGGCTTTTGTATATTTTTTTCTGAATTAATAGCTGTAAAGTACTTAGTAAAGTGCCTAAATATCTCAAGTTGAACTATATGAAATAAGAATTTTAAAAGTCAAACTGGGTGCTATGGTGCATGCCTACAATCCCTGATACTTAGGGAGGATATGGCAGGAGGATTACAAGTCTGAGGTCAGCGTGGGCAACTTAGTAAGACCCTCTTTCAAAATTAAAAAAAATTTTGATGTAGCCCAGTGATAGAAGAACACTTGTATAGCATGAATGTGGCTCTGGATTCAACCCCCAGTACTAACAAAAAAAAAAAAAAGAAAGAAAGAAAGAAAGAAGAAGAAACAACAACAAAACCCCAGAATTTTAAGAGTCAAAATCAGTTTAAAAAATCAGCTATAGCATGGGATTTAATGTCAGTGCCAATAAATATAAGCTTTTTTTTTTTTTTTTTTTTTTTGCAAATCTGATGGGAGATAAATAATATGGTATTTTTAATTTAATATAGCAGCTATCTAACTAAAATAGGTTGGAAGTGGACTATGAGTAGACCGTCAAATCAATGACTCAGAAAAGGGGACCAGAAATCAACCTAAAGACTTCGAAAATATAAATGATAAAGGTGGCATTTCCAATCAGAGGACCAGGATTTGTTCATAAATGGTGTTGGGTCTCTAGTTAATTCCTTACACCAAACAAATCTCAAATAGAGAAATAAAACAAATTGAAAGTATATAATATAAATAAAACAAATTGAAAATATACAAAGAAATATTGGAAAAATTATTTAAGGTCTCACAATGGAAAAGAACATGAAACCCTAAATTGATAAAAGAGAATATTAAATGATTAAAAATCTCTGCACAGACAAAATGCCTTTAGAAATGTAAAAGGACCAGAGCTGGGGATATATCCTTCATATTATATTTCCATTCATCCAATTTCTCCTCATTGAGTTCCCAGCTTAAGCTCAGTTAGTACAGTGCTTGCCTCTGTAAGCACTGTATGCACAAGGCCCTGGGTTCAACCACCAGCAACACCAAAAAAAAAAAAAAAGTATAAAAAATGGATGAAGGATTTGAAAAAGCATTTCACATCAGAAAACACTTAAAAATTGCAAGAGATTCTCAACTTCATTCATCACTAAAGAAGTGCAAATAAAAGGAAGATGTCATTTTTCACCCATCCTAGCAGCTTAGAGTTGTACTGTTTAATTCTTTTTTTTAACCATATTATGTTTCTCTTTCAATAAAATAATAACCATTTAAGCAAATCTACAGGTTAAGAAGTAATAACATATAAAAGCTGACTTTTGAAACCTGATGCCCAGTTTCAGTCCAAGATAAATTTTTTAGTTTATTCAAGGTTTTCCAAAATCTTTTTTTTTAATTCCAATCTTTGAGAACCTTTGCTAAATGAATTGAGGTCAAATCACGAGGATGGTGCCCTGCAGGTTTTAGGAGAGGCAGAGCTTCCTAATCCCCTCCAGTTCTCTTCCTATCCTCCCCTCAAGAAGAAAACTCTGCATGAAGTGTACAAGTCAGGGATTCTACTTGGGTCAAGGTTACTATATGCATTAAAATAACCTTCATCTGTGGATGGGCTGACTGAAACGCTCTCTGCATTTTTCTGCTTTTTCCATGCTGCAGAATTGAAAGGTGTTAGGATCATTCCTAGTTCATGCCCTGTCTGTCTGTCTATTATTTCTATGATGAAAAATAATAAGTGGGCACAGGGCCTGCCTCTCCCAATGCAGTCCAAGGCAAGTCCAGCCAACCGGCTTCTCTTCTCCCTTTAGTTGTGGAAAGAACAGAGCCTGGTCTTTCCTGCTCTGGTTTTTCACAGGCACACAGGGCTCACTTCCCACAGCTCTCTGGGCCAGCTCAGGACCAGGCAGTGGAAGCAAGCATTCTCTCTCTTGCTGCTTTTCTGCTGCTTTCTCAATATGCCTCCTGCTCCATGTGTCAGGTTGCTTGTTGGACAGAAGTTTCTTAGTTCTTATTAGATTGATAAAGAAAGAGCCTGATCTATGTGGTTGAGTTCCATTCATAATTTCTTCTTATTGAGTTCCCAGCTCAAGCCCAGCCAGCAATGAATAGTCTACTTAATTTTGCTTAACTATTGTCCTTGGTGCATACGAATGTGTTGGGTGTGCTTCACTGTTGAATGTGTATCATGTCACGACATGGGAAAGTAAAAAATATCATGAGTCAAATCACCCTAAATCAAGGACCATCTGTATTCTCCATTGGGAGCTTTCCAGGAAGTCCAGCGCAGGATTCCAGTTTTCCTAGATCCTGACCATAATACCATTTGCATGCCATTTAACAAAATTATTTCTTACTTTGAAAGTTTGGGTGCTGTAGTGATTTAGCATTCTTTAAAAAAAAACACACACACATCAGGCATTTTTGTATGATAAAAGATTAGTGAGTCAGGAAAAAAAAATTCATTGATGTGTCTTCCCATGACAAAGCAAAGAATGTCGTAGAAATGATCAGCAGATAGGAGTGTGAGTGCTAGGCTTTGTGGTCCAGAATTTAGTGCTGGAATTGTCCAGAGACCAGTAGATGCCAGAAGGGACTGTGAGGCTTCACAACAAGGTACGACTTGAACTGAACACCCATATCACCACAAGAAGCACAAAAGCACTTGCTTCTTCAGGTCATGTTGCTTGTCTGTGGCAATGTCGTGTGCCTTTTATCATCCGTCAGACCTGTCAGTATAAGAGCATCCATGTGTTAATAATACCTGATCTGATCTGAATGGATATATCAAACACAGCTGTGCCTGCCATTGGTGATACTGCTGTGGGCTGGTACCCTACAAATGAGGAATTGTGATCAACTCTATTTTGTGAGATTCCTATCAAAAAAAGAAATATATATATTCTTGTTACCATTATGATATTATAATTAAGTTAATTATATTTATATAATTATGGTATATACTATATACTATCAAGTGTATGTGTGTGTGTGTGTGTGTGTGTTTTGTAGTACCAGGGATTGGACCTAGTGGTGATTTACCACTAAGATATATCCCCAGCCTTTTATTTTTTATTTTAAGACAGCATTTTGCTAAGTTGTTGAGGCTTCCCTCAAACTTGTGATCCTCTTGACTTGGTCCCCCAAGTTGCTGGGATTATAAGCATGTACCACCATTCCCAGCTCAAGTATATTTTTGATAATAGCAAACTTCTATTTTAACTAGGTCTCAGTGAGACCTGATTCTTCCATTGACAAACAACTGATGACTGGAAGAATTTTCTGAAGACTAGTTTTAGCTCCATACATTGCAAACCTGATTTCTCTTACTCCCACGTATTTCTGGTGCTGGGTATTATGAAACTTATTCATATGACAATTTGGCCTTTGGTCCTGCACTTTCATGCTATGAAACCAGAAGAGTTGGCACTGTCGGGTTAGGAGAATCTTGGAAGCTATTCCTATACCAGGAGACCTAGCAATAACCTAAGTAAACATGGAAGTGACCACAAAAATCTGTACCACTCCATCCAAACTTAGCGTACCCCCAACTCAACTTCTTAGCCAGACACCAAAAATGTCTACCACCAACTCATTATGACTAATTTATGGGTAAGAAAGTCAGAGAGGAAAGAGGGTGATCTTCATCAACTACTATGAAAGATACCTTTATTTTCTGAATTTCATAAGATTGTGTGTGTAAGACATATTGTGAGGGCTGTTGGAAGGGCCCAGGATGGGGCATGTACCAGTGCAGCATCCTCCTTCCCCTGGCTTTAGGTTGTGTCTGGGGTTAAACTCTAATCAGTGCCTAGGGAAGCTTTCAGTGAGATAAGAAGGACTCTTAAAAAAAAATGTGATAGCAAAGGAAATGGAGAGGGGGAGCTGGCCACTTTACTTATCTTCAGTCTGTAGGTGAGAATCAAAGCAGAGCGACCTTGGTTATAAAGTAAAGGAATGTGCTCATAAACATCTGAAGAAATCACCTGCTCAGTGGGCATGGAACCTATCCTATATGTTTCCCCTGCTTGTAGGCATGGTGTGGCCCTCCATTATATATCCTGGCCTGCTGCTGCCAAGAAACATGTGAGTCATAAAATGTCTAAAACTTCTCCATTGAGTCCTCCAAATTCTTTCTTTGAGATCAGTATGCTTGGGGCCTCTGCAGGCCTGGGGTGGAAGAGTTCTGAGTGACCCAAGCAGGCCCATCTAAAAACCAATGCAATAGCCTCAAAACAGCCATCATTTTGGAGTCCTTGACTGTTTTCAGAACTATGGTATTCATGATCGCATTTGATTCTCAGGGCCCATAGGTGGCCAAAGCAGATATCAATGTTTGAGGAAGTAAAATATTTTGTACCAGGCCAAGGAAATTTCTTGGATTCAGAAAGGAGTGGCTCACAATTCATGCTGCTTCTACTATGCCACACTGGGAAAGAACCAAGCAAGAAAACTTCACATCACATGTGTTAACTGCTCAATAACTATTCATGGAACAAATGGAAGGAACCAGGAACCCTCTTGAGTGATCAAGAATAAACAATCCTTCAGTTAGAAAGAAAAAGGGCCAGTCGGGCATGGAGGGGCATGCCTGTAAATCCAGTGGCTCAGGAGGCTGAGACAGAAGGATCGAGAGTTCAAAGCCAGCCTCAGCAAAAGCAAGGTGCTAAGCAACTCCGTGAGACCCTGTTTCTAAATAAAATACAAAATAGGGATGGAGATGTGGCTCAGTTCAGTGGTTGAGTGCCCCTGAGTTCAATTCCTGGTAGAAAGGAAGGAAGGAAGGAAGGAAGGAAGGAAGGAAGGAAGGAAGGAAGGAAGGAAGGAAGGAAGGAAGGAAGGAAGAAAAGGGGCCATATCCCACCCTGCTTTCCCCACATCTCTTCCAGATGTCATCTTTTCCCAGTGGCCTGATCCAGTGCTAAAGACAGCAGAACCCAGGTGATTTCCTCCATAAAAAAACTCTGGGTCCTTGTGCTCTCATGAAACTGTTTCTATTTTTCTAGGTAACAGTTGGGGAATGAGCTGGGTTCTCCTCTGTCGGTGGGGGTGGAGTCATGGGAGTGGATGGATGAGCCTTTCGTGGGGGTGGTTGTGGTGGTGGTGGTGGTTAATTGTGGCTTTGGTAAATGAGGAAAGCTTGCCTAGGTGGATTTCTGACCAGTGTCCATTCACAGATTGAAGGCCAATTATTTAACCTCAGTTGTTTGAGGGGAGGAGGCAGGACAGGAAGTCTGGATTCTGATTTAAAGATCCCCTGGCCTGATCTTTATTCCAGATGCAGTAGGGTGGGTGGAATGCTCTCAAATTTCCCTTCTGCTTTGTCAGGCCCCAGACAGGGGCAGGCTCTGAATGCTGAGTTCCAACACGCAGAAACAGATGAGATGAAAACTCATGAAATCTTGCAAAAGGTCTGTGGGATTTCTTTTTTCTTTTTCTTTAATATTTTAATTTAATTTAATTTTTTAGTTTTTTTTTTAATCGGACACAATATTTTTATTTTACATTTATGTGGTGCTGAGGATTGAACTCAGTGCCTCAAGCGTGCTAGGTGAGCACTCGACCATTGAGCTACAACCCCAACCCCCCCGTCTGTGGAATTTCTGAGCCCATTTTCTACCCCATAGCAGGAGAGGACAGAAGGACTTATTTAAAACTGGGGCCCAGTAATTTGGCAAATTGAAATGGTCAGAGGATTGAGCAGGGAGGTCTCAGTCAAGGAGGTGAAGTTGGTTCAAAATAATTTCCATGAATGTGAAACCCTCAGTAAATAAAAGCCAAACTCCTTGTGATAGCCCACCAGGCCCCTTATGTCCTGGCTTCTTATATTTCTATCACTTCCTGTGCTGCAGCCACACTGGTGGCCCATGTAGTCCCCATGTGGTCCCCACGTATGTGTCTCTCTTTCTGTCTTATTATAGCCTTTGCATATGTCATTCTCCTGATCCTTCGCATATTTGCCTTCTTATGAGCTTTCAACTATTAGCTTAGGTTTCCTTTCTTGGCCTGGCTTCTCTTACACCTTATCTAAAGTAGCAGCCCACCTTCTCCCTGCCATCGTTACCTGCCGCCATCTCACTGTTTCATCCACAGGTCCTGCTTATAATGTTCTTGTCTGTTTAGTTGTTTCCTTACTTATTATTTGCTTCTGAACTCACTAGATTATGAACAGCTCGTTACCCTCGGTCACTAGTCCAGATCCTTGCACAGTGTCTACCCTATGGCAGGTGCTCAATAAATATTGAAAAAAATTAAAGTTTCCTCGCAGGGCACCCCATCAAACTGTGGAGTGTTCATCTCAGCCGGCACAGTGGGTTTCAAATTCTCAACAATTTTCAAATTCTCCTTGCTTTCCTACTCAGGTTAAGCCTTCTGTGCATCAGGATGAGAAGACCAAATGAAGAAAAGCTTAGTGTGGTCTCTCTGAGGTCTCTCCTCTAGCACACAGAGCATATGAAGGGTGCAGATATTTTTGCAGCTGGTGAAACAACCAAGGGTGTGCCCTGTCTTGGGTCAGACAGGACATGCCTTCCAAGCTTGCCAGGGCATGCTTCTCCAATAATGGAGGCACTGTTCAAGCTGGATGGGCTGAGGCTTGGGTGGACCACAGCCAAGAGCACCCATGGGAGACTACCAGCAAGTGCAGATGAGATGCACGTGGAAAAACAACACTCTCCTATAAGAGCCAACCTAGTGCTAGCAATTCTACTTTGAATGAAATTCCAACAGTAAGAGCTAAGAGAGCTGGAAAAAAACCAGAAAAATTCCCAGACGCACAGACATTTTCCACTGGAGTCCATTTCACCTGTGTCTGTTTTTCAGGGCCTGACCTTGGGGACTTTGCCTGCTTTGACCATCAAGAGCATTCTGTTCAGGGAGAAAAGAAGGCGGGGAGTGAAATGGAGATAGCAGAGTCACAAACAAGGAGGGCCGCTGTGGAACTGCTCCTGGATGCTAGAGGCTCAGCCTCTGGGCCCCTCACCCCAGGAAGGAGGGACTATCTTTTAATGAGAAAAGTCACAGCCTGATGGCTAGGAGTCCTCAGATCTTGTCCCAACTGTGCTCCTCACTTCACCAAGTGATCTTCGACAGCCCAGTTTGCCTTGAATCTCAGATTTCTCTTCCGTACAGTATGAAATTTAGATGTGTCTTAATGTGGTAAATGTTTATAATTTGCCATTCTAGCCATTTTAAGTACACAGTTTGGTGGCAGTTTATTCAAACTTGTGTGACCATCACCATCATCCACATCTAGAACTTCGATCATCTTTCCAAGTTGAAATCCCATTTCATTAAATACTAACTCCTAGTTCCTCCCTCCTGCCAGGGACCACCATTCCATTTTCTGTCTCTATGAACTGACTTGTCTAGGAAGCTCATATAAGTGGACTCTACAACATCGTCCTTTTGTGACTGGCTTATTTCACGTAGCATAATAGATCCATCCATATTGTAGCATATGCCAGAATTTCCTTCTCCTCCTCCTCCTCCTCCTCCTTCTTCTTCTTTTCTTTCCAGTACTGGGGATTGAATCCAGGGTCTTGCCTATGTTGGGCAAGTGCTCTACCACTGAGTTACATTCCCAGCCTCTTTTATTTGATTTTGCTGAGGCTGGCCTTGAATTTGCCATCCTCCTTCCTCAGCTTCCAAGTATCTGGGTTTATTGGCATGCACCACCACACACAGCCAGAATTCCTTCTTTTGAAAACTGAGCAAAATTCCACTGCGCATATATATATATAGACACACACACGTACACCCTTGTATTGTTTGTCAGTTTTTCTGTTGCTGGACACCTAGGTTACTTCCGCCTTTTGGCTATTATGAGTAATGCTGCTATGAATGTCCATGTGCAAGTTAGTTTTTGTCCCTGCCGTTAATATTCCTGTAAGTAAAATTTCTGGGTCACATGGTGATTCTATGTTTAATTGGTTAAAGAGTTGCCTTACCATTTCTCCCTGGTAGTTATATCACTTCACGTTCTACCAGCCGTGCACAAGGATTCCAGTGAGAATCTGAACTTCTGTTAGTTAGGGAATCCATTCTTCTGAGGATAGCTTCCAGGATGCTGTAGATGCAAAAGACATTCGAGTGGAGAGCTCCAGGGACAGAGGGCAAGGAGCCCAAAGTGCCCAACAAGCAACTCCGTGACACAGCATGAAACCTAGATAAGATATTCTCCAAGTCTCCTTCACGTATTAAGCATCTACTGTTCTACATTCACATGCCATGCTGAATACCAACAGGTTCAAGGCATATTTTATTTACTTTTGAATTCCACAGAGGATTTGAAGAGGCTTGCAAAACCTTACACAACAGATAAAGGATAAAGCACAGTCAAGAGTGTCTTAGCAGAGGAAGGTGGGAGGGATACCTTTAAGATGTATGAGTAGATACTGCCTCCGCCCACAGGGAGTAATGCAGGTGAAGGAATGTTGGAAAAATCCAGGAGTAGTTTACTCTATGCTTGTGTGGAATCTCCAGAGCCAAAGAAAGCCAAATAGTTGATGTCACATATAACTTTTCCCACAACCACCTTGCAGGACTCAAAGAATAAAGGGAGCAAGACTCTATTTTGAGCATAAAAGAAGCATGTGAGAAGGCAGAGTTAGTGCTTCTAAGAATGGACTCAAGTCACACAAACCTCAGTTTAAGCCCTTCTTTCACCACCTGCTAATTTGAGGCAAATACTTGACCTTTTTTTTTTTTTTTTTTTTTTTTTTTTGGTACTGGGGATTGAACTTCAGGGGCACTTAACTGTTGAACTACATCCCCAGTCCTTTTTTTGTATCTTATTTAGAGACAAGTTCTCACTGAGTTGCTCAGCGACTTGCTAAGTTGCTGAGGCTGGCCTCATTGCAATCCTTCTATCTCAGCCTCCTGAGCCACTGGGATTACGGTGTGTGCCACTGCACCCAGTTAATACTCTACCCCTTTCAGCCTGTGTTTTCCTATCTATACAATAAGCATGATGGTAGGAATTGGAGTGAAGATTGAGATTATGCCTCGAGGGTGTACATCCCCAGCCCTGGGGTAGTACCCTCTCAGTACTGGTAACTGCTCTTTCTAGAACTAGGTTTCAGAGATGCCCATCCCATGTCTGTCTTATTTGTCCTCTGACAGTGATGGGTGACAAGGTTGAAAAGCACGAGGCCAGGCTGGTTGAAGGTGTTGCTCTCTAGGTAACACCCAGAGAATACATGTTCATGAGCTCTGATGAAATCCACGCTGTGGAATGTACTTGACCATGACTGCCCAGGTCAAGGGCCTCTCCCCTGCTCTTCCTCGCGTCTTCTCTCTTCAAAGGAATGTTTCCTGCCATCCCCACCTATTTCAGCAAAAGATGTGAAACAAGGGGAGAGGAACTGGGAAAGGCTGATCAGTGGGTTGTAAGAGACAGGAAGAAGGATCTCTGGTGCTCATATTGCACAGTGTGGGGTCTATAATATATTATACAATTTTTAAAACCACAAAAAGGATTGTCAAAGTTTTCATAAGAAGGAAATGATAAATGTTTGGGGAGACAAATATGTTTAATCTGATTTAAACATTACACAGTGTCTATTAATTTATTTATTATGTACTTATTATTCTTGAAGTACTGATGATTGAGCCCATGGTCTCATGCATGCTAGGCGAGTGTTCTACCACTGAGCTACATCCCAGCCCTAAACATATACAGAACAGTACATGGTCCCCCATAAATATGCACAACTTTTATGTTTTTGTGTATCAGGTTTTTTGTTTTTTGGTTTTTTTGTTTGTTTGTTTTGTTTTTGGTACTGGGGATTGAGGGTCACTCAGCCACTGAGCCACATCCCTAGCTCTGTTTTGTATTTTATTTAGAGACAGGGTCTCACTGAGTTGCTTAGTGCCTCACTATTGCTGAGGCTGGCTTTGAACTCCCAATCCTTCCTGCTTCAGCCTCCAGAGCTGCTGAGATTACAGGCATGTGCCACTGAATCCAGCTGGTTAAAGTGTTTTGTTGTTTTTTTTTTTTTAAGAGAAAAAGGCAGTTAAAGTAACTAATGTAAAATGCTATATTAATAAAATAAAGGCACAAATTTTAAAGATGTGAAATGATATGAACAACAGAGATATCAGCCCTGAAAACTTGATTTTGGTTTTTTTTTTTTTTTCAATATTTATTTTTTAGTTTTCGGCGGACACAACATCTTTGTTTGTATGTGGTGCTGAGGATCGAACCTGGGCCGCACGCATGCCCAGGCGAGCGTGCTACCGCTTGAGCCACATCCCCAGCCCCTGAAAACTTGATTTTGAATCAACTACTACTGATCAGACATTTAACATGCACTGATTTAAGGTTCTTTACTGAGCACAGTAGGAAATTCAAGCCTGAGCAAGAAGACACCTCTTCTCTCAAAGAACATATTTTCTAATAAAGTGGGTGGTATATGGATATGGGAATGTTAAGAAAAATGGCATGCCAAGATGATCGATTGATTGAATAATGCAGGAGATGAAAGAAGGGAGGAATCTTGGCTGCCATTATATGCAGATGTGTCTTGGGGAGGTGGCTTTTTAAAGAGTGGAGGCTTTTTGAATTTAGCAGGTGGAGGGAGATGAGCAGAGGGAGATGGAAAGTGACACAGACAGGAGGAATGACATGGAGGCAGCAAGGTGGACAGCACTTGGCAATCAGGGAGTCAGCAACTTGAGATGGATCCCAGGACACTTTCAGAACTAATGTGTCTGGAAAGAGGGCTTTCAGGCCTTGAGGTCTGGGGAGGAACTGACAGGGGAGGACTGGGACCCAAGTAGGGAAAATGTGTTTTGGAAGATCAATGCAATAGTGTGTGAAATGGATTGAGGTGGAGAGACAGGAAGTGGGGGGTGTCTCAGGTGCCAGCTGTGTGGATTAGGGCAGGATTTATGAAAGAGTGTTTTGGCAGCAGGAATAGATTGCAGGGCCCGTGAGAGGATTTGCTGGGCAGCTACTACAGGATCTAAGAGTTCATCCTCTTATTCTCCTTTGAGAGAAATGAAATGTGGCCACTTAATCTTTCCCAAATCAGCTCTCACGGCTTCCTGCAAGCAGATCCCAAGCTTAGAAGCCAGGAGAACCTCAAGTCTGTGGGTTGGTAACAGGGCTTGCAGACTTGGGGGCACCTCTCATTGTCCTTGGTCGCTATCTGCCTTCACCCTCATTCCATGCTTCAGAAGAAGCCCCTGGATGAGCTGGATCAGAAGGAAGCTGCCCTGCCACACCCAGGTCCTCAGCTCTGTGGGGACAGCTGCACTGCCATGTTGGTTACTGGGCTGTGATAATAAGGACCTAGGACCATAGTCATGCGTCTCCTGGGATGTGACAAGATATGGATTGTTAGTTTATGTGATCCCAGTCGACTCTCATTTCTCCCCTCATCTACTCCTCCACCAGCTTTTATTTTGCTCACCTTCTTCCTTTCTGTCTCTGGCTCTGGTGGTTCTGTTTGTCTTATGATACAGAAATAGGAGGACAGAAGCCAGACTGCAGCCCACCTCAGCCTCCTGAGGAGCTGGGACAACAGGCATGTGCCACCACACCCAGCTTGTTTCCAATGTTTATTTAAATGTCACACCATGCCAGACTGGACAACATTATGCCCCAGCTTATATTTGGGTTGTGAGAGAGTATAATGGTTAACAGCAGGAATTCTAGAACCAGACTCTTGGATCTCAAATCCCAGTCAACCACTGAAGAGCTGTGCGAGCTTTGGTGAATGCTTGCTGCTCTGTGACTCAGCGGCTTCATCTGCGAAATGAGTTCACAAGAGTGTCCACTTTGGACTGATGCGAGGATTAGTTAAGTTGATATTTGCAAAGCTCAAGTGAAACTTGTGCAATGCCTGGAATGTAGTTCGCATGATGTAAGCATTCACTGTTATGGGTACAGGGAAATTTAAGGTCGTGATATTTTTCTGCCTTGGTCCAACCAAGATGGCGAAGACAACTGACGAAGAATAACCTTCAGCCAAGCCTAATTAATGCTCTGGTAAAGAATGGAAGTTCTAGGCAGTTGTGACAGGCAGACTCCCAAAATGGCCTTCAGTGATTCCCACCTCTGAGTACTCATACCCTTGGATAATCCACTCCCCTAGAGTGTGGGTTAGACATAGTGACTTGTCTGTAACTCTACAAATATGTGATTAGGACAGGATATTGCTACCATAATTAGGTTACAAAAGGCTATGACTTTGATCTTGCTAGCCAACTCTCTTGGCTTCAATAAGACAAGATCCCATGTTGGGGAGGCCCAGATGGCAAGAACCAAGGGCAGCCTGTGGCCAACAGCCCACAAGGAATTGAGGCTCTCAATGCAACAGCCTGTGAGAAACCAAATCCTCCCAACAACCACTGAGTGGGTTAGAAATGGATCCTGTCCCAGTACTTGACTGCAGCCTCGTGAGGGACCATGAGACAGAGACCCCAGCTAACCCACAGCCCGGTTACTGACCTTGGAAACTGTGATAATAAATGTGTGTTTTAAATCACTGTGCTTAGAAGTAATTTGTTACACAGCAATAGGTAACTAATACAACCATGGACCCAAGTAGAAACTTGGGAACTGAATGAAGGGCAGAGGTCCAGCTTTAAGACATCTGGGTGGAAGTACATCTGAGAACCTCCATACAAGGAGCATTCTATGGTCAGCGCTGGAGAAACCCCACCCCAGGTATGTGTGGGGAGGAGAGTGACTCAGGCTGAGCCCTCCAGGGTGGGATGACAGAGGCTGTTCTGGTGCTTCCTGTTCAAGTGCAGATCAGCCTGGGAACACTTAGTCCTGATCTTGCGTCACCAGCCTCCCTACAGCATTTCAGTGTGTACCTTCTGGAAATGCCTGCTTATCTTTATCACACTAGACTGTTCGTTTGTTTATTCATTCATGCAACAACTAGGAACTGGACCCTTTTCTATGTATATATTGAACATCCTTAGTCAAAACGTTTGGGACCAGAAATATCTTGGATTTCTGACTCCCCCCACCCCAGATTTTGGAATATTTGACTACACAAAGAATTATCTTGGGAATGAGGCTCAAGTCCACACATGAAATTCATTTATGCTTCATATACACCGTGGACATATAGGTCCACAAAGGTAGTTTTATACAATATTTTTAGTAATTTGGTGAATGAACAAAGTTTCATGGTGTGGAATTTTCCACTTGGGGTGTCATAGGAGCACTCAACAAGTTTCAGATTTTGGAGCATTTGGGATTTCGGATTTTCAAATTAGTCATGCTCAAACCTGTGGTATATAAATAAATACACCATGAGCAAGAAGAAATGGGCCTCAAATACTTTCTGGTTCCTTTGGCTCTGCTCCTGACTTTTGAATTGCTCTCCTATCTCCTTCCCTGGGATTGCTTTTCATCACATCCCTGAAAGCCTGGTGTTCCTCATGACAGTGTCCTTGTTCCTCTTTTCTTTTTACTTGACATAGTCTCCTGAGTGATTCCAGGCCCAGCAACTCTTTCATCACTGCTGATGATCCAGAATCTACATTCGAGCTCAGCACTATATCTGGGTGCCAGGCTGTACAACCAACCACCCATTGTACATTCCACATTCAATTTCAAAATGACAAAAATTAAATTCATTTTTCCCTCTCTTCCCTTCCTATCCTGCCCACCTCCCTTTCCCCATACTTCCTCCCCTAAATAAAAGTTCCATCATCCACTCAGACAGAATAGGGTAGTCATTCAATTCTTCTCTTTGGCCTTTTCCAATCTCACTGAGTCTTGTAGAATTTACCCATTTCTTGCTCTTAACCCTCTCTGCCAGGGGCTCATCTTAGGTCTTCTTTAATCAAGTCTGGCATCCTGACCTGTACGCTGATTCTCCTGCCTCCATGCCTACTCCTTGCTCCGACCTTCACAATGGTGCAGGGCGATGTTTCTAATGGTGGAACTATGTAGGTATGGCTCTCATTTCCACAGGCTGAAGTCCACAGTCATTACCTTGCTGGGTGTGGCCCTTCATGATCTGACCCTGGCTACTCAGCCTCATCTCTAGCTATTTCTGCACACAGACTCCATGCTCTGGCCACATGATCTGCAGCCTTCCTGCCATGCTGTGGCTCTCTCTCTTTCACTTGGAAGGCCTTCTTCCCTTGACCTTGTCTGCCAGGCAAACTCTAAGTCATCCTACAAGACCCCATTTAAGCATTTCTTTGGTTAGAACTGATATCTTCTATCATCCTCTGCATTGGCTTTATTACAGGAAGAATGTGAGCTCCTTCAGGGCAGAAACTCTACGATTTCATCTTCAAGCCCAGAACTTGACCTTCACTAGGTGTTCAGTGGAATTTTATTTAGATGAATGAGTGAGTGAAGGAATAAATGAACAGACAAATGATCAGTGCAATGAATAGTGGAAATGAATAATGAATGTGCAGGTGCAGAATGAAGGGGCTCAGACATAGGGAGCATGGGGGAGACCGGGAAAGTGGGGATGCTTCTCTCCACTCTCAGGACCTGCGGCCCAGCCTGCGCCCACGCCTTTACAGAGGTACATCTCCCATGGACCTAATTTAGTGAAGTCGGCTCCTAGGTATGAATCACATAAAATAAACTTTGTTCCTTGAAAAATCCCTTAAAATTCCTCCACAGAACAAGATGCAGCTATTCTACTCCTCAGTTAATCTGGTACATCTGGTTTTCTCTCCAGAACAGATCTATTTCTTTGGCTGAGAACCAGATGAGGTAGTTGGTTTGTAAGCAGTGGCCCTGTTGAAGGAGAATGCTCCTGGGATTCCTCATGCTGAGGTCCCCATACTGTGTGACATAAGAGAACACTAAAGGAGGGGCCAGTGAGCTCTCATCTAAGACATCCCACTCCCACTAAGGTACAACCCCACCCACCCCCAGCTACCCTCTCTGCCCCAAGGATCCAACCAATACGCCCCCTTCCTGGCTTCAGAGCCCCTCTTTACCAATCCAGCCACAAGCCCTGCTCCTCCCCAGAGGCACACCTGCTGCCACATGACGCTGGCTCGCTCTCTGCTCTGCTCCACACTTTTTCCCACTTCTCTGACTCTGCTCCAGCTGTGTGCTCTGACAGGGTGCCTTCTTCCCCTCCTTCCATTCAAATCCCACCAACAGGTCAAATTCCAGCACATTTCAACACACCCCCCCTCCCGCCCGCCGCCAGGTTTATACCTTTCCATTTCCACACCAATGGCTTCTATTCCTTCATTCCTATCGTCCTCTGGTTGTGAATCAAACATTTGAAATCTTTAATTGTTGGGGGAGTTTTGTGGTCCAATAACAAATGTCTGTATCTCTTTTTAGAAGAGTAATTGACAAATCAGGACATGTAGGTAACTAAAAGGACTGAAAAAAACTAATGTTGGAATACTGTGTAGCAACCAAATGTCTCAGATGCTTCTGATGAGAGTGAGAGGTGTTTGGTATTACCTATTGAAGATAAATGTTATATACCCTGTGACCTAGCAACTATGTTCTTGGAGAGATACCTAACAGAAATAAGTGTGATGTTTACCAAAAGACATGCATAAACATTCAAACCAGCTTCATTCATAGAGTAAAAAACTGGAAATAATTCAAATGTGCATTATTTGAATAATAAGTTGGGAAGAATTTGGTGCAATGGAATATTGTATGGCAGTGAAAAAGAACTTGCCACCACTACCTGTGACATGGATGAATATAATATATATTCATATGAATATATATGATGTGATAAGTGAAAAATCCAAACACAAAAAGGCATATACTCTATGATTCCATGGATATGAGATTCAAAAGCCAACAAAACTCATCAACTAAATCAAAGGTGGCAGCTGTCAGAACAGTAGATGTTTTTTGGGAGTTATGATTGGGAAGGAGCACAAAGGTCCCTATAAGGGTGCTGGAAATACTCAAATATTGATTCGGGCTGTGATTGATCATGTATACATGTGAAAATGGTAACACTTGCTCCTGAGTGTTATTGAAAGAAGAAAAGGTGTGGGTATATACGTGACCTCATGATCAATGTAACTCTGCAACCTGTACACTCAGAAAAATGAGAAATTATATCCCATCTGATTCAAATGTATGATATGTCAAGATCATTGTACTGTCATGTGTAACTAATTGAAACAAATTAAAAAATGGGAAAAAAAAGAAAAGGAAATATTTTCTCTGTGAATATATGACCCAGAGGGGCTTGACTCCCGGTATACGGACTTCCAAGGACAACCCAATTCTGATCCCCAGCCCTTTCTTTCTCCTCCACTTCTCATTCCTTAACAAAACCCTTATTCCCTAGTGTGCTGATCTCAGCTGGGAGTAGTGGGGAGATACCTTGTTGGATGGGTTCACATTTACTGGTGTGTGGATCAGCAGCTCAGGAGCAGAGTTCCAGCCAAGTTGCTCTGTGGGGACCAGGCTATCCACAGGGCTCAGCTCAAATCAAGCTTCTGGACAAACTGAGCCTGGATCCAGCCTTAGTATAGTGAGGAGTGCCAGCAGGTTTAGGGAAAAGAGACCACTTACCGGACCCACTAACCAACTGCAAGAACCCTTAATGCCAGACGCAATAAATGCTTTCAGCAAAAGTGACTCTTCTGGCAACCTCTATTGTGATAGTGCCAGGAGAGAATCTTCTCTGGGGTTGCTGGCAAGCCAGTTCTCCACACATCATCCCACAAACGGAGAGAATGTGCACTACGGTTGTTCAGTGCCTCCAGGTGAACAATACACCTGACCAGCTGCAACTGATATTTTTGGGCCTTGTCACCTGATCTGTCAATTGGAGTCACATCAAGTGGACAGGAAACCTGCTTCCTCAAGGTACATCCTGTTTTCAGGAGCTGGGATCAAAACATAAAGTGAAATTTGAGGAAAAGAGACTAAAAGGAATGAGTATTTGTGCACAGCAACATGTGTTGGGGTTTGTCTTCTCAGATTCAATGGGAAACTTACCCTGGGGGGGTAAGATAAGTTGACTCGCAGTACTCCCTTTTGCATGGTATGAATGAAATGTGTAATGTGTACCCCTCTCCCAATCACGGTTGTTTTGGACACTTTTTTTTTTTTTAAGGAAGAGTAAATCAGTGCTAGGATGTGCTGCAGTAACAAATAAACCTCAACATATCCACTGCTTAATACAACCAAGGTTTATTCTTTCCTCACACAGGTCTGACGAGGATTGACTGACTCTCTAGGCCAGCATCCTCATGCTAGCACCAGGATGGCATGACCACAACCTCACAGCAAGAGAAGCTGGGCAATGGAGGAGCACTGTAAAAGCACATCACACCCCTTGGCCCACCTCTGATCTTCACCCTTCCCACAGTGGACAGTCATCGTCTGTGAGCCCAGGTGCTGTTCTCACATACAGCATGTCCCCTTAGTGCTGGTATATGGCCCTTGATTTTGTCAAGGCTGGAGGACTTCCCCAGCACCCCGGGACCTTGTTCAGCCCCCAGGTAGGCACCCTTAGCTGTGCAAGGGAGTTAATGTCCCTCTCAGCAACTTTCAACCTGTAAAGGACGGAAGCAAGTGGATAAATTCTCTCTCCTTCAGGTGACCAGTTCTGGGAAGCACTCTGTACCCCTCATTGTGATAACACCCCCTTCCTCTCAGGTCGCATTCCCTGATCTCTCACTCCTGCCCCAGGTGATTCCTCAGCAGACAACTACACCAAGGGCTTCTCTCAGACTCTGCCTTTGGGCCCTCAAAGTAAGACAGGAGCTCATGGAAAGTCTGGGAGCACTAGCTGTTCTCAGCAGACTGAGGGCTTCATCAGTCAACCTAAGGTAAGGAAAGGTTTGGAGGTGGGAGAATCTACTGGGGAATTCCAAGTTAAGGCCTCAGGGATTTTGCAGAGTTTGTGGGAGAGGCAATCAGTACCAGAACATCATCTTTGTCTCCCTCCTTCATAGATAAATCTTGGATTTTACTCCAAGGCCACTCTGATTCCCATTCATTATTTTATTGGCTTATGATAAGTTAGATTTTTGTGGGAGGACTTTGTGTAAAAAGCAATGCATGTTGTAATTGTTGCTTTTTTTTTCTTTCTTTCTTTTTTTTTTTTTTTGACAACACAAGGTGATTCTGTGGCTTTGAATTTTGGTGCAAGATTATGTCCTCATTGCAGCTGCAATCTCTGGTGAATCTGGTTGACACAAATAAAGTGTAATTACTTGGGCATTACCTAACTTTGTAGAAGCATGCCTCAGAGGTCAGATCACATGAGCATCTGACTGGGCCTAGACATCTGTAGGCTTCAGCACTTAACATTTATAAATTTTGATCTCACTAAGTAGCCGTAGCTAAGTGGCTATTCCCTCTTGGTTCAGAGTTTCTTTAATAACACGGCAATGTTAGAACATGGACTTAGCTTTTCCTCAGGGTGGGTTCCATCACCACTGTCTGATGCCCTGGGTAGGAGGCACTCATGATCTCTCCTTCACAACCAAGAAAGCAGGATGCTCAGAGAGGCTCGGGACATTGCAGGTCCAACATCACACAGCAAGTGCGCTGACAAGGTGGAGACAGCAAGTGGCTCCAGTTGACTCCAGAGTTCTTACTCCTTCTGTGTTATGCATGAAGAGATCTGAGAAGGACAGTCTGTAGGAAGCATGGGGAAGGGTGTTCTGTAATTGAATTGTAAAATCAGAGAAAAGTTGGAGGTTTTTATGGTTTGGATCTTGAATGCCCCCCAAAGGCTCTTGTGTTGAAGGGTCCCCAGTGCAGTGGTGTTCAGAGGTGGGGCTTTGGGAAGTGATTGGATCATGAAGGCTCTGATCTCATCAATGGGTTGATCCATTGAGGAGTTAATCATTGAATGGACTATTGGGAGGTTGTAGAAACTGTAAGAGGTGGGACCTAGTTAGAGGAAGTAGGTCACTGGGGTTGTGCCCTGGAAGGGTGTATCTTGTCTCTGGCCCCCTCTTTCTCTCTCCTTTTGTGTATCCTGGCCACTACAGGGTGAGCAGCTTGCTCCACCCCACCCTTCTGCCTCACCACAGGCCCAGAAACAATGGAGCCAGCCGACCGTGGATGGAAGCCCCTGAAACTATGAGTCAGAATGAATATTTCCTCCTTTAAGTTGATTTCCTCAGGTATTTTGACACAGTGATGAAACACGAACATAGACTGAATTTTGAGGTCACTTTGCCCACACCTGTGGATATGACACATGAATGCTGCCTTCAGAGATGCGAACAGGTCCACGCACAAGGGACTGGGCCTATGTTCTGCACGGGTGGTGGTGGTGGTGGTGATGGTGGTGGTACTGGTGGTGATGATGGTTGTGGTGATGGTGGTGGTGGTGGGACAGGAAGCAATCTCATAATGAAGGAATCCCCTGTGTTGGCTTTTCTGCTTTTTTAAAACCCGTGGTTGTGTATGTGTGTGTGATAAAATATACATAGTATAAAATTCACCATTTTAACCACTTGAGAATGTACAATTCAGTAGCACTTAGTACCTTCACAATGTTGTACAACCATCACCCCTATCTAGTTCCAGAACATTTCCATCATGCTAAAAGGAAGCCCTGTATCCATTAAGAAGTCCTTCCCCATTCTCCTCTTCTCCC
Organism: Marmota flaviventris; assembly: GCF_047511675.1. Taxonomy (NCBI): domain Eukaryota; kingdom Metazoa; phylum Chordata; class Mammalia; order Rodentia; family Sciuridae; genus Marmota; species Marmota flaviventris. Next base: position 43,639,368 of record NC_092504.1, on the reverse strand, counting down.
AGTCCCTAGCAACCACTGTTTTCTTTTTATGGATTGTCCTTTCCTGAACATTTTTTTTTTTTATAAATGGACTCACAGAATATGTGACCTTCATGCCTGACTCCTTTCATTTATGATAAGGTTTTCAAGGTCACCCATAGTGTGGTATACATCAGTATTTCATATCTTTTTATGTTCACAGCTTTATTTTCATGGTTTTTTCTTTGACTCATTTCCACTATAGTCTCAAAATATTAATTTGAAACATATTCCCTTTCGAGAATATGATCAAAGGGCTTAATTACTACCTTGGTATAACATAGCCAGTCTGCCCTGCTCCTAGACACAGAGTCATCGAATTACTCCTTGGTGTCCAAGCTCTGTGACAGAAGGAGGTGTTCTGTTCCACTACAAAAATAAATGAAAAAAAAAAAAAAACTGCAATGTTTTATTGCAGGTTGTAAAAGGCTTGAATAAATGGTAAGATAAAATTTATTCTTATATAGCAATATTAGTGTAAAGATGATAATTCTTAAATTTATAAGTTTAATGGACTTCTCATCAATAGCATTAATTTTTTTTGTAATTTAACATCATCTTAAAGCTAATATGGGAAAGAAACATTTTAGAATATTAAAAAAAATTTTTCTGTAAAAAGATAACCTTGGGCCTGGGATTGTAGCTCAGAGGTAGAGTGCCTGCCTGACATGCATGAGGCATTGGGTTTGATTCTCAGCACCACATAAAAATAAATAAAACCAATGTAAGAAAAAAAAAACAACATTTTTTTTGAAAGGCTGGATAATTCAAAGAGCAGAGCTATTTTAAAGTTACAGTGATTAAAATTGTATGTTAGTTGGGAGTGGTGACACATGCCTATAATCCCAGTGACTTGGGAGGCTGAGTCAGGAGGATTGCAAACAAATTCAAAGCCAGCTTGAACAATTTAGTGAGGCCCTACACAACTTAGTGAGACCCTGTCTCAAAATAAAATATAAAACGGCTGGGGGATTTGGCTCAGTGGTTAACACCCTGGGGTTCAATTCCTGGTACCAAAAAAATAACAACAACAATGCTAATGATGCTGACATCAAGGGGTGGTTCAATGGAACCATCTAGAACAGAAACAATTGAACAGGTCTCCTCTCTTTCCACCTGTCTCCCTCAGTCATTGCTGAGCAGCTGTTTCTTCAACCTTATCAAAACCTTGTGTCCTGAGCCCTCGGCTTCTCACTCTCTACCCCCACCCATTCATCTCCATGCTCACCTCCTTCCCAACCTTACTCCATCTCCTCAACAATTCCTTGCTCATACTTCCAACGTCCTTCCTTCATTCACCTTCCATTATAGTCAATGGCAAAAAAGAAAAATAAATCAAAACAATTTGGATTTAGTGACTGGAAAGAGCCATAAAGGGATCACACCACATGGAAAAATACCCCCTCACCAAATTGATATCCCTCAGAACCTTAGACTTATTTGGAATTAGGGCCTACCCTAGTCTGTTTGATGACTGGGTAATTGACAAATACATACTTCACAGTTCTGGAAGCTGGGAAGTCCAAGACTTAAAAGCACTGGCAGGTGCAGTGTCTGGTGAAATCCTATTTCTCACAGATGGCACCATCTTGGTGTCTTCACTTGGAAGGTGCAGAAGGCCCCAAAGGTGACAAACTCTGTGTCCTTATATTACAGAAGAGCAGAAGGGAGCAAATCCATTTATGAGGGCTTCACTCCCATGACTTTGATCACTTCCTAAAATTTCCACCTTTTAAGAGTATCACATTGGAGATTGTCAACATATGTCTTCTGGGGGACACATTCAGGCAATAGCAGGGCCTTTGCATATGTGATTAGTTAAGATGAGATCATTCCAGATTAGGATAGTTTCTAAATGACATTATTGGCAGTCGGTGTCTTTATTAAGAAGGCCATGCGAAGACAAGAGACACAGAGACATGGACGTACATAAAGGGAAGAAGGTCAAGGGAAAGCGGAGGCTGAAATCGGGGTGCTGCAGCTATAAGCTAAGGAATTCCAGGGATGTAGGCAACTGGAGAAGCTAGGGAGAGGCCAGGAGATGTTCTCCCCAAGTGCCAGTGCCTTGGTCCCAACTTCCAAACCATGAGAGAGTGAATGTCGATGGTTCAAGCCATCCAATTTGTAGCCCTAGGCAAGATGGGGCCTTCTAGAATGCTGGGTACACAGGTGCCTCAGCATATGAACCGACCACCCTATACATGATGTGCTCACTCCTGTATATGCATGCTATACTTTAAGGTAAAATAATGATACTAATTCACAAATCCTCATTCTTCCTTATCTGAGCCCACACCTGTGATGTTCAGGGTTGCTGGAGAAAACCCCTAATCTCAATGATTTACCTCTGCTGGGCTCTCTCTGCCCAGAAATCCTTTCAGAGAAAGTCCTGGGATGGACTTTCTCTCACTGTCCATGGAGCTTGCAATCAACTGAATGCCTCGGTTCCCCCAGAATCATGTTGAAATTCTAACCCCACAATGTGATGGTATAAGAGGTGGCACCTTTGTGGGGTCCTTGTCATGATAGTGGAGTCCTCATGAATGAGATTAGTGCCCTAGTAAAAGAGACCCCAGAGAGCCCTCCACCCCTTCTATCTCATGGAGACACAAGAAGAAGACAGCCATTTATGTACCAGAAAGCAAGGTGTCACCAGACACCCAACCTGATGGCAACTTGATTTTGGACTTCCAACCCTGGGAACTGTAAAAACTGTCCTTTAAGCCACTCGATCTATGATATTCTATTATTGCAACCTGAACTAAGACAGAACTGTTTCAAAATTCTCTTGTCTTTTCAAATATCATTCTACCTTCACTCTCATCAAATGACCTTCCCCCCAACTCCTCTGTGGATAAGATATCATTTGAAGGGGACACCATTCGTCCTACCATTTCTTCTATACAACTCCCATTTTTCCTCTTCCCCTCTAGTTGGAACAGAAGGGCTTTTCCTCCTGTCAAGAATCAATCTGTTCTCTGGACTACTGGAAAGATCTCACTCTTATGTCATGTTCTCAAATGTATAAATAGGGGCTGGGGATGTGGCTCAAGCGGTAGCGCGCTCGCCTGGCATGCGTGCGGCCCGGATTCGATCCTCAGCACCACATACAAACAAAGATGTTGTGTCTGCCAAATGCTAAAAAATAAATATTATCAAATGTATAAATAAATCCATGTTCTCTTTTGAGATACATAAAGGCTTCACAACTCCCTTCTCACCCATCTCCTGGAGATTCTAAGACTTTCCCTCTAGCAATGTGTGATTTGATATCCTTTTGAGAATCCCTCTCTCTTCTCTGTGTCCTCACCAGGCACAAAGAATCTGTGGAGCATCACTTTGGATAGTTTGCATCACGTCGACATTATCCATTGTGTGTATTACTGTGTGAGGCAGGATATAACATATTGAACCTTTGTTCTGGTGTTTCCTGTTCCCCTTTCTCTGGCCCACATTTAGGCAGCTAGGCATTTTGTTCTATTGTTTCAGGGAGGGGATGACATAGCAGAATGTAGATAACAAAGGAGGCTAATTTTTGGATTTGGAGCTTCAAAATCCCAGGCCTCAGGGCAAACACAATGAATTAGGAAGGATATAAAAATGCCAGGGTGTCCTTCCAGAATAAAGAGCCCATGGCCTGAGAGTTAAAAGAGAATTAGAGGGGTTAGGGGACACAAAGAACCGTCAAAGGCAAGTGGACCACAGTAGCAAATGCTCTAGAAGAGGCCCAGGTCCTCACCTTAACTGATCATCTGAGAGTGTCCTCTTCTGAAAGAGTCCCTACCAGGAGGCCTCTCCCAAAACTATGCTCCTCTCTGGAGAAAATAATAATAATAATAATTCTTTCCCAGTTGGGAGAACCAAGGTCCAGCCTCCTGGCCTCCACTTGGGATAACTGTGAGGGGTCATCCAGCCTCAGAGCTTTGCAAGAAAGTGGGGGTGGCCTTTGCTGGGGCTGCACCCCATTCAATTGCTCTATCTGCACTGTCTCACCCACCCACTTCCCCCACACCAATATTCATCTGCCTAAAACAGTCACCCAGGTGGGGCCCTGCCACCTTTTGGGAAGATATATCTGAGAACTGAGAAGGGAAGCTACCCAGGTAGGTCCCTGGAGATCCCGCAGCTCAGCCTCGTGAGGGGAGTAGAGGAGAAAAGGTGTGTGGCTTATGTGGGCGGAGAAGGCCCAAGAACCACACAATTCTGTCAGAACCACACAGAAGCCACCTGTGGAGTGTGGGCCTGAGAGGCCTCAGGGCTGGGATGAGGAACCTGTGGGCCATGACCCACGTGGAGCCACTGAAAACAGAGGGTGCAAGCGTGTCACCCCAATGGGTGACGGACGCTAAACACCAACCCCAAGTTGGTGACTCTAAGCACCAACCCCAACACCCCTCCTTCAAAGCCTTGATACTGGGCGCGCCCCACCCCAAGTTTCATCACAACAAAGAAATGGGACTAGAAACCTTGAGATGGGTGGAAATTGGGAAAACATTCTGACCATATTCACAGAGACCATGAAATCATGTTTACCAGACCTCCGTGGGACCTACCAACCAATAATAAAAGTCATTAAATAAATTATGGATTGAGGAACATGTTCAGCAAATGTGAAATAAAGGTTTACTATTTTTTTAATTAATTTTTTTAGTTATTGATAGAACTTTATTTTTATTTATGTATACATGGTGCTGAGGATCAAACCCAGTGCCTCACACATGCTAAGCAAGCGCTCTACCACTGAGCCACCACCCCAGCCCCAAGGTTTACTATTTTTAATATGAGAAAAGTCCATACAGACGGGCGAGAAAAACCCCAAGACCACAAATATAAACTGACTGAGGATAGAAATAAAGATCACAAAAGAACAAATACCATCATGGAATAAGTGTGCAAAATAATGCTTGTTTCATAAATAACACAGATACAATTTTAAAAATCACGTTCATCTCGTGAACAAAAAAAAAGTTTGTTGTTGTTCTTTTTAATGCATTGACAGAGGTTTATTTAGAAAAGTAGACACACATTTAGGGAGAAGGGGACCATCTCAAGAGAGAGACCTTTGGAGTAAAGCAAGGAATACGGACTCAAGGGAGAATGCCAGCCACCTCCAGATGGAGAGACAGCCAGCTAGTGACATGGATACTGACAGGGGTTGGAAGAAACGAGCACTCTCAAGTCTAACCAGGGACTTTACAGTTGTAACCACAACCTTAGGGAAAGTGATTGAGTGGTGTGTTTCAAGGGATCATTAAAATGTTCCTATTCTCTTGGTCAGAGGGTCTCCCAACCTCTACCTGTGCATGACTCTATCTCTTCTGTGATTGGAACTTGTGTGCTCAATTGGGACGTTGATGGTCAGGTACAGGTGACCTGACTGGACTGACATCACATCCAGGACACAGAGGTTCCCAGTGTCAGTCATTCAGAGAAGAGGACCCCCTTTTGGATAAGAAACAGAAACTCAGAGACCCGAAAAGGGGTTTAGATCCTGGAGGAGCGTACGGGCAGGCACTTGGTTCCACCTGTATGTGTTCAGAAAGTGTCACCACAAGAAAAAGTCCATCAAGGAGGTGGGGAGGGTCTCTATGATGGTGACAACTGAAGGTTGCCAGCTAGGACGAGGTTACCAAGTCCTATGTGGTCATTAAGGACAATGTTTAGCCCCGGGGGAAAAAGCTTAGATCTCAATTTTATATTATATACAAAATTCCAGACAGTTTAAATATTTAATTAAAAAAAACATAAATTATTACTCAAATACTATTGACGCAAGAAGCCATTTTAAACTGAACCACAAAACTAGGACCCCACAAAGAAAAGAATTGATACATTTAACCATATAAAAAATGGAAACATCAATTCCATTTAAGAAGACATAAACATGTTTAGGAAAAATGGAATGAAATATTTTAAAAATTTCAAAAGGGTCATAGCTATAGTATAAAGAACACAAAATCAATGAGCAAAAACATAAATAACTTAATGGGGAAGATTAATACAGTGATAGTTAGGAAAAGAAATGCAAAACCCAATAATAGTAATAATTAATAATAATAATCTACTTTGCTTATAATTAAACAAATAAAGCCAGACATAGTGCCACGTGTCTGTAGTTTCAGTTATTCAGGAGGCTGAGACAGACAGATCACTTGACAGCAGGAGTTTGGAGTCAACCTAGAAAACACAGTGAGACCCTACCTAAAAAAAAAAAAAAAGAAAGAAAGAAAATTTAAACTAAATACTGTTAGCTCATCGTTGGCAAAGCTTAAAAAAGTTTTAATTGATTAATATACAAGGTTGATGAAAATTTAAAAACTTTTTTAGGTTTTCAGAGGGAATTCTGATATATATATATATATTAAAATGTTAAATATTTATATCCTTTGTCACATTGTTTCCATTTCCATTCTACAAAAATTACTTTCATAAATCAAACCAGGTGCAGCGGCACACACCTGTAATCTCAGTGGCTTGGGAGGCTGAGGCAGGAGGACCACAAATTCAAAGCCAGCCTCAGCAAAAGTAAGGCGCTAAGCAAATGAGTGAGACCCTGTCTGGAAATAAAATATAAAAAAGGTCTGGTTAAGTGCCCCTGAGTTCTATCCTTGGTACCAAAAAAATAGAAATAATAAGAATAAAAAATAAATGGTAATATAAATACTATATATTCTTTTTTGTTCTTTTTAGATGTACATGACAGTAGAGTATATTTTGACATTCATACCTGGAACATAATTTATTTTAATATAGTTTATATCCTTTATAGTACTTTTCTGATAGTGAAAAAATGCAAATAAACCAGTGTCTTTCAACACAGGAGTAGTTAAATGAGTCACCTCTGCATGTATAAAGCAATTTCTTGCAACTACTGAAAAGAAAGATTTTATAAACATTGCCCTGAAAATAACAAGTCAGGACAGGTGAGGTGTATAAAATCCATGTGCTTTTTTTTTTGGTTTAAAAAACAAGAGAAAGATACTATGCTGGTAAATGTATAAAAATAAAATTGGAGAGGTAGCAGAGAGGAGAAATACCCACTACACTGTCATATTGAGTGTCTTGGGCAGTGTGGGTGGAATTGTGGAGAATTTATACATTTTTATAATGTTCAGGTTATTACACACTGTTACAAGCTTTGTGATAGTAAGAGCCCATACTGGATGGAGAGTCCGCTGTCAGATACCACTCTGTTCTTTGCATGCATCACCTCATTAGCTATCTGAAGCATCTTTGGGAACAAGTTTTATCATTTTCCCTATGTAAGGAATGTGAGATTAAGACCAAGGATTCCATGCTGAAATGTGTGGGACCAGAGTGTTTCAAATGTTGGATTTTTTAAAATTTCAGAACATTTGCATGTATATAATGAGATATGCTGGGGACCATTTTTGAGTCATATGCATCTTCTATACATAAACTAAAGGTAATTTTATACAGTGGTTTAAGTAATTTTGTGCATTAAACCAAATTTCATGACGTGGAATCTACCACTTGTGGTGGTGTTTTATTGGCATTCAAAAGGTTTTGGATTTTGAAACATTTTTGTATTTCAGTTTAGAAATGTTCAACCTGTATTAAAATAGTAAATGGTGGGGTTAGGATTCAAACCCAGACATGACTCCATAGCCATGGTCTTAACTACTTTGTTATACTGGCAAATACACAATGAACATATTCACGACTTTCATGAGGGAACTGAGAATCAGAGAAGTGAAGCATCCTGGCCAAAGCTGCACAGGGTCTACAGAAAAATTTCAAAGATGGTATAGAGAGCTCCGAGCACCTTCCACCCAGTTTCCCTTAACATTAACATCTTTGTCACTATGGCACATTTATCAAGATTAAGAAATTAATATTGCTATTGTTACTATTCACCAAACTTCAGTCATTCAAATTCCACCACCAATATCACTCTTCTATTCCAGGATCCAATCCCAGGTACCCATTGTTATTAGTTAAAATTCACCTTTCTTCCATGTTACCAAAGACTTCGAAACCCACTCTTCAATACCTGTGGCACACACTGCAAATCATGGCACTGGTTTTCCAAATATGCTTGGAGAATTTTTTGCTTTTTCAATAACCACCCTCAGGAATACATAGTGTAGTCAGCTCTTTTGAGTACAAAGAGCAAACTACTGCAAAGCAGGGCTGTGGAGAGAGTCTGTGGGAATCCATGGACTAGCAGCACAAGGAAGGAACTGTAAGAACTTTCAGGAAGGAGGAGGTGATTTTCTTGCATTCTCTCAAGGGTCCCTCGTGGTTGGGTTCTGTTCTGCTTCCTCTTCTCCTTTTCTCTCTTCTCTCTCCTGACCTGGATCCACTGCTTAATTCTCCTGCACATACCAGCCTGGCCCACAACCTCACACCACCCTCTGCAACTCCACTCTGCTCAAATCCCAGCTCAGGTGTTCAAGCCCAGCCCAGATCAGTGGTGGGAAAACTTGGGTCTCATTTCCATCTGCATCAACACTGAAATAGTGTATTAGATAATTTGATTTTGTTATTAAGGCAGAAAAATCTATTTTTCTACAAGCTATTATTGACTTTGTTAGACTTCCCTCATTAGAAAAAAAAAAACTTAAAGAGAATCATCAGAATTGAATTTTTAATTGTCAAGAGGGTTCTTGAAGGGAATAAAACCTCTAGGCATTATTCAACACGGGGCTTCAAAGACTCTACCTTAAAGGATCTGGGACAAACTTCGAGGGATTCAAATTTCTCCCAGAGTTTCAGTAGAAAAGCATTTAGCTAAATTTCTAGAAAAGAAAGCACATAGCTCATCCAAATCTGCTAATTAATCTCATAGAACACACTGGCTCTTGGCGGTTATTCCTCCTTGGGGAGAAGAAAAAATAACCCTGCTTATAAATAAATATTTCCTTAAACACATGGTCTAAAATTTACTGCAGTCTTCTGGGATTTTCACCTCTAGTACACGGAAAGGAGTCCTTCCCTGCATGGACATAGTCTCCCCCCACCCCACCCCCTTTATTTTTTCTTTTGGTACTGGGGATTGAACCCACTTAACCACTGAGCCACCTCCAGCCCTTTTTATAGTTTATTTAGAGACAGTGCCTCCTAAGTTGCTTAGGGCCTTGCTAAATTGCTGAGGTTGGCTTTGAACTCACGATCCTCCTGCCTCAGCCTCCCAAGCCACTGGGATAACAGACAACGCCCCACTGCACCCAGCCATAGTTTCCCTTAAAAGGGCCTCCCTTCCTCTCTCCCTCCCTCCTGACTTCCTTCATTCCCACCACAAATACTTACTGAACCCCTCCCTGCTTCATGCCACATACTGCTAGAGATGATATAGCAGTGAACAAAGGTAGAGAATAAATGAGATAGTATGTTATATACGTTAAGCACTTTGGGGAAATACCAAGTAAGGGAGGAGTCAGGGAGTCCTGGTAGGGGGGCCTTATAAATAAATGGCCAAGAAAGACCCAGTAAGAAGGTGACCTTGGAGCCAACGCTGCTGCGAGCCAGGGAGGAATCCATGCAGGCAAAGCAGCTGGGAGGGTTGCAGATGGAGTTTGAGAGCACAAGGATCAGGGCTGGGACTGAAAAGCAGAGGAGGTGAGATGAGCAAGACCGTGTCTGGCTTCCAAACTTTTACACTTTGTATAACATGGATTATTTTGCGTTAATTTTGATGTGACATTAAAATATTATTCATCCTGATTACTGAGACTTTTGGCCTTTGGAGGCTAGAGCTCACCAGCTCTCTCTAGGCCAGGCTCTGGAGATGAAGCAGAGTGGGGGGTGACGGGGAGGCTGGTAGGAAACAAGTCAGAGATGGGTAGGGGCTCCGAGGAGCTTGGCTTTTGCTTCATTTTCTATTGCTGCCATAATAAACCACCGAAAAGTCAGTGGTTGAAAAAAAAAAAAAAACCAGTCAGGTTACTGTAAGCCATACAGATGGGTGGTCCAGGGTCTCACCAGGCTAACACCAAGCTGCCAGGGCCAGACTGCATTCCTCACTGGATGCTCGAGGACAGAATCTGACTCCCGCACATCCTGTGGTCAGCAGAGTTTGGTGCCTGGAGGCCACAGGGCTGAGACTTCTTTTCCTTTGGCTGGGGGCAGGGGAGCCTCCTCTACCTCAACCAGCAGTCAGTGGAGGACCAAGCTCTAGCTCTTCTCCCATCAGACCTCACTCTTGGCTTTTGAGGACTCATGCAATTAGATCAGGCCCCCTGGATATTCCAGATACTCTCCTCATCCTCAAGTCCCCTAGGAACATCTGCAAAGTCCCTTTGGCAAGGTGAGGTGACACATCCACAGGCCGAGGCATTAGGACGTGGACATCTCCAGGGAATAGTTATTCTGCCCACCACAGGGCTCTGCGTCAAGGAGCAATAGCTTACTCAACTCGAAAACCGATCACTCTATCTGCCTCAGTGGAAATAGTTGAGGGAAGTCGGTGGGGGACAGGGAGGACAGAAGAAAAACAGGGAACAGGTAAAGAGGCTAAGGTGAAAACTCAGGGGGAAATGATGAAGGTTTGGACTGAGGGAGGGAAGGAGGTAACTATGGAGGACAGAGTTGAGGCTGGATAATGTGGCTGGGGTTTTATGTATCAAACTAACTGTCAACAGTCCCAGTTGTTCAATCAAACCCCAATCTGGGTGTTGTAGTAAAGATATTTTACGTATGTGATTGAAGTCAGGAATCAGCCAGACACAGTGGTGCAAGTCTGTAATCTCAGCTACTCAGGAGGCTGAGAAAAGTTCAAGGCCAGCCTGGGCAATTTAATGAGACCCTGTCTCTAAATAAATAAATAAGTTTTAAAAGTGGGCTGTAGATGGGGGCTGGAGTTGTGGCTCAGCAGTAGAACGCTTGCCTAGCGTGTGCGAGGCCCTGGGTTTGATCCTCAGCGCCACATAAAAATAAATAAATAATGGTGGAATGTGATGGTCATCATGATACAAAGTACATGTTTGAAGACTTGAATTGGATGTCAACATACCTTATCTACAAACAGCGATAAGAAAAATTGTGGTATTTTGTGTATTAAGAATGGTAATGCAAAAAACAAAAACAAAACAAAGTACATGTATAATGGCATAAATTGGCATGAACATACTTTATATACAGAGATATGAAAAATTGTGCTCTATATGTATAATAAGAATTGTAATACCTTCCACTGTTGTCATGTATTTAAAATAATTAATAAATAAATAAATAAAGCAAAGGTATTGTGTCTAACTACAACTAAAAAATAAAAATTATTTTATTTTTCTAGCCTCCAAAGACCAAAAATCTCAGTATTCAGGATGAATAACATTTTAATGTCACATCAAAATTAATGCAAAATAATCCATGTTATACAAATATAATATATAATATATAATATAATATAAATATTATATATAATATATAATATAATATAAATATTATATATAATATAATATAAATATTATATATATATTAAAGTGGGCTGTAGATGTAGCTGTGCAGAATACCACTGTGGGCTGTAGATGTAGCTGTGTAGAACACAGTCCTGGGGTCAGGGGGAAAGTCCCTAATCAACTGATTCGTAGCAAAGGGATTATCATAAACGTAGGGTGGGCCTATTTCGATCAGTTGAAAGGCCTTAAGAGCAGAGCCAGCATCCTGATGAGAAGAAAGGTTGCCTGTGGACAGCAACTTCTGCTCATGCCCAAGAGCTCCAGCCTGCCCTTCCTGAAGCTTGCCCTATGGATTGTGGGCTCACCCAATCAGCCCCTGCCATTACATGAGCCACTTCCTTTCAATACATCGCTTAACAAATACCTCTGACCAGTTCTGTTTCTCTGGTTGAACCCTGACTGATCCAGACCCTGAGCAGGTTTTGTACACAGAGCCAACAGTATTAAGCTAGAGGACTGGAAGTGGGATGTGGGGAAGGAAGGAGTCAAGGATGATCCTGTCTTTACCCTGAGCAGCCAGCAGGATGGTTCCTTGGCCTCCTGAGGGAAGAATCACTCACACAAAGGTGCCTGAGAGAGCCTTTGGAGTGACAGGGAAGGAAGATACCCCCTTTCCCCAACAGGCCCCTTGCAGAGGGAGGCTGAGCCTGGCTGGCCTGGAGCAGGTGAGCCCCACCCAGGGCAGAAAGTAGGGGATAAAGTGACCACTGTGCTCCAAGGCACTCATCCGGAAATATTGTGGTTTTCCATTGCATTCTGGAATCCACAGGAAAGCGAGAGCTGAGCTGTGCTCTGCTGTGAGTCCCACATCCCCTGCTGGTCTGCGCTCTGTGGGAACCAGTTAGCTGAACTCTGAGCCAAGAACAAGCAAGAAGAGCTGAATAGAGACTTTATGAATAAATGTTGCTCTGTGGGCTGCCGCTGTCTGGTGACGGAATGGGCTGTACTTGAAAGTAAAAAATGAGGGGTTTGATTTTCTGTTGTCCTTGTTTAAATCTTCCTGGAAGGTAGAAAAGAAAAAAAAAAATAGTGTCTGTCACTTATACTGTTCTGATTAGTGAGGTAGTTGGGCCTCTGACCCAACCTGGCACTGAATATTTAAGAAATAGAAGAAAATTTTCTGTGAGTCTGGCAGCTCTGACAGACACCAGGTGGCAGGCTATTTGGTACCAGTCCCACCTCCTCCCTTCCAGCCCCCAGCAAGCAGAGCTCCTGGGGCCTGCAGAGAGACAGCCCAAAGCCAGCTCCTCACGGATTCCTCTGCTCCGGCAGAGAACAGGGCACAGCCTTAGTTTCGACCTGACATTGAGGCTCACTAGGAGCAAATCAATAGGGCCTCTTTGATGGGAAGAGAGCCAATATCCTGCTCACTACGAAATGGCAAAACTTCCACATCAGAAAGAAGAGGGATGGGGAAATGTGGATCAATGTGTACTGAGTTATGGTTGGGAACAAGAAGTCACCGTGGGCCATTGCACAGAGGGGTGGCTACTGATAAGAGGGATGTACATATCAAAACGCTAGCAGAAAGGGTTTTGAAATTTCCCACCATATAGAAATGGTAAATGTTTGAAGAGATAAATAAGCTTGAGCCCATTTAAATATTATGCAATGTATATATGTATCAAAACTTGCCACGGTATCCCAGTAATATGTACAATTTTATGTTTTCATATAAATTTTAAAAAGCATTAAAATTCTAAAGTTTTTAAATTTCATACTAAAAGGTACTCCTTTGGTTTTTTTGTTTTGTTTTAAAAATTCCTTCCTTCCTTCCTTCCTTCCTTCCTTCCTTCCTTCCTTCCTTCCTTCCTTCCTTTCTTTCTTTCTTTCTCAGTGCTGAGGATTGAATCCAGGGCCTCACACAATCTAGGCATATGTTCTACCACAGATTTAGGTCCCCAGCCCAGGTGGGGCTAATTTCTAGAGACTTCTTTCTCCTCCTCCCTCGATTCTAGATTGGATGGTCGACCAGAAGTCACAACCACACTGTTTTGTCCAGAGACGAAGCTGATGGTGGTTCTTTCTTCAAAAGCCAAGTCTTCAAGTTTCAGCTGGACTTCAGGTGATTTCTGTAGGAGCTTTACTTTCTCTCCCCCAAAATACCCACAGTGGAGGTGAGAGTACAGAAGGTCTTTAGTGCCTTTAGAACTGCAAAGAAAATGAGGTTCTGTTTGTTTGTTTGTTTGTTTTGTTTTTGTTAGTTTTTGTTTTGGTCCCACCTCCTTCTGCCCTTGACCTCTACAGGAAAAGAAAAAGCCCTGGGGATTCTGCTGTGGAATAATAACATGCATCACACAAGATCTTTGGATTAAATAATTTGAGCCAAAGTATTTTGGAAGCTGCCAACAGCTTCTACAGCTGAAATGGACAGAAATATTGGCTGTAAGCCAATTCAGAGCCACTCGTGCATGGCAGGTGAAAAAGCTGAGACAGCTCTGCAGTCCCTGGGGGTGGGAGGCAGACAAGGGGTATGTAGTAGGGGGAGATGAGAAGAGGGGCCTCCCAGTGGAGAAGGTAAGAAGGCATTCTTGGCTCAGAGAAAAAGCTAAAGGGATGGAGAAATTTCAGGTAGCAAAGTTGAAAGTGATAGTGGGGTCAGAGGGTGTGTGGGGTTCCCCTGCTGTTTACTAGGCCTGTTAATGTACAAGGGACCCCTCAGGGTTGAGGTCTTGTGGGAGGGTGTGCACACCCCAGAGGCCTATGGGAAAACTGACCCAGAGGAATACTTGCTGTCTTTTGTCTTCAAGCATGCGGTGAAAGACATCCAATGAAGTGCTTCTTTTAATTGGAAAAATGAAAGGGAAAAAAATCATAAGGTTGCTAAAATCTAGGTTAGGTTTTTATTGGTAATCTCTTATTGTGCCTAATTTATAAATTACACTTTTCTTAGGTATGTGTAGAAAGGAAAAAAAAAAACATAGTATATGTGGGGCTCGGTCTTTTCTGTGGTTTCTGTCATCCCCTGAGATTGGAACACATCTCTCATGCAAAAAAGGGGGACAACAGTATGTGTCTCCGGGCAAAAAATATTTGTTACATTCTGATAGTTAAACTTCTTTTCTGATGATCTCGTGGTTTGCATGCTACCAAGAAGCCTGCATGGGGGCAGGGGCATGTCCTTCCCCTATTTCAACTATTCCCACAAGTACCTGGCAAAGGAAAGTGTGGGCGGGAAGCATGACAGCAAATTGCCTTGGAAACTTGGAGAAGAGTGAGCTGCTGGGGAGGATGGTAATGAAGCAAATGTGTGTTTACTGGTTATTATACTATGGCAGGCACAGTCCTGTGTATCCTACATGTATGAGTGCATTTAAACCTCAGTACCATCCTATGAGATAGGACAATTATTTTTGCATTTAATAGATGAAGAAGCTGAGACACAGAAGAGGTAAGTAGTATTCCCAAGTTCAAATAGACTGTCTAACTGCATAAATTTTCCATTGAGTGGATATGGTAAACTTTTCCTATCTGTCTCCAATTAGAAAATGGGGCAGTAACATGCTAGCAAAGGTGAACTGTATTTGTTTGAACTAAAGTGGCTGATAACGACAGAGCACTAGAACTTAGAATGCTAGAATGCTTTTGGCCACTATATCAGTAAGGATGCTTTTGGCTGTACATAACAGCCTATCTAACCACAAATTGTTAAATAATAAACTCTTGTTATTTTTATAGGAATAAATTTGGGTGCCGTTCAACTTTAAAAGTTTTTGCCGGTGATGTCAGCAAGCATCTAGTTGTTTGTTTTGTTTTGTGTTGTGTTATGTTTTGCTTTTTTTTGACTCTGCCTTCCTCAGTGTATCAACCATGTCTCCCTCACACTAGCAAGACGGCTGCAGCAGCTCCAGGCATCACAGGTCAAAAAGATTAGATGAAGTTAAGGTATTTCTTATAAAAGACTCAGCAGATTTTGCAAGTAATTGGACCAATCAGGTATCATATTTATGCCCTAGCTTTTAGGGACTCTCAAACATGAATAGCTGAAATTCTCAGCTCTGTGAAAGGACAAGCTTCTTCACTAAACCAGAAGGAGTTACAACATGGGATGTCATGCCACTGATTTGATTACCTATTTACTGGTATTTCCCCCCTTTTTGTTTATCTCTAAGTTGAAGACCCAGAGAGAGAATAAAACAAGGTCACAACTTAGTGCAAACTGGTGAACCACGGCCCAAAAATCCAGAGCCAGCTCCAGGCGTGCCTGTGCCCTGAGGCTGGGCTTAAGATCTACAGAGCTGGAGACAACCATTCCTGCTGCTGGCTGCTGGATTCCCTGGTGCTATCTGGTATCAGCTTCCAAGTCCCTGAGCTTGGTTCAGCTCTGCTCTCCCCACCTACCACTTTGAAAGAATCCATTTCTGGGGCTGGGGATGTGGCTCAAGCGGTAGCGCACTCGCCTGGCATGCGTGCGGCCCAGGTTCGATCCTCAGCACCACATACAAACAAAGATGTTGTGTCCGCCGAAAACTAAGAATCCATTTCTGTTTTCCTCTCTTCAATCTCATTTCCTCCTGCTCCCTCTAAAGAGAGAAATTTCCTAGTGTAGGAAAGATTTAAATGGGGTCATACCCTCTTAGTAGAGTTTTTGTAAAATATTATAAATAAATTTCCTCGTGGCCACCAAAGAGAAGTGCTGCCAATTCCCTGCACCAGGATGACAGAAATTGTGCTTGTTGGAGTCCATGTCAGCAGGACCGGGTCTTGAAGTGTGGTTTAAACAAGCCTGGGCTCTATTTTTCTCTCATATAGGAGTCCAGACCCTTCAGGTCTGGTTAGAGGGACCCTCGGTCCTTGAACCCCGGCTACTCTTGTTTTCTGTTTTGCTGCTTTAACAGTCCACGGAGGCCCTGGGGCCATCCTATCTGCCTTCCAATAGCAGGACAGCCAAGGAGGAGTGACCGCCCCGGGGCATGGGCCTTCTGCCATTCAAGAAAATTTCCTGGTTGTAAATATGATATATTTAAATGAATTTCCTGGATATAAATATCCTCAGCACAGCATTGCTTCTTTATATTCCATTGGTGTTAACTTGGACACGTGGAGACCTCTTGCCACAAGGGCAGCTGGGAAATGGCATTGTATTAGGCAGGGTTGTCTCAAGAAGTAGAAGCCATGGATGTGTCTATATAGACATTGGCTCATCTGATTACAGAAGCTGGCAAGACCCAAACCTCAGGGTGGATTAGGCAGAAGGAGACCCAGGACAGCTGGTGTTCTGGGTCTAGTCCAAAGGCAGCGCTGGAGAGCCAGGAAAAGTCAAGGTTGCAGATGAAGTCCAAAGCAGTCCACTGGAGAATTCCCTCTTCATAGGGGCTTGCTCAGGGCTGTCGTTTTGGTCAATCAAGCTTTAGACTGATTAGATGAGGCCCACCCATGTGATGGAAGGCAATTTATTTCATTCAAAGTTCACTGACTTAAATGTTAATCTCAGAGAATACCCTCACAGAAAAACCCAGAATAACGTTTGGCCAAATATCTGAGCCCACTGTGGGCCTACCAAGCTATCACACATAGTTAACCATCATAGGTATCTCTATCTTAGTTAGTCAATGGCATCTTCACTTTAGGTCAACTGTGTCAAGTGTCAGCGAACTGCATCCACAGGACAGATCTGGCCCTCCTCCTGTGTATGTAAACAAAGGCTGTAGGGACAGACACAGCCACACTCCCTTCTGTACATAGTGTCAATGCCTGCTGTTGTGGTATACAAAGACAGGGTTGAGTAACTGAAATGAGACCACAAGTAAAACCTAAACTATATACTATATTCCACCCTTTGCAAGAAACGTTGGCTGACTTCTGTTTCAGGTGACCTTATGCCCAGTTAAATACCAGGAGTCTGAAGGCAGGTGGGGTGGGCAGAGGAAATAGTAGGAGGCAAATAGCAATCTCAGCCCACAGAACTGGCTGCCGAGGTGTTCTAAGAAACCTCCCAGTTGCCCAGCAATAACATGTTGTCAAACAATCTGTGATGTACTGACAGAATCGTAAGGAAGTCCAAGTCTTTTTGTCGGCTTTCAGGAACTTACTGGATTAAGTTTAGTGGAGAGAAATGATCTCTGGACTCAGGGCTGAATCGAGGTTGATTCATCAGCCACAGGACCAAACTTTTCAGAGCATCAGTTTTCTCCTCTCTAAAATGAGCATGGGGCAAGGGGTGTAGCTCCTTAATGTCAGCTGGGCAGGGCCATGAAATGTGGTACAGTGCTCGCCTAGCACACTTACGGCCTTGAGTTCAATCCCGAGGACTGAAGAAAAACAAAGAAACACTCCATAATGAGCATGATCTTATTATTGCTTCATTGGTTTTGTTGTTGTTGTTGTTTTCAGTGCTGGAGGTTGAACACAGGGCCCTGTGCATGCTAGGCTAGTGCTCTACCACTGAGCTACATGCCCGGTCCTAAAAACAACAATTTTTTTTTTTTTTTAGAGAGAGAGAATTTTAATATTTATTTTTTAGTTTTCGGCCGACACAACATCTTTGTTTGTATGTGGTGCTGAGGATCGAACCCGGGCTGCATGCATGCCAGGCGAGCGCGCTACCGCTTGAGCCACATCCCCAGCCCCTAAAAACAACTATTAATTGAACTTGATCTATGTGCCAGGCCCTGGGTAAAGGCTCCCTCTGTGTGCACCAATTTACTGAATCCTCACAGCCACCCTACAAGGGAGGCATGGTCATATCTGCATTTTCAGATGAAGATAGAGAGAGATTGGGTATCTTGGCAAAGAGTACCTCATTGGTTAGTGCGGAGGTGTGGCCCAGCCTGGTCTGTCTGATTTCCTAGCCCAGGAGCGTGACCAGCAGGCTGTCCACCACCTCCCCACGTCAGCACCCTCCAGCCATCTGTGTCTTTGCTCCTCTGGCTACAAGACATTCCCCGAGTAACTGGAAAAGTAGAGCATCCGCAAATCAAAGGCTAATAGGTAATACAAGGCTGCAGGGTGGTGGTCAAGAGAGTGGTATCACAGGTCCCCCTGCCCTGGAGTGGGCAGAGAAGGTGTCACAGCAGGGATGGGCCAAGTGGGGTTGTGGTGGGTGTGCAGGGTTTAGAAGGCTGGAGACAGGGTGCCAGGCATGGGGAATGGAGTGGGTCAAGGCTGGGAGGCAGGAAAAGAAAGAATGTGTTTAAGAAATAGCAAGTGGCTAGGCGCAGTAGCACATGCCTGTAACCCCAGAGGCTCATGAGGCTAAGGCAGGAGGAGCGTGAGTTCAAAACCAGCCTCAGCAACTTAGTGAGGCCCTAAGCAACTTAGGGAGACTGTCTCAAAATAAAATATAAAAAAGGGCTGGAGGGCTGGGTTTGTGGCTCAGTGGTAGAGTGCTTACCTAGCACGTGTGAGGCACTGGGTTCGATCCTCAGCCCAACATAAAAATGAATAAAGAAAATAAAGGTATTGTGTCCATCTACAACTAAAAAAAAAAAAAAAAATAGAAAAAAACAAAGGGGCTGGAGATTGGCTCAGTGGTTAAGCACTCCTGGGTTCCATCTTCATTACATAAAAAAAAAAAAAAAAGGAAGAAAGAAATTGCAAGTCAACTTGCTGGCTAAACCATAGAATTCTCACAAAAGAGAGCAGTTGGGAAATGCAGATTGGAATTTAATGAAGAAGGAGCTCAAATGCTGGTCTGAGGAGCTGCACTTCTCAGCTGGTTGACACTGGGTGGTCACTGGAGGGTTTTGAGTGAGATCACTGGCAGAGGCAGTTTCTTCAGGAATAATGTGGCAGGAGAGATGACGGGCGAGAGGCTGGGAGAGCAGGTAAGAGGCGTTTGCCATGATCTAGACATGGGGTCATGAGCACCTGGAGCGAGTGCTAGCACAAGGCGGGAAGGAATGGGAGGGGTGTGAGAGACGCCACTGCAGCAGAGCTGAGTGACTGGAGCTGGGAGGAGGGCACCAGAGGGACAGGGATGACACCAGGACTCAAGCCTGAGTGACTGAGAATATCCCACTCCCCGGGAAGCCCGTGTGCCCCCATCCTCCTCGAGATCTCTGTTCCCACTGAGCACCTTCACCGGCTCAGCATTCACCAAAGGTGCCTGCGAGCTCCTGGCCGTCTTCTCTACCCTCTTGCTGCCTCCACCAAAGAATCAGAGGCAGAGGGCAAAGCATGGGCTTTGGGTGGAAGAGCGAGGAATTGAAATCTGCTCAGCCTGTTACTAGCTCTGTAGCTGTGGGCACATTTCTTCATTTCCACGTTTCTCTTTAGGGTTGATAATATCTACTCGATGAGGCACAAACACCAAACATTTAGCACTGTCTGGCACACACTAGATGCTCAATAATAACGGTCAATAAAAATGTGCTTGCTCTGCGCACTGGTCTAACTGCTTACGAATACAGCCCTCCTCGGCATCTGTACGGGCTGGGTTCCAGAACTCTCACGGGTACCAAAAACCATGGACACTCAAGTCCTTTGCATAGAACAGTTACAGTATTTGCATATAACCTATAAGAACATCTTCCTGTACACTTTAAATTACCTCCAGATGACTTATGATACCTAATGCAATTTAAATCCTTTGTACACAGTTGTTCAACTGTATTGCTTAGGGAATAATAAGAAAAAGTCTGTTCGTGTTCAGAAGCAACTTTAAAAATATCTTCAATCCGTGGTTTGTTGAATCTGCACATATAGAACCTAAGGATATGGAAGGCTGACTGTATACACTTGTTTATTTCACACAACAATCCCAAGCAGTGGCTGCTACTCTGACCTCCAGGTAAAGGAATGAAGCACAAGGAAGGCACAGAAACTGCTGAGGTCACAGGGACTAGGTGAGGCTGAACCAGGGCTGTCCAGCTCCAGGCTCTGCACTCTACCCAGAACTTGAAAAAGCTCAGGCTGGGGCTGGGGCTCAGTGGTAGAGCGCTTACCTTGCATGGGTGAGGCACTGGGTTTAATCCTCAGCACCACATAAAAATAAATAAATAAAGATATTATGTCTGTCTACAACTAAAATATATATATATAAAAAGCAAAGCTCATGCTCACACCAGCAGGAAGTAAGAAGAGCAAAATGTTCTCTGTGAAGGGGATATTAAAATAATTAACAACCAGCCAGGTGCGCTGGCACACGCCTGTGATCCCAGCGGCTTGGGAGGCTGAGGCAAGAGGATCACAAGTTCAAAGTCATCCTCAGCAAAAGTGAGGCACTAAGCAACTCAGTGAGATTTTTGTCTCTAAATAAAATACAAAATAGGCTGGAGATATGGCTCAGTGGTTGAGAGCCCCTGAGTTCAATCCCCGGTACCCCTAATCCCCCAAAAAAATTTTTAAAAATTAACAACCAGAGTGGCAAAAGCACCCATCTGTGAGATTGGCCTCTGATCACATCCAGGAGCTGATCCTTTAGGTCTCTTTTGGTTGCTGGACCCTGGGGCAGGTGCAGGAGGGAGTGGTCCCAGGGGAGAGTGGAGTTAGAGGGTTGGAGAAGAGACTCAGGATGCTCAGGGCCATGGCTTTCAACAATTCATATAGAAAGGGTTCATTAATGTTAGAGTCAGGATGGCGCCTGGAAAATGTTAGAGTCTGTAAACAAGTCTGGATGACGCCTGGCAAAATGCCAGAGGGAGTGGTTTGAGAAGTAACAAAAGCGAGCCATTAAGTGTGGAGATTCCTTATTGGTTGACTGATGTATCTAGTTTATGCTAATTAGATAAGCTGTGTGGAATGTATAAATATCGCTCCTGTCCTACAGTAAACGGCTCCCACTCCTGCTGTATCAACATACACAAGTTGTTCGTCACCCCCCCCACCCCCACCCCCACCCCGTTATTTTGCCCAGCCAGCGGGGCTGTGGCACATTAACTTTAGTATGGCAGTGTGGGTGTGTCCCAGCTAAATACCAGAAGTAGTTGTCATTTATCAGGGTCCTCGGATCAACCTGTGGACAAAACTATGATGTTTAAGGATATTCTCAAGGTTGAATATTATATGGATATATGTCTTTATTGTGAATCCCATGCTTATGTTATTTCTTATAAGAGATCTGAGGTAGCTTGTAGTAAAAAAAAAAATCCTCTAAAATAAAATCATTAAAATATGGAACTAATAAGTTATGTGTGTTAAGGTTTTTTGTTATGCTCTGAATGTCTGTGTCTGTGCAAAATACCTATGTTGAAATGAATGTCCTCTAAAGGGATGGTATCAGGGGATGGGGCTCTGGAAGGTAATGAAGTCATAAGGGGAGTGATCTCACAAAGGGGATTAGTGTCCTTCTAAAAGGCATCCCAGTGAGCTTTCCCGCCCTCTTCTTGACATCTGAGAACACAGTAGAAGACAGCTATCTATGAACCAGGAAACTGCCCTTCCTACATAGTCTGGTCCTTAGACCAAAATATTAGAGAGAGAAACAAGATTTTGTTATTTGAATCACTCAGTCTGTAATTCAACTATGAAGACTTGAACTGAGTAAGGCAGTTTTATACCTAAGAACCTAAATTAAGAACACACAGTGAAAATGAGGTCTAAATTTGACTCTGAGATTCCTAGTGGCTAAGATAAAATGAGAAATAGGATGAGTTTCCTACAGATTATGAAAACACACCTGAATTCTGAGAACCCTATGCTTAGAATTTAAGTGTGAGGGTCAAGATGGCATTTTGATGTGAAAACCAAAATTCTTATCCAGAAAAAGGCCCAGTGAAAAGCCCCTAGTCGGCTTTGAAGTGGGTGACTGACTCTGGAGAAACGCCCAGAAAGGCCTGCTGGGCATCAGGAAAGGCGAATGGGATTTCCATCATGCCTTTTGCTTCCATGGCCTCAGAGTAGAACAGTGGTCCAAGTGAGCACTTTAAGTAAGATAATTTGATTTCTCTCTATGCAGGCATAGGCAGGAGGAGCAGATTAGAGAATTTCCTAAGTTTTAGAGGTGTTGTGTTGTCTTCCAGGCCACATAGAGTTGTCTCTGCCTGACAGCACAGAGTTGTCTCTGATTCTGTCCTGCAGCACCTTGCTAGCATGAAGGAAAGCCCATAAGGTTCGCTATGATATTTATTAAGAACTGATGCTCAAAGGGCGCGGTGGCTCATGCCTTTAATCCCAGTGACTCAGGAGTCTGAGGCAGAAGGATTGCAAGTTCAAAGCCAGCCTCAACAACTTAGTGAGGCCCTAAGCAACTTAGTGAGACCCCCATCTCAAAATAAAAAATAAAAAGGGCTGGGGATGTGGCTCAGGGGTTATGTGCCCCTGGGTTGAATCCCTAGAGCAAAACAAACAAATCGTAAGAAGCTTACAGTGTCTTAGGACTAAAAGGCATGATTTCCACATCATTTTCATTGCTGTCCATGTGATCTAAAATTTCCCAGATGTCAGCACATTGTAGGTTCAAAAGGGAGTGCACCATGGTGCCCACACCTGCAGACTTGGAGTTTCACATCCCAGGGGTTCCCCTTAAGATTCTAATAAGCTTTCTCCCACTGGGTGTCTGCTGGGCAATGTCCTGGTGCGCTGGCATCTGCAAACCCCCTACCCTCCTTTCCCCGGTGACCATAGGACAAAAGTGAAAGTGGGCATTTAGCTTCTAGGAAGAAAAGACCAGGCCATGACTATTCCTGGGCTTGCACAGGACAAAGATTCAGTTCATGAAATGGCAATCACCTGGCTCTGGTATTTGTGATATCACCTTGTGCAGGTCACCTTGGTGCTTTTTGTTTTAATTTCCTTTACTAAAAATGTCAAGAGTTCTTACATCTCACAAAGATGTAGTGGGAACTGGCTATTTAACGATTAGATGGTATTTTGAAAGCATCAAGTATAAAATAAGCGCCAGGACAGGAAAACCAGAGATTTGTGGCTTTCCTGATGAAGTCATTGGATATGCTTGCCTTTTTTTCTTTTCACTTTAAACATCAAAAGGAAATAAATTTTTAAATGTCTGCCTAGTACTGAGAGAGAAAGAGAGAGAGAGAATAATATTAAGTCCCCAAATCAATAAAATGCTCCTAAGCCTGCAACTAAATTGTTGCATAGGTGAGCCCCAGGTTACAAGGGCAATACATTCTTGACAAATCCTATGTACCTTGAAGCTATATAATGAAAGGTATTAGGAGAACATAGAAACAGCTCCAGACATAATCTCAGAGACCATATCAGAAAATAGGAGACACCTTATGGGTTGAGTTGGGCAAATTCATATGTTGAAGCCATAACTCTCAATAACTCAGAATGTGTTCTTATTTGGAAATGGGATCATTGCAGATGTAATTAGGTAAGAGAGGAGATCACATTGGAGTAGGCTAGGCACCATATCTGTTATTACTGGACTTGGGGGAAATTTGGATGCAGACACACTCACCATTGGCCAGGTGCAGATGAAGGCAGAGGCCAGCTGATTCATCTACAATCAAGGAACACGGGTGACCACCAGCCAAGCACCAGATACAAAGGAGAGGTGTGGGACAGATCCTCTCCTACAGACTTCAGAAAGAATCCACCTTCAACACTACAATCTCAGATTTCTAGCCCCCAGAACTGTGAGACCGTACATCCTAATGGTAAGCAACCCCCACCCCCCACCACACACACACACACACACACACACATTACACACACACACGCAAGGCATGTAGTACTTTGCTATGGCAGCTCAGGAAACTAATAGAACAAACACACTCAACTGCTTTATGGTGAAGAATCAGAGGATAACTTGGAGAATAAGGGATTGAAGGCAATTGACACAAGTTCTTCAATACTTTTTCTATTCATTAAAAATTTATCTGGGTTAATATGTTATTTTCTTAAAATACAAATATTTTCCTAAAAGGCGATGGTCATTAGTTATTTATGACTGATGTTATGTTGTCTTTTCCAGAGATGGCCACACTAGCTCTCATCTTACATTGCCCTTTTAGAAACTTGCCGTTTCTCTATTAGAAGGTAATGTCCTGATTTTCCTCCCTCTGAATGTAGATGGGCTGTGACTCACTTGTAACCAACAGAATGTTATAGAAGGGAGGGTACATTTCTAAGGTCAGTCATAAAAGTTGATGGAGCTGCTGTCTTGGGAGTAGGGTCTTGCACTGGAGCATTTAGTTGCCTTGATGTCACCATATTGTAAGGAAGCTCAACCTGACTCTTAGAGAGAGACCATGTGGAAAGAAATTGCTGAGACTCTAAAGACAGAGATGCCCAGGGAGGCCGCAGGGACTCCAGCCCCTCTTCTATTGTGGCTCCAGCTTTATCTGACCCCAAGCCAAATTTCCCCACAGAGCCCTCTCTGAATTCCTGATCCACAGAAACCAGGAAAGGTAACAAAATGACTCTTGCTCATTTAAGCCAGTGGGTTTTGGGATGACTGATTATGTTGAAGTGGATAATGGACATGCCTTATTGCATTACTCTAATAATTAAATTTCTTAACATTTAAATCAAGTATTTCAGAATTTCATTTTCTTCAGGAAAGGATGGGAAGCATAGGAGAAAGAATGAGGTGGTAACCTAGAAACATCTACTTTTGTAGAATTACCCCAAAGTCTGGGGGTAATTCTCTGAGCCACTAAAAGCAGTCAATATTGCTCTCTTTGACATTCTGCCCCTTGGTTAACTTAGAATGTAGATGTCAAGGAGGTACCTTAGGAGTTGAAACCACTAACCACACTCATTATGTAAATCAGTGAATTTACATAAATTGCAGAGACCCTTTTTTCTTTCTATTTCCAAAGGTATTCTAATTATGCAAAATTGTGTCCCCAACTGCCATGGACTCGAACAAGTTCATTATCACTGGCGCCAGAGTCTTGCATGTTGAATTTTCCAGCTTTGGCAGACCCTTATTTTCAATCAGAATCTGGCACTAATTTAATGATCTTTGCTTCATTTGAGGTGGGGTGGGAGGGCCAGGTTGGTAAAGGTCTTTACACATGGAATAATCCCAGCCCTTGGCATATAGTTCTGACTCAACTCAGCTCAATTATGAAAGATCATTCCCCAATCATTTCCTTCCGGTCAGAGAAGCCTGGTCCCTTTGACACTCTCGTGTTCTAAATCCTCCCTCTCTGCCTGCAGCTTGTTTTCTATGGTGTCTTTGATTAGGCCTCCTTCTATCAGGGCATTTGCATTAATAATCCCTTGCCTCTCTTTTGTTAATGGAGTTCTTGCCTGCTGCTTCTGGTCTCCAAGACAGCTCCCAGCGTTTAGTGCCAGGAATTAAGATGCCTGTGAAATCCACCCTTGCACTGCAAATGCCTTGCAAGGGAGTCCTTAGAAAACATTGACTTCTTTTCCTTATTGAGCCATGAAACAGTAGTTACTGGAAAACAGTCATTCAGAACGTGGTTAGAATCTCTGTAGACAATAGCTGAGTAGCAACAAAGAGGCTGAAAAGAAAAAGCTTCATAATCCCTTATTTGTGACTCCCAAATGGTAGCTGCTAAAAGTGACTTCTGCAAACAGTCATTTACTCTTTATCGGATAATCACAGGGCTGGGAGAGCGCTTAATCCACCCTTCTGCATTAGCTAGAGCCGGGGAGGCTTTCTGAAGAGTGTTCTGGAATCCTCAAGAGCTGCCCTCATAAGTACACTTGGAAAAGTCAAAGCACATTGTGGGGGAGGAGACATTTACTCCTTCAGACAGGGGGCAGAAAGATAGGATTTTTGTCACCTAGTCTTCCACTTCTTTCCTGAACCTTTAGATGCAGTTCAACTCTGGTCCTCAAACACACTCTATGAGATTGCTATTATTATTATCCTTATTTCACACTGAATGAAACTAAGTCTCAAAGAAGTTAATGTCTTGGGAACGAGAGAGCTGAAGGAGACTGGCCAACCATCCTGGCTTCCCCGGGACTGAGTGGTTTTCCGGGATACAGGACTTGCAGTTCTAAAATTAGGACAATTATGGAAAACTAGAAAGGTGGACACCACAGGTTTGAACCAAGTCCAATCTGTCTCCAAAGCCTCTCCTCTGAAACCCGACACAACCCTCAATTGTTCTCAGCCTGAGATTGGGCTCTGGGACATCAGGGCATCTACTGGCAGTACCATGAAGAAGGCAGAGTCAGAGGACAAAGTCAGGTGTGTCAAACTGGGACACCAGGTCCTCACACAGGTTATTCAGAACCCACTGGAAAGTCTAGTCGGGAAGCTGACTCTCTAGAGAGGTAAAAGCTAGATGCGTGAGTGTGCACCATTATTTATGTAACATGCCACATCAGAAGGTGTTCCAGAAGCAGCTATAAATCATCGACAGCAGACCTGCCAGGCCTGGTTGCAGAAACCTCAGAGAGGGCCACAGAGGAGGCAGATTTTTACTGAACTGCTCTGGGGCCTCCTCCCCATTCACCTGCCCCAGAAATGCTTCTCTTGGAGGACAGGAGGTTAAAACAGAAAGGACCTCAGAGAACGTATCAGGTTTGCTTCCTCCTTAACACAAGGAGGAGAGGATGAAGGTATGAACTTCTCAAAGTGACATCTGCCTCTCCATCTTGGTGCCTCTGGGGCAGAGAAGGAGGGAGGAAGAAAAGGGTCTTGTGGCTTCTAGTCAAAGCTCTCCTCTGTTGGCGGTGCATGCCTTTAATGCCAGAGATTCCAGAGGCAGAAGCAGGAGGATTCCAAGTTTGAAGCCAACCTCATCCACTTAAGGAGATCATGTGTCTCCAAATAAAAATAAAAAGGAGGGCTGGAGATGTGGCTCAAGCGGTAGCGTGCTCGCCTGGCATGCGTGCAGCCCAGGTTCGATCCTCAGCACCACATACAAACAAAGATGTTGTGTCCGCCAAAAAATAAATAAATATTAAAAAAAAAAAGACATGCTCTTAAAATTTTTAAATAAATAAATAAATAGATAGATAGATAAAAAGGAACTGGAGATGTAACTCAGTGGTACAGTGCCCCTGGGTTTAATTCCTAGTATAAATACATATGTACATACACACATACATTAAATTTTGAAAAATCTTCCCCCTCTCTGGCCTGCTGCTCCATGATTTAACTTAAATCTTAAAAAAAAAAAAAAAAAAAAAAGAGTTTGGTATTGGGGATTAAACCAAAGGATGTGAAGCTATATCCCCAGTCCTTTTTATTTTTTATTTTGAGTCAGGGTCTCCTGAAGTTGCTGAGGGTCTTGCTAAATTGTGGAGGCTAACCTTGAACTTGCAATCCTCCTGCCTGAGCCCCCAGCTAGTTGCTGGGATTCCAGGTTTGAGGCACCTGACTAGCCTACATCAGTTTCAACCCTTTCTTTCTCTACTGTGTCAAACATGTACTTAGATTTTGCCTTGTCTTTGTCTCTCAACTTCATTTTTTTGTCCGCTCAGTCTTCCTTTCCCTGTCCTCTCTGTGGCCAAGTAAAACCATGAGTAGAATTCAAGCGACTTTGGTGGAACTTGGGGTCAGGAGCACCCAGTGTGGCTGAGGCAACGCCTGCTCTTCATCTGCCACCTGGGGCTCCGGTGAGACGCGTCGGAAGTGGCTGCAAAGGCTGTGCTGCACAGAGGTTAGGAGTGCAGACCAGGAGCCCAAGGGACCAGGGGGCAGACGGGCCAGGTCTCCTGCCCGGCCAAGGAGCCTTTTTCCATAGGATTCTGTTGTTCTCCGCCCCAGCTCCTGGCTGGCTGCTTTCTCAAAGCACAGAGACCATCCCTGGAATTTCAGGAGGGGTGTGGGGACTCTCCTCCTCCACACAGGGGATTGCCGTTGGGTGGGTGGCCTCAACCCACAGCGTCTTCCCGTCCTTCACCCAGGGGACCGCCTCTTAGGTGAGGCACCGCCCCCGCCCCCTCGAGAATGATGCCCTGTGCTTCTTGGCAGCTTCTGCCAGCAGCAGCGAAGCCCTGGTGTTCAGGAAAGGAGCCAGGATTCGTAGGTGAAGAAAGAGACCTCCTCCCTCCCTCAATCCATGGATGGGGGTGATGTCCGTTCCCCCGTTATCCAAGGCTGCCCTCCTCCAGCCAATCACCTGAATGAGATGACAAGGAAATGAGCTCATTCATTATGAGCCTGGAACCTGCTCATGCATTAGACCCTGGATGAGGAAGCTGAAGAAACTTTGGTTCTTAAGCAGAAAGGTGAACACAATTAGGGTCACCCCAAATGGAACAGCTCTGTCCAGGCGCCCCTCTGTAACAGGCACTGCTCATGGGCCACCCCATCTATCCACCAGGCATCGACTGACTAGGGCTCCATGAGGACACAGTGGGTCAGATGAAATGATGGAATCCACACCTTGAATAAAGCCTATACAGTTCATTGAAAGGATGACGGCATCATTACCATGTCAACAACCAACTACCAAGAATACCTAGTGTAATTACGTCTTGACTTTCACTCCCCGCTCACCAGGGATCATGAGAACTCCTCTACCAGGAGAAGCCAGGGGAACTGTCTCTATCAGTGGGTTGGCATTCAAATTTTTCTTTGTGCAGCTTCTCTGTCATCTGCCACTCCCCCCTCTGCTTCTTCCACTTCATTGGTCCCAGCCAGGTTAGGCCAAGAAGGGCCCTAAGTCAGTTAGAACTTCCAGAGGTCTGCAGATTCAGTCTCTGGGTCTGCAAGTTCATATTCTAGGGGCAGAATTTGGGGCAGGGATGCTCCTATCTTCTGACCGCACCTCTTCCTCATTTGCTTTCCTACAGCTCAGATTTTGGTCCTTGGGAGATTTGTACATTGTGAACTTGCTGAAATGTCAGTAATTTTCTGTCTCTTGAGGAATGGCTTCTGTCTCTTTCCACCATTGTTAGTTCCACATTCCCCCTACTATAAATTAGCTTCCTGCACCATAATCTCTATTTTGGGTAGGAAAAGATTAGCTGCTCCTACTAACCAGCTATCACTCCCTTCTATGTGGCTCTACCAATGCCCTGGTTCGCTATAGCAATGAGGAGTTTTAGATTTCACTAATTTTTATTTATTTATTTATTTTGGTACTGGGGATTAAACCCAGGGGCACTCAACCACTGAGCCACATCCCCAGCCCTATTTTGTATTTTATTTAGAGACAGGGTCTCACTGAATGCTTAGGGCCTCGCCATTGCTGAGGCTGGCTTTGAACTCGTGATCTTCCTGACTCAGCCTCCCAAGCCGTTGGGATTACAGGCCTGCCCCGGCTAAATTTTACCAATTTTTTGTGGATTTCACAAAGATGACTAGGGATGGGCTTGGTTGTAATCATTAGCAGTAGCTACCATTTTATTGGGCATATATTATGTTTGAGGCATTAATGCTAAGTGCTTTGCATATATTATCATTAATGTTTACAACACATCTCTGAAAAAATATCACTACTCTCATTTTACACATAAGGAAACTGAGGCTGAGAGAAGTTGCCCTGGATCACATAGGTGGTGAACACAAGTGAATCCGCATGATTCAAAAGCCTTCACTCTTTCCTGTCCACCATTCTCCCACTCACTCACCAGACATATGTTGAGCATCTGCCATTTCCCAGACAGGCTCCTCCCCTGTGCAGCTGAACAACTAGCTTATCTTTTCTCGCATTTCTTTTGATCTTTGACCATGTAGAAAAGAATGCCCAAGGTCTGTTCTAGAATTCCCAAGAAAAAGTCTAGAACAGCAAATAGAAGGGTAAGAACGAACTATTTGCCTGTGTTCATTTGAAGTTTGTTGACGGCAGAGAGAGGAACTGTGAGAAAGGTGTTTCTAGTTGGCGTATTCCAGGCAGTGGCTGAGATAGATGCAAACGTGGATTAGGAAATCCCACTGAAGTATAATAGGCAAGAGGAGGAGTAGGGCAAATGAGTGTTAAAGCATTAAAGACTGTGATGCTATCTTTTTATAAGTATTTGCAGTATTGGAACCAACGTTTCTAAGAAACCAACAACATCACCGATCCCTCGTGGTACCAAAACAAGAGGCTGACGGACTGTGTGCTGGTCTCTAGAAATCAGTAGTGACATAATGTTCAAAACCTATAAGGAAAACCCAAAACAACAACAAAAATGTCACTGAAGCCAGTTACTTCCCTTGTTTGTGAGTCATTCAAATACTTTTAATTTTGCTGAAAGGCAGGGCAAGCTTTCCTTGTTAAAAACAAACAAATAAAAATCAAGCTGATATGGTGAAACCAAATTACCATGCTCCGAACTAAACTAAAGCAGTTTTGGTTATCATTTAAATGACTTCCTGGATTGGCAGAACTGTTGGTAGCACTTTTCTACATCTCCCCTATTAACTGCATCCTAAGCTATTTGTCTAAGGAAGGTAAATCCTTCCCTTGTGCCCAGTGAAGAAACTATATCATCAGCCTGATTCATTTCCTTTTTGCAAATGATGGACTTAGTCAATGTAGTGGCCATTTACCCTGTTCTCAGCAAGGACATGTAAGTGGAAGTCTGCACATGGCTTCTGAAAAGATTTTCTACTCTTAACAAGTAAAAAAAAAAAAAAGATACTTAGGAGAAATCCCAGGCACTTTCCTACTTGTCTTTGGATGTTTTTGCTTAAGGATGTGATGCACGTATCTACTGCATCACATGTCACCATGAGGGGAGACAATGCTGCTTCATTGAGGTCCACAATATAAAAGAGAACAATCTTGGTGACATACAAACTGCTTTTTGGTTTCATCTCAGTGATATGCTGGAAAAGGAAAATAGCTTGAAGCCAACACATCATGTAGGAGCAAAAGAAATGTATCTGACTGAACCAAGATGAGACTCTATTGTTGCCAAATTCCAAAGGAATTTAGAAGCTGAGCAAATAGCACATATTTATTGAGCATCTTCTATATGCCAAGCACTGTGCTGGATGCTGGGTTACAAGAGTGGACAGAGCAGACAGAGTCATTGTGATCCTGGAAATCATGTTCTGGAAGACGGGTGATAAACAAGCAGAAAATTAAGGATAAGAGGAAACATTCATAGCCAACTTTCTAAATATTGGCTTAAAATAGTTCTCAATATAAACCCAGACTCTGAAATCAGAGAGATCTGCATTCAAATCCCACCTTCACCATTTACTCTGACCTTGGGAAAGTTATTTAATCTTTCTGGGTATCAGTTTCTTATGGGCAAGATGTTGATCACCAAGACACTAATTCACAGACTTGTAGGGAATCAGCGAGCAAAGACTCTCTGTGAAGTGTTCCACAAAGAACCTGTCACAATTGTCCTTCTAGATTTTAGAGTGTCATCATCATCATCATAATAACTAATGCAAGGCATTGTGGGTGTCAAGAGATGAAAATACATATACCCTGCTCTCAAGAAATCTGGGGGCAAGAATCCAGATCTGTCCATAGAACAGTTGGCAGTTACACAACTAACAGGGAGAACCAAAGAATCTCCTGGTGACCAGGTAGGGTGCTTTTCTCCATACACATATTATAACCATAACCTACCCTCTTTTGCAAGAGGGAAAGAAATATTCTGAATGATTGCCGCTCTTCTTTCATAATACGGCTACTTTCCCAAGAGAATCAAGTGGGGGGTACATAAGGGTTGCCATTTAAGGGTTTGTGCTTCATATCAGCAAATACACACAGATACCCCCACAAATGATCTCACCAAAGCCTGCCCCTTTCCCTCCTCTTCTCCATATCATGCCCACTTCATGTGTTCAGTGTGCTGCAATTGACTGTTAACTGCTGTATCTAGCTAAAAGAAAAGATAAACATCGACCAGCTGGGTCCTCACACCCCCACACACCCTCATTTTTAGAAACAGTTCCAGGGATAGTCACAGGAGACCCTGAGCTCATTCGTTCACCTTTGGTGTGCATCTTCCCATAGCCTTGCTCACACACTGCCTTTTGATTGGCAATCCCGTGGAGAATCTTTCAACTCTTAGATAGGAATTTCATTAGCAAAGGAAGGGCAGGGGAAAGGAGGAGGACAGCATAGATGCGGACCGGGAGTGGGTGAAAACAGGGTTTGAAGGGGACCTAAAGTTGTTTCATACTGGCTGCCCTCTCCTTTAATTGTTCCTTTATTTGTACATGCGGTGTCCAGAGGGAAAACCGCTTTTCATTAATTGGGCAATTGTCCAGGCACTGAGCTGGGCATCCCGCCTGCAGAGCCACATCAGTCCTAAGCTTTGAAATGAAGTGACATCTAACAGGAAGCACATTCCAAATAGGGAAGTTGAGGGAAAGGGTCCAGGGTCCTATTTCTCTTCCCCTTCTTCCTGCAGCCGCATCTTCCATCCAATCTTGAAGAGTCTTATTTGGATAAGTAAGAGGACAGGGATGAGGAGGATGGGAGGAGGGGAGAGTTCCATGGGACTCTCAGAAGTCACCGTCTGGGTATCAAACCTGAATAACCAGGAGAGACGTACCCTCCCCGGGCAGACTGTTTCCCTCCTGCCCACGCTGCAGGTTTTTCAGGTCCTTGCTTGAGCGTGCATTCACTGGGCGTAAACAAAAGTGCTATCAGCAGCTTGCGTCAGCCAGCCAAGCTATTTAAGCAGGCAGGCATCAGCAAACGCAGCTTCCAAATCCAGGGCTCCCCTTGGCCACTTGCACGTAAGTAACTTTCATTCTCTGCCTTTAATGCAGAGAATGAACTTGCATAGAAACTAGACCAAAATGCTATAGTTACCATGATAGCTTTTCTGTTGGAAAAGGGTGGATGTGAAAGGGAGAATAAAAATGTAATGCCTACCCCCAGCAGGGAGCCAGAGAATGCTGCTGGAAGTAAAACACCAGACCCCCTGCCAACAAACATGGGGTTGAGCTGACTTTGGATGAAGCAAGGGGGGGAGTCCTGTTGGTCTTTTGGCCAGCAGGTGAGGTGTTTTCTTTTTGCTCTCCCCCTATTAAGACACTTTGAAACCTGCATTTGTGTAACTGCCAGATGCGTAGTTTTGTTATTTAGAAGCTGATAATTGCTACTGTATATTTCAGCCTTTTCTAAGATCAGTTTAAAAATTTTTTTTGTATGTGGGATGTATAAGAGGGGGCATCTCTGGATTGAGTAGAGATGGCTTAATGATGAATTTGCAGTGTTACTTAGTATATTTTTTGTTCTCATTATGCTTATAAATAACAATGAAAGTATTGATCTTGTTTAAGATTAAGAGGGCTGGGGATGTGGCTCAAGCGGTAGCGCGCTCGCCTGGCATGCGTGTGGCCAGGGTTCGATCCTCAGCACCACATACAAACAAAGATGTTGTGTCCACCGAAAACTAAAAAATAAATATTAAAAAAAATTCTCTCTCTCGCTCTCTCTCTCTCTTTAAAAAAAAAGATTAATAGAAATCCTAAACTCTGGAATTTTCAGGAAATGGAGGTTTGTGATTTTTTAACTCTGGTATTAAGCTGGAGGAAGAGCCCTTGAATAAAAGGACTCATGCCACACAGCTTAGATGAGAAGATGTGGAAGAGAAGAATGCCAAACGTTCCCAGGCAGTAGACAGCGCCTGGAGTGTTTATCACACCCTGAGGTTAACCCTGTGTAGGCATAACCAACCAGGGCCGGGGGGCAGAGAACAAAATACAGGTACCAGGGAGGCAGGGAGGGAGAGAAGGAGGGAGTAGATTACAGAGGATTTATAACTAGACATCATATTTATAAAATGCATGTAGGATATTAAAGGAAGACAGTGTGGCATTCATTCCATAGCTCAGCCATTTGGGTCTAGAATCTAGGGATTAAGAGACTGGCAGAAGCCAAGGATCTTTCCCAGGTATTCAGCCCCCAGCCGCTTCCCCTGTCCTCAACACATATCTAGAAGCTCACTGTCTAGACCCCTGGAAGTCCACAGACCCTAAATTAAGATACCTTGGTTTTAAATCATGCTTTATTTTTTTAACTGGGAAGAAGTGGAAAGTTAAAACCTTAACTCGATGGGCACTTCTTGTTCACCAAACTGAAGCTATTATAATTTTACAAAGGCCTTTTTTTCAATCCAACAAATAACGATTAAGCGGTTTCTCTGAGCAAAGATCAACTGGGGGCTGGGAGGAGGAAAAAAGAAATAAAAAAGACCCTGGTCTTGAAATGTAAAGTCCAAGGATGTAATCATAAGAAGCAACAGTATTTACTTATGATTCAATTTGTAGAAGACACAAACTCATCTGTAGTAGAGGAAGACAGATCAGGGATTGCCAAAGGCACAGGAAATTTGGGAGGCTGACAGATATGTTTGCCATTGTGACTACAGTGACCATTTCTTATTGTGAAAACTTATCACTTTGTATACTATGAACACTTACATTATTAGATGTCAATTACAGCTCAACAATACTGTGGCAGTACTGTACAATATAGTTCTTTTTTACAATTAAATCAGCCAATGTAACATGAAAATAAACTATGAGTAATTTTGGAGAAACTAAAGACATAAAGTGGAGGAATGAGAGAGTCAGGATATAGACCTTTTAGGACTAGAAAGGTCTGTAGAGATCATCTAACTCAAAGGTTATTGGACCTGGAGAATCTTTTTAAAAACATCAGGACTCAGCCCCACCCCAGTGCAATTAAATCAGCGGCTCTTTGGTGGGCAACTCTGACCTTGGTTATTTTCTTGGTTTTTGTTTGTAGTACCAGGGACGGAAACCAGGGCATCACACATGCTAGGCAAGCCCTTTACCACTCAGCCATGTCACCAGCTCTTTTATTGTATTTTTGAGAGGATAGTAAGGCCCAGACAAGGGGTGGGGATGGTCCCCCAGCCCTATGACCAGTGTGTCCCAGGGTAAGAGAGGCTGGGAAGCCTGGGGAGCACAGTAATGGGAGCTTACAGGATGAGGAAGAGGCTGCTCTGGGTCCTCAAAGTCACACTTCCAGCTCTGGCTAAGGTATCCAACAGCTTCCAAGAGAATTCTTGGAACCCAGAAGTGCTCCAGGCAGCAAGCGGCAGGAATTACTCTGAGCCTCAGAGGTGCATTATTTAAGGATTGTGCTATGAGTCAAAAAGGAGGGTAAGAAGGGATGTTTCAAAACTATAGCCTCCTTTTGTTCCCTACATAATATCTGGTCTAAGCAAGAGGATAATACTTATTGAAAGATATCTCTGTGGAAGCACAGGGCGCTCTGCTCTGGTGCCCAGCCACGTTCCGTTGCTGGTTCAGGAAATGGCATGAGTTCTCAGCATTGGGGTGAGTCTGTCTAGCCCAGGGTCTTTCATTAGGATATCCAGAGCAGCCCTGGGCAAAAGCCTGAGTGAGTGACCTCTGTCTTTGTGACTTATACCCTTCCTGCCTATCCCTCACCACCTGTGTGGGTACTGGGGCATGGGACCACAGTACCTCACCGCACTGCCCTGGCCAGCTGCCATGTTCTGGTGGGTTCCCATCTCTCCTTTCACCACAGTGTGCCATTTCTGGGGTCTCATTCTCCCAGGGCTTTGCCTACCCAGCGTTGGGAAACTAATTAAAGTCATACTGTTAATGGACAATAATTGCTTAACGAGTGATATCCCTCCCTGGGATATTAAGTAAGTTCCACCCAAATAACATATCTGGGAGTTCTTTGGACTGTTATGTAAACATAATTGCCATCTGAATTCTAAAATGGGGCAATCGGGAGAATCAGTTTTAGGTAAAATATATAAACCCTACTGGTCAGAATTTTCAAACAACTTGTTGGTAGACAATATACCCAGATTGTGGGTTTTCAGTAGAATCTTGTATGCAACCATCTCCAGACCGTGGACTTGGTTGGATAGATTTCTTTTTCTGAATTAGACCACTCTTTGTTAAATGTATTTATACTCGTTGGAGGAAGCTACATTTCACTTGTGTTTCTGAAAAAAATGAAGAGCCCTCCTAAGATCTCTAGAGACAAAATGTCAAGAAATTCTGCACTCTCTCTTTTTATATATACTGAGAATTAAACCCAGGGGTGCTTAATCACTGAGCCACATCCCCAGCCCTTTTTATTTTTTTTTATTTTGAGACAGGGTCTTGCTAAGTTGCTTAGGGCCTTGCAAAATTGCTGAGACTGGCTTTGAACTTGCAATTCTCCCATTTCTGCCTCCCAAGCCACTGGGATTACAGGCATGTGACCAGACCCAGCATGCTCATAGAGTTTTAAAAACATGAGCTATTTCCTCTCTGGAGCAGAAGGTAAGCACCAGCAGAGGAGCTTGGCCAACTTTAGTGACCAGGAGCCTTCTTCCTTGAGGACCCATTTTTGTAGGCCAGTCAACCTGTGCATCCCACCCACCCCAGTCCCTGTGGCTCTCTGCCCATGTCAGCCCTTTTGTCCCAGATTACTTCAGCTTGGGACAGCAAGTGGCAGCTGCATTTGACGTGCTTTTCCCTGGAAGAGGAGTGTGGTGGAACCAGAGGATCAGCAGTAAGAGCTGTCCTGGGGAAGAGAGGGCGGAGGTGAGCTCCATCCTCAGCCCTGGGGACTGGATACTGTGCTCTGGTAAAAGAGGACTAATTTCCATTGGCTTTGGGGTGATAGCCAACCCTGGTTTAATGCTACTGTTGGAAAGTCAAACGCTACTTCCTGTCGTTCAGAGTTTCACCAAAAATAAAAATAATAATAATTTTTAAACAAGTGATAGGTTTATACTGCTGAAAAAATAGGTTTGTATCCAAGGAGAATGTCCTCCTTGGATAACTTTTCTTTGAACATTTCCCCTTCTCCTTTATTTTTAGATTCTTTCAGTGTGGAATGGCTTAGTTCAAAGGGTCACTTGAACATTTTTTTTAACAGGCTGTGCTATGATCTAACCTGAATTAAGTGTTGAATGTTGTTGATGGTTTCCTCAGGCTTCTAAAATATCAAGTAAATGGGAGTGGTGGACAGCAGAAAGGTGACCTGTGGCCTGGAGGGATGGATAAAGCACCAACCTGCCAGTTAAAACCTGACCCCTGAGGGCCCTGAGGGCAATGCCTGTCCTCCTGGTTTCCATTCACCCCTCCTGATTACCTGAAGCATGCTGGTGGGGATGCGGGTGAGTCCCACACTGCAGGTGGCAGGAGGCTGTGTCCTACGGAAGGGGGTGCATCTGCTGCCCCCTGGCCCTGATCACCAGGCTGCCCTGGCTTTCAGTGGCCCTGGTGTGGATTTGGCATTCCAGTGGTGTAGATGCTGAACACATGTGGGATTTGAGGTGTGTGAGTGTGCAACCAAGCAGGAGCGGGATAGGCTGTGCCTTCCAGTTGCTGGGAAATGCCTATATCAATCTTTCAGTCCCAATCCTCCACATAACTGCAGCATTAGCTAGTCCTGGCGGAAGATAGTCCAGCTCAGGGAGCAAAGCACTGGCCTGGTGCTCAGGAGCAGCCTGAACCCTATTTTCTCATCTGTAATAGAATTTTAAAACAGGAAGAAGCCCAAAAGATTAATCACCCAAGTGGGATTATTAATAGTACCCCCTTTCACTCTCAAAACACCTGGCCTGACCCATAATCTATCTGATCACCCACGAGAACAGCCAATGAAGGTACGAGAGAGCACGCTCGCTTGCCTGGATTTAGCTGACCTGGCTCTGGGACCCAGGCCGCCCCACACCTCAATCTGGCCTCTGTGACAAGTCATTGACTCCCGCTATGCTCAGGTTCCCTATGGGAAGCCTTGTACCCATACTGCCCAGACTGAGAACTGGTTATTTATGTTGGCTCATCATCAAGAAGTTCAGAGTCTATGTGGGGGCTCAAGGAATTATTCATCACATGGTCAAGTTACTCTGTTTGCTTTAGGCTCTTATGAGCTCATAGTCATGTTTGGGTAGCAATAGAAGCTCGATTAAAAATAGGGAAGTCAGTTTTTATCTATGCCACCATAATTTGTTATAATGTGCTTTCGGTGGTGTTGATAAAATGTGATCCAACATGAAAACCCTGCCAGGTCATTTCCAAATAACTGTTCTGCCCTTGTATATTAAAAGGAAAGAAAGAAAAAAAAACCTGAGACAGATGGTGATCCATTCTGATCTTAGTATATACTGAGCAGGAAGCTAATGACAGTCATTCTAGCCATTGGATCTAGAGGGATCAAGATGGAAATTTCCTGGAATTCTTCAGTCCTGACAGATCTGCTTACATAGTAAGTCTCTACTGATGTTTTTCCCTTTCCTTCCTGTGTGGCGTCTCCCTAAGGAAATTTACATAAACAGTCTTCCTTAGTGCTTGTATCCCCTCAGCCCTTTCTAAATTTCTAGTCTACTAGTGCTAGGAGAAATCGGTTTTATAAAAACCTTCCATAATGAATGCTGGAAGTATCGTAACTTTATCAAGTCTTCTCACCCTTTGGAGCTGGCTACAACTGGGGTTTATAAAGAAGCAGGGAAAACAGTAGGAGGTCACTCCCCCTTGGATTAGGTCATCCACCTAGTTCTGGGCTCCACAATTGAAAAGGGAGGAGAGTCCTTGGAACTAGTTCAAAAGAGCTCCTCCATGACTAAACGCAATAAAAGCACATCTAGAAAGAGCAGCGAGAGGCCCTGGTGTGATTCAGCTTGGACAAGAGAAAGCTAAAGGGCCTTTTAATGGTGATGTTGAAAAGCATGGAAGTCAATGGCCAGCTCTTCATCTTGTCCTCTGAGGGTAAAAACCAAGCCCAGGGATGGGTGTGTGCTACAGCACGAGGGACATTGAGCAAGCCACAAAGTAGCCCCTCGTTGTGAAAAAAATATTTTGGGAAGAATTACACAGGTCTCTCTGGAAGATGGGGCAATCCATTCGCCTTTTAATTATTAAGTGTTTTTTGTTTGTTTACTCTTTGCTTTGGCCTCTAGGCTTACATTAACACATTTCTTAATTCAGATTATATCTAAGGTTTTGTACCTCATTCTTGTTTCCTCCTCCTCCCTTGCTTTCTCCTTCATCTCTCTGTTGAGCTTCATGCTGTTTTTTTTTTTTTTGAGAGAGCCATGTATGTCACTGATAATTCTAATATATTGTTTTACACTACTTATTATTAGTCTGTCATTTATGGAATAGGTAAGTAAATAGAACTTATCCTCTGGTGTTGGCCATCTCTCCTGCCCCTGACTCCCACAAATGATGCTGTGATGCATATCCTCAAACATATGCTCCCTGCCCTTCAGATCTGGCTGTTGGGAGGGAAAGGTGCAGGATAAGTGGCCTGTGTGTCCTTTAGCAATGAAGGAGAGATATGACATCGCAAGTCCTTTTTTAAACATTTAGGAACTGCTCTGGATTCCTTAACATTTTAATAAGAGACAGAGTGGCAAAAGTAATTTTATGGAACTTAGAGATATTTAGCTGTCCCCCTCCTCCATTTTATTTGTTTGTTGGTTGGTCCTAGGGATTGAACCCAGGGCCTTGCACATAGTAGGCCAGTGCTCTGCCACTAAGCTGTACCCCAGCCCCATTTTCCTTTTTTGATCTCATTTTCTTAAACTTGGATTCATCTATCCTAGAAGCATTTCATTTTTCCCACATAGGTCATAGATGATCTTGAGCAAAGCAAATGAAATGTTCTAAGAAATCATATGACTTCTTCTGAGGTTAGGCAAAGTTTCTAAAATGTTTTGCCATTTTAACGATCGCAAATTTGATGTCATTCAGGTTGCCCAATATTATTACATCCTATCCCAGGTCACTGGGAAAGCTGGAGTAGTACATTGTATTTATATAGTTTTATAATTGATACTTCCATTCATAAACTTAATCCATCTCAATGAATCCTATGCTGTGAGACAGGTGGGGTAGGATGATAACAATGGGAGATGAAGAAATGAAGTTCCAAAGCAATTGTGAGCTGTCCAAAGTCGCTTGGAAAAGAAAGCAAAAAAGCTGGAAGGCAGTTTCGGGTTTCCTGAAGCTCCATCTAGTCTCTTTCTGAAACATGTCTAATGTTTAGAGGGTGATCTATTATAAATTCAGAGTTATGCCCTAAGCAGGTCTTCTAGTGTATCTGTCCCTTTCAATCATTTTGTGATGTTAACAAGTAAGTTAAAGCTATGCACCTCTGTTTGTTCACCCATATAACTATGTATTGCAGCAAAAAGTAGTATGGGTGTTTGGACTTTGGCACAATTTGGAATTCTATCAGGTACTGCTGTGTGTCACTTTATCCGTTACTTAATTGTAGTCAATAAAATAAGAATGGTCGTTGGATCATAAAAAAATCATTGATTAAAGAATTTTTGTACAAATTTACCAGTCCAGTCTTTCAAAGAATCTCTTCTGGACTTCTCAGAATTCACAAAGCATCCAAGGAAGCTATGCCTGCTTGCTTTAGGCAGAGTACAATAGCCTAAGAAAGGGCACACCCTGGCAGTATAAGAGCCTATTGTTCACGATATCACACAGGTCCCTAAATTTCTTACCATGGAATTTGGGCTAGGGCAAAAATACTGTAGAACCCAGCATAGATTCGCAAACAAATAAATCATGGTTTCACATTCCCAGAATTACAAATGAATATCCCTTTACAAAGCCAGGCAGTGGGAATGAGAATATTTTGGGAAAGAAGCTCTAAGTTTTTAACATTCTAAGGTGACTGGATGGTGACAGGGCAATCAGACAAGTTTATCTACTTGATTCTCAATTATCTGTGAGTGACTTATCTTTATTAGATGTTTTTGGAACGCCAGACTGATTTCTATCATCGGCATTTATGTTTCTCAGTATGCAACAAATACGTCTCCCTACCTTGCAGTCTGTTGGTCTAATTAAGCTAACACTCTTCTGAACAAAACATGACAAGGAAGTCAAAGGATAACCAAAAGTTAATAATATCCTCCAAAACAATAAAAGTATATTTATTAGCTACCATTTTTAATTATTTGGGCCATTTTTCCTCTCCCCAAACTATTTAAAAAGTTGATCTTTTGGTTATTTGCTTCCACACTTAGTCATGCAAGTTTCTCTTTGGCTTTAATGGTTCTCTTTAGCAAATATTGAGAATTTTCCCCCAGGGCAGAAATCTATTTGTCTGATTTCTTGGTGCATTGGGTCATCAGACATTTTCAGAGAGGCTATTTGATCATTCAGTTTGCTTCCCAAACCTCATCCCTTCTGTATGATCTGGTTTGAAAAGCCCTGCGTGCGTGGCAGGGCCCCATAGAAATCTCCAGGACACACCGTTTTTGTTCCTGTTTATATTTGATCATAGGACTGAACTCTGTTTGAGGTGTAATGGATATTCATGCCTATTAAGCATCAGCAGGACACACCAACAATCCCACAGCAGGCAGAGGCCCAAGCATTATCCATCCTGCCAGGCAATTTCTACCCTACATTGCAAAAAAAATGAAAGGTCAGGAAATTTGAAGCTATCGTGTATCCTCTTACCTTTAACAACAGAGCTGCAGTGTCGTCTTTCCTTAAGACTGAAAAACAGCTTCTTCTTCATCTATGTTATTCTGTTCTCTAAGGGCCTCACAGGTCTAAATTTTGCTGATCCATAACAGCAGCAAAAATGTCCAAGTTCAACAGGAATCTTCACCATCTCAAACTGAAGTGAGGAATTTAGAATCTTACATATAATAAGGGGACTCAATGTCCAGGCTGGCCCCGAATGCTCCTGGTGTCTGCCTGTTATAGTGGTGTATGTATTCAGAACATTCCATTTATTCTTAAATGTTCTGGGTTAGATGACAAATTATACGGCCACCTTAATTTAACAGACAGGCTGAATATTAAAAAGCACAGGGGTTCCAAATTTTTCAGTCTTCTCAGTTGTCCTTTGAAGAAGGAACTGGGCACAAAGTGTTCAGCATACCAAGGACAGAGCTCAGAATAGGCCTGTCTACTCCCTTTCTCAGGTCAATGACATCGGTAAACTGTTGATAAGGAAGAACATGATAATTTAGAACCCAGGCCACACCAATCCTCAGAATTTTAGGAGAGGAATGATATCACTGTCACATTGCCCAACACCATTGCTTCTCTGTATTAAGTAAATTGCTGGACACTGTTGCACACATTTGTGTTACCAGAAATGTGGGAGGCTGATGCAGGAGGATCACAGGTTCAAAGCCATCCTCAGCAACTTAGCAAGGCCCTAAGCAACTTAGTGAGATCCTGTCTCTAAATAAAGAATAAAAAGAACTCAAACCCTGATACAAAAAAAAAAAAAAGTGATTATAACACTTATAGAAATGTGTACGTCATTGTACACTTTTCTGATTTGTGTTTCATGAGCATCCACCACTGGATCACTACTGGAGTAAACAGGCAAGAAAGGAAATTCCTAGCCACATTTTACAGACTGGAGAACTATGTTTAAATAAGCCAAATGACACAGCCAAGGTCGTGTGATGACTAAGTAGAGGAGTTAAAATTGAAACTCAGCTGAGTCCTCACCCAGTGCCCCCATTCCTCCCACAGTTTAACGGTCTCACTCACTAGAGAGAATTTAAAAAGTATCCCCTGCTATTCCTGTGAAACTATCCATTGCAGACACACAAACACCCCCTCTGTGACTAGTGCCACATACCCAAAAGCCCCTAATTGCCAGCTGCCTTGAGCTGTGGTCAGCAACTAAACTGTCCTCGTGTGACAGTGCCCCTTGGTGTCTGGCTCAGGGAACGTGACCCACAAAATCTTTCCTATTCTCTTCCTTGAGGCATTTTGAATGGAAGAATGAGCAGCAGGACAAAATGCAAAGTAACTGGTGTTTTCTTTATTGCCCACAGTGAGCATCATTAATCAGATCTTAGACAATGGAAGTCTCACATCAACACTCCACAGTCCCGATCACTGTCCTGTCTCTCCCTCATCCTTCCCTCTCTGACACAAGCACAGCTCTAATTATTATGCTTTTATATTATCAAGATAAAGAAAAACCTACTTCTTGAAGTGAAAATAAGCTCTAATCAGCATGAATTCAATAAGTACTTAGTAATCTATGTTTGATGGACTCTTGTGGAAACTTGACACACAACAGAATTGTGCTGCAAGAGTCTAGTATCTTCAAAAATCCCCTGAAAGTCCCGTCCATACCTGCATCCAAACCTCCTTTCCCTAAGACAGGTTTCAACTAAAACAGCTTTTTCATAAGCATCTTCCAAATAAATAACTTCTTATTCAATGTCACTAGGATATTTTGATAGGATTATTTTCTTTTATAGTTACAAATACGTAGTAACCCCCATCTCTGGTCTCTGTGGGTGTTACCCTGGAATTCTATCTACATTTAAAATGTTCTTTACAAAGAAAACTTTTTCTGAATTCATGGACTTTGGAAAAAGCAGCCAGTTTTCAAAACGGAGATCCTCCTCCAAGGGAATTATGGAAACGGCATTGCCCTCCTTCATGCGCCCATTTATTTCTAAAAAGGTAGGCTAGAGTCTCCACTTATTTCACAACATGCTCAAAGAAGAAACTAAAACTTTGTTACTCTCTGTCACCATTTTCTCATGTTGTCACATACAAGATTAAAACAGGAGTTGGGTTCTCAGTGAGAAGAACTCAGTGTGTATGCAAGGAATCCACAGTTAATCAATGATTCATGGTTGGAAGTCATTCACAGATGCCCTCCCCTCCAATAACTTCTTTTTTTTTTTAATAGTATCTTCTTATTTTCTGAAGGGATCTAGAAAGTCTATATCACTGAGAATTTTGTTTTAGGAGGATCCTTAATTCAATAAAATTCTGCCCATCTAAGTATTAAGGGGTAGCAATGGTCACTAAGCTCCTACTGTGGTGCGGTGGAAGTTATTAACCTTTCTATTCCATTCCAGTGGCTGCTGTAACTTTTTCTCATTTATACATTATTTACTAATGTCCTCTTTCAACTCTGTCTATACCACTGAAAGAAGAGTGTGAGGGGAAGGAAAGCCAGCCAAGCAGGTGGTGCTGGTGATATTAATGGAAATTACTAGCTGAGCCTTTGAGCTGGGTCACCAAAATTGAGA
The DNA here is from genome assembly GCF_047511675.1 of Marmota flaviventris. Lineage (NCBI taxonomy): Eukaryota > Metazoa > Chordata > Mammalia > Rodentia > Sciuridae > Marmota > Marmota flaviventris. The sequence continues at coordinate 43,595,236 of NC_092504.1, read as the reverse complement.
AATATGCCACAGAAAGGAAGTGTGGCTCCCATGAGAGCCAGGGCACTGCCCTGCTCCTGACCCTGGTGGCACCACCCAGCTCTGCTGTCCCTCTAACCACAACCACCCAACAAGGATCTTCATCTACATAGCTGCTCAGTACAAAGAGGAAATACAGTATAGTGTTTAAGAAAGTAGATGCAGAAGTCAGACTGAGTTTGAATCTCCATTTTTCACTTATGAGATTTGTGATTTGGGGGAAGTTGTATCCATCTCCTTGGCTAAGGTGTATAATTTCCATCTGTGCCAGTTTTCACGGGTGTGAGATGCAGAGGGGCATGCCTGTCACAGAGTTGCCATTCCTCTGATGATTAAATGAATTAGTTCAGCGAAGGCACTTGGGACAGTGCCTAGCACATGGTAATGAATAACTTTTGCTATTAAATAATACTATTGCTATTAAGACGGGTGATATTTCTGTATGTAATTAAACAACAGGAATCAACTCTATGTTGTTGGGGGTACTGAGGATGGAAAGATATCAAAAACTATAAAGTTCTTTCTATGTTTATCCTTTGGCTAGTCTTGATTGTTAAAAACACAGAGCAGTCTTTTCCTAAGTTATATACCATCCAAGTCACATCAGATGCCATTGTTTAAGCTCTGTTCAGCAGACACCAAAAGAGCACCTATTAAATGCCAAATATACTTTTTTTTTTTGTACCAGAGATTGAACCCAGGGGCACTTAACCACTGAGTCATATCACCAGCCCTTTTTTGTATTTTACTTAGAGACAGGGTCTCACTATGTTGCTAAGGGCCTCCCTAAATTGCTGAGGCTGACTTTGAACTCACAATCCTTCTGTTTCAGCCTCCTGAGTGGCTGGAATTATAGGTATGTACCACCATGCCCCGCCAGATACTCATGAATGTTGAGGAGACACAAATGTATAAAAGTGAACACAGCCTCCACAGAAGAGTATAAAATTTGGTGGGGAAAACAGGCCCATGAACAAGTTATTTCTAAACAATTTCAGTGTGGTCATTATTCTCAAAGGCCAAGAGAACTTCAAAAAACTTCTCAACTCACTAATTCATAGAATATTTGTTCCCTCTTATTATTATTATCTTTTTTTACTACTCCTGTCTTAGTAATACTTCCTTGTTAATAGATTAAATAAATGGAGAAATTATGAAGTGGTGGTGAAGAATAGGCAAAGAAATCACTATTTCAGTGAAAATGCCAACAATAATGAAATACAACCAGTGCACCACGCAGAGAAGAGATGCTGAGTCCCCCGCACCCACCTCAGTCTGGAGATCTTCCTCCAGGCATGCATTTTATAAGGAAGCAACATATGCAGCATTTGGTTTTTTTAAAAACAGGTTCTAATTTCAATCATTGTACTTTACCATTCTGGAAAGATTAAAAAAAGATATCATAAGTGAAATTTAGAAACAGTTCTTACCAGTTTCCCAACCTGGAGATGCTTCATTTGACAGTAGCTCACAGCCATTTAAAGAGTAATAATCTGGGGTTGGGGATTTAGCTCAGTGGCAGGGCACTTGCCTAGCACATGCAAGGCCCTGAGTTCTGTCCTTGGTCCTGAGGGGTGCAGGGGACAATAATCTATTCCATAAGCAAGCGCTTTACACTTTACAGAAATGCCCCTGTAATACTATGTGAACTCTACAACAAAGTTGTAAGCTGGGCAAAGGTGTGTGTTATTATAGCCCTTCTTTACTTGAGAGAAATGGGAGCTCACAAATGATATTTCAAGTGATTAGTACTTGGTTCTTCTAAATATTCAACTAAAAGGTCAGTATGGTAAAAATACTATATTAACTCACATTTCATGTTGTTCTTAATTCTACTATGTTTCTTAGAGCCAGGGGGTCTCCAAGGCAAGAGGAAAGCTAACTTAAAGAGGAGGAGGACAGGAAAATAGCAAGGTGAATAATTAACAACTCTGCAGGACACATTTAAAAAAGCATCAGAGGGCTGGGGTTGTGGCTCAGCGGTAGAGCACCTGCTTAGCATGTTCGAGGCCCTGGGTTCAATCCTCAGCATCACATAAAAATAAATAAAATAGAGGTATTGTGTCCAACTACAACTAAAAAATAAATATTAAAAAAAGCATCATAAATGCAGAAGTGAAAAATTTTTAAAAGGCAGTACTTTATGTTTTTAAGATATGAATTAACAACTAAAATATACAATCCACAGCAGGGCTAAAACTACCCTTGCCTGACAAACCTTGCAGGAATAAGGTACTTGGGAGGGTCTGGTCACTGGTGACCCATTGGAGAGGTTTGAATTTTAGCAAGCATTTCAGTCTTCCTGCCTCATGGTCAAGCCCAGAATGTCCCAGGAGGACAGATGCTCCACTTCGGAATTCTCATGGTTCTGCCTGTGCCTGTACCCGCTTCACAGGCTTAAAGTTAAGAGTACGGACACTCCAGGACAAACTTGAACAATCTCCCCAAGTTATCTGTACCTCCATTTCCTCATCCATAAAATGGAGTAAGAACAAACCTTGAGAGGGAGATTCCATGACCTCAGTTGTCTGATGTCAAGAGATGCGTGGAAGTCGGCAAGACTGCTTGCTGAGAAGCTGGAGAGAGAGGCTGGAGAGGCCACAGCCAGCCAGCAACTGCCCCACCCACACTGGCACCACCTGCATCCAATTCTTTACTAAAATGACAGAGGAAGCTGGATGAAGTGGTGGTCACCTGTAATCCCAGCAACTCCAGAGGTTAAGGCAGGAGGATCACAAGTTCAAGACCAGCCTTAGCAATTTAGTGAGACCTTCCCTCAAAATAAAAAATAAAAAGAATTGGGGATGTAGCTCAGTGGTTAAATGTCCCTGAGTTTAACCCCCAGTACTACTACTACTACTACTAATAATAAAATGATAGAGGATGACCATGTTAAAGCTCAAAGATCCCAATAGATTCAGCGATAGCTTAGGATTTCTGACATCAGTAGAGCATACAGAGAATGTCTGTGGGGGCGTAAATAAATTCTGATGATAACAAAGCCTTGATTTACATTATTGCCATAGCCAGAAAAAAAGGTAGAATCCTTAGTCTCCCCCTGATATGTAGAAAAGTTAGTTAACCTCTCTTGACTGCAAAACAGGACTAATTTCATTTTCATTTCTAAGAGAAGAATGTGAGAGAAACTGAAATGACTAATATCAACCTGCTGGTGGCCTGGAGCTCTGTGCACTGCATTCAAACATTTGAGCACGCTGAGTGCACATGGACACGCTATTTTAAACTCATAGCCTAATCATGTCTCTTTTTTGCACTGTCTGTCCATCTCGTATCATTTCTTCTTTACTCAGTCATTTTAAACCTATCTCTGTGATTTTCACTTGATGACTTTGATATTTACTTTGGGGGGAACTAATAGGTTAACACATTTTTAAAGTACATAATCAAGTCCTGACTCCCTGAGCTCTATGGAAGCAAAACCAGTAACACTTTTGGTACCAGGGATTGAACCCAGAGGCACTTAACCACTGAACCACATCCCCAGCACTCTTTTTTTTTTTTTTTAAATTTTGATACAGGGTCTCTCTAGGTAGCCTAGGGCCTCATTAAATTTCTGAGGCTGGCCTTGAACTTGTGATCCTCCTGCCTCAACCTCCTGGGTTGCTAGAATTTACAGGCATACACTACCATGCCCAGCAAAATGAGTAACACTTCTATCCTGATCCAGATGAAAAGTCTTAGTAATTAGTTTTCCATTATTATTATTATTATTATTATTATTATTATTATTATTATTATTTTGGTATTGTTCATGGTCACCAATGGAAATAACTGAGCTAGCCTGGAGACCAAGTCCTGACTCTCAAAAAACAAAAAAAACAAACCTCAAATCCCCTTCTGGCCTGGAACAGGAAATACTTTTGCAGAGTAAATAGTAAACATATGGAACCTTTTAACCCCAAGCGGTCATGCAAGCTGAAAACATAAATAGCTTCAACAAGGTTTAGATAGTGTTCGTGTATAAAAAGAATACACATCAACTTTGGCAAAAACTAAGATTGACAATACAATTATTGATGAGGATGTGGAGAAAAGGAAATGCTATATACTGCAGGTAAAAGGGTAGTTTTGTTCAACAACTTTGGAAAATAAGTTTATAATATGTTGTAAAGTTAAATAGTCACACCCCACTTAATGTAAGCCTGCAGTTCCAGACCTGGCAAGATTCCAGAGAACTCCTAATGGTGGGGAAAAGAGAAGAATGTTCAAGGAGTCAGGCACAGTAGCACATACCTGTAATTCCAGAAGACTCTGGAGACTGAGGCAGGAGTTTTGTAAGTTGCCTGGGCAACTTACACTCTGCCTCGAAATAAAATTTAAAAGGACTGGAGATATAGCTCCATGGTAGAGTGCTTGATTAGCATGTGGGAGGCTCTGGGTTTGAGCTCCAACATTTCAAAAAAAATTATTCAGGGACACAGTGTTGATAACAGCAAAACAAGAAACAACCCACGTATGAGGAGATGTCAATCAGTCAAAATATATTTATACAATGGAATCAACAGTGAACATGAATGAACTTCTCTAAATGCAGAAATATGGATGGATCTTGAAAAAAATGCTGGGTGAAAGAAGTAATTTCCCAAAGAATTATATATATTATGATACTATTTTAATTATAATTCTAAATGCATATTAATTATACAAATTAATCCTCAACAAAATACTTGCAAATCAAATTCAATAGCACATTAAAAATATCACATACCATGATCAAGTTAGTTTCAATCAAGGATGCAAGGATAGTTTAATATACACAAATTAATAAACAGAATATATCACATAAATAAAATCAAGGATAAAAATCACATGATCATCTCAATAGATGAAAAGAAAAAGTTTGATAAAATTAAACACCCTTCATGATAAAAGCCCTGAATAAATAAGATATGGAAGGATCATACCTCAATATCATAAAGGCTATATATGACAAACCTATAGCCAACATCATATTAGATGAGGAAAAACTAAAAAAGGGTTTCTTCTAAGCAAAGGCACAAGACAAGTGTGTCCATTCTCACCACTCTTTTTTCTTTTCTCTCACCAATTTTATTCAATATAATTCTAGAAATTTTAGAGCAATTGGGCAAGAGAAATAAATAAAAGGTATAATACGATTTTTATACAATTTAATAACATATAAAACTTAAAAAAAATTTAGAGATCCATACACATGTGCTAGAACTAATCTTAAAAACAAAACAATAAGTAACACAAAATTAAGAATCATGGTTTCCTCTGGGGACAGGCCAACAAAAGGGAGTTGAGGGAGAAATACAGGTAGCTTCCAGAAGTTCAGTGATGCTTTAATTCTTAAACCAGGTGGGGTTCATAAAACTAGTGTTTTCTTAATTTATGTTTCATAATTTTTATGTGCATAATATATATATACTATCTTTTTTTTTTGTGGTACAGGAGGTTGAACCTAGGGGTGCTCTACCACCAAAAAACACCCCCAAACCTATTTTATTTTTTGAGATATATTCTAAGTTGCTTAGGTTCGCCTCAAACTTGTATCCTCCTACCTCAGCCTCCTGAGAAGCTAGGATTAGAAGTGTATACCACTGTGCCCGGCAACATATGTCCTTTTGAATACTAATAATGTTTGAGTGGAAAATGAAAATGTCTATATCTCTAACTAGATTTGAGAAACAATTCCCACATTCTTTCTGGAAATGTAACTTTGTACCAATAATAAAACTCAGCGCAAGGTAGGTCTCTGGTCTAATCAAGAATGTTTTGTTTTTTAAAGAATAAAACTATTTTTTAAATTTTAAAGTGATGAGAGCTTATTATACAAAGTTTGGAAAAGCAGAAAAGCATAAAGAAGAAAACTCTTTGGGCCATTCATAGTTGTACAATATAACCATTGTTAACATTTATTGTATTTTCCTCTTTTTTTCATATGTAAAAAGATGGAATCAATATAGCATTTTTTAAAAATTTTTTTTAGTACTAGGGATTGAGCTCAGGTCCTCACACGTGTTAGCGAACACTCTCCCACTAAGATACATCTCTATTATTATTATTATTATTATTATTATTATTATTATTATTATTTTGAGACAGGGTCCCAGTAAGTTACCCAGGCTGGCCTCAAACTTGCTATTCTCCTGCCTCAGCCTCACAAGTTGCTGTAATTACAGGCAAACGTCACTACTCCTATCTTCAATAGAACAATTCAAAATATATTTTCCTGCTTAGATTTGGAATCTTGCTTCCCTGAAGGCAGCAATGATGCTTATATGTACATAAAGCATCTTGAGTCGAATGTTCAGTTTTAAGTTATATTAACTATATTATCTACATAAAGTATAACTTAAATTTTAGCATTTCCTCACTGGAAATTTTAAGGAATTAAAAGAGGACAATCAAACCAAAGGTTGCCAAATATTTTCTATGTAATATTTAGCTTCTAAGTCAATTAGAATAAATAAATGTGATGGGACAGGGTTTTTCTTTTGATGATATGCTTTTAAAACCTCTGATCTCAATATAATATTTTTTAAAGACTTGTTTTATTTTTGAAATTGTTTTCTTTTTTTTCTACATTTTTATTGGTACATTACAGCTGTACCTAATGATGGGATTTGTTGTTACATGTTATTTCTGAATTTTTGAAAGCTCAGCATCTCTCTGGCTAACATAAGTTTAAAGGCCTTTTCCCATTTCTTACCATATATACAAAAGATTAAATTGTTCATTCTTATATGTACTTTAAAAATTTATTCCTGGGCTGGGGATGTGGCTCAAGCGGTAGCGTGCTCACCTGGGATGCACGGGGTGCTGGATTCAATCCTCAGCACCGCATAAAAATAAAATAAAGATGTTGTGTCCACCAAAAACCAAAAAAATAAATATTAAAAAAATTCTCTCTCTCTCTCTCTCTCTCAAAAAAAAAATTCCTTTAAAAATACCTCAACATCTACTCATATATTAATGATATATGCAACATCAGAGCCAGGTATCAGGCATAAGAATTTCTAAACATTCATAGTTGATTTTAATGATTAAATTGCAAAATCTTGTAAGAACTGGAATACTTTTCATCTCTCCCATGCTGGGTTCCTAAAGTGTGGTTCTGATTCAGAAGGTCTTTGGTGGGCTTGGACATTTCTGCAGGTGATTCTGAAGCCTAACCAGGCTGGACATCTCCTGCTCTTAGTACCTTAAGGACACTAACCACCAGTTTTATATTCAAAACAACAAAACTCTGTCCCAACCCTTTGCACTGGCCTGGAGAGGCAGATCAATATTCCACCCCTTTTTGTCAATTTTTTTTTCTTTCCTTTTTTGGCAGGGCTGGGGATGGAACACAAGGTGTAGCATGCTGGGCAAGGTTCTATCACTGAGCTGCAGCCCCAGTCCTTCTTTTTATCAATTTCTGAGAGACACCGACAGCCTGGGTGAGCCCCCTCCTAGTTGCTCCAGATCAGCTCAATCAGTGATGAGTGGGAAGTGCTTTTCCCACCATTTGACTAGGGAAGTAGCCACACATCAATTTTCTCACTTAGCAAAATATAATATGTTTCAAGAGCCCATTGTTCACAGGAAGTTCACAGAGACATAAAAGAAACATAGGTGAAAGAAAAGAAAAAATTCTTTACAAAAAGGGGTGGAATATTGATCTGCCTCTCCAGGCCAGTGCAAAGGCTGGGCCAGAGTTTTGTTGTTCTGAATATAAAGAAGGTCCTAAAGAAACATCCACCTGCTTGTTTCCCTTTTGGCCAGTTTGGGAGAGGATCTGCTGTTGATAATCTCTGTTTCTTGGTTTCATATTGGTGGCATTACAAAGAGGTCAGATTAGCTGGGAGAGGAAGGAAAAGATGCCAAAAAAACGGTAACTACAGATTACCAGTTGGTAGCACTTTCCGTGAGCTAGTTTATAAAGGTAGAAGTAAAGTTGTCAGATTGACACAACTGTCTACTCTGTCATTAGAATTAATTTAGGAAAAACCAGCAGTTTTTACTTAACCTCTTTTTTTGTTGTTGTTGTTGGTACTAGGGATTCAACCCAGAGGTGCTTTACCACTGAGCCTCATCCCTAGCCCCGCCCTTTTTTTGTTTAATTTAGAGACAGGGTCTTGCTGAGTTTCTTAGGGCCTCGCTAAATTGCTAAGGCTGGCTTTGAACTCACCATCCTCCTGCTTCAATCTCCCAAGTCACTGAGATTACAGGCGTACACTACTTTGCCCAGTGTTCACTTAACCTCTTGAAAATATTTATGCAATGACTTGACCAAACCATGAAAGAAAAATACAATCACAGGACACATTACTCTTTGAATGTTTCATAAGATGTGAATAACCACAAAAACAAAACCTGTGCTAAGATTAAAGTTTAAGTAGCTTTAAAATATTTTTAGTTCTCTTTATCTGAAATTGTTTAGACTACCTTCAGAGAAACTTCTTAATCATTTCCTTATTAGAAACTGTTGAGACGCTTTCTAAGGCCAAGGTTAGCAGGGCAGTTTGGTTTATACAGTAAGAGGGAAAGAGAGAAGAAACGAAGCAACAGCAAACATTTGTCAACCACCAAGGGCTGAAATAACAGAGATTGAGCTTTGTAGAGAAATAACAAATATATCTGACAGTAGAGATCTTTTGCCTATGTTTCTAGAAACCAAGCAAGTTTATTTGGGTGTACCTTGGAGAAGTAGGTGCTGTCAAATGGCCCTCCCACAGATCTTCTTAACTGCCAACCAAAACCAATGGCTTTCTGCCAACTAATCCAAGGAGTACTTTAAAGTCAACCTCCCTATGAAACCTCAAACAAAGTCCTCTAACAGTAAGCCACAGAAATCTAATAAAATAGAACGCACCTGACCCACGTAAGAACATAAGCAGCCCTTGAGTTATATAACAGTGGTAACAAAAAGAAAGGAAGAAATATATACAGAACAGCCTTTCAATCTTGAATCTAGTTTAGAAATCTAACATTTCTGAAGGACTGAGGATTCTACAAAGCAGCAGCAGAGATCCTCAAGGCATAGCCAGCACGACAGTATCAAGTGGAATTAGACGAAAACTTTCTAGAGCAAGAAATAAAATTAGAAGCAGTAGTCTCCCTGTCCTGGTCTCTTCTAGGCAAAATAAGTAGTGGTAGGTGGTTTCAGTGGGCAGCTGTGGCCTGAAGTGGTGTCACCACTAGGATAGTTCGTGCCCATTCAAAATGACAAGCCCCCACCTGCATTTAGACTGTTGGTCTCTTTATTTCCCTCCCCACTACTGAACTGAAGACAGACTGGCCTGCTGAGAAGGGGTAAGCCAAACACGGGCTGAATCCAAAGCTAAGGCTTTCCATTCTAGGATGCTGGTCACTAACTGGGAAGCATTGGGAAAGTTAGCCATTTCCCTGGACTGTGACAGAAGAGACTGCAGGAGGTAATTTGGAAGGCTCTTTCCAACTCTGGAGTTGTGTGTCAAAGACAGCTGAGACATGGGTGCAAACAGGGGAGGAGCTGTTTCAGAGGTGGCTTGACCCCCCTCCTGCCTCAGTGTTGAGACAGGAATTGTTGCTACTGATTTTTAGGTGATGGTGGTGGGGAAGCACAGTTCCCTCAAAACACATGATTTCACAGCTGGCAAGCGATTTGAACATGACTGGCTCACAGTATTGCAGCTTCTTGTCTTGCCTGAAGTTCCTTAAGGTGACCTAGTAGAAAGGCAAAGACATTTATTTAGGGAGAAGACGATTCAGGTCACAGAAGAAAAGGTTGTAACAGCATTGGGTACATGATACAGGGAGATTAGGGGAGTGTGGCTCATCCCCAGGCACAAACCACATCAAAACCTACTCAGGATTGTGCTGGATGATTTTGCAATTGTTTGTTAAAACAACAAACCAATGTGATTTCATAATTCCTACACTTGTTTTTTATTTTACTGTCAGTAACAGTCAAGTCCTGACAGGTCTGTACCAAATCCACAGTCAAGAATATCTTGTAGGCTCACTTTCTACACCTGGATACAACTTAAATTGGGAGAGGGGGCACATCTGCCAATTTTTTTTTTGCCCCAATTTGAAGGCTGCCTAGGTATGGAAAGACGGAGTAGCAGGCAGTCATGTTGTCCCAAATCTGGGCAATGTTTGGCTCTAAAAGAAAGGATTAATGTCATTTATGGTGGACGTGACTTTATAGGAAGTCTATACTACCATCACAGGGGAAGTCTGAGGTTTTAAATGACAGTTGACTTTGATCCTCCTGAGTGTGGGCTTCATCTTGGAAGTGATTACTTTGGGGGGGGGCACTTAATGAAGTGGGCTCTTTACCATTTACTGTGAAATACTGGCCCAGAGGCTGCAGTCTTGAGGACTCAGGGATTGCATTAGAGAGAGTAGGCAGGACAGTTGGAGGAGGAGGTTACAGGGTGCAGAGTGGCCCACGCAAGCCCTGCAGGTGACTCAGTCTCCCATCCTAAATCCCCTATGCTCTGTAAACCTGTCTTCATCTCTGTAAAACAGAAAGATCTTAAAAGCGCATCACCACTTCTCCAACTTTCAGAGGTAGCCTGCCCTGGTGGGAAGTTTTTCCGGAGGAAGTGTGGGTGCTCAGCCCTCCCTGGCGCAGGCTGCCAAGAACGCGCGGGGGAGGCGTGGCCGCAGCGGACTTCAGGGAACCCACCCTCCCATCTGTCGTCCTCACCCTGGGAGCTCCCGGTCCGGGGAGATAGCTTTTAAGTCGAGTTTTCAAAAGCACCTCTCGGAGAGGGCGGGAGGCGAGGGCGCGGTGCCATCTTCCTCTGCACCAGCCTAGACTAGGTCGGGGAAGTCGCGGGGACCAGTCCTGCGAGGCAGGAGGACGCGCCGCTCCGCTGTGCGACCCCTTGTGCAACCCGGGAAGGTCGGCCCCGGGGAGGGCGCTCGCGAGCTCCCGCCGCTGCCTGCGGCCACCGGGGACTCGCGCAGCTGGGCAGCGGGAGGGGACAGCCGAGCACAGTGGTCCAGCCGCGTCCCGAAGAAGTTGGGTCCCTCCGGTGCTCCCCGCCCGCGGCCTCGCTCACGGCAGCCGCTTCTCGCTTCCCTGCAGCCGCGCCAGGACCATGTCAGCGGAGACGGCGAGCGGCCCCACGGAGGACCAGGTGGAGATCCTGGAGTACAACTTCAACAAGGTCAACAAGCACCCGGACCCCACCACGCTGTGCCTCATCGCGGCCGAGGCCGGCCTTTCGGAGGAGGAGACCCAGGTGAGTGCCGCACGTGCCCGGGGCCGGACCTGCTAGGGCGGAGGAGTCCCGGTCGCCTCCCGCCTCGCGCCCTCGCCTGATCGCCGGCGGTTTAGAGCCCGGACCCTGTATCGCTGCCACCCCCGCAAGCCCAGCTCCCTGGTTCCCAAGGGCGCCCCGTCTGCCCTCTACCCTCAGCCTGCGGTGGTTGCCCCAGGATCTGCGAAGGCACCATGGTCACCTTTATGTCCCCCGCTTTTCCACTCTCTCTCTCTCACAGCCTGGGATAAATTCTGTCCTCCCTCTGGTCTGGGAGCCGCGTCGGTCGCCTGCTCTTGTTTCGATTTCCCTGGCAGCTTGGTATCCCCTCCGGGCTGTGGCGGGAGACCTTCAGGAGCATCTATTCTCAAAGGGGATGTCACAGTTGGAAGGGACCTTAGAATTTAGCAACAAATTCAGTCCTCAGATTTGGCAAATGAGGCAACTAAGGCCCAGAGGGAGGGAGTTGTTAGGATGGCAAGGGTCCTTAAGGGTGTTTTCTTCACCACAGCATGCCCCTCTTAGCTGCAAAACTGAAATTGTACCTAGCCAGGCCAATTTGGCTCAGATTTTTTTTTTTTTTTTAATTCCCTAGTTTTAAGGTTTAGAGTCTTTTTCTGGAGTTTTTCAACAATGAAGACATTTGACATCACAGCTGGAGGGGAATTGGCAGCACATACCCCTTAAGTGCTCTGATTTTTTTTAAGAACTCTCTTATTAATCCCCCACATTGCTTAGAGAATGCAGCACTTGCCTATGTGCAATGTTGGAGTCTTTAGCTGACTTTTTTTTTTTTTTTTTAATAAACCCTGTCCAAACTCTGGCTTCTGTTTTTCCTTCCATCATGAAAAGACAATTTGTTATCAGTGATAAACTACTTGGAACTGAACTAGCATTTCTTGTGGGAACCCAAAGCACTTCACACCTCTAATCTCAAAGCTAAAGCAAAGGACATTGTTACTATTCCCATTTTCTAGAGCACCAGGGACTCTGTCCTCTCCTCACCATGCTCATTTGAAGCTTAAAACCTTGTAATCCATACTCCCTAGGATCCTAGAACCAAGACCCTGGACCCAAACCCAAAATAATTTCTGCTAATTAAGCCAGAGGCATTTTGGAAAACCTGCCCATGGATAATCTTCTTCTTCACAGATCAAGTAGAAAGGCAAACATATCTGTTTCTAGGAAATGGAACAACTGTCTGATTAACCAGAACCAGAACTAAACGGGAGGTGATTTATTGTAACCCAAGTCTAACAGCTCATGTTTATTGGAACCCCCTGAGGAGGCAGCCTACTGAAGTTTGAGCATTTTAAACCCCATGCTATATTTAGGAAAGAGGAATGATTATAGAGACAGCTCATCATTTTAAGGCTGTAGGATACTGTAGGGACAGTACCAACAAGGGATGGTAACCCCTTCTCAGTGTCTGATTGTCCCATGGCAAGTTAGCATTAATCCCTTTACTTGTAAAGCCGAGTAATTATGTTGATATTTGTTGTTCACTGTTTTGTGTCTGTGTATATTGTGTGTGTATGAGAGAGAGAAAAAGAGAAAGTTAGATGGATGCTAGGCATCAAACCCAAGCCCTCAAGCATGTTAAACTTACACTCTATTCTACCACTGAACTACACCCCCAGCCCTGTGTGGATCTTTGGAATGGATAATACATGCCATGTGTTGTTCAAGGAATCCTCTAAGTATTGTTATTTATTTGCCACCATAGCATGAGGGTAGGTACTGTTAGCCTGTTAGGGTCTGTAAACAAGTCAAGATGCATTACCCGCCGACTGCGGCATTAGCCCAATTGTCTAGATAAGAGACTGAGGCTTAGAAAGGTTAAGTAACTTGCCCAAGATCACAGTTAGGGGGCAGCCAAGCTAGGACTTGAACCTGGGAAGTTTGGTTTCACATTCCAGACTCTTGACCTCTATAGGATAGAGGAAGGACGGAAACAACGGGGTGGGTAGGAGGAAAGGACTGAAAACTCATATTTCGTTCTGAAAAAAAAAAAATTCCATGCATTAAACAATGATCACTCCAGGCCATAGTCAACCGTTCCTCGAGAGCTACCTGATATTAGAGAATTAAAACTAAATTGGGGTAGGCACAGAAAGAAAGGCACCTGCTTCTTTCTGTGGTTGAGGTCTGCAGCACAGACACCTACACATCAGATCCACCTGCCCCTCTCAGGCAGCCCTCCCTCCATTCCCTCTCTTCTGCCATCCTCAAATAAACAAATGGTAGACCCAGCCCTGACAGCAGTGGGTGTGGGTGAGTCAGCCTCATAGCAGGGGCCCCTTGGCTTCCTCTTCCTGCCATGGGGCCAACACCTTCTTCCTCCCTGCGGCTACCACAGCTCAGCCTGCCTCTGTCTTCCTGCCTAGACCTGCAGGGAGGCATCTGGAACACAGAGCTTCAAAGAGAAACAGCTTAGCAAGTTTCAGGAAAGAAGACCCCTAGGTTCCTCGGACAGCCTGTCCTTGGTCACTTCTTACTAGACTGGGTCTCATCTCCCCAATCTTTCTGCCCCCCACTCCTGCCATCTTCATCTGTACTAGGAGATGGGAATGGTTCTCTAATCTCTTCAAACAACTTATACATTTTTTTAAAAAGTGTCTTCTACAAAAAAGAAAAGCATCTTTTGGAGATATAGTGTCCAATGATGAACTTTCAAGCATTCATGAAATCATTTTTATTTGTAGCAGTTCTTTTGGGGACCTTGGAATAGCTCCATGGGGGCCAAGGCCCGCTGGGCCCACATATAAGCAGGATCTGTATCAACACATCCCTGTCTCTGTTCTTCACCAGTGTGGCTCTTTTCACACAGCAAGGTTCAAAGCCAAAATAATATTCATCACATAGACCCGAATCTTCACCCTACCCTAACACCAGCCACCTCCAGATAGCATCACACTTAATTTTCCTACAACAAATAATACTTTACAACAAGAAAAATAAGCATGAGGTATTCATATGAGGCAGTTCCTGCAACGACTCACTACTGATGATTTGACAGGGGCAAGAGGAGCCAAAAGGTAGACACATTCTCTGACTGGGGGGTGGGGGTTGTGGACCTCTTTTTTTTCCTCCAACCCTCCTTACATCAGTTGAGTAATGTACTGACATCCTAACAAGTTTGAGGAAGACACATCTCTCATGATGGCGTGAAAAAACCTAGTCATTACACTTATGAACCAACCACAAAAGAATCTGCAGCTCTCTTTATAGCTATCCCACTGTAGGACAAAACTCTCTGCTATGGGGGGGTGGGCAGGCAGATATTCAGAGTGACATGAAGGATGTTCTAATTTTTTTAAGTTGTATTAGGGTCCTAGAATGATTTTTCCCTCTCTAGATAGTAACCTAAACATCACCTACATTTAAGTTAGTTGAACCCATTTAGAATGCTTCTTTTTATCATTTTGAAGTCAGTGTTAGAAGGGGCTGGGAAAGCTCTTTCATCAGCCCTTTGGGAGCCTAGGATGATCTAGTGTTCTCTATTTTACAAACACACACACACACACACACACAATTGAAGTGCAGTGTAGTTGGCATTGGTTCTTGGAGAAGTTTCCAGTATTTTTTTTTTTATCTCCTCTTGATGTTTTGGGCTTGTTCCCAGAACCCAGTGGTTTTTAGTTGTTGGATGTTTTATCTGTGGAATAAAGACCTCTAAAGGTCTCCCCGTGAAAAGAATGAAATGTTAGTTGCTAGAGAAAAGGATACGAACAATGTTATTTTGCACTAACTCCTCCCATCCCAGTGTCTCATTATCATCTGTTCAATCAGAGTAAATAAATCTCCATCAGAGGGTGAGGGTAATGAGGGCACGCATTTATAAGCAAGCTAGGGATGAATATCTTTCCCAGGGGATGACAGAAACAAACGGAGGGAAGGACAAAGCCAGGTGGAAAATCAGCATAGATGTAACTGAGACATATAAGATTCCACTGTGTTGGGGGGTGGCGCAAGTGAGGGATTTAATGGTTTTTGTTGGATAGCAACTGGTTTGTTAAATTATTATGTATGTATTTGATTTAAAAAAAAAAAAATATATATATATATATATATATATTTGGAAAAAAGTTGAGCTTTTCTGGCACCTACTCCCATCCCCCAGTGCTAGAACTCAACTGGTTAAACATTTGGATGCCAACTTGCAAATTCGCAAACGTGTTCCAGGCTGAAGCAATTTTCGGTAATGCCATCAATATTCTACCTCACTCCATAGTGTAAAGATGTGGGTGGTTCTTTTGAATGGGGCCAGCTCAACCATTTTGTCTTAAATGAGTTCTGATAGAAAGTGAGATTTTCCTCCTCTAGGTTTTAATTAGTCAGTCTTTAAAATGCTGTCATTTATTGGGCTCTGGTCACTGGAAATCCTATTTAATCAGCACTTGAGGCCTCGAAACCCCCACAGGGCTACCTCATTAAGGAAGCTGGTGTCACGCTGTGCTCAGGCCAGAACCCAGAGTTAGCTGAACACACATATGGATTCTAGAAGAAAATGTGCCCAACTTTCACAGAACTTGGGTTGAAGCCACCAAAGTTATGGGAGCTTTCTCTTCTCAAAGATTAGTGATCCCCAGGAGTAAAATATGGCATCCAGAGAGCAACCCCCAAAGAAAGGGCTTCCCTTCCCATCTTGCTGGCCTCTGCTCTGGCTTTAGATTCCTTTTCTCTGCTGCCACCCCCCAGTATAAAGGAGGATAGACAACTGACCTTGACAGCTGTGTGTGGCCGTGAGGTACACCTCTGCTGTACCAATCAGGGCGTTGTGGTGTGGCCCTGTGATGTTCATCCAGCCTAGCACTGACACGGAGCCCCAAGCCATCCTCGAGCCTCACACCCTTTCTAGCGCCACAGCCTGTCCTCCAGCACTTGTCCTTACAGGCACTTCTGCTCCTGTGCTTTTCCCACTTTCTTCTGATCTTGAGCTGACACTAAAACTCCCTTTCAGATCTCTAGATCTCTACAGAGATGAGATCTTCCCCAGTATGGCCCTAGAGCCTGGCCCACTATTCTGAGGTTGAAACTGCATCTGAGCAGCCATCAGGTCATGCTAAGCATGGAGCCACTCTAGATGCTTCCCTCTGCACCGCCTCCATCAGCACATCCCAGGTCTGGTGTCTCAGAGCTGGGCTGTTTCTGTTGTTTCCTTTCTGTCCCCTCATTCCCTTGCCCCTAGAAGGAGTGAGTTTCAGAAAGCTCAGAAGGGAGAGTAGAAACATCCCCCACCACCAAGCTTACTTCATTTATAGAAGAGCTGAGTGATGCTCTATTTTTAGGGACTTTTTTTCAAGTTTTCATAACTAATAGTTACAATATAGCTTTCTGGTGGAAGGGCCCAGTGCTGCAGAGCCCTGGGCCACCTCCCCAAGCAGCTTGCCTGTTTACACTGAGTGACAGGCACTACCATCATTCCCAATGTGTACCAGGACATGTGAGCCGCTGGGAAGCACAGAGGTGGACAGAGCTTGGGGATCCCGACTTCCTTGTCAAGCTAACCTGTTCTCTGGTGGGGATCAAGCTTGCTGCTCTGTTTCCTCACTACTCCCTCTTCAAAGTTTTGTTTGTTTGGGGGTTTTGTTTGGGGTTTTTTGTTTGTTTGTTTTGTTGGGGGGGGGGTTCCTTGGCAGTACTAGGGATGGAACCCAGGGATTCATGCATGCTAGGCAAGGGCTCTACCACTGAGCTATACTCCCAACCCTTTTTACTTTTTATTTGAGATAGGATCTCACTAAATTTGAGGCTGGCCTCAAACTTACAATCCTCCTGCGTCAGCCCTGAGTATCTGGGATTACAGACATGAACCACCACACCCTACCAATTTGTTTTCTTAAATCCCAACTTCTTAAATCCTGATCAACCTGGTCCAGACCCCAGCCCTATTCCCAGCATGCTTCTCCTGAACTCTCACCCACTCCATAGCATAACAAAGACAGCCAGGGACTAGGAGAGTAACATACTGCATTATCACAACACATCAAAATGTTTTAGTCTTCCTATGGTACCAGGTCTAGAAGCATGCCATCCGGGAGATTCCCCAAATTATGGCCACTTCTTTTTTTGGGGCAGTACTGGGGATTGAACTCAGGGGCACTCAATCACTGAGCCACATCCCCAGCCCTATTTTGTATTTTCTTTAGAGACACTGAGTTGCTTAGTGCCTCGCTTTTGCTGAGGCTGGCTTTGAACTCACAATCCTCCTGCCTTGGCCTCCTGAGCTGCTGGGTTGCAGATCTGTGCCACCTCGCCCGGCACATGATCACTATGAGATGTGACTATGTGAGTCATACAGAGCTGGAAGATTCTAATAAACTTAGGTCCTCTCCATCTTCTCTCACTGCTCAGTGGCCCTGGAGCAGGAGAGAGGGGGCTGGCCCACTCCACAGATCCCTGAGTGCTGCCAGGTTGTCTAGTGCTCAGTTACCATTCATTTTATTCATCAAATTCTTACTAATTAGCTGTCAATGAGCAAAGCCCACAGTAGATCAGCCATAGAGATCTATCTGAGCATCAAGCAATGTCTTTAATTCCTTTTATTCATTCAACAAATATTGATTAATCTCTAACTCTTGATGCAATGGTGATGATATGAAAACAGTTTCTGTTTCTAGAAGGATGGATAGATTTTTTAAAAAGTGAATAGTCCAGGAACTGTGGCATACAATCATAATCTCAGTGACTCAGGAGGCCAAGGCAGGAGGATGGCAAGTTCAAAGTCAGCTTCAGCAACTTGTGAGAACCCTGTCTCAAAATAAAAATAAAAAGAGCTGGGGATGTAATTCAATGGTAGAATACTCCACTGGTTCACTCCTGAGTACCAAAAACAAAACAAAAAGAAAAGTGAATGCATAAGCAAATAATTTTTTTAAATATATTAAAAGTTCTAAGAAGGCAACAAGGTACTAAAAGCTATAAGGAGAACCTACTTTTGATAAGAGTGGTCAGGAAGACTTCATCAAGACGGTTCTATTCAAGCTGAAAACTGTAGATCACAGAAAGACCCTCAGATAAAGAATATAGCCCATTCTAAGCATAGGAAATGACTGTGCAAATGTCCTGAGACAGAAAAGTTGGGTGAAATGTGAGAAACGTTTCACCATGAACCCATCCCTTGCTTCCCTCCTTCCCAACTGGGCCACAGAGGCTATGTTTTAGAAAGTAAACAGGCATTTCAGTTTCTCAGTATGTGACAGATAATCTTGCCCACTTCTCTCTTCCAGAAATGGTTTAAACAGCGCCTGGCCCAGTGGCGGCAGTCGGAAGGCCTGCCCTCAGAGTGCAGATCTGTCACAGACTAAGGAGGCCCCGCACCAGCAGCTCCCCTCCGTGAGGTCCATCTGCTGATTCTCCTCAACTTCACCACGCCGATTCAACTTTTCAGTGTAATGATGTATGTTCCATTGTTAGCTGTCCTGGATTTAACACAGTGTTGTGGTTTTTTTTAGCTGTATATAACTAGAAAATAACAACCGGAAGCTAACCTCAACTTCCATATAAAGCAGTGGCTTGGCTGGGAACTCAGTGTGGCTTGGTTTCCCTCTGGGTTGGAATGACAGATGGTGTGAAAGCCATCTAAGTTTGCTTTGGACCCTCACCTCCCAATGACAATTTGCTTTTACCATCCATTTCAAAACAAGCAAGGCCTCTGTTGAAAAGATAACATGATGGAGCAGGGAAGGCATTTCCTTCTGAATCTCCTTACCTAAGTTTTTCTCCTTATGTTTCATTTTGATACATTTTTGGTTGGGTGAGAATACAGAGGTGTATTTGAGTCGTTCAGATTTTATAAAACAGTTCCTTGGCATATAGCTGCATTAATTGGGAAAGAACCCCGATGGATTAGAAGAGACGTCAACCAAAATGCAACTCCAGAGATTCAAAAAGTCTTGAATTTACCTTATTTAATGCATTTGTTAAATTTATTTTGCTAAATAAAATGAACTGCTTTTTGTCTCCGAAATGGTATTCTAAATAAAACCTTAACTTTTTGTTGAAAATGCATTGAGTCCTTTACACATTTTTTTAACCTAATAAGAAACATATCAAAGAGAAACAGAACAGTTCTTCCTAGGAACTGAGAGTTGTCATTTTCCAAATCCTTGCTTTTCCAAGTGTGGTCCAAGACCAGTCATTAGCATTAGCAGTGAAGCCTGGTAGTGGGAGACTCCCAGAATCTCAGACTCCAATCCAGACCTATGGAATCAGATTCTACATTCCTACTGAGGTCCCCAAACGGTTTTAATGCATAGGAAACTTTGAGCAGCACTGTTTCAAAGGACACTACCCGTCAGTTTACATCAATTCACATCCATTTGCTAAGGTAGCTCATAAATGTCTTAATGGTCTCTCAGTTAAGATGGTGTCAGATTGCATGGAATAGTAACTTGGTAACAGATGAACCAAATAGACAAAGGTGGGTAATCCTGGGCTATTCAAGTAGTTCCCTAATGCTGTTAAGGATTTAGGGTCCCTCTGTATTCTCAACTTTGCTATCTTTAGCACTTGGCTCCAGAGACAGGAGACAATTCTGGGACTGAATCTGCATTTCAATGGTAGTGGGGGAAAGGAGGTGGGAGGGAGGCAGCTAGAGCAAGTGCTCAAGCCAAAGGCAAATGCCAGCTCAGACTTTCCTTTTAAAAAGGTTTGCACATGGGGCTGAGGCTGTGGCTCAGTGGTAGAGCTCTTGTCTAGCACATGTGAGGTGCTGGGTTCACAGCATAAAAATAAATAAATACAATAAAGGTATTGTGTCCAACTACAACTAAAAATAATTTAAAAAAATATATTAAATAAAGGTATTGTATCCATCTACAACTTGAAAAAATATTTTTAAAAAAGGTTTACGCACACTTGCCAGGCAAGGTGGTGTAGGCCTATAATCCCAGCGGCTCAAGAGGCTGAGGCAGGAGGATCACGAGTTCAAAGCCAGCCTCAGCAAAAGAGAGGCACTAAGCAATTCAGGCCCTGTCTCTAAATAAAATACAAAAAAAAAAAAGGGGGGGGGGGTCACACACACACACACACACACACACACACACACACACTGCCTGGAAGTCCCCACTAGCAGCTTTCATCTACATCTCACTGGCCAGAATGGGTCACAAGGCCAACACTAAGTGAATCTGGGAATCTGGGAAAGTGTCCATTTGTGATTGGGCATGGGGTACAGTTGCTAAGAAGGAAAGCCTGGAGGGTGTAGCTGGGTGATAGGGTGCTTGCCTACTGGGTTTAACCCCAGCACTGCAAAAACCAACCAACCAAAAAAAAAAAAGCAAGAAGGAAAGAGCCAGGCATGTTGGAACACATTTGTAATCCCAGCAATTTGGGAGGCTGAAGCAGGAGGATTGCAAACTTGAGGCAAGGCTGGGCAACTTAACAACACTCTGTCTCAAAATTAAAAAATTAAAAAGGCTGGGATGTGCTCAGTGATTCAAGTGCACCAGCAACCAGCATTTGATCCCTAGTAAAACACACACACACACACACACACACACACACATGGAAAGGATGGATATTGGAAAGGCCACTAATAATATCTATCAATGCAGCCAGGAATGATGCTGGTGAACACTTCTGAACTCTTACCTACAATTCCAGCTCAGTTTTCCAGTTCTTTAAAATAAAGAGCCCAAGAGTAAAAACACTAACGATTGTTCTGAATACAACTGTTTACAAGATCCTGTTAAACATCCTTGGCAAGCTTCCTCTCCCCCACCTTAAAACATTTCTTCTGTAAACAAATAGTGAGCCAGGGCTTGAACAGAATAGCCTCATCTTGGCATCCTCCCCTCAACCTAATTAGTGATGGTCTAAGCATCTGCCAGCCACAGGGTTGGATGCTGACTTTTTTTCTGGAAAAAAAGAAGGGTGAAGGCAGGGTTTGTAATATGCAGCCTTTATTGTGTTGAGGCATATTCCTTGTAGGGATGAGGCGGAAGTATGTCTATATATTAACACTTGATCATAGAGAGCATTTTTAAACTTTTCTAAGCATTCTCACAGATACTGGATACACATTGAGAGGACCGTGGGCCAGTGACACAGAGCACAGATCTGCTCATATAGTAATGAGAGAGAGAAGCTGAACCAGGTCTAAGACCTAGGGGGGAAGTCTTTCCAGCCCATCTGAGCCATGATTCAAGAACAATCCAGGACAAGAAGAGTTAACCTGTGGGCAGAAGTCTCACTTCCCTTGAGGGAGTATAGAGTCCTTGAGCGCCCTAGTGGGAAGGAAGGAGGGGAGGATTCAGTGTTCTTTAAGATGTGAATTTGTTCCCAAGACTAATATTCTTGAGTTTGCTTTTTTTAAACCATAAAACAAAGATTGTAACACTTTATTAAAAAAGAGCCTCTTGTAAATACGTAATAATTACCATTGCTACAAAGTACTAAAGTACATAGGGCAGGCTTATTTTGATCCATAAGCCTTTATGAGAAAACAGAGCTCCAAGTGTTATCCTAGAGTCTCTGCTGGACACCCAGGGTCAGGCCCCTAACTGATAATATCCACCCTAGACTGAGAGAAATTGCCCAAGCTCTCTCTCCTCACCTTGTGTCCTAGCTCCACTACTGCAGACACAGCACAGATCATCCTCAAAGTCCCTCACTGTGGCCATTCAGGCTATAGAAGCTGGAAAAATGAAATACTCCCTTTTCTACTCACTCTTGAAGTGGTTGTGGTGATGTGACACTGTCTACCTAATGAGACTTAAATTGAAGACTGGGGGTGGGGCTTGAAGGAGCATTTTTGCATTTCTTATTTTATTTTTTGAAATGCTGGGAATTGAACCCAGGGGTCAGGGCATGCTTGGCTGCATTTTTGCATTTCTTTTTTTTTTTTTTTGTCTCTTTTTAGATTTACATGACAATAGAGTATATTTTGACATATCACACATACATAGAGTATAACTTTCCATTCTTGTGGTTGTACTTGATGTGGAGTTACACTGGTGGTGTATTCATATATGAGCGTAGGAAAGTAGGGTCTGATTCATTCTACTGTCTTTCCCATTCCCATCCCCCCTCCCTTCTCTTCATTCCCCTTTGCCTAATCTAATGAACTTCTATGCTTCCTCCCCCACCCTTATTGTGTGTTAGTATCCATATATCGGAAAGAACTTTTGGATTGGCTTATTTCACTTAGCATGATAGTCTCCAGTTCACATTTTTGTTTTTTTTTTTTTTTTTTTGAGATTTTTAATTAAATTTATTTTCTCTGATACATAAAAACTTACATATAGTACATATTAAGAGGGGTACCATAGGATGGTTTGATACATACAGACATTGTGTAATTTTTAACTCATGGTAAAGGTATCTATATTCTCATTTATCATTTCTTCATAGTAAAACTTTCAAAGTAATTTATTTTTGAAGCGTAGAGTACATTTTTGTTATCTATAGAGTCATACTACTGTTCAATAACACAACAGAACGTCTTGCTCCTATCTCACTGTAACTCACTACCCCTTATCAATCTTTCCCCACTCCTCTTAACCTTACTCTCTGGTAACTGCCACTATACCCTTGTGTTGTTCCTGGTGTTAGAAAAAAAGGGTTTTCAGTGTTTCCTTCAATCAGCATGATGTTGGCTATTGTGGGTTTGTAATATATAGCCTTTATTGTGTTGACGCATATTCCTTATAGATATAATATTTCTGGGGTTTTTTTAAAATTTATTTATGTGTTCTAATCAGTTATACATGATAGCAGAATGCTCTTCTATTCATTATACACAAATGGAGCACAATTTTTGACTTCTCTGATTGTACCCAAAGTAGGGTCACACCATTCATGCAATCATACGTGTACCTAGGGTAATGATGCCCATCTCATGTCACCATCTTTCCTACCCCTATGCGCCCCCTTCCCCCTTCCCCTTTGCCCCATCCAAAGTTTTCCACTCATCCCATGCCCCACCTGATTGGATTGGCATCCACTCATCAAAGAAAACATTCAGCCTTTGGTTTTTTGGGATTGGCTTACTTCGCTTAGCATGATAACACCAACTCCATCCATTACCTGCAAATGCCATGATTTAATTCTCTTTTATTGCTGAGTAACACTCGGTTGTGTAATTTTTGCATTTCTTGATAAAAGGTAACACAGCAGGCTGCTATCCTTTTCTCCTGTTTTGACTTGAACTAGATTCATTTGTTAACTGTAGAAATAATCCAAAAAGGAAACATACAACATAACAAACAAAATTCATAAAAATTACTCAGGATCACACCACCCAGAGGTAACCACTTGTTAATCTTAGTATTATGGACTACCATATTGAAGGGAAGGACTACTTTCTGTGCATAATCAGAGATCAAGGAAAAAAATACTTGATATTTAGAAGTTAGTTGCAGTTTGAACTATTGCCCTGAGAGAACGAAAAGATTATCCCTAAGGAAAAAAACTTGGCTTTTTGTTTAGAAAAAGATCTTGATATATTTGGGGGACTGTCCAAAATATAGATCTAGAAGGAGAAGAGGGGAAAAAATTCAGTGACTATGCTCAATTTTTTAAAAAAGTGTAAATTTAGTGCTTTGTCCCATGGAAACTCTGGTAGGAGAATATTTAG
The DNA here is from genome assembly GCF_047511675.1 of Marmota flaviventris. Classification (NCBI taxonomy): domain Eukaryota; kingdom Metazoa; phylum Chordata; class Mammalia; order Rodentia; family Sciuridae; genus Marmota; species Marmota flaviventris. The sequence goes on along the minus strand of NC_092504.1, from coordinate 43,571,410 downwards.
GAACTTTTGGCATTTGAACAAGGAAGAGACTGAGGAAAATATAATGTCAGTTGACCCAGAAGAGGACCTTTGAGAGGATAGTGGGCTTGGCTTAGGAACTTTATGCTGTTCCTTTCTCTCCTCTTCTGCTATCTGTACATTTCAGAAACTCCTCCCACTTCACACAATCCTGGTAGAACACTTAATTCCGGTGTCCTAAATGCCCCACCCACCCCATGATAGGTGGACACATGACCAGTATTGCCAATCACAATTCCAGGCCCTGAAGCAATGTAGAGGCTCCTAATGTAAGTTAAGGCAATCAAAGTGATCAAAAGACCTTTACCAGAATTTTCCCAATTGATCTGGAGATGATTTCCCAATTGATCTTACATGGAAAGTTCTGAGGATGGACTGGTTGCAGGAATCCATTTTTCAGCCACTCTGTAATGGGAAAGGATGGAGCTAGCAGAGATGGGAGTTAGAGTGATAGAGAGAGAGAGAGAGTCCTGCAACTCTGATCATCATTCTCCCCGTGGTCTACCTAAGCCTTACTATCTCTATGAACTTGTGAATTCCCTTCATAGTGTATATCTGTGATGCATCATAAAAGGAGTCCTGACTAATGGCAGGATGAAGAAAGGAAGAGAGTAGTACATGGAAAGATGAGTATCAGCCACTAGGATAATTTAGAACCCAGAAGAAGCAGTTCAACAAATCTTGAAAATAATTGGGCAGAGTAGCAGACTTTTCTTAGTCAAAAGGAAATTGAGAAAAAATATTTTTGCATATTAAAGGAAAAGATAAATAGAATATTTGCAGACATCCAAGTTATGTTCTGTTTTGAAGTAGATGCAAATGTGTGGTAGATAAGCTTTTGTTATCTTCTTGGGCACATTTTGCTACTCACTCTCTCAACCCTTGCCTTCCACATATAAATCTTGTCCCACATATTTTACTGTCATTTAAAAACCTCATGCCAACTGTTTGAGATGTGTCCCTACACTCAGTGCCAAAGTGACTAACAATAATGATAATAATAAAAATAATTTGAAGGTGCATTCTTTTCCCATGATGACACTGCTGAAAGGTATCACTCAATAGTCAGGCAAGGACGTAGGACACCTGCCACTGCTTATGTTGGCAAAGCAGGAGTATGAAATAATGAGATTTGTGTGTGTGTTCTTTTTATGTAGGTAGGCTGGTGCTGTGCTGTTGTGCCCTTTATACACAAGTATAAGAATGGAAGCCAAGGTTCCTAGAGTCCTTTTCCTACAACTTCACGTCCCTGCACTATTCCAGTTGTACTATTACAAACCCTCATGAGGAATGTGTTCCTGTTAACAAATATCAATGTGGCTTCTTATAAGAGTTTTCTCCCTAAACTTAGAAAAACATAAGAAATGTTGGTTTGAATCTCAACTTAGGTAACTCATCCAATTACTTAAATACAGTGATGAGCTGACTCAGAGTTTGTATGAATCATCCTGAGAATTCCAGATTAGCAATACAGAAGGATTTTCTTTCTTCTTCTTCCCACTCCTGTTTTTAAAAGCTTTCTAAATGGGAATTTGGCATCGTCTGGGAGTGAAGAATGCAAATTTCTGGAGATAGTAACCCTAAGAATAAGAATCCTCAGGGGCATAAGAACTACCAACCCAAAGCACAGAATATGGTCAGGATACAGAACGTGGGTAGATTTATAAGAATGCACATGTATATTTGCATGGCCATGGGGGACAGCTGAGGCAGAGTTTTGTTTGTCCCCTTAGCCCTCTCCCCTTCTTGAGTTTCATCTGGGAGATGGTGACCCAACTAAAGACTAAGTTTTTTCACTTTTCTTTGTCATTAGGTTTTTAGCCAGCTTCCAAGATGCCCCCAAGGATCTCTGCCTCCTGGTATTCACAGCTTTGCATAGTTCCTTCCTACCCCACACCAGGCTTAGTCTGTGTCTTGATCCATTTTGTGTTGCTGTACAGAATGCCTGAGATGGAGTAATTTATAAAGAAAAGAAGTTTATTTAGGCTCACGTTTCTGGATACTGGAAAGTCCCAGATTGGGCAGCCACATCTAGAGAAGGCTGCTTTACAACCTGGCGGAAGTCAGAAGGGGCAAGCCAGCGTGTGCAGAAGTGAAACCTGAGGAGTTGACCTGCTTTATAACTGCCTGCTCACACAGCAACCCACGCAGTCCCACCAGAATTACCCCAGTCCCACAAGAAAGTTATTAATCCCTCTTAACAACCTAATCCCCTCTTAAAGACCCCCACCTCCAACACCACCATAATGGCAGTCCAATTTCAACATGAGTTCCAGAGAGGACAAATAATATTCAAACCATGGCAGTCTGTGTGACTAATAAAATACAGCAGAAATTATTGGGTGTCATTTCTGAGATAAGCTCCCAAAAGACATGAAAGACCTCTTCTCTGCCCAGCCCCACCCTGCCTCCCTCTGATATTATTTGCTCTGGTGGAAGCCATGTTGAGCAACCCTATGGAGAGGCCCACACAGCAAGGAACCAAGGCCTCGTGACAACAGCCAGTGAGGAACTGTTTGCCAACAATCATGTGAGCGAGATTGGAAGTACATCCTCTGGCCTGTGTCAGATAACTTCAGCCCCTTAGCCACCCCCACTTCCCTATGCCGCTCTCAAAATCGTTTGATATAATAAATGTTTGTTGTTTTAATCTGCTAAGCTTTGGGGCAATGTGTTATGCAGCAGGAGATATCCAAAACTAGATGTGGCCAAGAAAAAGATAGGTGGCATTTGTGCACATGCCCCTGAAAAGATTAAGTGTGCTCTCTCCTCTTTCCTTGCCACATCCGGAGCTAGCATGCAACCATTCTAGGTAGTGATGAGCCATCTGAGATCATGTGGATGACGATGATGCCTAAGGACTGTAGAATAATCACAGAGAAAGAGCCTCGGTCTCTGTTATTAGTCAGGAAATACTAGGTTTATTGGCACTGACCAACAACCTCCATTCTCAGTGTTTTAAAAGTAATTGTGTTATTTCTCACTTCCACGAATTTGCTGAAGCTCTGGGCAATTTCTAGGATAACTGTCCTGTATATCAATAGTGCTCCCAGAAATTTCAGTCAAAGAGAAAAAGAGAGAGTCTTGCACTGGCAACCAACTACTTCTGTGACACACATTTGCACTCACATTTCATTGGCCAAAGCAAGTTGCATGACCATATCTAACCCCAAGGGGGCAGAGAAGTACAATCCTCCCTTATTTGTGGAGAATGAAGACCTGGAAATACTTTTTTTAGCAGAATTACAATCTACCCAGGAATTCAGCTTCATATTGACCTCAATGCACCAGTCCTGGACTCTTATCTAGGAAATAGCTGGATACAGAAATAAATTTTATCTTAGTTGAGTTACAGTGTTTAGGGGCTTCTTGTTATAGACCCTAGTCTGTATTGTCAGCAATAAAGGCATTTATCTAGCTAAGAATGGGCCTAGGCCCGCCTACCTGCTTAGTGGTCTTAAATTGTTGACAAGGGAAAACAGAGGCACATAAACAGTCTCCACTTGTCCTTTCATGTCCATTCTTCATTCTTTTTCATCCTACCCTGTGGCCAAGGAGGATGCCATTATAGATAGTGTCAGCCAGGATCCCTGGTCCTCTCACTTCTGGTTGGGTTTAGCCAATAAGAGGCACTAGCAGAAGATCATAAGATAAACATAGAGAAATGTCAGCTATTTTTCCCCTGGCTTTGAGCCTATAGAGTTGTGGTTTGACAGTGGCTATGTTCTTCTGCCCAAGGCCACAGTGCAGGCAGGAGGCCGTCTCCACAGCCACAGGCCTCTCCACCTTCCAGTAATGTCTCCTTCCATGACCCATCCTAAGCCTAGAAGTGATAACTATCATTAGCCCCAATGCTCCACTGTCCCTTGTTGGTTTCCCTTAATAAGTACCTTTATTAAAGTATCTCCAGTTACCTCTGCCATATATTTTCTGTTGGTTCGCAGACCAATGCCATAGTTCTCACTCAAATGATAGTGATTGGTCAAAACAATGGAAGAACTTGAGAACTGGGCAGAAATGAATGTCTTTTGGATCAACTGTGTAATAATCGGAGCAAACATGTTTTCACACCTAAACCCCAGAGTGCATAAGAAAGGTCTTTTGCTTTTTTGTCACCATGATGTTAGTGAAAAGCCAAGTGATGTCTGAAATATTTGTGACTTTAGGCCAAATCATTCCAGTAAAAAGCTATCTAACCTACTTATTTCAAAATTAAAGGGTTTTTTTCCCCAAATATTTCTATTATTCATTTCAAATATCTATCATTGACTTTCCAACCTAATTCATTAGTTGGGGTTTCACTGAACCAGAAGCCAGGAAACTCTGAATTAGAATATGGAGTTTGCCACGTTTCTGTTTGAACAAGCTTCAGGGAGGTCTCCAAAACTCTAGTAGGCCACAAGGAGTACACACAGCTCATGGAACTTGATTTCTGTCCTCAAAGATTTCTGGGATGGAAATCCCTCTATGATTAAACAACAGAGCTAGGAAGAAAATGTGGAAAATCAGGTTCTTCATCCATTTATTAAAATATTTACCTATTCTTAACCAAAAAAAAAAAAAAAACACAAGAAAAACAAAATACTGTACATTTGTTAGAAAGCAATATTCTATTGAAAGTGTAGTACCGGGTTTCTATTTTCCTGTATAACAAAGGTGTGATTCCAGGTTTGGTTGGTTAGCTCGGCCAGAGCTCCAGTCATCTTTGCTGGGATTTTCCTCGTCCTCCTCATGGTTACAAGATAACTGCTCCAGTTCCAGGCATCATATCCCAAATGACATCATCCAACCACAGGAAGAAAAAGCCCCGCTTTCTCTTCAGGCATCTATTTTATCAGGAGGAAAGGCCTCTTCGCAGAAGCTCCTAGCTGTCTTCCCCTTCCTTCCCATTTGTCTGGAATGGGCATAAGGCCCAACTCCATGTTGATAACTGGTAAACACAGCCAGCACAGCTGGGTGTGCTGGCACACACCTGTAATCCCAGCACTCGGGAGGCTAAAGTAGGAGGATCGCAAATTCAAAACCAGCCTCAGCAATTTAGTGAGGCCCTAAGCAACTTAGCAAGACCCTGCCTCAAAATAAAAATGTGGCTCGTGGTTGAGTGCCTATGGGTTCAATCCCTGGTTCACCCCCCCCCCCAAAAAAAATAAAAGACAGCCAGCACTTAAAGCAGACTGGCATATAGCAGAAGCTTATTAAATACCTATTGAATGAACAAAGGGTAAATTGGATCACCATGGTTGGCTTAGACCAACTGCAGCCCATTCCTTGTGCCCATTTTTCTAGAAGACATTGTTGCTGAAGACAATTGGCATTTTCTTATCAAGAGAGAAGAAAGGAATGACTACTTCTGGGCAGTCAGTCAACAGTATATGCCACATTACACTATTTATTCTTAACGCAGGGAACAAGAGTGGCTCAGTAAAAGAGATAATTATCTCCCAATGGCTATATTATTTTAAAAAAAAAGTTTGGACACTGGGCACAGTGGCACATACCTGTAATCCCAGCAGCTCGGAAGTCTGACACAGGAGGATCTCAAGTTCAAAGCCAGCCTCAGCAACAGCAAGGCGCTAAGTAACTCAGTGAGAATCTGTCTCTAAATAAAATACAAAATAGGGCTGAGGATGTGGCTCAGTGGTCGAGTGCCACTGAGTTCAATCCCAGTACCAAAAAATAAAATGCAATTTAAAAAAATTTAAAATAAATAGAAAGTTTGGGTGTTAAAAAAATTGCTCACAGGAGAAAGAGTCACACTAGTAAACAAGTTACCATGTTCTAAAGAGAAATGAACTCCGTCCCCACCCCCACCAGCTTAGAACTCAGTTCCTTCGGATATTCTGCCTGCCCAAGCCCAAATTTGGTTTGTATCTTTCCCTCCTCGTATTACAACACTTAGCCGCTGGCTTATGCCTCCCTGTCTCTTCCTTCCCCGCTGCAGGAGAGGTTTGCACGTGTTTACCAAACCCTCTTCCTTTTCTTTCTGTGCCCACAGCTACGTTTCCCACCCCACTTTGCAGGTGAGTGAACTGTGTGAGTGAGGGTGGTCATTGGAATGTGGCTAAAGTGATGTGGGCCACTTCTAGGCCTGGCCATAGAAACTACCCAATCGCCTAAATCCCTTCAAATCGGGAGATGAGGGTTGCCTCTGGTGACTGTCCTCCTTGTCATCAAGGAAGGAGAGGAGGAGAGCTGCATCCCACTTTTTAACCTGAATGACGACAAAGAAGAATTGCAGAGAAGTGAAGGGCAAAACTTTCCCTCGATTTTTGTGAGTTTAAAAGGAATGGGGATGTAGCTCAGTGGTAAAAGTGTTACCCAGCATGCTCAAGGCCCTGGGTTAGATCCATAGTAGCTGGACACTCAACAAAATGTTTAAAACTTCTGAAAAAAAAAAAAAAAAGTAATGTCAATCAACAAGGTGCTAAAATGTCTTTGCCATTACCTCAGCACACATTATGTGCAAGCACCACTGCATCTCTACACAGGGTTTCTAAATAGATGTTTGCTGAGATATCAAATAAAAATAACCTGAGGGGGCCGGGGTTGTGCCCCCCCCAAAAAAGACAGCCAGCACTTAAAGTGGTAGAGCGCTTGCCTAGCATGTGTGAGATACTGGGTTTGATCCACAGCACCACATTAAAAATTAAAACATTAAAAAATTAACCAATAAAATAAAGGTATTGTGTCCATCCAAAAAAACGAAAAAAAAAAAAATACCTGGGATCTGTCTTTAAAATTGCATGTTCCTAGCTTCTTCTCAGCAAAAGAAACAATCAGTGAGATGAATAGAGAGCCTACAGAATGGGAGCAAATCTTTACTACAAGCACATCAGATAGAGCACTAATCTCTAGGACATATAAAGAACTCAAAAACCTTAACACCAAAAAACAAAACAAAAGAAAAAAAACACCAAATAACCCAATCAATAAATGAGCCAAGGAACTGAATAGACACTTCTCAGAAGAGATTATACAATCAATCAATAAACCCATGAGAAAATGTTCAACATCTCTAGCAATTAGAGAAATGCAAATCAAAACTACTCTAAGATTTCATCTCACTCCAGTCAGAATGGCAGCTATTAAGAATACAAACAAAAATAAGTGTTGGCGTGGATATGGGGGAAAAGGCACGCTCATACATTGCTGGTGGAACTGCAAATTGGTGCAGCCAATCTGGAAAGCAGTATGGATATTCCTTGGAAAACTTGGGATGGAACCACCATTTGACCCAGCTATCCCACTCCTCAGTTTATACCCAAGGACTTAAAAACAACATACTACAGGGACACAGCCACATCAACATTTATAGCAGCACAATTCACAATAGCTAAACTGTGGAACAACCTAGATGCCCTTCAGTAGATGAATGGATAGGGAAACTTTGGTATATATACATAATGGAACAATACTCAGCATTAAAAGAGAAGAAAATCATGGCATTTGCAGGTAAATGGATGGAGTTGGAGAATATAATGCTAAGTGAAATAAGCCAATCCCCAAAAACCAAAAGGCCAAAAGTTTTCTTTGATATGAGGATGCTGACTCATAATGGCAATTTGGGGGGGGGGGCACCGGAGGAATGGAGAAACTTTATATAGGGCAAAGAGGAGGGAGGGGAAGGGAAGGGGCAAGGGGGCAGGGATGATGGTGGAATGAATTAGGTACATTACCCTAGGTACATGTATGAAGATACGAATGGTGTGAAAATACTTTGTGTACAATCAGTGACTTGAAAAATTGGGCTTTATATGTGTAATAGGAAATGAATTGCATTCTGCCATCATGTGTAACAAATAAGAATTAAAAAAAGAAAAAGTTCATGTTCCTGCACCAGACACAGTAGCGCACATCCACAATCCCAGTGACTAAGGAGACTGAAGCAGGAAGATCTCAAGTTCAAGGCCAGCCTCAGTAACTTAGGCCCTAAGCAACTTAGTGAGAGCCTATCTCAAAATACAAAATTTAAAAGGCTGAGGATATAGCTCAGTGTTAGAGCACTTCTGGATTCAATCCCAGTATTAGAAAAATACAAAACCTTCAATATTGGGGGTTTTTTTCCATTAACAGGAGAATGGATAAACATGACATATTTATACCATGAAATACCTACCACACAGCAATAAGAAAAAAAAAGTCATAACAATATAGAAAGACCTCAAAAACATGCCATCCACAAGTTAAAAAAAAATGCTTTAGGAGTCCATTCATATGAAGTTTAAGAAAAAGGCAAGACAATTCTGTCGTGATATAAGTAAGAGTGGAAACTACTTCTAGACAAGAGGAGAGGTCCAGGAACCTGGACTATAAGAGGATTTTCTGGGAAGATGGAAATGTTCTAAACCTTCCACAGGTGCATATGTGTAATAAATCAGTGAGCAGTACACACAATAAGATTTGTTTATTTTACTTTAATTCTAGGCAGGTGGCTAGACTCACGGCTATCCAAAGACAGACCCACAGCTATCCAAAGACAGACCCACATGCCGGTCCTTCCCCACCCCTCCTTCTCTGGGTTTCCTCCACTCCACAGGCCCCAACAACTTTTGTCTTCTTATTTGCCAGACATTTCCTGTAGCCACCGGTCTCTGCTCAGTCTCCTTTCTAGAGTTTTCTTCCACTGTTGTGGCTGTGAGTGCACCAATACTGATGCTCTGTATCCACCCCCTAACCACCAAAGGTAAGTGACCAAGGGGGCCCAGAGTGGGTCACTACTTAGATACCCACAGGTTTGGCCCTTCTAGACACCAAAGTTGCTATTGTCACTTCTTTCTTTATGGCTCTTTTAAATCTTCCAAGTTCTATTTCTTTCTTCATTGCCATCTTTTTCACCTCAATGCTCCAGCACTGGGGAATGAATAAAAAAAAAAAAGTTAATAAATGTTGATTACTGGATTCAGTTAGGACCACTGTGGTTTTGGACACCACTCCAGATAGGTTTGCCAAACAGAGTGGCTGTGGTGGCCAAGCAACTTAGTGAGCCACTGGCAAAGAAGGGTGTGGAACACCAGAGGCTAAGACTCCTGGAGGCCAAGATTACAGATAGTTAAATAGACAGGATATTACAGTCGGATGATAATTAGCGCAGGCGTGGGTCAATGTTTAGCATGTTTAGCTCCTTGTAACTTAATTCTCTGCTCAAAACTTCACAAACTATAAGTCTAGATTTTTCAGAGCAAGAGTGCCAACACTTTTGGCCAGAATCCGACTTTTGTTCTAGAGTGGAACAAATGCATCTCTGCCCACATTTGAATCACAGCAACCTAATCCCACATGAGAAAGAAAATGGAAAGCATAAAATATAGCTGAACTACTGAGTCACCCATAAAAGTGAGAGTATGGGTGAACTTGTTGAAATTAAGGAGGCCTCCTGACTCGGGAGCTGTCTGTCTCTGAGGGCAGGCAGCTGTCTTTGCTGGACTGCTGTGTGTGGAAAGAAGAGGGAGCCAGAGGCATCGCTTCTCAAGTGGATCCAACATGCTGAAAGGTCGCAGTCAAGGCCAGTGGTTCCCAATCATGGCTGCACACTGGAATTACATGGGGAACTTTAAAAACCCCTGCAGCCTGGGGGCTGGGGTTGTGGCACAGTGGTGGAGTGCTTGCCTTGCATGTATGGGGCACTGGGTTTGATCCTCAGCACCACATAAAAATAAATAGAATAAAGGTATTGTGTCCATCTACTATATATATATATATATATATATATATATATATATATATATATATATTTCCAGAGATTCTGATTTCACTGGTCTAGGGTGTGGCCTGGACCCGGGATTCTTCAAAGCTCCCCTGTGATCTTAAGGTGCAAAGTTGAGAACCACTGTTCTAGATTCTAGAAGTTAGATTCTGCAGGGTACTGAAGGCAACCAAACACTCAAGAAATATTGGTTGCACTGACAATAGTAATTTTAAAATAGAGATATATTTCACACAACATAAATTCACCATTTGAAAGTGTGATTTAGTGGTTTCTCATCTGTTTCTTATATTGCATAATCATCACTACTATCTACTTCCAGAACATTTTCATCACCCTGTTATGGACTGAATATTTTGTCTTCCCAATATTTATATGTTGAAACCCTAACCCTTAGTGTGACAGCATGGAGGTGGTATCTTTGGGAGGTGAGTAGGTCATAAGGGGAGAGCCTCATGCATGCAATTAGTGCCCTTATAAAAAGAGACACAAGGATTCTCTGCTCTACACCATGTGAAGGAATAATGAAGTCCGCCATTTGCAAACCAAGAGGTAGGTCCTCACCAGACACAGGCACTGCTAGCATCTTGGTCTAGGGCTTTCTAAAACAGAGAAACAAGTTTAAATTTATTTATTTAAACCACCAGTCTGTGGTAATTTATTACATAGCTTAGATTAAAACAACCCCCAAAACAAATCTGTCTCCATTCTCTCTTCCCCTCAGCCTCTGACAACCACCAATTTTACTTTCTGTCTTTGTGAATTTGCCTATTCTGGGCATTTCATATAAATGGAATAATACGTTATGTGGTCTCCAGTGAGGCTCAGTATACTTTCAAGGTTCATCCTTGTTTTAGCTGGTATCAATACTTCATTTCTTTGTATGGCTGAAAAGTATTCCAATGTATGATTTGTCACATTGTATCTGTTCATCATTGACGGACATTTGTGTTGTTTCCACTTTGGGGCTGTTCTGAATAAAATGCCTCTGTGAACGCTTGAATACAAATTTTTTTTTTAACATAAACTTCAACTCTTGGGTATATATCTAAAATTAACATTGATGGGTCATGTAGTAATTCTATATTTAATTTTCTGAGGAATCACCAAGCTGTTTTGTATGGTGACTACCCCATTTTTTTAAAGAAAAAGCGTTATGTTTTTTATTAAAAATGGAACTATGTAATATAATTCCAAAAAGTCAGATGATGCTAATAAGATATTTTTGTTTCTTTTTGTTAGAAGAAAGGAGTTTTATGAAAATGTCTCAATTTTTTCTTCCATTCCTCTGTGTCCAAGGCTGAAGGCAGATTATATTTTAGGGTCCGTTACATCTTCTTAACTAAAAGATGTTACTTTTCTTTCAGCCTTGGCCACCTAGAAAACAGTCTTATGTGCTTTATGACTTCATGCACACACAAAAAAAGTTGAAAATGACTATAACACAGCAGCTTCTCATCTTAGGGGGGTGAATAGGGTTCCATCATTGGACTTAAACTGTGTTGTTTGCTTTTGCAATTGTCTCCACTAACTGTAAACATGCATTCACAGGGTTAGCTGAGGCACAATCTGGTCCTTCCGTGGAAGAATTAAAAAAAAAAATACTTTAAAAATAGCAAATGTCCCAAGACTCTTGAAAAAGTCAACAACAACTTCCTTTTCCAGGAGAAAAAAATCCCTTCTTTCATCCCAAAATGTGGATTTACACATGTAACAATGTGTATTTGTACATCAATTGTTATTGTTTGTTCAGATGTGAAATCAGTCTTGACATCGTGTCCATATGCTTGTTTGTCACATCACAGGGTTAACTGAAAAACTGGACTTTAGCTTATGTCCAGTAAATCTGTCACAAGATGAACTAGGATTTAGAGACATATTTCACTTTTTAACATCTCTTTCTTTTCAAGTTCAAATATGTGGAATTCATTGCTGCAGTCTCAACTGTGCTTATCATATAGTGACTGAAACTGAAAGACTTTTTAAAAAAAAAAACCCTAAAGTCATCCAAACTTGCCATTAATTTAGTCTTCTTGGAACAAAAGGCAAAGAACTCATAAATACCATTACTTAAGCACCTGTTTCAAATTAAACATCAGCCTTCAGCTTGCAAAATAATTTCTTGATAATTAGGCAAACGATAGCAGAAGACCCATGTGAGTTGCTTTTTTCTTTCTGGAGAAGTCAGCAAATTGGAACAAAAGAAAAGCAATCTTTTCCATTCCAAACCATGGAGATATCCACTTTTCATTGGGGAGACTGGCTGGATAAAAGAAGCAGGATGACTCTCTCTGGAAGACAACATAGAAATACCTGCCATGACCTACGTTTAAATTTTGTTTTGACACAAATATAAAAGCATCTAAAAGTCAACAAAATGTTCTTCCTGTATGATAAGGATCCTTCCATGGTCCAGCAGACGCATTCAATCTCCCAGGGCCTGCCTCCCCAAAGACCAGATGGCCAGATGGTCAAGGCCCACCTCACTCCACCACCTTGGCTTCTTCTCACATTTGCCAACCCTGTGGCAAGTCCCATTTCATAAGAATTCCAGTTTTCACACATCTTTTCAAACACTTGTTATTTTCCTTTTTTTTTAATTAAAATCATTCCAACAGGTCTAAAGTGGTAATCATTGTGGTTTGAGTTTGCATTTCTCTAATGACTAATGATATTGAATATCTTTTTGTGTGCTTATTGGCCATTCCTGTATCTTCTTTGAGAAATACCTATTTAAATCTTTTGCTCATTTTTAAATGGGGTTGTCTTTTTATTGAGTTGTAAGTGTTCTTTATATATTCAGGATACTAATCTTTATCATATGTGTGATTTTTCAAATATTTTCTCCCATTCTGCAGGTTGTCATTTTCTTGGTACTATCCTTTGAAGAACAAAAGTCTTTAGTATTGAAGAAGTCCAGTTAGTCTTTTTTTCCTTCTTTGCTTATGTATTTGGTGCCATAGCAAGGTCATAGTAATTGTGATAACAAATAGCATGGTTACTTATCTCTCTTTAGCTGTGGTAGGTAGCATCTAAGATGGCGCCAATGTTCTTTACCTCCAGCTACTCATGCTCTTATGTCATCTCCCTTTGTTTGTGGACTAGACCCAGTGACTCACTTCAAACATATACATTATGTCAAAGTGATGGAAAGTTGCTTCCAAGATTAGGTTACAAAAAGACTATGACTTCTCCCTTGTTCTCTTTTGCTCAATCTGAGACTCATTGGAGGGAGCCTGCTGCTGTGCGTGAGCTGCCCTGTGGACAGGCCCACATGCCAAAGAGCTGAGGGAAGTCTCTGGCTCACAGCCAGCCAGGAGTGACACACCACTGAAGCTGCACCCAGATACCCAGCCCATGGAAACTGAGATCATAAATACTTACGGTTTTAAGCCACTCCATTTTAGGTTAGTTCATTATATGGTAATAGGTAACTCAGGTGACTTCCCACAAAGGCAAAATGAGGGGCAATAGCAAGGTAAACGAAAGCCCCCATCAGTAAAGCACTCTGCCTCTAAAAATTAAGTGACCAGAATGCAGCCATTCTATCCCATGGTGAACCATCCCAGCACAGCCGGTTTTATTTACTGAATGGATTTCCAAGAACAACACAATATATCAATACAACTAATTTTAGAACAGTAGCACCTGTATCCTTTAAACACAACCAAAAAATATAAACCCATTTTCCCCTACTTTTCCCCTTTTACCTTCACCTGATTGCACCACTTTCAAACTGGTATGAATTGAAGAACACAAGCAATTATCTGTCTAAGCAAAATAAAATTAGGAAAACAATGTATTTATCCAAATAATATGTAATCTATGTAAAGTTACCACATGATCCATTCCCAAGGCCCCCCAGATTTCAAATATATTTTCTTATGGTCCAAATGTATCCTGTTTGGGGTTCAGAAAAAGACTTGCCATGTCTTTTCCAAGGTCATTTAGTAAAACACAAGGTCAAGCAGAAACCATCTGCATCTTTTTCTGGTTTAGATACTTTGGTTCCATTTCAATTAGGTGTTAAGCAGAGTTTATGGAAGTTTATGGTAACTCAGGTGACTTCCACTGTTTTGGACTAACTTCATATGCTAGCTGCAGAGGCCAGACCAAGCCAAAATGGAGGCACTCAAGGTAAGAGAAGCAGATAAATCTCCAAATAGACCAGCTCCTCCTGAAAACAGGAGACTTTTTCTGAGAACAGTAACCAGCCAGAAGGAGTCCCATCCACCTGAGTCAACCCAGTAAGGAAATTCTCTCTGCTTCAACCCTTAGGAGAAAGGCCAGGGTTTTCTTGCCTTTTTTATTGTTCTATTTACAAAAACCAACTATTCTGTCATGCCCAGCATAAAATAGAATGCTACATTGTAACCAGAAGGAAAGACTTTACTACTTGTTGTGCTCCATTAAAACTCAGGGGTCAGACTGGCCGGGAAAAACAGATTTTATTCAAGAAAGGAAGACAGAGGAGAACTTTTTCTTTCTCACATCTCCATCTTCAGGGATTCAGGGGCAAGGAAATTTTCTATTAGAGGAGAAGAGGCAGAATGTGATGAAAAGTAGGAAACATACATATGTAGATTTAGCTAGGCTGTATTAATTGGAAACAAGTCACAGCCCCTCTGCCTACATCCTCAGTATGAGGAATTTGGAAATTTAAAACAATTTGGATGTGGGGCACTCCTGTATTTGCAGTGATTGGGGAGGCTGACGCAGGAGGATCACAAGTTCAAGGTCGCTTCAGCAACTTAGTGAAGGCCTGTCTCAAAATAAAAAATGAAGAAGGGTTGGGGATATAGCTGTGATAGAACACTTGCTGAGCTTGTGCGAGACTGGATTCCATCCCTAGTACTACCAAAACCAAAACCAACTGAACACACACAACCTCACACACACAAAAAAAAAATTGAAACTTTTAATTTCAAAAGGTATCGATTTCAGTATCGCCCAATTTCTTAAATAACAAATGCAAGCCAATTAGATCCTTAAACTAAATTTGTAATATGTAATTTTGTCTTTTGAGATAGGTTATTGCATTTATAACAACAATTGAAAGCTGTGGGGGTTAATGAGTGAAAACCCCATTAATAGTGGAGACTCTGCAATTAGCTAAATAAGTCACAGACTGTGTCTAAAGCCAAAAAATGTTCCAAAACAACAGCAGCAACCTAAGGGGCCTTGTGGACGGGCTCCACCAAGTCTAAACCAGGATAATGATCAGGGAACTTGCCTTGCATTGTCCTAGGGGAAGCCACTGCAAGGGCAGACAGAAAGGTTACTTTGCTCCAAGGAGCCAAGCAGCTGGCCAGAGGGAAGAAAGAACCTTTGGTATTCCTGCTCCGGCCAGCACCATCATTCCTTTCATCTTCTCTCATAAGGAATCCACTAGGGTGTCCAGTTCTGACAGGAAATACTTATTCCATAAAAGCTCATGAGCATCTGCTCTGGTAATAAGCATAGAAGGGGCCTTCCCTCCACTTGATTCCTTTGCACTCTGTACTCCTTCATGCCTGGAGGAGTGGAGAGCAATGAGAAAAGTCACAGCAAAGCATTAGGAACTTCAAGGTCATTTAGTAAAATTAGCCAAATCTTTTTCAGAGCCCGAGACTTATTTGGGGATATTAAAATTTGGTAAGATAGACTCCAATTTTACAAATGAAGACTTAGCGCAGTTTCTTCTCAGTACAGTAAACATGGACAGAGTGGCTACCAGGTGGCAGACCAGGGCTGGGCACCAGGTGCAGGGAGGAACAAAGCTCTCCATAGACAGGTTCCCCTCAGCATCTGAACTCAGCATTTTAGTTGAGCTCCCAAAGGCCATGTTTCCTGCCAAGTATAGAAACAATTGCTCACCACGACAGCAGGCACCTTCAGAACTGGACTCAGATTAAGGATCAAGCAGAAATTCAGATAGGTTTGAATAAGGGGCTTGGCCTTCTTTACTAAAAATAATAAAGCCAGGCAGGAACGGTGGTGCATGCCTGTAAGCCCAGCGGCTCAGGAGGCTGAGGCAGGAGGACCAAGAGTTCAAAACCACCCTCAGTAAATTAACAAGGCCTTAAGTAAGTGAGATCCTGTCACTAAATAAAATATAAAAAAAAAAAAAAAAAAAAGGGCTGGGGATGTGGCTCAGTGGTTAAAAGGATGCACTTACCAGTACCAAAAAAAAAAAGAGTAAAGCCAAACATGTATAAGCTTACTCTACCCTGGGATGTCCAGCAGAACCTCCATAGCTGGTTTGCACATTTTGAGATAAGGGCTCATCCCTGAGGGGGTAGAGGAACAAAACTGTCTCTCTAACTGCTCTGTTTTCTCCTCTCAGCAGGCAACAGAAGATAGGCCCCCAAATAGCTTGCCTAAACCCATCTGTGAAGTTAAGATAAAATCATCCCCCTTTTAGACAGGAAATGCCAGAAGGTTTAGAAGAGTTAATGGCCCTAGGGCTACTGGGGGCTGAAGATCACCTTCAGCCTTGGGCAGCAGAGGCAGGAGAGGAGGGTGGGGAGACTGGGTAGCTGGAGCAAAGAGGGACTGTCTTCCAAATCCACATCCAAGTGGTGCCTCCTGGTGGTGAGCCACCAACCTGGGCCCTGGGACTCCAGCCTGCAGGGTAAGCGGAAACCCTGGGGAGCTACATACCAGGATAAACACACAGCCCTGGGCTCCCTGCCCAGTTGAGTGGAGAGTGAATAGGCTCCCCTGGGACGACTCACTAAAAATAATGTGAAGGGTTTACACAATTTCCTTTCCACAGAAGCATGGTCCATCCTAGGCGAATGATAAACTTTGGAATGGGTTTAGGAGACTCTCTTACATCTCATTTCTAAGGAAATACACCCTCAGATGCCATTCTACTGAGAAACAAATCCTGCAAGTTAGCATATACAGCAAAGAGAAGACCTATGTTCAAATGCAGTTGTCCCTTGGGGATCCATGAGGGTCGGTTCCAGAACCCCAGCAGATCCCAGTTGCCCAATGGAGACCATGGCTTTCTTTTCCCCATCCTACCTTCTTCCACCAAAACTAACCTGTCCTCTTTCTCATTCCTTCAGGGATTATACACTACTCAGTATTATGAAGGCAATCTAAGGAGATCAGAAAACAGCACTTTCACATTTTAAGATGGGCCTTCAGTGTCAGCTCAAGGAGTATCCTGTGTGTGAATCCCGGTTGAGCACCATGGTACTGGGGAGAAGAAGATGCAAAATATCAAAGTTTCTATCCCTTTCTCCTCCCTCCTCATAGTAATGTGATTGTTTATATCTACCGTTCTCTTGAATGAATTGAGCTGAAATCTTTCCAGTTGGTGAAAAATTATTTTAAAAATTTCATCCAACCTAGTGAACTGTGTTCAGAGGAATCCAATGTCCCCAAAGGTGAACAAAAATGTAATAGCTGGCAACCCCTGGGAAGGGATTAGGTCTTAGCAGCAGGGATAGGGCCATTGTGACCAACAGGAGGGGTCGGAGCTTTCCTCAAAGCTGGCCATAGCTCAAGTCCCTTATATAAAATGGTGTGACATATACACTATGTAGCTCCTCCATATGCTGTAGATCATCTCTAGGGTACTCATAACAACCATAACAACCGCACACTGTAAATAGTTGTTATGCTATATTGTTTAGGGAATAATGACAAGGAAAAAAGTCAGTATGTGTCCAATACAGATGCAACTGTTATAGACCTAAGTCCTTTTCCATCTGTGGTTGATTGAATCTGTAGATGCAGAAGCTATGGATACAAAAGATCAACTGTAGAATAGATGGCCAAATAATATTTTGAAATATGGTTTTTCCCTTTTCTTTCTAGAATGCTCCTTATATCCTAGCAGGCTCTGGCTCCATTGCTTTGGCAGGAAAATGTAGCAAGGAAGAAAACAGATGTGGTTTGGAAGTAGTTTTGCTTCTCGCTCCAAAAGCTTAAACCCATAGGGAATCCTAGGTTTAGGGCACTGTGGAGGAGATTAAAGGTAGAGAATTTGTGTCAGACTGGAAAAAGTTTTCCTTAGGTGGGAATATAGAGGGGGAAATGAGAGATTGTGAGTTCCAGGAGAGGAAAGGATCCTACCTGGCTTGGCAACCCAGTCAGTACCAAGGAAAGAAACCCCCGGAGAGAAAAGGTCTGTGTCTACACAGGTAGGCTCAAAGACAGCTTTGCCAAAGACTCCCGCATCCTAGTTGGGACAGAAAAACAGCAGAGCATACAGAGAGGGATAACGTGCCTCAGCAGCAACCAGTGTGCAGTGAGGCCCAAGGATTTTTCTGTCCTCAGCCCCGCACCCCACTGCTCAGAGTCTTGGCACTTGGGAGGTTCCTGAAATCCCAGAAGAGTGTGAAGCTATTTTTCCCTCAGCTGGATTGGAAAAGGCTCAAGGTCAGAAAGCAAACTGTTACAGAGAGTAAAGTACTGTGTATTATAGGCCTGAGTTTGTGCCCATGTTTCATGAAAAAGACGTTAGTGAATGACGAGATAAAAGGATGAGAGGAGTCCCTGGGCTGGATTGTGATTGGCTGGTCCCTGGTTGGTGTGTGATTGTGGAGAGCCAGTTTGGATTTGCCTGGATTGGCCAAACTTCCACATCAGGGAGAGACCTCAAGACCTGGTTTTCTGCCTAAGCAGAAGCCACGTGTTCTGATAGCATGAAGCACGTTATTGCTGATTGAGATGCACACGTGCTTCTTATCACTAATCTTGCCGTAATGGTTAAGGCTGAATCAGATAGTCGCCATCTGATGTCATCATTTGTTAAGCACCTTTGTATATGTTTGCTGGTGTGGTGACTTCTATGGTAAGAATTGCTAAGATACAGTGCTTACTTGATAAACAGTCTGAGGAGATTTGGAACTTTTCCTAGGAGGGGTGAAATTGATTCCTCTGAGTACACGGATTTAATGTTCATGATAATCACCAAATGAGAAAGTTTATTTTGGCAATGAGTGAAAGCCCTTTTTATCATCCTCATTTCATTCTGAATCTTTTACACCTTTGAAAATAAGCAATGAGCCTTCATGGAAAATAAACAAGAACTGAAATCATGTTTTAGCCTGACTTGTGTTGGATGATTCAAGATTTCCCCAAGAGTACATCACACAGCAGTCTCCTCTTCCACCAACTTACTTAAAAAAAAAAAAAAAAAAATTAACAGATTTTTTTTTTTTTGGCAGTTTTAAGTTTACAGAAAAATTGAACAAAATATATAGAGTTCCTTTACACTTTCTCATGCCCACCTCCCAGGTCCCTCCATTAACATCTTGCACTGGCGTGATACAATTATTAAACATTTGAGGAGGCAAAATTGATATTTTATTAACTAAAGTCTATAGTTTATGTTAGAGTTCACTCTTGGTGTTTGAACGAATGTATGGCATGTACCCACCACGACAATACCATACAGAGTAAGTTCCACTGCTCTAAAAATCCTCTGAGATCCACTTATTATCCAGCTCTGGAAACCACTTCAATGTGCTTTTATTAATCACACAAACCACTAAGAAACTGAGAATCCACTGAATGTAGGCATCATTTACATCAGTTTAAGTTAAGCTTCCATCTTTATCAGTAGGCAAACCTAAGTATTTCCAGAGCTAGGATAATGGCATACTCATTTGCACTCAAATTGTTTTGTTTTGTTGTTGGTTTTTTTTTTTTGGTACTGGGGATTGAACCCAGGGGTGCTTAACCACTGAGCCCTTTTCATATTTTATTTAGAGACAGGGTCTTGCTAAGTTGCTTAGGGCCTCACTAAGTTGCTGAGTCTGGCTTTAAACTTGTGATCCTCCTGCCTCAGCCTGCCAAACTGCTGGGATTACAGGCATACGCCACCGCACCTGGCTACTCTAATTGTTTTCAGTCAACATTACTTCATAGATCTATTTCCATGTCCAAGCAGAGTCCACACACTTACCATTGCTAACCCTGCCACAATGTGTAACCTTAGAATGGCACTTTTCAGGATGAATTGCTCTACAGATATGAGATGTTTATTCAAAGTTCTAGTTCTTAAACATAAATAATTGACATAGAAATACAATTTGATTCTATACTTGCGAACCAAATGTTCACCCAGTCCTATAGAGGGCCATGTATTTTTTTCAAGGAACAAGTTTCTGGAGATCTCTCATAATTCAACACTCATTTTCCCACCGGAATAAATAAAAAACATTCCTGGAGTGTAAGCAATCTCTAACCATAGGAGCACATTTTTTGCTTTAGTGTTACTTTTAATGCTTTAACACTATTTTTAATTTTTTATAGGCTACCTGATAGCATTACATAATATTAATAACTACAGGAGAATATTTTTGGCTTTAATGTTACTTTTAATGCTGTAACACTATCTTTAATTTTTCCATAGGCTGTCTGCTAAATTAATGGTATTATATAATATTAATTTTCCTTATTCATGCTACTTTATAACATCTTTTACTCTGGACTTTTTGGCTTTAATTGCATTTTTCGACCCTAGTTTTAGCAATATCATGTCGGGGTCCTGCCCTAGCGGGGTCCTGGGGGTCCTGAAGGATGAGTGGCATCGGTGCAAAGGATGAGACAGGAGTTGTTCCATTAGAGCAATCTACAGAGAGAGCTCTAATGCAGCTTTCTCTGGGTCATCTTTTATTGTAATTTTTCTCATCATTATGGATTCAGAATACATCAATGATTATATAATTTCCAAATTTTACCAAGATGTGACATTTCCTTAACAATCATTAGGGGTATAGAAAAATCTGACATCAATTTACATTTTTTCAGTATGTGACATTTCCTTATCAATTATTATGGGTACAAAATCGTTAATAAAATGCATCACTAATTTGCATTTTTCACATTTTCCCAATATGTACTGTTTTTCCCAAGATGTACTATTTTCTTATTAACAGATGCCAAACT
This sequence comes from Marmota flaviventris, assembly GCF_047511675.1. Classification (NCBI taxonomy): domain Eukaryota; kingdom Metazoa; phylum Chordata; class Mammalia; order Rodentia; family Sciuridae; genus Marmota; species Marmota flaviventris. Next base: position 43,550,796 of record NC_092504.1, on the reverse strand, counting down.
ACATAACCAGACTCTAAGTCTCCTAACCTATCATTAACCTTTAAGTTTAAAGTATACCTGTACTTTATTTCCAATCTAAAATTCCCATCTAAAGAAGTCCCCTTAAATCTTATACTTAAAATTTCCTAAAGTCTATAAACTATTCTTAAAGCATCTTAAGAACCCGTACAGCTAAAAGCTTAAGAATTCTAAACTTAAGAATCTAAATAAAATAATATTTCTAAAATTATTCTAAAAATATGTCTTATAAAGCTACTTTAATTAATTTCTAAATTTACTCACATAAAACTGGTTGGGCTGCTTTCTCAAAGAGTTTCTTTGTTTCTTAGTCAAGGTACACTATTTCTTATATCTTTGTAATCTCTTTCACTGGAAGGCAAGGTCTGAACATCAGTCCACTTACCGCCAACATTAACTATGCTCATCATAAGTCCCTATGTGAAGTAAAAGAGGATTTATATAAAAGAGGAGCATGTATCTTTATTTGCTAACTTTAACTTTCCTAAAGGTATAACATAACTTTCCCTTAATCAAATAAAACTGCATATGGTGGGCTTTGTGCAATAAACATAATGATTAGGCTTTCTAAGAGACCGGAAATAGGGGCTTGGGTTCTTAGTTGATATAATCAATGTGGTACCTAAAATTCTCATGACCTTTCGGAGAATGACTGTTGTCCATTATCAGTTTTGTCCTCAATGTGCTGAGATAGAAGAGCAGCCTTCTATCTTGTCCTCGATGTGCTGAGGGGTAGTAGAACAGCCTTCAAGGCATGAACTACCTGTTGTATTCTAGCCATCTGAAATTTAATTTGGTTTGGCATTAAGCATACTCATGCTTCCTGTCAGGAATGTGAGCATGAAAATGAAAAGTCCCAATTACATAAAAAAGGGTCTCATGGTTTCGGTTTCCCACCAGAGAGGCTTTGCCAGCACTTATCCTCACTGTGACCTTGTCAAGACAGTGGGAGGGGGAGCACCTTCACCAACATCATAACTTGAATGATATAGGATTTGTAAAATCTTTCCATTTGCAAATAGTAAACATTAGAATAGCAATGTCATAAACATTTAAATTAATCACAAAATTTCAGATGTCTTCAAATGTTCCTGGTTCTCCTGACAACGAAAATGAAGATGATTACAGTTTGCCAGCTAAATAGGCTCTCTCGGGCGCTAGGCGTAATAGGTTTGCAAGTTACTTCCTTATACAGGAAGACAATATTTTTGTATCACATCACTTCAAAGTCACAAAAATCAAATGGCTTAGAACATATTTCCATAGCAGATCGCAGTCTCCAGCTGGCCCCTCTGAATTGCATGTACCTTAAAAACACTAAAAGTTTATTTTGTTCTCATAAGCAGAAATTTAAAATGAAAACTAAAGGTTTTCTTTTTTTTTTTTTTTTCCAATAAGGAAAACTCCCAAGGAATTGGTCAACAGCAGCTAATTTAAAGATGTTTCTTCCTATCTATGCAAGAATTAGTGTGATTCTTGGGTCCTGACTTTCCTTGTCTTAGGAAGTTGCTTTGCATAACTTGCTGGCAGGGCTAGGGCCCTGGTCTGCCATTTCCCATGCAGGACTTCCTTAAAACATCACTGTTGAAGGGCAGCCCAGTGAGAAGCTTTGGAACAGCCACTTTTCACCAACTTCTTATATTCACTCAGGTAAATGTAGGTGCTGAAGAATCCCAGCCAGCTGGCTTTAACTGTGATTCTGCAGTGCCTATTAGTGCTGCCTATGATTTCCTCAGGTCAGGCAATTCTACAACAGCCATTCCATGGATAACAAAGCTGCAATACTCATGTTTTGTTTTACTGCCTCGATTTTTTTTTTATTGAATTGTAGGATTTCCTTATATATTTTGAAAATTATTCCCTTATTGTGTATATGGTTTGAAAAATCAGTCATTCCCCAGTGTCTCTGGGTTCTGCATCCACAGATTCAAACAAATACAGACAGAAAAATATTTGGGGAAAAACTTGAGTCTATAGTGAACATGTTTAGATTTTTCTTATCATCATTATTCTCTAAGTAATATAGTATAACAACTATTTTCATATTATTTACATTGTTTTAGGTATTAAAAGTAATCTAAAAATTATTTAAAGTATATGAAAGGATATGCACAGATTATATGTAAATACTACACAATTTTACATAAGGGACCTGAGTATCTGTGTATATACATACAATGTAACATTACTCAAAAAAGAAGGAAATCCTGCCATATATAACAACATAGATAAATATTGAGGACCTTATGGTAAGGGAAATGAACCAGGCACAAAGTGATAAATACTGCATGATTCCACTTATATGAAGTACCTTCACATAATCAAATTCATAGAACCAAAGAATGGAATCGTGGTTGCTAGGAGAAAATGGGGTGTACTAAAGCTTCAGTCAATCAAGATTGAGGCACTCTGGAGATCTGCTGAATCACACTGTACATAATGCAGTTAGCCACCGTATTTAATGCATTCACAAATTTGTTAAGAGGGTAGGTCTTTTGTTCAGTGTTCTTTCTGTAATTAAAATTAAATTTTTAAAAAGGATTCTGTAGATTAGCATAGAGAGATGAGCAAAGAAAAATAGCTACCTTCCACTGAGCATCTGAGTTGACTGATGAAGACAGATCTTGACAAAGAAAGAACTCCCACATCTCAGAGCATTCAGCAGAGTCTGAAGATGGATTTCATGTGCTTCTTTAATGAAAAGTCCTCACATCCATCTACAAGCCCTGGTTCCTGACTATTTCTCTGACTTTAGGGTCTCTCTCTCTCTCTCCCTCTCTCTTTGGTCCAGAGGAAAGGAGGAAGAGAACACAGGCATTTTATTCATATTAAAGGAACAAATTTTAAAAGCCAGAAAAACATCCTACTTCTTATAATGACCTAACTGGCAAACCTGCACTGGTTCTCAGATCTTTTGTTACCGAAAGTGGCAGGGTCCACACTCAGAGAACAACACATGAGGGGCTGAAATGTGTCTCCATAAAGTCCATATGCACAAGTCCTAACCTCCATACTTCAGAATGAGACTGTACTTAGATATGGAGCCTTTTGAAAGGAAATTAAGGTAAAATAAGGTCAGTAGGATGGACCCTAATCCAACCTGACCTATGTTCATATAAGAAGAGATTAGGACACAGACTCCTGTCCGGAGGGAGGACCAGGTAAGAACACAACTTGCCAAGAACAAACTTCAGAAGAAAACAACCTTGACCTCAGATTTGAAGCCCCCAGATCCTAGAAATAATAAATGCCTGTTTTTTAAGCCCCCCAGTCATGGTACTTTGACAGCCCCAGGAAACTAAATCACAGCCCCAGCCTCACCTGAGAGGTCCTTAGAGATGCTCATTCTCAAGCCCCAACTTGGACCTCCTGAATCAGAACCTCTGAGACAAGTCCCCAGAGTCTCTCAGTGATTTTTGCATGGCTGATGTTTGAACAGCACTGATCTAGAACAGGAGCTCTCGTTCATGTGCACATCAGACTTGGCTTTGGGAACCAAGCAGCACCTGAGCCTCATCTTTAAATTTTGACTCAATTGGTCAAGGGTTGCATGGTTACGGTTGCCAGAATAAATCTAGCTGTGGTATTTTTGTTTTCTAAAGTCCCCTATTATTCCTAAGATGCAGGCAGGTTGAGATCACCTGGTCTAGAGCCTGCTGGCATGGTGTAGAAGCCTCAGCAATGACAACTGACTGCAGACACTTTGGGGGAAACCAAAGCAATGTACTATTTCCCTGGCTTAAGGATCTTCTGAGAAGGTGTGTGATTTCAAGGAATAGACTTCTTCTCTAGAGATAATGAAGCATCCTTCCTCTGCCTGCAGATCAACGGCTCCCTCCTGTGGCTGGGGAAGCACCTTAATAAATCAGAGCAGCCTGACTCCCCAGGGAGAAAAAGGCAGAAATTCTGGATCTGGTGCTTCTGTCCCTGTCTTGCATGGAATGGAGCATGTGCAGGGCCCCCTCATGATGACGTATGGCGTGTGGTACTGTGTCTCCCAAGGGCTTCGTAAGACATAAAATTATAAGCATCTACTTAGGGTTTTTATAAACAACTGCATGCTGGGGTGTTCATGTTGTAAAGATTTAGTGCCTTTTCTGCCTGTGTTTGCATTTTCAAGAGAGATAAGTCTTAGGTGATGGCAAAATAATTCTGGAGGTGGAATTTTATGCATTAGCAAAGTGGCAAAGGAGGTGGGTTTGGACAGGAAAAATACTACTGGTAGTAATAGTCATTGTGTAATAGGCACTGTGTACCATGTAGTTCCCTGAACATTTCATCCCTTGTTTCATTTTATTTTCACAATGTTGGAGGTAAGTTCAGAGGACTCGAATCTAAACCATCAACACCCCCATAGTTGTCTGTCTACATGAACATGACTTTTTCCACAGCCTTCAGTGATATGGCTCTAGGAAACTCTAGCCCAGGAAGATGAAGTTGCAAATAATTTATGATTATTATGCTGAAAGTATTTTCCCAGATTCATCAATTCTCCAAGGCTTCTTTGGAAAACTTTCCCTTGCAAGGTTTATCAGTTCCCTGCCCAATCTGAATCAAGCTTTCCCACTGAAAGACCTGCCTGAGGCCAGACCCCAACACCTAATAAGTAACCCACACTGCCTCCCTCTACTAGATGCTGCTTAGCTTAGTCACCTATAATCAGCTTTGCTCTGACCCTAGCTATCTGATGGTGCTTTGTGGAGCCAGGATTGACATGTGCTATTCTTGCCTCCATTTTACAAGTAAGGAAATTGAGGTCGAGAGAGCTTGAAGACACAGCTACAGAACACCTACAAGACCTCCCTGTGATATTTCAAAGTCATGTGATACAGTCCCTTGTTTCTCTACAAATGGTCACCAGTGTGGGAATAATCCCAGAGAAGCCGGAACCTAGGCTTCCTAACTCAGGTCACCTTTTGTTGTTGTTGTTGTTCTGGGGATTGAACCCAGGCCTAGCACTTGATAGGCAGGTACTGAGTTTGGTACATCCCTAGCCTTTTCTATTTTATTTTGAAATAGGGTTTCATTGAGTTGCTGAGGTTGGCCTGGAACTTGCAATCCTCTAGCCTCAGCCTCCCACATGGCTGGGATTACACGCAGTGCCATCTGTCCCACCTAGGCCACGTGTTGAGTTTGCAGAAGCCAGGAAGGTGGTACTTTCAATCTATCCAAGCCACAAGGCACTCCTGATGGCTTAGATCATTACACAGAAAGCATTGTGTCACGTGGGGTCTGTGACTGCTTTCCTCTGATGTCCACCTGCCTGAGTCCCAGCCCCCTGGCCTTTTCTATAGTGCTGCCCACCCACAGCCACTGTGTCTGTGGCATCCAGAGTGACTCACCCCACCTCACACAGAAGGCCAACTGCTTCTTTCTACTCTCCATTGCCTAAATCCTGGCCTGATGCCTGCCTTGCCTTGCAGTCCTGCCCAGGATGCCCAGCAGCCTGAAAGTTCTAGAAGGTTCTGCCTTGGCAATGGGGAGTGGGCAGGCGGATGCATGCTGCTGGGGCTTAGCAATGTTCTCTCACCTGGGAAGCCCTCCTATATGGAAAAGGAAGATCATCACAAACTATGAAAGAACATGTGTCTTCAGGCTCCCTCTCCCTGCTGCCTGTGCTGTGCCTGCTGGCAAGGGTGGCCACAGGCCAGGACCTCCTCACCCAGGCCCTTAGGAAACAAAGCCTCAGGGGGAAGAGGGGAGTCAGAGAAGGAGCACACTGTTCTCAATCCCCTTGGGCTCTTATTAGTTCGTCTGCTGCTGTGAGCTGGTTCATGCAAGCTGATGGGGGTCTCCTAAATGAAGAAGTGTCTACCTTTTAGCAGACCACAGTCGAGGGCATGCTCAGAAGCCTCTGAAAAATCAGCCAGCTGTTGAAGATCTGCTTCCCTTGTTCTCCTCTGCCCAAGGCTGGCCTTCAGTTGTTCTTCCACCGGGTTAGGACCTGTTTCAGGTACCTATTGTAGTCCCCGGTTACTTGTGGTTTCATTCCCCACAGTTTCAGTTATCTGCGGTCAACAGCGGCCTGACAATATTGAATGGAAAATTCCAGCAAGTTTCAAATTGTGTGTTGTTCTGGGTACCACAGTGAGGTCTCACACTGCCTGCTTCTCTTGCCTGGAGCATGAATCATCCTGTAACAGGGGTTCACTTGATGCTTTGACTTACCCCTTGTGGCTTTGAACCTTACATGTTTTTTCCCCCCCAATCTTTTCCCTAAACTTCTCCTCCCTGATCTTCCTGATCTCCCCTCCCTAATCTCATTCCCTCTGAATCACCTCTATGAAAGCCTCCTATTCCAGCGAATGGGCAGAATCACAGCCTTTGGGACAGGAATGCCCTGTGCTTATCCTACTAGCAAAGCAATAATCCTTCTTTCTCCTTTTTCTCAGAACTGAGTCTTGGATAATGGATTGGCATTGGGGACAAGGACGGAGCATTCTTTTGGTAGCAATCCCTTTGTTCAGGGTATCTGAGTCCTATATGCTACCTGTAGGTCACTCAGTAGCCATCTCAGTTATCAGACTGGCTGCACTGTCGCAGCATCTCTGTTTCAAGTCACCTTTATTTTTCACTTCATAATGGTTCTAAGGCACAAGAGAGGTGATGCTGGCAATTTGGACATGCCCAAGAGAAGGTCTAAAGTGCTTCCTTAAAGCAAAAGAGTAAAAGTTTTCAACTTAATAAGAAAATTGCATGCAAGCCTCCCTGAGGCACAAGGTCATGTTAATAAGCCTCTATTTTCTTCTTGTTAATGTCTTTTGTTACAGGGTCCTTGACCAGCTGCCATTTGAGCTAATGCAACAGCCTCAAGGTCTCTCACCTTCCTCCTCCCTCTCCCAAACACAGGGAGGGGCTTTCTCAGAAGTTCCCTTATCTAAAGGAAGTTCCTCCAGAAGAAACATAAACCCTTTGTCAAAACCCTTCTCCCTGTAACCTCATCCAACAGGAAAGATTAACTGGAAGGAAAGACTAGAGTGAGTGCCGCCCTCAAAACCTGGGCCAACGGGGACCCAGCTCAATATTCTTCAGGCCTATTCATCTCCCCTAAGAATCAGTCACACACACACCCCTTGCTTCTCTCCTGCAAAGATCATATAAGCTTCTACGCCTCACTGGCTTATTGACACTGTGTTTTGTGACCCCCCTACATGTAACACACTTGTGCGACTCTTCTATTAATCTGTTGTCAGCTTCTTTCTGGAGCCTCTCCTACCAAACTTCAAAGGGCACAAGTTCCCTACCCCTGACACAAGTGAGAACCTATGAGAGTTAAAGAAAAAAGTATTTTTCTTTCCTTTATAAAACTAACCCCAAACTGTAAAGCAACAACCTTTTTTTTCTGGGTGATTCTGCGGGTTAGCCGGGCGGTGCTGCAGGTCCTCACTGGCTCTCAGGCACATGCATCTGCAGAGGGTTAGCTGGAGACATGTGGAGGGCAGGTCCTCACTCCAGCAGGTCTTTTGAGGAGTCTGGGTTTCTTCTCAGAGGGAAAGAATAGAAGTTGCCAGGCTTATTGTGGCCTGGGCTTAGAAGCCACACAATCTCGATTCTGCCATATTCTCTTACTCTAATTTGGTGGAAGGACAAAAATTTTCTAACAGTTGTAGTTGTTGGTTAGTTTGGACTCCTGTAACAATGCACAGATTAAAGAGAACACAAACACAAGTTTCTTATGAGTTATCTCAAAAAAGTGTCCTTGGGCTGAGGCTGTAGTTCACTGGTAGAGTGCTTGGCTAGCATGTGTGAGGCCCTGGGTTTGAGTCTCAGCACCACATATAACTAAGTAAAATAAAGGCCCATTAACAACTAAAAAATTTTAAAAACAAGTGTCCTTAGGTGGGCTGGGGATATAGCTCAGTTGGTAGAGTGCTTGCCTCGCATGCACAAAGCCATGGGTTCAATCCCCAGCCCCCCCCCACACACACACACACACACACAAGTGTCCTTAAATTCAGACTTGAGCTGGCATGGTGGCACATGCCTATAATCCGCCAGTGGCTCAGGAGGTTGAGTCAGGAGGATCGCAAATTCAAAGCTAGACTCAGCAACACTAAGATGCTAAACAACTCAGTGAGACCCTGTCTCTAAATGAAACATTTAAAAGGGTTGGTGATGTGGCACGGTGGTTAAGCACCCCTGAGTTCAAACCCTGGTTAAAAAAAAAAAAAATCATACTTGATTACCATCATCCCACTGAAACAAAGAAAGATGGGTGTGAGGGACTCCGATTATGAGGAGATGCCCAGGAAAAGCATAGTAAGGATTTTTCAATTTGTAAGCCATGGCTTTTGTTTTCTTTGTATGACCTGCTCTATATCTTATGGCCAGCTGCCACAGAGTTAGTTAAAGAACTAACCCTCCCTGCACACTCTCTCCTCCCAGGTCACAGGCAAGGCCCCAATTAAAACAGAGTTGTAAAAATGTAAAACAAACTGAGGAATCACACACACTGAATTTCAAATGGCCAACCTCAAAATCATTGCATTTGCTTAGGTTCACAGGCCTAAGTTTGTTACAGGGGTTCACTTGATGCTTTGACTATATCCCTTATGGTTTTGTAAGGGTAAAAGAAATTGAAGTTAAAGCGTAAAAGTTAAAGGGTAAAAGACCGGGTGTTGTAAAGTTTCTAAGCTGCAAGGTCTGAGTTAAATTTCTGTAGCTGTTAAGACAATGCTTGGAACTGCCCAGTAATAAGGGCTCTGTGTGGTCGCACGCAGGCATTGCAGGGCCTGGACCAATCAGTTTAAATGTAACCCCCTCCTTAGGAAAGACCTATCACTCCAGCCTGACCTGTTCCCGCCAATGAATGAACCAATCATGTTTAGGAGTTGTTATTCAATTTTCCCGCGCCTCATGATGATTTGTTCTGATGTATACAAGGCCCTCCGCCCTCCCCAAAAAGTGTACTTAAGCAGTGCTCAGCCCCTGCTCGGGGCTCTGGGCTGCTTTCCCTTCTTGAGTGGGCACGGAGCCCCAGCATGCTGGTTCAATAAATCCCCCTTCTGCCAATTGCATGAGTGGTCACTTGGTGGTCTCTTTCTCCGACATTTCGCGGCATCCTTACAGTTTGAAACTTAAATGTTTTTTTTTTCTTTTTCCCAACCTTCTCTTTCCTGATCTTCTCCTCCCTGATCATCTTTTCCCTAACCTTTTCCCTGATCTTCTTTTCCCTTTTTCCCTGATCTTTTCTAATCTTCTTTTCCCTAAACTTCTCCTCCCTGATCTTCTTTTCCCTGATTTTCTCCTTCTTGATCTCTCCTCCCTAATCTCATTTTCTCTGAATCACCTCTATAAAAGCCCCATTCCTGCAGATGGACAGAATCAAAGCCTTTAGGACAGGAGTTCCCTGTGTTTATCCTTTGCTAACAAAGCAATAAACCTCATTTTTTCCTTTTTCTCAAAACCATGTCCTTTTTATTGGATTGGTATTGGGGACAAGGACCAAGCTTTTGGTAATAGGTTAACAAGGTGGCCTCAGGACTGAGAGTTAAAATGCCAGTTCTAGAACTGACCATTTATCAACACTGATGAACCTCCTTGGTGCCCAATCTCTGAGATCAAACAATCTCACAAAAAGATGATATATATATATGCCTATAATTCCAGCAACTCAGAGGCTGAGGGAGGAGGCCCGCAAATTTGAGGCCAGCACCAGCAATTTAGCAAGATCCTACCTCAAAACTAGATAAAAATTGGGGCAGTCCTGGGAGTATACTCAATGGTAGAGCACCCCTAGCTAGGTTCAATCTCCAGTATCCCCCACCTAAAAACAAACAAAACTACATGCTCAGAAGTAGCTCTGCAAGGCAAGCTTTACTTTTGCAGAAGGTTGTGTACTGAACTCAGTCTGGCAAACAAGCACACGTGGTTGGCCAATCTGCCTGGTTTTTATCCCTAATGCAGAACTGCCTCTTGTTCTGACAGGAGAAACTTGGGATTACAATCTATGTGACTGGTTAATTTAAAATAGGATTGGCTTATTTCACTTAGCGTGGTATCCTCCAATTGCTGGTAGCAGGCCCGCCCTGGCCCCTGGGGACTCAACCCCCAGTTCTTTGTTATGCATGTCAATGTGGCCAGCTCACAAGGCCATGATGCGGGCTTGCGGTTCCCTGTTTATCTGCCTAGAGCATATGTGTCTCTCGGGAACATCTTGACCTGTTCGAGCCTCCTGATAGGGGACGGTGACGTGACAGTAACCCAAGGACGCAGTTATTACTCTTCCCTCCTCACTTTTGAGTGATTTCCCGCAGCTGTTAAAAAGATATATAAGGGGAACAAATTTGGCAATAAAGCGCGCACACGCTCCCTCCTGGATGAAGAACCTTGGTGTCCTGTGTATTTTTTAACCCCGCCGTCCCTCACCGGACTCGGCTCCGTTAGCCGGACGTGGCATCCAACTTCATCCATTTACTGGCAAATGCCATAATTTCATTCTTCTTTAAAGCTTAGTAATATTCCATTGAATATATGTATCATATTTTCTTTATCCATTCATCTATTTAAGGGCACCTAGGTTGGGGTTCCATAGTTTAGCTATTGTGAAGTGAGCCACTATAAACATTTTTTGTGGCTGCAGTCACTGTAGTATGCTGATTTTAAGTCCTTTGGGTATAAACCAAGGAGTGGGATAGCTGGGTCAAATGGTGGTTCCAATTCACACTGAGGGGGGCGGGGCACTAGGGAAGAATAGAATTACTTTAGATTAGGTAGAGGAGAGTGAAAGGAGGGGAGGAGAGGGGATATGGGAGATAGGAAGGATAGTAGAATGAAACAGACATTATTACCTTATGTACATGTATGACTGCATGGCCAATGTGATTCTACAATATGTACAATCAGAAAAATGAGGAATTATACTCCATCTATGTATCATATTATCAAAGTGCATAAATGCATTCTACTTTCATGTATAACTAATTAAAACAAATTTTTAAATTAAAAAAAAATAGAAAAGGGAAAGGTTATAGTTGCATTGGATACATGTTCGGGAGCTTAAAAAAAGTGGCTACATTTTAACCATATGACTTCTCCATAATACATCCTGGGATCTAGGTTATAGTAAACATGTTTATGTATTACATTACAGGTTTAACTCTGACAGAAAAAAAAGCAGTGACATTGCACTAAGCATTCATCATCCAGCTTCTTGGCTTGTTCCTGATAAGAATTTTTCTTCTTCCACTTGTCTCATGAATTGTCGACACTTTTGAATGGCAGCAGAGAACTGAACTCTTCTCAGTTATGGTGAAAGGGAGACATACTACAAATAGAGAATCCCTTTACAGATGTGAATTTCCATTTCAAAAGGATAACTTTCATGGTTTTCAGAGTTTCTCCTCTATCTGTATTCTCAAAATAATCAGCTCAGAACAAGCCTTATTAAATATGGTGGTGACATTTCGGTCTTCCACTGTGCAAGTCCAGGCCAGCGAGGAGGGGGAAGTAGACTCCAACCCAATCTCAAACTGGGGATTGAATTTAGGGATGTTCTACCACTGATCTATATCCCCAGCCTTTTTAGTTTTTCTTTAGAGACAGGTCTCCCTAAGTTGTTGAGTCTGGACTTAAAGTTGCAATCCTCCTATCTCAGGCTCTCCAATGGCTGGGATTACAGGTGTGTACCACTGGGCTGCTAGCCTCCTTCTCCTCTTGATAGGAAGACTGTGATTTTGTTCATACTATAGCTAGCACCACTGTTGCTGAAAATTCAGTCCTTGTCCCCAATGCAAACCCATAACAAGGACATGGTTTTGAGAAAAGGGAACAATTTTTATTTAATTCATGCTTTATTATATACATCTCCTCATATAATCTTTATGCTAATGTGGTAGAAACTCACTTTATACATAAACTGAGGCACAGAGAATAGGAAATTTGTTGAAGATCACACACCTGGTAAACAACCTGTGGGAGATACAAACCCAGATCGTTCTGATCCCCCAAAAAGTTCAAAACTGCAAAGAGCATAAAGATAGAACTCATCTAGTAGTAAAATAGGTTTTCAAGTAAAGTTTCTATTAGTCAGCTTTTTGTCTCTGTGACCAAAATATCAGACAAGAACAACTTTGAGGAGAAGTTTATTTGGGGCTCATGGTTTCAGAAGTTTACTCCATGGTGGGACTGACTCCCACCATGGCCTAAGGCAGGCAGATCATGGCGGAAGGCCATAGTGGAGGAAAGCCACTCACTTTATATAAGTCAGGAAGTACAGAGTAAGTAGCAGGAGCCAGGAAGAAAATACATAATTCCCAAGGCATTTCCCCAGTGACCCACCTCCTCCAGCCACACCCCACACCTGCCTAAATTTACCTCCCAGTTAATCCATTCAAATTATTAATCCATCATATGGATTAATCCATTAATTAGGTTACAACTCTCATAATCTAATATTTCACCTCCTGCATTAATACAGGAGGTTTTGGGGGACACCTCATATCCAAATCATAATGATTCCTTTTGACACAATTCTAGGTTTGTCCCATTAAAAGCTAGTTTAATTTATAAAATATGAAGTGTGAAGAGAAGAAAGTAAATAAAATAAAAACTATGAACAGATACAATTAGAGACTTTTTCGTGTCTGCCACTAAAAGCCGTATCTTGCTTTCTCTGCTATTTGTGGTAATCTACTCTGATCAAGAGTGAAGGAATAGGGCTGGGGTTGTGGCTCAGGGGTGGCGTGCTTGCCTAGCATGCATGGGGCACTAGGTTTGATTCTCAGCACCACATACAAATAAATAAATAAAGGTCCATCAACAACTAAAAAATATTTTTAAAAAAAAGAGTGAAGGAATAGATTGGTGGTGGAGATGGGGTCATTTAAGGTAACCCATTTCCTAAGTATCAAGCTACAGATTATGAGAAGCATTTCAATTTTTAAAATATTTTTATTGTTTCTTTTTAGTTATATGTAACAGTAGAATCCATTTTGACATAATTATAGAAGCATGGGTTATATCTTATTCTAATTCAGACCCCAATACCTCTTCTTCCCCTTCTTTTTCACCTCCCTGTGCTCCCTTCACTCTATTGATCTTCCTGCCATAGTTACCTTTTTTAAAATTCATTTCTTGTGGATGTACATGATGTTGAGATTCACTGTGGTATATTCATAAATAGGAAAGTTGTGAGAGATTCCTTCCACTGTTCTTCCTTTTTCCCATCCCCACTCCCTTCTCTTCATTTCCCTTTGTCTAGTCCACTGAACTTCTACCCCACCACCCTTTATTGTGGGTTAGCTTTCACATATTGAGAAAATATTTGACCTTGAGTCTTTCGACTTACTGTGATAGTCTCTAGCTCTATCCATTTACCAGCAAATGTCATAAAGTCCTTCTTCTTTATGGGCTATTATTCCATTGTGTTTATTTACCACATTTTCTTTATCCATTCATTTGTTGAAGGGCACCTAGGTTGGCTCCCTGGCTTAGCTACTGTGAATTCGGTGGCTATGAACATTGATATGGCTGCGTTGCTGTAGTAAAGCCTTTCAAGTTATCTGAAAGGGCCTCATGTATTAGTGTTTTTTCTAGGTAATGAGGGAAGGTTGGCAAAGTAACATAAAGAATGATGTCAGTTGGGGCTGGGAATGTGGCTCAGTGGCAGAGTGCTTGCCTAGCATGTGTGAGGCACTGGGTTTGATTCTCAGCACTGCCTATAAATAAATGAATAAAATAAACATCCATCAACATCTTAAAAAAAAAAAAAAAAGAACAATATCAATTCCCAGGACTTACCAGAGAAGGGACTAAGGCAGGATTGGCTACCAGGAACATGGAACTTGCCAGGAAGAAAACAAAGCCCTCTAAGGAAATGTCTGGGACCGGCCATAGCAGTGAACAGTCATAATGCTCATGACGAAGTAGTAAGGATAGCAAGGCAGGCTCTCAGTCTCTTTTTATTACGTACTGAAGTCCCAAAAACCTTCTAAAGAAGAGATTACAGGCATTAGCAGCAATTGCTATTTCATGCTTACAGTGCTGTTCCCTGGAGGTCTCGTATTTGAGGGGCAGTTGGACAAGTCGTAAGTGGACAGTACCAGAGTAGAGAACCAAGTCCTCTAATACATGTGACAGATACGTAACTAGTGTCTACAGCGGTGACTCTCTATGTTTAGCGAACAACAGGTTCTGCCAACTCCTGGATCCTTGAAGAACATTGTGCTTTCAAAGCAGCCGGCTTGACTTTAAAGGCATTAGGATCGTAGAAGAGAATATGCATAGGAGCCCTGAAATGGGAGGAAAAGAAATCAGCCTGAAGAACTAGAGTTTCCCAAGCACCCACTATGTGTTAATCACTAGGACATCATCTCATTGAGATTTTCATGACCTCCACTTGCAGACAAGAAAAGGAAGGCTCAAAGAGGTTGTAAGAATGATCAATGGCCAAATCCAGATTTGCACATCTGTCAGATTCCAAAGACTTTGCTCTTTCCACAGAAAGTGAATTCTGGAAAATTTTTCAATAATCAGCAATGTTAAAATAAGCCAGACAGTCCCCTATAGTCATCTAGCAGTCTAGAAAAATATGTAATTCTTTTGTGGGTATGCTGGGGATCAAACCACAAGTGTTCTTTCTACCTTGAGCATCTCTAAGCAAATATATTTTTTCTTACACAAATTACAACAGTGCTCTGTTTCACAACTCATTTCAATGAACAATATACATTGGATAAATATTTCATCTACATACTTACAGAGCTATCTTCTAAATCTAAGGTTCGGTGCCTAGTCCACTACCCTACTGGTATCTTTATATTTATTAGAATAAGACCATATATTTGTTACAATAAATGTAACTAGTGAGCTGGATGTGGTGGCACTGTAATCCCAGCCGCTCAGAAGGCTAAGGCAGGAGGATCTCAGGTTCAAAGCCAGCCTCAGCAAGTTAGTGAGGCCCTAAGTAACTCAGCAAGACCCTGTCAGTACATTAAAAAATATAAAAAAAGGGCTGGGGATGTAGCTCAGTTGTTAAGCAACCCTGGGTTCAATCCCTGGTACTAAAACGAACAAACAAAAAAAGTAACTAGTGAGATGTTATTGCGATTTTTAAAAATTTTGACAACTCTTTTCATTAACCTTATTAGATCAACCTTCTCCCTGTCCCCAGACACCCAACCTATCCTAGTCCACATTAGCCTTAAATTGGCATACCTTGAACTTGGATTAGCTAGTTCCTGAATTCTAGCAGATATCTGAGAATGGGTAGCAGCATGAGACACTGGCCACTGGGCATCACGGGCAGGTAGGTAATCTTGATGGACAGGCTTGAATTTAGCTAGATCTAGCGTTCGGGAGCTAGGTATGGCGAACATGGCTGCTGGGGATACCTGTAGGGGAAACAAAGAGACACAAAAATACATCCCAGCTTTCACCATATCTCCCTATCTCGACCGCTGGCTCCTGTCCCTCTCCTGGATTGCTGCACAGACTCCTGACAGGCGTCCTACTTCCATCCTGGCCTGTGCGATCCAGCCTCCCCATGAGAGTTACCAGGGAATGAACAAGTAGATAGTGTGTTCCCTGAGACAGATCGAGTTCTAAGTGATTTGCCCATGTCACTCTCACTTCATCACTATGACAACCCCATGAGGTAAGCACTTTTTATTTTAATTTATTTATTTATTTGTACTGGGGATTGAACTCAGGGGCACTTGACCCCTGAGCCACATCCCTCGCCCTGTTCTGTATTTTATTTAGAGACAGGGTCTCACTGAGTTGCTTAGTGCCTTGCTTTTGCTGAGGCTGGCTTAGAACTTAAGATCCTCCTGTCTCAGCCTCCCAAGCCCCTGGGATTATGGGCATGTGCCACCGCACCAGGTGAGGTAAGCCCTTTCTAAAGCCCAATCAGAACCTGGCACTCCAGGCTTGAAACCCTTCCTGTAGCTGCCCATTTTGCTAACATAGCTTCTTCCTGTGCCTAAGAGGCCCTATAGGATTGGGCTACCTGCCACTCCTCTGATCTTATCTGTTCCCTTCCCCACTGGGTCACTATGACCCTGGTCACAGGAGGCCCCTCTGGTCCAGCTTCTTCTGCTCATTACCTTTATAGCTGCTAATTCTGCTTGAAAACCTCTTTCCGCAGTCTTGGCTCGACTGCCTCTTCCTCTTCCAAGTGTCTGGACTCAAACATCAAGTCCTCACAGGGGGCTTGCTGACCAGCCAAAATAAACCAGCCTCTCCAATGAAGCGCCTCTGTGGTTCCCGTCTACTCTCCTGGCTAGCACTTATCCACACCGGAACCAGCTTGTATAGTACTGTTTATTGCCTGCTTCTCCCCAACAGAATAGAAGCCCCTGGGGGGGATGCGCTTGTTGGGCAATAACTAGAACAGGCTCTGGCTTGTAATTGGTGCTGATAATATGTCAACCGACAGTCCCCCTTTGATCTTCTGCTGGATTGCCTTTCTATTATGTGGCCTTATCGGTAAAATAAGAATGACATGTAGCTACTGTTCTCTCTGTTAAGTGTTCATCCTAAACTTCTCAGCAACCCTGAAAGTATTCTGAGTTGCATGAGGCCAGTTAGTTCTGGATTCTAACAGTATGATTTTTCACAGCAGTATCCCCCCTGTTTTAAAAACTTGTTGTAAAACAAAAAACTCCAACAATTCTAGCAATAAAGGAAAGATATCTATCATTCCCATTTCCATACAAAAAAAAATAGCATTAAGTCATTTTCCTGCAAATTCAAGACACTCTCCCAAGAGTTTTTGTTTCCCAGAATGGTTTTCCTTGTTAAATCCTGAGGTTTCCAGAGAGAGGGTAGACCTGGTCCTACCTCTTTCGGCAACATGATATATAATAAAAACCCAACTGAGACAGGGCACCAAGTTGGCACTGCAATTAAAGAAGGGAAATGTCAAGGAGGAAGAAGAGGGAAGCCATGGGTGCGCCAGGCTCCAGGCTGAGCACTTGCCTTCAGTGCTACTATGTCACAGCTGACTTCTAAGTAGGAGGTCAAACACCTGCCATTCCCTTGCTCACCTGCTCCACCCAACTCCAAGTTCACCCCAGATTGAGGGCTTGGGCATGTGCTCTTCCCTACATTGGAACATTCTTCCCCCAGATCTTCACTCAACTGACCCCTTCTCCCTCCTCAGGGTTGGCCCGAACTTTTATTCCTTAGAGTGGCATCACCAACTACCACATGCCAAATAAATTATTCCCCCCACCACCACCACAGTCACTCACTTCCTATTTCATTTTCTCCATAGCATTTATCACTACCTGGCATTGTCTTATCTTTTTATTTATTTATTGCCCCCCCCCCATTAGCTGCATTTGTTCCCTGGGAAGAGTACTTGGTGCACAGTACACCTTCGAATACTGAATGACCAAGGCTCAGGAAGGCTGCCTCGACATCATAAAGCTAGCATCGGTGAGGTGGGAATTTGAACCCAGCTCCTGCTGACTCCAAAGCCATGCTCTTTGCCCTCAACTCCTCTGCCTCCCTCGATATCATGTCGCTAGGTTTTCCTTCCTGCCACAGAACACTCTTCCAAGATTCTTTCTTTCAATGATTTTGGGCTATGTCCTGTAGGGGGAGGAGGGAACACCTTAGGAGCAACCAGAAAGAGAGCAGAAGGATGGCAAGACAGGCAGTGGTGGCTTACAGGTCGGATGGGCATTTTGCTTCTTTGTCTCTCATAGCATAGACCATCTAACTTGATCTTTGGGTGGGCAAGGTCTATAGTTCTCGGAGTTGCAATAGCACCCAGGGTAGAAACTGAAATCTTAGTTTCAACCTAGAGGAAAAAAATAAAACAGTACCTATAAGTATTCAATAACAAACACCATCTAGTTCCAAGATTAAAGAGTATTATCTGATCTCTGGTCCAGGCTTCCCAATAACCAGCAGAAATGATGAGAATCTTATAATAACCCCTGGTCACATCTGGAAGGATCAATTTCTCAAACTATATAGATTCCAAACCAACTTTTTAGGAACTTACCTGTTAGACTACAGAGATAGAGGACATAGCAAACAATGTTACATATCGACTCAGAAATAAATGATAGCATTGATTTGTAGACTGATAAACTCAGGGAAAATTCAACCTTAACACAGAAGAATGCTTTACCAGATAGATTCTGCTTTGTTCTTGATGATTTTTGCCCTTTGGAAACTGGGACTCATATTATCACTGTGCCAAAGGGAATTTAAGTGGCTGTCTTCTAATTGGGATAAATAACAACAACAAAAAAATAGCCAACAGAATAATGAAGCCAATAAGAATAATGGAAAACTATATACCTGCATTGGACCCCCCCCCCCAAGTCATTCCTCATTTTCTTGATTATGAAAATTAGATCAAATTACATGGTCCTCTATTTAAATTACTTGTATTTAAGTAACTTCTTATATAAGATTTTGAAAGGGAATATAATCAACAACTGGAAATAAAATGAGTCTTCAACCATGGGTAGAAAAATATGATATACATAAAGTATTTTCTGAATTCTTTCTTGTGTTATTTAAATGATGATGATGATGACACTGACACTGACAGTTTCACATGTAATTAGTTTATTTCTATCCTGGAGTATCAATTTTTATTTCTATTTCACTAATTGAGTAACCAAGGTACTTGAGATTCAGTAGTTGAAGTTTACATAGTTAGTAAGCGGCAGGTCTGGAATTCTAACCAAAGGTCTTGCATGTTGGTACAACACCATGAAGGGCTGATTAAACATTTAAGCATTTCCTATGAATAAAGCTTTTGTCTCCTATCAGGCTCTGGCAAATTGAAGAAGTATATGGCAACCATTGCCTTCAATTAAGCCTTCCAATCAAAAAAGAAATAAAACAATCAATCATTAATCCAATTCATTAACAAATATTTCTTAATCAAGTATATTATGTAATGCATAATAAATAATAATAAAATACAGTTTTTTTCCTTAATGTAATTTTCACCTTATAAAGAACCATAGACCTATAGGCAAATAATTAAGATTATTTGGTGCTCAAAAGAGAAGGGAAAAAAATTAAAAGATATCAGATGAAAGGTGGGAAAAAATCAGGAAGGATGCTCTTTTTTTTGGCAGAGGTGGGTATCAGGGATTGAACTCAGGGGCACTCAACCACTGAGCCACATCCCCAGCCCTATTTTGTATTTTATTTAGAGACAGGGTCTCACTGAGTTGCTTAGCACCTCACTTTTGCTGAGGCTGGCTTTGAACTTGCCATCCTCCTGCCTCAGCCTCTGGGATTACAGGCATGTGCCACCACCCAGCAAGGACTTTTTTTCTGGGATAAAGAGTCATTGGATTGGACCTTGAAGGAAGGATCAGATTTTGACAAATGGAGGAGGAAACATGAGGGAAATGAAGGAAGGGGGTCTGAGAACATTGGTGGTTGAGAATGGGGCAGGCTATGCAGGGAGATCAGGCTTGTAGATACACTTGAAACCAGGTGAGGAGGGTGGGAGGGCATCTTCACAACCAGGGAAGAACCAAGGAGCCTTCACTAGAGAAGAAACAAGATCAGAGCTGGAGACTACCCTGCAGCAATGAATGAGAAAGACACGCAGGGCCACAGGAAGCAGGGAGGCAAGGAACGATAGGGGCTCAAAGAAGAGAACCAAACACCTTTTCCCATTCTGAAATGGTGTTGGGGTGGGTACTGGGGGTTTAGTCCAGGGGAACTGTACCATTGAGCTATATCCTCAGCCCCCACCCCTTTTTTTCTTAAGACAGGGTTTTGCTAAGTTGCTTAGGCTGGCCTCCTGCTTTCAATCCTCCTGCCTCAGTCTCCCAAGTCACTGGGATGATAGCTGTATGCCCAACAAAAGTGCTTAAGCATAAAACATAACACAAAAATTCCCATGAAACACCATGTAGGTTAAGAAATCAAACATTGACCCAGGTACGGCGGTGTGCACACTTGTGATCCTGGTGACTCAGGAGGCTGAGGTAGGAGGACTGCAAGTTTGAAGCCAGCCTCAGCCACAACCAGCTCTTAAAATAGTTTTTGAAGTTACAATAATTTAAACAAAACGATACCTGCATAATAATAGATCAATGTAACTAGAAATATAAGCGAATTACAGTGGCTTTCAACTTTTCTTTTAACCTAGTAATATCCTATGCTTGTATAATTTTGTCAAAATGAAATTCCACTGTCATGTATAACTAAGAAAAACCAATAAAATAAAACTCTTTTAAAAAGTAAATGAGAGCTTCCAAATATGAAAACAGTTTTTAAAAATTATTCCATCTAAAACGAACAAGAGGGGCATGGGTTTTGCTTGGTTGAAAAGCCCTTCCCTAGCAGGAGGCCCTGGGTTCAATTCCCAGCACTGACAATAAATGAATAACAATAATAAACACATTACATGTTGATAAACAGACACCTATGACATAACTCTTTTTCAAAATAAAAAACAGTGAGCAGAGTCATGTTTTGCATTTTTGCAAATACCTTTAATATCTGCCTGAAGAAGATGCTTTTTATTTTGTTTGTTTTTCAGTACTGGGGGATTGAACCCAGGTCTTCGTGCTGGTTAGGCAAGCACTCTACCACTAGCTACATCCCCTGCCCTTTTAAGACAGGGTCTTGCTAAGTTGCCCAGGTTGGCCTTGAACTTGCTGGGAACACAAGTGCATGCTACCATACCCAGCCATACAGCCCTTTTAATAGCCAGATCTTTTATTATTTGGTAAAATTTCTGGTTTGAAAAACACTAAAAGCAACGATGTATAGAAGTCCCCACATTAACAAAGTAAACGGCGGACAAAAATCGTAGTTGTCCCCTCAATAGATCTGGAAAACCATTTGGGGAAATTCAATTCTAATGTTTTTAACATTAGAATTTAAAGAAGGAAAACAAAAAACTCTTTGAGAAAACTCAGAGTAGAAGAGAATTTGTCCAACTTAACAAAGGGAATCGACAAAACCTGAAGCTAGCATCATGTTTTATGGTAAATATTGAACACTTCTTCACTAAGATGAGGAACAAGGTAAGAATTCCCACACTCACCAGTCTGTGTCCCATGAACTAGACTCCTAGCCAATATAAAAGGCAAGAAAAATTATTAAAAGTCCCTTGGATTAGAAAAAAAATTATTCACAGATAATATGATTTTATACATATATAGAGAGAAAATCCAAAGGAATCTATAAAAAAAATAGATTATGAGAATTTAACAAGGTCATAAAGTCAACATACTATCAATAAACAATTGGAAAATTAAATCAAAGAAATCAAAGATACCACTTACGGATATCATCAAAAACATAAAAGACTAAGACAGATAGGGTGGCGTGTACCTATAGTCAGAGCTACTTGGGCTGCTGAGGCAAGAGGAAGACTTGGGTACACAAACTGGAGCCCAACCAGGGCAACACGGTGATACCCCATAATAATAAAACAAACAAAAAACCTCAATTAAAACAAACAAAAAACCCCATAGAAGAAGAGGGAAAAAATAACAAAAGATGTGTAAGAACTCTACATTGAGAACTACAAAACATAATTGAAAGAATTAAAGATGCTGTAAATAAATAGGGAAGATATAAAATGTTTATGGATTAGAATACTTACTATTACTAAGATGTAAATCTTTTTAGATTATTTTACATATTCAATGCAATCTTACTCAAAATTCCCACCAAAAGTTTATTTTTATTTTATTATTTATTTATTTATTTATTTTTGGTACTAGAGATTTAACCCAGGGGTACTTTACCACTGAGCTACATCCCCAGCCCTTTTGGGGTTTTTTGTTTTTGTTTTTGGTTTTTGTTTTTTTTTTTTTTTTTTTTTTTTTTTTTTTGAGACAGGGTCTCACTAAGCTGCCGAGGGCCTCACTAAGTTGCTAAGAATGGTCTCAAAATTGGGATCCTCCTGCCTCAAGCTCCTGAGTTGCTGAAATTATAGGTGTGAGACACAGTGAAGAGCTACAAAGCACTTTTATAGAAACTAACAAGGTGATTGCAAAGTTTATGTGAAAATGAATAAGACCTAGAAAGCCAAAAATACATTGATAAAAGAGAACAAAGGGGAGGACTTATAGTACCTTATTTTCAAAACTATTTTAAAACTACAATAATCAAGAGAGTAAGGCATTGGTGTAAGGAAAACAATAAGCAATTAGGACAGATTCGGGAGTCCAGAAATAGGTTCAAAGTAATTCAATTAGAAAAAGAAATTCATCCTATTGTAGTTGAAAAACTGAATATCCATATGGGAGGCGCCTTAACCTGAACTTCACATATGCCAGAAAAAAGTAATTCCAAGTGGATCATATACATAAAAACACAAAAGTAAAAATAATAAGGCTTCTATAGGAAAACATAGAGCACCTTCATGAGCTTACAGTGAACGGATACTTCTTAGCCAGGACACCATTAACTGTAAAAGTAAAGATCGACAAATTTAACTTTATCAAATTTGGAAACATTTTTTATAATCAAATGATACCTTTAATAAAATTAATAGGTTTAGCTGTAAACAGAGAGAAGATATTTACAAAATCATAACCCTGAGGAAAAGACACATATTCAAAAATAAATAAAATTTGAAAACATCAATAAAGAGGAAACACTACAATCTAATTTTTTTAAGTTTAATAAGACAGACAACTCCTTTCAAACACAAATTATTGCGAGGTGGAAAAATCCTGAAGAACGTAAAAACCCCAAACCAAACCAAATAAAAATACAACTACACTCAAGGACAGAAGAAGCTACAAATGCCAAGAAGCACATGGCAAATGCTGAACATGCATATTTGACCTGGAAATGCAATTTAAAATCACTATGAGACACGACTATCTCGCTTTAAAATGTCTAAAACTTCTAAGAAGGGACAATGGCAAATGCTGGCAAATCTGAAGCATCTGGACCCCTCATACATAGATGGAAATGAAGGGCTGTGGCTCAGCTATGGAGTGCTTGCCTAGCATGCATTAGGCCCTGAGTTTGGTTCCCAGAGGAGGAGAGAAAAAGAACAAAAATGATACATTCACCTGCAAAATAAGAGTTTCTTATAAAGCTAAATCTACACTTACCCTATGACTCAACAATTCTACTGCTATGTATTTACCCTAAAGAAATAAAACCATGTTCAAAACTGTATTCTTTTTGGATCAGGGATTGAATTTAGGGGCACTCGACCACTGAGCCACACCCCCAGTCCTATTTTGTATTTTATTCAGAGTCAGGGTCTCACTGAGTTGCTTAGCACCTCGCCATTGCTGAAGCTGGCTTTGAACTCGCGATCCTCCTGCCTCAGCCTCCCAGGCCACTGGGATTACAGGTATGCGCCATCACGCCCAGCACAACTGTATTTATAATAGCCCATTTGGAAATATCCCAAATGTCCATCAAAGGAATGAAAAAAAATTACAATGTAGTTTTACAATGGAATAATCCTTAATAAAAAGGAACACAATGTATTGATACACTCAATAGTATGCATGAACCTCAAAAACACTGTGTTGATTGAACAAAAAAAGCCAGATACTGAAGAGTATATATTGTATGATTTCATTTAAATCAAGTTCAAGAGCAGCCAAAGCTAGTCCGTGCTGATAGGAATCTGAATGGTAGTTGCCTTTAGGGAAAGGGTTAGATTAGGAATTGACTGGAAATAGAAAGAAACTTTCTGGAACTGTGGATATGTTTTGTATCTTGATTGGAGTAGTTATTGAATAGACATATGCATTTGTTAAGAGCTTATTAAACTACACACTTAAGATGTGTGTTTTATATAAATTAAAATTCAATAATTTTAAATTATAAGTGAGGAGAAAGTATTTGTACCATATATAACAGATGAAGATAATTATCCCTAATATGTAAAGAACTTTATAAATTAATGAAAAAATATAGGCCAGTAGAAAAATAATTAAAATCATGAAGTGATGAGTTTTTCAGAAAAAAAATATGCATGGTAAATAGTTCATTAACTATTTGACTTTGTTATTATCAGAGAAATTTAAAGATATACTGTTTTACTACCAATTAACATTTTGCAAAAGAAGTAGTATTTCATATTGGTTGGTGCAAAGGAAAGGCAGCCAAAGAATGCAAGCAAATATGCAAATCAAAGTTACTTTTGGGGACCATGTTTTGGAATCTTACACACATCGCCTCAAAATGTTCATGCACTTTCTCAACCCAGCGATTTTAGTTCTAGAATTTTTATTCTAGGAAAACAGAGACTGAGGAAGATGGGTGGGGGAGGGGGTATGAGTACAATGACCTTATGAATCAGGACAGCAAGTGAGACAGAGCCAAGCGGGATAGCCAGAGTTCAAGTGCTTTGTACTCAAAGGTATCTAGGTATCTGCCAGATAGAAAATAAGAGTCTGAAGAGTCCAAAGTCTCTCAAAAGTTAAAGATGTTTAAAATCCAAAACAGGTCGATGTATCTGGGTAGGAGCTGCAGACACTGGTTAAATAGAGAATCACTGATATGGGCTAAGTGAGCCATGAGAGTGATCCACTTTTAAGTTGGATTTGATTTGGCAGGGTGGGTTTTTGTTGGTTTTGCAGTACCGGGATTGAGGACAAGGTGAGTCTCGACCATTGAGCTCAGTCCATTTTTAAGTTGTGCGGGCTCCAAAAACTGTACTATAAAAAGGGAATTCAATAGGACTAGCCATTGACAGAGAACGACTTCCTGTAGTTCATCCTTCCAAGGTCTCTGGTGGCAAGTAACCTCAGGCACCTGTGAGAGTACCTTGACTTCCTTTATGAGCATGTCTTATTATTATTAAACTTGAGGAAGAGTAATGATTAACTATTAAAAAAAAAAAAACCTTAAGAGGATCAAATCATTAACTTAACATTTTGTTAAGAATAAGTATGTGCAAGAGATGATGAAACTTGAACCTAGATCATAGATAGGGTGGATATAGTATATCGTACCAATGTTAAATTTCCTGATTTTGATAATACTATTATTCTGTGGTTAGATAATACAATGTCCTTGTTTTTAGGAAATTAACATTGAAATATTTAGGGAAACTTGGATATAACATTTATAAAGACCAGCTGTAGCTTGTCTCAAAAAAAAATTATTCACACACACTTGCGTACAATACACATGGAGGAGGGAGAATGATAAAGGAAAGGGAACAAAATGTGAATTTTTACAAATTTTCAATAAGTTTAAAATTATTACAATGAAACTATATGTATATTAGAATAAAAAGTATATTCATGTTAAAGAGAGTGAAAAATTTACAACTGCCATTAGAAATGTATAACTGATTAATCAAATTAGAATTATGACATTAAATTAAAATCTTAGCTTTCTGTCCATTCTTACAATATTTTTTTTTTTAAAAATTTAGTTCCCCCATGTTTATAAACTTAACATGTTAAATTTTAAAGTAAGGACTGGCTCTAGCTCAGCGGTTCCTTCGATAGACAACTTATAAATTTTAAAGTAATGCTTTAGTATTTCAGAAGATTTTGTTTGCTAGTGTAGATGGGTGAAGTAAAGTACCTGAACATAAATCAAATGTAATATATTGATAAATGTAGTTTAAATTGTTTGAAGGTATTTTATTAACTAGGTTTGTTAATATAACCAAACATGGTTTGGGACTCTTAAAATTAATTATTAAAACTGCTTGAATTATAAATATAATAAAACCTGTGAGCAAAATTTGAAAAGTCTAAGAAATTTTGACTTTTTTTAATATTTATTTTTTAGTTGTAGTTGGGCATAATGTCTTTATTTTATTTACTTATTTTTATGTAGTGCTGGGGATCGAACCCAGGGCCTCACACGTAGGTGCTAAGCAAGTGCTCTACCACTGAGCCACAACCCCAGCCCCGAAATTTTGATTTTTAAATTTGAAATTTTAAACATGAGACTATTAACTCATAATCTGCTCAAGGATACCAAAATACTCACATCATTGGGTGTGGCAGGGTTTTTTAAGCGCCTATAAATTCTTTCATACTTCTCTCATTGGGAGGTAGGGTTTGCTTCCCCGCCCCCTTGAATCCAACCAGACCACACTTACCTGCATCAATCAACAGAGTATAATTGTGGTGACTTGTGACTTCCAAAGGCAAGTCACCAGAAACTATGTAGCTGCCTCCTGTTCTCTAGGAATGCTCATCCTCAGGGCACTCCATTTTAGGATACTCCCCAGAGCATGGCTGCCAAGCTGAGAGGTCTTTGCCCACATGGAGAGGGCTTGGGAAGGTGTACACATTACCAACTGAGTCTAGCCTCAAGTCATTTCCAGCTAGATGTCACACATAGTTGTTGTTACAGATTTTGTTTTTGAATGTTGAATGTTCGTGCCTCTCCAAAATTCATATGTTGAAGCCCTAGTGTGTGGAAATTTAGCAGGGGGGTCTTTGGAAAGTAATTAGGGTAAGATGAGGTCATGAGCAGGGAACTCCCCATAATGGGATTAGTGTATTAAGAGAGAGACAGAGAGAGACCAGAGTGCTCTCTATCCCTCTACCTCCATACCCGTTCTCCCCCAGCCACACACCCCAATTTTCAAAGGGGTCATGTGAGCACACAGCAAGAAGACAGCCATCTGCAAGCTAGAATAGAATCTGCTGGCATTTTGGGCTTCCCGACCCCCAGAACTGTGAGAAATAAATATTTTCTGTTTAAGTACCCAGGCTGGGGTATTAGGTTATAGAACCTTAAACTGACGAAAACACGAAGGAGCCTCCAGATGATGCCAGCCCCTTACTACTTCAGACACCTAAGTAATTTTCTAAGCTTTCCAGCTGAGACCTCACAACATCTTGGAGCTGGGACAAACATTACTTATTTTCCTGTCAGAATTTCTGACTCATAAAATCCCTGAGCATAATAAAATTATTGATATTTTACACCACTAAGTTTAGGGTGTTTTGGTATGAAGCAACCACCAAGTCAGGTTGTTACCAAAGGAAAGATTCTCTATATGGGTTCAAGATTATCTAGAAATTGTTTTCTGAGCTGATTAGATTTAAAGGCATAAATGAGCTCATTATTTATTATAAACAATAACTATAATAATAATAATAATAACAACAGCCCACCACTACCAGCGGTCTTTAAAATAAAAATCCCACTGGCAGCTCATGGCATGCAGTAGCAAAATAGAAAGACAGGCTTTGGGTGATCAACATTGCTATCAAAGGACACTGTAGTGATATCAAGAAGTACAATGGGGTTGGCTGACTGTTTGTAAGTGCACTTGAGAACTGGAGAAAAGAAACCATCCACGCAAGTCTTTGAATTCCTAACTGAAAGTTCTGATAAGGGAACAGAAAGCCTCTGTCTTCCATAAAAAAATAAAAATCCTTTATTCTATTGTCAGAGGGCTGAAAATTCTGAAAAGCAAAATCTAATTCTGTGCGTGGGTGAGTTAAAATGAAAGTATTGCACAGACCTTTATGTTAAAGTTGGGGCAATGATTGGGAGGGACTAGAACCTTGAAAATTGAAACGGGGACATATGGGTGGTTCCCAAAGAAGCTGGAGACTTTAAGCCCCTAAATGCGCTAAAGCTTCCTTACTAGAATCAGCCCTTCCACCCCTGAAGAGGTTAGACTCCCCTGGCTCAGACATCTCCCAGGGAGCCACAGACCTGTCTCTACTACCTTTCTTTGCTTCTATATCAATTACCAGGCCCAAATCCCAGATGCCATCCAGGCCTTCCATAGACTTTTTCCCCCCACATTGCTTAATGCTTAATCTGTATAAGAAACCATTTATTCTATATCACTCATGGTTCTGCTTCTCTAATCCTCTCCTGACCAATTCGTTGAGCATAGGAGAGTTAGTCAGAAAAGTTCATTTCATGAGAGGAGAAGTACAAAGGAAGAAAAAAAAATAGGCACCTAGACATAAGAGAGTACCATGTTGTAAAGTCAATTAAGAACTGGTTCTTTCACATGGGTCACTTACTTCTTTTGGAGGAACATAGTTAGGATCTATGCCTTTGGCAATTGACAGTCGTAAAATCCGGGGAGAAGGATCAGGTATTTGAAAAGAACTTCTTACTACATTATCATTGGTGGACCTATATGCAAATGGAAATATAAAATGTCATATCTATTGAATATGGGGACAATAATTGAATTTGTCATTGCTATAATCAACTTCCAGTCAATGATACATACTGTTTCCATCTTAGGAACACCTTTTCCCATAATCATAGTGCTCTTTCAGATTGGTGTTTCTCAAAATTTCTTTACTATAATCCACAATAAGTAGTATATTTTATCTTGTGATATAGTATGTACATGTGGATTTGTGTATATAAAACAAAATCTGAATCTCTGGTATGATATTAAATAGAAATGGTGAAAACTCACAATCTTGTATTGTTCTGATCTTAGGGAGAAAGTATTTCACCATCAATTGTATTTGTTGAGGCGTTTTTACATATGTCCTTTATCAAATTAAGTATATTCCCTTCTATTCCTAGTTTATTGAGCATTTTTATTATGAAAGTGTGTTAAATGTTGTCAAATGCTTCTTCTTGGTGTACTGAGATGATCATGTAGATTTTTTTTCTTCTACCAATTCAGTGTATTACATTTATTTTATTGATTTTTATCATTTTGAACCCAATGTATTATTCTTACATTTCTGGGATAAAACAATCTTAAGAAGCACAATTTTTTTATACCTTTATTTTATTTATTTACTTACTTATTTATTTATTTTTATGTGGTAAAAAAACCCAGGGCCTTGCATGTGCTAGGCGAGCACTCTACCACTGAGCACAACCCCAGCCCAAGAAGTACAATATTTTTATATATTATTGGATTTGATTTGTTAATATTTTAAGGTGAATTGTTGCATGAACATTTGGATTTGATTTGCGGTTTTGGTTTTGTGGTTTTGGTGTGGATCTCTGCATATATATTCACAAGAGATATTATGTTTAAAATATATAATAGGGACTGGGGCTGGGACTCAGCAGTAGAATGCTTGCCTAGCATGTTAGACACTGGGTTCAATCCTCAGCACCACATAAAAATTAATAAAATAAAGGTATAGTGTTCATCTACAATTAAAAAATATATACTTAAAAATATATAATAGTCTTTTCTGGTTTTGTATGAGGATGATACAAATATAATAGAATGAGTTAGGAAGTGTCTTACTTTTGGGAATGAACTGATGAGTATGTTAATTCTTCTCAAACATGTAATAGAATTCACCAATAATTCATTTGCATGTAATGAAATTACTAGTCCTGGGTGATTCTTTGCAGGGAGGATTTTTGAAAACTATTAATTTGATTTCCTTTACTGTTGATGGGTCTGTTGAGATTTCCTATTTTTTCTTGAGTCGTTTTCAGTAGTTTGTCTTTCTAGGAATATGTCCATTTCATCTAGACTATCTAATTTGTTAGCCTTGTAATTGTTCCTAGTAATCCCTTATAATCTTTTAATTTCTATAACATCAGAAGTAATAACTCCTTGTATATGACCCCTTAGAAAGGTTTCTTATTTTTCCCCCTGATTTTACTAACTTCAGTCTTCTTTTTGTCTTGATTAAACTAGCCAAAGATTTGTCAATGTTGTCAATTCCCAAAGAATCAACTTTTAGGGGGTTGTCATTTTTCTCATTTTCTAATCACTATTTCATTGATTTCCACTCAATCTTTATTATTTCCTTACTTCTTTATGTTTAGAGTAAGTTTGCTTTTCTTTCTAATTTCTTAAGGTGAAGTTATGATTTGAGATCTTTTTATACTTCTTATGAATATACATACATACAGAGATCCATACCAAAACATCAGCAAACTAAATTCAAATGTACATGCAAGATTGACATCAAAATACTAACAAACCAAATCCATTAAAATATAAAAATACACCCACTTGAAGCAAAGTGTGAAAGATGATATATCAAGAACTATGTAATGTTTTGAACAACCAACAATAAAATATATATATATATATATAAATACTATGCTTCCTGACCAAGTCTGTTTATCCTCCACCCCTCTTTGTGCTCTTCTAAAATACACTGTATGTCTATCAACACAGGACTATACTATTGTTTTATGCAGCTGCCCTTCAATCATGCAGGAGAATAAAGAATTATAAACAGGGCTGGGGATGTGGCTCAAGCGGTAGCACGCTTGCCTGGCATGCGTGCAGCCAGGGTTCGATCCTCAGCACCACATACAAACAAAGATGTTGTGTCTTGTGTCTGCCGAAAAACTAAAAATAAATAAATAAATAAATATTTTTAAAAAAAAAAGAATTATAAACAAAAAGTACATTATATTGTCTTTTATATTTAATGAAATTTATTTATTGACACTTCTTATGTAAATTCAAGTTATTATCTAGTGTCTGAAAAGGCACTTGAGGGACTCTAATATTTCTTATATAGCAAGTCTTCTGGTAATTAAGTCTCAATTAAGTTTTTATCTTGAAATAACTTCATTTCTTTCTCTCTCTCTCTCTCTCTCTCTTTTTTTTTTTTTTTTTTGTGTGTGTGTCGGGATACTGGGGATTGAACTAAAAGCACTCAACCACTGAACCACATCCCAAGTCCTTTTGTATTTTATTTAGAGTCAGGGTCTTAACTGAGTTACTTAGAGCCACGCTAAGTTGCTGAGGCTGACTTTGAACTTGCGATCCCCCTGCCTCAGCCTTCTGACCTTCATTTTCTTTTAAATATATTTTTTAGTTGTAGATAGATCTCAAATCATAACTTTACCTTCTTCCTATTCTTCCTCTTTTAGACACAAAACTTTTGCTTTATTTATTTATTTTTATGCTGTGCTGAGGATCGAACCTGGTACCTCACACATGTAGGCAAACACTCTACCACTGAGCTAAAACCTCACCCCTGTCCTTCACTTTTGAAGGATAGTTTTGCTAGATAGACGATCTTGGCTGGTAGTCTTTTTCTTTCACTGCTCTACGTCACTCACTGCCTTCTAATCACCATGATTTCTGACGAGAATTCATTCATGAACCTTATTGTAGATCCTTTGTATGTGATGAGTGGCTTCTCTCTGGCTGCTTTCAAGACTCTTTTTTTCCTTGCTGTTGAGTTTGCTGATGATGTGGCAAGCTGTGACTCTCTGAGTTTTTCCTCTTTGGAGCTTTTGTTGAATTTCTTGGATGGCCATGTTTTTCATCAAACTTTGTATGTTTGGGACCATTGCTTTCTTCATATATTCATTCGGACTCTTTATTTCTCTCCTCTCTTTGTAAGATTCTCCTTGTGACTCTGTTGATACACTTGATTGATGGTGTCCCACACGTCTCTGTGGGGAGCCAGGAATGAATTGTGGGCTTGTCTGAGCCATCTCTAAGCAGAGGTGTGCCCCTCAGAGAATTCTCAGTGTCATCCCACCAATGCTGCGTTGCCTTGGCAACATCCTGCTCAAAGAGAATTCTGTGATACCCCAGAATTTATTGGCTCAGACAGCCCTAGGTTCACTCAACTCCCAGAGGTACAGAGAGATACCAGAGCCCAAATAGCCTGGAGGCACCAGCAGCCGGAGGAGGAGAATTAGTGTGCAAGTGATGAGTCTCCAATCAGGCCAATTTCCTACAGCCTCTTGCTTCTTGTTTATCTTGAAAAAGTTTTTCTCACAATAAATCTGCCTTTGATGTGTTTCACTACAAATAAACACTCGGGCCCTTTTCCCTTTGTTAGAATCGGACCCATCAGGTCTTTTCTGCCCATCAATCCCCTCCTTTAACTATATTTCTTATGTCCTTTGTCTTTCTTTCTTTCTTTTTTTTTTTCTTTAACAGTAAGTTTCCTTTCTTTCTTTCTTTTTTAGTTGTAAGTAGACACAATACCTTAATTTTATTTATTTATATGTGGTGCTGAGGATCGAACCCAGGGACTCACACATGCTAGGCGAGCGTGCTCCCACTGAGATACAACCCCAGCCACATCTTTATTTCTTAATACTATTTTTTCAGCCTTTTATTTCCAGCCAGCCCACACCTCTGCCCAGTTTATTTATTCCCTTCCCATGCAGATAGGGATGAGAAGTCTCTGAGCCTCTGTCCATTTTACTTCATTCTTTTCTGTTGCTCAGAACTGATCATCTCAAATGACCTATTTTCATGTTTGCTGATTCTTTCTTCTGCCTGCTCAAATCTGCTGGTGAGCCTTCTAGTCAATCAGCCCCTCTAGTGCCTCAGAGCCCAAGCTTGTGTAGCAGTACTTTTTTTTTTTTTGTATATCCCTGTATCTCCACTAATCTTTGGATTAGCTACAGTTTCTGCTTTGTTTGCTTTCATACAACAAACTTGAAGGTCAAATAAGAGACTGGTTAGAGAACGCTCCCCCCTCCCACTCCAATTTCCATTCCTGGAAAGCTATTCAGAAAGACTTTTCTAAAATTAGCTGACATCTGCTGTAAATTCCTTCTTGTACTGAGATGGATATAAATTAATTTTCCTTCTTCCTCTTCTTCCCATTCTTCCTCTTTCATATGCCATCCTTTTTACACACTTGAACAGAGCTATCCCTGTTTCCTTGGTCTCTTCTCTAAGCTAAACATGTCATTTCTCTTAACTATTTTTCATATAACAGTTTCCAGAAGCCTCGACATCACATTTACCTCCTTCTGAACAAGTCTCAAATGTATTGTCATCTTCTTAAGGCATAACATTGACACTGGTTACAGAGACCCAGTGTGTCCTAACCACTGCAGCACACGAATGCATTGTTGCCTCCCCATGTCTGCACACCGAACATATTCCACTAATGCAATCTGATGTTGAAGTACCTTTTCCAACAACCATATCACAATCAGCTGGGGAAGGCAGCTCCTAAGATGTCTTTTAAGGAGAAGGCGAAATTCGTCATTCAAAGCAAAAGCAAAAGCATGTGCCAAGTCAGCAAGATGTAAAAGAACATCAAGTTCTGCAAATTGCAGAAGCCTGTGATGTTCATTTGCTGATTTCCCTTTTGGTTTTATTCTGATTTTGTGGCACTGGATGACCAAACCCAGGGCCTCATAAATGCTAGGCAAACACTCTACTCCTGAAAAATTTCCTTTTAATTGACTAACAATGATAAAGTCTAATGTGAATTTTAGCTTCACCACAATTTGAGTCAAATGTAATTATTGACGATAATCTTCAGATTAGCTACAGTTTCTGCAAATATTTGGCTTTTTTTAATCTGATGCTTTGGAAAACAAATGGACTTTTAGCTCATGAAATTGCACACACTCAAAAAACTGCACATATTGAAATTAGAACAAGAGTATTGTGACATTTAACTAGATTGAGTCAGGATTTAGGAAGACTCTCAAGATACCCTACCGACTTAGTAGAGGCTGTCTTTTGAATCTGTTGGGCTGTGCCAGCTTCTGGGTCCTTTTGGAGGGCTGGGTAAACAAGGCAGATGGAGGTATCTTCCAAATTACAGACTCTCTTCCACAACTATAGTAATATTGGGGCCTGCAAGTTGTATAAGAGAAATGAGTGAAATAGGCATGAATTCAGATCATCACGTTATTTTTCAGCTTTGATCCCCAGACCTAGAAGAGCAGGTATGAGAGTATTTAGGATAAATAACAATATTGTTCTTATTATCCCTGCCTCTTCGTCTTTTCTTAATCAAAATGTATCATCAGTGGAAAAGGAAGTGATCCTGACTCTTTCCGGCCATGGGTTAACTCAGACTGCAGCGTCTCTTCTGATTCTATTCTTTCTCAGAGCACCTCTGTTTTTTTAAGAAAGGGATCCTTGCCCCTCTGCCCACGCCTCCGTCTACTTGCTGCTGCTGTGGGCCTCAGTCTCTGTGTTAGCCCGCATCTCCTTCCTTGTGACCCTTCAGGCTTAAGGCGGGTCCATACCTGCATCTGTTTTCAGGGGCCTGACAACTGCCAGACCTGAGTCCGGTGACTGCTGAACTACCCAGCCCCACCCCCACCCCCACCCCCACACACAGATGAGTTCAAACAGGTAAGGAGTTTCCAGCACTTACCTGGGTTATCTTGGGGCAGGAAATAGCAGTTCAGTTTGGGAATCAGAGAAACAGAAGGAAGAGGTGGTTTTGAACAATGGGTTGCCTCAGACAGATTAGATTCAGGTAAGGGGACCACAGGGATTAGAAAGAAGAGGTCACTAGACAGCCAATGAGCAGCACAGAGGCCCAGACAGTGGGTCAGAGATTAAAAAAAAAAATAAAATGGAAGACAAACTCAATCACTCCACATTCCATCAGTGAGGAATGGCAAACACCAAATGCCATAAAAATGTGTACTGACCATGTGACTTATGCCTCTTGCTGCCAACAACTAGAAGTACATGGGTGCCTTAGGAAATGGAGAAAATAATACATTTTATGTAGCTCTGAAGATTAAATAAGTAAAGTCATTTTATAATTTATAAAGCACTATTCAAATATGACTTTATTCATCAAATTGTGTATTAATTTCTCCCTGTGTATTAATTTTCTCCTTCTATTATATATTTTCTCCAGTTATTATATTATTGCATATCAATGAAATGCAGTGCTACTAACATTCATGTGTTTTTCCTCCTCCTGTAATTTTCCACAAGACCAAGTCTTATAATGCCATCAATTAGCAGGTACTCAAATATCATTTTAACATAGAACATGCTGTATTTTTCTCATTGTAGAAGAAATAAACACATATATAATTATATTATACAAATATCTACACATATAATTACATATATATTATATATGAGAATACTGGGGATTGAACTCAGGGGCACTCTAGCACTGAGTTACATCCCAGCTCCTCTTCTTATTATTTTTTTATTATTTTTTAGTTGTTGATAGACATTTATTTATTCATTTGTTATTTGACATTTATTTATTCATTTGTTTGTTTGTTTATTTATATGTAGTGCTGAGAATTGAACCCTGTGCTTCACACATGCTAGGCAAGTGCTTTACCACTGATCTACAACCCCAGCCCAATATCCCAATTCTTTTTATTTATTTTGAGACAGAGTTTCACTGTTTCCCAGGCTGAGCTAGAACTTGGACTCCTCCTGCCTCCACCTCTGAAGTTGTTGGGATTACAAGCACATGCCACCATGCTTGGTTAATAATAGAAATTGTTAATGTGGTATATATACACAATGGAGTATTACTCAGTCATTAAAAAAAGAATGAAATTATGGAATTTGCCAGTAAATGGATGAAACTGGAATGTTAAGTAAAATAAACCAATCTCAAAGAACAAAAGGCTGATTGTTCTCTCTGATATGCAGATGCTAACACACAATAAGTGGGGGGAAGAAAGAATAAAGGTTCATTGGATTAGACAAAGGGGAATGAAGGTAAGGGACAGAGATGGGAAAGGAAAGACAGTAGAATGTATCAGACATCACTTTCCTACGTTCATATATGAATACACACCAGTACAACATGACCTCCACATCATGTACCACCCCCAAGAATGGGAATTTATACTCCATTTATATATAATATGTCAAGATACATTCTACTGGGACTGGGGTTGAAGCTCAGTGGTAGAGCTCTTACCTCGCATGCGTGAGGCCTTGGGTTCGATCCTCAGCACCACATAAAAATAATTAAATAAAATTAAAGATATTGTTGTTCATCTACAACTAAAAAAAATTCAAAAATACATTCCACTGTCATGTATATATAAAAAAACAAATTAATTTTTTTTTTAATTTCTTGAGAGAAAGAGTGCATACTAGCACATATTCAAAATAACAATGGGTAGTATTTTGGAATAATTTTTATCCTTTTTCCCCTTATTCATATACTCAAAAAAAAAAGTCCTTATTGATCAACAGTCACAGTGTGAGATGCTAAGGAAAGAAAGAGTGAAGAACATGAAAACCTCTGTTCTCTTGGAGCTTGAGGCTGGAGTGATGAGAGACATTATTAAGGAGTCAGTTCATGCAGCAGGGATGGAGGCTTCCCAGGCAGGCTTGTGAGGAAGGAAACTTAGTGTATTAGTCAGCTCTGCATCACTGGGACCAAAATACCCAACAAAAACAATTTAGAGAAGGAAAATTGCATTTTGGCTCATTGTTTCAGAGGTTCAGTCCATGGTTAGCCAATTCCACTACTCTGGGCCCAAGATGAGGCAGAACACAGTGGTGGAGGAGCATGGCAGGGGAAAGCAGCCCAGGAAATGACAACCCGAGGACAAAATATATACCCCAAAGGCACACTCCCAATGACCTACCTTCTCCTGCCACTCCCCACCTGCCTACAGCTACCACTCAGTGAATCCATATCAGTGGATCAAACCACTATTAGGTTAAGGCTCCCACAGGTGCAAAGAAACAGATGTAAAAGAATAGCAATGTCTCAATAAAATCAATGGAGACAGTGAGGTAACATCTGTTAATATAGAATTTTATGACCAACAGAAATACAGTTCAAAATGAAAGTGAAATAAGGAATTTTTCAGACACTCAAAAGCTGAAAGAATTCATCAGTAGCAGATCTGCACTTTCAGAAACATTAAGGAAAGTTTTCCAAAGAGCATAAATGATACCCGATAAAATCTAGATTCACCTCAAAGAACAGAGTATGGGAAATGGTAAGAAGGTGGGTAAACATAAAATGCCTTTTCTTATTTTTCAAAATATCTTTAAAAGATAATTTAATGTTTAAAGGAAAAATAAAAATGCATTGTGGGATTTATAAGATAATGTAGAGTAAAATACATGATGATAACAGCCCCGGGGCCAGGCAGGAGGAACGGGAGACATACTACACCACACAAAGCGGTACAACGTGAAGGTGCGTACTACAGAGCCCATGCAAAGTTCAAGATGTGTACTATGGATCCTGAAGTCATCACTATAGAACAAAAATTAAAAGCTGTAAGCTGGGCACGGTGTCACACACCTGTAGTCCCAGCTACCAAGAAGACAGAGGCAGGAGGATAACTGGAGCCTAGGTGTTCAAGAGAACCTGGGCAACAGAGCAAGAACCTATCTCAAAAATATTTGTGGTTCAAATATGACATCAAAAGAGGTATTAAAAAGTATTTTGAAGCCAGGCATGGTGGCACATGCCTGTAATCCCAGCAACTCAGGAGGCTGAGCCAGGAGGATTGCAAGTTCAAAGCCAGTCTCAGCAATTTAGCAAGGCCTTAAGCAACTCAATGAGAACCTGTCTGTAAGTAAAATACAAAAAAGGGCTCCGGATGTGACTCAGTGGTTAAATGCCCCTGAGTTCAATCCCCAGTACTAAAAGAAAGTATGAGCTTAATGAAGTTAATGAACATTTTGAACTTAATGAAAATGAAGACACAACATAGCAACATTTGTGAAATCCAGCTAAAACAGGACTTAGAGGAAAATACATAGACTAAATAACTATTAGAAAGAAGGAAAGGTCTCAAGTTAATGATTTTAGTTTCCACTTTAAGAAACTGGAAAAAGAAAAGCAAATGAAATCCAAAGCAATCAAAAGAAAGAAAATAATTTAGAGCAGAGAAGAAATAAATGGAATAGAAAACAGTAAAATAATAGAGAAAATCAATGAAATCAAAAATAGATCGACCTCGGGACTGGGGATGTGGCTCAAGTGGTAGCACGCTGGCCTGGTATGCGCAAGGCACTGGGTTCGATCCTCAGCACCACATAAAAATAAATAAAGATATTGTGTCCATCTAAAAAAACAAAAAAATAAATATTTAAAAAAAAATAGATCGACCTCTAACCTAAATGATCAGCAAAAAAAATTAAGTATAAAAAAACATTATATAAAGTATATATTGATTATCTCAAAAATTGTAAGTAGACTATATATAAAATGCACACATATACATAGCAAAAAAAAAGACCAGAAGGAAATATAAAAAAAATTATCTGAATTATAGGCCTATAGGAGATTTTTGTCACCTTTATTTTTAAAAATTTTTTTTGTAGTTGTAGATGGACAGAATGCCTTTATTTTTTTATTTGTATATGGTGCTAAGGATCAAACCCAGTGCCTCACACATGCTAGGCAAGCACTCTGCCACCGAGCCACAGCCTCAGCCCTGTTTCCTTTTAAACATCTTTTTTATATAATAGGAAATTAAGTATAATAAGAATATAAAACAATATGAAGCAAAATATGATACACACCTAACGTGTGCTGAGTTAAATTCAATTGTAACATGTCACCAAAAATAATGGTAAAAAAGTAAATAAATTTTTAAAAATAAATAAAACAAAAAGAATGGTAAGACATCATCAAACAGGCAAGGATTATTCATTATTCAAGAAGGAAGATGTAATTAACAATGTACAACTGGAATTCTCTTGTTCAGACAAAGTGATTCCCATTGAACCTGTTTTTTTCAAAAACCTTGTTGAAAAAAAATTTTCTTTGCAATACTTAGAATTGAACCCAGGCTCTCGCACAGGTTAGGTGAGCGTTCCACCACTAAACTACATCCTGAACCCTCTTTAATGTTATTTTGAGTCAAGGTCTCACTAAGTTGCCCAGGCTGACCTCAAACTTGCCATCCTCCTGCCTTAGTGTCCTGAGTCGCTGGGATTACAGGTGTGTGCCACCATACCCATTTTGAGTTCATATTCTTGAATAAACTTTTAAAAGCAAACAATTACACCAATGATTGCACATTATAAATGTCATTCTGAAACAAGTGTCTCATTCAACCAACATTTGATTAAAAAGGAGTCCTGTCCTGTTTTGAACATGCTGAGTGGGAGGTTTCCCTGGCTCCATCCCCACCCCCAGGAGCCCAGTACATCTGAGATAAGAAAGAGGAGTTGAAGATTTGGAGGTCATCACCACATAATTAGAAACAAAATCCATATGAGAGGACAGCCTTGGTTTTGGGAATTGTTTAGAGCAGAAAGAGAAAGAAGTCAATTGGGAAATGGCAGAAAAGAAAGAGGAACCCACCAAGGACGTTGAGAGGGCAGGCGAGGAAGATGGGGGGGAGTGCATCGTGGACAGACAGCATCTCCCAAGCAAGGCAAGAACTTAGAGAAAGGAGTGGCCTGTCCTCTGAAGTAGTCCCAACAGGTGACTTTGGATATACCTTCAACTTCTAATATGTCTTTAATACTAAAATCAGGGATCCTAACTTGAAAAACTAATGGCTTCTATAAAACTCATTAAAGACACCTTGAAGATCTTGGGGCTCAATATGTAGCTCAGTGGTAGAGCCCTTGCCCAGCATGTGCAAGGCCTAGGATTTGATCCCCACCACTAAAAAAAAAGCTATTTTATAACACTGTTATTTTATTTTTAAAAATTCTCATAAACCAAAGCATTATGAAATGTGATCCGAGTCTGGATCTTGCTCTGGAAAAGTTTGACTGTCATATGAGATTGGAAACAGACACAGCTTCACTAATCCTCAACACATTTTGATGGTAGATTGAACAATGCAGGACTCTTGGGAGAAAGGCCTGGGTTTTATGTTCATTTTCTTGAAGGAGTCATGGCAAAGTGACCTCATGACACAAACACCAACCTGTTAGGTACATAATGCTTGGAGACTGGCTTGGGATGAGCAAGGTCCTTGAGTCTTTTGGATGGCTGAGTCTTCAAAGCAGTCTCACGAATGGGGCAAATGGGATCTTGATTTCCCCAAAATAGTTTTCTGTTAAAATACACAAAGATAAAATGGTGAAAAAAAAAAAAAAAGATTCACTGAGAATGAACATCTTATACATAGCTCTTGACAAGTCTATGTGGGTTTTACTTCATTTCAAGAACTAGCCCCATCAAAGAACTTTAAAATTCCCAGTCATCAGAAAGAGAGAAATCATGGACATCAAAATAAGAATAAAATAAGACAATTTTGTCCACTATCTTTTTTTTAATTAATTTTTTTATTTATAGATGACAGCAGAATATATTACAATTCTTATTACACATATAGAGCACAATTTTTCATATCTCTGGTTGTATACAAAGTATATTCACACCAATTTGTGTCTTCATACATGTACTTTGGATAATAATGTCCATCACATTCCACCATCATTTTTAATCCCATGTCCCCTTCCTTCCCCTCCCACCCTTCTGCCCTATCTAGATTTCATCTATCCCTCCTCCCATGCTCTCCCTCCCTACTTGTCCACTATCTTAAAAATGGTCACCCAAAATAACCTATTAGAGATAAGACAGTTCTATTCCTGCCCTCGGGGAATCAACAGTCTAAGTTACAGTCAGGTGGGCATCAATTGGACATGCCCTCCTCTCCACTGCACTCCCTGTTGGGCGAAATCTTACACCAGGTGGTCAGAAAATAGTCACAGAATAATGTTAATGACTATGATTTGTGTGATATTTGCTGTGTGCCTGGAACTGTACTAAGTGCTTTACAGATATCAGTTCATTTAGTCTCAACAATCCTGTGCACTAGCATGAAGGAGGGCGGGGAGAGAGAGACAGACAGAAATGTATAGGATTAACCTGAAAAGGCTTCACAGAAGAAAGTTGAAGGGCACAGACTGCCAGAAATGAAGCATGTTCTGTGGCAGGAATGGGAATAATTGAGTCTTGAACCAGGAGAGTTTGGGTGCAAGTGGAGAGTCCTGCTGGGAAACAAGGAAGGAGCACTGCTGGGTTGGGTAAGATGGCAGAAGGCAGCCTAGACGGTCCCTCAGTAACCCGGCTTTGCCCATAACTGAATTGGCCTGGCGTGTGGCTCAGTACTTGCCTGGCATGTGTGAGGTCCTGGCTTCAATTGCCAGCACCAGAAAGAACAAAAAAAACAAAAAACAAAATATTGGATTTGCCAACTGAGTTCATGTCTTTCAAAGTATCCAGGGGTTTCTTTCCCTACTTGCCTCAACTTTGTCTCTGATTTTGGATATGATCTTTTTTTCTCTGATCTGCAAACATTATCCAGAGTCATCTTAGAAACAGCAATGCCCCCACTCCCTACATTCCGCAGATTCCATTTCAGATCTGTTGGTTTCTCCTCATCTCCAGCACTGCTTCTCTTGTTCATACACCCATCATGCCCACTTCTTTCTCCACACTAATGCCAGAGTGATCTTTGTAAACACAAACCTGATCGAGATACTGTTCAAGACAGTGCAAAGGTTTCCAGTGACTTTAGACTGAAGTCCCAACCACCCGCCTCGCTATGGCTTCCAATGCCCTCCTCAGTTGTGATCAACAGCGTCCCACTCAGCCCACCTGTTATTCCAGCTCCTGTCTTCATCTCTTGGAGATTTTTCTCTTGAGTAGTTGATTGCTACTCACTAGAGTTTCTCAACAAAGGTTTTGGTTTTGGGGTGGGGGCGCGGGGGAGGGTTAATGGGGACTGAACTCAGGGGCACTTGACCACTGAGCTACAATCTCATCCTTTGTTGTATTTTATTTAGAAACGGGGTCTCACTGAGTTGCTCAGAGCCTCGCTTTTGCTGAAGCTGGCTTTGAACCTACGATCCTTCTGTCTCAGCCTCCTGAGCTGCTGGGATTACAGGCATGACAATGTGTCCGGTTCTCAATAAAAGTTTGGGGCTGGGGACATAGCTCAGTTGGTAGAGTGCTTGACTTCCATGCACAAAGCCCTGGGTTCAATCCCCAGCACCACATACAAAAATGTCTGAATTTGGCATGGCGAGGTTGCACACACCTGTAATCCCAGCAGCTGGGGAGGCTGAGACAGGAGGATTGGGAGTTCAAAGCCAGCCTCAACTCAGGGAGAACCTGTCTCTAAATAAAATACAAAATAGGGCTGGGGATGCAGCTCAGTAGGCAAGTGTCCCTGAGTTCAATCCTTAGTGCCAAAAAAAAAAAAAAAAGTTTGAATGAATGCATGGTGAAAACTGAGGATTCACCTGATGGTGTCATGCAGCAAGTACTGGGGAGGAGAACCAGGGCCAGAAAAAGGGGAGCTGCAGTGGAAAGGATGGGAAAAATACAGAGACAGTGAATAGATCTGTGGTTGCCAGGGTTTCAGAGAGTGGGGAGGAAGGAAAAAGAATAACTGAAGAGAGCACAGAGGAGTTGAGGGAAGTGGAACCATTCTGCATGATACTGTAAAGGTGGATCCATGACATTATGCGTTTGTCAAAACCCATAAAAGCATTCAACACCAAAAGTGAACCCAATATAAACTATGGACTTTAGTTAACAATAATGTATCAATACTGGCTCATCAATTGTAACAACTGTAAATGTGAGATATGAATAATAGGGGAAACTGTGGTAAACTGGGAACTCCCTATACTTCCTGCTTGATTTTTCTGTAATCTACCTTCTCTTAAAATGTCAGGCTTTATTCAGGAGCCAGAGAAGAAAAAGGGGATTCCTAAGGCCAAGCATGGAAGGGTGGAGGGTCCAGCCTGCCGGAGACCCAGAGAACAGGTGTGTTCTAGGCAGAGGCTTAGAGACCCCAGGACTGGGTGGTACAGGTATGGATCTGCAGAATGGACACAAAAGTGTCAAAGGAGCATGGAGTCACACTCTGGGCAGTGAATCTCAAAACATTCTGCTTTTTAGAGCCATCTGGGGAGCTTTTAACACTCCCACAGCTGTACCCTAGACCAATTCAGTCAGCATTTCTGGGAATGCCATCAAGGCAACCATCAGTATTAAAGTTCCTCAGGTGATCCCCATGTTCAAATTTGGGAATTGCTGGCCACGGATTAGCCCGAGATGTCACGGTGACAGTATTGGCTCAGTGGATCCAGTTAGGTAGAGGTGAGTGGATCCACCTGGGACACAGGATTAATGGCAGAGTAGGATAAGACTTATCTACTTGATGTAGCAAACACAATCATATCAAACAAGACCACAGAATAATGTCTTACCTATCTGGAGTTCCCCATTGTTTTTTGGGCTCAGAAAGATCTTGGATTCTCCTTCTAGAAAGAATACTAACAAATACCAGCTGATTAATTTAAAAAGAATGCCTAAGAAATACAGTTACATTAGATGACTCCTACTCAAGGAAATCTGTCTGTTGGGGAGGAGGGGAAATAATGCTACACTTGAGATGGTTTGAAGAATGTAGAAGGATCCCAAACTACTATGGGCTCAAGATTCTCACTTGTAGAGATTAATATAGCACATAATAAATTAAAGACAATAAATATACAACATAACAAAGAGCCTATAGGCTCTAGAAGATCCTAGGTAAAATCCATACTTGTTAGTAGGAAAAAACCTGCAACTAGCATATTAAGTTAATTTGTAGATGGACTGGAAGCACTGGATTGTGAAGAGATTGTACAGGTAAATCTCAGACAGGATGTCTGTCCACCTCTGGCAAAACTCTGAAATGGACAAAATACACTTTTGGTACCACTCAACCCTCTTCATGTCCCACTCTGTTCTCTTAACCTTCCTGATCATTCTTTTTCCAGCTGTGGCAGACTAAGTTTGGGTTCTCTAAGTATCTATATGTTTCCATACATTTCCAACCCTTCTTTGCAGTTGTTTGGAGTCACATAACTGGTCATGTCTAAATTCAGTAGAAGTGCTGGATATCACTTCCAGTGTAATGCACTTAGGAGCAAATGTGACGCCCCTACTCTCTCTCTTCTTGTTGCCGTGACCCTGGAAGTCATGTATTCTAGTTAGCAACAGAGCTACAGGGTAGAGGAGGACCAACTAATTCACACAATAGCACGAGGGAGAAATAAATTTCTTTTTTTAAAAAAAAATATTTTTAGTTGTAGGTGAACATGATATCTTTATTTATTTTTTAATGTGGTGCTAAGAATTGAACTCAGTGCCTCACATGTCCTAGGCAAACACTCTACCACTGAGCTGTAACCCCAGCCTGAAAAATAAATTTCTGTTGTGTTAATGTTAAGTCATGGAGAGTTTTGCATCTTGTTTGTTACTGCAGCATTGCCTAACTAATGCAGACTATATACCTCCCATGTTACTGAAGTTCATATTATAATTATTTATGTACTTGGTTGGAGCTTGAAGAGCCCAATAACAAAATCCTTTTTGTCCATCACAATTAGGAGCCAAAAGAAAAATAGGTACAGGATTTGGACAAATAGAATAAAAATACTATCACTATTATCGATAAAATTGGGTGGAAGAGAATAGTTTGGATCCCTGACATACTGAATTGAATGTAGGTCCTAGAGCTTCAGGCTATTCACTGCAGGGGCTAAGCTTGCTATGTGATAGAAAGCAGATCACAAACATTACCACTGTGGATAGGTCCCAGAGAGAGGTCTCAGAAGAGTCCAGTTCTCTTCCCCAAATCTATTAAATTGATGGACTCCCACACCTGAGAAGCTTAATTCATAAGTGAGGAAATAGGCCAAGTGAATTAGCCCAAGGAAGAGCTTTGATGAACAGTTGATGGGAAAAGCTCTCCAAAACTTGCCTGAGCTCTGTCATAGGCTACAAACTCTCCATGTTAAAATAAATCCTGGCCCTGCTCAGGTGGGATTTGGTTGATGACATAGCTCCTACAAACCCTTATGTGAAGAAATACCTCCTTATTAAAAGTCATTTGATATACCACGGACCTCCTTTCAGAAAGTGGGAAGAGTCAAAGGGGGAGTAAAAGTCAGCAACTCCCAAGATTGCACATTCACAAAACTGAGCCATCCAGTCTGCAGAACAAGCTAAAATCCATTAATCCAATTATCTATTTCCAAATTGTCTATT
This sequence comes from Marmota flaviventris, assembly GCF_047511675.1. Taxonomy (NCBI): domain Eukaryota; kingdom Metazoa; phylum Chordata; class Mammalia; order Rodentia; family Sciuridae; genus Marmota; species Marmota flaviventris. The sequence goes on along the minus strand of NC_092504.1, from coordinate 43,506,253 downwards.
TTCAAATTATATCCTGTCTGAAATTTACCAGTATAACCTCTTCACAATCCAAGGCTACCAATCCATCTATAAATTAACTTAATAGGCTAGTTGCAGTTTTTTTTTCCAACTAACAAGTATGTATTTTAGCTAAGATCTTCTGGAGCCAATAGGCTCTTTGTTATGTTGCATATTTATTGTCTTTAATTTATTATGTGCTATATTAATTTATTATTTATTATGTACTATATTACATGGAGCTCTCATGTACTGCCCCTTGGTCCATAGTAGACTTATTTCATCTATAGCCTTGACTTAGTTATGTATGGGAATTGTATAAGCAAGAATTCTAGGCTGGGTTTGTGGCTCAGTGGTAGAGCGCTTGCCTAGCACGTGTGAGGCACTGGGTTTGATCCTCAACACCACATAAATTATAAATAAATAAAATAAAGTTATTATGTCCATCTACAACCAAAAGAAATATTTTTTAAAAAAGGAATCTATGTACAAACCAGTTCATAATATTAAGAGTGGAACATCCCCTAGAAGCCAGCAAGGTGGTAGCAATGACAAATCTCAGGGACATGGGATTAGTCCAACAATTCTCCCAAACCTTGGAGATTCTAGGTTTAATTTTAACAGGAAGTTCCATCTTTAAATTATTTTTTATTGAGACATAATAGCTGTACATCTTTACGGGATACATTATGGTACTTTGGTATATGCGTACAATGTGTAAATCATCGAATCAGGCTACTAAACATTTCTCACTTTCCAAATGTTAATCATTTTATGTGTTGGAAATTTCATATCTTCTGATCATTTGGAAATACATCATAGATTGTTTTAACTAATAATTACTTAGACTATGTCATCGAAAGCCAGAAGGAATTCCCCTTCTCTGTGTTTTGGTGCCCCTTATTGTCATTTTCTGCTCTTTAGGTGAATACTTCATTCTTTGAGCTTTATTCATTCAATAAATGTTCCAGTATTTGCCATGAACTCAGTAATGTTCTAAGGCTAGTTGTACACTGGTGAATAAAACAGACAAAAATCAGTTTCTTTCTCCTTTCTCGCCTGCATCACCTACCACAATACCTTGTATTTAGTAAGTGCTGATTGGATTAAAGTTAAGTGGTTTTTAATTGTTTGAAATATAACTTTGTTAAGGGTTCTATAAGGAAAAATCTTGGAGCTCTCAACCCTATATAGTGATATAATTAAGATAGTTTAAATTGTTATATTGATCCAAGACATTGCTAGATAAAATACAAACTAGAAAGTAATAAAAATGGTGAGCCACTTCCACCCCAGCTGCTCAAGCCCTTTCTTACCAATATCACTCTCTGAACTTTCCTAACTTCCCCCTTTTCTATTCCAACTAACCTGTCTGCACATTAGTCTCTTAGGACTCAATTTCAGGTTTCCTAGCTTGAAGTTCCCAAATCCTTATGGGATTATATATCCCCCTAAGGGCAATAATGGGAGTCTAGAATCTTTAGATCATCTCAAAAAGTCAAGTAGAATCCTATATTATCCACAAAGAGACTGCAGAGGCTACCCAAAATACCAAATTTGTTTCTGAATTATATCTTCTCCATGTTATTTCATATTGACAGTAACCTCTAACACTTATATGTGTCCTTGTTTTTTTTTTTAATTAATGAATACTTGTTCTGTGAACAATGAACATTTTTAAAAAATATATTTCAAAACATGTGATCGTAGTTGTGGACAATTAACCAAAAGATTCTTTGACTGTGAAAAGATTAGCATCCCTTATGTAACTGATAGAATGCAACCTCCTAGCCACGCCTAGTCATGTTCATCTAGAAACAATGAAGACACTGTTCATTGCCAGAAAGAACACTCATGTCATTCAATAGAGGAGTGGCTTTGCCACGCAGGTACCAGATAATTCCCAATGGGAGAGCCTGGGGCAACTTTCCAGGGAGGCTCAGGGGAGCCAAAAGCCAGAGTTGCAGACAAAACATCTTATTATATATTCAGCTTTTAAAGCAATTTAGCTTCTGACTTCAGACATCATCCCTGAGCCAAGACTTCCCCTGCTACCTTCTTTTCACCAGCAAAATAAGAGGTTTTGAATTTGTTTGTTTTTTTAATGCAGCCTTTTATGCAAGTCTATTGACAGTTTCCTAGTTGTTCCTGTAGACAGTTAAATTGGGTTGTTATTTCAATTGAAAATGATCTCACTAACATGGGTTTCCCTTCTCTCTTGGGAACTGCATTACCTCACAATGTCTTTTTAATGAGGATTATTACATTGCTGTCCCCTTTCTGCAGTGATAATTAGTCTCCTATGGCTTGTCAATAGCTAAGGAAGTTTTTTTTTTTTTTAACCTTTACTTTGGGTGCCTAGCAAAAAATACATGTTTGTAGAACAACCATTATGGAAATGATTCCAGGTCTCTACTAGTGGGGCAGTCTAATAGCGCTCTCTCTCTTCTCTCTCTCTCTCTCTCTCTCTCTGTCAGAAAGCTCTTATCCAGAAATTATTTTATTTCATAACTAATTAGACCTAGACATTTTTATATGGAAGAAGAACTGCTTAGAGGTAGATAACAGAGATAAAACAATTTCCTCAAATAATCCACCCCAAATTAATGAATCAAGCAAAAGCAAGAAGCAGTTAGAAATAGTAACGACAAAAAATCATCACCGGTGTCTTCACAATCTTTTTTTTTTAAGTATAAAAACTTAGTATGTATAAATGATCTTTACTACCTATGTAGCCACAGGAAATCTTGTTAACTCAGGAGACATTACTTGAAGGAATTGAACTCAGGGGTACTTAAACACTGAGCCACACCCCAGCCCTTTTGTATATTTTATTTAGAGGCAGGGTCTTTCTAAGTTGCTTAGGGCCTTGCTAAGTTGCTGAGGCTGGCTTTGAACTTGAGATCCTCCTGCCTCAGCCTCCCAAGCCACTGGGATTATAGGTACACACCACCACACCTGGCAGTTGTTTTTTTTTTTTTTTTTTTATGTTACTGGGGAGTGAACCCAAGAGTGCTCTACCACTTAGCTATATCCCCAGCCCCCTTTTTAAAATTTTTACTTGAGACAGAGTCTTACAAAACTTCAGGCTAGCCTGTCCAGAACTTCTGATCCTCCTGCCTCAGCCTCCAGAGTAACTGAGATTACAGGTGTGTGACACTGTACCCAGTCGCACTTCACTTCTTATTTCATATACCTTCTTTCCTTTTCCCATAGGAACTGAGGTTGGAAAGGGACTGTGACAAAGGGACAGAATGGGAATCTCCTTTCCTAAACCTCCAGACAGACTTCCACTTGGAATGCCCCCAGGAGTTGGCCCTGCTTGGCCAGCCCCCTGGTCAAGGTGTGTGAGAAAAAAGAGCTACACTCTTACCATTTCTTTATAAAGTCACGGATGGCAGGGTCTGGTAAAAGAAATAAAAGCAAAAATTAGGTTCAACAGGAATCAAAGGTATGATAAACATAGCATCACAAATCAAAAGGGGAAGGAGGAGGCTGGGGCTGTAGCTCAGTGGCAGAGCACTTGCCCAGCACATGGGAAATACTAGGTTTGATCCTTAGCACCACATAAAAATAGGAAGGTTTAAAAACAAAGAATGCTTTTTAAAAAATCCAAATTAGACGGGCTGGGGTTGTAGCTCAGTGGTACAGCGCTTCCTAGCATGTGTGAGGCACTGGGTTCGATCCTCAGCACCACATCAAAATAAATAAATAAAAACAAAGGTATTGTGTCCATGTACAACTAAAAAAATTTTTTTTTAAATCCAAATTAGAGAAAAAATAATCACTGGATTTCATAATCATGGATTTTAACCATCTAGAGTTAAAATCAATAAAAGATAGAAAAACAGGTTAAAATATTTAAAACTTGAAATTTCTGTGTGTCAAAAATTAAAACAGAGAGAGGAAACAAAAATTTTGGAGAAATATCAGGCAGCAAATAAGGTAAAAGCTGAGTAGTACTAGTATTCTAAGAGTATAAAAGCATCAACTAATGAGAAAAACAGTAAGAGGTACCAAAACTGAATAGGCTAAAGATAGAACCTGAATCCATATATGAACATCTGTCAAGTGGGGGCCAGGGCTGGGGCTCAGCAGTAGAGGGCATGCCTAGCATGTGTGAGGTTCTATCCTCAGCACCACATAAAAATAAATAAAAAATATTTATATGTGTGTATATATATATATATATATGAAGGGCTAATAAACATAAGATAAAACTTTCTTTTTTTTTTTTTTAGAAAGAGTGAGAGAGAGAGAGAATTTTTTTTAATATTTATTTTTTTTAGTTTTCGGCGGACACAACATCTTTGTTTGTATGTGGTGCTGAGGATCGAACCTGGGCCGCACGCATGCCAGGCGAGCCGGCTACCGCTTGAGCCACATCCCCAGCCCCTAGATAAAACTTTCTTATAATCAAAACAATCAAAATCAAAATGAAAAATATTTTACATTAGCAAATTTCATTGCAAAGGATAATGATCTGGAAGGGTAAGATGAGACGAGCACTCTTGTAACTGCTGCTAAAAGTTTACATTAGTACACTTTATGAAAAATAATGTAGTAGTATGAATCAGCAGTATTTTTTAATCTATTTCTAGAAATGTACCCTAAGGAAATAATTCCATGGGGGCAAAGATTCATGCTCAAAAATGTTCCATGTGGTGTCTTTGAAAATGGAAAATGGACAAGCCTGAGATGACCAAAGCAAATGACATGGTCAAGCAAGTGGAAGTTTATTTTTAGAAGGTTTTTTTTTTTTTTTTATAATGTGAACTATCATAAGGCCGAGATACCCAAAGGCTTGTCATAATAGGCCTCATAATGACAGATTGTCCCCACACAGATTTTGGGCGTTTTTCATCACATCTAAGAATTCTAACTGAAAAAAAAACATTTTATACCTGTTGGAGTGTTTTTCATAAAATAAAGCAGGTGCTTTCTGTTTCTTTTCTTTCTTTTCTCTCTCTCTCTCTCTCTCTCTCTCTCTCTCTCTCTCTTGACAGGGCCTCACTGAGTTGCTGAGGCTGGCTATGGATTCACAATCCTCCTGCCTCAGCCTCCCAAGTAGCTGGGATTACAGGCATGTACCACGACACCTGGGAGTTCTATTTTTTTTTTTTTTATTGTACTGGGGAGTTAATTCAAGAGTGCTCTACCACTGAGCTATATCCAAAGACCCCTTTTTTAATTTTAATTTTTTAAAAATACGTTTTAGTTGTAGATGGACATAATATCTTTACTTATTTTTATGTGGGGCTGAGATTCAAACCCACTGCCTCACGCATGCAAGGCAAGTGATCTACCACCAAGCTACAACCCCAGTTCCTTGTTTTTTATTTTGAGATAGGGTCTCACAAAGCTGCAGGATAGCCTGGAATTTCTGATCCTCCTGCCTCAGCCTCCGGAGCAGCTGGGGTTACAGGCGTGTGCCACCGTGCCCAGCTAAGCAGGTGCCCTCTGGCATCAGAATGGATCAAACCCCAGTTTGTTAGTTTCTCAACTGTGCAATGTGGGTAGATTGATTTCTCTGAGATGTTTCCTACTCTCAGATTGGAGGATAATAGGTCTGTAAAAATTACAGACACACATATATAAATTACATATACATACGTATAAATGTGCACACACATAGACATACACATATATAACACTTTGCATATAGTAGGTGAATGGTAATTGTAATTATTAGTTACAATTAGTTACAATTATCAATGGCTTTCATAGAGTGCTGTAGAAAAACTACTATTCACACAACTGTGGATTGTGCCTCTATGTGCAAGCTTGGAGTGAGTGTGGAGAGGAGACGAATGAATAAAATATGCCTGTCTTCTCAAGGAGTTTACAATCTACAGGAGACAGGTGAAAAACTTGGGGGGAAAAAGTAAATGGAACTTTTAAAAATTTTTTAAATTTGTTCTAATTAGTTATACATGGTGGTAGAATGCATTTTGATACACTGTACACAAATGAAGCATACCTTCTCAGTCCTATAGTGGTACATGGTACAGAGTCACACCTGTAGTATTATCATACATGTATATAGAGTAATAAATGTCTGTCACTCGCCCGTCCTTCCCATCCCCATAACCCCACCCCACCCCACTTCCTCTGCCCAATCTAAAGTTCCTTCATTCTTCCTTACTCCCTCTCCCACTATGGATCAGCATCGGCTTGTCAGAGAAAACATTTAGCCTCTGGCTTTGGGGGACTGGCTTATTTCATGATAAGCATGATATTCTCTAACTTCATCCATTCACCTGCAAGTGCCATAATTTCATTCTCTTTCAGGCTAAGTAATATTCCACTGCATATATGTACCACAGTTTCTTTATCCATTCATCTGTTAAAGGGCATCTAGGTTGGTTCCATAGTTTAGCTATTGTGAATTGAGCTCCTATAAATATTGATGTGGCTGCATCACTGCGGTATGCTGATTTTAAGTCAGCAATTTAACTGGTCTTGGGTGTGGCCTGGGACCACACCCAAGTATAAACTGGGTATAAACTGAGGAATGGGATACTGGGTATGGTGGTTCCATTCCAAATGTTCTGAGGAATATCCATACTGCTTTCCAGAGTAGTTGCACCAAATTGCAGTCCCACCAGAAATGTATGAGTACCTTTTTCCCGACATCCTTACCTACACTTATTATTGCTTATATTCTTGATAATTGCCATTCTGACTCGAGTGAGATGAAATTTTAGTTTTGATTTGCATTTCTCTAATTGCTAGAGATGTTGAACATTTTTTTTTCATATGTTTGTTGATCAATTGTATTTCTTCTTCTCTAAAGTGTCTGTTCAGTTCCTTAGCCCAGTAAATGGAACTTTTGAACTCAAGTATTTTCTATCCCTCTACTTTCTAAGTCTACACTGACTGAAAGCAATGAAAAAGGAAGGAGTAGTTTATGTTCTTATGCTGACATCCATGAGAGTTATGTTTGTTCCATGGATTTTTCATGGATGTATTAACTTTGGTTTTCAGTGTTATATACACAGTATAATAATGACCATCTCTAAATACTGACAGTGACAGCTGGACATGGTGGCACATGCCTGTAATCCCAGCAACTCAGGAGGCTGAGGCAGGAGGATTGTAGATTAGAGGCCAGCCTCAGCAATTTAGCAAGACTCTGTCTCAACATAAATTAAAAGGGTAGGGATCTAGCTCAGAGGTAAAGCATCCCTGGGTTCAATCCCTATTATTTTAAAAAAAACTGAAAATATGAATGAATAACACTCCTTCCTAGTGACCTCTCTTGCCAGAATGTCTCCTCCATAGCTTTCACTCTTTCAAAAAGATTTTTCTGGTGTTGTCTCATTAACTGGTAGGATTGAATAGCTCTCAGAGGGCCAATGTTAGCTAATGTCCTAAGCAAAGCCATGTTATAATCATCTCCAAACTTATCTGTGCATTAAAATCATCTGAGGATTAAAATCAACGAAAAAATAAATATTAAAAAGGTCCCAGGCCACACCCAAGACCAGTTAAATTGCAATGACTGGAGGCACCTGCATTTTTTGAAGCAGTCAGGTCTGGGGACCAACATGATATTACTTAATGGCTAGATCACTGTCTGTGGGATCCGACTGCCTAGAACCAAATCCTAGCTCTAACTCTGATCCTGAGCATATTTACTTCCACTCTCTGTAATTCACAAAGTAGTTCTCGCCTCACAAGGTTGTTATGTGAAAATAATAAGTGAGATAATAAATGTTAAGCACTCTGCATACTGCCCCAGTCATGGTAAATACACAATAAAGGGTAGCTATTATTAATTCTAAAAATTAGTATATTCTTTTTAAACTTCTGCAGATTAAACACACACACACACACACACACACACACCACACATTTAGGGCTGGGATTGTGTCTCAGAGGTAGAGCACTCACCTAGCCCATACAAGGCCCTGGGTTCCATCCTCAGCAACACATAAAAATAAATAAATAATGGTATTGTGTCCAACTACAACTAAAAAATAAATTAAAAAAAAAAAAAAAACTTAAGAGAAACACATTTAAATTATTGTAAAGTAGTTGTTTAGGAAGCATTTCCCCTAAGGGTTCCAAAAATAAAGATAAATATTATTGAAGTGTAAAACCAATTATGAACATGTACTTGTCTGAGTGAGCTATGCCACTAACATACACCAAACATGTTTGTGATGACAGACTTTATTGAATAAAAATGAATCCACAGGTTACATCACTTTCAGTGGCAGCAGTTCACTGAATATTTGTAGGTCACCCTGTCGTCATAAACCAGGCAAACACAAGTTTCTCTTATTCCAAGGGTAACTACTAATATCTGTAACACTCTAGTTGCACATCAATTACACACACAATTACATACACAGGTTACAGAAAGGCTAAGAAGTTTAAGGTAGCCCCAGGGGTTCAAAGTCAAAGAACAGATACAATGTGAGGAGTCACTGTAGGTGGTCAGATAAGATCAGGAACCAAAAAACAGGAATTTATTCTAGGCCCAGCTCTGGAAGGCAGTTTCAGAGTGTCAACTTAAGATGTCAGCTTGGCGTGGGCCTTGCATGGTCATTACAGGGAGGAGAAACCATGCTCTGCTGAAGCCAGAGGACAGAGATTCGGAAGGTGATTTTCCTGGGAGAGTGAGTGACCAGGTGACAGGGTCAGAGTGCCACCATGCCCGGTCTCAGGGTACTTCTCCTTTTAAGGGCCTTGGATGAGATGGTTACCTTTTTTGGAGATCTAGTGTGTTTGATAAGCGGATAGGTCTGGTTATTTCAGATATGAGATTGATACATCCGTGCATCCATGTGCTTCTGATTAGTTCACAATAAGTTCACAGGGGGCCCTTTTCATTAGCATGCTTAATTTATCAGTTTGTGCTTTGTGGCTGTGCTATTCAGATGGTAATCATTTGCTGGTACAAACCAGGTGTAGAGTCATTTGAACTCCGTACTTGTTCTCAAAATGGAGTAACTCATGGGAAACTTCTGCTTTATAAAACGGAGTAGCTCAGGGCTAAGCAGAGCCTGAAGCCTACTGAAGCCTACATCTCAGCCTGCTCTCTACAGCACTCATGTGTCTTCACTGGGTTCTTTGTCTATACCCGCCCTTATTCGAGATTGCTTACATAAACACACACAATTATACTACAGTAGGGTATATCTACTTTAAGATGAAAAATTCCAGGACAGAGGCACAAAAGCAAAAGGGAATGGAAAATAAAATAAAATGAGAAATCTGTAATAAAATCCAGCACTGGGGCTGGGATTGTGGCTCAGCGGTAGAGCGCTCGCCTAGCACGGGTGGGACCCGGGTTCAATTCTCAGCACCACATAAAAATAAAGGCATTGTGTTGTGTCCATCTACAAAAAAGATATTCTCTCTCTCTCTCTCTCTCTCTCTCTCTCTCTCTCTCTCTCAAAAATAAATAAAATAAAATAAAATAAATCCAGCACTGCTGATCTGACATTCAACCATTGAAACTTCTCTTACTTCAGTAGCCCCCCCTCTGGTTCTGTTTTTCAGGGGGTCTGGTCAATGAAAGCCCAAAAACTATTAAATGGAAAATCTGGAAATAACAAATTATAAGTTTCAAATAATTTTTATCAGTATATTGTTATAATTGATCAATATGACAATTAAGACTATTTTATTGTTATTCAACTGTTTTTCGTAATCGTTTACTGTGCCTAGTTTATTTAAAAAAAAAAAAACCTTTATAATAGATATTAACACATAGGGAAAAAAACAGTGTACATAGGGTTCAGTACAATGAATGGTTTCAGGCATCTGGGGACCATCTTGGAAAGTATCCCCCTGGATAAAAGGGAACCACTGTATAGAAACGTGGAGGTTTGGGACAAGGAGAGGGAGCAGGGGCTTCATCACCATTTATTTCTTGGTTTTCGTCTCTCGTGGGTTATCCGACCTTTTGCAAATGTGAGCCCAGAAGACTCGCAGACTATACGATTTGTCTACCGCGGGGGCTTGGTCTTTATGGACACCTCCACAGTCCTTCACCTTTTTCTGAAGTGCCACACGACAGGCCTTGGACCTCAGGTGTGTTGGCCACCAATTTGAGGACATCATCTAGGAGACACACAGGTGCTGCTTGTGAGCTGAACATTGGATCCCTGTTGCAGGTGGAGATGTGGCTGTGCAAGTGCAGGTGTGGGGGTGAGGTGCAGATGCATCACAATCTCCACCAGCATCTAGCGGTGGTGGAGGTCCCCAACCCCTGGCGCCTGGGGCGGCTCTGCGAGAGCAGGTTCAGACAGGTGAGGGGGCAGAGGAGGGCCAGGAGGGCTGCGTGGGTGGCTGCACCCTGCCCGAGGCCAGAGCCGTGCACTGCATTAGATATTGAAATCTTATAGAAATTTCTTCTGTGAGGTCTTACAGATGTTACACAAGGCATAAAATAAAATATAAGACTCGATCAAGGAAAGGAAAACAGAGGTTTCTTTGTTTCCTATTTCAAAGTTTGCTCTTGGTATGTGTTCCCTGAAACCCAAGTTAAAACAAGAACATTCCCACTAACTTACTATAAATGACTGAAAATAAGGCAAGATTCCCCTCCAAACAATTTATTCTTCAGAAAAATGGAGGTTACCTTAAATGTAAGTTATAATAAGAACCCATCTATGAGGCACTTTCTCAATTTTTTATTTTTCCAGTAAAAACTGGTCAAGAAAAATATATTAGCCTGAAAGAACCTCAATAAATGCAAGAATGGGATCATTACAGAGTTCTCCCTGTCAAAACCAGCAGGGGGAAAGTAAAACACAATTAAAAAGTAAAATAAAATTAAAGTGGAGGGGAAGAGGTGAAAATTTTAAAATAGATTTTGCAATTATTCTTGGAGATCTTGTATTACAGTGGTGTTGGGTGCTGCTCTAAACAAGCTTTAAACATTATTTTAAAAAGCAAAATGTGAACACAAAACACGACGATCAAGAACAGATGATTGTACATGGTAAAACTTTACTCCAGGGCACCTCCAGGGCAATTTCTTTAAGCTCTGGCCGTGGCATTGCATGAATGGGTTCTGATGACTTATGGCACGATTTCCAGCAAGAACATCAAGCACAGGTTCAAAAGTGCCCCGAATTACTCCTAAGAAAATAGCAGTATCTAGGCAATATCCACTGCTACAACTATCAGGGAAAGGTAGATGGTGGGATCAAGCTGACCTCACCTGAACCCACTCATCGTCTTAAATTCATCAAGAGAGGGAGAGCCAGACTTCACATACCTGGCTCCAAGGGTGAGGCCGGAAGAAGCACACAGCACCAACCACCAATAATTCTTGCCAAAAATAATTTACTCTGAATCTCAGCGAGACTCTTAATCTATAACCATGGTTTGCAAATAAATTTGGGAGTTTAAGACATCACAAAGAATAAAACAAATTCAGAATATAGGATATTTTATCCAATTTTTCTGACAAATGGCACTTCAAAAAGATAGTGTAAGGGAGAGTGATAAAGAATAACAGACTGAAGACACTGTAACTCTCAAGTACACTGTGTGGCTCTTGTTCCAGTGCTCGTCAAACAAATCAGCTGTAATACATTTTGAGATAAATTAGGGAAGCTTAAGTATTTAGTAAGTATTACCTGGTTTTAGAGAAAATTTGTAAATTCTTTTTCAGTGTAATAATGTCATAGTAATTATTTTTCTTAAATATTTAGCAGTCAGAGATGCACACTGAGGCATTTGTGGGTGAAATGACATAGTGTCTTTTATTATCTTTTTTTGAACTCAGAGGCACTCAACCACTGAGCCCTATTTTGTATTTTTTTTAGAGACAGGGGCTCACTCAGTTACTTAGCACCTCACTTTTGCTGAGGCTGGCTTTGAACTTGTGATCATCCTGCCTCAGACTCCCAAGCTGCTGGGATTACAGGTGTGTGTCACTGTGCCCAGTGGTTATTATTTTCTTTAAATAAATTTATACTATAGGATTGTCCCCAAAGTCTGGAAGAATCAGTGGGGGGGAATTACCTAGATGAAACAAGATTCAAGAAATGTTAATACTTAATGAAACTAGGTGATGAGTACACAGAGGTTTGTTATGACAGTCTCAACTTCATGTGTTTGACATTTTCCATAATTAAAAAAAAAAAGACTTTCAAGTTTTTATCTAAAATCACTTAGAAATAAAAATGATATGCCCTGAAAAATATGTTAAATTATTCAAATAGTGACATTAATGATATCAAATATGAGGTAAAAAGCTTTTTCATGAAAAGACATTAGAAATAAAAATTACTTCTATATTTAACCATTTAATATGTCATCTTAATTTTATATGTATAACTAGATTAATGCAACTATAAATATACATTTGCCTATTTGGCCTTTATTCCTAAACGTTTATATATTGTATTAGACAGCTTTTCCTAGCTGTGACTGAAATACCCTACAAGAACAATTTAGAGGAGGAAAAGTTAATTTTGGCTTATGATTTCAGAACATCATGGGGAAAGGGCCAGTCCTGAGGAGCTCTGCTTACCTCCTGATGGCCAGAAAAAGGGTGGGGGAAGGGCCTGTGAGGCAGGACAACCCTTCCAAGCATACCTCCAGTGACTACCTCCTCCAGCCATGCCCACCTGCCTATAGTGACCACTCAGTCCATTAAAACTAGGATGGACTAATTAGGTGACAGTTCTCATAATCTAATCATTTCATCTCTGAATATTCCTGCATGAACAAAGGAATCTATGGGAAACACCTCATGTCCAAACTATAACAGTTATATATAAATTGGCAAAAAAAATCTCCTTATACTCAAAAATATACAGTAATCACACTTCAGCAACATCTTGTAATGTCAAAGTAAGTAGTCGTATCAACATACAGACTGTTAGAACTAAAGGTATCCAGAGCGATTGGCTAGTCTACCTTCCTCTTTCCTTAGAAAGGAAACAATTATGACAAAACAAAAGTAAATTCCAAGTTTCTGCCTCCTAGCTCAGTGCTCTTTCCAACAGCATCCAGCTTCTGAAATCCCCAGTACTTGGCCGGAGTCATGACTCAGGCACAGCAGTGTGCAAGCATTCAGATTTCTCTGGGAGCAGCAAGGAGGATTTCACACATCTAACTGGTCCTCCCTGGCTGATCTTCCTATAGTACAACTCCATTGTCACCTCCTGGCCCTGAACTATTCCCCAGATCCTTCTTCTATAGACAATAACTGCCAGGTGCGATAGTACATGCCTTTAATCCCAGAAACTCAGGAGGCTGAGACAGGAAGATTGCAAGTTCAAAGCCAGCCTCAGCAAAAGTGAGGCCCTGCCTTTAAATAAAATACAAAATAAAACTGGGGATGGGGCTCAGTGGTGGAGTGCCCCTGAGCTCAATCCCCAGTAACCAAAAAAAGAAGAAGAAGAAGACAATAACTGCTGTTCTTCTTTCTCCCACTAAAGACCAGTCTGGCCCCCTGCCCGTCAGGTCACTGTAGTATTTCACAGACTGTGCATCAACTGATACAGCTTTGGTTGCTGGCCCCACTACTCTCTACCTTTTTATAAAATACTGAGTCTCAGGTTCCTTGTCTGTAAATCAGGGACAAAAATACTTCCCAAGGTGGGATAAGACTGAGAGATAATTGTTATGATTCAGCTGAATGTTCACATCACTCATCTGGACCCTGTTAAATTTTGTTATATTTATGTCTGCATTATTTCTCTTAGATTGTCAATGTGCTCTGCTTGATTTTACACTCCTTGAACCATGTGGTGTACATAGATGCATAGATGTCTTATTTCTCTCATTGTTTAGGAATACTAATTCCTATACCAACACTTACTGTAATGTTTACTGAGCACTTAGAGTGGGCCAAGCACTGTGCTGAGCTCTTTATCTTCATTGCCTTTACTTCTCTATCACCTAGAACAGGCTTCCCTGTGCAATGAGGGGGAGAACAGTGTGCTAGTGAAGAAGGCAAGGTTATTTTTATGGGGTCTGTCTGCCTGGGTTCCATCTCTGCTCTGTTTCTGTTTGTATGAGCTTTGGCAAGTCATTTAACTCCTCTGTGCCTCAGGTTCTTCATCTGTAAAATGAGGACACATATAGTACTTACTTCAGTGGGTTGTCTTTTTTTTTTTTTTTTTATGTACTAGGGCCTGAACTCAGATACTCTACCACTGAGCAACATCTCCAGCCCTTCTTTATTTTGACACAAGTTCTCACCAAATTGCTAAGGCACACCTGTCTTTACAAAACCAAAAGTAAATTCCAAGTTTCCTCCTCCTAGTCAGTGCTCTTTCCAACAGCATCCAGCTTCTGAAATCCCCAGTACCTGGCCGGAGGCTCTGTCCTGCCCTCACACAGTTTAACTTTTAGGAAGAAGGAGAGACAAGAAGAAAGCAAACAGATTCAGGCAGAGATAAGCGATAGGAAGGAAATTAATTCGTGTGATGCACCTGGTGAGGTAGAAAGCAGAGATGCCTTACTATATGGAGAAAGGCTTCTTGGAACAAATAACACTTGAACTATGGAAAGAAATAAAGGTGGCAGGTATTTGATGATCTGAGAGAAGAAGAAACAATGCAAAAGGAAGAACATTTCAGAGGGTGGAAGCAGCCCCGACAGGGAACCAATGAGAGGCACAGGCCGGGAAGGGGTGGCAGGAGGGAAAGGGCGGCAGGATTTGTGGTTAGATCACCGGGAGACCTGGAAGAGTTCCCTGTTTATTTTGGGGGCAAGAGAAAGAAGTCGCTGAAGGATTTGGAGCAAGATGATTAAGAGCATGCCCTACAGGAGACCACCACGACATTATGGCTGTTTTATTCCTTTTCGGTGTTTGAATTTTATTCTGCACCACGCAAACCCCGTTGGGCACACTGACTTCTGCGGCTCACAGCAGGCTGAGCACCCCGGGCTCCGCGTCACCTGTGGAGAAGGCTGCCATCTGCTGGGCGAAAGCAGGATTCAAAAGCTGTCGTTCCCGGAAGGGGACCGGGCGCTCGCACCTGGGCCCTGCTACGTGCAGAGCAAACCATTTAACCCTCCTCCCTGCCCCTAAGAAGGCTGTGTTTGAGTACTTCATGGGACACAGCTGGCCCACAGAGAAAAGGCAGGAGGGCCTCTAAAAGACAACAACAGATCTGGGCCAGAGAAATCACGCAGGTATTTGAGGGGATTAGCTGTCATGATGATGAGACACTTGGGAAGTGAAATGTCCCAAGATTTTAGCAGGTTCTGTTCTGTGTTGGAATTAGTTCCCTTGAAGATACGTCAATAAGACCTACATTGCTTTTTCTTTTTCTTTTTTTTTTTTTTTTTTTTGGTACTCAGGATTGAATCCAGGTGTGCTTAACCAGTAAGCTACATCCCCAACTCTTTTTCTTTCTTTATTTTTTGAGACAAGATCTCATTAAGTTGCTTAGGACCTCACTAAATTGCTGAGGCTGGCTTTGAACTTACGACCCTCCTGCCTCAGTCTCCTGAGCTACAAAGTACAAAGGTACTGTGTCCATGTTCAACTAAAAAAAAAAAAAAAGTCCAATATTACTCCTATGAGATAAATGCAAATCACAACTTAATTGACAAAATAGATTTTCATCTATTAAACTTTCAAAAAGTTAAAAAGTTTAACCACATTCTACAATGGTGAGACTATGGGGACAAAGACACTTCCATTTGCTGTTCAGCATACAACGAGAATCAATTGTACGGAGGGCAATTTCCCTAAACCAAAATTGCAACCGCGTTTACCCTCCAGCGCCCACTTCTGGGAATTCTACAGATACACCTGCGTGTGCACTAAGTGACATGCACAGGTTTCTCTATTGACATTGTTTATAATAATAAGGTCCTAGAAGCAACCAAGAGGAGGTTAATAATGGAACATGATGCAGCTGTGGTTTTGAACAAAGGAGGAAACCATGTATGTGCTCGAGTGTAAAGATATGTTGTCCAGTGGAAGAGTGAAGAACAGCAACGCACCCGCGGTGAGAAAAGGGCAAAGCACCCGCACTCGTACAGTTATTTTCTTGCATTTATATAAAGAAACACACAGACCTTGCCTATTGGCTGCCAGAGCCGTCCTGTCTCCTCGAATCTAGAATCCACCGACAGAGCAGACGTAGGCAGAGCGACAGTGGCCAGGCGGGGGCTGGGGCTGCTGCTTGGCACTGCTCCTACCCACACAGATTGATCCAAACCAAACAGCTGTTGTGACACTTTTAAATAACTCCTCACAGAGTACCTCTGCTGCCCCCAGTCCAACTAGTCCTACACCCAAGGCAGGTGGCAGTGCCCTGCAGTCAACAGCCAGCCAGCCTTCTTGTGATCCCGCTCTCTATTCTACATCTCTACTGTTAGAGACTCAGGCCAAGAAACGTCTCTGCTCCCCACCTTCTAAACCCAATCCAAAGGGCAACTAGAAGTCCATTGTGTCAAGGAAGAAGCAAGTCTGCATGAAATCTACCAATTCCACACCTGATTTTATTGATACAGAAAAATTCCAAATTTTTGGAATTCCAAATTGATTGGTTTGAAGGACAGGTGAAGGGTTTTGCAGGTGATGAATGCCAATATTAAATCTGCTGGAGTTTCACATACAAGATAAAAATAAATACATCTAAAACTGAGACACGATCTCCTTGAATGACGCATAAGAAATATGGACACTTCAAACTCTATCTTGAAAACCAGAATAGATTTTATCTAGAGGATGGAATGTGGAATGGAGATTTCAGTTTTCATTTGGTTCATGAAATCTATAAGGCCATAAAACAGGTAATATAAGAAGCTTCCATGATGCAATTTATATGTACATTAGAAGGAACTTCCAGGTGTTACTGTAAATCCTCAATGTATTTTATCAGCAGTATTAATTCAGTGCTGATATATTCTAGATAAAGTTTCACATTGTTAAGCTATTTCTGTTCCCTTGGGAAATGAACTCTTTCCTCTGTAGTTTTGGATTTGACAATATGTTTGAACTTTCATATGCTAACTGACATGTGCCAGGGCAATGATAGATCGGAATCCACCCCAAATCCAGGGATCTTGAGTCAATCTTACTTATCCTCTCAAAGTCAAATGGTAGGCATCTCCCATGTCCTGTTTTCATTCAACAAGAGTGCCAGATTCCTTTAGCAAAACTGATTCCAAAGAGTAGAATTACATTGGCCTCAACTAATTTCAAAATGCTTTTTATTTCTGCATTTGTTGAATACTTTTAACAATTTAAAATGGTCAGTTTTGAAGGTAATCTGGAAATTAGAAAGGCAACTATGTGAAGAAGACAAATTTATAAATCAAGCATTTGGGAAGTGAAGACTGGAAGCTAGCTTGCATATTAAATTCACAAAAACCTTTATACTTTTTCTGTAAATACTTCTTTTTAAAACTATGGATCAGAGTAGCCACATTTGGGACACTTTCTGTTATCAGTCAATATTTTTAGGTAATTAGAACTTGATCCTAAGCCTAAAAGTGGTCTTGATCCTATAAATCTTTTACAAATGCCTTGATACACAGAAACATTTTTAAAAAATAGATAACTCCCTGAAATCTTTTATTCACAAGGTCACACACTGATGCTTACATGGTCTGATATCTAATAGGGCCACAGTAATCTTGATAACCCAACTCATTTTTTCTCATCTTTAGAAACCTACTCAGGAACAACCAGATCAAACAGATCTAAAGCTACTGTGTGTGTGAATGAACACGCCCCTTTGCTTCATACCTGAATGCCATACATCTATTTGGATTTTTTATTGTGTTTGTGTATTTATGCTTTGATTCATAATAACTCATGTTATGGAATTGATTGCATTGAACACAAACTATAAATAAAAAATAAATAAATGGCTGAAAAAATAAACACTGTAAAAGGTATGAAAGGACTTCAGAGGGCACAGGGCAGGGGTGAGACATTTCATTGCATGTCTTTTTATGTTGTTTTAGCATTTGAACACTGTGAATGTCTTATAAATTTTAAAACGTTTTAAATTTAAAAAAAAAACTTGGGGGCTGGGAATGTGGCTCAAGCGGTAGTGCACTCGCCTGGCATGCGTGCTGCCTGGGTTCGATCCTCAGCACCACATACAAACAAAGATGTTGTGTCTGCCGAGAACTAAAAAATAAATATAAAAAAAAACAAACTTGGTTTGATTTCTTTTCTTACCTAAGATTTTTTCTTTCAACTCATTTCCCTAATTATGAATCCAGATTAAACACTCTAGGTTAGGTATACTTGAGACTAAACAGTCTCCATCTCAGTCTTGTAGGTAAAAATCTTTAGGAGGCAAACCGCATGCAGTGGTGCACACCTGTAAGCCCAGCAACTTGGGAAGCTGAGGCACGAAGATTGCAAGTTTGGGACAAGTCTCAGCAATTTAGCAAGGCCCTATCTCAAAATAAAAACTAAAAAGGTCTGGGGATGTACCTCAGTGGTAGAGCACTTCTGGGTTCAATCCCCATTTTCAGGGAAAATAATTATTTTAGGAGGCAGCAGCATAAAAATGCTATTTAAAGTCAAGATGTGAATATGACCACCTAAGGATGTGATAAAAGAATATAAATAAAACAATGTAAAGAAAAAGAAAAAGGGGCAATACGGAGCCCATTAGAATTCAGGAATACAGGAGGGCTCAGTAAGCAAGCCGGAGAAAGAGCAGTCAGTCAGGGATGTGATAAACTGAAGACTGTGGTATCGTAGAGGCTGTGAGAAGAAGTGGGCAATTTTGTGACAAGCTGATTGTGCTGCCAAGAGTCAAATAGGAAAACATCTGCTAGCATCAGCTGACACCTTCTGAGCTCTCTCCATGTACCAAAAGCTGTTCTAAATGCCTTACATGAATTAACTCTTTGAATCCTCTTAACAACCCTCAGGATAGAGAAAGATCCACTGGACTTGGTGACACAGAGTTCAAATGAAAAAGACTCTTCATTCAACAGTAATTGAGAGCTTAATATAAACTCCTAAACAAGGAGATACATAATACAATCAGATAAGAAAATCAGCAGGCCACAGTGTTCTTTTTTGGCATAAGGAAGTGACAAATACTTGAAGGTGTTAGGTGCAGGACAGGCTGAACTAAGTTGTCTGCAGGGCAGGCTGAATGCATGTTAGCTGCAGGATAACCAACGCACTCAAACCCCCCTCTGTCTGGTCCTTTATCACCTGTTTGCGTCAAATCTGAACACTCCACCCCCACCTGTCTGGTGCAACGGAAACCCACATCTAGCCCCTGCCCCATCTGCCTGAAGGCAGAAGATGACACCACTGTATGATCCAATCACTGTATGCCAACAAGGCAGCTTGCAGACCCAGAGACCCCATTAGATTTGAGCTATAAAAACTCCCTCCTGCTGGGCCCCTCTCTCTTGCTCTTGCTCTCTCTGTCTCCCTCTCTTGCTCTTGCTTTTGCTCTCTCTCTCTCTCTTTCTTCTCTCGCTTCTCTCTCTCTCTCTCTCCCCCTCCCCCACTCTATTTTTCTCCTCTTTTGCACTGCTGCAATAAAGATCTCTTGGTCACTCCAAATGTTGTGGTCATTTTCCTTTCAGAGGGGAAAAGTGTCCTGGCAGAAGACAAAGAAAGTGAAAGGATCCTGAGGTAAGAGAAAAGAAATGTGGCTGGAAAGCACAAACTATATACAGAGTGGTCGGAAATTAAGTCGGACATGTCTGATCAAGTGCAAGGTCAAGTGAACGGTGTGGGGGGGCAGATCACGTGGGCCTTGCTAAGGACTTCTGATTACATACTTCATGATATGGAAACCCTCTCTGGAGAGTTGAGAGCAACACAGCTGCATGGAATCCACATTTCTAAGGGACTCCTGAGACCAGTGTAAGTACAGTGAATTGGAGGGTGAGCAGGAGTGGAAGCAAGAGCCCAGCTGTAGTGGATTTGGCAAGCGATGATGACCTGCAACCATGATGACATTTTGGATGTTAAGAAACAGAGCCCCAGGGCTGGGGATGTGACTCAAGCGGTAGCGCGCTCACCTGGCATGCGTGCGGCCCAGGTTCGATCCTCAGCGCCACATACAAACAAAGATGTTGTGTCTGCCGAGAACTGAAAAATAAATATTAAAAAATTCTCTCTCTCTCTCTTAAAAAAAAAAAAAGAAAGAAAAGAAAAGAAACAGAGCCCCAGCGGCTCAGGAGGCTAAGGCAGGAGGATCACAAGTTCAAAGCCAGCCTCAGCAATTTGGCAAGGCCCTAAGCAACCTAGAGACCCTGTCTCTAAATAAAAAAAATAAAAATAAAAAGGACTATGGACATGGCTTGATGGTTAAGCACCCTGGGTTCAATCCCCAGGACAAAAAATAAAAAGAAATAGAATCAGAATATAACTCAAAGTTAGGATTTGCTAACGGTTTGGAGGCAAGGTATAAGAAAAAAAAATGGGTCAAAGTTTTAGAAACATTAAGTTTTGTGTGCCTAATAGATATTAAAAGCAGGAATGCTGAATAGATAATTGGTTAGAAAACTCTGGATTTCAGAGGAGAAACTGAGGCTAGAAATAATCTGAGAAGTTACCAGAGTATAATTAAGGTTATGGAACTAATGACATCACCCAGAGAATAAGGAAAGTTCTAGAAGAATCTGAGTGAGTTAGTCATCAGTCATCAGCCCAAAGACTGGGAATTCAGTAAAAGAAACTGAGTCAGGAACAATCCATGAGGTAGGAGAATGGTGGTGCTAGTATCCCAGGAGAGAATCAGGAAGAGTTCTAAGGCAAGGCAGGTGCCAAATGAGGCTGGTGAGGATGAAGAATAAGTCTTTGGCTCTGGCCAGGCAGGGGTCATTGTGACCTCATTAAAAGTAACTTTAGGTAAGCAGAGGGGATGAAAGCTTAATCTAAGCTGGGCACAGAGGCACACAACTGTAGTCCCACTGACTTGGGAGGCTAAGGCAGGTTCAAAGCCAGCCTCAGCAACTTAGGAAGACCTTGCCTCAAAAGAAAAAATAAAAAGGGCAGGGATATAGATCACTGGTAAAGTGCCCTTGAATTCAACCCCCAGGACTGGGGAAAAATAATAGAATTTAGAAAGCTTAATTAAAGTGGCCCTCAAGGAAATGGAAAAAGAGGATGTGGAGATAATAACTACAGGCAATTATTTCGAGTAATTTTTTTCCTGTAAAGAAATAGAGTGGTACCTGGAGGAGTTACGTGGAATTAATGGAAGGGGTGTGTGTCTTTGTGTGTGTGTGTGTGTTTACCTTTTATTTGGTTTTCTGCCACGTTGGGGATCAAACCCAGCACTAGGTATCTGCTAGGCAAGTGCTTAACCACTAAGCTATATCGCCAGTTCCTGTTTCTTTTCTTTCTTTCTTTTTTTAATAGTTATCGTGCTGATGGAAAAAACGAGAATATAGTGATGCAGCAGAGAAAGGGGCTAATTTTATTTATTTTTTTTTTTTTAATATTTATTTATTTATTTATTTTAGTTCTCGGCGGACACAACATCTTTGTTTGTATGTGGTGCTGAGGATCGAACCCGGGCCGCACGCATGCCAGGTGAGCGCGCTACTGCTTGAGCCACATCCCCAGCCCCGAGGGGCTAATTTTAGAAGCAAAGAACTTAAAGAACTTAAATGGGACAAGATCCAACATATGGAATGAGGGAATGGCCTTTAATAGATGAGAGGAAAATTCATCCATGATTAACAGGACAAAAGGTAGATTATGTTTATAGGTGCTGGTAGTTTAGTAGATTGCAAGGTGAAAAGATATGGTGATTTCTCCTATTCTCAATGGGTAAAACAACAACAACAACTGAAAGCCCATTTGAAGTTCAAGGTAATGAATTTAAAGATCAGTCCACATACTGTTTGCCTTTCTCTTGAATTGGTCTGTTTTATAAGTATAGGCAAGAGTTAAATTTAACCAGGCACAAATGACAGATGAGAGACAGATGAGGGAGTTAAGGACACCTACAAGTGGGTGACTGAGCTGGCAAACCACGGAAGATGAGTAAGGAGAGACAGAAGAATGCAAGGTAGTAATAAAGATTAGTAGAATCAGCTCGGCACCGTGGCACATGCCTGTATTCCCAGAGGCTCCGGAGGCTGAGGCAGGAGGATCGCAAGTTCAAAGCCAGCCTCAGCAACAGCAAGACACTAAGCAACACAGTGAAGCGCCATCTCTAAATAAAAGAAAAAATAGGGCTGGGTATATGCCTCAGTGGTCGAGTGCCCCTGAATTCAATCCTCAGTAACAAAAAAAAAAGGTTTAGTAGAATCAATGAATCAGACCTCTGACCATCAATGGGTCAGACCTCCAACCATTGAGCAGGAAAGATAGGACATGGTTAGAGATCAAAGTGCTCATGACAGAGATTCGGGAAATGGAACAGCAATTGACAAGGGATAGAGTGGGGGGTGTCTGAGATGGGGAGAGAAACCAGATCATTCCACGTGAGGATGTCAAGGGATGTTGAGATTTTGGGAGGAGCCAAGTGGATCATCCATGGGGTTACTGAAATCTCCACATGCAATGGCAGGGGTGGCAGTAAACCAGAGTAGTTTCAGTGAAGTAGAGGAGAAAGAGGCCCAACCAGGTGACAGCTGAGGAGAGAATGAGAGGTGAGGAAATGGAGTCATTGAGCACAGACAACTCTTTTGACAAGTTCTGCAGTGAAGAACAGAAAATGTTGGTGACGGTGGGGGAGAAAAGGTCTGAGGAAGACATGGGATCAAGAGTTATTTCAAGATAAGAGATTCTACAGTACTTGTGTATGTTCATAGGACAGATTCATTAGAAAGGGACAAAGTAGTTCTGCAGGAAGAGGGGATAACAGTAGGAACAAAGTTCTTCAGGAGACAATAGTGGAATCTAAAGCACAAATAAAGGATTTTGCTTTTCATAAAACAAGGCACAAAGCTGGTGTGGTGGCACATGCCTGTAATCCCAGCAGCTCAGGAGGCCAAGACAGGAGGATCACTAGTTTAAGGTCAGCCTCAGCAATTTAGGGAGATACTGTCTCAAAATAAATAAATAAATACAAGAAAAAGGACCTAGATGTTGCTCAGTGGTAAAGCACACCTGGGTTCAATCCCTAGCACCAAAACAAACAACAAACAAAAGGTACACGTCTTCCCAGAAAAAAAAGAAAAAAGAAAAGAAAAAGCAGAATCCACGAACCAGAAGTGGGTAAGGCAATAGATTAATGGTAAGGAAATAAATTCATGATTGATTGCTTCTATTTTCTTGATAAAATTTGAGGCAAAGTCTGTAGCTGGATGAGGGTCAAAGATGTGAAGGTCAGAGGAGATAAAGAAGGTATTTAGTCATCATCTCAGAGACTGGGAAAACTAACCTACTAGGCAAATTGAGTTTGCTAGGAAGTACTACATGACCAGTTGTGATTTGTGGTAATGCAACTGAAATAAAACCATCAGCCTGATTGTGCAATTTGTATAGCAAGAGTAACTGCTAGGTGTAGGAAGAAAGTAGATGGATGGCTGGGTTTAACCAGAGTTGAGATTTTGGGCAGAGAAATGGCAGATAGCAGGAGAGCCAAAGGAGTGGCAGAAAAGTTGTAAGAGCAACCACAATGATGGACCATGGAATTGAGGTTGGGTAAGGAGGAATCAGTGAGAACAGGGGATAAAAACTGGTTAGTCAGCTGGGCATGGGGGTTCACACCTGCAATCCCAATGGCTTGAGAGGCTGAGCCAGAAGGATCAAAAGTTCAAGGAAGCCTTAGCAATTTAGGAAGATTCTAAGCAACTTCATGAAACTCTGTCTAAAAATATTTATTTGCACCTCTTGCATGCAAAAAAAAAGGGCTGGGGATATAGCTCAGTGGTAAATTGTCCCTGGTTAAATCCCCAGTGTCTCCCTGACCAACCCCAGCAAACAAACAAACAAACAACAACAACAACAAAAAATGGTCAGTCAAGGGATTGGAGGTCCCATATGGATAAGAAAATTATTTGGGGTTGGATCATTAGTGAAAGGTCATGAGTGAACTGATGTAGTCAGAGCAAGGATTGGGGGGGGTCAGTACTGGGGATTGAACCCAGAGGCTCTCTATCATAGAATCACATCCCCAGCCCTTTTTATTTTATTTTAAACAGAATCTCACTGTTGCTGAGGCTGGCCTCCAATTTGCCATCATCCTGCCTCAGCCTTCTGAGATGCTGGGATTATAAGCAAAACCAAAGCCAGCTCCTGAGCAAGGATGTTTATCCCAAGTCCCATCAGCCCCAATACCATTTGAACTTCGGGAAGAGTGAAAGATAGTGGGCACTTAGGTGCACTGAGGAATATTTGCTCCAAGAATGTCTCTTCACTGGCAGCATGTGCCAAACACTGACAAAAATATCCTGTCTTCCAAGGTCCCTACCATTAGTTGGACAGTAACAGAAATGATGTAATCTTAAGTCTTAAGTGCAATAAAGGGGAATGATGGAAGGACCAACCAGAGGGATGCAGTGACTAGCTGCAGAGGAGAATTAAGAAGGGCTTCAATAAGGTAATAGCAGGTCTTCAAGGAGAGCTAAGGGGTCATCAGGTGATAGTGGAGGAAGAAGAGAGTTTGTCATTGCCAAGGTGTCAATATCCCATCAGAGTCCCTTGAAGTGCAGAGAGTGACTGCAGAGCAGTGGGTAGATGACACAAAACACTGCAAATTCTTGCATGCACAACTTGACCCTAGACTTCCAGTTCTAGATGTGCAAGGTCGCAGGGGTGTGGGGAGCAACACCTACCATTCTGGGATGACCCCCGATACCGTGTCGGGCATCTGGTGATCAGAGATGGGGAGAACATCACCGCAGGGTTGTGAAACAGCCTTAACTCCTTGGCCTCGTGGGGCTTGCGGGGCTGGCTGCGCTCGTGGGGGTGGAGGGGTTCACAGGGATGGAAGGGTTCACGGGACTTGCGGAGCTTGCGCTGTTCACATGGCCTAACACATGGCCTAAGGAGCTTGTGAGGTGCACCTGACTCAAGGGTCTCAGAGGATGCGTAGTGTACCTGGGCCCTGGGTGGTGGGCGCTCCTTATAGAGTTTGTGGGGTCCAGAAGTTTGGCCGGACTCAGAGGATTTGGTGGATTCCATGGGCTCAGAGGTTTCTTCGGATTCCTTATACCTGTCGACCTCCTCATCCTCCTCATCCTCATCCTCGTCGTCCTCGTCATCCTCGTCGTCCCCCTCATCCCCATCTTGCTGGTCTCGCCGCTTAGCCTCCTCCTTCAGATCGTCCTGCAAATCGAGAATCCTGAGCACTAAGGGTTTCTGGAAGGCTTCGGAGTTAGAGGACGTTTCTGTCTGCGTCACCTCAGACAACTCGGATGAACCTGAAAACCCTTGGCCCGCCATTGTGTCAGAAACCCTCTCGCGGAGGGTGGCCCAAGCCAAGTTCAAGGTCTTCAGGAGACTGAACTGGGTGGGGGCAGCCCACGCCCCGCCCCGAGGCCGACTTGGCCCCGCCCCTCCCCCCGCCCCTCCCCCCCCCCGCCCCTCGCGTTGTCCGGTTGTCATGGGGACCTTGGGCCTAACCCCAGCGCAGCCGGCAGCCAGATCATCCAGAGCAATTGTCTGCAGGGACCAGGCAAGATCCCCGAACTGAAACTCTTGGTTGCACAGCCCTGGGGCAGAACCTGTCAGCTTCCCATCTAGTTGCTTTACAACTCAGCAGAGGCAGATGGGTTAGATTTCAGAGGTTCCTCTATATAAAGGCTGGGAGCAGATGCAGAAAATTAAGACCTTCAATCACTAAGACAGTTTCTAGTAAATGCACATCAACCGAATAAGGATTGTGGGGAGAGGGCGGCAGCAGTGTGATGTTTGTTTAACATTTCAGAAAGATTTTTCCATTTTATCTCCACCTGAATTTCTACAAGCCGTCGCAAGGAAACACTTGATAGGTTTTAAAATCCTACAACTTGTGTCCCATCTCAGGATATATGATCCATTGAAGTTTGCTACAAATCATTACTTTTATCTTGTGAAGAACACAATTGTGTCCTTTGTGTGTACATTAATTTGTTGTGATACACACACACACACACACACACACCAGGGATTGAACCCAGGGGCACTTAACAACTGAGCCACACCTCTAACCTTTTTTAAAATCTTTGAGAGGGGCTCCATATGTTGCTTAGGGCCTCACTAAATTGCTGAGGCTGGCTTTGAACTTGCTATCCTCCTGTCTCAGCCTTTGAAGCTGCTGAGATTACAGGTGTGTGCCACGATGCCCAGCAAGTGTGATGTCTTTTAAACCCAGTATACCACAATTTTTGTAATCTTAGTTTTGGCACTGCCCTCACCCTTCTTTTTTAAACGAATATGCCAATATATTTTAAAAATGTAAGTGGCCTGGGCTTTTCATAATCTTTGAGAACTGCATTTAGCCTTTAAGTCCATGATGGTGTGGGAAAGAAGTGGTGGCTTTCAATAATGTGTTTATTTTCAGAGGAGGGGACTAGAGGTGTTAAGGAACAAGTCATCTGTCAAAATATATAGTAAACTAAGGACCCCTTTTGCATATTACTAGATAATCCTTAGATATACTTTGTCTTATAGATGTGAAACATCTATATTCACATTTTGGATTGTGAATGTTATCTAGAATGAAACTAGGAGATTCTTTCTAGTCTGGCATATGCATATGTAAATCAGGAAATCTACTCCTTCAGACACATTTTGATATAGTGCAATATTGTACTGAGATTCAATAGCTAGCTATCTTCAGGGAGTTTTATAACTCAACCCATAAACAATCAGGAAAGAATTATATAAACTCACCTTAAAAAGCAGGATGGCCCCTAAATCAGAAAAAGCTGCCCACCACTAAAAGAAATGTCTTTAAATAGCCAAAGAGCATATCAGAAATATTTTGAAAAAGGGGTTTCAGCTAAAAATGGATGTATGGGAGTCAAAGAGACTGCACCTATCAAAAACTGCAGAGGTTGGGGCCTGGAGTGTAGCTTAGTAGCAGAGGGCTTGTTTATGTGGAGGACCTAGGTTCGATCCCCAGCACCTCTTCCAACAACTCCCTCCCCAGCAAAAATGCAGAGGGGAAAGGACCTAAGCCAACAGAAAGCAACTGTTACATCCTGTTTTTCAGGTCCTCTTGATATGGATATATGATCTGGCACCACTATACTTCAAAAGATCCATGCTCCCAAGACAACTTTCTGGCAGCTCCCAGCTTCCCAGGGAGTCTGTTTACTGGGAGAGATTAGTAATGATCACACAGAAAGAAATCTGGTCCACTTCACAGTTATATATTGACGCTCTGGTTTTATACACCAACCACATGAATCTGACTAATGTCTTTCCTGAGAAAAATTTAGGAATCAATCTTTATTCTCCTTTTCTATCACCTTCTCCCCATATCCAATACATAAGCAACTCCAGTTAACTCTGAAAATACATGTCTTCAACGCATCCCTTTCTCTCCACGTCCAGTCACTGACCTAGTCCACCCCATCCAGTAGGCCTTCTGATTTCTACCTTTGTCCAGCTCCAGTCATAACATTCCAAACATTCAGAGAGAGAGAAAGAGAGAGAGGACACACTTGTAGTATAAGTGGTCCCACAATCTAGTCCTTTTTCTCTCTAGTCCACTCTTCGGGTCATTACACCCTTGCTCTGTACATTCTAGTCTCCCTGTTCTTCTCTAGTTTGTCAAACTTTTTTCCATTTCAGCCTTTTCCTACACCTGTTCTGCTGTCTGGAGTTCACTTCTCACCACTCTTCCCATACTGGCTGTTTTCTATGCTGTAACTCTCAGGTTCAATACTACCCACTCAAAGAGTCTTTCCAGCTCTTATTAATTTTTTGTATATATGTACAATTTTATCAGTGAACATAATAAAATATTTTCAATAGCACAGAATTCAGCTGCTAGGATTTTAAAGAGTAAAATTTAATTATTATTTTTATTAGAGTATTATAATTATACGTAGTATTTGGGTTCACTCTGACAAAATTATACATAGCAGAAATTTTATTTCAATCCCCATTCCGCTTTCTTTTCCCCTCATTCCTCCCCCTTTTCTCCCTCCTCTACTGATCTTCAATTTCATTTTTTTAAATTGCAGTTGGACACAAGACCTTTATTTTATTTATTTATTTTTATGTGGTGCTGAGGATGGAACCCAGTACCTCGCACATGGTAGGCAAGCGCTCTACCGCTGAACCACAACTCCAGCCCCTAACTCCTTTATTTTTTTTTTTAACAATTTTATTTTTATTTATTTTTTTATTTTTTTTAAGAGAGAGAGAATTTTTTTAATATTTATTTTTTAGTTTTCGGTGGACACAACATCTTTGTTTGTATGAGGTGCTGAGGATTGAACCTGGGCTGCATGCATGCCAGGCGAGCGCGCTACCGCTTGAGCCACATCCCCAGCTCAACTCCTTTATTTTTGATTGAGGTTTTCTATACATAAGGATGAATTCCCTCTGGTACATTTATATGTGTATATAGCATAATTTAATAAAATTAAATAAATTCATCCCATATTTCTTTGTTTCTGTCCTCCCTCTGTCCCTCTCATTCTCCTCTTTCTCCTCCACTGGTTTTCCCTTTATCTTTGATATCCAATCCCCTCCCCCCACTGCCTTTCTCCCCTTATTTTGTTCTAGCCTACACAAGAAAAACATTCCACCCTTAATTTTCTGAGTCTGATTTATTTCATTTAGCATGATTTTCTTCATTTCTATCCATTTACCTGCAAATGCTATTATTTTGTTGTTCTTTATGGTTGAGTAAAACTCCATTGTGTATATATGCCAAATTTTCTTGAACCATTCATCTATTGACAAGCATCTGGGTTGATTCCATAATTTGGCTTTGTGTGAACTGTGCTACTATAAACATTGTAGTGGCTGTTATTACTATAGTATGCTGATTTTAGTTTTAGTTTTTTCAGATAAATACAGAGGAGTAGGATAGCTGGGTCATATGGTGGTTCCATTTCTGGTTTTTTGAGGAAACTTCACACTGCTTTCCAAAGAGGTTGTACTAATTTGCAATTCCACCAACAGTGTATGAGTGTACCTTTTCCTCCATACCTTTGCCAGCATTTATTATTATTTGTATTCTTGATAACTGCCATTCTGACTGGAGTGAGATGAAATCTTAGTGTAGTTTTGATTTGCATTTCCCTGATTGCCAGAGATGTTGAATATTTTTTCATATAATTATTGACCATTTGTGTTTCTTCTTTTGAGAAATTTATTTAGTTCTTTTGCTCATTTATTGATTTTGTTATTTTTCTGGGGGGTTGAGTTTTTGAGTTCTTAATCAAAATCCAGGGTCAGAGGAGTAACTGACAAAAAATTTTTTCTCATTCCATAGACTCTCTCTTTACTCTCTGGATTGTTTCCTTTTCTGTTTAATTTGATGACATCCCACTATTGAGTCTTAGTTTTTATTTCTTGAGCTTTAGTGGTCTTGTTGAGGTAATTGATGCCTGCACCTATATGATAGAATGTTGACCCTATGTTTTCTTCTAAAAGTTGCAAGATTTCTGGTCTAATTCCTAAATTTTTGATCCACTTTGACTTTTGTGCAGGGTGAAAGATAGGGTCTAATTTTGTTTTTCTACATATGGATATGCCATTGTCCTGCACCTTTTGTTTAAAAGGCTGTCTTTTCTCCAACATATTTTTGGCACCTCTTTCAAGTATCAGATGGCTGTAAGTAGGTGGGTTTGTATTTGTGTCTTCTATTCCATTGGTCTTCATGTCTATTTTGTTGCCAGTACCATGCTGGTTTTGTTACTACAGCTCTGTATATAATTTCAGATCAGATATTCTGATGCCTTCTGCTTCACTTTTTAAAAATATTTTTATTTGTATATTTACACAATACCTTTATTTTGTTTATTTATTTTTTAATGTGGTGCTAAGGATCAAACCCAGTGCCTCACACAGGCTAGATAAGCACTCTACCATTGAGCCACAACCCCAACCCCTGTTTCATTTTTCTTGCTTAGTATTGCTTTGGCTATTCTGGGTCTCTTATTCCTCCAATTAAATTTAAGGATTTTTTTTTCTACTTCTGTGAAGAATGTCTGCTGGGAGCCATTAGCCAAGTAGGTATGACAATTTCCTTGCCAGCGTACCCCATGTTGCAGTGACATTGAATGTAGGTGACCTTGCTCAAGGACCAAGGCGGATTAGGGTGTTCCCGGTTTAAGATAATCGGGTTTAGGGCGTTCCCAGTTTAGGTTCCAGGTTTAAGGTTTAAGATTATTCCTGCTGGGAATAGGGCGTATCCTGCTGCCTGAGTTCCCCTTGAGTTCTCATGGGATTTAGACAGTATTTTTTGGGAGACAGAAGCCCAGTGGAGGTGGATTTGGGCAGAGAACGTGGATTTCCCCAGAACGTGTTTGTAGACAGCTGGTGTGAGTTCGGGAATAAAGAGTTGCTGTTTGAATCTACAAACTGTGTGGTGGCTCATGATTGTGTGCCCAGCCAGACTGTGGCAAATGTCTTTGGTATTTTGATGGGGATTGCCTTAAACCTGTATATTGCTTTTGGTAGTATGGCCATTTTGACAATATTAATTCTGCTTATCCAAGAACATGTCCAGCCCATATTAATTTTAAAGTATTCTAGTACCAAGTACAGTGAATGACTAGGAACAACTGATATTTTCCTGCCTAGACTCCCTTCCCTCTTCTTTTGAAAGCAGACCACCTCCTTTCTATGAGAACATGGATTTCATATGGTTTGAGGGAGCTAATCCTCCTTCCTACTCTGGATCCAGCCAATCTGGCCACAATAATCTGTTCAGGTATAAAGATGTGACCTCAGCAGAGCCAATCAGTGCCCCTCAATGAGATTTGCTGTCTGGCTGTTGAAAGAGGGTTCATAATATCCTGAGATCATGGGCTATATGAATAGCGTAGGCTTGATGTCAACAGCAATCATCTTACTACCTTGGTGAGGGTAACAAGAGTCTGAGTATTAATCCAGGCAGAGGTTAGCAGGACCAAGAGATGGAAAGACAGTCTTACTATCTCTGAAGCCCTGAGTCTACTCATGCTCAGGTTTCTCAGTATGATGAGTTTCCCCAAACCACCCTTTCTTTGGGGCACAAACAAATTTTTTAAAATAAATTAGGATCTATTTTTTAATACTTTTGTTTTATTTATTTGTTTTTATGTGGTGCTGAGGATCAAACCCAGTGCCTCGCATGTATTAGGCAAGTGCTCTACCATTGAGCTACAACCCTAGCCCCTGGGCACACATAAATTTGAGTTGAATTCCCATCCTTTTTAACTGAAAGATTCTTGGCACTTAGTTGGTGCTTAATAAATGTTGACCTTCTGAATAAATGAAAAGGCCAAATCACTTATTTGATTCAGTAACAAAATCTATGGTTTCTAAGTCAAGAAGACTGGCAGCAACACCAGATTGTGTTAAATCCTCCAAAGTATTAAGTGTTTCCTTTTGAGGCCTGATGGGAAGACTACCAGCCAGCAGCCTCTCTGACATCACACCAATCTGTCCTGGATGAGTACCATTTCCATTGAAAACCCCTGTGACATGTACCTGCATTGCTAGCCTGAGAGCATCTCAAGTATAGGGTCTCTGCTTTACTCATTCCCCAGCATCATGCAATGATGATCACATTGGTACTTAACTGTTCCCTGAAAGAAAAACTCCAGTTATTTTAGCAACAGCATTTGTTACCAAAATGCAGAAAATATCAGAATGTGAGAAAAAAAAAGACCAAACAAGGAAGAACAGACCTATCATCCCTCATCCTGAAAGCTTTTGGTATCACCTATGAAAAAGGCATCAAGGAACTATATAGGCCTCTGATCCCCATTAGAATTCACAGGGAAGAGAGAGCATAGCATTCAAACCCAGGGCTGGAAGTAGTCTACAATGGGCTAGATCCATTTATAGAGAGAAGACCAAGATGATTAAGGGATGTGTCCAGGAGTCCATTCGTAGAAAGCCTCGAGAAAGAAGCTAAAATTCAGGGTTTCTGATAATCCTAAATCAATGTGTGGTCCCATTTCCATAGACCAAACAAAAGAAGGTTTGACATTAGACATCTGAGTGGCAGTTGTAATGGGATCAGCACAGTCATTCACTGAACTCAGGATGCTGCAGCCCTGACTCTGGAGAAGGTAAGAGACCTCACTCCCCTGTTTTGCCTCTCATAGGCAATTATTTTGCACAAACCTGTGTACGCAAATGCCTAAGTTAGGTTACATTCCATTGTAACCTAAAGCTTGATAGAGATGGTTTTGTGCTAACATTGAGAGGCTTAATCATCTTCATCATAGTTGGTTTTTTGGCACAGATTCCAAAAATGTAAAAGGGAGAATTTATATATACCACAATCCACTTTCAAAAATAATTATTTTTTTTAATCAAGGAAAAGCACTATAGTTGAAAGTTGAATTTCACATCAAGTCTGTAGGTAAATATCATTATCGGTTTACAAAACATCTCTAGTGAAGAAAGCATATCTATATATAAAAGTGAAATGTCAAGAATTTTAAAAGCAAATCCCCTCAATATTCCTCACCTAGTATGACAGGCTCCTAGAGACAAGTATTTCCTAACTCTTTCTGAAAGTGGTTGATTCTGTTTCTCTGTGGGTTTGAAGGTGCTCACTTTCCTCATTCTACTATCCTGTAATTCTATCCCACAATGTTAATGGATCCACTTAAAAGAAAGACATATGGATTTTTACTTGAGAAGAAGACGCTTGTTAAAATGTTTTAATAGAAACTTAATAATACTGAAAAACCGATAGTAGAGGGAACTGGGACCAAAGACAGAGCAGGCCCAGCGGCCTGCTGAGGGGCAGAGCCGCCCCCCACCCCCCTCGCCTGCCAGGTAGGGGAAGGGTGACCACCGACAGAAAAGGCCCAGTGGCCCGCGTCGGGACAGAGCTTCCAATCACTCCTGCAAGGTAGGCGGGCCTGCGACCCACTGGCAGAAGAGGAGCAGCCGCCTGCTGAGAGGCTGAGCCGCCCCCTCCCCCTGCGCCAGCATAGTAGAGGGAACTGGGACCAAAGACAGAGCAGGCCCAGCGGCCTGCTGAGGGGCAGAGCCGCCCCCCACCCCCCTCGCCTGCCAGGTAGGGGAAGGGTGACCACCGACAGAAAAGGCCCAGTGGTCCAGGGCGGGACAGAGCTTCCAATCACTCCTGCAAGGTAGGCGGGCCTGCGACCCACCGGCAGAAGAGGAGCAGTCGCCTGCTGAGAGGCTGAGCCGCCCCCTCCCTCTGCGCCGGCATAGTAGAGGGAACTGGGAACAAAGACAGAGCAGGCCCAGCGGCCTGCTGAGGGGCAGAGCCGCCCCCCACCCCCCTCGCCTGCCAGGTAGGGGAAGGGTGACCACCGACAGAAAAGGCCCAGTGGCCCAGGGCGGGACAGAGCTTCCAATCACTCCTGCAAGGTAGGCGGGCCTGCGACCCACCGGCAGAAGAGGAGCAGTCGCCTGCTGAGAGGTTGAGCCGCCCCCTCCCCCTGCGCCGGCATAGTAGAGGGAACTGGGACCAAACACAGAGCAGGCCCAGCGGCCTGCTGAGGGGCAGAGCCGCCCCCCACCCCCCTCGCCTGCCAGGTAGGGGAAGGGTGACCACCGACAGAAAAGGCCCAGTGGCCCGCGGCGGGACAGAGCTTCCAATCACTCCTGCAAGGTAGGCGGGCCTGCGACCCACCGGCAGAAGAGGAGCAGCGGCCTGCTGGGAGGCAGAGCCGCCCCCTCCCCCCCGCGCCTGCAAGGTAGTCGGAACTGAGACCACCATCAGAACAGGTCAGACCTGCAACCGAGAGACAGAACAGGCCCAGTGGCCTGAGGAAGGGTAGAGCCGCCCCCCCCCCACACGCCTGCAAAGTAGGCGGACCTGCGACCCACTGGCAGTACAGCCCCAGAGGCCTGCAGAGGGGCAGTGCCGCTGCCTGCGCCTGCAAAGTAGGCAGAACTGCGACCACCGACAGAACAAGCCTAGCGGCCCGCAGAGGGACAGAGCCGCCGCCCGCGCCTGCAAGGACGGCGGACCTGCTACCGACTGGCAGAGCAGGCCCAGCGGCCTGCCGGCGTGGTAGGCACATTGCCCCAATTGGCGGAGGGGCAGAGCCGCCGCCCGTGCCTGCAAGGGAGACTTTGCAACTATACAAGACCAATATAAATATATAGGGGGAAAATTCAATAGCACAACAGTTTCACCAAGAAGAAAGGAACGCGAACAGTATGAAGAGACAAGGAAAGAAAGGACCACAAGCATTGCAGGTCAACTCAACTTTAGAAGAGGTAATAGCTGCAGCTGATGGAATGTCAGATAAAGAATTCAGGATATACATGCTTCAGATGATCTGGAGTCTCAAGGAAGACATCAGACAGCAAAATCAGACAATGAAAGATCACTTCAACAATGAATTACATAAACAAATCCAAGAAGCAAAAGATCAACTATACAGGGAAATAGAGGTTATAAAAAACAAACAAACAGAAATCCTAGAAATGCAGGAAGCAATAAGCCAACTTAAAAACTCAATTGAGAATACTACCAGCAGAGTAGAACACTTAGAAGACAGAACATCAGACAATGAAGATAAAGTATATCAACTTGAAAAGAACATAGACAGCTCAGCAAGACTGTTAAGAAACCATGAGCAGAACATCCAAGAAATATGGGATAACATCAAGAGACCAAATTTAAGAGTCATTGGGATACAGGAAGGAACAGAGTTTCAAACCAAAGGAATGAGCAATCTATTCAATGAAATAATTCGAGAAAACTTCCCAGATTTGAAGAATGAGACAGAACCCCAAATCCTAGAAGCCTACAGGACGCCGAATGTGCAAAATCATAAGAGACCCACACCTAGACACATTATAATGAAGATGCCCAACATACAGAACAAGGAGAGAATTTTAAAAGCTACAAGAGAAAGGAAGCAGATCACATTTAGGGGTAAGCCAATCAGGATAACAGCTGATCTTTCAACACAGACTCTGAAAGCTAGAAGATCCTGGAATAACATATTTCAAACACTGAAAGAAAATGGGTTCCAACCAAGAATTGTGTTTCCAGCGAAATTAAGCTTCAGGATGGAAGATGAAATTAAAACCTTCCACGATAAACAAAAGTTAAAAGAATTTGCAGCTAGAAAACCATCTCTTCAAAACATCCTTGGCAAAACATTACAGGAAGAGGAAATGGAAAATAACAATGAAAACCAACAGTGGGAGGTAGGACACTAAAGGGGGGAAAATAATCAAAGTGGAAAACAAACCATGTTTAGTAACATAAATAAACAAATATGGCTGGAAGAACAACCCATATCTCAATAATAACCCTAAATGTTAATGGCTTAAACTCACCAATTAAGAGACACAGGCTAGTAGAATGGATCACAAAACAAGACCCAACAATATGCTGCCTACAGGAGACGCATTTGATAGGAAAAGACATACATAGGCTGAAGGTGAAAGGTTGGGAAAAATCATATCACTCATATGGACTTCGGAAACAAGCAGGAGTATCCATACTCATATCAAATAAAATAGATTTTAAGCCAAAGTTAATCAAAAGGGATAAAGAGGGACACTACATACTGCTCAAGGGAACCATACACCAACAAGACATAACAATCATAAATATATATGCCCCAAACAATGGTGCAGCTATGTTCATCAAACAAACTCTTCTCAAGTTCAAGAGTCTAATAGACCACCATACAATAATCATGGGAGACTTCAACACACCTCTCTCACCACTGGACAGATCTTCCAAACAAAAGTTGAATAAGGAAACTATAGAACTCAATAACACAATTAATAACCTAGATTTAATTGACATATATAGAATATACCACCCAACATCAAACAGTTACACTTTTTTCTCAGCAGCACATGGATCCTTCTCAAAAATAGATCATATATTATGTCACAGGGAAACTCTTAGACAATACAAAGGAGTAGAGATAATACCATGCATCCTATCTGATCATAATGGAATGGAACTGAAAATCAACGATAAAAGAAGGAAGGAAAAAGAATATATCACTTGGAGAATGAACAATAGGTTACTGAATGATCAATGGGTTATAGAAGACATCAAGGAGGAAATTAAAAAATTCTTAGAGATTAATGAAAACACAGACACAACATATCGGAATCTATGGGACACATTGAAAGCAGTTCTAAGAGGAAAATTCATTGCTTGGAGTTCATTCCTTAAAAAAAGAAAAAACCAACAAATAAATGATCTCATACTTCATCTCAAAATCCTAGAAAAAGAAGAGCAAAACAACAGCAAAAGAAGTAGAAGGCAAGAAATAATTAAAATCAGAGCTGAAATCAATGAAATCGAAACAAAAGAAACAATTGAAAAAATTGACAAAACTAAAAGTTGGTTCTTTGAAAAAATAAACAAAATCGACAGACCCTTAGCCATGCTAGCGAAGAGAAGAAGAGAGAGAACTCAAATCACTAACATACGGGATGAAAGAGGCAATATCACAACAGACACTTCAGAAATACAGAAGATAATCAAAAATTATTTTGAATCCTTATACTCCAATAAATTAGAAGATAGTGAAGGCATAGATAAATTTCTTAAGTCATATGATCTGCCCAGATTGAGTCAGGAGGATATAGACAACCTAAACAGACCAATATCAATTGAGGAAATAGAAGAAACCATCAAAAGACTACCAACTAAGAAAAGCCCAGGACCGGATGGGTATACAGCAGAGTTTTACAAAACCTTTAAAGAGGAACTAATACCAATACTTTTCAAGCTACTTCGGGAAATAGAAAAAGAGGGAGAACTTCCAAATTCATTCTACGAGGCCAACATCACCCTGATACCTAAACCAGACAAAGACACTTCAAAGAAAGAAAACTACAGACCAATATCTCTAATGAACCTAGATGCAAAAATCCTCAATAAAATTCTGGCCACTCGGATACAAAGGCACATCAAAAAAATTGTGCACCATGATCAAGTAGGATTCATCCCTGGGATGCAAGGCTGGTTCAATATAAGGAAATCAATAAATGTTATTCACCACATCAATAGACTTAAAAATAAGAACCATATGATCATCTCGATAGATGCGGAAAAAGCATTCGACAAAGTACAGCATCCCTTTATGTTCAAAACTCTAGAAAAACTAGGGATAACAGGAACATACCTCAATATTGTAAAAGCAATCTATGCTAAGCCTCAGGCTAGCATCATTCTGAATGGAGAAAAATTGAAGGCATTCCCTCTAAAATCTGGAACAAGACAGGGATGCCCTCTCTCACCACTTCTGTTCAACATAGTTCTCGAAACACTGGCCAGAGCAATTAGACAGACGAAAGAAATTAAAGGCATCAAAATAGGAAAAGAAGAACTTAAATTATCACTATTTGCAGATGACATGATTCTATACCTAGCAGACCCAAAAGGGTCTACAAAGAAACTATTAGAGCTAATAAATGAATTCAGCAAAGTGGCAGGATATAAAATCAACACGCATAAATCAAAGGCATTCCTGTATATCAGCGACAAATCCTCTGAAATGGAAATGAGGACAACCACTCCATTCACAATATCTTCAAAAAAAATAAAATACTTGGGAATCAACCTAACAAAAGAGGTGAAAGACTTATACAATGAAAACTACAGAACCCTAAAGAGAGAAATAGAAGAAGATCTTAGAAGATGGAAAAATATACCCTGTTCATGGATAGGCAGAACTAACATCATCAAAATGGCGATATTACCAAAAGTTCTCTATAGGTTTAATGCAATGCCAATCAAAATCCCAACGGCATTTCTTGTAGAAATAGAGAAAGCAATCATGAAATTCATATGGAAAAATAAAAGACCCAGAATAGCAAAAACAATGCTAAGCAGGAAGTGCGAATCAGGCGGTATAGCGATACCAGACTTCAAACTATATTACAGAGCAATAGTAACAAAAACAGCATGGTACTGGTACCAAAACAGGCGGGTGGACCAATGGTACAGAATAGAGGACACAGAAACCAATCCACAAAACTACAACTATCTTATATTTGATAAAGGGTCTAAAAGCATGCATTGGAGGAAGGATAGCATCTTCAACAAATGGTGCTGGGAAAACTGGAAATCCATATGCAACAAAATGAAACTGAATCCCTTTCTCTCGCCATGCACAAAAGTTAATTCAAAATGGATCAAGGAGCTTGATATCAAATCAGAGACGCGCCGTCTGATAGAAGAAAAAGTTGGCTACGATCTACAGTCGGTGGGGTCGGGCTCCAAATTCCTCAATAGGACACCCATAGCACAAAAGTTAATAACTAGAATCAACAAATGGGACTTACTCAAACTAAAAAGTTTTTTCTCAGCAAAAGATACAATAAGAGAGGTAAATAGAGAGCCTACATCCTGGGAACAAATCTTTACTCCTCACACTTCAGATAGAGCCCTAATATCCAGAGTATACAAAGAGCTCAAAAAATTAGACAATAAGAGAACAAACAACCCAATCAACAAATGGGCCAAGGACCTGAACAGACACTTCTCAGAGGAGGACATACAGTCAATCAACAAGTACATGAAAAAATGCTCACCATCTCTAGCAGTCAGAGAAATGCAAATCAAAACCACCCTAAGATACCATCTCACTCCAGTTAGATTGGCAGCCATTATGAAGTCAAACAACAACAAGTGCTGGCGAGGATGTGGGGAAAAGGGTACACTTGTACATTGCTGGTGGGACTGCAAATTGGTGCAGCCAATTTGGAAAGCAGTATGGAGATTTCTTGGAAAGCTGGGAATGGAGCCACCACTTGACCCAGCTATTCCCCTTCTCGGTCTATTCCCTAAAGACCTAAAAAGAGCATGCTACAGGGACACTGCTACATCGATGTTCATAGCAGCACAATTCACAATAGCTAGACTGTGGAACCAACCTAGATGCCCTTCAATGGATGAATGGATAAAAAAAATGTGGCATTTATACACAATGGAGTATTACTCTGCATTAAAAAATGACAAAATCATAGAATTTACAGGGAAATGGATGGCATTAGAGCAGATTATGCTAAGTGAAGCTAGCCAATCCCTAAAAAACAAATGTCAAATGTCTTCTTTGATATAAGGAGAGTAGCTAAGAACAGAGTAGGGTCGAAGAGCATGAGAAGAAGATTAACATTAAACAGGGATGAGAGGTGGGAGGGAAAGGGAGAGAGAAGGGAAAATGCATGGAAATGGAAGGAGACCCTCAGAGGTATACAAAAGTACATACAAGAGGAAGTGAGGGGAAGGGGAAAAATAATACAAGGGGGACAAACGAATGTCAGTAAAGGGGGCAGAGAGAGAAGAGGGGAGGGGAGGGGAGGGGAGGGGAGGGGGGATAGTAGAGGATAGGAAAGACAGCAGAATACAACAGACACTAGTATGGCAAGATGTAAATCAATGGATGTGTAACTGACGTGATTCTGCAATCTGTATATGGGGTAAAAAGGGGAGCTCATAACCCACTTGAATCAAATTGTGAAATATGATATATCAAGAACTATGTAATGTTTTGAACAGCCAACAATAAAAAATTAAAAAAAAAATAAAATAAAATAAAATAATAAGCCTCTTTAAAAAAAATTGAAAAAAAAAAAAAAATAATAATACTGAAAAACCACAAGTGGGGTGAAAACATTCTAATGTTCACTTTACTTTTGTTGATTAAACATCCTAATTCTAGGACTGGAGATGGAGCTAAGTGGAAAAGCATGTGGTTAGCATGTGCAAGGCCCTGTGTTCAAACCCCAGCACTGGAAAAATAAAAAATCCTAATTCACTCCAAATATGCTGTTTTAAAAATATGTTAATTGTATAACCAGAGATATGAAAAGTTGTGCTATATATGTGTAATAAGAATTGTAATGCATTCTGCTGTCATTTATTTTTTTAAAAATCAATAAAATATGTTGACTGGGTGTGGCGGTGAATGCCTGGAATCCCAGCAGCTAGAGGGGCTAAAGCAGGAGGATCATAAGTTCAAAGCCAGCCTCAGCAACTTAGTGAGGCCCTAAGTAACTTAATAAGATCCTGTCTCAAAATAAGAAACAAAAAGAACTGGGGCTGTGTCTCAGGGGCTATGCACCCCTGAGTTCAATTCCTGGTACCAAAAAATAAAATGAAATGTTTTTGTTTGGTTAGCTGTTTGCAGTATTAGATTCAATCCAGGAGTATTTTACCACTGAGCTATATCTCTGGCCCTTTTTATTTTTTTTATTTTGAGACAGGCTTTTTCTAGGTTTCCCAAGCTGATCTCAAACTTGAGATCCTCCCCAGTCATCTTCCCCAGTCCCCCCAGTGAGATTACAGTCGTGCACCACCATGCCCAGCTATAAATATGTTTAAAGTTCAAAATCTAAATAAGTAGATACTCATAATGAATTAACATTATCTTTGTGTATATGTCATGCATTGAGAAAATAGGAAATGTCTTATTTTTTAATCGAAAGTGGAAACCTTTGGTTTCAAGCCTGCCACTCAGCATTCCCCAATGACATGTAGGTGGTGAGTCACACAGTGGGCCTCGTCCTGCTTACTGCACATTTGCAGCCAGGTGTGCAATCAGGTCTTTGGCATCTTGCATAGTAGAAGGTATCTCTGAGCCATTCTTGGTCACTTGAGTTCCAAACAAGAACAATTTTCTGTCATTTCCCACCTCAGATAATGCTAATGCTTCGTGGATATCTGTAATGTGATAGGCTGCCTTGAGATCCTTCACCCAGAATGGAAAAATAAGAAGAAAAAGTTGGTTATTTTGCATTCCTTTGGGATATACAGACTTACTATTTGTCTTTATTGCTCTAATGACTTCACCATTTTAATACAGAGGATGTTGTGACCCCAATTGTGATGACACCAGTAGATGTTTGAATATAAATATTTTCACCAGAATTATGCCAGTATGGGGGTGGGTACTAGGGATTGAACCCAGAGGCTCTTTACCACTGAGTCACATCCCCAGCTCTTTTTATTTTATTTTTGAGACAGGATCTGATTCAGTTGCTTATGGCCTCACCAAGGTGCTGAGGCTACCCTCAAACTTGAGATCCTCCTGTCTCAGCCTCCTGAGTTGCTGGGATTTCAGGTGTGCACCATTGCACCCAGCTAATGCCAGCATTTATGTGTTATCAAACAAATGTTTTCTGGAATGAAGCTAAGCCAATCTAATACCTTAATTTTCTAAACAGAGTCATCACTGTTTTTAATTCAAGATTATTTTCAACAGAATCAATTAATACAAATTTACATTTATCAAAAGGAATTTGATTCATTAGTTACTTTTGGTTCATATCATATATTTCTAATTTTAGCACTTGCCATTGTGAGCTTTCTTTTCTGATCATTATTTCTACTGAACAAGAACTTTGGATCAAACTTTGGGAGGTAGAGGGAGACAGACAAGAGACCAGGGAGGGAGCAGATCGAGAACAAAAATGGTAGGGAGGGAGGCAAAGAGGAGGAGAGAGGCAAAGAGATGCAGCAGGGACAGAATCTCCTAGAGAGAGCTGCCTGGGCTTATGCTGCATGCCACAGTCAGACTCCTAGAGGTCAAAATGGAAAGATCCAAATATACTCCTCGGCCTCTCATGCATCCAGAAGTATTTAGACAAAAGGTCTCTGATATTTCTTTCTTTATTTTATTTTTTTTAAAGAGAGAGAGAGAATTTTAATATTTATTTTTTTATTTTTCGGCAGACACAACATCTTTGTTTGTATGCGGTGCTGAGGATCGAACCTGGGCCGAATGCATCCTAGGCAAGCGCGCTACCGCTTGAGCCACATCCCCAGCCCCTCTGATATTTCTTTTAAAAATATTAAATCCCTATTGTTTTTGAGTCCTTTGTTGGCATTTTCACATCTAAAACTGCATTTATAATTGGCTTTTTATTAATTTGCAGCATTTCTCTAAGCTTTAGAGTATCATTTTATCTATATATCTATCATCTATCTATTTATTGAGATGGGGTCTCACTATGTTGCCCAAACTGGCCTCAAACTCCTGGGCTCAAGTGATCCTCCTACCTCAGCTTTCTGAGGAGCTGGGACAAACTGGGGTGCCACTGCACCTGACCAGCAGAACAGTTTTCAAGTTCTAAAAATAATCCAATACTGAGTCATATTTTTCCTATACTAATGTAGACCTACCAAATTCCACCACGGGGAGGCTTCATGATGTGCTGTAATTAGTAACTGGGAGGTGGTTACCTTTCTGAGTACTGGTAGTCACATACATTCACTGACTGTTCTCAATCTGAATAATTTACTTGGTCTTAGAGCTTATAATAATTTGTGTAATGGTATTAATAAATCCAGTAACATGGATAATGGGTCGATCCATTTGATTTATTAATAATTTAAATGGAATACTGACTGGTAACTGCAGGCTGATGGTGTGTGGCTATGGAAATAAGTCACATGGTGGTGATGGGTGGCCTTGGAGTGTATCTTGTCGTCCCTGGCGCTCTCTTGCTCTTGGTTGTCATGAACTGAGCAGCTTCCTCTGCCACACCCTTCTACCATGATATTTTACCTCCTCTTCAGCCCAGAGCAATGGAGTCAGATTGATCATGAACTGAACCTCTGAAACTTAAAGCCCCAAATAAACTTTTTCTCCTCTAATTGTTCTTGTCAGGTGTTTTGGTCACAGTGATGAAAGGCTAACTCACACAAACTAGAATATACAGATCTTTTCTCTTTAAGGCTCAATAATATTATAAATTTGACAATGAATGGCCTTGTTGATTTAATTTGATGAAGAGACAAATCACAAAAGAAAGTATTGATAAATTAAAAATAGAAATCTTCAATATGAAAATGTAAACTATAAGTAAAATAAAATGACATGGCACCAGAATGCTGAAGAAGAAGATAGTAGTAAAGCATGTGACTAACAAAGAATGCTTTTAAAGATTCCTATAATTCAAACAAGAAAAGATAGAGGGGCTAGAGGTATAACAGAGTGGTAGGAAACATGCGTAATATATGTGAAACACTGGGTTCTACCCCCAGCAACACACACACACACACACACACACACACTATAAATACTCTAGTAAGAGTTTGGAAAAAGATACTAATAAATTCACTAATATGGAGATCAATAAACACCTGGAAAATATTTAAGCTCACTAGCAATTAGAGAAATATAAATTAGAATAATAAAAAACAATTCTGCCCCATCGTATTGGCAAAAATACCAAGTACTGACAAAGATACAGAGTTCCAAAAACTATCACCTTCTGCCAATGGGAGAATGAACTGGTATAACATCTTTGGAAAGCAACTTGATAAGATCTAGTCCAATTTATCATTTATAAATACAAAAACCCAGTAATTGTTCTTTTAGGCATATGCACCAGGAAAATGTTCACAGAGATCTCCAAGGAGACACATATATTTGAAGACTCATTTGCAACATTGTTTATAACAATGAAAAATTGAAAATAATTCAAATACACAACAAGAAAATGGCAAGACTGTGGTATATTCATTCGTGCAATGGAATAGCGTACAGCTCACATTTATCATGACTTTTTAAATCTTTGCTATTATTTATTTATTTATTGTTTATTGATGTTGGAACTGGCAATAGAACCTAGGGCCTCATGCATGCTAAGCACATCTTCTACCATTGAGTTATACCTCCATCCCCAAATCTTTGTAGTTTATGGTATTTAAGATGCTCCTCTTAAAAATAAAAACAAAATAGCACGAGTGTTTCTTTCAAAATGTTAACCGAATGTCAAAATCTGCTGAACTAGTTTCCACAAGGGACTTCAACTAGGCTCCTACTTTGGATCATCATTTGGGATTAGTTAGTTTACTTCCATAAATATTCACTCATAGAAGTCATAAAAGAAAAAGTAGGAATTGAGCTGTTTTATAATCGGCAAACCTAGCCATTGAGAAAGGGACTTAAGTAATACTAAAAAAAAGTGAATTTCCATAACATTGTATTACTTAAGCCCTTTCTCAATGGCTAGGTTTGCCGATTATAAAACAGCTCAATTCCTACTTTTTCTTTTATGACTTCTATGAGTGAATATTTGTGGAAGTAAACTAATACTAAAAAAAAAAAAGTGAATTTCCATAACATTGTATTATTTTTAGTGATGAACACAACACCTTTATTTTTTTATGTGGTGCTGAGAATCGAACCCTGTGCCTCACACGTGTGCCACCAATGAGCCACAACCCCAGCCCTTGGAAATTGATTTTTAAATTTTTTTTAATTGTGAAAAGTGCACATAACAAAAGTTACCATCTTAACCATTTTTCAGTGTACAGTGCCATTAAATACATTCACATTGTTGTGCGACTATCACCCAAACTCTCTTAATCTTGCTAAACTGAAACTCTGTACCTATCAATTAATTCCCCCATTCCTCCAGGCAATCACCATTCTACTTTGTATCTTAGTGGATTTGACTTTTCTGGGAGCCTCAATAAGCAGAATTTTTCAATATTTGTCCT
Source organism: Marmota flaviventris (assembly GCF_047511675.1). Lineage (NCBI taxonomy): Eukaryota > Metazoa > Chordata > Mammalia > Rodentia > Sciuridae > Marmota > Marmota flaviventris. The sequence continues at coordinate 43,461,827 of NC_092504.1, read as the reverse complement.
TTCTTGGCTGGGTTATTCCGTGTAACATGATGTCTTAAAGGTTCATCTGTGTTGTATATGTCAGAATTTCCTTCCCTTTTAAGGCCAAGTAATATTCTATTGTATGTAAGTACCATGTTTTGTTTATCTGTTCATCATTGGATGGACTCTTGGGTTGCTTCCACCTTTTGGCTACTGTAAATAGTGCTATATAAATACCTGTTTGAGAAGTGCTTTCAGGGTTTTTTTTGTGGGGGGGTGGGGCGGGGTGAAGATATATGCCCAGAAGTGGAATTGCTGCATCATATGGGAACCCTATTTTTTTTTATTTTTTGAGGAGCCACAATATTATTTCCCATAGCAAGTATACAATTTTACATTCCAACAGTGCACAGGGGTTCAAATTTCCCCATGGATGTTTAATATTTTTAACATGTGTATGAAATAAATTCAGGTCAATCTAGTTGGTCTAAAACAAAACTATTTCTTTATACATGGAAACCTCTCAAATATTTTGTTGGATTCAACCATTAATATATGTTTATTGAAATAAGTTCAACAGACCTTTGCTGAATTCCTACTACGCACAAAGCAGTCTACTTAGGAACTTCAAAGGACACCAAAATTCATAACAGTCCTATTACGCTCAAGGAGTTTATAACCCAGGGAATCTAATAAGTCAAATTGAATATGCAGCATATTATTGAGTATCTAGCTATTAAAAAAATAGAAATTTCTTGTATTAGTAAGCAAAGTATTGAGTGTGATTTATATTTGCACAGATTTTTACCTGTTTGTGTGCAAACACAACCAGAGGAAGGATTGGATTTGCTTCTGTTAGTTGGTGAAGGAATTTTTTGGCTTCAGGTAATCGATTGTGATCTGCTGAATCCACCACAAAGATCAGCAACAATCCCTTGGACAGGTACATTTCCCAGTAAGAACGAAAAGGCTCGCTGCCGCCAACTACAGAGAACAGTAGAGGAAGAAGACACCAACAAATCACAGGAGCATTCACCCAGGACAGTCTGGGCACACTGGACAGGTGTTCCAACAAAATTCCACTGTGTTAGAAGATACCTAATTCTGAGAGCAATCAGAGGGACACTGCTGGGAAATAGCCATTGGGAATGAGTACCCTTCACAAGTGGATCATTCATTTTGGAATCAGAAAGGATCTTTGTTCAGATATTAAATGTTACAGTGGGTGTCTTCTGATCCTGACATACACAACAGACTCACAGCCACTGCAAGTTCATCAATGGGAGTGGGCTACTGAAATAGTTAAAGGTGGTAGGTTAAAGCACAAGTTATGCTGGGCACAGTGGTGTATGCCTATAATCCCAGTGGCTTGGGAGGCTGAGGCAGGAGGATTGTGAGTTCAAAGCCAGCCTCAGCAACTTCACAAGTCTGAGTAACTCAGACTTGACTCTGTCTCTAAAAAATACAAAAAAAGAGCTGGGAATGTGGCTCTGTGGTTAAGTGCCCCTGGTTCAACTCCCAGTATGGGGGAAAAACAAACAAACAAAAAACACATATCACTCTGATTTTTAAATGGACTAAACTTCTTGGCTACCCTCATTTGCATAATTCTTTTCCTTTGTCAGAATCCCAGAATTAATTTCTATTTTTAATATTGCATTAAGAGGAAATATGATCTTAAGGTATTCAGGAATATTTGCCTTAGAATAAAAATGCCTTTAGATTACAGAAATTCATTCTACTGATTCTTCCCATAGGAAACTTTTTGGTAATGATAATATACAAAATGAATTTAGCTTTTATTTTTCTCCTAGTATGGGGTTTGGCAGACCATGGTCCCATATTCAAATCTAGCCAGCCACCTATTTTTGTATAGCTCACAAGCTAAAAAGGCTTTTTTACACATTTAAATGTTTTTTTAAAAAAGAATACCATATTAAGACTGTGAATATTCTATCAATTTTAGATTCTAGTATCCACAAATAGTTTTATTGGAACACAATATGTTTTGGTTTATATATTGTCTGTGGCTACTCTTATACCACAAGGGCAGTTTAGTGGTTACAACAGAGACCATGCAGTCCACGGAGCTCAAATTATTTACTACATAGCCATTGATAGAAAGAGCTTTCAGATCTCTGTAACAGCAACTTAACAAAAGCCATTTTAAACACTAATAAGAAAAGATTTACCTTTCCTTGTTTTCTTTTGCATCTCTCTAGGCTAGTCATTCTTCTAAGTATTTTGTGTTTTTCATTTGTTAAACTATTTTGAAAACTTCTAAGTAATTCAGATGGTTTTAACACAATTTTAACATCCATGGACATTGGGTTATTCCTCATTTATTGTTACCATAAACAATGCTGCTGTAAAGACTTTTGTATTTGTTTCCTGGTGTGGATATATGTGAAAGGAAGGCCAACTATGCTAAATTGTTTTCTAAAGTGGCAGGTTCCAATTTATGTTCCACCAATGGCCAATAAATTTCCTTTGGATTCACATTCTCTTCAAAACTTGGTATTATCTGATTGATTTGTGTGTGTGTGTGTGTGTGTGCTCTCGCACCTAATTTGAATTCTCTTGCTTAATGATCATTAAACATTTTTTCATGTTTACTTCTAATTTGTTTCATGTGAAATGTTTTTTATGATGTCTAAATTTTTTCATAAGAGTTCTTAACATATTCTGATTACTGTCTGTTTATTGGTTATATGTGTTGCATGTATCTTCTCCCATTTTGTGGCATCTTTTTTATGAGCAGAAGTTCCCAATTTTAATGTAATTGATTTACCCATCTGTCTTTATCCATTTTTATATCCTGTTTTGTATTCTGCATTTGTCTTTTTCTACCCTGGAGACATAAGATATTCTCTATTTTCTTCACAAAGCTTTTTACATTAGACTTTTATCCATCTGAATTTGATGTATACATATGTATATAAAGAGGCTGGTAAACAATTTCACTTTTTTCTCATGTGCCATCACCATTTGTTAAACAGCCTCTCTTTTCCCCAGAAGATCTCTACTCTGTACATTTGGTCACTCTGCTCATTCCTGTGCCAACACCACACAATGTTAATTTTAAAGCTTTATAGTAAGATTTGATATTTGACAGAACAAGGCTGTCTTTCTTACTCATTTCTTCAAGAGTGTCCAGCTTTTTTTATACCTTTATTCTTCCATGTAAGTTTTAGTCTCAGCTTCTCAAACTCTTAAAAAAAGTTTTATCGGGATTTTGATTGGAATTGAATTATATCTAAACATAAATTTGGAGGAGAATTAACATCTTTTTAAGTTTTTTTTTCAAAAATTTTTTTTAGTTGTAGATAGACACATATGTTTGTTTATTAGTTTATTTTTATGTGGTGCTAAGGATTGAACCAAGTGCCTCACACATGCCAGGCAAGCACTCTACCACTGAGTTACAGCCCCAGCCCATGAATTCATGGAAACTATGTCACCATTTATTTAGATCTTCTTTCAGTGTTTTTCAATGACATCTGCAAATGTCTATTATGTGTGTGTGTGTGTGTGTTTAAGTTTAGGACTAGCTAAATTATGTACATTGCTATCAAAAATGATATCTTCTTAAAAATCATATATGCTAAGTTGTGCATAGTAGTGCATGCCTATAATCCCAGCAACTCGAAGAATCCTCCCAGCAGGAGGACAGCAAGTTTGAAGCCAGTCTCAGCAACTTAGTAAGGCCCTAAGCAACTAAGAAAGACCCTATCTCAAAACAAAAATTAATTAATTAATTTAAAAGGCTGGGGGGGGGGCTGGGGTTGTAGCTCAGTGGTAGACCACTTACCTACCACGTGTGAGGCACCAGGTTCCATCCTCAGCACCACATAAAAAATAAATAGAAGTATTGTGTCTATCTACAACCAAAAAAAAAATTTTTTTAAATAAAATAAATAAAAGGTTGGGTGTGTAGCTTTGTGAAAAAGTGCCCATAGGTTCAACCGGAGAAGAGGAAAAAAAAAATCACTTTCTGCATGTTGCTGGATAACAGAAGTGTAATTGACTTTTTAAAGTAATTTGACGGGTCTTCTAAGTTTGCTTTAAAGAAAATTACAACATTCATAAACAAGAACTGTTTTGTTTCTTCCTTTCTAATCCTAATACATTTTCTTTGTGTTGAACTGACTTAGACCTTCTGGGTAATGCTGAATTAAAATACTCTTGTTGGTCCTGGCTTTCAAGGGGCCATACTTCTAATACTTTATGTTGAGGAATCCTGTGTTCTGAAGTGTTGGTGGGTTAAGGAATTGCCATTTATTTTTAGTTTATTAAGAATTTTAAAATCATAAACAGAATTGAATTTTGCAATTTTTTTCTGCTTTTATTGAGGTTATCATATATATTTCGCTAGTTAACAATGTAGTAAATGACATTTATAGGTTTTTGACGGGGGGGATGGGTACCACAGATTGAACTCAAGGGCACTCAACCACTGAGCCACATCCCCAGCCCTCTATTTTGTATTTTATTTAAAGACAGATGCTCACTGAGTTGCTTAGATTTTTCAAACGTTAAACTAACCTTTTGTTTCTGGAGAAGCCAAGCTTGGTCATGATATGTTTTCTCTTTCATATACTAACTGGATTTTGGTTTACTACAATTTTGTTTGGATTTCTGCTTCTATGCTCATGAATTTCCTTTTTTTAATACTTCTTAGCCTGGCTTTGGTTATAGTAATCTCACTGTGAGGAAATACTACTTTTGCTTCCTGTTGGGTAGGAGAATTTATGGAAGATTAAGATTGATAGAGTTTACCTATAAAATCAACTTATCTAGTGTTTTCATTATAGAGTGATTTTTTTTTTTTTTTTGTGGTATTGGGGATTGAACCAAGGGCCTTGTGTTTGTGAGGAAAGCTGAGCTACCAACTGAGCTATATCCCCAGCCCTAGAGTGATTTTTAGCTAGTGATTTCATTTTAAATTTTTAAAATTATTCAATGTCTTATTTTTATTTATTTTCCACATTTTTATTGGTGAACTATAGTTGTACACAATGGTATGATTTATTTTTACATATTTGTACATGCACACAATATAACAATGTAATTTGGCCAAAAGTTGTTATTTCTTCTTGAATCTGCTTTTGTAATATATATGTCTATTGGCACAGATGTAAATATACTCTTGACATCTTTTTTTCATTTGAGACATTAGTTGTGCTTTCTAGATTTTCCTGATAAATTTCATCAGAAGATTGTCTATTTTGTTTATCTTTCAAGGAACTAACTTTTGACTTTTCTGATCTTTGCTACTGTATCTTTGTAATTAATTTCATTGGTTTCTTTATAATCTCTTTCCTTCTACCCTCTTTGATTTTAGCCCGTTGTTCTTTCCTAATCTACATCATATATTTAACCCATAAGTTTTCAGCTGTTTTTTTCCCTAGCTATAAACATTTAAGATTGTAAATTTCTTTAAATGCATTATTATTTTTTTGTCATGCCAATTTTGACCAATACCTTTTGTCATTGTTATTTTTACCAGTCATTTGTTCTGAGTATTTTTAAATTCCCATAATGATTTTATCTTTGAACTATGAGTTATTTAAAAGTGGACCTACCTATCATTGGAAGGGTTTTTGTTTTTTGGTACTGAGGACTGAACCCAGGGGTGCTTAGCCACTGGGCTTACATCCTCACCCACCCTCCTCCTTTTTTTTTTTTTTTCTTATTTTGAAACAGGGTCTCACTAACTTGTTCAGGGCCTCATTAAGTTGCTTCGGCTGACCTCAAATTTGTGATCTTTCTGCCTCAGCCTCCCCAGCCACTGGGATTACAGATGTACACCATTGCACCCAGCTAATTCCTTGAAGGGTTTTAAGTTAGCAATGGATTTGCTTAAATACATGGTTAAAATATTTCTCTTCACAAATGGACAAAAGCAAAAATAAAATGATGACTGCAGGAAACTGAGGAACAGGTGAGGGAGGTTTTGGCTCATTTGCAGGCAGTAGAAAAGGATGACACTGACAAATTCTAGTTATGCTTTGGAGATAGAAGGAGTCAATATGTTTCTCTTGTGGACCGAAGGCAGGGGTAGAGAAGGAGGAATCAAGGGTGACTCCCAGATTCTGCCTTGAGCAACTTGATGGGTAAGGAATCACTTAATGGCCAGTGGATTATAGGTAATGAAACAGACAGGAGGGGATAAGTCAGACATTTTTGTTTAATCACATGGTTTGAGAGGCCCATGAGACAATCAAGTAGAGATGTCAGGAGACGTTTTGATATGTTTGGGCTAGATAGGTCAATTGGGGGGGGCTCATTATCATATAGATAGTATTAAGTGCCATGAAGATGAATCAAGTCATCCAAAGAGAGAGTGTAAGAGAAGAACCCGGGAGGCTAAGATAGGAGGATCACAAGTTCAAGGCCAACCTGGGCAATTAATGAGGGCCTCATCTACTTAGGGAGATCCTGTCTCAAAAAATAAAAAGGTCACGGGTCTGGGGATGTGGTTCAAGTGGTAAGTGTGCTCTCCTGGCATGCGCAGGGTGATGGGTTCGATCCTCAGCACCACATAAAAATAAAAAAAATAAAGATGTTGTGTCCACCGAAAATTAAAAAATAATTATTAAAAAAAATCTCTCTCTCTCTCTCTCTAAAAAAAAAAAGGTCAGGAATATAGCTCAGTGGTAAAGAACTGAGAGAGAGAGAAGACAAGGGAAGATCTGACCCAACTTTGGGGCACAGCAACATCTAGCAAGGTGGTGACTTCAGCATTGCTGCACACTAGGGACTTTGGAACTGCCATCTAGTTGGAAGAAGTTTGGGGCTTCTATATAATTTCATTTGCAGAGAAGGAAGCACACTGTACTTACTTAGGCTGCATGTTTATTTGCTATAGTGTGGAAAGAGGGAGGCCCGTTATAGATTATAGGAGGGCATGCTAAAGCCTTCCTTTAACCTCCCCTGTCTCCATCACTGCAAAAAAGGAGACAATTAAAAAAGCAGAAAGTGATTCCTAACTCCCTCCCTAGAGCACCTTAGTATTAAACCACACATGCATCCTAAAGTTTATGTAAATCTGATCCAGCATCATAAGAATCCAGTTGATAACACCACATCTAGCTAAACATAAAAGAAGGCTACTAGATAACTAGTGAGGAAATAGAGCTTACTCTCCAGGAACTCCATTTGGTTGTCTTCAATGTCGATGCACACGGGATTGAAACCTTGGGTGGGTGCCTTGCTATGCTGGACTTTGTTTAAAGCTAGAGAGTCGAGGATGCTGGTTTTCCCTGCTCCATCCAGGCCTAGAACTAGGATCTGCTTATTTTTGTCCTGTGAAACAAAAGATAAATCAATAAACCTATGCCATCAGGTCCTTGTTTTCCTGGCTCCTAATAGTGTGTCTTCCTGTGCTAGGACCTAATAATAATCATGGAATTGCCAAACAGAGAGGAACTTAACATTTTATAGGCTGTTGAGAGCCACAGCCGAAGGGGCCCCAGCAAACTTCCAGCTGCCAGCAATCCAGCTGCCGGCTGATGATTGGCTCACAGCGGCCCCAGCAACATCTAGCTGATTGGCTCCTCGGCCCCAGCAACATCTAGCTGATTGGCTCCTCTGCGGTGATGCTCATTGGACTGTTTCCCTGCCCTTTCAGACCACGGAGCTGCTCATTGGGGGACTTTTTGGCTCTGCCCACGTGACCCAGCCAATCGGCCTCAAGAGCAGGAGGATTGTGGGAGGTGGAAAGAAGCTTGTTGGGGGGGGAGAGACAGGCTTGTGAAAAAGCCGGTGGTGGCAGTTGAGGCTCTGAGGGGTTTTTCCTGAGATGCTGTTTGTTTGGCGTGTTTGGTTCTAAAAATAAAGTTAGTTTCTTTTGACAAGTGGCTCCTGATTGTGCCCAGCCAGACTGCGGCATCTGGTGGCTCGCACGGGGAGCGACTGAGGGTAAGTGAACTGCTCGCCCCTGAGGGCAGGGCGAGAGGATGGGTAGCCATTTTAAGATTCTTCTTTTGTTATTTTGTTTCACTTTTGTTTTAAGTTGCCTGTCCCTGGAGATGAGTGAGACGGAAGAAAAACCGCTCACATCTGAGGAAAAACTATTTACGTCTGAGGAACAGATAGGGAGAAAGGACGGATGCACATGTCAGGAGGATAGAAAGGCTATAATGACTTTTTGTTGTTCCCTTTTTATTTCATTCTGTCTCGGTTTTGTTTGGCGTCATCTTGTTGGGTTGTATTATAGTAGAAATACGGGATCAGAAATTAGTAAAAAACAAACTGAAAGAGTGTTAAGTAAATTGTTAGAGGAAGGAGGCATCCCAGTAAAATCAATAGCAGTCAGGGCATACGTTGATACAATACAAAAATGTAGCCCATGGCTTTTTAAGGAGGAGTTGTTAAATATATCACAATGGAACCATCATGGTGAAGATTTAAAAAGAATAGAAAAGAAAAGCCCAGGGACTCTGCCAGTTGGCACATTGCCATTGTGGACGTTCGTATCTTGTTTGCTTAGTCCAAAGCCTTCAGTTCAGACAATGGTAGAGGAAGGAGAAGACATAATGATTCAAGTAAAAGAGAAGGTCTCTCAAGTTAGTCAGACAGAGGAAAAGATTCAAGTAAAAAAGAAGGTCTCTCAAGTTAGTCAGACAGAGGAAAAGATTCAAGTAAAAGAGAAGGCCTCTCAAGTTAGTCAGACAGAGAAAGAAAGTGTAAAACAGAAAAAGCCATCAGGGGGAAAGTTACAACAGGAGATTGCTACTAACACCTTTCTATCACCAGAGGGTGTAAGTGTCCAACCAACAGCACCACCTCTACAGGAGACTGCTACTAACACCTTTCTATCACCAGAGGACGTAAGTGTCCAACTAACAAGGCCACCTCCATATGCTGGGAGGTCCCCAACCCCCGCAGTTGATAGTTGGGATCCTGAGACAAGATCTCAAATATTAACATGCCCTGTATTTGAGGCAGGAGGGCAGCGATTTTACCAAGTTTTAAATTTCAAAACAGTGAAGCAGCTAAAAGAGGCTGTAACAACCTATGGTCCTCAAGCACCCTTCACTGTAAGCTTGGTCGAATCCATTAACAACTTGAACATGACGCCAGCAGATTGGGCTAATATGTGTAAAGCTGTGCTAAATGGAGGACAATACCTGTTATGGAAGGTTGCCAATGAGGAATTTTGCAAGGAGACGGCTAGGCGAAATGCAGCAGCTGGTTATCCTCAGAGAAATCTAGATATGTTGTTAGGCAAGGGACCTTATGAGGATCAGCAGCAACAAATTGCATATGATCCTGGCGTATACGCACAAATTGCTGCAGATGCAATTAAGGCATGGAAGACTTTACAAGGACATGGAGGTTTACAAGGTCAATTATCTAAGGTAATACAAGGAGCTAATGAACCTTATGCTGAATTTGTAGATAGGCTTATTCAAACAGCTACCAGAGTTTTTGGGAATACAGAACAAGCAATGCCATTACTAAAACACCTGGCTTATGAGCAAGCGAATCGTTGGTGCAGAGATATCATTAGACCATGGAAACATGAAGATTTAAACACATATATTAAATTATGTAGAGACATTAATGAACAAGAGCAAGTCGTGGCAGCTGCAGTAAAACAGGCTTTAGATGCCAGAGACATTAATGAACAAGGGCAAATTGTGGCAGCTGCAGTAAAACAGGCTTTAGATGCCAGGCCAAGAACATGCTACAATTGTGAACAAACAGGGCATTTTAAAAGGAATTGCCCCATTGGAGGAGGGTTTAACAAAACTAGGTATCCAAGGAGTAGAATACCAGGTATTTGCCCACGATGCCGTAGAGGGAGACATTGGGCTAATGAATGCCGTTCTCAAACCACCATAGAGGGTACTCCATTATCAAAAAACGAACAAGGACCAGGTGTTTATCCACGATATCGTGGAGAAAGGCATCAGGCTCCATTGCCAAAAAATGGACAAGGGGGCCCAATGCTCCGGGGCCCAAAACCACAAATATACGGAGCACTGGAGGAACCCAGCAACCCCATCAGGGTAGTGCCCAGGACACATTGTCCATCAGATCCCTCATCAGACAAACCAGAGGGAGCGCAGGGTTGGACATCTGCGCTTCCGCCAGAGCAGTACTAACTCCAGAGATGGGAGTTCAAATCATTCCCACAGGGGTGAAAGGACCTCTTCCCAAAGGAACAGTAGGCTTATTATTGGGACGCAGCTCTTCTACTCTAAAAGGACTTATGATAAGTCCTGGGGTAATTGATCCCGATTATGAAGGTGAAATAAAAATTATAGCCAGTTCTCCAAAGGGTATATCAGTAATTTCACCAGGAGATAGAATAGCACAGTTACTAATAATACCCAGCCTACATGATAAATTTTCCAGTCGTACTGTAGAAAGAGGTTCCAAGGGATTAGGTTCCACAGGTGTAGATTGGGCTATGCTTTCTTTAAATTTAGATTCTCGCCCCATGCTAAAACTAAATATTCAAGGACATGAATTTAATGGACTACTGGATACAGGTGCAGACCTTAGCATCATCTCTCGTCAAGAATGGCCAAAACATTGGCCATTACAACAAGCCACTCAAACGCTTCGAGGCCTAGGAGTGGCGACTAATCCCCATAGAAGTGCAATGGTATTAGATTGGAAGGATCCTGAAGGATGTGAAGGAACTATACAGCCATATGTATTGGATCATCTTCCCGTAAATTTATGGGGACGAGATGTCCTAGATCAATTAGGTTTGACATTAACAAATAACATCAACCAAAATGCACCCACTATTATGACTAGACAAGGTTTTAGGAAAGGAAAAAGATTAGAAAAACAAGAACAAGGTATAGCAGCACCAATACAAATAGATCAAGGAACAGACAGACATGGGTTGGATTTTCAGAAAGGGCCACTGAGACAATAAAAATTACTTGGAAATCAGAAAGACCAGTGTGGGTTCCTCAGTGGCCCCTGACTAAAGAAAAGATACAAGCAGCCCATGACCTGGTCAAACAACAATTAGCAGAAGGACATATACAACCTTCTGTATCTCCCCATAATACTCCCATTTTTGTCATCAAAAAGAAATCTGGTAAATGGAGATTATTGCAAGATTTAAGAGCCATTAATAATAAGATGGTTATTATGGGACCTGCTCAATCAGGGATTCCTCAGTTGTCTGCTTTGCCAAAAACCTGGTATGTTTTAGTTATAGATATTAAAGATTGTTTTTTTTCAATTCCAATTCATCCTGAGGATAGTCCACGTTTTGCATTTACTATCCCTGCACTGAATCATGAAGGTCCTGATCAGAGATATGAATGGAAAGTACTCCCTCAAGGGATGGCTAACAGCCCAACTATGTGTCAAATTTATGTTAACAAAGCAATCCAGCCACTTAGAAATCAAAATTCTGAACTACAAATATTTCACTATATGGATGATGTATTATTAGCACACAAAGATAAAAACACATTGCTAGAATGTTATGCCACACTTACAAACTTATTAAAAAATTATAATCTAGAGATAGCAATAGATAAAGTACAATTAAATTTTCCAATTAATTATTTAGGAGTTCTATTATCCTCAACCATGGTCCGTCCACCAAAAATTCAAATACGAGTAGATCAACTCAAATCACTTAATGACTTTCAAAAGTTATTAGGAGACATAAATTGGATAAGGCCTTATTTAGGTATACCAACAGGAGAGTTGGGACCTTTATTTGATATCCTAAAAGGTCCATCAGATCCAAATTCACCCCGAATGTTAACGCCTGAAGCAAGAAAGGCATTAAAAATCATTGAAACATATATGGAAAATATGCATTTGGATAGAATTGATATAAGTTTGCCTTTATTATTTATTGTACTACCAACAAAAAATATTCCTACAGGAGTATTTTGGCAAGAAGGTCCATTATTATGGATACATTTATCTTATTCTCCTAACACTATTCTTACTAGGTATCCTGAGGCTGTAGGACAATTAATACTCAAAGGAATAAAAGCAGCAAAGGGAGTGTTTGGAATTTCTCCCAATAAAATTATTACTCCATATACTATGAATCAAATTGATGAGTTAGCTAATGAGTTAAATACTTGGGCAATAATCATGTGCAAATCTAATGTTTCATTTGATAACCACTTACCATCTAATCCTTTATTGTCTTTTTGGTCATTGCATCCTGTAATTTTTCCAAAAATGACAAGAAAAACACCTATCATGAATGCTCCAAATATATTCACTGATGGGTCAAATAATGGTACAGCAGCAGTAGTTACCCCTGATCAAACTTTTACATTTTTAGTACCCAAACAATCAGCTCAAAAGGTAGAGCTTAATGCAGTTTTACAAGCTTTTGTGATGTTTAAAGATTCTGTATTTAATTTATTTTCTGATAGTCAGTATGTAGTTAATGCTATAGTATCTCTTGAAGATGCTGGTAGGATTTCCCCTTCTTCTACTGTTTTCTCTTTGCTTTCCACTATACAAAGTCTAATCTGGGACAGAAAAGATCCATTCTTTATAGGACATATCAGGGCACATACAGGATTGCCTGGAGCCCTTAGTTTGGGCAATGATTTAGCAGATAAAACTACACATGACATACATATTTTCTCTACACTAGAAGAAGCTATAAATTTTCATAAAAAGTTCCATGTCAATGCTAATACTTTACAAAAGCGTTTTAAAATAACTAAGGAACAAGCTAGACAAATAATAAAACAATGTCAAAATTGTGTGACCTTTTTACCACAAGTTAATCTTGGAGTCAATCCTAGAGGATTGATACCTAACCATATTTGGCAGATGGACGTCACACACTTGCCAGAATTTGGAAAATTAAAATATTTGCATGTTACAGTTGATACTTCTTCTGGATTTTTGATGGGCTCCCTTCATGCCGGAGAAAAAACTAAAGATGTTATAGCTCATTGCTTACAAAATTTTGCCACTGTGGGTATTCCAAAACAGTTAAAAACAGATAATGCCCCTGGTTATACTTCTACCTCTTTTAAACAATTTTGCTCAACATTTGGCATTACTCATATAACAGGAATCCCATACAATCCACAGGGACAAGGCATAGTTGAAAGAGCTCATCAAACTATTAAAATGTACTTATTAAAGCAAAAAGAAGGAATTGGGAAGGGGTATATATTCCCCAAAGATAAACTTAAAATAACCCTTTTTACTCTAAACTTTTTAAATTTGGATTCATCAGGACTTAGTGCTGCGGAAAGGCATATGTGTCCAAAAAATGTACATAAGCCCAAGGTACTTTGGAAGGATATTCTAACAGGACAATGGAAAGGTCCTGACCCAGTAATTGTCTGGAGTCGGGGGTCTGTTTGTGTGTTTCCACAGGGAGAACAGCAGCCGATTTGGATTCCAGAGAGATTAACCAAAGTCCTGACCCAGTGATTGTCTGGAGTCGGGGGTCTGTTTATGTGTTTCCACAGGGAGAACAGCAGCCGATTTGGATTCCAGAAAGATTAACTAAAGCGATTTCTACAGACCAAAAAGAAGATGATTTGGCTCAAATCCATAACAACTGATATCCAAAACTCCAGTTTGGCTATTCTTACATCTGCAACAGAACCAGGATGCTTTTTTCAATATCTATTTTATTATTGCCCTTTGCCATATCATGAAGTTCTATTTTGTTTTTTGAGCTCATACAGACCTAGGTTAATGTTTTGCTGATCAGTTCTATTTTTTGACTATAGAGTTTTTAAACATTGCAATGGAGATTTCACCTGTAAAAAGTTATAAGGCCTTTACTATAATGTTATGTGTTGTATGTATTATGTTATGTGTGCACACTTGTGTTTTGTGTTATATGTTTGAATGTCCATATATCATATATGATGAGCGCTCATGATAAAATGGATCCAAATATTTTTTTTTTTCACGTGATTTATATGGTTTAATTTAAATTGGGTAAACAACTGTTGAGGATTGTTTTAATATGTAAACAAAAAAGAAGGTTAACAGATCTGTTTGTTTACTTTCACCTTTCCTTTTCATTATATTTAATAATTCTCTTAAAGACAATGTAAATTGTTAAGAAAATTGTTTTCTTTTAGTGCCTTCTGTAATGTTACATAATTTTTTCTTTAGCCATTATTGCCAGAATTCCTATCTTCATCCCAGTGCTGGTGAAGTCAAAGATAAAACCAATCTACACCTTCTACAATAGCCATCACTGAACTGCTTGCAGAACTTGCCTGGACACATTGTGAGCTCACCTGTATGCATTTTGAACTATCTGTTGGTGCAGCGACTTGTGGTAGTGTTGGGGTATTTTTGCTGATGATGTCACCGGTGGTACAATTTTTCAAAGGAGCCCTCAATTGGCTTAATGTCATGGCATTTTGCATCCTCCTCTACTAGTGATGGTCTAAAATTTGGGGGCCAACAGAGGTGAGGCAAAGAACCTCACCCCCCCACTGGTGCAAAGGCCTATCCACAAGTATAGCTGTATGCTGGACCGGTAGTCAGTGACGGGTATGATCCAATTGCAGTGGTACCAACCTAAGACAGGAGGCTGACGCCTAGAGGTCAGTTCATCCGATGACGGGTAAGGACCATATGTTGAATTGGACTGCCTAACAGGCACGGTCCCTAAGCCACATGCTTGTTGTTTAAACAGAGAGGGGGAGATGTTGAGAGCCACAGCCGAAGGGGCCCCAGCAAACTTCCAGCTGCCAGCAATCCAGCTGCCGGCTGATGATTGGCTCACAGCGGCCCCAGCAACATCTAGCTGATTGGCTCCTCGGCCCCAGCAACATCTAGCTGATTGGCTCCTCTGCGGTGATGCTCATTGGACTGTTTCCCTGCCCTTTCAGACCACGGAGCTGCTCATTGGGGGACTTTTTGGCTCTGCCCACGTGACCCAGCCAATCGGCCTCAAGAGCAGGAGGATTGTGGGAGGTGGAAAGAAGCTTGTGCAGCTGATGATAGGCCAAGACCAAACCACCAATCACCTAATGTTTTCACATAACCATTACTACTATGTGACTATTAATCTCACATACCCTCTCCATCCCCCAACTCTTGGTCAGTCTATCACATACACCAACACACATACACCAGAATTTATGGAAGGTTCTAGAGGTCTCAGAGTCAATTTCGAGACTTCTTGTTCATGTCCTTTGGAGATTGTACCAGAATTTGGTTTGGTTTTGGGGGTCTTGGGACCTCCATGGTGCACACATCCACTATACCACTCAGCATGCAAGCATTTAAGGTCTCATGTTATTATTAATCTATCTTTTCTTCACAAGTAGATAACTTGATTATAAAATGTTAGTGCAAGTTTCCCCTCTTATATTTTTAATGCATATTTTTAAGTATCATGATTTAATGATATTAAAACCTGGTGAACTGGAAGTAAACTTTAAAAAAAGCATCCTACCAATATGTCAGCCTCAATTTTTATTGCCATGGACCGAGGGACCACAAGGGCAGTCTCATGAGAAGACAGAAATACAGTTAAAAGTGCCTAGAGATGTGGTCTCTACAGTGCAAACATTAAAGATTAAGAAGTGAGCCAGACTGCTCAGAGGAGTTCCATTCTATTTCCCAAACAGCTTAATAAAGATGTTTCCATGGGTCTAGAGCCACTTTTTGGTTCTAAACAGTTTTAATTATTAAAGGAAATTTGATATCTGATAAAACACAGGCTATGTAGATCTAAAATACTAGCAATTATCTTTAATGGCACTGGTTTAGAAATAACAATAATCTTATACACCCTGCTTGTTCTGCTTGAACACCAAATGTTGACATTAGACTTAGATTGCATTTCTGGAGGGAAAAAAAGTGATCTTAAACAGTATTAGAATGTCTATAACCACTTCTTTAAAAAAAAAAAAATCTATGTGAAAGTAAGACATTTTAAGTTCTGCCCTAATAGGTATTTGGGTAAACAACACATTTTTTTTTAAGTTGGACACAATATCTTTATTTATTTTTATGTGATGCTGAAGATCGAACCCAGAGCTTCTCACGTGCTAGGTGAGTGCTTTACTGCTGAGCCCCAGCCCCAGCCCAACAACACAATTTTTGAAGGCCATACATTTTAGAGTGAATTCTTTTTTTTTATTTTTTAAAATATTTTTAGTTGTAGAAGGACACAACACCTTTATTTATTTAATTAATTTTATATGGTGCTGAGGGTCAAACCCAGTGCCTCACACATTTTAGGCAAGTGCTCTACCACTGAGCCACAACCCCAACCCCTAGAGTGAATTCTTGATGGCTCTGAAAGTGAATGATATTTTCATGGATCTCTCCTATCTCCATCCCTATGTCCTTCCCCATTCTCTCCATCTGCATCTACACGTTAAAATGCCATTCTTAGGGCTGGGGTTGTGGCTCAGTGGAAGAGCGCTTGCCTAGCATGTGTGAGGCACTGGGTTCATCTCAGCATCACATATAAATAAATAAAGGCCCATAATAACTAATAAAACTATTTTAAAAATGCCATTCTTAGAAAGTGCTAGGGTAAGGAAGAAGGACTTGATACACAAAAGAGACTTTGTTGAATGCTTTAAAATTACATGGTTTAAAGCAGTAGCAGCACCAAAAAATGGCTGCAGGCATGGATTGTGTTCTCTCACCATTTGGAAGGGGCCCCCACTCAGGTTACCCCAACATACTTCATTACAAACTCATTCCATGGTACATCCCTTCCTCATTTTAATATGCTAAAAATATGATGTTTTTAAAATCTATGGTATGTCCTATTTTGGTTGGTAGCATTTTTTTTCTTTCTTAGTGATTCCTAAAATAATGATGTACTAGGTCCTTGAAACATTGTGAGTTAAAAACAGTTCCCTACTCCTTTTCCAACCACATTGCCACACCTAAACCCATTCTACCTAGAAATTCTGCATTAATGATTTACATTTTGTTTATATTTTCGGTCTAAAATACAAACATTGGGCTGGGGATGTAGCTGAGTGATAGAGCATATTCCTGAGATTTTGGGTTCAATCCTCAGCACCAATTAATTAATTAATTAATTAAAATAAAATGTATTATCCTCGTGTCTATCCCCTCCTAGGGAAACCTAAGATAGTTGTAAATCAAGAGTTCAGATGCAAAATGTGATGCTGAACACGATCATTCTGTGTCAAAAGTAATTTCTTTAGGACTGGGGCTATAGCTGAGTTGGTAGAGTGCTTGCTTCATTTGCATAAGGCCCTGAGTTCAATCCCCAGCACCACAAAAGAAAAAAAAAAAATGTGATTCCTTTAGCCATACATAGATCTACGTAGCCTTGTTTTACCAGACATCAAATATCCTGTAATAATTAAATTAAAACCGTTTAGAACCAAAAAGTGGCTCTAGACCCATGGAGCCAACCAGAAACACAGAGCCCATCTAGCTGACCCTCACAATGCCTGGGTTCTCACACCTCTCCGTTAAAAATTTGCGACGCCCCACTCCCCGCCCTTCTGGGTGCTGATGGTTTGAAAACCATGCAAGCAGTAACCACAGCGCCTTACAGAAAAGAGCCAGAGAGCCCCCAAACACATCCTGCATAAATTCAGGAACACTGCCGCTTCTGACAAGCGGAGAGAGCCTGCGTGCACGGAGCGTCCGGGACTGGTCTCTGTTGGCAGATGGTCTGGGAGCTCAGCACTGAATGCCCGGCAGAGGCAAAAGGCGTCACTTTTGAAGACCAGTCAAGATCTCTGGTCCCTCAACATTAGAATCTGTTAGGACACAGGGTACAGGGGTGAAGCAGGGGAGAAGGGGAGGACAATGGGATGTTCGTAGCTCGATACAATTCCTCCGATCCTTAGGTGGAAAACCCTCTGTTGAGGCCCAGTTCCCCCTGCGCAGGTCTTGGGGTCTGACGTAACAGAGCCGGGCGTTGGAGGCAAGGGTCCCAGGTACCTGGTTTTCTACGGATGACTCCAGAGGCGTCTCTGTCTTGGTGCTGTCGCTCTTCTCTACCTCTGGTTTTTCTTTAAATTGCTCATTCTTGGCTGCTGTCTCCTTCCCTTGCTCTTTCTCCTTTTCCTGCTCATTATCTTTTCTTATCCACTTCTCTTCCTTCCCTTTCTCTTTCCCCTTTGACACTTCTTTCTTTCTCTCTTCTTTTCCTTTCACCTTAATTTTCTCCTTCGCCACTTCCTTAGCCTTCCCTTTCTTCACATTCTCCATTTCCACCGCTCCTGTTTGCTTTCTTTCCTCTGCGCGCCCGCGCGCAGGAGTTGCAGCCTCGGGTCTGGGCAGGTGTGGCCTCCTCGCGGGGCGCAGGGCGGAGACGTAGGTCCACAGGGCGTAGGCCACACCCGTGGTCACCACGGCCGCAGCTATTCCCAGTGCGTACAGCCTGAGGTCTGGCATTTCGCACTAGCTCGCCTGTCCAGGGCGACTGGCAGTTGATTCGCCGAACCCGGGGGGTGAGGAGGAGGGACCCCAAATGGAGTTGAAATGGGCGGGGGTTCTAGCGGGTGGATCGAGCCCAGCCCAGAAGAACCCAGAGGTCCCAACCAAGAGTTGGGAGAGCGACGGGCTTATCACCGCTGCCGGAAAAACGTTACCTAGGCGTCACCAGCTCCGGAGGGAAACGCCTTCCACCTGAGCAGGGTCCAGAGCGACCTTAGCCTCCGACCTCTCCAGCTTCAAACCCCAGCCTGCTCTGCCAAGCTGGCGTCCTCAACCCGCAGAACGCCTACAGCGCCGGCGTCCTCCCTCGGCTCACAACCGAAGCCAAGCTAAGTTGTGTATCTCCCCTCCACAGTGCGAGTAAACGCCACTTAGCCACGTCTAAAGGCTGCAACCCAGGGTTATTGGTTAAGGACAGAGTAATATGTCTTAAATTCTAGTTTCAGGGCTGGGGATATAGCTCAGTTGGTAGTGTGCTTGCCTCCCTATGCACAAGGCCCTGGGTTCAAACCCAGCACCACACACACACACACACACACACAAAAAAAAAAAAAAAAAAAAAAAACCAACAACCACACACATTTGTTTATTTATATGTAAAATTTTCGGAGATTAAGTACCCCGCCAGGATCCTGGCTGCTAACAAAGTCCAGGTTAGCAAAACCTGAACTAGGCAAAATAGTATAATTTACCCCAGGATAGAGTATGTAGTAAATTTGGCATCCAATGGAACTTTCAGAGGTGATGTGGGGGCTGCAGGGCAATTGCCTGTTATGTAGGAGGCCTTGGATTCCACCCCCTAGCACTGTCAATTAATTAAAAGTATAGTTTATACATGCAATAAACTGATTTTTCTTCATCAGATATTTCTGATAGGCTTGTAAGGAACAATGAATAGCAGGTTTCACAAGCCTTGAGTGATGCAGTGGTTTTTGTTGTTGTTGTTAATATTTTGTAGTTGTAGTTAGACACAATATTTTTATTTATTTATTTTTATGTCGTGCTGATGATCGAACCCAGGGCCCAATACTTGCTAGGTGAGCCCTCTGCGGCTGAGCCACAACCCCAGCCAGATGCAGTGGTTTTTAAGGTTAGCTGTTCAGAGTTTTATTAAAAAGACTGATTAAAAACTTTTAAATGCTGTTTTGTTTATACCCATGTCAACATGATATATTTTCAGCGGAGTTTAAACTGGGTTCCTGCAATCCCATTAGATTGGCTTTCTGGCTCTGCTGGGAGGGGAAGGAGACAATTTTAAATAGTTTGAAAGAAAATTCTTAGATGTATTTACCAGGAAGTCCTCCCCAAAATGCCAACACTCAAAACACAATTATCCATAGTCACTGCTAGAATATTTTATTTTAAAATGTGCCATAGTGAATGGATGTATCCACACTGGTTTTTATAAATGTACACATACAACATGTATATACAAAGTTATATATGTCATTGGTTAAAGCCCTGTCCAAAAGAGGAAATAATTGATGGTGTTAACACTTCATTTGACAATAATTTATTTGTTTGAACTGAAATTTCAGTTGCTTAGCAATGACTAATACCAATGGCTGCCAAAAACAATGACTAAATAGAGAACTGTAAATTTCACTGTTGTGCCTTAGGTCAAAATTTTCAAAGATGGATAATTTTCACCAAGATTCTGTTGCTTAGTTAACCTAAAAAATTATTATCTTTAACCATAGAAATTTAATGGAATTCTAAATAACAGATTTACTAACAATCATTCCTATACTGCAGTATATATTCAGAAGGAATAAATATTTGTCACTCTTACCAAGAGACTGTTCTGTTTAGCTCAAAAGTACAACATAATAAATCATTCTTATTTTAAGACCTCATGTTTAGATGCCACTGAAGATTCTGATTATGTTAAACAGAAAGGCAGCACTTCGTTTCTTATTTTAAAGATGGAAAGCCTTTTTAGAAACCCTTTGAGGAAGTTTCAGTAGATATGTTCAGAATCTAACACAGCAGCACTTTATTAACAAGGACAGAGTAATTTGATCACAAGGAAATACTCATAAGTCTTAAATAAATTATACTTGGGCAGCATAAAATGAATATTAAACAAGGGGAGGCACCCCAGTAACTGTCTCACAGCTGTTGAATGTGAAGGTGGCTTGTGAACAAGGAAAGACAAGAACAACAGTCACACCACAAACTGATTGTAAAATACTTCATTACTTAGAGAAAGGTAATGAAAGGTCAAAACCCATAAGGAAAGAGAAGCCATTAGAGTATCTATTAATTGGGCCAAACAGTCCTGTTAGATCTTAATACTTCTTGGTATTGATTTCCTGTCTATGTAATGAAGTCAATGTTTTATGTTCTTGATAGGGGCTATCAATCTTTCTGATTAAGAAAGTCCAAACCCATCTGACCTCATAACACTAGGTCAAAGAGTCAACTTCTTACAACATTGATATATTTTGAGATATTGAATGGTGCTAAATCAACATTAACATAATCTGAGAATGAAAATGATAAGGGGCACAAAGGAACCATATACACATATGAAAAATATTCCATATTCCAGTATCACATGACAGAATTTATGGTCAAAATTATTTAAAACATTTACTTTAGTCTTTTTGTGGTCATTTAATTAAGTGAAGAACACTAGTGTTTTGGTAAGGTTCCTTCTTATCACATGATATTTTTAACTCAATACTTAGAATGCTCAGAAGATTCCACTTTCAGCCTCCTAGGGCCATGTAAGACATAATTTAAAGTGGGACCTAAAATAGCAACAAGTGTCTTCAGACTCTAGTAGAAACAGTTTCTGTTTAAATCCTGGGAGACCTTAGATAACATGCCTTGTTTGTGAAATGGAAAAAAGATCAAATCAGCACACAAAGATAAAGGGTGCAACAGATATCAAAGTGGTATATGCCTGATCATCTCCAGTCCTCATAATCTGTGCAAACATAGGCAGTTCAAATTACCAAACCTGACTAGGCAGTTTGAGAAAGGTGTTTTCCTATTTGATGCACAAGAAATTATTTTATGAAAATATGTGGATATAAGATGGAGCAGTTCTGTGCTTCTTGCTGTGTTACCTTTATTATGTTCCTAGTATATCACTGAGGCTATTTAAAAACAGCCTGCAACAAGGACATTCTATCACCAGCCACCTTTTCCTCCTTTCTTCTTTTTCTGTTGCTGTTTCTTTTTTGTTGCCGGGGCCCCTGCAGGTTTCTGGTGTCTTGGGGGTATGATGTTACTTGTAGAGGCAGAGACTGTTGCTGCACTGCCAGGTCTTGGAGAGGTGGGTGGGCTGCTCACAGTTTTACTGGCATCCCTGAAATCATCAGACCAGAAATATTTTGGTCATTCATAAATTCAACAAAGAAAAAGGGTATATACAAGTGTTCTACTTTCCATATCTAACAATTTTCCACTTTGTTTAAGGTACATCTCTGATTCCTCACCCTTTTTCTTTTGTTTCTTTTCTTTTTTTTTTTTTTTAGCAGTACTAGGGATTGAACCTAGGGATGCTCTACCTATCTAATCTATTGGAACAGGTTCTCACTAAACAGTTCAGGCTCGCTTGAACTTGGAATTCTCTGGCTCAGCCTCCCAAGTAGCTGGGATTAACCATACCTGGCTTTCACCATTCTTTGAACAAAATTTTTACTGTTTGTAACTAAAAAACTATATATCATTCATGCCCATTTTTAGAAACCTTATAAAAGATTAAAAAAATTATTCTGGGCATGGTGGCACATGCCTGTAATCCCAGTAGCTCGGGAAGCTGAGACAGTAGGATCGTGAGTTCAAAGCCAGCCTAAGCAACAGCAAGGTGCTAAGCAACTCAGTGAGCCCCTGTCTCCAAATAAAATAGAAAATAGAGCTGGGGATGGGGCTCAGTGGTTGAGTGCCCCTGAGTTCAATTGCCAGTACCAAAAAAAAGATTAAAAAATTAAGTGACTTATAATTCTATGTATAAATAACATTTTAATTTATTTATTAATGTTTACATAGTTAAAAGACTCAGTATAGTTTCCTTTTCCTTTTCAAACAAAAAAATATTTAATTTAATAATATAATCAAAGTTTTAGTATTTACAACATATTCAAAGCAGAACTATATTTTCTCTCTTGTATACTGCAAACATTTATCAAGAATATATGATTGTATACTTCTCATACTTAAAATATATTAACAAACTCTCACTAATATCCTTAAATCATTCTCAGAAACAATCTATGTTCTAAGCAAGTTCTATTACGAAGCCATGACTTACAGTTCAGATGAGGCCCCTGCAGTTGCTCCCTGGGTCCCTTTTCCAATCTGATCCTTCTTTTTACCCTTCTTTCTTCCTCGATAGTAAGAACGTTCTCTCATTGGTAGCCATCTTTCTGGATCTGGGGTAACTTTTGGGTCATAATTCTTAGGCAGTTTTCCTGTTTAACAAAAGTAATAAAGAAATGAGGGATATGCCCCTAAAAGTTTCAAGACAGCTTGTTTACACAGTGTATCTATGCCTGGGAATAAATAACACTACAACAGAAATTAGTCTGAGAAAGTTTTATCTGTAATAATCTAACTAGGGAAAAGTCCTCATTTCTAAGCATAATACAAGATTTAGAGGCTAAAGATTTCACAGCTTTATTTGTATAAAATTTTAAAGTTTGACAAAATACATTTTTAAGAAAAATAGCAAAAACCTTATATTCTATAAAACAGAGTATATTGATATCCTTAATATAGAAAGAATCCTTAATAATCAATATGCAAATCACTCAAGAAAAAAAATAGGCAGTTATCATTAGGGTAAGCCAGAGAAAATGAGTCATTAATCATGTAGAGAGATGCTCAACCTTACTAATTAAAAATGGGAAAGGTAGCTTTTTTGTCTCAGCCGCAGACATCCCGTCCAGTCTGAGGAAGACCTGGAAACTTCTGGGACACGTGAACCATGCCCACTGCCATATTGGCAAGCACCGGAAACACCCAGGAGGCCAGGGTAATGCTGATGGCATTCATCACCACAGGATTAACTTTGACAAATATCACCCAGGTTACTTTGGGAAAGTTGGTATGAGGCATTACCACTTAAAGAGGAACCAGAGTTTCTGCCCAACTGTCAACCTTGATAAGTGGACACTGGTCAGTGAACAGACATGAGTAAATGCTGCCAAAAACAAGACGGGAGCTGCTCCCATAATTGATGTAGTCCAATCGGGTTACTACCAAGTTCTGGGGAAGGGAAAGCTCCCAAAGCAGCCTGTCATCGTGAAGGCCAAATTCTTCAGCAGAAGAGCTGAAGATTAAAGGTGTTGGGGGTGCCTGTGTTCTGGTGACTTAAAGACACCTAGAGCTCTGGAGGTTCATTAAATGCTAACAAATACTTAAAAAAAAAAAAAATGGGAAGGGTAACAAAACTTACTAGACTAACATGTTGAAAGCAGTAATACGAGCTGGGGATATAGCTAAGTTGGTAGAGTGCTTGCCTTACATGCACAGGCCCTGGATTCTAATCCCCAGCACACACACACACACACACACACACACACACACACACAGCAGTAATACCCAGTTTTGGTGAAATGATCACACTCAAACACCACTGGCAGAAGTATATAGTGATATATAGCCTTTAAGAACAACTCTTTAATTTGACAATACCCATCATTTATAGTCTCCTAGAAAATTCCTGAAGAAGTCCACGAGCCACAAATTACACAAGACATTCTCTTTAATGTTAATATAGCAAAATAACTTAATTGTCGATCAGTGAGAAAGATTAAATAAATTATACCTCTAATACAGTAAGCTATACAAATAGGTTAAAAATGAGGCGCATGTGTACTTAATCATTTGGAAAAATCTTCACAATTTGGTCTAGAGGACTGAAACAAATTATCATAATATTATGCTCATACTGATTTTAGAAAACCGGTCATTTAGCATGTAAGTATGTAATTATATGTGTTTCAGTAAACAAGAAAAGTTAGTAATCATCTCTGAGATTATGCATTTGTGGCAGATTATTTTCCATGCTTTATGACACCCTATATTATTAGACATATATTATCACTGGCTTTGTTGTTTTCTTCTGTTTTTAGAATAAGTACACATCACTTTGCAAATTTTTTAAAATGTTTATCTGGAAATCACAAAAACAGAAAAGAAAGTAACACTGCATATTATTTCTACCTAATGTTATCAGTTGTTTCTTTTTAGGTAATACTAGTACATAAAAGAACTAATTATTGAATTTTTATCCATTTCCAAGTACTATGACAAAAATAAAAAAAAAAAACAATAAGACTTCAAATTAAAGATAGTAGACTAGTACAAACATTAGCTTGTGTTCCCTCTCCAAGTTCCACTAAAATGGTAATAAAAATATTAGAATTTGGAAAAATAGGTTAAAAAAAGTGTGATCAAAAATTTTTGGAAACTGGAAAACAGCCGGAGCATAGTAATAAACTTGGTGAAGATTTGGGAAATCTGAGTCCTAAGATGGCAGTGGGCCAAATTAAGAAGTAACTGATTTTTACCCCAAAACTCAAGAACAGGTAAGTGGCTTCACTAGATGGAGCCAAATAGTAATTTCACCCACTCGTGCCAGAGATTGAAGAACCTAGCCCAAGCCAATCAATCCACAACATTCCCCTGGTTAATGGTTCAGGACTGACCACGGACCTGTGCTGGTCCAGTCGGATTAATAAGAAAGGTTTGCTGAGTCTCTCTGTCCTGCTGAATGTAAGTGACAAGCATGTAACCCTGTTTCCAACAAACTCTTGGGACTATAGTTCAGTTTTGTTGTCAAAATAAAGAGATACAACTACTACTGAGTCAATGAGCCTTGATGTTAACTTTCCTCTAGACTCTCAGTTATATAAACAGTAATTTTTCTTAAGCCAGTTTGGAAGAGCTTTATGGTATCTATAGCTAAAAGATTCTAATGCATAAAGACTGTGTGCCAGACATCATTCTTAGAGCTTTATATGTAGTATCTAACTTACTCCTTTGAGAGGTATATATTATCATACTGCATTTTAGACTCAAATGTACTAATTTCAAACAGTTTTAAAAATCATTAGGTTTTGCTTCTTATTAAAAAAATAAAAAATAAAAAATTTGGGTATCTATGATATATCCACAGTCACAGTGAAAAAATACTATGGTAACAATTTGAATTTGGACAATCTAACTTCAGAGTTACACTCTTTTAAATTAATAAAATTTTAGCTCACAAGACAAAAGTCAAGTATTCAAAGACACTAGAGAAGGGGGCATCGTGGTTATGTCTACAGAATTCTATTTAGGAATAAACGCAAGTTTATTTTTTTAAAAATATTTTTTAGTGTTTTTTTTTAGGTGGACACAATCTATTTTTTATTTTTATGTGGAGTTGAGGATCGAACCCAGCGGCCCCGCGCATGCCACATCCCCAGCCCTAAACTCAAATTTTTTATCTTTGTAGAAAGGAATCTAAAATTTGTTTTTCATTCTTAAAAAGCTTACCCTTCTTTTTCTTCTTCTTCTTCTTCAAATCTCCCTGTCTAAAATGAGAAGAAAAATCATTACCATCACTGTGCTAAAATATTTACTGACATTAAGTATGTGCAAAAGAACAAGCTGGGCACTTAATCATAAAGGTTATTTATTTATTTGCAGTGCTGAGAATTGAACCCAGGGCCTTATGCATGCTAGGCAAGCACTCTACCACTGAGCTACACCCCCAGCCCTCATAAAAAGTGATTTAAGATTTGGTACCAGTTCACCAAAGCTAACAAGCTGAAATATTAATTCAGGTTAAATTCAATCACACTTAAGGCATTATAACTTCTGGAAGATAGTTTAGAAAACACAGAAAAATGTTTTCAGAAAACAGACGCCAATTATGTTGAAAAATAATTCCTTTTTCTTTTGTACCAGGGATTAAACTCAGGGGCACTTAACCACTGAGCCACATCCCCAGCCCTTTTTATTTTTTTATTTTTGAGACAGGGTCTCACGAAGTTGCTTAGAGCCGCTAAATTGCTTAAGGCCTCACTAAGTTGGTGAGGCTGATTTCGAACTTGCAATCCTCCTGCCTCAGCCTCCAAGTCGCTAGGATTACAGGCATATACCACAGCACCTGGCTTCACCTCTCTGTACTATTTTCTAAATAGTATATGAGTAGTATCTGAAGTGTAACTGGTAAAATTTTGAATCAACATGAAAATCTGCAACACCTCTTGGTTAAATAACCCTTCATTTTCCAAGACTTTACAGAATTGATAAACTCTTTGCCAGAAGAACATGTAAAATACCTACAGAGATTATCTCTGGAAGGATATTCTAAACTAGTCACCCTGGTTATAGTCCTAGGAGGGAGAGGCTGAAAAGGGACAGGAGGAAGATTTTTACTTACTCTCAATATTCTTTTATTTATTTATTTATTTTGGTGGTGGTGGAGGTGGGGGGTGGTGTTGGGCTTTTTGCAGTGTTGGGATTGAACCCAGCGCCGGTCGCATGCCAGGAAAGGTCACATACCAGGAAAGTTTCCTACCACTGAACTACACCCCAGCCCTATCTTTCAAATTTTGAACCATGTGAATCTGTTAACTTTAAAAAGTAAGTAAAACCTCTGTTAAGCACACTTCAAAATAATTGTTAAGCATTCTGAAAGCTACAATGAAAACAGATGAAAAAAAAAATCTCTGTATATATTCACATGTGATATAACTCTGTGAGAACTATGAAACAGTAAACTAAAAAGATGAGACAGCAATAATTCCTGCCAATTCATTATACAAGTCATTCAATTATGGAAGTCCTTTCAGGATATCCTAAAGAATAATAAATGCAATGTGTATGTAGTGCCATACTTTAATATTTCATCTCTCCCTCTGACTTTGAAATAGTATTCTAAATTCTGCATAGGCACACATACAGTTTCCCCAAGATTCTTTGCAATTTCTTATGTCTCTGCCCCTCTTATCATCCTTGGAATCTGCACAAATGCTACCTCATGAAGCTGCTCCTAACTTGCCACCATCCCCAGGAAGAGCTACTCCCTGTGGCATGCTCCGCTCTATCCCACACCATCACAGTACACACAACCTTTCCTGCAATTGTTGTTTACACATTTCATTTGGCTTTATTTTTTGTTCAACACTTAGCATATACATTCACATAGTGTAGCTCCAAAAGAGACTACACTTTTGCATTGAAAAGTTGAGCATAAGCCTAATGAAAATACTATGTTTAATTTTAAAACTTAAAAGTTTACATCCTGATTATTTAAAATAAAGAACACTAAAGTTTTAGATAAAAATTGTATATTCTTAATAGTTACCCAACCCTGTTTTAGTAGAGAAAAAAATATTGAAAATATTTAAAAATGTTATTTGAAAATCCATTTAAGACCTAGGGTCAATTTATTTTATTTTGGGATTTCTGGTAAATCTTAAAATTAGAATTAAATGGAATTTGGAACAATGTAACATCTTTGAGGCTTTAATTCCTTTAAGTCTTAAAAAATTATTATAAGGATAATAATGCTTTTTTTATATAAGTCAATCATAGAAAAAAAAATCAATCATATATTCTTGCTTTTTCTTTTTCTTTGTGCAGTGCTAGGGATCAAACCCATGTCTCATGCATGCTAGGCAACTGCTCTACCACTGAGGTTTATCACCAGTCCTGAATTAAAAAAAAAAAAAAGAGAAAACAAAATTCAAAAGGCATTTTAAAAGAGGAAATAATAAAAAAATATGGAAGTCACAAAACTGGAGAAGTGTTTGATATCTTTCATGCTCTATTCATTCTGAATCAAAACTAGAATCATACATTTTACTATAGGTTTCTACTACCTACATTAAGATAGTAATACAGGAGAATCAGACTGTAAATTCCTTTAAATGAAGCTGGCCAACCTTTCCTCCAAATCAGCAAAATAAACCATCTGAATTTTGGTTCAATAATGCTAAATGATCTTAATGCACATCAATAACTTACAGGTAAATAAAGTAGGAGGCATCAAGCCAATGGAATATTTTAAATAAAAAGAATAAAATATGCCTACATTTAGTACATCAAAAGGTCTCTAAGGCTTTTTAAATTAAATGTAAGAAAATTTCCAAACAAAATAATTCTTCTGGGAAAAACAAAAAAAGTAAACAATTTAAGGAAAATATTAACCACCTATATGTATAAACAGGAAGAAAAATATTTGGAAAGATACATTAAACTAATATCAGAGGGGCTGGGATTGTGTCTCAGCAGTAGAGCGCTCGTCTAGCGCGGGCGGGACCCGGGTTCGATTCTCAGCACCACATAAAAAATAAAAGGCATTGTGTTGTGTCCATCTACACCTAAAAAATAAATATTAAAAAAAAACAACTAATATCAGAGATTAGTTCTGAGAAGGAGGAACAGGGGTGGAAATAAGAAATAAGAGCTGGGCACAGGGAAAGATAAGGAAAAGAAACAAATTTAAGCTTTATTTACATGGAATTTTTGAGATGTAGTTTTGTTTGTTTTGGTTTTTCTTCTTTCTTTTTTTTCCTTCTATTCTTGATATGTAGCTTTAAATTGTAGAATTTAAAGTCAACATTAGAATATTTTTATAAATGTTTTTAATTAGAAAAACATTACCCTTGTTCCTTCGGTTGACTATCTCCAGTAACTTTTCCACCCTTCTTCCGAATGTACGTAGCACCAGGAGAATTTTCAAGAGCCTCGACATCTACTTTTAGAGACATACTATCTGATGAGGGCAAGTGTTTGCTAAGACTGGGATAGAATAGGAGTTTAGGAACATAAAACACACAGGCACGCGCCTTTCAATATATTTGTGCCACTATAAAAATATTGTCTTTTTCTGATACCTGTCATCAGAAGCAAAAAATGTTCTAAAATCTACGGAATAATAAATCTGCAAGTTATGCCAATTATAAATATCTGTTCTGAAAGGAGAACTTGAAGAATAAAAATCTAATCATCTATAACTTTAGGGATATAGTTCAAGGTAGTTTCAAGACAACTATCAATAAAGACAGTAGAGGGGTGGGGATATAGCTCAGTTGGTAGAGTGCTTGCCTTGCATACACAAGGCCCTGGGTTCGATCCCCAGCACAAAAAATAAAAAAATAAAGACAGTAGAATGAACTGGATATAACTTTCCTATGTTCATACATGAATACATGACCACTGTAACTCCACATCATGTACGATCACAAGAATGGGAAGTTATATTCCATATATGTATGTCAAAATACATTCTATTGTCCTGTATAACTAAAAAGAACAAATATAAAAAGATTATTTTTCACCCTGGGGGGAAAAAAAAAGTTGCAACCATCAAGCTTATAAAACAGGTTTTTTAACTGCAAATGCTTTGACTTAGCATCCACCACCCCACCTCAGTTTCAGGAACACACACTGATTAGTGTAGCACATATGATCTAAGCTCTATCAGGACTCAAAATCCTCTTATCAATAATAAATGTTTCTAATAGTTCATAATTCATGCTCAACTATGCACATAAAACATGCTGTTGTCTTTTCATTCATTCATTATTATGTGCAGCTGGACTTGAACCTGGAGAAATATAGGGTTGCACCTTGTTGACTTCATTTTTGCTTTTGGAGCTAATAATCCCAAAGTGGATCCATCACTGTATTTTCCAATCACACTGATCAATAATTCTAATTTTTCCTTTTATCACTTTGGAAGGGAGTTATGAATTCTAGTTGAAATTTACAACATAAAAATACCTGGTCAAAACTCAGCCTCTAGTGCTTTATGGGGAGCTGTCTGAAACAATAGTCAAAAGGATACACTTTAGCTTTCTCTGGATCCACAAGTGAGTAAGCAGAAATAAGTTGCGCCAGGGTGTGAATATCTTTTGGATTTTGTCTGAAAGAAGAAAGAAGACAGTCACTGAACAGTTTGTAAAATAAGAAAGTAACACAAATGTGGAAAATAACTCCCTCATATCAATAACAGAAACAAAATGTGGATTTCTACATCTCCAAATTTTAGAGCTTACTTCCATAGCTGTTCTAGGTCACTAATTGCCTCCTTCTTCCGCCCATATTTGAGTTTGAAGTTTGCAGCTTCTCTTATCAATGACAAATGAGCAGGAGATTTGGGCTACAGGTCCAATTAAAAAAAATAATAAAAAAAAGTTAAGCCAAATATCTAGTAAATCAATGAAGTTGCATTAATTAAACTTTTTAAATGGACCTATCCATTAAATTCCTCATCCTAAGTTTTACTGAATGCCTAAAACAACAATCTCTCTCTCTCTCTCTCTCTCTCTCTCACACACACACACACACACACACACGTGGGTAAAGACATTAGTATAAGTAATCACCAATTTATGAAGTTACAAAACCCAGTTCTACTTAGGTTATCTGTGACTAAAAACATTCTCCTAAAACCAAATCCTAAATATATACCACCACAGTTGTCAACCATAAACATAATATTTCCCAGAACAATTATGTCTCTCCACTACCAATAGTATTAATAATATAAATGGCATTAGTGTGTACATATGATGGGAAGTTGGATATTGCCCATGCAGAGACCCACAATGGAAAAACTCAAGATGTTCCAATTAGATGGAGACATGATAAACAATTATTCCATATACTATTGCTCCAATAATTACTACCATCCATGGGCTCTAGCTACTTAAGATGAGCTCTATTACATGCAACCATGTTCTACTATCATTCTTATTTCATGTACACATACACAAGAAGGAGCTTCAAAAAACACAAATGATTGTTTATCTAAAACATGTCTTTATAACACTTTACTCCTTATTTACCTGATGGTTTTGATACCACTGGATGGCTTGTGTGAAGACCTCAATGGCACTATCAATATCTTCCTCATGGCTGTACATGGTCACTAATGCAGACACCTATACAGTCAAAGGTATAAATTAATGAATTAAAGCAGTGCCAGCTAACAAATGGTTTGGTAAGATCAGAAGCTGAGAAGTGCTTAGACACATTTACAAAGCAAAACACCACTAGACATTCAAGTGTATGATCAGCCAGGTATACATTAGTGTAGCTGAACTCCTGTTGATGAGCTCATGGGGCCTGAGCTGCATAAAGCCAGTGAAAAGCTTGTCCAGTATGCTTGAAGGACAGCAAGGAGGCCCACATGGCTAGAGTAGAAGGGGAGGGAAAACAGGAGAAGCAGTAGGAAATAAAGACAGATGAGGACAGAAACAGAGACAAAAAGTTGTATCTTTAATAAATATCAGGTGGGCTGTAGTTATAGCTCAGTGGTAGAGCGCTTGCTAAGCATGTATGAGGCACTGGGGTCAATCCTCAGCACCATATAAGAATAAATAAGTAAAATATAAGTTAAAACAAAAAAAAGAGCCAGCCAGGTGTAGTGGCGCATGCCTGTAATCCCAGCTGCTCGGGAGGCTGAGGCAGAGGATTGCAAGTTCAAAGCTAGCCTCAGCAATGGCAAGGTGCTAAGCAACTCAGTGAGACACTGTCTCTAAATTACAAAATAGGGCTGGGGATGTGGCTCAGTGGTTGAGCACCCCTGAGTTCAATCCCCAGTAAACCTCTCTCCAAAAAAATAAACATTAGTAAAAATAATAAACTGGCCAGAAAAAAAGACATGAATATAAAAAATGTAAGAGGGGCTGGGGATATAGCTCGGTTGCTACAGTACTTGCCTCGCAAGTATAAGGCCCTGGGTTCCATCCTCAGCACCACACACACACACAAAAAAAAATATTAAGAGGAAAATAAACATTATACATAACTTCTATGGCAATAAATTCAACAACGTAGATGAAATGGACAAATTCCAGGAAAAGTAAAAGAGGGATAGATATTAAATCTTAAAAACATTTTATTTTCAGCACATTGTTATTGGATTCTACTATGAAGTGTAGAACAATCCTTAAAATAAGAATCAAGACAATGCACTAACATAGTTATTATTAGATATTTATTGAGTACTAGCTGCAAACAAACTGTGTTGAGAAAACAAACATGAGTAAAACAGTTTCCATTCAATAGATGTACATCCTACCACCACAAAATGTCTTTACTATGAAACAGATGCTTTCCTAGCTATATTAATGATCTAAACCTGTGCTATTTGAATAACCAGAGAACTAAATACTAAAGTTTGGCCACTATTACTAAATTATCTTAACTCAAAGTGACATGATATACAATTTAAGTCTAAGAAATTCCCTATACAGGTCTGAGATTATCTGAGGTTGACTTTCTTCAATAATTTAAGGACCTAATAGGGCCTGGCACATTTGACTGAATAGTAAACTAACAAAAAGCAGAACACAGAATGAAATTAAATTTATACCAAATAAATGTTATTATTCTACTATTCATACCTTATAAATTATACATAAGAAAATTTGTAGAAATTAAATATAAATGAACATCAGACATACAATTCCACTATCTTCTCAAGTCTTATAATATTTTAATTACAAACTCACCATGCCTGGTTTATGCTTTAACTCCTCTATACTTCTCAATATTAAACATGCTTTGGAAATATTACCTTAGGAGATTAAAAACAAAACCATTATTGAAATCACAGTCTTATATTTTGTACTATCTCTAGATATACAAGCTTTGGGTTCTTGGGGTTAATATACTCCTTCTGTTAATTTCACAGAAAAGGAAACTGACTTAAGAGGAAATAATGTATCTTGTCTAAGCTTACAAAATTAATAGCAGAGTTGCTTCCAGAAAAGAAGTCTCTCAACTCCCATTCTGTTTCAGTTCTGTTTCTCTTTTATCACTCTGTAATTTGAATATAGTAGTAGGTGAATCCTTCCCTAAAGGCCTTGCTATATGTTAATATAGATATAAATGCAAAGGAAAATCTGTGGTGATAAAATTTTGGGTTTTCCACTCATTATAAACTTCAACAACTTTAAAAACAAAACAAATAATAATTAAAAAAAATACAAAAGACTCTCTCCTGTTTTTTTCTCCTCTCAGGATGATAAATAATCTTTGTAAGAATCAACAGAAACCAGGCAGTCAAGAGTGTTGGCAGGTGCACCTATAGTTCTAGCTACTCAAGGAGGCTAAGGCAGCTATATTAGGAAGACTGCTTGAACCCAAGAGTTCAAGGCCAGCCTGGGCAACATATAGCAAGACCCTGTCTCCAAAAAAGAAACCCAAACCCAAACCAAATAACACCATCACCACCACCCCTCCCCCCCCCCAAAAAAAAAAGATGAGGAAAAAAAGTAAAGGGAAGGGCAAGGAGCCAGGCATGATGGCGCACACCTGTAATCCCAGTGACACGGGAGGCTGAGGGCTGAATCGGGAGGATCACCAAATTCAAAGCCAGCCTCAGCAACTTAGCAAGGCCCTAAGCAACTTAGTCAGACCCTATCTCAAAAAAAATTTTTTTTAAAGGGCTGGGGATGTGGCTCAGTGTTAAGTGTACCTGGGTTCAAAAAAAAGACAAGTGAGGAAGATAAGGAAATGTGAGGGTAACAGCGAAATCAACACTATTTCTCAACCCTGTTTTTTATTGCTTCATTTAAAAGACTTTTTGGACATTTTTTCTTAATTGCCAAACTCCCCCAGTTCATGAAATTTTAATTTCAGCCATTGTAATATATGAGATTTTTTTGACCATTTACCACCCTCATTGAGAACCAGAGTGGTCTGACAGTTTTCTATAATGAAGAAAATGTTCTTTCAAGCCAGGAGTGGTGGCAAACTCCTGACAGGAGGATTGCAAGTTTGAAGCCAGCCTCAGCAACTTAGTGAGACACTTAGCAACTCAGCAAGACCCTGTCTCTAAACATAAAAAAGGGCTAGGGAGGGGCTGGGGTTGCAGCTCAGTGGTAGAGCGCCTGCCTAGCATGCATGAGGCACTGGGATCCATCCCCAGCACCACATTAAAAAAAACTAAATAAACAAAATAAAGGTATTGTGTCCATCTACAATTAAAAACATTTAAAAGGAGGGGGGCTGGGGATGTGGCTCAGTGGTTAAGCACCTCTGGGTTCAATTCCAGGTACCAAAGAAAGAAAAGAAAATGCTTTCATCTGTGCTATCCAACAGAGCAGCTACTAGATGCATGTGGCTACTAAGTACTTCCAAGCATGGCTAACCCAACTAAATCTTAAACTTCACTTGATTTTGATTGATTTAAAGTTAGAATAGCTTCATTTGGCTAGTGGCTAGAATGCTAGACAATAATAATTCTATTAATCACTCAAGGTTGAATCAAAATTACAAAACAAAAACACTGATAGTTTTCTGTAAGAATCAAACACATCAGTTCTCATTAAATCTATAGGTGGCAAAATAAAAATGAAAGATAAAGGGCCAAGCTGAACACTATTGGAGAGTACAATGCAAAATAATCCCTTTCTCCCCAGTGATAGATATAAATATGTATGTGTAAGTATAGTCTTTTGGACAGAGGAATACTTTGCTTCAAGACTCATTCTAGCAACTGAGGAATAACCAAAAGAAAGGGCCAACTACCTCACTGCAAAATCTGTTGGTGATCTCAAGTCTACTCATGTTTGAAACAATAATTTATGCTTTACCATTATGTTAAAAGTGTAAAATAAAATATTAATACCTTGGGAAATTTTCAACTGTGCCATGGTCAGCTTAATTTCAGCTGCATTTTCTGGATGCTGATCTGAAAATTCCTGAAATTGTTTCAGTTGAGAGAAAAAAAATCATTTAATTTACACAACTGCAGATATTATAATTACTTATCACTTATCTCAGCTATATAAGATTTTTAAATTTGGAAGTCAGGCATGGTGTTGCATGCATGTAATCTCAGCTATTCAAGGGGTTAAGGCCAGCATGGGCAATTTAGCAAGACTGTCTCAAAATCAAAACAAAAACAAAAGAATCTAAGTAACAAAGTTTTGAGTAGAATTCACTGAAGAATACATTACTAAAACACAAGTTACCCATGTTCTGCAAACTTACAGAAAACAAAGCTGTAGCATAAGAATAAACCAGAGTGGGGCTGGGGTTGTGGCTCAGTGGGAGAGCGCTTGCCTAGCACATGTGAGGCACTGTGTTCAATCCTCAGCACCACATTAAATAAATAAATAAATAAAGGCATTATGTCCACCTACAACTAAAACACAATATTAAAAAAAAAAAAAAAAAAGAACCAAAGTAACCCTGGAATTTATTTACTGGTACATTTTCTATTACTTTTCCCAACAAACTTAAAAGCTTATAGGTTATTATTATTAAGAAACAAGGCCATAATTGCCTGATACCTCATTAAAAATTCAAGTATAGGTCTGGGGGTGTAGCTCAGTGGTAGAGTGCTTACCTAGCATGGTGAAGCACTAGGTTTGATCCTTAGCACCACATAAAAATAAACAAATAAAATAAAGGTAGTGTGTCCATTAACAACTTAAAAAAAAACAAGTTCAAGTATAATGTCTTTACCTGAAGTAGCTCTATTGCTTTTGTATGCTGCTTTTCACGGCAGAGCTGGGCAGCCTGGATTAACACAGGCAGGAGATGTGCAGGACTTTGGGACTGTAAACCAGCAGATATTTTGCGACACTGTTCTGCCTAGAAGACACACCCCCAACCCCCACAAAAACAATCTGGTTAAAGAAATTAAAAGAAAAGAGGAACATATGAATATACCACAGTGAATCTCCACATCATGTACAACCACAAGAAAGGATCCTAATTAGAATATAATATACTCCATGTATGTATGTCAAAATATACTGTCACGTATATCTAAAAAAATCCCAAATAGGTGAAGAACTACGCAAGCTTAGAAAAACAATGTATTGCATCTATTCTCAATTTTTTCTTATAAGAAAAAAAGATTTCCATTTACTGAATTTAAGTTATGTGTTCTAAAAGCCTTTAAAGGGAAAATTATACATGTTCATTTGAATGTATAAATTCCAGAATTTTTTTTAAAATAACATGTCTCAAGTATAAGCTTTAAAACCACAAAACACAAATATTTCTTACAAAAGTATTAAGAATAACTTGATTCGGTTCTAAATTATTACTGCCTTTCACTCTCCCAATAAAACCTTGACTCTAAGAGTATAAATTTCAAAATTTAATAAGAATGAATATTATAGTTAAAATTAGAATGCATATTACAACTAAAACTGCCTATACTTAGAAGATCCAAAAAAACTCCATCAAATGAATGCTAGAGCTAATAAATTCAGTGAAGTATCAGCAAGGCGCTAAACAACTCAGTGAGACCCTGTCTCTAAATAAAATACAAAAAATGCTGGGGATGTGGCTCAGTGGTTGAGTGCCCCTGAGTTCAATCCCCAGCACCGCCCTCTCCACCAAAAAAAAAAAAAAAAATGCTAAAGAGGATGTGGAGAAAAAGGATTTTGGTCAAATTATAAGATTATATTGCATGCATGTCAAATATACAACAACAAATGCCATCATTATATACAACAATAATGCACCAATAAAAAATATGAAGAGAAAAAAATAAAAGAGTTAGAACTGAACTTAACATTTATAATCTACAATTATGCACAATTAAAATGAAAGATGAATCTAAAATCTGTAATCATGACTGGCATCTTTGATAAGTTTGTTTTAATTCAGAGAGATCAGAACAAAGTAATGAGAA
This sequence comes from Marmota flaviventris, assembly GCF_047511675.1. Lineage (NCBI taxonomy): Eukaryota > Metazoa > Chordata > Mammalia > Rodentia > Sciuridae > Marmota > Marmota flaviventris. The sequence continues at coordinate 43,424,845 of NC_092504.1, read as the reverse complement.
AGTCACCTCACTTAAAGATGTTAATGCTATTTTCTTCCCCTTAAAAGCCATATCCTTAAAGAGAACTGGGTAAATTACTTAAGAAAAAAAAAAAAATCTATGACATATGACCTGATAAAGAAGAAAATAAGAAAAAACATTAAAAAATATATAAATAGATTAGACTAACATATCTCATATTACAAAAAGTTCAGTTAGGGAACCAGAAGCCTATTACCTACCTGATTTGTGTACATAGCAAGCAAAGCTTTGTTAAATTCTATAGCTTGCAATTGTTTCTTGGAAAGTTTAAACTCTACTCCTTCTGCATTGGTTAGTTTCACCTTCTTCTTGGAGTCAAAGACATTTTGGTCCTGACAAAATAAAGTATATCCATCATTAATAGAATCTCCAACTTCAATTCTTTTAACACATTAAGGCCTTACTCCTCTTTCATTATTTTATATCAATATAACAAGAGAGCTTAGATGTAGTTATCTGGTTGGGCAGCTAAATCTGTCTTGGGTTATTGGTTCACAGATGTAGATAAAAATCTCTGCAATTCAAACCTACCAGTGTATATGTATTTATCCTACAATCTAGCCCCATTCCTTTAGAGCTTTAAAAAGGATTATTATTTACAAATAAATGGTTTAAGTGAGAAGTGAGCTGCTTTGAAGAATAAGATTTTTTTCTTCTTTCCATTATTAACTGCTTGTTTTGCACTTAAAAAAAAAAAAAAAAAACAAACTGAGAACCTGAGTGTCCACTATCCAAATTTTGTAATACATGTATTTATTGACAAATAGGGCTTTGTAAATAAGCATATTTACTTGCAAACAGGTGATACAGCTGTGCTTGTAAAAATTAAATTATTATGGGCTGGGGTTGTGGCTCAGCGGTAGAGTGCTCACCTTGCACATGCAAAACCCTGGGTTCCATCCTCAGCACCACATAAAAAAATAAATAAGTGAAATAAAGGTCTAAAAATTTTTTATAATTAAATTATTATACCATTTTAAAGATTAAAAGCAAAGAAAAAATCCAAAACAAATTTTACTCTTTCTCATTATGAAGTTCCAAAACAATTTTAAGACAGGCGCAGTAGTGCACATCTAGTCCCACTACTTAGGTGGCTGAGGCAGGATCAATGGAATCCAGGAGTTTCAGGCCAGCCTAGGCAACACAGCAAACCACCCCCCAAAAAGAAACCCTCTTTTCTACTTGGTTCTCTTGTGTTACTATTTTTATAATGCAATTCTTCATGCACGCCACTGCTAGACTTTTCTTAAACACTGTCATGACATTCACTTAAATATTCAAAAACTTGAATTTTCAAGGCCTACCATACCTTAATATAATTTAATAACCTATTTGTTTTTACTACCCAGCAAATATCTATACTCCTCCGTTTTCTCACTTTTCCCCCACAAACCATAAATATTTCTTTACATGTACATATGCTTGTTCTGTTGCTTAACCTTTACACCATATTCCTTCTTTGGAGTCAACTCAAATATGCCAACCCAGAGATTTTCCTTTCACCAAATATGGCAGTTATAATGTATAAAGACAAGAGCCGGGCATGATGGTGCACACTTATAATCCTAGAGGCTCGGGAGGCTGCGAGTTCAAAGCCAGCCTCATCAAACACGAGGTACTAAGCAACTCAGTGAAACCCTGTCTCTAAATAAAATACAAAATAGGGCTGGGGAAGTGGCTCAGTGGTTGAGTTCAATCCCCAGGTACCAATAAATAGACAAGGCATAGTGTGGTGGGAGCAACTTGATCCCAGCAACCAGCCTCAGGAACTTATCAAGATCCTCAGCAACTGAGACTCTATCTCAAAAAAAAAAAAAAGGTATGGCGATAATGTAGCTCAGTGTTGAAACATCTCTGGGTTCAATCATCCACAGTACCCAAAACCAAACCAAACCAAACCAAAACAAATAAGTCTACAGACAAGAAATTTAAACATGCATTTATTTTTAAAAAACATCAGGATGAATTTTAAAGTACACAATGACAAAGACTTATTATTTTGAATAAAAAATTAATAAATCTGTGAACTGAAAATTAAGTTCAATATATAAATTATATTTAGATAGAGATATGTATTTTACATAATATACTCTCCAAAATTATATATGTCAGATAAAAGGCTCCATCCTGACAAGCATTTCAAAATTCATAAACATAGGCAGTTATGTATTTCTGCCAAGATTCAAATACCAGCAGCAATGATAACCCCATTTAATGCCACCATCTCACATTTAGAGACCCTCAGCATTTTTGTGGAGGAGAGAAGCACCATCAAGACTTTCTGAGGAGAGAAGTATCATAAAGGAGCAGAAGGGACAAGCCTTGGAATTAGAGTCTTGGGATCAGGTGCTACCTCATATTGGCTATATCTTTTCAACTTTTTTCAGCCCCAGCTTAAAATCCTATAAACTGGAGATAAGGACTACCACCTAAAAATATTACTGTGATGATGAAATAAGATGGCACTTGAAAAATCACACAGCATATCAAGAGAAATCAAATGTTAGCTACTTCTATTTTCTACTACCTTGGATTTAAAATCTAAACTTGAATGTTTTTCCATTAAAATAATGTTCTAAGTTGTGATTAATTTGATTAGCACAATACTCTTAAATTAAGACTATGTATATTCAAAGACACTTGTAATATTTTCCACAGGATGAAAGGATGAAGATACAGCATGTGCCTACACCTCGTCCCCTTCCTGGAAGTGGGGGTGGATACTCAAGAGAAAAAATTTATAATGAAAACTTATGCATTGAAACTCAGTATATGAAGAAATCACATAAAACAAGCATGCATTTAAAGTTAAAAGTCCAAACAACTTATATCTCTAAGAAAGAGATTCTCTAAATGATCATAAACTTGGAGAATGGAGGCATAAAGTTCAGTCCAAGAGTTTTATTACTTGAAAACACACTGCAGAAACATCAACATTATAAGGGCTAAATACTCTCTGCTGTGATTTGCTAGACCTGGATTTTTTTTCTGTCAAGGAAAAAATAACACTTATCCTAGAATAAAGCTAGGGTAATCTGCTTTCAGTGTCATAGATATATAGGAAAATCATGGATATTCCATACCTTATTAATGGTAATGATGTTATTTGCAATTACAGCTAACAATCCCACATCAGTTGGCCTGTGAACAACAAGCAACAGTTAAAATTGAACAAACCTTTAAAGAGAAGCCTTATCCCACATAAAGGATACTTCGTTTTTAATGCACTTACTTTAGTTTTATTATCTGATTGTAAAGTTGCAAAGCCTCCTCCGTACGACCCTGAAGCTGCAGAATATAGGCCATCTGACCATGAATGATGGCCAGTTCTGCCTGTGGGTCTTCCTCAGTCCCATCCTAAGCAGGAAAAGAAACTTTTTTTTTTCCTCTAAATTTTACAAACTGATTCACATATTTTACCAAACACTTGAAAGTTTTACAATCTTTAAGAAGACATGTAATTTCAGGTATTTTCCCTGAGGGTCAGTTTTCGAAAATATAGAATTGTCACCAAAAGAGATTTTTTAAAGGAAATATGGCAAAAAGATTCTGAAGAACATGACAACAAACAGGAATACCATGTATTACTTTATACAATATTCATAAATTTTAAAAACATAATATTAAAAATGCTTCTGTGTCAATTCTACTATTAACTCTAAACCAAAAATTATAAAATTCTAATTAATAATATATAAAGAACTTCAAATACATAAGCAGGAGAAGAAACTTTTTTCCAATTTCCATAATTTTATAATTGAATGAATTCTATTAAAATCTAGGTAGCTCTCTTAACTGATGCTCTCTATCAACCCATATAATCCAATCCTTCCAGAAGTCTGGCTGATGTTCATGGATAACATGTATTGAGAGCTAAGAGGCTACTCTATTTCACCAACTCAGCTCTGTGGGGACCAGGAATCAGATTACTGTATGCTGGTGACTGTATCCTGACCAGGAATCAGATGTTTGTTCCCAAGCACATTTTGTCAGTTGTGTTTGATAAGGAAATGATAAAATGAATTTTAAAATAAAAACTATATCTATAAAAGAAGCTTGCTTCAAAAATGTAAACTGTGTAAAAAACTCAGAAAGATTTGCTAATGATAGTTTCCTAAAGAAAATTACTTTCTGATTAGTTATGAGACAAAAACTTTAGAGATCAAAAAGAAAAAGTTAACATCTATAATGTCTCTGTAATGAAACTGCTTCTCAACTATATCCCCATTTTGTTGAATCATCCAGTAAGTGAGACAACTATAAAAATTTACATATAGTGCTGGGCACAGTGACGCACACCTGTAATTCCAGCAGCTTGGGAGGCTGAGACAGGAGGATCAGGAATTCAAAGCCAGCCTCAGGAAAAGCAAGGCGCTAAGCAACTCAGCAAGACCCTGTCTCTAAATAAAATAAAAAATAGGGCTGGGGACGTGGCTCAGTAATTGAGTGCCCTGAGTTCAATCCCTGGTACCCATCCCCCCCGCTCCCCCAAAATTAAATATAGTATGTAAAATATAAAACAATTATATAATGTTATCAATAAATAACGAACTTTTATTATAAATTATATCACGATGAATATTCTATAATTACATTATAATATTATTAGTGATGTTAGTAACATGTATAACCTCTAGATTATGATTTCCAATCTACTTCAATACCCCTGTGTCAATTTCATCGAAATATTGGCAAAATTGAAACTTGGGACTTAATGAGTTAAGACATTGTTGCACTTGGGGTTGGGGATTTAGTTCAATGGCACAGCACTTGCCTACCATGCACAAGACCCTGGTTTTGGTCTTAGGCCCTGAAAAGATTAAAAAAAAAAAAAAAGGGAAAAAAAACAATATTGTACTTAAAAAAGAAAAATAAAAAGTGAAAACAAGAAATATTGGATTATATAATAAATATGCATCAAATTGCTAGGAGGACTCAAAAACCTTTAGTCCCACATCCTAAACTAAGAGAATAATTTTATATTTATATGAATTTAAAATAAAATGCTTATGGTAAATATAAATTTTTAAATTTTAGCTTATCACCCTAGACTTTGTCCAAGTTTTGACTTTGATCAAGTGACACCTATTTAACAAATTCATCATCTTTTACAAAAAGTAGGTAAATAATACAATGAAACCTCTAGTAATTACATTAGAAGTGTAAAATTTGGTTTAACAGAATACTTACAGAGTCTTCTGAAAATGAACGTCGGCAAAGATCTACAGGAAAAAAATTTTTTTAAAATTAGTATTGCTGGGTAATTCTGATTTCTTTTACCATGTCAAAAAGTAAGAACTAAATTACCGAGCAGAATATTTTAGTATAACAACAAGCAAATTTAAAATTTACATTAGCATCAAATATACTATATATATATTGATTACCCTACCTCTTTGGTACTTTTTTTTCACTTGTAGTATCTATGCTAAAAGTTTTTTTAAAGGGCATTTTAAAAATATGTAAATGTAGGGGCTGGGGTTGTGACTCAGTGGTAGAATGCTTACCTAGCATGTGTGAGGCACTGGGTTTGATTCTCAGCACCACATATAAATAAATTAATAAAAGGTCCATCAACAGCTACAAAAATTTTTTTAAAATGTGTAAATGTAATAATTATTAATTACTAAACATTGATTATAGAAAAGCATTAAATGAACAAAACAATCTTATCACCTAGAGATAAAACCAGCATTTCAGTTTTTTTTTTTTTTTTAATGAAAATGCATGGCTGCATCTTAAAACGAAAGTGGGGTATTCTGCATATTCTTTGAGCCTTTTCCCTTCTCCTACTTAATATAATGTGAACACCTATGTTATAATAAATATGAATCTATGTTATTGGTTTAATGACTGCATGGTAATCTAGTGTGTGATTATACTAAAACCTAGCTAATCCTTTACTAGTACAGAAACTCATGCTGTTTCTAATTTTTTGTTCTTATAAATATACCTTTGGTTAACATTATACAGATACATATGTGAAGTTATTTATTCCGTCAAAATAAATTTCTAGAAATGGAATTCAGTCAAAGAACATGTAAATTTAAAAATCTGCCCATCACCAAAACTGCCCATTGCGAAATCTGTACTATTTTTACATTCAAACCTACAATATATGAGAATGCCCATCGCCATATCACTGTCAATATTGGGTGTGATCAAGAAATTTTCATTTTTCTTTCTTATTCTTTTTTTTTTTTTTAAGAGAGAGAGAGAAAGAGAGAATTTTTTTTTTAATATTTATTTTTCAGTTCTTGGCGGACACAACATCTTTGTTTGTATGTGGTGCTGAGGATCGAACCCGGGCTGCATGCATGCCAGGCGAGCGCGCTACCGCTTGAGCCACATCCCCATCCCAATGAGTGGTACATTTTTTCCCACCCCAGCCCCTTTCTTATTCTTAGGACAGGTTTTCTATATTGCCCAGGCTTGTCTCAAATCCAAGTGCAAGTCTCTTGCTTTAAACTACAAAGCACTGGAACTACAGACACATGACATCATACCCTGCTTAAGAAATTTAAATTTTTGGTTTTTGTTTCAGTGCTGGGGAACAAACCCAGGGTCTCCTACATGCCACACAAGTGCTCCACCACATCCCAACCTCTAAAATTTTAATTTTTTATTTTGGTGGGGGGGAGGTTATCAGGGATTGAACTCAGGGGCATTTGACTACTAAGCCAAATCCCCAGCCTTATTTTTTATTTTATTTATAGACAGGGTCTCACTCACTGAGTTGCTTAGTGCCTCGCTTTTGCTGAGGCTGGCTATGAACTCCCAATCCTCCTGTCTCAGCCTCCTGAGCCGCTGGGATTACAAGAATGTGCCAAACTGAAATTTTAATTCGTAAATGAATATTTTTCTAATCATCATGCTCTAATCTTTGCTCTTCTTTATGTATTTATTTATTTGGTTAGTTTTTAAAGTATTGGGGATTGAACCTGGGGGTGCTCTACCACTGACCTATATCCCCAACCCTTTTTATGTTTTGTTATGAGACAGGGTCTCATTAAGTGGCCAAAGCTGGCCTTGAACTTGTAATCCTCCTACCTCAGCCTTCTGAGGCTCTGGATTGCAAGTATCACCATGTACAACTGCTCTTTATTTTAGGCTTCAACATTTAAAAGTAAAAACAGACCCCATTTCACCTTTTCTTCCCTTTCCTCATTCACTGAAGTCCCCATAACATCAGTTTTCTTGCTTTCAGGAAAAATGTGTACAGAAGAAAAATCTAAATGTTTCAGGAATTGAGATCAGACATAGCTCTATAAATTTCTCCCCAAACTTTTTTTTTTTTTTTTTTTTTGGTGCTAGGTACTGAACCTAGAGTTTTGTGCATGCTAAGTTCATGTTCTTCTTATCACTTATTTCCCCAGCCCTGTTTTTCTTAATTAAAAGCTTCATGAACCAGGGGTGGTGAGCACATCCAGCATATTGGGATGTGCTCCAAGTTTGAGGCCAGCCTCAGCAACTTAGTGAAGCCTCAGTATCTTAGTGAGATTCTGCCTCAAATTAAAAAATAAAAGGGCTAAAATGTAGTTCAGTGGTAAAGCACCTGGGTTCAATCACTGGTAGCCCCCAAAAAAGAAGGCTTCATGACCAAAAATTATGTTGTATGCAAGTATGTATATCACAATTCATTTCAATTCTATATATAACTATAATGCACCAATTTAAAAAATAAAAAATAGGCCAGACACCATGGCACACACCTGTAATCCCAGCAGCTAGGGAGGCTGAGGCAGGAAGATCCTTAGTTCAAAGCGAGCCTCAGCAACTTAGTAAGGCTCTAAGCAACTCAGTGAGACCCTGTCTCTAAATAAAATATAAAAAAAGGGCTAGGGATATGGCTCAGTGGTTAAGCACCCATGGGTTGAATCCTCATTACCAAAAAATAAAATAAAATAAAATGAATTAATTTTAAAATAAATAATTAAAAAATAGAAGGAAGACCAACAGAGGAGAAGAAGGGGGTCATGGGAGGGAGGCGACTGGGGAAAGAGGAAATACCTGGGATTGAAACAGAGCAAACCATGTTATATGCTTTTATGAATATGTCAAAATGCATCCCACTATTATGTATGTGCACACACACACAAAAGCATACCATATTATTACCTATTTGAAATAGTAGTACAATAACAACTAATATTACTAGTATAACAATAACTAGTATCTAGTTTTTTATTATAAGCCATGTACTGTTATAAATGCTTAAAATCAAGTCACTTAATTTACATTTAATATTTACAGTAATTTGTTCAAAATTCTACTCCTCAAAGTTCAGACTTTAGAGGTGGGGGTTATGGCTCAGTGGTAGAGCGTTCGCCTCATACATGCAAGGCCCTGGGTTCGATCCTCAGCACCACATATAAATAAATAAAATAAAGTTATTGTGTCCAATTAAAAAAAATTCAGACTATAAGAAATGGCTGGGCACGGTGGCACATTCCTATAACACAGCAACTCAAAAGGCTGTGGCAAGAGGATATCAAATTAGAGGCCAGTCTTAGTCACTTGGCAAGACCTTGTTGCAAAATAAAAAATAAGAAGGGTTGGGATGTCACTCAGTGGTAAAGCATTCCAGGTTCAATTCCTAGTACCAAAACAAAACAGAATGTGTAAATGAAGCCAGGAAAAGTGCTACATGCTTATAATCCCAGTTACTTTGGAGTTAGAGGCAGGACAACAAGTTCAAAGCTAGCACGAACAATTTAACAAGAAAGATCCTGTTTCAAATTAAAAAGGGCTGGGATTGTGGCTCAGCGGAAGAGCACTCGCCTCGCAAATGCAAGGCCCTGGATTCAATCCTCAGCACCACATAAAAATAAATAATAAATAAATGTATTGTGTCCAACTATAACTAAAAAATAAATATTTAAAAACAAAAAGCTGGGGCTGGGATGTTGCTCAGTGGTACAGCACTTGCCTAGTGTGAGTGAGGCCCTAGGTTCAAGGTGTGGGGGGAGGGTCACATAAATGAGTGGACTGATTTAAGGATTAGATAGAAACATGGTCAAAAACAGGCAGCCAGCTGGACCTGGTGGCACATGCCTATAATACCAGCTATTTGGGAGGCTGAGTCAGAAGGATAGCAAGTTTGAGACCAACCTGGGTAACTTAGCAAGACCCTATCTCAGATAAAACTAAAAAGGGCTGGGGACGTAGATCAGTGGTAGAGCATCCCTAGATTAAATCACCAGTAAATAAAAAACAAACCAACCAACAAAAGATCATATGACCTTAAAATTCTGATGCCTCAGTAACTTCCATTTAATAATTTCACAAATGACAAACGCAATTTTTGTTAATACTCTACAAGCCAGGCGCAGTGGCTCATGCTTGTAATCCCAAGGAGGTTGAGACAAGAGAATCAATCACGAGTTCAAAGCCAGCCTCAAAAAAAACAAGGCGCTAAACAACTCAGTGAGACCCTGTTTCGAAATAAAATACAAAATAGCGCTCGGGATATGGTTCGGTGGTGGAGAGCCCCTGAGTTCAATCCCCAGTACCAAAAAAATAAAGAAAGAAACATTCTACAAAGTTAGAATCACATTATATTTACAGATAACATTAACAGGGCTGGGGATATGGCTCAAGTAGTAGCGCGCTCGCCTGGCATGCGTGAGGCACTGGGTTCAATCCTCAGCACCACATAAAAATAAAATAAAGATATTGTGTCCACCTAAAGCTAAAAAATAAATATTAAAAAAAAACATTAAAAAACTTCCTACCTTCAGCTTTTTGTAGGATTTTCATTGCCTGGTTCAGCTGGCCTTGTCCTATCAGTGCACATGCAGAATTGTAGCACAGTTCATGTGTGCCTTCTTGGAGGCCCAAGTTCTCCTATTGTGGAGCAAAATACCAGTCAAACATTGAACATGAATGCTATTTCATGGCCATATGGGTACACAAGGGTACTCACTGGAACCACTTTTTCCCAATTGCTTTGAGCTGCAACCACTGCTGAAAGGTTTGTTTTCCTCTCTTCATCATAGTCATCTTGGGAGTTTCGGACAAGATCTCTATACACAGCTAAGCATTCATCATAACGTTCTAAACGGTATAGCTGAAGGAAAAAAAGAAGTGAAAATATCAGAGGAGACTCATATAACATTATATCTTTAACAACACAGTAATGCTTTCTGGAACCATTAAGTAGGAAACCTAATTCATCATAATAAGGCAATCAATCATCTCTTCTATAATTTGTATATAAGTTTTATATGCTGTAATACTTTCAAAAAGCTACTAGTAATTAATCTTTTCTAAAATTAGAAAATTTAGAAAAGTAATTCTATTTACCTTTCTTTTTGAAATTAGTTAAGGACTGATATGGGTTGTGAAAGAAAATCTTTCTATAGAAGGCTATCCCGTTACCTGAATCAGAACAATGGAAAAATTTTTTCCCAATACAAACTGATTACTAAGTCCCAGTAAACAAAATAAAATGTTAACAAAAAAAACTTAGTATTTCCTAGGAATTCACTATGTACAATCTTCATTTTCTATTTCTCAGAAACCAATTATTGTACAGTTGTCTCAAGTACCTACAACATAATTCCTGCTTTTTTCATTCAAGTTCTTTTTTTCTTTTTTCTTCCACTATTTGTGATCAAATTCAGGGCCTCACACATAGGGGACAGCACTCTGTCACTGAGCTACATCCCTAACTTTTTGTGACACAGATTCTCACCAAGTTGCCCAGACTGGCCTCAAATTTCCAATCCTGCTTCAGCCTCCTGAGCAGTTACACCTGCCTCTGCACTCAGTTCAAGTTTTCCTTAAAGGACAGTAATAAATGTCACTCTGGGTCAATCAGTCCACTATGTGTAACAGCAATTGGTGCCCTTCATCTACCTCTGGAATTTATCATAAATTTATTCAGTTTATAAATACATTTATGCCCTCTCATCATGAATAGCCCTATTTTAAGACTTAATATTAATGTTTCAAAATTCTTCTGGTATAAATATTTTTATTAATAAAATATATTTTAATGGTGGCAGATGTAATCACCCAAATTCTTATCCATCAGAATTTTCTTTTCAGAATAAAATGCCAATTAAATACTTGAAATAAATACTGTTTCAAATCTGTGTAAGTATATAAGCTCACTGGCCTTCATTTTTCTAAGAAGTTCAATTTTCACAAAATAGATCTTTCATTTTTCTTAATTTTCTAACTATCCTGGGAGAGTCCTTTGTTCATTGAACACTATATATACAACTGTTCAAACAAAGATCAAGAAGAGGGAATATATTCAAACCTCAAGAACTGGTTTGGTGGCCAGTTTTGTGGAGCATCAGGATGGGCTGGGTTTCCTCATCCCTGCTCCATGCTACAGGTAGTCATGCTCACCCAGAATGATTGTCAACAGGTGTTTTAAAGCAGTAATTACCACTTGTCCATAAAGTTCCTTTAATTTGTCTGTCTGCTGGTTGGCACTTTCTATTGTCTTCAAGGCATTCTCAATTCTGTTCAGCCTGTACTCACAATATGCCTTCTCAAAGGAGAGAGAGTTACTGAAGGAAAAAAAAAAATCTGGTTATTGCCTAACAATAAAAAGCACTCACTATATGCCAGACACTACTCTAAACACATGATATGTATTAATTTATTTAATCCCAACAACAAAAGATAAGGAAATTTAAAAGTTAGTGACCTGTCCAAAAAATCATAGGCTAAGTAAAAGAAAATATTACATCCATTTCCCCAGCCTCTTTTTTTTTTCCCCGACATTAACAGTTTTACTGGTCTTCTGAAACTAACAATTAAGAAGCTAACCATGAACCAAATAAACAATCAAATGTCTTAGACACAAAGAAAATCATTAATTTTAATGGGATATTTAAGAAGTTTCTCAAATGTATTACTAAAATAAGCCATATGATGTTTCTTTTAAATTGTTCAAGAAGAAAATTATTAGCAAAGAAAAAATAACCAGAAGTTAAAAGAACATAGTATTTATAATCAAACAATTGATAACTGATACATCTAGGAAAGCAGCATTACACATACAGACTTAAAAATTCATCTTGGGGCTGGGATTGTGGCGCAGAGGTAGAGCCCTTGCCTAGCACATGTGAGGCACTGGGTTCAATTCTCAGCACCACATAAAAATAAATAAATAAAAATAAAGGTATTGTGTACATCTACAACTAAAAAAAAAAAAAAAAAATTAAACGCACTTTTAAATTTCAAACATAACCCCTAGAGGAAAAGTACTATTTATCAAAACAAATGGCAATATCTTTTATTTACTTACCTAATAAACTTCTTGGAAAATTTCTCTATCTCACAAAATTGCCAATATTCAAAATTCTGAATTTAGGATAAACATGTTTAACAGTAGAAAACTGTACCCCTTTTCTTTTCTTTTTTTTTTTAATTCTGTGTGTGGTGTTGATTAAACCCAGGGCCTTGTGCATGTGAGGCAAGCACTCTACCAATTGAGCTATATCCCACACCCTCTTTTTAATAAAGTGTTAAATTTAGTTTTTAATCTGCAATACATAAGAGGTTTTACTTCTACTGCTATACAGATTGAACCTATTCCTTCTTATCCCCTCCAAGTGATTATTATTATTGTTTCTCCTTCTAGTATTTGTTTTCACAAATACAAAAAAAGTATAAATAAATTTTTATTCTCTTCCTCCTATAAAAGGAGGTGTACTATATTCAGTTCTGCATCTCAGAAACCACTGTCCCATTAATGAATAAATATGCTACAACTTAATTTCAATATGCACTTCTTTTGAGGGCTAGGCAAGACTGTAAAGAAAAGTCAAATTACAGTATCAATTCATAATATAAATTAACATTTTGTAAAACAATAAATGAAAAAAAGAAAAAGATTACCTAAAAAACCCAAAACAGGGGCTGGGGTTATAGCTCAGTGGTTGAGCGCTTGCCTTGCATGCATGAGGAACTGGGTTCGATCCTCAGCACCACATAAAATAAATAAATGAATAAATAAAATAAAGATATTAAAAAAAAAAAAAAAAACAGCAACAAACGAAACAAACAAAAAAAAAAAACAAAAAAAAAACCACTCCTACTACATAGTCTAAACACTATTAAGAACTACGATACTAAAAGATCTTAACCTAAAAACATACTTAACTAAATAATTTTCAATGAAGTTAGGCACAGAGGTCTGGCTAAGACTGCCACACCATCCTAACAACCTCTACCAGCTCTGATACTTATCCACTCTACACTTAAATATGCTTACCCTACATGTTTTGTCTTCTGTACCTTTTTCTTTTTTTTAACTTCTAAATTTTTGTTCCTATTTATGTTCCACATCTTTGTACAATTTACCTCTTTCTTACTGAGATTAAAGCTCTAATACAAGTGTTTTTAATAACTATACAACTAACTGCACCACTTACTTGGCTAACACTTTGGTGTGAGTATTGATGACATTCAAGGCTTCTTTGAAACTTCCATTCTGGATAAGGCAGACCACTTTACAGTGCAAAGCAGTTACATCATCCTTGTTGATCTGAAGTACTGGAGGACAATTTAAAGAAAGTCATTGGTGGTGGTGGGGTGTAACCAGGGATTAAACCCTAGAGCACTTAACCACTGAGCAACATCCCCAGCCCTTTTCATTATGAGACAGAGTCTAAGTTGTTTAGGCCCTTGATAAGCTGTTGAGGCTGGCTTTGAACTTGTGATCCTCCTGCCTTAGCTTCCTGAGCCACTGGAACTACAGGTGTGCATTACCACACCTGGCCAGAAAGTCATTTTTAAATCTATTCCCTTTGGGCTGGGGCTGGGGCTGTGGCTGTAGCTCAGTGGTAGAGCACCTGCCTCACATGTGTGAGGCACTGGGTTCGATCCTCAGCATCACATATAAGTAAATAAAGATACTGTATGTTAAAAAAAAAAAAAAAAAAATCCATTCCCTTTTCATACTTTTACCAAGTTTTCTGATCCCTGCCTCAAAGATGAGGTATTTCCAATTTTATTGTAATAGAAACGATGTTAAAACAGTTTAAAAAAAAAAAAAGTGATTGTCATCTGTAACTTAAGTGACAAAAAGAAGTTATGGAGGTTGGGGATACAGGCTCAGTGGCGGAGCACTTGCCTAGCATGTGTAAGGTACTGGATTCGATCCTTAGCACCACATATAAATAAATAAATAAAATAAAGGCACTCTGTACATCTACATTTAAGAAAGAGAAGAAGTTATCAATCAGACTTAATTATTGAGAAAGATATTCATGAGGCATGTGCCAAAAAAGTGCAGTAAAATAAAGCAGCAAGAAGGAAGCTATTTCTACAGTTTCTTCATCTTGGGACCCGTGCTGCATCCTATATATTTCATGACTTCACAGGGAAAGAATAATTTCATGTAGAATCAGATACAGTGCAAGCTTGCCCCCAGGTTATTTTTTGTACCAGAGATTGAACCCAGGGGCCATTAACCATTAAGCCACATCCCCAGTGTTTATTTTTTATTTTGATATATGGTCTCACTAAGTTGTTCAGGGCCTGGCTAAGTTGGGGCTGGTTTTGAACTTTTTGATCCTCCTGCCTCAGCCTCCTGAGCTGCTGGCATTAGGGGCATGAGTCACCGTACTGGCATCCCTAGATGTCTTAAAGTCTTGGGAAAATAATTTAACAACCAAATCGGTTATTCTGATATACAGAATGAGCATGAGAACATAACTTATATTACAAGGTTATCAAGAACATGAAATGAGCCAGGTGTGATGGCTCATGCCTGTAACTCCAGTGACTTTGGAGGCTGAGGCAGGAGAATGGCAAGTTTGAGGCCAGTCTCAACAACTTAGGAAGACCCTATCTCAAAATAAAAAAATAAGAGGCTGAGGCAGGAGGATTGTAAGTTCAAAGCTACCCTCACCAATGGCAAGGTGAGACCCTGTCTCCAAAGAAAATACAAAATAGGCCTGGGAATGTGACTCAGTGGTTGAGTGTCCCTGAGTTCAATCCCTGATACCAAATAAATAAATAAATAAAGCTGGAGATGTAGTCAGTGATAAAGAACCCCTGGGTCCAATCCCCAATACAAACAACAAAAACCCACAAAATGAGAATAGTTTGGAAAAATCTTACAAATTATAAATTACTATAAGAACACAAATTTACCTTGTTGGCAATGTTCCCCCAAACCATTCAAGATTCCCCTTATTTACTAAGGTGACTAAAAAGTAGTAGAAAAAAGGACTCAGGTGACCTAGTTTCAATGCCACAGTGTTTACCCTCATAATTGCCTGTCATTCCTGGGCAACTAGGAGTTCAATTTTCAATCTAAGATCCAAGGAATTTCTAGCAGTTAATATATTCCTCCAAACAAACTGTCAGCCTTTGCTGATGAAATAATTTTTGCAGAATAACTTACTACCGTGCTATTAAGTGTAGAGTGTTAGTTGTGAACCTAGCCAAAGGTTAAGTTTAGGAATCAAATAATAATCAAATAAAAAAAATATATCAGTAGATATTTTTCCCAATGTCGGAAATCACCAAAAGTGCACTGTGAGCATTCATCACTACTTTTCACACCAACTCAGCAATAGGTTGTGGAAAATTATTTATACAGCCTTGTATGATACTACCACACCTTTTATGTTACTACTGCTCTGCAAAGCTAAACTGTTTTAGTAACTACATTTCCAAATCTAACATATACAGGGTGCACCTTCAGTAGAGAAGAAAGACTGAAAACATTAAAATATACTTTCAATACTATACTGTAGTTATGTAGTAAAGAATAAAATTTAATGAGTCGCTCACAATGAAGGCTGTAAAAATTTGAAGTGATCATTTAAGTGGGGGTAGGGGGTGGGGGGCTGGGAACAGGCCAAACTTTTCTTCCGACATTATTTCAAACGTTAGTACTTTCGCATACCCAGTTTCTGGTTAAATGGCATTGGTGAGATTCTATGTGGGAATGACGGGCCTGACCTGAAGACCAGCCCTTCTCAGGTCGAATCCGTACAGCTTCCACCTTGTCAGCGCCAGCATGTCAATTACGTGTCCCAGGCACCTTCCTTCCCCCGCCCAGGCCCAAGAGATCAAGCACCCTCAACAACACTTGATCCCTCAATTCAAGAGGAAGAGCAAAAGGAAAGGTGGCGTGTTTTCGAAATAAGGCAACAGAGGACTCAATAAGAAAACAGTTCGAAAGAGGCTCCAGGACCCGCGGTCTCTTTAAATCCCTCCCTTGCGTCCCGCGGGGTGGGCAGAGAGAAGTACACGTGGCTCTAAGCAACCGAGGACCCCCCAGTTGCCCGGTTGGCCCCGAGAGGCTGCGATCCGCACCCTCCAGGCGCTGGGTCAGTGCTAGGAGAACGCAAGGGTCTCCCGCTGCGCGCGTCTACCCGGAGGTGGTCGCGCGCGCCGGAAACAGGTGGCATCCTCCCGCCGGCTCAGGCCCGCCCCAGCCTCCGCCCCACACTTACTCTTGTTGACGGTCTTGAGAGCGCGCGTGAAGTCGCCGTTCTGGCCGTAACGGTTCACTTCACTCCACAGCGCAGGCACTGAAACCCCCCCGCTGCCGCCGCTCGCCATCTTGGAGGAGACGCGGGGAAGGGCGGGGCGACCTCTGCCCCGGAAGAGGATCCCCCAGTCGGCCGCGCAGAGGGGAAGTTGGTGGTTGCTCAGCGTCGCGTAGAGAGGAGTGTTGCTCCCCTTGCGTTAGCGTCGAAACCGTAATCTTCCAGTCTCCTGGCAAAAATTTCGCATGCTTACGGTCGATATACCTTACCCCAAGGTGGTCCTGAGTGAGGAAGTGCAGGGTCCGGGAGGGGGTTTCGAAGGGGTTCACCAAATAGTTTCAGTTTCAGCGTGCATTTATAGGGCGACCGACGTGGGCCAAGTGTGGCAGGGGTGACGCTCGGCCAGAAATAAGTCTGCAGGGTGGTAAATAATAGAAACATTTGATTGAATGGCCTACTCTGCAGACATTTGTCCTGTCCGTCCTTCACAACTCCTGTCACTCTCTTCCTCCAGCAACCTAACTAACTCCTTTTTGTCCTAACGAATCTAGGTTAAAATTGCTTCTTTGAGGAAATTTTGGGCTTGCAGACTGGGCAACCTTATGGCTGTATTCTCTAAAGCTTTGTGTGCGGTGCAGATTAAACTTGCAAGCTACTAGACAAGCGCTCCACCGTTGAGCTACACCCTCAGCTCAAGGCTCCACCTGCAGCACTGATGATTCTTTAAGGACTATCTCACTCTGAGAGGTAGAGACCATATTTACTTTGCTTATACTACTGTATCCGTAGGATCTGACACCACTCCGTACTTTTTGTGAGTACCTTATCTAGTTGGTACTCAACTTTTATTTATTTATTTTGTACCAGAGATTGAACCCAGGGGCGCTTAACCACTGAGCCACATCCCCTGCCCTTTTTATATTGAGACAGGGTCTCCCTAAGTTGCTTAGGACTTCACTAAGTTACTGAGGCCCTCTTTGAACGTATGATCCTGCTGCTTCAGCCTCCTGCTGGGATTACAGGCGAGCGCCACCACACCCAGCATCAATTTTTAAATTTAATGAGATTTGCTTTATCTTTCTTACTTAATCTGTGAATTTGTTAAGGGCAAGTATGGGCAGCAACTGGCTACGCTGTATGATGTCTGCCACATTTCATGTAAAAACCATGAGAAGAGTTTGGGACTTTCAATGACTCTGGAATTATCATAGGTTTCAAGCCATGTGCCTAGATATCAAGGGTATTATCCCAGATGATATTTGGTATACTCAAAATTGTGTGAAAATGTAGATTACGCTGGATTCTTCAAAGGTGTTTATGCCCCCCCTCGTAAGTCACTGTTTAGTAGTGCTTTTATAACTTACTGACTTTATATAAGAATTGGCAGTATAAGTTTGATCTGATTCACCTTGTAGATTCTACAAATGGCTGAAAAGTCCTGGATTTCTATTTCTTCTTATTTTAATGGGAGTTTTGTGGCAAACAGGATACATATATGTAGGTTTAATCTGCTATTTTTTTAGACAGTTTTCCAAACCAGAGTGATCAAATACATGATTTTGTGTCTTACATTGTAGAGGATGGGAAGTCCAAGCTAAAAATACCAAGAGATTTGGTGTCTGGTAAGGCTGCTAAGGCCCCTGCAAAATTGATCTTATCTAGCTATGTCCTCCTCATGTGGTAGAAAGGAATTAATCTTTTAGTATATATCTGATTCCACTCTCTTATCTTCTTGATAAACTCCTAACTATGAAGCCCAACATGTGAGGTCCATTGTGATCGGGCTTACCACGTCTCCAACCCACATAGGTCTTTTGTTACTGTTAGTCAGCTTTCCATCATGATGACAAAACACCTGAAATAATCAACTTACAAAGAGTAAGCATTTATTTTGGCTTTTGGTTGTCTGTTGCTTTTGGGCCCGTGGCAAGGCATTACTTCATGGTGTAGAGTGTGTGGTGGAACAAAGTTGCTCACCTCGTGGTAGCTGGAAGGAGAGGAAGAGAGAGAAAGAGAAAACCAGGGTCCCAACATTTTCTTCAAGGACATGCCCCAGTGACCTTACTTCCTTCCATGAACACCTCCAGAAGGTTTTACCACCTCCCAGTAATTGGCTGGTAGCCAAGCCTTTATTAGGAGGACATCCAAGATCCAAACTGGGTATGCACTCGGTATCCCTCTTATATGCTATACTCCTCTAGTATTAGGTTATGTGTTGGTCCATGTTCCATACCTCCGGGGATTTACACTTTATTTACTGGAGTATTTCACTGCCTTTTGTATATGCAACTGGTATGCATTACTTTAGTTGTTTAGGTATACAACTAACAATAAAGAAGACAACCCAGCTGGGTGCGGTGGCTCCTAGCTGTAATCCCAGTGGCAAGGGAGGCTGAGGTAGGAGGGTCACGAGTTCAAAGCCAGCCTCAGGAAAAGTGAGGTGTTAAGCAATTCAGTGAGACCCTGTCTCTAAATAAAATTCAAAATTGGGCTGGGGATGTGGCTCAGTGGTTGAATACACCTGAGTTCAATCCCTAGTACCCACCTTCCCCCCCCCCAAAAGAAGACAACCTGCTATACTGAGGGAACATATTTTCCAGTTGGGAGACATAGTAAATAAACAAATATATACTGTAGTTGGGGGATATTAAGTTCTATGAAGAAAATGAAGGAAAAGCGAGAGAGTGGAAGTAGATTGTGAGGAATGAAGAGTCCCTCTTTTTCATTCACAGTGTATCTTTTTTCTTTAGCACTCTAACAGTCCCTCTTCCTTTGTGTATTCATAGTCCCCTATCCTTATTCCATGTTGAGTAATTAACAGAATGTTTTGAAATTATCTGTCCCTGGAAGACTCTGGGACTTACTGTAGGCAGAAATCAGATCTTGTTCAACACTGCTTTTCCGGTGCATGTTATAGGGTTGGGGCTCTCCATAGAAACAGATGTGGGAGATGTTTAGAAATACTTTATGAAGGATTGGCTCAGCAATTATGGAGGCTGAGAAGTCATATAATCTGCCCTCTGTCTGCATACTAGAGACACAGGAAAGCCAATATTTAAGTTTTCCACCTGCAATAAAAATTCCCCTTCCTCCTGGGCCCTCAATAGCTTGGACTATTCCTATCCACATTGATGAGAGCAATTGTTTTCTTAACTACTCTACTTATTCAATTGTTAATCCCTTCCGGAAACATCTTCAGGGACATACCAGAAATGTTTTATCAGCTACCTAAACCCCAGATCCAGCCCTTTTTATTTATGAGACAGCGTCTCAGTAAATTGCTGAGGACCTCACTAAATTGCTGAGGTTGGCTTTGAACTGGTGATCTTCCTGAGTTGCTGAGATTACAGGTGTATGCCACCACACTGTTTTATGATTTTAAAAAAGCTTTCATGCACAGTATCTGATGTTATCATCTCACCAATTCTGCAAGGCAAGCCGAAGAGAAGAGATATTCAGTTCCAATTTACAAAAAAGAGTAATGTGCTCAAAAATATTTTAATTTTCATTATCATAATGTGAGATTAACTCCAAGTAGTTGAGATATGGGAGACTTGAGTACTAAAACACTATTGAAAGTATTTTTTTTAAAGTATTTTCATGGCTTTCTATGGAGTGCTGGTCTAAAATGGCATAGTTTATGGATGCTCCATGACACATGCTGTACATACTGTACTTCTTTCATATTTTCAGAAACTAAATCAGCTGATGAGAATATTGAAGTAAGGCTAATTTTCAGAGTGAATTAATTCTACTCATATTAGCTTTTACACATAAATAGATTTTATGTGCCAGGATATACTTTATATATATATTAACTTATCTAATTCTCATATCCTTTGTAATTGAGTTTCAAAAGGCTTTAAAGCAAAAACAGGGCTAGGGCTGTAGCTCAGTGGTAGAGCACTTGCCTCACCACATAAAACAAATAAATTAAAATAAAGATTTCATTCTCCCCTTCAAAATACTGTATTTTTTAAAAAAGCAAAAACAATTCTAAGCATGCTTTTATTATAAAAGCTTAAAAACTACATTCATTGAACAATTTTTCTTCCTCTATTTATATTCACCTACAAGCCACAGAAATTATAAAACATCCAGAGATGACAAACAGGGTTGTGTAAGTTACTTTTTACAAAACAATAGAAATATTTTCAGACAAATATTTACTCTAGACTGATGAGGATATAAGCATTCTACTATGAAAGTAATGGTAAAATTGATGACCACTCATAATGGTCCCATCCACCAGTCTAAAATCTATGCTTAAAACCTTTCATGTATTGCAAGAATTGTGTTGTGTGGAGTCTTTGCTGTAGAAGAGCAGAAGAATTGAAATAGTAACCAATTCAGAGTCCAGGAAACCGAAGTATAAATACGTGTTAAGTCTGTTTTAAAATTAGCATAAAATAGAAAACTATAATTCATCTCTAGCAGTTGGCTAGAGCATAACAGCATTAGAGAAACAAAGTGTAAAATGTTTTCTCATCTCCTGGAGCTTGAAATCCAACAGATAAAGTACTACTTGTTGCCACTGAGGATTATATAGTATATGGAGACTGAAGTCTAGTAACTAATAGATTTAACTGGTAAAAATAAAGACCCTTGGGCTGGGGCTGTGACTCAGACGTAAAGTGCTTGCCTGGCAAGCGTGAGACCCAAGACTAGGTAACCCCAAAGGGATCCAGTGAAATGAATAATAGTTTGGGTATGAGGTGTCCCCCCAAGCTCCTGTATTAATGCAGGAATATTCAGAGATGCAGTGATTAGATGAGACCTATGCTGGGAGTGGTGGCAGACACCTGTAATCCCAGTTCTTGGGAGGCTGAGACAGGAGGATTTAAAGTTCAAAGCTAGCCTCAGCAATTTAGCAACCCTGTCTCAATATTAAAAATAAGAGTTGGGGATGTGGCTCTGTAACTAAGTGCCCTGGGTTCAATTTTTGGTATTAAAGTTAGGAGAAATGTAAGCCAGTCCATCTTAGTTTAGGTGTGGTATATAGATACCACAGGTATGATGTTCCCAGAGGAGGTGGGTAACTTAGGTATGTACCTAGGAAGGGGTCATCTTCCCTGCAGCCCCTTTCCATCCAATCCCCTTGGCTTCCTGGCTACCTGGATGAAGCAGCATTCCTCTTCCACACCCTTCCTTCATGATGTTCTGTCTCACATTGGGTCCAGAACAGTGGAGTCATCGGACCATAAACTGAATCTCTGAAAATGAGCCAAAATGAACTTTCCCTCAACTAAGTTGCTTGTCAGGTATTTTGGTCACAGTGATGAGAAGCTAACACACAAGTGATGAGATAGCAGTTTATTAACAGTTTGTTGAACTGAATCTCTGAAAATGAGCCAAAATAAACTTTCCCTCATCTAAGCAGTTTATTAACAGTTTGGAGGTGAGAAATAAGAATGTGTAGGAAAGGTCTTATCAAAATTTCATCTGTAGCAGATATTCTTAAAATTTTAGGAGAATCAGGTCTTTGGAGAAAGCTAACATTTCCCTGTTCTCATAAAAATACACATGCAGGGGCTGGGGCTGTAGTTCAGTGGTAGAGCACTTGCCTAGCACACATGAGGTACTGGGTTCGACCCTCAGCACATTAAATAAAGACATGATGTTCATCTACAACTACAAAAAATATATTTTAAAAAATACACATGTAAAATCTTACAAATAAGTTCAAGGTAGACACCAGATTAACATTCAGGGATCTGTAATACTCTCAGGGCTGCACAATGTGATTTCAAAATACTGGTTTATAGATTGAAGATGAATTATAATGAGGATTTCACCAATGCTTAACAAAAAGAGAAAAGACAATGTAATGAAATAATGCTAAATCTATATAAAGACCTTCTCTATATTCTGTGATTTCACCCTTCCTAAATTTTGCATGCTTTTCTATGAACTTATAGGCACAGTAGTTGGTATTGGAAAGTGGCAGGTAATCACAAGCTACCCATGGTATACATAAGAAACTAATCCTGCCAGGCCTGGAGGCACACCCACGTAATCCCAGCAGTTTGGGAGACTGAGGCAGGAGAGTTGTGTTCAGAGCCAGTCTTAGCAGTTTACTTAAGTGCTGAGCAATTTAGAGACCCTGTCTCTAGATCCTCAGTACCAAAAAAGAAAGAAATCGTCCTTTAAGACCATTGGCAGGGAGGGGTGGCAGGCAGCTGCTGGGGTTATGGCTCAGTGGTTGAGTGCTTGCCTAGCACATGTGAGGCACTGGGTTTGATTCTCAGCACCACATATATAAATAAGTAAATAAAAGTCCATTATCAACCAATACAAAAATGTTTAAAACAGTATTAAG
Source organism: Marmota flaviventris (assembly GCF_047511675.1). Taxonomy (NCBI): domain Eukaryota; kingdom Metazoa; phylum Chordata; class Mammalia; order Rodentia; family Sciuridae; genus Marmota; species Marmota flaviventris. Next base: position 43,402,033 of record NC_092504.1, on the reverse strand, counting down.
AGGACTATTGGGAAGGTGCCAGTAGAGCAACAGACCAAGAGAATAGGAAGGTTAGCAAGGGGAGTCAATTTACTATTGTTAGGTTACCCATTTCAAATAGGAATGTGATGAGCACAAGAAAAGCAAAAACACTGCAACAGAATCGACTTGGGTCAAATCACAGCTAAGATCCAAATAAAACACAACTGACCTCTTAGTAACCAGTGCTTCTACAGAGGTGCATCCTAGTTACTCTTATATTAGCCAAAAAACCCCTAATATTATCAACAGGGAGATCCAATTTCTGCAAATGATGGTAGGCTGGTGATTATTAGTGTGGCTAAAACATGTCTTATTAGAACTAAAAGAAGTTTATGACCCACAGATGCACCCACCATCTAACTTATGCTTTGAATATAGCCCTTGCTGCTCTGCCACTGCAACTTATTTTTAAAATGGAGGTGTTTTTCTTCCTCTCTCCTTGATTCTCCTTAATCTCAGGAGAAACATGACTACCTCTCTTCCCCATTTTAGGCAGATTTATCTGTCCTTGAGTACTCACCCACTATAGGAAAGGAGTAATTCAGACTTTGGGGATGGTAGCAGAAGATCTCAGAAATGACTATCCACCTCCCATGTTAATAAGTGAATTATAACTCCAAGAGTCACCTCTTTAAAGCTTCCTGTTCCTGCTGATGGGCAGAATCACAGCTTCTGGGACAGGAGTCCCCTGTTTCTCCTTTGCTAGCAAAACATAAAAACTTTTTTCTTTTTCTCAAAACCATGCCCTCATTATTGGATTGGCATTGGGGACAAGGACTGAGCATTTGGTAACAACCATATCAAGTTTCACAGTTAAGTTGAATTCAGTCTTTCATTTGGGATGGCAAAGGTGACTACTTTTCTTCCTGTGGGGAAATGTCCTGATAAACATCAGAGAAAGTATCAAAAAAGTCCCCTTTCCATGACTTCTACAGTGTCCTTTCATCTTATTTCATGTGTTTTCCTCTTTGGCCTGCACTAATCTCAACTTTTCTTTAAAAAAAAAAAAAAAGAGAGAGAGAGAGAAAGAAAAAACTTGAAAATAAAAACCCAGGGTCGGGGTTGTAGCTCAGTGGTAGAAAGAATGCTTGTGTTGAGTTTCATCATACCACAAAAACAAAAACACAAAGAAGATGTATTAATAGCCCAAAATACATGTAAATGCATATCATTTTCTGAGGTACAAATAAAAAACCATGCCTTCAAATTTGTAAAGACCATAAAATGAAAGGACTATGTTACTCTTATCACCCAAGATATAATCAATACTTTCTAAAACTTATAGGTTACAATACAGAAGGTCAAGTAATAACTTTGGAGCTTTATAATAGGATTTTATTAGCATTTAAAAAATGTTACCTAACAATGGTCATATAGTGGGGTAAGAGATTAATTTGAAAATGTTTCTACAATAATTTCACTACCAATGAAGGAATATTAATATGAACAGATGAACTTTTAATCCATCCATCTAGAAGTGTTTATTCACTAATAAATTGTTTTCTGATCTAAAATCATCTTTTCATCTTGCTTTTTCTTCTGCAGCTGAACTAGAAATTTGTATTTTTTTGCCTAAAAAAATGAAATGACATATTCTTTCTTATAAACTATGTTCTCTGATTTTCCTGTCAGCCTGCTTCAAGAAAATCCATGTGTTCAGTATGCTTGCTCGCAGTTTGGCCCATATCAGATGGTTGTTTAATCCAAATATCTGAGCTGCAAACTGAGCTGATCCTTCTGGAGAAAGTATGGTGGAGCAGCCAAGACCTATAGTTCACAAAGGGAAAAGACAGAAAATTGAAGTGTCAGTTAATAATCAAAGTACAAGGGCTCAGTGATAGAGTGCTTGCCTAACATACATGATGCCCTGGGTTCAATCCCCCAACACCTCAAACGAAATGAATAAACAAATCAAAATGGTTATCTAGTGAACAAGACATCATAGAAAGAAAGATGAGCAATCTTTCAGGATCTTATGTACTAGTCACTGTATGTTTTTTTTTTCAAAAACACTGTCCGTAGTCAGGTGTAGTGACACACACCTGTAATCCTAGAGACTGGAGAGGATGAGGATTATAAATTTGAGGACAGCCTCAGCAGCTTAGTGAGACCCCATTTCAAAATAAAATAAAAAGGATTAGGGTGTGGCTCAATGTTAGAGGATTTCTGGGTTCAATGCCCAGTAATACACATGCACACACAGATTATCTCTAATTCTAGTGACCAGAATGTACACATTTCCCAGAGTCCCTCTCTCTCTCCTTGAATAGCACTAGATAAAAACTGTCCTATTTTTGCTCATCATAGTTCCCTATTCTTTCTTCTTTTTTTTTTTTTAGTGGTGCTGGGGATTGAACTCAGGGCTTTGTGCATGTGAGGGAAACACTCTACGCCATCTCCATAGTCCCCTTTTCTAATGTCCATGGACGATAGGTATATAGTTCCTCTGGCATAAATTTGATCAATAGCTTTATTTATAGCTTCAGTGAATATTAAACTCCAAAAGTTTGTGTAATCAATGTGTAGTTAAGGATCTAGTGAAGATGATTAAGCACAAGATATATCTCTGGAACCATACTAAATCCATCTTAAAGGGAATAAAGAAAATAGGCATAAACATATTAGGACAAAGAGATAAACAAAAGTAACATTTTGACAACTGAAAAGCAAATAAAGTGGTAACTAACTTAATAGATTAAGAAAACAAAAGAAAAAAAAAAAAAAAGAGAGAAGCAACCTAACTACTATCATAGAACCCTGCTAAAAGAGGAATTAGTTGCACCAGATACCTTTGAGGGAGGCATGAAGTGAGAATAAAAATTGGGCCAAAAAGAAGAGGACCAAACAATAAAAGTCTAAGAAGTAATTAGGCCCTCAAGAACTCTTTCCTTTGTCTATCTGAGTAAGTGCCTCAACATGGCAGAGTTTTCAATTTATCTGAGGTTAAACACTTCAGTCTCTGGACTGGGGGGATATCAGGCATAGTTGAGGCAAGGAATGATATAGTGAAAACAGGGAGTGAAGTTTACACACACAAGTTGAGATTCCCCCCTAAGCTTCCTGAATGCTGGCAGCCAAATTTATTCATACAGGCAAAAGATGGGGACAAAATTTCTCTGTGTAATTCTAACAAGAAAAGACCTAGTCACTGATGTGTGAGATTATTTGGAGAGTAACTACCAGATCAACCCACAGTAGAGCCAGTTTCCAACTAGTTTTTTTTTTTTTTTTAACAGTACCCCCATACAAGCTCAATCACTAGAGTTGAAGAAATGAATTAATAAGACCACAAAATCAGAAGATGTTACTGCACAGATTAAACAATAAAATGATACTCTTGCGGGGGGGGGAAACTAAGAGAATAAAAAAGAGCTACTAGACATGTAAAACTACTGTATTCAAAATGAAAAACTCAACAGAAGGTTAGGATGTGATACAAAATTGAGGCCATATCAGAAAGTACAGCAACAAGAGAAAGAAAATAGAAATCAAGGAAATCCAAATGTGAAGAATAAATTAAAAAATGAGAGAATAAAGACAAAGGAGGGGTAAAAAATAATTCAAGAAAATTCTCTGATTTAAGGAATAAAGTATCTTATTAAAAGAGCCACAAAGCCATACACAATAAAAACAGACTTACCAAATCACATTTGTGTGAAATTTAAGAATAATCAGTACAGATAAAAGATCCTAAGTTTCCATAAAGAAAAAAATTCAAGCTGCGTGTGGTGGCACACACCTGTAATCTTAGAGGCAGGGGGATTAAGAAAGGAGGATCGAGAGTTCAAAGCCAGCCTCAGCAAAAACAAAGTGCTAAGCAACTCATTGAAACCCTGTCTCTAAATAAAATACAAATACAAAATAGGACTGGGGTTGTGGCTCAGCTGTAGAGTGCTTGCCTAGCATGTGCAAGGCTCAAAAATAAATATTAAAAAAAAAAAAAAAAAGACTTGGGCTGGCTCAGTGGGAGAGCACTTGCCTAGCATGCATGAGGCACTGGGTTCAATCCTTGGCACCCCATAAAAATAAAGGTATTATGTCCACCTACCACTAAAAAAAAAGAAAAAAAAAAATTATAAAAAGACTTAACTCATGGGCTGGGGTTGTGCCTCAGTGGTAGATTGCTCACCTAGTGTGTGTGAGGCCCTGGGTTCGTACCTCAGCACCACATAAAAATAAATAAATCAAAACAAAGGTATTGTATCCAACTACGACTAAAAAATATTAAAAAAAAAAAAAAAAAAAGACAACATATCAACTAAATTCAATATACAGACTGTTAGATCCTAATTTAAGCATCTGTAAAAACAGATGGGAGGGACTGGAGCTGTAGCTCAGTGGCAGAGCACTTGCCTAGCATGTATGAGGCACTGATTTGATCCTCATCACCAGATTAAAAAATCTGCTTTAAAATAACCCAACCCAAAAGGGGGGTTTATACATAAAACAAAACATTACTTGTTGAGTCTGGGTGATAGGTATATGAGATTTCATTATGCTATTCTCCACACTGTTATATATATTTCAATTTTTGTAAACAACAGTTAAAAAAAATTTTCAGGGTAACTTACCACTGGGTAATCGAAGAGAAGACCACACATCCTGAGCTCCCCAGTCTGATGTGAGGGGAGGACAGCTGATAACTGGATATGCAGTGTTACCAGACATCACTGGGCCCAAACCATTGCTTCTGCCTGCCACTGCCACAAATACAGTAGGAATGCCATCCCCTAGGGAAATCATAAGATGATTATTTTGCTAAGCATTTAAAAGATTTAACAATTTTTTTTTTTTTTTTTAAAAAGAACGTGCCCTTATGTCTTAAATCACTCCTGGGTCAGGTGTAATGGTGCATACCCATAATTTCAACTAATTGGGAGTTAAAGAAAGATGATCTCACAAGTTCAAGGTCAGCCTCAGTAACTTAGGGAGAACCTATCTCAAAATAAAAATTAAAAGGGCTGAAGATTTAGCTTAGTGCTTGCCTAGCATGTGTGAGGTCTTGGGTTTAATCTCTGGTATCACAAAATAAACAAAACCAATAAGTACACTCCTGGAACAATGACCATTACAAGTGTCAATCAACATTTTTTCCAGTAGGGAAATATTTGGTTCGGAACCCAGGAAGCTATTATTTTACATCAACACTGTCTTATCATTTCTTTTACATACTTATATTCTGAATATAAAACTATGTGGCTTCATTTTTAGTGTCTTCCAGGGAAGGTTAACCATTAAAGATAGCAGAGAGGATCTGCAATTTTAACTCAGGCCTCCTGGAACCTCTATGGGGCTTTTCTATTGGAGCACGTTAAGAGACAATGCTCAAAGGGATGCTTGTTAGATTAAGATATCAGAGATCCTCACAGTTCTAGTCTGATTTCCTTCAGGTTTGCATTTTCATTTCTTTTTTCCTGCTTCTTTCTTTTTCAAGCACCCCAGATCTTATGCTCTTTGGAGGTGAGTATCTTGAAAGCATAGCATATTTCAAGACTTACCCTTGGGAATATGGAAAAGCAACTTTTTGGTATTAGTCTAAAACACATTTTTTTTTTTTTTGGCAAAACAAACAACACCTAAAATGGTCTAATTATTTGAAGTTTACCTTCATACTCAGCTTTAATCCTCAATGTTTCATCTGGTCCTTTATGGGCAGATGTTACCCGAAGTTCACAGGGAATTCCATAATTTCCACAAGCCTTCTTGATTTTTTCACAGTGGCCGAGATCAGAAGTTGAACCCATCAGTACTACAACCCTGCACTGATTTTCTGATTTCAGAAGCAACTAAAATAGAAAAACATGGATATGAAAAAGAACAAGACAAAAATGGACAAACAGGAATGAGTACAATAACTTTTCTGTATAAAGGACAGTGGTCTTCATAATTAAGACCCAATGGAGAAGATTTTAAATCAGATATATAATATTTATTAATAAAATCCTCAAGCCTTTTAATTATTATTCAAGAAACTATAACCAACCATTTCATTCTAAAGATGTTTAACAGCATGATCAGCCAAACTAGAGGTCATATTATATATATTTGTAAGTTGGTTGTTTAAAACAATTAAAAAAAATTTTTTTTTCTTGTGGTACCAGGGATTGAATTCCAGGATGCTTCATCACTAAGCTACATTCCCAGTCCCCCCACCCCCACTTTTATGTTTACTTTGAGAGAAGTCTCATTAAGTTGTTGAGGCTGGCCTGCAATCCTGCCTCAGCCTCCTAAGTTACTGGGATTACAGGTGTGTGCAATTGTGTCTGGCAACATGGAAATAATGTTCTAAAAGGTGATTATGATCATTGGATAATCAGATACTCCCTCGAACTCCCATGTAACTATAGTAATTGTAATATCATAAAAATTAAAGTGAAGGCTGGGGTTGTGGCTCAGTGATAGAGCACTTGCCTAGCATGTGTGAGGCACCGAGTTTGATTCTCAGCACCACATATAAATAAAATAAATGTCCATTTACAACTAAAAGTAATATTAAAAAAAATTAAAGTGACATTTTATAATTATGTGAAGGGGACTGGGATGTTGCTTAGGCCTGGGTTTCAAAGACCAGTAACATAAAGAACCAAGTAAAATGGAGGGACTGGGGATATAGCTGAGTGATAAAGCACTTGCCTAGCATGCACAGGGGCCCTGGTTTGTTTCCTAGCACCACAAACAAAAACTTTTTAAATTAAAAAATAAAATTACATGGCATTCCATCCATCCTATGATGTTGGCACTGTAGTAGGGAATGGTAGGAAATGTAAAAAGTTTCTCCTACAGGGACAGAGAGTTGACAGGATCCCAGGTTTACCTATCAGGAACTGGAAACAATACACTTGCCAGTTACTAGCAGAGAGTTCTAGTATACCAGTAAGGGTAGTAGACTGGGACATTTCGTAAAGGTGTTCCTCTCTTTCAAAGTCACTGAAGAAGAGAAAAACACTATATCTTTCACATTTTATTTTGAAACAAGGTTTTCTTAGAAGAAAAACACGTAACAGTACAGGTTTACTACAGAAAATTACCTCTACTCTCTCTGCAACCCACTCAAAGTTTTTCTTTACCATTTGGAGCCCTTCAGGAGTTACTTCTTTGAGGTCACGGTAAGACTAGAAAATAAGATAGGAAGTTAGAAATGATCCGGTTTATGAGTTTTGAGTAGGGAGTATGATAACTTTTTAAATGAGATATATCTGAAAACGTATCTCAATATAGAAATTCATTCCTAAATTAGAGAAAGTTCAATAGCGAAGTAAAAGTTTTATTTTCCTTTAAGGTTAAGTGCTTTCTACACTAGCATCTACAATTAACAGCCTTGAGAATTCCTGTGTATTAAGCATATAGAGGATCTCAACCTAATTTTTATTAGGAAAAAACAGAATGGAGCTTGATTAAGACCAGAAGACTTGGTGTAGAGTCCCAGATCTGCCAGTTATTCTTGTACTTGTGAAGATACTATCCCCTTAGAGTCTTAGTTTTCAACTAGCCAAACAAGGACAATACTTACTCTGTTAGTTTTTGGAGAGTCAATGAAGATGATAAACAAGAAATCTGCTTTATAAGTTTATTACTAATGTCCAAGATATAGGAGATACTTATCTTTAAAAGTAAATGGAAATTAACAAATCAAGATTCATAAGGATACACACCTTATCTTTCCTTTGTTTTTCCTGTCCCAATCTGATCTTTCAAAGGATAAAAATTCACAGCATTACTTACCTGTTTGTCTTTCTGCTGGCTTCGATCCCCTGATGGCCAGAGTCTCCAGGAATCATTATCAATAACATCAGCAAGAACAATTTCTTTGGTGATTATGTCAACACCAAATTCAATCTAGAAATGGCATATTGCCAAAGAACACGTTTTAAAAAATGATATTACTAAAGACACTTCTCAGTTATAATAACCTTTACTTGTAAATTTCTGTTTTCTAGTACCTTCATATCAACCAATGTACAGTTCTGGGGCAACCAGGATTTCTCCAGTATTTCAAAAATAGCTTGTGTAGCATGATTCATGATGTCCACTTCAGTTTGGCCTATAGTAACTCCAGCAAAGCAAAGTTTTGCAGCAATTAGCTGTTCCTCAGACCACTGTGGATCATTATTGGCATCATCCTAGGAATAAAGTATAGTACTATAATTACAATTTTTTTGAACTTTTCAGAAAAAAGTACTTCTCCTTGAGCATAAATTCCTCAGGAATATTCGTTTTCTCTAAAAAAAAAATTTGTTTAAAATATCCTTTAGTTCAAAGTAATTATTTTTAATTCATTTGCTTTTTTTTTTGGTGGGGGGAGTGGGTAACTGGAGTAGAACACACTGGCACTAGACCACAGAGCCACATGCCCAGCCCTATTTGTACTCTGTTTACAGACAGGGTTTCACTGAGTTGCTTAGTACCTCGCTTTTGCTGAGACTGGCTTTGAACTCACGATCCTCCTGCTTCAGCCTCCTGAGCTGCTGGGATTACAGGCATGCGCCATAGCACCCCAGCTAATTTATTTGCTTTTAATAGCTACTTTAAAATTCAAGATATTTAGGTAAGTAACTTTTTCTAGGTCTTAAAGTAGTTGAAAGAAATTTGTCTTCTCTCAATAAACAAATTTAAACATAATTTACAATTTTAATATCTATGCTTAACAAGATAGGAGGGGTAAAGTGGTTCAAACAAAGCCTATAAAAAATTATAACCATTGATTCCTATATTCTTATATAGTTTTGCTCAATATGTTTTCCTATATTAGAATACAGAAAGATTTTAACTGTAAATTTTGAATTAAATGTTATATTTCTTCCCAATTAGTGTTAAATTTTTAAGTTTGTTCCCTTTCTTAGTCAACTTGGTCTAAGGTAAGTACATTTTCTTTTAAAAACCTGATTTGTCATTGTTAATGAAAGTGTACTTTATTGGCATAAATATCTACAACATTCCCAATATCAAAAACTTCAAAATCTTTTGAGTTTATAATTTTAACTTTGCTGCTACCTTATAGTAAGACACAGAAGCATAAAATAATTACCTTGAAAAACATCTCCACTTTTGGTGGGTAAAACTTATATCCTTCCTTGACACCAGGATTTCTTTTGAGAAAAGAACCAGTTGCTATTCTTCTACAAACCCATTCAATTGGAATCATTTCACACTGGGGCGCAATGAAAGCTGTTTCTCCACATTTTCTGGTGAAAGCAGTTTTGATACCTACATATTGATTAAAAAAAAAAGCACTGAAATTTTATTTAATAAGGTAGATCAGACATTTATCTGCATTACAAAAGGAAACTAAATTTAGTTTGATGCACTCTCCAGTGCATGTTCTCATTCATTCCAGCAATTAAGGAAGCCTTGAAATAAAAACCCTATAACTTAGGAACTATGGATGGTCCTTTAAAGTTATAGCAATATACTCATTTTCAATGCAAAGAGGTATTTAGATACAGATAACAATTCAGGTTTGCAACTAACATTTTTTCCCCCACATTAACTTAAAATGTAAAACAGGATATTTTGGAAGAGGACAAACTGCTCCAGGAATGTAATGACACAATGAATTTATGGTTAACTACTCTGTGAATTTGTGGAAGGCAGGTACATCTGTCCTGACTGAAAACAAATGTATTAAACCCCAAATGTGGTTTTAGAAAAGATTAGTGCTTACTGGAAGATAAAAGAAATGAAAGAGTAACTAGGAATATTTTGCATAAGGAAGGAAAGATACTAAATTATAAGATTAGAACTGCAGGAAACAAAGAACAAAGCTCTATGGTTATAGATATGGAATCCAAGGCTTCAAAGATTGAGTGATCCAAGGAAATGAGGCCTCTTACACTATAGGGAAAAAGCCCAAATCTTTTAATAGCAGAGATTTCAAACACTACAGATCAACCAGTAGCTGACTGAATCACTGAAGAAAAAAATTATTCTATTCCCCTTCCTTCCCTCCAAATTGTCTCTATGACATCTGGATGTTAATTTAGTCTTTTAATTTTTCTATCATAAATAGTTTTCCTTCAATTTTTAAGTAGTAGGGAACTCTAGAGATCTTTGATTAAGTCCAATTCCCTTTCTTGGGAAATGACAGGGTAAAAAGGTAGTTGCTATCTTCAAATACTTTTGGACTTTAAAATAAATGGAAGAGGGATTTGAAATTCTGTATTGTTTTCAACAGGCAGAGAAAAGAACAATCTATAAAATTTCAGGGAGGAACAGTTCATTAATTAGAGCTGCTAATACAAAGGTGGTCTTCTTTCACAGTTAAGACTGAAGATGGCCTAGCAGAAAGAAATTGCAGAGGGACAGTGTACTTGACAAAGACTGTAGCAAAATGTCAAGGTGTAAAGTAGTCACCCCCAAACAATAGGTTGTTAATTCAAACAATGCCATCTCCCCAATAGAGATCAATGTGATATATATATATATATATATATATATATATATATATATATATATATATATATATATATATATAAATTGACAATTGGTTGGGTTTGGTTTTTTCCCTTTTGGATGAAGTAATTGCAATTGCAATTTACCTCCTTCTTGTAAAAACTAAAAACTCAAGCTGATAAGTATCATGTTGTAGACCTAAATAATGTCATTTCCCCATGAAAATAATCAAAATAAGAAAGAAATAAAAAAGAGAGAAAGGAGAAAGGAGAGAGGGAAAGACAGAAAGAGAAGGGGAGGCACTTACCTGCTTCTTGTAACAACTGAAAAATACAACTGGTAATTTTATTGGAGATTGCAGCTTTTCCTTCCAGATGATTCTTTCGGGCTGCATTTCCTGCTGTAATCTGGTCCTTGGACTGCAGAAGAACTTTTCCTGGACTATCTAACAATTCATACACTTCTTTTGTTTTACCCTCATAGAGTTTCTTACCAATGTTCAATACTGTAAACACAGAAAAGGACTCTATCAGATTTTAGTGAGAAATTTCCTGAATATTCAATATTAAAACATCTAGAATGACCAATCAGTGAACTAAGGAAGAACCTTATTAAAAATTAAGACATCTGCATAGAATCTTTTTTTTTTTTTAAGTTGTAGATGGACACAATACATTATTTATTTTTATGTGGTGCTAAGGATCAAACCCAGTGCCTCACACATGTCAAGCAAGGGCTCTACCATTGAGCCCCAGAGCATCGAATTTTATACTCAAGTTATTTTGTCATGTATCATCATGTAACCAAAAGCTGGTCTTTGTCTCCAATGCCAATCCAATAACGAGGACACGGTTTTGAGAAAAAGAAAAAAGGTTTATTGCTTTGCTAGCAAAAGAGAAACAAAGGCTGTGATCTTGCCCATTCCAGGAACAGGGGGCTTTTAAAAGTGATTCCGAGAAAATTAGATTAGGCAGGAGAGATCAGGAAGAAGTTTAGGGAAAACAAAATCAGAGAGAAGCTTAAGGAAAAGAAGATTAAGAAAAAAAAAAGTGTAAGTTTCAAAGCTACAAGGGATATATCAAAGTGTCAAGTGAATCCCTGTTACAATCACATAATTTTATGAAGAAATCTAATTATTTAAACAATTATAGAGATTAGAAACTGTGACAAAAAAGTCACCCATGTTAGGATATGCAGAGCTAGACAAAATTCTAGGTTTCCTGATACCAAATCCTATATTCTATCCACTAGCAATCTATGCCTCTCACAGGTAAACTGAAACAGAATTAAAATTAAGCTACTTTAAATTAATATAACTAGTACTTTTTATACACAGAATACATTATTTAAATTAGCTTGCAGGGGGAAAAAATGCTGTATTTTTCTTGACTTTTGCTTTCCATGGCAGGCAAAATATTTAAGTTCAGCCAGTAGGTTTCTTGATTTCAAGTTAATATGCAAGAGGCTCCTTCATTTGCTTTTAAGTTAGCTCATCTGTAAGCATCCTTCTTTCTTTTTTAGTACTGAAGAATGAACTCAGGGGCAATTAACCACTGAGCAACATCCCCAGCCCTTTTTGTTATTTTATTTAGAGACAGGTTCTCAAGGAGTTGCTTAGGGCCTAGCTAAAATGTTGAGGCTTTGAACTTGCCTTGCAAATCTCCTGCTTCAGCCTCCTGAGCTTCTGGGATTACAGGCTTGTGCCACCTCTGCCTTCTTTGCACTAAGCAAGGAGCTAACCAACTCAGTGAGACCCTGTCTCTAAATAATATACAAAATAGGGCTGGGGATGTGGCTCAGTGGTCAAGTGCCCCTTGAGTCCAATCCCCGGTACCCCCCAAAAAATAAATAAATATACATTTTTTAGATGAAGATCTAAGATAATAGACATTTAAGGACTTAAAATTTCCAAAGAAGGAGAAATCAATCCTCATGGTCTCCGAACTCTAGCCCAAGTTTTAGCATTTTCCGAGTGTATCTATGGATAGGTACTGTAGATGTATCAGAAAATGAGACCTAGAACCTGCTCTCAAGGGACCTAACCAAGTCTGAGCAAACCTGATATTAAATATCATAATAAGTATAATGTAATAAATACAGACTATAGGATCACATGTTCATAGCTGTGCCAACTAAACTAGTCTAGAAATCAAAGAAGTCTAGAATAAAGTGAAAATTAGGCTTGAGATCTGAAAATTGATTAAGATTTAGCCAAAAGAAAGTAAGGTATAATTAGTTGTGGTAAGAATCAAAAGGTGATAAAGGAGTGCATGGAACTTCAGAATGGCTGAAGCCCTGGAGCTCTAATTGTATATACACTGCCGGGGGAGAGGGGCATGGGGAAGTAGCTAAGGAATAAAAAAGAACAGCAGCAAATAAGGTAGAAGAGTTGGAATGGGGCTGCATCACCAACTAGTAGGGGTAATGACTGAACAAAATACTGTCAAGAAAGAAAATAAAAATTTTCTTTTAGGGCACCGTTTAGGGCACTTAACATGGACCCTGGAGACCACTGTTGGATTGGGTTTGAGGCACATCAACATGGAAGCCCATCAGTCAAGCACATTGCACACATGCCCCCACCAAGTAAGCTGACCTTTGAAGTAGGCCAAACAGCAGTTTCCTGAAACATTGATAACCTCTGTTGACCTTCTATAGAATGAACCCACTGCCTACCCAAAGACTAAGGCTGTACCCAATTCTTTTCTTATGAGGCAATTTATTTGGCAGTACCAATCATAATTCTGGATTAACAAGTAATGTAATTATAAACCTTCTTGTGCTACTTTGAAAAAAAACTCAAAATCCAATTCAAGGCTATTGAAATTTGTGTTTCTGGCTGCAGATTGCAATCCTAATTAGCTCCAAGAAACATTTTTTCTTTGTTCTCAGCCAAGCTAAATTTTATTCTTGATAGACACTGATGGCAATTCAGGGGCACCTAATTCAGAGGAATAATTTCTGCCTTCCTAATGTAATATCCAGACATGTTAACAAGGTTTAAAAAGCCCTTCAGGGTAGAGCTCTAGCTTGCTATTCAAAACTCATTTCTCCATTCCCTTCCTAGAACCCCAACTTTCTTAATTTTTATGACTCTCATAAACCTTTTGACAATTTCTCTCCTAGGCCTGATACTAGACTCACAGATGAGACATTTTGCTACTCATACTTTAAGCTTTTTAAACCATGTTTATTCAATTTAGATATCCTAAGAACAACTAGGCTTTTAAGCACTGAAGTACAAGGATAGATCTGTATTTGAATCCAGTTTAGGATGGTACTGCAGCAATACAGACAAGTAATGTCCTGGTCTACGGAAAGAGCAATGGGCAAAGACTGAAGATATTTAAAAAACTGAGGAACAACTGATTCAGTAGGGAGGATAAATGAGAGGCAAGAGTCAAGAATGTGGCAAGATTAACTATAGGATAAATGTTAACTTTAGGCTTTGAATACAGCCCTTGCTGCTCTGCCACTGCAACTTATTTTTAAAATGCACAAGTTTCTTTCACTCCCAGATCCTCTCTAATCTTGCCCCTCCCTAATCTTCTCCATCACAGAGTTATTTGTCCTTGAGTACACACCCACCATAGGATTGTTAAGTAATCAGACTTTAGGGATAGGTACAAGAAGATCTCAGAAATTACTATCTCCCAAATTAACAAGTGAATCACAACTCTGACAGGTAACACAGGGAATGTAACCTTTGAGTCACCTCTTTAAAAGCCCTCCTGTTCCTGCTGATGGTCAGAATCACAGCCTTTGGGACAGGAGTCCCGGGTGTTTCTCCTTTGCTAGCAAAGCAATAAACCCTTTTTCCTTTTTCTCAAAATTTGTGTCCTCATCATTGGATTGGCATCAGGGAAAAGGACAGAGCTTTTGGCAACACTATGAGTGTGAAAATGACTTACCAGAAATTCACAGATGAATTCAGAAGAGACTGATGAGAACTGAGAAAGGTTCACAGAATTGAAATTTAAGATTTGCAAAGCATAGACTAATAAGATGAGAATTAAGAATATTCTAGGACTGTGCTGTCCAATAGGTAGCCACTAGTCAATGTGGCTGTGAATATGCTCCATATTCAATATGAAAAAAGGCAACATTTCTCAATATGGCTACTAGAAAACAAATTTATAAGGCTGGGCATAGCGCCTGTAATCCCAGAAGCTCTAGAGGCTGAGACAGGAGGAATCCAAGTTCGGAGTCGCTAAGGAACTCAGCCAGACCCTGTCTCCAAATAAAATATATAAGGGGCTGGGGATGTGGCCCAGTGGATAAGCCCCTTGGGTTCGAAGCCCATAGTAAAAAAAAAAAAAAAAAAAAAAAAAAAGAGGGAGAGAGTAAATAAATCACACTTGGTTTTCATATTTTTATTAGCTAACACTGCTCTATGAAAAAGTGTGAGCAAAATGTGTTTAACAAGAAATAAAATTTGGAGAGGTAACCTGAATGGAACATAGATTCACAATGGAACAAAATCAAAGGACTTCAGTAGAAAAGACCTCAATATATAAGTTTGGATGAAAAGAACTTCTGACTAGTTTTTTTTTCCCTTTTCTTCTTCTTGTTGGTGCATTATAATTATATACAATAACTGGATTCCTTGTTACATATGCATACATGCACACAATAGAACAGTATATTTGGTCAATTTCCCCCAGTACCAACTGTATTTAACGGCTCTAGGGATACCAACTATAAACATTTTTAAGGAGGACCTTTTATTTTTATTTTATTTTTAATATTTATTATTATTATTATTTTTTTAGCTTTTTGGCGGACACAACATCTTTGTTTGTGGTGCTGAGGATCGAACCCGGGCCGCACGCATGCCAGGCGAGCATGCTACCACTTGAGCCACATCCCCAGCCCGAGAAGGACCTTTTAGAAACTGTAAAGGCAAGTTTGAGAAAAATTAACATGTCAGTGGAATGCAATTTGCTTCAGTATAAACTTCTAAACCGGTGTGTGTGGATCAAATCACTCAGGGACAAAATAATTATGTAACTGCAAATTTTGACAAACGCAAAGTGAAGTAAGGAAAACTTTTTCGCCTATGGGCTTTGGAAATTTCTAAAGCTATCAAGGCATCAAAGAATACTTTTTTGAATAATACTATCAAACCACTCAAAACTTAAACAAATTTTTCAGGTTAAATTATTAACCTTACGAAAAGAAGGGGATTAACCAATCAGGAAAGGCAAGCCTTTGGTTTGAAGAGTCTACGCTAAATTTTCACGTGCTTGTTTTGCAACATCTATTGATGACCTTTTCAAGGCAATCTTTGACTATTTCTCGTCCTAGGCACCCTCTTACTCTACTTTGCTCCTCTTCCTCCATCAGAGAAGCAGTTTTATGAATTTAGGAGAGTTCGGAGAGGCCCGGGGTGCTTCAAGTCCAAAGAAGGTCCCGGCGCCTGGGCCACGTGTGCGCTCACTCACGGGCCTACGTGCACGGCTGCAGGAAGGCCGAGCAATGCAAAGAGCTCACTGGAATCCGGCCGCGGAGCCCGCACCACCGCCAGAAGGCGGGGAGATCGTTGAGTAAGGGAAATAGGTCTCCTGTTACTCACTTTCAGCTGTCGTCATTATTCTGAACGGACTGGAAGCAGCGACCACGCTAGGAAAAGCGGCTGAAATCTGGAAAAGAAGAGCGGCAAGAGAGATTCGCAGGGCCGGGGAAGGAAGTTCCGCCCATAGACACGCCCCCTGGAGGGGCAGCGTAGCCGCGCGCCGCTCAAATCGAGTTCGCCTACACAGACCCAAATCGGAGGGTCTCTACAACTGGGGAGAAGCTTCGACTCCCAGAGCGCTTACGAGAGGTTTCCTGCCGCGCAGGCGCAGCGACGGCACCCCGCCTCCAAGCCTCCCGGTACACTGTTCCTATAGAGGAGAAAAGTGGCGCGCACTGGCGGCCCCTCCCCACGCTGCAGAGCTCGTAGACTGGGGCCCCCTTCTTGCCAGAGGGAGCGGTTCATAGGTTGGAGCGTACCAAGTCGTGATGGGGGAAAGCAGGGAAAAGGACATGTAAAGTTTACATGTTCTCAGAGAGAAATGACTCCAACCCCGTTACTTTCATCATTCCCGATGTGGATGCTGGAAAATAACGGAGATAGCCAAGTGCAGATAAAATAGGTTCTGGTACATAGCCAGAGGAAGACTGGCTCCACCCCCATGAAATCCGCGACTCCTCCCCTCGGCCGCGGAACCTCTTCTCCCGCTCTCCCTCATTGGTGGCCATGGGGGACGGGGCCTGGTGGTGATGAGATGGTCACGCCCACTAAGCACGCGCCGCCGCAGTAGCCTAGGTCTACCCGCGGGGAAGGAAGCGGCTGTCTGTAGCGCCAGCCTCTGAGGCTCTAGGGCCGTACAGGCAGCTGTTTGGTCCTAGTACCTCGGCTGCGGCCGCGAGCTCCTCCACGTGCTTTCGGCAGCGACATGGAGCTGGAGGAATTGGGGATTCGCGAGGAATGCGGCGTGTTCGGGTGCATAGCTTCTGGAGAATGGCCCACGCAGCTAGATGTGCCGCATGTGATCACTCTAGGACTCGTGGGGCTGCAACACCGGTGAGCAACTGGGTGAGGGGTAGGAGTGGGGGTGGCGAGACAAGTGCTTTTACATCTCTGTGAGCCGCTTCCCGCGTTCAGGATTGGCGCTCCGTTGAGCTCCCAAGAACTAGAAGGACAGAGCACTCCTGGACCAGTACCTGCCAGTGGCATCCAACAGGTTGTGGGGGAGGGGAGTACCCTGCCTCCAGGGACTTTAGCCTGTCCTGGCCACCTTTCCAGGCCCTATTGCCCTTTAGGGACCCTCCCCTCCCCCTGGGTCTGTGCACATCTGCTGAGTCTGGCTAGTTTGTAAGGCTCGGGTTTGCTTGGACTAGCCAGGTCGGGGCTCATGCCCAAGTGCGTGCAAGTTCTGACCCAGGAGCTACACTTGTTATAGGCATGTGTGGAGTGGCGACTAGTCCAGGTCCTACAACACTTTCAGATTTTCGCGCCGGACTTCCAACCAGCACAAGCTTTTGTTTGCAAGGCCAGAGTTATTGGGCAGATTGTGAGTTTGAAACTAGTTACAGCTATAGGAACTAGAATCTTAGAGTCCAGACCCAGGGAAACAACTAGTTGGTGTTCAAAAGGAACAACGGTCGTAGAGTTCATATGAATTAGCAGGAAATATACCAATCTCAGGAAATCGATTCATTGATACACTTTTAAATATTGAATGAAAACGTTGGTAGTAAGATGGCAGAAATCAACTCTTCTTTAAAAAAGAGTAGTATTTGTATGCCAAGATACACACTGATTTGGAAAAATTGGGAGATCACTTCGAGGTATAAATAAATACACCTTTGCTTCCATTCTTACTACCTGACCTAATATACGTAATGGGAAATTATATGATTTGGTTGGAGTAAGAAATGCAGATTTAGGCTTGACATTATCACTGCAGTTTTCATAAGGCAACATAGTAGCGACAACTTCTAGAACAGTTAAGGAACTGGGCTGTAACCCTTATCAGCAATATGGGTGCGGCATGTATAAATGCATTCCAAATGATTAGCTTTCCCTCACCAAATAAAATTATAAGTAGTCTTTTTGCTTTTTTTGGAGTCCCAAATACTTGAATTTGAGTTTGACATTTTGTGTACAATTTGTTTATTTAGTAGCTCTCAGAATTTGGGATGAATCAAAAAGAATCTTTTTAATATGAATAACTCTAATCTTGGGTAATTGTGAGTTGACCATAATGATTTCCCATTTAAAATGAAATTTGTTTCAGGGCATCCCCCAGTGACTCTGGAGGCTGAGGCAAGAGGATCAGGAGTTCAAACCCAGCCTCAGCAATTTATTGACACCCTAAGCAACTTATTGAGGCCCTTTCTCAAAATAAGCATAGAAAGGACTGGGGATGTTGCTCAGTGGTTAAGTGCTCCTGGCTGGATCCCTAATACCATCCACCACCCCACCCCCGTGCGTGTGCAAAAAAGAAAGAAAAAAATTTTGTTGAATTAGATATATAATCCAAGGAGAAATTAAAATCTGATTACATGGCTCTGAGGAACATTGGTTTATCACAGTCTTAGAAGTTATTTTAAATACATTCCTAGGCGGGTGGCAATGGATCTGGTGATCTTACAGTTATCTAGTGATCTATGGGAAATAGATGAACTGATCTTAATTTGTTTTTTCTTAACTATGCTTACTTTTCGGCCAAAATGGCTCAGAAAGTTCTTTCCATCCCCGTTTTTGCCTCCTCTTTAAAAATGTGCCAGAAAGAAAAGGGGTAATTTGTTTTTGTGCTGTTGGGGGTCAACCCACTGTTTTAAAATTGAGTACAATTCGAGTCCTAGTTACATGTACTTGTTTACTACAGTTGCTTTTTTGTACTATCATTGCTTTTTTGTGAAAGAATTATGCTATTAGATAATACAAAATAAGAGCAATAAAGATAGAATTATGTGGTAGTATAGCAGTATTAAATGGATTCCAGGAGAGAGATCATGAATTGAAATCAAATTCCATGCACATATAAGTTTGTTGGGATGAACCCAACTTCTATGTAATAACTATAAAGCTCTAATAAAATTTTAAAATAAATAAATAAATAAGTGGTCCAGGCGTGGCGGCACACCCCTGTAATCCCAGCAGCTCTGGAGAATGAGACAGGAGGATCATGTTCAAAGCCAGCCTCAGCAAAAGTGATGTGCTAAGCAACTCAGTGAGACCCCGTTTCTAAATTAAAAAATACAAATTAGGGCTGGGGATATGGCTTAGTGGTTGAGTGCTCCTCAGTTCAATCCCCAGTACCAAAAAAAAAAAAAAAAAAAGAATTCTATTAAGCTGGTCCTTTGACTAAATAAGACTTCATTAGGAGACTGTAGTGCCGAAAATTGATCTTGTGGTTTTTTTAGTTTCTTTTCAACAACAGTGGCAAGAAACTCAGTAGTTTATGAGGAACTAATGTAATGGAAAATGGTTAGGTTTTTCTTTTGTAAATACCAAGAGTGGGGTTGGTTCAGACTTTAGGAGATCCAATTTTAATTGGAAAATCAATGAAACTTTCTTATGTCTAGAAGATATAATAATTGTTGCTCTAAAACAATAGGCAAGGATCAGACAAAAATAAAGAAATTTTGCAATGGAGGATACTGGGGGTTGAACTGGGGTCTCACACCTGCTAAGCACGCACTCTCACTTACCTGTGCACCCCCAACCCCAAGAACTAATATATTTGTATGGTATTAAACCTAAAATCCTAGATCTGTGTCATAGCTTAATATACAGTGGAATTGGTTGTATATACTGTACGTTGACAATTGGTTGGGTTTGGTTTTTTCCCTTTTGGATGAAGTAATTTATATCTTTTATACATTATTTCCTTAACACATGGAATCTTTTTTTTTTTTTTCTTGGTACTGGGGATTATACTCAGGGGCACTCAACCACTTAGCTACATCCCCAGCCTTTTTTGTATTTTATTTAGAGACATGGTCTCACTGAGTTGCTTAGTGCATCACTTTTGCTGAGGCTGGCTTTGAACTTGCAATCCTCCTCTGGAGGCTCTCAGACTCCAGAGCTGCTTCATATAAAAACAAGTAGAGCATCAGTTACTTTACTAAACAATCATGAATTGGACATACAATTCAGATGGGTTTGCCCAGGATTACTTGTTTTTAGTAGTACTTCTGGCTATTTGCAGCTTTATTTCATAGCTCTGCTTTTCTGTCAAGGAGAATGTTAAAAATGTTAACTAATTGTCCTCTTAGCTGTAAGTTGCATGTGGGTATGTGCAGATGTGTTCATATCAGATTTATGTAATCACCAAATGTTGTTTTGGTACTGAAAACATCAGTTTGCAGGCTTCTGAACAAACCAGACCTGCCTTGTAGATGAAACATTTTCATCTTTAAACTACAGTCACATTTTATGGAGAACAGAACGGCCTGGACATATCTGAAGATTCCATTAAATGAATTATCCCATTAACCAGCTGGTTATCCTTTCTTTAATGCTATGGTTTAGATGTGATTTATTCCCCAGGGATTCATGTTTTGGAAGCGTGGTCCTCTTTGTGGCAGTTATAAAATAGTGGAACCTTTAAGATGGAACCTAGAGGAAGGTGGTTAGGTTATGGGGGCATTGTCCTGGGAGTGGATTAATCCTGGTCTCACAGAGTGAGTTCTTTCCAGAGTGGATTGTTACTAAAAAGTAAGCCTGGGGCTGGGGATATGGCTCAGTAGTAGAGTGCTTGCCTAGCATGCATGAGGCCCTGGGTTTGATTCCCTGGTACCACACACACAAACACACACACAAATGAGCCTATCCCCTGAATTACTCTTTGGTATTCTCTCTCATCATATAATCTCTTGCTCTCAGGAGGATGAACTTTCTTGGACTTTCAACCTCCCAAACTACGAGATAAATGAACTTCTTTTATTTATATAGTACTTAGCTTCAGATATTTTGTTAAAGCAACAGAAAACTAACTAATGAACGTGAACTTGGTTAGCTAAGAAATGAGCATGCCCTTTCCTTCAGTCAATTATCAAGTCCCTAGGTTTAGAATTGAATTCAGCAACTGGTAAACATTTTCATACTCTTCTAAAAAATTATGAAATTTACCTGATAAAGTTGAGTTTCCTGTCTGAAGAAACATTCTGTAGAATATTTTGGTTCTGTTATTATGCTTTGAAGAAACTGGTTTGTACTAATCCCAGGAGCAGTTTTCTTAAGAGATGTAGATACTGGTTCTGCAAAGAAGAGTATATAACATTATCACTAGAAAGGTACTCATGAAAAAGATGCACTCAGATAAATCTCTATGGAATTGGTTCCCAGTTGTCTTCATTTAGTGTGTTAGAGAACACAGGAGGAGGATGTCAGACAACTTGCTTTTGGATGCCAATTAAGGCTGGAGATATATTCCCTTATTTTGATTTTTATCTTTTAGTGAAAATAACCAAGTATATAATATCCTATAGGGTTTTACTTTTGTACCCTATTATTTATATTCTGTATCCAAGTCAAGTGATTTTTGATGTGAAGAAGTGACTTATTTTAAAACTGTCCTTGCTAATTATAGGCAAAACAGGTGGTAGGGGCTAAGTGATCTTACGCTAATATATGTAACATGCTTACAACAGTACCGGGATATATGCCCTGTCTTTGATTTTTCAAAGAATTTAATAAAGTGATTCTCTATTTAAGATCATAAATGTTTTTTCTTCTATTTATAACTATTTTATTTTAGAACTTTGTTTTTTGCATTAGTCTGAAGCAGAATTTATGCTTCTTCCCCATCTCCAGAGTCCCACAGGACACTGCTTTGTCACTGGTCAAGATTGCAAAGAGCCATAACATAGAACCTGTTTCAGGTTTACCAGTAACATGGTTAATCTTGGGCAAGTCTCATGATTTCTGCGTCTGTTTTCTCATCTACTAAGTTAGAAAAAGTCCATGATGAAATTCAGTTGGTTCAGAATGGTGCTTTTATGCAGTTAAACCGTTAGCAATTTCCCTTTTCCCTAGCATTTCCACTGGTAGGCATGAAGAGGTA
Source organism: Marmota flaviventris (assembly GCF_047511675.1). NCBI lineage: Eukaryota > Metazoa > Chordata > Mammalia > Rodentia > Sciuridae > Marmota > Marmota flaviventris. The sequence goes on along the minus strand of NC_092504.1, from coordinate 43,380,062 downwards.
GCAAAGGTGGGGCAATTAATCTGACTTGCATTTATATCCAGAAATGGAGAAATGAAATTTTTAGCTAATTTGAGATGAAAAAGTTTATAAGAGGAGGAAAGTCAGGGAGGCAGAGTTCCTGTTGTTCTCTAATATAGTCATGCATCTTTTTAACTCTTGTAGTCTGAGAAGTGTGTCATGAAGCTATTTTGTTATAGTTCACAACCTAGCATATACTTACACAAACCTATGTGGTACATGTCAACTCAAGTGTGGCCTCTTGAAGATGCAGTCAGGAGACTTGGGAAATGTGAAATGTATGAGGCTATGGGTAGCATAACATAGAAAACTGTTTTAAAGTAAAATTTTTTATAAGTAAGAGTACACTCTTAATAAAGTATAGTATAATAAGTATAATAAGTATAAAGTAATATATAAAAATAAAGTATAGTATATAAGTATCATGGTTGCTTATTATCCATTATTGTGTACTGTATGTAATTGTCTATGTAATGCTTCATAGAACTGCCAGTGCAGACTTGTTTATACCAGCCTTAACCTTATCACAAACACTTGAGTGATGCTTTGCTTTATGACATTATCATGCTTATAGCATAACCTCTAGGTGATAGGTGTGCTTAGGTTCATCACAGTCTTCTGGGATCGCTATGGTATATGTCATCCATCATTGATAAAATGTTATACAACACATGACTCTACTCAATATTATCTTTTGAGCTCCTACTGTGTACATACAAGGCACTATGGTAGACAACTGGGAACACTGTATTACACAGGCAGATGTGGTTCCTGCCCTCACAAAAGAGGCAGTGTAGCCCATTGGTTCAAGAGTACAGGCTTCTGTAGACTTCTCTTTCCTCATGGTAAATCAATATATTTGTTGTGGTAGAGACTAAATGTGTTAATATATGTAATGTGCATGCCCTATGATTTGTACCCCACTCCTGGGTATGTACTCAACAGAAAAGCATGCATTTTTTTTATTATTATTCATAATGGCCCCAATTTGAAACAACTGGCATGTCCCAACAGTGGAATGGATTTTTAAAAAGTGGTCGGATGTACATTCCTACAATGGAATGTTCTATAAATTTACTTGTAATAAAAAAAGAACCTTTATTACAAGTAAATTTATAGCTCTTATAAATAATGTTGGATGAAAGAAATTTGCCATTTAAAAGTTGATAATAAAAAATGAGTACATACGGTATGAATCCTGAACCAATCCATAGAGACAGAAGTCAGAATAGTGATAATCTTCCTTTCCTGGGGATGTGGAGGAGTTAATGACTGGGAGGCTTTTAGGGTCCTCTGTTTTTATTTGGGTAATGATTACATGGGTGCATTCACAACGTAAAAATGTGTTTGATTCTTCAATTATTGTATTTGCTCAAATAAAAAATGAACCTACAAAACACTAAAACTCTATTATCCTAGAGATCCAGATCTGTTGTGTTGAGTGGTCAGAGAGAGACTAGAATGGAGGTTTTTTTCTGATCCTCAGGCTGTGTATTCTTGACACATTCAGCCATCTGTATCCATGACTTCTGCATCCATGGATTCAATTAGCTGAAGATTGGAAATATCTTTTAAAAATTGCATCTGTTCTGAACATATACCTCCTTTTTTTTTCTTGTCATTATTCCCAAAACAATATAGTGTAACAGTTGTTTACATACAATTTGCATTGAATTGGGCGTTATAAGTAATCTAGAGATGATTTAAAGTATACCAGAGATGTGTGTAGTTTAGATGCAAATACTATCCTTTTTATATAAGGGACTTGAGCATCTGCATATTTTGGTAACCATTTGTGGGGGCCCTGGAATCAGTCTCCCTGGAGATACCGAGGGCAAACCATATAGCAGTTTTCTTTAAAATGGTGTACTACAGTTATACTGCCTTTTCTGATATCTGATGGATCAGTGTGGAATCAGCGCACATTCAGTTGACTTCAGAGTTTGGCTTATTTTCAGATGTACTAAAACATTATACCCATTATTACCTACCTTTGGGGTAAATGAAAATTTAAAGCTTATTAATTTGTGGACACTTTTTTCTCCTTTAAAGAACCATATCTGACAATAGTCACTATAAAGAATAATTTAAAGACTCAAGATTATTGTATAGTTATTTAACTCTGGGCAAGTTTCCATTTATTTTTAATCTTAATGACCTATGGAAAAAATCATTTCTCAGCATTCTGTGCTCTCACAGTTCATAAGCAATATATTTTGTCTAACTTATCAAGGTCAGGACTAAATATCTTTTGTTATCAGGAAAAAGCAACCAAAGTTTTTCACAATGTAGAAAAACTTGTCATTTCTCAGGCTCTTACCATCTTTGTGTGCTTTTCTCTTGATGCTCAAAGTTCCTTGGCTTTTGGTCTGACCTTCAAATAATTCTTAAAACAAATTAAAAAAAAACACAGGAAAAGAACCATTACATGATAATTTTTGATCTACGTTAGTTTTAAAGTATTCAAATATACCAAAGTAAGAACATTTAAGCAATTGGACAAAAGAGTTGAAAAATTAGGAATATTTTGGTACAAGGTTTAGAAAAAACTTGAAACTCAAATCAGATATGTGTTTTCTAATAATTTTATGGTTATTTGAACATATGATAGTATTAGGATTTTATTTTTAGAGTTTTTTTTTCCCTTGCTAAGTTAAAATGCAAATAGGAAAGTTTAAAGATTTTTTTTTTTGTTTTAAAGTTAATTCTTAGGTTACCATATTTTCATCTGGCAATTCCAAGAATTGGTCTTCTTAGAATGCAGTCAGCTTCTTCATTAAAAATCTCATTTGTCTTTGAGAGTTGCCATTTTTCTTTTGTAAAACTCTACATTTTCTCTTTTTGTTGCTGTACTGGGGATTGAACCCAGGAGCACCATCACTGACCTACATCCCCAGGCTGTTGCCTCCCACCACCCCTTTTACATCCCTTTTTATTTTATTTTGAGAAAGATCTTGCTAAGTTGCCCAGGTTGGCCTTGAACTTGCTAGCCTCCTGCCTTAGCCTCCCAAGTTACTGGGGTTATAGGCATGTGCCATTTCTCCTGGCACTGTACTCCTATTTAAAATCTGTATATTTGCCAGGACACTATTTTCAGTCTGTATCTATTCCACACTGCATTAGTCTTCTGGCAATTTCCTCAAATATTTCTTTGTTTCTTCTGTTGCCTTCAAACATTTGTTTTTGTTTGTTTGTTTGCATACCATGAATGTTCTGACCCACTTTTAGATCAGTGTTTCCCAGCCTCTGTGTCACTCACTCTTATGAACTATAAATGACTTTTAGCATATTTTAAAGGAATGTGATTGATTTCATGTGAACCAACATGATTTGTCTTTATCCAGACTTATAGATAATTCTTGTATTTGAGTATCATTCATTTGAAACACCTGGATTGCCATAAAATACCAAGAATTACAATAATAGTTTCAATGTAAGGGTCAATTTAGTAAGAAGTAGGATGGGGGAGTATGATGGTACAGTAATCCCTACAGCTCAAGAAGCTGGGTCTGGGGATGTGGCTCAATGGTGGAGTGCTCCTGAGTTCAGATCCCGGTATAAAAAAAAAAAAAAAATTATAGCCTTGAGGCCAAGAGCATTTGCTTTCTCTGGCTCGCTCTCTCTTTCTCTTTTTTTTCTTATTTTTCTTAATTAGAAATATTTCTTAATTAGAAATATATATGACAGAATGCATTTTGATTCATTGTACACAATTGCAGCACAACTTTATATTTCTATTGTTGTACACCGTATGTGTAGTCACACATGTACCTAGAGTGATGATGTCCATCTCATTCCACCATCTTTCCTACCCCTGAGCATTTGTTCTCTTAAATCAAAGTTCAGATGTGGGAAATACCTCCTTCAAAAATCTTGCAAATATTTTGTATTTTAAACTTCACAGAGCAGTCTGTTGTACTTGGGAGTACAGTAACACTTGCAGACCCAATTTGGTGACGTCTTTCATTGATGTTTTAGTGCTTGATAAAGAACTTTTGTATCTGTTCTCATTTGATCCTCATTGTAGCTAAGAATATCTCTCATTGAAGTTCAGGTGAAGATTTAGTGGTTTTAGACATTTTTATGTTGACATTCCAGAAGAGTTCAACTAGGCCAATCAAGACAACTAGATAGGGCATAATATTTTAAAGGAACTGATGGTGCTTAGCCCAGTAAACATACTTCCGGTGTACTGGATGAATGAATGGATAAGCAAAATGGTACGTCCATATAATGGAATAGCATTTAGCCTTAAAAGAAGGAAATTCTTATTTATGTTACAACTTGGATTAATCTTGAAGACACTGTACTAAGTGAAATAAACCAGATAAAAACATTAATTATATAATTCTACATATGAGGTACCTAGAGTATGAAATATTAAAATAAAAAGGCCGGATATGGTGGCACACGCCTGTAATACCAGTGGCACAGCAGGCTGAGGCAGGAGGATTCTGAGTTCAAAGCCAGTCTCAGCAACTTAGCAAGGCCCCAAGCAACTCCGTGAGACCCTATTTCTAAGTGAAGTATAAAAAAGGGCTGTGGGTATGGTTTAATCCCTTGTACCAAAAAAAAAAAAAAAAAAAACCAGAAAGTAGAATAATGGTTTCCACAAGGTAGGGAAAGTGGGAATGATAGTTTTTCTTTAATGGATACAGAAAATTCTGTTTGAGATGATGAGAAAGTTCTGGTGATGAAGAGTGGAGATATTTGCATGATGATGTGAATGTACTCAGTCTACTAAACTGTACACTTGTGGGTGGAAAACTGGTAGTTTTATGTGTATTTTACCACAGTGGAGAAAAAAGCACTTGTACTACATAACAGTATCATAATAGCCAAAATGTGGAAAGAACCCAAAAGTCCATCAATTAATGAATGAAAAATATATATGTCCATAAAGTAGAATATTATTATTCAGCCATGGAAAGGAATGAAATACTGATGCATGCTACTGCATGGATGAGACTTGGAAACATAGTAAATTCAAAAAGCCAGACACAATAGGTCATTTGTTATATTTTGCATATGATGTAACCCCCCAAAGCTCCTGTTAATGCAGGAATATTCAGTGGTGAAGTGATTGGATTATGAGAGCTATAACCTGATCAGTTCATCCTAGTTTGAGTGGACTAATTGGGTGGTAACTCTAGGCAGGTGGGTTATTGGGGGTGGAGGGGGTGCCCTGGAAGGGTTCATCTTCCCTGCAGGTACTTCTTTATCTGCTTACTGGCCATCATGGTGTTCTTCTCACCTTGGGGCTAGAGCAATGGAGTCAGCCCACCATGGACTAAACCTCTGAAACCATAAGCCAAAATAAACTACTCCTCTAAGTTGTTCTTGTTGGGTATTTTTGTCACAATGATGCAAAGCTGACTAACATCATTTATATGAATTTCCCGGACAAGGCAAATCCATAGAGACAGAAAGTAGATTAGTGGTTGCCAGGGGCTGTAGAGGAATGGTTGAGCACTTAAATGTCTTCTAGTGGATATGGGTTTCTTTTGGGGCTCATCAGAAATTTAGTAGTCATGACTCTGAATACACTTAAAACAAAAATTATTACTTTAATAGGGTGGATTCGATTGTATGTAATTTACTCAAAAAAGCATAGTAGTAGGGGTTTGAGAATAGAATAGGGAGGTAAAATGAAGGAGGCCTAGTGTAGAGGCTGATTCAGTACATCTTTGAGAAGTTACAAAGGAACTTCAGAAACATGAATGGCAGTATACTGAGCCTCCACATCCTTCAAGTAGAATCAGGAGCTGTTACCAACCCGAAAACTCAAGCCAGTTTTTATTGGCACAATTGATTAAATAATTGGTTGCAGAGTGAACTCAGTCTTCAGGCCCTCACCCTTCCCCCCAGGGCAGGTTGATTCCAAGTTCCAACCCTCTAATCACATGGTCTATCTGTGGACTAGCCTCCATCCTGAAGCTGTCTGGGAGTCCAATAGAGTAACCATTAATGTAAAAGACTCTTGTCACTGGAAATTATAAAGATCTTTGAAAAAAATCTGCCAGGAACAGTGAGACCAAGACTAGATATATTCTTTATTATGCCAAAGGTTCTTAAAAGTTTATTAAAATCTCCAGTCGTGTTGGCGCATTCCTGTAATTCCAGTGACTTGGGAGGCTGAGGCTGGAGGATCGTGAGTTCAAAGCCAACCTCAGCAAAAGCAAGATCCTAAGCAACTCAGTGAGACCCTGTTCCTAAATAAAATACAAAATAGACCTGGGGATGTGGCTCAGTGGTCTAGTTCAATCCCCAGTACAAAAAAAAAAAAAAAAAATTTATTAAAATCATTAACAGGAAGATTTTTTAAAATTATGACTTTAATTAATAAGTGCCTCTTTTTAAAATTAGCACCTTATCTATATCTGAGCCATCTTTTTTTACATTTATAATTCTTCGGTTTTCTGAAATTTTATCCATCACTTCTGTAATTTCTCTATTGTATTAAAGTGAAGATTTCTTAGAAATATTGGTTTTCACAAGACTAAAGTACATTAATTTATGTAATAATTTTACTCTGAAGATTATCCAGATTGCATAAAAAATACAAAAATGTTTAAATATTTTATGTTTAAAGAAAATTATTTCCAATTTTGGCCTATTGAAATAAGTGAATTGGAGAACACCTGATTCTTGGCATACCTTGTGATCCAGTAACAATAGGTACTTCAACGCCCCCTACTGACCATCTTATTGATAACTATGGTGATAGTGGAAATTTTAATTTTGAAAATACGTTTCACCACAACCAAAAGGAAAATAGGTAGTTTAGTATTATTCTCATATGAGCAATATGATCTCTTGTGATTTTTAGGTTGAAGATCAGAGTAACTGCCTAATGATTAAAAAACACCTCAGTTTATATCCAAGGTGGTTTTTTTTAATTTTTAATTTTCCACATATTTTTATTGGTGCATTATAGTTTTACATAATGTGGGATTTATTGATACATATTCATACTTGCACACAATATAACAATATAATTTGGCCAGTATCAGTCCCCAGCACTTCCTCCTTCCCTCCCTGCTTCCCACCCTTTGGTCCATTTCTTCTACTGATCTCCATTTGAGTTGTTTGGTTTTTTTGTTTGTTTTTTGGTTGTCAATGGACCTTTATTTTGTTTATTTACTTGTGGTGCTGAGAATTGAACCCAGTGCCTCACACATGCTAGGCAAGCGCTCCACCACTGAGCCACAACCCCAGCCCTCCTTAAAATCATTAACAGGAAGATTTTTTAAAATTATTTCAAAAAATAATTTTTAGGAGATCTGAAGTATTTTTTTAATCTGTGCATAAAAGTTATGAAGTAAACACCAACCTTAGAAAACATTTTCATTAAGAATTCATGCTTTCCATTTATCTATTTTGTAAATATGAATATTATGCAATAATACCTCATATAATGTTATAGCATTTTAGGTTTAGGAATATAGATATATATTCATATATATCCCATCATGGAGACCCCACTCTCATCTAAACCTATCTCCCATAGACACATCTCCAAATACTATCACATTGGGGAGATAGGACTTCAACATATGAATTGGGGCTGGGGGACATAATTCAGTTCATAGCAACATTGTATCATATCATCTTAGTGTAATATTCTTTTACCTATATCAGGACTTTGTTTTAAATCTGAAACTGCCATGTCTTCTGGCTTGATACTGATGGAGTCATCTTCAGTGATCTCTCCAGCTGTAGCTTCTAATGAACTGTTTTCCCTGAGAGGACACTAAATGTGATTGTTTGCTTTCTATAATTTAGTTTGTTTGGTTTTGGTACCTGGAATCAAACCCAGGGGCTCTTAACCACTAAGCCATATCCCCAGCCCTTTTTTATATTTTATTTAGAGACAGAGACACGATAAGTTGCTTAGGGCCTCACTAAGTTGCTGAGACTGGCTTTGAACTTGTAGTCCTCCTGCCTCAGCCTCCAGAGCTGCTGGATGCTGGGATTGCAGGCGTGGCCACTGTGCCCGGCTCTATGATTTAGATTGCCCACCTTTATACATCATTTTGCCGTAGGTCAGTGTAGGTACTAGGTGTAGATAACTAGGTCTTCTGACATGTAACTAATGTGGTTATCTTCACCTGCATCCCCAGCAATGACTGTACAAACATAATGCCACTACTAATTGCATACTTTATCTCTAGACCCCTTATATTTCAATTTTTATAGAGGCAGCTATATAATTCTGTAGTAGCACCTCCTTTCTCCACAGAAAAATCTTAACTGGGTTTCTCCAGAGATCTTCACCATTTTAGGATTGTCAGCAAAGAGTCTCTACAAAAGAGTTCAGTGTAGATAAACTTTCACTTTTCATGTTGACCTGTTTTACCTAGCCAGGAAGAAATCAGCACTCCAGGTACTGGACACCCCCTTACTAGTTTTTCAGAAACCTGTATCCAATATAGTAGTTTGTAGAAATGTATAAACAAGGCCTCTGGCCTTGAGCTGGGGCTTCACAGTGATGTCTGCATTTCTAAGATAAGAGAAGTTACAATTGGGCTCTGTGGTAACAGCTTGCAGCGGGGAGGAAAGAAAGGGGAGAAGAAGCTCTTGCCTTCTTGGGTATTGTCTTTGAAGGGTTAACTTGCCCAGAACAGTGAAAGAAAAAGATACTTTTATGTGAACTTCTGCAGACTGGGAACTTCTGAGCCCCTCCCCTTACATGCTGGGTATAAAATTCTGAAACTACCTGAACTTGGGGTTCAGGGGATTGATTACAGCGAAAGCTTTGCCCTCTGAACCTGGCTGCAGCCAAATAAAACTGTTTCCTGCTATCTTTGGTGCCTTACCTCGTCTGTCCCCACAACAATTCTCTAACATACTATTTCCGTTCTTGTTCACCAGTGAACTATGACCACTCTTGTTCAATTAATTCTCTGTCATACCTCTCTCTCTTCCCTAGACACACATTCACACTCCTAGAATTAGGACTGCATCATTTAAGCCAGATCATAAATCTATAGAAACAAGATTAGTAGAGGTGTTTTGGCTGGGGGAGGTGTTTTTAAGTATATTTATTTATTTTGTTTGGTACTGGGTTTTTTGTTTTGTTTTGTGTTTGGTGCAGGAGCACTCTGTCACTGAACTACATCCCCAGCCCTTTTTATTTTGAGACAGGATCTCACTAAGTTGGTGCATCTGGCTTTAAACTTGTGATCCTTCTGTCTCAGCTTCCTGAGTACCTGGGGTTACAGACATCTACCACCATGCCTGGCTGTTAGTAAATCTCTTCAAGACCATCTCATCCAGTCCTCCCATTTTAAGCTTACATCTAGAGATAGTTTCCTCAAGGTTCCACAGCTACTAAGTTAGAACTTGGATTTCCTGTTTCCTGGTCTAGAACTCATTCAGTTTATTTCATGCTATCCTGGCTTTGTGAAAATATTTTGTATTTCTATCTTTTGTGTTAAACTTATTTTAAAGAACTTTATGATGTGTCCCAGAAGAACTTACCCTTTTGGGGGACTATGCGGGATTGAACTCAGGGGCTCTCAACCACTGATCCATGTCCTTGGCCCTATTTTGTATTTTTTATTGAGAGACAGGGTCTCACTGAGTTGCTTAGTGCCTCACCAAGGCTGAGGCTGGCTTTGAACTTGTTATCCTCCCAACTCAGCCTTCCATGCTGCTGGGATTATAGGCAGGTGCCACCAAGCCCAGCTAGACATTCTTAAAGATTTTGTTTTTCTAAGTTCTTTAGTGTTCTTTCATACCTGGGATTATAGGCATGTACCACCATGCCTGGCTGTTATATTTTTACCACAATTGGTATGAAAACTTGCTTTAACTTGAGGGGTTGCATTTATTAAAATTTGCTTTATTAAGATTAAATGTATGGCTCAGTGCTAGAGCAATTGCCTAGCATGCACAAGGCCCTGAGTTCATCCCCAGTATTGGGGGAAAAAAAAGAAAGAAAAATCCTACCTATCTGGTCTTCCATTTTTACATCAGTACTTTCTGTGGCTTGTTCTCCATCTTGAAGTTCTTGTGATTTTTCTGTCTTGTGTCCTAGAATAGCATCCAACTCGGTAAAGAATTTCATATTCCTAGTCATGCCTAGGTCCTGAGCTGTTCTTACAATCTTGTATTCGTGTTTCAGGTTTTTGTACTTTGTTCGGCACTGCTTCCAGTCTCTCTCTATTCCAGATTTCTGAAGCTTGGCAGCAATTAGTTCAAATATCCTTTTGTTTCTCACTGTTACCTCTAGTTGTTGTTGGATGCTTTTATCTGACCAGATGCCTATTAAAGCCCTGACTTCTGGCATAGTCCAGTGTTTTCCTCCTTCATTTGCAACAGTTGGGATAAAAGGTGAATTATTAGGAGGCTCCAATATTGATGTAGAGATACCTGCATCAGATGTGAAGAAATAAGAATCATGGATTACATACATCAGACAAGGTAAATAATTGGACAATGGAAGTACAGAACTTGAATCTGTTCAATATCATGACAAAGACTGGCTTGAATAAGGGTAGATCTTCAGTCACATTTTGATCATTGTTCTTCTATAAAGGTTCTTTCCCACTTGTTCACATATGGGCTATTTATCAGTATATAGCTAAAGTTGAACACATTGTATTTATTAAGAAAGCAATATGATTACATAAGAAAAGGACTTTAATTAATTTTGTTTTGCTATAGGACAGGTGTGAATAATTCCTTTTCTGGGGGGGTTAAAAACTGCTACTCAAGTGCCTCCCTCATCTTTCTTCTCAAGATTGGGATTTTCATGTGCATTGGCTGGGAAGAACCACACACAATCAGTATTTACTCCTTTGGAAATTAGAGGAAGATCAAATGACATTTTAAGTGAAATGCTACCTTCTTTTATTGGTAGAAATTCTTTAATATCCCATGGTGCTTTCACATTAGGTCCCTAAGTTAGTTTTGCAATTCACTTTATATAAATGATATCAATTAATGTTATACTTGGCATCATATTGGTTATTTTAACAACCATATTGTTTTTCTCAGATTTTGTGTTAGGTTTAAATAAGTTGTAAATTATTAGAAAATACCATATAGCTGGGCATGGTGGTGTACATCTGTAATCACAGTGGCTTAGGAGCCTGTGGATTGCAAGTTCAAATGCAGCCTCGGCAACTTAGTGAGGCCCTAAGCAATTTAGTGAGACCCTGTTTCAAAATAAAATATAAAAAATGAGCTGGGCATATGGCTCAGTGGTTAAATGCCCCTGAGTTAAATCTTCAGTCCCAAAAGAGAAAAAATAAAAACAAAAACCGAATAGAATTTACTTGCAATAGATAGTAGTTTTTATTTTGTGGTATATTTAATATCACTATTTTGAAATGCTTTTCAGTAATTTTTTTCTTTATTTGAGTTAGAAATAAGTTATTATTTGGGTTAGAAATGAGTTTTTTGCTTCTACCTTCAATAATACATTGGAAGCAAAGAGTGGATTGACATTGGATTTAATTAAGAATCCTTGATCTCGTGGACTTAATATTACTTATTTTCAGATGTGAAATTCTGTTTGTCTTTTACCCCCAGAATACCAAATGTCAAAACAATTATGTTCATTACTATAAATTTAGCCATTGCAGTTCTTATAAAATTAAAGAAAAAAAGTTAGAAATTAGAGTAAGTATTTCTATAAAACTTTTTTTTTTTTAAAGAATTTTTTAATATTTATTTTTTAGTTTTCAGCGGACACAACATCTTTGTTTGTATGTGGTGCTGAGGATCGAACCCAGGCCGCACTCATGCCAGGCGAGCGTGCTACCGCTTGAGCCACATCCTCAGCCCTCTATAAAACTTTTTGTTAAGGAAATCATTTGCTTTCAAAATGACTTTTCAGCCTAAGCTCGTACAGGAAGTGTTTCTGTCAGGAAACACTGTCCATGTTCTCAGATTAGAAGCAGTCTTTCCAATTTGAAATTAGATCAGTTTCATAACGTTTTTGGCCCTTCATACTATACCTAGTTCCATTGGTCTGACATGAGAAACCAAAAGCAAAGGATTTCCTGAGATATCTTCTTTATCTTCTAATGGAACTGACATTTTGCCTGGAAGGAGAACAGAATTCCTTTTAGAAATAAGTACTAAGGGAAAAAAGTTGAATTAACATAACTGGTAAAGCTAGTTGCTAAAGCTGAATTGATCATATTCATGAAAATAGATTTGTGATGGACATATTTTGTAATAAAATGGTATAATATGGCTTAATAAAATGGCATAATATGGCTTAAGTAATTTTTTTCTATTCCATTTACTTGGTTTATTTTGAACTATTAAAATTGTTTGATTTTGTAAATTTCCAAGGAGGATTGTGATTAATTTTCATTTGGGTTAAATTAACCCCAGCTGTTTGGGAGGCTGAGGCAGGAGGATTGAAAGATTGAGGCCAGCCTAGGAAACTTAGAGAGACCCTGTCTCAAAATAAAAAATAATGACTGGGGATATAGCTCAGTGGTTGAGGGCCTCTGGATTCAATCCGCAGTACTACATCAATAAATAAACAAACAATTAAATAAGATGTGTTTTATTTGTTTCTTAGGTGCTTTAACACAGTAGGGACTTTTATAAATGCTACTGGTAATGTACAAGAGGAATATACAATGAAAAATTTAATCAGAAAATGTTTTACTGGCACATAGAGCCAAACAGCTTAAGAGTTTTTGTGTATTATATAATTAATTGACATACTAAACATTTCAGAAATTTATCAAAATTACTTAAATGTGGTAAGAGATGTATCATTTAAAAGAACCATACCAGACCTTTTTTTTAAAAAAAATATTTTCTTAGTTGTCAATGGACATTTATTTTATTTATTTATATGTGGTGCTGAGAATCAAACCCACTGCTTTACATATGCCAGGCAAAGTACTCTACCACTGAGCCACCACCCCAGCCCTCCCATGCCAGACTTAAAAGAATGAAATCCTTCCTTGAGCTCCTTGTTTTATGGTTTGGCGGTTTCTATGCTTGCTTTTATAGAGGAGGCAAAGGCTACTTCCTAAAGTAATCAGATAAGGAGCTTAATTCGTGTTTGTGGTTCTGGGATCGAACCCAGGTCCTCACACATGCCAGGCAAGTGCTCTGTCACTAATCTACAACCCCAGCCTCAGGAGGATGATTTTTTTTTTAAATTAATTGATTTAATCTTAATTTGTTATATATGACAGCAGAATGCATTTTAATTCATATTACACATAGGAGGATTCTTTTTTTAAGGGAAAAAAATAAATCTTTGAAAGGAACCCAACAATGACAATGAAGCTGCCAGCTAATCAGGAGGGGTTGAGTATATTTTGATTGCTCTTTGTAATTTTTTAAATTAAAGATTTATTCATCTTATTAATCATCATTCCCAAATGCTTTTCTAATTCTGTTTGCCAGGTAATAGAGATAGTATTATTGTATTTTATTTAGGTGTGATTTGATTGACATAAACATCCACTTAAAATCATGATTCATGGGCTGGGGTTGTGGCTCAGCGGTAGAGCGCTTGCCTTGCATGTGCCGGGTGCCAGGTTCAATCCTCAGCACCACGTAAAAATAAAAATGAAGGTATTGTGTCCATCTATAACTAAAAAACAAAATAGTTTTAAAAAATTATGATTCACCATTATATTTAGAGACATTGTCATTGAAAAAAATGTGTTTATCATATTTAAAAGTCTGTTGGTTCCCATGTTAAAATAGGGAAACAGTTAAATATGGAAAGTTAAATAAATACAGAAGTACAAAAGCACCACTGTTATCAAATGACACAATCGTGTTTTTATAACTTTCGAAGTAAAAATTGCCAATTTTAAGTCAAGTTTTACAGTTAATTGAGGATAAAGGAATTAATAAGGAATGTCTTAGATTTAATTGGAAATAGAAAATAAGAATCTGGGGTTACATTAGAATTTTTTAGAGAAACATGGTGAAGATATTGGTACACTCAGGTCATTTATCCTGAGCTAATGACAATAAGCAGAGAATGTGGTTTTCTGCTTTGTTCTCTGGTTTAGGGTCTGGTTTTCTATCCATAGAATAGAACCTGGGGCTAGTGTACAGGTAGGCTTCCCAACTTCTTCAGGAATTTTTTTTCTTAAGTTGGTCATTTATAGTGTGAATCCTGAAATGATACTCAGAGGCTCTGTGCCTGGAAGTTTTAAACTGAAACCTTAAGTCATTGCTTCTGATGCGTTTGTATAAAGAAGAGACAGAGGGGAATTTGGGTCACTGAAGGAATGTGGTTTGGCAGCAGTGGACCTAAGGTATTATCAGGTTGATTTAGTTACCAGAAGACATGAAGACTTTCTAAGAACCCAGTTGTATGAACAAGGAATTTTCAAGTGAACAAATGTATAGAAAAATGGTTATAATAATACTCTGTGTGATATGATAAAGTTATAAATAATGAGAGTGGATGAGAGAAAAAATTTTATAGAACGTGTCAGTAGACTTTTTATGAATAATTGTTGACCAAAGTCAAGGGTATCTCAGACATTTCTGTGGAAGTCTAAAGTGGAAGCAGTTTGTAGGAGGATCAATTTTTAATGAGTGTAGAAGAGTTTGATTTTAGAATTCAGGGTTTAAGGTACCTTATACATACATGATTAGGTTGTATAATATAGGCCCACTGCTTATGAATGGAACTAAGAAATTGAAGCCAGGAGGGTAACCTAAAGGGTTAGAAGATGATCGCTTTAAGAAGCAAAGGTATTAGCCCCTACATCTTCATTAAACCAACACATCTGGTGGGAGATTTTGAGAAGCTAAGTGATTTAAGAGTCCTGAATGATTAAAAGAAAAAATATTATAACTGCTGCTTATAATGACTGCAGCGCATTCTCAACATTTGGCATAATTAGAGATGGAAAGGGTTTTTGTAAGTGGGATAGATTGTTTCTTAGACAAATGATTACTGAGCTATAAACATGAAATTCAGCCAACCCAAGTTAACTCAGCTATAATGGCTGTCCTCAACACCCTTTGCATTTGGAACCTTTAGTGTACTGCTTGCCTTTTTCTCTAGGGTGTTACATTTATTCTTGGTTCCTCCTTTTGGAGGTTTAATAGCATTCATTGTATGTGAATATCTGTGTTCTTTGCACATGGGTCACATGACAGTGGGGGTTACAGATACTTTAACAACTCTGCTCTATTTAGCCATGGAAGAAATTTCATTACTGTCACTCCTCCTGCCTAGTGATGCTTGTGGCTTCCAGAGACAATGAGCAAATCATAACTAGTGCTGGGCTTAACAACACAGCAGGTCAAGGACCTTGTTTAATATCTTCAAAATCTTCAGTCATGCCTATATGCCTAAAATCCTAGCCAGCTCCCACTGAAGCAGGAGGATCACAAGTTCGAGGCCAGCCTCAGCAATTTAGCAAGACCTTTTCTCAAAAAAAAAAAAAGGCTGGGGGTGTGGCTCAGTGGTAAAGTGCCCCTGGGCTCAATTTCTAGAACCCCAATAAATTATATACATACAGAAATAAATGAATCAAAATCTTCAATTATTTATTAAATCTATTTTTGTCTTTGTTTAATTATTAAATCTATATTTGTCTTTGTAAAAATGAAGCTCTGCCAGACCGGTCATAAAAAGTTCATCAACTCTTTATTTTAATGCTTTTATTTATTAATTTAAGAAAATGGAAACATTAAAATAGAGGAGAAAGTTTTGTCTTGTGGAACTGTGAGAAAACAGCAGTTGAACAGTATTTTTGGTATTCTCTTTTTTACCACTTTTATCAAAATCAAACCTAAAATATTTTCAGAATCCAATCCATATTTCAGAAACACACCATACATACATTTGGCACTAGCAGTTAAGGCCATTTCAGTGTGTTTTTTCTATATTTTAACAGTTGTCAAAGTGGTATTTAACTTCTTTTTTTTTTTTTTTTTAATTCTTACCATGTGTAAAATAGTGTAAGTTACGATTTTTTTTCAACCTTGATATTTTAGCTATATTTATCACTTGGACTCAGAAGTGTCCTGTACTTAAAGTTTGTGAAACTGTAATATGAAGAGAAATTTAAAAATAGTTTTTGTTTTTGTTTTTAATTTCTTTTTACCTTCAGTGGTCTCTGGGGCTGTGCTTGGGCTCAGCGTTGCCAGGTGCCGGCTGTTAGCATCCTCCTCTGTTAATTGTGTGGCAGGTTCATACTGCAGGATTACGTCCAAGTCATGGAAGAACTTCATAGTTTTAGAGCTGTCTCCAGAGTTGTGGGCATACTTCACAGTTCTATATTCATATTTGAGATTCTTATACTTTGTCCGGCATTGTTTCCAGTCTCTGTGTATTCCTAGTGATTGCAGCCTTTTAGCAATGTAAATAAATATTCCTTTATTTCTCAGTGTGCCATAAAGTTGTTTTCGTATGTTTTTTTCTGCCCAGACACTTAGCAAAGCTTTAACCTCCTTGTCAGTCCAGTGCTTCCCAGCTTCACTCTCCATGTTGAAAGTGACCTGGAAATGATTCACTACTTGTAGCCACCAGTTTTGTTTCCTAGGAAACCAGATGGCTGGTTGTCAGTAGCGCTCCTTAGAGCTTGAAAGCATCTAGTTTAACTGGTTCAAGCTGCCTGAGGGAGTAACTTAAGGAACTGCCAAATACGCAGGGCAAGCTTTGTGATTAAAGAAACCTGAACCTAAATGATTGCTAACCTTTTTTTCATTCAGCTTTAAGGAAAAATTACCCTTGAGACAAAAGGGAAAGAGACTATTTTTGTGTGTATTTCTTATGATTCGCTGTTCTGCCAAATGATTGTGGATTTTTAAAAATTGGAAATGGTTGGCAGAGCTGTTTTTCAGAGGTTTATAGCTAATGTTAATGTAAAGTGATATAAATAGAAAGTGATATTTGGGCTTGGGGATGTAGCTCAGTGCTGAAGAGCTTGCCCAACATTTGTTAGGCCCCAAGTTAAATCAATCACCAGCACTGTAAAGACTAAACAATAAAGCCTGATATTTGTTGGAGAAAAGTTGGAAAATGCAGAAAAGCAAATGGAAATTGTTTTGCTTATATCTAAATACTCACCCTGTTAACCTTACTCAGAGACCAATATTACTAGAGGTTGGAGGCCCAAGTTCTGGAGTTGGATTGTCTGTCATGATCCTGGCAGCACCATCTGCTCACTGTGTGACATTGGACAAGTTATTTTTCCATTATTTCTTTGGTGTGCTTATCTGTGAGATGGGAATGGCAATCGCAGTCTTGCTTCACAGGATTGTTGTGAAAGCTACATTATTTCCCTTTATGTAAAAGTGTTTAGGGTTCCAGAAACTGGTATGTATATTGGTTGGAATCAGATGACAGGATCATCTTGTTGGAGTTGTCTGCTGCTGTTACCAGTCATTAGCATCATGTGTGGAAGCAGTGTGAGTCTTCGTAGCATTGAATGTGTCAGACTCAGATATGGATGCTTGTTGACAAAGTGTGGTAATGAGGCTCTTCAGAAGCTCTTCAACTGGGGACTTAATAGTTGATGCCTTTGTGTTTTCACAGGGGCCAGGAGAGTGCTGGTATGGTGACCAGTGATGGGAGTTCTGTGCCAACATTCAAAACGCATAAGGTAAACTTGAACATTGAAAAACGATGATGGTCAAGATAACAATTGCCAGATGATCATTAGTATATGAGGGGAGAAAGGAATGAATAAACAATTTGCAGAAGATAATACCTTTTCAATCATTTTCAATTTTATATCCTAACATCTGTCAAATTAGAATCTTCCTTCATTTCCTACATGCCTACCTTCCTTCCTGTCTCTTTCCGTCTTTTCATCCTGATTAGAATTATGGAGCATAGAGACAGTAGGTGAACTGGGATTGCCTGAGCAGAGAGGCTTATTTGCTAGCAGTACTAGTCTGTGTTTTTTTCTAAGACATGCTTTTTCTTTGACTTCTCAAGGGAATGGGTCTTGTAAATCATGTTTTTACTGAAGACAATTTGAAGAAATTGTATGTTTCAAATCTTGGCATTGGACACACGAGGTATGCCACTACAGGAAACTGTGAATTAGAAAATTGTCAGCCCTTTGTTGTTGAAACACTTCACGGGAAAATAGCTGTGGCACATAATGGCGAATTGGTGAATGCTGCTCGGTTAAGGAAAAAGGTAAGTTTTCATTATTGCAGTTAGTTAAAAGAAGTAGAGGATCTTGTCAAGGGACATTTCTTTTCTTTTCTTTCTTTCTTTTTTTTTTTTTTTAAACCAGGGATTGAACCAAGGGGCAGTTTACCACTGAGTTACATCTCCTGCACTTTTTTTAATAGACACAGTCTCACTAAGAAACTTAGAGCCTTAGGCTCATGAGTTGCTGGGATTGCAGAAATGGCATTTCTTAATTGTTGCTACCTGATGCCTAACTGCCACCAGCAATCGCATAAGAATTACCTGGACTATTTGTTATAATTCCAGATTCTAAAATACCCCCCCCCCCAGGCCCCCATAGTTGAGGGCATTTGAATATACTCCCAAGGTGGTTTGCAATAGTGTTGCTTTAGTGTTGAGATTTGGGAAGTTGATTTATGGTTTCTGTTTTAAGCACAGAAAAATTAGGGTTTATAGATCCTTTCTGTCCTTTGGAAATTTGTTCCTGTGTTCAAAGTTTATGTGACTTTCAGACTCATCACAGCATAATCTGTGCCCAAATATAAGGGTTTCTCACACCAACCAGTTCTCTAGAGGACATCAACTGAATATCCTATAATTCAGTTCAACACTGCAACCTGGAGTCGGTCTGATCCCAATGATTAAGAGCTTAGTCCCACAAGTCTACTACTTTCCGCTTCAGATGTCAGTCACAAGTCTGAGTCTCTGATACTTTTAACCAACTGGCTATTGGGTGTTTCACGTCCCCTCCTTGATTTCCATCATTTGATAGAGCAGTTCACAGAACTCAGGAAAGTATTTTTTTAAAATATATATATCTTTATTTTTTAGTTGTAGATGGACAATACCTTTATTTATTTATCTTTATGTGGTGCTGAGGCTCGAACCCAGTGCCTCATACATGCTAGGCAAGTACTCTACCACTGAGCCAGAGTCCCAGCCCAGGAAAGTACTTTTCTTATGCTTACCAGTTGATCATAAAGCATACTACAATGAATACAGCAGAACAGTCAAGATGAAGAGATGGGTAGGGGGGCTGAGGATATGGTTCAGTTCGTAGAGTGCTTGCCTTGCATGCACAAGGGCTGGGGTTCAATCCCTAGCACCACCAAACAAAGAAAAAAGAAGACACGGGTAGGACAAAGTATGTGGGAAGAGGCATAGAGCTTTGATGCCCTTTGGGTACCACTCCAGGCTCTCCTTAGTTATCTGAAAACTATCCCAATTTGTTCTATTTGGGTTTTTATAAAGATCTCATTAAGTTGGCGTAATTGCTTGAAATAGTAGCCTTGAATTATCAGCTCAAACTTCAGCCCCCTTCCCTCCTGGAAGGTCTGGTATCAGGTTGAAAGTTACCTCTAATCACCTGGTTGGTTCTCTGGCTACCAGTCATTTCATTATCCTACTAAATACGCTTACATTGGTCATTGCAAGGGGTGTAGGAGCTGTGTGTGAGGAAAATCCAGGTCAAAAATCAACCTATGGCTGGGTGCAGTGGCACACACCTTTAATCCCAGCAGCTCAGGAGTCTGAGACAGGAGGATCACGAGTTCAAAGCCAGCCTCATCAATGGCAAGGCACTAAGCAACTCAGTGAGACCCTGTCTCTAAATAAAATACAAAATAGGGCTGGGGATGTGGCTCAGTGATCTGAGTTTAGTTCCCAGCACACATACCCCACAATCACTCCAAAATCACCAGCCTACAGTTGACTTTCCAGCACTACATATCCACCAAATGCAGATAAAATGTATCTGGGGGCAGGGGCAGGAAATTGCCTGTACTGAACATGTGTAGACATTTTTCTTGTCATTATTCCCTAAACAATAATGTAATAACTATTTGCATTGTGTTAGAAATATCTAGACATGATCTAAAATATATGGTAGAGTGTATTAAGTTATATACAAATTCTACATCATTATTTTATATTTTATAAGGGACTTATGCATTGCAGATTTTGGTTCTGCAGCACTCCTAGAACTACTTTCCCATAGGTGCAGGACAGTGGTATATATTTATCAAAGCATAAGAAGAAAGTAGACCTGGGTTGATGGTACTGGCCCATAATCCCAGCAACTAGGAGGCTGAGACAGGAGAATTGCAAATTGAAAGCCACCCTCAGCAATTTAGAGAGACCCTGTCTCAAAATATAAAAAGGGTTGGGAGTGTGGGTCAGTTCCACTGGTTCAATTAAGTACCCCTGGGTTCAATTCCTGGAACCAAAAAAAAAAGAGTAGAGTATAGGTTCAGGTTCAGTATCCTTTCTTTGAAATGAACCAGAAGTGGTTCAGATTTCAGATGTTTTGGGATTCTAAAATCTTTGGATTGGAACCAAGTCTAAACATAATATTAATTTATGTTTCATATACAAATTATGCACATAGGGTAAATATAATTTTGTATGATGTTTTAAATGATCTTATGCATGAAACAAACTTTCATGTGCAATTTCCACTTGTGGCATGTTGGTGCTCAAAGTTTCAGATTTTGAAGCATTTCAAGTTTTGGATTAGGGATGTTCAATTTGTATATCTGAGGCATAAAAAATCATATGAAGAAAATGGAGTCTAAACTTGAGGATGACAAATATAATATGAGAAATGAATTGTAACCATACTGGAAACTAAAATAGAATCTGGGAGTAAGGACAAAGGATGTTTACTCCTACCCTTTATTTACAGCTTATCATTTGGAACTTTCTGTGTTAACAGTGTCTAGTTTATGCCTTTGACTTCATCCATCATTTCATCCTTTTTTTTTTTTTTTTTTGGTGGTTGGGAGGGAATAACCAGGGATTGAACTCAGGGGCACTCAACCACTGAGCCACATCCCCAGCCCTATTGTGTATTTTATTTGGAGATAGGGTCTCACTGAGTTGCTAAGGCCTTGCTTTTTCTGATGGTGGCTTTGAATTTGCCATCCTCCTGTCTCAGCCTCCTGAGCAGGGATTGCAGGCATGCGCCACCACACCCGGCTTCATCATTCTTTTTAAAATTATTATTATGCGGTGTCTTCATGTACCTGGTAGTTTCTTTTTTATCCACTTATGCCATTCATCGATGCTTAGTTTCTTCACTAGATTCTGATCGTCTTGATTAGCACCCGAGGACCAGATGGTAGTTGGTAGGGCATGTTTAGACAAGTGCATACTCCATTATTCTTTCAGTCTCTTAGAGCTGTCTCACATAAAGTAAGCAGTTTCAGAAGTTGAATGATGATGAACTGGTGGGCTGGAAGTATCTGGAACCCAAGCTTTTGTACCACTCGTTCTCCTGTTTCCCACTCTACCATTAGGGCTTCCCAGAGCTTTGCTGTGCCCTCTTTACAGGCTCTGGCATTATAATCTATGTAAGATACATTTTGCTCGGGAGTGGTGGTACATACCTGTGATCCTAGCAGCTTGGAAGGCTGAGACAGGAGGAGGATTGCAAGTTCAAGACCAGCCTCGGCAACTTAGTGAAAACTTGAGCAACTTAGTGAAACACTATCTCAAAATAAAAAACAAAAAGAGCTGGGGATGTAGCTCATTGGGTTAAGTCTCCAGTTTAAAAAAAAAAAAAAAGAGGGGCTGGGGATGTGGCTCAAGCGGTAACACGCTCACCTGGCATGCACGGGGCACTGGATTCGATCCTCAGCACCACATAAAAATAAAGATGTTGTGTCCACCGAAAACTGAAAAATATTAAAAAATTCTCTCTCTCTTAAAAAAAAAAAAAGGATATATTTCTGGTCCTAGACGAAAAAAATATATATAACTCATTTTAAAAATTCAGACAACCCCAAAAGTATGCAGTAAATTACTAAAAGGTCACCACTTAGAGATTAGTGTCCATTTCAATTCACTTTCTTCAGACTTGTTCAGAACTTCAACTGGTATTTATACATTTAATTGTTTAACACAGTTGATTCCTTTCTTCTATCAGTAATCATTGAGGATGGGTAACCACCATCACTACCACTAACAGACGCAGTTTGAGAGTCACCACTGTAGTGTGCCTTTCTTAAGGGAATGTGTCTTACTCATCAGGAGTGTTGTGGGTAGAAAAAGACCCACAATCCAAACTCTTCCTCCCCTCACCCCCCATTGCAGGTCTATATGCCCTCAAACATTTCTTGGTGTCTCCTAAAGTACTGTTGTTTTTTTTTCCTCCTCAAACATTTGGAGACGTCCCATTGCCTTCCACAGTAGTCCTTTGTTTTCAGTATAAACATACAATTAGCGGGGTGCAGGGTTTTCATAACTAGGTGTCAGCAGAATGCTCAATTATTTCCATTATGGTGGACTGTTGGGTGAGGACTAGAGGGGAGCTTTCTCTGCTAATGACAGATTTCTCTTCTGTATAGCTTCTGCGTCATGGTGTTGGTCTGTCCACCAGCTCTGATAGTGAAATGATAACCCAGTTACTGGCATATACCCCTCCTCAGGAACAAGATGACACCCCAGACTGGGTAGCAAGGTAACTGTAAATTTGGATTATTCTTGCAGCTTTGGTGATGCAAGCATTGCTTTCAGTGTTTATAACTGAAGTGATTCGTTTAGTCATTTAATTAATCCATTTCAGGATTAAAAACTTAATGAAGGAAGCACCCACAGCATACTCCCTACTTATAATGCACAGAGATGTTATTTACGCAGTTCGGGATCCTTATGGAAATCGTCCTCTATGCATTGGTCGACTTATTCCAGTTTCTGATATAAATGACAAAGGTAAGAGACTTCAGAAATAATTAAGTTCATAGCACTTTCCAAAGTCATTGCCCTACTGCTAGCGAGCCCTGAAATCTTTAGGTATAGGAAACTTATGAGTGAGAGGGATTTAGTTAAACAGAAAAATGGCTTTGTTAGTCTTTTGTTTGTTCGGTTGGTTTTGATGCTGGGATTGATCCCAGGGTGCTTAACCACTGAGGCATATCCCCAGCCCTTTTTATTTTTGAGAAAGGTCTTGCAAAATTGCTTGGGGCCTCACTAAGTTACTGATGCTGCTGTGATCTTCTTGCCTCAGCCTCCTGAGTAACTGGGATTATAGCATGCCCCAGGGTGTCCAGCTCGGTGTTGTGTGTTTTTAAAGTACTTTTCTTTGTCTACATCTGAGAATGAGTCACTTTTTTTTTTTTTTCTAAGAGCTTAATGGTTATACTTAGTAGTTAGGTTTATCCCAACAAACTGTACTTGTGTGGAAATCAATTTTAGTTCATGAGCCCCGCCTTTCCTTCCCATCTTCCCCTATTCCCCTTATTTTTCCTCTATTAGACTTCCTTTTTTTAAAAAAATTATTTTTTAGTTTTAGGTGGACACAATATCTCTATTTTATTTTTATGTGGTGCTGAGAATCAAACCCAGTGCCTCACGCATGCTAGGTGAGCGTGCTACCACTTGAGCCACATCCCCAGCCCTAGACTTCCTTTTGCTTGTCTTTTTTTTTTTTTTTTCTTTTAAGGATTCTTTAAAAAACAAAAAACTACCACTGAGTCACAACCCCAGACCTGCTTGTCTATTATTCTTTATTTCATTGGTTCTTT
Organism: Marmota flaviventris; assembly: GCF_047511675.1. Classification (NCBI taxonomy): domain Eukaryota; kingdom Metazoa; phylum Chordata; class Mammalia; order Rodentia; family Sciuridae; genus Marmota; species Marmota flaviventris. The sequence continues at coordinate 43,356,410 of NC_092504.1, read as the reverse complement.
ATGTAATCTTATCTCTTCATCCTCCTTTCCTTTATTTTACTCTAACTTCCACATGAGAGAAAACATTCAACCATTGAGTTTCTGAGTTTGGCTAATTTCACTTAGCATGATATTCTCCATTTCCATCCATTTACCATCAAATGCCATAATTTAAGAAAATGGGTTACTTTTAATGTATTAACAGACATTCTTATTTTTTTCTGTCTGAGCTACTCATTTGTAGTCTTTGTTTAGCTTTTAATTTCTACAGTATGATTTTAGTGATTTTCTTTTTGACTTTTCAGGTGTCTTGTTTAGTCATAAAAATAATGTTGGTAGGAGTCTTAGGACTATTATTTGTCTTTGGCTTAAGTTAGATGAAGATCCATGTGCTTTTTTAAAAATTTTTTTTTAAGTTATAGGTGGACACAAGCTTTATTTTGTACGTGGTGCCTGGGATTGAACCTAGTGCCTCACTCACGCAAGCTAGGCAAGCACTCTACCACTGAGCCACAACCCTGGCCAAATCTATGTGCTTTTAAAGTCATGAAAATCATCTCTTCTTTGAGCTTTTTTACTTTATCTATTTAGTGTTTAACTATTCTGTTGAAATAGCCTCTTTTAAAATTACTTAAATCCATTAACTGAGTTCTTTTTTGATTTATAGAAAAAAAAACATCAGAAACAGAAGGATGGGTTGTGTCTTCAGAATCTTGTAGCTTTTTATCTATTGGTGCAAGGTAAGTTTTACCCATTAGGCATTTTATCTTTTCCCACATTTATAAGACGTTCTTTAGTTGGGCATGGTGGCATGTTCCTGTGGCCCCAGCTACTTAAGAGGCTGAGGCAGGAGGAGCACTTCAGCCTGTGAGTTTGAGACCATCCTGGACAAGATAGTAAGATCCTGGCTCAAAAAGGGGGGGGATTTTTTTTTTCAATTAAAAAGAAAATTTTGTTTTGCTAATTACATTAAAGTTTTCTTTCTAACATATATAACAAAACATATACATTTTGTTATGTAGATTTGTGCTCAGCACTTATACTGACATGAATGTATACTTGTAATTTTATGAGCATCATCTTTCTTTTACACTATCATGAGACTCAGAAAGGAAGAATGTTCTTAACAAGAAATTATAATGGAAAAATTTAAAATCAGGATAAAAATACTTACCTTTTATTTCAAAAATTAATAAAATGTAGGACTCTCTTTATTTTTTTGATTTAATTGTTTTGGGGTGCTTCACCACTGAGCCAAATCCCTTATTTATTTATTTTTTAAAAATGTTTTTAGTTGTAGATGGACACAAGTGCTTTTGTATTTTTTTAATTTATGTATTTTCATATAGTGCTGAGAATTGAACCCGGTGCTTCATATGCTAGGCAAGCACTTTACCAGAGTTACAATCCCAGGCCCCCACACCCAGCCCTTATTTTTTATTTTCTGACAGGGTCTCACTGAGTTGCTTAAGGCTTCACTAAATTGCTGAGGCTGGCTTTGAACTTGTGATTGTCCTGCCTCAACCTCCTGAGTCAACTGGGATTACAGCTGTGCACCATCGTACCCAGCCAAGATTCTCATTTTTGAAATTTTAAATTAGGACATAGAGATAACAGACTTATAGACATATTAAAGGAATCACTTTTTTTCTAAAAGGGAGGGAACTATGTGTTTTTAAATTGATATTATCATCAGCCTTAAGGACTGATTTATTAAAAGTAGGTTTTTTTTAATTAATTTTTTTTTTAAACATTGTTTTCAAGATATTACCGTGAAATTTTGCCTGGGGAAATTGTGGAAATATCCAGACATAATGTCCGAACTCTTGATGTCATATCAAGGTCTGAAGGAAACCCAGTGGCTTTTTGTATCTTTGAATATGTTTATTTTGCAAGACCAGATAGTATGTTTGAAAGTAAGTAAATTTCATTTCTTTGATTGTTCCTGTAAATTTCTTATTTATCTCATTGAAACATAGCAGTTCTTGGCCCAAAAGTTTACCTTGCTTTTTGAAGGTACAGTTTTGGGTTTGTTGTTGTTGTTGTTTTAGTTGTAGATGGACACAATACATTTATTTTGTTTACTGGTTTTATGTGGTGCTGGGGATCGAACCCAGGGCCTCACATGTGCTAGGCAAGCGTTCTGCCACTGAGCTACTACCCCAGGCCCTGAAGATATAGTTTTATGTTTTGTATATATTAATGAATTCATAAGTCATTAGATTGCTCTTTCCCTTCCTTTCAACTTTAAGACATTAATTTTCTTATTAAAAATGATTATATGGGATGGGAGACATGGATCAAATATCAATCTTCTGCATGTGAAAAAAATAATGGTTATGATTTTCAAATCTATATTAAGGTCAAAATTTTTAAATACTACACAGTTGAACTCTTTTGGGGGGTGGGTGGGTATCATGGGATGAACTCAGGAACACTTGACCTTGACCCTGAGTATTTAGAGACAGGGTCTCACTGAGTTGCTTAGAGCCTCACTGTTGCTGAGGCTGGCTTTGAACCCAGGATCCTCCTGTCTCAGCCCCCCCCCCCCCCCAGCTGCATAGTTGAACTTTGAACTCCCCAATTTGAGTATTTTCACTTTATTGTTTTTGTATATATTGCTTTTTTTTTTTGGTACTGGGGTTTGAACCCAGAGCCTTGAGCATTCTAAGCATGTTTGCTTTTTTTTTTTTTTTATACTTAATTGATGATATTCTAATGCTGTCTTTTTAGAATAACAATATTATATTAAGTAAAAATAACTTGTTTCCTTTTCCAAACATACCAGACCAAATGGTTTATACGGTAAGATACCGTTGTGGTCAACAGCTGGCAATTGAAGCACCTGTGGATGCAGATTTGGTTAGCACTGTTCCGGAATCTGCTACACCTGCTGCTCTTGGTTACGCAGGAAAGGTATTTCTCTTAATTACTTGGCATTGAATTGCATTCTTAGCAGTGGAATAAGAAATTCTAGCCTATAAAGGGAAACTCAACAACTTACTAGAAAGAAAAGGAAAGGTTTGGGAGTTTATTTGGATTCTTTAGAAGAATTATTATTTTCTAGGGTTTGTGAAGATCACCAAAAGCACCCAAAAACTTGTGTGTGTGTGTGTGTGGGGGGGAGGTGTGGGGAGAGAGAGAGACAGACCTTTTCATTTTTTATTTTGAGACAGGGTCTTGCTAAGTTGCCAAGGTTGGTCTCGAACTTGTTTTCCTCCTGCCTCAGCCTCTCAGGTTGTTGGGATTACAGGTGTGTGCTACCATGCCTAGTGGCCCTGTTCATTTTTTTTTTTTTTAAGATAGTAGTTACGAGGGCTGGGGATGTGGCTCAAGCGGTAGCGCGCTCGCCTGGCATGCGTGCGGCCCGGGTTCGATCCTCAGCACCACATACAAACAAAGATGTTGTGTCTGCCGAGAACTAAAAAATAAATAAATAAATAAATAAATAAGATAGTAGTTACGTGAATATATAGAGAATTTAGTGGTAATGCAGGTTGAGCATCTCTAATCCAAAAATCCCAAATGTTGAGTACCAATAGGATACCACAAGTGGAAAATTTCAAACCTGAGCTCATATGACAGGTCATAGTCAAAACATAGGCACACTAAGAATATTGTATCTAATTGCCATCAAGATGTACGTGAGGCCAGGTGCAGTGGTACACACCTGTAATTCCAGTGGCTCAGGAGACTGAGGCAGGAGGATTGCAAATTCAAAGGCAGCCTTAGCAAAAATGAGGCGCTAAGCAACTCAGTGAGACCCTGTCTCTAAATAAAATACAGAATAGGGCTGGGGATGTGGCTCAGTGGTTGAGTGCCCCTGAGTTCAATTCTGGTCCCTCGTTTCAAAAAAAAAAGATGTACATGAAACATAAATGAATTTCATGCTTAGACTTTGTTTGCATCCCCAAAATATCTCATTGTATATGCAGATATTCTAAATCTGAAATTTGAAACCCTCTTGACAACATTTAAAATAAAGAATACTGGATGTGTATTTGCATATGAAAACCTCCTCCTTGAAATTCCCTCATTAGCCACTAATGTATCCATTCCTTACTAAGTCTGGATTATAAAACTGTTTATATTCACTTTGTGGAATGTTCCTAGTGCTCTGCTTAATTTCATTTTTTCATACCAGGTAATTGTATAGTTATAGTGAATGATCCTAGAGCGTAACACCTAATATTAACTATCTTGGATAGTGTTAGTAGTTTCCCATTGTTATGATGAAATATACCCGAGTCTGGGAATCTTTCTAAAAAAGAAATGTTTGTCCAGCTCAATTCTGGACCTTCAAGGGAAAGGTGCTAGTCTTTGCTTATTTCTGTTGAGTGCCTCATGCCAGATAAAACCACAATGTCAAGAGCCAAACTAGAAACCAGAGAACAATTCAGAAGTCAGACTCAGTTTTTATAAGAACTCTCTAGCAAGGCCAATTTAAGACCCTGAAGGACCCTTGAGAACTATCTCAGTCCTTTCTGAGGACTGCCCCCACCCTGTCACACTCCACCTCCTAAGTAAGAGGTAAGTAATATTAAAATGTCCCAAAGCAACATACCTAAGGGCCTCCTTTAGACCTGCCCATTAATCCACCTCAGTGCCACACAGAGGACCATGCCACCAACACACGAACCTTTAGGGGACAAACTGTAGTAGATAGTTTAATTAGCTTCTGAAAGAAACAATATGCATATATTTCAGAAAAGATTACCTTGAGAAATGGATGAATAATTTCCTGTCCCTAAAGAGCATCTCCTTAGCCTACTGTTTATTCTTATGCCAATAATTTTTAAATGTGTAAAGTTTTCTGACAGTGATTTATTCTTTTTTATGTCTTCATATGCCTAGTGTTCTCTTCCAAGAGAAATAGAGGAATAACCATGTTTTAAGAGAGCAGAATTTCTTGCCTCACATGCACAAGGCCCTAGGTTCAATCCCCAGCACCACAGCACCACACACACCAAAAAAGAGAGCAGCATTAGCCAGGTGCAAGGGTACTTACCTGTAAGCCCAGCTACTCAGGAAACTGAGGAAGGAGAATTGGAAATTTCAGGCAGCCTTGGCAACCTTGGAAGACCCCATCTCAAAAAATAAAATCAAAAGGGTCATAAATAAAGAGGGAGGAATTAAAAATTCTAGTAAAATGAATTGTTTTTCTACAAACTATTTTCTTTCAACAGGGCTTTCCCTTCTTTTTTCCTATCCACAGTTTAAATAGTGAAATAAAATTATATTCTGGTAATGGAAAGTTTGTAGCAACCACCAAATTGTCACGTTTTACATACATATTATAATGCTAGCATAATCCAAAGAGAAAAGGAGCGTGGAGTAGAGTGTGTATTGCTGCTCATTATCTATTCATGTCTCCCCTTTCAGTGTGGACTTCCCTATGTGGAGGTACTGTGTAAAAACCGGTATGTTGGAAGAACTTTCATTCAGCCAAACATGAGGTTAAGACAACTTGGTGTTGCCAAAAAATTTGGAGTGTTGTCGGACAACTTTAAAGGCAAAAGAATTGTTCTTATAGATGATTCTATTGTGAGAGGCAATACCATCTCACCTATAATAAAATTGCTCAAAGAATCGGGTGCAAAAGAGGTAAGTAATATTAAAATGTCCCAAAGCAACAATACAATACTGTCAATAAAAATTGAAATTCATTATCATGAATCAAAATGGATAGGTCATTAAGGTAAGTTAGCTTGTCATATCAGATTGTTTTACAAATAACTGTGGCAATTTGGAGAAATGTAATAGCCACTCTTATACTGTATACTAAGTTTTTGAAAGACCAAAAAGCTAAATATAAAAGCTTAAGAATAATTTTGGAAAGTTAATTAGAAGACCAACTTTAAAAATCAAAATAATAGAATGCTTTTTAAATCTGTACAATTTTGATTACTTTCTCCATTTGAAGACAAAATCATTCCAGTGTAATAAATTTAACTCTTTTATTTGTATCACATCATCTCCTAGAAAAAAAAAAATTCTTTAAAGCTTTTAATTTTCTTAGTTAACAAATAAACATGTATTTATTTATGGATATAACATCCTTTGATGCATTTTTCAGCATACAGGCCTACCTCACTTTATTGCACTTTTCTTTATTGAACTCCACACATACTATGATTTTTGCAAATTGCTTTTCAGCAATCCTGTATTGAGCAGGTTTGCTACTGCCATTCTTCCAGCAGTATGTGCTCGCTTTAAGTCTCCATATAATAAAGAAGTAAAAGGACTGGGGATGTAGCTCAGTGTAAAGGGCCTCTGGTTTCAATCCCCAGTACCTTCTTTAAAAAAAAAAAAAAAAGAAAGAAAGAAAGAAAAGAACATTATGGGCATTCTCATGATATTTAAGATTTTTTGTTGTTGTATCTGTTACGGTGATAGGTAATCAGTAATCTTTGATGTTACTATTGTAATCATTTTAGGGTGCCACAAACTGTCCTGACAAGATGGCAAACTTGATTGATGTGTGTATTCTGATGACTCCATTGACCACCCATTTCCCTGTCTCCCTTTCCTTTGGCCTGTGTGTTCCCTGAGACAGCAATATTGAAATTAGACTAGTGTATTACCCTACTATGACCTTTAAGTGTAAAGAGAAAGGAAAAACAAATATCTCTCACTTTAAATTAAATACCAGTGAGGAAGGCATGTGGAAAGCTGAGAAAGGCTGAAAGCTACATCTCTTGTGCAGTTTACCCACGTTGTAACTGCAAAGGAAAAGTTCTTGAAGGAAACAAAGTGTATCTCTATGAACCCACAAATGGTAAGAAAGCAAAACAGCCTATTGGGATATGGAAAAAGTTTTAATGGTCTGGAGAGATCAAACCATCCACAACATTCCTTATAGCTGATCCAGATTAAGGTCCTAACTCTCTTCAGTTCTAGTTCACTGTTAATACCCACTGCTGGGTAAAGAAGATGTCTTTCAAAATATTATTGTTCAGGGCTGTGATTGTAGCTCAGTGGTAGAGCGCTTGCCTAGCACACGTAAGGGACTGAGTTCGATCCTCAGTACCACATACAAAAGGTAAATAAAATATGGTTATTAAAAAAATTTAAAAACATTATTGTTTATAGATAATGTATCTGGCTACCTAGGAACTGTGACAGAGTTGTATGAGATTTTTGTTGTTTTTATTCTTGCTTGTCCAACAACCATTCTGTAATCTCTGGAACAAACAGTGATCTTGACTTTCAGGTCTTATTAGTTAAGAAATGCATTTTGTTAAGGCTATCCCTGCCATATAAACAATGATTTCTTGATGGATCATGACAAAGTAAATTGAGAATGTTGTGGAAAGGATTCACCATTCTAGATGCCATTAAGAACATTTGTTATATAAGGGAGGAGGTCAGAATATCAACATTAATTGATATTTTGGAAGAAGTTGATTCCACCCCTTATGGGAGGGTTGAGGGGTGCAAGATTTTAAAAGAGGAAGTAACTTGATTTGTTAGAAGTAGCTAGAGAACTAGAATTGGATGTATGGAGCATGAAGGTATGACTGAATTGTTGCAATCTCATGGAAGAACTATAATGACAGTGAGTTGCTTCTCTCCCCATCTCTACCCACAAAATGGAGAGTGAACCCAGGGGCACTCTGGCACTGAGCTACATCCCCAGTCCAAAACAAAGTATTTAAGATATTTCAGAAACTTAGTTGACAAAGCAGCAGCAGGATTTCAGGGAACTAACTCCAATTTCTAAAAAGTCTTATTGTGGGTAATGTGCTACCAAAACAGCATCACATGCCACAGAGAAATCTTTCCTGAGAGGAAGTCAATGTAGCAAATTTCATTGTTGCCTGATTTTAAGAAATTGTCACAGCCACTTCAGCAGTCACCACCATAGTCATCCTGAAGGCAAGATCTTTGCAAAAAGATTACAGCTTGTTGAAGGCTCAGATTACTATTAGTACTTTTTAGCAATGAAATTTTTTTGTTGTTGTTATACAGGGGCTTGAACCCAGGGGTGCTTGCCTACTGAGCCACATCCCCAGCCCACAGTGGCTTTTAAGTAGTTATTGATGAACGTTCATTTATTTGTTTTTTTTTTTTTTTTTGCTTATATGCAATGCTAAGAATCCAACCCAGTGCCTCACATGCTAGGCCAGCACTCTGCCACTGAGATACAACCCTAGCCCCTGAGCCCTTTTTGTATTTTATTTAGAGACAGGATTGTGCTGAGTTGCTTAGGGCCTTGCTAGGTTACTGACACTGGCTTTGAACTTCCAATTCCCCTGCCTCACCCTCCTGAGCCACTGGGATTACAGGCATGTGTCACCACACCCAGCTAATAAAGTATTTCCCTTTTTTTTAATTGTAGATGTACACAATGCCTTTATTATTTTTTGTGGTGCTGAGGATTGAACCTAGTGCTTCTTATGTGAGGGAAGAGCTCTACCACTGAGCTACAACCCTAGTCCCAGTTTTTTTTTTTTTTTTTTTTTTGTGGTGCTTGTGATTGAACCCAGGGTCTTATGCATGTGAGGAAAGAACTCTACCAACTGAGATATATCCCCAGTCTCCCCAGTATTTCTTTTTATAAATATTTTTTCAGTTGTAGACAGACGTAATACCTTTATATTTTTTTTTATGTGGTTTTCAGGATTGAACCCAGTGCCTCACACATGCAAGACAAATGCTCTTCCATTTGAGCTACAAACCCAGCTCCCCCGCCCCCCAGTATTTCTTAATTAACATGTATATTGTTTTTTTTAGACATTGATATTGCACACCTAAAAGATGCAACTCAATGGTAGACCACTTGACTAGCATGTGTGTTGCCCTGGATTCTATACCCAGCACTGAAAAAAAAAAAAAAATAGACTCTAAAATAGACTCTAATATAATAAAGATAACGTACAGGATCTAAGAGACAAAAAGAAAATTGTGTGACTAATTTTTTTCTCTATTCACTTTATTGTGATCCAGAAACAAGTTGTAATATCTCCAAGGTATGCCTATATTGTTTTTAAATTTCAAAGCTTATTCTAACCTTAAATATTTTAGTTGATCAGATTATATGAGTGAGATTTGTTTATAACAAAGAGTAGAGCAAAGCTAAAAATAAAATGTAGGAAAAAATGGGATGGAAATTAATAAAACCCTATTTAGAATGTTTCAAAGATAATTATGATTATGATTTTTCAGCCTTTATGACTGGTAATAATTATGATATTCTTCAAAGTTCTAGGAAAATTATGTAGTACAAGCAAAGGTATAAAGTAAATACAAGTCTGTTACAGTAATAAAAAAGAATAGACCAAAAAAAAAAAAAATCTGGAAATGGCTCAAGTATCTGCCAGTAGGAGAATAGTAAAGTGATCAGGGTGATGACATATGCAGCCATTAAAACTATGTGAAGAGTGGGGCTGGGAAATAGCTCAGATGGTAGATTGCTTGCCTTGCATGTACAAGGCCCTGGGTTCAATCCCCAGTGCCACCAAAAAAAAAAAAAAAAAAAAAAAACCAACTATGTGAAGATCTGGGTTCAGTGATGCACACCTGTAATCCCAGCTACTCAGGCGGCTAAGGAAAGAGGATCACAAATCTAGGCCAGCCTGGGCAGCTTTCTGAGTCCCCCTGTCTCAAAATAAAAAAAACAAAAAGAGTTGGGGATGTAGCTTAGTGGTGTAGCACCTGATTCAATTCCCTATACTAAAATCCAAAAAAATAAAATTAAGAAAAAGAAAGTTTTTGGCAGGCATGGTGGTGCACGCAGCTTGGGAGGCTGAGGCAGAAAGATCACAAATTCAAAGCAGATTCAGTAAAAGCGAGGCACTAAACAACTCAGTGAGACCTTGTCTCTAAATAAAATACAAAATAGGGCTGGGGATGTGGCTCAGTGATTGAGTGTTCCTGAGTTAATCCCCAGTACCAAGAAAAAAGAAAGTTTTAACGAAAAAAGGGGACACTGAATATGGCTACATAAATAGACCTAACAAAAGGCAAAAAAATAATAGACAGAATTAGCTCTGTTCCATAGTAAGGGCTTTGTTATTATCTGGTAGATCATATCTTTCTTTTTAATATTTTAAGAGGTAGGCAAAAGTACTATTCAGGTATTAAAAGGAAAATAACAGTAGTTCTAGAAAAATAGTCATTAAATGAGAAGTCAGAGATCTGAAAAAGGATTCCTTATTAATCAGTGGCATGAGAAAAAATATATTCAATGAAACAAATTTTATAGTTTTCCTTATTACCATGTCATTACTACATGTGTTAGAAAACAACTTTATTTTGGATTTGATTAGTGAGAGAAATTTGTGTAGTTATTCTAACTTTGGGTATATGAAATGCTTTCTTTCCAAGGTACACATTCGAGTAGCTTCCCCACCAATTAGATACCCATGCTTCATGGGAATCAACATTCCCACAAAAGAAGAGCTTATTGCCAATAAACCAGAATTTGATCGTCTTGCAGAATATTTAGGTAGGTATTAAAATTTCTGTAGACTTTGTTTATGAAAAGAGAACCCAAAACTTGTTGGGTTTTATACATTTAATGAAAATTAAGTTGAATATGTTGGTAACATTTAACATCAGTGTTCAATATGTTAAGAACAGTGATTATATCATACATGTTAAACAGATAGTGAATGCTGTTTTGAACAGTGAGAGTGGTGGGCTTTGTAGACCCCATGGTAAATGCTTTTGGAGAAGTAGGCCAAGGTGAGGCCAGGGAAGGAAGAATGGGTTTGTAGGTAGAAGGAATAGCAATCATATTAGCCAGAGACTCCCAAAGTTCAGATACCAAGAAAAATGAGAGAAAACTATAATCATCAGATCTGATCCCAAGGTCAAATCACAAGGAAAAGAAGAATTTTATTGTGTATTTTAACAGAATAATTTGGATGTGGATACAAATCAAAAAGTAAAAAGCTACTATGTAAGCTTATTTTTAATAATGAGATAAGGAGACATGGAAATCTATTGTCCTCCATTAGACATGTTTCTTTCAAAATCAGGAGATATCATTTTAGTTCCATATGATGTCCAGTCATTGTACCTTGGTACCTCATACTAGTTATGGCAGGCATTTCATTGGGCTGGTCCCGCCTTTGCCTTATGGGTTAAATATTTTAAATATTATCCTGATGGATACCATATTGTGACCACTCTCTTTGCCAGAAACTATACTGCATGTGGTATCTGTATTATAAATTACAGTTAAGTGATGTTTGGGTGTTTGTTTCACCCATCTTGTAGATTAAAAATAAAAGATGAATGACTTTTGAACTTTAATTTGAGGCCAAACAAGGATGTGTTCACTTCCTAGCTCTGGAGGGCCTGGCGTGGGGTGGGGGGGGCTCCAGAAATTATTGAAATTATTCCTCAAGCCTTCTAGTCCTGAAGTATTCCTGCTGTTTTAAATTGTTATCCTCTAGTTCCTATGGAAATTATAAAAATAAATGATCTGTATTTTGAATTCTTTTCCCCCTTTCTTTTCAAGAAAGGAAAATTTTTAAGCCTGGCTTAAATTGTGCTGTTTATAACTATCCTCTGTTGAAATATTTCCTCCTTTTTAAAGAGAGTCTCATGACCTTTTCATTTTTCCCTCTTTCCTCCTATAGGAGCAAACAGTGTTGTATATCTGTCAGTAGAAGGACTCGTTTCATCTGTACAAGAAGGAATAAAATTTAAAAAACAGAAAGAGAAAAAGAATGATATTATGATTCAAGAAAATGGAAATGGTTTGGAATGTTTTGAAAAGGATGGTCATTGTACAGCTTGTCTCACTGGAAAATACCCCGTGGAACTGGAATGGTAGCGGGAAGGGGCAGATATGTTGCTGAAAATTGGTCAAGGAGTGAAGTGGTTACACCTTACTGTTTTTCTCAGTTGGTAAAATATATAATGCCACATGCTTGTGTTTTCCTTTATATGTTTTGAGAGTTTTTTTTTTTTTTTCCTGTAAAGGGTACCAAAGTGCTATAATTGAACCTTGCTAATTGCATATTGTACAACATGTGGTATTCTTTTCTAAAAGGCATTGGCTAGCCTTTTCTACCTGCAGTGAAGGCAGGTGGTAAGTGGCATTCGCCAAGTCCATGCTTCAAGGGTTAGTGAGAGGTTAAACTAAGATAGGAGCTGTGATTCGAGCAGGACAAGTGAGTTAATAACATTTCATACCAAGTTTGAATCCATCATACCCCATAGTTGTCTAGCCTCTACAGTTCTGGCTGTAGTTACAACCTTGGCTTCTCTAACTTTAGACAACTCTTTGGGAAAAAAATAAATAAAAACAGTATCCCCTCCTATACAAAGAGGTACTTATAATTATTAAGAGTTGATAGGAATATGAATAAGTGTCAAGACTTCTGGTGCGTAGAGCCATCAGTTCACTCCTAAATTTTAAGATAGTTCACAATCATTAGCTTTTGAAAAGCGAATGGTTATTAACCTTTTTAAAATTAGTTTGCAACTGAGATTTCATTATGATGGAGGGAGATATATGAGTTGGCAGATCCTTGCCATCTCTCTGAGATCCCTCAAGAATGTTTGTAAAAATGTGTGGGAAAAAATTCTACATTTGACTAGAAAATATTATCCATAATATTTAGTGCCCTAACAATATAATCCCAGCAAGTAACTTAGTACATTTTGAAAAAAAAAACAATAATTTTTAAAAGTTCACTGAACTTGGCGGAGAGGGATACTAGGGATTGAACCCAGGAGCACTTAACCACTGAGCCACAACCCCAGCCTTTTTATTTTCTATTTTATATTTCTATTTTGAGGCAGGGTGTCAAAGAGTTGATTAGGGCCTCTCTGAATTGCTAAGCCTGGCCTTGAACTTCCGATCCTCCTATCTCAGCTTTCCAAGCCGCTGGGATTACAGGCATATATATGTATCCATATACATATGATGAATTAAGTGATCAAATAGAAACATAGTAGGGGCCAATTTTGTTTAATGATGAAAGAGAAGATTACTTTTTTGGATTTAGAATACCCATACGCAAGCATCAACTTACAGTTACTTTTTTCTACTTTGTTTTTTTCTTATAACTCATATTTAGAAGATTGAGATGATTTGCTTGCCAACTCCTGTTTATATAAGATTTTTAAAACATAAACAAGTTTCTGTGTTACCATCATTTGGTGTATATAGTGTCCAAATCCATTTAGAAATTTAATATTTATTAATAACTAAAATTGTTTGTCTGCCCTTGCTCTATAGTCCCATGTGTTTTATTATGTCAGGTCGAGATAAAATGTTGTAGAACTTTAATATGTTGGTAGCACCTGAACCCTGTGACAGTGACACAGGCAAACTGGCATTTCAAAGCCCTGGGACCATTCCAGCACGTGTAGCCTCTTGTCTTAAATGCATTCCCCATGGAAGCATGGAGGAGGTGAGACCTGTGGGTCACTTTTGAAATGGCCTTACTTAAATTTGATTTTCAAAAATAAGAAGACTCAGGGAAAGTATTAAACCAAAATCTCTGATTGACTTTGTTTTCCATAGTTTTTAAATTTTGTTTTATTGAAATGCTTTTATAAAGGAAAACAATACTGTGACCATTTGGTGTTTCTACAGTTTTTTTAGAGCTTTATTGTTATACATAGTAGTATTTGGGTTCATGCTAACAAACTCATGTGCATGGAAATCAATTTTAATTCATGATCCCCCCCTTTTCCCTCCCCCTTACAAATTTCTTGATATTTCTCCATCATGGCTTTTTATTTTACAAGTTCTGAAGTTTGAATTAAATCACATTTTTTTTTTCTTTATACCAACTTGGTTTCAAGTGTTATTTAACTACTTTGAATTTATATAAGTAAACTGCAGAGAAGATAATGTGTTTCCCCAGGATCTACATTGTGAACTCAAATAAGCCTACTTTTTTGTGACTTCTTGGTGACAAATATATGTAATAAGGATGTTTACATATGTGTGTGCATGTGTGTGCTTTTTAAAAATAGTGATATTTAGTTAATGAGTGATGAAAAAACCATGAAGACAACCTCCTGGCTCCATACTTGGCACCAGCTGTTAAGATGTTATTTCTCTGATCCAGGCATTTCAATAAATAGGCCATCTCTTATGAACTAGATCAAACTTCTGGCAGAGTAGGAAAGGGAAATAATTAGAAATGCAATATTAATTAAGCACTATTGTATGGCAGGTTCTTTGGAAACACTAGGGAGATGAGAGGGCTTAGATTCTCTGTGTATAAGTGTTAGGCAAGTAATTTTATAATTAAGGCAATAAATACATAATATATCGTACATCCAGACAGTGGAATACTATATAGTGCTAAAAAGACATGAGCTATCTAAAAATGAAATTACATGGAAGAAACTTAAATGCATATTAGAAAGTCAAAGAAGCTAGTCTGAAAATGCTACATACTCCATGATTCTGACTATATAATATTTAAGAAAAAGCAAAACTAGGGAGACAATAAAAATAAGTGGTTGCTGTAGGTTAGTGGAGAAGGGAGGATGAGTAGGTGGAAGAAGAGGGTATTGAAACCGTACTGTGCATGATACTATAATATATTTTAGCAAATGTGTCACACTAGTAAGGGATATTGATAATGGGGAGGGTTATATGGGGGCAGAGAGCACAGAAAATTCTGCTATGAAACTACTGCTATAAACTATTATAAAAAAAAAAAGATCTATTTTTAAGACACCAGTGCCCCACCTCATAAATAATAACAGGGCTGGGGTTGTGGCTCAGTGGTAGAGTGATTGCCTCACATGTGTGAGGCCTTAGGTTTGATTCTCAGCACCACATAAAAATAAAGAAAAAATTAAAAAAGGACTATCTAACTTTGAAAAGTAATAATAACAGTTCAACCAACTGCCACCACACTGCTACCGCCATTGCTGCTGCATCTGATTCTGCTGCTGCCAGCCTGAGGTCGCCTGGAGGTCTTCTTTCTGGGTGCTGCTGCCACAGAAAAAACTAGTGACCCAGATGCAACTGAAGCCAACATTGTTGCTGACCCCAGATATCACCTCGTGACGCTACTCCCACAGCTGCAGTTGCAGCCACTACTACTGCTGAGCCACTGCCTGCTACCAACAACCACCACCACTACCGTTGCTACCATAGCCTAGAGAACTGCTTCGGAGAGACTCCAGGTTTGGTTGCACATGGCTGCACCCATATTGGAACACTAGCCAGGGCCTGGAGCCTGGGTACCAGCAGATTTATCACCAGAAGCTGGGGACTCCTGTCAAACCTGCAGGTCCAGTGTGGGGGTGCCTGTGGGTTTGGAGGAGCCTGGGGTCTTCCTGCTGAGGGTGCTGGTGGCCCTTGTCTTGCATCTTTGCCTGAACGTATCCCTGGTGGTCTCTCTGCAAGTAGGAGCAACATTGAGATCTTGGGACTGCAGCATGGCCGAACCTGAGGTATCTGAAGCCCATATCAGTGGGATAGAGACTGGGTTTGCGAGGGCTGATCTGGGTTTGGTGATCCTGAGAGACATCAGAGACAGGGCTAAGAAACTGTTGAACAGTGACAGAGACAGTTTGACTTTATAGAAAGATTTATTTTTTGATTCACATAATCTCTCTACCATATTTAGAACAGGATGTTTTTTATGCATCAGTGTGTGGAGGACAATGATATATGAATGGTGTTTTGCATTTTTGTTGTATTCTTTTTTTTTTGTTTTTTAATATTTATTTTTTAGTTCTCGGCGGACACAACATCTTTGTTGGTATGTGGTGCTGAGGATCGAACCCGGGCCGCACACATGCCAGGCGGGCGCGCTACCACTTGAGCCACATCCCTAGCCCTTTTGTTGTATTCTTATGTCTTTAATTTTTTCTTTGTTCTTATTCTTCCTCTCGCTTGTCTGTTTTCTTGGATTTTTTTTCCCCAAACTTTTCTCCTGCCAACAGCCAATCTCTGTTGGCTCCTCTTCACTCTTCTTGTGAATTTTTACTTCTAGCTTCTGTCTTCTTCCCTTGCTAATATTGCATACTACACTACCTCTGTTCTCTCATCCAACATTTGAAATTGTAAATCGTTTTAACAAATATTCTGTTTGTACTATAGTTAGTTATTGAACTCATCATTTTGGTTTAATGTGAGAAAGCAGTAGATGCCTCAGTGGGAGCTATTAGGTTTAAGGGTATATAAAGGCAAGGCGCTGGAAACCTTCAGGGACACTATAGGTCTACAGGGTATAATTAATCCTGCCTTAGATCCATACTTTTAGATAGGAAAACACTACAACATGAAAAAAAACAAGGGAATAAAGTGCCCCAAACAAACCAAGATGCTTCAACAACAGAAGCCACTGATAACACAGCAGAAGAAATGTCCAAGAAGGAGTTCAGATTGCATATAGTTAAATTGATATCTGAAGTAAAGGATAGTATAAGGAGTGAAGTCAAAGAAAAAATACAGGAAGTGAAAGACCACTTCAATAAAAAGATCATTCAAAACAAAACCAAGCAGAAATCTTTGGAATGAAGGAATAAGTAAACCAAACTGTAAATTCAATAGAAAGCATAACCAACAGACCCTCAGACAATGAAGACAAGATATAATCTTGAAAGCAGAGTTGAACATACGGAGAAGATGGTAAGAAACCATGAACAGAACATCCAAAAATTATGGGATAACATGAAAAACCAAATTTAAGTTACCGGAATAGATATGAACCAAAGGAATGCACAATCTTCAATAATACAATAGCAGAAAATTTCCCAAACCTAAAGAATGGAATGGAAAATAAAATACAAGAGGCTTACAGGACCCCAAATGTACAAAATTACATTAGAACCACACCAAGACACATTATAATGAGAATGACTAACAGACTAAAGATAAAACCATAAAAGCTGTGAGAGAAAAAAAAAAATCAAATTACATATAAGGGAAAACCAATTCGGATCTCAATTGATTTCTCAACCCAGACCCACAAAACTAGGAGGTTCTGGAATAATATATTTCAAGCCCTAAAGAATAAACGGATGCCAACCAAGAATTTTATGTTCAGCAAAATTAAGTTTCAGATTTGAAGATGAAATTAAAATCATTCATGATAAACAGAAATTAAAAGAATTCACAACTAAAAAGCCTATACTACAGAGCATTCTGAACAAAATTTTCCATGAGAATGACGTGAAAAAAAAATGTGAAAACCAGCAAAGGGAGGATCTACACTAAAGGGACACTCAATCAAATGAGAAACTAAGACAAAACAAAAACCAGAAATAAATCAAAGTGACAGGGAATACAAATCATCTCAACAATAACCTTGAATGTTAACAGCCCTAAACTCATCAATCAAAACACAGATGATACATTGGATTAAAAAGCAAGGCACAGCAAAATGATGGGGAAAAATTTATCACTCATGAATTGCATAAATAAGCAGGGGTTTCCATTCCACTTTCAGATAAAATAGACTTCAAACTAAAGTTGATCAGAAGAGACAAAGAAGGACATTTCATACTTCTCAAGGGAAGTATATATAGCAGGACATAACAATTATAAATATTTATGCCCCAAACAATAGAGCATCTAAGTTCATCAAACTAACCCCTCTCAATTTCAAGAATCAAATAGATCACAATACAATAATACTGGCTGACTTTAACACACCTCTCTCACTATTGGACAGATCTTTTAAACAAAAAGTTAATAAGGAAACTATAAACTAAATAAAACAATAACTTTAGACATATATGGAATATTTCATTCATCAATGTGCAAATATACTTTCTTCTCAGCAGCACATGGCTCCTTTCCTAATATAGATTATATATTATGCCACAACAGAGATAATACCCTGCATTCTATCAGACCACAATGGAATGAAATTAGAAATCAATGATTAAATAAAAAATAGAAGCTACTGTAACAAATGGAGACTAAAAAACACAATTGAATGATGAAACGATAATAGAAGAAATCAAGGATGAAATAAAAAATTCTTAGAGGTAAATGAGAACACTAATACAACATATCAAAATCTCTGGGACACTATGAACGCAGTACTAACAGGAAAGTTTATTGCACTAAAAAAGAATAAAAAGTCAACAAATAAATGACTTAACACTCCATCTCAAAGCCCTAGAAAAAGAACAAATCAACACCCAAAGCATAGAAAGCAGGAAATAATTAAAATCAGAGCTGAAATTAATGAAATAGAAACAATTTGAAAAAAAATGACAAAAAGATAAATAAAATAGATAAACCCTGTGCCATGCTAACAAAGAGAAAAAGAAAAATTACTAAAATACAAGATAAAGAAGAAAATATCACAATGGACATGTCTGAAATACAGAAGATAATTAGAAACTATTTAGAACATTTTTACTAAAATAGAAAATATTGAAGACATCAACAAATTTCTAGAGGCATATGACCAACCCAAACTGAATGAAGAGGTCACATATGCTTTAAACAGATCAATTTCAAATACTGAAATAGAAAATGCCATCAAAAGCTTACTAACCAAGAAAAGCTCGGGACCAGATGGATTCTCACCAAGTTCTACAAGATTTTCAAAGAAGAATTAACACCAATACTCATAAGTATTCCAGGAAACAGAAAATGAGTGAACCCTTCCAAACTCATTCTGAGGCTGATATCACCCTGATACCAAAACCAGACAAAGACACATCAAGGAAAGAAAACTTCAGACCAATATCTCTAATGAACATAGATGCAAAAATTCTCAACAAAATTCTAGCAAATCGAATACAAAAACATATCAAAAAGATAGTGCAGGGCTGGGGATGTGACTCAAGCGGTAGCACACTCGCCTGGGTTCGATCTTCAACACCACATAAACATAAAAAAAAGATTTGTGTCCACCTAAAACTAAATAAGTAAATATTTTTTTTTTTTAAAAAAAGACAGTGCAGCATGATTAAGTGGGATTCATCCCAGGGATGCAGGGTTATTTCAATATATGGAAATCAATAAACATAATTCATCATATTAAAGACTTAAAAACCGGAATCATATGATCATCTCAATAAATGCAGAAAAAGCATTTGACAAAATACAGCATACCTTCATGTTCAAAACACTAGAAAAAATAGGGATAGTAGGAACATACCTCAACATTGTAAAAGCTATATATGCTAAAGCCACAGCCAGCACCATTCAAAATGGAGAAAAACTGAAAGCATTCCCACTAAAAACTGGAACAAGACAAGGATGTCCTCTTTTACCATTTCTATTCAACATCATCCTTGAAACTCTTAACCAGCGCAATTAAACAAAAGAAAGAAATTAAAGGGATACAAATAGGTAAAGAATTCAAAGTATCACTATTTGCTGATGACATGATTATATTTAGAAGATCTAAAAAATTCTATCAGAAAACTTCTAGAACTAATAAATTAATTCAGTAAAGTAGCAGGATATAAAATCAACACCCATAAATCAGATGCATTCCTATACATCAGCGATGAATCCACTTGAAAGAGAAATTAGGAAAACTACTCCATTCCCAATAGTCCCCCCCCAAAAAATTAAAATACCTGGGAATCACTCTAACAGAAGAGGTGAAAGACCTCTACAATGAAAACTACAGATCACTGAAGAAAGAAATTGAAGAAAACCTCAGAAGATGGAAAGATCTTCTAGGCAGAATTAATATTATCAAAATGGCCATACTACCAAAAGCGTTGTGCAGATTTAATGTAATTCCTATTAAAATCCCAATGACGTTTTCATAGAAATAGAAAAGACAATCATGAAATTTATTTGAAAAAATAAGAGACCCAGAATAGCTAAAGCAATCCTTAGCAAGAAAAGTGAAGCAGGAGGCATCACAATACCAGACCTCATACTATACTACAGAGCTATAGTAACAAAAATGGCATGATATTGGCACCAAGATAAACGTATAGATCAATGGTACAGAATGGAGAATACAGAGACAAAACCCCACATAAATAGGGTTATCTCATACTAGACAAGGGTGCCAAAAATATTAACTGGAGAAAAGATAGCCTATTCAACAAATGGTGCTGACAAAACTGGAAATCCATATGTAGCAAAATGAAATTAAACCTCTCTCACTCTGCACAAAAATCAACTCAAATGGATCAAAGACTTAGGTACTAGCACAGAGACCTTGTGTCAAACAGAAGAAAATTAGGCCCAAATCTTCACCATGTCAGCCTAGGACCTGTCTGACTTCCTTAACAAGACTACTAAAGCGCAATAAGTAAAATCAAGAATCAATAAATGGGATGGATTCAAATTAAAAAGCTTCTTCTCAGCAAAGGAAACGATAATGTAGGAGAGAGTACAGATTAGGAGAAAAATCTTTACCACATGCACTTCCAATAAAGCATTAATCTCTAGGATATTAAAAAATTCAAAAAACTTAACACGAAAAAAAACCCCAAAAGCCCACCCAATCAATAAATACGCTAAGGAACTGAACAGACACTTCACAGAAGAACTATAATTGATCAATAAATATATGAAAAAGTGTTCAACATCTCTAGAAATTAGAGAAATGCAAATCAAAAATACTCTTAAGATTTCATCTCACTGCTGTCAGAATGGTAATCATCAAGAATATAGGCAACAATAAATGTTGGTGAGGATGTGGTGAAAAAGGTACACTCATACATTGCTGGTGGGGCGGCAAATTGGTGCAACCACTATGGAAAGCAGTATGGAGATTCCTCTGAAAATTGAGAATGGAACTACCATTTGACCCAGCTATCCCACTCCTTGGTTTATACCCAAAGGACTTAAAATCAGCATGCTACAGTGATGCAGCCACATCAATGTTGATAGCATCTCGATTCACAGTAGCTAGACTCTGGAACCAATGTAGGTGTCCCTCAATAGATGAATGGATAAAGAAAATGTGGGATATATACTCAATAGAATATTACTCAGCTTTAAAGAAGAGTGAAATTATGGCATTTGGCAATAAATGGTTGGAGTTGGAGAATATCGTGCTAAGCGAAATAAGCCAATTCCACAAAACCAAAGGCTGAATGTTTTCTCTAATATACAGATGCTAATTCACAATATGGTCAGGGGGGCACTAGGGAAGAATAACATTACCTTAGATTAGGTAGAGGGAAATGATGGGAGGGGATGTGGGGATAGGAAAGATAGAATGAAACAGATATTTACTGTATGTATACATGACCAATATGATTCTGCAACATGTACACTCAGAAAAATGAAATTATGCCCCATCTATGTATGATATACCAAAGTGCATAAATGCATTCTACTGTCATGTATAACTAATTAAAAAATATAATAAATAACATATCGCATGTACTTCAAAAGATAGCAGTCCATGTTCCCCAGTGTCTCTACATTTAAATCTTTTTATCTAGTCTGTGTTTTAAATAATTCTTTTTGAGAGAAGGAAGGTCTCACTATGTTACATAGGCTGCCCCCGAACTCCTGGGCTCAAGCAATCCTCCTGCCTCAGCTTCAACCCCCTTAAGTAGCTGGGACTACAGGCAAATGTCACAATGTACAGCCCATTCTATTTTTTAGTGTACCAATTTTAGGCATCTCTTGTTCTCCTGTACTGGAGTCTAGTATACTAAAGTCCATTTTGACAGGTAAAGGATACACATAAGCATATACATACTGCTTTAACATCTTTCTCTAGAACCAATAGCATCCCTTAAATTCCTAATGCCTCCTTCTTGGATTCAAGTAGAACCTAGTCAGTGTCTCTAAGGAAAACTGACATCATTTTCTTAAAAGAAGTGGAAATGAACATCCAGGGTTTTTTTCAGGAAAAAGCTACATGTTCCTTAGCAAGACACACTAGAATAAGTATAGTATACCATGTAAATCTATATTTTTATGTGTATAACTGTTTTCTCATGTATCCAGGAATTTGTTGTGTGGCAGGAACCAATGCTTTAACCTCTCTGGAATCTCCTACAGATAATGCTGAACTTTCTGGGAAAATGGAAAAACTGTACGAATGAGTTCCCAAGCACACTTCCTCAACAAATCGAATTTGGTTCATTGAAAATTACTTCTTTGGCCTTAGTGATGACAATGTAAAGGATATGATAGGAATAATGTTTAATTTTATTTTACCAACTTGGCTATGCCATATGTATATGTTTGTTCAAATTCTAGTCTAGATGTTGCTATGAGGGTATTTAATCAATGGACATGTGAGTAGATTATCCTGTACAATGTGTATGGCCTCATCCAGTCAGTTGAAAGACTTAAGATTTGATGGAAGTTTCCTGAGGAAGGGATGAATCCTCAAGTCCAACATAGAAACACTGAGTTTCCAGCCTACTGACATGGAATTTGAATTCAAGATTCATAAACCCAATTGTTAAGCCCAAATTTCCAGCCCAGTGGCCTATCGTAGAGTCACATGAGTCAGTCCCCACAATCAGTGAGCCAATTCCTTAAATATCAGTCTTTTTATATCCTATTGGTTCTTTTTCTCTGGAGAATCCCTGGACTTACCCTTTTGTAAACAGCCTGACTTTTGCATCCCTCCTTTCTTGCTTGCATAGTCACTTGTCAAAATGCTACAAGAATGATGTCAGCTACAATTTTCTCTCAGCCCTCTAAACAACAATACACCATGCTATAGAAATGCCTAACAGGGACCTAACCTTGTTTTAGAATAGGGTCAAGAGGGCTATGGTCATAGCTCAGAGATGGAGGTTCGATCCTCAGCACCACATAAAAATAAAAATGTTGTGTCCTTCTGCCAAAAAAAAAAAAAAATAGGGTCAAGGATTGAGCTGGGGTTGTGGCTCAGTGGTACAATGCTTGCCTAGTACGTGTGAGGCACTGGGTTCAATCCTCAGCAGCATATAAATAAATAAAGTAAAGGTAAGTGTCCATCTACAACTAAAAAACATTTTTTTTTAAAAGAATAGGGCCAAGGATTTTAAAAATTATCTTGGAAACAAAAAAATTTTTTTTGAAGGAAACTGGCATTGACATCTGAGAGATGAGTAGTAATTGGGTGAAGAGAAGAAGTGAAATGAATAAAATGTGTCAAGTGTATCAGCAGGGAAAGGCATTTGATTCTTCCCTGTAATTGGGACAACATAAGTGGAATGGAGCCCAGTAAAATATGTTGGCGAAACAGGTGCATAAAACATGAAGCTGTGCTGGCGAGGTACTTATTAATATAAGAAGTTTCTGTTGGGAAAGGATCTGGGATTATAACCTACATAAAAGCTAATAAGAATAGTTTCAGGTCAGTAGGAAAAAGGATATTCCTGGTGGAAGACCAATGTGTGTACACACTCGTAATGGTAGAAATTTAACCCTAGGCCTTTCTTAGGCAAGCACCCAAGCATTGAGCTACCTCCTAAGCCCATTTTTCTTTTCTTTTCTTTCTTTTTTTTTTTTTTTAAAGAAGGTACTGGGGATTGAAACCAGAGGCCCTTTACACTGAGCTACATCCCCAGTCCTTTTACTTCTTTATTTTGAGATAGAGTCTTGCTAAGTTGCTGAAGCTGCCCTCAAATTTGGGATCCTCTTGCCTCAGCCTCTTGTCACTAAAATTGTACGTGTGTGCTACCCCACCCAGCTGTCCTTTTTATTTTTATTTTGGGTTAGGGTCTCACTAAATTGCCCAGACTAAGCTGTATTAGTCTTGCCGTCATGGACTCTCAATGTGTACCACTGTACCCAACTAAGACAGCTTGATAGTTTACAGCAAAAGTAGTAACCAGAGTTTCATGTTTGTATGTTTCCCATGCCCCCAAATTCCATGGAGGTGGCAGGGGTTGATCTGGATAGATGCGTGCATCTTGTTGTTATAGGACTTAAACAGTAACAAGCTCGCTCTTTTTTGGGGGAAGATAGCACTTCAACTCTGAAATTTATCATCTCAAACAACCCTGAAAAATGACCCGGATACAGAGAAGTTCAGGCTTTGTATTCTTGGCATACCTAGCAAGAATATGCAGTGACCCTCAGGGCCCAAATGATCCCTCCCCAAAGTATGCTGGGTTTGTGGGATGGGTGTTGAGGAGGATTGGGTAAATCCTCAATGACTTCAAAGATATCACTGAGGAATTGAAGTCTAAGCTTTCATCATGTAGGCATGGAAAGCCAAGCATGGTGGTAAATACCTGTAATACCAGCACTCAGCTACTTAGCAAAACCCTGTCTCATTTTTTTTTTACAAAGGACTAGGAATGTAGCTCAATCATAAAGCCTCCCTGGGTTTGATCTCCAGTACTCCCCAACCCCCTGGGGAAGGTACAGTATGCCTCAGGAGAGAAAGGTATTTCTGCTGGAGATCCAGTCAAAACACAGGTGTGAAAACATGATAAGGACTTGGGATGCTCCAAAGACTTCCAAGCATCTCATTGTGGCCAGAGTTCATAGTAACAGGAGTAGGGCATGAGGAAGCTAGGAATAGAGGAGCAGTGACCAACTGTGAGAGGTCATGCTAGAAAGATAATGAAGCACTTCAATGTAGGGATTCAGCTAGACCTGACTGCAATATCCTGAGTTATAACCACCATGAGTGCCCTTGAGAAGCCCTGATCTGTATTCCCTGCATGGATTCTTGGAATACTATAAATAGATGAAACCATTAGAGCAGTACACAGAGCTACACAACCCAAACCCTGATGCCGTCAGTGCCAGGAACATGCCTGAAATCTTTGATATGAGCTTAAGCTAAACCAGGTATATTTTGACTTAGATGAAATCACTTCTGTCCTGTCTATATTAACCTCTTCCTTTTGAACCAAATCATGAGGATCCACTGGTCTTGCTGTCCCCTAGAACCAGGTTTCTCCCAGTAAGTCCCCAATAAATTACAGTCTATGCAATTTGGATCCATTGGTCGTCCTCAAGTCTCATGGCACATAGTGTCCAGTTCTCATAAATTGACACCTGTCATCCCAGAATACTTTCTCACCTTGCTCAAGAGTCTCAATGTTACATTCCAGGCAATGAATCTGTCTCTTTCTTTGGTCTCATGGCACCTTGTGGCTTGTTCTCATACATGGGGGCTGTTGTTCTGGAATATATGGATTCTCTTGCTAGAGTCTGAATGGTATGATGCAGGCAATAAGGACCACTGAAGCTTATGCTCCTAGCAGGAGGGTGTTACGCCTGATATATGTTTTGAATGATCAGTCTGGATTACCACTAGCTCAAAAAGTCTATGTGTGTGTGTCTGTCTATCTGTCTGTCTGTCTATCTCCACTGGGAAATGAACCAGGGCCCTGTACGTGGATAGGCAAAAACTATATCCCTAGCCCCATTTTAAAAAGCTTAATTTTGACCTTTTGCCTCATTGCACCCTTAAAAGCAAGATGGGTCACCAACAGCTCTATTGGAGTCACCTGAGAAAATTTGGCCAGGGTTCTCCCTCTTGTGGCATATGCTCAAACTGGCATGGGCTGATCTGGAAATATTGCGCCAACCTGTCCCTGCAGTGTTTCATCAGTACGTGAAGGATATAGGCTTCATTAAGTTGGACTAAGTGATCTTCCTCAAATGGATTGCCCAAGACAACCACCCAATGAAAGAGAACATTGTAACCCTTTGTACATAAAATAAAGTTCTAAAAACTTCCAAAAAAAAAAAAAAAGCTTAATTTTGAGACAAGGTCTCACTTAATTGTCTAAACTAGCCTTGAACTTGCAATCTTCTTGCTGCTCTAGCTGAGATTACAGATGTGCACCACCATACCCAGCCAAAAGTTGTCTTAAATGCAGTTGTGTACATTTGCTTTCTTGAAACTCCCTGAAAGTGAGAGTGAATGGATACCCTGACCCCTCCTGGGGCCCAAACCCAGCGCTTTGCACATGCTCTATCACTGAGCTCCTGTAAAGGGATTTAAATTTTTTTAACCAAAATAGTGCTAATTTATTATTTACAAAAACTTACCTGCTGTAAGTATTTTGAGGAAAAACTATTTACACTGGGAACATTAATGAAATACCTTAAGACTTAACCTAGGAAAAAAATGCTACCCTCAATGATAGCCCCTATTCATGGGAACAAACATATAATAATAGGATTTTTTAATATTTAATTTTTAGTTTTAGGTGGACACAATATCTTTATTTTATTTTTATGTGGTGCTGAGGATCAAACCCAGTGCCTCATGCATGCCTGGCGAGCGTGCTACCACTTGAGCCACATCCCCAGCCCAGTAATAGGATTTTTAAAGTATAACAGACTCTCCTTGTAATCCCAGTGGCTTGGGAGCTGAGGCAGGAGGATTGTGAGTTCAAAGCCAGTCTCGGCAAAATCGAGGTGCTAAGCAACTCAGTGAGATCCTCTATCTAAATAAAAATACAAAATAGGGCTGGGGTGGCTCAGTGTGTTGACTTCAATCCCTTGTACGCAACCCCCCCCCCCAAAAAAAAAAAACAGTAATAGACTCTTAAGGATAAAGGGAAATTAATAATAGAAATAAAGTTATGTAAAATCAGTAGCAAAGGGCTCAGCTATTTGTGTTACCAGAGACAAGAACTTCTGGTTCAGTGACAATAGAAACTAAACTGAGCCAAGTAAGTAGTAGCATACAAAAGCAAGGCTTTCATTGGAGCTTCAACTGAAGGGAGACATAACTTTAAAAAAATTTTTTTTAGTTGTAGATGGACACAATACCTTTTATTTTTATGTGGTGCTGAGGATCAAACCCAGTGCCTCACATGTGTAAGCAAGTGTTCTACCTTTGAGCCACAACCCCAGCCCTGACATAAGCTTTTTACTGATTTTCTGGGATAGGCTAAAGTCATAATCTTCCACTGGCCAGGGGTAACATTCCAAAAGATGTTTCTCTTTGCACAGATTTGTACCACCAGGCAGTATTGGTCAACTTGTCCAAACTTGAATTACTTTCTTACAGCTAGTGCCATAATCCTGTGCAAATATCCTGGCCTTGTGACTCCTTAGGATAGGATTGAAAGGACTGGGGGATGTTACAGCTGCTGAGAAAACACAAGAGTGGGGTAGAAGAAAATACACACCAGCTCTGATGGCAATGGTCATCTCTACATACAGAGCTGACCCAAAAGTTAGGGCAGCAAAGGGGACAAATGCAATACAAAGACAGAGATGCCAGGTCTTTTTATCCTGGCCCAATCACACAGACATCTGCAAGGTCAATTGAAGAATCAATGTTTTCAGTGAAAGGGTCCTTAAGCCCTAGAAAAGTAGCCTAAGCAACCATTATCATCATAACCCACAGGTCAGAGATAATCCACAGCAAAGTTAATGGGAAATTAGTCTATCACCCAGCTGTGTGATTCCATTTTTAAAGTTAAATTGACTAAGAATAAGTGAAGGGGCTGGGATTGTGGCTCAGTGGTAGAGCTCTTGTCTAGCATGTGAGAGGCCCTGGGTTCAATCCTCAGCACCGCATAAAAATAAATAAACAAAATAAAGGTATTGTGTCCAGCTACTTCTAAAAAATAAATATTAAAAAAAAGAACAAGTGAAGCTAGAGGGGTTTATTTAGGTATTTCCCCAGTAACAATTTCATCATGTACAAACAGTCTGCTTCTGTGGTTTTATCAGGGTCTCATGACAGTCTGTTGAAAAGAGCACAAGGCAGAGAAGCAACATGCCGTGATACAGAGGGTAACAGTTTTATGGTGCTCAAGGGTATATTTCACTGTCCCAGCTTTTTTGACCCATCATGGTTTCCTGCTTTTGACTTTCATTTGGATCAGCTCAATGCTAAGCCAGTCAGGAGCCAAGCCAATAGGCAATCCTGTTGTATCAGAGAACCCTCTAAAAGGCTCATAAAATGTTTTCTGGAAGTAGGGTGTAAAAAGAGCATCTAAAAGAATTGTAAATTTATTTAGAAATGAGTTATAACCTTTTACCACCCTGCCTCTCCCCAACATAATGCTGAAGGGTTTTTGTTCTGGGGAAAGTAAAACAGGGTTTTTGTATCTGAGGGCACAGGGTACCTAAAAGAGGAAGATTGAGTGACAATAATACTGAATTGAGACACACCCACAAACTTACTCTCCCTCCTGATTTTCAACAAACTTGGGAATGGCTCTACATATGTTGTTATTGTTGCTCTACTAAATATTCAGTGTTTAGAAGGGCTGGGTGCAGTGGTGTACGCCTGTAATCCCAGCAGCTCTGGAGGCCGAGGCAGGAGGATCATGAGTTCAAAGGTAGCCTCAGCAATTTAGTGAGGCCCTAAGCAACTCATTGAGATCTGGTCTCTAAATAAATACAAAAAAGGACTGGGATGTGGCTCAGTGGTGGAATACGCCTGAGTTCAATCCCCGGTACAAAAAAAAAAAAAAAAAAAAAAAATTCAGTGTGTAGAAAAACAGGTTTATTCAAAGCCAGCTTCTGAGGAAGAGATGAGGCCTGTCTAATATCCATCTTCTGGGGGATCAAGGGCACAGAAAGCTTTTATGGGAGTGGAATATTAGGGCAAAAGGATAGGAATTTCACAGGTTCACTCTACCTGGACATAAAGGCATTAACTCCTTATCATATCAAAGGGAACCCTAGGAGAGGAGAAGCATTGCTGAGGGCTTTCTGTAGAATTTTTTTTTTTTTTTTTTTTTAAAGAGAGAGTGAGAGAGATAGAGGTAGAGAGAGAGAGAGAATTTTTTAATATTTATTTTTTAGTATTTGGCGGACACAACATCTTTGTTTGTATGTGGTGCTGAGGATCGAACCCGGGCCACACACATGCCAGGCGAGCGCGCTACCGCTTGAGCCACATCCCAGCCCCCTTTCTGTAGAATTTATAGTACCAAAAGAAGGGATGTTAGAGATGGAGGAATAGATTGGAGAAATGGTGGGGAAGTGAGAAGGAAGTAGCTCTAAGAAAAACAAATCAACCATCTTTTCCAGGAAATACTTTTGTTTAAAAAATGTCTCCTGGGCTGGGGATGTGGCTCAAGCGGTAGCGCGCTCGCCTGGCATGCGTGCGGCCCGGGTTCGATCCTCAGCACCACATACAAACAAAGATGTTGTGTCTGCCGAGAATTAAAAAAAATAAATAAATATTAAAAAAAAAAATAAAAATAAAAAATGTCTCCCCTTGGGTTGGGACTGTGGCTCAGTGGCAAAGTGCTTGCCTGGCACATATGAGGCACTGGGTCCGATCTTTAGTACCACATAAAAAAAAAAAAAAAAAAAAAGTAAATAAAATAAAGTCATGTTGTCCATCTATAATTACAAAAAAAAATTTTAAAAATGTCTCCCCCATTTGGGTGCAGCCTCCAGAGGCTAGAGATACTGTGGCAGGAGGATTCCAAGTTCAAGGCCAGCCAGCCAAGGCACTAACTTAGTGAGATGAAGTATCAAAAAAAGAAAAGAAAGACTGTGGATGTAACTTGGTGGTAGAGCACCCCTAGATTCAATCCCCAGTACTGGGGGGAAAAATGATGACACCAAAAACAAACAAAAAAATCTATCCCTGAATTGCTCTGTTACAGAGGGACTCAGAACTTTCAACTTTAAGTATGAACAGGTAGGTAATCAAGGATCTCCAACACATTACGCAAGCCAGCTCAAAACCAATAGAAGAAAAATAAATTTGAAAGAAACAATGAGTTCTGAAAAAACACTTTTTAAAATTATTTGTTGCGTTTCATGACTAAACACTCAAAAGTTGCTCCAGATGAACTGGGTTGCACGAAATAACCACACAGAGACAGAGAAATACCTTTTTCTTTGGGTCCTGTGATGGCTCCTCCGACCTTAGGGGTCCTTGGAAAGAGGAAGTGCTGAACCCTTTTAGTGGGAAGAAATCATTCAAATGAGGCAAGGAGTAGAATTACCAGGGAATGAGTGAGTGTAGCTCAACCCTTCTGGGTGCTGCCTACTCCTAGAGCCACTCCCAGGGCTACACCTTATTATCCCGAGCTAGCGAAAAGACCCAGTCACGAGTCATGGCAGACTACAGTGACCCTTCAGATCCCCGTGGTGCATCAGGACTTAAAGGTGCGTGTATTTGGAGTAGCTCCCTGCAATTATTATTAATATCAGAGCTGAAAGATAATATTGCAGGGCTGTGGCTGTGGCTCAGCGGGAGAGAGCTTGCCTAGCATGGGCAAGGCCGTGGGTTCGATCTCCAACACCACATAAAAATAAATTAAAGATAAAGATGTTGTGTCCAACTACAACTAAAAAATAAATATTAAAAAAACGAAAGATAATATTGCCATAAGAGATCGCTTTGACAGCAGCTAAGTCAATTGGAGCCTAGCAAGACTGGAAAAGCTTTAAGAAAAAGTTGACTGTGAAGAACTGAACTAAGGGAACACTAGTGGAAAATGACATTGATATTTTGGAAATGTAAATTCAAGGACCCTCATAGGAAACATTCAGAGCCCCTGAGAATGAGGTCCAGGAATTTGAATTTTTATTTTTTTGCACTTGGAGCCCTTTACCACTGAGTACATCTGATAGGGTACAAACAGATATGAGTTGTGGGACCATGAGGGTAAGGAAATAATTCTATAAATTAGGCCCACTGTGCTTCTTTTCCAAGAAGCTATTTACCTGCAGCCCTACCTGGGTTAAGTAGACAGGATATGGCACATTCCTCAGCAAACTACGTGTTACCTGCAGGAGAAATGCAGGACCCAATTAATGTTGATAAGGAACCCAAGTTACCCTGAGGGTGGAAATTTTGTGGCCCTTTACCCAGACCAGATCCTGAAACTCAGGGGGTAAGGATAATTCCCTCTAACCATAAAATCTGTAAGAATCTTTGGCTAAGAATCCAATTAGAACCGGTAGAGATGAGCCAAGGTGATCTAGAGTTGTCATGGCAGTGGGGATTTGAAAGTCTGATGTCATCTTCTTGTTAGTCAAAAGTCAAGAGGTGAACCTCACAGGACTCTCTGGAAACTTCTCTGGGATCCCCAATAAAACTGTAGTGCAGGAAAGGCACACTGTCTCTCTCCTCCCTGAGAGGACCCATTCTATCCCTAGAGTGTCCCTTTTCTCTTTTCCTGTCCCTTCAATAAACTCATGCCTGTTACTCTTGAGTGATGCATTTGATATCTGACTTGATAGCTAGAATTGGGCTTTAAAGGGGGGGGGGTGTCTTTGTTCTACCTCAGTTTCCCAGAAGGCCATAGCTCTTAACACATCCTCAGTCTTTTTCAGTCTTAAGTTGTTTAGGTCCTTGCTAGATTGCTGAGGCTGGCCTCAAACTTGTAATCATTCTGCCTACCCTTCCAAATTGTTGGTATTACAGGCATGCAGCACCACACCTGGCAGAATGCCTTAAAACAACAACAACAACAACAACTATATCCAGTGCCTTTTTTTTCCTTTTCTTTTTTCTTTCTTTTTTAAAAATATATTTTTAATATATTCTCAGGGAATATGGTGGCACATGCCTGTGATTGCTTGTTCCACATTTGGAACTGGAGGACATATGGTCTTACATGAATATGAGAGGGTAAGAAAGATGGAATTAACCATCAGGCTGAGTAGATTATGGTGTCATTCCCAAACATGGAAACAAAGACAAGACACATCTTTTGCATCACCCCCCTCCAAATAAACAAACAAAAAAGGTCATGTTAGTTTGAGAAGCTTGTGATAAGCTGTAAAAGTGCAGTTGAGTTGAGATCTTTTCCTGCTTGTTTTAAAAAACATGTCACAGCTTGCCTGTCATCAACAACTAAGGACATATCCATTCTAGGCGTTTTCAGGTACTGTAGGTGCTGAGCTGCTCTCACCTCTACTCCTGAAAAGAAAACGAAACAGAAGCCTGATTCTCTCCTCTCTGCTA
Source organism: Marmota flaviventris (assembly GCF_047511675.1). Classification (NCBI taxonomy): domain Eukaryota; kingdom Metazoa; phylum Chordata; class Mammalia; order Rodentia; family Sciuridae; genus Marmota; species Marmota flaviventris. The sequence goes on along the minus strand of NC_092504.1, from coordinate 43,324,731 downwards.
CCATACAACAACTTAACAAGTGTTACCTGCAGCCAAGCAAGAGACTCCGCCTGGCCTGGATCCTGGCTGGCTGGATTATGCTACCTACCGGCCTAAGCTGTAAGCAAAGGATGTAAAAGAAAAAATGATTTTATGCAGTTTAATCAAAACGAGGAGAAGCAACTACCATGTTTCTCCACTGGTCCTACAGAATGGTTACAATTTATAGAAACAAAGATTAGGATGGATATAGATTATAGATTCTATATAGATTATAGAAACAAGCTCTAGGTTGTGCTTAGCCAGCCTAAGAATATTAGTTTAAGCTTCCTCGGCGCTTGTCTTCAGCATGAGGAAGTTTGAAAGTTCTATTTCACAGACACCACAGTTATTGTACTCAGGGCTTAGGGAATTCACTTCACCTCAGAACTGCTTTGTTTTCTTTACGGATCCTATTAAAAGTTGCAGATTTCTTAAAACGTCAATTTCATCATGAAAGGGACTTTGCTTGTAGGTTTCGCCACTGCAGTCACTGTCCCCATCAGTCTTGGGCAAAGTTCTCAGAAAATGTCGAGTGAATGAAAACCAATCATTATCATATTTCACAAAGATTTCTTCTTTATAGCCTTAGGAGACATTTTTATCCCCCCTTTATGAATGAGGAGACAGGGCGTCAAAATTCAAGACTCTTGTCCAGGGTTTTCTTGGCAAGTAGGAAAGGGTGAGATTTTACACTGATCACTCCAAAGTCCTTGCAATCCCTGTCCGAGATCCAGCGTGACTCGACTCAGCGCCTAGGCCGAGAATCGTTAGCAAGAACTCACGAAGTCGTCTCGGCTTTTCGCCACTGGTTTCGGAAGGGGAGAAACAGAGCTTACGGAAGGGGCCAGGCAGAGCTGCGCTACCATCCGGGGTCGCCGGCGTGACGTCAACCAGCGACACGGAAGATTTACTTGAAGTGCGGCACGACGGTGTAGCTTTACGGCTGCTGGGTAACTGCTGTGTCTCAGCGAGGAGTGTCCCGCGTGGGCTGTTGGGAAAAGTTCCGGGTCCGTCTGACCGCCCTGGGGGACCGTCCCAGTGAGTCGCTGCGGGGTGTCGGGCAGGGTTTTTTGAGCCGGGCGGGATGGATGGCGATCCCCCGCACAGGTTTGCTCAGCCGCAGAACCTCTCCTAGGCTTTGAGTTGGTGGGGTTTGATGGGCTGGTAAGGTGCGGATTAAACGTGACCTGTGTGATCTTCCGAGTCACTTCATTAAGTGGAAGTTAATACGCCTGTAATCCCAGCGACTCAGGAGGCTGTAGGATTACAGGCGTAGTTTATTTGGAAGTATGAGGTCAGCCTCAGCAATTTAGCAAGTCCCTGTCTCAAAATTTAAAATAAATGAATAAAGTTTTAAAAAGAGCTGGAGGTGTAGCTCAATGGTAAAGCGCCCCTGGGCTCAGTCAGTAACCCTTGCCCCGCAATCGCTCCCCCCCCCCCCCCCCCCGAAAAAAGAAATAAACTTGCTTTGCCTGCCACTTCCTAATGTGATTATGGAGCACAAATGAAAAAACTGTTTTGAAAGCTGTAAAGTGCGTTATTGTTAAACGTAGTTACATACTGAAGACGCAGGTGGATAAGGAAAAATTACTTACTCATCTTTAAAATACCCAATAACCTAGAAAGAGTCCTTATTTAACACTCTTCTTTCTCTTTGTTGTTTTTGTGGTGTGCTGGGGATTGAATCCAGAGTTTTGCACATGCTATTGTTGACAGTTTTAATACCTCTGATGACTAACGGCCTGTAAGTTGTAAAATAGCAAATAACTTAAACTTGATACCCGTTATATGTAAAATCTGCTTACCATATTTTTGTTGTTGCTTTTCTTATAAGGACCCAGAAATGTCTGGACAGCTAATAAGTAGAGTGCTCTTTATTGGAGAAATTATATATTTACAAATTAATGAATGAAAATGAAAAACTGGGACAAGATTGGATTTTCCCACTGGAAAACTGGAAATTAACCATAGAAAAACATATTATTATATTGATACCTGTGGTGAGTTGTTACAATTTTAAAATGGCATATTAGGGACTGGGGTGGTGGCTTAGTGATAGAGCACTTTCCTAGCATGTATGAGGCACTGAATATGATCCTCAGCACTATGTAAAAAAATAAAAAGTTATTTTGTCCATCTACAACTAAAAATATTTTTAAGTGCATTTTATTTTTTAAGATTTTAGGGTCTGGGGTTGTGGCTCAGTGGTAGAGTGCTTGCCTAGCAAGTGTGAAGCACTGGGTTTGATCCACAGCACCACATAAAAATAAATAAATAAAATAAAGGTATGAAGTCCAACTACAACTAAAAAAAAAGAATTTATTTTATAATTCTGCTGTTACTTTGATATAATTCTGAGGAGTTTAATGTAGTTAATCAGGTTGTTATCACGTGGGAAATTAACTGTTGGATGTATTTTTGCATTCAAGGTGGGAAAATGCATATTTTGCACCTAGACTAAATTTTGTAAGAATGCCTCAGTATGATATATTATACAGTGTAGGCAGTTTGGTATTCATGTGTTACACAGCTTCATCAATCTGTAGCAGTAACTGAAGAAAAAGGAAAAAAAAATAAAGTGTGTGGTGCTTACTGGTTAGTTTTCAAATATATTTCCTTTTTATATTGTGGTCAGTTGAGAAAGAAGTCTACATATCTTTTTCATTCTCATTTCTGTATATGTTACATCCTTCAATTTTTTTAAGGCTCTAACTTAGTTCTAGTTTGGCTATATCAAGTTAATTTTTAACCTCGTTGCTATAAAGATACTATAAACATTTCTTATATTCACAGGTGCTACAGTTATGTATTTTGATAGTTATTTTTATGAGGTTTTCCCTCTCCTTGGACTAAATTCCTAAAGCTCCCTTTCACCCTAATATTTTTGTGTATGGCTAGAGTCCTCTGCACCAATATTTGGATAAACTTAAATGAAATGACTCTTCAGGAATTGGTACATCAGGCTGCTTCTCTTTATTTGGACAAAATAGCTGTTTGTTTTGATGAATGCAACAACCAGCCTCCAGTTTATTATACCTACAAGACTGTGATTAATGCTGCTTCAGAACTATCAGATTTCCTGCTATTACACTGTGACTTTGAAGGAATTCGTGAAATTGGTCTGTACTGCCAACCTGGAATAAACTTACCCTCTTGGATTTTAGGGTAATATTTTTCATTGCTATTAATTAGCAATAACTTACTCTAAGCTAATTGAAAGTTTTTAGTACAAGAGTATATTGCAAGTTACTGTTTTATTTACTACTGTATTCAGTGAATGAATGAAAATAATGGAGAATGTCTATTAAAATTGAGATATGAAGCCAAGTACAGTGGTGCTGGCCTGTAATTGTAGCAACTCAGGACGCTGAGGCAGGAGAATCACAAGTTCAAAACCAGTTGGTCTCAAATACAAGGATGGGGATGTAACTGAATGGTAGAATGCTTGCCTAGCAAGCTCTAGGCCCTGGGTTCAATCCCCAGTACAAAAAAATAAAACAAAGCAAAACAAAACAAAAAACGCCTATTTAAACAAATGATTATAAAGTGTTTAATCAGTTAAATTGTTCTAGGATGTTATCTTTTTGTGATTTCTGTTTTAGGACCCTGCAGTAAATAAATGCAGCCAACTAATTAAAGTCAATATTCATCCCATAGTATATATCTTAGATTAATTATATAATTATAAAGTAAAAAATGCTTCAAAATTTACTCATTGACAAAGGTTTATTGAGAATTTACTATATGTGAAGATCTAGTGTCTCCCAAGTGTACCTCAAGAGTATTTTTACTTAATATGACTAAATGATGTTTGATCTTGTTTATATAATATTGCTATATACAGAAATTTAAAGGTGGGTTTTTTTTTTCCCCTTAAGGTATCCTAATTTAGGTGAAGTATGCATAATCTGCATACTAATAAGTTGGATGTGGATGTTTAGCTTCTTTTATACCTGTCTGCGTAGACAGAAAAAGAAAATAGGTTTTGCTACTTTTTTGGTATTTTAGTAGTGTCCAGTTAGTCAAGGATATTATGCTATAATACATTAATGTTTTAAAAATCTTGTATTTCTTTATATTACATGGTAAGAATTTAATATAAAATCTTATAATACTCAGATAGTCATTAAGAGCAAGATAAATTAACCAAAGATCTGTCCATGAAAACACTGGGAATTTTTGGTAAATAGTAATGTACATAGAAAGATAGAAATGCTAAAAGGAGGATTATATTTTGTAGACATTGTATCTGACTCTACTCGCTTCTTTAGAATTCTCCAGGTTCCTGCCGCTTATGCTCCTATTGATCCAGATTCACCACCATCATTGTCAACGCATTTTATGAAAAAATGTAATCTAAAGTATATTCTTGTTGAAAAAAAGCAGATTAATGTAAGTCTATGTGTTTAAATTGCTTTTTTGATGTTATATTTATCTTTGAATTTAAGAATTTCCTCCTCTCCCATCTTAATTTTTGAATTTTCTAACTCCAGCATGGTGAATTAGTCAGATTTTCAGTTGCTGTGACCGGTACCTGTTAGTAACAACTTAGAGGTGGAAAGGTTTATTTTGAGCTCACAGTTTCAGAGGTTCAGTTGGTGATTCAGTGACTCTATCTCTCTGGGTTCAAGGTGAGGCAGAGCATCATGGCCAAAAGTTAGGTGAAGGAAAGCTGCTTACTGCATAGCAGCTGGGAAGGATAGAGAGAGAAGAAGGAGCTAGGGGACAATATATTATTCCCAAGGGATGCCCCAGCCACCCCACCACCCTACAGTTAACACCCAGTTAGTCCTTTCAAATTATTAATCCATCAAATGGATCAATCCACTGATTAGGTTACAGTTCTGCTGATCTAATCATTTTACTTCTGAACATACCTGCATTTATGCAGGAGGGACTTTAGGGGGACACCTTATATCCAAACCATTACACATAGTTTCTCAGGCTCAGTTTTATTGACAGTTTGGGTGGAGTAATTGTTTATTGTGGGAAGTGTCCTGTGTATTATTGAATGTTTAACAGATTTCTTGCCCTTCTCTCACTAGATACCAGTAGCACCTCCCAGTTGTGACAATCAAAAATGTCCAGACTTTGCCTTATTGCCAAATGTTCTTGGCACCTTCCACCCCTAGCTCTCCATTAAGAGCCACTACTCTATGGCATGAAAGTATCCTCTGATCTTATGATATCTGTGCATTTTTCAGGATTTTCTTTGTGTTTCCAATGTATTTCCTATACTGGAAAACTTTTTTTTTTTAATATTTATTTTTTAGTTATTGGCGGACACAACATCTTTGTTTATATGTGGTGCTGAGGATCGAACCCGGGCCACACGCATGCCAGGCGAGCACGCTACTGCTTGAGCCACATCCCCAGCCCTGGAAAAATTTTTTAATACTTGAAATTTTGATCTTTGATTATTTATGGAAAGCACATTGGTCAAAACATGAAAGAATTATAATCAAGCTTAACATTTTGAAAAATAGATTGACACATAGACCAAACCTTTCTGGGAAATTAACTTCATAATTTTTTATTTTTAAGTGTCTGTCAAGCAAAAGTGTAGCTAAGAAACATTGATTTAAAAACAAGAATTAGTATTACATATTCAGCAGTGTGAAGCAGCTCATATTTCAGTGTTATTTCTTACTTATAAAATTGTTTTACCAAAAAAGAATGTTATAGAAGATACATTCAACTTAGCTTGTTTTTACCCATTTCCTATATGAACCAATTTATATTTGGGAGTAACCAAAATGCATTGTGTGTGTGTTGCACATGTGTGTGCATGCATACACTCATATGGAGTAACAAGCGCTTGAGATGAATGAGGCTTCCTAGAGAATCATGGGTATTAGAATAAGATGCTTAGAAAGAGATCTGAAGTGTTAACATGGTTAATATTTAAAAGTGTTTTCAAAATAAACATTAGAATCTGGCCAAAGTTTTCTCTTTTCCTCAAATTGGTTTTTTATTGTACGTAAATAAGCAAAACTGAAATGGGAATAGATTATTTACTTTTCTTAACCTTGGTGAAAGTTTTATGAAGGAGTTGGTTGGGTATGAAAATTGTTAATATCAAGCCATTTTCTTCTCTCTTTCGTGTGTGTGTGTGTGTGGGGGGGTGGTACTGGAAATCAAATCCAGAGGTGCTTTACCACTGAGCTGTATGTATCTCCATTCCTAAAAATTATTTTGAGATAGGGTCTTGCTAAGTTGCCAAGGCTGGCCTCAAATTTGCAATCTGCCTTAGCTTCCTGAGTAGCTTGGAATTCAGGACCAGCTTTAAGGTATCTATTTTTTTCCCCCAGTGTTACTGAGGATCAAACCCAGGAGTGTTTACCATCTTTTAAAAATTTTGTTTCAGAACTTTTATTTGTTTATTTTTTTTATGTGGTGCTAAGGATTGAACCCAGAGCTTCATATGTGTAAGGCAAGCTCTCTGCCACTGAGCTCAGCCCCAGCCCTTAATTTTTCAATTTTAAAGCAGGGTTTGGCTAAGTTGCTGAGGCTCTTGCTAAATTTCTGAGGCTGATCTTGGACTTGTGATCCTTCTGCCTCAGCTTCCCATGTCTCTGGGATTACAGCCATGTGCTACCATGCCCAGTGAGAATAGCTACTTAGAATACAGATATTACCTGTAGAGCAATTTGTGACCATCCATGCAGCGTTCAGTCTAACCTTTTCTGTCTCCGTTAACATTTCAAGAACATGTCTTTATTACATTTGCCAAACTGCATTGCAGTTGCAGGTTTTTGTCTGTTTTGAAGGTGAGTTTGAAAATAAGGACAGCACTTTACTCTTGATGTCTCTTGTCTTTTTATCCCTGTATTGTATAGTGAATACCCCATTCCCCCCAAAAACCACATTGAATGAGTAAATGAGTATTTCATGTTACTTCTATATAAGAAATTCCTTTTAACATATTAATAATATAAACTTTGTCCCCTATCCAACATAGAAATTCACATCTTTACGTGAAACATTATTGAACTATGATACAGTCACAGTAGAACACAAAGATCTGGTACTCTTCAGACTGCACTGGGAAAATGCTGATGTTAACTTGAAGTTAAATGATAGAAAAGAGAAATGTGCAAAAGAAAAAAGAAAAAACAGCATGACGTCTGAGAACAGCATTGAAGAAAAAGAACACATGGATGTGAGACTAAAGCATTGCTTAGCCTATGTTCTGCACACATCGGGGACTACAGGGACACCAAAGATTGTCAGAGTGCCTCACGCATGTATCCTACCAAATATTCAGCATTTTCGGTAAGTTCTGTTATGTGAATTCTTCTTAGAACTTGTGTTTTAAAAAGAAAAGGACTTTTAAGTATTTATTCTTTGTATGTTTTGTTTCTAAATGGATAGTACTAAGTAATTGTGTTTGCTTTGCTCATCTCTATCTGAACTTTAGCTCTCTGCCAACAAGTATACCTTTTGATCCAGGCCAATCAAAGGAATGATATGTTTAGAAGCTTTTTTTTTTCTCCAATTATTAATAAAAAGAGCTGAAAGATGTTACTGGCAGAGGTACCAGCAGAAGCATGGGAAGAAGGGGTTTGTCCTGTTAGAATGTGTCTGGGCAGGACTAAGGAAAGTGTGGGAGAGCAGGAGCTTAGAATTTCCACTTGAAATTTGAACTTAATCTATTAGATGATGAGGAATGATTAAAAGATTTGCATTTCATTAAATTTACTCCATGGTGGTATTTTGGAGTTTGGCTAATAATGTGGCCAAAAGATAAGAACTAACTAAAGTTGCGATTCTCAATTTGTGAATAAAGAAGTAGAGGAGGAAGAGTGAACCAGCAGGGTGTAGGTAATCAAGAAAGGAAATAATTCCCAGTGCTTCAAAAAAGAAAAAAAAAGTTATATGAAACTTATAATTACATGAAATTATATGTGTCTTATGAAATTCATATTTCTTTTGTAGTACTGGGAATTGAACCCAGCTGCACTATACCACTGAGTTACATTCCCAGCCCTCTTTAGGTCTTGCTAAGTTGCCCAGGCTGGGCTTGAACTTTCAATCCTCTCACCTCAACTTCCCAGTTTTCTGGGGTCACAGGTGTGCAACCCTGTGTCCAGCAAGAATTTTAGTTTTGAAGGAGCTGTTTTATTTTATTGGACAATAGCCAAGTTTGATTACTGAGTCAGAAATGAAATGAAAATTTAAAATTCCTTATGTCACAATCTAAAAAGGTAACTCAGTAAAAAACAAAATACATTTCTTTCTATTCTTTTGGTATGCCCCTACTCTTCTACTTCTGGAGTTGGTAATCTTTTTATTTTTTTCTTTTTGGTACTGGGGGTTGAACCCAGGGTTAAGAACCCAGGGGTGCATAACGCTGAGCCATATCCCTGCCCTTTGTATTGTTTATTTGGAGACAGGGTCTTGATAAATTGCTGAGGGCCTGGCTAAATTGCTGGGCCTGGCTAAATTGCTGAGACTGGCCTTGAACTCTTGCTTCAGCCTCCTAGGTCACAGGGATCACAGGCACACTACACCATGCCCCTTTTAGTTTGGTAATCTTTAATATAGTCCTTGAAGTGATACTCACTAAGCTATATCGTTTTAAGTTTTGGTTTAATTAATTTTATTAAATATTTTTATAATTTCATATCTTGAAGAGAATTGTTATTTTTTCATGTTGAATTCTCTTCTCCATTGACTTTTTTTTTTTTTTTTTTTTTGTAGTGTAGGGGTTGGAACCCATGGCTCTGTGCATCCAAGGCAAGCACTGAGCTATCCCCAGACCCATATGTCAATTTTTTTAAATTTTTTTGTATTGGGGATTGAATTCAGGGGTGCTTAACCACTGAGCCATATCCCCAACTTTTTTTTAATATTTTATTTTGATTACTTATTTGTGGTGCCTGGGATTGAACTCAGGGATTGAACATGCAAGGCAAGCACTCTATCAAATGAGTTGTATCTCCAGCCCTCCATTGACATTTTTTTTTTTTGAGGCAGGGGAAGGTACCAGAGATTGAACTCAGGGGCACTCGACCACTGAGCCACATCCCCTGCCCTATTTTATATATTATTAGAAACAGGGTCTCACTGAGTTGTTTAGTGCTTCACTTTTGTTGAGGCTGGCTTTGAACTCAGAATCCTCCTGCCTCATCCTCCTGAGCCACTGGGATTACAGGTCTATGCCACTGCATCTGGCTCCTCCATTGACATTTTTAAACCAAATTTTTAGATAGACATTTTTTCTGTATCACATTATTAAATTAATAATAAATGCCAAGTAAGTTAAAATAGGAAGGCACAATTTTAAAGTATTTTTTAAAAAGATATTTACTAATTGATGTAAAGCTGGGCACTCTGGTGCCTGCCTGTAATCCTAGCAATTTGGGAGTCTGAGGCAGGAGGGTTGTAAGTCCAAGCCCAGACTCAGAAATTTAGCTAGACCCTGTCTCAAAATAAAAAGGGTTGGGGACTTGGGGACTTGACTAAGTGGTAAAGTACTTAGTTCAACCCCCAATACAAAAAAAGAAGAAGAAGAAGAATTAGATGATATATATGACTTTGCAAATGTTACTTAACCTCCTGGGACTTTAGTTTTCTCTGTTTTAAAATGGGGATTAAAAAATGGGATGAAACACTAGGTGTGGTGGTGCAAGCCTATAATCCTATTACATAGGAGCCTGAGGCAGGAGGACTGGAGGTTCAAGGCAACCTGGATAATTTAGCAAGACCTGTCTCAAAAAGGACTGGGAATTTAGCTCAGTGGTAGAGCACCCCAGGTATAGTCACCCATTCCAAAATGAAATACAAAAGGGGTGTGGATACATCTTGGAATGCTTGTGTTTTGCACACAAGGCCCTGATTCAATCTACAGCACCCCAAAGAAAGAGAGGGAAAACTTCCTCTCTTTTCCCCAGTATACTCACTGTCTAGGGACCTCAAAATAAACTGATAAAAGACAATAACAGGAGATGTAGCTTGATAAATGGTTAAAATTAGAAATATATATATATATATACACACACATATACACACACTTTAGTTGTAAAAAGAGATGGGGAGAAAAGACTTCTGTAGGAAGAATAAGTAAAGACAAATAGGTTCAGAAACACAAACAGGAGATGAGAAAGATTGTGATGATGCTATACTGAGTTGAAAGAGCCTTCCTGTCTCCTTCATGGCCAAAAACTTCCCCTGGGGGAAGGGATTTATGATAGGCTTTTCCTTGGTCTTCCTAGGAGGAAAAGTCACCCTGAGGAGGTGTTTTACTGCAGCCTCATTTCTCAGAAGTTTCTGCTTTTAATCAGAAAAAGGAAGCTCCATGAAGGTTTCTTCTCTTTTTTTGGGGGGTACCAGGGTTGAACTCATGGGGCACTTGACCACTGAGCCACATCCCCAGCCCTATTTTGTATTTTATTTAGAGACATGATCTCACTGAGTTGCTTAGCACCTTGCCATTGCTGAGGCTGGCTTTGAACTCTCGGTCCTCCTGCCTTAGCCTCCCAAGCTGCTGGGATTACAAGTGTGTGCCACTGTGCCTGGCTGAAAGTTTCTTCTTGATTTGTTGAATCTCAAATGTCTTCTGCTTAAAGAAATAACATAACAACTTCAGGACTCTTGAGTGTGTCCTCATACAACCATATGTGCTTCATATTGTGGTTGGAAAATTAAGAACCAGTGTATTAGACAACCATCACAGTATCACAAATAGTAAGTTCAAACATTCCTTCCATTCCACCTTTTCTTCTTTCCTCCTTCAAAATCTCTTCTTTTTTTCAGGTTTTCTTATATTGAATACATCTGTTATGGTTTAGATATGAGGTATACCCCCAAAGCTCATGTGTTTTCAGGTTATCTCTGCTTTTAGATACAGTGGGTTTTCTGTGCCATAGGTTCAATGCTGACTTTCCATGCCCTATAATATCCTAACCATATATTCTTGTTCTACTCTCTGTTTAGATCCTGTGAGGAAAATGCCAAATAGTGGGGAAAGGGAGTTAAGGGTCTCTATTAAGCATCATTGAAAAAACTATCTCAGAATATGATTTCTACTAGAATAAACCCAGGAGGATATATTAGGGTTAAAACAAGGAATTGGCCTACACAATTGTGGGAGTAGGCAAAAGTCCATAGGCAGGCAGTCAGGAAAGGATGATCAGGAGCAGGCTGGAACCCCAGGGGCATCAGATTAACAACAGGCTAGTCAGAAAAGAACCCAGGCAGAAGGAAGTTAATTGCAGACCCAGATGGTGTCTCTGGGCTCTTCAGAAAAGGGCTCACCCTTCTAATAAAGGTCTCAACTGATTATATCCAACCAATTCAACATAATCTCCTAATTGATAAAAGAGGCTGATTAAAGCTTTTAGATTAGGCCAGTTGCACACCTGTAATCCCAGTGGTTTAGAAGCTAGGGCAGGAGAATATCAAGTTTAGAGTCAGCCTCAGCAACTTCGTGAGACCTATCACAAAATGAAAAATGAAAAAATAAAAAATGGGATGTATCTCAATGGTAAAGTACCTATCAATCCCAATACACACCACACACACACACACACACACACACACACACACACATACACGATTCGATTAGGTTTTTTTTTATATATAAATTTTTTTAATTGTACATGGACACATATATTTATTTTTTATTCATTTGTTTTTATATGGTGCTGAGAACCCAGGGCCTCATGCATACGAGGCATGCACTCTACCACTGAGCCACAACCCCAGCCAAGATTAGGGTTTTTTAAAATATTTTTTTAGTTGTAGTTGGACACAATACCTTTATTTTATTTGTTTATTTTTATGTCATGCGGAGGTTCGAACCCAGCACCTCTCACATGCTAGGCGAGTGCTTTTCTACTGAGCTACAATCCCAGCCCTAGATTAGGGTTTGATTGAATAACGGGGAAGAGTGTGTGTGCTACCAAGTGGCAGCTGCCACCCTGCTGTTCTTCATCTCTCTCACCCTAAGGAGAAGCATGCTAGAAAGGCAATTCTGGGAACTACAGTTCTGTCTATCCAAGTTAATATATCAGAAAACCATCATAAGGACAGGTGCAGTGGCGCACACCTGTAATCCCAGCAATTTGGAAGGCTGAGGCAGGAAGATCCAAGTTCAAAGCCAGTGAGGGATATGGCTCATTGGTTAAGTGCCCCTGGGTTCAGTTCTTGGTATCAGCAAAAAAGAAAGCCATAACTGATGATAAAATATATCTAATAAAAAAATGAATATTGCTTTAAACTGACTTTAATCCTTATATAAAAAGGATTTCCAGAATTAATAGCACTATTTTTGTTAATCTAAAGGAAGAATAAAATTGCACAACATTCAGAAACTTAATCATCATAAATATTTTTTTAGAGTCTGTGTTTACAAAATGTTAGACATTCTTATGACTACCTTCTGTTTTGCCTTAGGGTACTTTTTGACATCACGCAAGATGATGTTTTGTTTCTGGCTTCACCTCTGACCTTTGATCCTTCCGTTGTGGAAATGTTTGTGGCTCTATCAAGTGGTGCCTCTCTGCTTATCATACCACCTTCTGTCAAAGTGCTCTCATCAAAATTAGCTGAGGTTCTCTTTTCCCATCACAGAGTGACTGTTCTGCAGGTACATTTTAGGAGCAAATGAAGTGTTTTGGTTTTTATTATTTAATATTTTAGATGTTTTGGGGAAATTTTATATTTCTTTAGTTCTTTGCAATAGATTAATGATAATCAAGTTAGATTACCAAGTACTATCCCTTTATGATGTCATTTGTTTATTTAAAAATTTAAAAATCAGTTAATTCTATTAAGAAAATTATTTTATTGTGGATTTGGTGCTTACTATATAATAACTAAAGGAATTTGATTCAGATCTTTCGGACATGCTATGGGATATCTCCTATCTTAAAATTTAAGTGTATCAAAAGCTAACATAAGTAAATTATAATTGACTTAGGAATTTAAATTTTTATATCAGTGCATTTACAATAACCTCTAAAAACATTTTTGAAGTTTGGCCTTCTAAAATGCTTTTCAAATGTGTACTTGGGAAGTATATGGTACACAAACCTAAAGATATTACGTTGTAAATGGTTAAAGAGAGAATTAACAAAATTATGTACATATCATGATATCTTAAGTGTTTAGTTTAGCTGCTATGGAACTGTGTTTAATCCATAAATAGAAATATTAATTTCATATGGTATGTAAATTAAATGAGAATGGTATAGCACAGTTCCTGGTATGTATGTGTCTCAGATTATGTGAATTTTTATAACAAAACACCATAAACTGGGTAGCTTATAAATAACAGAAATTTATTTATCATAGTTTTGGGATCTGGGAAGCCCAGGATCAGGCCCCAGCAGATTGAGTTTTAAGTGAGGGCCTGCTCATTGATTCATGGATCATTTTCTTAACTGGATCCTCACATGATGGAAGGGCCAAGGGTCTCTCTTGGGCCTCTTTTTTTTTTTTTTTGGTGCCAGGGATTGAAACACTGAGCCACATCCCCCAGCCCTATTTTTTGTACTTTATATTTAGAGACAGGGTCTCACTGAGTTGCTTAGCGCCTTGGCTTTGCTGAGGCTGGTTTTGAACTCTAGATCCTCCTGTCTCAGCCTCCTGAGCTGCTGTGATTATTCTGTGCCCAGCCCTTCTTGGGCTTCTTTTGTCAGCATATATTTCATTCATGAATGCTCTGCCTGTGTGGCCAAATCACCTTCCAAAGGCGCTACTTCCTAATTTTATTCCATGGATGTTAGGATTTTAGCATATCATGTTTTTATCTAGTGTAATAAGATAGAAGGATGATAATTTCTGCTCCAAAGACAAAATTTAATATTTTGAATTTTTTTGGACTAGTGTGTTTCCTCTAAAAAATTTGACCAAGTAGAATTTATCTCAAATGTATTTGACGTATGATGATACACATTACATGAAGAGCAATGGACAAAAAAGCACATGCTTATCTTAATAAATGCAGAAAAAATGTGTTTGGCAAGATTTAAAACCCATGATTAAAAGGAAATATATTTTTAAAAAATTTTTTCAAGCCAAGTATGGTGAGCCTGTAATTCCAGTAGCTCAGGAGGCTGAGGTAGGTGGATCGCAAGTTCAAAGCCAGCCTCAGAAACTGCAAGGTGCTAAGCAACTCAGTGAGACCCTGTCTCTAAATAAAATACAAAATAGGGCTTGGGATGTGGCTCAGTGGTTGAGTGCCCCTGAGTTTAATCCCCAGCACCAAAAAAAAAAAAAAATCTTTAAACAAACTTTGAATTGAAGGAAACTTCTCAAATCATAAAGGGCATCTATTGTTAAAAAAACAACTAGGACTGGGGCCATAGCTCAGTGGTAGAGCACCTGCCTAGCAAGCAAGAGGCCTGGAGTCCAATTCCCAATAACACACACACACACACACACACACGCACACACACACACGCACACGCAAAAACCAAACTACAGCTGATGAAACTCTGAATGCTCTCATCTTAAGATTTAGAACAAGGCAAAGGTATTTGCTTTTACCACTTTTCAGCATTGTTTTGGCGGTTCTAGCCAACACAATAAGATAAAAAGAAAATGAAGAGAAGGAGGAAGAGGGAGAAGGAGAAGAAAAGAATTAAAGTCATCTACATTGGATAGGAGGAAATAAAACTCTTCATACACAGATGACATGATCTTATAGAAAATCCTAGGGGTAGGATCAGGATGAAGAAGGGAAGACTACTAGAATTAATAAACACATTTATCATTTTAACTTTAAATCTTTTCTTATAAACTATATAATGAAACAACTAATATTTTTGCATACCTTTTTTCCTAAAGCATAATCCCTGTCCCCATAAAAAAAGATAATGCATACATCAATCGTTTTCTAAATATGATTTGCCATTTGATATGTATTTACAGAGTAATCACAGCAGCTCAGGAGGCTGAGTCAAGAGGATCTAGAGTTCAAAACCAGCCTCAGCAATGCCAAGGCGTTAAGCAACTCAGTGAGACCCTATCTCTAAATATAAAGTACAAAAAATAGGGCTGGGGATGTGGCTCAGTGGTTCAATCCCTGGTACCAAAAAAAAAAAAGAGGCCCAAGAGAGACCCTTGGCCCCTCCATCATGTGAGGACACAGTGAAGAAAATGATCCATGAATCAATGAGCAATAATTTTATGGCTGTGAACTTCAAATGCATTGCTGTGAATTAATTATTACAGTGTTTACCTTCTCAAGAAGTGAGTAGACAGAAAGAAATTATTTTAATGTATCTGCAGGCAACGCCAACATTGCTTAGAAGATTTGGATCTCAGCTTATTAAGTCAACTGTTTTATCATCTAGTACTTCTCTTCGGGTGTTAGCCCTCGGTGGGGAAGCATTCCCATCATTGACTGTTCTCAAAAGCTGGAGAGGAGAAGGCAATAAAACACAGATATTCAACATTTATGGTGTCACAGAGGTATCAAGTTGGGCGACCACTTATAGGATTCCAGAGAAGATTCTTAACTCTACTTTGAAGTAAGGATTTTAATTATTCCAGAGAGGAAATTGTGTTTTTTTCAGGATTTTAGTGCCATGAGTAGGGTTTTTGTTGTTGGTGTTTTTGAATTTTGGGGGGGGGTTGGGTTTGGGGTTGGTTGGTGCTTGTGATTGAACCCAGGGCCTCGAATGCCAAGCATATACTCTACCCCTGAGCTATATGCCTACCCCCTGCTAACTGTATTTTGATAGGCACAGGAGTAATAATTTTAGAAACCCTATTTACCTATTATTTTAAGTTAGGAATCCTTATTATAACTGGTGCTGAGATCCTGCTAGAACTTTTTGTGACTAAATTATAATGAACAATATACGTGACAACATTTCCACCTAACCATTTCCTATTGGAAATCTTTGATTTATAATAAACTTCCTTTTTTTCTTTATTTGGTGTAGTATGATTTAAATACACTAGGAAATATTCTTTTCAAGTGTAAAATTTTAAATCTACTTTGGGTTTGTTTTTCCTAGATGTGATTTGCCTGTACAACTGGGATTTCCTTTGCTTGGAACTGTAGTTGAAGTCAGAGATACAAATGGATTCACAATTCAAGAAGGCAGTGGCCAAGTATTTTTAGGTTCTTTTACATTTGTTGATTGGCAATAATTTTTTTTTTTCAGGAAGAACAACTAATGTGTTTATCTTATTCTTGATTTTTATAATGTCTAATGTGCTTTTCAGTTGTAATTTTCAATCTCATTCTCAATCATGAAATATTTCATGTTGCCATAATTATATACAGTGTCTAATACTCTAATTAATTTAGAAACTAACTTGGACTGTTATATAAAAAATAATATTTAATGATTATTATAGAATTTTTAAAAATAACATTTTTACAAATAAGCTTGTTATGTCTATTTTTTTTTTTTTTTTTTTTTTTGGTACTGGGGATTGAACTCACAGGCACTCAACCACTGAGGCCCATTCCCAGCCCCATTTTGTATTTTATTTAGAGACAGGGTCTCACTGAGTTGCTAAGCACCTTGCATTTGCTAAACTCCCGATCCTCCTGCCTCCTGAGCCAATGAGATTACAGGTGTGCGCCACCATACCTGGCCTGAAGTTAGGTCTAATTTTATCTGGCAGCATTTAAAAGTGAGCCCCCTTTTAATATAAATGTTCAAATTTTGAGTGTTAGTAATTGAGTTTGAAGTTGTAGTGAAGTTTATGATTTTAAAATATATTTTCCATGCATTTTTATGACATTGGTGTTTATATCTTTGGAAGGTGGCAAAAACAGAGTGTGTTTTGTTGATGATGAAATAACAGTACCTCTTGGCACAATGCGAGCCACAGGAGACTTTGTGACTGTGAAAGATGGAGAGATGTTTTTCTTGGGTCGAAAGGACAGTCAGATCAAACGCCATGGTAAACGTCTTAACATCGAGCTTCTGCAGCAGGTATAGCTATTTAAATATTAAGTATCTATTAATACATGTAGGTATTGGAGGTGATTACCACCAATTTTCTATACCACGTTCTTTTATCAATTATTTTTGTCTGAGATTTTTGTGTTGGTGATGAATCACACTAAATATTCAGTATGCCTCTTATTCCCAGCATAAATAGAGTTGTTTTTTTTTAGAACCAAGGATTGAACCCAGAGGCACTCTACCACTGAGCTATATCCCTGGCCCTTTTTATTTTTTATTTTGAGACAGGGTCTCACTAAGTTGCTGAGACTGATCTTGAACTTGTGATCCTCTTGCTTCATCCTCCCAAGTCACTGGAATTAAAAATATTGGCATGTGCCACTGTGCCTGGAAGTGATTATTTTTTAAATTATCGACAGAATGGGTTTTGAGATCTGTGAAAGTAAATTTATTTGCTTTAGGACAATTTTTTTTTTTTTTTTGGTACTGGGGCTTGAACTCGGGGGCACTTGACCACTGAGCCACGTCCCCAGCCTATTTTGTATTTAGAGACAGGGTCTCACTGAGTTGCTTAGTGCCTCACTTTTGCTGAGGCTGGCTTTGAACTCACGATTCTCCTGCATCAGCCTCCTGAGCTGCTGGGGTTATAGGTGTGTAGGTGTGTCCTACCATCCCCAGCGCAGTTTTTTAAAAAGATCTCTAGGATATTCCAGAATTTAATTAGCTATACTTTTTTTTTTTTTTAATCAGTGATTGAACCCAGAGTGCTTAGACATTGAACCATATCCCCAGTCCTTTTATTTATTTTTTTTTATTTTTATTTTTTTTTTTGAGACAGTGTCTTGCTAAGTTGCTGAGGCTGGTTTGAATTTATAATCCTCCTGCCTCAACCTCCCTAGTTGCTGGGATTACAGGTGTGTGTCTGGGCCTGGCCACTGTACTGATTTCAGACATAAAAAATTAGAACATCAAAGTTTGTCTTCATTGGCAAATTGGAATATTCTCTCTTATAGGTTGCCGAAGAACTTCAGCAAGTGGAATCTTGTGCAGTTACATGGTATAATCAAGAAAAATTAATTCTCTTCATAGTATCCAAAGATGATTTAGTGAAGGATTACATTTTTAAAGAACTGCAGAAATACCTTCCAAATCATGCAATCCCAGACGAGATTGTGCTGATTGATACTCTGCCATTTACGTCTCATGGTAAAATAATTTAAAGCAGCTATATTCAATGATGACAGATAATACTAAATGTATTCATACTAGTTTAGTGGCCACATAAATCTCTATTATGATAAATGATACTAGTATTTCTTGTACTAGAACCTCTGTTAAATACTTTGTATAATTAACCCATTTTCAGAAAATCCTGTGGGTAGGTGATATTATTCCCATTTATAGCTGAGGAAAATAAGATTAAAAGAGGTGAGCTAATTTTCCCAAAATTACTTTGTTAGTTTGTGCTTGTATTAATCAGGATTCTATAGAGACACAGGACTGATTTTTAGATACATATATAAAAAGGAGATTTATTATAAGAAATCGTTTCATGTGCTTATAGAGGCTGAGAAATCCCATGCTCTTTCTACAACGTGGAGACCCAGGAAAGCTATTGGTATAATTCACACTGAATTTACAGGCCTCAAAATGATACAGACCCCACAGAGTAGGAGACGACAAGATAAGATGTCCCAGCTCAAACAGGCTCCTTCTTCTGTCTTTTGTTCAGGACTTCTAGGGATTGGATGATAACCAACACTTGGAGGGGGGGCAGTCTTCTTTCCTGAGTCCACTGATTCCTTAATCTCAATCGGAAATACTGTTATAGACACCAGATATAGTGTTTAATTGGGCATCCTGTGACCCACTCAAATTGACATATGAAATCAACCATTAAATAGTATTAAAATTCTGCCTAGCACTGTCTTTAAAATATGCTCCTAATGTTCATATTATATTACCTTCTCAACTTAATTTTTATTTACTGTATACTTCAAAATGTAATAATTCCTCACTTAACAGTACTATTTCTTTTAGCTCTTTAAATTACATAAATATTTAGCTCCTTTGCTCTTGGCTATTACTACATTCTTTGTAGCATTGGACTATTTTCTTAAGAATTGATTATCTTTTACAAACTATATGATTTCTATGTAATGAAAATTATGCATGGCTAATGAAGATATAAAATATCTTTGAGACAAAATTTTATTTATTCGTTTGTGGTATTGGGGATCAAACCCAGAGCCTTACACATGTAAGCATGTGCTCTACCACTGAACAACACTTGGCCCTGAGGGTAAATTTTAAATATTATTTTAAAATGTATTATTTCTCTTTTATATTAAGGCAAAATTGATGTTTCTGAGTTAAACAAGATATATTTAGACTACATGAATTCAAAGCCTGAAAAGAAACTCAATGGAAAAGAGGAGCTTTGGGAAAAATTACAGTTTTTATGGAAGGTACAACTTTTAAAATACAAGTTTATTATTAGGGAATGGTAGCATCCTGATAAGTCTGAAAAAAATTTCTAGGAATGTTATCAATGCCCAAAAGTCATTCAATTTATATAAAAATAAAAGTTAGTTTCTTAGACAAATTTCCCACCTTGAAATGTATTGGAAGCAAGGTAGTTAGGGTGTAGGTAGATGAGGCCTGTCTTGACTAATTTACATTTAGAATTATGTTATTAGTCCAGAACAACTTTAGTAACAGCCTGTGTTTCTGTTTAAAGAAATTTTTGTTTTTTAAAGTACTGGGGATTGAACCCAGTTCAATCTTAGTATCTTCGGGAGTTTATAATTAGTAAATCAAATGTTTTTGTTGCCTTGTTTCTTGTTTTATGGGTAGGAAGACTGCTCTAAAGGAAAGTATATTTTGAAATTGTATAATGAGTTTGTAACAGAATTGGTTAGCATAGTGTTTGTCTCCTTTTGTATAAAGAAAAAAATTATTTTAATTATTACAATATCTATTTTGTATCTTGAGGTTTATATCTTCAATGTAGATACTGTGATCTTTGTATCTTACTTGTAAGTAATGGAGTCTTTGGTTTGGGGCTTTTACCATATTTCTTCCTTCTCTCACTCTAGTCTGTTCTGAGTCTCTCAGAAGATCTTTTGAAGGTTCCTGATGAATCGCTCTTCTTAAATAGTGGTGGAGATTCCTTGAAGTCCATACGGCTTCTTAATGAGATTGAGGAACTTGTTGGTACATCAGTACCTGGCCTTCTGGAAATTATTCTCAGCAGTTCCATTTTAGAAATTTACAATCACATTCTTCAAACAGTGTTTCCAGATGAAGACGAGACATTCAGCAAGAGTTATGCCACAAAGAGGAAACTCAGTGACACTAATCAAGAGGAAGCCAGTGGAAAATATTTATATCAGAAGTCTCTCCTGCCTTTAAGTTATGACAGTGAGATAAATGCCTTTATTGCATTGAGCAGAGGGAGTCAGATTTTGTCTCTAAATACTACTAGGTTTTTAACTATGTTAGGACATTACCCTTCAGCCTGTTCTGACTTCACTATACAGACCAACATTGAGAATTTGAAAAGCTTAAGTCCTCCAGCTATATTCAGGAAGTCAGAAGATCCATCCTATGTTGCAAAAGTTTGTGAAGAGGGGAAACCTGTGATAGGGGCTGAAAAATTGGAGTTACATGTTCGGTGGAGGTCGGACACAGGCAAATGTGTAGATGCTTCTCCTCTGGTTATAATACCAGCTGTTGATAAGTCTTCTGCAACTGTGTACATTGGCTCTCATTCTCACAGAATGAAGGCAGTTGACCTTTATTCTGGGAAGGTGAGATGGGAACAGACTTTGGGAGATCGTATTGAGTCATCAGCATGTGTATCTAAATGTGGAAACTTTATCATGGTGGGTAAGTTTCTGAATTTGAGGTTTGTCGGGTTAAATTGAATTACCTTACAATAATGCTAGTAGGGCCGAGTTAAATTTTAAAAAAATGGTGGGGGACTGGGGATGTAGGTCAGTGGAAAGTGCTTGCCTGACATGCATGAGGCTCTGGGTTTGATTTCTGCCTCCCACCCCACACACATTTTTTTGTTTAAAATATGTATGATGGTTTTGGTTGCTCCCAATGAATAATGATTTAGTCTGTGCTGAATAAATATGGACCTTGGGAGTCAAAGTTCTTGGGTTTGAACTTAATGCCATAGATGTTATAAACTCTGACCTTTGGCAAGTTGCTGAACCTCTTTGAACTTCAGTTTTCTCATGGGAAAAATAATGAAATGTGTTGTTACATCACACATTTTCCCAAACTTAAGGACCTAGAGCCACAAACATTTATTATCTTACAGTTTTGTGTGTCAGGAATTTAGGAGCAACTTAGCGAGCCTGTCTCATGCAAAGTCTCTCATGTTTCTGTAATCATCTGAAGGCTTTACTTTGGCTAGAAAATCTGCTTCTGCCAAGATGGCTTATTCACATTGCTCTTGGCAGAGGGCCTCAGTTCTTTGCTGGGTCTTGATGGGAAGCTACATTTTGGGCCACATGAGCCCCTCCTCTGTAGGCTGCTTGACTGTCTTCACATGGTAGCCAACTTCCCTCAGAATGAGTGATTAAGTGAGGAAGAACCCAGAACCGTTTATGACCCAGCCTCTAAACTTGTATACTATCATTTTGCTTTATTCCATTCATTAGAAGCCCACATTCAAGGGGAGGGGAATTAGACTCCATCTCTTGAAAGGAAGAAAAGCAAAGAATTTATGGACTTATTTTATTTTTATTTTTTGGTTTTGGGAATTGAACCCAGGGGCACTTAACTACTGAGCCACATCCCCAACCCTTTTTATTTTTTATTTTGAGACAGTGTCTCACTAAGTTGCTGAGGCTAGCTTTGAACTCAAGTTACTGGGATTACAGTCGTACATCACTGCACCCAGTTATGGACTTAATTTAAAACTATAATCATCATAGAGCTTTTGGGAGGATTAAGTGAGGTGATTTTTTATGAACCCCTTAGTACCTTGCCAGGTAAGTACTAAACACCAGTTGCTTAGAAAGTGTTAGTTACTAGCTGCGGTTCAGTTCCTTAAGGTAGAGGTGACTTTGCTAGAAACGTGGACCTCTCCAGTGTGAAGTCTCTCCCTCATTACACTTTTTACTCCCCCAGGTACATAAGGTTTCACTTTATATGCTCATGGAATCTCTCAAACTTTTCAGACTAAGTGCTTCGAAATTTGTACCCCTGCTTGTGCTGTGCTAGCTGGGACCTACTTGAATCTAAATTTGATAATTTCATTTTAAACACCTACATTTTGAAAATTATAGAAGAGGAAACTTTCAGTTTTACATGAGATTATCAGTTCTAGAGTAATGCCCATCCCGAAATTAACTTGTTGAAATTCCTGTTTGTATTCTGAGAAGCTAGACTGGGCATGAGTTCAAGCATCTTTGTTCTGGGTGACCACAGGCCTTGAGTCTAGATGCAAATTTAAAAATGCATAAAAGATTTGAACAGACAGATTGCAAATAAGCCTATGGAAGTTGCACTACATACTGGGCAAGTAGCTCATGTCTATAATCCCAGTGACTAGAGAGGCTGAAAAGTGAGGATCACAAGTTCGAGGCCACCTCAGCAGCTTTGCAAGGCCCTAAGCAACTTAGTGAGACCCTGTCTCAAAAATTAAAAAGGACTGGAGGAGGGACTGGGGTTGTGGCTTAGTGGTAGAATGATTGCCTTGCATGTGTGAGGCATTGGGTTCGATTCTTAGCACTATAAATATAAATAAATGAATAAAATAAAGTCCATCAACAATTAAAAAATGAAAATTAAAAAGGACTGGAGGAGATGGGGCTGGGGTTGTATCTCAGGGCTGGAGCGCTTGCCTAACACAGAGGAGGCACTGGGTTTGATCCTCAGCACCACATACAAATATAAAGGCATTGTGTTCATCTACAACTAACAGATTTAAAAAGAACTGGAAATGTAGCTCGGTGATAAAGTGCTCATGGGTTCAATCCCCAGTACTGGGAAAAAAAACGAAAAAGAAAAGCTGTTCAACATCATTAGTCTAGGGAAAGGCAAGATACAAGTCCTATTTTGTTTGTTTTCTTTTATTTTTGCAATGTTGGGGATTGAACTCAAGGCCTCCTGCATATTAGGCCCACTCTTTACCACTGAGCTACATCCCCAGCCCTGGATATGAGTCTTTTATCAGATGTGTTTTCTCCCAGTCTGTTGCTTGTTTTATCATTTTCTTAACATGGTATCTTTATTTATTTATTTATTTTTCCTTTTTGAAGTACTAAGGATTGAACCCAGAGACCCTCTATCATTGAGTTACATCCCCAGCCCCGTTTTGTTTTTAAGACAGGGTCTTGCTAAATTACCCAGGCTGGCCTTAAATTTATGATCCTCTTGTATCCTGGGATAGTATCTTTTGAAGAGAAGTTCTTAATTTGATGAAATCTGTTTTTCCCCTGGTTCTGGGGATAGAACTCAGCAGCCCTCTACCACTGAGCTGTATTCCAGCCCTTTTTTGTTTTTTATTTTGAGACAGGATCTTGCTAAATTATGCAAGGTGGCCTTGAACTCGGTTGGTCTTGCCTCTGCGTCCTGAGTTGCTGGGATTACAGGTATGTGCTACCACACCCAGCTCAATTTATTTGTTTTATTTATTTTTTATTGAGTTGTGCTTTAGGTGTTATATCTAAGCAATCTTTGCCTAACCCTTAGCCACAATGATTTTCTTATATACATATTTTTGGAATTGAATTCAACTGAAAGAAATATTATTACTAAGCAGGAGTTTGCTATTTGTGTGCCACTGAGTAGTCTCTTTCAGAAAAAAGACATCATAGGGGCAAGGATTGTGGCTCATCGGTAGGGCACTCATCTGGCACATGTGAGGCTCTGGGTTCGATCCTCAGCATCACATACAAAAAATAAATAAAATAAAGGTATTGTGTCCAATTACTTCTTAAAAAAAAATACAGCACAAAAAGTATATTGGAAATTGAACCTCAGGTGAGCAGCAAACGGTCATGGCCATGGGCATTACCATCTAGAGAATGGAGGCCAATGAGATTTCCCCAAATAACTGTCCTCAAATGCTTATGATTTACATATGGATACATTACACAGAAGTTGAGTAATCTCTTCTTTGTAGATTTTGACCACTCCTACTTCTAGCTAGGTATTTGACTATAACCAAGATCAGGGATCCCTACCCTGTCTTCTCATCCATGGCTGTAATCTGGGAAAAGCAGTCTATTGTCATTATTAAGAATACAGACTCTATGACTCAAAATGGGATACGGAGGAAGAGCATGAGAAGAAGACTACCACTAAATAGGGAAGAGAGGTGGGAGGGAAAAAGAGGGAGAAGGGGAGTTGCACGGAAGATGGAAGGAGAACCTCATTGTTATACAGAATACATATATGATGTTGTAATGAGAAAAAGAAAAAAAAAGTGGGTCACATTAGATTGGATAGAGAGAAAGGATGGGAGAGGAGGGAGGAGTAGGGAGGATAGGAAGGGCAGCAGAATAGAATAGAAAATATGATTGATGTATGTACATTCCATGTGTGTATTATATGTCAAAATACATTCTGCTGTCATGTATGACTAAAAAAAAAAAAAATAAATCGTATGGTAAAAAAAGAATACAGACTCTAGAACTTCACTTCTTAGATTTAAATACTGGCTCTGCCACATGTTACCTTTTTAGTTTTGCCCAAGTGACTTAATCTCTCTGTGTTTCAATGTTGTCATCTGTAGGAGGCAGATAGTGCTTTTTTACATAGTGCTTACTTCACTGTGAGTTATTTAAATAAGTTAGTGGATATATAATACTTTGCATAGTGCCTGACACTTAGTAAATGCTCAGTGAACATTAACTACTTAATAATGTTCACCTTTCTTGTTTACAGTAACCCTTGTAAGTAGATGAATCCACATTCTGCACATTCTGCAGAAGAATAAACTGAGTTTCACTGGTGCTGGATGATTTGCTCAGTGTCAGCCCTGGTGAAATCTGAATCCATATTTATCAAATCCTTTCTCTGCCACACCATGCTTTATTGTGTTCTTGGTTGTGAAGCACTTCGTAGTACTTATTAATAATTAGCAGATGATGTGTTGCATGCCTATAGTCACAGCTACTCAGGAGGCTAGATAGCGTGAGCAACTTAATGAGACAATGTCTCCAAATAAAACATAAAAATGGCTGAGAATGTAGCTCAGTGGTAGAGCATCCTTGGGTTCAATACCACACACACAAAAAAGGTATGACTACTAAATAGGTGTTTTACATAAATGACTACTGTTCATTCGGTTTCTGCTTTACGTTGCTGAAATTTAAATTAGATGAGTGAACATAGAGACTACATACATAAGAAGAGCATCCAATACAAATTGTTATGATTTAGGCTAAAGAGTTATTTTCTAACTTCTGGAATCCAAAGTTTGGGGTGTAGCTGAGCTGGAGAAGTCCTCAGGAGTCTATTGTGAACACATTGATCTAGGTTCTCTGGCCTGGGTTACCCTAGGAGTTTCTTGGGCCTCGC
The DNA here is from genome assembly GCF_047511675.1 of Marmota flaviventris. Taxonomy (NCBI): domain Eukaryota; kingdom Metazoa; phylum Chordata; class Mammalia; order Rodentia; family Sciuridae; genus Marmota; species Marmota flaviventris. The sequence continues at coordinate 43,299,283 of NC_092504.1, read as the reverse complement.
AGGAAAATAACAAAGATAAATAGTAGAAAAGTTAGGTCAGGAAGGAAACAGTCTGGGTAATAGGCTAATGAATCTGTGCTGAATGGAACATTAACCAATAAATCTCAGATGAGGCCACTTTAAAAAAAGTTATCTTCCAGTGATGTATTTAAATCTCATCTTTTATATTTTGTTTCTCTGTAGGCTGTTACAATGGATTAGTTTATGTTTTGAAAAGTATGAATGGAGAAAAATACTGGATGTTTACTACTGAGGATGCTGTCAAAAGCTCAGCGACCATGGATCCCACCACAGGCTTTTTTTATATTGGATCTCATGACAAGCATGTGTATGCTTTAGATATTTATGTAAGCATTCACCTCATTAGTCTTGTACTGTAAGCATAGAGGAGTTAGAAACTATCAGGTGCTGTTGACTTTAGGAATAGGTATTAACTATTAAGAAGGGGTTAATTAAGTTTTAATATCATAAGATTTTTTTATTAGATTTTTATAGTAATACATAGCAGTTCTTAAGGCATTTTTAATGTCTTTACCAAATTTAGCACAAATACATTTTGAAGTATAAAAAAACTTAGAATTACTATCTTTTAAAAAAATTTTTAATTGCAGTTGGACACAATACCTTTATTTTTATTTATTTTTTTAATGTGGTGCTGAGGATCGAACCCAGTGCCTCACATGTGCTAGGTGAGTGCTCTATGGCTGAGCCACAACCTCAGCCCCTAGAATTATTATCTTAACAATAGAAAAAAATTACAAAGTAAGATATCAGTAAGATATTTTAAGACCTGGTTATGTAAAAATACTAAGTTAATGTAAGAATTATAAAAATAGAAGAAACAAGCTGGGGAAAGTTTTGCAATAACTGTGAAAGAGTAAAAAATTGTTTGTTAAGTATAAATTAAAATAAAAAGATATTTAGAGGAAAAAAAATGAGGATCCAGATAGTAAAATAGATTTAAGGAATATAAATACCTAGGACCCCAAAGAAAAAATGGCTAATAACTGTATGTAAATATTTCATACCTTTAATAATCAAAGGAATGAAAATCAAAACTGTAAGATAAATAGTGTTAGATTAGAAAAAATGTTGGAGTCATAACAGAACTGCTGAGGAGAGTAGTAGAGAGCTATAACTGGTGAGGACTCTAAGGAATAAACAGTTTAATCATAGATAGCAATTTTCTATCTTTTGATCAAGTAAAATTCTTTTTCTAGGATTCTATCCTGGCAAAATAATCAGAAACCCAAGTTGTTTAAAAGCCGCATGGAATAGTTCATGCCTGTAATTTCAGTGACTTAGAGGATAAGGCAGGAGATTCTCAAGTTTGAGGCCAGCCTCAGCAACAAGATCCTGTCTCAAAATAAAAAATAAAAAGGGCTAAGGGTGTATGTAGCTCAGTGGTAGAGCTCCCGTGGATTTGACTCTCAGTTCCACAAAAACAAACAGGTCATTTATAATACCTAATAATTGGTTCAAGGCAATTTTCAGTGGTTAGGTAGAGAGGGAAATTATTTTATGTTCATACGGGATAGTATGAATTAAAATTATATTTAAGTTATTTTACACAATAAGTGAGATAAACATGATACCAGGTTATTTATTTAGAATTATTTCAACTATATTAATCTACACAGATATACATATATGAAAAAGATCAAAAGGGAAAATACTAAAAAATTAACAGAATATCTGGGGATGTCCTTTGTTGTCTTTATACTAAGTTGATTCCCCACGATGGGCATGTGTTTTTTGCTGAGTTAAAAATCTTTGTTAACTAAATAGACATAATACATGGGAGGTGGGATATATGGATTAGTTACCCACCAGCAAAACTCACATTTTTCCATTCTTATTTGCAGGAAAAAAAGTGTGTTTGGAAGTTAGCTTGTGGAGGAACTGTCTTTTCTTCTCCTTGTTTGAACCCGATTCCACATCATTTGTATTGTGCTACACTGGGAGGACTTTTATTGGCTATAAATCCTGTAAGTTAAAAAAAAGTGTGTGTGTGTGTGTATTTATTCTTTTCTTTGATTTTTTTTTAATATTTATTTTTTAGTTTTAGGTGGACACAATATCTTTATTTTATTTTTATATGGTGCCGAGAATCGAACCCAGGGCCTCACGCATGCTAGGCGAGCGTGCTACCACTTGAGCCACATCCCCAGCCCTCTTTTCTTTGATTTTTAAAAAATTTTTGCTTTGGATTCTGAAAGTATGAGTAGTTTTCATTTAGATATAATCCATTTATTACTGAACCTGGATTTGTTAAAAATGATTGACAGTAAGTCTGGGAAGATGAGATAATCTGAGTTCATATGTAAGTTTTTCTTTTTACCTATTTTTAAAATTTTTAGACATAATTTTCCTAGTTATCTTAAGAACTGCTTGTCCAGTATAAGGTGAAATCTGGGTTGTTATTTTCTCTTTTTTTAAATGTATGTGTGTTTTTTTTTAATTTATATTTTGTGGGGGCATTCTGCCTAGCAAAAGCTCCATCCCTAGCCCTCTTTTTCTTTATGTCTAGAGCTTATGTGCTGCTTTTTTCTTTGTTGGTTTTCTTGCAGCTTTTTATCTGCTCTCATAATTAGCACTGATTAATTTTATAGTTGTGTACCTGTGTTCTTGCTTCAGTAGTCAGCATGCTACTGTAGCAATCTCATGTTCTAGCTCTGCCTCTGGGAGATTCATGAGTTTGTTTTTAAAAGGATAACTGATTAGTAGAATGATTTTAAGAGCTGTGAAATACTTTTTGCCCATGACAGGCTACTGGAAACATAGTTTGGAAACATTCCTGTGGAAAACCACTCTTCTCCTCCCCACGGTGTTGCCAACAGTACATCTGTATTGGCTGTGTAGATGGGAATTTACTCTGCTTTACTCACTTGGGAGAACAGGTAAGATATATGTTTTATATATCTTTTTTAAAGGCACAGTAGCAAGTGACAATGGAAATAAAATTTTGAACGTCATTATTCAACGCACTGTGTTCAGACTAGTTCTACTTAATTGTCAAATCATAGATTTCTTATTATTTGAATGATGATATAGTGGGTTTAAAAGATTTCTACTTAAACCTTGTTTTAAATTTTTAATAGTGTTTTCCCAGTTTTATTATAACTTCTGTAGAGGTTATTTAGTGTTTTAGTCAGCTTTTTCTGTGACTAAAAGACCTGACAAGAACAATTGTAGAGGAGGAGAAGTTTATTTGGGGGCTTACGGTTTCAGAAGTCTCAATCGATAGACAGCAGGCCCCATTCTTCAGGGCTCAGGGTGAGGCAGAACATCATAGTGGAAGAGTGTGGTGGAGCAAAACTGTTCACATGCTGATCAGGAAGCAGAGAGAGACTCCACTTGCCAGAAACAAAATATATACCACAAAGGCACACCCCCAAGGCAAGCTTGGGCAATTTAGCAAGATCCTGTCTCAAAAGATAAAAAGGACTTGGTGTGTAGTTCAGTGGTGGAATATTCCTGGGTTTAATCCCCAGCATAAAGGGAAAAAGAACGTTTAAAGATGCATTTGCCTTTTAATATGAAAACCAAAATCTGTTCTGCAGTTAGAATTCCATTTTGTGTTTGTCTCATTTCTCAACTTTATGACTGACAAGGTAGGCTTTTTCTGGGTTATATTAGCTCTTTGCTTGGGATAATCAACACTTTTGTAAATTTCTCCAGTGGCTCCTTTATGCACAACTTCTGTTGCATTCTGGATTGGGGGAATTATTTTGTAGATTTGAGAGTGCACTTGCTACAACAAATAGCCCATCAACAACTGAGCTTGATTCTGTATGCCTTTTTTGTTGTTGTTGTTCTAGGGATTGAACCCAAGGGCGCTTTGCAACTGAGCTAAGTCCTCAACCCTTTTTATTTTTTATTTTGAGAAAGGGTCTCACTAAGTTGTTTAGCGCCTCACTAAAGTTGCTGAGGCTGACCAACCTTAAACTTGGGATTCACTTGCCTCAGCCTCCCAAACTGCTGGGATTACAGGTGTGTACCACCATGCCTAGCTTGATTCTGTATGCTTTTAATTTATATTCATCCTTCTTAACTTAGCATTCCTTTTGCTCTGTGTAATAAGTTGTAATAAATTTATTATTACATTCACTTAATTTTATTTACAAAGTAGTATGAATATATTCTCACCTTGAGATTTCTGAGAAGATGAGGCAAAGGCACATGCTGTTTTGCCCCTGTCTTTCTTTTTGTATGAGCCATGAAAAATAAAAGTGATTTTGTACAAGTCAAGAATAGTATTGAGCTCACAAATCATATTTTGTGAATATGTCCACTGTTTTCTTATTTTTTCCATTATGCTATTGCTCTGCAGTTACCTTAGATATCATGCCCTTTTTTTCCCCTTATATCTTTTCTTCTATAAATAAAACCCAGAAGTTTATTTATAGTGGCTTTGAAATGAGGAAATAGTAGATACCCATGGAGCAGACACACAACTCATTTTTTTTTTTTTAATATATTAGTCATAGTTGGACACAAAACCTTTATTTTATTTATTTATATTTATGTGGTGCTGAGGATTGAACCCAGTGCCTCCCACATGCTAGGGGAGCGCTCTACCACTGAGCCACAACCCCAGCCCCACAACTCATGTTTTTGTGTAAAGATCTAAATTATTGCATGTAAACTCTTTGAGCCCAATTATGTCCTTCTCCCTACCTTTAGAGAATAGAGTAAGATGCAGTTTTTAAATAAGATACATTGAAACCAATGTGTCTGAACATAACAGTAATAACTCTCAAATGGGTTGAAAATTAATTTTATTTTATAATATCCTATAATAAGAATGCTTCACTGTATTTTGTCCTGGATTTTACTACTGGGACAGAGGTTACTAGGATGGTGCTACTTTTTAGAAGAAGGCATCGTTATCTGTATTTGTAGTTACCAGTCAAAAAGCTGACATCACTTACGTCTGTATTAAGAAACTTGTAGAGCTTTAATCTAAGGCAGAAGTTTACAATTAGGTGAATGTATTATTTTTGCTTTTACTTCCCTTGTATAGGTTTGGCAGTTCTCTACTAGTGGACCAATCTTTTCATCCCCATGTACTGCAGCATCAGAGCAAGAAATATTTTTTGGTTCCCATGACTTCTTTATCTACTGTTGTAATATGGAAGGTCATCTCCAATGGAAATTTGAAACTACTTCAAGGGTGTATGCAACACCATTTGTTTTCCATCACCACAATTGTAGCAATGCAATGTTACTGGCAGCAGCATCTACTGATGGGAAACTGTGGATCTTGGAATCTCAGAGTGGAAAATTACAAAGTGTATATGAACTTCCTGGAGAAGTCTTCTCCTCGCCTGTAGTCTGGGAATCAATGCTTATTATTGGGTGTAGAAATAATTATATTTATTGTTTGGATTTATTGAGTGGAAGTCAAAAATAATCAAGTCCAGTTTCTATCTGTGAAATGTTTGAAAATATTTACCATGATGAGCATGATATAATATTATATTAAAGATTATATTTTGGTTAAGAAATGTGCCTACTTTAATAGAGAGCAAACATATTTTACTTCCTGTAGGAGCAGCATAAACTTTGAGAAGGCAAGGACAGAACATCAATATATTTTGTAGTGCTTTCTTTTAATTAGGTGTGAAGGTTAATTTGGTGTCAAAATTTTTTAATTAGTCAAAGGGATGCTGCTGTGGTTTGAATGTTCCACCTGAACTCAAATAGGAATCTGATTCCCATTGTGAGGTATTAAGAGGTAGAAACTTAATCTGAGGATGGAATTAGAGTGGGACCTTTCAGAGATGATTAAGGTTAAGTGAGGCCATAAGGGTGGGGCCCTCATCCCTTTGGACTGTGGCTTATTATAAGAAGAGACCTGAGCTAGGACATTGTCTTGACATGTGATGCCTTGTACAGGCTTGGGACTCTGCAGAGAATCCCCTCCAACAAAAAGAACCTTGTCAGATGCAGCTACCGCTCTTAAACTTCAGCTTTCAGAACTAAGAGCAAAATAACTAGTCTGTAGTAATGTGGTATTCAGTTATAATAGAAAACGGATTAAGACAGATGGGCAGATAGTTGTTAAAACACTATTTCTGGGTGTGCCTGTGAGGGTGTTTTTAGAACAGATTAAAATTTGAATTTGAAGCAATAAACTTGAGTGAAGGTCTGTCTTGACCAATGGGCCACTGTGGGTGGGCATTATCCAATCTGATAAGAGCCTAAATATAACAGAAAGACAGAAAAAGGACAGATTCTCTTCTTGAGCTGGAGTAACCATCTTTCCTGCCCTTGGACATCAGAGCTCTTGATTTGGGGGCTTTTGGACTATGGGACCTACACCAGCAACTACTACCTCTCCTAGCTTCTCAGGCCCGTGTTCTGAGGTTTTTAGATTTGGACTGAATTATATCACATGCTTTCCCAGTAGATGATGGGACTTCTCAGCTTCGATTGTCAGATGAGTTAATTCCCATATTCCATCAATTAATCTCTCCCTATCTCCTATTGGTTATGTTTCTGTGGAGAACTCACATTAGTGGTACATATTTTATATGTTGTGTATAAGAAGTCTTTTAATATATATATATATGTATACATATAAATACATGTATATACATACATATATAAATACACACACACACATATGTACATGCACACACATTTTTTTTTAAAGTCCTGTTGATGATATTTCTGTAGAGAACCCTAAAAGGCCAGTTGTATGGGTTTGGGTTTTAAGAAAAGACCTCTGTGGGAAAAAAAGATCGAAATATAACTCAATGGGTTGGAAACAGACAGTGATGCAATTCACCATTCACTTATTTACACTGAGATTTACAGCAAAAGCTTTTCAAAGGTAGGAACTGTCAAATTAAGTTCCTTTTTGTTGTTGGTGTGTGTTTATGTGTGTAGCTGGGGATCAGACCAGGTTGGCAAGCACTCTACTACTGAACTACATCCTCATAATTGATATTTTTTAAGTGAACTAAAGTACCAATGTAGAATTTATACACACACACAAACACACCCCCACACCGCCACACACACTGTGTAGTTTCAAATTGATCTATGGTGATTTTAGGCATTCCTGGCTACATAGCTTGAGCCCTATTCAAATTCTTCACAAGTTGGTTGCTATCCTTTTAAGTTCTAAATGTTCCACTTTTGGTTCCCTCCATTAATACTGGGAATTGCTCCCCATGACTGGCATCACTACAGGCTTCTTCACAGTTCTTCCATCTTTTGTTCAGTTGCTCCCAATTCATTCTCTTCCAATTTAAAGTGAAACAGGTTCTACACCCTCAAAGCAGTATAGTAAAGCACATCTGTGGTAGGAAGTGGGTGCTCCCATCAAGACCCATGACTTGAACAGTGCCCCAGGCAGGGGATGTTAGTGTTGACTGTCTAAAAGACCTGTCTTCACCTTTTAGATCAGTGTATCTCAAGCCTTAATCACTTAATCACTTGGAGTTCTTGTGCACATTTGGGTTGAGCAAGGCTGAGAGTGGGGTGCCCTGATGAGCGACGCTGGAGCCTGCAGCAAAAGGAAAATCAGTACTCCTGAACCTGACTTGACTTAAAATTTTGGACTTTTTTCCACTGTGGTATTTAAAAATATTTTTTTTTTGCATTTTGATTTTTTAAAATATTGCATTAAAATAAAATTCTCTAGTTACTGAGTTTTTTGGCACCTGAGGCAAGTGCCTGATTGACCTTACTTCACCCTGGTCCAGCCCTGTGAGTCAGCCCCAGCTGCACTGTCACAGGCTCTTGACTAAAGCTGACCTGTCTGGACATGGTCTGCACTGTAAGGAGGCTATAGGATTATTTTGTCTTGAGACTCAAGTCATTCAGGATTGAAACAAACATTTGTCCCTGTTAATTATTTTCTCCAAAATACCTAGGAAAAGTATAATTAAGTACTATATAAAACACTTTGAAATTCTTTTTCCCAATAGCTCTGTAATTGAGACTACTTGTAGATGGTCATCAAATAAGTATAAACTTCAGCTTAAAAAGGAAATCCACCAGTGCCAAAGATCTTGTTGGTATTTTTTATTGAAAGATCTTTTCCCCTTCAATAATGGACATTTTACATTAAAACTTTATACAACCAAAATCCCAAAATAATATTAAAATCACACTAAGGTATTTTCATTAAGTCTCTACTTAGCTTTATTGTTGGTAAAAATATTGCAAGACACTTGTAGCTAATATTTCTGCTTTAAAATAAGCAATTAAACTAAATGTCACAAGAAGAGACAATACATACTATACATTTGCAGATAACTGGCTAAACTGATAATTTAATAGTAATAATATTTGTAAGAAACAATTGCACTTGAAAAATTAAAAAAGTAAACAAAAAACTCTAGTTTTACATATAAGTCTATGAACCAGAGGTTAATCATTTATAATTTTGCCAGAAGTGTATTTAAATTCAAAATAAAACAAAAACCTCATGTATTTAACAATCATCCATTAAAAAAAAAAACTCTTAAGCTCTTTATATGGTTTTACAGAATTTTCCTATAGTTTTGTTGCTCAGAAAAGACTACAACACAACTAAATCAAAATAACACTTCATTGGTATTTAGTGCAAATTTGGGGTGATGTGTAAATGAAATGTTAAACATGTACCTTTTAGAAGTTGTTAGAAATAAATATGGTGACTGCCTTTACCCCATAGACTCTTAAAAAAACATAGATGGAGCATTTTTAACTCAGGCATTTCTCCTACTTGGTATGAGACCTGAGCCAGTACAGACTTGACTAATCTTCCATTCTTTGTTAATGATCTTATTTCCTCATCTGTTCCCTGCCATTACTGTGATATTGTCCAAAGCTGATAAGATGAAAGGAAAAGTCAATTCAGAAGAATTACCTTAGCACTATAATTCCAGTGTTCTAGGTGGCGATTCCCATTAAAAAGTGTTTTATCAGTGAGGAAGTCATTGTACTAACAAATGCCTACACATAAGACTTAGAAATGAGCATCAGCATGGAAAACGTGCAGTGGGATATTAATTGCTTCCAGTAGCAATAAAAAAATGTTACATTGATTCTTAACAGTTTGAAGGTCCAGTATATATAATATTAAATCCAATTTGTAAGAGAACAACTATCCATTTGGCCACACATGCCAGCTGCTACAGTGAAGCTGAGCCATTGTTTCTAGAAAGAAAGTGCTTTCAATATGGTGAATAACTTTGCTGTCATTCTTTCTTTAAGGACAGCACATTGCATATTGAGTAAAAGTAATAATGTATACTAGAAAAGTAATAATGAATACTATAAAATGTTTTTGTAGGAGAGGAAAATGGATGTAATTCCCCCTGCACTGGGCCAAGAATTTGCACCTACATTTTGGAGTAAGAATCTATGAAAAGGGGAATATGCCAATACCATGAAATATAAAGTTAGTGCCACAGTATGTGGTGGGAAAGGATTTGCTGGTATGTTTGTGTTCTGTGTAAAGCAAATTTAGGGAAATAAAAATAAATATGTGTGGCTTTGAAATTGCAAAATCCTTTTTTAGTATGCACATGTGTATGATAATAACAAGGCCACTTAAAACTCTGAGATGTTTTTTAAAGGTAGCAAGGTGAATACTCTGAATTTTAAATGCTACTGAACATTTGACTCTAAGTATGAATTGTTCAATTATAGCAAAGAAAAAAAAATTCCTGCAGGAAATCCTTAGTACAAAGGCTTCAAATCTTGGCTTTCTGCAAATTTTCCCTAAAGACCAAAGGGAATCTTCAGAGACATGTAATGTCAATAGCCTGACGTATCTTTCTAATTAATGGCTGGTTTAGGTAGCTGTTTATTATTATTATCTCACTTTTGTTTGAATGAGCTGCCCCTTCAGAGTCTAGAAAATGAGACTACATTAGAATAAGTGAATCCCAAGGTTCATAACATTAGATACATTAGCATCACCTCAAGAATTCTTGCCAGCATGTGCATTCCTGGCCCTGGTCTCACAGGATTGATTCAGTAAGCCTGGGATGTAGCCTGGATACCTTATGACCCACATGCTCTAGGTAGAGAGTCTCAGAGCTAGAACAAGAACTTGTAATTAATATAGGATCTCCTTTCTTTGCCACATTAAATAAAAAATGTTCCCTAGGAGCCAACTGGGCCGCATGTTTCACATGTCCTTGAGGGTACTAGTATGACAGAGACTCACACTGTGTTGATGGTATTGTGGGTCCACAGTGTGCTAGAAGAGTGAATGGATTTGCCTTCCATCTGATAGCTTTGGGGAAGGGGAATTCATGAAAACTGGACATGGGCACAGAATTGGGAGGCAGACTGCTCCTTGTGATTCCCAGTTACTGCCTTCAGGAGGATAGGCATTCTTGTTCTAACTTACATAAAATCCTTTTATCATTGTTGTAGAAAGAGTAGATGCACCCAAATATATGGTAACACTCATGTTTTGGATAGAAGAAATTAAGGGTAGAGAATAAAAAAAACATTACAAAGGTTGGCAAAAGTACATGTCCTGAATGGTGTGTGGGTGTACACATGTGGAAGGACCATGGGATGAGCACGGTAGGCTTTCAAGAGGAGCTATTAGTTTGGACATTTTGCTTCATGTGGTCCCTTGGACGGAATTGACTCTTGAGAATTAGGGGGAGCTCAAGGCACCAGGACCTAGGGTTGTGCAAATCCACTCTTTACAATGAACACCACCAGTTCAGTTTCTAAACATTATTATAGAACCTATAAAACATGCTTCTTTTCCCTAACTTGGTTTCTTTACCTCATATAAAAAATAAATAAATAAAAAGGGCAAGAGAGGAGCCAATAACAGGCAATAGGAATGGGTAAGAGTTACTTTTTACTTAATAATCTGTGGACAGTCGCTCCAGGCCTTCGCTTTTCTTTTGGCCAAAGCCAGCCAGGCTGGCTCCGTGGACACAGGGGCAGCATCTGGGGTGGAGAATCTCTTGGTGACTTCTTTCACCAGTGGTGCTGGGGGAGCTGAGTCTGAGATCTCCACTATATTTTGTTTGGAAGCAAAAAGAGAAAGGAATAAGTCAGAACCACATTAAAAATTTTTTTTTTTAATTAACAGAATTGGGCTGGGGATGTGGCTCAAGTGGTAGCGCGCTCGCCTGGCATGCGTGCGGCCCGGGTTCGACCCTCAGCACCACATACAAACAAAGATGTTGTGTCCGCCGAAAACTAAAAAAATAAATAAATAAATATTAATTAACAGAATTATATGTAGATACTGTGTATATCATAATGTTTTAAATATATATACACATTGTGGGATAGCAAAATATAGCTAATTAACATGCATTCCTTCACAAAGTTACCTTTTTGTGCTGAGTACATTTAAAATCTACTGTTAGCATTTTTCAAGAATAGATTCTTATTAATCATAGGCACCATGTTGCACAAATATGTATCTTATCTAAATGAAAAATTTTTTAAAATATTTATTTTTTAGTTGTAGTTGGACACAATATCTTTATTTTATTTATTTTTATGTGGTGCTGAGGATCGAACCCAGGGCCTTGCATGTGCTAGGCGAGCACTCTACCGCTAAGCCACAATCCCAGCCCTAAATGAGATTTTGTAGCCCACATCTCCCCATCTCTTACTGCAGAAGCACATTTTGAATTATCGGTATGATGAGGAAAACTGAAACAAAAGAGAGGCAAGTTCCTAGGTGGGCTTCAGTGAGAAGATCTGGGGAAAGCAAGCTATGTGGTTATAACTTGCTTAGAGAATTACAGTGATCACAGTGCAGTAAGTTCGAATTTCAGTGGATTTCTAGAAGCCTAGTTTTCTGTACACAATAGCTATGCCTGCATGAATACAAGAAATAAAGGCAAATTTTGTAATTCCTGTTATACAACCAATCAATCCCATAAAGAAAAAGATCAAAGCAGTTTGAATCCATCAATCTGGCAGGGTTAATAGCTGCCTCCTCCACAAAACATCCCCTGGGTCCCTCCATCTGAGTCTCAAGAATCCTGCCAGCTCTTGTGACTTGCAGTCTTCTAGGAATTCCTTTGCATTCTCTCACTTCTTTTTTTTTGTAGTAGTAGATGAACACTACCTTTATTTATTTATTTTTATGTGGTGCTGAGGATCGAACCCAGTGCCTCACATGTGCAAGGCAAGTGCTCTACCACTGAGCCACAACCCCAGTAGCTCTCACATCTTTACCAGAGCTTACAGGCTTCTGCGAGAGAGTTTTGTGAGAAAGTGAGAGGGTTCACATCTTCTCTTTGGATCACATTTAGTGACTGCCCCCGCCCCCACCCCATTGCCTACACATATGCTTCTAGAACTCAGGCAATAGTGATTGAAAGACAAATACTTCAGAAAATGTCTGTTTCATTAAACTGGAGCCACTGTTGAGTTGTGATTTCCCTTTTGTACTTCCAATCAGGCAGGGAAAGGTATGCGCTCTTCAATTTCAGAGCTTTTATTTTATTTTGAAAGAAATTCCCTCTTTCCCTTCCTGCTGCCATCCTACCTATCTTTAATTCCTATATGTAAAAGCCAATGATAATGCCTATGGAGTTTCTAGAGAAATTACAGTGTTCTAAAATGTTTTTTCAAACAGAAAGCACCCCCACCATTTCACCAAGTAGTAAATACATGTTTAATATTGAGACCTCTTTATATAGCCAGATCTCAGGGACCAGGTAACCAGAGAGAAGCGTGGCCTGGTGGTTGGGACACTGCTACAGTTTGTGACCCCCAAAGCTCATCTTTTGGAAACTTAATTCCTCAGTGTGACAGTGTTGGAAAGTGGTGCTGACAGGAAGGTTCTTGGGTCATGGGGGCAAGCCTTCTGAATAGATGATGAATGTTTTTATTACATGAATAGTCTAGCTAGCACATAAATTCACCTCCCTTTTCTCTTTTCCACCCACTTGCCCATCCATTTTCTTTCTTTCTTTCTTTTTTTTTGGTACTGGAGATTTAACCCAGGGGCACTCAACCATTAAACCATGTCCTCTGCCCTTTTAAAAATTTTATTTGAGACAGGGTCTTGCTTAGTTGCTGAGGGTCTCACTAAGTTGCTGAGGCTGGCTTTGAACTCTCCTTCCTTAGCCTCCCAAGCTGCTGGGATTACAGGTGTGTGCCACCATGCCCGGCTTGCCCATCCTCTTTCTACCTTAATAGCAAAAGGCCTTCACCAGATGCAGCTGCCTAATCTTGGATTTCCTTATCTATGAGCTAAAAAAAAGAGAGAGAGACCCTCTTTATTAACTATGAAGTTTCAGGTATTTTGTTACATGAGCAGAAAATAGACTAAGATAGATGCTCTTTGGGCAACATTGCTGCCAAATAGGGAAAAGAGATGCTATGTTAACTCCTGGGAGGAAATATGTTCAGATTCATCTATCTTCCATGTGAGTTGTAATAAGAAAACAGTGGAAACTATTGGATCATTTTATCTTTTAACAGAATAAAGATTGTTTTTTAAAAAAAGTGTCTTTTATGTGTTAGGAAAATATGAAAATTGTTATTGCTTTGGCAACATATATACTAAACAAACAAACAAACCCCAAAACTCCTGTTGTTAATTAACATCAAGGACACAGTGCTGAGAAACTTAACTGCAAATCTTAGACTATAAGAAATGCTGTTTAGGGGCTGGGATGTGGCTCAAGCAGTAGCGCGCTCGCCTGGCATGCGTGCGGCCCGGGTTCGATCCTCAGTACCACATACAAACAAATATGTTGTGTCCGCCGAAAACTAAAAATAAATAAATATTTAAAAAAAAAAAAAAAGAAATGCTGTTTAAAATCACAGCAGTGAGAAGGGACCGTCATAGTTTTGCCTGGAGCATCTGAGCCACCATGGGTCACTAGGACACAAAGAAGCAGTTTCCACTTCCAACTAAGGTGTAGAGCTCCAAGGTAGGAGATTTTAGATATGAGATTTCATTTATCTTTTTTTTTCTTTTTCTGGGGATACTGGGGATTCCCAGGGGCATTTTAGCACTAAGCCACATCCCTAGCACTTTGGGTTCAATTCCTGACTCCTCCATCAAAAAAAAAAAAAAAAAATTAGGCCAGTTGACCAGTTAATGTCACGTTAGTAGCTTCAAATTGGCCACAGTGGAAGAATTTACACCATGGAAAATGGCAAATGCTACTAAGAGGTTTCTCCACGCCCAGAAGAGCTGATGGCTAAACATTTACCATCATACCACTGATAGAAGGCAAGTTCCTGGTGGTCTTTATTGGATGAGCTTTATCAATATGCAAGTTTATGAATGGGGTTCTAGACTTCACTCTGTGATGCCCAAAGTGCTTGCTAGTGAGAACATATAGGAAATTAAGCATGTCCTAAGAGAAACGTGTAACCAAAATCAAACAGGAATGGACCAGCTCCCTACCTGTCACAGATGTAGGGAGAGTGTTGGCCTTTTTCAGTTGTTCTCTGCGCTCGAGCCTGGACACTGCAGTCTCAGGCTTCTTCTCTTCTGGCTGAGCTGTGGATTTGTGCAGGGAACCTGCTCTGCTGACACTGCCACTTCCAGGCTGCGGGCTCACACTGACCTGGGTGGGCAGAGACAGGGAAAGCATGTTTTCAACCTGTGACGTGGAAATGCCTGAACTGGAGAGCTTCAAGTCCTGTTCCATCTGCCAGCTCTGACCTCTGTTCCCACAGGAAGGGCTGGGACACACTTATGAGCAATGTGTGCTCAAGCCTGGCCCCCAGTGAGGGAGCAGCTCAGTGCCCGTGTACCAAGGAAGGAAAGTCATTCTCCAGAAAAGCCCCATCAAGCTGACTATGAAATCAGGTTACAGAACAGGCTCTGGATTTGCTCTCTGACTGCTGCTCAAATAAAATCATTTTCATATTTTTCATATACAGTACTCTCCCCTTATCCGTGAGGGATCTATTCTAAGACCTGTAGATTGCAGAAATCATGGACAGTAATGAACCCTTCATATACTATGTTTTGTTCTTACCTTAGATGTTAGCAATGTTGATATATTTCATATTGTCAAGAACTTTCACCTTTACACACCAATAAAATACTCCACAGTTTCACTTTGGCATATTCAAATTGCCAATATCACTTCTCTTATGCTTCATGGCCATTTTTTTTTTGTCATTGTAGATGGATTGCATACCTTTATTGTGTTTTTATTATTGTTTTTGCAGTGCTAAGGATCAAACCTAGTGCCTTATGCATACAGGCAAGTGCTCTGTCACTGAGCTACAGCCCCAGCCCCTATGGCCATTCTTAAGTAAAATGAATACAATCACTGTGATACTGTGACAGTTGATCTGATAACCAAGATGGCTACCAAGTAACTAACAGGGAGGTAGTACATACAGTGTAGAAACACTGGACAAAGGGATGATTCATGTCCCAAAGGATGGAATGGGATAGCATGAGATTTTATCACACTATTAAAACTCATAAATTTAAAACTCATAAATTGTTATTTCTGGAACCACTGTTGAACTCAAGTAACCATGAAAAATGAAACCTCAGATAAGGAGAACTACTATACTTATGTTGTGTGTGGATCCCTACTATGTATATATCATCTCAGATCAATCCTTTGTTCCTTCAATTCTTCCTTCCTCTCCTCATCCCCTCCCCTTCTACGCCCACTCCCCTCCTCTCTCTCCTCTCCTTTCTTCTTTTCTTGTGGTACTGGGCTTGAACTTGCAATCATCCTGCCTCAGCCTCCCAAGTAACTAGGATTACAGGTGTATGCCACCATGATTGGCTGGTCCCCCATTTTAAAAGTGGTCAATTTATTTACCACTCTGCTTTCTATAAACTCTATCATCCTCTCCTATCATTTCTCTTCCTGTCTGTCTGTCTCCCTCTCTTTCTTTAGTTCTTGTGACTTAAAAGAGGGTCAAACTTAGACTAACAAAATTAAAGCAGTGGAGCAGGCTACTCACGTTTTCTTTGGAGAGCTTTTCTGCCTGTTTGGCTTCTCGGGCTTGCTTTCTCTCCTCTCGGGTTGCTTGCTGCTCACGAAACCCCTTTTGCTTTTGTAGTGCTAACGTTATCCACAGTGGCTGGGCAGTTTCAACTTTCTCTGTAATTTTGGAGCCATCTAAAGAGTGCCTACTCTGAAGCA
This sequence comes from Marmota flaviventris, assembly GCF_047511675.1. NCBI lineage: Eukaryota > Metazoa > Chordata > Mammalia > Rodentia > Sciuridae > Marmota > Marmota flaviventris. Next base: position 43,283,198 of record NC_092504.1, on the reverse strand, counting down.
CCGGCTTCTCTGTGGGGAAAAAGACAAAAGAGGTTGGCTGTGAAATTAACTGCTAACTTGTCTCAGTTCCTTATCCCCTAAGTCTTGTGGCATATTAATAAGCCTAGGAAACATTCCTTCTTCACACAAATCTGTGCTGTTGCCTGAGGGGCTCCACTGGGTGGGAAAGTATCATCTTTGATCAATAGAAAAAGGGGCATTTCTCTTCCTTAGACATGGAAGAAGCTACTTTGCAAGAAAAATAAATTTTCAGTGTCATCAAATCTCATGTCTACAGGAGACCAAGACAGTTATATGGCTCAAGGTTGTTTTTCTTTGAATTCACTGCTTTAATGAAATTTATTTTTTAGCAATAGCCATGTCCCTGCACACCACTCTTGCAGACAACATTCTATGTGGAACCCCAATGTTTGAAAGACAAACAGGCACTGCTCTGCCTCAGGAGCTGCTGAGGGTAGCAAGGCTCTGAGGAACACAGGAAGAATCCCATGATTTTGGTCCGATGCCCTCATCTGTCTGCTGGGAGTACCAGCATCCACAGTAAACCAGTTGTGCCTGAGTCTTCTGCCTTCCAGTCACTGCAATGGGGGATTCACACCTGGCAGGTGGTGGTTGGTATCAGAGTAAGTATGGGGCTCTGACACTGGGCAGGTCTGGCTTTGATCTTGTGACTGTAGAAGAGCTACTTTACCTTTAGTTCTCTAATAAATAAAATGAAAATAATAGCACATGACTTATCTGATGAGGATATTTGGAACAATATTGGTGATCGGAATATTTAGAACAATGCTTGGCATATAGTTGTCACTCTACAAAAATGAGCTGTAACTATTACTTATGTCTATGAGACAAAGGTTCCTCTTCTTTACTCTCAAGTAAAAAGTAAAGAGACAATCATTCTTGAATTGGATTCTTTACCAAGTCAAAGGAAAGGGGCTTATTCTAGTCCTGTTCTTTTGTAATCCGACAGAAGTTTACTCTTTGATAGTCCAGAATCTTGCCACCAGAGCTCTTGGTCAACTGACTTTTTTATATTGTGCTCCAGGGTGAGGACAAAGACCAAATGATGAGAAAACAAATTAGAAAGTTTCAATGAGGAATTTAAACAACAACAATAATAAAGGCAATAAAAGCAGATTCTAATTAATTTTCCTTTTTCTTTTTGGGACTGGGGATAGAACCCAGAGCCTTGCATATGCTACGTAAGCGCTCTACCACTGAGCTACAAACTCAGGCCCCCTGCTTAATTTTCCATCTTCTATAAGGCTGTACATAGATAATTTATCCTCATAATGAAACTTGCACATTGCAATGTCCCTAATCATCAAATAAAGATTCAGGTATGATCTAACACAAGAAAGAAAAACAAAACAGGGCTGAGGTTGTGGCTCAGTGGTACAGCACTCGCCTAGCATGTGTGAGGTAACACATAAAAATAAATAAAATAAAGATATTGTGTCCAACTACAACTAAAAACAATTTAAAAAAGAAAAAATATTTAAATCAGAAGGTTTAAAAACAAAATAAAAAAGTGAAATTGAAAGGAGAGTTTTGACAATTTTTCAGTTAACTGGAAAATTTGAAAAAAGTCTTTGCCCCTCAAGCTTCTTCGGTACTGAGTTGTTTACATATACTGGAACTAACCTGATGAGTTCCTGTTTCCCACCCAAGAATTGTGGAGCACTTGTTTGTAAAACTTCTAACCAAACTGCCAAGACCTAAATGATTTTCATATAAAAGCTATCATACAAAAGAGAATTTTGAACTAAAATTTCAGTCTGAAGCAGCCTGCCAAAAACATTGACTGGTGCTTATCATAAGGGTCAAAAATGCCTTCAAAATATAATTGAATACATTTGTAATTGACTAAAATGAAAAAAAAAAACCCAAACCTCTGGTTGGGGTCAGAGGTGGAGGAGAGATGGTGGCTGCAGTTCTGTGATGGTGGGGTGTATTAGGGATACAGAATCTGTGGTTTGGATGAAGCTACCTTGGACTCACAGTGTTTCTCCCCAATCATATATCCATAAAAGTGCTTCTCCTTTCTCAAAAAATGGGAAGAAGAATAAAAGTGTCTTCCTCTTGACAGATGGAGAAGAGTGTATGCTGGGGCAAAGGCTGTGTGAGTGGTGTCTGGGGTCCACAGGTGGGCTATGAGACAGAGATGGGCAGATGGATTGAGAACCAGGGCGCAGGGGGAAGAGGAGATTGGAGGAGATCTACTGAGCATTGCAGAGAAGGAGAAAAAGTGGAGGGAGACAGGCGAGGCATCTGAGGAACCCACAGAAGAAATAGCACTGCACCCAAGAAGAATGAACCTCAAAATGTTTCACCTCTCTCCCTTCCTTTCCTCTAGCTCCAGAGCCAGTTTCTGGGATGAAAGCAAAGGGAGAACTGGCCATGTCCACATCCCCACTTAAGGGATTTCAGACCTAAGCAGGCCAGGTGGGAGAAGGGAGACATTTTTTTTCTAATATTTATTTTTTAGGTTTTTTTTTTTTTTTTTTTTTTAAGGTGGACACAATATCTTTATTTATTTTTTTTTTTAACGTGGTGCTGAGGATGGAACCCAGTGCCTCACGCATGCCAGGTGAGTGCGCTACCACTTGAGCCACATCCCAAGTCCCAGAAGGGAGACATTTTAATTGAAAAAAACCTTTTTATTATTATTACTCTGGATGGAACTTATTAGTTACTAACATGAGGCTACTGTTACTGAAAATGAGGGATTTTTAATAATAGAAAAGGGACTGAAACTACAAAAAAACCTAAAAAACGAAACAAAAAACCAACTCCTACAGATCGACAATTTTTTTTTCAGTGCTTGAAACTGAGTACAGTTCTCTACCACTGAACTACATCTACAGCCCATTTTTAAAATTTTGTTTTGAAATAGGGGTGTCAGTAAATTGCCCAGGCTGGCCTTGAACTTGCATTCCTCCTGCCTCAGCTTCTTAAGTTGCTGGGATAACAGGTATGTGCCACCATCCCTAGCTGTAAAAAGTGTTCAAAGGCTTTCAGAATTTTACAAATGCCAGGTGAGGATTACCAGGGGCAGCTGTAGAGTGACGGGGAGAAAATTTATCGTAGGAAAGAACTCATGCTGGTGTTACCACTGTGGACGCCAGGAAAACACCCAACTTTACAGATACTGTTGTCCACATCTACAAAACAGAGCCCAAACTATCTAACATATGTGCTAGTGAGCGTCTCAGGAACAGTGTAAATAAATGTACTTGGAAGTTATCCAAAGAAGGACTGCTGTTGAAATCATCCAAACACAATGAAATCTTTCATTTTATCAAGGTTTTACCAGACAGGGATGCTCTCTGTCAACTGCATAACTTTTTTAGGAAGCAAGTTTATAATTCCTAACTAAAAATTGATTTTGTTGCAATTTAAACCTATTGTCTTTCATTCTAAACTCAGTGAACTCAAGTTCCTGTCTTCCAATTCTAAGGGACAGGCAAGTGACACCTGCAGTTACAGGGTTCAAATCACTACTCCCAAAGGTTATTTCTTGGAGAAAGGTGTACTTAATTATTTATCTGTTCTGCATACCACAATAGGTAGGAATTCTAGAATGAGATGATACCAGTAATCAAAGTCTGTACATAGTACAACCCATTCCCATGAGGTGGGTTCAAAATCAATACAGTGGCTTGGCAGAGGGAGTGGCAGAGGGCGTGGCCTACATATTCTGGAGGCCTGTTCAGCCTCCAGAACTCAAACCTCTTTGTAAAGCAGTGGTCTTCAAAAAAGGGCGCCTACACCCTAGGGGATGTGCAAGACAATTCACTGGGGTGAAGAAAGAAATGATTAGAATTTCTACTTATCTATTTTAAAACCTAAGTATAAAAATAAAAAATGCTTTTCTAATATTTAATACTCAGACATACTGACATACTCACTTAGCCCACATAGCCAAAGACTATATATAACAAATAGGATGTTTAAAGAATCATGAGGGAAGCTGGGAGGGCTACATTGTGGGGGATGTTGGGGGAGGTTGGGAAGGACCGGCATCGTTGTTCTCACTAATTCTTGCTTTTAGCATAGTGGAAGGTTCCATAGTTAGATGATTGCATGGAATATCCTATCTCTTTTAACTAAATGATCTTTTACAGAATGGACAAATGGCATAAAAGAACTCCTTAGATTCAATTTACTACAGAATGCAAGCATCAGAAAATAGCAGAGCTCTTTGCCTGCCACTTTATGAAGAGATCAGATTTGACAAGAAGTTGGCCAAAGAAAATAAAACATGGCACCATGATTTGCAAAGCATCCACTGTTGTTACAATGAACTTCACTCCAAATATACATGATGTCCCAGGGGCGCTAGTTAATGATGGTACCACATGTATACGACCAACAAATAAATTTGAAGTCTATGCTTAACATTTTTATCCTGACGGGGTGTTCAGTTGAACAAATCTGGTCAGCCCTGGCAGCAAGTTGAATAGCAAAACACCCATGAATGGAGGCAGCAGGTCTCATAAGGCGGGGGTGTGTGTGGGGTCTTGCTTCTATGTTTTTTTTTTTTCCCTGTATCAAGAAAAATTCAATTGGCAGATACTGACAGCCCAAAATCTGAATGCTGGGCAATAATAGTTTTGGTGAGAAAATTACAATAATTGAAGGATCATGTCTAAAAGAAAGAAGCAAGCATGAGCTTTCTTTCTTCAGGGAGAGAGAAAGTGAGCAACAGAACAGGCCAAGCCTTGAGAGGGAATCTGCAGATGCCAGAAAAGTAACAACACAAAAGCTAATGTCAAAACTAAAAATGGACCCATCATTCAGCAGGACAAACAGAAATCATTAGGGAGAAACAGTCTAGAAGCTGCTGCTCAACATGTGCATTCAGAAAAACAAGCTAGGTAAGTGGATAATTTAAAAGGGATGTTAGGAGTTGGGTGCTGTGGAACATGCCTGTAATCTCAGCTACTCAGGAGGCTGAGACAGGAAGTTTGCAAGTTCGAGGCCAACCCTGGCAATTTAGAAAGCCCCTGTCTCAAAATAAAAAGGATGTAGTTCAGAGAAAAAAGAAAAAGTATACATATGTAGAAAGAGAAAGAAAAGAATCATCATGGTTGGCCAGAAGTAAAGGGTGCTCTGAAATTTCTTTATAGGAGGACTTCACAATGGCAAGACTTTGGGGAGGATGTGAGGCTGCATTTGCAGGGCATTTTACATAAAATTAAGTGAAAGCTGAGAATTCATAGAGGGGACCCACAGACAGGATGGGATGTCTGAAGCCCCTAACCTCCCACCTCAGTGCAGCTACTGCCCAGAGGCAGAGCACAGACACTGGTCCAGGAAACTAGGTTTTTTTTTTTTTTTTTTTTTTTCCATCACTGCACATCTCCCTTAGAATGGTTAATGACATCTTTGTTAATTAGGACTATATTTCATATCAAATAACAAGGGTCTCACTATGACTATGAGTGAGTGTCCTTTGAGAATGGTGTCTGGCCTCTATCAGTCACTGGCTACTCCAGCCAGCATTTGAGGCTCTTGCATATATGAGCTGGACAGAGACCAAGGCTCCACCTTACAATACCTACCTTTCCTCCCTGCCTCAGGCGTTTGGGAAGGTCTCTCTAGCAGAGTGGTAGACAGAGGTGGGGAAGAAGGTTTCTTCTCCAGCACCTCTTCCTCATCCTCTTCCCTCTTCTGTCCCTTCCTTTCCTCTGGGGGTGGTGGTGATGGTGGCTGGGTACCACTGCTCTCCTGGCCCTCCTGGCCCTCTCTGGACAGCTCGCTGGGCTCAGAGTCTGGCTTCCCAGCTCTGCGAGCCAGCAGCTCTACCAGGTAGGGCCTGCTTAGTTTGGAGAGCGGGGATGGCGGCGGGGTCTGGCTGGCAGGCTTGGGAGCCAGTGCTGGTTTCTGCCCTAATGGCATCTTGTTTGCTCCCTTGTCGTGCTCTGGAGCTGGGGCCTGGCTGCTGGACGGTGGGGGTCCCAGCTGGGCTGCAGGAGGAGGGTGGCTGGCAGGGATTTCAGCAGAGTCCCTTCGAGGGGTTAGGACTTGCTTCCTTTCCTGGGGGAGGGATGGGCCAGGCTTGGGGGCCACGCCCTCTGTCTCTTTGTCTGCATTGGCGCTGGCCCCGGCAGGAAGCCCCCCATCGCCACTGTCACTCGTGCTGCTGTGCCTCTTCTTCTTCTTTTGTTCCGCTTGTTGGTCGCAGTGGAAGCGCAAGGAGTAGTTGGTCCTTCTCAGCTTTATTCCAAAAGGTGAGGCTTTTTCCTCTGCACCTGGCATCCCGGGGTCTGGCTTTGCTACACCACTTGTGGCCTCGCTGTGCGCAGTGCTTGTGGATTCCGTGTGGACCGCTTTCTGCGGAGGGGAAGGCAGGCTTGGAACAAGGAAAGATGGAAGGTCTTTGGCAAATTTGCACCCCTCTGTGGTGTCTGCTGGCTCGTGGCGCACCTCTGGCTTCTCTGGACCCTTCCGGGGCTCCTGGGTACTAACAGGCGAGGGCGGGGGCGCTGTCTCTTCGCCGGGCCCGGGTCTTTTTCTAATGCTCTCTGCCTCCGTATTCTGTTTGGGGGTCTCGGTGCCACCGTCTGCGAATTTCTGCCAGGCGGGCATTATGGAGAACTTGGCGTTCACGGGCGGGGTCTTGCGGAGGTTCCCGCGGGAGTCAGATCGGGCCCTGGGAGTGGGCTCCTCCGCTGGCTTTGCCTGCTCTCTGTCGCCGCGCGGCTCGCTCTCGGCGTTCTTCAGGATCCTGGACCGAATGGAGGCCCACTCGGCCAGTGCGGTCACACTGCTTTGCGACTCCTGCGGAGGCCTGGCTTTCCCGCCGCCTCCCCGGGACTCGCCCGGGGCGCGGACGGGCTGTTCCACAGTAGGGACATCCACGTGCCTCTTCTCTTCCGACAGGCCCAGAAGGGACTTGCACGCCGTGTCCTTGATCTGGTTCAGGTTGACGGCGGGGCCGCAGAGCTGAGCTCCAGTGACCAGGATGGCGGTATGGGGGATGCTCAGGGTGGAGGGCAGGGCGTGCGAGGCCGCGCTGGCTCTGGGGGCCTTGGGTTCCTGCGCAGCCGGGCTGGGTCCCGCGTCCCTGGCGGGGGTCACGGGGGTCAGATTGACCTTGGGGAAGAGAATCTGTCTCCCTCCGGAGGACACCTGGAACGTGTAGGGCCTGGGCATGGTCTGCCTCTCATCCACCTCCTGCCACCTGAGCTCCTCCACCTTTCTCTCCTTTTCTGGAGTGGAGGCTTCGTTCTTCTCCCCCAGGGGCAGCGTTTCTTCCTTTTGCTCCTCTTGCTGCTGGGGAGGGTCCATTTTGGCTGATTCTCTCCGGTCCTCCACGACGCGACGATCATCCTCGCGAAAGTCGCCCCTCTTCCCAGGCTGCTCTGTTGCCTGCCCCGCGTCTTGCTTCTGCTCCTGCTCGGAGCTTTCTCGTTGCCTTCTGAGTTCTAGGTCTTCTCCATCTTCTGGCTTCTCCTCAAAGCCATTCTGCAGGGCGCTCCTCGGGCCTCTGCGGGCCTCTACCTGTGGCTGCCTCTCTTCCTCCGGTCTCTGTGGCCTCTGTAGCGTATCCCCAAGCTCCTTCGGGGCCTCCTGCGGCCCAGGAGCCTCCATTTCCTCCTGCCATATCAGCTCTTGTCTTCGCTTCTCTTCCTCTTGCTGCTGTCTGAGCTCCTCCAGTCGTTTCCTTTCCTCCTGCTCCCACCTTCTCTGAGCCTCCAGCTCCTCCCGCTGCCTCTGCTCCTCTAGCCTTCTGGCCTCCTCCTCCTGCCGTTGCGCCTCCAGCCTTCGGAGTTCCTTCAACTCCTTTTCTTCTTCCTGCCGCTGCCTCTCGGCTTCACGCTGCCTCTCGGCCACGCGCTGCCTCAGCTCTTCCAGCCGCTGGGCCTCTTCCTGCAGGGGACTCCGTTCCTCAGCCTCCAGGCGCTCTCCGTCCTCCGGCTCCCTCTGCTCTTGTTCTCGACAACCTTGCTCTTCTGGGCCCCGCTGCAGCCCTTCCCCAGGCCCCCTTTCCTTTTCCATTTCTATCTGGAGTTCCTCCTCTTCGCCCCCCACTTCATCGCCCTCCTCCTCCAAGAGCTCCTGCCTTCTGTTCTCTTCCCACAGCCTCCTCTCCAGGGCCTGCTGCCTCTGCTCTTCCAGGCGTCTCTTCTCTGCTGCTTCTGCCTTTTGCCTCTTGCACTTGGCCTCTAGTTCTCGCCAGTAGTCTTCTTGGTGTCTCTTCTCTTCCTCAGAATCCAGCAGCTGCGGTTCCTCTTCAAGCCACATGTGCTTGTCTTCTCCTGGGTGTCCATTTTGGTCCAGGGAAGGCTGCCTATCAAGGCCACCTGGTTCATTTTGTCGATCCTAACAGGGGGAAGGGAAATAGAATTAGTCTTTCACTTTTCTCGCAGAAAACCCTTACTCTTCCTATTCACAATGCAGGCGGCCCTGTCAGTCTCAAAAGGGACAGGTGTTCTCACACAGCAGTCTCCCCTTATCCAAGGTTTTGCTTCCCATGATTTCAGTTACCTGCCCTTAACCAAATATTAAATGGAAGTTCCTGGAATAATTTACACATTTTAAATAACACAAACACACACACACTCTCTCTCTCTTTTAATTCCTTTCAGATGACGACTTGCCGCCACTGTTGCCTAGGCTGGACTTGAATTTGTAAATCCTCCTGCCTCAGCCTCCCCAGCAGCTGGGATTACAGGTGTATGCCACTGTGTCCAACATTTACTTTTATTACAGTAAATTGTTATAATTGTTGTTAATCTCTTACCTAATTTATAAATTAATCTCTTGTCTAATTTATAAACTGCATAATAGGGATGTATAAGAAAGAACATGGCCTATGTAGTATCCAGAACTATTCGAGGCTTCAGGTCTCCATTAGGAATCTTGGAAGTTTCCTCAATGGATAGAATATGGAATAGTGTGAAGGTGAAATCAGGCAAGGGTCACACCAAGCAAGAGTAAACTGGGAGGGAAAAACTTCCTCTTTATGGTCTACCCTCTAGCCCTTCTGTCATTTCCAAATTCCTTTTTCTTAATATAAATGAACACCAGGAAAATAGATAGCCCAAAAGTAGGAAGATGGGGACTGGGGATGTGGCTCAAGTGGTAGCGTGCTCGCCTAGCATGCGTGAGGCACTGGGTTCGATTCTCAGCACCACATAAAAGTAAAATAAAAGATATTGTGTCCACCTAAAAATAAAAAATAAACATTAAAAAAAGTAGGAAGATGAACAAAGAAAGAGATTTGGGTCAGGCATGTGGTGCTTGCCTATAATTCCAACTACTTGGGAGGTTGAGGTGGAGCAATGGCCAGTCTGAGGCTCAGTCTGGGCAATTTCATGAAATTTGTCTCACAATAAAAAATAAAAAAAGGCAGGGGATGTAGTGCAGTGGTAGAGCACCCCTGAATTCAATCCCTAGTATCTGCCTCCCCCAACATATACACACAAAAAGAATAAGAGAGATTTGAACTTCATTAATGTCCCCTGAAGCCCAGTGCTTAGAAGTCTACCCTAGTCAGACTAAAGGCCTTTTGGCTAGAAAGGCAAGCTCTCTACCCGTGACCTCCCCCTCTGAGGTCCACCAGCCTCATCTCAGAAAGGGCAGTGGAGACAGACCTGCAGATTCCCACATGCAGGTACACTCAAGTTCCCAATGTGCAGAGACCTAGATCCTTCTAGGGCTCCACCCCAACACCAATGCACTTGGCAGAATTAGTGCCCAGCAAGCAAGGGCACCTGTCAGGTCAGCCAGGACATGCTCTACGCACCCGGGCAAGCCGCCTGTGCTTCTTTGACACCCTCTGGTTTTTTGGCTTAACAGACAGTTTGTGCTTGGCAGCACTGTTGTCCAGGCGAGCGATGGCCAGGGGGATGGCATCGAGGTTGACACTTTCAATGGTGCCAGCAGAAGAGAAGTGTCTTTTTGGCCGAGACGGTTTAACTGGAGCAACCTACAGCACAGATTAAGATATAAGGTCAGTCTGGATCAGAATGCCTTGCAGGGAATCCAGCGACAGCAGCGCTCTATCTTGTGTCTGCCCAGCTTGGCCCAGGAAACACTGGCAAGCAGGAGGGCTGGAGTACAGTGAAATGAGCCCTAGTTTTGGAATCAAAGGACAGGATGCTATTTGTTCTGCCAATGGTGACTGTATTTACTTGTGCGAGTCATTTAATCTTTATATGACTAATTTTCCTACTCTGATTGATATGGGTTATAGTAAATGGAGAGCCAAAGCACCTGCAGCCTATTTTTGATAAACAGAATTTTACTGGTCCACAGCCATGCCCACTGTCTTTGACTGCTTTTGTGCTACAAAGGATAGCACAAAGGAGAGTCATGCTGTGTGGCTTAACGTCACAAGCCTAAAATGATTAGTGGTTGCTGGTTCCTGGACGAGATCACCTCTGTGCTAAGAACTCTTTAACTCTCAGACACTGTGTACATGTACACTGCTCCTATGTAGGACTTCAGTTCCTTCAAGGCAGGAAGGAATCTTTTTCATCTCTGTCCCAGTTCTTTTTCTGCTCAAGCAGAAAATCTCATTTGGTAAGTGATCAGTACATACTTGTTCAAGGAATGAAGGCAAAGTAAAGTATAATGTTCCCATCTAGGACTTGGCAAAAATGTTTTGACATAATCATTCCAAAGTCACAGAGTACTGAGTGTACCAAAAAGCTAAAAGAAAAAGGGCCCTAAATTAGGTGTGGTGGTCCATGCCCATATTCCCATGTTCAAGGCCAGTCTCAGCAATTTAGCAAGGCCCTAAGCAACTTAGCAAGACTCTGTCTCAAAATAAAAAATAAAAAGGACCGGGCTCAACGTAGCTCAATGGTAAAGTGCCTCTGGGCTCAAAACCCAGTTACAAATAAAGAAATAAATAAAGAAAGAAAAAGGTTTCTGGTGGAAAAAAAAAGTGGTGAAAATGTGCCTCTTGGGCAGGTGCAATTCTTCAAAGGATGAACTGCAGAACAGACTGCAGTTCTGGAATACAAATGCAACCACTAAAAAAACCCACTGTCTCAGATTACACATTTAGAAAGATCCGAGCTGCCGTGGCACCTGAACAAGAAGCCACACTAAATGAGAAGGTAGGAAGCCAGGCCTGTAACTGCAGAGAATTTAGATGGTGAGAAAGGGACTCCTGGGTACACAATGCCAACTTGCAGCAGGGGGTGCTCACAGCCCCATCTGCCACAGTCGGCAGTTTGCACACACAAGGGCAGCCCTGGACTGGAAGGGACAGGGTTCATGTGTTTGTGCTTGTGCTGGCAGTGCAGAGTTGATGAGGTTTAGCTGAAGGGCCTGCTTTTTGTAATTACCCTCCATATTTATGCACAAAAGATAAAAGACCAAGCTAGCACCAGGAGCAAAATGGAAGCCCAGAGCATTATAAATTTATGACTAGAAGTACTGAAAAATAATTCCAGTACTTTGGCCTTGTAGCTTTCATTTATTTATGGCTATCTTTTTATAATAGGTATCAAATTCTGAGCTATTGTTGAGAAGAGACAAATTAAACATTTATTTCCATCCCCTATGAGATGCACGAGGAAAAGGAGTCAGAGCCAAAGTGACAGATTGAAGACAGAGATAAGCACTTGGAGTTGAGATTGAAGTGCCATGCTCTGTATCTAGTTATCCCAGCTAGGCTTCGTCATTGTCTTGGTGGTGGCACCATCTTGAGCCATTCCTTTTATGGGAATAAAAGGATCTTGGGAAGTGGCCTGGTTCCCTGTGCAGGTGAAAAGTCCTCGTCAGAGCAGATCCGCTCCTACAGAAAGGTGCTCAGGAAAACGGTTCTAGACTCCCTAGACTCCTGTAGGTAAAGCTCTAAGTTTAAAAGAGACACCAAAACATTTAAAAAATATTATGTAAAAGTAGAGAAAGGACAAGGTCAGCTCTTTCGTTTCTCACATCTCTAAGAGGACCGTTCCTTACAGACTTGGGTATCTCCACCTATTATAGAATAGCTTTTTCAGCAGATTAACAGTGTCTTGAAGGATGTGATACATTTAGAAAGACGACCAACTTGTAAGACCCCAGAGCATGCTGGGAGTGTGGCTATTTTTCAGAGCAGGGTTCAGTTCCAGCAGTTGCATTGCCATGGAAACAGATGCACCAGCCTCTACCACTAGTTGCATGTTGAAGACATTTAAAGTAACATACGAAGGCGACAGTTAGGAATGGAAAATGAAGCAGTATATTTGGGGGAGTAGGAAGGAAAAATGGAAGTTCAAGTAAGGAAGCTCAACAAATAAGTTCAAATCCTATTACCTTCTCTTCCATCTCACTTCCAGCTCCAGGAAGATTCAGAGGACTCGGAGAACTTGGCGTATCACTGGACTGGAACAGTAGAGAGAGCGCTCGAGTCAAACGCAGGAACAGGAAGTTCTGGGCAAATAACTAGACACTGGCTGGGGCCTGGGCAGGGCTGCCTCCCCCCACACAGGGGTCAGCTGGCCTCAAAGAACCAGCACGAGTCACCGTGAGGACTTTGCTGACAAGGACTACCTGAGGTGCAGAGGGGCCACCATCCTCTTCCCGAGTTCAATGCACTCCCACCTGGGTAGTCCCCACCTCAGCTGTGTGTTTCTGTCCACTGGCTGAGAGAAGCTCTGGGCGGCTCATCAGCCACCTTACCTGGGAAACGGAGCTGCGTTACACACATGGCCTCCAACCTTGGAGCTCTCGCCTTTGCTGGCTCTCTTCCCCCCTTCACCTGTCAGATCTCTCCCCTCTAAGCAAGGATGCAAAGGGCAGGGCTGAGAAGGTGAAAGCCCAGGGAGGGGAACAAAACCACAGAAGGGAAGGAGAAGGGAAAGGCTGAAGACTCACACCCGGTGACCTAGGCACCCTCTGAGAGCACCCTAGTAGGTCGTTTGCATGTTTCAGACTAGTAGACCTGCTATGTCTTGTGGTGCTATTTTATACAAAAGGATTTGATCTTCCTTTCCAGTTTGCTGTACCTAAGTCCATTCTTCACATCACACTTAGGAAAATCTTTAGAAAATACAAACCTGATTAAAACACTACTCTGCTTAACATTACTCAGAGGTTTCCTATTGCCTTCAAAACAGAATTCACCATTTCCCCATGGTCTACGCCACCTGGCGTCACCACCTCCTCCCTTCTATCCCAGTTGGGCCATCTGGCCTGCTTCCTCGTCCTCTTTTGGGGATGACTTCTTTTGGCCTGTCCTGGGCCTCTCTGTGCTGGGATAGTTTTCCATCTATCATTGCCTGGTCTGCTCTCAACTTCATATGCAGAGATGTATCCTGTCCCCCACCAAGTTATTCACTTTTGCGTTACTCTGTTTATTTTCTGTGTGGCCAACACTTTTCCCAATCTGAAATGATTATATTTATCTATTTGTTGACTTGTGTGACTCCCTTCTCATTAGGGTGTAAACTACTTAGAAGCAGCTCCTGGGCAAATCTTGCCCATCTCCGTAACACCCACATCTAAGACAAGGTCTGCTGAACAAAGATCCTTTCTTCTTCTAAGGCCACGGCACCTTGCACTTATGAGATCATTGGTAACAGAAAAAGCTGCTTCAGTCCTTACAAAATCTCTGCCTCAAGGTGGTGGCTATTGCTGTGACCCTGGCATTGGAGAGGCTGGGAGAGCAATCTCAGACCTACTGCAAGGGAAGGATCCATCCCTGCTTCACCCACCACCCCAAAGGGTGTCAACATGTGAGTGCCAGGGGTCATCAGGGCCAGGCAGAGATGAACAATGGGATGGACCAGCCTTCACTTCCCTTCCTTGCTTTCCTCTGCAAATCACTTGCATCTTTCTTAATATTCTCATCATATATTAGCTGCTAAAAGGCATGAATTCTTCTGAGATGCCCATTTTAATAACATCTGCCACAACTTCATGTTCCTTGATAAACAGAACTGAAAAAAATGTTTTTTCCTTTTTAAAAAAAACATATGAAGTCCCATCCCTCATTTAAGAATTTCCAATTCTGGTTACTGGTAGGACTTTTGCTTCTTTTTCCATAAGTTTTTTAAGGTCATCCTTTTTGCTGGTGGAAAAACTCTCAATTCAGGATATGCTCAAAGCATTACCTTAAAGTGTCAACAGACCAAATTTAGATAAGTCAGCACTAGAATATGACTTTCTACACTAGGGTGACTTCAAGCTGGCCTGTTGATGGATTCTAGCTCACTAAACCCCTTTAGTTTTCTTTTTTCATTTCCCTTTAAATCACCGTAACCTGACAAGTCATTATACAGTGCACCTAAGCAGGCACTAGCTACGATCTTGGGGATACCCAGATGGGTGAGACCCACTTTATCCTCAAGAAAGTCAGTGTTTTGAGATGGAGAGAGGAATAGTTCCATGGACAGACATGGATGGGAGATATGGGTGTGGAAACAGTGGTGAAGATGCACAGCACACGTAGAGAGAAAATACACTCAGAAGTGAGGCCAGGGGAGTGTTCCCAGAAGAGGTGGGCACAACCTGAGCCTTGAAGGGTACTTGGAAGGCACTAGAAAGAGACCTCACGGGCACCAGGAAGTACCCTCCACCCCTGGGCTACTTATCAGAGAAACTTCTCCCATCTTGTTCTCCCCACTGCAGACTGCAGGGTCATGAGGAGCCTGTGTTCACTGCCTAAAGTCCTGGTGAATGGCTTAGGAGCCATCAAGTCATTCCAGCCATCAAGTCTTCCACAGCAGAGACTTACTTTGTTCTCAGCGTCTGAGAGGATGATGTCCTGCTGAGTGACAATTTCCATGGGACTGGCCAGGAACAGGTCCTCTTCTGAGCTGGCCTCTCCACTGCCTGCCTTCTTCATGGGAATGGCATTGGGTGGCCGCTGCCCAAACTTGATATTCTTGCCCAATTGTCGCTGGAGAGGAACAAAAGAAAGACATTCTGAAGCAGTGAAGCAGTCCCAAAAACCACAACCAGGTTCCCCAGCATATCTAGGAAGCGCTGAGGCATACGCCTGAGCCCAGCTGCTTCCTAGACCCACTGCCATGCCAGGGAACCACAGGCAGTCCTAGAGAACATGCGTGTCTTCCAGTCCCTTTGACTCTCCCATCTTCAAACCGGGACTTTTTTCATCTAGCCACCTCTTTCATGGAAATGCCAACATTTTTCTAGGGTACAGGCACCATATTTCTGAACCAAACGTTGAAATATGTTTTTGATTTTGGACTTGTCTATAAATCTAGAAAGTCTTTTTTAAAAGTACAAAAATTATGCAGAAAACAGTTACATGAAATGTAGAAACTCTGGGGGAAATGAAAGCTCTTAAAGCAGGTACAACAAGGGAAATTTCCAGCCTCTTCTGGACACGTTCCCTGTGAAAATTATTCTTCTACCATCTTCACCTCTGGCACCCAGCTTGCAGCCCCACACCAGACCTCATGCTTAGGTCATGGTGGGTCACAGACACGGTGAAGAAGGTCCCTGGGCCAGCAGGTCTTTCCCTGATCAATGTCGAGAGCATATAAGGGATGGGAACAGTCCAGACTTCTTTGCCTTGGAGTATTTACACATCACGAAATAGGAGAGAGACCAAGACTTAAGGAACCAGGAGGAGAAAAGGGTCAAGGAGGGGTGGACCACTAGTAGATGGTAGTTATAAGGAGAAGGGAAGACAAATTGTATTTGGAATTAGACAAGGGCCAGATTAGAAAAGAAAAGAAAAAAGTCTCTAGATGTTTCCCAGTGTCCCTGGGGTTGGGGGTAAAATTGCCCCCAGCTGAGAACCACTGCTCTAGATAGTAGGTTCTTGAGTTTCACAATCCTTATATGCCTCAAAAAAAAAATTATCTGATATTTATCTTTAATCTGGCTAATGTTTAATCTCACAGACCAGCAAAGAACCTTAGCAATTACCTATTCAAAACTCTTCACTTAATTAATAAATAAGTAAGTAAGTAAGTAAATAAATAAATAAATAAATGCCAGATGTCCCACAGGGAGAGGCAACTGGCCCAAGCTTATGGGAAGAATAAGTAGCCCCAAAGGAATCAGAACCTGAGTCTTCTTAAATTACATTAAGGTTATTTTCATTGCACTTCATCAGCCCTCATAAATTTGACAATGTCCTTCCTGCTTGCAGGGGCAGTTATATAAAGAGATGATGCAGCATTTAAAATATTTGTCTGAAGTTCCCTTGAGGGAATTGCCCTCTCTCCCTTACTCAATGGTACCAAATCCACCCACGTTCGCCCAGCTCCCCCACCCCCAGCCTCGCCTAGTGAGCAGGAACACACAGACAGAGACGGGCCCCAGCCTCCCCTCCCCGCGTGCCCAAGGAACCCCCGCATGCCCAGGCAGGAGTGGCAAGGCAAGGGCGGGGATCTGGCCCGCAGGTGTTTCAGCCTGAGCAGGGCTCCCCAGCTCCAAGGGGAAGGAGCACACATCAAAAGCCTTGAGTTCAGCCAGGGACGGGCAGCTTTAGCAGCCTGAAGGGGTTGCGGGGAGGAGAAGGCTAAAAAAAAGGTGTTTTCCAAAAACAAGCCTAGCAGGAAACGGCAGTTAGTGTCTACCCTAAGCAGGTCAGTAAGCAGGCACGTGAGGACAGCGATGGAGTCAGACAAGAGGACAGGGGGTTGCAAAGCCAGCGGCCAGCTGGGTTCTGCTGCCCAGGGGCAGAAGACTGGGGCAGGTTCCTGTGTCCTCCCAGGCTGGCCTTCCTAGTAGTGTTGGCCAAGAGCTAGGGGCTGTCCTAAACCCTGTGACCCTGGACACCTCCTGTGAGCAGGGTCTGCTGATTGCCAATGCTCCCAATTACTGAGATGCATGTGTTTCTTTGTTTAATTGACATATACTAATTATATGCTCTTATGGAGTGTGATACTTTAATACATGTATACAGGGTGTGATGATTAGGTCAGGGTAACTGGCATATCCATGACCTCAAACACTTATACTTTCTTTGTGTTGAGAACAAAGTTCTGTTTTCTAGCTACTTTGAAATACACAATAAACTGTTAACTAATATTTCAGTACATGAATACAATGTATAATCAGGATAATTGATATATGCATCATCTCAAACATTTATCATTTCTTTGTTAGGAATATTCAAAATTCCCTTTTCTAGCTATTTTGAAACATACAGTAAATGATTGTTAATTCTAGTTACTCTACAGTGTGCTACAAAACACTAGAATTCATTCCTTCTCCTAACAGTAATGTACAAACCAACTGAGGTGAGGTTATTTCTTGTACTTATAATGGAAAGAATAATTCTTTATTGTAATTCTTGGCCTAATACTCTGATGCCATTTAATTGTGAATAAATATGCTGATATTTTAATTTTTAGAATACTCATGTTGGTTCATTAAGATGCTTATGAGGCAAAAAAAAAAAATGAGGCAAAATGTAATCACATTCTAGACTGAAATAACTGCAAAGTTGGGATGACTATTGTGGCCACAAAGGAAACAGGAAAGAGAACATGAAAGAAACAAATAAATGAATAAGAACAGGGACAAGGGGCTGGGGTTGTGGCTCAAAGGTAGAGCGCATGCGTGAGGTACTGGGTTCGATCCTCAGCACCACATAAACATAAAATAAAGATATTGTGTCTACCTATAACTTAAAAAACAACAACAACAACAACAAAAAAACAGGGACCATACAGTACCAGGGGCATGTTCACAAATGAGGTAGAGAATTCAAGAGGCGGGTTGAGGGAAAGGTGCTGGGGACAGAGGAAATGCATAGGGAAGAAGAGAGAGAAGGGCCCAGAGAGAGCTGAAGGACTGCTGGCAGTTCCAATAGCTAGGGGACCTGGGGGACAGAGAGAGAAAAGGAGGAAGGGGAAGAGGACAGGAGGGAATGACTCTGTGTGTGTGCGTGTGTGTGCGTGTGTGTGTGTGTGTCAAAAGGTTGATTTCTATCACATATATATTCATCCTGGCAAAAGAAAAACACTGCTGTTGCCTTTGGAAATGAAAATGTGCCTCTTGGTACAGGAACAGATTTGAAAGTGTGTGTGTGTGTGTGTGTGTCAAAAGGTTGATTTCTATCACATATATGTTCATCCTGGCAAAAGAAAAACACTGCTGTTGCCTTTGGAAATGAAAATGTGCCTCTTGGTACAGGAACAGATTTGAAATCCCCCCAGAGAAAACAGATTCAGGCAAGTGGTTTGGGACCTTGGGGGTGGGGACTGAGAAGCAGGAGAGGAATGGTAGCAGGGATCTGAGTAGGGCTAGTCTGTGTGTCCAGACAAAGGACTGTCCTCACAGACATGTTCTGCAACTGTCAGGCACTAGAGGTCAGGGCAGGACTTAGGGTCCAGGGCTATGGCCATCGATCCTCGCACACCCAGTGACCAGGAGCTCCCACCCACACGTCCTCCCTGCAGTTCCTCCTGCAAAAGTCTCCTTCAGCCTCCTCAAAGGAGACTGGGCAGTTGTGACATTTTGTGGAATGTACTGACAATTAAAAGGTAACTGCCAAAACCTATTGGGCAATCTCAGGTGTCAGTTGAATTGAATATTTGGATAAACATGGCTTTTCTGTTACTCTAATTTGTGTGCTACTCATTGTCACGAGAGGAACTATGACATCAGTGAGCAGTCATCTCAATAAGATGAGGTGGTCTTAGGTTCAGAGACAAAACTACTGCTCTCCTCACTTTTTTTTTTAAATACCCATGAACTGTCTTTATACACACTGCAGTTATTACTTGTGTCTATATTGAGTCTACTGCGGGACTATGAATGGAGTTACTGTTGAGACCAGAATGTGAGCTAAGAGGAGCCATATTTTATTCATTCATATTGGGCCATTTTGTTGTAATATGGAATGCCAGAGAATGACGCTACAGGAATGCACATCCATATTCATGAGGTTTGTTCCTATGGTGAGGAAACGCCAAGCACATCATATTCTGTAGCTCTCTCGTTGCCAGTGTCTAGAATTCCCCAGATTTTTCATGGCCATTCTTCAGACCATAATTGTAAGAGTTAAGCAGAGGAACAATAAAGTTCCTGTCTTCTTGAGCAAACTACAGATACTTCCATTGTTAATGTGAATTTTTTAAAAAAGGAAAGCATAACAATTTAAAAACAACTGCTCTTTAAAAGTGACTTTAGAAGTGACTAAGTGCACGTGTTTATTCTTTGTGTCCTTGATAGCTGCATTAGTTGTCAAAATGCTCAAATGTATGATTTTTGGTATTTTTAAGTGAAATCCAGCTCAGTGGGAGATACTAGCTACTGAGGATGAAGGTTTCCCTCCTATGCCAAACAATCCATGATTCAATATTTCCCTGACAAAATTCTGGTATAATTGTATAAATCACCCACAGGCTTAAAATATGATACCCCTGACTTTTCTCATTGGCCGGGACATAACCTCATAGCCTGGTCTGATCTCAAGGAGACACTCTCCCAATCCATGCTGCTGGAAAACTGTAAGTAGTGTCAAGGTCATTTAGTCCAAATGCCACAAAGTTTAACACGTATCTAGCCACCTTGCATAACAGCAGGTGAACAATGACTTCCTAAGGTGGGGCAGATCTTAAGAACCAGAAGGGCCCTTCACATTGTCCATCACAGGCTTCCCCCTTATCAAGGTGGGTGAAGTGAGTATCAGAGAGTTTAATGGCTTCTTTACAAGGCCACAGAGCCAGATGGTGGCCGAGGCCTGACACACTTTTTATTTCACCTAGTTCCCTCCGTGGTTGACCTTGAACTTGTGATCCTCCTGCCTCAGCCTCCTGAATTGCTGGAACTACAGGCATGTACCACCATGCCTGGCTGTATTATTTTTATATTCAGAAAAAAAATTAGTTTTTCTTTTAAAAGGTTCAATAGTTTGCCACAAAATTTTTAGCAGGTGATAGGCTGGCTTTATTCAGGAAAGGACAGATTAATTTATGCTATATTCAGTTAGTCTGCACTGAGATGCCAACAGCTGCCCATCTACCATGACAGCTCTAGGTGAGATGACTGCTGTGGACACTGGAGGGCAGCCTTGCCAAATGCAGAAAGACAGATGCCCTTCTAGGAGTTTCCAAGGGTTTGAGGGCTGGGCAGTTTTTTAAGCTATGGAGAAAAAAAAATTTTTTTTTAAAAATTTTTGAAATGGCATTCCAGTAGAAATCTCATTTCAAAAGAATGTCTTAATATGGTGGCTAATCAGCTCGTCAGGACATTTACTGTGTTATCCATCCCGTACCTCTCTTTAAAAATAAACATACACATATACACAAAGACAATTCCAGACATGAAACATACATGCCTCTGACACGCTGAACTCTCTCATTCCATGCTGGAGTTTATGAGGGGGCGATCTTTTATGCTGCTTACTAAGCATCGACACCAGCATAATGTTGTCATGGAAAAATGCAAAGCATTCATGCAAGTTAATAAAGTTACTACTATTTCTACGACTTACCAGGAACATACTGCTTAGTCGACTGAAAAATAAAGCATAGTCTTTTGGGGGTGATACAGTCACATCTTAGGTTACTCCAAACTCACATTTGCTATGATCACAGTCCCCATTTCCCTCCTTGAAGAGCAAAAGCCTTTTGTATTTTCAAAAACCTCACTACCAAGCTGAAAGGAAGCTTGTGACTCCATGCAAGCAGAAGCAAAATTAGGCAGACCTCGTATGAGGAGATGTTATCAAAATGAGAGCACTCAAATAATTATTTTGCTTTATTCACATTTTTCTTCTTGCGTTAAAAGAACGGTCACTTCAGGAAAGTTAGTTATTCGATATTTTACTGATTAAACAGATCAGATTATTTAAAATCATGCCTATTGGTAACAAATCCTAAGCACTCACATATTTTTCACTAGGTTTCTATATTTTCAATACTACACAATTGCCTCATGGATTGTCGTGAACATTAAACTGGACAACATCTGCGGAGATGCCTACCATGATCTCTGGCATTTGGTAGCTTCTCCAGAAATACTGTATTGATGAATCTCAAGTATTGTCCAAAGTAGCAATATTAACATAGGTGACCACAGGTTTCATATTCCATCTCTTTTATCAAGAATGTAAATGGCAACTTTATGATATACTAAATATTTTAAGTATTGTCACAACCAGTTTTTGGAGTGGTGGTGGCATGTGGTATGTTACAGAGCACCTATCATTGAAGACAACAGGCTATTGTCTTTTTTTCAAGAAATTCTAGAAAGTTTTTATATTTTACAAATATAGCTATTTCATACCCTGAATTCTGCACGTCATTCGTCCTAGAAAAGGAATATGATGAGCCAGGAGTTCAAAACCTATTCGAAATAATATTCTAGAAATCAAAAGACTAGAAGGGGGAGGGTCAAGGTTTTCCCTGGCCATGCCCATTCTCTCTTCTTCTCCAACCTATGGGAAGTGACAGCCTGCTTTGCCATCAGTCTACTCATCGGCTCGTCAGAGAACAGCCAGCTAGAACCAGGAGTGGGAGCTGGTTGGGCACGCTGGGATATGAGGGACAGGCCTGGGCTGGCTCTGCGGGCAGGACTCTGGCCCTGGGCAGCAGTGGCCACAGGCATAAAGATCTAGGCATGCCTGGGTGTGGTTACAGGGTGTTGGCTATTCCGCATTCACCTTTGGATGAGTGTGTGTGGAATATGTGACCAAACACAGGTCACAAAATACAAAGCTCATGCTCAGGAGAACAAGAGCAGCTCAAGAAAACAAAATCTCCTATTGGGTACAATGCTTCATCATATCAGTAGCCACTCAGGTCAGCTTTTCCTCTTTCCCTCCCCCTGTCCCTTATTCATTCACTCATTGTTGTAGACTTACAGACAGATGAGAATCCAGAGCCCTCTGTTCAAAATCTGGGTAGCCTCTAAGTGCTTCCATCTCAGAGAATGCTTGCTTTGGCACTGCTCTTGGGTATTTGGGGGCAAGGGAATTCTATCAAGAACTGGGGCAAACCTACCGCCATACCCTCAGTGTTTTTGGTCTTCTTTCTTACCCTGGATTCTCATTATTTTGATGGCATTTGGTAAAGGATCATTGTCTTTTCATTGCTAGGGAGTCACTCCCCGAGTCAATTTTTACGTAGGAAAACTGCCCCATCCTGCAGCATGAACAGGAGGGAGCCTGTGGTGTTCCTCTAAGAAAAGGTGGCTGGGGAGCCAGATTTACAAACACAGCAGAAAAAGTCTCATCAATCACTATCCACCAATAGAGACAGACAGTGAACATGTGCTATGTAGATTCCATTGGCAGGAATATGGGTTCATTTGGTCAGGAGATTTTTTTCCCATCCAAGCCCCGCAGATTCTCTTGGGTACTTGTTCTTCTCATGTCCATTTTTTTTTTTAAAAGGAACAATTTGAGAGGAAAAGGGGAGGGCAAGTCGTGCAGGTGGGTATGATGGTGATGTCTCATAGGGGCACAGGAAACTTCCAGAGAACTGAGTTAGGTTCAGGAAGGAATCTTACCAGGAGCGACCCTGAACCTCCCAATCCATCACTAAAGGATGAGCTAGGGACTTGTCCACTTCCCTCCACAGCAGGACCCCTCCTCTGGCTCTGACCTTCCAGTCTTAAGCTGTCTTACCTGAAGAGTTTTGACTTTGCCCAGGATGTTGTCCTGTGACATTGCTTGAACTGTCTGCTCACTTTCTGCTCCCCCATCAGGGATAAAAATACTGTCATGGGAAAGCGCCCGGGTTCCCATAGAATAGTTGAAGGACCTGGAATGCAAATCATGTGCTTCATTTATTAGGATGATAAATTTCTTTTGGCAATTCAGTTTTCTGTTCTGACTTGAGGGGACTCCACCCATGTCCTCCGTCTCATTCAGAAATCGCTTCCAGCACTGTGATCCCTCCTGCTGGCGGTCAGCCAAGGGGCTAGATAGATGAAAATGTCCCCCAGGAATGGGAGAACATGGCTCTTACACAATCCTGGTTCAGAGCCATTCAGAGAGAACTCAAAGACTGTTAGTTATTTGCGGAGGATCCAGGGTAGAATTTACTGCAGAACTTTTAAATGGAAGAGCCTTTCCCAGCTGGGCTGTCATATCAGTTTTGTTCCAGGAAATCTTGCCAATCGGCATTTACTAAGAACATGCAGATCTAGAAGTGAGAGGCAAGAGTTTCTTTCATATTAAAATCAAGTTGGAATAAAGATATGTACATCTAAAGCAAAGGCTTTGGAATAGAACCAGAGTTCCTGATAGGGATAGTCAATGCTTGAGGATTTCAGAGAAGAGAGGAGGAATATGGATGGGGCTTTTATGACAGGCCTCATACATACTGAACACCTTACACGTGGTTAGCACCTGGCTGCTATGGTTTGTACATGGTGTGAACCCAAGTGTTCGTGCATTGGAAGCTTGGTTCCCAGTGTGGCAATGTTAAAAGACGGTAAAATCTTTAAGAGGTGGGGGCCTAGGTAATTGAGGCCGCTACCTTTGGAAGGAAATATTGGTGTTCTCGTGGGACCCTGGTTAGTTCTCACTAGAACTTTACAAAGAGCAAGCCCAGCCCCTCCTTGTGCTCTCAGGCTTCCTGCCTCACCATGTGAACTCTCCCTCTTGCACACATCCTGCTATGATGCCGTCCACCATGATGTGATATATCCAGAGAGCCTTTGCCAGAGCCAGCACCATGCTGTTTGGACTTTCAGGCTCCACAACTATGAGCTAAATAAATCTTATTATTTTTTTTGTTCTTATTTATAAGAATTTATTTTTATAATGCTAAGCAATAAATCTTATTTTTTATAGGTTACTCAGCCTCAGGTATATCATTATAGTAATGGGCAATGGAGCTGGGGGTGTAGCTCAGTGATAGTGTGCTTAGCATGCATGAGGCCCTGGGTTCAATTTCCAACACCCCTCCTTCAAAAAGAAAGGAAGAAAGAAAGAAAAAAAGAAAAAAGAAGAACAAGAAAATGGACTAATACTCCAGCTCTTTAGTGTAAAGGTTGGACTTTGAGGAAGTCCAGACTTCCATCTGCCATGAGGTATGAGCAGTGTGAAATGCAGGATGAGGAAGCTGCAGAAGCAAACTCCTTACTTGATCTTAGAAACTAACTTGTCTCTGAAAAAGAACACCTACCAACTCTCCCAGTTCCTCAGGGCAGGGAGAGAGGTTCACCCTCCCTTTGGCAAGACAGCACATTTCCCAATGCCAGGCAACATGGTGGCACTCGGGAAGCAGCAGAGGGCAGTGAGAGCATCACTTCTCCCTCCCCATGCCCAGAAAGGGACCTCAACTGGAGTTTTTCTCAGTGAAGGAGTGCATGAGAATGCAGCCTTCCTGCAGATCCCTTGTGCTAATTTCGAAGTGCAGTGTGCAGGATCCCTGGGCAGCTGTACTGTTATCTGTTACAATCTAGACTGAGCTGGGAAGACTGGTTATAAAATTATATCATTTAATTTACCAAATTACGGGAAGTATGGCAAAGAGCATTTGAGGTGTGTGACATTAGGCAATAACACCACCATCTAAGCAACTAACCAACCAACCAACCAAACAACAAATGAATCAGCCTTCAGTTTGATTTCATCTGTGCATTTGATTTCACTCTGTGCACCGAGGTTTAATTTCATTATCTCATTAATTCCTTATCACCACAATCTTGTTAGAGATGAAACATACAGTTGTGTGTGCAGTATATACCATTGCCAGGCTAAGTTCCACTCTAGCTTCTAAATCAATTTTGACTGTGTCATGAAATTTATCACCCTTGCTTCTATTATTTTTTTCCAGGTAGGCTAAGAATTTTTTGCTGCTCTTCTGTGTGACCCTCAAATGTTCTTTGTTGCCAGTCAGGATTCACTGTTTGCCCATCCCCCAGTTACAGATGATTACATTGAAAACAAGAAAAAAATGTTAATAATATTAGTTGTAATAATTATAACAATAGAGGTAGTTACAATGTTAAGAATTAATTCTAGCTAAATTTTATTGGGCACTTAAGATACCCCTTAAATGTGTTAGCCTATTAGTGTAATATCTAAATCTTAAATGTATAAAATTTAAATCTTGGGTGGTATATACTATAATTAAGTCTATTTTATAAATGGGAAATTAATTCTTAAAGACAGTAACTTGCCATAAATAAAGGGACTGTCCATATGTGAATCTGACCCTGGCCACTGTACCCTAAGTCAGCTTGTCTGTTTTAACAGCAATAACCCCATACTTAGCTTCCAAATGAGTCTTGATAGCTTTAGTTTTTCAAATTTGATATTTGGGTCTTTTATCCCAAGAAGGCTATTCTTGTCCCTTTGCTTTACTATATAAGTCCTCTCTCTCTCTCTCTCTCTCTCTCTCTCTCTCTCTCTCTCTCTTTCTTATGCTCCTGAGACGAATTTTGTGATGGCATTAGATATATAAATAAATTTTGGGTTAACCAATGTCTTCACAATATTAAATCTTTTAATCCATGAACATGGGCTACCTCTTATTTTTGGAGGGGGTACCAAGGATTGAACTCAGGAGCACTTGACCACTGAGCCAAATCCCCAGCCCTATTTTGTATTTTATTTAGAGATAGGGTCTCTTTGAATTGCTTAGGGTCTTGCTAAATTGCTGAGGCTGGTTTTGAACTCTAAATCCTCCTGTCTCAGCCTCCCGAGCTGCTGGGATTACAGGAATGTGCCACTGCACTCGGCTACCTCTTGTACTTAGAGCATTATTAATTTCTTTAAAGACTTTCTTGATAGTTTTCTGTATAGAGGTCTTATACATATTCTGATAGATTTACTCCTACATATTTGGTGGTTTCAAATTTTTATAAATGCTATAGGTTAAAATTCTTATTTTCTGATGTTTTATTGATGGAATATACAACTGTTTTTTGTTATATTGATTTTTTTTTTTTTTTTTTTTTTTTTGGTGCTGGGGATCAAACCCAGGGCCTTGTGCATGCAAGGTAAGCACTCTACCACTGAGCCACAACCTCAGCCCTGTTATACTAATCTTATAACCAGCAACTTTGATAAGTTTATTTACTAAATATAATAATATAACTATTGATTCTTTTGGATTTTCTACATATTGCATCAGGTTGTATGCAACAAAAGACCATTTTATTTCTTCTTTTCACATTCTGTATTCTTTTCTTTTTTCTTTCCATACTGAATTAGTTAGAATCTTCATATAAAATTGAATAGCAGTGGTGATGGTGGACCTTGTAATGTTCTCAAACTTAGGGAGAAAACAATATTTCAGCACTAACTACAGTGTTAGCTATAAAATTTTTATAGATATGACTGTATCACTGCTTCTTTGAAAAGGCAAATAATCTGTTAACTTTGGTTTTCAGCAGTTTTTCTCTGACATGGCTGTGAACATCTTCTAATTTATCCAGTCTGGGGCACATAGAGCTTTTTAAATCTGAGGCTTGATGTATTTCATTAGTTTTGGAAAATTCTTAGCCCTTATTTATTTTTTAAAAAATATTTATTTTTAGTTGTAGTTGGACACAATACCTTTATTTTATTTATTTATTTTTATGTGGTGCTGAGGACTGAACCCAGGGCCTTGCACATGCTAAGCGAGCGCTATACTGCTGAGCCACAACCCCAGCCCAGCCTTTATTTCTTTAATATTGTTTCTGGTCATTTCCCTCTTAATCCCTTTCTGATATCCCCACATTAGGCCCTTTCAAAAATGAGTCATTTGTCTTTTATTCTCATGTCTGTATCTATCATTCTTCTTACTAAAAAACGATTTTGTCTAGATCTTTCCATGGACCTGCCTACTAGCAAATTCTCTCTTCAGTTTTTTTCAATCTGCTATTAAAATCCCCCACTGAATTTCAGAAGTCTTTTTTTAAATCTCAAATTTCCACTTATCTAATAGATTCCAATTCTCCAGTGAAACTCCTCCATCTCATCAACTAATTTCTTGACTATCCTAATCAAAATTACTTAAAAAGTCTCTGAAACTACAGTATCTTAGTCACCTCTGGGTCTATGTCTATTATCTTGTTTTCCTTGTACTCTTGTTTCTTAGATGCTTGGTAATATTTTACTGAATGATACATATGAAAAATTTTGGAGGTTAGGTTCTCTCCTTCCAGAGAGGATTCACACAACTCTCTTGTAGGCGGCAAATGGCAAGAGAGCAAGTCACTTCTGTCCAGTCACCAACAGCCGACTCATGGCTGGCCAGCAAACTTGGTAGGATTCAGACTACCTCTGTTGCTACTTCTAAGTCCTCTTGTAGTCTTAACAGAGAGCCTAGTTTATTTCCTAAGATCCCCCTACTTGGCAGGCTGGGAAACCCAATTTCTATCTTTCCAGTACCACAGGCTTCCAAAAACTCTGAACTGTCAGCTCTTTGCCTAATACTAATACTAATACTAATCTTACAACCAGCAACTTTGATAAATTACTAAATATAATAATATTTATTATATAATATAATAAATCAGCAAATGCCTCAAAAGAAAAACTCTGTCTAGATCTGGCTTCACTGTTCTGGACTTCTCTTGGGGATCTTAATCCCTTAAGCCCTGACTACCTTAGCACCCTCAAACTCCAAGTTTTGAGTCCCCGGTCCCATGACATTGTCTATAGCTCTGCTGTCTTCTCTTCCTATTGTCAACTACCCACAGACTTTCTGACCTCTTGCCTTGCACCAAAAATCAGCTAAAGACCACAGGAGAGGAACAATACACGGAAGGCTGTGCTCAACCAAAGGTTCCCTTCTCTCCTGGATATCACTGCTCTGGTCTGTCCTGTGAGTTGGCCACCATGTAATGCCTTCAAATGGATGTCCTTAACATGCGCTGTATTTGTAGCTGTTCTTGGTGGCAGTACAGATTTGCCCACAAGCTACTTCATTCTAGTCATAACTGGAAGAATTAAATAACTTTTTGATATTTATTAAGTTTTTACCACGTTATACATGTCAAAGCCTATTTGTTAATATTACCATTGCTTTTAAGAGGTATGTTTTTTCAAAATGATCATAAACCTTTATACCTTTTTTCTTGTTATATTTAGTTTTTTTTTTGGGGGGGGGGTTGTGGTACCAAGGATTGAACTCAGAGGAACTCAACCACTGAGCCACATCCCAAGCCCCTTTTTGTATTTTTTCATTTAGAGACAGTCTCACTGAGTTGCTTAGCACCTTGCCATTGCTGAGGCTGGCTTTGACCTTGTAATCCTCCTGCCTTAGCCTCCTAGCCACTGTGTGCCCAGCTTATCATATTTGGTTTTTGTTTCAATTTAAGGCACTAGAAAAATAGTGGTGAAGGGTGCTGGGGTTGTAGAACACTTGCCTAGCATGTGTGAGACACTGGTTTTGATCCTCAGAATCGCATAAAAATAAATAAATAAAATAAAGGTATTGTGTCCATCTACAACTAAAAAATTAAAAACTAAAAAAAAAATCAAGACTGGTGACTGGATTATGAGTTACATGAGTGAACATGCTCTTGTAAGTAATTTCATTTACATAATGCCACTTTATATTAGATCTTTAGAAATCATGGCTGCTGGCTCCCATGATGTAGATTTTTCTACTCTATGATATATATTATTTCCTTTTCTCTGAAGACGCAGCTGAGACAGAGCAGGTAAAAATGTTCCCCAAAGTTCCAGAGTCTAGGGCAGGGTAGGAATGGAAACCAAGCCCATGTGTGGAGATCTAAGCTCAAAACTATGTTCTAATGAACAAAGAGCCTGGGGGGGAAATCATTGTCCTGAACCAGCTGAGAACTACAAATTACATGATTGGGAGGAGAAGGGATAATTTCTCACAAACTGCACCTCAGCAGAGTTCACCTGGACCTCTGTATTCTTGGCATTTAAAGTCTTTTACGACTGATTGTGAAGCAGGCCACCCTCCCTTCTCCACTACCTCCCTTTGTCATGAGTAAACCAAGGGCTGAGAGGTCTCCCAGCCTCACTGCTAAAACTTTCCTCAGAGTCCCCCTGCTGAAGCGTAAGAAATAGGGCCCAGCTTGTCGGTCATGAGAAGACATGTGTAAAGCCCTGTAAAATCCTATATTTTAAGCCTCTAATTGCAGATGGTCATATAGCCATTTAACTGTTTTTTTGTTTGTTTGTTTTTGGTGAGGGGCACCAGGGATTGAACTCAGGGGCACTTGCCCGCTAAGCCACATCCCCAGCTCTATTTTCTATTTTATTTAGACACAGGATCTCATTGAGTTGCTTAGCACCTCGCTTTTGCTGAGGCTGGCTTTGAACTCTAGATTCTCCTGCCTCAGCCTCCAGAGCCACTGGGATTACAGACATGTGCCACCACGCTTGGTTCACAGAACTTTCCACTTTAACATTTGCAGATACTGGGATTTCTTTGGGGACATACACACTACGAACAGTGGCTGCTGGACCACAAGGCAGGAGCCTTAATTAAGGTCCCTGGACCCCCCCAATTATAAGTCTTATACAAAGAGGGTGATTTCCACTTCTATATGAAATTATAATGCAGTAATTTGAATAATCATAATAATAATAGAAAGAAGACTAGTAGAGTAGAGCAAGCGGATTGGGGCAAGAAGGGGAGAAGGAAAGGGAAGGTACTGGGGAATGAGATTAAACAATTATGTTATGTGCATGCAGAAATATGGATAATGAATCCTACTACTATGTATAATTGTAATAAACCAATCAAAAAGAATTCTGAAGCAAAAATAAAATAAATGAAAAATGGAAAAAAAAAGAGAGAGGGTAAAACAAAGCCAGGTAAACACCTATAATCCCAACAGCTTAGGAGACTGAGGCCAGAGGATCGCGAGTTCAAAGCCAACCTCAGCAAAAGCGAGGGGCTAAGCAACTCAGTGAGACCCTGTGTCTAAATAAAATACAAAATAGGGCTGGGGATGTGGCTCAGTGGTCGAGTGCCCCTGAGTTCAATTCCCCCTGGCAAAAAGAGGGTGAAATGAGTTTTGCTTCTTCAACACCAAATCTGTCAACATCAAAAATAATGTCAGCATCCACAGATTTCTTTATTAACATAATTTTGATTGAGACTTTTTTTATTGTGGTAGAAACATATGTAAGATAAAATTTATCATTTTATCCATATGATTCAATGACATTAAGTCCATTCTTATTATTATAATACAACCATCCCCACTATCTATCTCTAGAACGTTCTCATCACCCCTAACTGAAATTCCATGTTCATTCAATAGTAACTTCACAATTCCTCTCTCCCCACAGCTCTAGCAGCCTTGATTCTACTTTCTATTTCTACATTTTGACTCTTCCAGTTGTCTCCTGTAGGTGAAATCATATAACATCTGTCCTTTCGTGTCTAGTTTTTCACTCAGTACAGTGTCTCCATGGTGTAGCATGTTGCAAGACTTACATTCCTTTTAAAGAATGGGTAATCTCTCTTTATATGTTACACACCACATCTCCTTTAAACATTCACCCATCAGTGGACATCTGGCTTGTTTCCACCTTTGGCTATTGTGAATGGTGCTGCAATGAACATGGATGAATTAATCGAAAACTTTAAAAATGTAGGAATGGATCACTATGACTCAACTGTGTAGACGTGGCCAAAAATTAGGTAAATGGGTGCACCACAGTCCTTGTTTCACGACAGAATTGTCCTGTCTTTACTATCCGCAAAGATTAGCAGAGACTTTATGGAGCAAAAGAAGTAGAGGGAGGAGAAGAAGGAAGGTGGGAAGAAGATAAGAAAAACTGGAAAAAGAGGGAGGAAGAAAAGAAAGAAGAAGAACCTTTTGACATTGCCTGAGTCGTGGAGGGTTTTGAGGTGCAAAGCTGGAAAGGGTGGTCCTGGTGGTGTCCGGAGCAGCAGCCCCAGGGGGAGTGAAGCACCACCCCACTCCCTCCAGGCAGGAGGGTCAAACACCACCAATGCCTTCCAGAATCTATGGGCTGGAGACCAGAGACTTCACATAGGCTGCTGATGCTGAGGAAGGATGTGTGCTATTAGCCCTAAAACAGTGTTGGAATGGCTTTGAGGGTCTGTCCTACCTATATATTAGAACAATTAGAACATCAGAGTCCTTTGACTTAAGTCATTGGTGGTTTTGGAAAGACAAAAGACTTGCTGCTCTTACTCTCCTTCTCTTCCCCTTCATGTGCTCAGTGAGCTGGATGTGCTCTCAAGAGTCTACCCGCAGGCTCTAGAGGCTATTTTAGAACAAATAGCACACCACTCTCAGTGCACTCTGGCAGCACGTGGAACAAAATACAGGGCTGTTCTCAAGGGCCCATCTCCGTGCTGAAAGATCTCAGGCTGCTCAGCGGAGGCCTGGCTGGGTGACCCTACTCTGTTGGAATACACGGATTGGATCATTATTCAAATAACCACCAACAGCAATGCCAATGCCAATAGCAATACAAAGTTCAAACTTTTAAACTTTTGTTGTTGTTGTCCTTATTGTTTATTTTGAAGCCACTTCAGACTTTGTTTCCCTGGACCATCTGAAAGGAAGCTGCTGGAAAGACACCCCATCACCCCATCAGGGCAGGTGGCGGGGGCCCATGGCGCTTGCACTTGACCACATAGGACAATGTGCATGGGAACGTTCAGAAGTAAATGGAGGAACCACCGAGGGCAGCTGGAGGTCAGCATGTCTGACTGTCACTGTATCCCTGGTTTTACCTCCAGCCTCACCGGGCTCTGTCACCACTTAGGTCCTGCCTCTCTCTGGATTGCCCAAGACCACCCTCTCCATTCAGTCTACTCATCCTTCAAGGTCCAAGACCCTATCTTATCAACTCCACTCAGCCTTTCCTGCTTCCCTGGAAGAAAGGGGTGTTTTCTCCCTCTGAAAGCCCTGTTCAGAATGTCTTGATGCTTTACGTTATGGCTACTGTGATCATCCTTAAATGAGAAGGCAAATAAAAGTGCTTTGCACGTTGTACAGGGCAGCCCAGGCGTGACAACAATGATGACAATGGCATCATCTGTGGCCACATGGTACTGAGTTGCATGAGGACAGGATTCCATCTGCTGCCCTTGTTTCTCCCACATGCTTTCTATGATTAAATCTGTGAGTAAATTCCTTCAGTGGGCCAATCAGTGACTAGTACAGTAGGGTGAGCTGGTTTACCGGATGGATTTTCTGGAAAGGTCGCTGAGGGAGTGGGAGGCGTGATGCCTCCTGTTGAAGCAGGAGAGACAACTCCAGGTCACGGGGAGGGGGGTGGGGGGGTGCGGGGGGAGGTGCGGGGGGGGGGGGTGCAGGTGGCCACTGTGGAAAGCTCTGAGCAGCCCCTGGTGGCCAAGTCAGGAGGATCTTCAGCAGCTTTAAAGAGTTCTTCCAGGCTCTCTTTTCAACTCAAACCAGGGAATGGCTCAGGGTTTTGCTTTCTGTCTTCTATTTCAAACCTTCTGTCTCGCTTTGTTCTCCTGGTGTCTACCTGTGTCCGTTACATTTCCTAGCTGCAAGCAATAGAAACTGACTTTACCTCTCTCAACCCAAAGAAATGGTGGGGGCTGACAAAACAAAAGCAGCCAGAGCCCAGGCTTGGAAAAACACAGGAACTGAGAGACATCTAGGCCTCGTCAGCTGCAGGAAGAGCCCGGCTGTCAACTCCTCTTAAAGTTGTGTCTCTTACATCCTTGAGACACCTGTCCAGGCAGGTCCTAGGAGAGACAGTCTGATTGTGCTCATGCCAGACTGTAGCGGGAGGGGAAGTGGAGGATCTCAGCCTTTTGGCTTCTGCCACGGGAAGCAGACACTATGTCCTATTGGAGCTACACACGTCAAGGCGAAGGCAAGTCCCAGAAAGGAAATTTGGATGCTAATGGCTGAATGCTAGGATCTGCACCTTGGTTCCATTTTCTAGGCTAGTCCCTCCCGATGGACAGCTCATTTGTATAGCTGTATGGTGTTTTGTTTCTACTTCTCCCCTAGAGGCTGCTTTCTTTCTTGGTGGTATGTGCTGCTGAGAGCAAAGGATGCCACACCTCAGCAACGGGAATACCCAAGCCCATGCTTATCTGGAGAAGTGGAGGAGATGGGACAGAGGGCACCTGCTGGGCCTGTGGCCTGGAGATCAGGGCACTGGAAGGTCAGAGTAGAGAGACAAGTTGAGAAGAAAAGCAAATCAAAGCCAGACCTGTAGTCATGCAACTCCATCCCTCACCCACCCACTGTGGACTTTGTACTAAGGAGTATGGGGAAGAGCCAAGAAGAGCTCCTCTCCATTTTAAGTTCCATTGTCTTGGCCTACTGTCTGCAGCAGGGTCTGGTGTGAAAGGGACCATTAAAAGCAAGCGGCAGGGGTTGGGGCTGTAGCTCAGTGGTAGAGAACTTGCCTTGCAGGTGTGAGGCCCTGGGTTTGATCCTCAGCACCATGTAAAAATAAATAAATATATAAATAAACAAACAAACAAATAAATAAATAATCTTGCTAGGAGGAGGCATTCCTGGGAAATTCTCAGTCACAAAAATGACACAAAGCTGGGTGTGGTGGCGCATGCCTGTAATCCTAGCAGCTTGGGAGGCTGAGGCAGGAGGATCATGAGTTCAAAGCCAGCCTCAACAAAAGTGAGGCGCTAAGCAACTCTGTGAGACCCTGTTTCTAAATAAAATACAAATAGGACTAGGGATGTGGCTCAGTGCCCCTGAATTCAATCCCCCCCCCCCCAAAAAAAAAAAAATACATGAGACAGGGATAGTCCTATTTCTTTCTTTCTTTCTTTTTTTGGTACTGGGGATTGAACCCAGGGCCTTGTGCATGTGAGGCAAGAACTCTACCAACTGAGCTATATCCCCAGCCCTGGGACAGTCCTCTTTCCATTCCTGGTCTTTGTTGTCTGTGTGTGACACCTGGAACTGTGGCAGTCATCTTGTGACCATGAGGAGACAAACATGAAGACAAAAGCCCACTCCCCAAAGGAATCTGACCAGATCTGGATAATGCTGCTGGACTCATCAAGCTCTCCACCTTCCATCATTGGTTGATATGTCATTATTGCTGAAGACACTAGCACTTGTGTTTTCTGTTAGAACTGAACTTGTGCTACCTGGTATAGCCTTCTTAACACTACCATAAGTTCTGGGCACATTCTGAGACCTACTGACGTCATCTACCCTTGGATTGGAGCCAACAGAGGGAAATTCTCTATATCCAAAAAAGGAGAAAACTTTCAGCAGCTGCACGTGAACACGTGCTTCAGGCCAGTCCTCTAACTCCTCAGCCTTTGTCTTTTTTGGACAAGCATCATGTAATTTGGGAACACAGATATTGGGTAATTACTATGGCATGATTAGGGATTCACTTCAGGAATAAGGAAATATAATTACAGTCTCATTTCAGCCTGTTTCCATGACAACAGGGGCAATTGCAATTGATCAGCAGTTTTCCTTCTAAACAGATCCGTGAGTCTCATTCAAATGAAATGCTAAAGAGCAATTAGTTTCTCCACTCATCCCATGCCCCAGCCCATATGGATTAGCATGGGATGAGTGGAGGAACTTTGAATGGGGCCAAGGGGAGGTTGGGAGTGGGCAAAGGGATAGGAAAGACAGTGGAATGAGATGGACTTCACTACCCTAAGTACATGTATGATTGCATGAATGGTGTGACTCTACTTTATGCACAACCAGAGAAGTGAAAAATTCTGCTCCATTTGTGTGCAATGGATCAAAGAGCTTTCTACCATCATGTATATCTGATTAGAACTAATAAACAAAAAAAGTTGAGAAAACATCTTTATAGCGATGCTCTTAAATACAGTTGTAGTACAAATGTAAACCTATATTCCTTCATAGAAATCCACTATGAAGGAAACTACCAAAGGAATAAAGTATCCAGTATGGAAAAAGAAAAATAAAGAGCAATTAGTTATCCTCATCAAACAAACTAGAGTTGCTGGAAGAGACAGGGACCAGAGGATACATTATGTGGCATCCTGGAGGCTCATCCTGGATTCTATATATTGAAAAAATATGACACCCAATAGGCTACAGAGTTCCACATTACCTTCCACAACAGAAACAGGGCATGCCATACAGACTCAAGGAAGAGGAGGAGAGTTTGGAATCTTAAAATACTCAGTCTTGGAGTTGGAAATCAAAGGGGTCATCTACCCCAATCCCTAAGGACAGCAGTCATCTGAGCTGCCTCTCAAACTCTGCAGGGACTCCGCAGGCTTCCAGACTCCTCAGTCCACTCCTTGGCTGCCCCATGTGGAGAAAGATCTTTTCTAGCTATCATTTGAATCAATCCTCTTAGTTTATGCTCTGGAAATAGAACACTAGTCATCAACATCTTTATCTCATAACATCATCTCGTGTTTGTAAACTACTTTATAGCAGGTAGTGTAAAATTGCATGGATCTTTTTTTTTTTTTTTTTGTCCTATGATAACCCTGGAAGATAGCATGTCCATTTAACAGATGAAGTGGCTGACTTGGTTAAGGTCACCCAGCTTATTAGTGACAGCATCTGCATTCACAAGAGGACCTTGGCTTGGGGTCAGATGCACTTCCTACCTCTTGTACCTCTAAAAACTGCTATTACTGATTCATCAAGCTTTCCCCCACTAGACTTATTCACCCTAATTCTTTTACTTCTCCTACTTAGTAGAGGGTAATATTCAGGCACCCATCCATTCAGTGAGTATTGACAGAATGCTCACTATGTGCTGGGCAGAGTGCCAGGGTTAGGGACCTCAGGCCACAAGTAAAAGTAGAAGTTGTAAGAATAATATCAAGAGAGGGACATGATCTAGATTGAGGGACCTGGAGAAAGCTTGCTCCCCTGGGGAAGCCACATTTGGGCAGAAAATTGAAGAATGTAGGGGGATTAGGTGAAGAGGAAGAGATGGGACATGGGGTTGCTCCTGGTAAATGGATCGCCACGAATGAAATCAGCAGGCTGAGGTTCTAGTCATATCTCTGATACTAAGAGCACAGGGATGGATCTCTTTGAGCCCGTTTTCCCACTTATAAATTGAAGGTACTGAATGAAGACTTAAAATTATCCTAAATCTTCATTTGTTTATTTTTGGCAGTCCTGAAGATTGCACCAGCTACATCCCCAGCCTCTTCTTTTTTAATTTATGTATTTATTTGTTCTAATTAGTTAAACATGACAGCAGAATGCATTTTGATTTGTAGAGCTTAAATTTTCATTTCTCTGGTTGTACACAAAGTAGAGTCACACTGTTTGTGTCTTCATACATGTACTTAGGATAATGATGTCCATCTCGTTCCACAATGTTTCCTACCCCCATGCCCCTTCCTTCCCCTCCCTCCCCTTTGGCCTATCCAAAGTTCCTCCATTCCTCCTGTGCTCCCTTCCCAACATTATGGATCAGCATCCACTTATCAGAGAAAACATTCAGTGTTTGTTTTTTTGGGATTGCCTCACTTCACTTAGCATGATATTCTCCAACTCCATCCATTTACCTGCGAATACCATGATTTTATTCTCTTTTAATGCTGGGTAATATTCCATTGAGTATATATGCCACAGTTCTTTATCCATTCATCTATTGAAAGGCATCTAGGTTACTTCCACAATTTAGCTATTGTGAAGTGCTGCTATAATCATTGATGTGGCTGTGTCCCTGTAGTATGCTGTTTTTAAGTCTTTGGGATATAAACCGAGGAGTGGGATAGTTGGGTCAAATGGTGGTTTCGTTCCAAGTTTTCTAAGGAGTGTCCATACTGATTTCCATATTGGCTGCACCAATTTGCAGTCCCACCAGCAGTGTATGAGTGTACCTTTTCCCCACATCCTCGCCAACACTTATTGTTATTTGTATTCTTAATAGCTGCCATTCTGACTGGAGCGAGATGAAATCTTAGGGTAGTTTTTATTTGCATTTCTCTAATTGCTACAGATGTTGAACATTTTTCATATATTTGTTGATGGATTGTATATCTTCTTCTGAGAAGTGTCTGTTCAGTTACTTAGCCCATTTATTGATTGGGTTATTTGTTTCTCTTGGTATTATGTTTTTTTGAGTTCTTTATATATCCTAGAGACTAGTGCTCTATCTAATGTGTGTGTGGCAAAAATTTGCTCCCATTCTGTAGGCTCTCTCTTCACCTCATTGATTATTTCTTTTGCTGAGAAGAAGCTTTTTAGTTTGAATTCATCCCATTTATTGATTCTTGATTTTATTTCTTGTTAGGAGTCTTGTTAAGGAAGTTGAGGCCTAATCTGACATGATAGAGACTGGGGCCTACTTTTTCTTCTATTAGGCATAGGGTCTCTGGTCTAATTCCTCGGTCCTTGATCCACTTTGAGTTGCGTTCTGTGCATGATGAGAGATAGGGGTTTAATTTCATTTTGCTGCATATGGATTTCCAGTTTTCTCAGCACCATTTGTTGAAGAGGCTATCTTTTCTCCAACATATGTTTTTGGCACTTTTGTCTAGTATGAGACCCAGCCCCTTTCTGAGACAGATTGGCCTGGAATTTGTGATCCTTTCCGCCTCAGCCTGTGGAGGAGCTGGGATTATGGGAGTGCACCACCTAAATCTTTTAACATTTTACATTACCTCCATGAATGAATAAGGGTTCCAATTTCTATGTACCCCAGCCAGCACTTGTTTTTGTCTGTCTTTTGGGTTGTAATCTTCCTAAGGAGTGGAAAGTGGTATCTCTTTGCATTTCCCTTATAGCTAGTGATGTTCAGCAAGTACAGTTACGTGCTAATGGACATTTTTATACCCTTTTGTTTTCTAATAAATGTCTATCCAAATCCTTTGCTCATTAAAGAAACTTTTTGCCTTTTTTATTATTGAGTTGTATGCGTTCTTTACCTATTATAAACATATCAGATATATTACTTGCAAATGTTTTCTTATTCTGGATCTCCTTCCTTCCTTCCTCCCTCCCTCTCTTCATCCCTCCTTCCTTCCCTTTCTTCCTCCCTCCCTCTCTCCCTTTCTTCCACTGAACCCAGAGGTGCTTAGCCACTAAGCCACATCCCCAGCCCTTTTTATTTTATTTTTTAGACAGGGTCTTGACAAATTGCTTAGGGTTTCACTAATCCGCTGAGGCTGGCTTTGAACTTTTATCCTCCTGCCTCAGCCTCCTGAGACACTGGGATTACAGGCATGTGCCTCTGTACCCAGCTTTTTTTTTTTTTTTTCACTTTTTTGATGGTATCATGTGTAGCACAAATTTAAATTTGATGTAGTCCAACTTATCTGTTTTCTTCCTTTGTTATGAGTGCTTTGGGTACTTAAGAAACCACTGCCTAATTCAAGAGACTTACTTTTCTTTGTTTTCTTTAAAGAGGTTTTTGTTTTGTTTGGTACTTGGGATTGGACCAGGGAGCTGAACTGTTATCACTGAACTACACTCCCAGTCCTTAATTTTTATTGTTTTATTCTTTTGTGGCAGGTTTTTGCTCAATTGCTGAGGGTCTCACTAAGTTGCTAAGGCTGACCTTGAATTTACAATCCTCCTCCCTAAGCCTCCCCAAGTCACTGGAATTATAGGTCTATACCATTCTGAATTAATTTTTGGACATGGTATAATAAAAGGGTCCAATTTCATTCTTTTGCATGTAACTATCTAATAGTCTCAGCTTAATTTGTTGAAGACTATTTTTACCCACTGAATTGTCTTGGCACACTTGTTGAAAATCAGTTGATCATAACTGTAAGGGTTTATATCTGGACTCTATTATAAACCCAATTTTACATACACCCATCAATAGATATATATACTTATATCAACATCACACTGTTCAGATTACTATAGCTTTATAATAAGTTTTAATATTGGGAAGTGTGAGTCCTCCAACTTTGTTTTTCTATTTAAGGATTTTTTTAGCTATTCTGGATTCCTTGCATTTTCCTAAGAATTTTAGGATCCACTTGCTCATTTCTAGAGTAAAATAAAGACAGCTGGGATTGATAGGGACTGCAGAGAATCTACTGATCAACTTGGGAGTACAGCCATCTTAGTAATATTTTCTATTCCATGAACATAGTATATCTTCCCATCTATTTAGATCTTTCATGTCATTGTCAATAATATTTGTCATTTTTAGTGTATAAGTCTTGTATTAGTTTCATTAAGTTTATTCTAAAGTATTTTATTCTTTTTGATGTTATTGCAACTGAAACTGTTCTCCTAAGTTCCTTTTCAGATCATTCATTGATAGCATACAAAAATACTACTGAGATACAAAAACTCCAATCCCACATCCTGCAGCCTTGCTCAACCTTGTTTATCAGTTTAGTAGTTTTTTTATGTGAGTGGATTTCTCATATCTTTCTATATATAATCATGGCATTAGTAAACAGAGATAGTTTTACTTCTTTTCCAAGATGGATGCTTTTTATTTATTTTTCTTTTCTAATTGTCCCAGTAATAAACTATAGTACAATACTACACAGTACAGTGTTGAATAGAAAGGATCAGAAAAGACATCCTTTTCTCATTTCTGATTTTAAGAGAACACATTCATTCTTTCACCATTATGTTATTAGCTGTGGATTTTTCATAGGTGTCCTTTACAAAGACAAAAATATTCCTGCCTATTCCTATTGTGTAGTTTCTGTTTTTCAGTTATAAAAGAGCATTGGATTTTTGTCAAACGTTTTTTCTGTACATCTAGAGATGGTTGTGTTTTTTTGTTCTTTGTTTTATTTTTTCTTCCTTTATTTTTATTAATATGACATAGTACACTGATTGATTTTTTTCTACATTAAACCAACCTTGCACTCCTGGGACAAATTCCACTTGGTCATGAAATATAATCCTTTTCATATGTTTCTGAATTCCATTTGCTAGTATTTTGTTGAAGATCTCTGTGTCTATATCCATAAGGAGATTGGCCTATGGGATTTTAAAAAATTTAATTAAAAAAATTTTTTTTTTGCAATGTCTTTGCCTGGTTTTGGTATGAGGGCAACAACAGTGTCTTAGAGTAACATGGAAAGGTCCCCTCTTATTATATTTACCACATTCATTCGTCCTTGAAAGTTTCTGCTTATGTCATTATCTGGCAGGTTCATGCTCTTCTCAGCTCCTCCAAGTCCTGCACATTATCTGGAGCCAGCTCATGACCTCCTTATTCCTGAACCTGTCCTGACTCTTTCAGTCCTAGAGTGAGCTCACCCACTCTAGAGCACCTTCATTTCTCCCTGTGCTTACAGTTGGTACTCAGTATAAAGCGCTGAAGTTGTGCATTGTATAATAGGTAATTGGTGTTCAGAAGAAACTGGAAGCAGAACAAGTGGACTCTTAGTAAATAGAACCTCAGTCAGGCAGCAGGAGGCAGTCGGACACCTAAGTCTAGTGACCCAGGACTGGTAGGACAACTCAGGGCCATGTGACTAGCTCCCTAGTAAGGTTGCAGCCTCCATGAGAGGCGGTGCAGCCAACACTTAAGAATACACTCTTTATGTTTGAATAGTTTGGGGACTTACTGGCTGTATGACCTTGGGCAAGTCACTCTAGCCTTACTTTTCTCATTAGTATTCCAGGGAATAATAATGTCAATCTTAGAGGATAGTAAATATTCCATGAGTTCACCTATGCAAAACATATCACATTAAGCTCAATTAGTGGTAGATTTAATACATGCCATTGGATATTTCTATGAAAAAAAAAAAAAAGGATCTGGAGTCAAAGAAAGGACTCTTGGAAATGTTCTGTACCACATCCCTCGTCTTAGGATTCACAGAGCACATGAACACAGCAGAAGCCCTATAAGTTCCATGTAAAGAATTACCAGCATTACCCAAACCAATTTATCAAAACGATCCTTTTCTCCCCTCTTTTACATATAACATCTATTTCACATACTTCTGGAAGCATAGTATTAATTGTATTTAACTAACAAAGAAAGTCACATTAAATTGTTAAAAACTGGTGGTGTTTCATTGCTTTGCTTTTCCCAAGGCATGTATAATTTAAAAGCAGCAGCCTAGGAGACACAATGGCTTCTCACCTAGAGGAAGAACAGAATGCTTTAAAAGCCCAAAGGAAATGGAAAACCTCAGGCAGAAGGAGCAGATCAATGAGGAGCTATTCTTGGTCACAGAAACATTTCTGAAATTACAGATTCTTAGAGTTCAATAACATGTTGAAGTTCAGCCACTTTAAATTCTGACTCAGTGAAGAAATCTCACTCTCATGGGCCCCATCCCCTGTGGACATATCACAAACTTCCTATTTTTAGGTGGCTTTACTAATTATGAAATTCTCCCTCACACTGCACTGCAATCTGCCTCCTTGAACCTCTACCCAAGATCATGTTGATAGAATTTCTGTTGTTGCTGTTGTTTGTACCAGGGATTGAACCTAAGGGTGCTTAATCACTGAGCCACATCCCCAGCCATTTTTTATTTTGAGAGAGTGTCTTGCTAAGTTGCTGAGCCTGGCTTTGGACTTGTGATCCTCCAGCCCCAGAGTCACTGAGATTATAGACATGCAACATTGCATCGAATGAATTTTGAGTTTTGAGTTTCAATGAGAGTTTTCCCTAAGTAAAATGTTACATTTAAAAATCATTGTAACATAATTGAGCAGTGAACTGAAAATAATAATTATTGGAAACAATATTTTTCATTTTCTCCATCTAAAAGGTGGGCAGACAGAAGTTCAGTTATGCTGTAAGCAATACATGCAATTTTTACTTTGTGGACAGGATTGTTTTGTAATTGTCAATTTCCTGGAAGAAGGGGAAATACATATTTTTAGATTATTTCTATATTTCAATTTGGGGGGGGGGGTACTGGGGTTTGACCCCAGGGGTATTGGACCACTGACTCAGTGAATTTAAATTCTGACTCAGTGAAGAAATCTCACTCTCATGGGCCACATCTCCAGCCCTATTTTATATTTTATTTAGAGACACAGTCTCACTGAGTTGCTTAGCACCTCACTTTGGTTGAAGCTGACTTTGAACTCATGATCCTCCTGCCTCAGTCTCACAAGCCACTGTTTATAATTCCATTTTAATTTTTAAAGTATTTAGATATTTTTAAAAATGTATACTCCAAAGTGCTAGCTCCCTTATTTATTAAATGAGCTTTTAATATAAATACATACTTAACTGGAATATAGCACATGTTTCATAAGTGGAAGTTTATAAACAAGAGTCAATAATGGGAATGGGTGAAATTATCCATATTTTATAGAAATGTAGCTGCTTGATCTAATATGAGCTTTTGCAAGCTTTTGAAAACCTTAAAAACTTAAGGAAACCTCAAGAGGGAAATAGAATGTAGACTTAAGTGAGAAGAGAACTTGTGAGCTCTCCATCTCCTCTGAGTCCAAAACAATTCAAGACGACTTCAGGGACATGGCAGAACCATTACCTACTATAAAAAAGACAAGTTGGTTTTATAGGATCATTTTTCCAAAGGCGAACTTTCCACACGACCTCATTTTTGCATAAAATGACTTCTTGGGCATGCTTTAGTAGTACCTGTATCTCATTCTGACACAGAGGCAAAGATTCACGTTCCTGTTTTACAACTGAAGAAACTGAAGTAAAATCAAAATGGATTCGTACTGGGCGATATTCACGGGCATTCCAACAGTGGGGTCCCTCAGGGCTGGCTGAGTGTTCCTTTCAGTTAAGTCCTCTCCTTCCTGAAGGGTGAAGGCAATGAAAAACAAACACAGGCCTGTCGACAGTCAGTGGTGGTTGAACGAACGGATGCTGCTGGGAACACCATAAGGCTTAAGGCATGCTGCCTGCCTGAGGGTTTTGTAATTTGGGCACAACAGTAAGTAGTGTCCATTAGAATTTACTGACACACACCACTGAAAGAGAAGTTGTCTTTCTCCTTGCAACACAGTAAGAATATTACATTTCCTACATCCCTTCCTTCAGCCTGCATTAGGTACCAGGGCCAGACATTCATAGGAACTTTAAAAAAAAAAAATTTATAGGACACCGAGTTAAACCCGGTCCCTGACTTCATGAGAGTAACAGTCGAACGAGAGACAGACAAGCAAATCAGTCATTTCCATAGGAAGTTCTTTGCTGGAGCCAGGCTCATGACATTGGAGAGCATGGGTGAGGGCAAATCAGTCAGACTAGGTACTTGCAAAGGCTTCTTCAAGGAGCCTATTTCTTTCTTTTTAAAACTCAAAGTGAA
This sequence comes from Marmota flaviventris, assembly GCF_047511675.1. Classification (NCBI taxonomy): domain Eukaryota; kingdom Metazoa; phylum Chordata; class Mammalia; order Rodentia; family Sciuridae; genus Marmota; species Marmota flaviventris. The sequence continues at coordinate 43,240,233 of NC_092504.1, read as the reverse complement.
CTTTTGTTTCTTTTTAAAAATTTTTTTTTAAGTGTAGATGGACAAATCTCTTTATTTTATTCAGTTATTTTATGTGGTGCTGAGGTTCGAACCCAGTGCCTCATGCATGTGAGGCAAGTGCTCTACCAATGAGCTATGACCCCAACCCTCAAGGAGCCCATTTCTAAACTGTCAGTGCAGCCAGCTGACTCTGACTTCAGTGCCCAGCACTCAGGTGATAAGTTCCCCCTGACCCTGCTTTTCTGAATTTTTGACACAGACATCGTGAGATTTGGTGCCTGTGTTCTAAGAGGGAGGAAGGCAGGAGGGAGGGAAAGAAGGAGGAAGACAAAAAGAAGTTACAAGTTTCACCAAAACACATCCCAGAAGCTGCTAGAGATGGCCAGGGGTGCAAAGGGTGCTCGCCCTGTGCCTGAGCAATCTGTGGCCTCAACTCGAATGTGAGGTCTAGTCTGTGGTCATTTTCTCTTTGCCAAGTAATGGGACGTGGGAACCTGGTCTTCGATCCTGAGGACCTTGCTGGGCGGGGCCGTGTACTGCCATCTACCAACAGGGCAGACAGACACCAACGCCCGGTCCCTGTGCACTCCAGGAAAGTGAGGCCAGACTCGTCTGCTAAGTCTCCAAGGTGACTTCTCCACACAGAACGCACTAGTGCTGCCAGCATGCCCCAGGTGGGACACACTTGTGAGGCTGTTCCTGCCTGGTGAATCCCCAAATGGCACCTGCCTCCTTAGGGATCCCATTCCCCAACCTAGGAGTACACCAGAGAAATGAAAAAGAAAGTGCAAGTTATTACCTTAGATTGTCCTCCAGGGTCTCCTCATCTGAAGAGAAGGTCTCATTGCTGACACTCTGGGAAGAGGAACTCTTCTTCCCCACCGACTCCTCCCGGGACAATGAAGTGTCTTTCTTTTTCCTTTTGCCAAACAACTTCTTAAAAGGCTGGAATCTGCCTCCCTTCTTCTTGTCTGTGGATTACAAGATAAACACAGTTTGATAGGGCCGTGCCTCTGAGCCTAGGAGCAAATGACAACCGACTTGCCTCTGGCCCAGGGAGCCAGAGCAAAGGGCAGCCAGAGACCAAGCCCAGTGCCAGGAACAGAGGAGCCAGCCCAGCGCAGTCTGTGCTCAGTAAGGCAGAGCACAAGCTGAGGGCATGGTAAGACTGTGTCCCCAGGAGCCCAAGAAACATCTGGGGTGAATGAGAAGAGGTTCCAAGCTTCATCGTGGCTGCTATTGTACCCCTTCACGCAGGCTACAGGAAGGTCGTGTCTGCTTTCTTTAACAAAGCAGATGGACAGGGGCTGGGGTTGTGGCTCAGTGGTGGAGCACTTGCCTAGCATGTGTGAGGCACTGTGTTCGATCCTCAGCACCACATAAAAATAAATAAATAAAATAAAGGTACTGTTTCAATCTGCCAAAAAAAAAAAAATAGCCAATGTCCTTTTCCAAAGAAGAGGCTGAGAAAAACATGTAAGTCATGCAAGTCACGCAGGTGTTTGTGTTTACACACACACACATCTTTGATCATATGCTTCTGTATTAGATATAGAAGATAACTGCTAACTCTTGGTACAAGGTTTGCCCTCAATACCCCACATCGCCATATATCTCCATTTTTTTTCTTTTATCTCTTTTTAAAATCTACTATGAAGAGCCCCCAAGGAATTGCTGTGAACACTTCCCCACACATTACTGCATCTAGTCAGGACCTAGGCTTGCTGCCAACATTTGCGGCAGATATTTTAGGTAATCCCTTGTAGTTCTGCTCTTTCGTACAAATTCCTTCACGTTACTCCACTTCTACCTTGGGAAAGAAAATGTAAATCACTGTCTACCAGAAATCACATTTTTTCTCATCTTTCCTTTAAGAAGCTTAAAAAGCCACTTAGCCAGTGATCTGATAACCATTTTTAATGGTTTTTAAACTTGTTTACTTGTATATTACTGCAGTAAGAACTTTACAGATAGTAACTGAGTTCATCTTCACGACTATAAGTAGACTTTAATAATGTCCCCATTTTACAGATGAGGAATCTGAGACATGGAGAGGTGGAATAACTTGCCTATATGTGGGAAATACATCTCTAAAGCCAGAGTCAGGAGTTCTGAAAGAGAGGGAAAGGTGGAAGCTCACAAAGTAGACTGAAAAATACCTGCTCAGAGCACCCAGATCCATCTCCAGAGCCCTGGAGCTTTGCTGGCCACAACCTACAAAGGGATCTGGGGTTAACAGTGAGGTCAAGGATGTAACCAGCTGGGTCTCCTTTCGTCTGGTGACCTTCAGTGCTAGTGTTACTTCCCTGAAAATGTGAAGCGAGGAAGAAGTGGTTCCAACCAAGGTCACCATCAGTAGTTACATAAGGTGCTGAGGAAGCAGGCAGAAAGTTCACCATTACAAAGAGAAACAGCCTGGGATCTAGTACAGGTGCACACAGACCCTCAAACTTCAATGTACTCAAGTTTGCTTTAGATCACATTTAAATGGAAGTGATGTTTATAACACAGTAGATGCTTCATACACACCATTTGTATTGTGCTAGGCATTCAGTCCTCAAAAAAGGATTAAATTATTTTACTGAATGTTATTTGAAAGATAAGAAAGTGGGCAACACAATTAAGATCATATTTTAAAATGGTTAAAAAGAACTGGAGGGCAGGGGTTGTGGCTCAGTGGCAGAGTGCTTGCCTAGCACATGTGAGGCGCTGGGTTCGATCCTTAACACCACATAAAAATAGAAAAATAAAATAAAGGTATTGTGTCCATCTACAACTATAAAAAAAAAGACTGAAGGTTTGATTTCAAAATGTTTGTTCATTTTCAATGGTTATTTATGCAAGAGCGAATATGCCAGTGATTTTCATGAAGCCTACTTAGGGTTTTCATGAGTAAAATCCCTCCAAATGAAACAATCTGTATGGAAATTGATGAAACAAGTGAATATCTTCTCTACAACTGTCCGAGGCTGAAAATATATAAATGACGCCTGATTTCTAACTTTGACAACATCGTAGTAAACAGTCACATAGCAACTTATACTATGCTTCACTTATTTCCAACATTGTCTTTATTTTTTCCTTTTATATCAACTGTTTTTTTTCCTCACTGCAGAAATAACTAACCCCAAATTTCCTAATCATAAATATTCCAAAGGATAATAGTAAAATTCCAGAAAATACCAATTTGGGTATCCTGACCCCAACCTGGGTCTGCAGTCTAGCATTTAAGCTAAGCTACAACTATTAATAGGAAAATAATCATGAGTGCTGTAAAGTTATTTTGTTGGTGTTCAGTTGAAATGGAACCAAGGGAGTTAATTATAATTTAAAATAAAAAAAAAACACAATTTTTTTGAACAGGTTACTGGCATATTTAACCAACAGGTAGACCTGGTGTGGGGGTCAGCTCAGAAGGTTGATGAGGTTCTCAGAGTCACAGCCACATGTTCTGAAAGGTGGCGGCCACCACGTGAGATATTTGCTGTGTGGGCCACGTGGTTGGGGGACAGAGTGAATAGAGCATGGAAGGAGCTGAATGTGAACACAGGTTGGGGAAAAGGCAGCCCTGGAGAGGACACCAGGATCCGAAGCCTTAGCTCTGAGACCTGGGTGGGTTTCCGTAAGCACACAATGGCCTCCATCAGGTGACCCACCCACAGGGCTAGCCTGTTTGAGGACTGACTGTGAAATAGGTGCTGCCACTTGATGCTGTACCTTATATGGGCAATAACCTGGCACAAGTACATCATTCTGGAGGGCGTGTCGAAGTCCAGGTGTCATAGTGCACTTCTCAGGGGTCACCGGGGGTGCTGTTTCAGCAATGCCTCAGGTATTACCACAAAAGGAAAAGGAAGCAACACCTGTCCAAACTTCCATTCAACGACCAGCCCTCCTTACCAGGAGGGGGAAAAGGTCATGTCCTGAGGACACAATCTCTCTTTCAGAACACTCAGAACACAAGACACTTTTGTTAGAGGTCTGCTCCAGAGTCTATGTTTGGAGACGTCTCCATTATGAAAAAATAATTTCCCCATCCTCATTTCCAAAATTATTATGCACTTCCTGTCAGAAATATCATTAAATCTTAAGATTTATTTCATTAATGACCATGGCAACTCACTGATTTTCTAGGATTAACTTTATGAAAAGATTCAGTTATAACATGTAAGCACACCCTACGTGGAGACAGCCAAACTTAAGTGACATTAGGAGGGAATGAATACACTTTATAAAGCAGAGGAGTTATACTGTGATTTATCTGATACCCCAACTTATACTTTCAGGTTCAAGATCTCTCATCAAAAAAAACAACTTCGAAACACACAATGACCATTACGAAAATTTGAGTGTGTGTCTATTAATATCCATTAAATAGACTGGTTTATTATCAACATATGGTTTGGGAGCAGTGTTTGCAGCCTGTCTCCACAGAATCAGCTACACTAAGTGCACGGTTGCCAGTAGCAGACATGTTCTTGACAAATTACCGATCCTGCGAATGCTTCAGTGGTTCACAGATGGAACCTGAAAGATCAAAGCAATTTTAGCAATATAGGAAAACAGCACCCTTCCGCATTGCTATTGTGAAATATCCCCAAACCCAACAGCCAGGAAGTACAGTCTAGCAAAGTGGTTTCCAACATAGAGTATTTAAGGTGGCATTTTGGAATTTTATGACATTAAAGTCACTTTTGTTGGGCAGTTGAAGCAATGGGGAGAAGGGGAAGGAAAACTGCTAGTACCACCGAATTGGCTTTTTTAAAGGTTACAGCTCCAATTAGGGGTTAAGTGTTTGGGCTCGAGATGAGAGCTTGGCCCAGATCCTGATCCCATCTTTATTAGCTATGGAACATCTGCTCACCAGCCTCTCTAAAAATTTACCCTCTTGGGCTGTATGAACATATTTATAGGCAAAAAAAGGCAGTGGGCACCACATTTTCTTAATATTTCAGCATTTTTCTGTAATACTCTTCCACATGAAAGAATCTATATATGCATATATACTGCTTTAGGGATCACAGCAATTTTTATTTTTTAAGTATGGGATTAATTTATTTTCATCATCCAATAATTACTTTTAGGGATTTTTTTTTCACATAAAGAAGTGTTCATTATCCATTATTTCATGGATATAATCACATACTATCTGATGGCTGCATCATCATAATTACTAGTTTATTTAGACGATCCTAAAAATTAAAAATCACTGGGCAAGTCAAGCAAATCTGGTTCATTTTCCATTTGTCATAAGGATGCAATTCTTACATTTTCATTTCTAAACCTAAAATAATAACAGCTTCCAATTCCTCTGCATCAAAGTTCTATTGTATGTTTCTAAATGAAAACCAGAAATCTCCTATGATAGTTCATTTTAAAGCTTCATGAATGTCTTGGTCTCTGGGATTTCTCAGAAGTCAGTATAGTTTCTTAAGGCCAGTACATTTGAGAATCCAGGAAAAATTTTAAAAAACAAAACAAAGCAAAAACACCAAACAAATTTATTGACTATGGGACCTTTCAGAATCCTTAATATGCTGCGATCACTACTGGTCTCTAAAGAGCAAAGAATACACAGTGCTTCCTAGACTGTTTTTGAAATTCACTCTTGGAAATTGAAAGTCTCATTTGGCCAAGGAAACTTCACTTTCTTGACATTCATCATGACTGGGGTTCCTCTAAACACACTTTGGGAAATGGTCTGCATTATTTCTTTCAAACATCTTTTAGTTTCTGTAGGCACCATATATTTTGCAGGTATGTGCGCGCACGCATACACACAAACACACAAACACACACAAGTACTCCACCTCTAAACCCTGGTGCACATCAGTCAGGAAACATGAGTGGATTGCCTGAAACATTTTGAGCTTCACTGGTTAAATAAACCTAATGTTTTAGGTAACTACTGATTTCAGCCATGCATACATTAGGACATGGTACACAGCAATTGTTTGAGTCCTGTAATTTTAGTCCTTAAAGGGGATTTTTGCAATGCTTTTCTTAGCTCTGGGATATTTAAATACACTTCAGAACCAACTGTTAGTTTGAAGGGTTACTTACCAAACCCTGGGATGCACAAGCACTTCATGGCTATCACAACTGCACTGGACCCCACAATCCAGGGACATTTCAATTATGACTAAAAGGTAGCAACAAAGTCAAAGGGACTATGTGCCCCAGGGACCTGTGATGACAAGCCTGAGGAAGAAATTCTACTTCTGGAAAGGAGGGGACACGTGGGAAGGATGACATGGTTGCTTGCTGCTTTATAAGGGAAAAAGAAGAAACAGTTTTCCTTTTTTTCTGGAGGAATCATGAAAGCAGGACACTTGCTGCTGTGCTAACTGGAGATGGGACTGAAACTCTTTTAGGAGATAAGAGAGGAATCCCTGCAGCCACTGGTGAGAGGCCCAAGGGAGGAAGAGACTGGCTTTCACAAGTCAGGGTTCAGAGGCAGAAAGCATGCTGACCAGCTGGGTACAGTGACACATGATGTAATCCCAGCTGCTTGGAAGGCTGAGGCAGAAGGACTGCAAGTTCAAAGCCAGCCTGGGCAACTTAGCAAGACCCTGTCTCAAAAAAAAAAAAAAAAAAAAATTGCAGGGGTTGGTGGGGTGCAGGTGGTAGCCAGGGATATAGTTCAGTAGTAGAGTGCCCCTGGGTCCAATCCCCAGTAGTGTAAATAAAAATAAAAAAAGAGGAAAATATAAGAAACAAAGGGAGAAAAGTGAGGACCAGTGTATAGGGGGATATCAGGTTTTGGACATCAGGATGCATGGCTATGGTATGTTATAGATCTCTAAAGTAGGCCTAAAGCTTGGTTTTGCTTTATTTCTGCAGTCACAAATGTCATTCTCTTCCTTTTCAAAAAGATGCAATTTCTTTCCAACATCATTCTGTAGGCACCATATACTTTGCAGGCATGCACACATGCATGGGCATGCGCACGCACACACACACACACACGTACTTAAGACCTCTGTCCTTAAGCCTTGAGTCCTCAAGCCCTGCGACAGCTCCTCACCCCTTCCTGGCTACTGGGTGCCCTGCTCATATTTCTGCTTGGCCCACAATTGTTTCGGGCTGAACTGTGCCTCACCCCAAATTCACAAGTCTAAAGTCCTGACACTCAGAAGCTCAGAATGTGATCATTTAAAGGTAGGAGAGGTGGGAGGGAAAGGGAGAGAGAAGGGAAATTGCATGGTAATGGAAGGAGACCCTCAGGGTTATACAGTGGAGGAGGTAGAGAGAGAGGAGGGGAGGGGAGGGGAGAGGTGGGGAGGGGGGAGGGGGGAGGATGGGAAAGGCAGCGGAGCACAACAGACACTAGTATGGCAATTTGTAAATCAATGGATGTGTAACTGATGTGATTCTGCAATCTGTGTATGGGGTGAAGGTGGGAGTTCATAACCCACTGGAATCAAAGTGTGGAATATGATATGTCAAGAAATTTGTAATGTTTTGAACAACCCACAATAAAAAATTTAAAAAAAAAAATGCAGATCAAAGGAAAAAAAAAAAGGTAGGGTTTTTAAAAGGTGATAAGATTTAAATATGGTCATTAGGGTGGGCCCTAGTCCAATATCAACGATGTTCTCAGAAAAGGAGATTAGGACACAGACACATGCAGTCAGAAGACAACTTGGAGACAGGAGGAGAAGGCGGCTATCTACAGGCCAAGGAGAGAGGCTGCAGAAGAAACCAACCCTGCCAACACCTTGCTCTTGGACTTCTGCCTCCAGAACTGCAAGGAAATAAGTTTGTGTTAAGCCAACAGTCTGTGTTTAAGCCACCCTGGCAAACTGATCCAATGCATTATGGTTGTGTGATATTAAGGAGACAACCCTGGATGTGCTGTTTTGTAACTGTGCCTTCACACCTTGCTTCTACCTGGAATAACTTTCTCCCTCTGCCTAGAGAATTCCTAGCCACTCGCCCCAAACAGTCTAGCTGTCATGTCCTCCAGATTTCCTTTAACATTTTGGCCAGAAAGAATGGCTCCTTCCTCTGTTCTATGCTTGTGCACTGGGTAGACATCCCTGACTACACCCCAGAGCATCTGATTCTCTCAGGCCGCAAGTTCCCTGGGGATTCCAAGGACTGCGCCTCATTTCCCCCCAGTATCTGCAACACCCAGCATGATGCCTGATTCTCAATAATATAGATCTCCATGTTCTCTACCCCTCAGGGCCAAGGGTATTTTAGAAATCAGTATTTTTCACATTGTATAACACCATATTTAGGTCCTCATGGGGTCTATAACAGCCCTTCATAATCAAACACATTATTTTTAGAAAACATCAATATTCACAGTAAACTTTACTAAACAAATGAATTTGCACCAGACATATAAAGAACTTTTGGGATAATTGCAGTAAAAATAAAGGATGGGTGATTTCTTTATGTTGTTTAGTCGGTCCTGTAATCAATCTTGTTCTGAAAATGCAAATTTGTTCCAATGTGATTGATATGTGCTATCTCATCCAAGAGAAGCACAAGATGAAAGCATAAAATTGCCCGTTGAAATGAGGTGTGTAGAAATAAGACAAAATGAACATATGCATAACCCCTAATATCTTCTTGCCACCTTAGATGGCTGCCTGAGTTAAGAGATGCACCCATTCACATGTGGTTTTACAAGTTTCCATATCCATGATTCCAGATAAACCTCCTTGTACCAACCACCTCACCAACCACAGTCCTCACCATGTCCCAATCCACAAGCCACTTGCATGATTTCTTCAAGGTGAAGTGCTGTACTTATTACTTTTAGGTATTTCTTTTTTTTGGGGGGGGGTGGATTGAACTCAGGGGCACTCAACCACTGACTCATATCCACAGCCCTTTTTGTATTTTATTTAGAGACAGTCTCACTGAGTTGCTTAGCACCTCGCTTTTGCTGAGGCTGACTTTGATCTCGCAATCCTCCTGCCTCAGCTTCTGGAGCTGCTGGGATTATAGGCGTGCACTACCGTGCCTTGGCTCATTTCTTAACCACCATATCTGTGACACTGTGCTACATTTTTTATTACGTCCCTACCCTTTTAAAATTAGGGTTAGAGTTTATTACCTTAGATGCTAGTGGACAGGGTGATGTTCAGAACAGCACTTTATAATCAAATGCAATAAATATTTGAGAAAATAATAATATTTACATTAAGCTTTGCTAGCAAATGAATTTGTGCCACACGAACAAGAATTTGTAGCTGTCATTACGACTGATAAATTTTTCAAGTATAGCACCACACTATAAGCCCTGTGTTTTTCATATCATAATTTTGCACTTCTCATATCATTAATTTTTAGAAAATATGTTGCTTAATAGAAAAACTACCTGTTATACCCATACACAATCTTCTGAAATAGTTTGTACTTACCTAGGTTTAGGCAAGGGCCTATGGATTAAAATGACAACTATTTTTTGTTTCTTCCCCATTTCTCAAACCCGTATTAAGCTGGGCATGGCGGTACACACCTGTAGTCCCAGCATCTCAGGAGGCTGAGGCAGGAGGATCACAAGTTCAAAGCCAGCCTCAGCCACTTATGAGGTCCTAAACAACTTAGTGAGACCCTGTCTCTAATAAAATATTAAAGCAGGGCTAGGGTTGTGGCTTAGCAGCCTAGCATGTGTGAGGTGCTGGATTTGATCTTCAGCAACACACACAAATAAATAAATAAAATAAAGTTATTGTGTCCAATTGCAACTAATGAATGAATATTATATATGAATATATATACATATACAATACATTATATATATATATATGGCTGGGGATATATTTCAGTAGTTAAGTGTCTCTGGGTTCAATCCCCAATAAAACAAAACAGAAAAAAATATTAATTATTAATTATTCTAGTTTTTTTGTTTGTTTGTTTTTGTTTTTTGTACTGGGGGTTGAACCCAGGGGCACTGAGCCACATTCATAGCCCTTTTTATTTTTTATTTTGAGACAGGGTCTTGCTAGTTTTCTTAGGGCCTCTCTAAGTGGCTGAGGCTGGCTTACGAACTCTAGATCCTCCTGCCCCAGCCTCCAGAGTTGCTGGGATTACAGGCATGAGCGACTGCACCCAGCCCCTCTAGTAGTTTTCACTCGCCTGTCAGAACCTCCTTTTCATGTTTTACAATTCAAAAGGGAAATCAAATAATATTTAGAAATAGTAACAGAGGCAGAAAGAACTTTAGTGTGAAGCCTCCGTGTTTAGCCACATTTCTCCCACATACTAGAAGACGTGTGGGTGGTGGTTCCTCTCACTGCCAGTTTCTGCTACTTGTGTTTCAGAGGGTGCTGGGAATCTGTGATGGGCTCCCAGGGGAGGATGCTGGGGGAGGAGCTGCCTGCTGCCTGCCCTTGCACATTCAGAGAAGCAGCAAAGTACCTCAGCAAGGATAGCCGCGCCACAAAGGCCAACCACACGGAAACCATGTGGTTCAACACATGAACACCCAGCACCCAGGGCTCAGCGCTGCACCTGGCTGCCAGGGCTGATGGGTAAAACTAAACCCACAGAGGACAGCTGAGGGGGTTCAATCAGATAAGCAAAACCAGCAGATGGAAGACCGATGGATACAGATATCCCAACCTCTATATTACAAGGAATTGTCATCAGGAAAGACAGGTTGGAATTCACAGGCAGGAGCTGAAGCTGCTATCTGCAAGTGACATTTTTTTCTTTCAGGGAAGCCTCTGCCCTGTGGAAAGTTCCTAAGAAAATCCTTTCAACACCTTGAATCGGGCCCACCCAGATGATCTTGAATAATCTCCCTCATTTGAAGGCAACTGACTGTAGACTTCAATTTCTTCTATAAAATACCTTCACAGCAAGAACTCAAGCAAAATTGCAGTTTAATTAAATAACTAGGGGCAATAACCTAGCTGAGTTGACATCAGTAGATGTCATGCTTTAGCCTCTGTCGGTTTGGCATCCATACCCGTGGCCTTAAAACAGTACTTAATCTCTAAAAAAAAAAAAAGTTAATCACAAATTTATATTCGCATCAACATGATATCCAATATCCCACATACCTATGAAAACACTAGTCCATTCCCCAGAGGAGAGGCCAAGTCCCTGTGGGGTCCACACTTCTATTTTGAAACCCCATAACTTAAATACCAAGATATAAAGTGAACCATCATTACATCCTGTGTTAGATAAAAGGATAAGATCAGGAAACAATACAAAAATTTGGTTAATATATATAAACATTCGTAACAAAATAAGGAAGAAACACAACTATTAAGAATCTTTGTTCTTTTAACTGGTATATGGTCATGGCTGGTCTTCACAGCCATTTTCTGCTAACTATCCCATAACCCTGCCCTTGGCCAGGACCTCCACTGGTGGTGGCTCTTTGCTGAGTGAGATAGTCTACACCTGTGTTCCTGACAAACCTGGGCCATTAGTCATCCTGATGTGGTCATTCTGGTCTTCCGTGTCCTTCAGGATGTGGGAGCACTGAGAGAAGTGCTAAGGGATCTCTCGTGTATAGACATGCTCTTCCTTACTTCCATTGGGGGACACCAGCGCAGTTTCCCCGGGTCATCAGGATCAGACACTCCGGCCAGCATAGTGGCCACTTCTTTTTCTTCGGGAGCAAGGACTCCTCCCTTTGGACCTAAGACTTCTAGATAAGTGGGCTCTCAGGATGGGAAACAAACATTAGAAGTAATAATGAATGGAGCTAATCATCCTACTTACACCCCTCAAATCCTGGGCCCACAAATCCAAGGTAAGAGAGAAACAGCACCTTGTGTATTAGGTATGGACTTAGAGTGTAGACAGATAGTCCTTTCAGAAATTCACAAGGGGCAAATATCTTTAGATTCATAGCCCATTCAGAGAGGTGTATCCACCTACCCTTTCCCCAGATCCTTTGTCACCAATTTTCCAATCATGTGTTTTCCAAGTCCTTGTCCAGCATCTGACACCTCTGGTAATTTCTCCTTACAATCAGATGCATTGCTTGAAGTTCTGCGCAATCGGGACATTCCCCTTCATTTGAAACCATCCCAGAATGGGGTTATAGCATGAAATTTTCAAACGGTGCTTTCAAAATCATGCAGAACTAACTGGAAATCAGGCCTGAGTAGTCCCTTCCTGCGTTATCTTGAGATAAGGTAAGAAAGTTTAGAAGTGAAATGATTGCATTGTAAGAGCCTTAACCTAATCAGGGCATTAAACCACTGATAGGGATTAGCTGGGTGGTAATTGTAGGCAGGTAGGGTGTGGCTGGATGAGGCAGGTCATTGAGGGCATGCCTTTAGGGTATATATTAAGGGGAAGTCTCTGCTTTCCTGTGGCCATGTCCTGAGCTGCTTTCCTTTCTCACCTTGATATTCTGTCTCATCTTAGGCCAAGAGCCATGGAGCTGGATGTCTATGGACTGAGATTTGCGAAACTGTGATCCCCAAATAAACTTTTCCTTCTTTAAAATTGTTTTTGTCAGGTCACAGTGTCACGAAAGCTCACTAAAACAAGGTTCAATCATCATGTTTACAAGTTTGCAGTTTCTGTGATGCTACTGATGGGTCACTGATTTCTTTTAAAAACAAACTAACAGATTTTAAAAAGATTCAGTGTCTCCATTTGGCACTCTTTCAAACTTTTAACTGTTAATAATTTCAAAGTCTCTGTGTCTTTACACTGGTAACTTGGTTAAATCCAGAGCTGATAAATAGAAGAAAATCTTGACTAATAACATAGTGTTTATTGAGGACTGCAGAAAAGATGAGTTTAGGGTAAGATTCTCAAACCATGCCAGAGTATGTAAAAATTCTCAGAGATGCAGGGCAGAAGTCATTAGTTCTACCATGTGAGCATCAGCTCTTGATAAATTTAGTGGGAATTCTAGACGGTGCCAGTGGGAAGTAGGCAAGGGTCAAAGTGATACTAATTGTCTCAGATCCGGGAGGCACAAAGCTTGTTTATTTACTGAATAGATAAGACCCATGAAATATGAACCCAAGTGGTAGCAGAATGGACCCCATAACATTCAGATGGTCTAGAAAAGGAAGAACGAGTCATTTGTGTATACCTATGGGTAGAGACACACTAATATTTCTGAGAACTGGGGTGAGGGTTGAGGAGACACACTGTTTTAAAGGATTTTTAAATGAAATTCTGTCATCTCTCTCCATATTTCAGACTCCAACGGGCTGTACTTCCCGGAGCCTCCCTCCATTCTCCTGCGCTGACACAAATTTTCTTTCTTTTGGCCCCTTACTTCTTTTTGCCCCATTGGAGAGCACCATGGGCCCTTGAAATCCCCATTCTGCCATCTTATTCCTGACTCAATCTGCTCAGGGAGATAACAGATTCACTCTGGCTCTGTCCTATTCTGATGGGACAAAAAAGGTACAACCCCACTACCTGTTCTGTGCAATCTTTCAGTAAATTCATGCACCCAATTCTGGAAGAGAATAGCTCCAATTCAGAGATCTGAAGGGCCAATGATTTGCATTTCCACCCATTTTCACTAGTGACCGCAGGTTCATGTGAGGTAGGTGAAGAAGAAAAATTCCCAAGCTGTCCTTTGTCCTTTTATCGTTGGGAATAACTTCCTGAGCCATCTCTATCGACAGTGACAGACGTCTTTGAAATGCAGATGTTGGCTTTGCAACTTTTCATTGTCCAAAGCCCAAGGGGAGGGCCGTGGAAGCTGCACACCACCAGCAGGAAACCTCACAATGGTCTCTTCTGGACCATACACATTATTGCTCGAATTTTTGTTATGTAAATGCAGCCTCTTTGGGCAAATCTGGCTGGGTTTTTTGGATTGGTTTTGGGGTGTTGGTGTTTATTTTTGGTTTTAGCATTACTGAGTCCATGAACAAAGGTGGAAACCACAGGCCCTTTTGTTTACTATTTCTTAACAACAAGGAAAAATCCTCTTTACTTTAAGAGGAAGTGAGACATAGGAAAATAAGCTCTGGGTCTTGCAGATCTGGGGTTAGTTACCCATTTTCTAGCTTCTTAGGACCTCAGTTTCCATGTGTAAAATGAAGCTATGGAATCACTATGGACTCTCTATGGTCCCTTTCAGCTCTAAATACTATGAGCTGTTTCTTTAAAAACTTAGGTATGTTTAGAATTTGGCTGACTCATAAAACTTATAACTTCATAAAATATCTATAATTATATTCATTATGTTTTTTTTCCAGTCCCAGTTTATCTCCATAATATGCTGGTTCTGTAATCATTGCGCTTATTTAGCAAAATAAATGACCTTTGGCACTTGGGAGAGGCTATAGCATAGTCTGCAAGTTGGAATGTGAGCCACATGGTTTCGTGTCAGGATCCAGGACCCTATTCCTAGGAATGCAAATGCAGAGAGAGAAGGTGTCATAGTCCTAGAGCCTGGATACCCAACCGTTATGAGCATACAGCCACCCTGGGTCTGAACAACTGAGGTTTTCTAAGAAGAAGGACTAACATGTGACCCTCAAATCTGAGCAAAATATGTGACCCTGCCCTTCTGAAATAGCAGGATTACAGTAGCCACTAAAGGCTACTTAGCTCCTGAGGATCTACTCCTAGAAGCAAAGTCAGATGGGCTTCAGAAAGTCACTGGCTTATGGGCCAACGATAGAGGGAAAGCTTTTCACCGACCAATTCTGCTCTAGTATATCCAAAATGGGCAAGTCCTGAATTTGCCTGTCTGCTTTTCTTGATGTCTTATGTATTTAGGAATATGCACCTAAGGCCCTAAGCAACTCAAGTGAGATTCTATCTCTAAATAAACTATAGAAAGGTCTGGGGATGTGGCTCAGTAGATAAGTACTACTGGGTTCAATCCCCAGTACCATTAAAAAGAAAGAAAGAAGAAGAAGAAAACATATTTCTTGCTCAGGATCAAGTTACTCATACCTAAGAAACACTGATAAGGAAAAATTATCTTACTTTTCATTCAGATGCAAGTCAACAACTATCCACATGAGCCATGGCATATGGGGCAGTCACTGTGGCTAAATGAAGATGAGGAAGAATTGCAAGTAAAACTGTGGGAAATTTTAGAACTTATTCATAACCTCCAGAAGCTGCACAGAACGAACACAGGGATGGATTCAGGAAATCTTTAAACACATTAACTAATGAAAAGTTCCTGGTGGTTACTGCAGACAGTCACAGGTATTTCAAATTGTTAAATGAAGATGGTTACAGAAGAAGCAAATGCTATTTTTCCCCATAAATAACAAGCCTATTTTTCCCCATAAATAACAATACTAGGCAACTCTGTTAACCTTTGGGATGTGCCATAGTCAGAGTTTAACGTGTAATATCTCACAACAAGTATGTGGTATTATTTCCCACATTTTATTAGATAAGGAAAGGGAGGCTCAGAGAGGTAAGCTGATTTGCCCAGTGTCACATGTTAATAACTGGCAGTGCTGAGATTCAAACCATGTTTACCTAATTCAAATACCATGCTCTTAGCCATTTTGCTGCATTGAGAACTTAGATCTCAGAGACATCACCAGATGGAGAGCTCATTCAGTCCAAGGCATAGGAGCTTCAGAGTCAGACAGTGCATTTGGGACTCTATTACTAGCTACCAAACTTTGGGTAAATCCCATAATCTCTTAAATTTCAGGTCTCTTGTAAAACAGAAACAATAATAAGAATACATAGTTGACTGATTTGTAAGGATTAAACACCGCATTTAGAGCATTTATTACAATGCCCAACATATAGTAGCTACTCAAAAACTGTTAACCATAATAGTACTAGTTAGTGTTAAGATAGTCATTGTAGCTCAGTGATAGAGCACTTGCCTAGCATGTGTGAGGAACTGGGTTCGATCCTCAGCACCACACAAAATTAAAAAATAAAATAAAGGAATTGTTTTCATTTACACCTGAAAAAAAATTTTTTAAAAAAGATATTCATTAAATTAATGAATGGGTATGTCTTGACCTTTATATGGCATTTCTTAGTTGTTATGAAAAAAGAGAAAAAGAAATGAGGAAGAGGAGAAGGGAAAGGAGAAATGTGCGATATATGAAAGCAAAAAAGAAGAAATGAATAAACCAAAAGGAAGAAAGGATAAAATGGAAAAAAATTAGAAAGTATGGAATGCAGAGAAAAGTTAAAGAGCTATAGGTATTTTTTCGGAGCAATATAGATTTACTTAGAAGATGTAAATAGTTTTTTTTTTTTTTTAAATCCTGTTTTACCCCAATCCCAGAACATATAAATCTCACTGGCGTGTGGCAGCATCCTGGAGGAAGAGGGAATAACATTAGCCCTCATAAATAATGTTGGTGACATATCAGATACACAAGCAATAACAGACGATTTAAAATTAGAGTTCAAAGAACCATGAGATAGGGCTGGGGCTGGGGCTCAGTGGTGGAATACTCGCCTAGCACACGTGAGGCCCTGGGTTTGATCCTCAGCACCACATAAAAATAAATAAATAAAATAATGGTATTGTGTCCAACTACAACTTAAAAAAAAAAAAAAGAACCATGAGATAGGCATTTTCCTTTTTTCTAGGAAGGCTTGAAACCAATCTTTCTCCTAATAGTAGCATTAAACTGCAGACATGGTGCAAGGGGAAAGAGCAAGCCCTCAGGGAAAAGGGCGAACAGATGAGCTCAGAGAGGCAGCCTCCAGCTGCCCAAATGACCCAAGTAGCCTCTGTGGAGGTGGGAGCTCAGTGATCTCTGCAAGATAACTGCCAAGGTAGGTTCCAGGTATTTCAGGAAAATTCATGTCTCTAGTGAATATATCAAGACTCGAATGCGTCTTAATTTTTAAAAATCTATGCTGGAGTATAGCTCAGTGGTAGAGCATTTGCCTGCTAGCACTCACAAAGCCAAAAACAAACAAATAAACAAACAAACAAACAAATAAATAAAAGTCCATGTTTATGCTCTCTCTCCAAGCAGAGGGTAAGCTCCAGGAGAGCAGGATTTGTGTCCTCTGCTTCCCTGTACCCTTCAGGTGACCCACCTAACTGTGGCAGGAGCAAGATAGGCACATAAACACTTCCCACTAACTGTAGTTGCAGTTCACCAAAAGTGAACAGATTAATCACATGAATGAGCAGGTCCCTGAAACGGGCATCTTTCCTAGAGAGATGTCAGCTCTAACTCAGGATAGGGGTGATTTGGAGAATACTTTCCAATAACTTGAAAAAAGAAAACTCTCTGGAATAATTTTGCTGCGTTGTCCTCTGCAAAGCTCCTGACTCTTGGGTGGAAATACATACCACTGATGTCTGTCTGTGAGAAGAGCCTCCATCAGGCAGAAAAGCTGAGCTTTCCCTTATGGGATCCCATAGGCCGGCCACTGGACAGATTAACTCTACATCCTGGCATTGCTGTGATGTTTTACCCATCTCCTTGGGGGCATCACAAAGAATCCTCAGCTCATAGAGTTTACTCTCATGCTCTGTTCACCTTGGTAAAATACTGTGGAGTGCCAAATCCCTCCCTGGCTTTACAGTGGGATTCTCTAGGTGGGTTTTCCTGTCCTGTTGTTAGGTGAAGGCCGCACATCCTGGGGAGACAGGACAGGAGAGGTCCCTCCTGCAACTCTGAAGTCCAGAAAGGGCTATTCTTTAGATTTCCGAGTTACAATCAGCAGCCACTCAACAACTACCAAACCACACAGCTCAACAAATAGCGAATATACTAGTAAGTACCTGTAACACAGGAAATAAAGCCAGGATGAAAAAAGGCTATTAGAAAAGCAGAGCTTCGTCATGCAGGACTGATCAAATGAGAGACGCAAGGCTTCCAAAGACACTCTCTACCTGGGCTCCAACTCTTAAGCTTACGAGGCAGACAGAGAAGATCCTGTGCACAAGGGTTTCAGGCCTTGCTCCTCCCACAGCTGCCAGATGATGGTCACAGAGCATGAAGCTGGGATGAGATGCAACTTCCTGTCCCAGTGATAATGTAAACTTTCACACTCAACAAAGCTTACTGAAATGCAGGTATATGAGAATGACTTCCAGAGGCCTGCTAGGAATGCAGTCTGACTTTTCTGAGTTCTTCGGCACTTTGCAAATAATAACAGAATATGTGGAATAATATGCCATGTGAAAAGCCTTACAAAGGAAAGAAGCCAGAAGCCATACTCTGTGTCATTAGTGATGACAAGGATGGGCTACTTTTTCCCATCTCCCAGTTCCAGAGGACAAGTGAAGGACCTTTTCTTCACATTCCATACTCTTACCTTATAGGCTGATGGAAACCTAAAGTTTCCAGATTAAACATCCGACATTCTTTTACCTGGTTACTTATTCCAGCCAGACACTGGGGTATGGGGGTATGTGTGCTCCACCTGATGAGCTCAGAAGAGCATTTGTATATCGTGATAAAAACTGGGGGCTGGGGTTGTGGCTCAGCGGTAGAACGCTGTCCTAGTACAGGTGAGGCCCTGGGTTTGATCCTCAGCACCACATAAAAATAAATAAATTAATTAAAGATAACATGTCCAACTACAACTAAAAAATAAATACTAAAAAAAAAAAAAAAAAAAGAAAGAAAGAAAAGCAAAGAAAGAAAAACCTGGTACAGTGGAATCAGGTTAGATCCAGGTACTGTTGGGTTGGTTTTGAGACAGTGCTGATTTCAGCAGGGAGAAAACGGCCAATGGAGTATCCAACCCAGGATTCTGCACCCGAAGGTGGATCTGGGAAAGGCTGGTACACGGTAACTGCCCCACCCCAAGTTGCAACCTGGTTCCTGACCCTAAGAGATGCGTGTGCCAACTGACCTCATTTATATTTGACTCACCTTCTCACACACCTTCACCTTCCCAGGTAAAGATAAATAATCTTTTCATTGAACAACAACAAGGAAAATGGATGAAGACAGAGGAAAAAGACCAGATATTTCCACCCAGCATTTTTAAGTTTCAGAGGCTAGAGCAGGGCATGCAGGAAGTTCCATTTCCCTATGTGGGACTGCTGGGGTGAGCAGGCTGGAGTTGGCAATCACAACCTCACGTACCCTGTGGCCTTCTGCCCTCCCCGCTCCATCAGTATCCTCCTAGGGCAAACACCACATCGAAGCCTGTATTTTTGCCTGAATCTTATTTAAAAGAAGACAGAAAAACAGTCAGACCTATGCTAGGAAAATAAAATTTGTCTATATACCAGTGACTTCAAGTGCAAATTATTTGCTACTTCAACCAAACACTGTTAAGTTTTTTGTTTTGTTTGGTTAATTTCACTGCTGTGAAGGGCAATAGCAGACTGAGTGTTCGGGGGAGATGATAGGTGCTGAGGTACCATTAAGCATTCTGTTCCTGTATTCAGCAAACACTTTTTCCCAGCCAAAGCAATGACTCATCCTGTGCTGCCACAGCTACAATAGGAGCTTGATTTGCTGCAATGGGAGCAAACTGTGCTACACTCCTCAGAAGAAAAGCCCTGCTCTAGCATTTCTGCAAGATGAATTAAAGTCAGTGCAGAAAATGGAAAATTACTATTACTATTTTAAATTAAAGACAGATGACCAAAACACAACTGAAAGTACCCAAACCTTTAGTTCAGAAAAATCAACAAACACATTTATGTTTGTTTGGTGTGGGTTGTGGTATTTTTGTTTGTTTGCTTGTTTTGGTATGTAATGAAATATAGGTATTGAACCCAGGGAGATTTTTCAGGGACTCTGAGATTATTCTATGCAGATATTCTAAAGAAATGATGGAATGAATGGTCAGCAGCTAAAAATCAATGCAATGGATAGTCTTTCAATTTAGATTCATACTCTCATTCATTCACCATTTACTGCCTATCCTCGAGGAAAAGACACTATAGAAAGTCCTAAGGTACCCCCAACACAAGGAAGGAGGAGATACACTTCAGAAGAAGGCAATTATTTCAAGGAGGGAGCGATCATTTCTAAATGAAAGGTTTCTAGTAGAAAAGAGAATAAACTGGCCTTGAAGAATGAATAAGACATGGTATGCTCAGAAACCAGGGGAAAAAATCTGAGTAATTAGCACAAAGAAATAAAGGTGAGAAAAATGCAGGGAATTGGAGCAGTGAGAATTTACGACTGCCTGATGCCCGGGGAATTTTGGAGAGCTACTCAATTAGACTGGAATAGCAGTTTAGGAGCAGATTTGTGGAAGGCTGGAACACAGACCAAGCATGTGGGTTTGTGGGATTTGTGTTCAGTCTTTATGGCCTGTTAGCTGAACTTACATTCAGAATCAACAACTAGGGCAGGCAGCACCACTACCTGGATGCTTTCATTAAAGCCTAGTGATGGATCCTTGGTTGTTCCCTCATATTTAGTAACCAGGCACTGACATCTGATTTGCAGCCAGCATGTGGTATGAACGGGTAGGTTTTTGTTTTGTGGTTCTGGAAAAGTAACCTAGGGTCTTGGTGCATGCTCATCAAGTGCTCTACCACTGACCTACACCCCCAGCCCTGGGAGGTTTCATAATAGAGTCTTTGAATAAAAAAGCCAGGGGTTGATTTTTTTTTTTTTTTAAATAGAGGCTCCAAAATACAGTGACTCAAGCAAGTGACAAGTGGAGCTGCTGTTCCCTCCATTCTTCCTGTCTGGTTGCTCCACGACCTCCCAGGGTGGTGTCCCTGTCTGCCTGGTTGAGGCTGCCTCACCAGCACCACATCCACATTATATTCTTGAAGGCCCAAAGGAAATGCAAGGACAAGCAAATCTGCCCACACCACGGACAACACATGGGTCTGGACTGGGCTTGTCGATGGGGGCCTGGAAAGGGAGTCTATGGAGGGAGCCACGTTCTTTGCCAAAACTTGAGGGGCTTCTGTTAGCAAAAAGGAGACTGGAGACTTGGGGGACATTGGGGTCTTCTCCAAATTTAGGACTCTCAAATGTCGACATTAGAGGTCTTTCTGGGATGGTTCAGGTTCTCTAGTGGTGGGCCCCCCAACCCCTCACCTGGTGCACTAGGCCATCAGTATTCAGCAGGCCCTACACACACTATACAAACTTCACATACTCTTGTCGTTTTCAACAGGGCTCCTCCCTTATACCCACTCCAGCCCTCAGGTTTTGTTATTTCCAGAGAATAAACCAGATGCAGGGCAGAGGCCTGCTTACCTTTCTATGGAATAGGGGAGAGGAACTGGGAGCCATTGCTCCAAGATAAACTTTCTCCCCAAATCCCTATTCTCAGCCTCCCAACCCCCCTGCTGTCTGCATGCCTTTATTCCTGAGCATTGCAGGATTCTTTGGGTGCCCATCCTTGCAGGAACTTAGGTGTCACTCTCCTGCTCTCTCCTTGTTCCTCAGCCACTTTTTAGCCTTTGTAGACTCTAGTTCATATGTGTCCTAGCGCCATTAAAAATGAAGCTTGCATTTCTGTTTCTTGTTCACTTTATTACTTGGGGGATTTGGAAAATGAAGAGGATGTAAAAATAGCCCTATTATCTTAAAAACTGGAAATATTTTTTTTTCATCTGTATATGATGCTATCATTGGAAATTTTATCTCAAGCCACAAATACCCATTTGCTCAAAATTAGGACAGTTTCTTTTTCCCATCCATCCTGTGGGTGATACTCATGATCTTCACAATGTAACCACTAATTGTATTTCATTCTAAAGTGATACTTAAAAGGCTTATTGGCAATGCTATCTAAGACTGGCAACTCTGAAGTCATCCCCCCAAATACTTACTAAATTCATATTGAATTTCTTTGCTTCCTTTCATATGACCTTCATAAACACTGAAACTAACAGGGACACAGATAGTTTCAGGGTATTGTGTTTTGCTTGGTGGTTCAAAATAAAGTCATTGAGACAGTGTCTTCTAATGGGAAAGATTTTTTAAAGACCTGGATGGAAGATGACTTTCCTCATTCTGAAAGATAATTTTTTTTTTAAGAACAAATCTCCTTTTATATTTTGATATAAGGATCCAGACTCTTTTGCACTTTCCTGTTTTTTGCTCAGGTGAGGCCATATACATTGCCTTAGTTTGAATCAAAGCTCAAAGATTCCTGTGTTAAAAGTTTGGTTCCAGTTTGGTGCTATTGGGAGGTGATGGAAACTAAAGGTGGGGCCTCACAGGAGGTCTTCAGGTCATTGGAGGTGTTCCCTCAAAGGGGACTGTGGGGCCCTGGTCTCTTCCTCTTTCTCTCTGACTTGCTGGACATGCTCCAGCATACACAGTGACATACTGCCATAAGCCCAAAGCAATGGGACCAAACACTCGTGGACTCAACCTCTGAAATTGGGAGCCAGAAATAACCTGTATAAGTTATCTCTGGTATTTGTTATAGCAATGGACAGCTAACACATACACAGAGCACCATCTTCAGTTTCTTCCTCTGGCTAATTCCTATCTATCTTTCTATTTTAATTTTAGGTGTCACCTTCTATAAGAAGCCTCCCTTGACCATATCCCAGAGCTCTTCGAAGGCTGATCCAGTATTGCATTTACTTTTACACAGCACCCAGTGTCACCCTACAAAGCATTTACTATATTGTAATCATTGGTTTATTTGTCAGTCTCCCTGACTAAGCCACAAGGTCCTGGAGGACAAGGTCCATGTGTTGTTCCTCATATCTATAAATCATGCCTGCACACAGCAGTGGCTCATTATGTATTTGCTTACTGAATGAATAAAAGACAAGCTGGTTTCCAAATGGAAATAAAGGGCCCTCGATGAAATTAGAGGCAGAGAAACTGGGAAGGATAATTCACTTTGGTTATTCACTCATTTCTCATTAACTGAGCAAGCACAGAAAACTGCTATGAGACTCAATTAAATGAAATTTCAGAAAATAATGTTTACCTTGGAAAATTAAAATCCTGCCAGCTGGATAGAAAAGTGCATAAACTTGTGCTTTGAGTATTTGTCTTAGTCAAGGACCTTGGGTTGTAATGAACAGAAATTCATCCAGGTTAAAAAATGGTGGTTCATGTATCCAAAAAGCATAAAAGCCCTATAATGAGCAGCCACACTGGAGAGAAAAGTCTTAGAGACTAGGAAAATTTCATGAGCACTTTGGTATAAAATTTGCTCCTCTTTTCCATTTGCCAAGCAGATATGCAGAAGAAAATGGAAACTGGAGTAATGTGGACTTTGACTCAGAGGCTACACAGCTGGTGGAAAGGCTGGACGTCCTTTACTGCTGTCAATCACTGGTGTGACGGTGCTCACCCACCATGCTGAGTGTGGCAGGGCAGCTCCAAGCATGGCAGACATGCAGATGGAACTGATCACAGCGACCCTAAGGGTGCAACACTGCAAGACAGACGTGCACTTAGGAATAGGTTTCTAACATGTTTTTCTGAGGCAGTAGAACACAAACCCAAGGACTTTCTGCCTCCAGAAGATCAGACATGCAGTTGGCTAAACAACTCTAACTGAGCCTTTCTTAAAACTCTGGGTTGGGATTGTGGCTCGGTGGCAGAGCGCTTGCCCTGAGCATGTGAGGAATTGTGTTTGATCCTCTGTACCACATTAAAAAAAAAAAAAAAAAAAAAAAAAAAAAAATATATATATATATATATATATATATAAAAACAAAATAAAGACTGGGCCCATGTATAAATAAAATAATTAACACAAAACAAAAACGACAACAAAAAAATCTCTGGTCGCTTAGAATCAAGACAGTGCACTGGTGGTTTTTGTATAGTTTATTCTCCAGGGAATCTCTCCAGGGGTGCTGGTTAGTGTTAGGTGCCCCCCCGCTCTAGCTATCATGTGCAGTGGCAGCTCTGTGGCATGTCTTTTCATGGTATTTATGATAATTGTGGCCTTGTCAGTCTTCCCTACTTCTTGAAGTTAGGAATGAAGTCATTTATTATAAAACATTTCATATACTTTTGGGGATAAGAGGGTACACATATTTAATAAATGAATATTATGCCTGACAGGTCTGTATTCTCAGTGCCTAATATATGCCTGAACATTAGATGAATGAATAATAAAAATAAACCCCCAAATATGGCATCTTGGCAGCTGAAAGGTCACATTCACCTTACCAGTGGTCTTCTTCCCTGAAGCAAGACCCTTCTTTGACAGGGACCTTCCCTCATTCCAGAGGAAAGCAACTTTCTCAGCTCTAAGGATGCAAGGACATAGAAAAGCCTTGGAATGGACAGACCTTGCTAAGTTCATTACCATGAACTCAGACACTTTCCCTCCATCATGCTTCTCCAGGACCATCTACCCTTCCTCAACAGCATACCGACACACAGGCTCCCTGCTTCTTTGGGTCTTCGTTTCCTTATGAAGGCTCCCATGTCACATGTCGTGTGAACCTTAGGTAAAATAAACTCGCATGCTCTTCTCTTGTTAATCTGCCTTTTGTTTTAGGTGCCTCAGCCCTGAACTTAGTGATGGGCAAGGAAAGGAATTTTATACTATCATAAAAGCAAACCACTCCCGAGTTTTGTAGTACATAATGAGTCAAGGACAGCACTGGAGGGTGACATCTACCTGACCTCTTACCTTCGTTGGCATCTTTATCTGCCACCAGCACCCTTGTCTCATTTTGCCTGGATGAACTGCAATCCATTTATACCATGACCTCCTCCAGTCCTCAGAGCCAGGGATCTTTTAACAGAGGAGGCCACGTGAGGGCCAAAATCTTTTTTTTTTTTTTTTTTTTTTTGGTACCAGGGATTGAGTCCAGGAGATGCTTAACCACTGAGCCACATTCCCAGCCCTTTTAATTTTATTTCGAGAAAGGGCCTCACTAAGTTGCTGAGGCTGGCTTTCAATTCGTGATCCTCCTGCCTCAGCCTCCCGCGCTGCTGGTATTACAGGTGTGTGCCACTGTGCCCGACAAGGCCCAGGATCTTTATGAGTGGCTGGCTCAGCTGCTCTGGCCTTGCCTGCCTCCCTGGACTCCTCTGGTGCTCACTGCTTCCCCTAATACCACAACCCCTCCTTTCTTTGAACCTCTGTCTCCTCCTTGAAGCCCTTCCCCCAATCTTTGCCTGGACATCTCCTACTCATGCTGCAGGCTTTAAATATTGCTTTCTCCATGAGATTTAAACAACCCCTCTACTTGGTGCTCTCCTTTACCCTGCACTTCCCCTTCACAGCACTTGTTAGAACTCGCAATGTTATATTTGTTTCTCTGGCTCTTTGTTCACTGTCCATCCCTAGTAGCAGAAGAAATGATCCAGGAGGGCAGAATTTGTCTGGGTACTACCTTACAATTTAGAACCCAGCATGGTGATTTGGGTGCTTTGAGTATCTGAAAGCAAAGAGGCGTTAGTGAACCCCTCCCTCTCTTGTCAGTGATGTACAGTGGAGTAGCACTGAAACCCAGAGATAGTCAGCAGGTAGGATGCTCTTTAAAGAGAAAAGGGTCCTTTTTTTTTTCTTTCCCCTGCAGTAATAGGGATGGAACTAGGAGCTCTCAACCCCTGAGCTATGCCCCAAACCCTTTATATATATATATATATATATATATATATATATATATATATATATATATATATATATATTATTTTTTTTTTTTTTTTCTTTTATTTTGAGGCAGAGTCTCACCAAAGTGCCCAGTCCAACCTCAAACTTGGGATTCTCCTGCCTCAGCCTCCTGAGTCCCCAGGATTACAGGTGTATGCCACTACTCCCAGCAAAAGTTTAAAATTTTATATGTTCAAAGTCCTACATGGTTGCTTGACCTTTGTTTTAAAAGCTGAACCTACTGTCAATGGTTACCACTTGTGGGTGTGGGTGAACAGAGCAGCCTGGACAGGATGGTCCCCTCTATACTGAGCATGTGGAGGGGGGCCCTCACTCAGTACTTTGTAGCCAGTATCCAGGGAGGTGATCCTCATGTGATCTAGACCTGTGGTGTGTCTGATAACCTCCCAGATGAAGATGTGAGCTGGTATTCAATGGGTCCCTAGCACCAGAGAATGTGTTAATCATTCTGTTGTTCCTCCCTGGAAATAACAAATAACCTATAAAACAATCTTTGCATAGACATTTCACAAAATGAAAGCTTCTGAATTCTATAATATTTCACTGTTCCTAAGCAGAATCCTTAAATGGTTTATTCAGATCTAGGCGGCTCCAGCTTTAGATGTCTTCTATGTTTTTGATGAAAGATCCCACTTGACAAAACAGCTCCAAGGTTTATTGTTTTATGGCATTTGGTCAGATATGAGTTAACAGGAGCTTTACAATTTCCTCCCCTACTCTCATTGTAATTTTTTTTTAACTAGAGATTAAACCCAGGCGTGCTCTACCACTGAGCCACATTCCCAGATCTTCTCATTTATTTTGGGACAGGGTCTCACTAAGTTTCCGAGAAGGCTGGCCTCAATCTTTTGATCCTCCTGCCTCAGTCTCCCAAGATGCTGGAACTGCAAGTGTGCTGTACCATGCCTGGCCCCCTATGGGTCTTCTAAAGGACATAATCTAGTGTTTTTATCTAATGAAAACAGGGTGCGGCATTTTATTTCTTTTAAAATCCCCAGTTTGCAGATATCTAAAGGTCTATGATATCATAAATGCATATAAGTGATAATGCATTGTTGGAAATGTGCCCTCAAGACACAAGAGGACTCTGCCCTACTCTATCCAATTCCCAACAATTAGACTGGGGAGGGGGAGGAGCAAAAGGTATATTTACTTAATTCTGATTTGTGCGTGGTAGAAAATCAGAGAGTAGCCAAGGCTTTGATAGTACTACTCTGCTGATTTCTAAGTCGGTATTTTCAGTCTTAATCTCTCACCTACATTCTAGCTGTCTACTGAAACATCTCCACATGCAGGCACGTTGTATATAATGATATGAAAGCAAATTAATCAACATCCCTTCCATTTCCCAGTTTCTGGTAGGACTAGGTCTTTAAGTCTTGTAGTTCCCTTGGGCCCCGCCTTTTCTACACCCTATCAACTCTGGTTGACTCATTCTCTAAGTTTGTTTCACTATTTTCCCTTTTTTCAAACATATTTTCACCATTACAAATGGATTTTAAGAATTGATGGACTCGCCATATAAAAACCTGTATATGAATGTTCATAGCAGTGTTACCCATAACCTAAAAAGCAGCCACAATCTCCATGTCCTGTCCTTCAACTGATGAATGATAAATGTCCTTCATTTGAATAAATAAAATGTGGTATACATTCACACAGTGCATACAATGGAATACGACCCAGTTACAAACAGGAATGAAGGATTTATTCATGCTTCCACAGAGATGAACCTCAAAAACCTTATGTTAAAGGAAAGAAGCTAGTCACAAAAGGCCACATGTGTGTGACTCCATATGTGTGTGATATTCTGGAAAGGGGACAGAAAACAGATTGCCAGGGCTAGGAGGAGGGAGAAAGGGACCTGATTTCTGTGGGGCTTTGGGAGTGATGGAAACACTAGAGCGAGGTAGAGGTGACGGTTGCACAACATGGAACATGCTAACAACACCGACTGCACACTTGGAAAGGGCGAATCTTGCAGTTTGTGAATTATCTCGCAATAAAGTTGTTATAAAAAAGGATGGAATCTACAAATAAGGCAGTATGTCTAGTAAGTCTAGTAAGTCAGTCTAGAAAGACCGCAGGATGCAAGATGAAGATATGAAAGTCAATTATGTTTCTAGGTGGCAGTGAGAACTGAAAACTGAAAAGATAAAAATGACAGCACTGGAAAACAAGACACAGGACTGAATCTGCCAGAAGATGTAAAAGACACATACATTAAAACTGCAGAACACTGATGAGAAATAAAAAGGAACTTACGTAACTGCAGAGGGATACATATCCATGGGTTAGAAGCCTCAATACTGTTATCCATACTCCCCAGATTAACCTACAGGTTCAACACAATCCCTGTCCCACCAGGGGTTTTTGGTTGTTGAAGCTGACCAATTCTAAAATCCAGCTGAGGCTGCAAAAGATTTAGAGTTGCCAAAACAGCTTTTGAAAAATAAACAGAATTAGTGCAATATCACTGATGTCAATAACACTGACTAAAGTGCGATATTGGCATAAAGATAAACAGATAAAAGGCAAAAAGATAAATAAGATAGAAAAGATAAATGAAGCACAGTCTAGCTTTTTATATATCGACAAGGTGATTTTTGACAAAGGTGTAAGATAATTTAGTGAAGAAATAGGAAGATTTTCCAACAAATGGTGCTAGAAAAATTGAATCTTCATATGCAGAAGAACACTTTGATCCATACCAGAAAGAAAAGTAAACCCAAAATGGAATACAGATCCATCTGTAAAATCTAAAGTTTTTAGGGGGGAAAAAAAAAACAGGAGAAAACCTTTAAGATCTCAAATTGCACAAGAGGTCTCAAATACTATATTGAAAGGGTGATCTATAAAATACAAACTGATAAATTGGACTTCATAAAAATTAAAAACTGCTTTTCAAAAGAGTTATTCTGTACTACTGAGTTCGAATACTTCTTACTGCTTAGTTGCTTATGTCACTTTCCTTCCTTCAGTTCTTTTTGCACCACATTTGTATAGTTTGAAATTAGCATTCCATTATATATTTTTATTTGTATTGAACAGTCTAGCAGTTTATCATCTTATAAACAATGTTTTATTTATATAATTTGTGTCAAACCTCTCAAGGTGTGAGAGACCATTATTGGTCTTATAACCCTACCAGATTACACGATTATTCACTAATTGCATTTTCCATATATTTATCTTTTTTTTCCTAGATATTTTTTTTTTTTTGTAAATACTTTTAGGCAGATTTTAAAGTTAATTGGATCTGTAAAGTGTACTAATTATACATTACCGGTCTCAGGCAGATTCTATTATTCAGTTGCATATAATTAGTGGATGATCTGATTTAAGAAATAAAAGATTACTAGAGGACAGATAAGAGTGTTGGTTTGATAAGAATGATTCCACCTGAAATGAGAACAGTGGCACAACATATCAAAATCTCTGGGACATTACAAAGGTAGTTCTAAGAAGGTCCCTAGCATTGAGCTCATTCATTAAAAGAATAGAATGTCACCCAATAAAACAAGCTAACATTGTATCTCCACGCCTTAGAGAAAGAAGAACAAATCAACACCGAAAGCAACATAAGACATGAAATAATTAAAATCAGAGCTGAAATCAATGAAAACAAAAAAATTTCAAAAAAAAAATCAATGAAACAAAAATTTGGTTCTTTGAATAAATAAATAAAATTGATAAACCCTTAGCCAAGTTAACCAAGAGAACGGAAAAAAAATCATATCATTAAAATTCATGATGAAAAAGAAAATATCACCACAGACACTACTAAAATACAGATGATAATCAGAAACTATTTTGAAAATTTATCCTCCAATAAAATAGAAAATCTCGAAGACATTTCTAGAGACATATGACCTATCCATATTGAATGAGGAGGATGTAGAAAATTTATTCAGATAAATTTCAAGCAATGAAATGGAAGATGCCATTAAAAGCCCAGGACAGACAGATTCTCAGCTGAGTCTACTAGACCTTCACAGAAGAACTAACACAATCCTCCTCAAATTATTCCATAAAATAGAAAAGGAGGGAACCCTTCCAAACTCATTCTGAAGCTAATATCACCCTGATACCAAAACCAGACAAAGACACATCAAGGAAAGAAAAATCCAGACCAATATCCCTAATAAACAGATGCAAAAATTCTTAATAAAATAATAGCAAATTACATACAAAAACATATTAAAAAGATAGCGCACCATGATCAAGTGGGGTTCATCCCAGGGATGCAAGGTTGGTTCAACATACGGAAGTCAATAAACATAATTCACCACATCAGTAAACTTAAAGACAAAAATCATATAATTATGTCAATAGATGCAGAAAAGCATTTGACACAATACAGCATTCATTCATGTTAGACACTAGAAACTAGGCATAGTGGGAACATACCTCAACATTGTAAAAGCTGTATGCGTTAAACCCAAGGCCAACATCATTTTAAACAGAAAAAAACTGAAAGCATTCCCTCTAAAAACTGGAACAAGACAGGGATGCCCTCTTTTACTACTTCTGTTCAACATCATCCTTGAAACTCTAGCTGGAGCAGTTAGGCAAAAGAAAGAAATTAAAGGGATATGAATAGGAAAAGAAGCACTTAAACTATCCCTATGCCTATCTGCTAATGACATGATTCTACATTTAGAAGACCAAACAAATTCCACCAGAAAATTTCTAGAACTTATAAACTAATTCAGCACAATAGCAAGATATAAAATTAACACCCATAAATCAACTGTGTTTCTATACACCAATGATGTATAACATGATATTCTTCAGCTCCAGCCATTTATCAGCAAATGCCATAAAGTCATTCTTCTTTATGGCTGAGTAATACTCCATTGTGTATACATTTTCTTCATTCATCTGTTGAAGGGCACCTAGGTTGGTTCCACAGCTTGGCTATTATGAATTGTGCTGCTATAAACCCCAATGTGGCTCCATCACTGTAGTATGCTGATTTAAAATTCTTTGGTATATATATATATACACACACACACACACACACACATACACAACAAGAAGTGGTACAACTGTGTCAAATGGTAGTTCCATTCAAAGTTTTCTTTTTTTTTTTTTAAAGAGAGAGAGAGAGAGAATTTTAATATTTTATTTTTTAGTTATCGGCGGACATAACATCTTTGTTTTGTTTGTATGTGGTGCTGAGGATCGAACCCAGGCCGCATGCATGCCAGGCAAGCACCACTTGAGCCACATCCCCAGCCCCTCGATTCAAAGTTTTCTAATGAATCTCCATATTGCACACAATTAATAACCTAGACTTAATTGACATATATAGAATATACCACCCAACATCAAGCAGTTACACTTTTTTCTCAGCAGCACATGGATCCTTCTCAAAAATAGATCATATATTATGTCACAGGGCAACTCTTAGACAATATAAAGGAGTAGAGATAATACCATGCATCTTATCTGATCATAATGGAATGAAACTGAAAATCAATGATAAAAGAAGGAAGGAAAAAGCATACATCACTTGGAGAATGAACAATAGGTTACTGAATGGTCAATGGGTTATAGAAGACATCAAGGAGGAAATTAAAAAATTCTTAGAGATAAATGAAAACACAGACACAACATATCAGAATCTATGGGACACATTGAAAGCAGTTCTAAGAGGAAAATTCATTGCTTGGAGTTCATTCCTTAAAAAAAGAAAAAACCAACAAATGAATGATCTCATACTTCATCTCAAAATCCTAGAAAAAGAAGAGCAAAACAACAGCAAAAGAAGTAGAAGGCAAGAAATAATTAAAATCAGAGCTGAAACTAATGAAATCGAAACAAAAGAAACAATTGAAAAAATTGACAAAACTAAAAGTTGGTTCTTTGAAAAAATAAACAAAATCAACAGACCCTTAGCCATGCTAGCGAAGAGAAGAAGAGAGAGAACTCAAATTACTAGCATACGGGATGAAAAAGGCAATATCACAACAGACACTTCAGAAATACAGAAGATAATCAAAAATTATTTTGAATCCTTATACTCCAATAAATTAGAAGATAGTGAAGGCATAGATAAATTTCTTAAGTCATATGATCTGCCCAGATTGAGTCAGGAGGATATAGACAACCTAAACAGACCAATATCAATTGAGGAAATAGAAGAAACCATCAAAAGACTACCAACTAAGAAAAGCCCAGGACCGGATGGGTATACAGCAGAGTTTTACAAAACCTTTAAAGAGGAATTAATACCAATACTTTTCAAGCTAATTCAGGAAATAGAAAAAGAGGGAGAACTTCCAAATTCATTCTACGAGGCCAACATCACCCTGATACCTAAACCAGACAAAGACACTTCAAAGAAAGAAAACTACAGACCAATATCTCTAATGAACCTAGATGCAAAAATCCTCAATAAAATTCTGGCAAATCAGATACAAAAACATATCAAAAAAATTGTGCACCATGATCAAGTAGGATTCATCCCTGGGATGCAAGGCTGGTTCAATATACGGAAATCAATAAATGTTATTCACCACATCAATAGACTTAAAAATAAGAACCATATGATCATCTCGATAGATGCGGAAAAAGCATTCGACAAAGTACAGCATCCCTTTATGTTCAAAACTCTAGAAAAACTAGGGATAACAGGAACATACCTCAATATTGTAAAAACAATCTATGCTAAGCCTCAGGCTAGCATCATTCTGAATGGAGAAAAATTGAAGGCATTCCCTCTAAAATCTGGAACAAGACAGGGATGCCCTCTCTCTCCACTTCTGTTCAACATAGTTCTCGAAACACTGGCCAGAGCAATTAGACAGACGAAAGAAATTAAAGGCATCAAAATAGGAAAAGAAGAACTTAAATTATCACTATTTGCAGATGACATGATTCTATACCTAGAAGACCCAAAAGGGTCTACAAAGAAACTATTAGAGCTAATAAATGAATTCAGCAAAGTGGCAGGATATAAAATCAACACGCATAAATCAAAGGCATTCCTGTATATCAGCGACAAATCCTCTGAAATGGAAATGAGGACAACCACTCCATTCACAATATCTTCAAAAAAAAATAAAATACTTGGGAATCAACCTAACAAAAGAGGTGAAAGACTTATACAATGAAAATTACAGAACCCTAAAGAGAGAAATAGAAGAAGATCTTAGAAGATGGAAAAATATACCCTGTTCATGGATAGACAGAACTAACATCATCAAAATGGCGATATTACCAAAAGTTCTCTATAGGTTTAATGCAATGCCAATCAAAATCCCATCGGCATTTCTTGTAGAAATAGAGAAAGCAATCATGAAATTCATATGGAAAAATAAAAGACCCAGAATAGCAAAAACAATGCTAAGCAGGAAGTGTGAATCAGGCGGTATAGCGATACCAGACTTCAAACTATACTACAGAGCAATAGTAACAAAAACAGCATGGTACTGGTACCAAAACAGGCGGGTGGACCAATGGTACAGAATAGAGGACACAGAAACCAATTCACAAAACTACAACTATCTTATATTTGATAAAGGGGCTAAAAGCATGCAATGGAGGAAGGATAGCATCTTCAACAAATGGTGCTGGGAAAACTGGAAATCCATATGCAACAAAATGAAACTGAATCCCTTTCTCTCGCCATGCACAAAAGTTAATTCAAAATGGATCAAGGAGCTTGATATCAAATCAGAGACACGCCATCTGATAGAAGAAAAAGTTGGCTACGATCTACATACTGTGGGGTCGGGTTCCAAATTCCTCAATAGGACACCCATAGCACAAAAGTTAGTAACTAGAATCAACAAATGGGACTTACTCAAACTAAAAAGTTTTTTCTCAGCAAAAGAAACAATAAGAGAGGTAAATAGGGAGCCTACATCCTGGGAACAAATCTTTACTCCTCACACTTCAGATAGAGCCCTAATATCCAGAGTATACAAAGAACTCAAAAAATTAGACAATAAGAGAACAAACAACCCAATCAACAAATGGGCCAAGGACCTGAACAGACACTTCTCAGAGGAGGACATACAGTCAATCAACAAGTACATGAAAAAATGCTCACCATCTCTAGCAGTCAGAGAAATGCAAATCAAAACCACCCTAAGATACCATCTCACTCCAGTAAGATTGGCAGCCATTATGAAGTCAAACAACAACAAGTGCTGGCGAGGATGTGGGGAAAAGGGTACACTTGTACATTGCTGGTGGGACTGCAAATTGGTGCAGCCAATTTGGAAAGCAGTATGGAGATTTCTTGGAAAGCTGGGAATGGAGCCACCATTTGACCCAGCTATTCCCCTTCTCGGTCTATTCCCTAAAGACCTAAAAAGAGCATGCTACAGGGACACCGCTACATCGATGTTCATAGCAGCACAATTCACAATAGCAAGACTGTAGAACCAACCTAGAAGCCCTTCAATAGACGAATGGATAAAAAAAATGTGGCATTTATACACAATGGAGTATTACTCTGCATTAAAAAATGACAAAATCATAGAATTTACAGGGAAATGGATGGCATTAGAGCAGATTATGCTAAGTGAAGCTAGCCAATCCCTAAAAAACAAATGCCAAATGTCTTCTTTGATATAAGGAGAGTAACTAAGAACAGAGTAGGGTCGAAGAGCATGAGAAGAAGATTAACATTAAACAGGGATGAGAGGTGGGAGGGAAAGGGAGAGAGAAGGGAAATTGCATGGAAATGGAAGGAGACCCTCAGAGTTATACAAAAGTACATACAAGAGGAAGTGAGGGGAAGGGGAAAAATAATACAAGGGGGACAAACGAATGTCAGTAGAGGGGGCAGAGAGAGAAGAGGGGAGGGGAGGGGAGGGGAGGGGGGATAGTAGAGGATAGGAAAGGCAGCAGAACACAACAGACACGAGTATGGCAATATGTAAATCAATGGATGTGTAACTGATGTGATTCTGCAATCTGTATATGGGGTAAAAATGGGAGCTCATAACCCACTTGAATCAAATTGTGAAATATGATATATCAAGAACTATGTAATGTTTTGAACAGCCAACAATAAAAAATTAAAAAAAAAAACAGGGATGAGAGGTGGGAGGGAAAGGGAGAGAGAAGGGAAATTGCATGGAAATGGAAGGAGACCCTCAGGGTTATACAAAAGTACATACAAGAGGAAGTGAGGGGAAAGGGAAAAATAATACAAGGGGGAGAAATGAATGACAGTAGAGGGGGTAGAGAGAGAAGAGGGGAGGGGAGGGGAGGGGAGGGGAGGGGGGATAGTAGAGGATAGGAAAGGCAGCAGAACACAACAGACACTAGTATGGCAATGTGTAAATCAATGGATGTGTAACTGATGTGATTCTGCAATCTGTATACGGGGTAAAAATGGGAGTTCATAACCCACTTGAATCAAAGTGTGAAATATGATATATCAAGAACTGTGTAATGTTTTGAACAACCAACAATAAAAAAAAATGAATCTCCATATTGCTTTCCATAGTTGTTTCACCAATTTGCTATCTGGCCATGAATTTGCAGTCCCACCACCAATGTATGAGGGTAGCTTCCCCCCACCCCGGCCACATCCTCGCCAACTTTGTTGTTACTTATGTTCTTGATAATTGGCCTTCTGACAGTTTTTCAAGCTGACTCTATGCTTTCCAATTACAGGAGCAATGGGTGTGGCTTGTGTCTGCCACAGACAGACAGCAGAGCTCAGCACATCCCCTTCAATCAAGCAATCGATACATATATACCTGCAATGCAACTGGGAAAGGCCCAATTATGCCCCAGGTGAACTATAGGTGAAGCCCCACACGCTTTATAGAAGGGGAGCTCAGGGTCATTTCAGCCTCAGGGCATTGCCCAACACCAGTAAGAAGATTAACAAGTTAAACAATAAAGCAGCTGGGCTCTGTGATGGACTTAAGGCAGGAAGAAAACCCGTACTGAAGAAAGTTCTTCCTGCCCAGAGCAATTAATGTGGTGAACAGATGGGGAGGGGGGTGCACTATTTTTAAGCTTTAAAATGAAGATAAAATACACAAGCAATTATAATAATAAGCAATTATAATAATAAGCAATTACATTTGCAGTGCAGGGTCCTCTGGGGAAGCAAGGGGGAAGAAAACAAGCTCCTGAAGGCTGGCACATACTCCACCCCTGGCTGAGATGGTAGAGGGGCAAGCTTCCCTTTATTCAGAAGGTACCAGACAAGGTGGATGCTTGTCATGTGATCATGAGGTGGCATCTGGAGCGGCAAAAAAAGCACCAGGGTGTGTGTTCAATATAGTTTTATTGTGGGTTTTGTCGACTGGTGATCCATACGTGGCAAAGTTCAGGTACTGTTCCAATTCACTCACAGCTGTCTTAATCCACCAGGCTGACAGAACAAGACACCTTATACTAGGTAATCTGTGAACAACTGAAACTCACTTCTTACAGTTTTAGAGACTGAGAAGTCCAAGATCGAGGTGCCAGAATATTTGGGATCTGGCAAAGGCCCCATGGTTCATGAACGGTGCCTTTTTGTGTCCTTATATGGCAGAAGGGCATAAAAGGGACAATCGCCGTTACTCACAGAGAGGAAGAGATGGATAGGGAAGAGAATATAGGTTCCTCCAGCCCTGTTGTAAGGGCATGGATTCCATTCACGAGAGTGGACGGCCCACCCTCTGATATCCTCACCTTGGGGTTTAAGTTCCAATGCATGAATTATGGGGAAACAAATACAATCGATCAGAGCAACCTGAGACTGAAGCCATCCTGTCTAGTTCCTCCACTATTGTTCGTTTTGCTTCTACCTATGAGCATGACCCTCCTGCGTCACCACGTCACCGCACTGACATCTCTTACATTTGTGGAGAACCTTAGATGTTCAGAACATTTTCCACGTCCCTTTTCCCATTTTATCCTCAGGATGGCTCCATGACAGGCGCTTGCCATTTGACAGATAAGGAAACTTAAGCTCAAAGATTTTAAGGTCTCATAGTTCTTCCTGACAGGGTTGAAAGAGGAACCTTGAACTTCTGGGTTTTCGTCATTCTTCTATTACAGCTTACTTTCCTCTAAATCACAGAAAGTACCATCAGATATTCCCGACTGTCCTCTTGATAACTCCACAGACTCAGCCTGGCTGTCCCTGGATCGGCTGGTGACACCTGCCTGACCTTGTCTCCCGCTTCCCTCCAACATGCACTCGCGACTTATGCACAATAATGCCCTCCCTAGACTGTCCTCCCCTCTTCCCTTTTACCTAATCAGATGCTCCATGTCCTTCAAGGCTCGGCACAAGTGTCTGGCAGATGTAATCTCCCACCAAAATCTGCTAATACACAAACTGCACATTTTCTAAAAAATATTTTTTTAGATGCTGACGATCCTTTATTTTAGTCATTTAGTCATATGTGGTGCTGAAAATCAAACCCAGTGCCTCATATATGCTAGGCAAGTGCTCTACCACCGAGCCACAACTGCAGCCCCAGAACTGCACATTTTAAACATTTAATTGTATTTTATATAATTTGTACTAAACCATAGTTGTTCAATTATTTGTTTTTTTAAACTTATTTGTTCTTTCTGGATATAAATGACAGTAGAGTGTATTTTGTCAAATTAGACATACATAGAATAAGTAAAACTTCTCCCAGTTAGGATCCCATTATTGTGGTTGTATATGATGTGGAGTTATATTGGCTGTGTATTCATATATAAAGATAGGAAAGATGTGTCAGATTCATTCTACTCTCTTTTCTATTCCTTTCCTCTATCCCTTCCCTTATTCCCCTTTGTCTAGTCCAATGAACTTCTAATCTTCTCCTCTCTCTTGTGGGTTAGCATCCATACATCAGAGAGAACATTCTGCCTTTGCTTTTTTGGGACTGGCTTGTTTAACTTAGCATGATATTCTCCAGTTCCATCCATTTACTAGCAAATGCCATAATTTCATTCTTCTATATGGCTGAGTAATATTCCATTGTGTATATATACCACACTTTCTTTACCCATTCATCTGTTGAAAGGCACGTAGGTTGATTCCATTAGCTTACCTGTTATAAACATTGAAGTAAGTGACTGTATCACTGCAGTATGCTAATTAAGTCCTTTGGATTTAAACCAAGGAGTGAATTATTTGTTAAACCACATCAGTTAAATTATCTAATAATTATTTACTGTGTTAAAGTGTTGTTTCTGTTAGAAGACCAGATTTTTTTTTTCTTGCAAAGGGTGGTGTCATCTACTTTCACTCATGAACATAAACCAGGGTCTAGCACAGAGTAGGTGCTCGGTAACAAAAGTTGGAACAATTTGCTTCGGTTTCAATACAGCACCTGACTTTGTCTGACGATCTTGTCACTGAAATGACTATAGCTAGAGGGTAAGGCAGACTTTCAGGTGCAGAGGAATTGGGGTACCACGAGGACTCCAAGGCAGAGATGGGACAGGGACCCAAGAACTGAGAATGGATTCAGAGAGAGAGAGAGAGTGGAACACACAGCAAGACAGGCACAATGCTCCTTAGAGATCTGCTGAGAAAAGGAAATCTGCTTCATGCCGGGCCAGGACTGAATGACAGGTCAAGGTTAAGTAGCTCTAGAGAGAAAGAAAGTGAGAGAGGGAAAAGGAGAGAGAAAAGAAGAAAGACAGAAGGTGACCAGACAGATCACTGGCAAACTATGTCCTAGAAACTAGTTACCTCTGTAAGGCGGTTGGTATGTGTGAGACATAACTCACCTGTTACTGATAGTGGAAAACAGCACTTATTTAAAAAATCCATATAATTCTCTAAAACATTTGTGTTTGTAAATACAGTTTTATTGGAATACAGACACTCATTTATTTAAGCACTGACTACAGCTGGTTTTGCACTACAAAGATGGAGGTGAATACATGCAGCAGAATCTACGCAGCCTACAAAGTCTAG
Source organism: Marmota flaviventris (assembly GCF_047511675.1). Lineage (NCBI taxonomy): Eukaryota > Metazoa > Chordata > Mammalia > Rodentia > Sciuridae > Marmota > Marmota flaviventris. The sequence goes on along the minus strand of NC_092504.1, from coordinate 43,201,925 downwards.
AATACTTACTATCTGGCCCTGTGCAGTAGTTGGCTGATCTCTACTCTGAAATCTGGTTCTGCTTTTTATGAGAAGATCACAAAGCAATTTTTGGCAAGGGAGATCCAGAAGCTGTCAGCAGATTCAGAAAGACCAGGAAGTTTCCTTCTGTTACTAAAGATCATTGCTCTGATCAATGACTTTATCACTTAAGCATCCTGTCTTAATTATGTATTTGTGAAATGGAGATTCTTGTACTTGCTCTTGCGAGTTGGGCCTGCATTTCTCTAGTACTGTGTACTGTGTCTGGCCATGATTGTTTCCTGTTACTGATAAAATGTGTTCAGAAGAAATGTGATGGATAGAAGAAGAGAATGAGTTGCTTGTATAACTGTCAAAAAAGTTACAGCAACAATTTATCTGACCAGAAAGGAAGTAGCAGAATTGGTAATTTTTTTCTTTATTTTTTTTCTTTTTCTTCCCCTGTGGTGGTGGGGATCAAACCCAGGGCCTTGCACATACCAGAGAAAGTGCTTTGCCACTGAGTTATGTTCCCAGCCCTGGAAATAGCAGATTTTAAATTAACAAAAGGATAATGCTCACATTTAATTTTCTACTTTTAATGGAATCTTTTCTTACTTGGATCCCTAATATTTTACTTATCCACAGAACAAAATTTTACCCTCTTTTTGCTGACTCAGAATCATCATAATAAAATTTATTGCCCTCTGTGATCACCAGGGACAGAGGCTAATTGAGCTAACTCAAACACGTGGAGAAAAGAAATTTTATGGTTCTTGTATCTGCAGTTCTCCTCCCTCATTCTCAGGGGCCATTCTGCAGTGGGACACCAGGACTGAAAAGTGATTTAAATCAACTACTAAACTCATGCCAAAATTCCTAGACCCCCAAAATGTGCCCATATCATGGAATGGTTTGACCTAGTTTGGTTCACCAAATCATCAAATATTTACAATGTACCTCCTCTGGGCCAGTCATAGCCTTAGTTTCAATGGTGAATTAATCATCATCAGTCATCACCGATCATCAACCAGGATTTTTGTCTTTAAAACATATCTTGGTAGAAAACCCCAGGTGACTGCATGTGGAGGAGAAGGTCCCACTTCTTACAGCTTCACCTGTTGCCACTCGTCTTACAGAGAGCTATCGCAGAAAACTTCATATTTCACTTTCAGGACTCTACACACATCTTCTTATTTACTGCATTCTTCTGATGACCCTGAACAATATCTAAACGAGCAAGTACTGAGTTGGAAGAGGAGTCCCAACATTTGCTCTCCAGTGAGGATTTGGTTTTCCAACAACAGTGATCAGGGGCAGTTCCCAAGAGGGAGTTCCATCTAAAAATGAAGAATCCCTTGTTTTGTGCAGCTGTATTTCACAGAATCATATTACTACTCATGTTCTGACTGTGAAGTGCTTCCCAAAGGACCAGAAGTCAGCAGGTAGACTAGACCTGCTTCTCCAGCTGCACGACCTTGTCATTCCCACCACTGCGCCATCACAATGAACCAAAAGAAAGTCCTGAAGGTGTATATTTAATCAAGCACAGTGAGTCAAGCTCCAAGGCTTTCTTTATAAGAAGAATTTAATCATCCCAAGACTCACAAATCAAATATCATGCAAAAGAAAAGGGGGATACTTGGGGAGCGAGAAACATAAAAGATAAACAGAAGAAAAGAGAAATAAATGAAAAACAGATAAGGAGAAAAGGGTTCTTGGAGCTAGAGGGAGGTGAAGGCAAGAGAAAAGATAAACACGAGCACAGTGGGGTGAACCTATAGTCTAGGCTACTCAGAAAGCTGAGGTAGGAAGATAGACTTGAGTCCAGGACTTTAAGACCAGTTCTCTCTTTAACAGAGAGAACTCTCCAATAAATAAATAAATAAATAAATAAACAAATAAATAACAAATCATGAAATGGAAAAATGGATATCATTCTTTACTTAGATGATAAATGCAATTTCAATAAAAAGAATAGTGTGGAAACCTCTGGAAAAAAAAGAAGGGTAAACTAGCCCTACCAGATGTCCAAATGCTTTACAGACCCACGATAATTACAACTATGAAACAGTTGCCTGAATAGGAAGTCCCCCCAAATAGACCAAATACACTGGAAATTTAATATGTGATAAAAAATGGCATCTTAAATTTGTAGGCAAAGATAGACCATTCAATAAATGTTGTCAGGCACCTGGATGGCTAACTGGAAAAAGGTAAAGTTAGAAATATGTTCACACCATACACCAGGATAAAGCTAACTCCAAATGCAACAAAGATTTAATAAAATAATAATAAAAGTTCTAGGGGGGTCATTGAAAAAAAAAAGAAAGAGGCAACTGATACTGTATGCCTCCCAATGGAAGAACACACCACTTATGAAGTAATCTTGAAAAAAAAAATCTAATTTAAATCCAAAAGCACCTTGACCCCTAGCAATTACAGAGGAGAGGAACGTACAAACTATGCCACAAGGATGCAATTAGCAAAACCCAGACTGCGGGAGGCTCTGTAGGCAAACTCATCAGATGTTAAAAAAGAAAAACAGATGGAGGGAAACCTCAGGAATAAAAGAGACTTAAAGACACGACCCCTCCTTGTGCGTTAGCTCCTGCCTGCTGACAACCTGTTCTACTCCGGAGCTCTGACCACCGTCATTACACGATCACAATCTGCTGGTTTTGTGTTTTCTCGTTCACTGGTTTCATAATTTTCTTTCTTCATTTAATTGTTCAGTAGGTAACAAATCCCCATAGGTCAGCTATTCAAAAGTGAAAAATGGCATAAAGTGGACTTTCTCCCCCCATTCCTCATGCCAGTTTCTCCCTCACCAAGATGTCACTGGTTTGAGTTCCATGTGAATCTCTCTTGAGAAATTTTTAATGCATTTGTAAGGAAACGTTCATCTACATTCTTTCATTCCCTCATAACAATTCTCGGCACCAGGCATCCTGCTCTTGCTTTTCCTCTGGAGCATCGCCATGGTTTCCGGTACATCTTCCTGACTGCAGTCTTGCGCCTCCACACCCACACTCTATGGCTGATAGTTTGGTCATTCCAAAAAGCACCCCGATCATGCTGAAAAATATTCAGTGTCTTCTGCTTACCTTTAGGAACAAGTTCTGTCTCCTTCCTTCCATGGCACAACATTCAATATCTTTCACAGTCTAGCCCTGCCCTGACCTGCTGCTTTCCTGGATTTTCACATGTTACCCCTCACTATAAATCCTGAACCGCAAGCACTACTGGCTGGATTCTGAAACCACCGGCATCTTTTTTTCTTCTTTGTCTGTGGTTTCTGCCTGTTTGAAAGTTTTTTTCCCTCCTTCATCTAGGGGGTTTTCACTTTCTATCTGTCCTTTAAGACCCAGCTAAAATGCTACACATTTTCAGAAGCCTGCCCCCATCTCCCATAAGCAGAACTGCCAAGGACTGTGCTCCTCTAGCACAGCCATTTCCTCCTCCTGCCAGCCCAGAGCCCTTTGTTCAAACCTATGATATAGTACGTGTCATAGTCCCACGCTTTCATTTGTTTTCATCAGTATTTAATAAATGATTAATCCTGCTTTATAACCCACCTGGTGTCCTCCCCAAGGGTCCTCATTTCAAAGAATGGAATTCCAAACGAGAATATCAAAATCCAGGCTTCAGAAAAAAAAATTGCAAGTCCACTGAAATAAATTTATTGGCTTATCTTCATTCCAGATGATCCTTGAAATCAACATCTTGTATTGTTCACACTGCACACCAAAAGCTGTAGTGGGTTGTCCCTTTCTTCCAAGAGACCCAGCAGGCTATCTGATGCTTTTGAATAAGACTAAGTTAGCCTTGCATGTGTACCAACTAAACCCCACCATCTCATTCCTCATTGAGCCAAGGGAAGCTCAGAGACCTTGTTTATGGAAAGCCTGAGAGTTGGTCACCAGAGCAAAGACTTGAAATCACATGTCCTGTCTAATTGGAGTCCTCTGCTCATCTCCCAGAAAGCAAAGGATATCTCCAATGGTCTCATTTTCCTTGTATGTTTAGGAGTATGTATTTGAGCTTATGGGGAAAGTAAGTATTTGTCTGCAGAAACACACTCCATCAATGACAAGGACACAGGTGTGGCTGCCGATCCACCCGTGGAAGTGCAGGAGCTTGTGTAATCAGCCCTGCGACCAGCACCCTGCCTACAGGGTGCTGGAGCCGACAGGCAGGCTCCTGAGTTTCTCCCTGCTTTTCTTTCTTTCACTCAAGTACAATACCCATTCTTGTATTTCTTCCAACAAACATTCTCAGTTTCCTCATCTTACCTTCCTGCAGTGATACACTCGACTGCCTCAATGCACCAAATGTTTTCATAGATTAGGTCACATCTCTTATCCATAACCTTTTCTGGCTTTTTACATGTGAGCTAAATCACTACTGTCTAACTACCTGCCAGAATCACTACTATCTACCTATCACCTTCTTATGTACCAGAAACCCTGGAATCACAGGATTTTAAGCAGGAAAGTATTTCAGATATCACCTAACGAGCCAATGCCCACACTGAATGGTTAGTAAATAGAAAGATGAATATACTTGTTCAAGATCACGTTAACTGACTGCAGACCTTGATCTGAATCGGTTTTCCTGAAGTCTAGTTCACTCTTACTTCTCTCACATCAAGCTACCTCCATTCCTTCCATTTTATTTCCTTAATCCTCAATACTGTGTTTAAATTGTTTCATAACAAACTATGGTGCAGCCCCGAGAATCCTCAAATGAAGGAGTTTCCTGCTGCCAGGACCATCTTCTTGAAGCATCTTCAAACACCCTCTAGCAATGAGTGGTAGAGAAGGAAGACAGAGGCCCGTTTTATTCACCTTCAGTTAGATGAGTCCCTCTTCATTCAATTCACCTGACACTCAGAAGATTCTGAGGTGACCCACTATTGGTTCCTTCATAACATCTCACATTCAGGAAGCTACACTCAGGGCAATCAAGGTCAAAAGGCAGATCAGGCTCTACCGCAACCACTTGGCCGACTGACAGGAAAGATGGTAGATTTATAGCTCAGTGTTACACTCCAAACTAAATGAAAGGAATAATTTCATGATAAAATAACTTGTGGAAGTCTTCATCCAAAAACCTTGTTGGGTACAATTTTTTTTTTTTTTTTTTTGGTCTCTGTTATGAGAAGGTAGTTCCTGCACATTCAAGTAGACACCTGCTATGGATTGATTGATTTATGTCTCCCCCCACCCAACCAAAAAAAAAAAAGATAAGCTGGACTCCTAACACCTAGTACCTCAGAATGTGACCTTATTTGGAGAGGGTCTCTAAAGAGGTCATCATGTTACAATGTGGTCCTCAGGGTGGGCTATAATTCAATATGAGTGATGTTCTTGGAAAAAAAAAAGAATTTGGGCAGAAACAAAGTGAAGACACAGGGAGAGGATCAGATAAGGCCAAGGAACACCCGAGCCTGCCAGAAGCCAGGAGAGAGGATGGAACAGATTCTCAGAGCAGTCAGAAGGAACCAATCCCGCCCATTCCTTGATTCTGGACCTCTAGCCTACAGAACAGGGAGGCCAGCGATTTCCATTGTTTAAGCCACCACTTTGTGGTACTCTGCTATGGCAGACCTAGGAAACGAATCCAACGTCTGACGAGCAATGAGCCTCCAATAACTCCCAGCCAGCGTGGCCAGGATCAACTCCCAGTCAAGAGGGACAGCTCTGAATGCTAAGAGAGGCACATCGCTTAGCGTACTGCACAAAATAAATCTAAGAGAGTTCTACTTCACAATGATTTTCATGTTTATGAAAAGGCTAATTTTGCATCTCTTCAAATCCTACACGGCCACTGTGCCCGACCAGAGTACAGAAAGCAGTGCTACACGGGCATCACACACACTCACACACAGAGTATGGCCCTGTATTTGGTCTGGAATAGACTGGAAGTTCCCATAGTGGCTGGGACTATGATTTCAACCGATTCCTGTCAGTTTAACAGATGAGATTGTTAACAGCTGCCTCTTCAATACACAGCATTGTCTTTAAAAGACACTCAGAGTGAATTACAATTAAATTACAGAGCTGTCAAAGAGGGTTATCATCATAGCATTTATTCACCACATTTACAAGCCAGACAGATACAAAAGGAACTGAAAACTGAAGAAAAAGGACAAAACACCGGCTCCACATTACTTACCTCAGCAGGCAATCTGGGTGAAGGGAGAAGAGAAGACAGACAGATAGCTATGATGCGGAGGGTCCCTATACAGCAGCCTCTAGAGGGTCTTCCATTCCAGAAGCTGGAGGTGCTGCAAGATGTCATCTGGTGGCAACCCCTCTCTCCTTCACAGTTGAAAAAAACAAGGGCCAGCAAGGTGTCATGACTCACCCACAGCTACGGACAAGCAAGGGAGGAGCTGGGACCGAACCAAGAGCAAGGGCTGCTCCTGCAGGGGGCCAAGCAAGGAAAGCAAAACCAGGACAGCCAGGCCCAGGGCCTTGTTTTGCTCTCAGCTATAAGCGCATATTAATTTACCCCGCAGTTATTAATCATGCAGCTCTTTTGGGAAGCTTGGAAATCGTCCCCACTTTTCCTGCTAAAATGACACAAGATAATAGAGAGGAAAAATATCCTCAGCTGCCATTTATGTTAGTCAGTTCTCTTGCTAATCAATAATGCATTTAGTACCACCGGAAGACCGGTACAACTCACTTAGTCACCTTCAACCTCAGCATCCTCAAGATAAATTGAAGACAGCAATGCTTGTGAAGTGAGGAACTCCTCGAATTAAAGAACAACAACAACATCGAAACACACACACAAAAATAATTAACTAGATCATCATTTGTGGTTTCAATCAAGCAACCAAAAAATACCTACTGCGTTACCTCTATGTATGTGTAAGACATTGTGCTAAAGACTGTCAGGGACACAGAGAGGACCCAATTTAGGCTCATCCCTCAAGAGCTCATAGTTAAGCTGAACAGACAAGATACACAGAAAGATTAAGCACAACACGTTGGACATGGTGGCACAAAGCAAGTTCAAAGCTAGCCCCAGCAAAAGCAAGGTGCTCAGCAACTCAGTGAGACCCTGTCTAAATAAAATACAAAATAGGACTGGGGATGTGGCTCAGTGGTCGAGTGCCCCTGAGTTCAATCCCCAATATCTCCCTTTGCCAAAAAAAGATAAAGTAAAACACCACACTCTAGATGCACTATGATAAATGACTAATTCAGTTATATACACAAGTGCAGAGGACTGAATGTTCATGTCCCCCCAAATTCATATGTTAAGAACTTAGCCCTACCCAGGTAATGGTATGGGGAGGTGGGGCTTTGGGGAAGTGATTAGGTCATGGTTAGTGCCCTTATAAAAGAGGCCACAGAGAGACCCTTTGCCCTTTCTGCCCAGGGAGGTAACAGTAAGAAGAGTTGTGGAAGGGGGACCTTACGAGACGCTGAATTTGCCAGCACCTTAATCTTGAACTTTCCAGTCTCCTGAACTATGAAAAATAAATGTCTTATTTGTAAACCACCCTGTCTACAGTATCTTATTATAGCCACTACAACGATCTAAGACAAGAAGTTCAGACAAGGAAGAAATTACCTAATTCTAATCAATTTCTCACCTTTTCTTACCTAAATATGACCATATGTGGTAGCTTTCTTATTGTCTTTAAGTTTACCTAAAATTTTCCCCTAAAATTCTTCTCTTTTTTTGCAGTACTGGGGCTTGAATCCAGGGCTGACATATGTTTGGCAGGCACTACACCACTGAACTAATCTCCAGCTCTAAAGATTTTATTTCTAAAGTCATTCAATTTACCTTCCTTTCCACTAGTTAGTGGTATTTACATTATATACAAAGCACACATACACACACACCCTAAAAAAAAATCTCCAATCTAAACCCTTGCTTGTGACAGTGGAAGTAATCTCTAGGGGAAAAAGAGAAAACATCTCTAACGTTTCTACCTAGCATAACATCTGGGACTTTACAGAGTTGTTCTGTGAATTAAGACTAAAGAGCAAGTACATGACATTATTCTCCTCTCCTGTGTTTGGGGCAGACATCATTTATTGATCAGGTCGTTCTTTTCCTGCTCACTACACATACAGCCCCCACAATAGTTCTTAAAACAGTATATCACAGGCAGCCAATTGGCAAATGATCAAAAGTGATTTGTGATAGAAGCCATCTGCAATTAAAGTCAGATTCAGAGTGTAACCTCATAATAAGGGAATTATGTCACACATCATTTAGTGTTCTGGGTTCAAAATGTGAGGAGTGGAATTTGATCTCAAAGATAAATGTGATGCAGACTGACAGCTGTCACCCAGCATCCATTCTTCATTTCCTCAACAATGCTGAATCCCACGACTTGTAGCTGGGCCCCTGGGCCTGCTATAAAGTTCATAGGCAAGTTCTGGCTACTGGCATATAGCAATTTCTAGGATGTGTGCTTAAAGGAAAGGCAAATGCCATTTTCCCCTCCCCTTCCTCCATCATGCTGCCTAGAACACGACATGGTGGCAAGCCGTTGTGGACCACATGTGCGAGAAACAGGTCCCAGATGTCCTAATGGAGGAGAGTCACATTACTGTCCCTGAACCATCTACTCCAGAGCTATTATAAGAGAAATACATGGATTTCCATGTTATTTATACTACTGTTATTTTTAGGTACTTGCTTTTTATGGTCAAGCTTATAATCCTTGACAAACTTGGCACATATTAATTTGCACCAGTTTAGTGATCCAACTCTTGTATAAAAACCAAAGCACTGGGGAAGAGTTAAAGGATGTTTTCAAATAAAAATACATTTTTTTAAAGGTTAAAATCCCACATTTCTAGAATTATAGATTTATCCAGAGAAAAGGTAAGCAATCAGACATACACACATTATATGAGATCTTTGTTCATATCTCTGTTCACCTAGAATATCTTTAAGTCTAAAGAAATAATACTGAACCACAGAACTACAGACAAATCTGAAACAAAGCTGAGGATCTAAATAAGTGAATACAAGACAGTCTTCCATAGTGGACACTGGACTTCCAACCTCCAGCATGGACGTGTGTGCAGACACACACTCTCACACACACACACACTCACATGCAAACAGACAAGATACTTAAACGGTGACAAGAGAGTTTAGAAGAGTTCTTGGGGCCTTAGTAGTAGTCCATTTTGGATGACTGTGGCTCTGTTAGCTCTTGTCCTATGTCAACTACTCTTTGGTTCTTCTGGAGTCTGAGCCTGAGGCTGCACGTTCATGTAGCACGCAACTAAGCCCTGCTGATGCTCTGGTGGAATTCACAGAGGAGCTGTGTGCAGGGGTTTACAGGGTCAACAAGAACAGAATTCCACCTCCCATAATTCTTCCTGGTGTAGGCATTACTTATTTTTGGTGGGTGTGAGCAAGGAAGGGAATCCGATGCCTTTTTAATCATTAAAGTCAGATCTAATTTAAAATGTTTTTTAAATTTTAGTTGTGGATGGACACATTTATTTATTTTTATGTGGCATTGAGGATCGAACACCGTGCCCCACACATGCCAGGCAAGTGCTCTACAACTGAGCTACAAACCCAGCATGATTATTATTATTTTTTTAAACCTTTCAAGAACCTGCCTATGGTTCTTTTTTTCTCTTGCCTCAAACCTTACCTTCCCCTGCCTTGAGCTTAAACAAAGCTAGACCAAATACTCTGAGGATTATAATGATCCATTTTTCTTTTTTATTGGTTTAAATTCTTTTATTTGTTGAAAAATGCATCCTCTTAGGAGATCTAAAACCCCACCAACTTAGAACAGAAAGACAGGAATCTGACAGATCTGTCTGCCTGCTACTGAAGAAACTCATTCAGTGAAGCAGATGGATTATCAGATCCCAATAATAGACAACTTTAATCATAAGAAAAGGAACTTTTAAAATACAACCAAAGCAAACAACCAATAAGAAGGGCAAGGAGCTACAGACCATGGTGCAAACCTCAGAGGCCTAGGTACTCCAGGACCCCAGATCAAGGGATCTGGACTGTCGTGTGGGAACTCTAAAGGAAAAGGGACCTTTCAGGCTGGCAGTCTTCCACTCCACGGCAAGGATCAGCCAGGTGTTCCTTAGGTGTGGCACTGTTTAGGTTACACAGGTTGTTCCCTGTATGAGGATGCCCAGCCAAGAATGCTCAGGTGGGTGTCTCCAGCTTGCCTGCCACTTAGACCTGCCAGGTAGGTACCCTGACAGAGGGCTGTATCCATCTGAGAGGAGAGCAGTGTTTTCTGAATGTGAGGAAGGCTCCAACTCGTGGGCCACAGGCTGCATCCTCCAGGGAGGACACCTGTCCGTCATTCTCTCTTTTTTAAAGCTCTGCAATTATTAGTTCATTAGTATTATCTGGAACTCAGGTATTTAGTATTCCTCTTGAGATTATACAAACAAATGCAAATAGAAAGAATCCAAGTCAAAATTATGTTAATAAAACAGCACTTCGTCACAAAAGTGTGTAAAAATTACAAGAATGATATTTTTAAAACAGTGGCACTTTAAGAGAATGATCTCAAAAACCACAACATTGTCAAATGGTTCCCTAAACTGCTCAGCAGATAAACAGGACTCTAATGAATGAATCTGGGTTTTGTGAAGAAGAATCAAAATCAAATAAGCTGGATAATTGGTACAGATGCAAATTTTTTCCCTCGTGTCCATTCTGATTTATGAAGGGGCAAACTACAATAAAGGAAAATATACCCTACTTTAAATGTGGCATCGTAATTTTAAAAGCTGGCCCAATTAAGTAAAAATACTTTTAATGGAGTCTCAAGTTTTCTGAGCAGTCCATATTTAGATAAATGGGAAAAGGCATTTACAGGCAGCACTTTCAGAATCTTCGATGAGACAAATCTCTACAAAAAATTGAATATGGCAGTCTTATATTTTAAGCTCACGCTTTTGGGGACACATTCCCGGGTCTTCTTCAACATGAGAACTACAAAATATAACTGCCATTACATGGCAATGGCAGTTAAAAAATATAGTGTCCTCGTGTAAAGATGAGAACAATTTTGCTATTAGTTTTTCCAGGATTGACTTTCAGAGATCGTCTGATTTTAATAATCTCATGCTGTGAGTAGAGCTGGTTACTCTTCGCTTTGGAAACGTAAGTGGGCTCTGTGAACTTCTTTACCCACTGATTAAGGTTTTGGAATTTCAGTTATGGATGAAAATATTCTCAATTTAACTTTCATTACTCTCATCGTGACTTTCAGGGTATGTAGACAAAAGCTTTTATCTTTATGAAAAGATAAACACTGTAATAATTCACGTGACCAAAAATGGGCGAAAGGCAGTCTAGCTTTCCCACAAGAAGAATAATTTTGGACCTATGGAAAGGACAATACTAATTTTTCAAACAACTGTATTTACTTAGAAGCATTCATTTAGAATTTCAACAAAACAGATGCAATTTTCTTTTCTTTCTTTTTTGCAAGTAGTGATATTCGGTGAGCAGAACAACAATTATTTTGTATAAGCTTCATCATGACAACTGAAGACAAAAACACTACCATCCTCATATGTAACTAACCAGTTTGTGCTGTGCACCAACAGGAACCTGCTTTAAATTTCCATCCCAATTTACAACCCCCATACTGCACCAGGCAAGGTTGGTGACTATTGAAAATACCACCAGGACAGGCTTTCTAAAGACACATTTAGTATTTATACCCACCCACCCCCCCAAAAAAAAAAACACCGTACAATTTAAAAACAAATCTTATACAAACTTATATTTCATTTTTTTTCTTTAAAAGGACTGATGTGTGTACAGGGTGGTTAAATGCTTTATATATAAGGAAAAAAATGACTCTAGAGCAAATTAATTCATCCTCCTCTTCACCTTCCACCTCCTCCTCTTCCTTCTTTTTCTTTTTCTTTCTTTTTTTTTAACCTCCATAATTCCCTTTTTCACTGCATTGGGTTTTTCCTTTAGCTTGTGAGACAGCAATAGCCTTTTTCTATTTCTCCTTCAGCCCGGGAGCTTTCTTTTGGTAAGGCTGATTGTCAGCTGCAGCAGTGTGATTCCACGTTACTCCCAGTTTCTTTCCAACATCACCAATAGACAGGCTGGGTGCTATCCTTTGATGTTTGGGTGATACTCAGAACAGAACAAGAAGGCCAACGGAGGCCTCTTGGGTGCACTGGGAACCTTGAACTTCTATCGTGTTCCGCTTTAGTATAGACAGAGGTTTTATTTCTCTTTCATAATGGGCCTTGTCAGCCTCCACCATGTCTTCAAATTTTCCTTTCCCTTTAGCAGACATGGTCTTCACCTCTCTGAGCACTTCTCAGAAAACTCTGAGAAGGTGACCAAAGTACACGGGTGCTCCTTCTTGTGCTCCTCCCTGAAAGTTTGCACAAAGATTGGGCATGGTGACATTTTGCTTCTAGGTTTCCTGGAACTCCTTTGCCCATATTAAGTTGTTTTTCCCCATCGAGGCTGGGTCGCTGGTATGGCTTTTACTTGCCCCTTACTGTCTCTATGGAGCTCAATGCACTGCAGTGGCTGACATCTTTCCATCATCTCAACGAGAAACTCTGTTCACAAGTTACTAGGCCACTGGCCCTGTCTGAAGAAAGTACTAGATGTACTCTGAGGAAAAAGAGGAGGACTGGGGGTACTACCTGTGCATCCTCTCTTGGTAACAGGATACTTCCGGTCAGGAAGTGAGGCTAAGGTGGGCAGAGCCAGCTTAATGGGTAAACCTTCTGTGCAGTTGCAAAGGGCCCTTCACTAGTTTTAATGCTTTGCATTCACCATCTTAAATTCTTAAGATTTTGCACTGGACCCCACAAATATTGGAGCTGTTCCTGAAGTTCAGGATGATAGACTAATAAGGGCTGTGAAGTCAAGAATACTCAGTGCTATTGCCTCTGGGGACACAGGTCCATATGCAGTTCAAGATTGCAGGGCGAAGGCAATCTAGGACCTCAAGACCCAGAGCCTGAATGGAAAAAGAAGACTTAAGTAGCACCATCAGGGATCAGAACCTTAGGAGGAACAACTCCATAATCCAACTGCTCTTCCTAGAACTGGGGGCAAATTGTAGGAATCACTCAGTGAAGAATTACTCTCCAAGTACCGAACAACACAAGGGCTTCTGGTGTTTGGTGATGGTCCCTTCCATTCTTGGCCAGCCACAGATTATGGCAGCTGCCCTTGTAGGACAGCAGAAGGGAGAAATGAAGAAATTTCTTTGTTGGCTGGTTTGATCGCTGACACCTCTACTCCCTTCTTTAACAATATTAACAATATTAAGTTGATTGGTAAGCATGTCTGCCTGTCAATCTCCCTCATTGAAACCTTTCAACAGTTCTATCCTTCTCTTTTATTTAAGATTTTTATTTTAATGTGCAATAGTACCAAAAACTTTCTGTAGGAATTATTCAAGAAATTTCATTAATGCTGTATGTATCTCCTGCTAATTCAGCAATGAGACAAGTAGTTAGGGTGAAGGGTGTTCTTGTAGTGAAAATAAAATTAAAATCTTTCAAAATTTCAAATTGGCAGCATAAGCAAGGCTTTGAGACTTAGCCCACTATTATCTCTAGGTGATGGAATCATAGACAATTTTTATTATCATGCTTGCACTCATTTATTTTCAAAAAGTTTTCTGGGATGGGTGTGGTGGCACACGCCTGTTATCCTAGTGGCTTGGGAGGCTGGGGTAGGAGGATCATGAGTTTAAATAAAGCCAGCCTCAACAAAAGTGAGGGGACCCCCCAAAAAAAAACATTCTAGTGATCATGTATTACTTTTATGATTATAAAACTGAAAAAAATATTTCAAAAGATTTAACCATAAAAAAGTATTTCCATATGCTTTGGAAACACCTTTTTCTGTAGAAACTGCTGATAGACTATTAGAAATTATTTTTACCTATTCATTGAAGCTGGTTCCTTAAGGACTTGGCAGTATGTTGATAGCCTGGCTCAAACTGTTGCAATCTGTCATCTTTGAAAGCCTTAAGAGTGATAATTTTTAAAATTTTGAGTTTGAAAACCAGAAAAAAAGTCAAAATCACTCATAACCAATCAACTGAAAAAAGCATTATATAAAATAAAAAGTAAAATGCCCTCCAACCCTAATTTAACACACAAACAGGCTGATCTACAAATACACTTTACAAATAAAAGATGAATTACAATTTCTGCTTTTTCACATAGAAGTATATCATGCACATGTGAACCAGACAGAAATAGATGGGTACCCTGTCCTTCCACTATCTGTTGACACCACGATTTATTTAGCCAATTTTCTCATTGCTGAACAATACATTATTTCTAATTTCTTGCTATTTCAAATATGGCTTCAACGAACAGTCTTGCATATGTGTTTTTACTTCTAAATTTCATTTTATTTTTTGAAATGGGGTCTTGCTATCTTGCCAAGCTGGCCTCAAACTCATGGGCTCAAATGATCCTCCTGCCTCAGCCTCCTGCTAGCTGAGATCCTTGGTCCATGCACCATGTTTGGCTGTACGTGTATTATTATATATGTTATTATTTTCGCAGAATTATCAATAGGGTTATTGCTTAATTAAAGAGGATAGAAATGTTAAATCAGACTAAGGGCAACACTGGAACTGGGCACAGTGAAGAAGTGAGTTCTAGCTCGGAAGGGGGCACGGAGCAGTGAGTGTATTAGTGAACCACAAGAGAAAGATGAGCTGGTGGGTGAACCGATAGTGGATATCAGTACATGTCCAGAAGTTTCAAAATGCCCAAAATATGTCTAAAACCAAAAAGATTCTTGGGGGATGAAAACATTTTTTCAAGAGTCATGTTAGGAACAAATTTTAAAAATTGATAATGTTAAGTGCAATGAAGGATTTGGGAAAGTAGGTACTTATACCTACTTATACCTTATATTATGAGAGTGTAATTGATCAGCCTCTTAAGAGGCTAATTTAATAGCAATTTATAAGATTTAACATTTGATTAATTTATGCTTTTACTGTTTCACACCCTTGTACACAGCAATCAAAGACATCTAATGGCTATTAATGACCAACAGCTCAAAGGTTCCCAGGACTCTGAGAAGTTCTAATACAGAGATGGTTACAGGATAGCATCACACCACCGCATCCACCGTGTCCCGTTAGGTACATACACAGCAGAGTCACAGCACACCTGGGCACACTGTGGGCAGCCTTAAAGAGACAGAGCCATCTATTCTTATAAGAGATGGTTAAAGTAATTACAGACAACACACTCATTAGTCCATATAAAAATATATGGATGTTTAAAAAAAGCCAAACCAAAACACATCCCCCCAAATGACAAGAGTTTGCTTTGAATGGCCTTTTCTTTAAACTCTGTCTTTAAATGTCATTTTTATTCCATTATTTTAAAAAGTTTTGATTATGAAATTTGTGATAATGGTTGCTTAGCTATGAATATAATAAAAATAATGATTTCTATACTTTTAAAAGTATAGAATTGAATTTTATTGTGTGTGTTTGTGTATATATATATTTATATATATATTATATCTCAATTAAACTGCATTTCTTTTTTCTGATAGGAGTCTCACTATTTTGTCTAGTTGTTATTGTTTAAAGTAAATTTTTTTAGAGAGAGAGAGAGAGAAAATCTTTTTTTTTTTTGTAGATGGACACAACACAGTGCCTTTATTTATTTATTTTATGTGGTACTGAGAATCAAACCCAGGTCCCGCCTGTGCTAGGAGAGCGCTCTACCACTGAGCCACAATCCCAGCCCAAAAGTAAATTTTAAAAGCGAAAAGACTATTTATTCTATGGGAATGTGGTACATAGGAGGTCTGTACACTTCCTGTTTAATTTTGCTCCAAACATAAAATTGTTTTAAAATCATAAAGTCTAGTTTAAAAAAAAAACCAATGGTGCACTTTTCGTTAAATTTGCATTAATCTTATGTTAAAAATTCTGGAAGGCAGTAAAAGCTGTAGCAGGCCAAGACTCCGACCCCTTGTTTTTGGCAATGGTATCTGAAGAGCATTTAGTTGAAAGTGGCTTCTTAAAAGTGTCACTGAAGTGAGTGTCAGCATATTGGGAAACTTCTGCGTTCTGGATCTGAGGGCAGAGAGATCTGCTTTCCCAGGGTGCTTTGTCTTAGAGACAATCACTCCTCTTCCTACTCTGGCTCAGCTTCTGGGTTTCCAGCTGATGATTAATGAAGATTTCATTGTGTTGAGCTATTTCATATAAAAAATTAAGTTCTAGGTTAATTAAAAAGCCACAGAGAATAAATTAATTCCATTTGTCAACAGCATACTATAACAAACGACAGTTCTCTGGGGACTGGCTATTCTATTAGAACTTTCTGTGTGAATGCTTAAGCCACACAGAAAGGGAGGACTTGAAATGATATTACATTTAAGATGGTTTAAAAGAGAAGACAGAGTCGTCTCCAAGATGGATACGTGAAATTGGCTTACAGTAATGAAATTGGTAATAATAGACTTCGGAATGAGAAAGTTTCTACTCTCTGAAAGGAAATAGAAGCTGGTTCATGCTTATAACCCCAGGGAGTCGGGAGGCTAAGGCAGGAGGATCACAAGACTGAGGCCAGCCTGGGCAATTTAGAGAGATCTGTCTCAAAATAAAAAGAAAAAAACTAAAAAGGGCTAGGGACGTAGTTCAATGGTAAAGTGCCCCTAGGTTCAATCCCCAGTACCAAAAAGAAAGTGGGGGGGGTAAGAAAAATAAGAATCATTATTATTCCCAAATAATGAATGGGAACAAAAGATTTTTTTTTGAGTTCTGGTGGTCTGATGTATGGAAAGAGACACTGGGATCCTAAGAGTCAGAGTTTAAATTAACTTTCACAGGTGTAAAATCTGTCCTTGAAGCTCAAGGAAGGGAAAACTTGTCTCTCTGGAAAGACACTTCTTGCTGTTGTTTCTTGTTTGTGTTGGGAGAGTTCTTAGGGAGTGGGGCATAAATCACATCAACACTGGAAAGACCTCAAGCTGGAAACATCAGATTCTCTCTAACCACACCTGTTCCTCGCACCTAAAGTAACTTAAAAAGCACGTAAAAGGTGCCATTAGAACATGAATGTCCTTACAATGAAGGTTTCCAAGTTGGAGCTGGTGGCCTGTTGTACACAGGAATGGTCTTGCCTGCAGTGCGTGTGCCTCAGTCAAGATGTGGGACTGACTGCCCCCCAAATCCACTCCATGTCAAAGGAAAAGGGGAGCCCCCAAACACACTCAGAAACCCAGAAGCTCATAAACTACAAGGCAGTCTACCTGATGAGTGAGTCTACAGGAGCGAGTTTTATACTGAACGCCAGCAATCTGTGGCTGCTCAGATTTATTACATCTCAGTCACCAAAACAAAAGCTAGTAGCCCCAGGTTAATACTGTGGTCTCATTTTAAAATATATTATTTTTTTCTATGCCATTGATATTGCCCTTCGACTTCAAGGGCACAAATATTATATTGTCTTACTTTGTTTAAAAAAAAATTAGCAAAAGGAAGAGACAAAAGTTCTTTTTCCATTCTATGGGCATCAAAGGCACATGGCCACAGGTCTAAGAAAAATGATATTTGTGACACAGAGCATAGTACTTTGAACACAGTATGTAATAAAAAAAAAACTCATAAATATAGAATAAGGGCTCTTCTGGGGAAAGTTTTATGTGTCTGCCTCTCCACAGGCATGAAGTGTACCCTACAGATTTTCTCTTATTTTTCCTATGTTTTCTCCCTACTTCCATAATAGATGGCATCCTCAGCCCAAAAAACAGAGGGATCGGATCGCAAAATCTTACTGTATTATGGAAGGGTGGAATGAGATCATTTTGGATCTGCTTCTTCCCTGATTATTCCCTGATTATATGTTAGAGCCACCCTCTATTGTCAAAGACCTATGATAAAACAAATTTCCTCAGGAAAAAAGGTCCTCTCCTCTCCTTTTGGGGTTCATGGCCAATGAGCAGAACAATTTCTCATGTCTCAAAGAAATGATGGCTTAAGACATACAGTAGGGTGGCACACGCCTGTAATCCCATCAGCTTGGAAGGCTGAGGCAGGAGGATCACGAGTTCAAAGTCAGCCTCAGCAAAAGCAAGATGTTAAGCAACTCAGTAAGACCCTGTTTCTAAATAAAATACAAAATAGGGCTGGGGGTGTGGCTCAGTGGTCAAGTGCCCCTGAGATCAATCCCTGGTACAAAAAAAAAAAAAAAAAGAAAAGCAAAAAGATGTAAGGTGGGTATACTTTCATCTGATAATTTTTTTCATTCAAAAATAAAATTAGGTTTATCTAGGATTTAAATAAGAGATGATTGAAAAATAACAAATAATGGAAGAATTGTACAGATGAATCAGATGTACAATAAAATAAATCTGTGGTTTCTGATAGGAAAAGATGAAAAAAAATGTGATCCAGGGAGTCATATATATAATCAAGAAAAATAAAATACATTAAAAAAATCACTCTACACAACAAGGAAACGAGGAGAGTTAATAATCTTTGTAACCTCCCTTGGGATGTGGTAAAAGCTTCATTGTCTGAGTCACAGAAAATCATACTGGGGCCTGGCTTTCACAAACACACTGTAAAAGTCAAACCCTGGCCAGAGGGTGTGTGCTGGGAGGGCAGGATCCGGAGGAAGGCAAGCCAGGGTCGGCCAAGGCAGGACTGTCTTCCCTAGTTCTCATCATCCTAATTTTGATTTCTATTTTCCTAAAGGGAAAAAGTGTGTCATCTAAACAAGCTATTTTCAACCTACTATTTGTTCTAAGGGAGAGAAATTCTATACTAGATAAATTAAAACAAGGCAAACATTATATCACACGTGGGAAATTAACCAGCAAGAATGAACTATTCTCTACACATCTCTTTTTCATCCCTGCCAAGAAAGGTGAGGTAAATCCAGCCGTTGGGGCTGGTGATATAGCTCAGTTGGTAGAGTGCTTGCCTCATTGTGCACAAGGCCCTGGGTTCAAACCCAGCACCACATAAAAAAAAAAAAAAAATCCAACCATTGCCAGTTCCCTCTCAGTCACTGGGAGGAATTTTGCAGGGGAAAAAAAGTTGAAATCAGAATCTAAAGTTAAAATGTTCTAATGATTACCAATAAAAATGCATTTTAGTTCCTATTTAATACAACATATTAGGGTAATTCTTACAAATTTAGCTGGTATTGATGAAATTAACTAAATGTCTTCCCTCTCATTGTCAATTTTTTCTTTCAAAACTAAAGCATTTTAAATGGGAATTTCTCTTTTAGATTATACACTGAATTGAGCATTTGATATCTCGGCCAATATCATTAAGCTTAGGTGCAATAAAATGACATCTTGAAGAAAAACTGAAATATTCAAGACAGCATGTCCCTTTCCCTGGGTTTTCTGCCCTGAAACATTTCTGCTCATTTAAAAGTAAGTTTTCGGCCTCTTTTTTTTTGGATACCGGGAACTGACTCTGCCACTGAGCCACATCCCCAGACCTATTTTGTATTTTATTTGGAGACAGGGTCTCACTGAGTTACTTAGAGACTCACTTTTGCTGAGGCTGGCTTTGAACTTGAGATCCTCCTGTCCCAGCTTCCGAAGCTGGGATTACAGGCATGCACCACTGTGCCCGACTTGCCTCTTTCCTGTTTGAACTTATTACTTCTGTTAGGTTGGTGAGTCCAATTCTCACTGTTGCTTTATCTTTCTAATTTAACTTCTTCTTGCACTGTGAGATGATAAATTAGATCAAGACTTTGTAAAGAGAGAATCATGAGGTGCTGAGAAGGAAGAGCTCCCCCAGGAGTCCAGTTTAGAGGGCGGGGGGGCATTGCTTTGCCTGCTGCAGCTTGAGGATCATGTCTGGCTGCTCTGCTGTGTCCTAGGTGGATAAGGTCATGGTCCAAGTTACCTATGGGGAAACCCAGGCATTTCTGCACAGTAAAAAACAATAGGAAAAGATGGCTTCTGTCTCTTTAATGTGCAACTCAGAGCTGCCACTTTGTACCATACCTGAAACCCCGGCACTCAGAGCCTCATGGTGGACATTCTTTGTGAGTTTAATTTCCTCCATGGTCATGACTTTGGTAAATGTTACTGAAATGAAAAGTACAGCAGGCAAGTCTGTGAGCAGAAAGTTTACAGAAATGGGGATAAACGGGCCCCGTACTTGATTACCAACTCTGTCCTACCTCTGCCAGGGGACTGAAAGCAAGCACGTTACCTTTCACTATTCGATGCAGATAATATGTAACAGAATGGGTGAGAAGGAGGAAACAAAGGGATGCCTCTAATAAAGTTCTGAAATTATTACTGCTTTTCACAGTCTATAGAAATTGGACATCCACTGAATTACAGTCTCCATCAAATTGCTGACCCTTGTCCTGGGGGAGAAATTTATTGTATTCCTCATACCTGAAAAGGAAAGGCAGGATTAGTTGAGGGGTACTGTCCTTTTTATTATTAGCAGAACCAATGTTTATACTAAAGGAAACTATTTCATTTCCAAACCATGCATAAGAAAAATAGATCTTGCCAAATTTCCAGCCCTCTCACATTTCAACTACTATGTTTCAAAATGATCTCTAATATCCAAAGATGCATATTCTGCTATTATAGTATAATTTCTCTTAACACCCTCAGGATAAAAAGGACAGAGTTATAAAACTAAACACAGTAGCATTTTCTATTGTTCCTGAATTTCTTTTCCAGTAACTCAAAATTCTTTGTAGATATTCATTCTCATAGATGTTGTTTATTAAGAGAATACCCTCAACCAACAAAAATGATCTCTGAGACATTTAAATTTGTATTAATTAGGTCAATGCTATGATTTGGGTGTGTCCCTCAGGGGTTCATGTGTTGGAGGCTTGGTCTTCAATGTGGCAGTATTAAAAGTGATGGAATCTCTAAGTCCTGAAGAAATCCAGAAAGAAATAATAAGGTCACTGCTCTTAGAAGGGATTATAGTAGCTCTCGTGGGACCCTGATTATTTTTGAGAAAGCAAGTTGTTGTTAAAGAGCAAGTCTGACCTTTCTCACCATGTGACCTCTCCCTCCACACACACTCAAGCCATAATGTTATCTGCCATGATGTGATACAGCCAAGGAGGCCCTCACCAGAGCAGAGCAGAAGTTAACACTATGTCCTTACGCCTCCACTTCTTTTCTTTATAAAGTTCCTCGTCTCAGGTATTTTGTTATAGAAACATAAAAAACTAATACAGATCATCTTTATCATCCTATATTGCCTGTTATCATGTGATTCTATTTTAAGTTTTATCTTTTTAGAAAATTAAATTTCATGTGGTTTTCTATCTCATACCCATAGGTTCCTTTGGCACTCATCTTTCTCCTTGGTGTGAGTAATCACCTAAAATTATCTAACCATAATATCATATTTCTTCAAACCTCTTAGATCTTTTCTACTACCAACCATGTTTTTTTAATAATATTTTTAGTTGTAGATGGACACAACACCTTTATTTGTTTTATTTATTTTCATGTAGTGCTGAGGATCAAACCCAGGGCCTCACACAGGGTAGGCAAGCACTCTACCACTGAGCCCCCAACCAGTTCTGAAGCATTAATTTCCCTGCATTTCCATAAGCTTTAAACTGTTGATCTTGGGAAATTCTATAGCTTTGACCAGCTGGTTAATACAATATTCTTCCATGAAGCAATTGTGATCTCTTCTCTACATATTTATACATATGTGTTTTGACTACCCTCCCCTATTCTGGAGCAGTGGTTTCCCTAATTCAACATCACATCATGAAGTATTTCCCAAAAATAATAATATATTTTTCTCAATCTCTTCCATTCCAAGGTCTTATTTTTTAAATATTTTTTTTAATTGTAGATGGACACAATACATTTATTTTATTTATTTATTTTTATGTGGTGCTGAGGATCGAACCCAGTGCCTCACACATGCCAAATGAGTGCGCTACCACTGAGCCACAACCCCAGCCCTGAGGCCTTATATTTTTAAAGGACTCACATCACCTGCAAAAAAAAAAAAAAAATCTCAAATAGAAAACATCCAACCGAAAACTTTTTTTTAAACACTTTTTAATCAACATTACAAAAGATGCCTCTTCTTTAAAAAGTCCTAAATTTATTGTTTCCACTCTTAATATTATTGAAGTTATTGCTATGACAACTAAACAGAGTCCACAGAAATATCTCTTCATTTGGAATTGGCCAGATCATCAAGAGGTTTAAATTACTGCAAGGGGTTAATCCACTTTCAGAGAACTGTATTTCCCATGTGTCTCAGTCCAATCAGGCTGCTATAACAAAATACCATAGACTAGTGGCTCACAAAAAAACCAGAATTTATTTCTCACAGTGCTGGTGACTGAGAAGTCAGACAGGGCTCCAGCAGATTCAGGGTCCAGGGAGGACCCACTTTCTGGTTCACTGATGGCACCTTCTAGTTGTGTCCTCATGTGATGCAAGGGCCCAACTGGCTCTGTGAGGCATCTTTTATAAGGACACAAATTTCACTCATGAAGGCTCTTCCCTCATCACCTATTCACCAAGCCTGGTTAGCTAATGCCATCACCTTGGAAGTTAGGATTTTAACACAGGAATTTAGGGAGTGGGGGCTCAAATATTCAGACCATAGCATTCTGGTTTTATGGTTTTACTTTTCATTTTTGCCTATCTCTGAAACAAGGTATAATATTAATGTTTTCCTGTTCAATTTTGATTCATTTTGTGTTTCTTTTTAGCTGCATTACTCTGGATTTGCTAACCTTAAAAATCCCATCATCGCTGAAGAATTGGATATTTTGAGGCTTTGCTACTTTTGTTGCTGTTTTCGTTAGCACCACCAGATTGCTGTGAATGGCACGATATTGCTTTTGGATATAATTTCCTGGGCTTGACTTACAAATGCCCTCTGTTGGTTTGGTCTGAAACCAGTCACACGTTCTCCTTTGTAAAATGTATTACCACTGTCTAATGCAAATAATGCCTGGGACTTTGCCTTTTACAAGGTACCCATCTAATCATGGAATGTTAGTAAAGAGATGGGAAAATCTATCAAGATAGATCACTATGTATGAGACTGTTTCTATTCATTTTATGTCTAACCACACTGATTTTTTATGGTGCTCAAATTGGTGTATTTTCCATCTAATTCAAGTCATCAAGTACCTACTGACTGCCCAAAGGTCTATGATATCAACCTATGCAAACAGAGTATAAGTCATAGCTTACCCTAGCAAATTCACATTCTCAACAAAGACACGCTGGAGGATGCTTCAGTGCTGGAATAGGAAGGAAGGAAGGAAGGAAGGAAGGGAGGGAGGGAGGAAGGAAGGAAGGAAGGAAGGAAGATAGATCACTTTTTCCTAATTTTCTAAATAAAGTATAGTTGCCTATAAGCGTACTTTGATTTAGAGTATGCCAATTTGACTATGTGAAAAGTGAGTCCCTGAGATTATATATGTATAATACCAGGCAAAGGAGAAGTAGCAATTTACAATTTTGTTGAAGAATGATTCTCAGAACTCAATATCAACAGCTGAATCTCAGTATACGTGTGTTATTCTCCATTCATACTGCATCTCTGGGGAGAGAAATCATATACTGCAGTGAAATGAACAATTTGGGAATGAAGAAAATCTCTAGATGTGACCTTTGAAATTTTTAAAAGTCTACTTCACAGCATACATTTGATCTTTATTTCCCACATACCCTTTCTTTTGGTATTACATTGATTGATTGATTGATTGTTGTTTTGGTACCAGGGATTGAACTCAGGGGCATTTGACCACTGAGCCACATCCCGAGCCCTATTTTGTATTTTATTAGAGACAGGGTCTCACTGAGTTGCTTAGTGCCTCACTTTTCCTGAGGCTGGCTTTGAACTCACAATCCTCCTGCCTCAGCCTCCCAAGCCGCTAGGATTACAGGTGTGCACACAGCGCCCAACAGTTACTGTGATATTCAGAAAGGGCCTAACTGCCATCATCCTCCTGGGAGCCCAACAAACATTATAGTAATATCCTAACAATATGCTAAGTTGGGCTCTCAAAGATGAATTGGACACTGGTTTGCACAAAAAGAAACAAAGTCCCGTGCTCTAGGATCATCTGGAGTGAAGGGAGGCTGATATTAATTAATCCTATGCCACTCTATCTTCAAATATCTTTCATGCCTCCATTTTGTAGGGAAAAAGTTCACTTTTCTAAGATCAGGAAATCTTCTCATTTTACTTATTTGAAGTCGAATA
The DNA here is from genome assembly GCF_047511675.1 of Marmota flaviventris. Lineage (NCBI taxonomy): Eukaryota > Metazoa > Chordata > Mammalia > Rodentia > Sciuridae > Marmota > Marmota flaviventris. Next base: position 43,177,687 of record NC_092504.1, on the reverse strand, counting down.
TTTTTCTTAGGTTACCTTGATCTTTTTTCATCTCTCAACTTTTCCTCGTGGTCAGCCTCCTCCCACAAGTAGGCACATGATTAACCTCCTCCTACACTGTGCTCCTACTTCACGTGTACATGATGCCCTACCTGGTGACTGCAATATTGGACAGCGGTTGCTGAAATCTGTAGTAATGGCTGTGCCACGGCTCATAGTTAAAACCCACACGGCACTTTCTTTTTTTTTTAATGATATTTTTCTTTTTTTTTTTTAATTTTTTATTGTTGGTTGTTCAAAACATTACAAATTTCTTGACATATCATATTCCACACTTTGATTCAAGTGGGTTATGAACTCCCACCTTCACCCCATACACAGATTGCAGAATCACATCAGTTACACATCCATTGATTTACATATTGCCATACTAGTGTCTGTTGTGCTCCGCTGCCTTTCCCATCCTCCCCCCTCCCCCCTCCCCACCTCTCCCCTCCCCTCCCCTCCTCTCTCTCTACCCCCTCCACTGTATAACCCTGAGGGTCTCCTTCCATTTCCATGCAATTTCCCTTCTCTCTCCCTTTCCCTCCCACCTCTCATCCCTGTTAAATGTTAATCTTCTTCTCCTGCTCTTCGACCCTACTCTGATCTTAGTTACTCTCCTTATATCAAAGAAGACATTTGGCATTTGTTTTTTAGGGATTGGCTAGCTTCACTTAGCATAATCTGCTCTAATGCCATCCATTTCCCTGTAAATTCTATGATTTTGTCATTTTTTAATGCAGAGTAATACTCCATTGTGTATAAATGCCACATTTTTTTTATCCATTCGTCTATTGAAGGGCTTCTAGGTTGGTTCTACAGTCTTGCTATTGTGAATTGTGCTGCTATGAACATCGATGTAGCAGTGTCCCTGTAGCATGCTCTTTTTAGGTCTTTAGGGAATAGACCAAGAAGGGGAATAGCTGGGTCAAATGGTGGCTCCATTCCCAGCTTTCCAAGAAATCTCCATACTGCTTTCCAAATTGGCTGCACCAATCTGCAGTCCCACCAGCAATGTACAAGCCACACGGCACTTTCTTAAACAGAGAGTAAACTTACCAGAGCAATGAGTTTTGCTTCTTTCAACATATAATAAGCTCACATTTATTTGAGTGTGAAAGGGCTTGAAATTTGTCATAGAAGAGGCTCTCTGAACAGCCTACAGTTTATCCATGGTTGTAGACTGGTTGTTCCACCACTGAGAATTCATTTTCCCTCAGGAATAGCCTCCCAAATGGTGACTGTGGTGCTTCCCTTGAGCTGCTGAGAACACGTGACCTGGGGCAGGTGAAATAACTGCGCCCACACAGGTCCACTTTTAAAGCCCTGGAACATGTGACAATGTTCTCTTACAAGGCAAAAGGGATTCTGCAGATGGGATGAAGTTAGGGACGTTCAGATGGAAAGATGGGCCAGGATGATCTGGAGAGGCCCAACAGAGTCGTGGGGTCTTTACAAGTAAGAACCAAGGACGTGAGAGTCACAGGAGGAGATGGTTGATGGGAAGCACAGGTCACAGAGGAGGGAGAGACACTGCAAGATGCTACTTGGCTGTCTTTGAAGAAGAGGAAGCAGAGACAAGCCCAGGAAAGCAGGCAGCCTCCAGAGTACAGACGAGGCAAGCGAAGGGAGTCTGTCCCAGGAAGCAGCCAGCCCTGCCGACTCACTTGAGACCACTGACCTCTTCAACTACCATTTTTGTTGTTTTAAGCCAGTAACTTTGTGGTAATTTGTTGCAGCAGCAATAGAAAACTAATACCATTCCAAGAAAAATTATCAAGGTTTCTGTGGACATACAATTTGGGAAACAATATTCCCAGGATCACCTTCTGAACATCTGTACCTCAAGAAGTCTTTCAAGGAAGAACCCTGCTGAACTTTGTTTATATCATAATTTCCTCCAAAGTATTTAACCATAGACAGTTTAAAGAATACTCCTTAAGCCTTTCTTTAGAAGTATGGAATTCACTCTGAGAAACAAAGGTTTAATGAGTTATTTCGTGGACAGTGGTGGCACAAAGAGGTGCAGGTATTCTTGTGAGCATTTACCTAGATGGGAACTGAGCTCATTCACTGAATCATGTCCAAGTGTCCTTTATGACTGAATATTGTGATAGGCCCTGGGACAAGGGCGGAAGGCATGACATAGGAGACTGTCATTTAGTAGGACACATGATACATTTACCAGAAATTGTGAATTACATAGAGCTTAAACTCTGCATATGAGAGAGGGAAAGACAGACAGATGGTGGTTAGGCGAGGTGAATGAACTGCTGTGGGAGTTGAGGGGGTGGGGCAGTGGGGGTGGGGGGGGTGTTTCGTTTCTGGGAGGGAAGGAGTCAGAGGATGAACTGTGAGGAGATGGCACTCCAATGTTTCCTTTTAGGACAGAGAGGCTTTGACTAGAAGAGACAGGTGAGAAGAGAGGAAGGGCATCCCAAGGCATCCCAAACTGGGAGATGAGGGAGCAAGTAGACATTACCCAAATCAAGGACTGAGTCGCTTCCATAGGGGGGAGCACCTCAAGCCTTGGTAAACCCCATCCTCATCTGGGCAGTAATACAAATTAAAGTTGGGGTTCCAGTTCTAGTAAAATACCAACATTTATCACAAAAAAAGAAAAGAAAATGATATATATATATATATATATATACTTTTATAAAATGTAAGTATTTATAATGATACTTTAAAAAATTTTTTTTAGTTATAGATGGACACAATACCTTTATTTTATTTGTTTATTTTTATGTAGCGCTGGGAATCAAACTCAGTGCCTCATGCATACTAGGCAAGTGCTCTACCACTGAGCCACTACCCCAGCCCAACGTTACTTTCAATATAAAATTTAAGAAAAATCTGTCTTAAATTCTCCCTTTGAGGATATTTTTCTGCATGGAGTGAACTTTCTGAGATTGTATAATACTTTTTTTGGAGTGGGGGTACTGGGGATCGAACTTGGGGGCATTTTACCACTGACCCACATCCCCAGTCCTTTTTATTTTTTATTTTTGTTTATTTTTGAGACTGGGTCTTACTAAGTTGTTTGGGGCTTGACCTTGTGATCCTCCTGCCTCAGCCTCCCCATTGCTGGGATTTCAGGCATGCACCACCATCCCCAGCCCTATAAAGTTTAGATGTGTGTCCTATAAGGTTTAGATGCTTTTTCCTTTTCCTTGTAAATCCTCCAGTCAGAGAAATATAGCCTTCTTCACTGTTCTTGGACCTCTGAAATTTAGTTCAGAATTAGAGCACATTTATCTCAAAGCACTATATTAATTTTGTGTGTATGTGTATCACTGAAAGATTCTGCTTTGGTAATAAATGGAGGATCATTTCTATGCTGACTTTAGTTTTTTTGTGTGTTTGGTGTCAATGTTGATGGAAGCAAAACCTACCTACCTTACTGCTTGTTTTCGTAAGCCTAGAATCCAGAACAGTGCCTTCTCACATTTTCCGTGGGAGGCATTTGGCATATTTGTTCCAAAGGTAAAAAGGATCATGGAAGTGACATCTTGGCTATACTTGGGCCAATGTAGAGAAAGAAATATATTTTTTATTTATATTTGTTTATTTAAATATAAAATAGGTGGCATTTTAGAGATAAGAGATTCAACCATTTTTTTTTTCCTTTTTCTTTTTCTGGCTTCTAGCTCCTAGAGGAATTAAGCCTACCGTTTTCTAGAAGAGATGTCTACACTGTCCCTAGGCTTAAGCCAAAGCTTCTGGCGAATTAAGCAGCTATTTTCTAAAGTTACACTGAGGAAAGCAAAGGCAGGATTTAGAGGACCCAAGGCTCCCCTCCCACGGAGCCTGTTCACAAAGCATGACCTCTGGAGACTGTGCCCCCCCTCCCCTGCTAGTCTGGCAAACACCTTCTCTTCTTTCAGGAGGGCTCCGGTGACACCTCTGGGAAGCCCTGGCTCCCTGGGGCAGTTGTTTACTTTGCCCTTTGTGCTCTCCAGCACTCTGTGCAAAACTCTCTCAAATATCACTAATCACATTTTATCCTGTTATCTGTTTACATATCTGAATTCAGTTCAGTGAAGTTGACATTGTATTGCCCTAAGCATCTGCTAGGGCCATGCTCAAAGGCCGGAAGGACTCTAGCCTTAGGAAGGCTGGCATCTCACAGTGAGAGACAGACAGAACCCAACTACTTAGAGATCTCTGTAAGGGCAGAACAGGATGCAGCCGAGGGGGTGACCATGAACTCCTGGACGGAGGGTCTTATTTCATCCTTAGTCCTTAGCACAGAGTCTGGCCCCTAAGAAGCTCCAGATTGTAAAAGAAGAAGGGAGAGAGGAAGAGAAGCAGGAGGTGGGGAGAGGAATCACAGTATGCCTGCCGGTTACTCTGAAGGCTGGATTTTCGGGTTCCTGGAAGAGATCTTTTGGAGCAGAGTCATGATTCAGTCCTACCTAGCAGGTAACACAGAGCATGACAATCACCATCTGATGGAGACAAGCCAGCACTCGCCTTGCATTTAGCTGTGCTCCCCCAGGTGCCTGTGAATCACACTGTCCTCCCTGGAGGTCTACAGAAGACGCTTGCTGAGGTTGCCCTCGAGGGGCCACAAGCACGAACTACATCAACCTAGTTCTTTGCCTCTGCAGTACCAGAAGTTCTTCTGCCACCACAGAAGGATTTAACAAGAATTTCGTTGCCCTCAGAACCTTGTGCAACATCCATTTTCCCAATTCTCTGCCAGCTTTGTCTGTGCAGCAGTCTTAGGTTACGTAGGGCAGATGGGGAGAGGGATCACATTTCAAGTCTCCGTCTGCATCCTTGAGCCCTCCCTGAGCAGTTTCACCCAGGAGAGCCGGGAGGAGGGACCAGGGATCAGCACCCCCAGGAGATGACAGTGTCAAGTATGCCTCAAATTTTCATCTTCAACGGCTGGTATCATCTAACTCCCTTGGGAGAGACTACGCTTTGTTGCTTAGACTAGCAATATAATCTCTAGCTATCCCAATGCCAAAATATCAGTTACAGGTTCATTTGTATGATGGGATCCACTGGAGTTCAGACCACTGGAACAATGGCGTGAGTCAGGGTTTGGGGCAAAACACCGGATGGGATTGAGCCCCACGTGAAATGAACTAAGGAAAAGTCAAATTCTCTATATCGTCACATTTTAAGTAACTTAATTCCAAACCGCTCTTTGTCTCATTAAGCTGTAAAAGGGGAGCAGATACTCCTGAAGGGGTTTTCTTCTTGGAAGTCCCAATTAGAAAGAAATTAACATTCCCATAGCACCCCAACTCTCCTCACATAATGATACTGAAAAAACAGTAAGTGATTTGCAATTAGAAATAAATGTTTTCCCAGACACAGAAGGCCACTTAAGTATAATTCCATTCACATGAAATATCTAGAACAGATAAATTGATAGGAAAATTCCAAAAGCAGATGGGTGGTTTCTAGGAGCTGAGAAGAGGAAGAAATGGGAATAACTGCTAAAAGGGTATGGTCTTTTGTTCAGGTAATGGGAATGTTCTGGAATGAGACAGTGGTGATGGTTGTACAACCCTGTGAATGTACTCAATGCCACCAAACTGTCTGCTTTAAATGATTGATTTGACGTTACGTGGATTTCACCTGAATAATTAAAAAATGTTTTATAATTAAAAGACTCGTCATTTCTCTTTGATCAACAATCTAACACCACTGGGAAACAAGGGGAGGATTTTGTTCCCATTCCACAGAGCAAAGAGGGATTAAGGAGGTTTCTCAATTCTAGTATTTGTCACCTTTTGACCTTTCTGTGTGTGAAAAGCACAGTATTTCCCAGATGTCTGTAGCACAGAAGTAATTCAAAACAGTGACCCCTGATTTGTTTGGCCACACAGTCTAACTTCACAGTCAGCATTAGTAGTGGCAGGAACAGCAACTGTTGATCTACAGTGACCAAGTGCTGGCTGGGTCACCCGAAGCCAACTGAATAGGCCTGTGTCTACCTGACAAAGCCTGACAGGCCTGCGTGGTCTAGCTGGCTGCAGGGAGCAGCGAACTGGGGTGGGAGGATACGAAAAGGGGCAATTTCCACACACTTTCAGATCAAAGCAAGTCAATGTTAACAGAGAGCAGAATGATCTTTGGAAAAGAGGCAGCATTTCTCTTTTTTGCCCTTTTTATACTTAGAAGAATACAGGCTTCAACACAGAGATCCAAAGCACGCTGCCGTTCAGGGAAGAAACCCTGTAGCTTAGGGGGCATCAAAACACATTTAGAACAGAGGTGACAAGAAGGGACCTTGAAAGGAAACCACGGCCCACTCAGGAGAGGCAGACCAGGCTTGTCTGCCACCTGCCCTGTCCACACCCATAGTGGCTTTGGAGCCCTGGTCAGACAGGCCTCCCTAGCCCTCACCCACCAGCGCCTCAGCCGTTCACCTTGCCTCAGATCAACTTCTTGGTGCATCTCTACTCTTTCTGCTCTTGACCTTGGGATATTTTCTTCCTATTGCAGCTTTATCTCACGTCCCAGACTGAACACTCAGATTTGCGTGCTGGCTTTCCTTGACCAGGATTTAGACATTGCGCCAGCACAACCACCTTGGGTCACTTCGTCCACAGTCAGCCCAGCCAGGGATGTCACTTGAGGGCTATGTGTCCTCACAGGCATGGGCACTGTTGCATTCTGTTCTGATGTGTCCTTCTTCTTCTCAGGTGTACCTCTCAACACTATGTCTAAAATATGGCTCTGGTGTTGGTTCAGACTCACAAATGGCCAGGCAATCTTCATATTTAGAAGGGGTCTTTAAATGTAATGAAAAGCAAAATTTATTAAATGCTTTCAAAATCTCCTCAATAAGCCAGCTACCTCAGTGAGCTGTGCATGCACACGCGCGTGACACATACACACACACACACACAATTTTTTTCCCCATGTTATGTGAGGGGGGAAAATGTATTCTTGTCACAAAATGTTCTGTAAGCCACATAAATTAATTGCAGTATTATTTCCTGGAAAAAGTCCTAAAAGAGAAAAGAAGCATCTGTTTCCTATGTTTCTCAGGCTTTGAGTTGAAACAGGCAAAGTGGGAGTGGGAGGCAGACAGGGCTCCTTGGGTGGGAGCGCTGGGCCACACGGAAGGGACTACAATCCTGACTGGGTGCAACTCCAGCCCCAGTCCAGGGCAGCTCCCCGTCAGCTCCATCCTGATATCACAGTCACATGGCACGTGGCACAGGGTCATTTTGATCTGGCTTTTTTGGATTGCTGACTCTGACTTTCAGCCAGTCATTTGCACTTTCTGAGCCGGTTTCTCCACTTAGAAGACGGGAATGGTAATCTCTATTAAGTGTTTAGGATGACTATGGCGGGTTTAATTATGGCTCCCTGAAAAGATCCCTGTTCCATAGAAAGGGACCATAAGCTTGGACATAAGGTCATTGCAGTTGTAATTAGTTAAGATGAGGTGTCACTGGAAGGGTGTGAGCCCTTAATCCCACATGTGGGTGCCCATACAGGAAGATGGAAGATGACCACTGAAGACACAGACCCAGCAGAGGAGCCCCGTGACAACAGAGGCAGATGCTGGAGTGACCCAGGTGCCAGCTGAGGAGCATCAGGGACTGCCAGGCGCCACCAGAAGCCAGGAAGAAGGGAAGGATCCCCACCTCTGTCTCAGAGGGAGCATGACCCTAACTTGATTTTGGACTTGCCTACAGAACCATGAAATAATACAATTCTGTTGTAACCACGTGGTTCCTGGTACATTGTAATGGCAGCGTAGCAAAGCAGTGTGGTGATGCAGGTCTAATTTACTTAGTGTGTGCGCATGTATGTGTGTATGCGTGTGCGCGTGTGCGTGTGTGTTTTCACTCCAGAGGAAACACACTTAGAGTAAACCAGGTAGGGAAGAAGGAAACTTCTCTTGTGTATCTGCCATGGTTTGAATGTGAACCCCTCATGTTGGAAACTTAATTCTGAATGCAACAGTGGGGCTTAATGAGAGCTGACTGGGTCACATCCCTATCACGGCATTGGGTTAATCAGTGCAAAAATGTATCTACTAGAAATGCAAGTTTGGCCTGCTCTTGCTTTTGCCTCTGTTGCTCCTTCACCTTCCTCCATGAGATGATCAGCATGAAGACCACACTTTTGGGCTTCTTAGCTTCCAGAACCATGAGCCAAAGAAATTCCTGTTCTTTATAAACCACCCAGTCTCAGGTATTTTGTTATAGCAGTAGAAAATGGACCGAGACAGTATCTAACCAATGGAAATGTCATGATTTCCTCTGGACCTGACATTGCCTCTCCAAATTCCCACTTACTCTGTCCTGGCATGCACCAGCTACACTCCCTTCTTAGGGCCTTTGCATTAGCTGCTTCCTCTGGGAGATGCCATCTTTCCTCAGTGAGCCTCTAGCTATTCAACTTAACACTACAATGAGAACCCGTCCACCTTCAAATACTCCCAATTCCCCTTATTCTGCTCTATTTTTTCTTTTTTCCATATTCTTGCTAGTGTCTAATATCCTAATAACACATTTGTTATGTGCATTATTTATACTGTCTCCCTTCATGCTGGGACATAGTCCAAGAAGGGCAAGATCCGTGCCTGCTTTGTTCACTGATGGGACCAAGCATCTAAAACAGGACCTACTTCACTGGAGGTACTCAACAAACATTTTCTTTTTTAAATTTATCGTTCATATTTAAACAATCACATAATTATTACAGAAGCCATCTATGTACACTGCAGAACATTAGAAATAATTAAAAATTTCAATTCCCATCATCTAGTAAAATATCTAAAAATAAAATAAACGAGAGTGGGTTTTTTTTTTTAACCTTCTTTTAAGTGACTCCCTAAGGGCTCCTATCACCTGAGAAGAAATGTCACAGTAGAAATAATACCCCTTTTCAAGGCTTGGTGTACAGATTAAGTGAACTAATGCACCCAAATACTTAACACAATGCTTGCCATGAGATCTTTTTAACTTCCATCCTTCCCCCCAACTTTCAAAGAGTGTGTGGCAGATACCTGCAGGAAACAATTCCTGCAGACATAGGAATGTAATTATCCTGTTTTCAGAAGGGAGGCCTCCCCCTCCCAGCACTTGGAGGACCCAGCCCTGTGGTCCAAAATCACCATGAGGCGTGGCCACTAACTATTCCAAGAGATTTTGTAACAGCCACAAAACAATAATCAGTGACAATGACATTTTTTATATTATATGCCCATCATCCCCATTTGCAAAGATTTTCCTATGAATTTTTCTTTTATAAACAAAAAAACTGGGGTTCAGAGAATATAAGCAACTTTTCTGAGATTACTCAGTAAGTTGAAGGGCTGGGACTTCATTCTAGAATTAGAAGATCACAGTGACAAGGGTGCCTTAGCTTGATGCTTAGTGAACTACATACTATCACTTATAGACTCCCATTCAATAAGTGAAATGCTCTTCTGTCCTTCCTAGATCATGAGCTACTTCCCACCCATCCTCTACACAGGTGACTTACCTGTCGTAACAGACACAAGTCCTTTTGTTGTTGGATAATCCTTCACCAATATTTTCTTCTTGTAAAAAGGAAAATTCGACCTCAGCGGTAAGAGTGTCAGAAAATGGGGAACATCATTGAGGAAGCCTGGGAATCACTGCTCTCGTGAACTGTTGAGAAAAAATAAAACATCAAGAACGTTTTAGGTCTTTTAAGATGAATCTCTTTGCCTTCCATTTCTTGGTGAAGTCAGTACAGAAGCCATGCCCTTTTGTTAGTTTTTGCTGAGGCTTTCAATCACGTGAAGTAATATTAAGTTTCATGGCTTATCCTAAATTTATTGTAGGGTTTTAAAAAATATTTAGTATAAACTATTTCCACTTTTGAGGAGATAGAAAGAATCACACCCGTGGACACTGAAAACATCTATGTTTTTATGCACAGAATTCTCAGACTCACTCTTTATGGTAGGTTAGCCCAAATCCAAGGAGCCAGAACACACCCATTCTACCTAGCTGAGAGAAGGCAGAGAGAAGGCGGGAATCCTTAGGTTATCTCTTTCCTCAGAGGTAGCAAAGGCATCTTTTATTCAGACACAAATAAGATTTAGCTAGGTTCAGAAGCTCCCTGTAGGCAAGATACACCATCCCTCCTACACCTACCTCCCCTGGATGACATGGTGACAGCAGATGTTAACTGGAACGGAGGAGGGAAATGTCCAGGAAACAATCCCTGATTCAAATATGTCCTTTGTAAAAACAAGTGGAACAAGACAACACTCTGAGGCAATAATATGGAAGGAAGCCCCTCCAAGTCTCAGGGTGTGGGGGGCGTCCTCCACATGTCCCTAGAGGGACTAGCTTGTGCCAGTTAGGCAAAAATTTCATCCAAAACCTGTTTAAAGGCATTGGAAGGCTACTCAGGACGTACCAGGCAAGATCTCGGAGCGGCGGGTGACACTGAAGCAAGCCTGGCATTTCATCCCATACTACTTTTCCTTTTGAGACACTACTGATTTTTCAGAAGTAACAGCCAAGCTGCCGAGAAGCCCAGGAAAAAGTAGCTATTTAGAAACACAAAATGTGAGCGGAGTTTTTGTCCATTTTGCAGGATGGAAAGGAAGGTCCCAGAGAGAAGGAACCAGAAGAGAAGCCCGTTTAACATTCTGCCTCTTGTCCATCTGCAGATTGGCAGGCAACGTGAACCAGGCAGAAAGCAGCAGAGAGGCCTGAGCGCTGAACAGACAGAGCCCTGGACAGTCCCCATGGTGGGCGGTGACAATTAGAGTTCAGGGCCCACCAAAGGCGTCCAGGTAAATAAGCCATGCTTCCAGTAGTGCTGAAGTCTGCACCTGAGGGTGAAGGCCCACAGAATACCACACCCAGCCTCACATCAGCGCAGTCCCTGGGTCCCTGTGTCCATTAGGGAGGTCTGTCCTACTCCAAATGCCCATCAGAAGCAAAAGTAAGGGCTGGGGCTGTAGCTCAGTGGTGCAGTGCTTGCCTAGCATGTATGAAGCAATGGGTTCAATCTTCAGCACCACATAGAAATAAACAAATAAAATAAAGGCATTGTGTCCATCTATACCTACAAAAAATTTAAAAAAGAAGCAAAAGTAAGCCCTCAGAAGAAAAACCGACACCTCCACAGTATCTACAACTCCTGCAAGTAGTACTACACCCTAGCAGCAATTCCAGGGCATACCAGGATGCGGTTCAAGAAAGAGGCAATGAGCCAGCTGTGGTGGGGCACGCCTGTAATCCCAGTGGTTGGGGAGGCTGAGGCAGAAGGATCACGAGTTCAAAACCAGCCTCAGAAAAAGCAAGGCCCTAGGCAACTCAGTGAGACCCTGTCTCTAAATAAAATACAAAAAAGGGCTGGAGGTGTGGCTCAGGTACAGCGCCGCTGGATTCAATCCCCAGTACCAAAAGAAAAAAGAAAAGGCAATGAAAGCAAACCCAGAGGTGGCCCAAATGGAGACAGGGCACAGTCTTTAAAGTACCTACAATGAATATGTCCAAGATTATGAAGATTACGTAAGATTTTAACACATGTCTCTCAGTAACTCACAGAACAAGCAAAAGAAAAAAATCAAATAAAAATTCAAATGATTTGAATACCACAAAAGCAACCTTAGTCACCTATGTGGTAGAATGCACCCGACAACTGTGACTACATGTTCTTTGAAGGCATACGCGAAACATTCATAGGAAATGACCACACAGGCCATCAAGTAGATCTCAAGAAATTTCACCAAATGGAAATCATAGCGTATTTTAAAATGTGCCATTCTGAATTAAGGTTTCACAGAAAATCATAAGAATAAATTTCTGCTTTTCCAACTTGAAGTGAAATTTACAATGAAATGCAACACTCTTAGCACCCACAATCTGATACATTTTGTGAAGGGATCCAGCTGTGTAGCCATCAACAAAAATAAAAATATAGAATATTTCCATCACTCCAGAAAGTTCTCCCGTGCCCCCTTCAGTCAATCCCCACACCCCAACAGAAATGTTCTCCTTTCAATACCATCTATTAGTTTTGCCTATTCTTGTGCTTCACTAAAGGGGCCCAATTCGAATTTGTTCTTTCACGTTTGTCCCTACGCACCTGGCATAATATCTCTGAGATTCATCTGCATTGTTGTCCACAATTTGCTCTGTTTCAATCTTGAGAAATACTCTGTTTTATGAAAATAGCACATATTTTTATGCCTTCTCTTATGGATGGACATTCAATTGTTTTCATTTGGGAGCTACTTTGAAAAAAGCTGCTATAACTATTCTTGTACAGTCTTTGTGCACATGTACTTTCATTTCTCTTGGGTAAATTCCTTCTACTTCCTAGGAGTAGAACTGCTAGGTTATAGGTTGATAAATATTTATTTCTATAAGAAACTGATCATAAGACTTGAGTAGACACTAAATATGTTAATGCCAATTAGCACACAAAAAGATACAGCATCACTAATCATTAAGGAAATGCAATTAAAACTATGATGAGATACTAAAATAGTTAATGGGTCCCAACATCCCAAACATTTCAGCCAACTCTTCTGTCCAAGAATAGGGGAGGGGGGCTGAATGATGGACGAGACAGACCTGAGCAAGAGAAGGCTAACCAAGTACCGGTTTAGCATTGAGTTTGACCAATAGTCTTGGTACTTTATCAATACCTGATTAGCACAGATACTAATCAATAACCAGTCTTTTTCAAGACCAGATTAGCATAGATATTGATCAATGTCCTTACCCAGTAGCTATATAAACCCCCAGACTACTACATGTTAAGTGGCAATCTGCTATAAGTTCCCCTCTCACCTTACGGAAGTTCTATCTCTTCTACTCCTTTCATTCTTCACTCGACAGTGGCTTGCCAGTTGTGACTCTCTGAGTCATGCCAGCAGACATCCCCTGCTGTGATTAGCAGCTAACATGAAAACAGACTTGCTCAGCTGCAATACAGACCCCACCCACCAGCAGAAGTGGAGAAAATCGAGTTTCATCTCAAAATTCAGTTTTATTTATTTACTTTTAATTTTTTAAATTTGTTCTTTTTAGTTACATAGGACAGTAGAATGTGTTTTGAAATATCATATATACATGGAGTATAACTTCCCATTTTTGAGATTGTACATGATATGGAGTTACACTGGTCACGGATTCATATATGAACATAGGAAAGTTAAGCCCAATTCATTCTACTGTCTTTCCCATTCCCATCCCCCCTTCTTTACCCCCACTCTGCCCTGTACAATCTGATGAACTCCCCCTACCTCCCCTCAACACCCCCTACCTATTGTGATTCAGGAAAATGCCATTATTTCATTCTTATTTATGTCTGAGTAATATTTCATTGTGTATATGAATCACAGTTTCTTTATCATTCATCTGTTGAAGGGCACCTCAGTTGGTTCCATAGCTTAGATATTGTGAATTGAGCTGCTATAAATATTGAGGTGGCCGTGTCACTGTAGTATGTTGACTTTAAGTCCATTTGGGTATAAACTGAGGAGTGGGATAACTGGGTCAAATGGTGGTTCCATTCTAAGTTTTCTAAGGAATCTCCATACTGCTTTGCAGAGCGGTTACACCAATTTGCAGTCCCACCAGCAATGTATGAGTGCACCTTTCCCCCCACATCCTCACCAACATTTATCGTTACTTATGTTCTTGATAATTGCCATTCTGACAGGAGTGAGATGAAATCTCAGTGCAGTTTTAATTTGCATTTCTCTAATTGCTAGAGATGTTGAACAGTTGTTTCATATTTGTTGACTGATTGTATTTCTTCTTCTGTGGAGTGTCTATTCAGTTCCACTGCCCATTTGTTGATAGTTTTTTGTTTGTTTGTTTGTTTTTTGTTTTTGGTGTTAAGTTTTTTGAGTTCTTTGTATATCCTGGAGATTATGCTCTATCTGAGGTACAGGAGGCAAAGAATTTTCTACCATTCTCTTCATGTTCTTGATTGTTTCCTTTGCTATGAAGAAGCATTTTAGTTTGATACTATCCCATTTGTTGATTCTTGATTTTACTTCTTTGTGCTTCAGGAGTCTTGTTGAGGAATTCAGTTCTTAAGATGACATGATGAAGATTTGGGTTTATCTTTTTTTCTGGTATGCGCAGGGTCTCTGGTCTAATGCCTAAGTCCTTGATCTCCTTTGAGTTGAGTTTTGTGCAAAGTGAGAGATAGGGGTTTAATTTCATTTTGCTGCACATGGATTTCCAGTTTTCCCAGCACCATTTGTTGAAGAGGCTATCTTTTCTCCGATGTATGTTTATGGCACCTTTGTCTAGTATGAGATAACTGTATTTATGTGGGTTTGTCTCTGGGTCTTCTATTGTGTACCGTTGGTCTTCCTGTCTGTTTTGGTGCCAATACCATGCGAATTCTGTTACTATAGCTCTGTGGTATAATTAAGGTGTGGTATTGTGATGCCTCCTGCTTTGCTTTTCTCACTAAGAATTGCTTTGGCTATTCTGGGCTTCTTATTTTTCCAAATGAATTTCATGACTACTTTTTCTATTTCTATGAAGAACATCATCAGAACCGTAATAGAAATTGCATTAATTCTATAGAGCACTTTTGGTAGTATAGCCATTTTGACAATATTAATTCTGCCTGTCCAAGAACCTGGGATATCTTTACATCTTCTAAGTTCTTCAATTTCTTTCTTCAGAGTTCTATAGTTTTCATTGTAGAGGTCTTTCACCTCTTTTGTCAGATTGGTTCCCAAATAATTTTTTTGAGGTATTGTGAATGGGGACAGTTTCCCTAATTTCTATTTCAGTTGATTCATCATGGATGCATAGGAACACAATTGGTTCATGTTAATTTTATATCCTGCTACTTTGCTGAATTCATTTATTTATGAATTCTAGAAGTTTTCTAGTGGAGTTTTTTGGGTCTTCTAAATATAGAATCATGTCAGCAAATAGTGATAGTTTGAGTTCTTCTTTTTCTATTAGTATCCCTTTAATTTCTTTCATCTGTCTAACTGCTCTGGCTAGAATTTCTAGGACTATGTTAAATAGAAGTGGTGAAAGAGGGCATCCTTGTCTTGTTCCCGTTTTTAGAGGAAATGCTTTCGATATTTCTCCCCTTAGAATGATGCTGGCCTAGGGTTTAGCATAGATACCTTTAACAATGTTGAGGTATGTTCCCACTATATCTGGTCAAACTTCAGTTTTAATACCACCTCACATCCATTAGGAAAGCCATTATGAAAAATACAGAAAATATTTTTGTCGGTGAGGATATACAGAAATCAGAACCCTTGCGCCCTGCTGGAGGGGATGTAAAACGGTACAGTTGCTGCTAAAAATAACATGGCAGTTTCCCAAAAAGTTAAAAATAAAATTACCATATGATCCAGCAAGTCTACTTCTGGGAAGAGACATAAAACAAATGAATGCAAATAATAACTTTTTACAAGTTATTACAAATAAATTTTAACAAGCAGGCAAATTGGTGGATACAGAATCCATGAATAGGGCTTGATGGTGTTTCTATGTATAATTTCAAGTCTGAAATCTGGTTTTCCTTTCTCTAATTTTTTTTCCATTTATACAAAATAGACCTGGTGAAGCTCCAAACAAATTTCACAGCTAGAAGCAAGGTGTTAAACTGAACCAGCTGTGTGGATGCCCACGTACTGCTGAGGTAGCCATGGCAGCTTGTTCTCTACTGAAAACTTCCGTTTGGACTCCTCACCCCTCTCTGTTCATTTCCTTACTCAGAGACTCCCAGAGAACTCCGCAGAATGCTCCAAACAGTTAGTGATTCACGGTTGAATAATCTGGTCAGTGTTTTCAAATACAAGGACAAAAATCAACAAGAACAAGGCAATCAGGGTGCGGGTACCACACCCTGGGTCTTGCCAGGGAAAAGGAAGGAAAAGGAAGAAGAGTGTGATCTTTGAGAACAGCGGGCTCAAAGGCAAACTACTCCAAATAAGGAGAAAAGGGGCCTTGGATTTGTTGTGCTGTGGGGAGCAGGTGTCACAGCCTCTACTGTCTGTCCCAAACAGCCCCACAAGGGTGATCAAGAATGAGGAATTAAGAGTAAGGAGGCTGTATTTCAAGTTCTGGTCCAGCAGTCATGAAGAATGGGTATTGGGACCACATCTCCAGGGTTCATTTACTTCTGCAAGACCTGGCATTTGAGAACAGATTGTAACAGAGAGACAGACCACAGCTGAGTTATTCAGAAGGTTTCTGCCCAGGAGTCGTGACTGTGTTGCTGGCTGCTTCCGGCCAGGTGGTGGAATTAGGTTTCTGTCTGCATGAAGTCAGTTTTGTGGGCAGATATGCCATGGTCACTGGGCAGCGTCTTCTGAGTCCATTCTCGAGTAGCAACTGGCAGAAGCAGCAGTGACAACTTTTAGCGGCTCTCAGTGGACAACAGCACCTGAACAACGACACTATCTCCTTTTCCTTCTCTAGGGTCCCATCCTGATGGCAGGATACAGCAGGCATGATCTGAACCATGATACTCCAATCTCGGCTGGATATGAAATTACATTGTAAAGTATGAAAAAACCTACAGCCAGGCACGGTGGCGCATGCCTGTAATCCCAGAGACTCAGGAGGCTATGGCAGGAGGATCACAAGCTCAAAGCCAGCCTCAACAATTTAGCAAGACTTTGTCTCAAAATAAATAAAATAAAATGGGCTGAGAATGTGGCTCCTTGGTTAGGCATACCCCTGGATTTAATCCCCAGTACCCGCCCCTCAAAACCCCTGCATAATTACTTCCTTCCCCTCTACTCTACCTTCACATGCTAGTAGGAGGGCAGAATTTCTGCAACTCCATCTCCTATGTCCCCCAGCTTCTTCTTCTTCTTTTTTTTTTTTTTTTTTTTTTTTGGCACTGGGGATTGAACTTGGGGCACTTAATCACTGAGCCACAGTCCTTTTTTTGTGTGTGTATTTTTTATTTAGAGACAGGGTCTCACTGAGTTGCTTATGGCCTCACTAAGTTGCTAGGCTGGCTTTGAACTCACAATCCTCCTGCCTCAGCCTCCTGAGAACTCCTGGGATTAAAGGTGTGTGCCACTGCACCCGGCTCCCCCAGCCTCTTATCCAGTGGAACTTCCAGAAACACATATGTGTAAAAGATGTACTGAAATCTGGAGCTCAAAGGTGGCCTATCTAAAGCCATCAACTCTTTGGGATGGATACCACCAGAGTCTGGCTCAAAGGTGGAAATTCACCACCTCCACATGATTTATACCATCCCTCTGCACAGAAAGCATTTCTTAGCCAAACTACAGGTTTTGGTAATCCATAAGCTTAATGATGCTATTAATTTTTCTTTCTTTTTTTATTTTCACCTTTAAGCTGCAGAGGCGAATGATCCATGCCTGCGGCTCCTTCATCACAGCACTGTTCTCTCCTGAACTCCCCAGATCACACCATGCTACTCATAGTCCACTTCTGAGTCACCAATAACCTCTGAATCCCCAGTATAAGTCTTGCTCAGGTGGCATTTGTCTTGACATCCCACTCTACAGTCACCTAATGGAAGATGCCGCTAACCGGATGTCATTACTTAAATTTTTCTGTTTTCTTGATACCATGTCTTCCTGGCTGATTTGAATCCTCTACATACTCTTTTTTCCCCTCTATTGTAAATCTTTAAAGTAAAGCCAATATCGATTCCTCATCAGTTGAATGGCAATACGATTTTTTCTAAGAGAAACAACCGTCATTTGATTTTCCATTCTCTCATTCTCCGTACTGGGCTAGCTTTTAAAAACTCCTTTGTTTCTTTCTTTGAATGTCCCTTAAGCTTGTTATCCCTGTCACCACCCTAACCCAGACTCTCATCTACACATGCCTGGCTTGCTGAAATATCCTGTTATTCAGTCAATCGGCCTCTGCTTACCCTCAACATTACCACCAGGTTGATCAGTACAGCCCTCTTGCATTAAGGACTTCCTTCCTGTGAAACATCTGGTGACTTCCCATTATTCACCGAATAAATTTCATCAGAGACTGGCATCCGCGGTCCCCACCATACTCCGCCTGCTTTGCCTATCCAAACTTCTAGATTCTATACCTGCCAGCCCCCTTACAAACTGCCCACCCTGGACACATGGGTGTCCTTGCTATCCCAAAATATCCAGGATATGTCTCAACACTATCACTCCCTTGTTTTCAATGATCAGCATAGAAAGCCCTTGGTTTCCAAAGAACCTTCCACTCCACGTTCCCACTACCACTGTGATTTGTGAAGCATTTCCAACAGAGAGAACAGTAGCACATGCAGAATCCCCACACAGAGCCTCACTCTTCAGCAACATGCAGATTCCACCAGGAACGGTTGCTCCAATCAAACCAGAAAGCACGTGACAGTCAGGGAGTGGCAAGGCAAGGAGTGAAGAGTTCTCTGTGTTTGTGTCGCTGGCATTGAACGTTTTTCCATTACAGAGGGTGAAGGAGGAGGAGGAGGAGGAGGAAGGACAAAGGAGGGTTTTTTTTTTTCTTTTCTACAGCTTAGTGAAAGTACAAATAGAACCTGAGCACCACAGATGGAATGCATTCAAGTCTTTTCAGTAAAGTAGCTCAACAGATAAATACCTCTGCTGGATGTTTGAATTGCGGATGAGTAAACTGATCTGCTTCTTTATTTTCAACTTCTCAAAGGCAACTGTTCACAAGCACATCTCCCTCATACTTGCCTGAAGGATAAATGGCTATTAATTTTCCATGTTCTTAAGGTAAAAATCTAGGGCTTAAGGATGAAAGGAGAGGCCTGATGCAGGGCTGTGAACCTGCTCACCAGCATGGGAGGTACAGCTGAGCAGATCACCCAAGACCCTTCCCTTTGGGGAGCACTCTTCCCTGGGCCAATTCTAGGGACCCAAAGCTCCTGATCAGATGATAAAAATTATAGGTAGGTAAAACAACAGTCCCCAACCTGCACCCTCTTGAAGGCTCTCCTGGATTTCTATTCTCCCATCTCTTTCCACTTTGTTCAAGTACTTCTTGAAAACTCAGCTCTGATCTCCTTTGTTAGAATTTGAGAACACAGTACAGAATCATCCCTCATTTAGCTGCAAAGAAACATCATCTTATTGCCTATTAATTTTTTAAAAAATATTTTTAGTTGTAGATGAATACAACACCTTTATTTATTTATTTTCATGTGGTGCTGAATATTGAACCCAGTGCCTCACACAATCTAGGCAAGTGCTCTACCACTGAGCTATAACCCCAGCCCCATGACTCCCTATTAATCTGTTTTCTAGCAGTGGGAACAGTCTTCCTTGGATCAGCCATACTCCAGGCCCTGATGGATCTTACCATTTTCAGTCCTGCCGCTATTGTGTGTCTCATCAACAGAGGTCTCTAGTCTATAACCTAAAAGACGTGATTTATTTTATATATTGGTTTGTAAGGTCAATTGCTGAAATGCCAACAGTCTTTTCTTATGGTAACTATGTGACAAATGATCATCGGGTTCTTGAGCTAACTTTCATGCCCTCACATCACTGCTGCAGCAGGAAAGGGACCCATGACTTTCTCTATTCTGAATCCTACTGATTTAAAGGCAGGCAGGGAATGACGGTTCTGGTTTTCTTCAGTGTCTCTCCAGGATGCCTGTGTGTATATTCAACCATATGTAGACATGGATAATGTCCTCAACCCTTTCTCCCCTTTTTTCTTCTTAATATAAATCAAGTATAGATTCAGTAATCCCATTTCTGGGTATATAGCCAAAGGTTTTAGAATCAGTATGACAAAAATGTATCTGCACTCTCATGTTTACAGCAGTATTTTTTTTAATATTTATTTTTAAGTTTTATGTGGACATAATATCTTTATTTTACATTTATGTGGTGCTGAGGATCGAACCCAGTGCCTGGTACATGCTAGGCGAGCGCTCTACCACTGAGCCACAAACCCAGCCCCCATACAGCAGTATTAATCCCAATAGCAAAGTTAAGAATGAATCTGGGAGCTGGAGTTGTGGCTCAGCGGTAGCGCACTTACCTGGGTAAGACCCTGGTGAGAGACCCTGGGTTTGATCCTCAGCACCACATATAAATAAAGAAAATAAAAGACCCATTGACAACTAAAAAAAAAATTTCTTAATAAAATAAAAGAATGAACTTGTCCATCAACAGATGAATAGATAAAGAAAGTCACACAAACACACACACAATGGAATACCATTCAGTTTCAAAAAGAAGAAGAAGAAGAAGGAAATCCTGCCGTTTGCCATCGTATGGATGAAACTGGAGGACATTATGCTATGTGAATTTAAGCCAGGGACAGAAAGACAAATACCATATTTTCTCACTCCTGAGTGGAATCTAAAACAGTCAAACTCAAGCAGAGGACAGAATGTTAGTTATCAGAGGCTGGAGGGAAATTGGTCAGAAGTTGCGAAGTTTCATTAGACCAGAGGAATAAATGGTAAATATTTGAGGTGATGGACATGTTAACTAAATTATTTGTTTACATATATTATAGCATCAATTTGTACCCACAAATTATAATTTTTCAATATCCAATTTTTTACAGGTTAGATAGAATACACATTGTCCCACACATCACTGTTTTCCCTCTCATGGAGATCACTGCGCATTGTACCATGTAGGTCTGCTGTGTTCTTTTTAATAATTCTATGGTTATAGTGGTTTGCTTTTTAAGAAAAATTCAAATAATTTAAAATATATTAGTAATTTCCTAAATTGTGTAATGAAGGTAAATTTTAAATTTCCTCTTCTTATTATAGAAGCACTAAATGACAATCACCAAATAAAAATCTATTGAGTATTGGGCTCCAGAACTATAAGATTTATGGCTGAAGACAAAAAACTGTTATTTGAAGACCCTTTTCTCTGTCCTAAAGAAAAAAAAAAAGGTTTAATTATATTCAACATGTGATTTTGCATTCTCCCTTCCTTCTTTTTTTACAGCTAGCATATTTTTTGTTATTTACAGTAGAATGTATTTTGACATTTCATACATAAATAGAATGTAACTTCTCACTCTTCTGGTTGAACATGATATGGATTTATAGCGGTTGTAAAATCATATATGCACATAGGTTAATAATGTCTGATTCAGCTGGGGATATAGCTCAGCTGGTGGAGTGCTTGCCTCACATGTACAAGGCCCTGGGTTCAATCCCCAGCACCACACACACACAAAAAAGTATGATTCATTCTACTATCATTCCTACCACCAAACTTCCTCCTCTTCCTTCACTCCCCACTGTTTAATCCAAAGTACCTCTATTCTTCCCTAGCCCCAGCCCCCATTGTCAATGACCATCTGCATATCAGAGAGAACATTCAGCCTTTGGTTCTTTGGGATTGGTTTATTTTACCTAGCATGATAGTCTCCAGTTCCATCCATTTACCAGCAAATGCCATAATTTCATTCTTCTTTAAGACTAAGTAATATTCTATTGTGTGCATGCATACCACAATTTCTTTATCCACTCATATGTTGAAGGGCACTTCAGTTGGTTCCATGATTTAGCTATTGTGAATTAAGCTGCTATAAACATTGAAGTGGCTATATCACTGTAGTATGCTGATTTTAAGTCCATTGGGTATAAACTTAGGAATGAGATAACTGGGTCAAATGGTAGTTCCATTCCAAGTTTTCTTAGGAATCTCCATACTGCTTTCCAGAGTGGTTGTACCAATTTGTAGTCCCACCTACAATGTATGCGTGTACCTTTCTCCCCACATCCTCACCAACATTTATTGTTACTTGTATTCTTGATTATTGCCATTCTGACTGGAGTGAGATGGAATCCCAGGGTAGATTTCATTTGTATTTCTTTAATTGCTAGTGATATTGAACATTTTTTCATATGTTTGTTGACCGATCCTATTTCTTCTTCTGAGAAGGGTCTATTCAGTTCCTTTGCCCATGTATTGATTGGGTTATTTGGTTTTTTTGGTGTTAAGTTTTTTGAGTTCTTTATATATCCTAGAGAAAATGCTGTATCTGAGGTGCAAGTGGTAAAGATTTAGCTAAGGTTTTGTATTACCTGTTTTCCCCATATTACTACATTGGCTTCTCTACCATCATTTTAATCACTTCCTTAATACACCATTGAATAAATGTTTCTTAATTTACTATCTGTTCATCTGCTGTTGTCCATTTAGGATCTATCCATTGTATGTATTTTTAAATATACCATTGCAACAATATTGGACTACTTCCTAAAGATAAAGTCATATAACTAGAAAAATTAGGTTAAAAGGAATAAATATGGTTAACGTTCAGAATGGAAACTGCTTTTCAAATTACATTAATTTTCTTTTCCATTAACAGTGCATTTGTCTTCACTGTCTCCATCAAAACTCTTTTCTTGCTGATTGAATATGTAATATATTAAATTTCTATTTTTTATTTCTTTGTTTTTAAGGTCAACATCTCTGCTAGATGATTGTCAATTCAATTTTATTTTATTTTTATTTTTGGTAAATTGTCTATTGATGTTCATTGACCTTCCATCTCAGGAAGTTACAGTTTCTACAGAAATGGGAGAGCTTTATTCATCCTGAAGTTATTTCCTAGGGCATGTAGCACTGAGATTCTGGGATCTGTCAGTTGAGTACCTAAGTGCTGTAAGCAATGTACCTGCTGCTCACCTGTGCACTGCAGAGAGGCCACGTGGTAAAGAACATGGACTTATCACCAGTCAGTGTGGGCTCAAAATCCAGGCTGCTTCTTACTGTGTCTTAGTGAGTAACGTGCCCTTAAGTCAAGGTACTTAACTCTCTAGGCTTCTATTTCCTCACTTTAATGAGCACCATGATGATAACTGGTATTATCATTACCAATGATCAGTGGCTGTCTAGATGAAATGACACGGCACCTGGCACACAGTAAGTGCTTAGTAAATGTGAGCTGTTAGCCTTTTGGTAGGTGAGCTCTGGGACGGCAGGGGTCCCTGTCTTGTCTGGGCTGTGTCAGTGCCCAGCAGATAGGAGATTCTCGGTGGACATTCTTTAAATGACTAGCCTAGAAACATGACCAAAAGCAGGGATGTGACTCCAAAGTGTCTGCGATCTGTGCCTTTCATTTTCCCATGCAGTTGAAGGAAAAGACATGGGTAAGAATAAACATGGCAGACAGCAACACAATTCACCTCAACTTCCTTACCACAGGGAAACAAGCACTTCTCAGGAATCTCGAAAAATGGCCAGGGCTGACCTCTGGGTGGAGATTCTTTCTTTGCACTTGACCTCAAAGCTCAGCCCTGTGCTGAGGTTCTCCCTGGGTCTGTCTGTGAGAGTAAATACAAGGAGTACTCTGACCCAAACTGCACTCAGAATTTAACCAGAAGAGCAATTTGTGGGAACCTTTTATCTATTCTCCATTTATCTTCGCCTGAGAAACTCTCTAGAACAGTTTTGATCCGGTTTAATGAGGTACAATTTACACACAGTAAAATTCACACTTGCTAAGCATACTTCATGGACACAGGTCCAGCCATGTCACCACAACCATAATCAAGGAAGAGAACATTTCCATCACCCCAAAAAGTCCTCTCATACCTCTTTGCAATGGATCCCTCCTCATGTCCCCAACCTCTAGCAACCCTGGTCTGATTTCCACCCCTATAGTTTTCTCTGTCCCAAATGTCACATGTAAGTGGCATCACACGGCACATGGCCTTTTGTGCCTGGCTTCTTTAGAGATCTCTCCATGATGCTGCCTGTGTCAGTAGTTCACTCCCTTCTGTTCCTCAGTGTATAACTATTTGAACAATTTTAAATTATCCTTTTTACCTCCAAAAGTGCATGTCTGTCTCTTCCTAGTCTCAGAAGTGACAGTCAGACTGACTGTGAGATAAGCACAACTTTTATAACTCAGAAAACCTAAGTAACCGGAGGATACTGTGGCTGTGTAACTTGCTGAAGTACATATTGCCATATTCCTGAATTACTCAGATTTTTTTTCTCTTCTATAGTTGGTTCCATTAGAAAATTTAATATGACATAAATTTTTAAAGTGCATGCATCATAAAAATAAAGTATAGCAATCAAACTCAGTAAAATTTGCTAGTTTATTAATGTAAGGAGGCTTCTAGGGCTGGCAATGTAGTTCAGTGGTAGAGTATGTGCTTGGTAATATGCAAGGCCCTGGGTTTGATCTCCAGAACTACAAAAAAAAAAAAAAAGAAAGAAAGAAAAAAAGAAAAGCCCAACATAGGAGACTTCTAAATGAATAAAGAACAGATTGACTTATTTATTTTAGTCTCTGTCTTTTAAGACAGTTTTTAATTGACACTTAATGGCACATATTTATGGGGCATGAGACTGATTTATTTAATCATCTCCCTTGGGACTACCAAAGAGCAAGCATCAATTTAACATTAAAAATGATATTCAGCTGAGTAAATCAAAATGCTTTACATAAACTAGCCCATTAGTTTTCTATGACATCTTTGATGAAGGAGGGAAAATATTATTTATCAATATTTATAGCTGTAAAATTGTATCCTTGGCAGAGGGTAAATGTCTTACTCTAAGCTACATGATCTCTTTCACATTTGGAGGCTTCGTTAAGGCAGAGACTCATGTTTCTTCATCTACCTGACACAGAGGGTGCTCAGGAGGCATCTCATACAGCTCAGCGAGGCAGTGTAACAACATGGGGCACACACCCTGGGACAGTCAGAAATCACAACCCACAGGTCAATTCTTGTGCACAGTCCATTTTTACAAATAAAGTTTTACTGAAGTTGAGCCACACACTCATTCATCACAGTATTATTTATACTGCTTTTACTCCAACACAGCAGAGCTGAGTACTTCTATCAGTACTCAACTGACTGTGTGGCCCAAAATATTACAACATTTATTATTTGGCCCTTGACAGAGTTTGCTAGTCCCTGCCTCTAAGGCAGAGAGGCCCCCAACAAGACCAAAAAATTAAGCAGGACCTCGGCTGATTATTTTTAAGTTGTCATATTACCAGATTTTAAACTCCTTTATCGATAGGATCTTGAATTCCTCATCTATGTTGTACCCATCATAAAAGTACAGTACCTTGGTCATAGCAGACCTCAATAAATATGTCTTAAATGCAAAATAAAGTTGTATTAACTGGGCTAAGAGAAGAATCTGTATCAGCCTTGCCTCTTAACTATCTAGTTGTGTCAAAGGATATTGTGGAAGAGCAAGAATTGTGAGGGCAAAATTCAAATGCTTCAATTTGAAAACCCAAGCTTAAAAATAAAATCTACCCACCTCTGATCCAAAAATAGTGCTTTTCAACAAAGTGGTATTTGTAATCTCACCAGCCCTGATTAAGTTGTGGTTAATATCAGCTAAAAGAATGTGTATACAGAAGGGTGCCAAAATGCCAAACAGGGATCAATTAAAAGGAAAAGATTTAATTTACCAGAAATGTGAACAGTCTGGTGGGCCCATGGAAGAGATCACTCCTGAGCCCCAAATTACATCAATATGTGTGTTTCCCTCTTTTCCTCTCATCCTCAAAGAGTAGAAGAAAATAAAGAGTATAAGATTTTTTCTTTCCACAGTTCCTCCTAATTTTACACATTGCCTAAACATGTAAATTTATGCAAAAGAAAAATGCTATTTTAGTCCTTCCTGATAGAATCACTTTCATTAAGTGATCTGCCTACAAAAACAAACATCTCATGCTGAGTTACCCTTAAAACGCCAAAGACCGAGAGCTAGTCATTATAATTACCAGAAATAATGAACCTGTTTCACTTAATTATTTCCTTTAAAGACATTAATGTGTTTTGTTTTGTTTTTAAACTACGGAGCTTATTTAGGGATGAGCAATGTATTTCTGTAGTTTTCTTAAATGTGTCTAGAACCCCCAGATAAAGCTTTCATCTGGCATATTCTGTCTTCCTCCAGTACCAGTGAACAGGTTCAAGGAAAAAGAGAATGAAGAACTGGGGATATAACTCCGTGGCTTGCCTAGCACGTGTGAGGCCCTGCGTTTAAGCCCCAGAACTGTGATATATATCTATACCTATATGAAGGAGAATGAGGAGGTAAGCACAAGGTACTCCAGCCCACCAGAGGGACCACAGGAGGTTCCAATGGCAGGCACACAGGGACAAGGAGCACAGAGCGCAAAGCTGAACACGTAGGCAGAGGGGAACAGGCTTCTCCTGTAACAGGTACACACATGCAAACAATTTCATTTGTCTAGTGCCTGGGAAAGGCAGAGAGGACTGTATTAGTACTGATTAAGAAACTGAAGCTCCCGCTAGGCACAGCGGCACATGCCTGTAATCCCAGCAGTCAGGAGGCTAAGGCGGGAGATTGTGAGTTCAAATCCAGCCTCAGCAATTTAGCAAGGTCCTAAGCAACTCAGCAAGACTCTGTCTCTAAATAAAATATGAAAAATAAAAAAGGTGAGAATATGGCTCAGTGGTTAAGAGCCCCTGGGTTCAACCCCCAGTACCTAAATAAATAAAAGAGAAAGAAATTGAGGCTCCCAAAGTGAGCTTCCCAAATACACCTAGCTGGCAGGGGCAAAAGCGGAACTCAAACCTGCACTCAGAAACTGGGGATGCAGCCAGTGGTGGAGTGTGTGATTAGCCTGTGTAAGATCCTAGGTTCAATCCCCAGGGGGGGGAAAATCACACAAAAAAGTATGCATTTGGCACACACACAGTGTCATTTTATCTTTTTATTTGGGGCACATAACAATCTGTCATGTAGCATCTGTCTTCTTCAGAAGGGGAGAGAGAGCTTGTTTATATTAATATGAACTTTATGAGTAGCTTGCTTTAAAAAGCAGGTGGCAAAAAGTCATTAAACCCTTCCTTGCACAAAAGATAGGCTGTTAAATTATCAAGACAGGGGAGTGACTTGGCTGGGATTTTTCTATTGTGACTGCTTTTACTAAATATGTCTTAATTTTTATCGAAGGAAAATCTCAACAGAAGTTATTTTTAATATCTGAATCTTCCTCCCCTTTGGTACTGGGGATTGAACCCTGGGGCACTTTACCATTGAACTACAACCCCAGCGGTTTTTTTTTTTGTTTTGTTTTTGTTTTTAAAGACAGGGCCTTACCAAGTTGCCACGAATGGAGTTGAACTTGCAGTCCTCCTGCCTCAGCCTCTCAAGTTGCTGCAATCACAGACATGTGTCACTGTGCCCAGGACTTCATATCTTCACTTTTTTTAAGGTCAAGGATAAGATCGTAGGTACTCTGTAGTACCAGGCCTGACAAGTTGCAGGTCAGATTACCGGTGTCAGCATTGATGGCCATAGCATTTGGGCAGTACAGAAAGATTTCGTATAGTTTTATTGAAGAGAACAAAATGAAAACACATAGGACTAAAATACAGCAGTTGGTGCTAGAGTCCTTTCCAGCCAATAGGAATGTTTTCTCTTTTCCATGATCACTTTATAAAGGGACTGAAGGGATGACATCGCATCACCATATTGTGATCACAGAACACCCAACGGGCAACTGCTTCTGCACAGGGGAGCTGGGAAATTTTCCATGGGGGAAAAAGACTTTGTGCTGAATATGAGGAGTGGGTCATATTTTGCCAGGTGGGGAAGCAAGAGAGAAGAAAAGAGCACTTAAGGCTCAGGGGAGCGAGAGGGTAAGCTGGTGTTTCTCTGGAGCTCACACAACAATAGTGAAAATGAATCTGTGCTCTAAGATCTGTCCTGAAATAGTTCTCTACCATTCTTCAATATGCAGAACTAGAATCCAGGCAGATCCTTACCTAGCTGATGTATGGCACAGTCAACTCACTGACATCACCCTGATGAATGTGGTCATTTGCTGTCATCTAGTGATACACATTCTCTTCCCTCCCTGCTGACATATCACTGCATAGTTGACAACCAGCCATAAAGATAAGGAATTATTTTCCCCTAAAACAAATATCAGGTAGACAATTTCATGGGTCTTATGCAGAGATTTACCATCTTCCACAAAATACTCATAAAATAGTTGCCAATTGGGCTGAAATGATCATGACTCCTCAAAATGTCTTTTTTTTTTTTCCTTGAGATTAACAGGCAGAGTCACAAACAAGATCTGCCTTTATCCAAGAAGGCAAGAACTTATCGGATGATCTGTGTTCTTTCCTTGGGAGAAGTTAGAAAAAGCATTACTTACAGGATTGGCTGTAAGGGCCAAGAGACTGTCAGGTGAAAGCACTATTTCAGCAAACTGAAAATAGAAAAGACAGGAGGCTCATTCTCAGAAAGCTAACCTGCAGGACACAAACTTTTTTTTCCCTTTGAAGGAAACAATGAAATCACTTCATTTTGAAAGGTCATTACAGTACCATCTGCAAAATTCAATGAGGACAGATGCTATAGGACGGCAGGTCCTGAGAAGCTTCGTTTGTGGTGGAAGCACCCTGAGAGGCCCAGGAGGCAGGTGCAGAGCAGCAGGGGCTCCCCTGACCCAGATCCTACCTGCAGCTCCAGGCGAGGCCACAGAGCCCAGCACCAACTTATGTCAGGGCACTTCCAGGTGCTAAAAAGTGGAGCAGTAATCATTCTGGGAAAGCTCTTCCTGAGAGGCTGGAGGTATGAGCTCCCTTCCAGGCCCTCCCAGAAGACAGAGGGAACGTGGGAGGGCAACAGCGGCTCCCACCCTCAAGTCAAGGCCAGGCTGGAAGTGCACACAGCTCTTGCTCTTGTACAAATGCCCCAGGAACCTCCTGGAGAGGAAGACCCAAACGACTTAAAGAATGTATTTATGCAGTAGGGAGCACAGACACAAGCTAGAGAAAAATATCGCATTTGCTACTTGATCTGTGGCAAAGAGATTCTTCCAACCAAGTGTCAGCAACCAAATTTAGAGGCCTCCAATGAACACCTGTTTTAGGACTGTTAAGAAAATGCCATTATGAAGTCAAACAACAAGTGCTGGCGAGGATGTGGGGAAAAGGGTACACTTGTACATTGCTGGTGGGACTGCAAATTGGTGCAGCCAATTTGGAAAGCAGTATGGAGATTTCTTGGAAAGCTGGGAATGGAACCACCATTTGACCCAGCTATTCCCCTTCTAGATCTATTCCCTAAAGACCTAAAAAGAGCATGCTACAGGGACACCGCTACATCGATGTTCATAGCAGCACAATTCACAATAGCAAGACTGTGGAACCAACCTAGATGCCCTTCAATAGATGAATGGATAAAAAAAATGTGGCATTTATACACAATGGAGTATTACTCTGCATTAAAAAATGACAAAATCATAGAATTTGCAGGGAAATGGATGGCATTAGAGCAGATTATGCTAAGTGAAGCTAGCCAATCCCTAAAAAACAAATGCCAAATGTCTTCTTTGATATAAGGAGAGTAACTAAGAACAGAGTAGGGACGAAGAGCATAAGAAGAAGATTAACATTAAACTGGGATGAGAGGTGGGAGGAAAAGGGAGAGAGAAGGGAAATTGCATGGAAATGGAAGGAGACCCTCAGGGTTATACAAAATTTCATACAAGAGGAAGTGAGGGGAAAGGGGAAAATAATACAAGGGGGAGAAATGAATGACAGTAGAGGGGGTAGAGAGAGAAGAGGGGAGGGGAGGGGAGGGGAGGGGGGATAGTAGAGGATAGGAAAGGCAGCAGAACACAACAGACACTAGTATGGCAATATGTAAATCAATGGATGTGTAACTGATGTGATTCTGCAATTTGTATACGGGGTAAAAATGGGAGTTCATAACCCACTTGAATCAAAGTGTGAAATATGATATATCAAGAACTATGTAATGTTTTGAACAATCAACAATAAAAAATTTAAAAAAAATGCATGCATGTGTGGAATTTATTTATAAGCTGCCTCATCCCATAGGGATCTGGAGTGGCTTTTAGCATAGGTAACCAAATAACATTAAAATATTCACACAAATTTAAAATGTGAGTAGGGAGCTGGGTGTGGTGGCACATGCCGGTGATCCCAGCAGATTGGGAGGCTGAGGCAGGAGGATCTCGAGTTCAAAGCCAGCCTCAGCAGCAAGGCCCTAAGCAACTCGGCGAGATCCTGTCTCTAAATATAAAAGAGGGCTGGGGATGTGGCTTGGTGGTTAAGCACTTCTGGATCCATTCCCCAGTACCCTATCCCCCACCCCTCCAAAAAAAAGTGAGTAGGAAAAATAAAAGAGAAAGTTAAAATTTAGGACCATTGAAATCCAAGATACAACTGTACTACTCTAACTGAACTTTAGGTTTGACTTTGGGGTTCTGGGCAGTCAAAGTGAAAAGAGAAGTACAATTAGTCGCTTCATTCTCATCAGCAGAAAGAAGGAGGCATAGATACCTCACAGAAGCATAGTTATCTTAGTCCTAATTTTGAAAAGAAAATTCTCAAATGGTGCATTCTTTAGATAACACTGAAGCAAGACAGTAGGCACTGCCCCAGAGAACATCTATTTTAAAAAAAAATGCAGTAAATGGTTCAGTATGGTTTTCTTATCCATTAAATCAAGATTGGTTAAATAAACAAATAGATAAACAAAATAAATAAATAAAACAAGACAAAACAGTAAAACCCAACTCTATGAAGGTGGTTCGTAAATTTGTTCAGCAGTATTATTTGGAAGCTGACTGACAAAACAGTTAAAAAAATGGGAGATGGTGACATGTTCTCCAGTCAGTCTTCCAGAAAATAAACATTCATTCATTCGTTTTTTTTAGCCTCCCATAGTTGGTAAGAATCAAGTTAGATTCTGTGGATTCAAAGACATTAACAAGATATAATCTCCATTCTTGAAGACCTCTTGGTTTAGTAAACACTGATTTTCAAAGCTCTTTCTGTTGTTATTGTTATGGGAAATAAAATTAATCAAATTATGTTTACTGCCTGTAAGAGTACATCACAGTGAACCCCCATTATGATGTATACTTATAATGCACCAATAAAACAATTCAGCACCTTGGACACTTAAAAAAATTAACACCAATCATTATGCAGGCCAGTTCTCAAAAAGGACACACAAAAATATTCCTATCAACAACTTATACTAATTCTTGCATTTCCTGGCATGAGGGCCCGAGGGCTAGATAGACTGGCTTTGAAACCTGGCTCTGTCATTTACTACTGTGTGAGCTCAGGCCTTAATTTCCTCATATGGATAACAGAAACAATAATACCTATCAGATAGGTTAATTGGGATGATTCACTGAGTTAATAAACATAAAGTGTTTAAAACAGTATAAATAACATTTAGCAAATATTTGCCAATGAAGTACACAGTACCACTGTTTCCAAACAGCTCCCTTCCTAGTTTCTCAGGTATCCCCAGGGTATCCCCTGGTTTGCCCACTGGTGCGCGTGTTTTGCAGGATCCTGTGGGAGAATTATGTATCTCCAACCCATTGACAGTTTGCTTAGCCATATGATGTGCTTGGCCAATAGCATGTGAGAAGACACAACATACACGATGTCTGGCTGGCACAAGTTTTACAAGCCAGGGCATGTCCACTGGCTCTCTCTTCCCTCTGCCTGAGCACAGCATGTCCCAGACAGGGGCTGCTCCCTCAGCCTGGATCCCAGAACAGAAAGACACAAGGAGCAAGAATAGATCTAAGGTTAGTCTATCACAGACACTTAACATGGGCAAGAAATAAATCTGTTCTTGTAAGCTACTGAGATTGGGGGCTACCTGTTACCACAGAACTGTTGACTAAAACTAACTACAAGAGTTGTTATTGGATTAGATTGTAACTAAAATCACAACACAGAAAACCTTTTAAAAACTTCTGGAAAAAAAAATCAGTAGGTAAAAATTCCAAATCTCCACAACAGTTTTCTCATAACTAAGATAGCTGGTCTAATTTTTACAGATATCTCTTAGAAAAGTGAGTAAAAGAGAGTAGTTCTCTCCTCCCCACTTTGGTACCAGGGATTGAACTCAGGGGCACTTGACCACTGAGCCACATCTCCAGCCCTATTTTGTATTTTATTTAGAGACAGGGTCGCACTGAGTTGCTTAGCACCTCACTAAGAGAGTAGTTCTTTATTGCTGCTTCATTTTTCCTTTATCTGCTATGTCCCCTAATGAAACCTCACAGTGGTGAGCACCTCCATTGAGCTCATTTTCTACATGCATGACACCCTGCTTGGGAGCCAGGATTTACAAAATGGGAAACAGAAAGCAGGAGGCTGGCTTTCAACGGCCTCTGATTTAAGCTCAAAAGTCTCATAAGACGACCTGCTTTTCATCTTAAAGATATTGGAATTCATTAAGCAGATTTCATCATGGTTTATTAATAGGCTCTCTTCCATTTTGTTTTTTTCCTGTCTTTTCCTTTTGTAGTTCTTATAAAAATTAGTTTAGGGCTGGGGATGTGGCTCAAGCGGTAACGCGCTCGCCTGGCATGCATGGGGCCCTGGGTTCGATCCTCAGCACCACATAAAATAAAACAAAGATGTTGTGTCCACTGAAAACTAAAAAATAAATATTTTAAAAATTCTCTCTCTCTCCTCTCTCTCTCTCTCTCTCTCTTTAAAAAAATTAGTTTACGAGAATCATTTTACTCTGTTACACCCCTGGTCACATTTAACTTTTCCATCCCTCAAAAAGGAGCAGTTCCTATTCCAGGCACCCACTGTGTTCATTCCTGGTGGCATTTAGAACTGAACCACTGTCATGATCTTCTAACAGTCCATTAGCACCCTGCCACAAGCTACCCCAACTTGCTACTCTCAGGATTTTGAAGTCTAATGGGGGAAATAAGAGCAAGAAAAGAACCAAATGACTTCATGTCATACTCAGCACTAGGAAGGAAAGAACCGAGAGTGTTTTGATAGAGAATGAGGTAGGGGTGAGGTGCACATCATGTGGACAGTCAGTCCTCTGAGTAGGGGCAATTAAAGTGAGACCTGAAGTATAAGAAAAGTTTAGCTGTGCAAAGTGAAAGAGGGCACATGTTCAGGCGAGGCCCTTCCAGAGAAGATTTAAGAAAGAATGAAATGAGGGAATTTCCCTTGCTCTCCGCAGTTCAGAAAGAGATAGAGGAGCCGAGAGGACCTAGCTCAGCGGCAGGATGCTTCTAGGTTCAACCCCCGGTAATGCAAATGAAGGAGGAAGGAAAAAAGGTAATACATCAAAAAGAAGCCAGCTTGAAGTGGCTCTCAGTGGCCAAAAACACTCGCTTATTACAAAGAGAAAAAAAGTAACTGTACGGTGGAAAAGCTCACCAGTGACAACCTTAATCAAGTATTCACAGGTAATACCATCAATAAAGTGATGCATCAAAATCATCTGCCACCAGAGAGGATGCAAGAAGAGCCCAGAAGAGCATCTGTCACCTGCAGTGACATTCTTGGGAAGATGCCTGGTATGATTCTGATCATGAGGAAGAAAGAAGCAATCGTACACTGAAGGGTATGTGACAAAATAACTGTCCTGTAATCTAAAAAAAGGTCAAGATTACGAGTGGATTAAAGCAACATTCATCAACAAGAATGAATCTCATATATGATGTTGATTTCTTTTTCTTTTTCTTTCTGGTGCTGGATGTTAAACTCACTAGGTAAGCTTTCTACCACTGAGTTACATGAGTTACACCTCCAGTATGGGAAGAAATGAGTTTTAACACTATCTTGTCCTCCCACCCCCTCCTGTGCTGGGGATTGACCCCAGGGGTCTGCTACAACTGAGCTACATCCTCAGCCCTTTTTATTTTTGAGACAGGGTCTCACTATGTTGCTGAGTATAGCCTCAAGCTTGTGATTCTCCTGCCTCAGCCTCCTGAGCAGCTGGGATTACAGGGGTGCACCACCACGGCCAGTTGTTGAATCGATATTGCCATTCAATAAAGTACAAAAATGGGCAGAACTAAACTATACCAGTTAGGTGGTAAAAACATTTTTAAAAGTAAAGAAATAATGACCACAGAAGTCAGGACAGTGGAGGTGGGGACAGAAGGAGCCATGGTAGGAAGCACAGGGTATAGGTTTGATTTCTAGAGACTGGAAATTCAAACTGCCCCCAAATCAGTGGTTCCCTGAGTGCTTATTTTATCAATGTTTGTTAACATGTACAAATGTAATTTGTACACTTTCTAGATATACATAATATTTCACATTTTAAAAATTATGACAAACAGTTGCTTATATTTCCTGGATGCTTACCTTGTTCTAGCTACTGCTTTGAGCACATATATGTATTTTATCCTTTTAATTTTCCCAAGCCTACAAGGCAGGTACTAGCACTATTTTCTCCAATTTACACACATAGGAACCAAAGCTTAGTGACTTGTCAAACAGCACTAATAAATTTAGGACATGAATCTATTTAGGCTGATGCCCGAGCTTGTACATTTAACAACTAAGCTCTGATTCCAAGTCCTGCTTCGATTGTTCTATATTTTTCACTGTTATTAAAATTGGGGCTTCTTGAGCAGTTTCGCTGTAAGTTCCCAAAACACCCAGTCCAGTGCTTACAACTGAGGTTTCCTAAGCACTGCTGGCTGCCTGAACAATTTATCATTCCTAATAGCACCATAAACTCTTGTGTAATGTGCTGAGATTTCTCAGTCCTTCAATCAGAGCAGAGACACTCAGTCTTCAATTATAAGGCAGAAGTCTTTAAAAAGTCATTTAAACCAGGAAAACATTTATGCTAAAGTCAAAGTCAAGAGATTTACGTGATTATGACAGCAAGAATGCACACAAGCACATTACAGCAATCTCCAGGAGGACGGTGTGGGAGAGACAGCAGCTTGTGCACAGCCTATCTGAAGGGATTATGTGTGGCCATTAAAATCTAAGTAGCTCCAAAAAGCAGGTTTTTGCATTGGTCAAAGTCCTACTGAGCCAATTTGACTATACTGAGCTTTGAACAGGAATCACAGCTTTTGAGTTATTGGCTTTTGATTTATGTAATGTCTTTCTCCCTAAAAAAAAATCTCAACATCTCATTTTGCCCAAACATTATTCCTCTAATTTTCCATGTTTCGTGAATTTTACTTATAAATAAACAAAAGTAGAACATTTAAAAGGAATTTTATAAGGCAATGACCAAAAAAGGAATATTTTTTTCCCCTCAGTCTCAAACTGCAGGATTTGAGGAGTTTGGGAATTTTATCTTTCTTCTTGAAAGACTAGAGCTTAGTAGTGAGTTAGCAATATAATACACAACAGGCTTTATCTCCTATTTGACTTAATTAGTTTTAAGATGGCACAAAAAATAGAGCTAAGATCAATTAGCAGCACTAGCAGGATGGCAGGAGGACACGGAGAAAAACTGGCAGTAATGGCACTGGAGTAGAGGGAAAAGATTGCTACAGATCTCATTTCATTGCCACTCACAGGAAATATATACTTTTTTTTTGGTACTGAGGATTGAACCCAGGGGTACTAAACTAACTGAGCCACATCCCCAGCCCTTTCTTGCTCTTTATTTTGAGGCAGGGTCTCACTAAGTTGGCTAGAGCCTCACTAAGTTGCTGAGTCTGGCTTTGAACTTCTGTCTCAGCCTCCCAAGTCACCAGGATTGCAGGCATGCGCCATGACACCCAGAATTAAATAAAAAAAAAAAAATGTCTTGTTGTGGTGGTGGTACTGGGGATTGAATCCAGGAGAACTCTATCACTGAGCTATAGCCCCAGCTCTTTTTATTTTATTTTAAGATGGGGTCTAGTTAAACTGCCCAGGCAGTCCTTGAACTTGCAATCCTCCTACTTTACTCAGCCTCTCGAGTAGGAGTACAAATGTGTACTACCATCCCGGCTAAATACACTTATTAAAAGCTACTTGTGACTGGGAGATGGAGTTTAGTGGTAAAGAACTTGCTTAGTACATTCAAGGCCCTGGGTACCATCACCAGCACACACACAAATACACAAAATAGCTTTTGTTATGTTTTGTTTTTAAATCTAAGGATAAACATTCCTATAGGTTGAAATAGAATATTTAACTTAAGAACCTGATTTCTGGGCTCACTGGTACCCACCAATACTCCCAGTTACTTGGGAAGCTGAGGCAGGAAGTGCAAGTTTGAGGCCAACCTTAGCAATTTAGCAAGACCTAGTCTCAAAATGAGGAGGGTGGGCTGGGATGGAGCTCAGCAGTAGAGCATTCGCCTAGCATGTGTGAGGCCCTAGTCAATCCCCAGGATTGAAGCAAAAAAAAAAAAATCAATTCAGCAAGATAGATAGGAAAGAAAATAACAGGAACAATATGAAATCATTATAAAAACAGAAAGGAGACAATAAATATATAAAGTTGCTCAACATCACTATCCATTTAGGGGAATGTAAATCAAAATCACAGTGAGATACCACATACTGATTTACTAAGGCTACCAGAAAATATAGCTGCTGACTGGGTGGCTTAAACAACAGAAATTCATTTTCTTACAGTTGTGGAGGCTAAATGTCCAAGATCAAGGTGTCTGCAGGCTGGGTTTCTCCTGCATCTTCTGTCCTTAACTTGCAGAAAGCCACCTCTTTGCTGCGCCCTCACGTAGCTCTCCCTCCATGTAGCTCCCCCTTCCCCCCTCTACTCTTGCCTCTCTACTCTTGTCTCCCTTTCCCTTCTTAAAAGGACACCAGTCCTATTGGGTTAGGGTGACACCAGTCCTATTGGGTTAGGGCCCCACCCTTATGACGCAAAAATTTATCCTTACTTTCCACAAAAGCCCCGTGTCCAAATAAAGTCTCTTTGGGGATTAGGACTTTAACATATATGAATTTTGTTGGGCACAATTAAATATATAAGCAATAGCTATATATAAAAGTCAATAAGAAGAATCAGTGAGATTGCTGATGGTACTGTAAAATGTTGTGACACGTTTAGAAAACACTGTCAGTTTTTCAAAAGGTCAAACATAGAGTTACGTTATGGCTCAGCAATCTCATTCCCACCCAAACACCCAAAGGAAATGAAAACACTCCACAAAAAAATGCATGTTCATGATCTAACGTGGATGAAGCTTAAACAAGCAAACCCATGGAGACAGAAAATGGATTAGTAGCACTGAAGACTGGAGGGATGTTGGGAGTGAGCACTAATGGGTAGTAATTTCTTTTCGGGGTGATTAAAATATTCTAATATTTATTCTGATGAAAGTTGCAAAACTCTTTGAATAATCGAATTATAGTGGTAAGTGAGTCCACTTTATGGTATACAAAGTATACCTCAGAAAAATTGCTGAATAAATACATTATTGCAAGATATATGTAAATGGACTAAATCCCACTATTAGAAGGGCAATTTAACCCACACTATTCTCAGTGTGGGTTAAAACAACAACAATAACAACAACTCATATTAATGACAAGAAATGAACTGCAAAGAAATTTTGAAAATAACAGACTGGGCAAAAATATATATCTGACAAATGCAACAGGAAAAATAAGAAAGAACAGCAATAATGATCATGCTCATAGCAAATGAATAATAATAATAAACTGAATACATTTATAGCTCATCAACTATATATTAAATCATAAATAAAATCTAACAAATTGGTATTAGAAAGTATTCTGTTGAGTAATTCTTAGGTCGAAATAGAAATCAAAGTGAAATGACAAGGCCTGCATGGGGGTACATGCCCCAGCGACTTGGGAGGCTAAGGCAGGAAGATCACAAATTTGAGGCCAGCCTCAGCAACTTAGCCGGGCTCTAAGCAACTTAGTGAGACTGTGTCTCAAGATAAAAAATAAAATGGGCTGAGGATGTGGCTCATCGGTTAAGCTTCCCTGGGTTTAATCTCCTGTACCTAAACCAAAAACAAACAAACAAACAAACAAAAAACCACAAATGACAAATTTGGAAATTACCAATAAAGGATCCACAATAATAAAATTAACAAGATGCAGTCAAAGGTATATGCAGAGAAAAAAAGTCAGTAGCTTTAAAATATTTTTTATAGTAACTTTGAAAGTTGCTAATGAATAAATCAGGCATTTAACTCTAGGAAACTAGAAAAAGAAACAACAAAATAAACAAAAAGAGTAGGAAAAAATCATAAATAAATAAAAGCATAAATTATGATGAATTAGAAAATAAAGAGGGAATTATTTTAATAACTAAAACTAGAGCTGGTTCTTTGAAATTATTGAACTGCTCCACTGAACACTTATTCCAGGGGAGTTCATAGATCCTCTGTGGGGAGAAAAAGGTTTTGTGGCAAGATGCTTGAAAAACACTATATAACAAACCTTCCACCTAAGAATCCCAGGTGTACATTAATTAGCATATTAAAGTCTCAAAAGTCCTCAAGCACATAACTTGGCTGTGTGTGACCCAGCCTCTAACTTCCTTGACCATGAACACTTTTCTTTATTGGCATTCTGAAGGCCACAGTCCATGGAATATCCACTTTGGAAATGCTGACCCAGGAAAATCCTTGGTGTCTATAATCAAGAATAAGTGAGAAAATACAACCACGGAGCATTTAGGATAAGAAATGAGCTTCTGCACAGGTATGTATGAGGCTATAATAAGAGAACTGTATGCAAGCTTTATACCTAAAAATTTGAAACTATACACAAAATGGACAATTTTCCAGGAGAATATGCAATGTCAAAATTTCATCAAAAAAGAAATTAAAAAATAAATAATTTCATTAGCAGAAAAAGTGCCAAAACTCTATAGGTAATTTTGGTCCCCTGGCTCAAGTGTAGTCAAATTCTATTATACTTTCTTGGGACAGAAAAGCTTCCTCCTAGTCTAGCATCCAGATATCTGAGTTCCTCAGGATTTCCTCAACTTTGTAACTGGTCTCCTGGCTTCAGTGCAATAAGTGAGATTCCTCTAATAAAGAAATCTGAGCATATCACCTCTGTGCTTAAACTCCTTTAATGTCTCCTTCATTAATCTTCGCCAACCTGTGGGCATGATTCACAAGTCCCTGCAAGTTCTGTCCCTGGGAAGCACTCTAGCCTTGTCTCTCAACTCCCCCGCCCTCACACTTCTGCTCTAGTCCTAATGAACGTCTTTCTTTGCTCAGATGGTCCATGTTCTCCCTCACCTGCAGATCTTCCTAAGTTCTTCCATGTCCACATCAATTCTTTGGAAGGGACTTTGCTCCTTAAATGTCAGTTTAAAGGTTACTTCCTCTGGAAAGCATTTCTGATTTCTCCAACTCTGGAACAGAGGCTTCTCTTATTTTGTGCCATATGTCATGTATTTCCCTTGTACCGTTTCCAACACTGTGCTTTAATTTCCTGTGTTCTTAACTCTCTCCCTCCACAAGCTCATGAGGGCAGAGATTTTTATCATCTTGTTTACCATTTAAGCCCTAGTACCTAACAACACTCCAGGCACGTAACAGAAGTTTAATCAAATTTATTAAAAGAATAAGTGAAATATAACATTGACACCAAAGATGAAAAAGACAGCACCCACAATAACTGTAGGCCAGTCTCATCTTGGAACAAACACATAAAATCCAAAATGGAATACTAGTAAGTCAAACGCCTGAGTCTAATAAAATAATACATTATGGTCAAACTGAGTTTAAAACTGCAGGGATGACATTAGGAAATCTAAGAAGAAAATATGTATATAATAATTTTGATAGATTCCAAAATTCATCATGATACTCATTAGTAAATTCAAAATAGAAAACTATTGAACTTTGTGTAAAATTTTATCCTTTTTTATGTTACCGGGAATTGAACTCAGGGGCACTCAAACCACTAAGCCGCATCCCCAGTCCTATTTTGTATTTTATTTAGAGACAGAGTCTCACTGAGTTGCTTAGTATCTTGTTTTTGCTGAGGCTGGCTTTGAAGTCACGATACTCCTGCCTCAACCTCCTGAGCCACTGGGATTACAGGCATGAGCCACTGCACCCAGATAAAATATTATCCTTAATGGTGGATCAACAGAGGCAAAAACAGGAATAAAACAGGAGGCCCAAGAAAGCTACTATTCATGTTGTACATGCTTTAGCTGAAATGCAGTAAAACAGAAAAGGAAAGATTCAGGGCTGGAGGGGCAGCTCACTGGTGAAGCACTTGCCCAACAGGTGCAAGACCCTGGGTGATCCCCAGCATGGAAGAAAAGAGAAGGGGGGAGTGGAGGGGAGGAGTAAAAACACTGGGTGCGAGGAAATTTTAGTAAGTTTTCTAGTTATAACAACTTTCCTACATTAACTAGAAAATGGGGTGGGGGAAGGTGCCATTCACAAAAATACCAATTTATAAAATTCCCAAGAATACACTTGGGAAATGCAGAACTTACATGAAGAAAAAATTTCCAAATTAATTTCTAATTTAACTCAAGTCCAACCTAGTCAATAACATTATTTATGTCTGGAATTGAATAGTATAATTTTGAAATTCTTTTAATAAAACAAGTGATTGATAATATGTTTAAAAAAACGTAAAAGGGAAAAAGATCAATGAAAAAAGAAGCTTGCCTTACCAGATGGAATATTATCTGGTCATTAAGTAACAGGATATAGATGTATATTTCTTGAAATAAACATTAAATTGTAAAAAGGCTTACCAAAAAAAAAATCTGCGTAGGATAATCCCAGTGTAAAGCCTTTACATACAACAGAAATAGAAAGAGACAAAATGGTAACAATGATCATTTCTCATGTAGGAAAATAAGTGATTTTTCTTGTTTTTCTCTCAAACTTCTTACATTCTATTTTTTTCAATGAACACCTATTACTTTCCTAATTAAAGGATAACGGAGCAAATTCAAAACAAGAAATATTGAATATCTTACAAGTAAAAGTAAATACCTAAACTGAAAAAGGATTATCTTGGAGGAACTTTGATTCTAAGTTCTGGAGTATCTCTTGAAAACCTGAGTGACAGGTAAATTACTATTAGGTGACAGGAAATGGTAAGAGACCATCTCCACCCTGTTCTATAGTCTTCTGCCTAGCACCCAAGCCCTTACATCAATGGGACCCATCTTTGCTCCCTACATAAACTTTCTGTAAAGTCTAACTGTTTCTTTAGTGGGAAACACACACACACACACACACAAATGTTGGGTGTTTATCTCTGGTTGTTGGGTTTAAGCAATTTTAGTTTTGCTGTTACATGTTTGGGTTTCGCTCTT
This sequence comes from Marmota flaviventris, assembly GCF_047511675.1. Taxonomy (NCBI): domain Eukaryota; kingdom Metazoa; phylum Chordata; class Mammalia; order Rodentia; family Sciuridae; genus Marmota; species Marmota flaviventris. The sequence goes on along the minus strand of NC_092504.1, from coordinate 43,136,719 downwards.
CACAAAATGCCTCTTGGTGGCAGTTACCAGAAGAAAACTGAAGCAAAGCTAAACCTCAGCCATTCTCTGGGAACCTCAACCCTGCTCCTTCTCCATCTTTAACAATTATTCTGCATCACCACAGCTTTTCGTGTGTTCGTCTGCTGGTGAACATTCATTCACGCTTGGTTATGTGATTTTCTGTTTTCCAGATGAACTCAGCAGCCTAGGAACAGAACTGGATTCACCCAGGGTTTTGTTTTTGCTGAGCCTGCAATATGGAAGCACAAGAAAGTGCAGGATGTTGCCCAAAGAGCAGCTGTAAGAACAGACTCTGTAGGAAAGTCACATCAGACAGTACAGGGCTTTTTTGGCTTTAGGTTCTTCTCCCCAGAATTAATTGGAAGTGGGCATGGCCTTTTTTTCCCCTGTTCATTTATAGCTTCCGTTTTTTAACACCCCCTTATAGAGATGACCTGGAAGGGAGTGAGTGGCACTTGGGTTCTTTGAGTCCTTGTAGTTTATAGCAGAGTGGATAAGAGCAGATGTTCCAAGTCAGACTGCCCAGGGTATAGACATGGCTCCACCACCTGCTAGCTCTGTGTTCTCAGACAAGATACTTCTCGGAGTCTTCATGTTCTTCTCTGGGAATTGAGCTAACAGTGATACCCTCCTTGTAGGATGGCTATGAGGAGTAAATGGCATGAGTCATTTGAAGACTGTATAAATAAAAAGGAACAATAGCCATGACTGTCCTCTACGTATTTAAACAGTGCCTGCTTGGAACATCATAAGGATTAATAAACTGTGACTATTATTATTATTATTTTTAAAAAGCTGGGCATGGTGGTGTATTACTTGTAATCCCAGTGACTTGGGAGGCTGAGGCAGAAGGACCACAAGTTCAAGGCAGTCTCAGCAACTTAGTGAGGCCCTAAGCAACTTAGCGAGACTCTGTCTCAAAATAAAAAAAAAAATAAAAAGAGTTGGGGATGTGGCTCAGTGGTACTGAGCCCCTGGGTCCAATCCCCAGAACCAAAAAAAAAAAAAAAAAAAAAAAGAAAGAAAGAATGTAGACTATGGACTATAAGGCAGACAGGATAACAGTGACAATGAGAGAGCTGACGAAGAGGGAGGAAGTGATGTTTCAAAGAACTAGCCCCAGGAAATGCTGACTAGGCTTTTCAGAACTGCTTTTCATTTATCTTGTATAATCTGGATCAATAAATGCACATTTTCAGAGAATAGGAATGTTTGTAAGAGAAACTACTTATATAAAATAGGAATATATGTCACTCTTTTAGGAATAAGAAATATAGAAATTCAAGAGGGAAGTTTCATCAATCACATTTATTAAGGAAAGATCTTTCTCTTCATGGATGCGTCCCTGCATGCTTCAGAGAATGAGGTAAAAAAAACCCAGCAAATCAAACAGCCAAGGGCAACCACAGAAGTACCTCAAAGAGCATTTTAATAACTAAGCAGCATTTATTAGCCAGTGCACTTTCCCAACGGTCAGAGTCATTTCCAGCCTCTGCTGTGACCCAGATCAAGAGCTAGGGGACCATGGGGTAGGTCTGACATGCCCACATCTTCCAGACTCAGTTAATATCAACCTTGGACAGTCTATGTGGATACAGGGTAGAGGGAGGACAGCCAGGGTATGAAAGGCTAACGGGGGTGAAGGCACACATTTCTAAAAGAGAAGAAAATGGATTCTGTCCTCTGGTGACTTTACTTTGATAAATGCACAGAGTGAGGCAAAAACTAAACAAGTTTACAGTAATCCAGAAAAAGTGTATTGAAAACACAAAATTTGTGCTATGTGAGGCTGACTTTAAAACCTAAATATCAAATCATATTTATGATTTTAATTTCACAATCATTATGCAGGTAGGCAAGTATGGAAAAGAAAGAGGAAAAAAAATCAAAGTTTAAATACGTAGAGGACAGTCATGGCTGTTGTTCCTTTTTATTTATACACATGTAGTTATATTTGTGCAAAAAAAAAGACAATAGCTTTTTTTCTCTTATGCAAGAATTTTGCCATTTGCTGTATTTTAGGACATAAGCCCATGTTTTAGCATCATGATGGATGTCAATCATCTTGACATAATAGAAGCCTTTCTCTCTCCTCAGTCTGTTCACGTGGCAAGCACTCCTTCCTAGGTAGGCTGGAGATATTGGGGCCACGAGACAAAACAGAAACAGCAGACACTGCCCCAGCTCTCCTTTCAGAACCTCCTCTTTCTTTCCTTTTTCTATTCAGAACCAGGATCCGCTCTAAGTTCCAGTTATAAGGTTGAAAGAGGATTGCTTTTCTTCTCCACATCCTTGCCTCTGGGGATGCAGCAAAAAAGGAAAGAACCAGGCTCTTTCTCAAGTAGCCTTGAAAGACAGAGAGGGAGGGAGGAGGCAGGAAGGAAGAGAGGGAAGTATTTCTGATTCAGGAAAAAAAAAAAGAGAGAGAGAGAGAGCTTCTTTTTTTCCTTGCTTCTGAGAGAGCTTCAGAGGTATGACAGAAATATGATACATGATGATTATTAAGTATTGACATAATGTCCCGAGTTAAGGATCCTAAGGAAAAGAGGTTTTATCACTTACAGATATTCGCAGGTCAGTATATGGAAGCACCTTTGGATGAAAAAAAAAAACTTTCAAATTACTTTCTAGTATATGGTGGACCCACAGATATACCCATGGGTGACTTCACTAGCACTTGTCCTCCTGCCACCGCTGTGTTTGTCTGAAGAACCATTATGCTCACCAGCCTAATTATGAAACCTACTAAAGTCATCTTTGTTATTAGAGGCTCTTCAAAATTAGAGCTTTTTAAAAATCTGCTGAGAAAAAGAAGAAGATATTTTCAGGAAAAGATGGGAGAAGGGAATCATCAAAAGCGTTTTCTCTGTGGATTAAAATAAGGAAAGTTATTTCCAGTTTTCTAGGTCAAAAGGTTTGAAATGAGAAGAGGCATTCTTCCAGGCTAATGGAGGGTCAAACCTTTTCACAAGTCTCAGTTTCAGACTGTTCTGACAGAGGATGATCCACCATCCTTTTACCCAGGAGGCTTAAGTCTGCATTTGGAGTCAGAACTGAAGTGACAGTGGTTCCATATCATTCCTTTATCATCTCCTGAATCAGTGGTTTCAACTGTTGATCATAAACTCAAGTCACCAAGGCCATGGGGTGGGGGTGGGGGGCTGTTGCCCCCTCACCTGAGCTGGGATGGCCGGTGCTCTGAAAGGCCAGCACAGATGGTGTGATGGGCGCTTTCCGCTCAAGTTAGAGGGGCAGGGGTCTTCCCCACCTCCTTACCCCAGACAGCAAATCCAAGTGACATGTGAACATGTGCAACAACCACGTTCTGTAGAGCCACACTCTCATCTCAGTGGTTTTCATTCTTCAAAAAGTTACTTGCCATGATGTCTGGCCATGATGAAGCAGGAGGGACATGATCTGCCCTCGCCACTTAGACAACTAAAAATCTGCACAAAATATACAAAGGAACGTTTCCCAAACACTAGACAGAGGATCCCTGAGAGAGGAAAAACCAGCGGGGGGGGGGGGGGGGGCAAGTGAAAGACCTGCCCCACTTGACCACCCTTAGGGAACTGACAGGCTCCCAGACACAGAGAGGGTGAGGGAGGCCACTGCTGCTGGGACTCAGGGACAGGACTTCAAAGAGGACAGGGCTACACCTGCTGACTCCCAATTATCTAGCCAGCAGAAACAGCTTTCAAAAACAAAGGTCAACTAAAACTCATCACAGCAGCCCCCAGGGCTACAAGGAACTTTAAAAGAAGGTCTTTAGGCAGAAGAAAATTAGGGCAGATAGAGATTTGGATCTATACAAAATCATAAAAAGCACGGACATTAGTAAATATGGCAGTGAATAAAAAACTTTTTTTAGTTGTTCAATTTAAAATGTCCTTAAAAGATAATTATTTAAAGCAAACATAGTAACAATAAATTGTAGGATTTATAACCCTGGGTCAGGGAGAAGCAAAATGCATGACAATGATGTACGAAGGTCAGGAGGGACTGAAGCAGGCTGAGGTAAGGAGCTGGCAGTGTGTGAGGGGTATAACGTTACCTGGAAATGGAGCAGGAGACATTAAAGATGTACACCGTCAATTCTAGAGCTACCACAAAAATGTAACTAATAAGCCAGTAGTGAAGATAAGAGGAATAATACAAAATACTCAGTTCTCTCCCAAAAGTACTCAAACCTGCCAAAAAGGAGGCAGGAAAAGAGGAAAAAGAGGATAATGATCAAATGAGAAGAAGAAAAAAATAGCAAGATGGCAGATTCAAACCCAATCATAGCAATAATCACCAATTTCAAATAAAAAAGGAGAGATTGTCACGTTCTATGAAGAAGAAAAGAAACACTTTTCCAATATAAAGAATATTTGAAAAATATTCTTTTTTCAAGAATCAGTTAAAGTAAAAGAATGGATAGAGATGTATTATAATAACACTAACTGAAAGAGAGCTGGAACGGCTGCATTAATATCAGACAAAGTGGAATCCAGAGTTATAATTATCACTAGGGATACAGAGAGTCAGTTCATGACAATAAACCTTTACGTACCTAATAAGAGAGCTTCAAAACACATGAAGCAAAAACAGATAAAACTGGAAGGAGGGACTGGGACTGTAGCTCAGTGGCAGAGCGCTTGCCTAGCACATATGAGATACTGGGTTTGATCCTCAGCACCACATAAAAATGAACAAATAAAATAAAAGCATTCGATCCCTATACAACTATAAAAAAATTTTAAAAAAAACTGGAAGAAGGGACTGGGATTGTGACTCAGAAGAAGAATGCTTGCCATGTATGCCTGAGGCACTGGGCTTGATCCTCAGCACCACATAAAAATAAAATAAAGATTATTGTGTCTACCTATAAGTAAAAAATAAATATTTAAAAAAACTGGAAGAAGTAAATTGATAATTAAATTGGAGAGTTTAATACAGAAGACTTATATGGCACTATTAATAACTAGTTCCACTGATATTTGTAGGACACTCAACCCAATGAGATCAAAATATAATATTTTTTTCAAGTGACCCCAAAGACAAGTCCAAATAAATACAAAAAGAGTGAAATCATACAAAGTATATTTCAGACCACAGTGAAATGAATTAGATACTAACAGGGAAAAAAAGTCTGGAAAAAATCTTCAAATGTCTCAAAAATAAAAAAAACACTTCTAAATAACTCTTAAAATAAAAAGATATCAACAGAGAAATTAGAAAGCATTTTAAACAAAAAAAGGAAAATATGATATATATCAAAATAAAGAAATGCTTAGAGAAAATCTTACAGAATTATATGTCTATACTAGAGCTAGAAAGCTCTAGTATAAGAAAACTAGAAAAAAAAGGGATAAATTAAAGCAGCATGAGCAGAAGAAAAATAATAAAGCTAAGAACAGAATTCAATGATAAATAGGAAAAACAATTTATAAATTGATTCTTTTTATCTGATTTTTATTAAAATCAATTTAATAGATAAATCTCTACCCAGACTGATCATAAAAAAAATTCATAATATCATAAATTATGCATAATAATTCATAAATTATTAATATCAGGAATGAGAGAAGAGATATCAACAGATCTTAACATTAATAACAAGAAAATATTAAATAAAATGGACAAACTCCATAGACATAAACTACAATAACTTACTCAGTAATAAATAGATCACCAAAATAGCCTAATAGCTACTCAGGAAATTGAACTTGTAGTTAAAGACTTTCCACAAAAACAAAAACAAAAACCAAAAAAATCCCAGGCCCAGATGCCTTCACTTGTGAATCCTACCTACTCTTTAAGTAAGGAATAATACTAATTCTACACAGCTCTTTCAGGAAATAAATATATGAAACGTATTCATTCATTTGATTAGGACAAATGAATAGTCGGTTCATTTGATAAAGACAACATTATTTGACACCAAAATTAAAGTCACTAGAAGCAAAGTACAGAACTATCTTCTTCATGAACGTGGACACAAAAATACTTAATAAAATGTTATCAAATAAAATCTAATAATATATAAAAAAGCAATAAGTACACCAAGTAAGGTTCATTTCATAAATACAGGTTGTATTAACATTAAAATGAATTTATTTCACCATATCAACAGAGTAAGACAGAAAAAAAAAAAGATCATTTCTAATACAGATAAAGTGTTTAACAAATCCAACATGACATAGCTCTCGGCATACTAGGGACAGAAGGAAAACATCCTCAACTTAATAAAGAACATCTATGAAGAATCTACTGCTAACATCTTACCTAAGGGTGAAAGACTAAATGCCGTCCCCTTCAGATTAGGAACAAAGCAATAATAGCTGAGCTCATCAATTCTACTTAACACTGTAGCAAAACTCTGACCAGTGCAATAAAATAAGAAAAAGAAACGGGATAATGTTTGAAAAGAAGTAGTAAAATTATCTTTACTTTTTAATATTAAATTTACTATATATTATTGCTTTATACATTTTTACATTTTTCTATATATTCAGATATTTATTTATTTTTATGTTATTATTGATTGATATATTTCTTTACTCTTTATCAAGACTCTTGAAATAAAATTTAAAAGATATGTATGTAGTTTTTGAGCTATATAATGTAGGGTATGTATATATACATACATATAGAGTATGTAAGCTCAGTGGTAGAGTGCTTGCCTAGCACATGTGAGGCCCTGGGTTTGATCATACACACACAGCACACACACAAAATATTATATATGTGTGTGTGTGTGTGTATCTACATCTATATCTATGTATCTGCATGTGCACAAAAATACATATGTATTTTTTTTTAGAGAGAGAGAGAGAGAATTTTTTTAATATTTATTTTTTAGTTTTCGGCAGACACAACATCTTTGTTTGTACGTGGTGCTGAGGATCGAACCCGGGCCGCACGCATGCCAGGCGAGCGCGCTACCGCTTGAGCCACATCCCCAGCCCCAACATATGTATGTATGTATATATATATATATATATATATATATATATATATATATGAAATTATTGGGGAAAATGTAACAGTAGATATGTTAGGCATACACCAAACACTATATATAGAACATTGCTGAGACAAATTATGGAATAACTAATAGAAAGTAATTGTGTTCATGGATTGAAAGACTCAGATGACAATTCCTCCCCAATTGACCTTAGCCACTAAATGTAATCCCAGTACAAATCCAAAAATCTTGGCAAACATTTTTTTTTTTTTTTGGCAGAGATGAGGAGCTAATTCTAAAACTTACCTAGAAATGCAATGGTGCTAAAACAGCCAAAACAAATTTTGAAAAACACAAAGGACTTAAACTATGTGTTTTCAAAACTATCTTAGTCAGGACAGTGTGATATTGGTGTAAAGATAGACCCACAGATGAGTGAAACAGAATATAAAGTCCAGGAAAAAAATATATATATATGTGTATATGTCTATGCTGTTGGTTTTAACAATGGTGTGAGGGCAACTGAAGCAGTCTATGTCTAAGCAAAAAATTTAGCCTTGCTCAATCCTTACTTCACACCATATACCAAAGTTGACATGAAGTGGATGCACTTGAATGTTCCTGACTACTTTAATAATCCAAAACTGGAAGCACTTTAAATTTTCATCAAGAGGAGAATAAATGAAATGGGATGGCCATACAACAGAATACCACTCGGCAATCGAAACGAAATATTGCTAGGCAAAACAACATGGATGAATCTTAAAATTATTATGTTGAATGAAAAAAGTTACACCCCCCAAAATACTGCGTGATTCCATTTACACAGAATTCTATAAAACGCAGAGTAATTTATGGTGACAGAAAACATGTCTGGGCTGCTGGTAGAAGGAGGGATGGGTTTCAGAGGAGCATGAATACACTCTGAGGATGCAATATTCTTCATCTTAAATGTGGTGATGGTTTCCTCATTAGTTCTCCAAGGGAGTTTAAGACTATTCATATGTCAAATCTCATCAAAGTACACACTTGAAATATGTACAGCTTAATGTATGTTGATCTTCAATAAAACTGTCTTAAAAATAAGTTTACCTGAGCACTGAACTGTTCACTGTTCTTCAACCTGCAACTTCATGTTGTCTCATTCCCAGCCCATTCAACACCACCTGCTTAGAAGAGGGCGAGAAGTCTGTCTCTCTTCATGATCTGGCACCATCCATGAAATACTATTTTAAATAAGTTGCCTATTATCTTTTTCCAGAAAATGTAGGGGGAGGAGAAGGTGAAGGGAAACAAAAGAGCCGACACTTGATCAACGGTATTTGGAAGGTGGAGGGAGCACTGACAATGGACATTTGATACTTCCTTCTTCCTTTTTCCATGCCACCTGAGCTGGCCCCTTACCTGGAATTGCTTTGGAGCTCCCCAAGTCAATCTGTTTTTCTTTGTCAAATAATGAACGGTTCCAAGAAACTGCTTGAGTTTCCACATGGCTTTTTGCAAAAACACGGCATCAGCTTGTTTTCTCTTAATGTACTGCATGCTATTCAGAAGTGAAAAGCCAGGGTGAAGCTATTATTTCAGGTGAGTCACAGATACAAGCCAAGTTCCACCCTCTCCATGTAATCAGCCTTCCTTGACCACTCTGAGACCTGCTGATTTCCCTTATCCCCCAATCTCTATTGAATTCCAATGTGTAACACATTTATCATTACAATTGCTAGTTTTCTTACCTGCTGAAGGGGGATTTATTTTATTCTTCTGCTCAAGTTTTTGACTCTGTCCCTAGTATGGGAACTTCCGCCCACAGTGCTGCTCTCTTACAAAATTAGAGGGTGAAGTTCTCACTCTCACCATTACTCACCCCTCTCCCCTCATCTCCTCTCCCCTCAAGAGTCAGAAGCAATCTGCTGGGGAGAAGGTCAGTTCTCACAGGTGACTCAGACAGAGCTGCTGGCCCAGAGGCAGGGCACGTCTTCTGTGGGGCGGGGGAGGCGGGGGGCATACAGCTCTCCAGGCACCCTGCCTGCCACCAGGTACGCATGAAACTGAGGAGGGAAAAGAATGCTGTAGGTCCATTCTGGCTTCATCCAAGCTACACTTCTAGTTTGATCAGCAACACAGCTAATAAATTTAACCTCTGCCATCAACTCAAGTGATGAGGAATATGATTCATTAGCACCACCAACATCCAGAATGCCTTTGGATCATTTAGTTGACCATCAAAATATGTGCCTTTCCAGACTGATGTCTTATTCAGAAAGTCTTTCACAATTCACAAGTCCCGATTAAATATTTTCAAATCTTTGCCCCCAAGTATTATTATTATCATCATCATTATTATTTAGTACCAGGATTGAATCCTTGGGCACTTAACCACTGAACCATATCCACAGCCCCCTTTATTTTTTATTGTGAGACAAGGTCTCACTGAGTGACTGAGGGCCTTGTGATATTGCTGAGGCTGGTTTTGAACTTGCGATCCTCCTGCCTCAGCCTCCCTAGTCACTGGGATTACAGGTGTGCACCATGGCACCCAGCTACCCAAGTATTATTTTTGCTCCCTTCTGTGTACATTTTTCTATCTAGCATGCTAGCCAACTGTATACATATCTTTGAAAACTTAAATTATAAACTCCTTAACAGAAGAGGCTAGGTCATATTCATCTTCAGCTGGGCATTTATATACATTTAATCTGGATCACCTTTGGAAATGCTTAGTTAATGTCTATTTTTATGCAAATCGTAAATCCAGTAAGACAGAGAGTCACTTCTTATCAACTGCTGTATTGCTTCCACGGGCTACACCAGTCTCCCAGCTACTACTGAGAGAGAAGGCTGAGGTGGGAGGATCACAAGCTCAAGGTCAGCCTGGGCAATTTAGCAAGACCCTACTTCAAAATAAAAAATAAGACAAGATTGAGGATGTAGCTCAGAATACAGAGCTCCTGGGTTTGATACCTAGTACCAAATTGAGAGAAAGAGAGAGAGAGAGAGAGAGAGGGGCCTAAGTCTGAGCGAGCCCAGGTCTAAAGGATTCATACAAGTCTGGCCATCAAAAGGCCAACTTTTAGAAAACGGAGACCAGAGAGAACAGAAAGTCCTGGAGGTAAGAGAACATGGCACCGTCAAAACATGGACCAAAGATCTGCATCTTTGATTCATATTGAGTAGAAAAGGGTGGCAGGAGATGAGGCCAAAGGAGTGGGTGGGGCCATATTGGGGAGTTTGGACTTCATCCAAAAGAAAATGAGGAAGCTGGACGACTTTAAGCAGAGCAGGCACATAATTTTCAAGAAAGATGCACACTGAGAAGTGTCCTCTGGGCTTAGTAAGAAGGAGACAGTGATCTGATAAAGGTGGTTTCCTGGGGTGGAGCAGGACAGTCCACGTCAAGGTGGCAGAGTGGACTTGGGCAGGCAAACAGAAGAGAACTGTGCAATTCTTGAGCTTTCGATCTGTTGGATGAGAAAACCAAATGCAGTAAAGAGGAGCGCAAAGACTTTTTCTTTTTAATGGTAAAATATCTGAAAGGCTTTACTTCTGGCAGATGATAAGATAGATGACAGAGAGAAAATCAGGTAAATTAGATACAAAGTATCTTCACATAGAAGGAAGATGCACTGAATTTTGATCTTAAAAAAAATCAAAGTAATTTTAAGATTTTTTTTAAGAACCGAGGATTGGATCCAGGCATGCTTTACCACTGAGTCACATCTTCAGCCTTTTTTATCGATACTTATTTATTCATTAATTTTGATTTTGAGACAGCATCTTGCTAAGTTGCTGAGGTTGAGATCCTCCTGCCTCGGCCTCTCAAGTAGCTGGGATTATAGCATGCACCCAGCTGAAGCAGTTTTAAAGAGGTATTAGAAAAAGATTTGTTTACTAACAATTGGGAATTAACCAATTAATTAAACAGATTAAGAAAAACTTGCTCTAAATAATCTTCCTATATGCCTTATATTAACTGTTACTGTTGTAATTGGAGACTTAGGGTTTTTAGATTTCTCGAGCTTATAGTATATACATTACAGAATCAGTTATGTGCAAAACTACTCTCACTTCAGCCTAGCTCAGACACCCCTCAAGGCAAGGCTCAGACAGAAGCTCCCTCGGGATACCTTCCAGCGCTGGCCACACGTCTGAGTTTTCTAGCACTCTGTACGTCTGTCTCTTGCGCTCCACTGTGAGCACCTGCAGAGCGGGGATTGCATGCTGTTCATCTCTGTACCCCCAGTGCCTACCACAGTGCCAGGCCACAGTTAAGTTAAAGAAAAACTTGGCAAACTCCTGCACTGCTGAGCTGCCTTCAGTTGGACCAGGGAGCTATTGTCTAGACACCATCATCAACCTGGTGGCAGCAGCCCCAGGGTGAGGCACCTCAAGGGTCAGTTCATGGAGAGTCAGCCCGAAAAGCCTGACTCTCATCTACCTACACCCAACATCTAAATCCAAACAACAAAAAATAATAAACCTGATGAAAATCACAAGAAAAAAAGTTTTACAACCAGGTAAAACAATTCAGCAGTATTATTAAGACTTTAAAAAAAAAACATATTGTGAAAATAACCATGGTTAGCTAGGTGTAGTGGGACACACCTGTAATCCCAGTGACTTGGGAGGCTCAGGCAGAAGAAGGATTCTAAGTTTGAGGCCATAGGCTGGGGATGTGGCTCAAGCGGTAGCACACTCGCCTGGCATGTGCGGGGCGCTGGGTTCGATCCTCAGCACCACATAAAAATAAAATAAAGATGTTGTGTCCACCAAAAACTAAAATATTTTTAAAAAAAGTTTGAGGCCAGACTCAGCTACTTAGTTCAGACCCTGTCTCAAAAAAACAGACAAAACATCCCATGTTTGATATATCTTGTTGGCTATTGAAAATAAATACTAGCTCAAGAAATTGTACCTCAGAAATATTTTTTCTTATTGACCCAATGTTAATCAGTAAAGCAAGTTTACTATTTATTTTTATTTTTTAAAAAACATTTTTTTTTAGTTGTAGGTGGACACAATACCTTTTTATTTTATTTTTATGTGGTGCTGAGGATAGAACCCAAAGCCTCACGCATGCTAGGCGAGAGCTCTACCCCTGAGCCACAACCCCAGCCACTTTACTATTTATTTTTAAGTATCATTAGTGCCTTTCCAGTTATCATAGAATATGAGCTTTGATTTTTTTTTTTAATGTAGAGATTACTGTAGGGAAGTTCAGAAACTTTTTAAGGAATATCTTTATGTCTTGTTTGAACAATTATTTATGCATTTCATAACAATCAAAACTGAACTATCTTCCTAATTGGCTTTCAAATTTGGCTGTATCTCAAACATCAGCAAACAATCCAATCACTCTTGTCAAGAAGCATTTACAACAATGGAATGAAGGATCTGCCCAGCAAACAGGTTAATAAAACCAGGCACCAGGCTAAAGAATTTCAGAATCAGCAGCAGTGGGGAAGGACCGCTTTCCAGCCAGACAGAGAACTGGAAACCCTACCTCATGCCCATACGAGTTCTTCGATCCATCCCCTCAGAAGTCACCAGGTCATGCTTTGCAAGCTACCTTATGGTCTGTGAAAAGCAGTAAATTCAAATCATCGTTTTATAGATTTTCAATCCAGGCAGGGTGGGTTATAATCATCCCCTGGTCCACTTACATTTTAATAGGTCTGTATTTTTCCAGCATGACTTAACTTCCAGGTCCCTCTACACCTCACACACACACACCTGGAAATATTGATGAGATGGGACTTAGTGCCAACTCCCATCTCCTCTGTCTGGCTCAAATTCTAGCACCTGCCTATACTTCAACCTCTTCCACTACAAGAAAACACGAGAGAAAAAAACAGTAATATTTCCCTCCTCCACCCATTGTGATACCAAGGTCAATGTGATAAATGTGTCCCTTTGTGCAAACAAAGCCTCCAGACAGTTCCAATATGTGCTGCCTTGGAGCTGGCTCTGCCTCTCTGGAGCAAGGCCGAGATTTAATGAGGCTTTCCAGATTGAAGGTCACAATGGTGTGCTGAATAACACGGTCTCTGCAGAGGACCATCCACTAATCCCAAAGAACAGCATGTGGCTCAGGGACAACTGAAACACATCAACAGAAGGTAGCAGAAGACCCGTGACAGCATTTCACAAGGCCAGTTGCATGCACCCAGGTATCTGACCTTCGAGACCTTAAGGTAAACAGGTGCCACACAATGGGGAAATGGGCTGTGCCTAGGCAGGAAAGTTCCATGATGTTCTCCTCCCCAAACCTCTGCCTCCGCCTCCAAAAGTATCATCAGCCACTTTTCATACTAAATATTAGGAAAAGAAGAAGAAACAAAAAGAATTCTAGCAAAAAAAAAAAACAACTCAATAACAAAAAACTTTATTCCTTTTAAACTGGAAATCCCAGGTTAATGCTTCTACGGACTCATTATTTGTTTACATGAGTGAATGAATGCACACACCTCCTCCCTCCACTCCACACTCTTCCTCACTACATTCCAGAATTTATTACAATTTGTAAATGGGGGTGACCCAATGCTTGATCATGAGAATATAAAACAAACCACAAACCTAAGGTTCTAGTCTTCATCGCCCGAGATCTTACTGATCCCCGACTTCTAATACATAGAATGTCTGTATGTGAGCATTTTTCTAGGGCTACAATCCATTTCCATCAGACCTTCAACAAGGCTGCGATTCAAAATGGCTTAAAACACTACTGAGTAAGACAATTGGCTGTAGAAGTTACATACTGAAGAGCCTCCAATTCTATGATTCGTTGGAGAACAGAGATAGTAAAATTTAGATCAAGTCAAAGAGGAAAAGAGCCTAGAAATTTCCATCCTTCGAGAATGGAAAAGTCAGAAGCTCTTCATCAACTCCACAACCTGAGGGACCCATGAGACATGAAGGAGCTGCAGGGCAGAACGGGCAAGTCAAGCATCTTCCCTCCACCCTCAGAGGGACACCCAGGGGCAGTGTCAAAAAAGGGGGTGGAATAATAAGCAGTGAGCTCACCTAGGTCCCAGATCTTAGATTCTAAATACGATTCCCCAGAGATAAAGGGGAGAATCCTTGAAAAAATGACCAGTGACCAAATCTGGGACAAAATGCACATCAAAAAGAATCATGAGTCAGGCATGGTAGTGCACACCTGTAATCCCAGTGGCTTGGGAGGCTGAGGCAGGAGGATCACACATTCAAAGCCAGCTCAGCAACTTAGCGAGGTCCTAAGCAACTTGATTACACCCTCTCTCACAATAAAAAAATAAAAAGGGTTGGGAATGTAACTCAGTGGTAAAGTGCCCCTGGGTTAAGTCCTCAGTACCAAAACCAAAATAAAACAACAAAAAGAATAATGGTAGCAAATGATTTTAAACATTAAAAATAAAAAGGGGAAAAATAAGGAAAACTTTTCATTACAGAAAAATTCCAACTAATACATAAACGTAAAAGAAATGGGAAAATCAGAAAAATCACCATTCTGCAACCCCCAGATACTAGCTGACTTAGACAATGATCATCAGTGGATGCAAACATCACTGGGTGAAAGAGATTCTTCATGGAGGTGAAGAGATTCATATGGTCTCAAAGCATCACCCAACAGGTTCCTTACTACAAAGCTTTCCACTCCCCAAACCTCAACTTTTTAGAAGAAATGTAGCATTGATTTTGGTTAGTGAATATTAACTTCATTGAACATTGGGAACTTATCAGTTTTCATAGAAGTAGATTATATCATATGATACACAACATCACTTGATAATTACTGAGAATTCAGATGCTCCTGCCTTACCAGGTCTCTTTATTTAATCAGCATGAACACAAGAGATGAAAGAGTCACCACTCAGAGGGCCTCCCATAGGCCTCAGTGGGACATGAAGCTGGCTATTGTCCCTGCTGCTTCCCAGTGGCCAGTGATGCTACTCAGATACCACAGTCCCCATTTGTTCTGCTGTCCTCTCCTAGACTTTATTGAAAATGAAAAGCAACTCTTCTCCCACCAAAGGTGGAGAAAGACAACACAGAAAATTCTATAAAATAAATGTCCATGTTCCTTGAACGAATGGTAAGGGGGGAAAGGGGAAAGGGATTGCTTTTGAACTATATCAACCAAGTGCAATGTAAGAACTTTATTTGGATCCTGATTTAAACAAACTAACTTTATAAAGATATTTATGGAATAGGAAAATTGGAACACTGACTAGATGTCGTATATCAGAGAATTATCACTAACTCAAGTGTCATAACATAATTGTGATTAAATTTTTAAGACAGTTCTTTTTGGACAAGGTACATAATTAAGAATTTGCTGGTAAAATAATATGAGGCCTGATTGGTTTTAAAATATCCCCAGTGAGGGTGGCAGATGACATGAAGAATCCAGATGACATGAGTGGTCATGGGTTCTGGCCAATTTGGGTGATGGTTTTGATTTTCAAGGGTTCATCTATCCTCTTTACTTTTATGTATGTTTGGAAATTTCCATCATTAAAAAATCATTTAAAAGTAAGGAAGCCAGATTAGTTACAGGTGTGGACAAAGTATAGTCCTTGGAAGTATGGCTGTTCAGGTTCTGAATTTATATCCTCTGTTTCAGTAACTGTCTATTACATGCCTACTGGATTCTGGTATCCTAACAACTTGATAATGCCCAACAATCCCATGAAGGACTGTGGAGAGGACAGTGGTTAACAGTGTGGTCTCTGGAGTCAGATGGATCAGACTGCACTCGCAGCTCTGCCGTCACTGACTGAGTGACATGGGGAGAGCGTCCTGATCCCTCTGCCTCTAGCTTCTTATCCATAAAATGGGAATAAGAGTCCCTTCCCACTATGGAAGAAACCTTCCTGCTTTAGAACTGTGTCCCCTCTCCAACAACACAACATTTGTTGAAATGCTAACTCCCAATATGACTATATATTTGGAAACTGGGCCTTTGGGTGACATGTGGGTGAGGCTCTCATGATGGGGTTAGTAGTTTTCTAAGAGAAAGACTGATCATTCTGCCTTGCAAGGATCCAGCAAGAAGGCAGCCCTCTGAAGTCAGGGAAGAGAAGCCTCACAAAGAACCTAATTGGCCTGTACCTTGATCTTCCTGACCTCCAGAACTGTAAAAAAAAAAATATATCAATGTCTACATAAGTAGAAGGTACAACAGAGGTCACCAATGTTCTATAGCACAGTAGGTTACTAGTCTACATCAATTTATTACATACTTCTAAATAACTAGAAGAGTTTGAAATGATCATATGATCCATGTGATTTGATCCATATCAATGAAATGGAAATGAGAAATTACCCTGATTTGGTCATTAGACAATGTAGACATGTACCTGATTTTATAATCAGATATAATACTATACCCCATAAGTAAATATAAATATTATGCCAAGTAAAATAAAACAAAACACTACAGATGAAAAAGTAAATACCTGTTATTTAACCCACCCCGTCAACGGTATTTTGCTACAGCAGTCCTAATAGATTAACATGCTCCTTCTGCAGGTCCACATGAAGTACACAAACAGGGCCTCAAACATGGTAAGCACTCAACAGATTGTTGGCTACTATTATTAATGTTCACAGATTGATTAAATGAAAATCCATGATTTATACTCTACTATCATTGAAAACTTCATACAAAACCCTGTCTTACTGGGCTGGGGTTGTGGCTCAGTGGTAGAACACTCACCTAGCACGCATGAGGCCCTGGATTTGTTCCTCAGCACCACATAAAAATAAATAAACAAAACAAAGGTATTGTGTCCATGTATAATTTTAAAAAAAACACCAAAAACAAAAAACACTGTCTTACTTTGATAGCTATTAAACATTTAATGCCATTCCAGATTTTCTAAAATGTGACGGATGTGGCATTTGGCTGTGACACATCTATGCTTATAACAATTTGAGGAAACATTATGTTCCTTCATATTAATTGACAAAAAAGAAACTGAGATGCAGAACAGCAAGAAGTAACCCCAGCTGCCCTTCAGTGAATCAATTTATTTGGAAATACATTTTGTTCTCAAGCAATGTATCCCTGATATTCATCCGCAGATATAAGGTCAACGTTACCGTCATAAGCGGGGCTGGAAAATGCAAATCAGATTGAGTCACCAATAATACAATAAAGCTAAGGCATAAAAATGAAAGCGACCCTCTTGCTTCTTCTCTGCAAGGGACAGTTTGGTGAGAATACTGATGTTACGGAGGCACACGAGACCTAAGAGAAGGTAGTGGTAGATGTTGGAAGCAGATAGGGATACTGAATACACAAAACACATTCGGATCCACCTAAGGACAATACATAGTGCTGGGTCATCCATGGAGCTTAGCTAAGTGGAAACACAAAGGAGAAATAAAATTTAAAAACACAACAGTAACTCTGGCTGGGGATGTAGCTTAGTGGTAAAGCATCTGCCTAGCATGCTCGATAGCCTGAGTTCAGTCTCCAGCACCACAAAAAGAAAAAGAAAGGGCCCAATATTCAAGACTCTAAGGGACGGCACATCACATGCATGAAAGTGTTCTGCCCTGGATATAAGCAATACTAAGGGAATATGAAGTCTGTTTTAAAACAGAATAAACTAACTACAATTTGGTCTGTTTTTATTATCATCATGCACTAGCAATGAAAACAACATTAGTGATAAAACATTCCTGCTCCCAAATCTTTTGTTGGTCTAAGTTCTAAGCCATTACTATAGTCAAGTTTTAATTTTATATATGTATACACACACACACACACACATACACATACATATATGCTTCAATTCCGCACATATTTACTGTTGTATTCTCTAGGAAACATGAGTCTGGAGGTTACTTTGGAGAAAACCCACCGGTAGATCTGTGGAAGTGGATTCAGCCACTCAAATTCATTTTCATTTTCAGAGTAAATTTATAATGGTTCAGAGTTGTTAAATCTGGCTTCAGGCCCTTGTTCCCATAATCCCTGAAATGCAATAGAGCTTACACAGGGGAGCCATGTAAATAATGATAACCTAAAGCCGCAATATTAAAAAACAGAATTTCATCTACCTCATATCTGTCACTTGTGTGACCCCTGAAGTTTTAATTTGCCTTTTAAACAATAAAACATTGTGAAATCTAAGGTGCCACATATTTGTTTGGTCAGTGCAAATTTCATTTTATATAGGAAATATTTTACTAAATATGAAAAATATCTTTAAAACTGAAATTTATTATTGTTTTAAAGCTAAAGAAGCAAGAAAAATAATGATTATTATTAATATTAAATTATTTAGTAGCAAAAATAATTATGTTTACAGAGGAGGGTGTTTAAAGATGATCTATTCCAGGGCTGGGGTTGTGGCTCAGTGGTAGAGCGCTTGCCTAGCACGCGTCAGGCACTGGGTTTGATCCTCAGCACCACATACAAAAATAAGCAAATAATGGGGCTGGGGCTGTAGCTCAGTGGCAGAGTGCCTGTTTCACATGTGTGAGGCACTGGGTTCGATCCTCAGCACTACATAAAAAGAAATAAAGATATTGAAAAAAAAAGCAAATAAAATAAAGGCATGCTATACATCTACAACTAGGGGGAAAGAAAAAAAAAAAGATGATCTATTCCAGGCCTGGAGATGTGCTCAATGGTAGAGCCCTTGCTTAGTACCCTCGAGGTACTGGGTTCAATCCCCAGCACTGGTAACAAAAAAAAGTTTAAAAATTATCTGTTCCAGATTAAATACATTAGGTTACACCACCGTCTTTGTTAACCATCTGTGTGTTTGTTTGTTTTAATTTTTTTTTAGTTGTAGATGGACAGAGTGCCTTTATTTTATTTGTATATGGTGCTGAGGATCGAACCCAGTGCCTCACACATGCTAGGCAAGCGCTCTGCCACTGAGCTACAGCCTCAGCCCCAACTTCTATTTTGACATAAATCGGTTAGTAGTATTTGAAAATCCCAAGACCTTGATGATAAGTATCAGAACTAGTAGTACTGACTGGTGCTACATTCTGGCCATGACAGGCAAGAACTAACAAATCTCTGCTATTTTGTGGTATCACATGCTTAAATCAAACACGCTTTTAAAAGGGCAGGGCAGCTCAAATCAAACAGATAACTGTCTCTCACAAAAGAAAAATGAAACCAGGCCCAAATTGCTAACTTCTGGCACTTATGCTACTGAATCATCATTCATATATGAATATTTATAACCATTCTGCTAGTTATTATGG
This sequence comes from Marmota flaviventris, assembly GCF_047511675.1. NCBI lineage: Eukaryota > Metazoa > Chordata > Mammalia > Rodentia > Sciuridae > Marmota > Marmota flaviventris. Next base: position 43,117,533 of record NC_092504.1, on the reverse strand, counting down.
TGTACTGTCTGTGTTATTTTCACATTAGATTGAAGATTCTTCATGTAAGAAATCATAGACTGGAGTTTTATAATTAGAGTTGAAAATGTACTTGATTAGTATCAAGAGTTTTAAGCAGATATATTATATATTCTGAGATCTGGCAACTTGTGGGAATTGATGTGAAAAAGTTTTTTTTTTTTAAAGGTTAAGATTTTCTAAAATAATTTGGTCTGCTGCTTATTAACAGGGAGTGAGTTGGTAACTTAAAATTTTCAGTATTACAGTTAAGCGAATCATTCCTAGTGAGTGTGTGCTCTGCCCCGGCACTGTCCTGGTCACTATTGTTTGGTTTGAAAGGCCACTTAGGACCACAGTCCATACTTGTCAACGGAATGATACATATGAACAAATAATTATGAAATGAGATCAGAGAGACGTATGCAAAATGCTACAGGAGCAAAAGGGAGTAGTTAGAAGTAAGCTCCAAATCTCAACTGCATTGAAATCAAGACAGAATTCTGGCATTATGTTGGAATTAAAAGGAGAAGCAGTGAAAGTTGATTCCGCTTTTTCTTTACATTCAAGCAGTCTGATCATTTTGACTAGTTTCATCATCATGGAACTTATTTAATTTCATCACAAAATCCTGAAATCAGAATGTTTTAGGGAATCAACTAAGAGCAATGAAAACAGTAGATTAGAGCAAGTGTTTATGCTTCAGAATCAGCACAGAGATCAGTGCCACTACCCAGCTACAGAGGAGAGGAAAGCAAGCCCAGGAGGAGAAGCTTGCATTCACCTTTAAACACACTGTGTACAGGAAGCCCATGGGACAATCCCTGGAGTCACAGGTGTGCAGTCGCCAGGGGCAGGCTTGTGAGAGTTTCAGAAGTCCTCAGTTGAGAGACCAGGCTTATCTTTGGGCGAGGTGAGATCTGCTAGGGAGGGCACGCGAAAGTGGAAAAGGCTGGGAGTGGAATTGATCTAACTCAGTTTCATTTTATTCCTTAAAAGTATACCTTGTCATAAAAAGGTCTAAACTTTCCTAAGCTACAGGATCTTATCTTTTACTTCTTTTGTCCAGAGCAGTGGTTAAGAGACACTTAGTTGTGTGGTCTTGCCGGGTGCAGTGGCGCACACCTATAATCCCAGCGGCTTGGGGGACTGAGACAGGAGGATCGCAAGTTCAGACAGCTTCAACAAGAGCGAGGTACTAAGCAACTCAGTAAGACCCTGTCTCTAAATAAAATATAAAATAGGGCTGGGGATATGTCAAGTGCCCCTGAGTTCAATCCCCAGTACCGTTCCCCACCAAAAAAAAGTTGTGTGATCTTAAGCAAGTGACATAATCTCTGTGGACATCAGTTTCCTTATCTGTATAATAGAGATATCATGGTAACTACCATGTATGGATTTTCAAAAAGTATTTATTTATTAATTTTTTGGTAACAGGGATCAAACCTAGTGCCTTGCATATGCTAGGCAAACATTCTTAATGTCAACGGGCAATTGACAGACAATGTAGCAACCACTGAGCTACATTCCCAGCATATGAATTTATTTATTTATTTGTCTTTTGGGTTTCTGTGGAATTTTTCCCCCTTTAGGAATTACATGACATAGTACAGTCTCTGACACAGGGAAGACACTGTATGAATGTTAGTTATTCTCACAATGACAATGATGAATTCTCCACAAAAACGTCCTACAATTCTAGCCATAAGGCAAGAACTTAATGAATACTGGCTGTACTGTCCTATGTATCTAAATTCTGTTTTTACCACTCAATGGATGACCCATATAAATATTTTTATATGAGTAAGAGAAATTCACTATATAACATAGACTGATCTTTTTCTCTGCTGATGTACATTCTATTGCCACTATATTAAAGAACTTGACTGAAAAATTATTGCACTGAAGGAAAATTGTACCACACTATCCTTTGCCCGTTGACATTAAGTAATAAACTTACTACCACAATCTTTTTTCCTATTTAAACATTCTAACTGAACATGAGCATAAATCAAACAAAACCCTAAGTTTCCAAATCATCCCTTACAATGAAGGATGAAAGTATTTAGGCAGAATTAACAATGCGTGCTCAAAGCCCCTACAGTTTATGGCTGTGTTAACCCACTTAGTAAACTGTATTTGGCTGGCAATATGTGAATGCCTTCCTTCCAATAGGTTTATAGGCATCCTGAAGGCAAAGACTGTTTTCAGGAACCAATCCAGTACTTGCCACGAGTAAGTAATCAGTAAGTGTTCCTGAATGAACGAACAAACAAATGAAAGAAAGAACTCCATGTGAGACAGGATGGGTCTTCTGGATTGTGCCAAGTGGGAGAGTGGGACAGATGATCTCTGAGGTCCCTTTTTGTTCAGCTGGTGATTAACCTATGGTTGACATTGCGTATATCCCCACCGCCATTAATAATGAAAATCTATCAACTGAATAGAGATAAATGATAAGAGGACAGGTTATATTTCAGTAGTGTCAGTATTTATAAAGTACTGTTATTTTATGAATAAATAATTTCCCCAGATTTTTATTGTATTAAAATAGACAATGTAAAAACTGACCATCATAACCACTTTTAAGTGTATACTTCAGTGGTATTCAATGCTTTCATAATGTAGTACAACCATCACCCCTGTCCATATTCATAACTCTTTTTATCTTAAAAAACTGAACCTCTGTACCCATGAAACAATAACTTCCCCCATCTCCTGGCACCTGTCATTCTACCATCTGTCCCTGTGATTCTGACTGAGGACCTCATATAAGTGGAATCACACAGCAACTTCCCTTTTGGTGACTGGCTTATTTCACTTAGCATAATGTCCTTAAGGTTCACTATGGGGAAAAAAATTTTTTTTGAATTTTAAAGTCCTTTGGAAAAAAAAGAAGGCATACATATTTTTTAACTGGATAAATGCCCTTAGAATAAGGAGGCTTGAAAAAAAAAAAAGACAGGGCACAGGTGGACAAACTTATTGATGAAAACTGAAATTGCTCCACCAAAGCCCGTGAACATTCAGCCCTTTTAAAGAAATCTACTATTAAGCACAGATCCCTTTATACTGTCCTATATGGTCACCACGGTGCAGCACAAAGAGGAAGGAGAATGACCTGGGATTGAATTACAGCTCTGCTACTTACTCTGACCTTGGAAATTGAACACAATGTCAACCCTACAGGAATGGAAACAAAAATGCCCACTCTGATGGTACAAAGGATCTATCCAGCCATGTGCTTGTTATTTTTTTTTCTTCTTCTTCTTCTTACAAAAGCGCCTTTTCCCCTGTGACATTAAGAAACCAGAACATCAGTGCTACCCTACCTGAATCAAAGAGCAGGAGCCATGCCACTCAGAACTAGATAAAATACATCAATGCACACAAGTGAGAAAGAATACTGAAAATCCTCTCTTTGGGCACGGGGCTGGAACAACTTATTATCGCCTTCTGCACGACAGGGAGGCGATGACTAAGCTTGTTAGCTAAAGCAATTACTCAAGAGTGCAGGCAGAGGAAAACAAGGAGCAGGAGCGGCAAACACCTAACACTGACTGGCAAGGAGACAGATTAGCTGATCTTTTTGATTCTGAAAATGGGTCACTGTATCCTCAGCAGTAACCTCAGAATTCTAATGACTGTAGAACCCACAGACGCTGGCCAGATGAACAGTGGGACAGAAACAACTGACATTGGCGGTTCCAGATACATTCGTAGCAAATAGGCTGCAAGGTATGAAATCACTGTGTTTCTAGCAAGAATGGAAGATCCTAAAATTGCATTCTCCTGGGTTCTCACTTTGTCAACCCTATTAAAATTACTGACCAAAGGCAGGTGCAGTGGCACACACCTGTAATCCTAGTGGTTTGGGAGGTTAAGGCAGGAGGATCGTGAGTTCAAAGTCAGCCTCGGCAAAAGTGAAGCATTAAGCTTTTGTCTTTAAATAAAATACAAAATAGGGTTGGGGGTGTGTCTCAGTGGTCAAGTGCCCCTGAGTTCAATCCCCAGTACCCCCCAAAAAAAATTACTGACCAGGGCTAGAAAACCACTGCAGTGAACTGATGGGCTGGGACGTCAACAGATGACCCAGGCTGGGTTCCTGCTGTGTGCTTCATCACTGTAACATCCTTGAATCTCATTTCCTCTCTATGAATTAGATGAGGCTGGATCACATGATCTCTCAAGCATCTTCAACACTGAAATTCCATGAGTCGAGGAGCACTTTGATTTGTAAATAAACTTTGTTTTATTTTATTAGCAAAACTGACCTTGTCTTTTCTGTAATAGCTTCACTTTCAGGAGCACACACATGATCATATTTTCCTAGTAAGACAAGGGCAGCAATGATCATCTCCGATTTACAAAGGAGGAAACAGAGACCTGGAGGTAAAGATCCTTTGTCCAAAAGTCACCTTGATATTCTGGGATTTAGAAAATGGAGTCATTTTTTTAAGAGGCAAAATTAATAGATCCAGAGTGAAGTGAAAGTCATCTTAAAGTTTTGTAGTTCTACAATAATTTAGTTGTGAAGTAACCTGGGGTCATCATACGGGCACAACAGCTTCCACACACATGTGAAAAACACCCAGTGCTTTGTGGTAGAGACTCAAAAGGGTGAACCTGTCTCCTTTAAGTTTCAGTTCAAATGTCATTCTCTTCAGAGATGTTTCCAAATGTCTCCTCACCCCACTTCCTACTCCCATGGAATTACTTATAAATCAAGCTCCACTGACTTTCCAAAGTATTTTATTGGAATCTTTTATAGGACATACACTTTCTTCCTGTACTGTAAATATTTACACATTTTATCTCCTCTATTTTAAGTTTCCCAAATATCCCTCAAATTGCTTGGAATAAATACTTGCAAAAGTAATTATTCGCCAGAACAATGGCTTTCAAAGTTTTTTTTTTTTCTTTAACTGTAATTCACAGGTAAGAAATATTTCACATTGTGACCTGGCATACACATAAATATAAATATGTAGATGAAACAAGTGTCATACAAGATACATGCTCTGATCTAATGAGATGCACTCTGAAATACTCTATTCTTCTCTACTTCATTTTTTTCATAATGGTACCAACTAACTAAGTTGATTTTTATACACCTCTAATGAGTCTTGAAAAACAGTTTGAAATAGTGTCCCAGAAGAGTTACTTTAAAAAGAAAAAGCAGCCAGGCACAGTGGCACATGCCTATTATTCTAGCAACTCAGGAGGATGAAGCAGGAGGACTACATGAAAATATGATTAAAAAGAGTAAAAAGGGGTGGGGGAATGTAGTTTAGTGGTAGAGCACCACTAAGTACAATCCATAGTATTAAGGAAGGACGGACTGATTTTCTGAAATCTATTTTATAATTTTGCTAGCAAAAGGCATCCAAAATCTACTTAGACTGTGTATCCTTACAGATGCTGAAAGTGAAATACTTATCTTCCCAGACTCTCTTGCAACTATGCACAGCTATGACTCATTTCTTGCCAATTAAATGTAAGTGGAAGTTGCTGGAATGTCTTCTAGGAAAGGTTTTTTAAATGGTCAGAATCTTCTGGCGGTCCCTTTCAGCCCTTATCCATCTTGCCCTTCTTTTTTGCCTGAAGTGTGGAAGAGATGCCTGGAGCATAAGAGGCACCTGTTGAGGAAGACGACCTGGAAGGCGGGCAACCGAGTGAGGCCTTCCTGTATGCGGTGCTGCCGGTACCCCGCGGAAAACTCCAACTAAGGGTAATCATCACATGACCTACTAAAGAAAGATCTCTAGACAAAATAAAACAGGGAAAGTTTGCAAGAGTCAAGAATGATGGATCCATGTTCAGTTGGAGTACAGCTTCGTACCACAAATGAGTGCCATAAAACATACTATACTCGTCACACAGGTTTCAAGACTTTACAAGAATTATCATCAAATGATATGCTTTTACTTCAACTTAGAACTGGAATGACACTTTCTGGAAACAATACAATTTGCTTCCATCATGTAAAAATTTACATTGACAGATTTGAAGATTTGCAGAAGTCATGTTGTGATCCATTTAACATACACAAAAAGCTAGCCAAAAAAAATTTGCATGTAATTGACTTAAATGATGCCACTTTTCTGAGTGCAAAATTTGGAAGACAGCTTGTACCTGGTTGGAAACTTTGTCCAAAATGTACACAGATAATCAACGGAAGTGTGGATATTGATTCTGAAGACCGCCAGAGAAGAAAACCTGAATCAGATGGAAGAACTGCTAAAGCTTTGAGGTCACTACAGTTTACAAACCCAGGAAAGCAAACTGAATTTGCTCCAGAAACTGGTAAAAGAGAAAAAAGAAGGCTTACCAAAAATGCAACTGCTGGTTCAGACAGACAAGTGATACCAGCAAAGAGTAAGGTCTATGATAGCCAAGGGCTCTTGATTTTCAGTGGGATGGACCTCTGTGACTGCCTGGATGAAGATTGCTTAGGATGTTTCTATGCTTGTCCTGCCTGTGGTTCTACCAAGTGTGGAGCTGAATGTCGCTGTGATCGCAAGTGGCTATATGAACAAATAGAAATTGAAGGAGGAGAAATAATTCATAATAAACATGCAGGATAATTTGCAATATCAAAAAAAAAAAGAGGCACCTGTTGACACACTGACCTACACACACTAAATATTCCAGACTCTCTCATCCTCTATGGGAGGGAATTTTTTTAAAAAGGAAGAGTGCCTTTTTTTTTCCTATTTGTTTTGGAGGGCCTCAAATATTCCTACTGATGCAAGAATGGCTTGAGGCCAGGTGGGTGGCACATGCCTGTCATCCCTGTCTGTAATCCCCACAGCTAGGGAGGCTGAGGCAAGAGGATCACGAGCTCAGAGCCAGGTTTAGCAATTTAGTGTGGCCCTGGGCAACTCAGGGAGACCCTGTCTCTTATTTTAAAAAAAAAATTATATATATATATATATATATATATATATATATATATATATATATATATATATAGGGCTGGGGATGTGAATCAGTGGTTAAGCACCCCTGGGTTCAATCCCTGGTGCCACCCCACCCCACAAAAATGTATGGCTTTGGAGGTCTTCAGTACCAAAAAAAAAAAAAAAAAAAAAGGCCTCTTGTGGTCAATCCACAAGTAAGACTCATTTTTTAGTAAAAACTTAAATCATTTTATCCCCAGGCCTGATTCTATTCACTCAGAATAATACCAAGACTAAAACTTAACTACAGTCTCTAAGGGTTTACAGTCTGGAGGGAGTACAGGGTGATATCAGGCCACAAAATGAGCTAGAAACAATACACAAGGTTTTTGTTTTGTTTTGTTTGTTTGTTTGTTTTCAATTAAAACTAGCAAATTTTGTTCAGTGGTCTTAGCTCCTTAATTTCCCCTCTAAAAAGACATTTAAAAAATTATTTTCAAAATGGGACAATATAAAGAAATACCGGGGCTGGGGATATAACTCAGTTGGTAGAGTGCTTGCCTTGCATGCACAAGTCTCTGGGTTCAATCCCCAGCACCACAACAAAACAAAACAAAGAACAAACAAAACAAAAAAATAGTGGGCTTGGGATGTGACTCAAGTGGTACCGCATTCACCTGGCATGCATGAGGCACTGGGTTTGATCCTCAACACCACATAAAAAAAATAAAATAAAGATATTGTGTCCACCTAAAACTAAAAAATAAATATTAAAAAAAAATACCTTCCCACACCCTCCAATGAAACCCTTCTATGATTACTATAACTGTCCTATGGAAAAGAACTTATTATTTTTTTTCAATTAAATCTCTAAATAGCTTCTTGCAAACTAGGAAAAAGACTTACTGCCTGTCATCTCACATTACATTTATTTTACATTTGCCATTAAACTGGTGCCATTGTGGGTGTTAATTGACTTCTGCTTCAGCAGAAGATCAACAACCAAAGATAATTGATATTTGTGTTCACCAACATGTACTAGAACAATAGACAGAGGACTCGAACAAAAAGACAGTCAATTTCATCAAATTAAAAAAGGTAAAGGCAAAAATTTAAAACAACACATACTAGACACAAGAATGCCTATTACACAGTGACTAAGTTAATCAAATAATGCTATTAAGATCACACTGACCTCAATACAGGGGTTTAGCATTACAACCTGACTCCTGAACAGATAGATAGGCCTAATGAAGTCTATCTGGGACCTTTTCTTTCCTTTTTGGTGGGGGGAGGGGGTGTCTTATAGAAAATACTTTTACTCAGATTGACTGTATTATCAAACCAAAAATTAATGGAGTCTAATTGTTGAAACTAACCTACAACAACAACAAAAATCCAGTAATCTGATACAAATAACCACCATGCCTGATCTTTGCCTAGCCAGAGAAAAAAATTCCAAACAACATAGTCTAGGTGCAGTTTCTATTTTAGTCCATGAATACCTTTTATCTTAAAGAAAGCTAAAGGTTTTTGAGAAGGTTTGAAAACCAGGACAATTGTCAAATTGTAACATATGCAAATTCATGTTGCCTCCAACTATAAGCTAAAAAAAAAAAAAAAATCTTTCCGGAATATTTTTCTCTCCTTTTAGAGTTACCATGTAGGGATCATCAATAATTCACTTCTTAGGGTGAATTAAGTATTTTAAAGTTTTTGAATAACTGACATTTTGAGGGCTATTTTTTCACTTTTATTTACTTACTTTTCTTTTTCACATATATGTTTCATTTAAGACCAAAGTCATATACAAATAGTCTAAAGAATCAAATAGTTCCACATGGCTCATTACACAAAACTGCAGTGCCCTCCTCATCCTTATTTTCCTACTTGCCAGAAGCACCACACTCAGATCTGTTAGTAGGGGGGTTGGGGGCATTAACCTCCATCTTTAAATGCAATGGTGTACTGCTACTGTTGATTTTTTTTGGTTATAAAGGTTTATTATATTTTGACTTCCTGCCATAAAACTTAACCTCATCGACACCCACCATAACCCACACCCCACCTTTCTTCCTCCCACAAGATATATTGTGTAGTTTACATGGTTCTATGTCAACATTTACATTATCACTACATAAATGCCATTGGTAACTGAACCATGTGGAATACTGATGACTTTTCTTTCCTTGAACAACTCTTTCTATCCCAACCCTGCACTGAGTGATTAATTGATTCACTGTAGGGTTTTTTTTTTTTTTTTTTTTAATGTATCTTACATCAATTGTTCTCAGAATTATCCACAAATCTTCTCTTAATTGAATCAAGAATTCCAAACGAAATGCCTGAAGTATATATAGAAATGATGCTTGGAAGTACAATAAATACCAAATACAAACTCAGCCTACATGGGGTAATTTTTTTTTTGGGGGGGTATGGGAATTGAACTAAGGCAGTCGACCACAGGAGCCACACCCCCAGCCCTTTTTGTATTTTATTTAGAGACAGGATCTCACTGAGTTGCTTTGCACTTTGCTGTGGCTGAGGCTGTCTTGCCCCAAGCCGCTGGGATTATAGGTGTTCGCCCCTGTGCTTGGTTGGTAAATATTTTGTGACTCAGTGATCCTCCATAGAAGGTCAATTTTTTTAAAAAGAGTAAATTTTGGAATTTACTTTAGAGGGCTTCCAACCCTTTTACTAATATAATGGCTTTGAAGATCTCCATTATGGAAAATGCTCCTAGTGACCAATCCACAAAAAAAGAATCCTTGGAGACATGCATCCTCAAGACTTCTGATCTACTCAAATTTGAGCACCAACTACAGAGCTGTTACCTCAAAATTTCCTTTCCTTCACTGTTGTGTTAAATCCGCTATTTCCTGGTTTCCATGTTTTTCTCTTTCTTTTGACATCCTTACTTTGATGAAGCACATCTTCTAGTAACTTCCTGGGACATAAAAGTTTTTGAGACTTTGAATGATTGAAAATGCATATATTCTACCTTCACACACTGTTTGCCTAAAGATAGAATATAGGTTGAAAACACTTCCCTGAACATCTTGAAGCTATGGCTCCATTCTCTTACTGTATCCTTGGCCTCCTATGTCTGTTCCAACAGACTGTTGAGAAATTTGACCCATTCTGACTCTTAATTTTCTTTGGGGATGTAACCTTCTTGTGGTGAAGCTGTGTCTTCTCTTTATCCCAGTAGTTTGAAGTGTCGTTCCAGGAAGTTCCAGGATGGGTTCTTTTGCATCTGTTGTGGGGGGTGCTCAGAGGGTCTTTTCAGTATTGAAATGCATGTTCTCCAGTTCCGTGAAATTTTCTTGAATTATTTCTTTGATGATTTTCTCTCTCCCATTTCTCCCTCTTTCTGGATTTCCTGGGTTTTGGACGTTGAGCTCATAGATTGATATTTTTGCTCTTGTTTTCCATCTTTTGTCTTTTTTCTTCTTCTTTCTGAGAATTTTCCTCAACTTTATCTTCCAAAGCCTTGATGGTATCTATTTTCATTTACCTATGGTATTTGAATTTTTCATTTTTTATATTTAATTTTGAAATAATTTTAAGTTAAACAAATGTCACAAAACCTTCAGAGAGAGTTCATATATTCCTTTCCCTCAGCTATTCCTATTCTTAACAACACACATAACCATAGTATAATTATCCAAACCGGGAAATTTACACTAGGACAATACTATTAACAATCAGCTGTAGACTTTATTCAAATTTCACTCGTCTTTCTACTAGTGAACGTGTTCTTTTCCAGGTTCCAATCTGTTATCCCACATGGAATCTAATTGTTATGGCTCCTTCATCTCCTCTATCTGTGACAGGTCTTCAGTCTTTTCTTCATGACTTACCTACTTTGGGTGACTTAGTCATTTATCTGTATTTTGTATCCTCTCAATCTGAATCTCTGATGCCTTCTTTATGATTTCACTGAGGTAATTTGTTTCTGGCCAAAAAAAAAAAATGCTAGAGAAGTGATGTGTCCCTCATAAAGTATCATATTGTGGGTATTATTTACCATCATATTCTAGGAGGTGTTAATCTTGATGGCTCATTTAAGGTGGTGTCTGCTACACTTCTCAAATCTAAAGATAATATTTTTCCCTGTGTGACTGAAAAAGGGGCAGAAGGCAGGCAACAAACTAGCCCATTGTGATAAAAAATAACTGCTGTGGATTAATTTGTCGCTGTTTTTCATGCAGCCATCTAAAACATGCATTCTAGAAAAGAGTTCTTTCCCTCTGGAACCGGGAGAATGTGTACTTCTCCTCGGCATCAGCCCTCCCAGGATCCTTAGGTCTAACAAAGGTTAGGATCCACACGCAGCGTTGATGTCTGTAGTCCCTTTTGTTAAACAGGACTGAAGCTTGTAAGTAACCATCAGTGGCTTAATTCATTTGAATCCTAACTCAGACCAAAATGCAGGCAGCTGTCTGTGGAGGAGAGAGTTCACATGAGCGGGGCAGCCCCATGATCTACAGCATCTCCACCTGAGCCAATTCAATCACTTGCCTGTTGGCAGGAAAGGCCTCTACCAGCCTGGACAACCCAGAGCCTTGGCCTCCCAGAAGGGAGAATGGAACATCTGGGTGTGAGGAAGGAAGAGGAAGCTCTCACGTGGGAACATCATGCATAGAAAGAAGGACACCCCTGTTCCACTCCATGAAGAGCCTGCACAGACGGGTGGGGCTGCCATGCTGTGGGCCCCCGGAGGCCCGAAGGCTGGAGACATGACATATTGGAAAACAAAAAGGAAGATGAACAAGTGTCAGGTCAGAAACAAGACGAGACGAAACTAAGGGATGATAGTGGCCAAAGTGCGCCACGCAAGATGTGCCAGACACTGTCACAAGTGCATTAAACACAACGTTTTAAGGTAGGAACCGTCACTGTCCCCATTATACAGAGGAGAAAAATGGAGACACAAAGAGGGCAAATGAACCCAGGCTATGCACCCAGGCACAAGAGTCTGGATGCGATGTCCACTAACGCTAATAGATGTTCATGTGCGTGGTTGACAAGTTTCATCAATTAATGATCTCTGGTGCCAATTAAGGCACTATTATCAGAAGTTGCATAGCCTTAGCGTGAAAACAGAGAGCTTGGTCTTAAATGTGCCTAAAGCTCTTCTAATAAATATATTTCTGCTTTCCCACCATGACAATTATCACAGCTCAATGGTGTTCATTAAACAGTCTCATGTTTTTGTACAACCTAAATGAGATCTGATTATTAAAGACCAAACTACTATAGAGGAATCGAGAAAAAAAAACATGGGGAAAAGAATAATGATTTCCCTCACAGAGTTCAGATAAGCCAGCCTGCATTTGCTTTAGGGAACTACATGACCTGCTCTGACTATAAAACAGCTCTCTCATGGCTGATGAGAAAATTTCCACATAGCTAGGGATTCCACATAGAAAGGGATTGAAGTTTGGAATAAATCAATCTTGGCAGCCTTGGAAATTTCCAGATAACCTATTCCGATTGACAGTGACAGAAAGGCCAAGAAAATCCAAAAATCTTCTTCACTAAGGAGGAGTGCTTAGCAGTCTCCAGAGTTTGGTTTTATAATTCTTTAGAGTAGAATCCACTCTCGGGAGTTGAACTCCTCTTACTGTGCTCTTGCAGTTGTTTATAGTTTATAATTTGGAAGTTCCCTAGGGCCTTTCCCAACTTATGCAGAAGTCGAAAGGAGCAGGGGACTGCACTTGAAGATGTATAGTCTGGAAACAAATAAGATTAGGAAGAATTTTAAGAAGACAAGAAGCCTGGACTTGCAAGTACAATGTGCCCCTTCAGGAGCCAACTGGGAACCAGACATGTACCATTTCCCCTGGGTCTGAAATTTCTAAGCTATAATAACACAGTAACTTCAGTTCATGACCCACGACTTTCCTGAAAGCAGTCTTAATGGGAATAAGAGCTTTGGGGTTGGAAGGAGAATCCTGAAGGAAGTTAGAGATCACAAAAAGGATTACTTAGAGACACCGAGGAGGGGGGGAAACCCCAAAAAACCTATTTTACAACTTTGCCAAAGGCCAGCTATCTAGCTCAGAGCTCAGAAAGAAGCAATTAAATTTTATAGGGAGGGATTTGCAGAGAAGCAAGAGTGGAAAGAAGGGATATGTAATAAATACATAACACACACCATACCTATTTCACATTTAGAATCCTATCCTAGATAATTTGTGGGTCCAGTGAATGTTGATGGAAAATAAAAGTATTCTAGGCTGCTGTCTACCTGAATAGGGCAATAGGGTTTTGTTTTGAGTGAAAGACATCAATTAATAATAACAATTAAAAAACCATCGTAGCCAACAATGCTGGAATTGAAAAAGATGCAGAATAGGAAATTTAATAATAAAAGCAAGATGTTGGGCCAGGAATGTGGTCAGTGCTACAGTGCTTGACTGGGATGTGTGAGGCCCTGGGTTTGATCCCCAGCACCACACACCCACACAACAAGCAAGCTGTCTACCTGGACGATGTTTGGACCAGGCCAGGGGTTTCCTCATTCTTTAAAGATTAATGGAACAAAATGATTGTCACAGACAGAACCCACATTTGTCTTGTGCAAATAAAAGTAATCATTTAGGGGAAAACCCCTAATTGCTTATTCTTATACGAACGGTACCATCATTTTGAGTTCTGCAGGTGAAGAGAGCACAGGAGACCAGTTTGAGGAAGGGGTTCCACAAATATGAAGGCAAAAGAAACCCAGGGTGGCTGGAGGGAAGGGGAGGAGGGATCAACAGGTGTCTGAAGAGGCAGGAGAGGCAAATCCAACAGACCAAGTTATTAGTGGTTAGTTTCCACTGGGCAATGGGACACACAGAGGGTTTTTCAAAGGAGATGATGATTAGGGATTTCATCATCTCCTTTGAAAACTTCAGATACAACAGAATCATGTAGGTACAGTAATCCACACATCTAATGATGAAACTTCTGGTCAATCAGTCAGTCTAATGTGGACTCTGATCTGAACAACACCAAAAGGGGTATCTGCTCACATGGTTGGCGTGACTGGTATAAAAGATCAGAGGACTGGGACTCCTGGTTTTTGCCAGTCTGGAGATGTTGAGCTAGTTGCTACATTTCTCCAGCCCCTATTTCCTTATTTGCAAAAGTAGATACTAGGACCACTCAGTCCACTGTGACTCTGAATAGAAGGGGGAAAGGGGTATATTTTCAAAAACCCAAGTAGCCAATAAACATGAAAGAGATGCTGATATTCATTCATAATCAGAGATATTAAAATGCAACAGCTTGGCGAAAAAAATCAGTACTGGCAAGCGTGTGAAACACCCGGAGCTCATGCTATTCAGTAGGAGTATAAACTGGTACAACCACTTTGTAAGACCATTTGGCGGTATCGAGAAAGACTGAAAATGTACACGCCCTGCGATTTAGCAATTCCACCCACAGGCACATTCCCTAAATAAAGTTTCACACATACGCACAAGGAAATATGTATAAGAATATTCATAGCAGCAACATTCCTGATAGGACCCAAAGAAACAGCCTAGATATCAGCAAGAGAATTCAGAAATGTAGTCAGCCCTCCAGAGTCATGGAACTGCATCTGTGATTTAACCAAAACGGACAGAGAAAACTGTTTCTGTAGAAATACGTACAGAATTTATTCTTGTCATTAATTTGCAAACAGTACAACATAACAACTATGCACATGGCTTTTACATTGTATTAGGTATTATAAGTAATCTAGGAATGATTTAAGTCATACCAAAGGACTCACTAGGTTAAATGCAAATACTACACATTTTTATAAGAGAAGTGTGCAACTGCAGATTTTGGAATCCTGGAGGGCTCCTAGAATCAAAGCCCTGAGGCTATCACAAGACACACTCACACAATAAAAAAAATTATATTGCGGGAGAAATGAGTAAAATGGAGCAATATATTTAGCAATAGGGTAATCTCATAAACAAACCTGAGTAGAATAAAAGCAATTTGTAGAAAGAAAGACACATCCAATGCATCTTTTGTTTAGTAACATTCATTTTTAAATTAAAGTTATCTTTAATGCATAAAAAATGAAAATTGTACATGTCGGGGGGCACCATGTGATGTTTCGATACATGTATGAATTGTATGATAAGGTTATACATATCTATCTCCTCAAACTTTTTTTGAAAATATTTTTAGTTGTAGCAGGGCATGGTGGCGCATGCCTGTAATCCCAGCAGCTCGGAGGCTAAGATAGGAAGATCAAGAGTTCAAAGCCAGCCTCAGCAATAACAAGGTACTAAGCAACTCAGTGAGACCCTGTCTCTAAATAAAATACAAAATAGGGCTGGGGATGTGGCTCAGTGCCCAAGTGCCTCTGGATTCAATCCCTCATATCCCCTCCCCCACCAAAAAAAAATAAATATATATATATGGGGGGGGTGTATAGTTGTAGATGGATACAATGCCTTTATTTATTTATGTAGCGCTGAGGTTTGATCCCAGTGCCTCACACATGTTAGGCAAGTACTCTACAACTGAGCCATAATCTCAGCCCCTCTCCTCAAATATTTGTTATTTCTTTATGATAGATATTCAAAATCCTTTCCTCACACTCTCTGGGGTATGCAGTACACAACCACTGTCTACAGTCAACAGCACAACAGAACCTCTTACTCCTAATTACAACTTAATACCCATTGACCAACCCATATCATTTTAATAAAAGCACAAATATATACATGGAGCATACATGGCTAACGGCCAAATTCAAGATAGCGATCACCCCTAGGGACAGGGAGGAAATGTGATCAGAGAAGGGTCTTAATTCAATTTGAAATATCTTAAGAGCTTAAAGTGGTGGGTGCACAGGTAATGATGTCATACTC
This sequence comes from Marmota flaviventris, assembly GCF_047511675.1. NCBI lineage: Eukaryota > Metazoa > Chordata > Mammalia > Rodentia > Sciuridae > Marmota > Marmota flaviventris. The sequence goes on along the minus strand of NC_092504.1, from coordinate 43,101,764 downwards.
TATGGCTTTTTTTTATGTGGAAGAAATCATAATAACAATAAAACAGGAGAGAGGGAAGAAGAAACGCAGGTTGCTTCTCTGAATCAATGTTGTCAAAACAGCAGACCCTGATAATGTACAGAAATAGCCTTGGGAAGAAAAGGGGTTGGATTCTGCCCTGAACCAGCAACTAAGAGACCTGGATTCTGGGCATGAATGTGCCCATCACTGACCCTGGGGCCCTGGGTGAGTCATCCCACCACAGTGAGAGTCCCCTCTATAAATGAGGAGATTGCAACAGACTATGTGCAAGGTTCTTCCAGACCTGAAACCTCACATTGTCCCTGCCCATTCTCATCAGAGCTCTGGCTCTGGCAATGCAGGGACTAAGCCAGCATTTCCCCCACCCAGACCATGTTTAATCCAAACTGAGGTTTTAAAAATTTCATTCACTCACTTACTTATAAAAATCTTGACTTTTTTATTCTCTTAGTCACTCCAGTCATGCCAGGACTGCCATAATCAAGCATCTCAGTCGGAGTGGCTTGGAGATTGCTTTCTCTGGCGACCACAAGTCCAAGATCAAGGTGTTGGTAGGCCTGGCTTCTCCCAAGGCCTCTCTCCTTAGCTGCAGGTGGCTGTCTTCTCCCTAACTGCACTCCATGTGCATCTGAGTTCAGATTTCCTCTTCTCATAAGGACATTGGTCTTATGCTATCTTTGGACCTTATCTCCAAAGAAAGTCACATTTTGAGGTACTGGGGGTTAGAATTTCAGTATGTGAGGTTTGATGGGACAGGGGAATTCTAAATTTTCTACCCAATGGATCTATAGGAGGAAGTAACAAAACTACTAATTTGCTAATTTAAATTTGTTAACTACTTGATAGCCCGTCACTGCTAAATTCTTGTCCCTCACTCATAATTAACCAAAGGACAATAAGTATATGGAGCCACTTAAAATGATGTACATCAATAACTAAATTTAGCTATGCACACTATTCAAGCAAGATTATACTTTCTGATGTTGAAATTTTAAAAAAGTATTCTATTTTTCCCTCTTAATGAAAATTCATTCATTTTCTAGAACTAATCAAGTTAGAAAAATACCACACAAGTGGTTTCAAGGACCAAAATCTGGTGCCAAAAAATGACATGCATGTGATTCTCAAGCCTCCACTGATCAAGAAGTATTGCAGCTCCAGAGTTGATCCACAGCAACATATCCAGCGTTGTCCAATGTCCAGTTGGCCAGTCTACCCCACTTCCAGCATGTGGTTCAATTAATTTAGCCCAGTGAGTGACAAATTGAACTCTGTTGGCTGGCCCAGGGAAGTCTCTATGTTTTGCTAAGCCACACAGAGCCTCCTTTCTTGAGTCTGAAAATCACAGGAAAGAGAGCCAGGTCTCAGGGCAAAGCCATCAAAGGACATCAGGAAGCATGGAAACTGGCCATTTCACAACAGTCAATATGCCAGAAGCCTAAAACGCCCCGGTAGGAGCAGCTGAAGGACGCTATGCCTCTAAGCCACAGACATGTCTATTTTTAACTCAGGAAAACCGCAGTTTTGGCCAAGTCAGACCTCACAGGAAAGGCAGGTGAGTACACCATCAAAGCATGTCTCAAAAGAACAGGAATTTATAGGGTCCAACTTCATTTAAAACACCAAGGAGGCAGAGGAAACAGGTCATCAAATACGAATGTCAGACCCTGACCTTAAAAAATAGTACTTGACTAAGGTAGTCATTCTTAGATTGTAATCAGTCCAGCCCACCCAAAGTCCTCCCTGTGGCTCTAAAGGTACTAATTACATCCTTTCTTTTTTTTTAAATTCTTCATTTTATGTGTTCTTTTTAGTCATACAGTAGAATCTATTTTTATATATTTAGACAAATATAGAGTATATCTTATTCTATTTAGGATCCCAGTCTTGTGGATATACTCAGTGCTGAGATTCACTGTGGTACATTTACATATGAACATAGGCAAGTTATGTCAGATTCATTCCACTGTCTTTCCTATTCCCATCTCTTCACCTTTCTCTTCATCTCCCTTTTTTCTAATCCACTAAACTTCTGTTCTTCTCCCCCACCCTCTTGTGGGTTAGCATCCACGTATCAGAGAGAATGTTTAACCTTTAGTTTTGGGGGATTGGCTTATTTCACTTAGCATGATAGTCTCCACATCTATCCATTCACCAGCAGATGTTATAGTCAAAGATGAAGACCCAAGTGCTCAAAACAGTCTCTGATGATTCAGACAGAGGTTTGTTAATTTACCTGTACCTTGAAATGAAATCTAGGCAGCCCTCTGTTCCTGTCAGTGGCCACTGAATCTACAACAATGTCACTTCTAATGTAATTAGCCACAGGGACCTTGTGCTGTTTACCTTGGTAAAGAACAGACACTGTACTAATGGTGGTGTCAAGTCTAAATGTGGGGGTCTCCTGGGAAAAAAGCTGTTGATCCCTGGGAATTACCCTCTTGACGCCTTAAATTCTTGTTCCAAGTAAATGAAAGAAGCAGTAATTATATCCATCATTTAAAATGAGGCAAAAGTGGATAGGGGAAGTGAGGTCCTGACTTCAATCTCTAGCACCATAAAACAAAACAAAACAAAAGTCTGGAGGAAAAACAGGAGAAGGAGGAGAAGAGAAGAAACAGTGCTTTGAATCTATGACAACAAAAATTATTCTTACAGAGTAGGTCAGAATAAACTTCAAAAATTATTTTGCTTTTAAGTCGATCAAACTCTGTAGAATTACCCAAAACCATACTACTTTTTGATTTTTACCATGGTAGCATAGAGTTAATATTAAACTTACCTATCATGATATATGAAAAGAAAAAACTTCAAAAATTTTTCATATAAGAAAACACACACAAAAAAAAATCAAGGCAGATTTTACAATCTATCCATACGAGAATCTGTCACCCAACTGCACTAGAAAAACCTCAAGTCTTTCCTGTTTTTCACACCAGGGTTTAGGTGCCAGAAAATCTGACTCTAATTTCAAAGTAACTTCACTAAGTGTCCTACCTGTACTATGGAAAAGCATTAATCAAATCAATGTGCTTAAAGCACCAGAATTTCAAACTGGAAAGTTTCAGTTCACTGGATTTGCCAAAAGGCTTTTAGAAAAATTGTTTTTAAAACCAGCAAAAATCACTGCAGCATTTATGGCTTCAAAAACAACTTTTTTTGGGGGGGGGCAGGGGGAATAATACACACACACACACATTTCTTTTTTACTCTACGGTTTCTTTAGAGAAATTTCAGCATTCATTTGTAGAATATTAACATGGGAGGGGGGTGTAGACCAGACAATGAAAATTAAAGAGCTAATTATTTAAAATAGTTACCAACTGAAGACCAGACCAAAAAGAGCAGTAGGGCTGGGAGAGCCACAGCTCAGTGGTGGAGCATGTACTTAGCATGCATGAGACCCTGGGTTCCATCGCTAGCACCAAAAAACACCAACAAAAACACACTTCTCTAAAATGATCAAAAACAGTGCCTTCCGCCCAGCTCTTTACCACCCCCTTTTAGCCCCTGAAGGTGACTCCATCTAGTATTCCCAGATGTCCCTGCAACTTTTAAGTCACTGACTCCACCCTTTTCACCACGACTCACTATTTTCTTGTCCTCAGATTTCTTCTTTTTGTTTTTTTTAAAGACTTTTTCCCAGTGTTTTATTTCTTTATTTTTATGTGGTGCTGAGGACCATGCCCAGTGCCTCACAGTGCTAGGCGAGCGCTCCCCCACTGGGCTACAGATTTCTTCTTAACCAGCTTATGATCACTTCTGTGAGCAGATCCCCTTCGTAGCCTCTTGTCACCTGTCAAAGCACTGAACGGGCTGGACCCAAGCCCTACCTCTTCCACTACTGTGCCAGTGCCCTGCGCAAGGATAAAGGACGCTCCACTAGACAGACAGGTCACATCTTCAGTTCACAGTCACTAAGCTCCCAGAGCAGAGCCCCACTGTGGTCACCACCACCACCTTTCCATACCTCCCGCTCACCTCAGGTCTCCAACACGGCTGCCCCCTCCTCTCCTGGTTGATGAAACGGAGGGCCTCCAAGGAGAACGTCCCCACTCATGCTGCTGCGCCAACCTGATGACCACAGCTCCTGTTGCCATGGGTGGCCAGCCCATCTCCTCATTTCAGGCCAAGCCCCCCTCTTTGTGCACCACACCACATCCAATCCTCTCCAGGGCAGAGTTCCGGAATCACCCACCCCTCCTATATCATTCATCCCCCACTCTTAGCACCCCTGAGCATGTATGGGAGCACATAAACATGCTGTATTTCCCTTTTAAAAGACCTCCTGACCCCTCTTCTCTCTTCTATAGCTTTTGTCCCATTTCTGTGCTCCAGGTTACAGTAAATTTCAGAAAAGTTTCTCATAGTGGCACACACCCGTAATCCCAGCTACTTGGGAGGCTGAGGCAGGAGGACCACAAGTTCAAGGCCACCCTGGGCAACTCAGCAAGATCCTGTCTCAAAATTTAAAAAAAAATTAAAAGGGCTGGAGGTGATGCTCAGTGGTTAAGTGCTTGCCAAGCATGCACAAGACCCTGGGATGGGTCTTAGACACTGGGGAGGAGCTGGAGGAGGCTGACTACTACCACAAAAAGAAAAAAAAAAGTTGTTTCTACTTGCTGTCTCCAATTCAACTCCTTAACTCCTTTCTTTACCCCTCAAACCTATTCCAACCATTCTGTGGCCACCACCATTCTGATGAACAGTCATGTCACTGTCCCCAGTGACCTTCATCCTGCTAACTCCAATGATCAGTTCTCAGTCCTCATCATAATGATCTCACAGCAACACCTGGACAGTGGACTCTTTCATCCTTTCTTTTTTATATTTTACTTATCTATTTATTATTTTGTGGGGATGGAACTGAGGGGCACTTAACCACTGAGCTATATCCCCAGCCTTTTAAATTTTTATTTATTTATCTATCTATTTATTTAGTTATTGAGACAAGGTTTCACTAAGTTGCTGAGGCTGCAATCCTCCTGCCTCAGCCTCCCAAGTCACTGGGATAAAAGGTGTGTACTCCTTGCCCAGCCTGTTTCTGATAGTGTCATCTTTGGGCTCCAAACATCCTCAACACCGTGTCTACTGATCCTTCTCGTTGCTCACCTCTCTGAACACTGAAGTGTCCCGGGGCTCAGTCCTCAGACCTCTTCCTTTCACAATTAAAACCCACTCCCTGGTTATCTGTAGTCTCCTGCCTTCAAAAGCACCTGTACGCTGAAGCCTCCCAAGTGTGTGTTCAGCCAGCTCTCTCCCTTCACCTCCAGTCTCCGCACTCCTCGGCCTCCTCCAGCTCCTCCCCAGTGTCTAACAGCCATCCTGAACTTACTATGCACAAAGCTGAGCCCCTGATCTTCCCCTCCAAACCTGCTCCTCCTGATCCTCCCCATCTCAGGAAACAGCAACTCCATCCTCCTAGAGACCCAAACAGAAAACTTTGGTGTCTTCCTCGCCTCTTCTCATTTCTCTCACCTCCCACAGTTGGTCCTTTATCAAATCCTGTTAATTCTACCTTTGAAAAAATGAAGTACATAAAACCATGTTTCAAATGTGACCATTTCTCACCTCTCCGTGACCAACTCCATCATGTCTCAGCTGGATGAGCTTCTGACCTGGTCTCCCTGCCCAACGTCTTCTCAGCACAGATGGCAGAGGGGTCCCATCAGCCACATGATATCACTGTCACAATCCTCCAATGACCTTCCATCCCTCTGAGGATGGCCTCACATGAGCAACCAGGCTCCCTTCTCTCCCACAGCTCTTCCCCTGACCAACTACACCCTGCCATACTGGTCTTCAGTTCCCTGAACCCTCCAGGCACAGCCTCACCTCAGAGCCTTTGCACGTGCTGCATCCTGAGCCTGGTTCTCTTTCCTCTGGAGTCACGTGGCACCACTTCAGGTCTTTGCTGAAATGTCACCTTCTGAGTGAAGTTCGCCTAACAACTCTATTTATCATTTGAATATTTTCTATTGCCTTTGCTTGCTTTTCCCTATTGCTGACAGATTATTTCTCCATCAAAATAATGATAATTGTGATAAACCTTATGTTCTCGATTTTCAATTTATTACCTTCCCCCACTAAAATGGAGTACAGGAGAGAACAAATTTTTGTATAGTGTTATGTTCTCAGAGCCCACAGGAGTTCCCAGCACACTGTAGGCAATACATGTTTGTGAAATGAGCGAATATGTTATAGGATTTAAACAACGTACCACACCATGCTTTCCACTCTGATGTAGTCTAACTTATCATCTTTTTTCTTTATCATTTATGTTTTCCAATAACTAGTTCAAGAAATCCTTCACTATCCTGATATATCTTTCTGACATTTCTTTAAAAAGAAACAAAAAGCACAAATCATCAAAGAAGGAGTTAAGCTTGGTAGGGTGGTGTGAGCCTCAGGAGGCTGGATGGGGACCTGCACTTGGACATGGGGATCTGAAGCCAGTTTGGGCAATGAAGCAAATCCCTGTCTCAACCCCAAAAACATTTTTAAAAAGAAGAAATTAATAGGTCTGTTTATTTTGCCATTATTAAAGATAAAATAACTAAAGCTAAAAGTCATTTAAAAAAAAAAAACATGATCTAAAACATAAATATATCCCCGAAACTAAAAAAAAAAAAAAGATAAAAACAAAACAACTGGAAAATGAGCAACACTGATGACTTGGCACTTCCTAAAAGAAACCAAATACTTTAAAGATGTTCATTATCCAAGTTTGATGGTTAAAATGCTGAGCTATTGGCAAAAATTGAGAAATGTGTCAACAGTGGCAGTAATAATGTAGATGATAAGTTGTAACTTTAATACTTTTCTGATGGATGTATAAATTGGTACAACCACTATAAGGAATAATTTGACCACACTCTCACATACACATACAAGGTTGCAGAAGGACATGGGAGTGTGATACCATTTATGTAAATCTTGTATTTGTACAAAATTGTAGTTATAATGGTAAAATATTTTAAAAATAAAGCAAAGATATAACCCTAAGACTGTGGTTACCAGTAGGATGGAAAGAACGTGACATGAATGCATTGTGAAGGAAAGAAAAGAATATATCTGAAATCTATTTCTTAAATTAAAAATGAAGACACTTAGGCATGGAGGTGAACACCTGTAATCCCAGTGATTGGGAGGCTGAGGCAGAACTGCAAGTTTGAGGGCAGCCTCAGCAACATAGTGAGGACCTGTCTCAAAATAAAAAAGAGCTGACACAAACGTCAGATAGAGCACTAATCTCCAGGATATATAAAGAACTCAAAAAACTTAATACCAAAACCACAAACAACCCATTCAATAACTGGGCTAAGGAACTGAACAGATACTTCTCAGAAGAAGATACACAATCCATCTACAAATATGTGAAAAAATGTTCAACATCTCTAGTAATTAGAGAAATGCAAATCAAGACTACTCTAAGATTTCATCTCACGCCAGTCCGAATGGCAGTTATCAAGAATACAAACAACAGTAAGTGTTGGCAAGGATGTGGGGGGAAAGGCACACTCATATTTTGCTGATGGGACTGCAAATTGGTGCAACCTATCTGGAAAGCACTATGGACACTTGGAATGGAACCACCTCAGAGCACTTGGAATGTAACCACCAGCTATCCCACTCCTCAGTTTATACCCAAAGGACTTAAAAACAGCATACTATACTAAGGCAGCCACATCAATGTTTATAGCAGCTCAATTCACAATAGCTAAACTGTGCAACCAACTTAGATGCCCTTCAATGGATGAATGGATAAAGAAACTGTGGTATATATCCAAAATGGAATATTACTCAGCATTAAAAGAGAATAAAATTATGACATTTTCAGGTAAATGGATAGAGTTGGAGAATATCATGCTAAGTGAAGTAAGCCAATCCCCAAAAAATCAAAGGCTGAATGTTCTCTCTGATAAGTGGATGCTAATCCATAATGGGAAGGGGTACATGGGAAAAAATGGAGGAACTGTGATTGGGCAAAGGGTGGGGTGGCGCATGGGGGCAGGAAAGATGGTGGAATGAGATGGACATCATTACCCTAGGTACATGTATGACTGCACATATGATATAATGCTACATCGTGTACAACCATAGAAATGTAAAGTTGTGCTGCAATTATGTACAATGAATCAAAATGCATTTTGCTGTCATATATACCCAATTAGAATTAATAAATAAATAAATTTTAAAAATAAAAAGGGCAGGCTGGGGTCGTGGCTCAAGTGGTAGCGCGCTCACCTGGCATGCGTGAGGCATTGGGTTTGCTCCTCAGCACTACATAAAAATAAAATAAAATTTTAAAAAAAGATATTGTGTCCACCTAAAAAAAACAAAAATAAATATAATTAATTAATTAATTAATTTGAAAAGCTGGGGATATTGCTCAGTGGTTAAGTGCCTCTAGGTTCAATCCTCAGTACCAGCACAATTTTTAAAAAAAGAAAGACATATTGCAAAGAGTTAACACTTGTTGAATATAGGTGATAAGTGCACAGGTAACAGTTTCCACAAGTCTAAAAATATTTTTAAGTTTTTTTTTTAAATCAGAATTGGAAGTTTCCATTACATGTCTTTGCATTTATTACAAGAAATATAGTTTGTAAGCTATCTGATAGACGATTCTGTTAACCATATGCATGAAATGTACATGAGATAATGGGACACATATAAACAAATATTAAACCATTATAAAATTCCTCCTCTGTTTGCCTACACCTGCACTTCCAACTGAACAACTGCAGTTGCCAGTTGTTCTTTGAGACAGCCAGAATTCAAAAGAAATAATTACTGGGGGAAAAAAGAGATATATGTAAACCAATCCAGTTTTCATTGCATTCTGAAATGACTTAATTGAAATTAAATTTAAGCAACCCTTTCCATCCTATGCCATCAACTTCTGAGTGTCCTAACAGGCAGCCACATTCAGTCCTATCAGTGACCCCATTTTAAAGCTTCCTTATTCAAACCAAATTATTAAGACTGCCAGTGTCTCAGTGTGAAGCCCAGGACCTGCCAGCCACAGAGCACACATTACTGACAGGGAGAGAGACCACCTGGGAAGGAGAGGCCTTTGAGTTTCTGCCAAGAAAAAAAAAGAGGCATCGACATTTTCTTCCAACCAATTACTATCTAAAATGGCCTTGGGCCAGCAGGCCCTCTGGTTACCTAATCTCTGAAGTATAAACAAGGTCTTCAGGATTCTGATATTGTCACTTTCAGTTTGTCACTTTGGTAAAACAAGAGTATCAAAAACGTTCTGAAGATAAGGCATGGCTTTGGCACTGGAAGATCTCAAATGGAACCTGGCACCAGCATCCCTTTCAGAGCCTCCTGTGCAGGGGCTCACCTGCCTTGTGGAGAGAAGACAGCGCTAATGGAAGGGAAGATGGCTGGAGAGCCAGGCTCCAGCTCCCGGGAAACTCTACAGGGCCACTTTGACTATCGTATAACCTCTTCTCTTTTTTATTTTTTTTAACTTTTATTTTATTTATTTATTTTTATGTGGTGCTGAAGATCGAACCCAGTGCCTTGCACATGCTAGGGAAGCACTAGACCGCTAGGCCCCAGCCCCAGCCCCTCAAATAACCTCTTTATTTGTAAAATGGGAATAATTATTGTCACCATCTAATAAAGACCTTAGAAGCCCCAAGTGAAAAAGAACAGAGCAAAAACGTCAATTAACACAGTGTCATGAACCTGCACAGTAATTTCTCAACACATTCCCAAGTGCCCCAGTGGTCACGTCAGGAAGCAGGGAAAGGGAACCACGACTGTTCTTTACAGACTCGAGTGACTTCCTAGTGCCTAGCACAGCGGCCATGCTATCACATCTGATGTGATCCTCAAAACAAGTCAGTCATCATTAACCCCTTTGAGAGATGAGGACAGACTAAGAACCAAATGCACTGTCCCAAGTAAAACAAACCCAGAAACTCCACCAAGCTCCAGTAAATAGTGGACCTAGAACTACAAACCCACATCAGTCTGATCCCAAAGCACCTGCTAATTCATCTATACCAGTTCTGTCCAACAGAAATATAAGCTGCATATGCCATTTTAAATTTTCTAGTGTTACATTGAAGAAGTTAGAAAAAAGGATCCTTAGTGAAACTTATTTTACTAAAATATTTTATATAACCAGTGTATCACTAGGCATGGCAGCGCATGCCTGGAGTGTCAGCCACTAAGGAGATTGAAGCCAGAGCATCACTCGAGCCTGGGAGTTCAGGTCCAGCCTGGGTAACATAGTAAGACCCTATCTCAAAAAAAAAAAAAAAAAAGCAATATAGAAAACCAATATCAATTAATTGTGTAATTAATATTAAAATGTTGAAAATTTTTACGTTCTTTTTTGTATCAAGTCTTCAAACTCTGTTGCATATTTATATTTACAGAACATTTTGGGGTGACCACATCAAGTGGCTCAATGGTCACTGTGGCTCATGGCCTCCATACTGGGACGGGGCAGATCTATATGACATTGACTCTGCTAGGCAAACAGACTATTCCTTGTGGCCCCAGGCCAACTGGTGTTCTCTACCTGAGAGTGGGTGGTAGGGACAGGCACATTCCTAGAGGCTCTGTGGTTCTTCTCTGGGCTGGTGCCGGCTGAAGAGCTCCCTCCCTCAAGGAAGGCTTTGCTGACCCCACCATCACCCTCCGCCACCCAGCAACGCTCCTCCACAGCCTCCTCTTTTTGCCTTCATGGCATTTATCATAAACTAAACTCTTTTGTGACAGTGGTGCACACCTGTAATCCCAGCTATTTGGGAGGCAGGAGGATTATAAATTCGAAGTCAGCCTAGTAAACTTAGCCAGACCCTAATTTTTTTTAAAGGGCTGGGGATGTAGCTCAATGGTAAAGTGCCCCTGGGTGCCATCTCCAATCAAAATAAAAATAGCCAGGCACGGTGGCCCACCCTGTGATCCCAGTGGCTTGGGAGGCTGAGGCAGTAGGATCACGAGTTCAAAGCCAGCCTCAGCAAAAGTGAGGTGCTAAGCAATTCAGTGAGACTCTGTCTCTAAATAAAATACAAAATAGGGCTGGGGATGTGGCTCAATGGTAAAGTGACCCTGAGCTCAACCCCCAGTACCCAAAAATATAAAATAAAATAAATAAGCTGTCCTTTCAATTTATTTGTTCACTGGTATAGTACCCATCTTCCCTCACTAAAATTTAAGCTCCATGAGAGAAGAGCCTTTTCTGTATTTCATTACTCTCTTCCCAAATCTTGGATCAGTATCTGACACATAGAAGATAATCAATAACACGGGTTGCGTTGATGAACTGCTACAGCCAAAAGGGGACAAGGTTTCCTCCCCCACAAGCTATAAAATGCATTTACCATAAACTAATGTCATATGGAAATGAGTTTCCCAAACTAGTCCTTCAAAGACGACTTAACCCATAATGTAACCAAACTCTTAATTGAGTTAGGTCCCCCTGTTTCATATGTCTGTATTCTAAAGAACTTCTCTAATATGAAGAAGCAGAAGTTCATCTCAAACTAGTTAAAACAACAAAGCTCAATTTATCATAAAGATTCTGGATCTCAGAACTCCAACAGAAACCCAAATATTGCCTCAACTTTCTCCATCTCCAGGTTCCACACCTCTAAGCACGGGAGTCACTTCCTCCCTGCCCTTGCTGTGGCTTCCTCCATCCTCCAGGCTTCTGTGACAATTATGGGCCCTCACAGCCTCCGTACTCCACATTACTATTTAGAACTTTCAGAAATCTACAGCCTTCTTGCCTCCCACTATAGTTTGGCTATGGTTTGGGTACTCCCCAGGGGCCCACTGTGACCAAAGACTTGGTTCACAGGGTGGCCCTGCTGGAAAGTGGTAGAAGTTTGAAGAGGTGGGCCTAATGGGGAGGGGGTCCTTAGATCACTGGGACATGAAACAGTTCTTGTAGGACCTGTTGAGTTCTTGCAAGAAGGCTATTGTAAAAGGAACAAGCTTCACACCCTCTCATTCTCTATGTACTGGATTCAAGATACAATATTCTTGTTCCTGCACAAACTCTCAGCCATTGTTATCCTGGCCCTGAGGTGAAGCAGCCAAGGGGGAGCCCTTGACATAGTGCCTATGCTACACCATTTGGACTTGAAACTCTCAAACTGTGACCTAAAAACCTCTTCTTCTTCATAAGTCATCTGTGTCAGTTGTTTCATGACAGCAATGTGAAGCTGACTAATATATCCCTGTTCCATTTCAAACAGTCGTTGGCCCCCCTGGCCAGGCAGGTATTTATTCAGGGACCCAGTAATGGGTTCAATTTTACGAATGATCATCGCATAGATGACTGGGCATAAGAGGTGATTTCTAGAAAAGCTCATGCCAGGCAGATGACCCCACTGCCATCCATTACACTTCATATAAACCCTAAACTTCCTTTTCATTCTATCCATCACACATGAGCCGAGCTTTCCACTCAAAATTTACCTTTCATATTAAGCCATGTAATTAAAGGAGACAAAATGTGTGTTTCTGCTGGACTCCACTCTGTCTCCTCACCTGGAGTAGTTTCTGGCACCCAGACGCCCCTCAACATATTTCTGTCAAACAAATCAAACCATTTAAAAATGAAATGCCAAGATAAAAACCCTACAGTAAATTAAAAACTCCTCTTTTATACACACTAATGACAGATTAAAACTCCATCGAGGGGCTGGGGATGTAGCTCAGTGGTACAACACTTGCCTAGCACATGTGAGGCACTGGGTTCAATCCTCAGCACCGCATAAAAATAAATTCATAAAACAAAGGTAGTGTACATCCACAACTAAATTAAAAAAAAGAAAGAAAGAAAGAAAAAATAAAGAATAAAAACTCCATTGATCCATGAAAGAAAATCTCCTCCTTTATAGGGAGTCTGTGCAGACCATGAAATCTTCTAATACCTGACCCAGACTATTTCATCCAAATGATCCCTGCACACACTGGCCCGGTTCCCCACAGGAAGCTGTGCTGTGGGCGGCTCCACAGTAGACATTCTATCAAGAAAAGTGATAGGGCTCAGGAAAAAAATCTGCAAAGTGAACCCTCGGGGAACAAAGCATCAAGGGAGCAGCGAGGGAAGAGGAAAGCATCAGGTTCACAGCTTCACAAAAGGAGAAGGAGCCCAGCATCTGCAGCAATACCAGCCTTTTTCACTGAGAGAGTGACCCAATTTAGCTGGCACATGAAGCTGGACTTCAAGTTCAGGTACGAACTTTACAAGGCAGGTAAATTCACACTCCCAAACTTTTAGAGGGCATTCTAAATGTTACACTTTACCGGTGATGCTGAATATTCGTTCATTTACTCTTCAAGCCTACACCTCTAATTTGCTAGTGGAAAAGTTAAAGGACAATACTCTAAGAAAACTAAAATAACTTGCCAGAATCTGGTCTCTGAGGTGTTTCTAACAAATGCAAACTCAAACAAAAAAACTAAGTCATCAGTCATTTTGTATGTCCTCTACAAAGCACTTCCAGACACAGTGCGTAGCCTCTTCTTCTATCATCATTATCACTAGGATGATGACGGTGCCCATTATCGAGATGAGGAAAGGCTCAGAGGCAATAAATAACATCACACGAATCAGTTTAGCCAGAAATGGCCAAAACAATATTCCAACCCTGGTCTTTGATTCTAAATCCACTGTTCTTTGTCCTGCCTCAGAAACCACAACATAATTTTGGTAAAATTAAATTTACAATTACTGCAAGTTATGGTTTCAGTCAGAATGTGCAACTAGTATGTGTAAATATTGACAAGATCCCAGCTCGCCCACTACACTAGCTCACAACATTCAGCTTCTCTGAATTTTCATTTCTTTATGCACAGGACTGGTATAATGTCAACCTCACGGGGCGTCATAAGGATTAAATAAGAAGGCAGCTTTGGGATTCCCTGAGGAACCAACCAGATTGCTCTGCCTTGGAGGAGTCCAGTCCAGAAAGGAGACAAAAATATCAACAAATAACTTCAACATAAGTGGTAAGAGACAGAAATGCATAATATATGAAGGAATCAGAACTTTGGAGGTATCCATAGGCATGGGTTCTAGGCCTCCTGCAGATACCCAAATCCACAGATGCTCAAATTTCTTACTTAAAATGGCATAGCATTTGCATATAACCTACACAACCCTCCCATATACTTTAAATCATGTCTAGATTACTTTGTGTTATACCTAATACACATAGCTGTTAGACTTTATTGCTTAAGAATTAGTGACAAGGAAAAAAAAAAAAGGTCTGTATATGTTCGGTATAGACAGGATCTTTTTCCTCGTACTTTCAGCCATGGTTGGATGAATCCTCAGAAGTGGAACCCGTGGAGATGGAGAACCCGCTGTGCACACAGAGTCAGCCAGGACAAAGAAACAGTGCAAGGAGAGGCAGGGAGCTAGAAGAGAGACTCCTCCAGGAACTCCAAAATGTGGTATTACCAGGACAGAGTGTGGAATAAGAACGTCAAAAAAGGGCCTGGAGAGGTGGGCAGCCCGATCATATGGAGACCACAGTGGCAATGAGGAGGAGTCACACCTTACGGGCTGGGCTGCCACTGAGGAATTTAGAGTGTGGCATGGTGGGCTCCCTGTGCTGTCTTCGATGTGGGAAAGTCATGTCAGACTCATTCCTCTGTCTTTCCTTTGCCTACTCCCTTCATTCCCCTTTGTCTAATCTATTCCTCCCTTCCCCCTTACTGTGGGTTAGCACCCACATATCAGAGAAAACATTCATCATGTACATCATAAGAATGGGATTCTACATTACTGAGCCATAAAGAAGACTGAAATTATGGCATTTGCCTGTAAATGGATGGAACTGGAGACTATCGTGCTAAGTGAAATAAGCCAATCCCAAAAAACCAAAGGCCGAATGTTCTCTCTGATATGCAGATGCTAACTCACAATAAGAGGGGAGAAGAACAGAAGTACTTTGGATTAGACAAAGGAGAATGAGGGAGATGGGAATGGGAAACACAGTAGAATGAACCAGACATCACGTTCCTGAGTTCATATATGAATATGTGACCATGTAACTCCACATCATGTACAACCACAAGAATGGAAAGTTATGCTCCATATATGTGTGATATGTCAAAATGCTTTCTACTCTCATGTATATCTAAAAAGAACAAATAAATAAAATAAATTCCATGTAATTTCATAAAAAAAGAATGAAATTCTAACTAGAATAATGCTTGTATAATCATATTGAAATGGATTATGCTGTCATGTATAACTAAAAAAAATCAATAATAAAAAAAATTAAAAAAGAAAGAAAGTGTGGCATGGGACAGGTCTGAATTTTCAGTGTGGCCACAGAGGAAAGGATGGACAAAACTGGAGAAAATGAGAGTGGAGACGGGGGATGCGGTTCTGAATCAGTGATGGATTCACAGACAAAGACTGACAGCGGGGTCAGGGGCTGTGAGATAAGACCCGGAACTTGCTAAGGAGCTGGGTGTGCAAGGGAGAGGACACCCAGATTTAAGAAGATACTCCTGTGTAAGACATAGGCGTTATGGGTAACTGAGATGGAGAGTAAAAGAGGAGTCTCAGGTCTCGTGGGGAAGGGACGGAGATCATGGTGTCTGTGGGGCATCTAGCTAGTTATTAGTTACGTCCAGCATCTGGATAAAAGGGGGTGGGGCATGTAGGAGAAAAGGTCAGGACAGTGGTGCACATCTGGCAGCCCCAAGCACAGAGGTGACAGCTGACATTTCCAGATTACCTGAAACCAGCTAAGAAGAGCATGTGGGAGAAGAGGGGCTTTGGGAAGAATCCAAAGAAAGGACAACGTGAAAGGACTGGGCAGAGAGGAGCTGCTTCAAGAGGGGGCAGAGAGGAGCTTAAGGATCCTGGGAAGGCAGCACTTCAGCGGGCCAGTGGGCACAGCATCTCTGCAACGTTGCTTAGTGAGGAAAGGACTGAAAGGGTGCCCACCCCATTCATCAGTGCCCAAATCAGTGCCCAGCACTACTTCTGAAAGTAAAAAGCAGGGGAGCATTTTTGTGACATGATGGGGGCTGGTGGTAGACAAGTGACTGGGAGGTGAAAAAGTGAACACCTTTTATATTTCAAAAAAAACTTTTAACCCCCCCCCCCACACACACACACACAAAAAAAAAACCCACTTTGTCTCCAGAATCTACTCTTCACCCTGTTGTTTCTCAGAGAATGTGTCAGAGTCTTATATCTAAAAGTGATCAGTTCCAACTCCTTTACTCCTTTTTCCCTTTCTCCCTCCCTTTCTTCTATGCAGGTCAGGGGTCAGCAAGCTAAGGCCACACCCAGCACACAGCCCTCTTGCCTATGGCCCAGGAGCCAAGAATGGCTTTTACATTTTGATGGGGTTGTACCAACAAGCAAAACCAAGGTAGAACTCTACAGAGATCTTAGGTGATGTGAGGTGGCCTAGGAAGACTGAACCAGGTACTCTGTGACCCATTACAGATGAGGGGACAACCCTAGTGCAGACCAAGACTTGGTGCCCAGGAAGGCAGCGACATTGTTGAGGCCACATAATACCCAGCTCTCTTGGATCCCTACCAGCACTCAGTAATATCACGGGGATCAACCAGGGGAACACAGGAGAATTCCCATTTGAAGGTAAAAGGGGGAGTCTTCAGGGTTTCTGTCAGAGCCACATAAATATCTTTAAAACAAAGAGTCTACTGGACTGGGGAGTAGAACATGAGGCCCTGGGTTCAATCCCCAACACCACAGAGAATAAATAAAATAAGGATTCTACTGATATTCTTTAAGGACTCTCTGTTGAGTGATGTTAAACATGAAGGAAAACGTGATGTGCAACACGCCCCCAGACTGTCCCTTTCAATCCTTATCTGTAACCTCCAGCTGACTCCTGAAACCTATCTAGTGTCCAGCACCTGGGAGACAACGTCTGTGGGAAATATATGTCAGGAAGCGTGATTTGTTCACGGTCAAGCACCGACCCTCACCCTACCATCCATACTCACACACATAAAACCAACCTGGAAAGCTGTGCGACAACACACAGCCACCTTATTGACTCCATCAGCGGTTAAGACCACATCCAAAGAATATTCTCATGGGGCTTAAATGGCAATCCAAGTAAAAATGACTCTATTTTAATACTTAATGTAGTTTCACATGTAATCCATTGACTTTGGTGAAGTTATATGTAATAATTAAGTTTATCTTAAAACTTTGGGGAAAAAAAATTCAAGTGGGAAGAACCCCAGGAAAACCTTCCATATTAATGGGACCAGCTTCCATTTTAGCTCTCTGCCCTGAACAACCATTCATTTAAAAACTCCACTTGTGACAGATATTCAGTATCATTCACTAAGGTAGGGCAGTGATAATTCATCTGTCTTTATAAATCACAACGCATTCCCTCGTCATTCCTCAGACATTTCTCAATGCCCCCAGCCTCGTTCTCTCTTGGAGCTGGCCTCGACTAAAACACCAAGCACACTATCACAAACATCCCAAGAAACACGAAGATAAATGCAGGTTTCATATTATTTTAGAATATTAAAATAGATTTTAGAAATATAATCTATTGTTTTCACAGAAATACGAGGAATCACCTTAAATAACAGAAATACTAGAAATCATCTTAAATAACAGAACTCAGGTATAATGTCTTTTTTTTGTTTTTAAGGTGTAATGTCTTAATTGAGTATTCTTTCCGTGTCCTGTTAAGGAAGGGGGGGGGTCACATATTTTTTTTCTTTTTTTTAGTAATCTTTATTATTATTATTTTAATACCTTTGTTTTATTTATTTATTTTTATGTGGTGCTGAGGATCGAACCCAGGGCCTTGCACACACTAGGCGAGTGCTGTACTGCTGAGCTACAACCCCAGCCCCCATTTTTTTTTCTTTATGAAAAAAGCAGGGTGGAAGAAAAGGAGTGGAATAAAAAGAAAATTCCTCTGCCAGGAGTAAACTACATTGGCCTGTAGTTTCTCACTTTCCAGGCCAATAGTTCTTGAACTCTCCATTATTTTTATTATTTTCAAGAGGACGGTTTCACCAGCTTTTGGAGTGAAGCAGAACAGAGGGCCTGATAATATTTCCACCTACAGCATACCTGGCATGCCTCCAAACTTCTAATAATACACTTATATAAAATGTTGGTCCTCGGACCTCACTGTTGAATCAACTCATTTGTAAGTCCTTGCAGATTTCAAGTAAATGCATTTTTTTTAAGAAAGTTAACAATGGATCTAGGAGAGCTGAAAATCCTATTTACAAAAATCAAACAAAAAAAAGAGGTGATTTTCCTATTCTGAATGAAACCTGTTTATTAAAATAAGAAATTTAGTTGGGCTTAAGGTATGGTAGGGTACATATGTATTGAATGTGCATTTATTTATGTATTTATTCTTGCATCTCACTTAACCTGCTAATCGACATTTGATTACTTTTTTTTTTTTTCATTAAGAAGAACGAGATCTTTTGGGGAGCCTCTTGTGTGCCCAAGATTACAAAAACTATGTTAACTGCACTGCTAACAATATTATTTTTCAGGTCATTATTAGACCTGCTCCTTAGCTAATAACTTACTAGAAAAACCATTTTCATTCTGGAACTTTCTCAGGGTACAAGATTGTCTCTAATGACAAAGAATCAAATAAAGGCACATTTCCCGCCTCTGAAAAAGCTTTGGCATCACTTGCTTTGGGTCTGTGTCTGGCATCACTTCCACAGTGATAATAATAAGGAAAGAAACGGTCCGTGCTCACAGCTGGCTCTGGCTTCTGACTCCAAGTGTAGAATGAAGAAGGAGAATCTACGTTGGTGTGCCTTTGGCCTCTAATTTCGAGCATCCGTCCCTTCTGTTATTTTCCTTTGTCTGCATCTTTCTTGGTTTTGCTTCTCTCTCATTTCTATTTTTCACTACATTTCCCTAACCTTTCTGTTCTACTTGTTCTCCTAACACTTTGGAGAAACAACTATACATTTACAATTTTTTTTTTCATTTGTTGAACAGAAGTTAATGTCCTTTGTTCTTGGAAGCACAGAGTAAAAGCTTGCCATTTTCATCTAATCTCGAAATCCTCTTCCATAACCATGGCTATCACCACCTCCATAACTGAAGTTCATAGCGCTTTATGGGCCAGAACCAACGATCCCATTTCCAGAGGCATACTGTTCATGTGCAACTTCACAGCATTAACTTCACTCTTAATTCAACTCTTACATTGCTGTTTTAAGTTAATATATTATTTATATTATTTAACTTGTCATGATCTCATCATTATCAACCACAAACACTAAATATGTACCTTCTAGAGCAGAACAAATATAGATAAAAAACAAAAAAAATACTTTTCTCAGAATATTAATATAGGGCCCTGGGTTTGACCCCCAGGACCACAAAAAAAGATTACTTAGTCCTTTCATCTAAGTGCTCTACTTTATGAGATCTTTGTATTTTCAGGTGCCAATGCTGTACAGTTGCCCAGATCATTAGAAATAAAACTATTGGTGGGGCTGGGGTTGTAGAGGCTCACTTAGCACGTTCAAGGCTCTGGGTTTGATCCTCAGTACCACATAAAAATAAATAAATAAAATAAAGGTATTGTATCCAACTATAACTAAAAAATAAATATTTAAAAAAAATAAATAGGACTGAGGATATAGCTCAGCTGGTACAGTGGTTGCCTTGCATGCACAAGGCGTTGGGTTGGAAGGAAGGAAGGAAGGAAGGAAGGAAGGAAGGAAGGAAGGAAGGAAGGAAGGAAGGAATTTGTGATACAGTCTCCACAGAGCATCCAAGTGAGTCTTAGGCAAAGTATTAAGTGTAAATTGCTATTGATATGAAATAATTTGACTTTTTAAAAAAAGACAGGCATGCAAGCATTTAGTTGAATCTAACTGAATAAGATAACTAGTGTCAGAGAGGAAAAGAGTAGAGAGGTCTGATGTAGCACGAGAAATGTACACTTCAGGCTGAGTCGAGGCAGCGCATACCTGTAATCCCAGCAACTTGGGAAGCCGAGTCAGGAAGATCACAAGTTCAAGGCCAGCCTCAGCAACTTAGTAAGGCCCTAAGCAACTTTAGTGAGACCCTGTCTCAAAATAAAAAGTAGTGGTAAAGCACCCCTGGGTTCAATCCCCAGTACCAAAAAAAAAAAAAAAAAGAGGGAAAGAGAGAGAACTGTTGTTTTTAGAAAGACAGCATCATTATTCATAACATTCTAAACATCAGCCACCTTTGTTACTAAGTGTCTGTTGTCCTGGTTACTAGTCACTGAAGAGTGGGTGTCTTTAAAAGCAATAAATATTTTAAATCTTGTCACCTTGACTTTGCCACTGAAACCATCTGTTGATGAGAGAGGGCCTTTATTTTGTAACTATATCTCCTAGAAATCTGACCTCCTTAAGGAACTGGCAAGTTAGCACTCTACCACAGCACACGTGGAATACAGTTCAAAGTAGATTCCATAAAAGTGGAAGCCACTCTTTGCAACCAGATTGCCTGACAAACAAAACCAGAATTCTTAACCACCCATGCAATTGTATGTGTGTGTCCTGGAAAAGAATTTCAAGTTACGTAGGATTTCTTGTGCAGAGGTGACATCTGAACGTATGCCATGACATACACTTAGGACAAATAAACATTGGATATATTTTAGTATTTTAATATCTGATCCCATGTACTTGAATGCCTACAAATAATGTAGCATGGTTTATAGACCTTGTATTTAGAATTGCTTATAACATTTCTGGAGGAAAATATAGCACTTTATGGGCCAGAACCTGTGGTCACATTTCTGGAGGCAAGAAAATGCAATTATTTTGAGAAATTCCTTCCATTTTTTTTTAAATCATCGTTTCTTTAAATTTCGTTGTGAAAGTATTTCAGTAAATGAAATACTCAGTTAATAACACAAATCGTAAGCTACTCGGAAGCGTTGGGACCTAAGCTTCAGCCTTCCTTGTCCTATCACATATGGCCTCTTGAATCACCCCTCCAGTGCTTATGCTCTGATTATTTGAATTATTAAACTGGTCAAATGGTAAGCCTACCCTGCTTTCTTCTGTTGGGTAAAAGATAAACCTGCTACTGTAATTTATACTGAGGTTTTTATATAAAGAAGAAAAGGGGGTTAAAATAAAAAAATAATAGGGCATGTTAGAAATGACTTTGGTTTTCACCCAGAGGAAATAAATAATTGTTAGGCAAAAGGGACCGAGAAAAATATCCCTTGCGGTGGGGGGAACAGTACGGGGTAATGACTTAAATATGACACAATGTAAAGAATGTGTTTTAAAACTTTCTTCCACAAATAAAATCAGAAAGGCGACACCTCAGCATACATACTTTCAGCGTCAGCTGTAACCTTCAGGATGCACAGGGAACTGAGAGCCCATTCAGCCTCACTCTGGAGCTGTTTTGGGAAAGCCTCCAGAGCCTGGTGTGTGGGCCAGCGTGGCACCTATTAGCAGCCTCCCTGGAAAGCCCCCTTTCCCTCCCTGGAAAGACTTGACAGACTCCACATAAAAAGAACCTTCTAGCACCAGCCAAGTGTCTGCAGACTTGTTTCCTGAATGGCCCGACTTCACCTGCTCAGTGTCTCTTGCTTGGCTTTCTGGACCCGCTCTGCCTTCTGAGAGTTCCATCAGTGGACTCTTCCCTGGTAGCCTTGTAAATGACGCCATCTCTCCCAGATCCTCCCTGCCACCTTTCATGCTGCCTCCTTAACTCACTGCTCAATTAACTCTATCCAGGATTGGATTAACTCTATTCAGGGTAAACTCATTGTCTTCAACCAAGCTAAAAGTCACTCTTTCCCTGAACACACCAGCAAAGGGCACCCCCCCCCCCCACGTCCCAGTGCCTCCCAAGTGAGACAAAGCCAACAGAAACTCAAGGGAAACTGGAGTCCACTTATCAAAAAATGGAGCAAATGGTATCTCGTCCTTGCCTTCTCCTAAAAACCCAATAATAACTTCTCAAATTAGGCAATACTAGTATTATCTAGATGCTACATTAAGTACAAATATAGGTAATAAAAATAACTTAATTCAGGCATGCATTGTGGCATACATCTGTAATCCCAGCTACTTGGGAAAAATTACAGGAGGAAGGAGGATCATGGGTTCAAGACCAGCCTCAGCAATTTAGCAAGGCCCTGTCTCAAAATCAAATGAAAAGGACTAGGGATGTAGTTTAGTGGTAGAGGTCCTGGGTTCAATCCTCATACCACAAAAAATAATGTTAATTCACACTACCATTCTGATGCAGCAGTTATAGGCTTTTATTCAATGTATTGCATTATGAAACCAATAAAGCAATAATATTAAAGAAAATTCTGAAAAAGAAAAACAGAAATTTACCCACTACTGCATAACCATAAAAAAACAACTATTAACTAAGCTTGGTGGGTACACCAGTGACTCTGAAGGTTAAGGAGACAGGATAGCAATTTCAAGGAGACTAAACAAGACTCTGTCTCAAAATAAAAACTAAAGAGGGATGGGGAGATGGCTCATGGTAAAGTGCCCCTGGGTTCAATTTCCAGTACAACGACAAAAAACAAGAACAAAAAACCACGAGTGCTTTGGAAATATATCTTTCACTCTTTACCTCATACATATTCATTTTGAGAGCAGATATTTTCATATTTTGGTGCCTGAGCACTTCTTTCCTACCTTTCATCTGGAAAATTCCTGCTCTCCTTTCAAAACCCAGCTCCAATAGGGTACCTTCCCAAAATACATGCAGGCAGAGTAGCTGCTGAGCTCTTAAGGTCTCACAGTATCCCAACAATAACTCCATGACAGCACTTATCCCACCGTGGTAGAATTCATCTGTTTTCACAACTATTCAATGACAAACTACCTACTCATGAGAGCAAAGGCCTTTCTTATTCACCTTTACATCCCCAGAACCTAATACACTAGCTACAGAATCTATATGAAGAGAGGGAATCAATCAATTATAGATTACACATAATCTGGGTCCAGTATTAAATTCGTTTTATATCTTAAATATTGTCCAATACCCTTCTCTTGCAACTGCTAGAAGGAAGAAATTTGTTTGCATCACAATCAAGGACTACAAAGCTTAGATGTATCCAATGTGGTAGTTAGCC
The DNA here is from genome assembly GCF_047511675.1 of Marmota flaviventris. NCBI lineage: Eukaryota > Metazoa > Chordata > Mammalia > Rodentia > Sciuridae > Marmota > Marmota flaviventris. The sequence goes on along the minus strand of NC_092504.1, from coordinate 43,078,638 downwards.
ATTAAGTCCTTTAGGAAACAAGTCAAGATGTGAGTCTATTACACACACACACACACACACACACACCTACACACCTACGTACATTACACATTGTCAAGATGTGAAGGGGACCTATAGCCCAGTGTCAGGAGAAGGCCCCACTAGCATATTTTTGTACACAGAGAGAAAACCATGCCCCTATGACAAGTAATTCAGATAAAGTACAGCATGATATAGTTGAAAATGAACTGAATTTGGTTGTTTAGAAAACTCAAGTTCAAGTTATTAACCTGTGAGTTTAGTCCTCCATAAACAAAACATCCTCACACTCTGCTGGCTGCTGTACTCGGTGATGAGAGTCAGGCTTCCCTCACAAGGCTGCCAGTCTGGCAGAGGAGACAGACAGTTGAGTACTGGGTCAATATACAGTAGCATGACTGATGCCATATTGGAGGGCCAGGGACAGTATCCTGGAGGAAGCCAAATCCTTAAAGAATTTAGCAAAAGAAAAGGGGATGGCATATAGTGGAGAGGCAAGTGGAACAACATGCCAAAAGGCCCAAGGGCATCTATAAAACAGGAATCTTAATGCCTAATTACCTTACAGAGCAATTGTGTTTCAAGTTGGATTTTTATGTGGAAAGGTAAATTCCTATTAGTGAGATTATCACATTGAAAATCAATTTTGCAATTCTTCAATAACACAGAGAATCAAGAAAGAAACATACCTGAAGTTAAAAAACAGGGGGGTGGGGATAAAAATAAATTACTCAACATCAGTATTTCTCAGTTTTTTTTTTTTTTCATTTTCACCCCCGTATTTGTTTCTTAGGGCCACCAAAACAAAGTATCACACACCCTGGGTGGCTTATACAACAGAAATTTATTTCTCAGAGTTCTGGAGGCTGGAAGCCTTGAGACGAGGTGTCATCAGGGTTGACCTCCTTCTGAGGTCTCTTTCCTTGGCTTGCAGATGATGTCTTCTCCCTGTGCTTTCAAATGGCCTTTCCCCTGGGTGTGCCTGTGTCCAAATTTCCTCTTGGCATAAGGACACTGGCTATATTGGATTAGGGACCACCGGTATTACGACCTCATTTTACCTTACTTAACTCTTTGAAGAACTATCTGCAAACACAGCTCCATCAAGGGTAATTTCATCTGTTTGGTGCCCACATCACTCTCAATGAGAGTGAGGACTTCAAAATGTATATTAGGGAGAAACATCCCCTAAAGGAGGCTTTTCTGACATCTTTCTTCCTAATCAGTTCCCTCTCCCATGAAGTCAGTGTTAAAATATCACAGGCACAAAGGTTACACAGAAATTCAGCAAAATGTGCTGGGTTTCGGGGTGAGAGGCTGAAAGAAAGAGAGAGAGAGAGAGAGAGAGAGAGAGAGAGAGAGAGAGAGAGAGAGAGGAAAAGAGAAGAAGAGGAGGAAGACAGGGATGGACTTAGAAGAGAGGGAGACAGGAATACTGAAATGAATAATGTAGCAATTTTGTCAGCCTGAAGGCAATGAGCCCGTGTAATGAGGGCTTGAGGAGGAAAATATGAGTCTATTTGGAACCCAATTTCCACAAAATTCTAGTGTTATAAAAGATAAGCATTTTTCATAACCAGGGCCCCTCAATGGAAGCCATTGCCTTCAGTGGGTACTCAACTAAAGAAATGACTATGTCCAAAACTGGCTGTGTTGCTGGGTTTGGTGGCACATAACTGTCATCTCAGCAATTCAGGAGGCTGACCCTGGAGGATTGCAAGTTCAAGGCCAGCTAGGGCAAACTAATGGAACTCTGTCTCAAAAAAGGGCTGAGGATGCTGACTCAGTGGTGGTTATGGACACTTGGGCTGAATCCCTAGTACCATATTTTTTTTTTCTTCTGTGTTGTGTCAACATAAAATGGTGCTTGCTCTCCAACACCACACCTTCCTAAGAAGTTTCAAGGTCAATTTCATCTGTGTGGTGCCTTCCTCCTGACTTTATAACCTAGCCTCATCAGAGATAGTCCCACTGTATACAAGGGAGATGCTCCCCCAGTGCAACATGAGTATCACAGAAGAGTAAAGCCACCTTCCACAAGACAGTGTGGTACCGGCATCAGGACAGACACGTAGATCAGTGGAACAGAACTGAAAGTCCAGAAGTAATCTACATTTAGGGCAAATCTTCAATAAGGGTGTCAGGATAACTCAAAGGAGAAACAACAGTCTTTTCAACAAAGGGTGCAGGACAATAGCATATCCACATGTGGAAGGATGGAACTGGAATCCTACCCCACTCCATGTACAAAAACCAACTCCAAATGTATCCAGGGGCTGGAAGCACAGTAAGAATGCTCATCCAGCATGAGCAAGGCCCTAGTTTTGGTCCCCAGCACTGGGGGTGGGGTGGGGGATCTAATACCTAAACACAAGAGCTAAAATGAAGCCTTTCTGAAGAAAGCACAGGCATAAATGTTCAACTATGGATCAGCCATTAGTTCCTCAACACTAAAAATCACAAATGGAAAAATAAAAAGCAGATGGTGGACTAGGCCACTATTTAAAACTTTTGTGTCTCAAAGATCATCATTAAGAAAGTGAGAGGACAGTCCACATAATGAAAGAAAGTATTTGCAAATCACCTAATAAGGAACTTGTATCTACAATACATAAAAAGCTTTTATCACTCAATAATAAAAAGATGGCCCAATTTTAAAAAGAGTGAAAATACAAACAGACATTTCTCCAAAGATATACAAATGGCCAATAAACAGATCAGAAGGTGCTCAACATTAGCCACTATGGTAATGCAAGTCAAAATCACAATGAGATACTACCTCATACCCACTAAAAGGACAATAATAGCAATGTGCTGAGCCCAGGGGCACACACCTGTATAATCCCAGCTACTGGGGAGGCTGAGGCAGGAACACTGCAAGTTCAAGGCAAGCCTGGGCAACTTAGCCAGATGCTGTCTCAAAAACTATTTTAAAAAAGGGCTGGGGGGCTGGGGCTGAGGTTGTGGCTCAGTGGTAGAGCACTTGCCTAGCAAGTGTGAGGCCCTGGGTTCGATTCTCAGCACTGCATAAAAATAAATAAAAAATAAACGTATTGTGTCCAACTAAACTAAAAATAAACTTTAAAAAAAAAGGGCTGGGGGTGCAGTTCAGTAGTGTAATGCTTGTCTAGGCCGGAGGCTTGGATTCTATTCCAGAAACACACACACAAAAAAAACAATAACAAATGTTGACAAAGATGTGGAGAAAGTGGAACCCTGGTGCATGGCAGGTGAGCATGTGAAATGGTAGGCTGCTTTGGAAAACAGGCTGGCAACTTCTCCAAATACACGGAACAGAATCCCCTTTGACCCAACAATTCCACTCCTAGGTATATACCCAAGAGACTGAAAAATACGTCCACACAAAACCTTATACATAAATGTTCAAGGCAGTATTATCCATAAAAGTTAAAAAGTGAAAAAACTCAAATGTTAACTGGTGAATGAATAAATACAATGTGGAATATCCACACGATGAACTGTTATTGTACAATGAAAAGGAATGATCAGTGATACAAGCTACACACAGAGATGACACTTCAAAACACTATGCAAAGTAAAAGAAGCCAGAAAAAAGGCCATGGGGCGGGGGGTTAGGGTGGAGGGGGCTGGAGATGCAGCTCAGTGGCAGAGCACTTGCCTAGGATTTAGGAGGTTCTGGGTTTGACCTCCCGTCCAAAAAATAAAAGATACATACAGGGGCTGGGTTTGCAGCTCAGTGGTAGAGCACTTGCCTAGCATGTGTGAGGCACTGGGTTTGATTCTCAGCATTGCATATAAATAAATGAATAAAATAAAGGTCTATCAACAACCAACAAAAATTTTTAAAAAAGATATCTACATACATATATACACGGTAGAGAGTCATTTATATAAAATGGACACAACAAGCAAAGCTATTGAGACACAGGGTTGCCAGAAGGAGGGAAAAGGAGTGACGCCACTGGCTTCTTTTGGGGTGATGAAATGTTCTGGAATTGGATCTGGTAATGGTTGCATGACTCTGTGAATATCCAAAAAAATACTAAATTGTGCACTTTAAATGGGTGAGTTTTACAGTACATGAATCATATCTCAAGAAAGCTGTTACTTCTTTTTTGGGGGTACCAGGGATTGAACTCAGGGGCACTCGTCCACTGAGCCACATCCCTAGCTCACTTTTGTATTTTATTTAGAGACAGGGTCTCACTGAGTTGCTTAGTGCCTCGCTCTTGCTGACACTGGCTATGAACTCATGATCCTCCTGTTTCAGCCTCCTGAGCCACTGGGATTACAGGCATGCATCACCGTATCAGCCTGTTACTTCATTTAAAAGGAGAACAGTAGATGACATTATAACAAAAGTTAACTTGCTTCAATTTACATCATTACTGGATCTGAAGCAACACTGACGGTCAAGCAAGTAAGTCTCCATCTCCATAAACTGTCTTTCACTAATGTTAGCAACTTCCAATGAATTACCTTCAAGTTAAACTATGAGGGGATACAATTATGGGATGCTATAAAACAGAATGTGAAAAGATGCATCCATTCATTCAAAATTTTATGTACATCTTTATGGCACATGAGATAGGAGGCTTTGCAGAAGAATAATTGATGGGAGTGCCTGTATCAACAGAAGCATACCTGTGCTTCTCACACTGTGAGCCTTAGCCAGAGTTCAGACTTTCCTTCAGTAAGAACAAAAATAAATAAATACAAGCTGCTCTAACAGTAACTGAGAACATCCCAACATGTTCAGGTAGAGGAAAACTTCCTAGATCTTCCCTTGACAGGGTAAATATTAATTTTTGACAGAAGAGCAAAAGTAAAGACAAGAGGACAGATCATCCATTACTGTTGCCAAAGAAAACCGATGTTTTTCTGCCCTTGAAACAATAAGGTGTCTATCTGAAAAGACACTGGTGGCTGTAGGCCACATCACTGTAATCAGCATCTTCCTTGCCAGGAACCAATTTTTCTCTTTTCCTGGGTTATCATAAGTTTATTCTAGAAAAAAAGAAAGTGATACCAAAACAAAAGATTTTTTTATTATTATTATTCTTAGTAGTTGTCAGTACAAAGGGGCTGCTATACCAGCTATTATAATTCAGATAATGTTATGGAAAGGATCCAATGTTTTGTTTTTTTCCAGTGCTGGGGATTGGACCTAGGGCCTCATATATGCTAGGCAAGCATTCTCTCTACCACTGGGTTTTACCCCCAGCCCTAGAAAGACCCAACTTACAAGGTATTTTTTACAAGGTAATAAATGCTGACGAGTTTTGAACAGGCCAAGCCAGACACCACACACAGGTTCTGAGAGCAGGGCTCTACCCGGGCAGTCACCAGGTGAAAAACAGTGATTCTCTGCCTTCCTCTAAGAACCCCCCAAAGTAAGCCTGCCTACAGAACACATGGAAACACACACACACACACACACACACACACACACACACCCCATAGTCCCTGAACTGCTGCTTTGGGCAGAACTTAACCAGCAGGGCTCCTCTCTGTAATATGGGCAGAAAAGTGTGCAGTAGGCCAGAGGACCGGAAGCTCCTAGGGTTCTGCTCCCCATCATCACAAACCAGGCAGCAGCTGAGGCACCCAGAATGTGTCCTGGGAATCAGGGCAGAGAATTTCAAAGCACAAGAGAGTAGGGTGCTGCATAGGTCAGGAAAGAATCCCCAGGTGGCGGACGGATGTCTCATTGACTGTTCTTTCCTTTTCTGTAACTTAAGGAAATCACTGTTGGCTCCTGAACACCCGGCCCTGGTCTGCAAAAGGAAAGTTAAGCATTAAAGAAGTGCTGTTAACAATAATTATGTAAGTTGCTCACCCAGAGTTGTAGCCTAAGCTTACATACACATTATCACAATAAGTCCCTTCTAGTCCCTTCCTCTGACTATTTGAAAGACTCTATGATTCTAATTCCTGCTTTGATCTAGTATATTCTCTTCTGGATCAGGGGAAAAGAGGGACCAAGACAGCTTCTTTGCTGCTCTAGTACAATCGTGGCAACTTTCCACTGCCCATATTGAACAGGATTAAGGGGCCTCCCTGTTTTTTCCTCCCAAAATATAAAATGTTCCCTGGGTGCAAGTCATCTGAGGCTAGCATTGGTAAGTTTGACCTGAATCTGTTTCCCTACTTGGACGACAAAATGTGACCCAAGGCAGCCTCTATAGAGACTGCACTGTAGCTTGATGTATAAAAATTTGTAACCCAACTGTGTTCCTCAGCTTTGCTGTGACAAAAATACCTGGCAAGAAAAACTCAGAGGAGGAAAGGTTTATTTGGGCTTGCCGTTTCAGTCGTTCCATTGCCCTGGACCCATGGTGAGGCCCAGAATATCCTGGTAGAAGAGCGTGGGGGAGCGAAGCTGCTCAGTTCATGATGAGTGGGTGCAGCCAGGGCAACCCAGCCATGCCCACCTGCCTAGAGTTACCCCCACAGCTAGTCCATTCAAATTAGGACAGACTGATTAGGTTATGGCTCTCATCATCTAATCATTTTACCTGTGAACATTCCTGCCTTAAGGCAGGAGTTTCTGGGTGACACCATATGCAAACTGTCATTCCAACCTAAGAGTACACCCCTGTAACCAAGCAACTGAGACTCAGCCAATCATAATAGCTGAGCTTCCAGCCAACCAAAGGCTGAAATCCACCACATGACGACCAAATAAGGAAAATGCTGACTATGGCCAATCAAGTTGTTTCCATATGTCACTTCCTTTTTTCTGGCTATAAATAAAACCTGCCCATGTGCTGGGGTAGGGCATTCTGAACCAGTCCCAGGTGGTGGTGAATTCATCTCAGATTTCTTATAACAGGAACTAAAACTGAGTGCCTTAAAAGTAGGAGGTATCTAACTCAATACATAAATTTTCCTTTTGATACTCAGAAAGGGAAAAAGATCCTGTGTTTTTTCCCCAGAACTTCTGCCAGAATGAGTCCACTAGCTGATCTTCCCTAGCTGTTCCTCACTTGCTCAACCTCTGAGCCCCAGGACTGGATCTTTGGATGGATTCTCATCTCTAGACTCTCCCCCTGAGGATCTCACCCGCTCTCATTGGTTTGAACAGCATCTCTATAACAACTCTCAACTTTGTATTTCCAGCCCAGATCTTTTCCCTGAAATCCAAAGCTACTTGTTATTTCAACATGTACCTGTTGATACCGTAACAAATGACCACGAATACAGCAGGTTGAACAAAAACTTATTCCTTGCTGATCTAGGGAGCAAAAGTGCAAAATGAGGGTGTCAGCAGCACCATACTTTCCCCAAAGTCTAGGGGAGGGGACTTCCCTGCCTCTTTGAGCTTCTAGTGGTGCCTAACTTTCCTTGACTCATGGCAGCATAACTCCAATCCCCATCTCCATCTCCAGGAAGCCTCTCCCTGTGCGCCTCTGTCCTTTTCTTATGAGAGCACTACTCATTGGATTGAGGGCCCACCCTAAATCCAGGATAATCTCATCTCAAGATCTTTCACTAGGACTGGGGTTGTAGCTCAGTGGTAGAGCACTCACTTAGCATGTTGTGCGGCTCTAGGTTTGATCCTCAGAACCACATAAAAAATAAATAAATAAAATAAAGCTATTTTTAAAAGATCCTTAATTAATTACCTCCGAAAAGACTCAACTTGCAAATAGGGATGTATTCTAAAGTTCTGGAGGAGTTTTTGGAGGGTCACTAGTCAGCCCACTATAGCAATTTAAACTGTCCTAAACCAAACTCCTAATTTCCCCTCACAAGCTCACTTCTCCCTTTAGTCTTTCTTCTTGGAGTCGGCCTTGTTTCCTCTTGCCTCACCCCATCCCCGCTCCCCCCACTCCCACCCCGCTTCCAGACTACAGGTAATCCCCACTGGCTGTGCCTCCACAGTACATCCAGAACCTGACACTTCATCTCCACCACTCCAGCCCAAACTCCAGGCAGCTGTCTAACTGGTTGCCCACTCTTCTGGCTGTTCCCCTGAAGTTAATACTTGATACTACAATGATCCTTTGAAGATATAAGTCAGATCAAGTCCCTCTGACACTTAAAACCTCCTATGGCTTCTTTTGGAGTAAAAGCCAAAAGTCATCAGTCCAGGGGCCCACAAGGCCCTTCAGAGTCTGTCTGCAGTGACTTCCTTTGTGGCTCAGACATGGCACGGAGGGCCCCGTGGACTTGCTATTCCCTTCACCTGAAATTCTTTTCCTCTAGGTAACCACATGGCATCTTGCTCCCGGCCTTTCTCCAGGTCTTTGCTCCAATGTCAGCTTCTCACAGAAGGTGTTCTGACCACCCTGTCTAAAGTCACTATCTCCACCATCTCCTCCTCCTGTTTCCCATTCTTCCCTGCTTTTTTCATGTCTGAACCATGACGTGAATATGTTATATTTCCCATATTAATCTGTTGATGGACCACCTCCTCCCATACACACTAAATGTGAACTCCATGAGGTCAAGTTCAGTCTACTCTGTTCACTGTACCTTCTCCAGGACCTATTGTGGTCTCAGGCCCATAGCAGGCAAGCAATAAACACTGAAGGGTGGAATCCGGTTCAACCATCTGATCTGAAAAACAAGGTGATGAGAACTCACCTTATCGTGCAATGGGTTATAGAACTGAGACCTGTTTTTCTGTTAGATGATTAGTGCTCATTAAGCACAACAGTAAGACATGCCAATAACAAGTTATCCCTTCCCAGGCAAAGAATTGCATTTTTTAAGAGGAACCCTGGATACCTGGACAGGTATCCAGATCCAAAGAAGTGAAGCAGATGATGGAAATGTGAATACTATGAGGCATTTGGGGAGCAGGCAAATGCTTCAGCACAATGTCTGACCAGAATTCCCTGCAGTTGAGCCAGGGAAGAGAACTGGCTCCTGACCCACAAGGTTCACCCTTGCTCCCTGCCCAGCTCAAACCCTCTCCTCCTGCTTCTGCTTTTTCTCCGGAAAAGAATTGTTTATCTGAGTTTAAAAGTTGCCCCAAAATAAATAAATAAATAAATAAAAGTTGCCCATTAGGCACATGTCTTAGCACTCAGGAAGCTGAGGTAGGAGGATTACCTGAAGCCAGGAGTTCAAGACCAGCCTGGGCAACAGAGCTAGACTCCCTGCCCCATTTCATTTTTTTTCCCTTGTTCTTCCTCTTTTCCCATTTTCTACTCCCAATATCCCTTAAGAAATAGAGGCTCTGTGGCTGGGAGGGGGTTGGTGTGGCTCTGCGGTACAGTGCTTGCTGAGCATGTACCAGGCCCTGGGTTCAATCGATAGGGGGTTGGGGGGGAAGGAAAGAAAGGAAGGAAGGAAGGAGGGAGGGAAGGGGAGGGGAGGGGAAGGGAGGGGACAGAGGGCTTCTGGATGAAGACTTAACATTCTTTCCTGCAGATGCAAGTATCTATGATCTTGATATGCAACCAATGCTTGTTCTAGTTTGCAACTTTCCATCTGAACCATCTTGTCTAATTCCAACTTAAATTTCTTTTAAATGCATCTAACTCTAAACTTTGTTCTCTTTTGTCTTAACCCATTTACTTTTCCCTTTCTCCTTTTCTATGCCTTTTCTTTTTTTTTCTATGCTGTTTTCTGGTCACATGAACAACCAGCCACTCCTACTACTTCTGCATTCATTTATTCTTTCATGCATTGATTTGACCAGTTATTTATTTCACTTTTTAATCAACAGAGAACTGTGACAGGTCCTGCATATATTGAGTGTTTGAGGCAAAAAGTGTTCCAGGTAGACACAGAGGGCCAGAGCAAAACGGTCCTGCTCCCAGGGAGAGTTACCGCTATCCCCCACTGCCCTCTTCCCCACATCTGAGAGAATGAGGACTATTAGATAAGCTACTGTCACCAAACTATGATGGACAATTCCTCATGCAGAACCTCAGAGCTTTGATAGGTACTTAATAATGCTCCAGGGAGCACTCAGAGGTGGAAGTAATAATATGGTGGTCAGATTTCTTATCTTTTGCATGCCTGGATGGCGGTGTTGGTGGAGAACCACAGCCTCTGCTCTGCACCATAAGGCATTCCAGGGGCACCTTCCAAACTAGCCACTATAGGCAAAAGGTGGAAACAACCCAGATGCCCATCAACAGACCAATGAATCAACAAAAGGTGGTACAGCCCCACAATGGACTAGTACTCAACCATAAAAAAAGAAATAAAATTTTCACAGGTGCTACCATGCAGATGACCTATGCAAAAGGTCTGACACAAAAGGCCACATATTGTATGACCCCACTCACATGAGGTACCTAGAATAGGCAAATCCTAGATGCAAAAAGTAGAAGACAGAGAATCTGGGCTGCAGGGACCAATGGCGGGCAGCCCCATTGGTCGGTGGGTAAAAAGGTTTGATTTGGGATGAGAAGGTACTGCAGGTGGAGAGTGGAGGTGACTGCTCGACGCTGTGCGTACACTTCGTGCCACAGAACTGTACATTGAAAAGTGGGCGGGATGGCAAAAAGTATGTCATGTATATTTTGCCACAACTAAAAACTTAAAAAAGTTAAAAAAAATAAAAAACTAGCTGGCCGTGAGCCCAGCAAGTGAGCAGGACAGCACGCACTCAGCTACTCCATCTCTCACTGGAGGCTGAAGGTGGCACCGAGGAGCCAGGACTCACCTGCAGGAGAATGAGAAAAAGACAAAGGTACTTCTCTACCAGTGGCCTCTCCCACAGATGGAAGGAAGGAGACAATCATGGAAAGGAATGTCCCCTGGGGCTGGGGTTGTGGCTCAGTGGTGGAGCACTTGCCTAGCAAGTGTGAGGCCCTGGGTTTGATCCTCAGCACCACATAAAAAGAAATAAAATAAAGGTCCATTAAACTATAAATAAATAAATAAATAAATAGTAATGTCCCCTGTCTGACCACAAGGGCCCACACTGACAGGTTCCAGAGGCCTCGTCATTTTCCCCAAGAACTCTGAGAAACACCATGGTGGAAGGACATGGCAGAGGAAAGCTGCTCAGCTCTTGGCAGCCAGAGGTGGGGGCGGGAGTGGGCAGTAGCCCATTCAAATTATTAATCCATGAAATGGGTTCACCCACTGATGAGGGTGTAGTTTTCACAACCCAATCATTTCACCTCTGAACATTCCTACATTGCCTAACACATGAGCTCTGCAGGAGACACCTCATATCCAGATCATTACAAAGGCAAACTTCTGAAGAACTAAGGAAGAAGACGTGGATAACCCCTAACGGACATAATGTATATGAACACACTTTCCTATAGTGGACAATGTATATGTACCGTCCACCCTAATATATGTTGTCATTTTGCAGCATGTGCCAAATGTCAAGAGAACAGGCATGTCAAAACTAAGATCTGGAGAAAACCTAAGACAGTGAGGCAGTTACGGGAAATACCTGGGAAGGAGAGTTAGGAAGAGAAGCAAATTCATTATGAATTTCCTGAGAAAAGCTGGAGGCTGAAACATCTGAGAATGAAGGCAGAACTGAAGTGTATGGAACATTCTTGAAATAATTGTTCTGAAAAATTCAATAATGAAGAAGCACAATAAAAAGTCATTGCAATTTTTAAAAATTCTATTTCACTGCTTTTATGCCAGTACTGTATCGGATTTTAAAATTTTTTTGAAATTTTTAATGGAGACATAATTGTACATACTTATGGGGTACAGTGCAATTTTAATTAGTATGTTAATGGAAACGCTTTAGTCCTGGACAAATAATGATGATCCCATCAAGGACAGGGAACAGAGGTGTGTAAGCCTGTGATGAGAGCTGGTGGCCAAGGGAGGTGCTCCAGGGTCTGCCAGCCTGGGGTCCCAGGCAATGTTTACGGGTGCTAGGATGGCAAGTGCTGGGGAGAACGGAAATGCTGGCTCAGGGTGCCCACACTGAGTCCAAATGTAGGAAAGTGAAAACAGGAGACCGATGCACTGGGCAGCTAGAAAGGGGTAAAAAGGGAAAAGTTGCCGGGCACAGTGGTGCGTGCCTCTAATCCCAGCAGCTCGGGAGGCTGAGGCAGGAGGATCATGAGTTCAAAGCCAGCCTCAGCAAAAGCGAGGCACTAATCAACTCAGTGAGACCCTGTCTCTAAATAAAATACAAAATAGGGCTGGGGATGTGGCTCAGAGGTCAAGTGCCCTTGAGTTCAATCCCAGGTACCCTCCACCTCCCAAAAAATCAAAGGAAAAGTTCTAATAGTGGCCAAAAGGACAGACCAAAGACTGTGAGTAAATGGTGGGGTTGAAGCGCAAGACTTTGGTGAAAGTGGGAAGTTGCAGGCTGCAGGTGGTGCAGGAAGTCCACAGAATAACAAGAGGTGGTTATAAGCCCCCTGAGTCCAGAGTTCAGTCCTGAATCCTGGTTGTCTAAACATGTTTCTCCTCTTTCAACAGTGAGAAAATATTTAGCAGTAGTGGACCAAATAAGATCTGTTAAAACCAGGGTTTCAAACTATTAAAAAATTCTAATTTATTTTGCTTCTCTGATTGCAAGCACAGCAGATGGAATAAAATTTATTTTGAACTATCCATATCACTGGGACCTATGCTGACACCTTCATAGCAGCTGATGGAAGAAGGCCAGAAAATACTGCAAGACTCTCACCTGAGGCCAGGTAAAGGACTCGCCCAGTTCTTTTATAATACTGTTTGGTGCAGTAAAACTGAAATACCCTGAGGGAATACTTGCTTATTGCCTTTTTGAAGTGCTGGGACTCTCTAACCATACACAAATACTACATTTTGAGAAACTACCTGTAAAGATGATGACACAAAAACAAGTCATACAGGGGCAGGGGTTGTGGCTCAGTGGTAGAGCACTGGCCTAGCGTGGGTGAGGGACTGGGTTCAATCCTCAGCACCACATAAAAAAATAAATAAATAAAAATGAAGGCATTGTGTCCACTTACAACTACAAAAAATATTAAAAAATAAACAAGTCATACAGTGACTGGAGGTGTAGCTTGAAGGTTGTACACTTGCCAAGCGTGCACAAGGCTTGGGTTCGATCCCCAGATCACATACACACAAAAACTGTCGCACATACACACATTTATACACATTTCAATAATCCAGTAACCAGAAATTGTTCCAACAAAGCAGTTTTATACTTTTATACCATTATTTCTCTAACTAAAAATGAAGATTCAACTGTAGCTAAGAGAAACTCATTGGCTTATACAAAAAAAAAAAACACCCTCCACTGAGTCTATTTGTACAACACTAGGGTCATGGAATTTGCCCATTCTTGAGAACTGAGATGATATCCACACAACTCTGGGAGTTCAAAGGATGTGATGACTAGCTCTGTTCCTGCTTCGATATGACCAATGCTCATTTGTCAATGCTAATTCTGCAGCACACTACACTTGGTGGTATCATGTACACAAAAAGGAGTTCCTCTAGGTTTCCTCTCATCATTTAAAGATGCAACTACAGAAGCAGCTTCCACCTTCCACCTAGAGAAGTGTCAGGAAGCTCCACTACTTCTAAACTTCTTAATGACCCTCAGTCACCTACAGAATTTGTTCTGTTTTGAACTTATAAAATTAAAGCCAAGGGATCCCTTACGGCAACTTATGCTATTTACCTCATGCTGCTCCTCCAACACTTGAGACAGAAGAGTCCCTGAAAATCTATAGGTGAGTGTTTTGCTTCTTTTTCAGCTTCACATATTACCGCAAAATGGTCTTTGCCAGATGGAGAGAGCCAGCAGGTATACTTTGGTGTTTTCTTCCAGTTGTCCTGAGAACAATGGTGAAGGCGATTTTCTTCCTTTTGACAATGAAAACCATAAGCATACACCACAGTGCCAGGTTGTAATCAAACAATGGGAATTCCAGTCAAAAAGGCACATTTCTGGAGAAACTTGGATATAGTCATTGTCAATGGATGGTTTAGAACAAAAAACATTGTTTTGATAGAACAGGAATATAATCCTGTCCCCCCTGAAAATAACCAGAGTTATTTTTAATAGCCCTACCTGGTTCTACTGAACCTGGGTAGCTTTTGTCTCACCAACATCAGTGAAAGAAAGAGAGAGAGAGGGGGGGGGGAGGGAGGGAAAGAGAGAGAGAGAGAGAGAAAGAAAAAGAAAGAAAGAGAGACACAGAAACGGCCAATGAGCAACAAATTCATTAGAGCAGTTATTATCCAAAGACAGAAACTAACAAATACTGGTGAAGAGGTAGAGAAACTGGAAACCTTGTGTACTACTGGTGGGAATGTAAATGGTACAGTCACTAAGAAAAATAGTTTGGCAGGTAGTCAAAAAATCAAACACTGGGGTTGTAGCTCGGTGGGAAAGCACTTGCTTAGCATCTGTGAGGCACTGGGTTTGATTCTCAGCACTGCATATAAATAAACAAAGACAATAAAGGTCTATCAACAACTAAAAAAATATTTTTAAAAAATGTCAAACACACTTGGGCATGGTGGCACAACTCTGTAATTTTAGCAACTCAAGAGGCTGAGGCAAGAGGATTACAAGTTCGAGACCAGTCTCAGCAACTTATCAAGACCCTGTCTCAAAATAAAAAATAAAAAAGACTGGGAATGTAGCTCAGTGGCAAAAACACCCCTGATCAATCCCCAGTTCAAAAAAAAAAAATTAAACAGAATTACTATGTGATCCAGTAATTCATGTCTAAGTATATATCCGAAAGAGTAGAAAGCAGGATTCCAACATGCTTAGACACCAATGTTCATAGCGCCCAAAGGTGGAAATGTCCACCAAGAGATGAATGGATTTTTTTAAAAGATGTGTTATAAATGTATAGTGGGATATTATTCATCAATAAAAAGGAATAAAGGCCTAACACATGCTACAACATGAGTAAACCTTGAAAATATGTGAAGTAAATACACAAAAGGGAAAATACTGTATGAACCTAGTTAAATGAGCTTTCTAGCAATAGATAGTAGGACAGAGGTTATGGCAGTACGAGGAATGGGAGGAATGGGAGGTACTGTCTTATGAGTCCAGAGTGTCATTCTGGGATGATGAAAAAGTGCTAGAAGACTGGGGATATAGCTCAGTTGGTAGAGTTCTTGCCTCACATGCACAAAGCCCCAGCACCACACATACACACACAAAAAAAAAAAAGTGTTAGAGATGGTGGGTGGCAATGGGCTCGATATTTTGAATGTCCTTCATGCCAGCGAACTGTACACTTAAAATGGTCAAAATGGTGTTATGCTATACATACTTCATCACAATGAAAAAATGGTTTTAAACACTTGAAGGAAGAAAAAAAAACAATAATAAGAGAAATTCAGAGATAATAAACAAACCAAATACCAACCCGTCCTGCTAGTCCATGTCCAAACAGAATTTCCTTTCTTCTTTCCCTACCCATTTCCTTCCTTGCTTTCTTAAGTTTCATATGAAATAACTAAACATTCTGAGAAAGATAGATACATGGGGAAATTATGATTCGAATTTAATTTTTAAAAGATAAATCCCATCACAAGAGGGACCGTCAGGATGAGGCAATGCAGATCAGAGAATGTAAACAACAGCTGAATCAAAGACCCAGGAGGCCTTTCTATCTTTAGCAGAGGAGAAAATGCAGAAAGAACAGAAACACATTTGCAAGCCCCAAACCTGTAAGTCATGCAGTCCTGTAACAACTTCTTGCAACTGTCTTTAAGGATGAGATGAATTAAATAATTCATGCTGGGCTAGTTTCACTGGCTGTGAACTACTAGCCAAGGAGACAGATCGACACGGCCTGGATTCGGTGCCAGCACGAGGCCAGGGATTACAGCCACCAGCGCTCCATCTGGCTTCCCCACACTGCGGACACCACGTTAGGGAAACCGATTCAGAACCCCCGGCGGATGAGCCTCTGTCGATGGTAAATCCAGTTCATCCCACCTCGTATCTCACACACAGAACAAGTCACTTTTAAGCACACCCTTCTGCTGATGAAAACTGCTCAACTCTTGCACATCACCAAGAAAAAAGGCTGAGGGCCAAACACAAATGTTTGCCTTCCAAAGTCTTTCATGTGACTCCAGAAGAATCATCTATAAACCAAACTGTAAGACCTCAGGCTAGACCCAGCTTATTAATGATTCTTTTAAATAATCATCATGACACTGTTATGATTATAACAGGCAGACTGGTCTCCTAAGATGCATTCCAATTGTAATTAAAACCGGGCAGTCCCAAAGCTCCCACTTAATTTTAATTTATATTAAAATAACTTAGAAGAGCTCTTGGATACACTGAACAACTGCCTTCAATCCAGCTGGTTAAATGTTGGCAACTTCCTCTTCCACGAATCACATGATTTTTAGATGAAGAATGCACTGGGGGAAAGAGGTGGGATCCAAATTACCAGTATGAGTGGCATTTTTTTCTCACGACTATTTTCTAAAATGAGGTGATGCTATACTTAGTGAAGCTATTTAAAAGATGTAGTGCTAAAAAGACTCTGCCCAGCAACCACCATATTGGTGGAACTCATCGAAACTATTAATGTCTACTTGGAAATTGATTTTAATCAATTTGAAGAGATTGAACTCCCATAGCTTCTTACTTAGCTAGATTTATAGTTGTAGACCAGGAAGAATTTCCAAATATTCCCACGGCTTCTTTAGTTTCATTCAAATCTCTCTGGACTGTTCTACCTGGAAACAGCACTACATTTTAATCCACGTACTTGGCTTTACTTTCTTTATGGCATTTATCGATACCTGACAACATGCGGTATACTTCTATGATAAATAAATAATTTGGGATGGTTCACGGTCTCTCCCCCAAGGATGTCATCTCCTAGTGCAGGACCTGTATCAGCACGCACAGCAGGGCTAGGCACTGAATAAGCGTCTTTTACTAAACTCTCACCTACCCTTTTCCCTTCCACATGTGACACTTGAGGCCCCAGGGAATGGAGTGACTTGTCCAAGGTCACGAGGCTAATCAGAGGCAAAGCTGGGTCTTAGAACTAGGTCTCTTAACTCCCAGCCATCCTTCCAGAGTAGATGTGATCACCTCACGTGCTGCCCTGACAGCTCCCCACTCCTAAAAATGCCAACACTTATCTGTTCAGACTGTTGTATCCAGAGTCCATACACTAAGTGGCTTATAAACAACAGAAACGTACTTGTCACAGTTTGGAGGCTGGGAAGTGCAAGATCAAGGTGCTGACAGGTCTGTGTCTTGTGGAACCTGCAACGTCATTTACAAATGGCACCTTCTTGCTGTGCCCCGCTCAGTAGAAGGGGCAAGGGGTGTCCCTTTGCTGTCTCTTTTATAACGGCACTGATCTCATGGACAAGGGCTCCACTTCATGACCACTGTAATCACCTTCCGAACGCCCCACTTCACAGTTCCATCACCTTATTGGGATCTCAATATTTAAACTTTGGGGAAACATCAACATCGCACTAGAGCACTCTCTGGCCTTTCAAATCTCTCTGTTTTTCTTGGTCCACTTTCCTAGTCTTCTCTCCTGCCACTTCTTTGCATGCCCAATGTTTTTGGCTTCCTCTGTTTCCCACCTTGGTAATACCTCTCCGTCTTCTTCCCATCTGTTAATTTCTGCTCATCCTTCAAAATCCAGCTTCATATCACTTCTTCTGTGAGATACCTTCTGTTCCTTCCTCTTTCTACCAGAAAAAAAATCACCCCTTCTTTCAAGGTATCAAAGCACTAGGACCTTCTACCTAGCACACTTACTATTCTGCCTTGTCTTCTATACCACACTGTGACTTCTTTTTTTTTTTAATTTTTTTAGTTGTAGGTGGACACAATACCTTTATTTATTTTTATGTGGTGCTGAGGATCGAACCCAGGGCCTCACATGGGCTAGGCAAGCACTCTACCACTGAGCCATGGCTCTGCCCAGATTGTGACTTCTCTATTTTTATATGCACTAGCAACTCCACAATGCCTGGAATAAACAGCTGGAGCAGGCAGGAGAAAAGGGGACACAAGGGACATGTGCCACCTTTCCAGGTTTAACCCGACTCCCAATACCCAAACTGCCTGCCCCAATGACCCTAAGGAGAGAATCTGCTATTGCTAGAAAGGGGTTACACCATTAAATGTGACAGCATGCAAATGGATGCTAATGGATTGTGAACTATAAATCGTATCTGTTCTACACCAACATAAAGATGCAACATTTTTTTTTTCCAAGTTGGAAAAAAAAAGTTCTGAATACTTTGAGCTGAGGTCTAACATGGTCACATTCAGGTTATCTGTGGTTCTCTGCATGCTGTGCTCCTGGTGCTCAGCACATGGTATATGTTCAGTACAAGGCTTGGTCCCATCAGTTCAAATGGGTTGACAATGACTGGCTGAATGGGCTGTGGCTGACCAGAGTAGTTTTCATTAAACTTCCTAACACAGGACCTGGTTACTTAATTTCCCTACGTGAAGGTAACCCTTCAGACTGCTGCCTTGTTTTGTTTCTCTGTACCTAGGATCAAACAGGTTGTTTGTGACAGACCAAATACACAGAAAAATGAGAGGCCATTATCATTTATATATACCACTATTCTGGTGGTAATGACATCTCTCCTTATGGCCTCTGCTGCCTCTTTACATGGACAAATTCATGAACATCAATAGCTAGTCTGGATCATGAGACTATCTGAAGTATCAAGAGTTCCCTGACCAAATTATTTTTCACTAATTGTGAATACTTGTCACTGGGCCACTGGAAACAATTAAGTCCCTCAGAACTCTGCATGGGCGAAAAAAAAAAAAGATAGTAATATTGTAAATAAAATATTACAGTCACATCTTAACTGCCTATGTTGGCTGGGGGTGGGGGGAAAATTAAAAATAACACAACCAATTTAGTCACAAGGTTTTCCTCCTTCTTATCCTTGCCAATTTAGAACCATTATTTTCAACAAAACTGACAGGAAGACCACATTCTGGAGCCATGACTTTGCACAAGCAAATCGTGGCTCTTTCTTCCTCCCTGGGAACAACAGGGGCGTAAGAGATAGGAACTATCAGCTCAGAGGCTCTTTCTTCAGCACACACACAGAACCCTTCACTTCAGCTCTCCCCCTCGCAAAAGGGTTTCAACCCAGAGTATTGCTGCTTCGTCCCTCAAGGTTCACTCACGCTATCTGCAATCCTCTTTGTAAGAAAAATACATTTTAAAATATGCTTGAATGAGCACTGAATCTATTTATCCCAGGGTTACAACTGTTAATGTCTAAGATCTTAATATGCTTTTCTCAGAACTAAATAAAGCTGCCAGGCCTCTGACCTACATAGGAAGGTAAAATAGCCAAAATAGTAACATTGTAAACAAAATAAAGTCCCCCCACCCCAAGTACCTGCGCACATTATGTGTGAACAACTAGCATAATGTATAAATACATGAACACTCACAAACAAGTCAAGAGGCCCAATATGGGAGGACTCAGGCACAGATCTTACAACTTACAACTGCATGCATTAAATGGTCCTCTGGTGGTTTGAGGTTCCTGCTTTTCTGCAACCTACCCTATTAGCAGGGAGAGTTATAGGCAATGGTAAACCCGGCTCAGTTACTTAACCTCTGAACCTTACCTTTCTCAGTTAAATGAGAGGTTGGTCTAGATCAGCACTTCCCCACAGAAATATAATGTGAGCCAACATGCAAGCCATACATGCAATTTTAAAATTTCTAGTAGACAGACTAAAAAACATAAAAATCAATTGTAATGTTATTCAATCCATCATAGCCAAAATGTTGCTATTTTGATATGTAATTAACATTTTAAAATTACCAGTGACATATTTTAGTGCATTTTCTCATCTCAAATGTTTGAAATTTGGTACAATTTTAAGTTGATAGCACATCTCAATTCAGGACCAGTGGGATCGTTTAGGAGAGAACAGGTAAGACAATCTCTGACATTTCTCTCAACCCTTGAAATTATTTTAATAAAGGAAACAACAGGTTTTCAGATTTAAGTATACTTAGACAAACTGTAACGTGTTTCCCCTGGACATTGTTTATTCTCATTCAAATGGTATTTATTTTCTTTTTTTAACCTTTATTCTTTAATTCAGTGGACTTGGATCTGTAAACCAATAAATAGTTTGATCTACTAGGCTTACTACTATAGTCACTGTCCTACAAACCTTGGAGGGAGGTTTGTAAGGACACTGAGGACAACATGTAACTGCTGAAGAGAGACACCTAACCAATCCTAACTAGAAAGATAACTGGTAAAATGAGTTCCATAGAAATGATGGAGAAATACATCTGATAACCATGGTATCGTCCACAGATTAAGATAAGGCTGTGAAGCACAAATCTGCATATGATTTGGAATCATCTCTCTAATTACTCAATGTCTTCAGAGAGAGTTCTGTGGCTCCTCCCACACAGTCTCGCTTATTAGTCCCTTTGTGATCAGTGATCTGCCTTGGCCAGATGGCTGGTCTGGGTTAAGAGCACAATATGAGATCAGAGAACAAAGCGAAGAAAGGGGCCTTCCCAGGAACTGAACCTACGATCCTGACCTCATTAACTCTAGGAAACAGTTAACCCGTCACAAGCATGGGCAGCCCCATGATAAATAAATCCAGAAAAACCCACTGCATCTGTCACCCTGGCCATCTGGGAGAGGAAAAGAATCACTCAAGACGTGCTAAGAACTTTTCAGAGGAGAAAGAGACATTTACCAGCTTTGAACATTACATAATACAGGCATGTATCAAAACATCACATGGTACCCCATAAATATGTATAATTTTTATGTTTTCGTGTCAGTCAAAAAAAAATTTTAAAGATTTTTTTAAATTAAAAAAAATTGTCTTTTCTTTTTTAGAACTGGGGATCAAACCCAGGGCTTTGCCACTGAGCTACAACCCAACCAGACTTTTAAAATTGAGAAATCATAATAAAAAAGGACTTTTCAAAATATAAAAGAAATTCTAAATGCAATGATTTAGGGCAACCTGGAATTCACCAGTAGTATATCAGTAGTCTTGGCTCCGTCTGGCACCAGACTCCCATATATTGACGGTGACCTCCTGTGGAGCCGGTAAATGGCTTTGGCCATGAGGTTAGGAGTAATAAAAAGATTCCTCTTCAAAAAAAAAACAGTGATCTCGGGACTCTCATCTCTCCAATTTACTTCTCCCAAGTAAGCCATGGGTTAACCACTATATACAAGAATCCAGCTTATCCGAACTAAATAATAACCAAGTTTTCAGGTAACCCTGTTTCACCCTGCAGTGTCCCTATACCTCCCTCTCAGGTGAGTGTGAAGGCCGCTGGGCCTGCTGGTGGGGTTGTTCTTAGCTGCCCCAGCCCAATACCTTTTTAGCAAGTTGTCCTTCCCTTTCTTATAACTGGGAATCATTTCTCTTAGCAGTTACTACCTGCTCTTAAATTCTGTTTGAACAACCTGTGTCTAGTGAGAGAAGTGCTGACTTCTGATTTAAATATTTCCCTAAGTATCTCAGGGTTGCAGTGTCTGTGTCTTCTCCTCCTTAAACTCTTAATATTTAATAGAGCACCAGTTTTAGAAGTAAACTTGTTGAAATTTCCTCTTAACCCCTAAAGTATGTCATTTAATAAATCCCACAAATATCTAGAGGAGCTGAAACTTTTAGACTTGCTCAAAAATATATATGCTTTTCAGTTTTGTTTTTTATTGTTGTTGCTACTGTTTTGGTACCAGGGACTGAACTCAGGGGTACTTGACCACTGAGCCACACCTCCAGCCCTATTTTGTATTTTATTTAGAGACAGGGTCTCACTGAGCTGTTTAGCACCTTGCCATTGTTGAAACTGGCTTTGACCTTGCCATCCTCCTGCAGAGACAGACATGAGCCACCATGCCTGGCTGCTTTTCAGTTTTGACATTTTAAATTGTATCACCTTTTCACATATAGACTTGATTGAATATAAAAGCTTATATACAACTTGTGTTCTATTTGGCTTCTTCACTATGTCTGATAACATGTGACTATAAAAATATCCTTTTAAGGGTCTTTTATTTTCACAAAATTACTTAATCTTTCCACACATCCCATTACAATGCCAGCGACTCAGGAGGCTGCAGCAGGGGCATCACAAGTTCAAGTCTAGCCTCAGCAATTTAGCAAGACCCTGTCTCAAAATAATAAAAAGGACTAGGGATGTAGCTCATAGACCACCCTAGGTTCAAACAGAAAAAAAAAAGTTACTTAATTTTTTTTTAACTGATGGATTAAGAGTTTATAATCTTGGAGCTGGGGGGTTGTGGCTCAGTGGTCGAGCACTTGCCTAGCATGTGAGAGGCACTGGGTTCAATCCTCAGCACCACATAAAAATAAATAAAATAAAAGTACTGTGTCCATTTACAACTAAAAATTTTTTAAAGAGTTTATAATCTTGTACTTCTCATATGTATGGATATCTTAGATCTAAACCTAAAATATTCATATGTATCTGCCTCACTTACATGTTAGTACAAATAAATATCTAAATTGATTTAGCTTTGATTGCTAAGAATTTTCGCATTAAGAATAAAAAGAACACATACAATGGTAACCACTTTGCTTACCTACTTGAACATACAAATTACAGTGACAGTGACTATTCAGTAGCTATAATGTTTGTTTGTTTCTTTCTTTGATACCAGGGATTGAACTCAGGGTGCTCAACTAGTGAATTACATCCCCAGCCCTTTTTATTTTTTATTAGACAGGGTCTCACTAAGTTGCTTAGGGTCTTGCTAAATGGGTGTGGCTGGCTTTGAACCTGCGATTCTCCTGCCTTGGTCTCCTGAGTCTGTGGGATTACAGGTGTGCACCAGGGTGCCCAGCTAGAATGTTTCATTTTTACAAAAACTATAACAATCCATTAAGGGTCAGGTGTTAGACAAAAGGAATAAGTTAATAAAATAAGCATAAAACATTAGTTTACTACAAGAGTTCACAATTTCAATAGCGGCAAAAAGACTTTTGAGGACCAACTTAAAGATGAAATCTCGTGTTTAACAATAAATGCAATTATGTATTCACTTTAAGGAAAAAATGAGATTGAAAAACAAAAATATGTGGATTTTCAGTTTGATGCTTTATAAGGAAACTGAGGCTTTGATTAAATTATTTGCCACATAAATCATGAAACTGCTTCTTTATCTAATATATCATTGTGTTTACATTAATTCTGATTTTAAAATTGTCGTCTTTGAAAAGACTAACCTTAATTCAACAAATAAACTGCTTAAATATATGATTAGAAAGTTAGCCAGGCACAGTGGCTCCGGCCTGTGATCCCAGCTAGACAGGAGGTTGAAGCAGAAGGATCAGGAGTTCTAAGCCAGGCTGGGCAATTTGGTGACCCTGGCTTAAAACAAAAAGGGCTGGGTAGCTCAGTGGTAGAGCACTTGCCAAACATGCTGGAGGCCCTGCATTCCATACCCAGTACCACAAAAGACAAACAAAAAGTTTTAAGCTCCATACAAAGAAGCATCCAAAGCTATAATGCAGAAGTAAGTTTCTATACCTTTAAGCACCTCTTATCATTTTATTTACAAGGTACATTTCAACATGTAGACAGCAATAATGCAAACCACAGGAGTTTGAATCTGTAAGATGTAAGTGTAAACAGTGAAATTTGCTTTTCCATTATTGTTTTAAATTATCTCTGCATATTCTATGTACTATTTTAAATACATATTCCTTAAAAACTGTTTTAATTATTCTGATAATATTTTTTTTAGGTGTAGATGGACACAATGCTTTTATTTTTATGTGGTGCTAAGGATCGAACCCGGGTCCCGCCCATGCTAGGCGAGCGCTCTACTGCTAAGCCACAATCCCAGCCCCTATGATAATATTTTTAAGAGGAGGAAAGCCCCAGAAATACCACAATATTAAAATTAAAATGCTATTACAAATGTAAAGAACTGAAACACAAATATACGTACATATTTGGTGATTTCTTACAAGTACTTTATAAATACTGCCTTGTGATTTTGAGACCAATCAATATACTATAAAGCATCCTTTGTAGCTCTTAAGTCTCGTTTGGTGCCTAACAGCCGACATTCATTTGTAATGAAGTCTTTTTATAGTCACACAGCTATCTCATGTCCCTTTTGTAGACACATTAAAACTTTGAGTACTACATAAAAATGACCAATTAATTGGCTCTATCATGAAAACCTGAAAAGCTACACCAAAATATTTACATCAAAGACCAGCTAAAGCTAGAATGAATTACCAGTCCCCTCAGTAAGCTTCCTTACTTCACCAAGTTGAAAACTGACTTTGAGTCCTTTCAAAAGAAAACCACAGAAAGGACCAGAGTGGGCAAATTCTCAATTTAAACATAAGAAGGAATGAGGTATCTTCAGGAATCCCCATGAGGGGACATCAGAACTGAGCACCGGGGCTAAGAGGGCAGACAAGCTTTGGGGTCCAACAGAACTCAGTTTAAATCCTTGCCCCATTCCTCACCTAACTCTAGGACCTTGGGTAAAGTTAAGAAAAAGCTCCTTGAGTCTTAGTTTCTGTTATCAAATGGACACACAAGGCCTCCCAACAGGGCTGTTGTGAGAACTACATTAGAGAATATGTATGATAGACTGCTGAGCACAGAACTTTGACCAACTGTGAATCTCAACTAGCAGTTTTTAAATAAAATAGAGTAAAAATATAAGACCACATTGCACATAGGCAATCTAACCATTATTATCACAATTTTTTTGAAAAAATTACACATATTTATAATGTGTCTATTTAATAGGCACCTCTCTTACTGTGTTCCCCTTCCCCAAATTAAATCCAGTACACAGTTTGTGCTAGACATTATGCTAATTACATACACACATTATACACACAAAAATCCTATAAGGGAAATACTATTACCTCCCCCATTTCACAGATGAGGAAACTGGGCTTTGATGAAATTACTTGCTAAGGATAAAGCATTAGTAATCAGTAAACCCAGGGTTCAAATTCTGCCACCTAATTCCAGACCTTGCTCATTTTACCCACTTCAGAAAGTACTAGGTGGTAAAATACAACTTTTCTTTATATAAAAATTACCCAAAGCCAGGAAAGTGGCACATCCCTATAATCCCAGTGACTGAGGAGGCTGAGGCAGTAGGATCCCAAGTTCAAGGCCAGCCTGGGCAACTTGGTGAGACCCTGTCTCAAAATCAAAAATGAAAAAGGCTAGGGATAAAGGCTAGCGGTAAAGTTTCCCTGAATTTAATCTCTCATACCAAAAGTTTAAAAATAAATAAATAAACAAACAAAAAAGTTATGCAAAATGTAGACCTTTTCAGGCAGTCTAATTGGAGTAAGATATGCCGGGAAGCAGCATATCATGGAGAAAAGTGTGATTAAGAGGTAAAAGCACTGGTGTGATTGTTGCTTTAGTGGCATGGAGATGGCAAGTCATTTAATCCCACTGTGTCTGGATTTCCTCACCTACAAAATGGGAATGATAGTATCTGTCCTGCCTCCTCACAGGTCATTATAAGAAAGTATAAAAACAAATAAAGTTCTAGTGTCCTACTCAGTTTTAGGAGATGATCATTAAAACCACCCTATAACTCATAGAAACACATAGCAATTATGATCCAAAAAGAGGCTTCCAGGCTTTTATGAACTACACATGGCAGCACCCGGCACAGTTCCTAGCACATAGTAGGCCTTCAGTAAATGCTCATTAAACTAAAAGAAATAAACCAGTTCTACCTATATGAACCTTTTATCCATTTTCACTTTATTTTTCATTAGTTCATTCTTTCTTAATTATTGAACACCTACTGTGTGCCAGACTAGAAATATGGGCTACAAAAAAGGATTACAGGACCATTCCTTGCCCCAAAGAATTCCATATTAATTTCAACTAATTATTCCAATATTGTGTAAGAGAAGATGTAATATCTAGCTTCCTCATCTAGCAATAACAACAACTTACATTATTATAGTACAGTCCCTTTTATTCTTAGACCAATTGTCTAAACCTTTCAAGTAGGTATTATATTCAGGACTCCAAATTCAGTACTCTGTGGGTGCTGCAAAGTCTTGAGAGTCAAAGTTTCTCAATTTTTAGAGATGACTATAATAAACATAAGCCTTCGAATCAATTACATTTTAAAGAATCAATACTAGAAACAAAATTAATAGCATGTTTTTTTCTTGCACATTTCTGAGCTAAAATAATCCATAATGTAACCCCATACCTATATATGGCACATTTTCCAAAAGATTTCTTTAAAAAATATTGCCTTGGAGAAAATTTTTTTACAGGCAATTGTCTTTAAGATACTAAACTAGGATTCTTTTCTCAAAGAATAAAGGAAGTAGTAGTGAAGGTGTCTTCTCTTTGTTGACTTTTTCAAAATTACTCAAAATTGACTGTTGTGTTCCTGAGTCACAAACAATGCCAAATAACTGTTAGCCATATTATATATAATGCAACCACTACAACAGATAATTTTTACAGGGGAACACTGATTTAACTGACAATTTAATGAATTGAAAATCTGCCATAAGATTATTTACTAATAACCTAATAAAATTCCCTTATCCTTTGTATTCTGACCACTCCCTCTCCACCACCGCCACCCCCAACACACATACACACACACACACACACACACACACACACACCCTCACTTACACCAGATCAGTTTCCTGGCCATTATTCATAAAACCATATTAAAATTTCACAACACATGGTCATAGTTACTAGGTTCCCCCTCCCCCTCCACTGAATCAATGTGTCTTTAAATATAAATTTGCTCTTGAAACCCACAATTGAGAAAAAAAATGGATATAATGCAAAGATCTACTATAAAATTTAATCGACTGCTCTTCTGTTTACTAATAATCATGAAGAAGAAGAAGAAGAAAAAGCCCTACCCCACCCACCGTGTCCGTAGGGTTAGGAGGTCCAGTCTCTCCACTACAGAGCTCTGCAAGAAAGGACGGTTATAGTACCAGGAAAACGGTCGCAACCAGCCCCGGGAGGAGATAAGGCAACACATTTTACACACTGGCAGCGTGCGGACCCCGGCTCCAGTGCTTGGTAAACAGGGAAAACCTTTGTCTCGCCTCAGCCATCAAACTGGTGGCTCATCAGAACTGGGGCCACAAGAGTTTGTGCGAAACGGTTTGGCAGAGGTTAAACAAAGCAATGCAGCTCTAGGGGAAGAGGGCTCAGCCGGGTCCGCGTCCCAGCTCCCGGACGGCGAGCTCGGGCTCTGCCCGCGCCGCAGCGGGGTCCCCGGGACACGGGAAGGGGAGAGAATGAAAGGTCCCACGCTCTCGCCAAGTTCCCGGGGCGCAGCCCATCGGCAGGTTCCCTCGCGGGGATCCAAAGGCGCGCGCATCGCGCGCAGGTTCCTTGGGGAGGGTCCGCGCCCCGCAGCCAGGGACACCGCCCCGAGTCCTCGGCCAACCGTGCTAGCCCCTGCCCGGGCAAGGTCGGCAATCCCGGGGCTCCGCGGGGGACGGCCCGGAGGGCGCGAGCGGAGGGGAGAAGCCCGCCCGCTGCCCCCATTGTCTGGCTCCAGCCGCGAGCCGAGTAGCTGCTCACCTGCGGTCCCCAACTGGCGCCCCGGCTCGCAGAGCGGCTGGCAGGCGACGCGCGGTCTTGGAGGGCACAGCGGCACAGCCCGCGAAGCCTCCGCAGCAGCAGCAGCAGCAGCAGCAGTCGCAGCAGCAGCCCGGCAGCGCACCCGCCTCTCAGGCGCCCGCGGCCTCCATTGCTTTCCCTGCCGCCGCCACCGCGCGGCACTGCACGCCCAGCCCCGCGCGGCGTGGTCACATGCTCTGCCAGCGCCCCGGGCGCTCGGACCCGCGCCGCCGCCCCGCCCGGCTGCGCCCCAGGACAGTCGCGGGCTGTCGCCGGTCACCAGGAGCGCGTGTTCCCTCCTGCGCCCAGCTGTGCTGGAAAGGCGCTCACCAAAAGACACCCTGGGGGTGCCCAGAAACCCCGAGCCGGCCCCAATAAAGGGCGTGGGACTGATCACTGCCCTGACCACTACTCCAGGGGATGACCGGAGGGAGGCTGAACACGTGGCCTCACAGGTTACTGTAGTGGGCTCACGGCGAAGTGCACCTTGCCTGGGTTAAGAACCCAAGACCATCAGTCACACTTCACGGGACGCAAATCGGCCGTACTCACTTGAGCCGCAGACTAAAGAGCGATGTGCTTCCCAGAGGCAGTTTGGACCTCCAGAATCCCAACCATGTCACTGAGAGTCTTACAAGTTGATAGATGAACTTCCACCCCCGAAATAGCAAAACTAGAAATGGTATTGCAGAGTCGCTGTACATCCCAAAGGAGTGATATTGGCATCAAGTATTATTACCCCCCACCGTCATAATGAAATTAAATACTGACTTTGCTGTTTTAAGGAAAATAGTTCCTTATCTTTTCCTTTTAAGGATGAAGCAGAAGCACTGGATAGCTTTCCTCCATACGTTTTGCTTTGGCTATTTCAATGGAACCATTTAAAATCTAGTGGTCTTTTTTAGTTGCTATACTTGCAAAGCTGCTTTAAAAATAATTTAGTGTCTTTTTAAATAGAAAATTTAAATCAAAGCAAAAATCTTTTGTCTGCCACAAAAAGTAGAGAAGATGGAAGATAATCTAAATATGTACTGGATATTGAGGCAAATGTGCCAATGCCAAAAATAAGACAAATAACTTTAATGCAGGTACATGACTTAGGAGGAGCAAAGTTGATCCTGGAAGAATGTAGTTCATTTTGCCCCATCTAATTGTTTTTTTTTTTTTCCCTAGTAAATACTTTAATTAATAGTATAAAAATAGGTTGTTTATTTTTGTGAACATAGATGTCTTTCAGTTGTTCAATGCTTGCCTATCCTAAACTATGTCTGCTTTGTTCCAAATAAGAATAATGAAGAGTTATAGAAAGAGTTGAGCAAGTTCCTTTTGACTTGATTTAATAGCACTAAAAGTTCCCAGGAGCCAAAACTCCAATCTGTGCAGAACATGTAATTGGGTTCTTGTAGTCTTGCCAACTACATGAGAACTATCCTCTACAAATTCAGATTAACATAAGTCAAGTATAGGTCTACTGTCTTTTTGTTTTGCAGAACAGCCAAAAAATGAAATCTGTGCAGAACATGTAACTGAGGTATTTTTCTTGATTATTGTAGTCTTGCCAACCACATAAGAACTACTCTACTAATTCATGGCAGGGGCTACTACTGGGCGTGTAGAGAGCAGAAGCCAGAGATACTGTGAAATACACTGCAATACTCAGGACACAACCAAGAATTATCTGTCATGGCCAAAATACCCATAGTGGCAGAGTTACTAAGTGCTGAATTAGACTAAGAACTTCAAAGTCTTTTGAGTCTATAATCCACCATGTCTGGGGATTATCCCTTTCCTGTGTGTATCCACTTTGAATTTTAGAACTTTGGAAAGGAGTACATTCTTTGGATGAGAGATGAGGCCAGAGAACTGAGTGAGACAAAAAAATAATTGTACGAATAAAATCATATCGACAAATAAGAGGAGAAAGCTGAAGTAATGGGAATATTGTGTGTGATGTATCTTAACTGTGCCTTGCAACTTCTTCATAACATGCCTACTCCCAACAGTTTTATCTCCAAAATGAGAAACTGACATATCGCCATTTTGAAAGTTTCCATTAATCTGGCATAAAGCTTTTAATTCCTTGCTGACTCTGCCAGTGTTGTTGGGAATATTCAGAGTCCAAGATGAGTGAGGGGGCTTATGAAAATGGCTCAGGAGACAAGCAGTATTTCCTGAGATGGATGAGAAGCAGAGCACCTCTTCTTTTCCTGTCTGTGGTACTAACTTTATGTGCCTAAGGACAGGACCATCACTTACCTTATATCACTTAACTAAGGATATCTTGGGACATTTCTTCAAATCTGTAAAATGAGGGAAACTGTTATATATCACACATGTTGTTGTTGATGTACCAGAAACTAATGCAGGATCTTGTTCGTGTTAAGCAAGCACTCTACCCCTGAGCAAATCCCCAACCCCACAACCTACTTCAAAATTACAAAGTAATTATTGCATCTGAAAATAAAGTAATGGAAAATATAGTAGGCAAATACTAGAGGAAGAAAATATGTAGGCCCCGGCCTGATGGAACATGCCTAAATCCCAGTGACTCCAGAGGCTGAGGCAGGAGAACTGACAAGTTCAAAGCCATCCTGGGCAACTTAGCAAGACACTGTCTCAAAATTAAAAAGAAAAAAGGAAAGAAGGGAGCGAGGGAGGGAGGGAGGGAGGGAGGAAAAGAGAGAAGGCTGGGAATGTAACTCAGTGACAAACTCCTCTGGTTCAATCTCCTAGTACACACATACACACACACACACACACACACAAATAATGACAAAAAGCCTGTGGGGGTTACAGCCCAAGAGATTCTCAGTGAAGATCTGTAGGCTTTAATGCATAAATTGGAAAACAAGAAAGGTCAAAACTAAGCTAAGTATAATCAAGAACATAGATGAATAAAAGAGAAAGCAGGAATAAGGAAGGAACGAAAGCAAAAAGTAATGAGATAGAAAATCAACAGTAGATTTGAACATCAAAGTTAAAAATAAAAGTTGATTTTTGGAAAAAAAATTTGATACTCTAGTTTTTATCAGTCAGGAGACATAAAAATAGAAAGACACAAGAAAATAGGAAGTATAGGATGATATTTAAAAATTAGATAAAATAGAGCTTATCCAGAAAAAAATAATAATTAACAAACTTAAGAAGGGGAAGAAATTTTGATTCGTAGAAGCAGCTGTAAAGGTGGTCGATGTTTTCCTATGAGAGCGACACCTGCCTAGATGATGTAATGAGTCCGGCTCCAACAAACTCTCAAAAGAGCTAATAATTTCCATAGAATGCAAAAGATTTCCAGAATATGGGGCTGGGGATGTAGTTCAGTTGGTAGAGTGCTTACCTCGCAAGCACAAGTCCTGGGTTCAATCCTCAGCACCACCAAAAAAAAAAAAAAAAAAGGATTTCAGAACACGGGGAAAGAGGAATTCCCAACTCAGTCTAGGAAGCTAGCATACTATGAGGACAGAGGGGAACAATGCTGCTTGTACACAGCAGCTTGCTCTGGGCCAGACCCACGGGTGAGCATCAATAAAGAATCCAAATAAAATACCAGACACTCAAAATCAATAGTGCTTTGAAAATAATAGTGTAGTTCAGGAAATGAATCGTTGCGATAGTGGCACAACATCGTGAATAGACTTAATGCCACTGAATTGTGCACCCAAAATATAGTAAACTATATCTTTTACCACAATAGAGAAAATAACATTCCAGGTGTTGGGAGGCAATTCTCCAAAAATCTCCTTTCTGCACATCTTTTCTCCAACTTAAAAATGCCAGAGAGGATTATCACCATCAGGAAAGGGCTACAAGTAGAGATAGGCTAGTGGGACAAACTCCTTGTCATCTGTCCCTAGTGAGTAAGCCAGGAGTTGACATGAGTGCCTCTATACTCTGATTTTACAACTTTCATGATATAGTTGAGGTGCTGTTGGTGGGCAAATCAGAAGCCTTAGCTTTGGAGACTAGACAGGGTGTTCTTATCCTTCTACCAGCGAAACTGGCTGGTGACTCCAGGGATATTAGGAGGCCTGCTTGCTAAGTGTCATTTCTTTGTCCTGTTGGGCAGATTTATAATGCACCCAAGGAGACAGACCATCAAAAAGGAAGCTCTGCTCACTATTGGACTTTTTGGTACTGAAGACAGAATGTGCCTCACTTGGGCATTCTGTTTGGTCTTTTATATCAGCTAACCCACGAATCAGCATTCTTTGAGTGGGGCCAAACCAATAGCACTGAATACTCTCTTTGTCCCTTGGATCCTACACTGCAGTTTGGCAACATGTCATATGGTTTGCCTGAGTCAAGAAATTGCAGCAGCTGTCAATCTAACCTGATACCATTATCTGTCATCCCTGTGTGCTATGAAAAGAGACTCTCATGGGCACGGCTGCTCCTGAATCAATTGCTCTACCTAATGCTACCAGTGCAAGCTCCCAAACATGGACTCCACCTTGCACAGGTACAAACACACAAATTGGCATTACCTTTTTTCAGTCTGACTGGTACTAACTCATCTGCTTCTCCTGACTGCCGAGCAGCCTTGCAAGGCCATGTAGGGCTATCAGGGCTATCAGTGGCACGGCCCATTTGATGATCCAGACAATGTAAATGATGGTCCAAATGGAGTTTAACAACAAAACTGAAACTGGAGGACTTTGTGACCCTATGTGTTAGACATTTGTATGTGAGAGAGCCACCAACTGTCTTGTCCATTGTGGATGAGGGTTGCTTTCTTGCGCATTTATCACCTCCTGCCCTTGGTGGTGACACCAGAGATTAGCAGGTCACCCTAAACTGTATGTCATACAAGTCAACACATTAGCTTTAGACCACATCCTGGATTTCCAAATAACACCCACCGCTGTTCCCCATGATAGTCGATTGTGTTTGGGATCCTGGGAGGTGTGATTTCAGCTGCTACTAACCTTTCTGTTGCTGACTAATTTCTTGCTGCTTGGGTTTCTTGCTGTTTGGGTTTTGTTGTTGATTGAAATTAGCTTTAATCAGTATTTTTTTTTGTGGGAATATTTTTTTTGCTTATTCTTTTTTTAATTATTAGTTGTTCAAAACCTTACAAAGCTCTTGACATATCATATTTCATACATTTGATTCAAGCAGATTATGAACTCCCATTTTTATCCCGTATACATATTGCAGATTCACATCAGTTCCACATCCACTGTTTTACATATTGCCATACTAGTGTCTGTTGTGTTCTGCTGCCTTTCCTATCCTCTACTATCCCCCTCCCCTCCCCTTCCCTCTCCTCCCAACTTCTCTCTCTACCCCATCTACTGTAATTTATTTCTCTCTCTTGTTTTTTTTCCCCTTTCCCCTCATTTCCTCTTATATGTAATTTTGTATAACCCTGAGGGTCTCCTTCCATTTCCATGCAATTTCCCTTCTCTCTCCCTTTCCCTCCCACCTCTCATCCCTGTTTAATGTTAATCTTCTTCTCCTGCTCTTTGTCCCTACTCTGTTCTTAGTTACTCTCCTTATATCAAAGAAGACATTTGGCATTTGTTTTTTAGGGATTGGCTAGCTTCACTTAGCATAATCTGCTCTAATGCCATCCATTTCCCTGCAAATTCTATGATTTTGTCATTTTTTAATGCAGAGTAATACTCCATTGTGTATAAATGCCACATTTTTTTTTATCCATTCGTCTATTGAAGGGCATCTAGGTTGGTTCCACAGTCTTGCTATTGTGAATTGTGCTGCTATGAACATCGATGTAGCAGTGTCCCTGTAGCATGCTCTTTTTAGGTCTTTAGGGAATAGACCGAGAAGGGGAATAGCTGGGTCAAATGGTGGTTCCATTCCCAGCTTTCCAAGAAATCTCCATACTGCTTTCCAAATTGGCCGCACCAATTTGCAGTCCCACCAGCAATGTACAAGTGTACCCTTTTCCCCACATCCTCGCCAGCACTTGTTGTTGTTTGACTTCATAATGGCTGCCAATCTTACTGGAGTGAGATGGTATCTTAGGGTGGTTTTGATTTGCATTTCTCTGACTGCTAGAGATGGTGAGCATTTTTTCATGTACTTGTTGATTGATTGTACATCCTCCTCTGAGAAGCGTCTGTTCAGGTCCTTGGCCCATTTGTTGATTGGGTTATTTGTTATCTTATTGTTTAATTTTTTGAGTTCTTTGTATACTCTGGATATTAGGGCTCTATCTGAAGTGTGAGGAGTAAAAATTTGTTCCCATGTGGTAGGCTTCCTATTTACCTCTCTTATTGTTTCTCTTGCTGAGAAAAAAACTTTTTAGTTTAAGTAAGACCCATTTGTTGATTCTTGTTATTAACTCTTGGGCTATGGGTGTCCTATTAAGGAATTTGGAGCCCGACCCCACAATATGCAGATCGGAGCCAACTTTTTTACGCAGAGTCTCTGATTTGATATCAAGCTCCTTGATCCATTTTGAGTTAACTTTTGTGCATGGTGAGAGAAGGGGATTCAGTTTCATTTTGTTGCATATGGATTTCCAGTTTTCCCAGCACCATTTGTTGAAGATGCTATCCTTCCTCCATTGCATGCTTTTAGCCCCTTTATCAAATATAAGATAGTTGTAACTTTGTGGATTAGTCTCTGTGTTCTCTATTCTGTACCATTGGTCCACCCGCCTGTTTTGGTACCAGTACCATGCTGTTTTTGTTACTATTGCTCTGTAGTATAGTTTGAAATCTGATATCACTATGCCGCCTGATTCACACTTCCTGCTTAGAGTTGCTTTTGCTATTTTGGGTCTTTTATTTTTCCATATGAATTTCATGATTGCTTTATCTATTTCTACAAGAAATGCCATTGGGATTTTGATTGGCATTGCATTAAACCTATAGAGAACTTTTGGTAATATCGCCATTTTGATGATGTTAGTTCTGCCTATCCATGAACAGGGTATATTTTTCCATCTTCTAAGATCTTCTTCTATTTCTCTCTTTAGGGTTCTGTAGTTTTCATTGTATAAATCTTTCACCTCTTTTGTTAGGTTGATTCCCAAGTATTTTATTTTTTTTGAGGATATTGTGAATGGGGTGTTTTTCCTCATTTCCATTTCAGAAGTTTTGTCGCTGATATACAGGAATGCCTTTGATTTATGCGTGTTGATTTTATATCCTGCCACTTTGCTGAATTCATTTATTAGCTCTAATAGTTTCTTTGTAGACCCTTTTGGGTCTGCTAGGTATAGAATCATGTCATCTGCAAATAGTGATAATTTAAGTTCTTCTTTTCCTATTTTTATGCCTTTAATTGCTTTCGTCTGTCTAATTGCTCTGGCCAGTGTTTCGAGAACTATGTTGAACAGAAGTGGTGAGAGAGGGCATCCCTGTCTTGTTCCAGATTTTAGATTTTAGAGGGAATACCTTCAATTTTTCTCCATTGAGAATGATGCTAGCCTGAGGCTTAGCATAGATAGTTTTTACAATGTCGAGGTAAGTTCCTGTTATCCCTAGTTTTTCTAATGTTTTGAACATAAAGGGATGCTGTACTTTGTTGAATGCTTTTTCTGCATCTATCGAGATGATCATATGGTTCTTTGATGTGGTGAATAACATTTATTAATTTACGTATATTGAACCATCCTTGCATCCCAGCTATGAATCCTACTTGATCGTGGTGCACAATTTTTTTGAGGTGTTTTTGTATCCGATTCGTCAGAATTTTATTGAGGATTTTTGCATCTAGGTTCATTAGAGATATTGGTCTGCAGTTTTCTTTCTTTGAGGTGTCTTTGTCTGGTTTCGGAATCAGGGTGATGTTGGCCTCATAGAATGAATTTGGAAGAGCTCCCTCTTTTTCTATTTCCTGAAATAACTTGAAAAGTATTGGTATTAATTCATCTTTAAAGGTTTTGTAAAACTCCACTGTATACCCATCCGGTCCTGGGCTTTTCTTGGTTGGTAGTCTTTTGATTGCTTCTTCTATTTCATCCATTGATATTGGTCTGTTCAAATTGTGTGCATCCTCCTGACTCAGTCTGGGCAAATCATATGACTTAAGAAATTTATCGATGTCTTCACTATCTTCTATTTTATTGGAATATAGGGTTTCAAAATAATTTCTTATTGTCTTCTGTATTTCTGTAGCATCTGTTGTGATATTGCCTTTTTCATCCCGTATGTTAGTAATTTGAGTTCTTTCTCTTTTTCTCTCCGTTAGCATGGCTAAGTATCTGTCTATCTTATTTATTTTTTCAAAGAACCAACTTTTAGTTTTGTCAATTTTTTCAATAGTTTCTTTTGTTTCCATTTCATTGATTTCCGCTCTGATTTTAATTATTTCTTGCCTTCTGCTACATTTGCTGTTGTTTTGCTCTTCCTTTTCTAGGGCTTTGAGATGAAGTGTGAGCTCATTTATTTGTTTTTTTTTTTTTTTCTTTTTTTGAGGAATGACCTCCAGGTGATGAATTTCCCTCTTAAAACGGCTTTCATTGTGTCCCATAGATTCCGATATGTTGTGTCTGTATTTTCATTTATCTCTAAGAATTTTTTGATTTTCTCCTTTATGTCTTCTGTAACCCATTGATCATTCCGTAACATATTGTTCATTTTCCATGTGATGTAGGATTTTTCCTTCCTTCTTTTATCATTGATTTCCAGTTTCATTCCATTATGATCAGATAAAATGCATGGTATTATCTCCACCCCTTTATATTTACTGAGAGTTGCCCTATGGCATAATATATGGTCTATTTTTGAGAAGGATCCATGTGCTACTGAGAAAAAAGTATATCCACTTGATGATGGTTGATATACTCTATATATGTCAGTTAAGTCTAGGTTATTGATTGTGACATTGAGTTCTATAATTTCTTTATTCAACTTTTGTTTGGAGGATCTGTCCAATGGTGAGAGAGGTGTGTTGAAGTCACCCATACTTATTGTGTTGTGGTCTATTTGATTCTTGAACTTGAGGAAAGTTTGTTTTATGAACGTCGCAGCACCCTTATTTGGTGCATAAATATTGATAATTGTTATGTCTTGTTGGTGAATGTTTCCTTTTAACAGTATATAATGTCCTTCCTTATCCCTTTTGATTAACTTAGTCTTGAAGTCGATTTATTCGATATGAGGATGGCCACTCCTGCTTGCTTACGAGGACCGTGTGCGTGGTATATTTTTTCCCAACCTTTCCCATTCAGCCTGTGTATGTCTTTTCCAATCAGATGTGTCTCCTGGAGGCAGCATATTGTTGGATTTGTTTTTTTAATCCATGTTACCAGCCTATGTTGCTTTATTGGAGAGTTTAAGCCATTAACGTTTAGAGTTACTATTGATATATGGTTTGTACTTCCAGCCATGTTTGAGTATTTATCTTTTTTTTTTTTAATTTGGTTTGTTTCTCCATGATTAGCTTTCTCCCCGCCCTCTGGCTTTACTGAGGTACTTCCCACTGTTGGTTTTGGTTATTGTTTCTCATTTCTTCCTCGTGTAGCTTTTTGCTCAAGATGCTTTGCAATGCTGGTTTTCTGGCTGCAAATTCTTTTAACTTTTGTTTATCATGAAACATTTTTATTTCATTGTTGTACCTGAAGCTTAATTTTGCTGGATACAAAATTCTTGGTTGGCATCCATTGTCTTTCAGTGTTTGAAATACATTGTTCCAGGATCTTCTCACTTTCAGTGTCTGTGATGAAAAATCTGTTGTTAACCTTATTGGTTTACCCCTGAATGTAATCTGCCTCCTTTCTCTTATAGCTTTTAATATTTTTTCTTTGTTCTGTATATTGGATATCTTCATAACAATGTGTCTTGGCATTGGTCTACTGTGATTTTGTATGCTCGGTGTCCTGTATGCAACTACAATTTGTACATCCGTTTCCTTTTTTATTTCTGGAAAGTTTTCTATAATTATTTCATTCAGCAGGTTGCTCATTCCCTTGGTTTGAACCTCTATACCTTCCTCTATCCGGATGACTCTTAAGTTTGGTTTTTTTATGTTATCCCATATCTCTTTGATGTTTTTCTCGTGATTTTTTACCAGCCTTTCTGAGTTGGCTAGACTCTTTTCAAGATGATATATTTTGTCTTCATTATCTGACGTTCTGGCTTCTACTTGCTCCACTCTGTTAGTTATACTCTCATTTGAGTTTTTAATTTGGTTTATAGTTTCCTTCATTTCTAGAATTATTGTTTGATTTTTTTAATAATCTCTATCTCCTGATAAAGATGCTTATTTGCTTCTTTTATCTGTTTATGTAATTCATTTTCAATGTGTTCTTTCATTGTTTGAATTTGCTGTCTCATATCCTCTTTAAGATTCCATTCCATCTGTCTAAGGTATTCCTTGAGTTCTTTATTTGACCATTTTTCTGATGCCTCTAGGTCCTCCTGAATATTTAGGCTGTCCTGCATTGTTTGTACTCCTTTTGTTCCTTGCTTTTTCATGCTGCTCATGTTACTTCTTGTTCTGTTTGACTGCTGAGTTACTGTTTATTCTTATAAATTTATTTGAAGCTTGGGAGGAAAGGTATTAGAAGGGAAGGGAAGAAGTCACTAAAGAGAATGAGAGTAACCAGGTAGAATTCAAGGAAGGGGGAATAAAGAAATTGAAAAGAAATGAAAAGGCAAAAGAAAAAAATAGAAAATAAAAAAAGAAAAAAATTTTAAAAAATAATCAAAAAAAAAAGAAAATAATAAAAAAATTTTAAAAAATGAAAATGAAAAAAAACCCAAATAATAATAAAAAAATTTAATAAATGCAGTCTTAGAGTTTGATTAACTTCTCTCCCAGTAGGTGGAGGTGTGCCCGCTGGGCCAAGCTTCTCCTCTCAATACGCGGGAACCAATCACTGTGTAGCAGCTCCTCCTCCCAGACTGGGTGGGTCTCCAATCCTGAGTGCGTAGGGCCTTTTCTTGTGTCTTGTCACTTCCCCACTTTTCCTCAAGCCAGGCCCAGCTCACCGGTGACGCTTACCACAATACGGGCTACACGCCAGGTCTGTTGCTCCCAGGAGCCCTATTTTCTTGAACGATTGGGCACACTCTCCCTGTTTGCCATTCCCTCAGACCCTAAGTTTGTGGAGCTTGGGGCTGAGAACCTCAGCGTATTTTGCTTGCCCTCCAGTAGCCACGCCCCCGGTAGCTGGTGCAAGAGACCTCAGTTGTCAGCACTGGTGGGAGCGGTAGCAGGGGTCCCACGCGACGGGTCCCGTGCCACTCCTGATTCCCTCGGTCTGACTATCATGCTCACGGGAGAGCTGAGAGGGGCCCTTAAGGTTTCCCCGCTGTGTGGAGAGGGAAGGCTATGGGGTTACACACCTGTCGCCGCCAGTTTCAATGAAGTTATCTCCTCCGCCACATTCTGGTGATGTCAGTTCTCTGCCATGGTGGTATCCCATGCAAATGGCGACAGTTCGTTCCCTTTGCCGGGTGACCAATGCAATGGGTGGGTCCTGACTGGCTCTCCCAAGCCCCGTCTCAATCCTGTGGCCACTGCCTATGAAGGCTCCGTTGGTATTAACCTCCGCAGGTTCAGAAGGGCCAACCAGTTGTTTCAGTGGGATCATTTAGCGCTGAGTCACAGCAGTTTGTCTGCCATACGCAGGAGAATGGGAGCTTGAATTCAGCCAATCCGGGCTCGGTGTGTGTTCTGAGAGGCACAGACTGTTTGCCCCAGATCCACGTCAGCTCAACATTGCCTAGTGATCCTGAGCAAACAGCATTTAGATGGTTTAAGACTCCCTATGCCGGCGCATCTGAAGAGGTCAGAGACTTGATCTCTCTGCGTGCGCCGCCATGTTGGATCCCTCAGCTTTAATCAGTATTGAATGAGATAAATTGAACAGGTTTTGGTCCTAGCCTGTGTTGGCCAGATTAAGCAGGGTAGCCAACAGAGTGGGATACTTAGATGAAGATGCAAGTTTGGCTACAGTCTGCACAGGTCATTTCTCAGCATTCTGTTTTCAGTGAGCAACCTTATGGCTTGAAGCACTGTCCACTGGGGCAAAGAGCAGGCTTACTTATTGCCTGCAATGAAAGAGGTGGATCCACTAAGCTCAGTGTTTCTGGTGGCAACCTCAGCATACTTAGCATTCATCTGTGCCTCTCTCCACTGCCTCATAGGGTTTAGTGGTCAAAAGGCACCAATGCAAACATTGCCGCTTATGCTACTTGCTGTGCCATG
Source organism: Marmota flaviventris (assembly GCF_047511675.1). Lineage (NCBI taxonomy): Eukaryota > Metazoa > Chordata > Mammalia > Rodentia > Sciuridae > Marmota > Marmota flaviventris. Next base: position 43,038,970 of record NC_092504.1, on the reverse strand, counting down.
CGTAATAAAGGCCTTCACATCTAACCCTGCCGTTTCCTGGTTTCTGCCAGCATTCATGAAACACTGATATGCTAACTCAATAGCTTGTGAGTAAAATGAAATCAAATCCTAGACCCACTCTCTTTCAATTTCTTCACCATATATTGTTCTAGTTGAAGTCTGCAGTATTTCTTGTTCTGAATTTCAGCACTTTAAATTTTATCTAAACGTATGCATTTCATCTGTTGTATTAGCATATTATCATTCTTCGTATTTTTAGATTCTTGTTATCTGATGCATGGGTACTGGTCTCCCTCCTCCTTTTGTTTTGAATTTTATTTTTTCTTGATGAGCCTTGTTTCAAAAAGTTTATTCATCTTTTTAAAGAGTCAACTCTTAGTTGTGCTCGTCTTGATTTTTTGGTTGGTGGTAATTGTTCCTTATCTTTTTTTTTTTGGTCCTTTACTGATTTCATTATGTATTAGTGGGCAGCAGGGGGTGCTGTGCTCTTTTCTAATCTTTTGAGTTAAATGCTGCTTATTTGTTAAGTTTTTATTTCTTGGCTAACAAATGTAAGTCATATGTTTTCCTCCCATTAGGCCATTTCTGTGCTTCACAATTTTGATTCTTCTGCTTTCATCATTATTCAATTAACATTTCTAAATTATTGCATGTTCCTTATGAATTCCATTTTTACCCAAGAGCGATTAAGAAAGAAGTTTCCAAACACATTAATGTTTTACATTTTAAAAGTTTACACATTGTGGTCAGAAAAATAGTTAAATAGTTAATAGTTAATCCTTTTTAATCTAAGGCTTCCTTTGTGGTCTAATGATTTACTATTATTACTACTTTTTGGAGTGCTAGGAATTGAGCTCAGAGCATCATGCATGACAGGCAGAAGCTCTGCCCCGAACCAAACTCCCAAATTTATAGCCTTTTTTTTTTGAGACAGGATCTGACTATGTCGGTTCAGGTTGGCCTTGAACCTGTGATCCTTTACCTGAGTCTCCCAAGTGGCTGGGTCTGAAGGCATATGAACCTGGCTGTATGTTCTATTTTTTAGATATAAGAGATATGCTTGGGGTAAAAATTAGTTTATTTGGTGTGGAGTTTTATATGTGTATATATGCAAGTAAAGCCATATCCTTATGATAGTGACAACTTGTCCAATTGTTATTTTTACCAGTATATAACACCTTTTAGTCCCTTTTTCCCCCTAAAATTCTATCTTGTCAGAATAATGAAAGATTGGTACTTGAGCTTTCCCTTTGTTCCCCCATTTGCCTAGTGAATCTTTTATTTTCAAAATTCCTTAGCCTTGTATTTCAAGTATCTCTCTTGTAGTTGACATTATTTTTAAAATCCAATCTGAGCCAGGTATGTTGGTGCACACCTGTAATCCCAGCAACTTGGGAGGCTGAGGCAGAAGGATGGTAAATTTGAAGCCAGCCTCAGCAATTTAGTGAGCCCCTGTGTCAAAGTTAAAAAAAAAAAATCCAATTTGATTCTTTCAATTGGCAAGTTTTACCCCCATTTATATAGTTACTTTTGTATAAGGATTTATTTTTGCCCTTGTTTCATGTTTTCCATTTATCATACTTTCAAATTCCTTTATTTTTTTTTTCTGCTTTCCACTGCAGAGATTAAGTTTTCTTCTGCTGGTTTGAAGTTAAATCTCTTTAAAATTGTCCAAAAGTGACTTCATTACTAGTGAATGGGCAGCCTATTTGACTTCTCTTGCCTGTGTGTTTACCTTTAAAATTAGGAGGCTAAAGATAACAATATGCTTATTGTGGAAATTAAACGAGTTAATATGCAAAAAACTCTCAGAATAGTGCCTAGAAGAACAAAGCTCTGTGTGTTTACTCTTATATCATTATGATGGTCACTCTTAGGACCCATATAGTGTTATTGCTGGCTGTCGATTTCTGAAACATCAGGATCTATAGTCTCCCAAGAAGACAGTGTTTTACCTTATATGACTTTGCTCTCTTTCCTTCCCAGTATCAAGTATCTAGTTGGTATTATCTAGGTTTTTGGTCTGAATTATTATGAATATACTTTCTCCACTTCTTTTCTGGTCACAAATAGATGGAAATAGTCAGAGGGTAGATATAGTTCATAGTGCAATAGGAAGACAGGAAATTGTACGGATACAGATACATTTTAATAGATTTGGAGAGTTTCCATTTTCTCCATTGGGTGGGAAAGGTAAAAGAAAAAAAGAAAATCCAAAAGCTGAGAGGAAGAGATTTAAAGGTCTGAATAAAGAGGTATGAAATACTTGGGGAGAAATTAAGTGTGGATTGATTACAAAAATGTCTAAGAATTGACAGAGTGCTGAGTCCTTGATTTTAAGGGCCAGGAACTTGAAAAGACCTGGATGGTCATGTTTTTCCAGTTCCATCCACTAGCTTAGGTATAGATGCAGAGCAGCTAGAGGAATTGAGTATAAACAAGATTCAAGTTTTCACTCCAGAGGGACAAGAAAATTTAGGGTATATACAAGGACCATGATGTTTTGCTGCAGTCTGGCTGGGCACAAATCACGAGCCGCTGAAGCAGGAACAAACTTTATTTCTGAACTCCACCAGCACACTCCACACACGCTCCCAGGAACTCCTCCCGAACGCCACGCGGCTCATCCAGGAACAAGAAGCCGGAAATATCCTCCGGAAATCCCTCCTCCTGCACTTTCCCAACCAATGGGAACTCTCTGGGAATCCCTGGGAATCCCCATGAGAACTCCAAAGTAGCGTGAGAACTCCAAAGTAGCGGCTGAGGCGGATAGTAATGCCTCGCCTGTCAATCAATACTATTGGCAAAATGCCAGGGGCCATTCCAACTCGGCTGTGGCTCTCAGCATCTCCCCCCACTCTGTTTAATTAAACAACAAGCAATGTGGCTTAGGGACCGTGCCTGTTAGTTTGTCCAATACACATATGGTCCTTACCCGTCATTGGATGAGCTGACCTCTAGGCGTCAGCCCTCTGTCTTAGGTTGGTACCACTGCAATTGGATCATACCCGTCACTGACTACTGGTCCAGCATACAGCTATACTTGTGGGTAGGCCTTTGCACCAGTGGGGGGGTGAGGTTCTTTGCCTCACCTCTGTTGGCCCCCAAATTTTAGACCATCACTAGCAGAAGGGAGGAGGATACAGAAATGCCATGACACTAAGCCAATTGACGGCTCCTTTGAAAAATTGTACCACCGGTGACACCATCAGCAAAGATACTCCAGCATTACCACAATTCGCTGCACCAACAGATAGATCACAATATATACAAGTGATACATTGTCCAGGCAAGTTCTGCAAGCAGTTCAAAGTGGAGGAATCTATCAATATGTCCATTTCCTCCCAAAGTAAATCGACTCCTTGATTGAGCATTACTTGTTGAGTTATTATTCATTGATGCATCAGTTTATACAGTTTACTGTGATAGCTATCAAAGAAGCTGTAGTTTGGTTTTATCTTTGTCTTCACCGGCGCTGGGATGAAGATAGGAATTCTGGCAATGATGCTAAAAAAAAATTATGTAACATTCCAACAGGCACTAAGAAAACAATTTTCTGAACAACTGACATTATCCTGAACAGAATTATTAAACATAATGAAAAGGAAAGGTGAAAGTAAACAAACAGATCTGTTAACCTCCTTATTTGTACACACATTAAAACAATCCTCAACAGCTGTTTACCCAATTTAAATTAAACCATTAAAATCACATGAATAAAAAAAAATTTGGATCCATTTTTTCATGATCACTCCTCATATATGATATATGGACATACACACACAAAGACATACAACACGAAACACAAGTGTGCACACAAACGTACAACACATAAGATAATAGTAAAGGCTTTTAGCTTTACACAGGTGAAATCTCCATTGCAATGTTTAAAAACTCCACAGTCAAAAAATAAAACTGATCAGAAAAACATTAACCTAGGTCTGTATGAGCTCAAAAATAAAATAGAACTTTATGATGTGGGAAAAGGCAATAATAAAATAGATATTGAAAAAAGCATCCGGGTTAATCACTGTCGCAGATGTAAGAATAGCCAAGCTGGAGCTCTGGATATCAGCTGTTATGGATTTGAGTCAAATCATCTTCTTTTTGGTCTGTAGAAATTGCTTTGGTTAGTCTCTCTGGAATCCAAATTGGCTGTTGTTCTCCCTGTGGAAATACACAAAGAGAACCCCGACTCCAGACAATCACTGGGTCAGGACCTTTCCATTGTCCTGTTAGAATATCTTTCCAAAGTACCTTAGGCTTATGTACATTTTTTTGACACATATGCCTTTCCCCAGCACTAAGCCCTGATGAATCCAAATTTAAAAAGTTTAGAGTAAAAAGCGTTATTTTAAGTTTATCTTGGGGGGATATATACCCCTTTCCAATTCCCTCTTTTTGCTTTAATAAGTACATTTTAATAGTTTGATGAGCTCTTTCAACTATGCCTTGTCCTTGAGGATTGTATGGAATTCCTGTTATGTAAGTAATGCCAAATGATGAGCAAAATTGTTTAAAAGAGGTAGAGGTATAGCCAGGACCATTATCTGTTTTTAACTGTTTTGGAACGCCCACAGTGACAAAATTTTGTAAGCAATGAGCTATAATATCTTTAGTTTTTTCTCTGGCATGAAGGGAGCCCATTAAAAATCTGGAAGAAGTATCAACTGTAACATGCAAATATTTAAATTTTCCAAATTCTGGCAAGTGTGTGACGTCCATCTGCCAAACATGGTTAGGTATCAATCCTCTAGGATTGACTCCAAGATTAACTTGTGGTAAAAAGGTCACACAATTTTGACATTGTTTTATTATTTGTCTAGCTTGTTTCTTAGTTATTTTAAAATGTGTTTGTAAAGTATTAGCATTGACACGGAACCTTTTATGAAAATTTATTGCTTCTTCTAGTGTAGAGAAAATTTGTATGTAATGTGTAGTTTTATCTGCTAAATCGTTGCCCAAACTAAGGGCTCCAGGCAATCCTGTATGTGCTCTGATATGTCCTATAAAGAATGGATCTTTTCTGTCCCAGATTAGACTTTGTATAGTGGAAAACAAAGAGAAAACAGTAGAGGAAGGAGAAATCCTACCAGCATATTCAAGGGATACTATAGCATTAACTATATACTGACTATCAGAAAATCAATCAAATACAGAATTTTTAAACATCACAAAAGTTTGTAATACTGCATTAAGCTCTACTTTTTGAGCTGATTGTTTGGGTACTAAAAATGTAAAAGTTTGATCAGGGGTAACTATGGCTGCTATACCATTATTTGACCCATCAGTGAATACATTTGGAGCATTCATGATAGGTGTTTTTCTTATCATTTTAGAGAAACTACAGGATGTGAAGACCAAAAAGACAATAAAGGATTAGATGGTAAGTGATTATCAAATGAAACATTAGATTTACACATGATTATTGCCCAAGTATTTAACTCATTAGCTAACTTATCAATTTGATCCATAGTATATGGAGTAATAATTTTATTGGGAGAAATTCCAAACACTCTCTTTGCTGCTTTTATTCCTTTGAGTATTAATTGTCCTACAACCTCAGGATACCTAGTAAGAATAGTGTTAGGAGAATAAGATAAATGTATCCACAATAATGGACCTTCTTGCCAAAATACTCCTGTAGGAATATTTTTTTGTTGGTATTACAATAAATAATAAAGGCAAACTTATATCAATTCTATGCAAATACATATTTTCCATATATGTTTCAATAATTTTTAACGCCTTTCTTGCTTCAGGTGTTAACATGTGGGGTGAATTTGGATCTGATGGACCTTTTAGGATATAAAATAAAGGTCCCAACTCTCCTGTTGGTATACCTAGATAAGGCCTTATCCAATTTATGTCTCCTAATAACTTTTGAAAGTTGTTAAGTGATTTGAGTTGATCTACTCGTATTTGAATTTTTGGTGGACGGACCATGGTTGAGGATAATAGAACTCCTAAATAATTAATTGGAAAATTTAATTGTACTTCATCTATTGCTATCTCTAGATTATAATTTTTTAATAAATTTGTAAGTGTGGCATAACATTCTAGCAATGTGTTTTTTATCTTTGTGTGCTAACAATACATCATCCATATAGTGAAATATTTGTAATTCAGGATTTTGATTTCTAAGTGGCCGGATTGCTTTGTCAACATAAATTTGGCACATAGTTGGGATGTTAGCCATCCCTTGAGACAGTACTTTCCATTCATATCTCTGATCAGGACCTTCATGATTCAGTGCAGGGATAGTAAATGCAAAACGATAGTAAATGCAATTCATCCTCAGTATGAATTGGAATTGGAAAAAAAACAATCTTTAATATCTATAGCTAAAACGTACCAGGTTTTTGGCAAAGCAGACAATTGAGGAATCCCTGATTGAGCAGATACCATAATAACCATCTCATTATTAATGGCTCTTAAATCTTGCAATAATCTCCATTTACCAGATTTCTTTTTAATGACAAAAATGGGAGTTTTATAGGGAGATATGGAAGGTTGTATATGTCCCTCCGCTAGTTGTTGTTTGACCAGGTCATGGGCTGCTTGTATCTTTTCTTTAGTCAGGGGCCACTGAGGAACCCATACTGGTCTTTCTGATTTCCAAGTAATTTTTATTGCCTCAGTGACCCCTTCTGAAAACCCAATCCATGTCTATTTATTCCTCGATCTATTTGAATTGGTGCTGCTATACCTTGTTCTTGTTCTCCTAATCTTTTTTCTTTCATGAAACCTGGTCTAGCCCTAATAGTGGGCGCATTTGGATTGATGTTATTTGTTAATGTCAAACCTAATTGATCTAGGACATCTCGTCCCCATAAATTTATAGGAAGATGATCCAATACATATGGCTATATAATTCCTTCACATCCTTCAGGATCCTTCCAATCTAATACCATTGCCCTTCTATGGGGATTAGTTGCTACTCCTAGGCCTCGAAGCATTTGAGTGTCTTGTTGTAATGGCCAATGTTTTGGCCATTCTTGACGAGATGCTAAGGTCTGCACCTGTATCCAGTAGTCCATTAAATTCATGTCCTTGAATATTTAGTTTTAGCATTGGGCGAGAATCTAGATTTAAAGACAGCATAGCCCAATCTACACCTGTGGAGCCTAATCCCCTGGAACCTCTTTTTATACTACTACTGGAAAATTTATCATGTAGGCTGGGTATTATTAATAACTGTGCTATTCTATCTCCTGGTGAAATTACTGATATACCCTTTGGAGAACTAGCTATAATTTTTATTTCACCTACATAATCGGGATCAATTACCCCAGGACTTATCATAAGTCCTTTTAGAGTAGAAGAACTGCATCCTAACAATAAGCCTACTGTTCCTTGGGGAAGAGGTCCTTTTACTCCTGTGGGAATGATTTGAACTCCCATCTCTGGAGTTAGTACTGCTCTGGTGGAGGCGCAGATGTCCAACCCTGCGCTCCCTCTGGTTCGTCTGATGAGAGATCTGATGGATAATGTGTCCTGGGCACTACCCTGATGGTGTTGCTGGGTTCCTCCATGGTGTTTTTGGGTTCCTCCAGTGCCCCGTATATTTGTGGTCGTGGGCCCCAGAGCATTGGGCTCCCCTGTCCGTTTTTTGGCAATGGAGCCCAATGCCTTTCTCCATGATATCGTGGGTAAACACCTGGTCCTTGTCCTTTTTTTGATAATGGAGTACCCTCTATGGTGGTTTGAGAACGGCATTCATTAGCCCAATGTCTCCCTCTACGGCATTGTGGGCAAATACCCGGTATTCTACTCCTTTGATACCTAGCTTTGTTAAACCCTCCTCCTATGGGGCAACTCCTTTTAAAATGTCCTGTTTGTTCACAATTGTAGCATGTTTTTGGCCTGGCATCTAAAGCCTGTTGTACTGCAGCTGCCAAGACTTGCCCTTGTTCATTAATGTCTTTACATAATTTAATATATGTGTTTAAATCTCCATGTTTCCATGGTCTAATGACCTCTCTGCATCAAGGATTTGCTTGGTCATAAGCCAGTTGTTTAATTAATGGCATTTCTTGTTCTGTATCCCCCAAAACTCTGGTAGCTGTTTGAATAAGCCTATCTACAAATTCAGCGTAAGGTTCATTAGCTCCCTGTATTACCTTAGATAATTGACCTTGTAAATCTCCATGTCCTTGTAAAGTCTTCCATGCCCTAACTGCATCTGCAGCAATTTGTGCATATATAGCAGGATCATATTCAATTTGTTGCCGTTGACCCTCATAAGGTCATTTTCCTAACAACATATCTAGATTTCTTTGAGGGTAACTGGCTGCTGCATTTCACCTAGCCATCTCCATGCAAAATTCCTCATTGGCAACCTTCCATAACAAATATTGTCCTCCATTTAGCACAGATTTACACATGCTAGCCAAATCTGCTGGCGACATGTCCAAGTTCGTAATGGATTCGACCATGCTTACAGTGAAGGGTGCTTGAGGACCATAGGTTGTTACAGCCTCCTTTAACTCCTTCACTGTTTTGAAATCTAAAGCACGGTGAATTCGCTGCTCTCCTGCCTGCTCAAGTATAGGGCATGCTAATCTTTGAGGTCCTGTCTCAGGATCCCATCTATCAACTACGGGGGTTGAGGGCCACTCAGCTGTCTCCATAGGTGGAGCTGTTGGTTGAATTACGCCCTCTGGTGATAGAACGGTGTTAGTAGCAGCCTCCTGTTGTAGCTTTTTCCCTAATAGCTGTTTCTCCTCTAAGCTTTCTTCCTTTAAATTTTCTTCCTCTGACTAGCTCGAGAGACCTTCTCTTTTACTTGATCTAAAATGTCTTTCTCCATGGTCTGAACCTCTAACAATTTACTTAACACTCTTTCGGTTTGTTTTTTACTAATTTCTAATCTACTATAAAGATAACGCAACCCAATAAGATAACACAAAACAAAACCGAAACAGAATGAAACAAAAACGGAACAAAAAATCGTTGTATCGATTTTCCTATTTTCTTGACATGTGCATTTGTGTTCTATTTCTATCTCTTCCTCAGGGGCAAACAACTTCAAACCTTGAGCCAACCATTTTTCCCAGTTTGCCTGAGAAAGTTCTAGGGATAGGCAGCTTGAAACAAAAACAAAACAAATCAAAACAAGAACACATTGTTTTTTGAAATGGTCACCCATTCTCTCGCCTTCCCTTAGGTGCGAGCAATTTCACTTACCCCCCCCCCCCCCGAGCTTCAGGTGTTCCCCACACGGGTCGCCAAATGCCACAGTCTGGCTGGGCACAAATCACGAGCCACTGAAGCAGGAACAAACTTTTATTTCTGAACTCGTCCAGCACGCTCCACACACGCTCCCGGGAACTCCTCCCGAACGCCACGCGGCTTGTCCAGGAACCAGCAGCCAGAAATATCCTCCGGAAATCCCTCCTCCTGCACTTCCCCAACCAATGGGAACTCTCTGGGAATCCCGGGAATCCCCACGAGAACTCCAAAGTAGCGGCTGAGGTGGATAGTAATGCCTCGCCTGTCAATCAATACTATTGGCAAAATGCCAGAGGCCATTCCGACTCGGCTGTGGCTCTCAGCAATGTTTATACAAAATAAAGGGAGGGTGATGGAATCCATTTTGTAGAGATCTAGTAATATCATACATGTTTGGGAAAGGTGTAACAGAGTGATGTAGATAAAGGGGTGAGTAGGATGCTAGCAATTGAGGGTTTGTTTTGGAGAAAAGGTCTGCCTGTTTCCCAGGCTGGCCTTCTAAGTAGCTGGTACTATAGGCACACACTACCACACCTGGGTATAAATTGAGTCTTTGAAGGTAATAAACAAGATCAAGAGCAGTGTTCTTCAAAATACAGGTTGGTCCATTCATGGGTCATGAAATCAATTTGGTGGGTCAATTTCTTAAAGCAGCACTGTTAACCATGGCACTGTTAGAATTAGAGAATCTAAAGCAATATGGAGATTCCTTTGAAAACTAGAAATGGAACCACCATATGACCCATCTACCTCACTCTTTGGTATATATACAAAGGATCTAAAATCAGCATGCAATAGGCATGCAGCCACATCAATGTTTATAGCACCACAATTCAAATAGCCAAGTTATGGAACCAACCTAGGTGCCTGTCAATAGATGAGTAGATTTAAGAAACTGGTGTGGATACACAATGGAGTATTACTTGGCTATAAAAAAGAGTTACAACAATTGCCAATAAATGGGTGGAAATGGAGGCCATTAAACTAAGTGAAATAAACCAGACCTGGAAAGTCAAAGGCAGAATGTTTTCTCTGATATCTAGAAACTAGTCCAAAATAAGGGAAGAAAAAGAAAAGTATGTGTGAAGGGGGGGGACTTCCTTATCAAAACAGAAGATCAATGGAGTAGAGGAAGGGGAATGAAGAGAGGGCGGAGGAACACAGTAAGAGAAGAAGAGTGGAAAGAATCTGACCTAACTTTTCCTATGTACATATATGACTATATAGCACAGTAAATCTCACCTTCATGTATATCCACAAGGCACTAATTAAGATAGAGGGCAGGTACCATAGTCTAATGGTAATTAATGTTCTTAACAAAAGCATTTGCAAGTAGAAAAAATTTACATCTATTCACAATACATGCACATTTGTTTATGCAATTTGTTGACAGATTATTAACAGAAATTTTGACTTCATTTCTTCTATTTTGAACTAACTGGATAATAAATGAAAGTCCTTAAAAGGAAAAAAAGGTGCCTGGCACCTAGTTCAGGGATATCATAATACGATGAAATTTGATTTGAATAAATTTTATTTAATTTTAGATTTAAGAACATTGCTAATATAAAAGTTTTTAAAATATTTATAAGAACAAGAAAAATAAATCAACTGGAATGTTTATTGGTAAATCTGTCAATCTCCATAATTTAAAATCATTTAAAACAAAATTTAAAATATCTGTAAAATGTCAGAACATTTAGTATTTTAAGATAAAACAAATTTTTAAAATAAATTGTAGAATCATGGTTATGAAAACAATTTTATGGCAAGCTATACAATTTTAAATTATAGAAAACTAAAAATGAAATATGTAACAAAATATGTCATGCTACTGCTTTGGGGGAAAAGGTGGGGACAATGTTTTTCATTTTATTTACATATATTTATTAAAAAAATTTTCCATGATATTGAAAATAGTCCCACTTCCCTTGTATTTTGCTATAATACATGGATGCAAAGGAGATAGGCTACATAAAATTACAAAGATTGTGTGAAAGTAGGCCACCTTATGCCCAAAACACTGAACACTGAAGTACTGCAAAGGGCACACCCTGAACACACACAGCACACAGGTTACAGAAAAAGCGCACTGCCAACCTCCAGTACACATGTGAACTCCACTTCATTAAACCAGCAAGGAAACAAAATACATCATAAGTAAATGATTTTTCATTTTCCTTTCATTAGTTTTTATGTTCTTTTTCAATCATAATGAAATCTGCTAGAACAGGATTTTATTCAGATGTGTACAGTTTAAACACGATTCATTTTTGTATCTGACATTCTATTTTGTATTTTTTTAATTAACATATGCATATACCTAAATTCCTTTAAATTACAACCTTGAAAATGAATTGTAAAAAGCTGTTTCAATTTCTATGCCAAAGGGTCGTGTTTATATACTATTCTGGAAGACTGGTAAGTTACAACATCAAGATTAGAAACAAAAATTAATATCATTGAATACATATTGGAAGTTTAACAAAATATTTTACTGTACTTACTTTTATATTCTGAAATTTTAGGCTAACATACCAAGGAATTTTATACACTGGAAAAAAGTTCCAAATTTCTGTTCTATTGTTTTACAAAATTCTGAATATAGCTTTTAGCTTGATTTTGATAGAATCTACATTATATGAAGAGCCCATGTGACAATCAAAATAATTCAATATTGTATATAATATACAAATTTATATTTCCCATCACAATTCTTATGGTTGGCAATAATTAATGACACATGGTAATTATTTTATCAAGACCTCTGATATTAAGACTAGACTTGAATATATTCCCCTTGATGACAGCAAATCTGTGAATAATTAATTTTACATTCAGAAGGAAAAAGCTTGACAGCACAGAATCAAAATGATAATTCTTTGTGAGTAGATTAAGGTATTGGTTATAAACAGAGGCATGAAAACTAAAAACACTTTAAAAATAAGTACTGTAAAATATTTACACACATATATCATGGCTCATTTAGAAATAGATTATTAAAGCATAATGTGCACAATACATTATATTAAGTCACAGTACAAACACATTTTAAGGAGTAATTTAAGTCAGGAATAATAAAAATATACATATCACATCAGTTAAGCACTATTAATACATATTTTGTTTTGTCATACATATGAAAATATACATAGAGTTCTTTTCAACCAAACTTTTTACATAAATATTCAATGATTTAAATAAAAGTTGCCAGAGGTAGAATTTGTGTCAATGCTCATGATTTTCAGGAACAAGTACTTCAAATATTTCATTACTGTTGTGTTCTTTTAAATATCCATAAAGAAACTCATGGAAAATCATTATTCTGAAAAGAGTAGGAGAGAAGGTGGGTTAAGAGATATATAATAAACAAGTTTATTCAATGTATCCATAAAAAACTGAAATTCAATTATGTTTTAAAAATATAGTCTCCAAATAAAACCTTATGCCCCAAATCCAGATTATATATAAAGTACTGTTCTACTTCTTCAAATTAAAAAGTGCTATTCTATACTTTAAAATAGTGATTTTGATTTCCTTATTCATCTTTTCTGAATTTTACATTTTCTCAGCATAAGTGACAGTGTGATATAAGAAGAAACACATATTTGGTCTCTATCCCTGCTTTTTGGCAGATGGCTCCTTAAAATCTCCAGAGCGATAGTAGTGTCTTCTCTATGGTAATGAGATGACTGTGGCTGAGGGGCTCTTAAATAGCTTTTGAATAGGGGCCAGTCACCAGGAAGACCAAGGCATGATCTGGGAAGGAAAAAGCATTGAAGGCTGAGTTGATCTAATCATTCACAGCTATGTAATGAAGACTCCATAAAAACACAAATGGACTAGGCTGGGAAGCTTCCAGAAGCTGAACACCAGGAGGTGTCTGGAGTTGATCCTGGAAAGGTCATAGAAATTCTATATCCCTTCCCTGGTACCTTGTCCTTCCACCTGCCTGTATCCTTTGTAATAGGTAAATGTAAGTAAAGTGTGTCCCCAGAGTTCTGTGAGCCATCTAGCAAATTAACTGAATTTAGGGAGAAGGCTGTGGGAAAGTGGACTTACAGTAGGTAGGTCAGAAGCTCAGGTTACAACCTAGGGCTTACAACTGGTATCTAAAGTGTGAGAAAGGAATCCTGTGGACCGAATCTCTTCCCAATGGGATCTGACACTATTTTCAGGTAAAAAGAGTAAGAAGGAAATGACAAGACACCCAGTTAGTGTACAACAGAGAACGTGGTGTTAAAAATGTTGCGCTGAGAGTGTATAAAAGTAGGAAAAATATTTTAGTTTTTTTTCTATCTCAAATATCATATACCAGTGGCTGGGGCTGGGGCTCAATGGTAGAGTGCTTGCCTAGCATGTGTGAGGCACTGGGTTCGATTCTCAGCACTGAATATAAATAAATTAAATAAAGGTCCATTGACAACTAAGAAATACTTTTTAAAAATCATGTATCAGGGCTGGGGATGTGGCTCAAGCGGTAGCGTGCTTGCCTGGCATGCGCTGGGCGCTGGGTTCGAACCTCAGCACCACATAAAAATAAAGATGTTGAATCCACCGAAAACTAAAAAATAAATATTAAAAAATTCTCAAAAAAAATCATGTATCAGATACAACAGTCAAAAAAGTAAGAAAATTAGATTGTATATTTTAATTACTTAGAGAAACAATAGTCTAAAAAATCATTTCATGGCCGAGCACTTCAATTCTGAGTGCACATGGGGGAATTCTTTAAAATTAGTTTTGGTGACAATATTTAGAAAATGTGAATAAGAATGGATTACTAGTCAAAAATCTCATTAGGATACTTTGAAACTCAATTGTGAATTATTACCAAATTTAAAACTGTGAATTTGTTAATGGTTGTGAAAGTTTTCTAATCCACATGCAATAGGACAGTTAAAAGGAAAAAAATAACAAGTATTAGTGAGACTGTGGAGAAAGGAAACCTTTGTACAGTGATCATGGGAACATAAAAATAGTGAAGCAATGTGGGAAACAGTTTGGCAGCTCCTAGGAGGTAAAACAGAATTATTGTGTAAACCAGCAATTCTACTCTTGGGTATACTCCAAAAAATTTGAAAATGAAGAAAAACAGATATTAGCACACCAATGTGCACAGCAGCATTATTTACAATAGCCATAATGTAGAAACACTGATTAAAAGGTAAAAATAAGATGTGGTATCCTGTAAGATGGATGAACCTTGAAAACATCCTAAGCAGAATAAGCCAGGCATAAAAGGAAAATGTTGTATTACTTCAGTTATATAAAAATTTACAATAGGTAGATTCATAGAGATAGCAAAGTAGGTTAGAAGTTACCAGGGGCTGAGAAAGTGGGGGTGTAAAAAAGTAAAGAGTTACTGCTTAATGAATACGGGAATTTCTAAAAGGTTTTAGAAATGGTGATAGCCAAATAGCATTGTGAAGGTAATTAATGCCACTGAGTTATATACTTAAAAGAGTTAAAATGGATGGGGCTGGGGATGTGGCTCAAGTGGTAGTGCGCTTGCCTAGCATGCATGAGGCACTAGGTTCGATTCTCAGAACCATATAAAAATAAAGATATTGTGTCCACCTAAAACTAAAAAATAAATATAAAAAAAAGTTAAAATGGGAAAATTCATGTTATGTTTTATAGCCACTTAAAAAAAAAAGTTTTCTAATTGATCTCAGCTTGAGGGATTGCCCTATCAGTGGTTCTGAAAGTCTGTGGATTCCTGAGATTTCCCAAGATTCTTTTAGGGGGTCTACAAGGGCAGGCCTTGTAGAGGAATTATTTGCCTTTTCATGATTATGTCCTCACAGGTTATGAGTGAGTTCCCAGAGGTGACATGATGTGAAAGGCTAGGGTATAAATTTAGACTTGTAGGTCATAGGTTCTATCACAACTACTCAATGCTGCTGCTGGAGAAAAGTATTCTCAGTTTGTAAACCATGGCTATGCACTAATAAAGCTTAATTTACAAAAGCAGGCAGTGGGATGGATTTGGGCTGCAGACTCTAGGTTGCCAGCTTCTAATCAAAATTATAACTGTCAATCAAGCATGAGAAAACATCTATCACACTGTACAATGCTTTATAGTAAGAAGGTGAACTGTCACCTAACCACATTCAAAGTAACACAGCAACTTAGAAGTTGTGGGAACACAGAACTCAGAATGAGTGAGAGGAAAATAAATGTTTTAAATAAATAAACATAAAGGCAATCAATCAGGAATTATTTAAACCCAGGCCCTACAAACACAGGGGTGTCAGCATGTTATGTTAAAGCATAGCACATAACTAAGTTCATAATAAGGATTCTGAGTCCTCAAGCAAATATCAATTATCTTCTACATATAGTACTTCTATTAAAAGGAGGCAAACAAACACATCAACTTAAAAAAGACTGATGTAACTATTTTTGTCAATGAGTCTGCATTATTCACAGTCACTACTTGTCAAACTCTGGATCTGACTCATGCTTCTTTCCCATTCATTCCAATTTCCAAAGAATTAGCATATCCCTTTGACCCTCAGTCAAATGTATCCTAACTTGTCTTTACAACTACTTTGGAAAATAGTTTTGCCATAACTACTAAAGTTTGAGCATATGCATATTCAGTGAGCCTACAATTTTACCCTAAGAGGTATACCCAAAGCACTTCGTAAAAGTCCACACTGGGAACTATACCATTGTCAGAATGAATAAATGAACTGTGGCAAGTTCACAGAAGGGTATTTCATTCTGCAGCAACAAGACTGAATGATTTACAAGTTCACATAACTGGATGGACAAATCTCACAAATATGTTGTTGAGGAGAAGAAGCCAGAAATCTACGTTTTCATTTATAAAGTGTCCAAACAGGCAAAAAGAATATATGTGACAGTGAAGACACTTTTAGAGCAGAGCTAGTGCCTATAAGACAGTACAAGAGGTAATATTTTGTTTGTTGATCTGAGTTAGGTAGGCTCAGTTTGAAAATTCATTGAGCTGTATAGATATGGTGTCTTGTTCTAAGTATGTTACAATTTACTTTAAAAATTCTGCTCTAGCTTTCAATGTTATAATACTGATTCTAAACTGCTTACACTAATCTTTTTCAAACCTCTTACATATCTCCTTACCTCTAGTTTCTATCCTTTCCAATATGGCTCAAACATGGCTGTGACGTTAATCCACTGAAAACAATTCTTACATCTTTTTAAAAAAAATATTTATTTTTTTTAGTTGTAGTTGGACACAATACTTTTATTTCACTTACTTATTTTTATTTGGTGCTGAGGATCGAACCCAGGGCCTCATGCGTGCTAGGTAAGCACTCTACCTCTAAGTCACAACACCAGCCCTAATTCTTATATCTTATCCCCTTTTTGGTACCCATTTTATAGACAGAAGGACCTTTAATGGCTCCCCTGACTTACAGAATAAAGTCTACAATCTCTAGTCTTCACATTCAATATACTTTGTATACTCTGACTCTACTTTCCAGCCAAGTTGAATATACCATGCCATGTACAATTATGTGTCTTTGCCTACACTTCTACCAGTTATTATTAGCATCTTGAACGTTGTACTTTATCAAATACCTTCCTATAATGCCTCATATTATTATCTTGCATTTTTGCTGCTTTGTTTATCTCTATTTTTTGCTGTGGTAGGCATTAAACACAGGGCCTTGTGCATTCAAGGTAAGTAATCTACCACTGAACTATATGACATAAAATAAAATGCATGTGCCATGAATGTTCGGTTTAATGAGTGCAATTGTAGATACTGATAGAACCACCCCCACCAAAACAGAATATTTCCCATTATTCCAGGAAGCTCCCCTGAACACCTTTCCAGGCAATCTCCCCTCCCGTGACAAAGAAAACTACCTGAATTTTTACAACTTAGATGTTTTGCCTGACCTTGGTGTTAGATACCTACTTTTCTAGTAACTATACACTTATATGTTCAGGAGACTGTAAAGGAGACTTCAGAGTAGAACTAAGGGGTGGTGTAGGAAGACCATGTCGACGCATCTCTTGGACTGCTCGTTCTCTGTGGGAAAAGATCAAATAAGACGGATTATATTCAAGCACTGTGAAAACTCAAAAAGTGGCACATGCAAACATCAGATGCTTTTGGTGTTTTTTTAATTAATTGATGCTTTCTTCTTTTTTTTGTGGTAGTGGAGAATGAATCCAGGAAGCTAGGCAATCCATATTTGAATCCACATGCTAGGCAAGTGCTCTACCACTCTCCTATATCCCTATCCCTAATTAATTAGTATTTCTATTAAATTTATTTTATTTTTGTTTGGTCCTGCAGTATGATGCCTAGGCTGGTCTTGAACTTGTGGGTTCAAGTGATCCTTCCACCTCAGCCTCCCAAATAGGTGAGACTACATCACTGCACCCTGCCCTAGCATTTCTACTAAATTTGAATCCTATGTCTTTGTAGGATTTTTAAGCACTAGGTAAAATATTTCAATTAAAAATAATATGCATTGTAAGAGACTGTTCAAAGCAATTATACTATAATCATGTTGTAATAATAGGACATCATTAAAATAATATTTTAGAAATAGAATGCTCATGAAATAGTTACCAAAAAAAGAATACTAAGTTTACAATCAGACAGACACACATAGGCACATACACAAACACATGACTAAAAATGCTAATAGTGGAAGGGAGAAGTTATAATTTTAATTTTCTTCTTTATACTTTAAAAAAACACCAAAATCTGTTTAATGTGTTCTTAAAAACTAAATATTTCCATGATAGCAAGCCAGTTCCTCACCTGACTTGACCTTTCTGTGGGATTTGCTAACCACTCTTGGCTTTCCTGACACTACCATCTCCTGATTCTCCTTCTAACCTACACATTCATTTTTCAGTTCTTTTACTGAATCCTTCTCTTTTGCCTATATTTCACATGGTGGTGCTCTTTGGGCTAGGTTTACATTCTCTTTTCCTAAGCTTTTTTATGTGCCAGTACTCTCCTATGCTTTGGATCCACATACAAGTTTCTGTTGGATATTCCACACATTAGTGCACACAAGTTAATACTGATTTTAATTCTTAAAGCAGATCTCATGTGTTTATAACATTTGGGGATTGAATTTTTCAACATAAAGAGGATGAACCAAAACAGTAGTATGAAAATGACTAAGGTATAAAGAATATAAATTGTTGAGCTTAAGAGCACAGTCTTTAGAATTGGACCAAAACTCCTGCATTTTAGTGTTGGCTCTGTCACTTACAACCGTGTGACCACAGGTTGCTATAATACAGGCAAAAAAGGCTGTTAGTAGGATTTACAGACAAACACATTCCACAGGTACCCAACACCTCCAACATACCCTAAATTGACCCTTGCTTACTGATGTAGGCTAGGACAGATTTCATTTCCCAGTGGGTCAATCAAATCCTATACTCACTTCTATACCTGCAGTTACATAATGTCTATATACAAGTGTGTCTCCCTCATTATAATGTGCTCCCTGAGAATCAGTTATTCATCTGAGTTCCCTATTTAATTGGTATTCTTAGCAGGTGGTACAGTGCCTAGCCTATAATGGAAACACGATATCAAGACTATCGTGGAGGGGCACACTCCATAATAACAAGTTCTTTTTTATCTTATAGTGAACTACTATAAGATGAATTCAGAAGGACAGGAACACTAAAATATATTCAGTTCCAGTCTATCAGATCACCCTTACGTGGCAAATTACCTCCTGTTTTTAGGTATATAAACCCAACCTTCTCATTACTTTAAAAAACAACCATTTAAACTTTTGTGTAAGGGAAATCGTATATTATCTGCACTTCACTAATTTCTCACTTAAGCCCTAGGACTATGCTTGCTCCTCAGAGGAAAGAGCTTCCAAGTTGTTTCCTCCTCAATGGCTTCCTTTCCCATCTCTCAATGCACACAAATCTAGCCCTCTTCCTTCTTCCTGCCTCAGAATTGCCATTGTCAGAAATGAAAGTCCATTTTCTCTGATTCTGGGTTTACCCCCACCCCCCAGCAAGCATCATGATTATGCTGTCATTTCCTTTGTGGGCTATTCAGAGTCTATGGCCAAGACCTCAAGTCTATGCCTTGAGTTCTTTGGTATCCAGGATTTCCACCTAGCTCAGTGTTTCTCAAATTTTTTTTCATCACTACTCTCTCAAAGGAATTTTCTTAGACTTTTCTCCCTCAGATTATCCTGTTACCCTTGAAATTTTAGTACACACAAGTTAATACTGATTTTAATTCTTAAAGCAGATCTCATTTGTTTATAACATTTGGGGATTGAATTTTTCAACATAAAGCAAATGAACCAAAATAGGAGTATGAAAATGATTAAGATGTAAGGAATATAAATTGTAGAGCTTAAGAGCACAGTTTCTTTAGAATTGGACCAATACTCCTGCATTTTAGTGTTGGCTCTGTCACTTACAACTGTGTAACCAGTTTGCTATAAAAGGCTGTTAGTAGGATTAACAGACACACACATAGTGGCCTGCAAACATTTGTTAATTGCTCTTATGATGATGATCATCATCACATTCATGATTAGTAATTATTCAACTTGGACTATATTTAGGGGGCTCTTGGAGGGGTTGCTGTTGACTATCTATCTATACCCTCTGAAATATTGCTCTACTTTTGCCCTGTGGAACACTACAGGAAACAATAATACAACATTTGCTATTTTATTTACTGCAGGTTGTTATCTTTCACATTACTTGTTGCCTTTTTAAGAAGAATTACCAAGGGACTTTACTTTATATATTAATGTGATAACAAAATTTGTTGTTTGCAAGCCATATTAAATCCTTTTTGGAACAGAACAGAGAATACATAAAAGCACTGGTGCTAGCTGGGTGCGATGGCGCACACCTGTAATTCCAGCGGTTCAGAGGGCTGACGAAGGAGGATGGCTGATTGCCAGCCTCAGCAAAAGAGAGGTGCTGAGCAACTCAATGAGACCTTGTCTTTAAATAAAATACAAACTAGGGCTGGGGATGTGGCTCAGTGGTGGAGTGCCCTTGAATTCAACCCCCGGTACCAAAACAAAACAAAACAAAAAAACCTCAAAACAACAACCACAAAAAAACCTCACTGGGACTTAAAATTATTTTCTTACCGTTCATATCTTTCAGTTGAAATCTGCCTTTTCATAGTATCATAATCTGTTTGTAATTGTGTCACTTTAGATCGGAGCATGGCATTTTCCCGGCTTTGACTAGTTCTTAAAAATAAATTTAAAGATCACAGAAATAAAAAACAAAAGTTTCATTTTGTTGAGTCAAGTGCTATAGGTTTTTTTCTAAAATCAATAAACACAAATGGAGGTGATTCTTAAGGATAGGAAAATATAAGATCAAGACTTTTCTATAATAATTCTCTAAACTTCTAACACAAAGTTGTTTTTTTTTTTTTTTTTTTCCATTCATTTAGTTTACTTATCATTTACTGAGCTTCTAATATCTGTCAGGTACTGCAGTAAGTGCTGGAAAACAAATTTGAACAACACAAACTATAACCCAAGACACAAAGTATCTTCATTGGCTCTTTCTTGCTTTTTGCCTCATGAAAAGATTTTAAACTTATTTTAAAAGCCCATTCTTCTACTTGCACTTTCAACTCTGGATTTCCTCCCCTCTCCCAACAAACATGCCCAAAACTTTCCATCTAAAATGAGGTCATTATCAGTCTCCCCAACAGTAATCAATGCACTTAACAAGTGTCAAATCCCTTCTTTTTTGTCTTTTTCTCAGCCATAGCTGAGACACAGACCCATCTTCCTGTCCCGACACACTTTCCTCCACTGACTTCTCTCTTTATTCCTCACATTTGGGCATTTACCTGAAGTTTACCCTCTCACTCACTCTCACCAGGTACCACCTTGGCAGTGAAGATACCCAAGCCTACATTTCTAAACATAATCTCCCCTGAGCTACTCTTCTGAATTTCCAAAGCAGGAGACAGATACATCAAATATTTTGGTTTCGTACCACCATTCACACTCTCACACTTTACTCTTCTTCCCCCAAATTAAAAAAATTATATTTAACAAGTATTTTTCTCATCTAGGTTGATTTATGACACTTACACTTTGCTTTCTGAAAGGGTTAACTTCTCCTTAAGTAGCTGAATTTCTGTATCCTTCTCGTGGGAGGTTAAATGAGTATGAAATTCTTTATCTCTATTTGTAGCCAACAATGATTCAAGGTTTTTAATCGTGTGTCTCTCACTTGACAGTTGTTTTTTTAACAGCTCTGATTCTGACTTCATATTTTCTAATTCTACCACAGCCTACAGGAAAAGCAAAGATTAATTCAGTATAATTTTAGACTTTGAAAAATTATCTGACAATATAGCTCTGCAGAACTATTTACCCATCCTTTGCTTCATTTGGGGTATTGGTTAAATATTTTAAACCATTTTTTCAATTATAAGAACATCTCATTTTAAAATAATCTTTGCTACTCTAAGGACTTATTTAGTTAAAAGATATTCTCCAACCCTCAAGCAGTTCTCACTCATACTTCGTTGTCAAGAGAGGGTCTTTAACATAAAATCCTAAAATACACCCGCACCATCAGCATGAGGTCCTCTGGTTTACCAAATATACTGACTACATAGTCAAACCAGTCACTTTGAGAACCTGAAAACACACTACTAGATAAGTAAAAATTGAGAACACTCATGTTTGAAAACATATCCTAGGGTATTTAAAGTAACACCTTGGTTTGGAATGGGAAGTTTTAGCAAAGTAAATTTGTTAATTAAATGAAGACTTAAATGTCTTGAGATTTTTATCAGAAAAAGTATTTCACTTAGGAAGCAATGAATTACTCAATCTTTTGTTGAAGTCTAACTTTAAACAAAGAAAAATTGGGATATGTTTCTAATCTATAGTGAGAAAATTCATAATCTCTAAGCATCCACCCATTCCAAAACAGAGAACACCTAATTTGATTACCATGTTTGCCAAAGAAACCTTGGTAAAGAATCCTGGAGTCAACATTCTATCATCAGGTGGGTATGGTGGCTCACACCTATAATCCCCAGTAACTCAAGAGGCTGAGATAGGAGGATCACAAATTCAAGGCCAGCCTTACCAAGACCCTAAGCAATTTAGCGAGACCCTGTCTCAAAAACAAAAAAACCCCAAAACAACATCCTGTCATCAAAAGTAACTGCTATAAAGGGGAACAAATATATTTATACTTATCATTTACCCCAGCCCCAATTCCTTTTGATTTAAATACATAAATATTTAAATGGCAAAGTAAAACAACTAGAGTTAGCCAATCCCCAAAAAACAAATGCTGAATGTCTTCTTTGATATAAGGGGGGTGACTCAAAGTGGGGTTGGGAGGGAGAGCAAGGGAGGAAGATTACCTCTAGATAGGGAATAGGGATGGGAGGGAAAGGGAGGGAGAAGGGGAATAGCATGGATGGTGAAAGGAGACCTTCATCACTATACAAAATACATGTATGAAGATGTGAATTTGGTGTCAACATACCTGAAATATATAATATATAATCAGAGATATGATAAATTATGATATAATGGTGTATTAAGAATTATAATGCAAAAATAAATAAATAAATAAAGTAAAACAATTAGAATAGGACTCCAGAAAACAATGCGCCAAGACAACTTCTCTTTAGTTCTTACCCTCTCCAAGTCAAGGCTTTTGGAATTCAATTGTTGGGTCATAACATCTTTGCCTGAATCAAGTTTAATGCAAAGTTCCCTAAGAGAAGACAAGTCACTTAATACTGCTGCTTTCTCATTTTCTTGATGTCTCAGCTCGTCTTCTAATCTAGACATGGCTTTTGCCATTGATGAGATTTGAGATTCATAAGCATGATGTGCATTTACGTGCTGAAGAAAGAAAACAAAATAGGCAAAAAAAGTAATTCAGTAATTTAAAGGGACTGACTCTGTACAGCTACAACTTCACTTTAGAAAAATGTGACAGCCAATTTTTGCATATTTTAAAACATTCCCAGGAAGCAGTCTGCTATTAAAAGATGGCCTATTTAATGCATAAAAGGAATGAAGTATAATTATTAATCATGATAACTAAGTACCTCATGTATATATTTGGAAGGTGCAAATATGAAAATTATTGTCAGGGTGTTGTAAATATCAGGGATTCTTATAAGTTATATAAATTTTTCCTTTTTTGCTATAATATTGCCTTTTCCTCGAAAAGTAACGTATATACTTATCATTCCCCAAACATCAATGTGAAAAAACAGGGTTTACTTTAAAATTAAATACCTCAGAAAAAGAATGATTTTAATTCCTTTTTTAAAAATATTTTTTAGTTGTAGATGAACACAATATCTTTATTTTATTTATTTATTTTTATGTGGTGCTGAGAATCAAACCTAGTGTCTCACATGTGCTAGGCAAGAGCTCTACCACTGAGCCATAACCCCAGCCCCAATTCCTTTTGATTTAAATACATAATTTTATAAGATTTTAATAACTTTGAAATGACCAAAATTGAAATACTGATAAAACATTCTACCCAGAATAATCCACATTTTAAATTTCTCACAATTTAAATTTTAAATACAAACTAATTTTATGTTTTGGGAAGACTCCACATTTGAAAAATGATTTTAACAGATGTCACTGATATGAATCAACATTAAAAATCTAATGTTATGCTATGAAGATTTAATAAATATTAATAGGTACAGAAAAGTAAACATTTGAATTTTCAAATATTAACACATTCAGTAAATAAAAATTTCCCCAAACAAGTCAAATATAAACACGAAAAGCCAATAAAAACAATGACAAAGAACAAAAGAAATATCTTCTGAAAAATTCTTTTGGGGGGTTGAAAAGCATTCCTTTAGTTACTATACTCTTCTTATTAGAACGTGTAGAGATAGTATATTAGCTTCCTAGGGCTTCCACTATCAAATCATGGTAAACCAATTTATTTCCACACAGATCTGTAGGCAGAAGTCCACATTTCATTTAATGGAGTTGACTCCTGGACACTCTGAAGCAAAATTTGTTCATGCCTCTTTCCTAGCTTCTGGTGGTTGTGACGATACTTGGTGCACACTGCCTTTAGACATTTCACCCCAAATCTCTACCTTTATCTTCGTACAAAGTCGTCTGTGTTGTCTGTGTCCACATCTCTCTCATAAGGACAATAGTCATTTATTAGGTGACAGCCTGCCCTAATGCAGCAATAATCTCACCTGAATTTGAATGTATTGCAAAGACCCTATTTCCAAATAAGGTCACATTTATAGGTACTGGGGGTTAGGAATTCATTGTATTCTGTGGTGGGATGAGGGGGGGAAACAGGGACCAGGGATTGAACTCAGGGGCACTCAACCACTGAGCCACATCCCCAGCCCTGTTTTTGTATTTTATTTAGAGATAGGGTCTCACTGAGTTGCTTAGCACTTCACTTTTGCTGAGGCTGGCTTTGAACTTGAGATCCTTCTGCCTCAGCCTTCAGAGTCACTGGGATTACAGGTATGCACCACCATATCCGGCTTCATTGTATCTTTTTGACAAACACAATCCTACCTACTCTCTGGCCCCCCAAATTCATGTGCTTTTCATGTACAAAATATCTACTCCATTACAAAACAAAACAAAAACCCACGAAACATTCTAGCATCAATTTAAGTTCAAAATCTCATTGAGACATAATCTGAGTCAGTTATGGGTGAGACTGAGTATGGTCCAACTTGGGGCAAAATTCCTCTCCATCTACACACTAAGATAATAGAAAATAAATCATCTGTTTCCAAACTACAATGGTGGTACAGGTACAGAACAGACAGTCCTATTCCAAAAGGGGAAAGTATAGAAGGAATAAATCCAAAGTAAGCTTGGAACATCACACTTCAGTGTCCAATAATCACATCTGTGGCTCTGATGTTCTTTTCTCTAGGTCTGCCAGAGCAGTCCCACCCTATTGGCCCTCAGGGGTGGTGGCCCTGCCCTCTAGAATTAAGGAGACAGTGGCCCCATCCCCTTGGTCAATGCCCACTAGATTTGTGGTCACAGCAGAAGCTACACCAGCCTCTGTGTTGCCCTTGGCAGCTCTGCTGGGCTTTCAGCCATCCTTAAGAGTCATTTTTCTTTTTCTTTTGGTACTAGGGATTGAATCCAGGTGCACTTAAACATTGAGCCACATCCCCAGCCCTTTTAATATTTTATTTAGAGACAGGGTCTTGCTAAATTGCTTAAGGCCTTGCTAAGTCACTTAGGCTGGCTTTGAACTTGCGATCCTGCTGCTTCAGCCTCCTAAGCCACTGGGATTACAGGAATGTACTATCTCACCCAGCTGATTCTTCCCTTTTCTTAAAGGTGAACATATGTTTGCAGCCATTTTATATCAGTGAGATCCCAGAAGTCCAATAGCCTTTCTTAATTTTATTCCATTTCTGACCTTTTCAAAGCTGGTAACATTTCTGTTGAGATTACTGAGTCACATACCTACTTTCTCCATCAAAAATTTTGTCTAGCCACACTCTTGATCCTTTCTCCAGAGAATACTTACCTGGACAGCCTAAGTATTATTTCAAAATCATCAAGCTTTGGTTCCTTTTTTGCTTAGTAGTTCCTTCTTCAATTTCTACTTTTCCTGTCACATTTTACTGTAAGCAGCAAGGAAAAATTAGGTAGCCCCTTCCATACTTTGCTTGGAAATCTCCTCAGTTAAATGTCCAAGTTCAATACTTCCAAGTTTGATTTCCTTCCCAATAGTAAACCATAAGTTTGTCAAGTTCTCTGCCACTTTATAACAAGATTCACCTCTTTTTCAGAATCTAATAACATCTTCCTTAATTCAATTTGAGCCTTCATGTATTCTATAAATGACAGAAGTTCTCACCAGAGCTGCCTTTAATGTCCATATTCTTCAAGACAATCTAGGCTTTTTCTGTTAAGTACCTCAAAACTCTTTCAGTCTCTACCAATTACTCAATCCCAGAGCTACTTTCATACTTTCAGATGTTATAGCAGCGATCTATTTCCTGGCACCAAAATCTGTATTTGTCTCCCAGGACTTCTTTAATTGCTACAAACTGAGTGACTTTTAACAACAGAAATGTATTCCCTTATAGTTCTAGAAGCTGGTAGTCCAAAATTCAGGTGTAGGCAGAGTTGGTTCAGTATGGAGACTCTGAAGCAGTATATGCTCCATGTCAGTCTCCTAGGTTCTAGTGGATACTGGCAATTCTTAGTATTAACTTGGAGATGTATCATTCCAATCTCCTCACGTCTGCCTTCACATGTCCAAATCTCCCTTATTTCATAAGGACACTGGTCCTTGGTTAAGCTTCTAATCTAGTCTAGTATGACTTCCTTTTAACTTGATTATATCTGCAAATATATTATTTCCAGGTAAGAGACTGAGATTTAGGAATTAAACATGCCTTTTAGACATTTTAACCCTATCCTTTAAAGAGAGCTATTCTTTCTCCTGAAATAAGAAAACTTTAAAAACTATATCAACAAAACAAAATATAAACTAGTCTACATTTATCTAACTCAACAGTCCTTGTAGTTTAAATGAATCCAAAATTTTATTATCAGATTTTTGTCTGTTTTTATTTTGGGGGTGGGGGTGGGGGTGGGGAGTGCAGTACTGGCGATTGAAACTAGGGCCTCAAACATGCTAGGCAAGCACTCTACCATTGAGATACACCCCCAGTCCTTTAGTTTTGTTTTGACATGGTACCTTGCTACATTGCCTAGGTTAGCCTCAAACTCAATCCCTCTGCTCAACTTCTTAAGTAGCTGGGATTACAAGTGTATGTGACCATGCCTACCTGGCTTAGACTGTCTTTATGACAAAAGTTTATTTAAATCTACATGCAAGAATGATGTTGGATGTATACCATATATCATATACAAAAATTAACTCAAAATGGATCAAAGACCTAAACTTAAGATCTAAAGCGGTAAAATTCTTTGACGAAAAATTAAGGGAAAAGCCTTATATTTCTTGGACATGACACCAAAATTATAAGCAACAAACGAAAAGTATAGTCAAGCCCAGTGGTACATGTGTATAATCCCAGGTACACAGGAGGCAGGAGGATCACAAGTTCAAGTTCAGTCTCAGCAATGTAGCAAGAATGTCTCTTTTTTAAATATAAAAAATAAAATATAAAGAGCTAGGGATGTAACTCTGTGGTAGAATGATCCTGGGTTCAATTCCCAATACTGCAATAAATAAATAAGGAAGAAAGGAAGGGAAGGAAGGAGGAAATGGGAAAAAATAGATAAATTGAACTTCATCAAAATTAAAGTCTTTTAGGCATCAAAAAGTCAGATAAAGGATCTAAATGTAAAATATGAAACTACTAGAAGAGAACAGAAGAAAAACTTTAGTTGTTGGTTTAGGCAAAGATTTCTTAGATAACTAGACCCCCTAAAACACAGGCAAACAAAGCAAAATTAGACAAACAGAATAATATCAAACTAAGAAGTTTTTGCAGAGCAAAACAACCAACCAACAGAGTGAAGAGACAATTTGAAGAATGGGAGAAAGTATTTTCAAACTATCCTTCTGACAAGTGATTAATATCCAGAATATATGAGGAATCAAACACTCAATAATAAGAAAAGGAAACGAAAAAACAACAAAAAATGGGGCTGGGGTTGTAGCTCAGTGGTAGAGCACTTGCCTGGCACGCGTGAGTCACTGGGTTTATCCTCAGCACCACATTAAAATAAATAAATAAAATAAAGGTGTTGTGTCCATCTATAACTAAAAATATTCTTTAAAAAAATCCACCTAAATAATTCAATTTAAAAATGGACAAAAGATCTAAACACGTATTTCTCAAGAAAACTTACACTCAGCCCATAGTATATGAAAAAATGACTATTACCAAAGAGACAAAAAAAAAACAAAAAAAACAAAAAAAAAAAAACCACATCATGGTGGTGAGGATATAGAGAAAGGGGAACTTATAACTGTTGATGGGAATATAAGTAAGTACAGACATTATGGAAAATAAAATGAAGGTTCCTCAAAAAACTGAAAACAGAACTACTATATGATCCAATAATCCCACTACTGGGAAAATATCAAAAGGAAATTATATCATTACATCAAAGAAATATTTGTAAACCCATATTTATTATAGCACTATTCATAATAACCAAGATATGGAATCAACAGAGTATCCATTGATGGATAAATGAATAAATCAATTATATATATATATATATATAAATAAATAGAATATTTTCAGCCATTGAAAAGTTTGAAACCCTCTCATTTGCAGCAATATGATGGAACTGGAGGAAATTATATTAAATGAAATCGCTAGGCACAGAAAGATAAATACCACATGTTTTCACTCATTGGTGAAAATTTTAAGAAGTTGATCTCATTGAAGTAAATAAAACAGTGATCGCTAGAGACTAGGAAGGATAGGAAGAGAGAAAGGTTGGATAATGGATATCAAAATACTAGAAGATAGGAGGAATTGGTTCTAATATTCTATAGTACACAGGGTGATTATAATAATCTATAGCAATTATTTTATATTTTAAAATAATTAGAGAAGAAATGGTTCCAACAGAAATGATAATATTTCAGGAGATAGAAATACCAATTACTCTGATTTGATCATTGTATACATGTATCGAATTACCATCTTGCACCCCCTAAATAGGTAAGCCATTAAAAAACCAACCTATCAATGAAGTAAAAATTAACCAAAAAGAAATATCTTCAAATCACATATTTTGTAATCACATATTTCTTCAAAATATATAAAGGACTCCTGTAAGTCAACAACAATAAAAACTGATTTAAAAATGGACAAATATTTAAATAGGCATTTCTCCAAAGACATAAAAATGGTCAGTAAGCACACGAAAAGATGCTCAATAAGACAATATAGGGCTGTGGGTGTAGCTCAGAGGTAGAGTGCTTGCACAGATGCATGAGACCCTGAGCTCAATCCTCAGCACTTAAAGAAAAAAAAAAAATGCAAATCAAAACCACAACGAAATATAGCTTCACTCTCATTAGGATGACTATTTTATCCAAAAAATTTTAAAAAGAAAGAAAATAATAAGTATTAGAATGGATAAATTAGAATCCTAGTACTGCTGGTAGAAATGCAAAATGTTGTAGCCTTATGGAAAACCCTTGGTTGTTCCTTAACAGGTAAACATAAAATTATCATATGATCCAGCAATTCTACTTCTGGGTATATACCCAAAAGAATTAAAGAAAGAATTTAAACAGATATTTGTAAACCCATTCAGGCTTAAAATGAAGTGAAATTCTGATACCATGCTACCAAATGGATGATCTTATGATAAAGTAAATCTCAAGGCTAAGTGGAATAAGCTAGGCACAAAAGGACAAATACATCATTACACTTACACAAGGGACCTAAAATGTTGTCAAATTCATACAAACAGAGAGGAGAATGGTAGTTGCCAGGGGCTGAGGGTAG
The DNA here is from genome assembly GCF_047511675.1 of Marmota flaviventris. NCBI lineage: Eukaryota > Metazoa > Chordata > Mammalia > Rodentia > Sciuridae > Marmota > Marmota flaviventris. Next base: position 43,009,272 of record NC_092504.1, on the reverse strand, counting down.
GGAATAATGGGGGATTAGTGTTTTATGGGTACAGAGTTTCAGCCGGAGAAAGGGAGACAGATGATGATGATAGGTGTACAAATCTGTGAATGTACTTTAATGCCATAAAACTATACATTTAAAAATGGTTAAAATGGCTGGGTTTGATGGTCCATACCTGTAATCCCAGTGACTCTAGAGGCTGAGGCAGGAGGACTGCAATTTCAATCTCAGCAATTTAGTAAGGCCCTAAGCAACTTAAAGAGACCCTGTCTCAATATAAAAAATAAAAAGGGCTGGGGATGTGGCTCAGTGGTTAAGAGCCCCTGGGTTCAATCCCTGGTACCTCCCCCCAAAAAAAGGTTGAAATGGTAAATTTGACATTATCATCTTTTACTATAGTAAAAAAAGTAATGGGGTTCCTATGAAAGTTATCAGAATTAATGACAAATATTTATAACCTCACCTTAATAAAGTATCTTTGAATGTTTTGTTTTACTAAATAATGCTTTTACTAGACCAATGAATGTTATTACCTCCTGAATTTCTTTTTCTAGTAGCTCGACTCTTTCTCGAAGGTGTCTCCTTTCTGTATCAATAGAGAGAAGTTCTAGTCGAACTGAGCTGCTTTCTCCTTCTGCTTGATGGGCTTTGACTTCCCAGTCTTCAGCACGGCTATGAAGCATCTGAAATCTATCTAACAAATCTTGATTTTCTTGTTCCTGTTTTAAGCATAATTAAATTGTTTCTAAATTAGTTAACTGTCACTAATTGGAACACACATACACACTAGGCATTCTGTTCTAAATTTGGGAGCATCAGGTATCTGTGTACTATACTAAAATCTATTGGAAAATATAAAAAGAAGATAAGATCTTAACTCTCAACTGTTTAACAAATAATAGTATGGACAAAACAGACAAACATGAAAAAGTTTTTAAAAAAATCAATGTGAAATCCAACATAAACAATGTTTTTCACCTTAGCAGCCATTAAACTCTCACATCGTGACACCTCAGTTATATAATTATGCACTCTACTCTTCATTTCTTCCTTTTCTTGCATTGCTGCTTCCAATTCCAATGAGATTGCCTATAAATCAGAAATTGAAGACAAATCTAAAGTGAACACGGTACCAAATGAGTTCTATTTATATTCAAATAGTTTCTTTGGAATAAGAGTACAGGGCAAAAGTAATTGTCACATATATTTCCTGGCTGATCTTGGATGTAAGAAACACCAAATTTTTTAAAAAAATATTCTTTTCAGTTGAAGATGAACACAATACCTTTATTTATTTATCTTTATGTGGTGCTCAGAGCCTCACACATGCTAGGAGAGCGCTGTACCACTGAGCCACAAACCCCGCCCAGAAACACCAAATTTTACCACACATCTCCCATAACATTCCTCACCATGTAATCTGACTTTTACACTAAGGACTAGTTATGGTTAGAGCTTGACCTTTTTAAGAAATTCATAATTCTTATAAATGAATACACAAACAATATAACTCCACATCATATATGACCATAATAATTATAACAAGTTATAATTACTCTATGTATGCATAATGTGTCAAAATATACTCTACTACCATGTATATCTAGAAAGAACAATTACAACACGACCAACTTAAAAAAAGAAATTCATATATCAGCAATATGCTTTATGAATAATACTGAAAGTAATTTAAAAAAATTTTTTTAGTTGTAGATGGAAACAATATATTTATTTATTTATTTTTATATAGTGCTGAGGATCAAACCTAGTGCCTCACATATGCAAAGCAGGCACTCTACCACTGAGCCACAGCCACAGCCACAGCCACAGCCCCCTGAAAGTAATTTTTAAAAAACAGAGTATTTAAAACAGGAAATCATTGGTCTCTTTGTATAATCTTTTAATAAACCAGCAATAATAAAAATTCTCTCAGCACTTGACATTTTAAAATACTCATTAATTTATTTTTAATCTATTTATTTATTTATTTATTTATTTTAGAAAAGAGAGAGCCTCACTATGTTGTTTAGGCTGGTGTTGAACTTCTGGGCTTAAGTGATTCTCTTGCCTCAGTCCCCTGATTAATTGAGACTACAAGCAAGTGCCATCAAGGCAGGGTAAATTACATTTTTTTATTAGCCTGATAGATGAAATTCTCCTTAAAAAATTACCTATGTTGCTTTACTATTTAGCAAACAACAAATAGGTACTCTGAAACCACCAACATTTATGCACTGTGTGTTCATACTTGGTTTTCTCTTGCCATTGTACTCAGATCATCTTGCAATCGTCTGTTTTCCTTAAAAGCTATTTCTCTAGCTCTTCCCACTTCGTCAAGTTCTTTGTGACATGCATCAACCTGGCGTCGAAGGCTGCTTATCTCCCTTTCTCGATTAGTCAATGCTTCCTTTAGCTGGCTGTTAAATGAGGAAATAATGAAGCTTTTTAGAAAATTGTAGTTCATTTAAAAGAAAACTACTGAATTAAATATTCTAAGAATATAGGAAACTAGACTGCTTCATTAAGATACTGATTAAGTAAAGCAGGTATTTTAGATCTCTACCAGTCATATCTGCAAATAAATCCACAAAACAGATTTATTATTCCAAAAACCAAGTAAATACAGAACCAAAGCATTTACTTTAAGTATTAAGAACCAAACATAAGAGATTCAATTGGCAAATATCTATTAAATGTTTACTCTCCCACTATTTTTTTTTAAGTTGTAAGTAGACACAACACCTTTATTTTTATTTATTTATATGTGGTGCTAAGGATTGAACCCAGGGCCTCACACGTGCTAGACAAGTGCTCTACTGCTGAGCCACAACCCCAGCCCTACTCTCCCACTATTACATAAAATTAAAGGTATGTAAAATAAATATACTGAGTGACTTGACTTTAAGCCCCTTTTATTCTTTCTGGGGAGACTAGACATAAAATGTAAATTTTGTAACTGTTCAAGATAAATTTAGATAGAGAAAAAATTCAAAATTGATACTAAAATTCAAAATTGATACTAAAATAATCAACATTTTAAAATTTTAAAATGGTAATGAATTGTAATGAATAGAGACTGGTAATTATAGTAATTATAGTAAAAACAGAGAGTTAAGTAGGAAATGTTAAAGAATTATAATTATTCAAGGTAATTATAGTAAAAACAGAGAGTTAAGTAGGAAATGTTAAAGAATAATTAATAAGATACAAATGTTTAAATGGATGACAGGAAGAATAATTAAAGAGGTAACATTCTCAAGCAGGAGATTGAGAAAATGATGCCACTGGCAAAAAATGGGGAAATTAGCTTATTGCTGATGGCTACTAAATAGATAAAAACTATTCACCAAAAATTTCTTAAAAAGCTGGGTTTCACCTGATTAATTACTTACTTCTTGGATAATTCATACTCTGAGATAGTTTTCTTCATCTGAGCAATAGCTTTCTCCTACAGAAATTGTAAAAATATATAAGATTCTAAATCATTCATATAGAAATGTTTGTAGCTAGATTCATATAATTTGTCACATTTATATAGTTAAGTACATAGTTCAATTATATAAATTATGTATAAAATGTGTAACCGATGTGATTCTGCAATCTGTATACGGGGTAAAAATGGGAGTTCATAACCCACTTGAATCAAATGTATGAAATATGATATGTCAAGAACTATGTAATGTTTTGAACCAATAATAAAAATTTTAAAAAAATTATGCATAAAAGAGAAAGTTCCAAGTAAACATATTTCCACATCTCAATTATACTTCACATATTGGCATGTTTCTTCCCACCCTAGGAACTTGAATAGTTTCTTTAAAAAGTTTGCCTAATAATATCTGATAAAATCACATTCTAACAATAGATAAAATCATATTTTGAAGATTCAAATTATTGAGATAAAATGCCCTGGGTCTTGGGGTAAGAACTATGTATGAATCTGAAACAGAATAAGATAATCCTCTCTATTCAGATATTGGAAAATGATATTTAACAGTTATATACTTTATTTTCTAGGTTTTCTTGCAAGTCTGCAAGCTTTTCTGTCTTCTCGTCTACAGTCTCCTGAAGAAAGTCTTTTTCTTTATCAATAACACCAATGGTCTGTTTCATTACATGAGCTGCCTCATTCTGTGAAGTCATCTTAAGGTTTAGTTCATCTATAAATGAAAAGAAATGTTTGTTAGACAAAGTAAATCATGATTAGCAAAAACAAAATTTAAATCACTTACTTATTTTTCCCTCCAGTATTTTAATTTGTTCTTGGGCTGATTCAAGTTCACCTCTTTTTAAGGAAAGTCGGCGCTGATACTCATCAAGTGACCGCTGTAGCTGGTCATTTACTATCCTAAAGAAGCAGTAGACAAAAACAAATGGTATTCTTTATCTCTCTTAGAAATAATTTTTTAAAATGAGATGTCTTAAAAATAGTTTTTCTTATTTTTAAATTTCTTTTATTCATTTTAAAGCTCTTCCAGTATAATCAATGGCCTTATATTATTTCTTGCAGTCCATCATTCTTCTCCAAAAATCAAATTAATTGTATACTCTAGAATTTTCTAGAGTCTTCTTGGTAGTTTTTAAAGATCTTCTCAGTTTCCTAATATCAACACCCTCTCCCTTAAAATCTATTTCCAATAGTGGAGGCACAAAAAAAAAAAAAAAAAAAAAGGGTGCTGTTCTTACAGTATGGCCTAGCACTTCAGACAGAGTATGCTCCATGAATCCTGACCATCCTGACTAGTGTGAGCTTCTACTTTTTGGATGGCTAGTCAATGGAGGTCATAGTAAATAGGGAAGGCAGGCATTCTTTATAGTGCAATAGGAATTTAAGACTAAAGACTGGTTTCAGGGAGCAAAAGAAAGGATGCCTAGAAGACATCTCAATAAAGACAATTTCAAAGGTGTCTATTACTGATCAGTAATTATTTTTCAGAAATAATATCCCTAGAAACTCAACAGCAAAAATTTGCTCTCTTGGCAAATCTCAGAATGCTCTTAGCCATGGCCTGGGAGTCTTACTCTGCCTGGCTGGAAAGACACATCTGTCACCCCAGGTTATTTGTCAGGAATAGATGTCTTTAGAAGATAAAATAGAGAAGAAGATACTAAGGGTTGCTTAGCTTAGAACTGCCTAATGGAGGAGGCTTGGATTGTACACCTCTAGTAAAATAGGACAACAAAAAAAATTTACTAGCAATACTGAGAAGTATTATGTAAAATAAAAGAGATTATGCTAACTTTTCTATTAGCAAGTTAATCATGACCCAGAAATAGGGAGGAGCTGGGTGCAATGGTGCATTCCTATAATTCCAGCAGCTCCAGAGGCTGAAACAGGATGATTGAGAGTTCAAAGCCAGCCTCAGCAACAGTGAGGCGCTGAGCAACTAGGTGAGTATCAGTATCCCCGCCTCTACAAAAAATCAGGAGGAAAGTTACTTAGAACTGCACAACCAAACCAAACCATGTCAGAAAGTCACTAGGTTCAAGCAGAATGACTTCATAAAATTATAAAATTAGATCCAGGTGGCTAATCAAGATCTTCCTTTTTATTATGTGGGATATAACAACACAAGGCGATACTATCCAAGTTTTACAGAAACAACTAATAACTTGCCCAAGGTCACAAAGCCAGTAAAGGCAAAGAAAAGATGCAAATCTAGGCTAATCTAACATGACACCAATGTTCTTCTACTATATTCTATTGCTTCAATATGCAGAATATAGGGAGACAAATCCTCTACATGGAAAAAGTCTGTCAGGAAGCCATACAAAGTCCTTTCAAAAATAAAAATGGGCTGTGGGTGTTGGGGTTGTGGCTCAGTGGTAGAGCACTTGTCTAGCATTTGTGAGGCACTGGATTCAATTCTCAGTAGCAAATATAAATAAATAAAATAAAGGTTCATCAACATCTAAAAAAATAAAATAAAATGGCCCCCAGAGTTCCATCCTTAATAAAGGATGCCAAGTGAGTGACTGTGCTTGAAATTCTAAGCAAAAATGTAATAATCTCTTTGCATTTAATTTCATAGGTAGGATAATTTGCTGATGAAAGCAGAGTTGATAAAGGAAAGCAAGATAACAAACGTCTTGATTAATATTCACATAAAGGAAGCCCTTGGGAGAGTCCTAATAATAGCTTTGCTTTTTTATATTCTCATGTAGAAAGAAAAATAGGCAACTAAGACTGTATACCAGATCCTGGAAGTAACTTCTGACTGAACTTAGTACTAAGATAAAGGTCTTCTTAATGAAAGAAGTGAGGCAGAAAGTTCCTAAGAAAAAATACCTTAGTGACTGCCATATTATTTGTTCATAAGAGTGCTTGTTTCCCAGCAGTCTATGGTTATAGCCCAACACTCAATGAGAAAGATTATTATTAACTTTTTTTTTTTTTTAAATTTTAGGCTTCTGCAAGGGGATGATAACTGGTGGCCGTAGTTCCCTTAGTTCTTTCAATTCTAGTTTCACAGGCTCAGCTATCCCATTAAGAGCCCTGCTCATCTTTTTATCTTGGAAGAATATTGGGAATACTCAGAAGAGTTTCTTGACATCCAAGATAATCTATGAGCCTTCTTTCCCTTATCTAAAATGATATTTAATTCCCTTAGCAAATAAACACTTTTCAAAGGAGACCTGTTACATTGGCTTTCCAAATGTATCTAAACAAATCTTAGTAAAACATATCTGTTGGCATAACTTTATGTCTGATTAGAGTTTATGGACTGTTTTCAGGAAAATCTGCTATACCATTTATTTGACTGGATAACTGCATAGCTTGCTATTTATTTATTTGCAGTACTGGGGATTGAACCCACGTCCTTGCACATGTAGGCAAGTACTCTAACACTAAGCTATAATTTCAGTCCTTTGAGATAGGGTCTTGCTAAGTTGCCAAGATGACCCTGAACTTTTGATCTCCTGCTTCAGCCTCCCATGTGTGCACCATCATGGCTGGCAACTTTCAGGTTTTGAACACGCAAAGATAAAAAGCTAAGGTAAATTGAAAAAAGGACTATTTAGTTGTAAGGATCAAGGATATTTGCCAAGGGGTTGAGAAGTTAGTTGTCTAACTAGGCTAGGAACAATTTATCCTTGAGCAGGACTGACAAACTACAGTCTGCTATTTATTTTTGGAAGAACTGAGATGTACAAATGGGTTTATAAATGCTTAAGTAATTGAAGAATACTGACTGTAGAAAATTTGCTAACTTTGGTTCTAGAGCTTGGCTAGCAAGCTCTGAGGAGGCAGTAGGCATCTTTCCTATGTACAGAAATGTTCCCTATTAATAGCATTATGAAGTTTTGATCTGGGATATAAAATACCACATCTCATTAAATACTGCAATTTGAGGGGGACAACAGTCATTTGTTTAATTTTGAAGAGTGGGAATGAATGAAATTTCTTATTCATTCATTCATTCAGTGGTACTGGGGACTGAACCCAGGGGTATTCTACCATTGAACTATATCTCCAGCCCTTTCTATTTTCCATTTTAAAGACAGTCTCACTACGCTGTCCAGGCTGGTCTTGAACATGCAATCCTTCTGCCTTAGCTTCCTAAGTAGCTGGGATTATAGGTGTGCATCACTATGCCCAGCTAAAAGTGGGATTTTATAGTATATCCTCTGATTTACCCCAATAGCTAGACAAAAGGCATTTTATTTGGACAACTACGAGACTGTGCATGATAAAGAAAATCCTGTTTGGTGACACCTTAATTTGGTGGAAAAAAAAAATGCCTAGCCTCATGAGGTGGATGGGAAAGAACAAGGGCCTCATTTATCTGAGAATCTGATTCTTAAACATGTTTCTATCAAGGAAAAGAGAGGTTGATGTGATTAAAAGAGCAGCAAGAGTGCTCTTCTCTATTAAACATATAAAAAATGGCACAAGGTTTGGACAACATGCCTTTGTTTTTATAGGTATTATGGTTTGTACTGAGTTTAGCTTTGTATTTGGAACTAACAGCTTGAACTCATGGTTCTAATAATGCTTACTAATGTGGAGAATGTGAATGGCACAATAGCCTCAAAGATAAGATATGTCATAGTTTTCTGTCAGAGCAAAATGAAGTTATAAAATAATGTGATATCCCCAGATTATATAAGGTAGAGAGAAAAATTCTCAGTCCCCTCCTGTAGCACATTGATTAGATTACCCCTAAGAAAGGAAACAGGCAGATTGCATCCAAGAAAAAAGGATTTTAGTCTAAGAACAAAAACCCCAAAGGAGCTACAGACTAGGGTGTTCAAGAGAGGGTACTGAAAGCTCTACCTTCTGAACTTTCTGTGAGAAAAGAAAAGGGGTGTCGCTCCAATCAGAAGGAAAAGCAAAATGGATTAAATGCCAGATCCTGTCAGATGGATATAGAGTGAAAAGGATATACTAATAATTCTGAGAGACAAACACACAACATGGTATTTGTATTTCAGATATTAAGACAGACAGGAACCAGAAGAGGAGCTGGGCCATTCAGCTGTCCTTCACAGAATATAGGTAGTGCTTGCAAAAAGAGAATGAAGCAAAAAAGTAGTATATGCATTAGTTTTTTCTAAAGTCAACCTTATAAAGACTGCAGTCAATCAGTAAAAGAGCAAAACGAAGATGCTGTAAATAAGTGGCAAACAGTATTCCTTAACTGACCAGGTAACCAGTTTTTGGACTTATTTCCTTAAGCTATTTCATATATCAGGGAACCCTATGAACAATAGTCTCAGGTTTTTCTTTTCCTAATTATTCCTTTGATTCTCACCTTTGCTCTGTTTTTTCCACTATATACTTCTGTGATTCTTTGTTTTTGTATATTGGATCTGTGTCTTTTGAAAAAAAAAAAAAAATTGTCCCCACCACCTCATCCTTTCTTTTTGTCCTGTGTTCTGGGTAAATTTCTTGAATCTATTTTCTATTTCAGCTCATTTTCTGCAATAGCCAATATACTATTTAGTAATCCTTCAGTTTTAACTTGTCAATCTTTGTTAAAATCATGACTACAATCCTTTCTGATCAAGTTGTTATTGGTTTACATCTGTAAAACTGATTTAGTTTTACAGGTGTAATGATTTTAAAATCTGTTCCTGATCCTTATTATAGATATAGTTTATAGACAGATTTCCTGACTCTTCAGAGTAATGCCTTGCTGGCCTTCAACATCTTTCTACTTATGGAAGTTACCCAATCCAGACAAAAAACTAAAATTTGTTTGCTTTTTGTTTCCCTGAATCTTCTGTGTTAAAAATTGAGTAACTGCTGACAAGCTACACATTCTGCATTATTTTCTTTTTTTTTTTAACCTTTATTTTATTTATTTATTTTTAATGTGGTGCTGAGGATCGAACCCAGGGAGTCACCATGCTAGGCAAGCAGTACTCTACCACTGAGCCACAACCCCAGTCCTATTTTATCTTCTTTTTATAACTATATAAGTCATTAGGTCTTTTGGTTTTACGTATGAAACATTTCTTAGGTTTCAGTCTAGACCTTTGGTGTCCACTATATGCCATCAAGTCTCTAAGACTTCAAATCCATGTTCCGTATTTCTACCAGAGTTAGCTTTCTAAGAAGCATGCTACTCATGTACACCCTCCTTTGTTAAAGATGTCTGCTTTTTAGTCAGAAAGGGTTCAAAATAGAAGATATATATTCAGATTTTACATTTACTTCCTTGAAAGAGGCAAGAAAAAGAAGGAAAATGGCACAGGTAGCAAAAAATTCTATCCTTTTCAGCAGTCCTACCCTACAGATTCAAAAACTTGTTTACAATCATATTAACTTATAAACATTAAAAAAAAATACAGATACCCATCTGGAGGCAGTTGCTCATGCCCCTAATCCCAGTGGCTCAGAGAGAGGAGGATTGTTAAATTCCAGACCAGCCTCAGCAATTTAGTGAGGTCATATGCAACTTAGTGAGATCCTATCTAAAAATGAAAAAATAAAAAGGGCTGGTGATGTTGCTCAATGGTTAAGTACACCTGGGTTCAATTCCCAACACTAAAAACCAAAATCCAAAAACACATACCTAAAATCTATTGAGATTTACTCAGCAAATTTAAAGCCAGAGAGACAGGCCCTAAATTCATACTTTTCAAAAGCTCGAGGTGATTCTGCTTCTAGGCCAACTGTGGAGAGTGGTGATTTAAATCATGGTCTTTTTGACTCCCTCATGGCTGTGTTTGTACTGGGACCTACCTGTGTGAAAGTACAGGTTGAGATGGTCCAGTTGCTATGGTGCTGCAGCCTGAGAAAACTGTGCAAATGCTCAGAGTTATCAGTTGGGACTTTGAGCTCAGGCACCATCTCCCAGGGTCAGAGAATTTTGAGCAAAACAAAATGACCTTAATGTCTTGTCAGACCTGTGTCCTTTTAGACTGTCTGCTTTGTTACAACTTTTCCATAAATAATCTTTTGGTTTTTCGAATATTTTTTTTTTAGTTGTAGTTGGACACAGTATTGACTGACAACTCAATATTTCTAAGCTACATATTCTGCATTTTTTCTTTTTTTTTTTTAACTTTATTTTATTTATTTATTTTTAATGTGGTGCTGAGGATCGAACCCAGTGCGACGCAAGTGCTAGGTGAACGCTCTACCACTGAGCCACAACCCCAGCCCCAATAAATAGCCTTTTGGTGATTAAACCTATATAATAAACATGCTGAGCTAGCTCTGGGTCACTGTGTCTCCACCAGAGAGCAGTGTCCCACTTGGCCCCACCTTTCTCTCTCTGTGTATCTGTTTGTCTTTTCTTCATCCTCCATGGCTCCTACTTGTCCAGTGTCTTTCCCTGAATTAATGACCGTGGCTGAGAACAAAAATGAGAGGGCCCAGAAAGTTGGTGCCCAAACAGGGACTGGACACAGGGGATCGTCTTCAATGCTCAGATGGGAGGATGCTTCTGAGGCCGAGGTAGCAAAGAAAAGTGAGAAGCAAGTTTATAGGTGGGTCTAAACCATGAAACAACTGGGATCCAAAGAAAGGGATCTCTAATTTGCAATGCTTAAGATTATGCTTTCTTAGTTTATGCTAGATCTCTCTCTCTCTTAGGCTTTCATTTAGAATGTAAACTGCAAAAACTGGTTTGAGACCAAAGGAAAAAAAAATGTCACTTTTAAATTCAACCTGCTGCTGTGGGCTGTCTTGTTTTTTCTGGCACCCTGCCACCTTGCTTTCTTAACAAGTTCCTCCCTAAGACTACAGCACAGGGAGACATTGAAATGATTTCCTTTATACAATTTTCTTTTCTTTAAAAATTTTTCTTGAGGATTTCAGGACTCTAAGCCAAAAGTAAACTCTGATCTGCTAAATACTGTTAGCTACATTTGTCTGATATCTTGTTTTTTTGTTTTTAGTATTTTTTTTAGTTGTCAATAGACCTTTATTTTATTTATTTATATATGGTGTTGAGAACTGAACCTGGTGCCTCACACATGCTATGCAAGCACTCTGCCACTGAGCCACAACCCCAGCTCTGATATCTTGGTTTTTGTAGTTAAAAATGAGTAAATTAGGTTTAACATCAGTGGGATTTAATCATAAATCTGTTAAAGGAGACATCTGATTAATTTACAAAATTGGGGTGCTAAACATCAACTGCTAAATATACAATCAACTACTCTTGATTTCTTTAATTCCATAAGGTAATAACATTAAATGTCTCACCAGTCCTGCATTCTTCAGATTATCTGCTCTGCTAAAACTTTCCCACAAATAACTTTTTGATCATGAAACCCATATAATAAATGTGCTGAACTAGCTCTGGGTCACTGGTTCTCCATCAGAGAGCAATGTCCCACCTGGCCCCACCTTTTTCTCTGTGTGTCTGTTTGTCTTTTCTTCATCCCCTAAATCCCTCATTTAGTTTTTGAATTAATGGCCATGGCTGAGAGTAGAGATGGGGCCATGGCATCTGTGGAAACTACTGTTTGGAAGTAGTTTGGAAACTACTATTCAAAGGCACAATCTGAAATGCCATGGTTGTAAATCTTATATAATCAGAAACATGTTCCCAGGAGTTAAATTAAAAAAAAAAAAAGTTCCAATAAACTTACCTAAGGGAATTCATCTCTGTTTTCTGATGAGATGAGTCACCAGGCACATGGCCAATTTGGCTTATTTGTTGAGCTTGAAATTTTGATTTGTTCTCTAATGACTCTATTTTTTCTTTCATTAGGAACACTTTCAATTGTAATTCACATTTTTCACTTTCAAGCTATAATTTAAATTTAAAAAATTAATAGGCATATGTCTTAATGTTTCAATTTTATTTTTCATAGGCACTCTTTATAATAATAAAATGGTGAAAAACTAAGGAAATAAATTACATGTTTTTTATAAAAGTCATGTGTATATTAGGTTACAGATTTCAGAATTGGCATACCCATTTATGTATGCTTCTCACTATCACCAAAATGGAAGAAAAGATACAAACAAACAAACAAACAATAAAGAAAGAACAAATCCATAACCTCAATGAAACAGAAAGGGAAAACAAAATGAAAAATTGGAGGAACTTTTAAAAAAACAAAAAGTAGGACTGAATTAAGGAAAACCCAGAGTAGAAAATGCTGTAATCCAAACACAAAATGGGAGAGATTTATACGAGAAAACAAAAATTTTCTTGAAGGGCACAAAATGTAACCTGGCTTGATATACAGACAACCATGTTTTTGGATGAAAACACAAAACTGTAAATGTACTGAAATTTTCGTAAATAATCAAAATATCCAATGAAATTCTAATAAAATTCCTAACTGAACCTTTTTAAAAAGAGGGTGGCTTAGATGTTATTCTAAAATTCATTTAGGAAAAAAGAAAGCTATGAGATAGCAAAACCAGAAAGCTACTATAATTAAAAGAGTGTGAATATCACAGAAATGGACAATATATCTTGTTTATCAAGGGAGTGGGAGAGTTTGGTTTGTATATCCACCACATGGCTTTAAAAATACCATCTAAATCTTTGAAACTACTGTGGGCAGTCCCCAAACACATCTTCCACCCACTGCCCACAGTAACCACTATTCTGTATCTTATGTTTCTCATTTCTTGTTTTTGTTTTGTTTTGCTTTGAGATGAGGTTTTACTACATTGCCCAGGCTGATCTTGAACTCTCCTTCTGCCTCAGCCTCCCTAGTAATTGGGACTATAGAAATTAATGTTAGTACCCCACTTCTTGCTTTTCTTTGGTATACTACATTAGCATGAAAACCTCAACAATATACTGGTTAGTTTTACAATTATGTTTTTGAACTTCACATTAGTGGAATCATACTGCATGTTTTCTGCAACAATTTACTTTTTTTTTTAGGTGTCAATGGACCTTTATTTTATTTCATTTATGTAAGGTGCTGATAATCAAACCCAGTGCTTCACACATGCTAGGCAAGCACTCTACCACTGTCCATTCCCAACTCCAGCAATTTGCTTTTTTGGTATAACTTTTGTACGTGCTGTAACTTTAGGTGTAAAATTTGTACACATTGACCATTAGTAGCTATTGTTCATTTCTGCTTCTCTGTGACACTCCACTGAATGAATTACAACCATTTATCCATCTTCCTCAAAATTGACAACTAGATTGTTTCTCCTATCCTATCAGAGAATAATATTTGAGGCTTTGTGGGCCCGAAAGTCTGTTACCACTACTCCACTGAAAGACGAAATCAGCCACAAACAATACAGAAATAAATAATCAAATGTGATATGATAAAAACTGAATTTATAAAAACAGACTGGATGGGTTGAATTGGTCCATGGGTCATAATTTGTTGATCCCCACCTAGAGTACATATTTAGAGATGGAACTGGTTATATAACATGCCTTTGCTAGATAATGCCAAATTATTTTATAAAGAGTTAACTAATTTGCACTCTCAGGAACTACATATACTTGCAAATACTTGTCACAATTTGTTAATTTCTGATGACCTGATTTATAAGATGATTTTATTATAGTTTTACTTTGTATTTCTCCTACCATTGAGGTAGGACATCTTCTAACATCAGTAATTTGCAATTTCTTCCTTCATGAAATATCTATTCACACTTGATTTTTTCCCCCTAGTACTAGGGATGGCTCTCAGGGCCTCATCCATGCTAGGAAAGAGCTCTACTACTGAGCCATATTTCCAGCTATACCTGTTGAATTTTGTGTGTGTGTGTGTGGGGGGGGTGTCTGGCAAAAGTGCCAAACATGTAGCAATTTGTTTTCTGAATTAGTAGTGTCTTTTCATTTTATGGTTAGCAGCTAAACAATGTCTGTTTTGTTAATGTACTTATCTATGTTTTCCTTTAAGGAATTAACTTATGTGTTATTTCACAGCATACACTCTGGACCAGATACCTGCTAGCTATGTGATCTTGGGCAAGTTTTCCTTCTATTTGTTTTCTTATCTATGAAATGAAGTTAATATAGCATTTACTACATATAGTTGTTTTGAGAATTATTACCTATATATACATATTACATATGTATCTGTGTATGTATATATGTGTACGTAGATATGCCTGTGTGTATCACATTGAAAAATGTGCCTGACACATAGTAAATGCTATGTAAATGACTGCTCTTATTTCCCCCAAGGTCAAGATTTTCTCCTGCATTTCTTTAATAAATGTGGTTTGTTTTGGATATTCAAACAGACTTGAAATGACTTTTTAAAAATATTTTAGTGTTTAATTTTTTAGTGTTAGGTGGACACAATATCTTTATTTTATTTTTATGTGGTGTTGAGGATCGAACCCAGCGCCCTGCGCATGCCAGCGAGCATGCTACCACTTGAGCCACATCCCCAGACCTTGAAATGACTTTTTGGGTATGGTGTATCTGAGATAAAATCCAATTTCTTTTTCTTATTTTAATATAAGAAGCTACTGTCCCAGAAACAATTACAAAGTTACAAAATAATCATTCCTATCCTCACTGATCTGAATTAGTTTATGTATCAATTCACTGTGCATTTTGAATCAGAGGACTTCTGTGTTTTCACAATATCTAAATAATATCATCATCTCTTTGAATACTGCTTCTCTCAAATATCGTATTGCATCCTCCTCAAATTGTGACACATACCAGACCTTTTCAATCTATTCTCTAACATTTTAACTTCTTTTCTATTTTCTATCTCTTAGTCTCTTTCCAAGGACTTCCAATACTTTCTTCAGATATATTTTCTTTTTTTTTTTTTTTTTTCTTTTTTTATTGTTGGCTGTTCAAAACATTACATAGTTCTTGATATATCATATTTCACAATTTGATTCAAGTGGGTTATGAGCTCCCATTTTTACCCCATATACAGATTGCAGAATCACGTCAGTTACACATCCATTGATTTACATATTGCCATACTAGTGTCTGTTGTATTCTGCTGTCTTTCCTATCCTCTACTATCCCCCCTCCCCTCCCCTCCCCTCCCCTCCCCTCTTCTCTCTCTGCCCCCTTTACTGACATTCGTTTGTCCCCCTTGTATTATTTTTCCCCTTCCCCTCACTTCCTCTTGTATGTACTTTTGTATACCTCTGAGGGTCTCCTTCCATTTCCATGCATTTTCCCTTCTCTCTCCCTTTCCCTCCCACCTCTCATCCCTGTTTAATGTTAATCTTCTTCTCATGCTCTTCGGCCCTACTCTGTTCTTAGCTACTCTCCTTATATCAAAGAAGACATTAGACATTTGTTTTTTAGGGATTGGCTAGCTTCACTTAGCATAATCTGCTCTAATGCCATCCATTTCCCTGTAAATTCTATGATTTTGTCATTTTTTAATGCAGAGTAATACTCCATTGTGTATAAATGCCACATTTTTTTTATCCATTCATCCATTGAAGGGCATCTAGGTTGGTTCCACAGTCTAGCTATTGTGAATTGTGCTGCTATGAACATCGATGTAGCAGTGTCCCTGTAGCATGCTCTTTTTAGGTCTTTAGGGAATAGACCGAGAAGGGGAATAGCTGGGTCAAATGGTGGCTCCATTCCCAGCTTTCCAAGAAATCTCCATACTGCTTTCCAAATTGGCTGCACCAATTTGCAGTCCCACCAGCAATGTACAAGTGTACCCTTTTCCCCACATCCTCGCCAGCACTTGTTGTTGTTTGACTTCATAATGGCTGCCAATCTAACTGGAGTGAGATGGTATCTTAGGGTGGTTTTGATTTGCATTTCTCTGACTGCTAGAGATGGTGAGCATTTTTTCATGTACTTGTTGATTGACTGTATGTCCTCCTCTGAGAAGTGTCTGTTCAGGTCCTTGGCCCATTTGTTGATTGGGTTGTTTGTTCTCTTATTGTCTAATTTTTTGAGCTCTTTGTATACTCTGGATATTAGGGCTCTATCTGAGGTGTGAGGAGTAAAGATTTGTTCCCAGGATGTAGGCTCTCTATTTACCTCTCTTATTGTATCTTTTGCTGAGAAAAAACTTTTTAGTTTGAGTAAGTCCCATTTGTTGATTCTAGTTATTAACTTTTGTGCTATGGGTGTCCTATTGAGGAATTTGGAGCCCGACCCCACCGACTGTAGATCGTAGCCAACTTTCTCTTCGATCAGACGGCGCGTCTCTGATTTGATATCAAGCTCCTTGATCCATTTTGAATTAACTTTTGTGCATGGCGAGAGAAAGGGATTCAGTTTCATTTTGTTGCATATGGATTTCCAGTTTTCCCAGCACCATTTGTTGAAGATGCTATCCTTCCTCCATTGCATGCTTTTAGACCCTTTATCAAATATAAGATAGTTGTAGTTTTGTGGATTGGTTTCTGTGTCCTCTATTCTGTACCATTGGTCCACCCGCCTGTTTTGGTACCAGTACCATGCTGTTTTTGTTACTATTGCTCTGTAATATAGTTTGAAGTCTGGTATCGCTATACCGCCTGATTCACACTTCCTGCTTAGCATTGTTTTTGCTATTCTGGGTCTTTTATTTTTCCATATGAATTTCATGATTGCTTTCTCTATTTCTACAAGAAATGCCGTTGGGATTTTGATTGGCATTGCATTAAACCTATAGAGAACTTTTGGTAATATCGCCATTTTGATGATGTTAGTTCTGCCTATCCATGAACAGGGTATATTTTTCCATCTTCTAAGATCTTCTTCTATTTCTCTCTTAAGGGTTCTGTAGTTTTCATTGTATAAGTCTTTCACCTCTTTTGTTAGGTTGATTCCCAAGTATTTTATTTTTTTTGAAGATATTGTGAATGGAGTGGTTGTCCTCATTTCCATTTCAGAGGATTTGTCGCTGATATACAGGAATGCCTTTGATTTATGCGTGTTGATTTTATATCCTGCCACTTTGCTGAATTCATTTATTAGCTCTAATAGTTTCTTTGTAGACCCTTTTGGGTCTGCTAGGTATAGAATCATGTCATCTGCAAATAGTGATAATTTAAGTTCTTCTTTTCCTATTTTGATGCCTTTAATTTCTTTCGTCTGTCTAATTGCTCTAGTTTATTAATTCCTGCTTCTGGTCATGCTGGAGTGATAAGAATCAGACTTTCCTGCTTGAAGTAAATAAAAATTGGACTAAATGTAGGAAACAATGGTTTTCAAGATACCGAGAAAAAAGCAATGACAGACAGAAACCGCTGAGAGAGAGAGAGAAAGCAAATGAGATGAGTTTTATGATCACTCCAGCTTATTGCCTGGAGAATTTCTAGGCCATAGCATAGAAAACAGTAGCCAGGTAGAACTCCGTGGACCCCTCTAAATTCAGAAGACAGGACTTAAAAGTCAAAGCAGCTGGAGTCTGCAGGTGAAGAACTGCACTGAGTGAAAACTCCAGAAATCTGTAAAGGGTGCCCCTTGAATCTTAAGCTAAGTAGAGCTCAGTATAGAAAACTAGCCAAGACTAGGGAAGAATCATCAAGAAGTGACAATACTTGGGCTGGG
Organism: Marmota flaviventris; assembly: GCF_047511675.1. Classification (NCBI taxonomy): domain Eukaryota; kingdom Metazoa; phylum Chordata; class Mammalia; order Rodentia; family Sciuridae; genus Marmota; species Marmota flaviventris. Next base: position 42,991,408 of record NC_092504.1, on the reverse strand, counting down.
GATTGTGGCTCAGCGGTGAAGCACTTGCCTAGCACGTGTGACACACTGGGTTCAATTCTCAGCACCACATAAAAATAAATAAATAAAATAAAGGTATTGTGTCGAACTAAAAAATATATTTTAAAAAAAAGTGACAATACTTGAGAAGCATAGCCTCTGGGACAGAAGTCCCTTGTTGTTCTCCTTTGTTATCAAAGCAATAAATCATTTTTTCTCTTTCAAAAAAAAAAAAAAAAAAGAAGAAGAGGAGGAAAAAACATAATTGACATAGGCATTAATACAATACATAATGTACCCCAATTTGCTTGGTTTGATAAATTACCTGATGATTAACACATGTCAAATGTTCAATAGTTTTCTCTAATTCTGTTTTGCCAAAAACATTCATGTCCTGGATATTCTGAAAGAGAATTTTATAGAAAATGTTCATTTATATCAGACAATAAAGCAAAACAACCAAAGTAAGTAATGTAAGTCTACATGCTATTATATTTATCTTTTGATAAAACAGAAATGTTTTAGAAACAAAATCATTAGACAATTTATAAAAACCATGCTTTTGGTTTAAAAAAAAAAAAAGCCTGACAGCTGGAAGTGATATTGGCCAAATTATATTGTTACTTTGTGTGCATGTATGAATATGTAAGAACAAATCCCATTAATATGTACAACTATAATGCATCAATAAAACAGTATAGGAAGAAAAAAAGCATAATAGGTTCTCATGTTTTTACATTATCTACCTCCATACATGATTGCAGCAGAAGACACAGACTGGTATGGGTTCATTCATAAAGACTTAGACAAGTCAACCTATATTAGCACAACTATGAAGGGAAAAGTTCAGTAGGTTAAGTAACAAGCTTAAGAATATACCCTATAAGAGATGTAAGCAAAACAGGGCATGAAGGAAAAAAATACAAGAACAGAAAGACAGGAAATAGAATACAACACCAGACAGAAGATCAGAGTTTCAAGAGTAGGCTGGTCAACAGTATAAACACAGGGCTAGTTTTTAAAAATTTATTTATTTTTGTTCTTTATACATGGAGTATAATTTATTCTAATTAGTATTCTTTTCTTGTTGTGCATGATGTGGAGCTTCACTGGCTGTATATTCATATATGAACATAGGAGAGTTATGTCCGATTCATTCTGTGTTTCCTATTCCCATCTGCACCCCTCCCCTTCATTCCCCTCTAACCCAATGAGCTTCTGTTCTTCATTCCCCCTTTATTGTGTGTTAGAATCTGCATATCAGAGAGAACATTCAGCCTTTGATTTTTTGGGATTGGCTTATTTTGCTTAGCATGATAGTCTCCAGTTCATCCATTTACCGGCAAATGCCATAATTTCATTCTTATTTAAGACTGATATTCCATTGTGTATATACACCACATTTCTTTTATCTATTTGTCTATTAAAAGGCACCTGGGTTGGCTTCATAACTTAGTTATTGTGAATTGAGCTGCTGTAAACATTGATGTGGCCAGAACTTTATGCTCATATATCAAAAAGAATCTAATGTCTATGTTCTTTTTTGTCTGGATAATGACATTTAATCTGAACATAAATGATGAATAAGAATTAGCTAGACAAAGGAATTGGAAGGGGTGAAGGAATCTTTCATATGGAAGGTTAGAAGCAAAAAAAGTCTATTAAGTCTGGAACGTTAAGAAAAGTGAGGCAAACAGCAGAGGTGAGTATGTAGAAAAGAAGCTAGGGCCAAATACTGAAGTCTTTGGAAAGAAGTTAATAGATTTTAAATAGGAAGGGACATGATCAGACTTATATCTTTGAAAGATTGACTGTATTGGTCAGCACTTCATGGTTGTAACTAAAATACCTGACAAGGCTAGGCACAGTCATGTACACCTGTAATCCCAGTGGTTCGGGAGGCTGGGACAGGAGGATCATGAGTTCAAAGCCAGCCTCAGCAAAAGTGAGGCATGAAGCAACTCAGTGAGACCCCATCTCTAATAAAATACAAAATAGGGCTGGGGATATGGCTCAGTGGTTAAGTGTCCCTGAGTTCAATCCCTGATACCCAGTCCCCTACCCCCACAAAAAAAAATCCTGACAAGAACAAGTTAGAGGAGAACAGTTTACTTTGGGCTCATAGTTTCAGATTTCAATCTTTCAGGCTTCATCATCAGTTGACTCCACTGCTCTGGGCCCAAGGTGAGGAAAAGCTCATGGTGGAAGGACACAATAGCAGAAAGCTACTCAGTTTGTGGCATTCAAGAAGCAGGGGGCGGCGGGGACCAGAAACACCCATGTGCAAGGAGCCAGAAACAAAAATAACACCCAAGGGGCATGCCCCACCTGCCTATAGTTAATACCCAGTAGTCAATTAAAATTATCAATTCATCAAATGGATTAATCCACTGATGAGGTTCCACCTCTCAGAATCTGTTTTAGTCAACTTTGTGTTGTCATGACCAAAATCCCTCACAAAAACGACTTAGAGGAGGGAAACTTATTTGGAGCTCACAGTTTCAGAGGTTTCCGTCCACAGTCCGTCAACTCCATTGCTCTGGGCCCACAGTGAGGCAGAACATCATGTCCTAAGGGCTCCACAGAGGAAAGCTGCTCACCTCATGGCCGAAGGAAGCAGAGAGAGGGAGGACAGAAAAGGAACCACAGAGAACTCGAACTTTTTCAGGACACACCTGCAGAGGCCCACCTTCTCCAGCCATACCATACCTGCCTACAGTCACCACCAAATCAGTCCATTCAAACTAGGATGGACTAATTTGATTGTAACTCTCACAATCCAATCATTTACCTGTGAATATTCAGTATTAACACAGGAGTTTTTGAAGGACACCTCATATTCAAAGCATAACAATGACCCAAGGTGAAGTAAAGAAGCTATTAATATAGATATGTAGATTAATAACCCAAATAAGATGGTAGCAGGAAAACACAAAAAAGTAAACAAATTTAAATGAAAGTAACATGAACTTAGGGGCCAGATTCCTTGTGACTTACAGCTGGGAAAGCTTCTGAAAGTTATTTAAACTCACTGTAACTCACAGAACTTACCTACAAGCAGTAAAAAGCTTCTTTACGAAGATTTACTGAGAGTAGTTTTGATTTGCATTTCTCTAATTGCTAGAGATGATGAACATTTTTTCATATATTTGTTGATTGATTGTATATCCTCTTCTGAGAAGTGTCTGTTCAGGTCCTTGGCCCATTTGTTGATTGGGTTATTTGTTTTTTTGGTGCTTAGCTTTTTGAGTTCTTTATATACCCTAGAGATTAGTGTTCTATCTGATGTGTGAGGGGTAAAAATTTGCTCCCAAGATATAGTCTCTCTATTCACCTCACAGATTATTTCTTTTGCTGAGAAGAAACTTTTTAGTTTGACTCCATCCCATTTATTGATTCTTGGTTTTAATTCTTATGCTATAGAAGTCTTATTAAGGAAGCTGGGGCCTAATCCCACATGATGAAGATTAGGGCCTACTTTTTCTTTTATTAGATGCAGAATTTCTGGTTTAATTCCTAGGTCCTTGATCCACTTTGAGTTTTGTGCATGATGAGAGAGATGGAAAAAGGTACACTCATACATTGTTAGTGGGACTGCAAATTAGTGTAGCCAATCTGGAAAGCAGTATGGAGATTCCTTGGAAATCTGGAATGGAACCACCATTTGACCCAGCTATCTCTCTCCTTGGTTTATACCCAAAAAACTTAAAAACAGAATACTATAGGGACACAGCTACATAATATTTATAGCAGCACAATTCACAATAGCTAAACAGTGGAGCCAACCTAGATGTACTTCAGTGGATGAATGGATAAAAAAAAATGTGACATACATACATAATGGAATTTTACTCAGAAATAAGAGAATAAAATCATGGCATTTGCAGGTAAATGGATGGCACTGGAGAAGATAATGCTAAGTGAAATTAGCCAATCCCTAAAAAACAAATGCCGAATGTTTTCTCTGATACAAGGAGGCTGATTCATAGTGGGGTACGGAGGGGGAGCATGGGAGGAATAGATGAATTCTAAATAGGGCAGAGGAGTGGGAGGGAAAGGGAGAGGGCTGGGATGGTTGAATGTGATAGACATCATTATCCGAGGTACATGTATGAAGATATCAATTGGTGTCAACATACTTTATATTTCATATAAAGAGATATGAAAAATTGTGCTGTATATGTGTAATAAGAATTATAATGCATTTTACTGTCATTGATTTTTTTTAAAAAATCAACAAAAATAAATAAAATAATTTTGCCAATTAAACAAAAGATTTACTGAGATAGTTCATATAAAAAGCATTTGGAACAGAATCTCCCACATGGGGAAAGGCTTACTAAATATTTAACATTATTTAAGAGGTAGCACTGATAGGACTTGGTTATTAACTGAAATACAAGAGATTTCAGGGAGAGCTTAGTAAAGTTGCCTGGATTTGACAAATGAGTGAGTAGTAGAATAACAAAGATACTAGAGGAAGCTCAAGGACTGAGATTATTAGTTCAGTTTTTAAGTAAAAGATCTACCATAAAATCACCAAATACTGTTTCCCACAACCCAGAAGTATTCTGGTAATTTGAATATTGCTTTTTTCCAGTTTCCAGTACTGCACTTTTTAAATCATATTTTTAAATTCCTTGAGCATCAACAGATATGGAAAAGAGTGAGTGAGTAGCTTGTGCTAAAAGCTGCCATATTGCACAGAAGTTTTTTATTTGGTAATTTTAACACTTTTTTTTTTTTTTATAAGAGAACAATTTCTGGAAGGCAGTATTCCAAAAGATCGCAATTAGAAGCATTCTTAAACTGTATTTTTGGAATAAAAAAATTAACTGAAAATTTGTGACATAAAGACTACCTTTAAAATGCTTGCATTTATTCCTGATTTTAACTGCTATTTTCAAAGTATTAATTTCATAATATTAATTGCTAGAAAACTATGGATTCCATAATAACAACATTTAGAACTTACAATATGCTGAGCACCATTATGTGCTTTACAGGTATTAGTAAATATGTTTTGGGGAGAAAATAGGAAATACAAAATATTGCCTCTAGATATGACACCAAATGCACAAGTAATAAAAGAATAAATTGAACCTCATCAAAATTAAAAATTTTTGTGCTTCAAAGATACCATATTAAGAAAGTAAAAGGGGGCTGAGGTTGTGGTTCAGCAGTGGAGTGCTCACCTAGCATGTGCGAGGCCCTGGGTTTGATCCTCAGCATCACAGAAAAGTAAATAAAATAAAGGTATTTTGTCCAACTGCAACTTAAAAAAAAAAAAAGTAAAAGGATGACCCACAGAATGGGGGAATGTTTTGCAAACCACAAATCTATTGAAGCTGTTATCAAAAATTTATAAAGAACTCTTAGAAGCTAATATGAGGCCAAAAAAAAAAAAAAAAAGATTAAAAAATGGTAAATAAGCACATAAAAAGATGCTCAACATCATTAGCTACAGGGGAAATGCAAATAAAAATCATAATGGATACTTCACTCCCATTAAAGATAACAACAAGTATTACTGAGAATGTGGAGAAATTAGAACCCTTAATCATTACTGGTGGGATAAAAAATGGTATAGTCAACTTTGGAAAACAGCCTGGCCTCTCAATGGTTAAAGACAAATTTAGCAAATCACGCAGAGTTACCATATGACCAGGTACATACATAAGACAAATTAAAACATACATCCACAGAAAAAGTTGTATACAAATGTTCATAACAGCATCATTCTTGATGAACCTTGAAAACATCATGCCCATGAGAGAAGTCAGACCTAAAAACTTACTTATTTGGATTGGGAATTTAGTGTCTATGCAATATGGTAGCTTTTAGCACAAGCACTTATCTTTTTGGTATCTGTTGAAATGACCAAGTGGTGGAGTGCAAAGGTCACTGCAAAAATATACACATATAATAATAATAAATATTTAAAGATTCATATATGCCATTATTTAATTTATATGGAACATCGTAGTAGGCAAATGCACAGAGACAGATAGTAAATTAGTGGTTGCCTATGACTAAGGAAACTTGGGAGAAATAGGATGTGATGTTAATGGGTATGAAGGTTTCTTACTGTGGTGGTGATAAATTTCTAAAATTTATTGTGGAAATGATCATGCAAATCTGTCAATAAAATGAAAACCACTGAATTGTACATTTTAAATGGGTGAACTGTATAGTATTAAAAAAACTCCATAAAATTGTTATTAAAAAAAAAAGATGTCCATCTTCATATGAAAAATTTCCTTTTGATTTCTGATAATAAAAAAAAAACCAGACACTAAATATTTTAGGCTTTAGAGCCAAATGTCTCTGTTGCAGTTTCTTACCTCTGCCATTGTGGCACAAAAAAGCTTTAGACAATATGTAAATAAATTTCAGTACTACATTATAAACAAAATTCTTCTGATTTGATTTTTTCAGTACTTAGGACTGAACCAGGGGCACTCTACCACTGAGCTACATCTTCAGCCTTTGATTTTTTTTGACAGGGTTTCAGCTTACTGGCCACAGCTGGACACATATTTTCTATTCTTCTACCTAAGCCTCTCAAGTAGCTGGGATTATAGGAGTATACCACCACACCTGGCATTTTTCAACAGTTTAAAAAATGCAAAAACACTTTTTAGCTATAGGCCATACATACACAAACAAGGTGGCCTGAATTTGGCCAGCATGACTATAATTTGTCAACCACATTTTAATTATATATTCAGAATTGTAACTTCACAGAATATATGAACAAAAATATTTTTCTTAATAAGTTACCTTTCAAAAAAATTTAATTTTACTACTTACTTTTAATTTTTCTTTTAAAGCTTCCTTTTCTTCCATAATTCTTCTTAAGTCAGATAATGCAAGTTCTTTTTCCTTTTCCATAAGACTAAGGAGATAATTTGGCCCTGTGCTTTGAGTGGATTCCTGTTTTAGTGCAGATAATTCTTCTTGAGCCTTAAAGAATTAAAAGATATAAATAAAAAACACTTGGGATATGTTCCCTGTTTTAAAAAAAGGCATCTGAACACATGGTACTTTTACTCTCTTCCCAAATCCCAACAAAATGAGAGCAAAAGGATCAAAATTAAATAAAATCAAAAACAACAAAAGAACAAGAAGATTGATAGGCTGCAGCCACAAAATGTTGGAAACTAGATTGCAGACAAATAGGAATTAACTAAGTTGACCAAGAAAGCTAAAATCCATGCCAGCTGCAAGGAAATAATAGAAGTAGATCAATTTATACTACTAAATCCTAAAAAAAGATCCAAAAGTGAAAATAGCTCTTTTAAGTGGACCTTTTAACTTACATGTCTTCTCTTCCTGTAAAAGTAGCAACAAGACTTCATAGGTATTGGTATTGGAAAAATTTTGATGATAGACTCCAGGCTTTGTTCGGCCTCACCTTGCCCTCTGACAAATTAGGCTTTGTAATGGGGCCAAGTTATACCAATTTTCTCTTCCCTCGAGCGGTTTCTTCACTTGAGGTTAAGTCTTTAATAGCCAATATTTCAAATAGTGGTGCTACCCAAGTTTAAACCTGGGATGCATGCTGGGGCACATATGAATCCCAGGGATAAATTTTGCTCAGAGTCAGGCTAAGACTTGCTCAGGTAGTTTTAGAAGGAGGCTATCTCTAATTGACCATACACATAAATAGGCTAGAAAAGAGCAAGAATGTAAACAAAGAAGGAAATCTCTGCTTTGAGAACACAATTGACCATAGAAGTATAAATCTAATCATGAAGGAAGTCCATATGTTACAGAAATCTGAAGAATACATATACATTCCATTAAAGTTAGCTAGTTCTAAATAATCTATTTGTTTAATTACAGCAAACTTCTTACTTTATTATATAAGACACTTAGTTTATCTCTTTCTGCTGTCAATAATTTAACATTGGACTGTATATCTTCCATATATTTTTCAAATCTTTCTAGCATACGCTGAAGTTCATCTCTTTCTCTTGCAATCAGATGAATATCTGAATTATAATCACCCTGAAACATAATTAAAATACAGAAATTATTATTTGTTATAATCATCATTACTACATGGTTGTCATAAAGATGCTGGCGATGAGACTGACTGAAAGAAGCTAACAGACAACAAGAACATAAGTTCCTTTAATGTAACTAAGGAACACAATTGTTTTTTAATCTATAATGAGAGTAGATGAAGGCACTGACAGTACTGGGCAAATTTCCTGGCCTTTAGGTTTCCAGCAAAGGACCCAATTGCCAATGATTCTACCTGATCAGATTCCATCAGATGCTTTGACAATCATTTAGATGCTTTGACAAACATCTACTAGAGATGTTCATATTAGTGGTACTTAAAGTATAACTCTGTATGAGGCCCCTGTGTTCAATCTCAACTACATTAAAAAAAAATTACAGCATAACCTTAGACCAGAAGCATCAGCAGCATATAAAAATTTGCTATACGTACAAACTTTGAAACCTATCCCAAACTTACCATTAGTTATAAAGGATCCTTTCCTCTCCAGGGAAGGGATAAGGGAGGTATTATTATATGTGCTTATTCACCCAGTACAAGTAATTTTAATAGCCTAGTGTATTCCTCAGTGTTTTCTCTGGCTGAATATTAAGATCAATTTCCCCAAGCACATCAACACCAATTGTTCTAGTTTCACACCTACTGAGGTCTATCTCTGGAACTAGACAAATGTAAATATTCTACAAGGCAATGTATATTAAGGATACTAACCAAATTAAGCAACTACTTCCAACATTTCTAAAATAAGAATAAGGCTACTTTTCCAATACAATTCAAAATATTCACTATCTTGGACTGGGGATATAGCTCACTTGCAGAGTGCTTGCCTAGCACGTGTGAGGCTCTGGGTTTGATTGTAACCAACAAAAAAAAAAAGGAGAAAAGAAAAAGGAAAGATCCACTATCTTCACTGTTATCGTGAAAACTAAAAATGGTAAATTTATAGTACCTTATTTAAAATTTTTTTAGTATAGATGGACCCAATATTTTTATGTGGTGCTGAGGATTGACCCTAGTGCCTCACGCATGCAAGGCTCTACCATTGAGCCACAATCCCAGCCCAATTTATAGTATTTTAATGTTGAAATATTAAATGTAGAAGTCCCAAGTAGGAATAATCTGATTATTTGGTACAGTGGAAAGAGTCCTGGCCTATATTATCCAGTATCTACTGCACATACAATATCAATGTAGACTTGATAAATGGTAGATAGCTGTGGGGTATATCCCTCACCTTCCATGTGGAAATAAATTATCCTCTTGGCTAACAAGCAAAATCAAGGCATAAAAGATGAGATTAGTTACTTAGACACCTTAAAGGCAAGATGTTTAATAGGACAAAATCAGATCAGGATTTTAGGACTTGATCAAGGCTTAAAACTGGTAAAGAAAACTGTAACTTATCTAAATTTAAAAATCTTACAGAAAAAAGTTGGCCTATACAGATTCTAGAAAAGGAGAGCTCAATGAATAAAGATTTAACAGTCTATTTCCATTACTATTTAGGTCTCGGCTTAAAAGTCATTTTCTGCAAGGAATCCTTCCAGATTCTCTAGTTTAATTTAGATTTTCTATGTTCTTTTAGTTCTGAATCTTTTCTATACATTCTACATTAACCCTTATTATAAATGAGATTAAAAAGTTAGAGGATGGGGATGTTGTTCAGTGGTACCACACATACTTAGCAAGCATGAGGCCCTTTATTCAATTCCTGGAACTGAAAAAAAAAAAAAAAAAAAAAAAATCTTGTTTTTAAAGTATATTCCACTAAAATTTAAGTTCTATGAAGGACATGATAGGTATTTGGTCTTGTTCACTACAAGTTTGGTGCTCAGTATGGTACCTAATAAGACAAATTCCCTGAACATAATTTGGCTTACATCAGCAAAAACTCTACTCTACATATATCTTGTTTAAATATCTACATTTCAATGTATTTATTTATTTATTTGGTAATACGGATTAAACCTAGAGTACTTTACCACTGAGCTACATCTTTCGTCCTTTTTTTTATGTTTCGAGATAGAATCTGGCTAAGTTTCTGAGGCTAGCCTCAAACTTGCAATCCTCCTGCCTTAGCCTCCTGAGTAGCTGGGATTACAGCACCACTGTGTTCAGTTTAAATATCTACATTTATATTATTGTTAATATATAATCATTAATTCCCCTCCACAACTTTATTATTCCCAGCATACAAATGTGACACACACATGCAATGTGAAGGCTCCAAGGACAGGAACTGTCTTCTTTATCTCTGTATTCTCATAGCAGGCACTTGGTATCTATCTACTGAACTTTCTACCTAGATCTGATTTGTTTCAAACCAGCAAATAATAAAGAAATGAGCCATGTATTGGGAACTATGTGTTATGTTGGACCCTTATACAAATTATCTCATTTAATTTTCACAATAAGTTGTAGCTACTTTCCCTATTCTTCAAATGAGGAGACAGGTTTGCATGGAGTAATGCCAGTTTGTGGAGTTGGAGTTGGAACTTGCACTATGCCTCCAACTCCAAAGCACTTTCCCCAAACTATCCTCAAAACTGCCAATAGGAACCATGGTGGATGGGTGGTGTCTTCCCAACACACACACACACACACACAAAAAAAAAAAAAACCAGAATTAACAAAGTTTTGTTGATAAAATTAGTGACACTAAAAATGTCAATTTGTTTTCTGGTTTGTTACAATCCCAAGAAACTACATTAAAACAGTTTGTAAAAAGGTAGGAATTGAAAACTCATAGCTAGTAGTAAATACAGTTTTAGAAAGAAATACAAAATAATAGCTGGGCATGGTGGCACACACCTGGAATTCCAGCAACTCAGCAGGCTGAGGCAGGAGGATGGTGAGTTCAAAGTCAGCCTTAGCAACTTAGCAAGGCCCTAAGAACTTAATGAGACCCTGTCTCTGAATAAAATATAAAAAGGGCTGGTGATGTGGTTAAGTGCCCCTGGGTTCAAATCTTGGAACCAAAAACAAAAAAAAAAAGAAGAAAAAAAAATAGCGATGCCACTTGTTTCACTCTTCTTGCAAAGGATTGCCTCAGCTATTCTGAGTCTCTTATTTTTCCAGATGAATTTCATGACTGCTTTTTCTATTTCTATGAGAAATGCCATTGGGATTTTGATTGGAATTACATTAAATCTGTATAGTGCTTTGGGTAGTATGCCCATTTTGATTATATTAATTCTGCCCATCTAAGAGAAAGGTAGAACTTTCCATCTTCTAAGGTCTTCTTCAATTTCTTTCTTTAGGGTTCTGTAGTTTCCATTGTATAGGTCTTTTACCTCTTTCGTTAAGTTGATTCCCAAGTTTTTTTTTCGTTTGTTTGTTTTTGAGGTTATTGTAAATGGGATAGTTTTCCTCGTTTCTCTTTCAGAGGATTGTCACTGATATACAGAAATGATTTTGATTTATGGTTGTTCATTTTATATCCTGCTACTTTGCTGAATTCATTTACTAGTTCTAGAAGTTTTCTGGTGGAACTTTTTGGGTCTTCTAGGTATAGAATCATATCGTCAGCAAACAGTGCTAATTTGAGTCCTTCTTTTCCTATCTTTTATCCAAAGTACATGTATGAAGACACGAATAGTGTGAATACACTTTGTATATAACCAGAGATATGAAAAATTGTGCTCTATTAGTATGAATTGCAATGAATTCTGCTGTCATACATGACAAATTAGAATTTAAAAAATAAATAAAAATTTAAAAAAATAAACGTAAAGATATTAAAAAAAATACAAAATATTTCGAAATGTAACTGAATTTTAGGTAGGCAATGTTCTCCCCAGTTCCCAGGATTCACAATTGCCTTATTTTTCAATAATGTACTTAACCATTATTCCCTACCATACCCACAATTTATTACTGGAACTCTAAAATACTCTGAACACCCTGAATTTCTGATCTCTAGAAAATTAATTCTTAGTATATGCTAGGTAATATAAAATTTCAAGAAAAAAAATTAAGCTGAACAGAAGAAAAGGTATCTCCTAATTATACCAATACCTTATCAATATCTATCACTTGTCTTTCAATTGTGAATTTATACCAAGCAACTAAATCAAATACTTAGGTTAAAAGCTTTGAGATACTTATCTACTCAATGCTTCTTAATAAATTCTTAATCAATTAAACCAATCAACCATTTTGTGGAAGAGTCTTCTACACAATAAAAACGATCAATTTATAACTCCCCCTCCTGCATTCTAAGTATATATGAAAGATAAAAAATTCAATGATAAAAATTAACTTGCACTATAGTTCCCTTTCACTTCATTCTGATGATAATAAATTAGACAGTGTTCACACTAAAAAAATCAAACATTTATACAACTGTCAATCAAAATTCGGTCATTAGGAAATGAGGTTAAAAAGCAAAAAGTCTAATCAGAAAACACAAAACTATTTGACAGTGGACACAGGATCCACAGAGAAAAGATGACAGAATTGGTAAAATCATCCAATTCTAAAATCAAATATTTTGATTTTAATGACTTTCTCCCTAAATTCCCCTAGTTTTACCTACTATGTAGATCATGTTAGGGTCATATATGCTTTCGGGACACATATAAATCCAAAGCTAAAAAGAAAGAAAAAAGAAAAAAAGAAAGAAAAAAATCTAAAGAACTCAAATGATACTCAACAAACATTGAAAATAATTTAAGCCTTAAAATAGTGACATGATTTTAACCTCTCATGAATCGTGGTCAACATTAAATAATACATACAATGGGAGATGTAATTAGAAAATATATACAGGCCAAACGTGGTGGCACATGCCTGTAATTCCAACTACTTGGGAGGCCAGGCAGGAAGATTTTAAGTTTGAGGACAGCCTTGACAAATCAGTGACTCTATCTCAAAAAAACAAAACATGAAAAGAACTAGGGATGTAACTTAGTGGTAGATATTTAAAAGCAACTACGAATAAAGTTAACACAATCATAAAGCAGAAAAGTTTCCTACTGATCCTCTTTTGCTTTATTGATTACTCTTACAAAAGGATATTACCTTTTCAGGTTCAATCCTCAATACTGAAAAAAAAAAAAAAAATGGCTGGGAATGTAGCTCAGTGGTACAGTGTTTGCCTAGCATGTGTAACACCCTGGATTTGATTTCCAATAGCATAAAAGAAATGTAAGAAATAATATATACAAAATAAATATTTTTTTTGGAGATAGAGTCTTGCTAAGTTGCCCAGCTGACCTTGAACCTCTTGCTTCAACCCACTGAATAGCTTAGATTAGAGGTATGCAACATCAAACCTGGCTTTCAAAGTAACATCTTTAGGGCTGGGGCTGAAGCTCAGTGGCAGGACACTTGCCTAGCATGTGTAAGGCACTAGGTTCAATCCTTAGCACCACATAAAAATAAACAAATAAAATAAAGACATGCTATCCATAAACAACTAACAACAACAACAACAAAATTAAAAAACAAAAACAAAGTAACATCTTTAGTCTATCAACTTGCAAATGTGGTTGTAGAAGATGGGCAGAATAATCTGTTCAGCTTTCAATATCTACCGCTTTTCCCACAGTATGGTTTGTGGTGAAGATGTTGTCTGGTAGCAGAATGTGACACATCTTCCTAACTGGTCCAACCAAGGATGGAAATGACAGGAAGCCATGTTGTCTGCCATCTGGACAAAGCCACTCTGCTACCACAGAGAAAATGTAGTTAATAGAGAAAGTAAATTCTAGAAAAAAAAGAGAATATGTCCAGCAGCCTGAGTCCCTGAGCTCCAGTTTCTAGAAACCCAGAAGCCTCTGTACTTCTCCCATGACTCAGTTATACAATCTTTTCTTAATTTCCAGAAAATGAGAATGCTAAATAGTGTCCCTAATTAACGCAGGGTTCCTACGCTACAAGTCACAGACAAAAACAAAAATCAAAATTAGGGGCTTTTTAAAAGCAACTACGAATAAAGTTAACACAATCATAAAGCAGAAAAGTTTCCTACTGATCCTCTCTTGCCTTATTGATTACTCTTATAAAAAGGATATTACCTTTTCTAGTGTTTTAAATATTGAATGTTTTTCACGTGCGCAATGATTTGTAGAGCAAGATCTTCGTTGTATTATATGTTGGAGTCTTTCTAGTTCTTTCTTATAATAATCTCGTTCTTCTTCTATACCTTTCAGAAATGTATCTAAACGAGAAGGTGACCTGTCTCGACGTTTTATTCCATGTTCTAGCCTCATCCTTTCAACTTCCAAAGTAAGTTCTTTTTCTGCAAATTAAAGTGGTTAAATCTTAAAATGATGTTGTATATAAAATGTGGATTAGCCAAATAAATAATATCAATAGCTTTTAGTATGAAAGCTACTAGAAATTCTGAGCTGTTTTATGTATCACCTGCAACTAGCAGATATATCAAAGGTAAATATTGAAAGTGTGTGGGGGGGGGGGGGGCAAAATATCAAATGTTTAAATAAAGTCCAAAAAGTCAAAGTCCCCCACAGCTTTTGTCTATCACAAGATGGACACTATTTAGTACTACAAAATGAAGCAATAAATTCCCACATGGTATCTTCTAGGGAACTGAAAATGTACTGGAAGAAAATATACCTGCAAATAATTAATCATAATATGTACAAATTTAATATTAACCTTGAATTTAATATAGTACACGAATATACAAAGAGATCACAATAACTCATCTTCCTTCAGAAAAGCACAATTATTAACTTTTAACACAGAAATCAAAAGTAACTGAATGCTTAAATTTTGTGCAGTGCAATTCAATTTAATTACAACTCTGGGGCATGGAATGATTTTCATGATGTATTCTGATTCACTCCCATCTCTTCTTTAATTCATTCAGCAGATATGTTTTGAGCATTTACTATATGAAAACACTAAGGATTCGAATATAAAAATCACAACCATGGCCAAATAATTATTCTTATAGCAAAAAGACATAAGCTATAGTGTGTAATGCAAACCGAAGGCTGAACTGACAAATTTCATCCAAATGGATAACCAGGAGGAGGTAAGAAGAAAGTAGGAGAGTGAGAAAGGATGGACAATTGTGTTAAATTCTAAGAAGTCAAACAAGCTAATAAATGAAAAACACCCATTGCATTTAGCATAATGGAGGAGAATAATGACTTTAACAATAGTAGTTTCTTTGGTGACATGGGGACAGGCCAACTAGAGTGGATTGAGGAGTTAAGGGGTAGTAGGTGATCAAACAGAAACAGTGAGTGTGCATTTTAAGTTGATACAACTGTATTTCCAAAAAAAGATTCTATAATTTTCTTTTTCTGACTGGTCTTCTTAGTCTTAATTCTGTTATCTCTCTATCTCAAAGAAAAATATACTTCCATTGCAAAGTATTCAAGAAGATTCCTTGTACCAATGAGTCAAAATGTAAAAGAATTCTTAAGGTCCTTGAGATTTGTACTTTATCTATAGTAGCTATCATGGTTTCTAGTTCATAGTAATCACTCAAGAAATACTCATTAAGTGAATGAATGAACTATCACATACTATGAAAGATAACATATGAAGAACAAACCACTGTCACTTCTTAGTTAACATTTTAAATCTTACCTATAGCTGCAAAACCTTCCATTTTTTTGCTAAGTCTTTGCTTTTCTTGTTCAAGCTGATGTACAACAGTTTCTAGGTCTGATTTCAGAAGAAGTTCATCATTTAGTCTCTCCTTTTCTTTATGGCATAAACTTAATTCCTGCAAATTTAATTCTATAATTAATAGGTCTATTTATAATAGGTATATTTATATAGTATTATATGTACCTATAAACAACACTATTTATAATAGTATTATATATAATACTATTTCTAATAGCATTTTATATTTATATATAATATTACTATATATACTATATTATATATAATACTATATACTAACATTCATAGTATATTTACAAATGAATATACAGTATTATACATTTACATGGTATAAATATATAGTATATAATATATAATACTATTTATAATAGGTCTATAAAAGGTAACAGGTAAAATACATATTTTTGTAAGAACATTTATAAAACAGCAATTCACATATATATGTGTACACATACTTTTAATTAGTTGAATACAGTTTCAACTGAATTATCAACTATAGCTATAAGTACCATACTTTTATGGTACTTATAAAACCCAATTATTATAATAATGCTCCTTTGTGGATGGTAGAATCCTTAGGTTTTATTTTCTTCCAATTTGTTTAGCATATTGTCCTTTTACCCGCCCTAAATAATCATGTCCTTGTGCAATAAAAACTTTTAAACTTATGTTTAAAGAGGACTGTATAAGGCATACTATTCTCTGTCTACCATATCTATCATATAAATTCAGAACTATGTTGGTTATTCTCTCAGCCTCATTTGCAGAATGGATTAGTAAAACCAGGACACCCGGGATTCACTGTTAAGGATCAATCTGTGGATCTGAAGCAATTTGCAGTATCCAGCACATTCACCATGTTTAATAAATTTTAGCTATTAATACCATCATTATTATCTTAAAATACATAGAACATAGCACTAATGAAAATATAAGAAAGGTCAGAAAATACCTACAGCAACATTTTATCTCATCCAACACTACTGAAACTTGGGTTACAGTTGTGAGACAAGCATTATTAATCAAATACAGTATTTATAGTGAGTATACAAAAAAAGAAAAAACAACAAAAATTCCTTGTCCTTATGGAGTTCATAACAAAAACGTCATTGAAACACCTACTTTACATTTATTGACACAAAGGAAGAATTTTATGAGACTCAGGAGTAGACAACATTTACCAGACAAAGTTAATTCATTATTTAGTTGAATTAAAGATTTGTTAAGTTGAATAAAAAAGGAAGACACTGTGGTAAATATGTCGTTCAGTTTCTATACAAAAATCAACAAGTATTTGAGTATCTACTTTGTGCAGCATATACATATAGCATTATATAATGAGAAAACATGTATATCAGTATCAGTCTTTGTTTCTAATTTTAAAGGAAAGTCTTCCAATTTAATAGGCTATTAAAAAAAAAATCTCAATCTTTTGGATGAGCAGCCAATTCACACTGTATGCAAGACATTCTTTCTGCTGGTTCCAGACTGTATGCTATATCAAGTTTCTGCCATCAAGATTATTATTTTTTCCCTTATAAGACAATCAGAAGAAGCAGTATGACTAGGAAAATAATTTGCTTATACCAAAGCTATTAAAAGAGGAATGAGTGGTTTAAAAAAAATTTTTTTGATGAGGGGTTAATTTCTCCCTTTTTAAGGTTTTTGATTCTCATTTTCTTCAAACTGCTCTCTCTTTTTAAATTTTTTTGTTTGTTCTTTTTAGTTATACGTTACAGTAGAATGTATTTTGATATACATACGTGGAGTATAGCTTTCCATTTTAGTTGCTATATATGATGTGGTGTTACACTGGTCATGTATTCATATATGACATAGGAAAGTTATGTCTGATTCATTCTATTGTCTTTCCTTGTCCCATCCCCCTCCCTTCCTTTTATTCCCCTTTGTCTAATCCAGTGAACTCTATTCTGCCCCCTCCTCCACCAGTTTATTGTGAGTTAGCATCTGCATACAGAGAGAACATTCAGCCTTTGGGTTTTATGGAGACTGGCTTATTTTACTCAGCATAATAGTCTCCAGTTCCATCCATTTACCTGCAAATGCCATCATTTCATTCTTCTTTATGGCCGAATAATATTCCATTGTATATATGTACAACATTTTCTTTATCCATTGTCTGTTGATAGGCACCTAGATTGGCTCTATAGCTTAACTATTATAAATTGAACTGCTATATACATTGATGTGGCTATATCACTGTAGTATGCTGATTTAAGTCCTTTGGTATAGGCTAAGCAGTGGGATAACTGGGACAAATGGTGGTTCCATTCCAAGTTTTTCAGAAATTTCCATACCGCTTTCAAGACGGGTTGCACCAATTTTGAGTGCTTTTTAATAATAGCAAATACAACAAGTAATTATCAACTTCTGATTTAATATTAGTGAACTGATAGGTCATAGTCGTTTCAAAGAATGTAAAATTCCTAACAGGTTTTCAAATTTGAATTTTACTTATAAACATATAAAAGATTAAAGAGTTCTAAAAATATAAAATTGTAGTATATCTATACAGAATATTATTCAGCTATAAAAGGAAGGAAGTACTACCATATGCTACAACATGCATAAGCCTTGAAAACATTATGTTGACAGGTGCAGTGACACACAAATGTAATCTCAGCAACTCAGCAGGAGGATTTCAAGTTCAAGGTCAGCCTCATCAACTTAGACCCTGTCTCAAAATTAAGAAAATAAAAAGGGCTTAAGATATAAATATAAAATTTTTTAAAAGTGGTTCAGTAGTGGAATGACCCTGGGTTCAACCTATAGTACCACCACCACCACCAAAAAAAAAAAAAACAAAAACAACAACAACAACAAAAAAAAACATTATGCTAAGTGAAAGAAGCCATATACTGTAAGGTTCCATATATATCAAATAGTCAGAATGGACAAATCTATACAAATTAAAAGTACATGAGAGCGGTTGTGATGAGAAGGGAATGAAGAGTGACTACTAATGGGTGCTGGGGCTATAGCTCAGTGGCAGCGCTTGCCTAGTACGTGTGAGGCTCTGGGTTCAATCCTTAGCTCCACATAAAAATACACAAAATAAAGGCATTCTGTTCATATACAACTATAAAAAAAGTTTTAAAAAAACTGTTCTAGGATTATATAGTAGTGATAGTTGCACAGCTTTGTGACTATTCTAACCACTGAATTGTATACTTAAAAAAAATTAATATTGTGCACAGGCGCATGCCTGTAATTCCAGTGGCTTGGGAGGCTGAGACAGGAGGATCTTGAGTTCAAAGCCAGCCTCAGCAAAAAGTGAGGCGCTAAGAAACTCAGTAAGACCCTGTCCCTAAATAAAATACAAAATAGGGCTGAGGATGTGGCTGAGGATGTGGCTCAGTGCTTGAATGCCTCTGAGTTCAATCCCTAGTATCCCCCAACCCCGAAAAAGAATATTGTGATATTTAAATTATATCTCAATAAAATATATATATTATATAAAATAAAACACAAAACTTTTCTTTCTGAAAATGCTGGCAATTCAATATGACATTAACTTACCAGTTGAAGTTTTGCCATTGTTTCCTCAAGATTCCGCATTTCAGAGAGGTTTCTTTTAATCTCTTTCTAGGAATAAAAGTCTGTTAGGTAAACACTTAAAAGTCTAAGAATACTTATTACTAAGTCATAATGCAATAAGATCAAGTAATTTTTCTAGTGGTTCATGTGTTCCCCTTCACTAGTAAGATCTGAGGCTTTCACTCATTTTCAACAAAGAAGATTCTCTTTAATATTGTGGTGTCCTGAATGCTTACAGGGACCTATTTATAACATCCGAAAGAAAAGGACCACTTGAAAATCTTTTTTTCTTCTTTCATTTTTTCAGTTGTAGATGGACACAATATCTTTACCTGTCCCTTTCTATGTGGTGCTGAGGATTGAATCCAGTACCTCACGCATGTGAGGCAAGTACTATACCAGTGACCTACAGCCCCAGCCTCCCAAATCTTTTTTTCCTGTACATTTATTTGTAGGACTTCCTTGGACCCTGGGTTTAGAACATGTCCTATGGTACTATCATTTCCTATTCTATTTGTTTTCTCTTCACATGCTTTTACCAATTTGGTTCCTCTGCTTTGCAACTGAAGAGCAGAATGCCAAGATTAAAATATTATGACCCAATATGAATCTTTTATTGAACCAAGCTATCATTTCTGAAGCATTGTCAATGGGCTATGAGAAACCATGTTTGTATATTGTGTGCAGAAACACAAGATGCAAAAGGAGGTAGAAAAAGAGAGGGATGAGATATTATAGTATTGCAATGGAACTAAAGTCACAAAAGCAGAACAAAGTATAACAATAATGCACTAATAAAAACATTTTTTTAAAAATATAATTTTTTTAAAAAGGATTTTTAAAAAGCAGCAGCAAAACCAAAACTGTACTAATAATGTCCTTCTTTTTGCAAGAGGTTTTGTCAGTTGCAGTGGCACATGCCTGTAATCCCATAAAGTTGGGAGGCCAAGGCAGGAAGATCCCAAGTTCAGGACAGCCTGAGCAATTTAAAAGAGACCCTGTCTCAAAATATATAAAGAGCTGGGGGTGTAGCACTGGTAAAGTGCTTGAATAGCATATGTGAGGTACTAGGTTCAACACTTGTAACCACAGAGGGGAAGAAAAGGAAAAATAAAATGGCTTTGGCTATCTGGGGTCTATTGAGATCTGTATAAATTTTATTCTTTTTCTGAAAAAAATGCCATTGAAATTTTTGATAGGAATTGCACTGGATCTATAGATGGCTTTGGACAGTTTAAGAATATTAAGTCTTCCAATCCATGAATAATGTCTTTCAATTTATCTGTAACTTCTTTAAATTTTCAGCAGTTTTGTAGTTTTCAAGTGCTGAATTTTTCACTTTGTTGGTTAAATTCCTAAAATTCCATTCTTTTTGATGCTATAGTAACATTTCTTAATTTCCTTTTTTGATTTCTTATTAGTGTATAAAATCATATCTTGTTTTGTTTTGTAACTTATAACCTTATTAAATTTATTATCTTTCATGTGTATGGAATCTAAAGATCTAAAGATTATATTATCTGTAAATAGAGATTATTTTATTCTTTCTTTGCAATTTACATGCCTTTTATTTCTTTTTCTTACCATATTGCTCTGGCTAGGACTTTCAGTACTATGTTGAACAGAAGGGATGAAAGTATGTATCGTAGACTTGTTTGTTATTTTAAAGAAAGTTTTCAGTCTTTCAACACAGAGTTTGATGTTTATTGTGGACTGTTCATAAATGGTTTTTATTTATTTATTTTTTTAAAATATTTATTTATTTAGTTAGTTTTTCGTGGACACAACATCTTTGTTTGTATGTGGTGCTGAGGATCGAACCCAGGCTGCACGCATGCCAGGCGAGCGCGCTACCACTTGAGCCACATCCCCAGCCCATAAATGGTTTTTATTATATTGAGGGAGTTTTCTTTCCAGTACATTAATTAGTGGAGGTTACATTGTATAAAATCAGTTCAGTGATATAGAGCAGTATGGTCTTCAATTATATTCCTGGCAAAAAGAGTTCCCAAGTATTATGTAAAACTCTGGTATGTACACAGTTTTAAGGATTTAATAGTTGGATACTTAATTTGCACATACAGTGCTTCTTAAAAATGAATACCTAAGAACTTGCTTTCAGCCTCAGTATCATGTAAGTTATCCATTTCTACTTTCCCTTTCACACTCTTCCAAAGAAAGGCTTATACTTCATTTATGTCACAATGGCACACTGCTTCGGGATATTAAAAAACAAAACAAAACAAAACAACTTTAGGAATACCAGATAAAAAGATTAATTAGAAGGTCTTGGGGAGGTCACTCAGTGGCAGAATACTTGCCTAGCAAGTACAAGGCCCTGAGTTCAGCATTACTCCCTCTATCAAAAACGAGCTGAAATGCTGAAATGTTGGGATTAGCTAAAAGCTTTAAATAAGACATATTGTCTCTCTCATTATATTTCATTAATAGATGGATTTCCAATAAACTTAATTTTATCTTTTTTAAAATTTATCAACACTTGTGGTATTATGATCACGTTTACCCCCAATTATTAACATTTTTCTGAGGAAAATGTTAACAGTTTGAACTTTATAGTTATAGGAAATTTTTTTAAATAAAAAATTTTAATTTGAATACTTTTTATTCCAAACAGGTATAATAGTGAATATAAAAAGATATTTAAGGGCTTGAGGTTGTGGCTCAGTGGTAGAGCTCTTGCCTGGCATGTGTGAGGCACTGGGTTTGATCCTCAGCACCAAGTAAAAATAAATAAATAAAATAAAGGTATTATCTCCATCTACGACTAAAAAAAATTTTTTTAAGCTATTTAAGCATAAAATGTTAAAATAAAATTTTGTGAAAATTTCAAGCAGAAAGGGTCATTTAGATTTCATTGGCTATATCTAAAATCAGACTGGAAATTTCATGCTTTGCATCTATTTTAATTTAAAAATGTAAAAAGTGAGCTATCAACTTTGAAATGCACAATGTCATACAGTTTTAAAAGACACCTTTAAATGATTCTTGAACAAAAAAATGACAACATAAACTTCAGAAGAATCTCTCCCACTGCAGATAAAAGACAGATAGAAATCTTAAAGGAAAACAGGACAGAGTTTAGTGGTCTATCCCAAGACTAGAATATGCTTCAGAAAAACTCCCAACAGGCCAGAATAAATGCAATCATTTAGTGGGTATAAACAAAACTTAAGAAAATCTTAAATACAAAACAAAAATGAAAAACACAACAAAATAAACAACCTGGATAGGGACATCACTGTGTTCTAGGAGACTACAATAATACTTTCACAACCTAAATACATCATTACCTTTGCTTCCCCAAGTTCTTTATCAGCAGTCTCAAGTACTTCTTCTTTATGTCTTTCCAACTGCTGTGCTAACTGGTCTATTTCAGTTAATTCTTGGCAGAGTTTTTCATTTTTGTTACTTAAATTAACAACTTCAGTCGTCACTGTTTCCTTGGTTTTCATAAGCTCTTGAATATGCTTCTCCAGGTCTTTATTAGCTTGCTGAAGAAAGTCAACCTAAATTGAATTTGTAATTCATAAGGCATATGAATTGGGTAATTATGCTGAATACTGAACTTTCAAAATAATATTTCAAAAAGTTATATTTTAAATTAAAACCACAGCTATTTTATATTTATAAACTTAAATACTATTTTATTTGTAAAACTGACAATGTTTAATGAAAAAATATATATCCATTGGCTTTATTTTCATGCACAGAAGAAAAGGATAAGTAAGAAATTTGTGTGAATTTTCTTCCAACACAGAGTTCTAAAAGCATGACAAGAATATCACAATGATATTAGAATGTGCTGTCCAATATGGAGGCCTCTAGCATCTATCTTCATGTGGCTACTGAGCATTTGAAGTGTTGCTAGTCCAAACTGAGATGCACTATAAATATAAAATATACACGATTTCCAAATCCTGGTTTAAAAAAAAATGTAAAAAACATTAAAAGGTGAATAAGATTTTGGGTATAATGGTAAATATATCAGTATAATTAAAATTTTGGTTTTTACCTTATAAAATCTGACTACTAGAAAATTTTAAATTGTATATTTGGCTCTTATCATATTTCAATTAGACAGCACTGTTCTAGAGCTACTGATGATATTTCTTACTTATTTTATTCTAGTTACAGCTCAGGCAGCTCTGACACACCTAAACTTCTAAAGTTCATGTGCCATGCCTTATGGAACTCTCTTGCTCTTCCACCCTTCAGTCAAATGCATAGCCTAAGTCGATAAAAGGTATAAATTTAATTTACATATATTAAAATCATCTTTTTTACATTATAAAAGGTATACAGTCAAAAATTTTTTAAAAATAAAAACGCCATCTGCTAGAATAATCCATTACACAAAGATAAGTTTTGTTAGTATATTTTAGTATATTCTTTCAGTATTTTCCCTTTCCAAATACATAGATTTTTTTAAAAGCAAACTGAAAATCAGACTTTGCCTGAAGTTCATTTTTAAAAAAATGTTTAACATTATGATATATCTTAATTCCTACATCATTAAATATTCCATAACAAGGTTTTTCAATAACTGCAATGTATTTCTTGATACTTTGGTTCTATCAATTTTTTTTCCTACTGTAAATAATACTTCAGTGAACAACCTTATTACTTTTACAAACCCACAGACCATTAAAAACAGTTAGAATTTCATATACTTACTGAAATGATCATAAGAGCCATTACCTGAATATTTAAATGAGCAATAAGCTTTTCATTGGTTTTATTTCTATTCTCCAGAGACAGGACATCAGGGGAGCGACCACCATCCAAAGTACCTGACAGTCTTTCTATTTCTCGTTCTCTTAGCTCAATCTGAAGACAGAAAGTCATACCATCATTTAAAAAAATCTAATTGTGGACCATATGAAAATTTTAAATTGCATATTTGGCTCTTATCATATTTCAATTAGACAGCACTGTTCTAGAGCTACTGATGATTTTTCTTACTTATTCTATTCTGGTTACAGCTTAGGCAGCTCTGACACACCTAAATTTCTAAAGTTCATGTGAACATTTATTAGGACATGTTCAACAATGCATATGAAATAAATATTCATACCTGTAACCACACATAAAATGCACACATGTAGAGCAAAAATAAGTAGAAAATGCCAATATAGTCAGGTACAGTGACATACGCCAATAACTTCAGTGAGTTGGGAAGCTGAGGCAGGAGACTCACAAGTCTGAGGACAGTCTTAACAACTTAGCAAGATCCTGTCTATAAAAACTGAAAAGAGCTGGGGGTGTAGCTCAGTGTTAGAGCACCTCTGGGTTCAATCGAAAGAAAAAGAGAGAGAGAGACACACACACACACACAAGGAAGGAAGGAAGGAAGGAAGGAAGGAAGGAAGGAAGGAAGGAAGGAAGGAAGGAAAAAAAAGAGAAAAAGAGGAGAGAGAGAGAGAGTAAGGAAGGAAGGAAGGAAGGAAGGAAGGGCCAACATAGTTTTCATAATTATTTTCATTGATTAGATTCTTCCTAATTAATTTTTGGATTTTTCCACCTCCTCTAAGATTAATCAATGCTCATATAAAAAGAAACTTGGTAACAGATTATATTCATGTTCAAATACAAGAACTGAGACCAGTGCCCCATGGAATAAATGTAGTATGAGTGAATGGAATAAATGTGGAATAAATAAATGAAAAAACACTCAGAATACTGAGTTGCTCTGAATCTCAGTATTTAAAAAGGACAATAGAAAACATAGACATAATAAAAATATGACTATTATTAACTATGAATTGTCACTAATTCACCCGCCAAAATTTGGAAAAAATACACATACTTCCAAGCTTTGGTTTTATTTTCTAAAGAAAAATAAAAACAAAATATTCAACATTTAATTCAATAAATAATTACTGAGCACAGAACTAGGCAAGCAAAGATATATGAAACATGGTCTCTGATTTTCAGGAACACATAGCTTTATAGGGAAAACCAGCAAGTAAACCAATAATTGCTATATAGCATAGCAATGAATGAATAAAGGAAAAAGGCATATAACACCAAAGTAATTAAGGGAATTAAGTAATTTATTCTGCAATGGTTAGTTTATTGGGGAAATTAGCAAATACCTTATCAAATAAATATGTCCGAAGATTATAAATAATGTTATAAAGAAAAGATGAGTGTTCCAGGCAATAAAATAAAAGCATAAAACAACATGGTATTTTTGAGGTAGGAGAAATGGCTCAGTATGACTGGATTATAATCTACAGTGGAACTTGTGGCTGGAGATGAGTCCAAAGAATTAAACTTTAACAGAAAGAATAACCCCCTACTCACTGTCTTTGTGTGTGTGTGTGTGTGTGTGTGTGTGTGTGTGTGGTACTGGGAACTGAACCCAGGGACACTATACCACAGTGAGCTATAACCCCAACCCCTTTTATTTATTTTTAATCTTGAAACATGGTCTTGCTAAATTACCCAGGTAGTCTTGATCTTGCAATACTCCTGCCTTAGTCTCCTGAGCAGCTGAGGTTACAGGAATGCACTACCACTCCCAGATATACCTATTAAGTCTTTCAAAAGCTGAAATATAAATATTGCTAATTTTACATAAGTCCTGTGCATTACCTGATTGTGCCACTGGTGCTCCAATATTGCTAATTTTAGAGGTAAAAAATAGGAGGTTAAGACAAGCTGATATCACAAGGAGGGCAGTAAATTTGGGAAAGAGCTCAAGAACAGAAAAATGGGTGTAGAAGACTGAACCCAGGGACTTAGACATGCTAAGTATGCATTCTACAACTGAGTTACACCTCTTGCCCCACAAAATTTGAAATGTGTGCTGAGTAAAACAAAATACACTCAAGCAAAAAGAATAGTAATAACTAATAACATATTGGCTCAACTAAGATCAATAACTATAATAAATGGTGGTTTTAATTAGAATGATCAAGCAATTTTCTCTGACTACCTCAGTCACCTCACAGAGATGGTATAGACTGCTCAGTTTATGTTCATAAAGTACCTGGATAAAAATGTGATGAAAGTGTGATGTGAACTAAAAAATACCAACAATATTCAACTCATGTGCACATTTGATATTTTTAACATCTCTTCATAAAATAAAGATCTTTTGTTAATGGTAGCATGATTTCCTTTAACTCTATTTTTAATCCAAGTAATCTTCAAAGTACTTTACAAACTTAACAGTTATACCAAAATATAAGTTATATCTATAATTGTATGTGCAAATCGCTTTTCTCCACAACTGTAACTATTGCAGAAAATGAAAAACCCATTATCCAAATTTAAACTTCAGGAAGCATATTAAGAAAGCTAAGTTTTAATTTGGCCAAAGGATCAATAGATGTGACAAAGCTTGACATGGTTATGATTTAACTCTGCATCTATTCATTCCTCTGCTTCTTGAGTAAACTGCTTTATGAAGTACTAATGCTTGTAAAGAAAACACAAAAAAATGAAGGAATACAGAAGAGTTATCTCTAAAGAGATTTACATTCAAAATGACAATATCTGTGAGAAGTAAAAAATCATAAAAATGCAATTATCAAACACAGTACACTTCAATAAAATCCCTCCTGATGGAGGAAGTACTGTGATTATAAAATTCTATTTGAGGAGACAGATGTTTCACCTAAGAGAAAAAGAAACAAACCAAATCAAAATAAAAGATGATTATTCACCTCAAAGAATAACAAGGAAATGGACCAGGTGCTTTAAAGCCATCTAAGTCATTTCAGCTATTAATTATATTAAAACAAACTAATGGAAAAGATAAAGACTATATAAAAATTCAGTATCAGTAATATCAAATATAACTGAATTCTAGTTATGATCACAGAATATTCATTTCAATCCCAAATATGTAAGTAATGAAAATCCTACCTGCTTGCTGTAATCTTTTATGCCATTTTCCATCATTGCTAACTTTTCTTGTAGATGGTGGACTTCCTGCTGAAGCTCTTGAATCCTGAAACATATTTGTAACTAATGTCAATATACGTACACTTTTGTTAAGAAAAGACAAAATAACAAGATATTAAAACAGAGGGGGCTCTTTTAAAAAGTTCTGTACTCTGCTTCTCAGTGAGGGATAAAGTGCCAAAGGGTCCCAAAGTCTCAACATAATATAGTATATCATCTTTGAGGGTTTTGTAAGAATAGATTTTAAGAATCTGTAAATAACTGGAAATCTAGATATATTATGCAATAAAACTCCTCACTACTGCATTTTGATCCTTAGGACAACTATTTATTCTTAGATTCAGAAAACGAAGAGTCTGGTTCAAAATTCTCAACATCATTAATTGAGATAAGAGACTAAAATGTGTTTTATGACCCTAAGTGTGTATTGTCTAATGAACTGCTCTGCAATATTGGGAGAAGGAAAATACTGAGAAAACTGCAATTTTACAAATGACTATACAGCAAAATATCTACTCTTTCTTAACTTATAAATTCTAACTGAATCAAGATTTTGTCCAACATACCTGAATTCTACAAATACCTAAATGTATTTATATTACCTCAACATGATATAACCAACTTTTGTATTTGAAAGAAAAAGATTGAAGCAGGTCTGCTTTGAGAGAGATTTTCCATGAGGTAGATTAAGTGAGGTTGGATATAGCCGGACCCTACACCCAAACTTTCTTACTAATCTAATTCAGGAGAAGACTATATATACAAATGCATACATACATACAAATGCATGAATGACTGGATACAAACAAAATGTGTGTGTAAAAACTAAAGTGAACATGCTATCAAAGAGATTCATATCACCTATACAATCCAAATAATTCTTTAAATAATACTAACACATTGTCTGAGAAGTCTTAGATTACAACAGAAGAACAAAACACAAAGTATTTCACAGTTAAAGTAACTATGTATGCACAGTTGGGCAGGATGGCTCACGCTTGCAATTTCAGCTATTCAGGAAGTTGAGGCAGGAGGATTGCACATCCAAGGTGATCTTGGGTGACTTAGCAAGACCCTATCTTGAAAAGAAATAAAAGGGGTTGGGGATATAACTCAAAAGCATAGCACTTGCCTAGCATGTGCAAGGTCTTGGATTTGAAACCCATATGCGGGGGTGGAGGTGTGGAGGACGGGGGTGGTGAGTACATAATATTATATGAGAATAACCAAGTAAAGAGATCCTAATCAGTATCTCAACCAATGCTCTTTTCAAAATTATTATATTAAGATTAATACACTAGAAAAACTTCCCCAAAAATCTCTACATAAAATACAAAATAAAGTTATCTGAGTTATCTGCACTATTGCCATTAGTGTATCCCATAGTTTGAAATGTTTCTCCAGTTATCACCATAGTGTAAAGTTACCAGTGCTGTTTGCTTTCTCCTTTGAACCCCTTATAATTTTCTTATAACATTTCATGCATTTCCTCTTGTCCCATCTCCACTACTGACTTCAAGCTTCTCAAAAGCAGTAGCAGTACTTCATTTGTCTGTACATCCTCAAAACACTTAACACAGTGCCTTGCCCAGGAGGCTTAACACATTTTTTTTTAATGTTATTATGTTTCTTAGACCTTTATTTATTTATTTTTTTAAATGTAGTTCTGAGGATCAAACCCAGTGACTCACACATGCTAGGCAAGTGCTCTACCACTGAGCTAAAACCCCAGCTCCACTTAATGCATTTTCAATTAAAAGAAATTTATATGATTCCACTTTAAAAGAATACAAACACAGAGCCAGAGAAATCATAAGAATTTCAAATCCAGTCATAAATCTATCCAATTGGCATTTGATATAAATGTGAATAAAGATTCCCGTAAAAGACAACTTAGAGATTAAACTAATGTGTAAGCAACTCTATTGAAACAGGTTCTTGTTAACACAAAATTATTTCAAAGCATGTATAGACAGAAACCCCAGATTCATGATCTATTTGAAATCAAAGTTCCAAAACAAGCAAAAACATTTTACTTTTATTCAGAAAGTATTCATTGAGTGCCTGTGCAAAGTTCTGTGCTAGTTACAGGGGATACAACAGTTAACAAGACAAGTCTTCCTACCAAGAAACTTACAGTTAACCCAGTGATCAATAAAGCCAACAAAAAGTTATTATTATTATTGTTTTGGGTGCTGGGGATTGAATCCAGGGCTTTGCCCATGCTAAGCACTCATGCTACCATTAAGCTTCACCCTCAGCCCCCAACAGAGAATAATTTAATGCACCTATTATCAGCCACTTCCAGGAGGTCTGCAATGTAAGGGTCATCTGGCTGTGGAACTGGATAACCACTAACTTCAGAAGGAGGAACCGGTTCATCTATTTGCATACGCTGGCGCCTGAAAGCAATGCTTCTTTTCTTGCCACCTAAAAAATAAAACCCAAATGAGTGTCTTAAAAATTAAGGGGAAACAAAATAAAACACCATCTAAGAATTAAATACTTCAGCTGGGCATGGTGGTGCACACCTGTAATCCCAGCAGCTCAGGAGGCTGAGGCAGGAGGATTGCGAGTTCAAAGCCAGCCTTAGCAACAGAGGTGATAAGCAACTCAGTGAGACCCTGTCTCTAAATAAAATACAAAAAAGGGTTGGGGATGTGGCTCAGTGGTTGAGTGCCCCTGAGTTCAATCCCTGGCACACCTCGCCCCATTAAATATTCCAAGATAGCTTCTGTTATAAAGTTTATCTAATTCTTATTACCTTTGTGTTGTTGTTGTTAATAGAAATTGAACCCAGAAGCCCTCTACCACTGGACTATATCCCCAGACCCTTTTATTCCTCTTCATTTTTTGAGACAAGGTCTCACTAAATTTCTGTGGCTGGCCTCCAACTTGGAATCCTGTCTCAGTCTCTCAAATCAACAGGATTACAGGCATTTGCTACCATGCCAGGCTCACGTTACATATTGATCAAATGTTTTATGCCTTATATGTGAACACCCACCCTGCTCGTTAAACAATGTATTCCTAAAACCTCAGCAAGACATGGATGTAAAACTAATTTTATATGCCTGCATGTTTGGCATATACACCCAGATTTAATTTGTTTCTCAGCCAGATGGGGATTAGCCTTTGGCAAAATTTAAAACTCAGTGTGTCCTGTAGTGTTTGCTATTATGAAATCAAGAAATCATCAGGAATAGAAAACTGCCATATGAGGGGCTTAAGGCAGTGAGAACTAAGATACACATACTGATTAAGTAATATCAAAAGAGCAGGTAACAGAATTTTTAAACAGAAAAATTAGAATATGATGGGAAATCACCTATAACATAAAGTCATGCTATAACCTGAATTAGTAGAAAATATTTTCAAAATTATTAACAGATAGATCCATCTTGTCTCGGTCTAAAGCACATGAATAATTTACTTTTTAAGCATTTGGCCCAGATCAGAACTGATTCTCATGAAGATCAAACATAAACCACACTTTTTCTTCATTAGAATTCTAACAAATTTTGTTTGGGGAAGGAATAAGCTTACCCGGAGTTTGTACTACAGCATGCAAATTCTTTTCTTGAAGTTGCTGAATTTTTTCATTCTTAGCTTTGCTTTCTTTCTCCAAAAGTCTGAGTTTATGAACATATTGGTTATTTAGAAATTTCAGATCAGCGGTTTCACGTGCACACTTTTTCAAAGTAGTTTTCAACTCTTAAAATGAAAAAGATTCGAAGACTATTTTAAAGATCAAAAAATCCACTGTCCTTCCATTTCATAAGACACAATAAGACAAATCAATTTAAAAAGCTTCACCCAAATCTTGTAAAAATTTTGTAGCCTATCACTCTTTCTACCATTGAATAAAACAAATAACTCACTAAACACAAAAAGAAATTACACTTTTCTACTGCTGAAGATGCCTAATGTATACAATGGTTTTTGACCTACTAAATTGAGTAAGAAGCAAAAAATTATTAATTCATGCCCGGTATTAGGACTTTCTACCAAATGTAAGAATTATAATAAGATAACCATATAATTACATTCTGCCTAGTACCTTTAAATCATCCTGTTCTATCTACTTCCCAGATCAAAAACTACTAGACAAAGCAATCCATGGTTTTCACCTTACTTTACTATAAAAAGGGAAAAACAAAAATTGTTTCAAGAGCATGTCCTCATTTCTAGCATTTTAATTCTAAAACTTTAATCCACATATAATACAGCTATAAATACACATTTATTTTCCTTCTCAGGAACTCTTCAATATACCCTATTGTATTTAAGGAGCTGTTAGTAAGACTACTCTCTTTTCTAACCAACCAGTTTTAAAATTAGAGTTTAGCCTTTTCAACACATAAAACTGAAAGGGCAAAACCATTATTTTAAAATATTATCAAGCAGAATACAACAGACACTAGTATGGCAATATGTAAATCAATGGATGTGTAACTGATGTGATTCTGCAATCTGTATATGGGGTAAAAATGGGAGCTCATAACCCACTTGAATCAAATTGTGAAATATGATATATCAAGAACTATGTAATGTTTTGAACAGCCAACAATAAAAAAAAATAAAATAAAATAAAATATTATCAAATTTTCACTTACCTTTAATGTGTTGGTCTGAGTACTCTCTCTGTTTCATTAATTCCAGGTATAATTCATTATTTTCCCTACTCAATCTTGCATTTTCAAGTTTATAGGGTTCCAATACAAAATCAAAATTGGCACTTTCCTTTTCAGCTTTCACAGTAGATAATTTTGATTGTCGAAGGCTTTCTGTTGTATGAACTAAGTCACTAAAATTAAGGAACAGAACCCATAAATATAAGAAACATTTCATTAATCTTCTAATAACTTGAAATATATTTCTAAAAAGGCTTGAATGTATGTATATCTTAATGTTAAATTATATCAAACTTCAAAAAAGAAGCTGAGCATAGAGGATGTGTCTATAATCCTAGCAACTTTGGGACAATTTAGCAAGACCCTGTCTTAAAATATTTTTCTTAAAAAGGGCTGGGTATGCAGTTCAGTGGTAGAGAGCTTAAATGCAAAGCCCT
Source organism: Marmota flaviventris (assembly GCF_047511675.1). Classification (NCBI taxonomy): domain Eukaryota; kingdom Metazoa; phylum Chordata; class Mammalia; order Rodentia; family Sciuridae; genus Marmota; species Marmota flaviventris. Next base: position 42,959,204 of record NC_092504.1, on the reverse strand, counting down.
TTCAATATCTCAAAAAAATGGATTAATTTAAAAGGTAGAAAAGAACACTTATCTTTTTTTTCAAGGTATAAGGATGTCCTCAAAATTTCTCAAAATAATTTATAAGTTATGAAATATATACACATTGAATCATCTTTGAATCTCCCCCCTTGCTTATCTCCTTCAAGTCTGTGGAATCTGTGATTTGTTTTCACTGAGCAAGTATTTATTGATTGTTTGCTGTCTGTTAAACACCAGGAACACAACAAATAAGAATTAGTTCCTTATTTCTGAGAACTCTCAGACCAGCGGAAAATCCACCCAGTAAATATTTATTGAGGAAGAAACATAAAAAAGTCCTCACACCTGTGAAGCTTTCATTCTACAGAGTCTGTCAAAAAGACATACTAGTATATTACAAGCTCAACAAATATTTTGGTGCCTATATGTTCAACCTGATACAGGGGTGACAAAATCAGTCTTTGGTTTCATGAAAGTGGCATTCTAAATGAAGGTAAAAACAAATTTGCAATAATGCACAGTTAAGATAACATGTAACCTAAGTAAAAGAGACCTATGGGAGGGCTGGGGTTGTGGCTTGGTGGTAGAACACTCGCCTAGCACACATGAGGCACTGGGTTCGATCCTCAGCACCACATAAAATATTGAGTGTACCTACAACTAAAAAACAAAGAGACCTTTGGGATACTTAAACTTAAAAGCTAAGCAGGCAAGGAACAGAGAGGAGAAAAGATGTTCCTAGGCAGGTGAACAGTATACAGAAAGACCAAGGGTAAGAGATTAAGTTTGGGGAGATTCAAGTGATTCAACACAGGGAGACGAAGTTGTGGAAAAAGCAGGGATTAGATCATGAAAGGTTGGGAGGTCATGTGAAAGGCCACAAAATATCTTTAATCCATTCTTTTCACCATCATTATTGGTAGTCCTACCTTAAAATCCTTCCCTGTTCCAGTCCAAAACCATTCTAATATAGCTCTTGTAGAAAGAGGTTTGGGGGGAATCCTTTTAATGAAGGTAAGAACCTTTCAGTTAAGGTAAGATGTAATAGTAATGACCACATATTAGAGAACATAATAACAACTTATTAGAGAACCTTAATTAAAATAATAGTAATTTTAAAGATCAGTGAAATAGACATAGAACTTAAGAAAGAGAAAGTTAGGCTAGGAATATAGTTTGCTTAGTACATGTAGAGGCTCTGGATTCAGTCCCAGCACTGAAAAGGACAAGACAGAGAGAGAGAAGGAAAGAAAGGGAAGTATCTCCAAGAATATAAAAAACTATTCACAAAAAAAATCCTCAGTAATATGACTCTCAACAGTAATAGGATGAGTGGTGACCCCTACACTTTGCAGTGTGGAGGCCCTGCACTGAGAACAGACAAATTAGGACATAAGGAAGAACAGATGATTTAAGCACTTTTCAAAAAGTCTTTGCTAGGTGCAATGGCACACGCCTATTACCCCAGCAGCTGGGGTGGCTGAGGCAGGAGATCTCAAGCTCAAAGCCAGCCTCAGCAACTTGGCAGGACCCTAAGTAACTTAGAAGTAGATTCAGGATCACATATGCTTAGAACTGTATTTTTTATCTTTACCTGAAAAGTTTTTCCACCAATGGTAAACACTCCAATGTCAGAGTCTGGCGGTATCCCAACTGATCCAATCTTTTTCTAATATTAATATACTTTCTTTCTGCAGTTGTAGTCATCTTGTCTTCCAAAACCAGTTTTATTCACTTCTAAAAGTTAAAGTTCTAAAAACAAAAGAATGAAATGTCATTATACTGTTACAGCTACTGTTGTCATTTCACAATAAGAAGATTCAATCTGGCATGACAGTGCACGCCTATAACCCTAGTTACTTTGGAGGCTGGGCCAGAAGGATTGAAAATTCCAGGCCAGACTCCAGAGTTTAGGGAGACTCCGTCCAAAAAGTAAAACAGCTGAGATAAGTTCAGTGGTAGAGTGCCTGCCCAGCATGCCCAGGGTTCAATTCCCAGTACTGCAGGAAGAAAAGGAAAAAGAAAAGAAAAAGCTGAGAACAGTGGCACCCATCTGGAATCCCAGAGACTCAATCCCAGTGACTGGGAAGGCTGAGGCAGGAGGGTTTCAAGTTCAAGGCAAGGTGAGCAACTTAGGGAGACCATGTCTCAAATAAAAAGGGGTTGGGATGTAGCTCAGTGGTAGAGTGCTCCTGAATTCAATACAACAACAAAATTTAATATGAAACAATTATTTTTCTGTTTCTCTTCAGACAGGCAGTCTTCTGGGACATTCAGATTGACTTAAATTCAACACATGATCTCATCCATGTAGCTGCATTAAAACATGAATCTCTCCATAAACATAAATATCAAAACTAAAACAATAAAGATTCTAAAAGAAAACAAAAAAGATTTTTCAGAGCCTGAGGTAGGCAAAGAATTTTTAGAAGAAACTCTTAAGAGCACTAAACAAAAGAAAAACTTCATCAAAATTAAAAACATCTGGGGCTGGGGATGTGGCTCAAGTGGTAGCGCACTCGCCTGGCATGCGTGCGGCCCGGGTTCGATCCTCAGCACCACATACAAACAGAGATGTTGTGTCCGCCGAAAACTAAAAAATAAATATTAAAAAATTCTCTCTCTCTCTTAAAAAAAAGAATAATAGAAGCTTAATATTTTAAAAAAATTAAAAACATCTGCTCATCAAAATATTCTATTAAGGAAAAAGGAAAACCAAAGAGCACTAGAAAATATTCACAATATCTGAGACATATATGGAATGTAAAATGAACTCTTATAACTCAACAATAAGATAAACAGCTCAGTAAGAAAATTTATTTGGGCTAAAACTAAAATTTCATTGTGCTAAAGATTTGAATGAGCACTTTGAAAAAGATATCTAAAGAGGAATATCATATGAAAAGGTACTTAACATTAGTCATCAGGGAAATAAAAATTAAAAACATAATGAGGTTCAACTTTTTGTTATTTTTTAGTTGTAGTTGGACACAATACCTTTATTTTATTTATTTTTATGTGATGCTGAGAATTGAACCCAGGGTGAGCGCTCTCCCGCTAAGCCACAACCCCAGCCCATGAGGTGCAATTTTTACCCATATTAGCAATAGCTAAAATTAAAAGAATGGACAATAAGCCAGGTACGGTGGCACACCTGTAATCCTAGCGGCTCAGGAGGCTGAGGCAGGAGGATCACAAGTTGAAAGCCAGCCTCAGCAACGGCGAGGTGCTAACTAACTCAGTGAGACCCTGTCTCTCTAAATAAAATACAAAAAATGGCTGGGGATGTGATTCAGTGTCTGAGTGTCCGAGTTCAATCCCAGTACCAAAAAAAAAAAAAAAAATGGACAATATCCAATGTTAGCAAAGATTTGAAGCAAGAAAAAGCCTCACACACTGCTGACAGGAGTAAAAAAAATCACCTTGGAAAACAGCATGCCAGTTTCTTATAAAGGTATACTTCTAGCTATAACCAGGTAATTCTTCTCCTAGGTATTTACATTAAAAAAAAAAAATAGCAAACATCCACAAAGACTACAAGAAAATTGAAAAATGAATATAATAACAGTTTTATTTATAATAGCCCCAAACTGGAAAAACAGCTAAACATTCATCAACAGTTGAAGAAACAAACTATGATATCTTTATACAATGTAATATTTCTGTTTCAGGGATAAAATGAAGGAATTACTGATACACATCCACTATATGGATGATTTTCAAAATTCCTGGAACTGAGCTGGACAAGATGGTGTATGCCTATAAACCCAGTGGTTTGGGAGGCTCTCAAATTCAAAGGGGTGGGGGCAGCGCTGGGGTTGTATTGTAGCTCAGCAGTAGAGCCTTGTCTAATATGTGAGGCACTGGTTCAGTTCTCAGCACCACATAAAAATAAATAAAATAAAGGTCCATCAACAACAACAAAAAGCCAAGCCTCAGCAACAGTGAGGTGCTAAGCAACTCAGTGAAACCCTGTCTCTAAATAATATACAAAATAGGGCTGGGGATGTGGCTTAGTGGCCAAGTGCCCCTGGTTTCAATCTCCCAGTAGCCCCCCCACCCCCGCCAAAAAAAAAAGTTTATTTTGAACAGAAAAAGCCAAATACATTAAGTCCAAAAACAGGTAAAATTAAACTATAGGGATAGAAATTTCAGCAGTTGCCCAGGGAGGTGACTGGAAAGATTAAGAACTTTCTCAGGTGATAAAAATACTGTTGAGTGGAGTAAGTGGTTACACAGGTGTATAGATTTATGGAAGCTTTTCAAATGTACAAGTAAGGGCTGGGTACACTGTACTTGGGTTCAATCCTCAGTGTATGTATTGATGGCTGAGTATATAAATTTCATTTCAACTTTCATTTCTTTCTTTATTTTTTGTACCAGGGTTTGAACCACTGAGCCACATCCCCAGCCCTTGAAATGGTCTTGCTAAGTAAGTTAGGCCTCAATACTAAGCTGTTGAGGCTAGCTTTGAACTTAAGATCCTCCTGCCTCAGCTTCCTGGGATTTTTAGGCGCATGCCACCACCCGGGCTCAATTTCTTCTTAATGACACACACATAAGTACCTCTGTACACGTTTTTATATTGGTCTTCCAATCTGCCCTAAAATGGAGTTATCCAAAGTTCCTTTCTTTAGAAACTTGGCTTTTTTTCTAAATTTTGCCAGCTAAATGTAGTCAAAATATTCACATTTCTAAACCAAACAAAAATTTTGTTTTACATCTATGTTGTTATTCACAATTTGTAAAATGTGGACGCATGTGAATACATGTAAAATTTGATCCTCAAAACAATCCTGTGAGAAATAAATGCCCAATAGTTGTCCTTCAAGATGAAGAAAGGCTCAAGAAAGTAACTGTTTCCCAAACCATGGGCCCACAAAGTAGGTAAACAGTCTCTGGATGCTAGGTCCCCTGAGTCCTGTCTAGCACTTTGGTTTCTGTATTTTCAAATCCCTTCTAAATTACTACCTCTCCTTTGTTACTCCTTTCTATAAATCTCTCGTGGCACTTGCTAGCGTCATCTCTGAGAGCTTTGCAATGCATTTTGTAGGTTCCTTCCACAGAGAGGGACTTAACTGATTGATGCAGGAGGGTGTTTTCTGGAACGTCCTGAACACATCAGAAATAAACCTGACAAAACCAGGCGGCTACCACACAAGCATTTCCCCCAACTCTGGCTGCCCAGAAATAATTCCTCTTTACACCCTGCTTCGGGGAGAAGAATAAGAGGGAATGAGAATAAAACATATATATTTTAAAAATCATGCCCGAGGCCACAAGTCAGATTCCCATCCTCCCAAGAAGGGCAAGGGCTGTGGTCGTCCCATAGATCCCGCCTAAAAACATAAAGTTTCTGGCAAAACATCAAAGGGTGACTTGGGGGAACCCACACGCAGACACGCCCAGAGCATCATCTGCTAACCCTGGTGGGGCTTCATATTTTCACACTTGTGTATGAAGAAACAATCCCGCCCAACAAAAGCGGCCACAGAACCCGTGCACCGAGGTACCTCGGAGTCACCCGCTACTGAACTCGAGGGGAGACCGGGTGTTTTCCAAGGCGCTGGGCACGGGCGCTCGGGGGCGCTGTTTTCACCAACTGCATGTCGGCTTCCTACCCTGGGAGGGCTTTGTAATTTAAATCTACCCATCTACCAAGCCCGCCCACACGGCCTACGCCGACGCCCCGCGGCGGGCTGGGTCAAGCTCCCGGCCGAGCTCGGGTTTGCAGCTTGGCCCTCGGGTGCGGACGGTGCCCGCGCCCCTCCCGCCCAACCCGGGCCCACGTCCTCCCAACCGCGCGGCCTCTGGCGGCGTCCAGGCCCGGCCCGCGGGGACGACCCGGAAGGCGACGACTAAAGCGCCGCCGCCGGCCCCGCCCGGCCCTCCGCCCCCGAGGCCCGCCTCACCCTCAGCTCCGGCCTCCGCGTCCTCCACCTGCGGCCGCATCTCCTTCTGCACTCGTCTCCCTCGCTGGCTCCTTCCGCTCGGGCCACCGGCTCCAGCGTTAGAGCAGTTTGAAAATGGCGCGGAGAGACGGTCGAGGCCCTCACGGAGGAGGCGCCACGGTTGCCCAGGTAACGGGAGCGGCGGGCGGGCGCGCGCGCCCGGTGGCGATGGCGGCGCTGGACCCCGGTGCCCGGAAACGCAACGGCCCGGACGGCGCGGGCCACGGCGCCCCCTAGCGGACGGCGCCCGCGCAGGCCAACCCCGACTTCCGCTGGGCCCGAGTTGACGTTCTCCCGTCTGCGGATTGGGCGCCTGGGCACCGGGTGAAAACGCACCCAGTCGTGGTCCCTGCATGGGATTAGCCTTGCTCTGCGAAATGAACGCCTACTCACGCAACCCCCAGCAGAAATCATCATGTCTTCGCAACTTCGACCACCACCCTGTACAATTAATTGCCCAAACACATCCCCCTAAGACTGTGTGGACCCACGGAATGGAATGCAACCACCCAAACATCACTGTCTGTCTCTTCCTACCGCCCCCGACTGAGAATTCATTAAGCCAAGGATAATTTTATCCTCAGCTACTTTTCCCTAGCACCTACCACAATAAACATTTGTAAGTGGAATTAAATTCAAATAAACTGCTTCAAGAGAACCTGCTCAAAGACGGAAAACACGTGGGCAAATCCTAGAAGTCCATTTCCCTCTGAAAACTTTAGATGATCAGACAGGAGCTCCATTCTTTCTTGCTTATTCCTTCCTCTCCCTTCCAAGTAGGCCTTCGCTCTGAAAATGTACTTAGTCTATCATACAGCTGCACTATGAGTTGTGGATAGCTGTGTACCCATTCATATATTGTTTTAATGTTTCCATTTTGTGTGCCTCATCTGTTTTTCACATGCTTCAATGAGCTATTTTATGGAATTTCTACGAGGCAATGAGTTGAAAAGTCCTGACTTTTTTTGTGGGGTGGAGGTACTGGGGATTGAACTCAGGGGCACTCAACACTGAGCCACATCCCCAGACCTATTTTGTATTTTATTTAAAGACAGGGTCTGCTGAGTTGCTTAGTGCCTGGCTTTTGCTGAGGCTGGCTTTGAACTCCCAATGGTCCTGTATCAGCCTCCCCAGCAGCTGGGATTACAGGTGTTGGCCAACGCACAGGGCCTGTGGATAACTTTTGTACAACATTTTGCACATCTGCGATTAAACACATTTGAGGGTGCATAGCCAAGACAAATCATTGTTTTTCATTCCAGACACATACTAATTAGTAAGTGTAAAAGACAACTCAATAAAGAAATGCAAAAAGGTGATTGGGACAGACATCTCCAAGCAATAGGGAAGAAGAGAGTCAGACTCACTGCTGTCTTCCAAGGCCTGAGGTTAAGATCCCTGTCACACAAAGGAGTTGGGGTGGTACATGAGGGGGAGCTTATGACTCAATGATGATAGAAACTAATCCAAGTGATTGCAAACATGCATGCAGGCAAGACTTTGGGGGCTTCACTGGAAGGGAGACAGCAGTGATGGAGAGGGAGAGCAGACTACTTCCTGAACAAAGGGAGATGCAAGCATTTTGAGGTTGGGGTTAGAAATAAAGTCTGGTAATTTTCCATTGGCCAGGGCCACAGTTTCAAAAGATGTTTCTTCTTGCATGAGACTTGGACCACTGAGTGGTAATAGTCAACTTATCCCAGGAACTGCTGAGTTACTACTGTTGGAGCTGGCACCATCGTCCTGTGCATACATTCTGGTTTTGTGGCTCCTTCTAGACCTTGTGATAGAACTGAAGGACACTGGTTGCTTGGTTGTTATCACTGCTGAGAAAGCACAAGCTCCAACAGACAATCAACACATCTACATACACAGCTGAGTAGAGTCTGACCCCAAAGTTAAGGCAGCAAAAAGGACTGAGAAGCCAGGTGCAGTGGCACAGTGACTCAGGAGGCTGAGGAAGGAGGATCACAAGTTCAAAGCCAGCCTCAGCAACTTGGCAAGGCCCTGTCTCAAAATAATAAATAAATAAATAAGGGCTGGGAATATGGTTCAGTGGTTAAGTGCCCCTAGGTTCAATCCCTGGTACAAAAAAAAAAAAAAAAAAAAAAAAGTGACAGAAATAATATGAATACAGAAATGTCATCCCAGTCACTAATTAGCCCAGTTACTACCTTCTTTGAACTTGCAAACCATGATGCCAAAATAACAAAGAAATCTAATGCTAGTAAAGATAGCTGACACAAGAAACAATCAAAACACTAATTCTCCAGAGGAAATAAGACTGATGAAACATTTAAATGAATATGTTTAAAATTATCTAGATGAAGCTTTCTCAACCTCAGCATTCCTGACATTTTGTGCTGGAAAACTGTTGAGCAGAGCCTGTCCTGCACATTGTAGAATGTTTAGCAGCATTCCTGGTTTCCACCACTGGATGTGAGCAGCAGCTTCCAAGGTCGTTTTGACAACCAAAAATGTCTCCAGATATTGCCAAATGTCCCTTGTGAGGCAAAAATCACCCCTAATTGAGAACCATTGGTCTGGGTGAATGAAGGAATAACTGCCATGAAAAAGAAGAATTATTTGATGAAGCAAGAGCAGATGGGTATGCAAAGGAACCAAACAGAAACTTGGATTTTAAAAATATAGTCATCCACTGCTACATTGATGTTTATATCAGCTCAATTCACAATCGTTAAACTATGGAACTAGCCTCGGTGCCTTTCAACAGATGAATGGATAAATAAAATGTGGTATATATACACAATGGAATATTACTCAGTCATAAAGAGAAATGAAATGATGGAATTTGCTGGTAAATGGATGGAACTAGAGACTATCATGCTAAGTAAAATAAGCCAATCCCAAAAAACCAAAAGCCAAATGTTCTGTCTGTTATGTAGATGCTCATTCACAATAAGCCAGTGGAAAGAATAGAAGTACTTTGGATTAGACAAAGGGGAATGAAGGGAAGGGAGGGGAATGGGAATAGGAAAGACAGTAGAATGAATGAACACTACTTTCCTATGTTTACATATGATTACAGGACCAGTGTAACTCCACATCATGTACAACCAGAAGAATGGGAAGTTGTATTCCATGTATGTATAATATGTCAAAATACATTCTACTGTCATGTATAATCAAAAAGAACAAACAAAAAAATATCATTAAAAAATATAAAAAGTCACCAAAAAATTTAAAGAATCATTATCTGGAATAGACTGTAGATTAGACACAGTTAAAAGAATTAGACAATTACCTGGATCCCAGTGCAGACAAAGAAATAAACTATATTTATAAAGCTATTAAGAAATATAGAAAAAAATTTTAAAAAAGATTACAATCAAACAACAAAATAAGAAATATTTCAAGAGATTCCAAGAAGGCTCTAGAAAGAGTGGCAGGTGTGGTAGGCAGAATGGCCTCCCAAAGATGTCCACACTCTACTTTGTGGAACCTGTGAATGTTATGTCATGTAAGAGGGACATTGCAGATGTAAAGGCTTTGTCAGGCACAGTAGAACATGCCTGTAATCACAGATCCTCAGGCAGCTGAGGCAGGAAGATTGCCAGGCTGGGCAACTTAGGGAGAACTGTCTTAAAATAAAAGCAAAAAGACTAGGGCTATAGCTCAGTGGTAGAGTGCACTTGCGTTCCATCTCCAGTACTGAAAAAAAAAAAAAAATCAAAGGCCTTTAAATAGGGGAATTTTCCTGGATTGTGCAGGGTGGACTCAATGTATTCACATGAGTCCTTAAAAGCAGAGAAGTGTGAGGAGGGTTTGAGGAGAAGGATGTAATGAGCTGACTTGCTGGCTTAAAAATGAAAAGAGCAAGTGCTGAGAGAGACCCTAGTTAGCAGCCAGACTCTAGCTGAACCTCATCCTTGCACCTTGGGGAACTGAATTCTTACGGCACCCTGAATGAACTTAGAAGCAGAATCTACCCCAGATTCTCTTATTGTGGATAAGAGTACAGGCTGGCTCTTGATTTAGACAGCAGAGGCCACCTAGATTTCTGACCTACATAAAATTGTTTTGTTTTCATCTACAAATTTATGGTGACTCATTACAATAACAGTAGAAAATTAATACTGCAGAAAAGCAATGCTATAAGAGATGACAACTAAGCATTTTCCAGATTGAATCAAGGCACAAATCTTCAATCAATGTGCATCATTATAACTAAATTGGTGAAATGTATCTAGTAGCTTCAGCCCCCTCCCTCCTTTACCTGCTAAAGTGACAGTAAAGGGATTTGTAAGGTACTTTTTAAAAAGATAGTAGGACAAAAAGAATGACTGAGGAGAAAATTGCATAGCAAACTATGAGATAGTATCCTAAGAAGTGAGATCATAAAGCCCACCTGAAAGACAGGTATCACATATTATCAAATGTATGTGTTAAAGTCAAGAATCTCATTATGAGTGACTAGATGCTCACTTTCCAAAAGGCACAGGGAAATTGTGGCCTACTGAATAAACAGCAGTATTCCATCTCAATGGCACAGGAGCACAAAGTAAAAACATGGGCAAAACTGCCCAAATCATTCAGATTGTGTAAATTCTTTTCTTCTCATTTCTGGTTTCTTAAATGAGGCCATTTTGATGAACTTATGTAAGTAAATGTTTGTGTGATGGAACTTCAATATACATTGTTATGGATTGAATTGTGTTCTCAAAATTCGTATTTAAAAATGTTAACTCCCAGTGTCTAAAAATGTGGCCTTGTTTAGAAATGGGGTCACTGGAGATTTAATTATTTAAGATGAGGTCATTCTAAAGTAGGTTGGGCCAATAAGCCAGTCCAACTGGTGTCCTTATGAAAAGAACACCATGGGAAAAAAGAGACCCGTGCAGAGGCAAGACAGTATGAGGACACAGAGAATACGTCTGCGAGGGATGCCAAAGGTTGCCAGCAAACCACTGTTATCTAAGAGAAAGCATTTCCATGCTTGTTCCTCACAGCTCTCAGAAAAAACAACCCTGCCTTGACCTCAGACTTCCAGCCTCCAGAACTGAGAGATAATACATTCCTGTTAGGTTAGCCAGGAAACTTATGCTACTTTGTTACAGAAGCCCTATCAAGCTAATACATATATGTTTAAATATCAGTTGATGAACAGAAGAAACGTCACAGAAATTCAGAAAAAGAAAAAAATCTTCTGAGGCCTAGAGTAACCTCTCAGTTTCATAAAGCAACTGGGCCTTGGAGTTGGACCTTGAGACTAGAACTTGGAGGTATGAGGAAGAAGAGAGAGATCTGGGGAGGGGCAAAGAGAAAGAGAGGAGATAACATGGTAGGAAAGGTATTGATGGGGAAGCATTTCCTCCAGTAATATACAGAGCAGTCTGCTGGGGATGGTGACAAGCAGATGCCATAGATAATGACAGGACTAGAAATGGAAAGTGAAGTCAGGTTACTGAAAGACTCACCAGATGTTAGATTTCAGAACTTGACTTTTATCCAATACGTAATGGAGAGTTATTGAATGTTTTTAAACTGAGCAAACATTTGGTGAAATTAGAGAATATTGATCTGAGTAGTAGAAGGACAGAATGATGAATAAGGTGGTGCAGAAAACAGTGTTCTCTAGGACACAAGTGAGATGATTATTTTAATGTAAATGTGATAAAGGTCTGAAGGAAATGTGGGGAATATTACGAAGGAAGAAGATGTAGGGCTTAGTGAGGGACCAGCCTCTCTGAAGAAGGAATACAGGTAAAAATCAAGGTTTGGAGCTTCAGAGACTGGAGACTCCAAGACAGTATAATCTGGAAGCCACTTTGGCATGTTTGGGGGCTGGAAAGGGATTTGGCCAATGGTAATAATGGGTTATTACCACTAGTGGGTATGAGATTTCCTGGTAGTATTGCCAAAATGTCTAGGAAACACCTGGGTATATGCAAGTAATATATAGGAGACAAATCAAGGTTCCTTCTCCTCCCCTCCCCCCACCCCGCCCCTACAGGCCAGATTTTTTCCCCTGTATTTTCAAAACACAATTTTGTGGTGCAGATCTGTAATCCTAGTGGCTCAGGAGGCTGAAGCAGAAGGATCACAAGTTCAAGGCCATCCTCAGCAATTTAGTAAGGCCTTAAGCAACTTAATGAGATTCTATCTTAAAATAAAAAATAAAAAGGGCTGGGGATGTAGTTCAGTGGTCGAGTACCCCTGAGTTCAATCCCAGGTGCCACAAAAACAAAACAAAAAAACATCGAAAACAAAACAAAACCTTCTATATGTCAAAAGTTATGTGTCAAAACACAAAGAATAAGTCAAGAAATATTTGCAACTAATATCATAAACCTAGTATATAAAGATCTTCTATAAATTGGTGGTAAATGACTTATTGAGTATAGCAGGTGCAGTGGCACACACCTATAATCCCAGCTATTTGTGAGTCTGAGGCAGAAGGATTGCAAGTTTGAGGGCAGCCTGAGCAACTTTGTGAGACTGTCTCAAGATAAAAAATAAAAGAGTTGGGGATCTAACTCAGTGATAGAGGCACCCTGGGTTCAATCTCCTCTCTCTCTCTCTCTCTCTCTCTCTCTCTCTCTCTCTCTCACACACACACACACACACACACACACACACATACACACACACACTCACTCACACACACACGTTGAGGTTTCTAGGGCAGAGATTAATTCCTGTAATATACATCATAATTATAACTATTTGTTCCCTTGCTCCAAACCCCTGGGGTGATATGATCACAGCCAGATCACCTGCATGTACTGGGGTCAGTACTGCAGGAGATGAAATACTGTCAGTCTGGGAGATTTTACATGGGAGGTCCAGCTTTCTGCCTTCCATTTCTGACAAAGGGCAAGAAATTTTTGCTTTCTAGTGTACTCTAGTTTTTCTTGGGAAGGCAAGGAAAGAGTACTGATTTTTTACCTTTGGGACTATAAATAAGTGTCCTCAGGCAGGATGAGAGAAGCTTCTTCTGGATTACAACTCCTGGGTTCCAAGTTTTACTCCATCTTTGAATAGTAAACACATACCTCCTGGGAGGCAAATCTCTCCAGAGTTCTCTCACTCACTATTCAGTAGTAGTTCTAAACAGATAGCATCTAAGTCTTGTTCTTTAACCCAGGTGCCAGTAGAACTTGCCCAGAATGTGCTGAGCAAAAACATAAAAATGTACACTTGGTGCCTTGGACTTTATCCAGGTCCTTTCCCTGGTCCAGACTGGCTGGCATGTGCCTACCTTCCCCCACCCACTCCTTTCTTACTCTTTCCCTCTTTTTCTTATAATAGGTTCTAGGAATTCAGCCCAAGTGTTAGTTTACCTGAATTTGGCTGCATGTGTCAGAACAACAGGTTAATGACTGGTTAGGTAACAAAAGCATCCCTGGTGGCCCCAGGTCTTACTTGGATTTAGGTTCCATAGTGTCATAAGTGATCTGACCACTTTGCATCCTTCCTCTCTCATCAATGGATGACTTTTATCCTCAGACATTTTGTATCTTGGTCACAGTATGCTTGTCACAAGATGGTTGTCATAACCCTAAGAAAAAGGTTTGCACATAACAACACCCAAAGCAAAAAGTGAGGATAAGAGCTGGGGCTATAGCTCAGAGCATTTGTCTAGCACATGTGAGGCACTGGAATCCTTAGCACCACATTAAGAAAAAAATAAATAAATAAAGCATGGTGTCCATCTCCAATTACAAAAAAAGAGAGAAGGTTTTGCCTCATATGCCTTTTTGTCACCAGGGAGAAAGATGTCTCCCAGCATCCTCTAGTAAAGTTTCCTTTATTGGACAAAACTGGGCATAAAGACCATCCCAAAGCAGTCACTGGCAAAGAAACCAGAATTAGCAAAGATTTTTTTCCCACACAAAATTAGCATCCCTATTAGCAAGCATAACAGAATATTAAAATAAATCCAGGATTTTTAAAAAACAGAGCTTCTCTCTTCAGCTCAAGAAAGAGGGTATATAAGGAGATCACTTAATATATATCCCATGAGTGAAGGAGAAAACCCTGAGGTGAGAATGCCCTCTCAGAGTCTGGGGAAAATGTATCATTTCTGCAACCAGACATGCACCTCACACAAGATGATCTTGGTGAGGTGGGTTGGGGGATCCTGCACACTGGTGGAAGCTTTCCTGTTTATCCACTGTGAGAGGGAGCTGTTTCTAGAAGGTTGGCCTAGAGTCTGTTCTGGCCCTTCTAAAAATTTTGTAAGCCTCCTGCAATCTGCTTGTAAGCCCTATATGTTTAAAGAGCATAGAGTGGCTTCTGTTGTCTGCAACTAAAGCTTAACAGGGAAGAGTCCTGTATCAGAAGGTCTGCAGAGAACATAGGAGTCATCTGCCTAGAGTGGCTGAGATAGATAGTGCCAGTTCCTGGGGCTGAAGAAGAAGAGACCAGTGGGAACAGAAATGCATTTCTTTTCAGCTAGTGAACCGAAGGGGAGAGACCCTCAGGGAATGGAGGAGAGTTTCCAAAGAAACAGCAAAAAAGGTAAAGTCAGAGAGCAGATGCTGGTTCATAGCAATATTGGTCAAGTAAGAACGTTCTTGACCTCTTTCCCCTTTCTATCTCCCTGAGTAATTTGGGAAGAAGAGGAATTCAAGTGGAATGGGACGACTGTAAAGTAGGTGAAGACTGTAAAGTAGGTAAACACTTTCCTTTTCTTCTTTGTAGCAGGCGCAAGCTGGAAAAAAGTGAAAAATCGACAATGAAGCTGTGTTAAAATTTTTGATTATGAAAATAAACTAGATATTTTGATTATTGACCAAGGACTTATTCTATTTTAAAGAGACCTGAAAAATCATGGGTCCTGCCTGAGTTATTATTCAGAATCAAGGGGAAGAACTGGATGTCAGGATATAAAATTTAAGTTCCAAGCCAGCCTGTGCTTAGTATCTAAACCTTGCACAAAAATATCCTTTGGGTTCTCTTCTTTTCTCAAAGGGAAGATTCTAATATACAGAATCTGCCTCAGCTCATTCTTCCCAACTCTCCCAAATTAGATGTTAACAAACAAGAACTTTTATAAATATCCTCTACAGAGACTGAAAACCTCCAAGAGGAGGTACAGATGTGTAAAAATGTTCAAGAAGAGTTGGAAAAATCAGTGGATGCCAAATGAAAATACTGTGGGATGCTGGTCATGATTCAAGAAATATTATTAAATTTCAAGGAATTTTATTAAATTTCCAGTTGACGAAATGGGATCAGTCATGCTCCCTTATTCCAACCCTCAGCAAATGTGCCGAAGTTTCCCTGGGAAGACCAAAGCCTGGGATGGATGCTCAATGGGTCTGGTCCAATTCAGTAATTACGATTGTCCTACTGTGTCGCATTGTGTCATGTTTCTTTTCATAACTTTTAATACTCTGTTTTTACTCAGCAGGAGCGTGAATTTAACTTAAACCTTATCTCAGAAGGGTAGAGACATCGCAGTTCCTTTGTTAACTAATCCAACCTTCCTTGGTCACCATCTGCTGGTGAGGACTAAAAACAATTAATACATAAATCCTTGCTGGATTAAATTTAATCTGATCCGATTCCTTTGGTGTCTCTCTAGGAAAACAAAAGCTCAGACTGTCATATTTCCCACTGGAGAAACAGGATGTGTAGATGTTGGGGGAAGGGTTGTCTGACTCTATGACTAGGGAAAACTGTGGTCCTGGGGAACAGTGTCCTCCCCCTCTTCAATCCTTGCCCAAAGCTGGCTGCTCTCAGCTTTGCTGGCATTGCAGCCTAAATCTAGCTGATGAGATTCATCACTTCTCTCTCTGCTGGTCCTCTTTGACCCTTTCAACTTCTACTGAGATCCTCCCTGCACCACCTGGTCCTCTGACTTCCCATTTAATCCTGTCCCATTTGGCAGCCCCTTACCCACCTCACCTGCACTGTGGATCCCAGCCAGATTCTCAGATACTTCTGGGACTCAGAGCCCTATATGGAAATTATAGATAACTCTAGAGAAGAACCTCATGACCTCCCTATACCTTGTCATGCTGGCCTCACTAAAATTATTATTTTAGTAAGTTTTCTTGCTGCTGTGACTTAAAGACCCAACCAACACAATTGTAGAGGAGGCAAAATCTATTTAAGGGATCACAGTTTCAGAGATCTTAGTCCACAGAAAGCCAGCTCCATACCTTGGAGCTCAAGGTGAGGTTAGACATGGTGGGATAGAGTGGTGGAGGAAAGCAGCTCACATCATGGTGATCAAGAAACAGAGAGAGAGTCCAATCTCAGATACAAATATATATCCAAAGCCATGCCCCAATTCCCATCTCCTCCAGCCACACACTACCACTTCAGTTAATCCCATCAGGAATTAATTTAATGATTAAGCTAAGGCTATAACCCAATCACTTCTCCAAATCTTCTTGCATTTGTCTCACACATGAGCTTTTGGGGACACCACATCTAAACTATAAGAGTTATCATGAGACAGTCTGCAGTGAGACCTCTTCTTAGGAGTTTCAATAGGGAGTGAGGGAAAATAATCCCCTTCTGCCCCAAGTTTTTCCCCTAGTCATCAAATACATAGTTAGGACAAATGTCTGATTGCTATTTCTGTCTCCCTCACTTCCTCCTAAGCTCCCCAATCCTGGGGCTAAAGAGGAATAGCTTCCCCTCCCCTCTTCCTCTGTAACATACCTTCTTTCTACCATAAGGATGTCTCCAGAGTTGGTGGGATGGTTAATTTTATGGGTCATCTTGACTGGGCTAAGGGATACCCACATAGCTGATAAATCATTTCTGGGTATATATCTCTGTGAGAATGTTTCTAGAAGACACCCACATTTGAATTAATAGACTGAGTAAAGAAGATCCATTCTCACCAATGTGGGTGAGCACTACTCAATCTGTGGAGGGCCTGGATGGAACAACAGGGTGGAGGAAAGACAGATTATGTCTATTTTTGAACTGTGACATCCATCTTTTCTTGCCTTCAAACACTGAAGAGCCTGCTTTTTGGGCTGTCAGACTCAGACTCAATTGTACTATGACCTGTTTAGCCTAAAGATGGCAGATGGTGGGACTTCTGGGACTCTATAATCGCAATTATAATATAGATGCAATATAATAGTTCTGCCATCTGCACCACCTGCCATCTGCAGGGTAAAGAACACACACATGTACATGCACACACAGAGCTTTGATTAGTTCTGTTCCTCTGGAGAATCCTGATTAATACATTTGGTTTCTAATGGATGAGAATGAAAGCAAAAAAAATTATAATTTACAAAATACTCTACCAATACATTAGCTTGTTGCTTTGAGGCTATTGTTTGGTTGGAAGACGCTACTTTGAAAGTCAAAAGCTGAATATGAAGTTTCTGAATGTGAAGTTCTCTGCATTACAGGTAAATACTTTAGAGTAGAGCCTGTCACACAGTAAGCAGTAAATGCTATTATTCTATAACAGATAATCTTCTGAGAATGGTTAGTGTCTTGGGTTAACCAGGAACAACATGTTCTAGGAAAGTCAAATGAGAAAAATCATGTTAATAATTTCTAAGGTTTTTTAACCTCATTAACAGTTATACTTTATCATATTTCAAAATTATCAACTATTATCAACCATCTATTATTAATATGTGCGTGTTGGGAATTCAGATAATATATAAATGTTAAGATCACAATGTGTTATGGTTTGGATTGAAGTCCCCTACCCCCAATCTCCTGTGTTAATGCATGAATGTTCAGAAGGAAAGTGATCAGATTATGAGAGCTGTAACTCAATCGGTCCCTCCTAATTGGCATAGACTAACTGGATGGTAACTGTGGGCAGAGGGAGTGTGATTAGAGGAGGTGGGTCCCTGGGGGGTCCCCTGGAAGAGTGCATCTTCCCTGCAGCTTCTGTCTTCTTTCCCCTCCCTCAGCTTCCAGACCCCACCATGAGCCAAGCAGCTTTCCTCTGCTGGACCCTTCCCCCAGGATATGCAGCATCCCTTGGACCCAAAGCAATGGAATCAGTCATCTAGAGACTGAGATCTCTGAAACTATGAGCTCAAATAAATTTTTTCTCCTCTGAGTTGTTCTGTTGGGTATTTTGGTCATAGCAACACAAAAACTGATTAACACACAAGGTGAAAGTCCCCGTTGAACTTCTAATACTTCCCTGTCCTGGTGCCCCATTTAATATTTTTCCCCTAAAGATGATGGCTGTATTTTGTTGGCTATTTTCACATGTCTATCTCCCCAATTACACAATGAGTTTTTTGAAGTAAGTAACCTTATCTCTGTAGTTCCATAGGCCATTGATAAATGCTCAAAGAATAGTGAATGAATATGTTTCATGTACTACAGAGTGACTCAATTATCTTTAAGAAAAAAATGTGGAGCTAAATAAACTTGTTAAGATGCTTAGTTATTTTTGAGCTTTCTTGATGGGATTATATCCAATTAAAGTAGAAGAGAGCTTATATGATGAGACTTGCAGTTTTCTTTTAAATGTTTCCTATATAACTGCTTCATATATTTAGTGACCTAATAGTAACAGGATGAGGAAATTGATGATGACAAGGCATTTCATCAAGGCTTTTTTGCTTTTATGTGACTGTCTGATACCATAGCAATAATGTCCAAAAGCTTTCATGGCTTATTTTATTTTTGATGTGCTATAAAGTATGGCCAACTCAGCCTTGGCTGTCTAATGTGATAGAGTAGAATGGAGTGCACCGATGATTGATCAAATGGATTTGTCAATGTCTTAAAAGGTGGTAACATGATTCTTTTTTAAATTAAAGAAGACATAACTGTGACAGTCTGGGTAAAATGGGGATGAGACATGTCAGTTTAATGAATAGGTTTTGGCATATGAATATGAAACAAGATCAGTTTATGTCTAGTTTTCAGATTTGGTGAATGGCACTTTTCCCCAGGTCATTTGGGAGGATTCTAAACCATTTTTTTGGAAGGTCAGTTGAGGATAGACACTCTTTTCCATTTTGTCCCATGTGGGCAGGTGGTAAACATCCTTGCCTGATGACTGTGCCTTGGAAACACACCAGAAAACAGACAGGCTGGGTTTGAAGTATGGCTCCGTCCCTTCTTAGAGGGGTGATCTTGGAAAACTGTCTAACTTCCTCAGTAGGCTTGTGCAAGAACTGAACTATTAAACTGGACTTTCTTTCTTTGATTTATTTATTTTTCTTTTTGGTACTGGGGATTGAACTCAGGGGCACTCGACCATTGAACCACATGCCCAGCTACTTTTTGTATTTTATTTAGAGACAGGATCTCACTGAGTTGCTTAGCACCTCGCCATTGCTGAGGCTGGCTTTGAATTTGTGATCCTCCTGCCCTAGCCTCCCGAGTTGCTGAGACTACAGGCATGCGCCACCATGCCTGGCTTAAACTTGACTTTCTGACAGTAGTGCTGACACATGGTGCTCAAGGCTAATTGCAAATGATTATCCATGTAGAAACAAGGGATCTGTTTATAACCATATATATATTTGGATTGTTGCTGGAAGGAGCAAGCCTCTGCTCCATGCTCCCACAGTCACCTCAACTAGTTCCCATTCTCCTCCTTGTCACCATCACAGAGGTGCAGCAGGAATGCTATGGTGGCTGCAGCTCTCCTGGTGACAATGGTGGAAATCCTGGATTATAGTGGCACTGATGTGATCTTGAAGCTCAGTGGTGGTCCTCTGACTTCTGGCCCTCCAGCCCTTCCACTGATTTTATAAATACATAACTTCGTGAATTAAATTATTTTTGAAATACTGATACTAGTTTTGGAGATCAGGAATGGGTCCTTGTTCCCTGGTGTTGAAGATTAAATACCCGAGAAACGCAAGTGTAGAGAGCAAGTTTTATTTAAGAAAAAGACAAAGATAGGCTTCTCTGAAGAGATGGGGCCCCAGAGCTGGGGGTCTGCTTGGGCTCTCTCTTGTCCAGCGAGGGGGTCCACGGAACAGGGTAGAGGAGAGTGTGACTGCAGAGTCACGAATCAAGACCTCTGGAGACCAGGCTGGAAGCAGGTCTGATTTTATTGCGCAGTTACTATGTACATAAATATTCGGGCAGTAGCCAAGCAGATTACAGGTAGCCACCAATGCAATTTCTGGCCAACTGTCCTTACGGTAATCAATTGAGGAACAGTCCATGGAGCAAGTGCTGTGACTGCAACACGTGGCCTCATGCCCAGAGCTGAGCCTACAGGGTGAGCAGCCTGCGGCTCATGCCTAGCATGGGAGGAGTGGCCTGCCACTCAGGCACCCTTAACGTCTGCCACGTATGCAGTACTCCGTGCACCTATCCCCACAAGTGTCCATGGGAGGGGATGTATTTTGCTCTTTTATAGTCCCCAGAACCCCCCTTTTAATTATTGCCTTCTCTTTCTTCTCTGTGCGAGTCTAAGGGCAGGAAGAAGTAGGAGCATGGAGGTTAATCAGTAGCAACCCACTGTCCTTTCTTTGATAACCAGTCCTCGTCCTCTCTCAACCCCCATCATTCATTACCTCTACAGACTGTGCCACCTTCACCCCTGCCTCTGTTTGCTGAGGAATGTGACATATCCTGTCCACTCAGGCTAGGCAGGGCGGCAGACAGATTGCTTTTTTGGCAAAGAAAGCTTGTGGGGGGTCAGCACAGTGTGCTCATTTTATAGAATTGTTCTCTTAACCTTATGTTCCTGCTGTTCTCATCTATCTGTCCCTTTACAACTAGAAGGATTTTCAGTTTCCTTCACTACATAAGCTGAAAATCTTTCTGATAAAATCCTGGCTTCCTTTCTGGGTCACTACTCTTCTTCATAATTAAACTTCTGGAAAGAGTAGTCCTTGCATAATCATAACCTTTTTATGTATGTTTGCATTGTATTCTACCATATTCAGCCCCTCTCTCTGCCAGTGAAATGCCTTGATCAAGGACAGCAACAGTGAACCAAATGCCAATTTCAGTGGACTCTTCCAGTCCTTGTCTTCTTTAACCTCTAGTGGGCACTGCTGAGTGCACCTTTCTTTCTGGAATTTGTTCTTCTCTTGGCCATGTGACACTGATAGGTAGAAAATAAATATGAGTGGTAGGAATGTGAAGGGAATGATTCTCTAGATTAGGCCCATGTGCTGGTCCTCCTCTTGCTTTCTTTAAAAGCAGTTTACCAAGGCCATTCTGGCCCTGCTCTGTCTTAAATTAATAGGATGTTACATCTCTCGACCAACAACCTGTTATTTTCAGGGCTATTCTCTGGGCCTTGGAATTTGGGACTCCTCCCTTAGGATATGAATACAAATTATCCTGAAGGGGGACTTACGTGCCTTTAAACAGACCAAAGATTCCAAGACCCAGGAAGTCAGAATAAATAAAGCAAAGCCCACAAATCATAAAATCTATAGAGAACAAATTCAATTAAAGCCAGTCAGCAGGTGCCAATGACTGAGACTTGCCTTTAGATCTATAGCATGTCATTTAAATCTTATTAGAGTAGTAAAATCTGCCCCCTCCCATGAGTTTCACTTGAGTACCTGTAGGTAAGACCATGGGCAGCAGGGACTTAAAATTTGGTGCCAGTCTACTGTCAGTCAAGAGTTAAGAGGTGATATCTGGGTGTAATTCTCCAGAAATTTTCCTAATACTCTAATAAAAGTAGGGAACAAAGGGGACACTGGACCCCTCTCTCCTCAGAGAGGACCATCTCTGCCTTGAGGGGATCTTTCTTTTTTACTGTAATAAACTTTGCTATGCTTTTACTACCATTGATGTTTTGCTTGAAATTTTCTCCTGCATGGATGTCCCACACGGACGGGTTCTCTCATCAGGAGAGGGCCAGGAAAGCTCCGACACAGATTAGTCAGAGCACCTCAGACCCAAACCGGGAGTCGCCCAGTCACGTGTGAGAATGGCTCTCCACAGATATAAGAGCAGATGAACACAACAAGACCCCCCGGACCCCACTGGTAAAAACCCAATCTCTCCTGATGTTTTCTTACTTTTCTGGCGGGTCCTTGTCAGACTCCATCATGAGCTCCTCATGCTCTCTGGATGGTGGTTCTTCCAAGGGCATTCTCAGCTGTTCCAGCCTCAGGGCTCTCCCCTTCTTAGTACACTGGGCGATCAAATTGACTTCGTGAATTCAGACACTATGCCTACAGTACCTACCCTCAAATCTCCACACCTCTTCTGTGTAGAAATCCTGCAGGCTCTGGGCTCCGTAGGCTGCCTCCTTCTCTACCTCTGCCTCCAAATATGTTGAATTCTGAAACTATCTCCCAGGTAGGTTTCCTGTCTCCTGCCTTTACTTACACGGCTCTTTCTTCCTTGTTATATCGTTATGGGCCAGGCTATATGGGCAATGACCAAGCAGACTCCATTTTGCTCTGAGACTCCATGTCCTGTAAGAAATGCTTCTCCCAGGGAATGTCCCGCCTCTGTACCCATCAACAGTTGCTTAGCATAGCATGTTTGGCAACACAAAATGGCAATTCTTATACGGTGTAAAAGTGTTCTCTCTTTGGTTCCCATTTTTCTTGGACAATGTACCCTCAGAGATTGAGTGTCTAGATGTTGGTAACCATTCTTTAACTTGTACTCAACTAGGGACATTTTGGCCCACTCCCTTTTCTGCTTATGGTTTTAGATCTCATGATGTTTGCTTATGTTTTTGAATCATAGCAACAGCCACTTATGCTTTAATATGGTTTTGGACAAAAAAGCCTACGTACCCCTTAGCCCTCCAGCTGGTGGATCTGGATCACCAATTGGTGAATAAAGTTTCCATATCCTGCTTGAAGATCGACTTGGTGATTTATTGCAATCTTGCTGTAACAATCTCTCTTTCCCGTCTAGTTTCCCTGACCTAAGAACATTTGCTTTTTAGACATGATTTCTTAGATACTAGTCCAAAAGCACAAGTTTATGAAAGAAAAACACAGAAAAATTGGACTTTCTCAAAACTAAAAATCTTTTGTGCTACAGATAATACCATCAAAAAAGTGAAAAAACAATCTGCAGCATGGGAGAATTTTTTTAAAAGTCACAAATAAGACAGGGAAATTAAATTCAGAATATATAAAGAATTATGAAAACTCTATAATAAGGAGATAAACAATCCAATTTAAAAATGGGCAAAGGATTTCAACAGGCATGTCTCTAAAGAAGATACGCAGGGGCTGGGGTTGTGGCTCAGCGGTAGAGCGCTTGCCTTGTATGTGTGAGGCCCTGGGTTCGATCCTCAGCACCACATAAAAATAAATAGATAAAATAAAGGTGTTGTGTCCATCTACAACTAAAAAAAATTTAAAAAAGAAGAAGTTACGCAAACGTCCAGTGAGCAAATCAAAAGATGCTCAGCATCCTCATCCATTAGGAATAGGTAAATCATCCAGATAGATGAAATACTACTTCATACCCACTGGGATGACTATAATCCAAAAGATAAATAATAACAAGTGTTGGCAAGGATGTGGAAAAACACAACAGATATTCAGAGCAGCATAATTCTTAATATCCAAAAGATGCAAACAATACAAATGTCTATCAATTGATGTATAGATGAATAAAACAGTGTGTCCATAAGCCAGAATATTATTTGGTAATAAAAAGGAATGAATGAAGTTTTGGGGCTGGGGTTGTTACTCAGTGGTAGAGTTCTCACCTAGCATGGGTCAGGCACTGGGTTTGATCTGCAGCACCACATAAAAATAAATAAATAAAAATAAAGGCATTGTGTCCACCTATAACTAAAAAAAAAAATGTTTTAAAAAAAGGAATGAAGTTCTGATACATGCTACAACATGGATGAACTTTGAAAATGTGCTAAGTGAAATAAGCCTATCAGAAAAGACTGCATATTGTTTGATTCTTTACATGCAAAATACAGAATAGGTAAATCTATATGTGGATAAAGTAGATTTCCATTGCCAGGAGTTGAGGGGAAGACTCCTGCTCTCAGAAAGCTTGCATTTAATGGGGAGTATGGGTGAGAGACAGAACATAAATGAGTAAATAAACTTGCAAATAACTTCATTTCAGGTTTTGGTAGATAATATGGAAAAAAGAGATGGCCTGATATGAAGGGAATAACGGGAGAAGGCCAGCTGCTTTAGACTGAGTGGTCAGGAGAGGCCTCTCTGAGGAGCAGCATATGAGCTGAGGCCTGAATGGCAAGGAGGCAGACTATTAAGATGTGGGCTTAGAGAGCTGCATTTAAAAGAAAGGAGTTCAAAGCCAGGCTCAGCAAAGCTAAGCAACTCAGTGAGACCCTGTCTCTAAATAAAATACAAAATAGGGGATGTGGCTCAGTGGTTGAGTGCCCCTGAGTTCAATCCCCAGTTACCACCCAATCCCCCCCCCCAAAAAAAAAAAGAAAGGAGTTTAGTGGGTTTGTGAAATGGAAAAAAAAAAAAGACAAAAGTGTGTGGAATATAGCACATGAGGGGTGAATTCAGGCAGGTGAGAGGGATCCAAACTGCATAAGGCCTTATAGGTCATGATCAGGAGTTTGAATTCCTTCCTTTTCTCTCCTCTCCTCTTCCTTCCTTTCTTTTGTTCTCTTTTTTTTCTTTCACTGGGGATTGAACCCAGGAGTGCTCTACCACTGAGCTACATCCTCAGCCCTTTTTATTTATTTCAAGACAGGGTTTTGTTAAATTGCACAGACTGTTTTTAAATATTAATTTAGCTCCTATAAGAAGAATGAATTATACGGAATATAAAGAAAAAAACCTCAAGACAAAAATCTCACAGCTAGAATCAATCACTCTATATTATACATACTTTTACCATATCAACTACAAATTTGTTATATTATTGTCCTATATCCTCCTCAAGGAGCTGAGAATTTGGAGCTTACTTTTTTTTTCTCTCTCTCTAGGAAAGCTAAAGTAGAGTTTGGAGAAATCCTCAAAGACTTGATAGTGAAAAGAAATTAGTAAAGTTGCCCTCTTAATCATGCTTGGCTATTAAAAGGAACAGGGGCTTTGTGAGTTAGGAAAGATATTAAATTAATAAAAGCCAGTTTCTTAGTCATCTAGTGGTACCCTGGTGATCTGAGTGGAGACATTTTACTTGCTGTGCCTCTCTGTGTAATAGTGATAAGAGGCCCATCTCTCAGGGTCACTACAAGGCTAATGAAATGCCATCAGCAAGTCACTAAAGACTGTGAATATTAAAGTTGCACAAAGAACTTGATGAGATTCTCCATTCTAACAAATACATGTGTGTTGGGGAAGGGTGTGGAATGAGGTATGAACCCCTTTCTGTTGTGGCCATTTTTCTTAGACCAAGGATGTTGCACCATTTCGTTCATTCACCATGGAAATTTGAGTTGTTTCTCACTAGTGCCAAGAAATACACAATGGAATTATTTCTTTTTAAAACTGAGTGGGTAAGTACTGTGCTAAGTACCCTAAAAATCTCATCTATTTTAATGTGTATCATGAACCTATGAGAGGAGTGTTACTGCTTGCATCTTACATACAAAGAAACTGAGGCACCACAAGGTTAAACTTATTTGAATAAGATCATACAGCCAGAAAGATCCAGGATTTGGGCTCCACTCTCTTTGGCTCCATAGCCTGAGCTCTTAGCTCAATACTATACTGTTGTTGATCTTTTATAGATGCTTCCCAATGGGTGGAAGGCAAACTGAAAGACATATGGCTCATTTCCCTTATGAAATCTTCTACGACTTTATCAGATCATAATAAAGCTAATTATCTAGCTCCTCTGAGCTTTTTCAACATGTATTGTCTGTACCATTTGTTGTCTTGTGCCTGCATCAATTGAAGGCCTTTGGCTGCAAGATAGAGAAAATAACTTCAGCTGACTTAGATGCTTCCAATCATCTCTTACTCCAAAGTGGGAAAATATTGAGTCAGTCTTAGAGTCAAAGGAAGATACCACCTGCCCTTGGAAGGGATAGAAACCAGGACAATTCTGGGGCTTGTTGTGAAGAAATTTATGGACACTCATGTGGTACATCCACTGCAATGACTTAACTCCAACTTTATTAATTCTACTCTGTCATTCTAGTCAAGATTTCGATTCCTGGCAGAAAGGCAGAGAGCTTGATTGGTCCAGCTAATTTAGTCATGTGATCAATCCTACAATTCTACAGCAGGGACCTTGATGGATATTTCCACTGGAGTCCAGAGTGATTGCACTGTGATAAAACATGGGAAATAGTCCAATTCATTTCTAGAGAAATTTGATTAATTTTATACCTCCTGATGAAGAACAATATAACTTTTTAGGCAGAAAAAACTGGGCACAGACAAGTTAAAGAGGCGGGAAATTATGTTAAAGACAAGAGACCCTGAGATAAGCAAGGAAATCTCAGTTCTTAGGGTGATATCCTCAGGAGAGACACAGCACTTCAGACTTTGTCAGTCAAAAAATTGAAGTACTCAGTCTACTATACTCTCATTAACTATTCTATTTTCTCTTCAGAGTTCTGTTCATTATGATACAGGTTATGGTTTGATCAATCTTAAAGTAGATTGCTCTTTTTGAATAAACAAATATGGATATGAATTTTATGAGCACAGTTTAGAAGTACATGTATAACTACAGTTAATTTAAAGGAAACTTGGTTTATAAATTCCAAGAAAAGTTATTATAAGTAGATTTGAATACCACTTCAAGATTGTTCTTATCATATTAAATTGTAGGTCTTACAAATCTTCTTAAGAAAGCATGTGGTATTCTGGATTAAATGTGATATTATTCCACTACTTAAAAATCCTTTTAGAAAGTTCTCTTTCCCTAAGTGCTATAATATTGACTGGTCCATGCTGACCTCAAAGTAGTTGCAGAGTAATCGATATTGGCTTCAATTCAGTTTGGCAAAGCCTGGGGGTAAACTAATAATAAGAATTGTTGGTCTAGAAAAACCATCCAAGGATAAAGATCTCTTAAAACAGAACAAATGCCTGCTATGTTAAATTCTCATGAAACCATATAAATTTTTTTCCAAATATCCCTCGAATCTTTCTGCACATATATATATTTTTAAAAGAAGTTCTTTTTTTTAGCTGTAGATGGACACAGTATCTTTATTTTGTTTTTTAATTATTTTTATGTGGTGCTGAGAATCGAACCACGTGCCTCACACGTGCTAGGCAAGGGCTCTACCACTGAGCCACAACCCCAGCCCCACTGCACATATTATTAAGTCATCTGTAAAACATAAAAGGATTATGATTGTGCTTTTCAAGGGCCCCAAATTACTCGCCTAAGGTTACCCAGTATATGAGTACAAAATATGGGCAAGAATTTTTTATCCATATAATGTGTTATGTAACAAAGAGTTAAACTGAAACCTCTAGCGATTAATAGTAACATGTAGATGACCAGTAAATAAATAAAGACCAACTCCCTAAAAAATTAAATGATTTCACTCATACTCTATAGTTTATAGATATATTATTTTTACCTATTTTAATTGATAAGTACATATCACTCAATGATTTTTTTTTTTTTGATCACCCCATGTAACCCTCCTACTTTTCCCTTCACTGAACACAATAACCAAACTAATAGTTTTCCCTTCAGATTTCCCACCAGGGCACTGTGTTATTCTAGAAAGGGTTCTAGTTCATTTTTCTGGTCATATCTTCTGTTCTCTACTTAGCTCTAAAGCAACTATTGAAACCTGACTTTATAATTAACATGCTGGTGCTACCCAATGCAAAAACAACTCGTTACCTCTCTTGAGGAGTAAAACTGAGTTTGCAAAACCATGAATCAAACAAAATACTGGTCCTCTAACCCACAATAGTGTTCACAGTTACTCCCACCTTCTGGTTTCAGTTGCAAGTGACTAAAACCAGACTGATGTTTTTTTTTCTTTTCATAAGAAACTTGGGGAAAACAAATCATTATCCTGTTACAGATCTCACACTTTGGTATATGGACAATCTAATGTATAATTTGTGAATAATAAGACTCTTAACTATGTTTCCTTAGAAAAACCCTGGGATAGTATTTAATAATCAAATGCAACACTATTATTTATTCTGAGTAAATAGCCATTTTTTTTTTTTTTACTCAGTGGAACAAGAGGAAGTTCTGAGTGCAGAGCAGGCATGTAATAAAAATGGCTAAGATTGAGTACAGTGTCAAGCAATGTGCTGCTTTTTGCATATCCTTTCATTTCATTGTTATAATGGAATTGTGACATAGATATCACTGTTTCTATAAGAGAAGGAACAAAACAGAGAAAGCCATGCAGCTAACAGGTATGTAAGGCCCAACTCAAGGCTAGGGCTGTCTGGTGGCAAAGTTCATGCTTTTAACCATGATGCAACTTACATTGATAAATTATGAATGAAAGAATGAATAAAGATTATAAGTAGGAAGAAAAAGGAGTTATATGCAAGTCACAGTACCATTGACTACTGTTGGTGTAAATAATAGAGAGACTGAGTTAGCTCATATAAAGAGAATGCTACACTGGAGGGTGCCTGCATTGTTGCTCTGTGGGCTGTGTGCTGGCCATACCTCTTCACATCAGAGCTGCTATAGCTCCGAAGAGCTCCTCCTATCACAACATTCCAAGAAGGAAGAAGAGAGGAAGGCAAAAGGCCTTGCATGCCATAGGAACTTCCCCTTTTATTGGGGGGGGGGAATCTTTTCTAGGATCCCTTAGCAGTTCTTTTTCATTTCGTTGAATCGCACAGATGTACACTCCTACACCAAATAGGGGCAAAGGGAGAATGGGATTGTCGTGGCTGACTCTGATCAGTTCAGCCCTAGGTGTCCACTAGAATCACCTGGGAGATTTATGAAATGCTTGTGCCCTACCTTTAGTGATTCTCATTTATTTGACTCGGGTGGGGCACAGATATCAGTATCTGTAAACATTTTCCCAGTGGTTTTAATATGAAGCCAGTTGAGGGCCAATGGGTTATGCCAATCTTGATAATGTGCCTTAGTCCAGGCATACTCCTATCATATGAAAAGTCAAGTTTTATTAATCAGAAGGGTTTGGTAGACTCTATGGCTCCCAAGGTCTAGCAGAGGAGCTTACAAAAGCAGATCTAGAAACTTTCCCCCCACAGAGAACATACCTGAATTCTACAGGGGACATTATTTACTTAGGTCCCTCCATAAACTTAGTTCAATTCATAGTGTTTGTAAATTTAAGCTACTGTCTGCGAAAGGCCCTGTATTGGCTGTAGGAACTGGGAGCAGAGCACAATTTTTCTTTCCCTTGTGGGCCAATTTCCTTTTAAGCATTCCTTGGATCAAGGCTGAGGAAGGCATTGCATACCTGGGATTCCAGCAACTCAGGAGACCGAGGCAGGAGGATCACAAATCAGAGGCCAGTTTTGGAAACAAAAAGGGGGTGGGGAGGGGATGTAGTTCAGTGGTAGAGCACTCCTGGGTTAAATCCCAAGTATCACACACAGAAATAGAAAAAGAATCCCTACACTCAGCACCTACGTGAGTAAGTGCTAAACGTAGTCACAAGAACTTAGAGAAAGGCAGATTATTGGGCAGGCACTGGACTCAAGCAATGGGCAGAGGAGGCTGAGCCTCCAGCATCTGGACCTTCAGTGGAAAATAACACTGAAGGCAAAGTCCAGTGTTAGACCAGGACACAAGAAAAGACCACTGACTCCAATTAAAATCAAATTAAAGCAAGCTTATTATTTCGACCGGCCGGGCTGCCTCTCCCTCCCAAAACGGCAGGAACAAGACAGCCATCCCAGCTTTCCTGCAGCCCAGCTTTATAGCCCAGAAAGTTACACAAAGTGGGGGTTACAGATAACAGAACTCTGACGAGCATGACACTAATGGTAGTTTACATTTTTTGCTGGCCCCAACATCAGAATTTATGAGGACCATTAGAGCCTCAGAGAGGGTCGTTGTCTGGCCAGGGAAGGCCAATATTTATGAGGTGTCACTAAAGTTTCAGAGAGGGCTACTATCTGGTCAGAGAGCCAGGCATGGGTGAGTTCAAGGCACGGGCAGGCATTCCAAGCAGGTTCAGAATTTGCAGTAATTTATAGTAAAGCTGAAATTATCTTTTCATGGCTTTGTGGCGAGATGCCTCCCAATTTTAAGAAAAGATCAGGTTGGGTCTATCACCAGAAATATGAGTTACACTTTCCTCCTGCTGTGAACTATTAGCCTTCACTTTTCCCTTTTTAACTTAATATTAAGTACTCATATTTGCTAGACAGACACTGGCACACAGAATAGTCTTGATTCTCGTCATAGAGCCTGTGGTCTAAGTAGAGGAAACAAGATACTAATGAAGTAAAACAGACAAATCGATTATGGTAAGTGCCATGAAGGGAAATAATAGGCTCTTATGAGAGAATTACAGGGCAATGTGTAATTTAAAGGCAGCCAGGAAAAGCTGTTTAAAATTAAATGGAGGCAGGTATAAAATTCAGATTAGGGGCTGGGGTTGTAGCTCAGAAGTTGAGCACTTGTCTCATATGTGTGAGGCACTGGGTTCAATCCTCAGCACCACATTAAAAAATAAATAAAGATTATGGTGTCCAAAAAAAAAAAAAAATCAGATTAGAACATTGCCCTTCAGTTTCCTGACTTCTTTAGAGAAAAATTAGAGAAAATGTTTAACTTCCAGAAAGACCCATGTTTTTAATATATATATATATATATATATATATATATATATATATATATATATATATATATTTAGTTATCAATGGACCTTTATTCATTTATTTATATGTGGTGCTGAGAATCTAACCCAGTGCCTCATGAATGCTAGGCAAGTGCTCTTCCACTAAGCCACGACTCCAGTCCAAGAAAGACCCATCTTGCATAAGATTCAGATGGACAAGTGAAATCCACTGAGATGCTGGTCTCTGAGAATCTGCTTTCTCAAGATGGTGGAGAAGCAATATGCTTATGGATTGTTGTTACTTTATATCTTGCTTGTTACTCTCTTGGTTGCCTCTTAGTACCTCCTTTCTCTTTTCATATATTCCTCTCATGTTCTATCTGCCCAGTTGCCTTTTGACCCCTCCTTCCACCCTCTCTTGAAATTAGGAATTTCTACTAAATGTACTCAGAAGTATATTCACTCAGGAATTTGGATAAGTGAGCATTACATCACAGTAACGCTAAAAATAACATCCTGAAACACTTGTTCAAACTGCAAGCATAAATGTCAGCCATCTCCCAAGACAGAAACAACAGATAATCCCGACTTGTTTAGAGTTGTGAACAAGGTACCTTTACATCTTCAAGTTTGGGACTCAAACTGTGGGCCACAGACCAACAGCATTGAATTACTTGGGAGTTTGTTAGAAATGCAGAATCTTGGGCCTCAAAGAACCTACTGAACTAGAATCTGTATTTCATCCAGGTCCCCAGTTGTCTCACAAGTACATTAAAGTTCGAGAAACACTGGCTTCTCAAAGGAGGATCCCCAAGGAGAGAGTGAACAGAAGTGATCACCTTCTTCAATAGCACTGATATTCCATATATATTACATATCTTAATTCCCTGTGTATTTTATTTTCTCAGTACTTTTTTGTTTACTAATATTCTCTCATGATTTTCATTAGTTTGTTTAAAAGTTACATGTTTTTTCTAGAAAATAATGATATAGATCTTTAAGGTCTAGAAAACTTGCTGAGGGGAGTAAGGCACTCCTTTTTCTTTAAATAAAAGCTAAGCCACCTCGGTTAAAAGTTAGCTTTGTCTGCTACTAGCATTTAGTCCTTAGATATGATATATGCTTATATATGTATTATTCCTGCTGTTAGGAGAGAAAGGCAAAAGTCCAGCACTCTGAGAACGAGTTTGGTGTGTAGACTATTGCTGGGAGCCATTAGCCAAGTAGGTATGACAATTTCCTTGCCAGCGTACCCCATGTTGCTTAGTGGAAGGACTCGTGGAAATAGGACATTTTGCAGTGACATTGCATGTAGGTGACCTTGCTCAAGGACCAAGGCGAATCCGGGTTTAGGGTGTTCCCGGTTTAGGATGATCCGCGTTTAGGGCGTTCCCGGTTTAGGACTATCCGGGTTTAGGGTGGTTCCAGGTTTAAGATTATTCCTGCTGGGAATAGGGCGTATCCTGCTGCCTGAGTTCCCCTTGAGTTCTCACGGGATTCAGACAGTATTTTCTGGGAGACAGAAGCCCAGTGGGGGTGGATTTGGGCAGAGAACGTGGATTTCCCCAGAACGTGATTGTAGACGGCTGGTGTGAGTTCGGGAATAAAGAGTTGCTGTTTGAATCTACAAGCTGTGTGGTGGCTCCTGATTCTGTGCCCAGCCAGACTGCGGCAGACTATTAGTTTTGTTCATTGACTTTGATCAAATCACCAGATCTTCCTTGGTTTCAGATTGTCACCCATAAGTATCCAAGTTTAATATTATATATCAGTAAAGATGTATGCACATACACACATATGTGATTTTAAGATTTAAAAAAAATAAATGTTGAACTGGTATAAGACAGTGTATATGTAAGGTATAAAGTATCAGGATACAATGAAATCTATATAGGTAGTAGAAGAACCTATATAGAAGTAGAAGAACCTTATCATGCTTCTTTTTAATCTTCTATGTCCCTGTCAGATACCATTCACTTTCTTGTTCCTCCAATCACTTCACAATTTGCAATCACTTTCTTTTCTTTAGTTTTACATTTGCAATTCTAAATCATGTATTGTTTACTTTTGCAGGTCTTTGAGCTTTTGTATTAATAGAGTCATACTGAATGTGATTTGCTTTTCTCTCCTGACATTATTTTCCTAGTATTTATCTACTTCTTCATCTCTGAACCAATACAATGCTGCTTTAGCTATGATTCTTGATAAGGAAACTCCTGCCTGTCAAGCAGTGTCTTGGCTATTAGCCTTTTTTGTTCCTCCACATGTATTTTAGAATCAGCTTGTCAAGTCTTACCAAAACAAAAAAAATCAACAGTTGTGATTTTGACTAGAATTGCACTAAATCATTAAATTTGGGAATAACTGTTATTTCTACCTTATTATATATTCTTATCTGGAAACATGGCAATTTTATAATTTTCTCCATAAAGGTCTTATGCCTCTTGAATTATTCACCTCAGGCTTCCATAGTACATACTGTAGAAGGTGTACCTTAAAGAATTTAGTTTCTTAGTTTTGGAGGCTGGAATTCTGAGATCAGGGAGGCAGCACAACCGGGTCCTGGTGAGATCCCTCTTCCTGGCTTGTAAGAGATGCCTTCTCCCTGTGTCCCCTCATGGAAGGGAGAAATCTAGAGTTTTTCCTATAAGGGTACCAGTTTTATAGTCAGGTCTCCACCCTTATGACCTCATTTAATCTTGCCTCCTTAAAAGCTCTATCTCCAATGTAGTCTCATGGGGGATCAAGGATTCAGCATAATGAATTTTGGGGGGACACAATTCACTCCATAACACATCTTTTGTTAGATTTAGTCTTAAATTCTAATTATCCTTGGTGCTATTTTATGAGGTGGTATTTTTTATTATATATTATATTATATATTTATTATATATTATATTTATTAATTTATTATATATTATATTATATATATATATACTTGCAAGTAATTTTTATATACTGATTTTGCAAAAATTTGCTTTTATATAAAAGACAGCATATAAAACCCCTAAGAATAATGTCACCAATTGTTAACTCTGTTGAAAATTTCTTTATTTCAGATTTATTACTTCACAAGAGTTACATAATCCTTAAAACTTTAGTGTGCAACAGACCATCACATAAGCTCTGTTATTTACTCCATTATGTTCATTTACACATTAGTTAGTGGGAAAAAAGTCTGTACAATATTTTAATAATTACATGATTTGTAACCAAAAGAAAAAGTAGCAAGTGCCAAAGAACTCCCAATGTATGACAGTGGGATAACCACTCTCAAACACAAGAAACTAGGCAATAAAGGAAAATTTCCTGCTCAGATATTATAAAATGCTAATGGCATTTTATGACGAGATAAAGGCGTTAAGTTAGTATACAACTTACTGGGCAGATAAAATTGCCATATTATTTATACTTTTGCATTTAAATTTTTGTAGTATAGTACTATCCATTTCTTTGACATTTAATATTACACCAATTTTTAAGTCTGGGTTCTCAAATCAGTGGCTTGATTTTTTAAATAGTGTCTGATATACCACAAGTGCTTTATTCATTTATCTTTTCTTCTTTCAAAAGGTTTAGTGGGACTGTGCAATGCTGGAGCAATAATCCAGAATGTCCTGAATAGTGAATTCCATTGTAACACCAGATCCAGGATAACAGCGAGCTATCAAACCTTCAAAGTGCTTGTACTGGCGTATAAATTCATCTTGCATGGAGTGCCACACCACCTATTATTAAAAAGAAAACAAGGGTTGGGGTTGTAGCTCAGTGGTAAGATGCTTGCCTAGCATGTGTGAGGCACTGGGTTTGATTCTCAGCATTGCATATAAATAAATAAAATAGACATCCATTGACAATGAAAAAAATTTTAAAAAACCCCAAAAGTCATTAAATTATGAATGGAAATAATTCATAATCAAGTCTGTAGAAATAATTGCGAGACACTGTCTAAGAATTTGGCATAGTATAGTGGTTAAGAACATGCATTCCGGAGCTAGAATCCTAAGACCTTCTGCCTACAAGATCTGTGGCCTCAAGTTCATCTGTAAACCAGGGTATTAATAATAATACCTTCTCATCCTAAGATTCCTGTGAGAGTTAAATGAATAAACACATGTATAGCACTTACAAGAGCATCAGACACAAACACACACTCATTATGTTTTAGCTATTATACCAACACAGATATGGCTATGCACAATTATGTAGAGAACTGACTATAGATTAAATGCGATGCAACAATTAAGTTTAAATTCCATTTCAGATCAAGTTTAAATTTTTCTTTATCTAAAGGTGATGATGCAAAACACCGCTTGATGCTGGGGAAGACACCAGGGTGAGAGAGAAAACTATCTGCAATCGAATAACTATAATCCAGCAGTGGAGATATGTGGACCACTATTAAACAGAGTTTGCCACACACTGACATAGTGGCTTACGTTTATTTACATTTATTGAAGCTCACTCTGTATCAGCACAGTGCAAAGTGCTTTGTTTATGTATTATCCTATTTAAGTCTTAAGAGGACCTGGTGAGGGTGGGTACTATGATCATCATCTCCATTTCACAGATAAGGAAATATACTCTTCCAGGATTTTTTTTTTCTTGTGAACCTCATAAATCCCAATTTTCTATCAATTTAAGACTATTCACTATTCCCTAACCATTATTACACTTTTTATCTTTAAGCTCATGTTATTTCTTCCAGCTAGAATGCCATCCTCCCTACTTGTTAAAATACTGTTGACTTTCAGATGTCAACAAAAATGTAATATCCCTAAATAGGCCTTCTATGATGTTAAAATCAGAATTACTCTCACTCATCTCTGGGTCTTTCAGCATGGTTTATAAGGAACAATGGCTTAAGTTAAGGTTTAAATCTCTTTATCATCTATTAGCTATGAGGTCTTTGTCATGTTATTCCATATCTCTAAGCTTTGATTTTTCTTATTTGTAAAATGGCAATGACAATAACAGTAGTGTCCACATGAGCGAGGCATCATTTATACTTTTCAAATAAGGAAGAGATTATGGGGCTGGGGATGTGGCTTAAGCGGTAGCGCGCTTGCCTGGCATGCGTGCGGCCTGGGTTCGATCTTCAACACCACATACAAACAAAGATGTTGTGTCCGCCAAATACTAAAAAATAAATATTAAAAAAAATTCTCTCTCTCTCTCAAAAAAAAAAAAAAAAAAAAAGGAAGAGATTAAGCAACTTGCCCCAAATCATACAGCTTCATCTGGATCCAGATTATGAACCCATTTCTGATCCTAATCTCTACAAGCCCACTGTACTATATTCCACACTAAGATCTAAACAAACAAAAACAAATCCAATCAAATAAAAGAGAAGCAAGTTAATGCCTTATCACAATAAAACATGGATATAAAATAAGCAGAAATGACTATAACCACAGAAATATTATTGCTTTCTTCTTCACAATTTATTAAACTGATTTGCATATTATGAAACTTTCTTCTTGCACTAAAAGTGGAAAATAGGAAGAATTTATAGAGGAATATTTTAGAGAAAAGCAATATATATTCAAAGCCAGGATGGTCAAAAGAATGAAGTAGCTGAGCACAGTGGCATATGCCTGTAGTCCCAGTGACTTGGGAAACTGAGGCAGTTCAGCCAGGGCAACTTGGTGGGACCATCAGAAACTTAGCAAGACTCCGTCTCCAATTCCCCAGAAAACTTGGAATGGAACTATTATTTGACCCAGCTCTTCCACTCCTCAGCATATACCCAAAGGACTTAAAATCAGTGTACTACAGTGATGTGGTCACATCAGTGTTTATAAGCAGATCAACTGCCCAATAGTTAAACTATGAAACCAACCTAGGTGCTCTTCAACAGATGACTGATTAAAGAAAATATGGCATATATAATACACAATGGAATATTACTCAAACTTAAAGAAGAATGAAAATTATGACATTTATAAGTAAATGGATGGAGCTGGAGAATATCATGTTAAGTAAAATAAGCCAATCCCAAGAAACCAAAGACCAAATGTTCTTTCTGATATGTGGATGCTAACACAAAGCAAGGGGCGGGGAAGGGAATTATAGAAGTTCATTGGATTAAACAAAGGGAAAGAAGGGAAGAGAGGAGGGATGGGATTAGGAGAGACAGAGAATGAATCAGACATAACTTTCCTTTATTCATATATGAATATGTGACCAGTGTAACTCCACATCATGTACAATCACAAGAATAGGAAGTTATACTCCATGTATGTATAATATATAAAAATATACTCTACTGTCACATATATCTAAAAAGAATAAAAAATTAAACAACAACAACAAAAAGACTAGCTCCAAATAAAAAAATAAGAAGGACTGAGGATGTAGCTCAGTAGAAAGATCCCCTGGGTTCAATCCCCAAACCAAAAACAAAACAAGTAAGCAAACCAAAAACCCCAAACCAAAAACCCTGAAGCATACCTGAAGTAAGTTTTCCTCTTCACATAAATGTTTATCAACCTTCTTATAGAGGTTATCTAGGCCTTTTTTCACTTCCTTTCCAGGATATTCTTTAATAACTTTACGAAGTTCTTGTTTGTTAAATGCAAGTTGGTAGCTCACTTCCTCCTCTCTTATACCTTGTGCTACTCGAGCCTCAACACCTTCAAAGAAATGCTTTAAGGAGATGAAAATAAATAATGGTTAAGAATGACTGTTGTTATCATTACAATTTAAAAAAAATCAGACAATAGCTGGGTGTGGTGATGCATGCCTGTAATTCAAGCTACTCAGGAGGCTGATGAAGGAGGATGGCAAGTTTAAGGCCAGCCTCTGCAACTTAGCAAGACCCTGTCTCAAAAATAAAAGTAGGGCTGGGTAATAGTTCAGTAATAGCACTAGCCTAGCATGTAGAAGACCCTGGGTTTAATCCCCAGGACTGAAACAAAACTAAACAACAACAACAACAAAAAAAAAACCCAAAATGGTATTATGATACAGTACATATCCATTGTATAAAAACCAGACAACATGTGTGAAAGTATAAATAACAATCACCTATTATAACACTTAGAGATAATCATTATTAACATTCTAGATTTCTTTCTAATCTTTTGATGTAAGTACACAATTGAAATTACAACTCCATACCTTGCATTTTCCACTGAATATTGTGAGTTTTTTTGGTGCTGGGGACTGAACCTAGAGCCTCACACATGCTACACACATACTTTACTACACACCTTGATTTCTCTTAAGTACAAATTGTAATGGTTACATAATAATCCATCTAATAACTGAATCACTATTCAGTTAATGGATATTTTCCTTTTTTGGGAGTTGACAAAATTTAGTCATATCTTTAAAAATATCTCTTATAAATACAATTGTCATAAATATCTTTTGTATATAATACTTACCCACAATACTAATTATTTTCTAGTAAAAATTTCAATAACTGAAATTACCCAGTGGAGTAGTATGATCATTTTGAAGACCTTTGTTGTGTACAAATTGCTTTCTAGGAAAGTTCAATCAATTTACATTTCTGTCAACAGTATATAAGACTGCTATCTTGAATTATTATAAAACCATGGTTGCCAGAGTACAAAAAGACTGTCATTTTATTCCATAATTTTTTGGCTAAATGAAATTAATTGCTTTCAAACATTTGTTTGAAAGCAATTAATTTCATTTAGCCAAAAACAGCTCCAGTATGTAACTAGGAACAGGAGCTGTTCCTAGTTACATACTGGAGTCTTGGTACTTTACTGATTTTTTAAAAAGATCTTCATTTAAATATATTGATTACAGTATGATTACAAATATTCTTTTCAGGTTGTCTTTAAGTATGTTTAGATTTTTAAAACATTTTCTTTAGTTGTTGATTAACCTTTATTTATTTACGTATACGTGGTGCTTAGAATCGAACCCAGTGCCTCACACATGCTAGGCAAGCACTCTACCAACTGAGCCACAACTCCAGCCCTATATTTGAATTTTTAATATGAAATTTTGCTGTCTGATATGCCTGTATTTAAGCACTTTACAATATGATTTAATACTGATAATGATAATACCCTGTCATTACTATTTTTTCCCCCCTTTGGGTACTAGGGATTGAACCCAAAGGTGCTTTATCACTGAGCCACATCTCCAGCTCTTTTTATTTTTTTATTTTGAGAATGGACCTCGCTAAGTTGCTTATGGCCTCACTTAATTGCTGAGATTACAGGTGTGTACCACCATTTCTGGCAATAAATGGATTTCAATACATTTATTTTTTGAATCTTGCCCCTTAATCAGAGACGAGTATTTTCAACATATCATACATATACTGGCAACGATAATCCCTACTCTCCATTCTTTAACTCTTATGTAGGTTTCAGGTCTTACTAGACTAGATAGAACTATGTTAAATAGTAAAGGATTTTGGTGATGTTTCCACTTTAGATTTAATTTAAAAGAAAATGCCTATAATGCATTAAGCATCATGCAGGTTTTAGGTGTGAGATGGATCTGTGTGTGTGTGTGTGTGTGATCATGGTTGAACCCAGAGGGTGCTTAATCACTGAACCACATCCCCAGCCCTTTTAAAAAAATTTGTATTTTGAGACTGGGTCTCACCAGGTTGCTTACAGTTGCACTAAACTACTGAGGCTATCTTCTAACCTATGATTTTCTTGCCTCAGCTTCCAGAGCCTCTGGGATTATAGGCATATGCCACAGTGCCTGGCTGAGATGGATCTTTTGTCTGATTAATGGAGTACCTGCTGGGCATGGTGGCACATGCCTGTAATCCCAGCAGTTTGGGAGGCTGAGGCAGGAGGATTACAAGTTCAAACTCAGCCTCAGTAACTTAGTGAAGCCCTCAGCAACTCAGTGAGACTCTAAATAAAAATGGGCAATAGGCTGGGGATGTGGCTCAGTGATTAAGCGCCCTTGGGTTCAATCCCTGGTTACAAAAAGAAAAAAAAAGTAGCTGTCTGATTCAGTTTTATAAGGAATTGGCTTTCTATATTTGATTAAATGTCTTTTAAATATTTCTTTGAATTATTTGCAACAGATACGTATTTGGTTCTAGTTTCAAATGAAAAAATTATAAAAGATGATTGATCACAATGTGGGCAAAGTTAGTTAGAAGGGTTCATTTAAGCTTCTGCTATGTTAAAAAAGTACCCTAAAATCATCATTTCCTTTTATTATTAGATCTGCTCTGTTGGGAAATAAAGAAAAGCAAAGGTAATGTACAAAACAAATCTTGGTTTCCTCTTCTCTTGGCACAGGCTGGTCATTATGAGGCAAGAATGGAAAGAGCCTGGTACAACAGAAAGCCCAGCCTGGGTTCACTCCCACCCCAGCTTTGCTTTAACAAACTATTTTGATGGCAGGCAAGTTTATTTACTTTCAGTTTCTTCATCTATAAAATGAGGGAATACTACCTTAGCTCAATCAATTTTCATAAAAAGAAATAATGTCCATAGAATATCTAGCAATGTCTCCAGACTGTCATCTTTGATAACTGAGTCTTTCTCCTATGTCAGTAGACCAGCAACTTTAAGATAAATAAATGCATGTTATTCACATGTAAACAGATGCACACAGGTACAAAACCAAGAAAAAATTCTGAATAAAAATATATTTACATTTAGTTTTTCTAGAGGCTGTCCTAAAGAGTAGATGACATAAGACTGAAGGTGATCTGTATATTTCTGTTTGGCTTCTTTTTTTTCAGCTTCTAGGCAGGAGATTTTCAAACGAGAAAGAGTTGCAAAAATATGGTGAAAGTTTTCCATCATAACCACATCCCTGGGGGTCTTCTGACTTTCATTTGCTACTTTCTCCACTAAAATCAAAGCAGAAAAAAATTATAAATAAAATCTCTGATATGACTATAAACATATTTAGTTATCAGCACAGTGGTGATTCTTTTTTTTTTTTTTCTCTTGTATGTTTAAGAATCAAGCACATTTCTGGACTAAATAAAAATAAATTTTTTTTTTGTCTTGGAGAGTCTTTACAGACACCTGAACACAGTTAAGTCATCCTAAAATAGAACCATGTATACATGGAAATTTAGTATAACATGAGTTTTTTTTTTTTCCCACCCCCCGCAATAAAGGGGACTGAACCCAGGGATGCTCTACCATTGAACTTCATCCCCGGCCGTCTTTACGTTTATTTTGAGACAAGGTCTTGCTAAATTGCAGCATCTGGCTTTAAACTTGCAATCCTCCTGCCTCAGCCTCCTGGGCAGCTGGGATTACAGGCATGTGCTACCATGCCCAACATAAAGGTGACTTTTCAAATCAGTGGGGAAATAAACTATTCAAAATGTTTCAGGACGAATTTTTTTTTTTTTTTGGTACTGTGGATTGAACCCAGAAGTGCTTGACTACTAAGCCACACCCTGAACCCCTTTTTTATTTTGAGATAGGGTCTTGCTAAGTTGCTGAGGCTGGTTTTGAACTTGTGATCCTTCTGCCTTAGTCTTCCGAGTTGCTGGGATTACAGGCATGTACCACCATGCCTGGCTAAACTGGTCCTTTTGAGTACACTAAATTAAATCCCTATTTCACATCTTTCACTAAACTCCAAGTTGCTTAATTACTTAAAATGTAAAATAAATGAAAGGCAATTGAAATAGTGAAATAGTTTATAGCTTATTCAGCTGGCAAAAAAAGTTGATAATACACAGTAATATCTAGCATTGATACAGCATATATAGTAATGGAAACTTTCACCAACTGTTCATAGCCCTAAACAGGTACGAGTTCACCATATCATGGTAATTTGGCAAAAGTCTTGAGATATATACAACCTCTTTGGCCCAGAAATTCTATTTATTTTACAATTTACCCTAAGGAAATTATTCAACAAGTATACAAAGATAAATAGAGACAAAGTAAAACATATTAATAGAAGATTTTAAAATAAATAATGAAATATGGAAGACTATCTAGTCATTAAAATGATTATAGTCATACATATTAATTGACAAGCATGCACAATAGGATTATAGGATTCAGCAGCTTCCAAAATAGTATGTGTAAGGCATGATAAAAAATTTTGCATTAAAGCACACATGCAGGAACACCCCCACCTCACACACAATATATATGTGCATATATACTGAGAAGAGTGACACTGAACATTTTGGAAGAATAAAAATTGTCATTGCGGCTGGGGTTGTAGCTCAGTGGTAGAACACCCGCCTAGCCTGTGTGAGGAACTAGGCTCAATTCTCAGCACCACATATAAATAAATAAAATAAAGGTCCATTGACAAATAAAAAGTATTAAAAAAATTAAATGCTATCTCTGAACAATGAGATTACAAATGATTCTTGCTTCCTTCTTGATTTTAAAAAATCTGTTTTTCAGGGCTGGGGATGTGGCTCAAGCGGTAGTGCGCTCGCCTGGTATGCGTGCGGCCCGGGTTCGATCCTCAGTACCACATACAAACAAAGATGTTGTGTCTGCCGAAAACTAAAAAATAAATATTAAAATTCTCTCTCCCTCTCTTTAAAAAAAAAATCACATAATGGAGGGATTTATTTAAAAAAAAATCTGTTTTCCAATTTTTTGAGGGGGTATTTAATAAGCACATTTTATTTTAGAATAAATAGTACAAAGCTAATTTGAATTTTAAAAGAAAAAAAAAATCAACCAATCATTAAATCTATCTTTTCTCAAATGTTTCTATTCAAAATGTTATAAGCAACTGATGAAATGATTCCACTTCTTGTGAATTTCTTAGATTTTAAAATTCTTTTTTTAAAATTTATTTTTTAGTTATTGGCGGAAACAACATCTTTGTTTGTATGTGGTGCTGAGGATCGAACACGGGCCGCACGCATGCCAGACAAGAGTGCTACCGCTTGAGCCACATCCCCAGCCGCTTAAAATTCTTGAGTATAAGTAATCAGTACATTATTTCAAATTAAATGACATGTCTATTCTGTTTCTAATTTGATTGTGGGATTTGACTAGGAAGACAGTGAGTTATAGTATTATGGCACTAATCTCCCTGTGCAACAAAAACTGAGGCCTAAGGAACTGAATTGATTTGTTCATATTACATAGACATCACTGCTCATCATCTTCAGAGACTCTTGTTAAAATGCAAATATAATCTTGGAGATCATTTTTTGTGTTAAAAATGATTTTCAATTTTGCATAGTGATAAGCCCCTATAAACTCTTAAATGTAAATGGTTTCTGAATATGAATAGGTTTTATGTACTGCTTCCTTTTCGGATTTAAGAAACCTTTAACTTCAGAAAACTTAAAATAAGACTATAGAATATGGAAAAGGAAGGTCATTTGTGTCTCCAATGTTTGAATTACCAGAAATAATGAAAACAGTAGTTACAAAAATTCTTTAGAACGAAAGCTTACCATTAACAAACACTCCTCTGATGAGTTTGGTATAAGCTTTATCCAGATCTCCACGACGCTCTGCATTTTTAAAGATTGATTCTGCGAGTCCAGCAAATTCTTCAAATTCAGCAACAAATGGAAGGATTCCTACCTTACTCTTCTTTGAGATCTTTACTTCTTCCATTTGCCTTATTTGATTACTCTAAAGTTAGGCAGAAAGGAGGGGAGAGAAATAGCCAAGGAACTTAGAAACTAAATATAATTATAATCAAATGCATATAAGATGAAGGCAGGGACATTAGTACCCTAGAATATTTGGAATGCTTATTTATAGCTTGAACTGTTAAAGATGAATCACAACAAGGGTAACCACGAAATACTAATTGTATGGATTTTAAAAAACACTTTTCTAATATGTCTTATTTAAGAAAATAAGATTGAACAAGGAAAAATCAAACAAGACACATTGGAGAATTGTGAACTTCAGGACTGTTAAATAAAAACAATAAATATGCAATTCTATCATTTATGAATTTATGGGCGATTGCCCATTCTGTGTTAGAGCAGAGCAGATACCAGAGTACACGTAAGATCTCTCTGGGTTAGTAGAACTGATGGCCATGTGGCCAAGTTTGAGAACAATAGCCATTTCTAATTTTCATCAATCTAAAATTTCTGTTTGGATAGGAAAATTTTCTCTTTGGGAGTATAGTAATGCAGAGGGAGGACAGGTATTTCTATTATAGGTTTGTATTATAAAGTTGCCCATCTATTAATGACTTAATTCTAAGTTTAGCAAAGTGCTTGTGCTTGACAGTGATCAAGTGTAAAATGGGAATGTTTTATATAGACAGAATCCAGACACCAGCGTTGAAAAAGACCTGTTGCTTCAATTATGGATCTATGTAATTCTTAGGGGATCTAGATCTACTCACAGTCAAATTATTACAATTTCTTCCTATTGTTTAATGTGTCACAAATTTGGAAGTATAATTTGAACATATGAAATGGAGACATAATTATTTCAGGTATTAATATAAGAAGGCCCTGTGAGTACTGTCAACTATTTCATATTATCTTTACTAATGTTACCCTTCATGCTGATATCCATGAGGTGTAAATTTGGATGCAGCGGAGAAGGCAGTGGTAAGACTGCAGGTGCTTGAACCAGAATGTCTGGGTTCGAATAGCAGCTCTGTGACTTTTTAACTGTTGATTTCAGGTAAGTCACTTCACCTGCCTAACCACCTGCCTGATGGGAGAGTGGTGGTGGTATGAGATGGTGTGTGCAAAATGCTTAGATCTGAGCCTGGTACACAGTAAACACTAATTATGAATGCCAGTCTATTATTCTTACTAAGCTTCATATAGGTATTTCTCTGTGTAGCATTTAAAATATACAGGGCATATAGTT
Organism: Marmota flaviventris; assembly: GCF_047511675.1. NCBI lineage: Eukaryota > Metazoa > Chordata > Mammalia > Rodentia > Sciuridae > Marmota > Marmota flaviventris. The sequence goes on along the minus strand of NC_092504.1, from coordinate 42,914,949 downwards.
TGAAGACACTTGAACATTAATAGGAAAAGTGTTTGTGTGTGTAAACTCAGGCCACTGTATATACTAAACATGACCTCACACATGCTAGGCGAGCGCTCTACCTCTGAGCCACAACCCCAGCCTGCAGGGAATGTTTTAAATCCTCTCTGGATTTGTGTCAAGCACAGAGTAGAAATAGTGCATTCATTTAAGAAAAGGGTTATCAATGAGGAAATTCTAACAAAAGTCACCCAAATTTCTCTCAAGGTGGTTACCCAATCATACTGCCATCATCAGAACGACATGCAGGTTATTCACTGTTTAAGACTACAACTTTAATGATAGCCATATGTTATATTATTTGTTCAACTTTTGTCCATGGTAATTTAACTAAGTCAAATAATTCTTAAAGGTTTAAGAGTACAAGTCTGCATCACCATAATGTGAAGAATCCTGAAAAGCAAGTGAAACACGGTTAAGACAAGTTCTGGATCACAGAATTCAGCTTGGTAGAACTTGATGTATAAGTGACTTTAAATTTCGCTCTAGTACAGGCAAGGATAGCTTTCTTGTCCTATTCTTTGAAGAACACTTGATACTTTTTGCTTGGGCACCTGATGGAACTGTAGAACTCAGGTGCTGTTCTACATTCTGTAGTCATTTGACATTTATGCTTTTTCCTCAACACACACAGATCCTGTTTATTACCTTTTCAAATTCTTCATGCCCTAGGTTTTTCTCTTGTTTTAAGTGCCAAAATATACAATACATATAACCTTACTGGGAACATACAGTCTGCCAAACACTATAAGATGTGATTTAAAATAGACAAAGAGGTGAATGATAGGCAGCAGGTAGGTCCTTTAGATACATATGAAATTTAGGAGATAATGTGAATCTATACTTTTTTCTAGGTTACACCATTTTCTAGTACCTGTCTTGAGAGTAACAGGACCATTCTTTAATAAGCCATTCTTAATTACACAAGCTATGCGGGATTAGGCTCTTATTTTATGCCAGGTGTGTTAAGCACTTCATTTGAACCACTGTGTTCATCTATCTATTGCCACATCCTAAGTTCTACTGGGTCAAGCAAGAGGTACTCCATGAACTTACGTTTTAATGATAAAAACAACTAAGCCTTTACATTCTGTAAACATGTAGTGTCCTTATGATTTAGCATTACAACTGCATCTGCATCACATGGAACTCATTATCTTAGCCTTTGGTAGCTCTTCCTTTTCCTTTTAGCTGTCAGCCTATAGTCAGACTTAGGCTGACAGCTAAATGGTCAACTTTCATAGTATTTCCAATACCAAGTGAAACCATGTTGGTAGGATTAGCAAGTTTATTAAAGAGATAGTCAAGTTCCTACAATAGATTGCTTTTATAGTTTCAGAAACTCTGTAAATATTATTTTACAGAGTACATAATAAAATACATATAAAAATGTATATACTTTTTTATACTTTTACATAAAGTATAAAAAAATGAGCCAGGTACGGTGGCATACACCTGTAATCTCATCTACTTGAGAGGCTAAAGCAGGAGGATCACAAGTTTGAGGTCAGCCTGGGCAACTTAGCAGACTCTAGTCTCAAAATAAAATGTTAAAAAATGACTAGAGATGTGGCTCAGTAATGGAGTGCTTGTCTACCATGTAGGAGGCCCTGAGTTCAATTCCTAGTAACCTCCCAAAATAAAAAATACATACATAACATGGATTTTTAATTGTCCTTAATATTTTTTTTTACCTCTCATTATTGCATGGATATTCAAGAGTTAGCTATAACTGAGAGGTTACAGAGTAGAAATACTCAAATGATACATACCTACTTTTAAAAAGTAAATGCATTAATAAGATTAAACCCTTTTTAAAGGATATGATCCAGCTCAATTCAGACGTACAAGCTTATGAAAACCTAACAGACAATAAAAAAAGTTGCTAATGATTTTTTTACCCTACCAGAATAAGAAAAATTATTATTATGATTATAATTATTATTATGATTACTGGATATTATTATAATAATTCATTCTTAAAGCAATACAATTATTAAAATTATTAAACTACTAAAATAAAGAAAACTATCAATTAAAATAATCAAAAATTAGCTTTCTCATAAGAATATAAGAAAAAATTGTAACAATAAGCCCACATGACAGTTTGACTTGTTCCATGAAGTCAATGGTCACTGGGATGTCAGTAATCAGTGGCTCTTTTACACAGCTGCTGCCACTGTGCCACCTACTCTGGAACTTGCCAAGATTCACAGCATAGCACAGATGGCATAGTGCCATCCCATTAACTGTTCATATAGGTTGACACCAATACCCATTTTTAAGGCTTTGGGGGATGCAAACATTAGAACCCCAAGAGAAAGCTGGAGACCCCTTGATCTAAGTACGTAGTTTTAAGAAATGATTCAAATTATTGTTATAAAAAAAAAAACTTACAATGCATTTGTCAAAGTTTCTTTTGACAGTCACTAAAACATTTCCCAATGTAGTACTTAGAAAAGAAGCAGGATCCACATTTTGTGCAGTCCATACATGGTGACTCATTTTGACTAGCATGTAAAGAGAGTTAAAACTATCAATTTTGTCTCCTAATGCAATTAGGTTGTTTAGTTCTGGCTCAATGCAGCGAAATATTTTAATCATCATTTGGCGAATCATATCTTTCCTGTTTAGAAAATATAAAGAATATAAAAGTTATTATAAGCTTCAGGTGAATTAATTCACAATATTAAAATAACTAAAATTTAGTATTTCAATGAAAAATGTCCAAACTGATGAACTTACTACTGTACAATTTCCAATATAAAAATATTTTAATGAAGGTAAGTTCTTATCGTTCCAATAAGCTTTATGTCATCTGTAAAGCTGGATTCTGAAATGTGTTTCATGAATACTAAGAAATCCATTACAATTCAAAGGCTGCCTCCTATAAGCAAATGTCAGAATTGGATGAATCTTCTGTGATTACTAGGAAGAAGAGTTGAAGGGCCACACAACACCAATTTTAATCCAGTAAAATGGACATTCTTATCAGTGCTGTCAGGTTACTGAAAAACACCTGCACTCCTCAATGAACAGCATTTCTCTATGTTTCAATTTGAAGTTTGTTTTTTTGGTGGCTGAGGATTAAACCCAGGGCCCTGCATATGCTAGGAAAACAACTAACTGAGCTATATCCCCAGCCCACTAAAAGTTAATTTTTTTTTCCAAAATAAATAAGAGACATTAACAAATACATACTCAGATGACACAGCCAATTGTGTGCTAGAATTATGTTGCCGTGATAACATTCCTCCATCCAGATCCTCTGCTTCAGTCTGTAAAAATTATTTAGGTACTTTACATAATAAAAGACCAACAATTTGACTAGTTTATATAGCAAAAGCCTGCTCAGTCTTAAAATGTCTAGGAGAGAATGCACTATGAAAAGTAATGATTTTTTATTGGTAGTATAATGATTTTTTAATGATTGTATTCCCAATGAAGCTATATAATTTAGTGTGCTATTTAAGGATATTCATGAAATGCATTTTTATTAGAATTTTACCTGAGAATTACTGTGGGGTGAGAAGGTGTATTTATCTGTGTGCACATGGTGGGGGGAGGGAGAGTGCTAGAGGCTAGGAATATTAGGAATGGCAAGGCAGCTCAACAAAAAAATGGAAAATGTCCAAAAACAATTTTTAAAAGAAAATTGAAATAATTAAGGAAACCTCACCAATCACTGTAACAAAACTTGAACATTTAAAAATATATCAGGGGGCGGGGGTTGTGGTTCAGTGGTAGAGTGCTCGCCAAGCATGCATGAGGCATTGGGTTTGATTCTCAACACAATATAAAAATAAAATAAAAGATATTGTGTCCACCTTAAAAAAAAAAAAACTGGAAAAAAACTGGCTGGGGTTTTGTGGCTCAGTGGTAGAGCACTTGCCTAGCATGTGTGAGGCACTGGATTTGATTCTCAGCACCGCATATAAATAAATGAATAAAATAAAGGTCCATCAATGTCTAAAACAAAAAAAAAAAAAAAAAAAAAAAAGAAAAAAAGGTATCAAAAATTCTTAGCAACCAACAAATAAGCAAACTTATCACCAATACCACCATTACCAACAATGAAATCCCAACCATTTCTAGCAACAAATGAAAATCAGTCATAAAAAAATGAATTTTTTATCTAAGGAAAACATTTTTAAGATGACCTTAATTTAAAAAATCACTCTATTTGTACTGTGTTTTTAAGTTCTTCAAATTTTCTATGCTAGAAAATCACTTATTTTGTTTCCTCACATTTATGCCACCCCAACGCATGCTGAACAGGCATCACTATATCCACTTTATAGAAGAGAAAACTAGGGATTAAATGATTGGCTTAAGGTCTGTAGTTAGTAAATATTATATACATACACATACACATTTTTTTCTTGGTAATTATTTGAAATGTTAAAATTATTTTTTTAATAATATTCTTTAGAAAGTAAACACAAACATTAGAGAATGTTTAGGTGTAAGACATTCTGGACTATCAGGTGCCCAAACTATCACTGCTTTGATTATTTTATGACATGACAAAATGTTTAAAGATCACTATATCACACATTCTTTCCTTTTCTGTTTGGATAATGAAACTCTGACCACATGTTATTTAGTTTAATTATGTTACAGACTATAAATACTAGTCAAAATAGATGTACATCATACCATAGTTCCAGGCATACTTGGATGTTGCTGCAGTTTGAAAAATTTACTTATGAAGTCCTGTTCTGCCAGACACAGGGGTTCTAGTTCACTTAGTACCTGTTCAAAGATCTAAAGAAAACCAAAATGATCCTATAGTGAAAAAGCTGTATGAAGTACTTAAAATAACATCCCCAATTAATTCCCTCTGTTATAAGGACCTGGATTATACTGCATTGCCTTTGGGCTTCTGTTGGGTTTACAGAACCCCACAGACACCCCTTTCTAAAAATGGTAGGACAAATATAATATAACCCAGGTAACACAGGCCCACAGAACATACTTAAAAAAACTCAAAAGGGTTTTTCTCTTCAAATCTAGGAAGTGGAACACAGAGATAAACTTTTAAAACTTATTTGATTAATGCAGAGCCCAGTTAAGCTGTTATTTTCCCTTTGTGGTTATTTGAATAACTTAGAGATGAGAGCACTTTATGACTGAATTATTTTTTTGGTACTGGAGATTGAACCCAGGGATGCTTTACCATGGAGTTACATTCCTAGTCCTTTTTATTCTTTATCTTGAGATAAGGTCTTGTTAAATTGCTAAGGCTGGCCTTGAACTTGTGACTCTACGGCTCAGCCTTTTGAGTTGCTGGAATTATAGTCATGTATTATAGTGCCTGACACTTTGTGATTTATAAAAATGAATTTTAATGAAACTTTTATGTTATTCAATTGATAATTCACATTTTAGCTGCCATTTGACTAGTATTTTTTTTTCCCCAGATTCAATTCAGAATTGGAAAGAAAGACATGGCTAATGTCTCAAAGAAAGCCCAAAGAACCTAAATCTTTGAAAACACTTAAAGCAACTGTAAACTGCTGTTAGAAAAGAAAAAGCAATGCTAATGGTTAAGAAGTACTTGTTTTATCTTACCTTATCAAATTTGGTTCTGTCGGCAACATCAAGATCAGATGCAGACATATTTCCCATATCCAACAGGGAAGATGACTGGGATCTGCGATTCCCTGAACTCTGAACACTGAGTTTATTTAGACTAGAAGTAGATCCAGTTAATTTCCCAGAACTTCCATGAAGACCTAAGAAATAATAAAACTTTGAAAGTTGTGATCTTTACAAATAAAAGATATGGAGTATAAATCAGGGCTACCTCCTATTGTCTTGGTCTTTTAGGATTCACATTACTTAGTGCACAAGGGGCAGGATGTACAGTGTCCTTGTTGTTTAGTAACATTTGTGTCCCATTCCAGTGCATATTGCAAAGAGAAGCAAAACTACACAGATCCATAGAATAGGACTGAAAGGACCAGTATGCTAACTTGATTTTGTTTTATTTCTGCAGAAAACTGCCTGAATCATTCATGTCCACCTTAAATCTGTATATTAGGTTGATCTATATGTAACTGCCAATACTTAATCATTTTGCCCTATAAAAAAAGAGTCAATTACATTTAATTCAACTTAATATATTCCAGGACCTAGAAACTCTGCTTTTTCCAGTAAATGAACTACTTAACTCCAGTTCTTTAAAAACTAGAAAAAATAAGGAAAAGCAAAGCATACCGAGAATTTATTATACTTAAAACATAAATTAAACCTAATGCATGTATCACTAATCATACTTATTATGAGATGTCTGTGTTTAGGTTGAATTTAGGTATCTATCATAGCCATGAAGAGAAGTAAGAACATATGGCTGGATAATCTCACAACACCAAGGAATTAAAGGATTCAAAATTTATAAGAAAATGTGATATTTTGACTCAGAATTTAAATACAAACAATACATATAATATTTAAAAACATTTTTCTTCAATACCTCTCAGTTAATTTGTACTACTTGCTAATAATGGTCAGAAGGGACAAATAGAGATCTATTAAGGGCAGTTAAGACAAACTTTGGCTTCATTATGCAAATCTGACCATATATGTAAATTTTTTAAAAATAGAGTTTCTAAATACAGCCTGAAAATAGAAGTTTGATGGTTAAGCCTTTTCATAAATTTCTGACACTAAGTTTTACTACTTGCCATATAATTTCCTATATTACATATTTCTTAGATATAACCATACCACTACCATCATGTTGGTTTTCTTTCTCCAATACCTGGCAGTTCAAAGCAATTGATATTTCTGGTATTAACTTTTTCAAGACAAATAACCAGTTACTAGACATTAAACAAACATGCATTGAGAATACCTTCTAATACACTAAGCATACTCACTCTCTGTTTCCTGTTTGACAGCACTTTCTTTTCGAGGCAGTGTAGCTGTGATGGATTAGGTTGCAAGCATCAAAGACAAAGACAAGTTAATAAACTGCAATTTGCACAAACCATGCACAAGAGGAAGTTAAAGCTCTAGTTTAAAAGACACATGCAAAGAACCATGAGCATCAAGTAACAAGAAGTGGAAACACATGTTTAGTTGGTCAGCTACTGTTTGAGAAATTATGAGAGAATAAACTTTACTAGTTTTTAATGTACTATTTTTTATATTCAGAAAAAAAAATCTATATTTCTCAACACCCCCACATACTTTTAAATGATTTTTTGTTTTAAACGTTAGGAAGCTGGTACACTTAAATTTAAAAGGTAATTTGCAAGTTCTGGTTTCTTGAGAAAATGAAGTTCAAGTAATAATTTAATACAGTGGAGATTTAATAGAACAAAGTTGTATATTTAGATATTAACAATCTTTGTTCCTTGAAAGCTCCTGAAAGAAATCTCTACTGTGCTAAATAATTTTGTACTCTATCTTATGAAAATTATGTAAGGGATTTAAGACCATTTTAAAATTAAAAACAAATATCGAGCTTAATTACTAATTGTCTTGTGAAAAAGCACATATTTAATACTAACAATCAGGAGATGCGGACGGGGAAGGTTGAAGGAACAGATTTAATATAAGATTTTGAACTCTTTTAGGGTCATCTGACATTTCTTTTATTCTAAAACTTTGCTTTATATAATATTTATATATCACTTTTAGAGCTCATCTTGTGAACGATGTTAAACTCAAATTAGAAGTTAATGTGGCGCTGGGGTTGTGGTTCAGTGGTAGAGTGGTCGTCTAGCATGTGTGAGGCACTGGGTTCGATCCTCAGTACCATATAGATATAAAATGAAGATATTGTATCCACCTAAAACACTAAAAAATAAATACTTAAAAAAAAGTTAATATGAAAGACAAAAAAAATAAACCATAGAATGAAACAGGAAGCTAAAGAATATAAACATAATCTAAAATTACCTTAAGAACAGAGAACAATGTGCCAGTTGACACCATCCCTGAACACTTCAAGGCAAAAGACCAAGTATAATAAGCTTTTAGCTTGCTAAACCTGTGATACAGATATCTTCCCAGCCATGGCTACCTGAAGCTCAAAGGAATATGAAACAAAAATCCTGCACATTAAAGTGGCAAAGAGGAATCGCAGTAGAGATAATAGCTAGCTAATCTGAACAGTACTTTCTACTGGTCTTTGGTTACCATTATGCTATGTTCACTAGTTTCAGGACAGAGCCTAATATTTACATAATTTTCTTTTTTTAGTAGCCAATAGTGAATACAGAGTTACTAGCAGTGCCCATTAATTATAATTTGGGGTTCATAAAAATAATCTACGTTATTTATCAGCAATAAGGAGTACTACTCAAGTAAAAATTTTAATGTCTTTAAATAATCCCTAGGAGAATATAAACTTAATAAAGATAGGGTCTTTGCTTGTTGCATTCTCAGTACCTATTGTATAATAAGTAATAGGTATTATTATATGTGATTAATGACTAATTATTGAATTACAATTCTAGCCAGCTGTGATTGAGTGTTGTATTCAAGAAGAGTTTTAGCATTAACAAGATTTCTTAGTGGAAAAACAATGATATAATGATTTTGGCACATAATTTTTAAGAATTTATAATATTAAATAGGAGGGAGAATAATAACAAATGAATATATTAAGTAACTGTCATGTAGAAAAAAATGATGGTGATTTAAAAAATAATTACTAAATTTCCTTTGCCTGCTATTTTATTGAAGTACATTTGTAGGCTATAAAGAAAAAAAAAGTACCAAAATATTCATCCTAGGGTAAAAATTCTTTGCCTCTGAGGATATCAAAGTAAACTTACTAATCAAGCTTATTAATGATCTATATAAAGACCTTATCACATACTTTCCTGGCACCTTTAATATATTTTGAATTATTTGAATTAAGTAGATACTAAAGACTTAAGAGTTGCTTAAAAAGAGAAGGATGTTCCCTTGGCTCTTTATAACTATACTGACTATGCAACTTCCTTTTGTTACATTCTATCTCACTGTTCATATCAGAGTTACTAGTAGTGCCCATTTCCTTTTGTTACATTCTTATCAGCAAGTAAAAAGCAATAGAAATTTAAATTTCATTTATAATTACTTAACTTTGATTCACTGAAAAGTTATCTTTCCAAATTTTCAGGTTTTTATTTTAGTTTATAATTATTATTTAAAGTTCATTTAAACATCATTTGGCTCATTGAAAAAAAATCTTTAAAAAAACTACATTTTATAATACAAGGGGGAGAAATGAATGACAGTAGAGGGGGTAGAGAGAGAAGAGAAGAGAAGAGGGGAGGGGAGGGGAGGGGAGGGGAGGGGGGATAGTAGAGGATAGGAAAGGCAGCAGAATACAACAGACACTAGTATGGCAATATATAAATCAATGGATGTGTAACTGATGTGATTCTGCAATCTGTATATGGGGTAAAAATGGGAGTTCATAACCCACTTGAATCAAAGTGTGAAATATGATATATCAAGAACTATGTAATGTTTTGAACAACCAACAATAAAAATAAAAATAAAAAAAAAACAAAACAAAACTACATTTTGCCTTATTTGGCATTTAGGTCATTTGTATTTAATGTGAAATTTACTTTTTTTTTTTAAATGAATGTTTCCAACTAATAAATTAGATCTTTAGAGATGAACCAAACTGTTTTTATCTTTTGAATTATTTAGTTTTCCTTCTTGCCCTCTTTTTTAAGTTTTCCTTCTCTTATAGCTAAGATCAAAATAACTGCTACTGTAGTTTTCTAGGTATCACAAAATTACTCTCCTATTCATTACTTTTTAATAAATACATAGGAAAAATGTAATTCTGACACTTCTAAAAACTATGGAACTGCCTTCTAAATGTGCATTATGTGAATTTATTTATCTATCTATCTATCTATCTATCTATCTATCTATCTATTTATTCTGTGGTGCTGGAGATTGAACCCAGGGCCTTGTGCATGCAAGGCAAGCACTCTACCAATTGAGCTATATCCCCAGCCCTAAAAATGTTTTTAATGAGATAATATAAGAACTTCTCAAGGAGTAAGAAAGAAAAAGTTTAGGTTTCAGGTTAATGCACTGATAACACTAAGATACTATTATACTTGATTTAAGTTTATTTTTATTATTTCATTTATTTTAATGTGGCTCTGACTTGTTTTCATATACAGAAGTTCTCTCGATATAAAATGGTTCACTAACAAGTGATGACAAATATACTTAATGAAACATTAAACATGTAACTGCAATAATAATATGCTCTTTACTCAAAAAAAAAAAAAGCATAACATATCCACAGTGAAACATTAACAAGAATACACCACTGTTCAAGAACAATTAACCTTTAGGATGAGTTAGCATTTCTGTTTCCAAAAGCCTAATGTCCCAAGATTCTTATCAGTATCTTTATACTAAAGTTTATTATATTTACTGACAAACAATTTCTAATGTCTGGACAGTATAACTAATATATTCATGTATTATTATTATTATTAATTTTTTTTTGGTACCAGGTATTGAACCCAGTGGCTCTTAATCACTGAGCCATATACCCAGCCCTTTTTATATTTTATTTAGAGACAGGGTCTTCCTAAATTGCTTAGGGCCTTGCTAAGTTGCTGGGATTGACTTTGAACTCACATTCCTCCTCCCTCCGACTTCCAAGCCACTGAGATTTCAGGAGCGGGCCACCATGCCCAGTTGGCGTTGTATTTTTTTAAATAACAGTGAATACAAAAGAATTACCTCTAAAGACAGTCTTCTCTGTCCCTAAAGAATAGAAACATGTGCTATCAATTTTCGATCAAGTTTACTGGTTACTGAGTTGCTTAGGGCATAGGCTACTTTCAACAAGCAAATGCTAAACTCATTATTCTAAAGGAGAGCTATGCAGACACAGTGAGGAGGAATACACAATGTAGCCCTTTAAGGCCAGGTTTGGACTTGCTTGAATAGGCACAGAATTTCATCCAAATGGAACTCCAGAGATGGATACATGCAAGAGCACAACTTGGCCTCAGCACATCAGGGTCCTTAACTTGATACTTTCACTGGCTATTCACAAATTACGGCTTTTGTCCATTTAAAATATTTAGAAGCAACAAAAAAAAATATTGCTTTAGGAAAATAAGGCATAATTGGAGGGAAATTTTGGGCATTTTTATAGTCCCTTGACCAGGGGAAAAAAAATTCTTAAACTTTCTCTTTAATTCAAAATAGCCAATGAGAAGTAAGAAGCCAGGAATCACTTTCATTTCTCTGAAAAGAGCAATGACTTAAGAGATCAATGACCTGCGCCCACTGTTACAAGGATCTTCTAGGGAATCAGAAACTGAACTTTCAACATCAGTCTCATAGTCTAATACTTTCTCTACCACACTGTGCTTCATCTTCTCATCAACTGCTTTCCCTATGAATATATATTTTTATATATAGCATAAACACAATTGCTGTCACAAAACCCACAAATTATAGTTTTAATTAGTAAAACAAGTATATATATGTTTTTATGAAACATTTATAAATCAAATGTATTAGATCTCCTCTTTCATTAATTCTATTGTATCTTCTTCCATCTTGTTGAAAACGTCTTAGAATTATGTCATAAATAAACCATTTATAATAGGAAGATAATGAACCAACATGCCTAAGCTTACCAAACTTCTTGCTTTCTTTAGTTGTGCCAGTCATCTTGATCTTTGCAACTTCAAAGAAATCTTTGATTTCTCTTTCATACAGTCGGGATAAATAATCCATGTAATTCTTAAAATAAATGTAAAATGTACTTCTTATTAATAAAACATACATAACAATTTCTACTTTTCAATCTCCACCCAATCCCTCATGTTTCTTATAAATTTTTTTTTTTTTTTTGGTCAAAAACCTTGATGCATTTAATAGTATGTTAAAAAGTAGGCTACTTTCTTTCACACCTTTTTTTTTTTTTTTTTGAACTAGAGACTGAACTCAGGGGTGTTGTACCATTGAGCTATATTCCCAGTACTTTTTATTTTGAGATAGGGTCTCATTATGTGGCTGAGGGCCTTACTAAAGTTGCTGAGGTTGGCCTTGAACTTGTGATCCTAAACTGAGGCTCCCAAGTCACTAGGATTACAGGTTTACACCATTGTACCTGGCACCGTTGCACACTTGAAATATTGTTACAATCATACCTGGCAGAATATTTGAATCAGGGAAATCATGTTTCTGCTGTCTCATGTTGTGATGATAGCACAGTACTTTACTTTGTTAGTCTAATACAGGACACTGAAGTGGTTTTGATGTTTTGCTACAACTGTGTTACAATTCATCTCTAATGAATTGTTTCCTTGGGACAATTTCCTAAGGTCCCTAGGGTCCAAAGAATATGATTCTTTATGATTCTTCCTCCACATTGCCATATTGTTTGACTGATACACAGTGCCCCTGGCAATGGGGAACATTTAGTTTCACTGAGTCCTTGTTGAACTTGGGGTTATGGCATATATAGATTATTTTCAGTAAGAATTTAGAACAACTCATTTTCATAATTAATGTGTTTTCTTGAAATGGATTTGGTTAACTGTTCCTTACATGAAAACATCCATTATTTAGCATGCAAACTAATTTTTTTATCATCTCTGCTTATTGTCACATAAAAACACTTATGCCCTCAGGAAGGACTCTTCAACAGTAGGAGGCCAGACATTTTTCCAAGTCCCAAGTTTAATGCCATTATATCATAGAGTTTGACTAAATTTAAACAAATAAAGAGAAAAATTGTTCCTAGCAATTTTTTAAAATTTATCAAGGAATCTAAGCTTCAACTTCCTTTATTTTCTCAAATTAATATATCATTCTTTAGAACAGGTTTATGTTCCTGCTTTAAAGATCAGGTATAACTTTCCAGAACTTACAAACTATGTAAACATTTGTATATTTTACTCAGAATTCACTTTATTATTTATCTATCTATTTATTTAGTTATTAAAGTTGTAGATGGACAGAATGCCTTTATTTTGTTATTTTCATGTGGTGCTGAGGATCAAACCCAGTGCCTCACACACGCTAGGCAAGCACTCCACCACTAAGCCATAACAGCAGCCCCATGGCTATAATTCTTATACATGAAGAATCTGGACTTGACTTTTCATAGCCTTCCAAAAAGGGGGAGTTGTGTACACCAAACAAGTGGAAATAGTTATCAGGATTTAATTAGGTATTATTTCTTAGAAAAGAAACACTTATTTGTCTGTTTCCTTCTTTCTTTTCTTCTTTTATTCCTTTGTTTCTTCTTCCTTTAAACAAAATTTCTGGTTTTGATAATATTTCAGCAACCCAACTTGATTATGAAGGAAAAAACCCATAATCTTCCAAAAGCTCAAACCACAGGGTTAAGTAAGATTCCTGGGAAAGAAGTCAATTTCACTTAAAAAGCTCATTAATATTGTCACTCAAAAATATCCTCGGATCAGAGAATAATTCCATAAATCATCACTAGGTAGGCTCTAGTCTTGTTTACTTTAAATTACATTCATCAATACTGCATTATATATAAAGATAGGACAATAATACTCACTGAGAACACAATTAGGCAAAAAGCTTATTGATTATTTTACTTATTTGAACATTCACTAGGGGACAAATCACTTGTTGGCACAAAACTCTTAAGGAGATATAATTTGTGTTTAATTATTCAAAATACTAATTCTCCTAAAACTTCAAAAGGCAAAGAATTCCAGTACTGTAAATATTTTCCTTAAGATATGTCCAAATCAGAATTCTGTTGAATGAAAACAAAACAGAACAAAACAAAATATAACACAACAGTAAAGTTGTATAATACTTAATAGGCTATTTTTTTTTTTTTTTTGCTATTTTTAAATTTGTTCTAATTATACACAACAGCAGAATGTATTTCAACTCACTGTACACAAATGGAGCACTACTTTTCATTTCTCTGGTTGTACACGATGCAGTCACACCATTTGTACAATCACACATATACCCAGGGTAATGTTAGTCTCATTCCACCATCTTTCCCACCCTGATCTCACTTAAAATAGCTAGCTAGATAAGATATAAACAAAAACCTTAGGAGATGAAAGTTCTTTTTGAAAAGCATTTTTTTAAATATTTATTTTTTAGTTTTAGGTGGATACAATATCTTTATTTTATTTTTATGTGGTGCTAAGGATTTAACCCAGTGCCTCATGCATATTAGGCAAGCACTCTACTACTAAGCTACAACCCCAGCCCCTGAAAAGCATTTTTTTAATTATAATTTAAAAGATTATTTTACAAGATTATACTTTAAACGGGCAAAGGTATTTTAAAGGATGACATATATGTGTGTACGTATGTATATGTCTGTGTGTATATATACATATACATACATACATACATACAAAACACTCTTTCTATAAAGAATGTTCTACTATCAAATATGTTGACATCAATGCATTGATATGAAAATATAGTCTTGCCTCTTTCTTTGCATCATACTTCTCATAAATCTCTATCTAACCCTCTGCCTTCTCCTGAAGTATGAATCTAAGATATTAGATAGGAATTATTTTTATATCACAATTTCAATATTCTCAATACACAAAGACAAAACAGCACTATTCAAATCCAGGACATCTTTTAGGGTCATATTGTTCACACAATCATTAATACAGCTTATGAGCTTAGATTTTATATTTTAAAACTCTAGTTCACAAAAAAAAAAATTTTTACATATTTCTAAGATTTTTTTTTTTAATTAAACTGTTCTTTCAACCAGAACTATCCAGAATACCATTCACTATTCATTTATCTGAGTTGTATAGGGGGCAATTCTTTAACTCTATTTTTTAAGAAAAGGGGCAAGATATCCAATTTTAAACTAAAGATTATAGCATAAATGCCAGGAAGTATAGTCCCTATGGCTTTCTGCTACAATGGCCATTACTAATCTAAGTCAGATGATATTGTTCAGCAGATCAAAATCCACTGACCCCCACCCTGTCCAATGTCACACCCAGTGAAAGCCAAACCCTTTCAGTGATCTAGTCCCCTTTCAGATTTGCCCAGCTCCCACCTAGGGATCCATCCCCTTACCCACCATGTTCCTTCTCAACACAGCAGGCCTACTATGCCCCAGGGTAATGCAGCATGTCTGGAAAGCTTCCGGCCAGAGTCCCCATTGCTCACCCCACCCCTGCTTGTTTTGTAATTTGTGCTCAAATGTCACTTCTTCATGATGCTTCACTGACTACCCTATTTGACACTGGATCCTTCCCCAAGTCATGACATTTGATTTTAGTTTCTCCACAGCATTTAAGCAGTACCTTCTAACATACAGTATAATTAACTTCTCTAGAATGTACACTGGGAGAAGGTGAACATGTGCCTGTGTCCATCAACCTGACATCTATGTAAGCACATACTAGGTAACTCCATCAATTTACTGAGTGAATATATGAATGGATGACTCTGTTCTTCCCCAAATGCTAATTTTAGTCACTGATATATACCACTGTCCTAACCTCTAATCCTGTGAAGATTGGTATCATCCTGCTGCTTGTGCCTTTGGAATCTCTCTTTAATATTCTCTTTTTATTCCTGCAATCATCTTCCTGGTTCAAGACCTCATTTCATCTGAATATTACATTAGGTTCTTAATTATTTTTCTCCATGCTTGAGGAATGCCATTAGATACTCTAAGTCCCATATTTTCAACATAAGTTCTCACAGCAGAATATGAAATTTCTGCTTCAGTCATGATAAACCTCCTCACTGTCCTACACAGGCACATTTCCTCCATCTTTGCACATTTTGCTCTCACATCTCCTAGATGCCCTTCCTTTTATGTCTTGTTTATTTAATTCCACTAATTATTTAAAACTCAATTGAAGTCTATTATTTTCTATGAAGTTTTCCTACAGCTTTAGTACACAGATTTCCTTCTTTAAATTACTATATATTTAAACTCAATTCAGTCTAACACTTAATTTTTTGCTGACTGTTTTAGGTATGATTTTTTCCAGTCACATTTAAAGCTTCTTAGAGGGGGAGGCTTGCTTGTTAGGCCCCAGGTGCCTGGCAGAGTGGAATGCTTGCTTAATAAAGAGGCACCTTGTACTTCTTACCAGAATATTTTTAAGAGGCAAGTAACTCACCCATCTTCGCATATTTATAAATAAATTTCAGAAAGGAGTTTATTTCTTTCATGAAGAAATTAAATTACAGCATTTAACTAAACTGAATGATGCTTTAGGCTACCGTGTGCCTTACTACTATTTTATAATAAAGTTTGAAAAGGAGCTCTTCTTTATCCAAGTAAATAAAATTACTGTTATCCCTGGTTAATGAGCACTCAACAATTCAATTACTTTCTGCTTTTTTTTTTTTTTTTGGTATCAGGGATTGAACCCAGAGATTGAGCCACATCTCAGCACTTCTTAAATATTTTATTTACAGACAGGGTCTCACTGAGTTGCTAAGTGCCTTCCTAAGTTGCTAAGTTGAACTCATAATCCTCCTGTCTCAGTCTCCCAAGGTGCTGAGATTACAGGTGTGTGACACTGTGCCTGTCTATTTTCTTCTTTGCTAAGAACATACTTTAGTATTTCAAACTTGGGGAACTAAACATATAACATTTTGATTCTAAAAAATTACATTCTATACTCAGTGAGTAACTGACATAAAATTCGTACCTTAGTTAGTCCCTCGTATTTTCCATAATCTGTACTCTTTAGCCACTCCATCAGCTTGGCATATCGAAGCAAGTCTCTATGAAATGGATGATGATTGGGTAAAGTCAGTTCAATAGAGTGCTGAGCAAGAGTTGAACTCTGATCATGACCCTGGCATGAACAAATAAAAATAAACATCAGTGACAGTTCAGAGAAACATTGCTAAAATTGAAAATTCTGAACAATGACCAAATGTGGCCAAGTAAAACAAATAGATCACAGAAAAACGGAAACCAAGTACTTACTCGTCTACTTTTATCATCCTGTGTTCATCAACTGAACATCACCAACATAAAATAATGATAAACATGCAAAAATGTTACTGACAAACAAACCATTCATTCCATTTTTTAAAGAAGTTGAGAATGAATTAATTTTAATCAAGCTGTCTCTCTCACACTGTATGTTTACTAAGCAAATTAACTTCTTCATATAGACTGCATTAAGTAAATCACCAAGTAGGGAAGTTGGACAAAAAAGTAAAAAACCAAACAAGCAAACAAACAAAAACCCTGAACTGTCCACACTTATCTCATTCCTATTAGAGTCCATAATATTTAAAACAATAGATAAAAACAAACAAGATGCAGAATTATATAATTCTTAATAACAATGGCAGAAAAGCATCACAAAACTGGATGAATCAATTGAAAAGGGCAACAGAAGTTCACAGTTTTCAAAGATGTTATATATAAGGTATATTATATACATCCACAATCCCTTTCTATAATTCTAAAATCCAACATAATATACAGTATGTTACCATATCACTTTTTACAAAATCTGAAAAATTCTAAAAACTGATTCCAAAAGGTTTGCATAAGGAAAAATAAACCTGTATGGATACTCTTTTCTGGATGGCTAAAATAATAACATCTTCCAACAGATCACTTATGTCTAAGAGCTATAAGCTGAAAATGGCATAATTCTCTAAATTTGGAATATCTGAACACCTACATCTTTTCTGTGAAGTAAAAGCTAACAATAAACAAAATTAATAAATAATATTCAGTTATTATCATTGGACTATACTTTTATCTCTATAGTTGCCAAACAAGGTCAGTATAAACATTGTTTTACAGAAAAGTTTTTTAAAAAATATATTTAGTTGTTAATGAACCTTTATTTAATTAATTTATTTATATGTGGTCCTGAGAATCGAACCCAGTGCCTCACACATGCCAAGCAAGTGCTCTCCACTGACCTTCAACTCTAGCCCTAAAGTTTTTTAATGGCTAATTCAAAAGGATGATCAAGATTCTACAGAATTTTTCTTAGTGACTCAAGGATCAAATTATTTATGTTCTTCTACAACTGTTTATTCAATCTATTAACATTAAATTATACTATTTGGAGTCATATCATTTTCTTTCCTGGAAATAGAAGAATTAATTAACATCTGAAAAGGATTTTACAGTTTACAAAGCTCTTTCACATATATTATTATTCCAAGTTTTCTCAGTATTTTCACATTATGATCATCTGAAAAATTCACTTCTAATATGAATTTAATTGTCTTCAAATCATTACTACTTAAATAGACTAGTGTTCACAAAAAAAGGATAGTTCCAAAATAACTATGGAAAATAAAAAAAAAAATCTTAAATCATAACATATAGAAACTACACATGTAGAACTCTGATGTGTAAATAATTTTATTTTTTGTATATTTAAAAAGTTAAAGACATTCTTTAAATGTTCTTACTATAACTAATAATAAATTAGTAATAATTTATTGATTGCCCACTACCTTGCTAGGTTATCTATATGAAAACCTTGCAATGTATTTTTCTTCCCATTTATTTTTCTATTTCTATTTGATTTTATGTTTTGCAATTCTGGTAATTAGACCAAGGGCCTTATGTATGGTAGGCAAGAGTTCTACTACTGAGCTACCCCCACTGCCCTATCCTTATTAAAAACTGCTAAAACTCTTTTATATATCATATTTTAAAACTAATCTAAGCCATACATTTTAATAAAAACTCTGTGAATTATAAATTTTCAGTAGTATACATATTACTAAAATTTGTCATTGAACACGTTACTATAGCCAAGCACCATTCTAAGTGTTGAACATAATAAACATATGCATCCTTATAATACCTAATGAGACAGAAAATACTTATAACCATCACTAACATAAGACAATGAAAGCAGCACAAAGAGCTTAACTTGTTCCAGACTCACTTAGCTGTGAGGTAGTGGTGTCATGATTTGGAACCCAGGAAGTCTGGCTCTAATGACTGTACCCTTACGTACTTTGCTGTATTTACTTCCTATTGAATGATAAATTCAAATCAAATTTTAAGTAAATTTTCAAGATTTGGGAACTTTTTTGTTTGTTTGACATGTTTATTTTTATTTTCTTCCTTCCTTCATTTCTGGGGATTGAACCCAGGGGTGCTCTACTACTGAGCTACATCCCCAGTCTTTTTTATTTTTAAAAATTTTGATATAGGGTTTTACTAAGTTGCCCATGCTGACTTGAACTTGTGATGATTCTGCTTCAGCCTTCTGAGCAGCTCAATCATAATTCTTTCTAAGCTTTGAACTTAAGATCATCAGTTGGTGTTTTGAAAAATGTGCTTAATGAACAGCTGGGTGTGGTGGCCCATAGCTGTAATCCCAGCGTATTGGGAAGCTAAGACAGGAAGATCACAAGTTCAAAGCCAGCCTCAGCAATGGTGAGGCACTAAGCAACTCAAAACAAATACAAAATAGGGCTGGGGATGTGGCTCAGGGGTCAAGTGCCTCTGAGTTCAATCCCTGGTCCCCGCCCCGAAAAAAGAAAGGAAAAATATGTGCTTAATAAAACAATTTTTATGAAATCTGATTGAATATTGGTGATCTATAACACATCTATAAAACACGAGGCAAGCACTTTATCAACTGATCTATATCCCCATCCCTATTACACATTTTTCTAAAAAAAAAAAAAAGTTTCTATAAATAGACATTGAAAGAAAAAATTTCAAACTTAAGTAAATAGCAAAAAATTACAACATCAATTTTTTT
Organism: Marmota flaviventris; assembly: GCF_047511675.1. Taxonomy (NCBI): domain Eukaryota; kingdom Metazoa; phylum Chordata; class Mammalia; order Rodentia; family Sciuridae; genus Marmota; species Marmota flaviventris. The sequence continues at coordinate 42,895,195 of NC_092504.1, read as the reverse complement.
CTTGGTTGTTCTTTTAGTTCAGTGTATTTTAGTTAACTTTCATTTCCTCTAAGGTATCTGCATAATCAGTCTCATCATGTTGCTAAAGGCAAAGACATAGAATCATAAGGTCTCTGAAAACCAAGCATGTATGTGTGTGAGTGGGAGTAGAACAGTTATGCTTTCAAATCTTTCAAAATCCATCCCAAGGATTTTCAAAAAGACATATTCTCCTGAATTTCATTAGCCTTAATTTCACTGCCGGCTTTTAGAAATATAATTTCTGTAACTGGTCTAATTCACCTTTCTAAATACTCAGATCTCTAGTATGCATAACAATTATGGGTAAGAGTCTGTAATTTTAATGGAAGCTGAGTTCATAATATTTAAAACATGTTAAAGAAGCTAGACATCTGTTGAAAACATTACTCATAGTAGGAAGTGAACATGACATAAAGATGCCTTTCAAGTTTCATTAGAGTGTAGTTTTGTGAGAGTATTAATAGGAAAGCTGTATCACAAACAGCATGCTCTGGATCAGTGATTCCCAAATGCAAGATGTTTTTATTAGCCTAAAGAAATAAGAAAAAAATAAAATGACATGAATGAGTTGGTAAATGTGTAAAAAAATTTTTTTTAACACAATACCTTTATTTTACTTATTTATTTTCATATGGTGCTGAGGATCGAACCCAGGGCCTCAAACGTGCTAGGTAAGCATTCGGGTTACCCCTAAGCCACAACCCCAGCCCAAATGTGTTAAAATTTTAAAGTCTGAAATTAAGTTCTTTCTATTCTTTTGGTGCCAAAATATCATTTTAAAAATAAGGTGAGTCAAAGTAAGTGGCAGTAATTTATTTTTTTAAAGATCTTTACTAAATAAAATAAAAAACTGGTGACTTGGCCAGTCTCTAAATTTTATTTAATTTTACTGAATTATGAATTTTAAAAAGACCAGGAACCAAAGCCCTGACATAACTGTTGTGATCAACAGATTATTTCCACTGGATTCTTCTGTATATTTATATTTATAAATATTATAATTATACATTTACTATGAATCCATTGCATGGATTCTGTTCAATTCCTACCTTATCTGTGATTCCATATTGAACTCCTTAAATCCTCTATAAACTTCACTTTTGATTAAGCCTCTTTAGCACTTACAACCCACAGTTCTAGCCTTATGTACATCAGTCTTAATTTCTTATAAGCATCTTGAGGGCAGGAGCAATTACTTCTTCTGACACGTGAGTAGCAGCAAGTACACCATAGACTTACAATGAAAATTTGGTGATTGACAAAGAGATATACCATAATATGTTAACCAAGTTTTCACAGCTAGTTTGTCCCCCAATCAGGAATAAAAATTCACATATCATCAAAAACTAGCTAGGTGACCTGGTACGCTGAATTCAATGAATAGAAAAATCTCTTGCACTTGAGACATCTTCTTCCACCTTCCACCTTGCACATCCCAGGTTGTTGCAACATTCTGGTATTTAACATGCAACACTTACATATAACAATACATATTAGGTTTTCAGAAATAGAAAGCATTCAATATAAACAAAGCTATTAGTTTACAAGGCAAAGAAGCAAGATCACAAATAAATGCATGTTATAACAAATAGTTAAGGATATAAAAAGGACTATAGTTTGTTGACTATAGATGTATTTTTGGTATTATCTACAAACATGAATAACATCATTGTCAACACTATCATTTTTAAAAACTAAGGAATCATGAAAATAGATGCTACTGGAATAATAAGAAAAATGTGAATTAGTATTTCCTATGTGGCTTTTAAGTTTATTTTCTTCCTGACACTTTTCAGGTCAAATGAAATGTTGAGGGAGTCTGCTCTGATTTCCCCTTCTATGCTTGGTTAGGTGGTCCTCTGTATGCTCTCAGCACCACCATCACAGAATCTATCCTTCCTGCTTCCTTTCCTGAGACTGTGAGCTACACGAGGATGGTAGGATGAGTCTTTCGTCTAATCCAAGACAGTGTCTGGTATGCATCTCAACCATCTGACAAATAACTACTACGTAAATGAAGGAGGTAGTGAGTGGGTGAAAGGATAACAAGAAGATAGGGAAGCAGAACAGATTAAATGCTTTTTTTGGCCAAAATAAACTCTGCTATATAACATTTAAAAACTTACAAATATAGTTAATGGGTAGCTTAAATCAGTAAGGTAAGTTATAAGCTACAAAGATGCTAAGTTTAGTAAACTTCATATATTTATAAAAATAAAAAAATCAGAGAAGCTTGAGCCAAATTTGATGTACTCACAGGAACCGAAAGAAAGTAGGACCTGTTATAGAGTTGAAGGAGGGCCTGAGTAAACTAATTGGAAATAAAATATAGTAAAGACAATTGTTTTAGAATATTGCAAAGTGGAAAAAAAGTCAAAATCTAATGATTTCAAACAGTCTTTCTTTTCTGGGGCTGAGTATAGACTCTAGGACCTTATGCATGCTAGGCAAGTACTCTACCACTGAGCTATAACCTCAGCCCCAGATGGCATTTCTCAATGAGTAAGGTTACCTTCTAACTTTTTCTACTCAATAACCCTAACAAAGTAAAAGGAATAAGAGACAAAAAAAAATCATCTACTTTATTACACCAGATATTAAAATGGCTTTTATTCAAACCCCTTTAAGGTACTCTTAATATTATCAATATATCATTGCCATATCCTTAATTATAACATCCCTTTTCATATAACAAGCCTATCATTTATATAAAGATTAAATCAACTGAAATTTACATTTGAGACAGTCTTTTTTTTTTTTTTAAATATGTGTACTATAGAACCTATGAAGAAACAGTTAAAATACTAAATCAAGTTGTGTTCCTCATCTCAAAACACTTAAAAATAAAACAGGTCCAATAGTCAACACATAACAACTTTAAATTTTTATAAGAAAGAATGCCTAAATGGTATATGCAATTAATAAACATAGTTATTTATCTGATTTCTAGAATCAGAGAGCTCCAGCTGAAAGGAACTAGATAATTTACGTAAAAGGGGCAACTGAAGCCCAAAGTACCTCTGTGAGAAAATATGTACATATTTCAAAAATCAAATAAATGTACAAAGGAATATACTATAACATCAACCGAACACATCAAAAACTTTTTTTGTGGGAATTTAAGTTTAAGGTAATATAAGTAAACTATAGAAACATGTCAATTTTAATAATAAATTAAAATTACCTGTTGAACAAAAACATTGTTGAGGTGACTGGCCAGTCTCCGGGCAAAATACTCTCGCAAATCACTGAAATGCTGCTGCTGCTGTTTGACTGCCAGAAGCATGTCATGGCCTGAAATCAGAATAGCATTTCTTGACTGATTCAATAAGGACAAAAATATTTCCTCAGTTTAATGAAAACATTTCTAACAGTAGTCACATTTAAGTTTTGAAGAATCCAAAGTTTTACTAGCTTATTTATTTGCTTTATAAAAGGTAAGCAGGATTAAAAATAGCATAGCACAGTGGTCCTGCTTCAAATATGGTTTCTAGGACTTCAGCCCAGATCTACTGAATCTGGGAGTGGGGCCTGTCCATCTATCTTAACAAGCCCTCTAGGTGACTCTGATGGATATTCAAGTTTTAGAAGAAGAGCCTAGAAAAATTTTATGTTCTCTGGTATAATCAAAGCATCTATGTTGTGCTGTGGACAGTACTAAAGAAAGATCATGATGTTAACTAGCATCAATGGCGGTCAATAAGAAGGAATTGAAATGAAAAAGTTCCTATGGTCAATAGAAATACCTGGGGACGTAAGTGAAACTTGTCTGAATAGCTAATATGTAAGCCTGAACTATTTGCCTATGTAATATCTTGTCAAAATCTTTATATGAAGCTACCACCTTAGACTCAATTTTTAGTCAGATTTTATCATCTCTAGTGAACAAACCTGGTTGAAGAGCTACATTCATACACTGCAGAAGGGCATCAGCAGCATTGGTGCAGGCCTCAATGCCTCTGGAAGAAGCAAGATCCCCTTCCTGAAGAGCCTTTATATGACCTTTGGCCAAGTCCATATGGTTCTGAAATACATGCAAACATACCCCTTACACATAATTTTAGGAAATTTATAGGCAAGATGCTACTCAATCCTATTACTAGGTCTTTGGAATTCTTTTAAATCCTGCTATCATAAGGAAATTAGAAAATGTTTACAGATGGATTTTAGATACTGTCACTAGTCTTTGTTTTTATTTTTATTGGTAATTTATAACAACACCTACCACAAGAAACTCTATCTCTAATAGGAGTTTCACATTATTAGTGTTACTAAGATGAATTAGGTGATTGCTTTCAGAGATCTGATCCATTTGTTCTTTTACACTTTGGAGCATTTCCTCGTAACTGCTCAGTTTCAATTCAATCTGATCCACTTCCTTTAGAGCTTCATCTAACAACTTCATTAGGATGTTCACTTGTTTCTCAGAGGCCATGATGGACTGGATATTGGCCTACAAAGTGAAAGACAAAAGTAAAAGTTTATGTTACTCAAATGTATAAAAGAAATATAATATTGTTAAATCTTTTTGAAAGTAGAATAACAAAAATTGCTATACATCTACCCTAGTTTATCACTTTATGTTTTTTATACAAACAGTCCATGTAGGTATACCTGACATCATGCCTCTATATTCTGTATTTCCAGAGAGTGAACAGGAAGAGTTTGTGTCATCAGTAAAGGCACATCCTCTTTTCTGTAAATTTAATGCCATTATGATATGTCATCTTTAACATTTCTTTCACCAGCTACAGAAATGTTCTATACTTCTTAAGATCTATGTATAGCCCTAAATAAGACCAAAATCACCTAAATAATATCTTAGATGAGAGGGGCGTAATGTCACACCAGTCTTTGAAGGATACGGGGAACTAACTTATAGCTGCAGGATGACTAGTCCTCACAGGATATGGAAGAGTATATGGAAAAAAGCTAGCTTCTCCTATCATTTTTTTTTTCTTTTCTCTTGCAACTATATTCCATCAAGCAAAGCAGTTATAAAACCACTATCCCCTTATCACTGTTTTCTAAATGTTCTGCCTATTGATTCTAAATTCTCTAAAGTAAGGAAGCTGCCAAATTTAAAATTAAGCTGCTAATATGACTTAGAACATATATCCAATAAAAATTAGAAAATATAAATCACTAAACCATAGTAAGGCAAGTAACATGGTATGATGAAAACCTAGACAAGGAAATAAAAGAAAAATCATATAGTCAATGCTATGATTTCATACATTTTATTTTATATACTGTTCACAATAACTCAACTGTAAGTACAGCCCCACAAGTACAACCACAGTCAGTGTGGCTCAGAACACACTGATGTCTTTCAGAGCCAGGGTTTGATTCATCCTAGGACCAATTCCACTTTAATATCTTGAAATCTCTTCTAGGTTTTGCTTCCAGTGAGTTTTGCAAACTAGTGAGCCTGGACTGTTTGGTTATTTCTCTGGATCTGAGTTAGATCCCATGATTTCTATACCTTTCATGTATAAAGAATTCAAACTTTTTAAGTCTTTAAAATAGTTCTTATTCCCTCAGAAATTTCTTACTGGTGTAATTTTTCTTAAAAATAAAACAAAACAAAAAGCCCCCACATGATTTGTTTTACTCTGACATATGTGGTGCTTTGCATTTAGATTACAAACTCAAAAAATGGTGCTTATAAAAGATTCTATTTTAAAACATTTTAGTGGACAAGCCCATGATCAGATTTCCTAGCTATCTTATTTCCTCCACACTTATTCTGTTCCCTTTTGGTAAATGATTCACTTATTTCAGCCGCATTTCTCTTACTTTAATTTGCACTTATTTTTTTCCCCAAACCACAAAAATGCTGTTCTTCACTAGTGAACTATTCTGAGGTGTTTCAGAGGCTGGGGGAAACAACCTCTAAGATGGTTTCTGGTTGTCTACCTTCTTCTTCCCTTTTTTCATATCAAAATTCAGAACCTCAGCTACTGCCTTCATTGGCTTATTAGGAATGGTTCTATCTTTTGAACAAGAACAGTGAAAGACTGACAGCAACTTGTATTGTGCTTATAGAGAAGGACAGCAATAATCACTCTGGAAAAGCTGAAGTGCTAAGGCAGTAAAATATGAACATCACCAGTCTTCTCAATGTACGACACATCACTTATTCATAGATTACAAGAAAGTCTTACCCCATCTAGCACCTGTAGCTCTCGAGACAACTTTTCTGCAAAGGCCTCAGCATTAGAGATTGCATACTCACAGCCTTCCATCATTATTTCAATATCTTGCTCTTCTCTTGCATTTAATTCTTGGTACTCATCTACTGCTTCTTCATCTCCTCCTGTCACACTCTGATTTTCTCCACTTGGAACAGATTCTTAAAGAAGGCAAATATTCAAAATAAAGTAGTAAAAAACTAGGAAGGATTAAATATGGTACTTATAGCTAGCTATGATCAGTTATAAGCACAGGTCACATTTAGTGGCTGAAAAACAGGAAAGAATGATTCAAAATATATGAAAAAAAAACCCTAAAACTTTGCTTTTATATAGGAATACATATGTTAATGAAATAAAGTCCTAAAAAATAACAAATAAAAAGCATGCAGTCTAATACACTGACCTATAAGTGTTAAAATAGCTTTAGTTATAAATTCCCCAAACACAAACTAAAATACAAACAAAACACAAAAACATGAAGAAATGCACCTAATCTTTTTTCCTACCTGAGGTGGATGGTGCTCTAACAAAACAATGATTATGAATTCAGTACACATGAAAACAATTTGTTTTCCTTTTTTCACCAAGTAACATTTTCTTTTGTTTTTGTTCATCTTTGTTATATGTGTATGTGTGTGCGTGTGTGTATTTTTTCTTTCAAACAACTTAACTGAGATGAAACATGCCTCTATAATAATTTATTCTGAATACTGAATATATTAACTAAATTTCTATATTTTTGCTTAAAAATTTCACATGTATTAACAAAATAGCTAAAGATGAGCTATAGAAACTTTCTTGGTGACTCTAATGTAATAGGTAAGAATAGCACAGTGGTTTGAAATTACAAAAAATGTAAAAGATCTTCATGCTTCATAACAAAAGACCAAGAGGTAAAATCTGAAGTGCTTTTTGAATAAATGTTTCAGTCCATTTTTTTTCAAAGAACACACTTAGCATATGGATATTTTATATAAAACTTGAGGTTAGGAGATAAAATGAAGAAATCATTTTTAACCCTATGAGGTTATTTTTACAACTTTAAATAAAATTACTGATTTTCTAGGCTTAATGGAATATGACTTAAATCAAACTCTGTATGTTTTTAGTCTTCATTATTTAACGTGAAAAAAGTGTTTACATTCAGCATGACTTGACATATATTATTGTCCCAAAATAAAACCCAGCTAATTTAAAACAAAAAGGATTTACTCTGAAGAATGGTAACAAATTGCCCAGATTTAGTTACAATCTCAGAAAAAAAAAATAGGACCAAATGTCTTGTACAAGCAATTATAATGACTATAATATTACAGCATATACATATGAGAGGCATCAACAAGTTCCCTATCCTTTCTATGAGGTCATTTTAGTTCACTGTAGAAATGTTAACACTGTCAGGTATGAATGCTTGTTAGCCACTAGAGGGCAGGGATTGCTCAAATCCTTCTGTGCAGTTCCTTACACAAGCACATGTTTCAAGTAAACAAATATTTTAAATTATTATGATAAAGGTTTCAGAAGTATTTTTCTCCCCTGAAACAGTTCTTTGGAGGCCAATAATGAATACCACTATTAATTTTATTACTATATGGATTTTGTAATAAATTCACCCTATTATACAACTTCATAAAATATGCAACTGACAATACATAACAATGGCAAGTAATTAAAACATATGAAATAGAATAAGAAGAAAGGTGTTACGCACCTTCTGTAACTTTAGGCAGTTCTGGAGAATAAAAAGGTATGAAAGAAGCAGAAGAAAGTAAGCAAAGAGTATTAGCTGGGTAGAAAGTATACAAGCTTAAAATTGTAAAATACTACCCAAATTTCATTTGAATTTCTAGTTAAATTAAGGTTCAAAGACAATATTAAAATTAACTACAAAGTGGAAAATTTCCATAAGCAGCTAAATTTCCAAGATTCATTTTTCTTATTCATTTTGGGACAATGATTAAAAATGTATTTATCTTTCTATTTCCTTTTAGTCTTTTAAGAAACAGTACTAACTAGACCTTAAAGGAGAAAACTGGGAAACAGAACATTTCCTGGGGATTATTTTTAGGTCAGTTATGACTCACGCATTTAGTGTAGTTATTTTCACTCAAGGCCCAAGGCTTTACCCAGACACTCCCTCAAAAAGGATTAGTCACAAAACACTGTTAGGAGAGACAAGACTGAGGCAAGTGCAAAAACATGAGATATCAGTTCAAGCTGACATTTAAGGATTCGAGTCAAAGATTATTTCAAAATCTGGCTGCAAGGAAAATACTGAAAAAAGAAAACGCCAAACAAACTTCACTCTACTTCAACCACTAAGAAATTCCCCTTTTTAAAAGAACCTTACTTTGACTTAAACATTTAACTGTTACTGATTAAAACTACCAAGTTACCACCACTAGTATTAACAATTAGAACAGTCTTACTTATTTAGTTTGTCAAAGGAGGTAGTAATAATTTTTTATTTGTCTTCTAACCTTTCCCAAACCATAAAGACACTTTTATAAAATGGGAACTGGGCTGGGGATATAGTCCTTGCCTATCATGAGTGAGGCCCTTGATTTGACCCTCAAAATCACCAAAAAAAATGAATAAAATTTTAAAATAATAAATTAAAATGAGAATTAATGGCTAAGATTTCAAAGTCCATTAAGTCAGGTTTTTAGTCATTAATAAAGCTATTCTCTGAACACTAAACCAAAGCAACCATTATTAATCATAGTGAGATCCTAAAGGATCTTCTCAGTATCTTAAAAACTGACCTCAATTAGAGTTAATGTTTGTAAACACAAAAATGTCTACACTTTTGTTTTATGCCCGAAAGTTTAAATACCTTTTTTTTTTTTTTCCTCTGTAAGTTAGAAATTTGATTCTCAAAAACAGTAATACTCTTCTCATTGCTTTTGGTAGTATTTCTTAATGAGTTAAATCAGCACAATATGTGTTTTTCCACCTGGTTGTCTTAATGAAATATATGGGTTTAAAATATATAGCAGGCAACAAACTTGAAAATAGAAATCAAGCTTGTCAATGAATAATTGACTCAGAACAATGTTTAATCCTGAAATGGGAAAAAATAAATAAATAAAAGCCATTTGAAGTAAATTAATGTCCAATTTAAGGTATAAAAAATTATCATAAATTTCTGGAAGGTCATTTCCTTAATACGTGCAACTGCCAAGACACTGGGGTCTAATACTGGTGAGATAGTAACCTCGGGGAATCCTACTGAAGGCCAGCTCCTCTGGGAAAAGCAGCTATAGGGTCTGACAGATGACACTTGCCTCTGCCAGTTCTAAGCATCTGCCTAAACCAGCAGCAGTTCACTAATTAAATGCTGGGAAAGAATACTACAGTAAAGAAGGGAAAGGTCATCAAACAGAATTAAAAAAAAAAAAAAGAAGTAAAACAAAACCAAAGTGACAGAGACAAATGACTAAATACAGGAAGAGTTTTTTTTTACACTACATAGTAAAATTGTTCAATATTGGTAATTTCAGATGTTTCAACCTTTCTGAAAGAAAAGAAACTTCTACTGTTAAATATTAACTTGCAATTTGGGACAAATCTCATTTTTCCTTCTAATACATAACTTAGGACAAATCTTTTTTTTCCCTCAATAAAGAGGAGCAACAACTCTATTTTCTTGCATAGTAATTATTATTTCAACTGTTTTCTTTGAGATAAAGAATACAATATTTGGGCTGGGGATGTGGCTCAAGTGGTAGCGCGCTCGCCTGGCATGCGTGCGGCCCGGGAACGATCCTCAGCACCACATACAAACAAAGATGTTGTGTCCACCGAAAACTAAAAAAAAAAAATATTAAAATTCTCTCTCTCTCTCTTAAAAATAAAAAAAGAATACAATATGAATTGCATCCACAAGGCCTTTAGAATCATTTTCTTATGTTTATGCCTTTATGAAAGAAAATTTCAAAGTATAAAATCTCACTGTACATTTTCAATTTTAACAGTAGTTTTTGTCCACCCTTCCTGAAGACAGACTGATCAAAAATAACCCAAATTAACTTCATATCTAAGGATTTTATGCTGATAATAGATTAATAGCTAATATTTGTTAAGCATTTACTATATATCTGGCACTGTTCTCCTAATGTTTATGATTTAAGAAATTTTATCCTAGCAGTATCTCTATTTCTATTATAAGAGACACTGAAACAAGAGATTAAGTAACTATAAAGTCATATAGTAGGTAGTAAAGCCAGAATTTGAACCCAGGCAGTATGACTCCACAGTTGAATTCTTAACTACTACACCTATACTCTGTACAAAAATAATGCCACAAGAATATTTATCCTGGAACTGCTTAAAAAAGTAAAAAAATGGAAAACTAAAAATAAATGATTAGTTAAAATATTATGGTATATTCATAGAACACTATTAAAAATGATGGCGTAAATATTTAATAATGTAAAAAATGTTCATGATACATTATTATATGAAAAAATTAGAAAACAATGTAAACTTATTTTTAAAAAATTATTTATATATGCATACATAAAAGACCAGAATAATATCTACCAAAATGTTAACAGTAATTATCTCTGAGGAGTAAGTTTACAAGTGATTTTTATTATTTTAATTTAATGTATCAATATCCTACAATGAGTAAGCACCATTTCTTCAATAAGAAGTTATTCTAAAATTCCTTTAAAAGGTAATTCAGTATTTTAATTGCTTTGAGTAATATAAAATTATATAGTCAATTAAAGATACACTTGAATTTATACATACATTCTTATTTAACTTTACCTTCCAAAAGCTGTGAGCTAACATTGACAAAATCGATTTTCTTCCGGAGATATCGCTGATTCAATTTCCAAATGCATGAGATAAATGCATTCTTTTCAGCAGTGCTGCTGGCAACCCATTTATATACTTTTTCAAAATGTAAATCAAATTCAGGATTTTCCTGAAATGAAAATATACAAAAAAGTAGTTTTTGATCAGATTCCTTTTCATTATTAATGTAAAATCTTTATTTTAAAAAAGAACTAAAGCTGTTCTTGGGGTGGAGAGACAACTCAGTGGCAGAACACTTGCTTAGTATGGGCAGAGCTCTGGATTCAATGCCTGGTACTTTAAAAACAAAACAGAACAACAACAAATTAGCTAAGTAATTTGAAGATAAGGCTTCCAAGAATTCAATTTATAGTAAAAACTTTATCACCCAAAAATGGCTAGATAAAAAACAAAACACACTGTTGGGGTCATTTTCTTTCTATGCCCTGCAGGTCTGTGAGTGGAAGTACAGGTTGTATACTTCAAGGCTTTGTGTTTCAGCTTCCTTGTCAATAAAATAACAATGGTCTCTAGTTTTGATGTGGATCTAATTTTTCTTTAAGAATTGCCATGAAATTTTAGAGTTACATCTTTGATAATGTATTATTATTCATAAGTGTAATTTAACACTAACTCCCTATTAAGGAATACATTTTCTAATTATAACACATGAGGAAGAAATACAATCTACACCCTGGTGTGCTTTTCAAGAACAAATGAGACGAACACAGAATGATCACTGGTGTCTCAAAACCCAAAAATGCTGGCAAGATTTAAGGTTTTTCAAGTGACAAAAACCCTCAACTAATCTGAGAAAACTGCATCATGCTTTCTACATGTCTATTAAGCCACATTTGAGCAATAATTTAATGTCAGGCTAATACTTCTTCCTTAATTGTAGAAGTACTTAACCATTAGATAATAACCAAAAATGTATGAGTTTACACTTTTCTTCACTTCCAAGGAATTAAATAAGTTCAAATGCTCTACAGGGTACATTGCATTTATTTAAAGCATAATGTAAGGGGAACTAAATGTGAATACAACACCTAAAAAGCAAGGAAACTTATATGAGAATTATTTTGAAGAGTTGGGTTATTTTAGGGATCAGGACATGACCTTTGGTACAACAATTTTAACAGTAATGTAGAACTTCTAATTAGCTCAACTTACAGCTTAAAAGAATTGAAGCATCAAAAAAATTAAAACCTTCCTTTATAGCTAATTACGTTATTACTTAAAAAAATTCTAAGTATTGGCAGCTAACATGAACTTGATGGGAAATGATCTCTTCCCTGGGAATACTTCCCATAATGCCATAAAAGAAGCTGAGTGCTCCAGTGGCAACATTCACACAAATCAATGTGTGATACTAAATGGCTAATGTTAGGCTATGTATAAAAATTTTATGTTTTCTATCCATATATAGTGTACATACACCAAGGTGTCTACATAAAATGAAAAAACATCCATTAAGCAGTCAGAAAAGAGGCATCAGCTTTAAGAAAGCATTCAAATAGGCACTCAGCAATGTTAGTGATTTATGCAAGTCAACAAGGTCATGAAGTGAAAAACTAGTGAAGAGAAAAAAGCTTTTTAATCAAGATGCATTTCTAATAAGCCCTTAAAATATTCTCTCTTAAACAGAAACCTACTCAAAAATCTCTTGATTCCTCCACATATTAACAAATTATTTACTGAAGTTGGTTAAAAATTTCATTTCTTGTTTTCTTTCTAAACATACAAAATTCTCTTTCTGTTAGAGCTTGTAAAACTGTTTCCACATTTCACATTTTTCGAAAAACTGGGTACTCTTCAGGGATAAATAAGATTACTTAAAATACTTAAAAGGCATTATCTGTATTGGAAGCAGTCTGAATCTCACGGATAGGCAGGGCTCTCCTAAAATTGTTTTGCTTCCTTTTTCTTTTTTTTCATCTAACTCAACAACCTGTTGTTTCATTTAGCTCTTTGATCTTCAGAGATTTATGTCAAGGTAAGAGTAAAACCAGAATTTTATTTTACCAGAGTGCTTTTCAAAGGTCATTTTTAACTTCTTTTTGCCTTTTTAATAAATGTATGAGATATACAGAGTTAAATCAAAGAGTGCCTGAAGTTGCATTAGTATAAGCCTTGCTATTAATGCCATCGAGAGCACAAGTGGATGTGATCCAAAGTATTCTCTAGTGCTTTGGAGGTGTTTCTGATCTGCAGAAGAAGAGAAAGAGGAGGAGAAGGTGGAAGAGGAACAGGAGGAGGCCACACTTAATTGAATCAGAGGAGCTCTATAGTTTCTACTGTTTGTGCAAGGCTGTGAAAAGCCTTGAATTTCCAGGGACTACAAGAGGTTGTTTAATGTGACTATCACATTAAGTCACCAGATTTATATTCTTTTAAATCTTAATGTTTAAGTTCCTTACGATACACATAATCACTTCTTTTATTTGAACAAGAAACATCAAAGTCATGCCCTCCAACTTGGCTACTTGGCTGGTGATTCTACATGAACTCATGAGGACACACTTTGGTTATATCAGACTTGATTTGGAACTAGGTTTTTAAAAACAATGAAGATTAAAAAAAAAAAAAGAACTCATATGACATACTGCTTTAAAACACATTCTAATTTACAGATTTTATACTTATCTAAAATAGAAATATATGGAGTCAAGGTTATTTTGCTCTAGTTTATGTATCTTATGCACAAACAAAATTTTCCTTCCAAAAAAGCAACAATAATAAAACAAACATACATGTTTCATTCCAAGTAGCCTCAGAGTGGGGGGGTAAGGAGGCAAAAGGCTGAACAATACATCTTAGACTATTTCTCAGGTGGTCACAAATCAGCAAGTTTAGATCATCTTTGTAGACATAATATTATAAAATTAAAGACACTTCTGAACACAGGTCAAAGAACAGAAAAACATACTTTGATAGCATCTTTGGCATCTACCACAGCAAGGTCTCGAAGAGCCCAAGCAATCTGCCTTTTGTAGCAATCTCCCTTATCAGATTTCTTGACTTTGACCACTTTTACCTGCACAGGGCGTTCAGTTGTCACTGTTGAGCAAAATACATACTTTTGTTAGAAATATCCTTCACTTTCTCAATCTTCATCATTCATTCACTATTGTAAACATAGTTTTCAGGTGCCTGGTACATAATATTAAAACACGTGCAATGTTTTAAAAGTAGAGACTGAGGAATGTAGAATCCTAAAGAAAGCATTTAAATCAGACCAGAGGGTCAGAGGCAGATGCCTTGAGAAAGAAAGTTTTAGATCAGTTTGATGCCTTTTTTTTTTTTTTTTTGGCAGTGCTGGGGATTGAACCCAGGGCCTTGTGCATGCGCAAGGCAAGCACTCTACCATTTGAGCTATATCCCCAGCCCAGATCAGTTTTAAAATCTAAAGAATGACTGATATATGTAAATCCCAAGAGGCTTGGAAGAGAATAATTGCTTCAAAGTGGCACAATAAATTGTTCAATATAGGTAGTATGTGTAATAAGGTGGAGAGAAATGATGTTACTACAAGAGATGGGAGTTCAGATCATAAAAGGTCTTTATATGAAGTTGTGGGGTGCTGTTTAAGAACTGTGGCTAGGGAAATAACATTACACTGGCAACAGAATGGGGAGTGATTGGAATGAATGTCAATACATATAAAAAGTAAGTGGTTTCCTCCAAAACTCCCCCAATTTCCCTAAAAAATGGAACATATCAAAACTGACTCAAGAATAGAAAATATGGAAAATGTGTAATCATTAAAGCAATTGCTTTGCTAAGTATAAATCTTCCCTCATCCTCTGCCCCCACCAAAACTAGTACAACAATTTTACTGGTGTCTTTTGCCACGTTTTAAAGGAATGAACAATTCCAAATACACACAACTAATAAGTGTGAGAAAACAAGGAAATGCTTCCCAATTTATTTTATAACTTTAGTTACAAAGTCAGAAAAGACAGTGAAGAAGAAAATTATGACCATGTAACAAATCAGCATGAATGCAAAATCTTAAATACTGTATTAAAAAAGTATATTTACAAAATATACTTCATTTCATCAAATCTAAGATGTACCCTTTTCACATTTAAAATGTGTAAAATCAGGGCAAATATTAACAGTAAATGCAATATCATTCTCTTTTTTCCCCTTCCTCTCTCTCTCTCCCTCCCTCCCTCTCTCTTTCTTTCATCCTCTCTCCCTCCCTTCCTTCAGCTCTAAATCAAACCTAAGCCTGGCAAACATTCTACCAGTGAGTTATACCCCTAGCCCCTATTTACTAGTATATAAAATAATAATATATGCAAATGGTACATTATGACTGAGTTTGGTTATTCTGAGAAACCAATTTGTCATTTAAAAATCCAAATTTAATTATTCACCACATTAATAAATTTAGGGAGAAAATTATCTGATAACTTCAACAATGTGAAAATGCAACTGATAAAATTTAATCCCCATTTATGATTTATAAAAAAATAAAGGAGTAGGAAAAAAGCGTAAGAAGCCAGGAATAGATGAGAATGTCCTTAATATCGTAAGGGATACCTATAAAAACTTATTGCAACATCATACTGAATATGAAATCATTCCCTTGAGATCAAGACTGTATTGACAGTCCTAACTAGCAGAATAAAGTAACAAAAATAATGGGGACTAGGAAGGAAGGAAAATATGCTATTTTCAGAGTCTATAAATTATTACAATTAATAATAATAATGTTCAGCAAGATTGATAGATATCATATTTTAAAAAACAACTCATTTTGGAATTCTAATATGTGATTTTTAAAAATGTACTAATTCTGGACTGGGGATGTGGCTCAAATAGTAAGGCGCTCGCCTGGCATGCACAGGGCGCTGGGTTCGATCCTCAGCACCACATAAAATAAAGATGTTGTGTCCACCGAAAACTGAAAAATAAATATTAAAAAATTCTCTCTCTCTCTCTCTTTAAATAAATTAATAAATAAAAATAATAATGTACTAATTCTAATAAGGACTATTACTCATAGTAATATCAAAAAAATCTAAGCCTACATAATTACATAATGCAAAGCCTTTAGAGAGAACTATGAAATTTAGGAAAAGGCATTATAAAAGACCTAGATAAGTGGAGAACTGCTCCAAGTCTAGGGATGTGAATACTTAGTATCATAAGGAATGTAGGTTCTCTTCAAATTGAACCAAAACAATTCCAATCAAAATCCCAATGAAATCTGGAACTTCTAAAAGGTAGGTAAAAGAGTAAGAAGAAAAAAATCAATATAAAACAAAAGCAAAACATAATAAAGAACTCAGAAACAGACACAAACACACATATACCAGAATTGCAGATACAGGTAAACCAAAGACAAAAATGTGAAAGGCAAAATTATACAACTTGTATAATAAAGAAAATTTTTAATCGACAGACCCTTAGCCATGCTAGCGAAGAGAAGAAGAGAGAGAACTCAAATTACTAGCATACGGGATGAAAAAGGCAATATCACAACAGACACTTCAGAAATACAGAAGATAATCAAAAACTATTTTGAATCCTTATACTCCAATAAATTAGAAGATAGTGAAGGCATCGATAAATTTCTTAAGTCATATGATCTGCCCAGATTGAGTCAGGAGGATATAGACAACCTAAACAGACCAATATCAATTGAGGAAATAGAAGAAACCATAAAAAGACTACCAACTAAGAAAAGCCCAGGACCGGATGGGTATACAGCAGAGTTTTACAAAACCTTTAAAGAGGAACTAATACCAATACTTTTCAAGCTACTTCGGGAAATAGAAAAAGAGGGAGAACTTCCAAATTCATTCTACGAGGCCAACATCACCCTGATACCTAAACCAGACAAAGACACTTCAAAGAAAGAAAACTACAGACCAATATCTCTAATGAACCTAGATGCAAAAATCCTCAATAAAATTCTGGCCACTCGGATACAAAAACATATCAAAAAAATTGTGCACCATGATCAAGTAGGATTCATCCCTGGGATGCAAGGCTGGTTCAATATACGGAAATCAATAAATGTTATTCACCACATCAATAGACTTAAAAATAAGAACCATATGATCATCTCGATAGATGCGGAAAAAGCATTCGACAAAGTACAGCATCCCTTTATGTTCAAAACTCTAGAAAAACTAGGGATAACAGGAACATACCTCAATATTGTAAAATCAATCTATGCTAAGCCTCAGGCTAGCATCATTCTGAATGGAGAAAAATTGAAGGCATTCCCTCTAAAATCTGGAACAAGACAGGGATGCCCTCTCTCACCACTTCTGTTCAACATAGTTCTCGAAACACTGGCCAGAGCAATTAGACAGACGAAAGAAATTAAAGGCATCAAAATAGGAAAAGAAGAACTTAAATTATCACTATTTGCAGATGACATGATTCTATACCTAGCAGACCCAAAAGGGTCTACAAAGAAACTATTAGAGCTAATAAATGAATTCAGCAAAGTGGCAGGATATAAAATCAACACGCATAAATCAAAGGCATTCCTGTATATCAGCGACAAATCCTCTGAAATGGAAATGAGGACAACCACTCCATTCACAATATCTTCAAAAAAAATAAAATACTTGGGAATCAACCTAACAAAAGAGGTGAAAGACTTATACAATGAAAACTACAAAACCCTAAAGAGAGAAATAGAAGAAGATCTTAGAAGATGGAAAAATATACCCTGTTCATGGATAGGCAGAACTAACATCATCAAAATGGCGATATTACCAAAAGTTCTCTATAGGTTTAATGCAATGCCAATCAAAATCCCATCGGCATTTCTTGTAGAAATAGAGAAAGCAATCATGAAATTCATATGGAAAAATAAACGACCCAGAATAGCAAAAACAATGCTAAGCAGGAAGTGTGAATCAGGCGGTATAGCGATACCAGAATTCAAACTATACTACAGAGCAATAGTAACAAAAACAGCATGGTACTGGTACCAAAACAGGCGGGTGGACCAATGGTACAGAATAGAGGACACAGAAACCAATCCACAAAACTACAACTACCTTATATTTGATAAAGGGGCTAAAAGCATGCAAGGGAGGAAGGATAGCATCTTCAACAAATGGTGCTGGGAAAACTGGAAATCCATATGCAACAAAATGAAACTGAATCCCTTTCTCTCGCCATGCACAAAAGTTAATTCAAAATGGATCAAGGAGCTTGATATCAAATCAGAGACACGCCGTCTGATAGAAGAAAAAGTTGGCTACGATCTACATACTGTGGGGTCGGGCTCCAAATTCCTCAATAGGACACCCATAGCACAAAAGTTAATAACTAGAATCAACAAATGGGACTTACTCAAACTAAAAAGTTTTTTCTCAGCAAAAGAAACAATAAGAGAGGTAAATAGAGAGCCTACATCCTGGGAACAAATCTTTACTCCTCACACTTCAGATAGAGCCCTAATATCCAGAGTAAACAAAGAACTCCAAAAATTAGACAATAAGAGAACAAACAACCCAATCAACAAATGGGCCAAGGACCTGAACAGACACTTCTCAGAGGAGGACATACAATCAATCAACAAGTACATGAAAAAATGCTCACCATCTCTAGCAGTCAGAGAAATGCAAATCAAAACCACCCTAAGATACCATCTCACTCCAGTTAGATTGGCAGCCATTATGAAGTCAAACAACAACTAGTGCTGGCGAGGATGTGGGGAAAAGGGTACACTTGTACATTGCTGGTGGGACTGCAAATTGGTGCAGCCAATTTGGAAAGCAGTATGGAGATTTCTTGGAAAGCTGGGAATGGAGCCACCATTTGACCCAGCTATTCCCCTTCTCGGTCTATTCCCTAAAGACCTAAAAAGAGCATGTTACAGGGACACTGCTACATCGATGTTCATAGCAGCACAATTCACAATAGCAAGACTGTGGAACCAACCTAGATGCCCTTCAATAGATGAATGGATAAAAAAAATGTGGCATTTATACACAATGGAGTGTGTATACTCTGCATTAAAAAATGACAAAATCATAGAATTTACAGGGAAATGGATGGCATTAGAGCAGATTATGCTAAGTGAAGCTAGCCAATCCCTAAAAAACAAATGCCAAATGTCTTCTTTGATATAAGGAGAGTAACTAAGAACAGAGTAGGGTTGAAGAGCATGAGAAGAAGATTAACATTAAACAGGGATGAGAGGTGGGAGGGAAAGGGAGAGAGAAGGGAAATTGCATGGAAATGGAAGGAGATGCTCAGAGTTATACAAAAGTACATACAAGAGGAAGTGAGGGGAAAGGGAAAAATAATACAAGGGGGACAAATGAATGTCAGTAGAGGGGGCAGAGAGAGAAGAGGGGAGGGGAGGGGAGGGGAGGGGGGATAGTAGAGGATAGGAAAGGCAGCAGAACACAACAGACACTAGTATGGCAATATGTAAATCAATGGATGTGTAACTGATGTGATTCTGCAATCTGTATATGGGGTAAAAATGGGAGCTCATAACCCACTTGAATCAAAGTGTGAAATATGATATATCAAGAACTATGTAATGTTTTGAACAGCCAACAATAAAAAATTTAAATAAAGAAAAAAAAATAAAGAAAATTTTTATGAGTACATAAAAGATATCTGGGAAGAATATTTTAAATAAGATACCAAAAAGGAAAGCCATAAAGGATCAGATTGATTTACTTTAATTACTTAGAATTATAAATTTCATTAAAAGCCATCATAAAAAGTGAAAGCCATATGCTCGGTTGAATATAACTGACAAAGGATTAATATTCAGACAATATAAAGAATTTGTACATATCACTAAAAGGACAATCAACACAACAGAAAAATAAATTAAGGCTTATATAGGTAAATTTCATAGACAAGGAAACAAAATGATTAACAAATTAATAAAAAGATGCTCAATCTGATATTCATTAGGGGAACTCCATTTAAAAATCCTAATGAGACACTATTTTATTCCCATTGGATTGACAATAATTATCAGTCTGATAGAATCAACTGTTGATTAGGATGTAGAAAACACATACCCACTGCTGATGGGTGTGAAAATTAAATCTACTTTTGAAAATACTTTGGTATTAGAGCAGAATTGGTTACTCATATACCTATGACTCAGCAAAGCCTCATGTTAAGAATCTACCTTAAATTTTTCTTTTTTGCTTGTATATACTAGGAGATAAAAACAAACACATTCATCCAAGTGCTGTCTGAGTTGCAAAACCTAGAAACAAACTCAATCTTCATCACTGTTAGAATGGATAGGTGAACTGTGGGACACTTACATAGTACAATAATCCAGAGCAATAAACATGAAGTAATTATGACTATATGAAAGAACAAAAGAAAAACTCATGAAAAATGGACTCAAGTTGAGTGGGGGAAAAAAAAAAACCACAAAGTATATATGCACTATAATTCGATTTATATAAAGTTCAAAGAGATGAAAAGCTATAGTGTCTAAAATTTAAAATATATATGGTAACATGATAAGGAAAAAGTAAACAAAATTCAAGATACCAGTTACCTCTTAATGGAGAGGGGAAGGGAATGGGGTCAAGGAGGGGCATGCATGATGCTTCAAAAGTAATGTTATAGGTTTTTATACTGAGTAGAAAGGACCCAAGTGTTCTATGAATAAGCCGTCTTTATGCCTTACGTATATATTATAAAAATTTTTTAAATATTTGCTCAATATTTAACAAAAAATTAATTTATTGGTCCTCCAATTTTTTTCCAATTATAAAGACAATGAGAATATTTTTTTAAAAAAAGAAAATATCCCCTAAGAAATAAAAGAATGCCAAAGAAATACTTTTTCTTATGAAATACCCACCTGTGGCACACAGAAAACAGTTCTTTTTCTTTTTTCCTGCTTTGCAGACATTCACAATACTCAGCAGGCGTTCATCATTTGGTGTAAAAATATCTCTTTGTAATGCGTGTTTGATTGCTGTCATCTTTTCTCAGCTGAAAATTCAGAGTGTAGATATTTAGCTCATTATCAAAATCATTCCACCTTATTATTCCATTTATGATTTAAAAATGATCTAATTTTGGTTAATAACTATAGAAAAATGATATATTAATGCATCAGCATCATAAAAACATAAAGCTGTAAGTGTGAAAATGAAATTAGAGAATCAGTGTTACCAAACTCTAACATCTTTAGAAATGCTCACCAAGTATTATATCTCTCCTTTCACCCCTCTCATAGAGATTTATTTAAAAAAATCATGCTCAATCTTTACATATAGTCTCCCATACAAAGAATACTTAAAACTCAACAATAAAGAGACAAATAACTAATTAAAAACTGAATAAACATGTCTTCAAATTAGGTACAAAATAGCCAATAAGTACCTGAAAAAATGTTCAACATCATTCACCACTAGGGAAACACAATTCAAAACCACAATGAAAAACCTAATACTCTACATCCACTAGTCTAGCTAAAGTCAAAACAACAGACAATAAAGATCTGGAGAAAATAAAATTCTCAGGCATTGCTGGTGGGATTGTTAAATGGTGTGTCTCCTTTGGAAAATGGTTTGGCAGTTCCTCAACAAGTTAAACATGGTTTACAATGTGATTCAAAATTCCACTCCCAAGAGAAATGAAAAAAAAAAAAAAAAACATTTACAGGGCTGGGGTTGTGGCTCAGTGGCAGAGCACTTGCTTTGCATGTGAGACACTGGGTTCAATCCTCAGCACCACAAAAAAAAATAAACAAAATAAAGATATTGTGTCCAGGTATAACTAAAAAAAAAATTTTTAAGT
This sequence comes from Marmota flaviventris, assembly GCF_047511675.1. Taxonomy (NCBI): domain Eukaryota; kingdom Metazoa; phylum Chordata; class Mammalia; order Rodentia; family Sciuridae; genus Marmota; species Marmota flaviventris. The sequence continues at coordinate 42,873,392 of NC_092504.1, read as the reverse complement.
ATTTCCATAGAAAACTTGTACATTAGTGTTCACAGCAGCATGATAGTCTTCCTCCAGTATCTGTGGAACATTGATTCCAGGACCCTTTGAAAATACTCAGATATACAGTTCCTCAAGTCCTTTGCATGAAATAGCATAGTATCTGCATAAACTACAAAATTTAAATAATCTCTAGATTACTTGTAATACCTAATACAATGTAAATGCTATGCACTTGTAATACTATATTGTTTTGGAAATAATGTCAAGTATGTACATGTTCAGTATATTTTATAAATGTTTAACAAATTAACTAATATGATAGCACTAAGTAACAACAACTGAGGCTCCCTCAAGACTCCCACATTCCAACTTCCACATCTGTAAGCAAATACCCAGGTTCAAAATCTATCATATTTTATTTCCTTCTCCATTATCAAAATCATTATCAAAATTATATAGTACTCCATTGTCAACATGGCATTTGCAGTGAGATCACATTTTGTGATTTCCTACATTTACATATAATTTATTTCTGTCTTTTTGTTTCCACTTCCAATATTACCAAGGTTCATACGAACTTTATAGAGTGCACCTGGTTATCTCTTTGCAAACTGTTATAATCCTAAAAAACAAACAAATAATCTTAAAACATACTTTTCATCAAATCATACCCTCGCTCAACATTCTTTTAATGCTCCGAAATACAAAACTTCCACTTAAAGTACTCTGTTCATTTTGCTTAGGCACATTTCCATGCAGGAAATATCTCTTCCCTATCCAAACTCTAATTACATTTCATGGTTTATATGAAGTTAATTCAATAAAGACTTTAATCCAAATTGACCTCATCTCTAAATTTCTACAGCACTTATTGCATTTACTGAATAATCAAGCACTTGCTGTCTACTTGGCTCATGTGAGCATAAGCTCCCGCATCTTGGGAGCCCTATTAACAGAGTAAGAGAGGGTAGAGAAGGACAGGAGGGAGGGCAGGGAGGCTGTATCATTTTTGTGTTCTTGATAAGTACTTAACAGATATTTCTTAAGGAAATCTGAGCTGAACAGTAAAAAATGGTCAAATCAGTGACTAATCAATGACTAATAATGGCCAGTGTTTACCACACAGTCTCTCCTTAGTCTAAAGCAATGATTGGGTGCATGGTAACTGGTAAAAAGAGAAGACTGGGCATACCTCATAAAAGAGGCAGTCATAGTGAAAAGCTGTATGTGACCATTCGTTCATTTAGCAAATACTGATGTCTACTAAGTACCAGGTGCTAGTACCAGGTGCTAGTCTATTACAGTGGTGAACATGACAAACATGTTCCCGAAGACACCAAGACCTCTACTTACATGGAATTTACATCCTATAGGTCCAGTAATGATCTCTCCGGTTTTTACAGTACCTTTCTGTATGTCAGTAAACAAATCACTAGCGATCATATAAATCTATTTTACAGGTCTAAAACCCCAAGTTTGACCATGTGTCAGAGACAGCAAGCCACTGTTGGTTCTGTATTGGTTCTTGCTTCCTTAAACTCAGCTGGGCCATTACACTGCATGACAAATAGTTGGTCAGAGTGAGACCATGTGGGTTGAGCCTCGAATGCTGTTGAGACAATTTAGGGCAGGGAGCACCATCATCTAGAAGACAAAACTGCATAGAGACAGGGAAACACGCTTAAGAGATTTCGAAGAACATGTTCCTTAGGACAAAGGAGAAGGCAGTGTCACGCCCTTCTCTCCTAGTCCACGCCAAAGAGCGTAAGTACGGTAAGGACTGTTTGTCAAATATGAAATTTGGATCCGATGGGCGGAACCGTAGAGGAACTTAAGAGGACTGCCCTCCCAGCTCCGCATTCGCCCAGCAAGGGGTGGAGGATGCTCCCACTGGGCTTTTCTCCTTATACATCAGGCGGGGTTGGGAAGAGGCCTGGCCAGAGTTCAGTGCCCGATGCCCGGCGCGGAGCCAGTAGTGGCAGTGACAAACCGGCTCAAACCCTGGAGCCCGCCCGTCCACTCCTCGGTCCGCCGCCGCCGCCGCCGCCGCCGGGACCTCGGAGCAGCCGCGGCCGAAAGCTTACCGCAAGGCCGGACCGAGCCCGGCTATGCCGAGGCGGGTCCTCCAACACAGAGACCGGATGGGGCTGTGGCGGCCACCACCACTAGGACGTGCCCCTCAATTAAACCGCCAACGGGAAGCTGCAGTTTCCCCACAACTTCCCATATCCGGACACGTGACAAATTCCGCGCCGGAAGTTGATTCTGTAGAAAAGGAAGGAGAGGCGGTGCGAAAAAGGGAGAGGCCAATAGATGTGGAGGGGGCGGAGCGCCAACCGAAGGGCGCGGCTAGGCGGGGATGACTCTCGCTGGAGGGGCGTGTCTTGTAAAGGCAGGGGCGGGACGTCAAATGCGCGAGGCCTAAGTGAGACTGGGGGTTTGATATTATGGGATATTTCCCTTCTCTATAAATGTTTATTCTGATATTTGCGGCAACTTAAGAGAGCTGATTAAATCTTTTGTTTTGTTGTTAGCGTATGTAAAGCACTTTTAATTCTAACTCTTACTACAGTGTGCTCTGCTGTCCAGGTGCTTGAGCATCATCTGAGGGCTCTTTAGAAAATGCAGCCTTGGGCTCACTTCACATCTACCGAATCAGAACCAGCTATATCTTAACAAGATGATGCTTTTGTATATTTAAGTTTGAGAGGCAAAGATAATAACAGTGCTACTGGTTATGAGGCAGGTGGTTCATTAATTCTACATTCCTGTCACTTCATTTATGACACTTATGCCAGGCACTTTTATTTCTGGTTAGGGAGGTGATTCTCGCGCCTGAATCCCACTCTGAAGGAGTTCACAGTGTGTTAGTGCTTAACAAGGGGAATGCAAAAGAGGGAGTAACTCACTCTATCAGTGATGGATTCACTGAGAAAGTGACAGACGAGCTGTGCAAAGTATCTTTCACTGATAATCTCAAGATAGAATTTGGTGGGAAAATTAGCAGACATAGTAGGGAACTGTTTGTTACTGAGATTAATATGCTGTAGTCAAGGCTGCTTAAAATGCCTTTCATTTTCGTTGAATGACTTCCCTTTTAAGAGCAGGGTCTAGACCTATCTTTACAAATACCTGTTATATCTTTCCTACTCAGTCCCGGAATGCATACTTTGCATACTTTATATGACAATTGTATGCTACTTTCTTCCTTAAAATTGGGAAATGAATTGTATTTCAGAAATCTAAACCTCCCTGAACTCCAGATTTGTCTACCCACACCCCTATCCTGGCTTTTCCATTCAGATGACTCAGAGGCATCTCAACTCAATAACTTAATTCTCATTTCTCCCCTCCCCTCCTTGATTCTCCCTGAAGTGAGGCTTCTGAGGATTTGACTCCAAAGAGCAAAAGTGAGGGAAGGGAGAGGGAAATGAAACAGAAGAAGGAGAGGCAGTCTGAGGCGGAGTTATTGAGTTGATGATCATCATTATGTTTGACTGTTTTCCCAATCCCTTAGGACCTTCTAAGAAGCTTGATAAAATGAGTCCCAGAACTGTCCACTGAAGGAAACAATGGAGGAAACATTTATCTGTCAACTCCCGTCCCTCTTCGATCAAAGGTTAATACTCCTGAGCATTAACTCTTCTACACTTCAAAATTATGCAATTATGAATGCCACTCTCATATCAAGGATGTGCTGAGGCAGAAAGTGAGAGGAGAGGTGCTGTCATGTTGCACTTGCTCAAAACTCATCAAACTCTGCTCAGAACAGGTTGCTGCAATGGTGGTTGAAATAAGAGTCTTAAGGGATTTGAAGTGGTAACAGAAAGTGCACATAAAGAGTCCTTTACACCACTTTGGTTAAATCCAGACCTTCACACAGGTCTCTCCAAGGTGATGGCCAGCCACAATCTCTGCAAGGAATTAATGTAAAAGAGTTAAGGAATAAGCTTTGTTCTTAGTGATGCACTAATATTAAGACCATACTTGTATTCATTAACTTCCTTCTCTACCATTCATTCTAATTTTACCCCACCCTTGGGTAACATATCAACTGATCTAGATTGTTTCTATGGAGTGATAACCATTTTATTTATTTTCCTTCTTTAATTGGGCCATGATTGCAATAATTGCCTGTTCAACCTATCCTTGGGTACAGAACCACCAAGATAAGCTCCAGTGAATTCCTTTAACTACAGATATATTCATCCCTACTGCTACTGTATAGCAACAATCCCAGATACTTTGCTAATCTCAGTTGATTGCTCCCACCAGTATTGTAACTGCTTTCTATGGAGGCTGGTCCACTGTTAAGGCAAACCCAAAGAGACAAAATGATAGTGAGAGCTTCAAGTTCAGAGAATTCCATACTGTGTATCCTGTTGGAAGCATTCTTCACTCAACCCCAGAGAAACAATTATTGCAGTTATTATAGCAAGGTCTAAATTTGAGAGGTACAAGATACAAATTCTGCAAGTAGGTCACTGGGATTGATATGATGGATCAGTCCTGCTCCTATTCCTGGTTTTCTGGAGCTAAGTCTTGAGCTGCTGGGAATGTTCCATTGGTTCCTTCAGTGCATTTACTAAAACTGTAGGACAACATTCCAATTCCAAGAGGGCACATTAATGAAGACTATTACAAACCATTCCACCATTTTACAAGGCTAACTATGTTTGAATGGTGAAGAATATGACAATATCAGTGTATATCAGTGATCATGCACATATTGTCACTTTTTGGGGAGTGTGATTGGTTGAAGTAATGTTGATTCAGAATGCTATAATTCTGGTGATTGTAGATGTAGGCAAGAAAGGCAAATATAGGAGTCTGTAAATATTTTTACTTTGGGTTATTTCTCCCTTTTTATAAAGTGAATGATAAAGCTTGTTGCTCCAAGCTTTGCCTGGAGAGTTTCCTCTCCAGGGTTGTTCCTTAGAGTGATCCCTGAGTGGGGCTAAAGTACAGTCCTTTCTCAGTATCCATTAAGATTGTTATAGCAACTTAATCTCATTTAGTACAGGCTGTCATCATATCCAGTCCTTATGGAGACGAAGGCTGTGTATTAGGACTTGCCAAAGTATTAAACTACAGGTTATCCCCTATATAAAATTTCCCCTGTCTAGTCTTGTAATGTTGTTCCTCTGGTCTACCACTCTAAATACTTATTCTCACATTCTCCTCATTCCTATTAGTAAATGTTAACCCATTTTGTAATTTCTTTTGAGTTAGTCTAGTTCAATGATTTTCAACAGGGGACATTTATGTCTAGACATAGTTTTGTTATAATTACTGTGAGAGTTCTACTAGCACTTAGTAGGTATATGGCAAGATGCTTTTAAACAATCTATAATACATAGGTGGCCCTCCACAAGAAAGAATTATCCAATCCAAAATGCCGCTATTGTCAAAGATGAGAAAGCTTGATCTTGTTTTCTCCAGGATTGCAAATCCTCACATAGGCTTTGCTGAGATCCAACCTTGGGCTTGAGGCAATAAGGGTGGGGCTACAGATAGAGGATGAAGAAAATAAAGTCATATTTTGAGGTATTTTCCTTAGGCATGTTTTTTGTAGCATTTCCAGACAAGTGGAGGCTGCTTTCCATTATCAAGAGGAAAGAGATTATTGGCAAGAGGAAGAAAATAATCTGGGGGTTTAAGATTATAAAGCCCACACAAATGTTTCCATTTCAAATCTCAAATTTCCATTATTTTCTTAGTAGCATTCTGGTGATATTCCAAGGCTCTGAATTCGAACTCCTTTGTGGCTCTGCCACCTTTATGATTAGCTACTGGGGCTGATTTTTAGCACAGTCTGCTCAGTAGCTACACAGGAGAACCTATGGCTTTCATAGGGTGCCCTGGTTTGATAGTTGGATGAACTGAGCCTGTCATTTCCTTTTATCAAGCTTTCCAAACCAGTTAACAAATGCCAGTCTACTGTATAATTGCTACCATAATGCCCAAGTACCATACCCACCATATAATCCATGGCTTTATTTTCTGTTTGTACCCCTTTCCAATATACTACAGTTGAGAGTCTTAGTAATTGTGACACTACTGCATGCTATGAGTTATCATTACTTGCAATTTACCACTCACAGCTAGTCCAAGGACTCTTTGTAGACACATAGTAATTTGCAATAAATATCTTTTTTAAATATCACTATAATCCTCTGCAAAAATTAGACTTGAGAAACAACATAAAATAGTGTGAAGTACATGGTTACTGGAATCACACAGACTGAGTTCAAATCTCATCTTTACCCTATACTAATTCAGTGATCACAGTACAAATAATTTAATCCTTCTGAGCCTCGGTTTTCTCATCTGTAAATTAACAATAATAGTCCTCACCTTTTAGGACTATAATGCATATTTGCTAAGATATTTGTTGTAATACATGTGGCACATTGCTTGGTATATAGTAAACACTCAATAAATGGTAGCTAATAGTACATGCAGGTTGGTTTAGAAGATTAAATTGAGTAGCTTAATGTTCTTGAATACGTGTCATAGTCATTCAGTTCTCTGCCCAAGGAATCTCTGAAGTTCTGCTTCCTTTTCACAGAAAGAAGTTTTCCTATATTAAGATACACCATGTTATGAAGTAATCTCTTATATTTGGATAGTGTGAATTTTTCTGTTGTTAACAAGCTCCAAAGGAAGTTGCTTCTAAGTGGCAAAGATAGTGAATATTGATTTACTGAAGTTAATTGTTTCCTTGGAGAAACTGCTCTTGTTATTGTGCACCAAAGGAGCAGAGGTAGGGAGCTTACAGAGACTTAATGTACTTAGAAGGGTATTCAAGCAAATTGCACTCATTTTGCACCTTTTGGAGAGGTAAGAAGTTCTTACCTCTTGAAAGCCTGATCAAGAAAGGATGGAGTGTCTTACTTCCTCCAGGGCTCTGCCTGATGAAAGTACCCACAGGTGGTAACACAGATGGCTCTGAGGTGGTTGTTTGGTGGGAAACCTCACAGATTTCGCAGAAGTTCACATAGCCCACTTTTACTGAATCTGAACTGTTCCTTAATTTAAGTTCAGTTGATTTTTAAGGTGAGGCAAGGGAGTTTTCAAATGTTTCAAGTCATGTGGGTTTATATAATTTCATTTTTTCTTATTTTGTCAGTTACTTTGATTTTTGTATTTTCTATTTCTTGATATATTTTCCTATAATTCAAACATGCATGTTCCTAGCCTAAAAAGAAAGGATAGTTTTTCAGAGCTGTCACATTATTAGTATCAACAAAATACCAAATAAACTTTTTTTCTAGAATAATGAAAGTCACACAGTGGTCCACTTCTCAGATTCTGTATTTTATTTTATTTTATTTTTTTATTATTATTATTTTTTATTATATATTTTTTTTATTTTTTATTGTTGGCTGTTCAAAACATTACATAGTTCTTGATATATCATATTTCACAATTTGATTCAAGTGGGTTATGGGCTCCCATTTTTACCCCATATACAGATTGCAGAATCACATCAGTTACACATCCATTGATTTACATATTGCCATACTAGTGTCTGTTGTATTCTGCTGCCTTTCCTATCCTCTACTATCCCCCCTCCCCTCCCCTCCCCTCCCCTCTTCTCTCTCTGCCCCCTCTACTGACATTCGTTTGTCCCCCTTGTATTATTTTTCCCCTTCCCCTCACTTCCTCTTGTATGTACTTTTGTATAACTCTGAGGGTCTCCTTCCATTTCCATGCATTTTCCCTTCTCTCTCCCTTTCCCTCCCACCTCTCATCCCTGTTTAATGTTAATCTTCTTCTCATGCTCTTCGACCCTACTCTGTTCTTAGTTACTCTCCTTATATCAAAGAAGACATTTGGCATTTGTTTTTTAGGGATTGGCTAGCTTCACTTAGCATAATCTGCTCTAATGCCATCCATTTCCCTGTAAATTCTATGATTTTGTCATTTTTTAATGCAGAGCAATACTCCATTGTGTATAAATGCCACATTTTTTTTATCCATTCATCCATTGAAGGGCATCTAGGTTGGTTCCACAGTCTAGCTATTGTGAATTGTGCTGCTATGAACATCGATGTAGCAGTGTCCCTGTAACATGCTCTTTTTAGGTCTTTAGGGAATAGACCGAGAAGGGGAATAGCTGGGTCAAATGGTGGCTCCATTCCCAGCTTTCCAAGAAATCTCCATACTGCTTTCCAAATTGGCTGCACCGATTTGCAGTCCCACCAGCAATGTACAAGTGTACCCTTTTCCCCACATCCTCGCCAGCACTTGTTGTTGTTTGACTTCATAATGGCTGCCAATCTAACTGGAGTGAGATGGTATCTTAGGGTGGTTTTGATTTGCATTTCTCTGACTGCTAGAGATGGTGAGCATTTTTTCATGTACTTGTTGATTGATTGTATGTCCTCCTCTGAGAAGTGTCTGTTCAGGTCCTTGGCCCATTTGTTGATTGGGTTGTTTGTTCTCTTATTGTCTAATTTTTGGAGTTCTTTGTTTACTCTGGATATTAGGGCTCTATCTGAAGTGTGAGGAGTAAAGATTTGTTCCCAGGATGTAGGCTCTCTATTTACCTCTCTTATTGTTTCTTTTGCTGAGAAAAAACTTTTTAGTTTGAGTAAGTCCCATTTGTTGATTCTAGTTATTAACTTTTGTGCTATGGGTGTCCTATTGAGGAATTTGGAGCCCGACCCCACAGTATGTAGATCGTAGCCAACTTTTTCTTCTATCAGACGGCGTGTCTCTGATTTGATATCAAGCTCCTTGATCCATTTTGAATTAACTTTTGTGCATGGCGAGAGAAAGGGATTCAGTTTCATTTTGTTGCATATGGATTTCCAGTTTTCCCAGCACCATTTGTTGAAGATGCTATCCTTCCTCCCTTGCATGCTTTTAGCCCCTTTATCAAATATAAGATAGTTGTAGTTTTGTGGATTGGTTTCTGTGTCCTCTATTCTGTACCATTGGTCCACCCGCCTGTTTTGGTACCAGTACCATGCTGTTTTTGTTACTATTGCTCTGTAGTATAGTTTGAAGTCTGGTATCGCTATACCGCCTGATTCACACTTCCTGCTTAGCATTGTTTTTGCTATTCTGGGTCTTTTATTTTTCCATATGAATTTCATGATTGCTTTCTCTATTTCTACAAGAAATGCCGTTGGGATTTTGATTGGCATTGCATTAAACCTATAGAGAACTTTTGGTAATATCGCCATTTTGATGATGTTAGTTCTGCCTATCCATGAACAGGGTATATTTTTCCATCTTCTAAGATCTTCTTCTATTTCTCTCTTTAGGGTTCTGTAGTTTTCATTGTATAAGTCTTTCACCTCTTTTGTTAGGTTGATTCCCAAGTATTTTATTTTTTTTGAAGATATTGTGAATGGAGTGGTTGTCCTCATTTCCATTTCAGAGGATTTGTCGCTGATATACAGGAATGCCTTTGATTTATGCGTGTTGATTTTATATCCTGCCACTTTGCTGAATTCATTTATTAGCTCTAATAGTTTCTTTGTAGACCCTTTTGGTCTGCTAGGTATAGAATCATGTCATCTGCAAATAGTGATAATTTAAGTTCTTCTTTTCCTATTTTGATGCCTTTAATTTCTTTCGTCTGTCTAATTGCTCTGGCCAGTGTTTCGAGAACTATGTTGAACAGAAGTGGTGAGAGAGGGCATCCCTGTCTTGTTCCAGATTTTAGAGGGAATGCCTTCAATTTTTCTCCATTCAGAATGATGCTAGCCTGAGGCTTAGCATAGATTGCTTTTACAATATTGAGGTATGTTCCTGTTATCCCTAGTTTTTCTAGAGTTTTGAACATAAAGGGATGCTGTACTTTGTCGAATGCTTTTTCCGCATCTATCGAGATGATCATATGGTTCTTATTTTTAAGTCTATTGATGTGGTGAATAACATTTATTGATTTCCATATGTTGAACCAGCCTTGCATCCCAGGGATGAATCCTACTTGATCATGGTGCACAATTTTTTTGATATGTTTTTGTATCCGAGTGGCCAGAATTTTATTGAGGATTTTTGCATCTAGGTTCATTAGAGATATTGGTCTGTAGTTTTCTTTCTTTGAAGTGTCTTTGTCTGGTTTAGGTATCAGGGTGATGTTGGCCTCGTAGAATGAATTTGGATGTTCTCCCTCTTTTTCTATTTCCCGAAGTAGCTTGAAAAGTATTGGTATTAGTTCCTCTTTAAAGGTTTTGTAAAACTCTGCTGTATACCCATCCGGTCCTGGGCTTTTCTTAGTTGGTAGTCTTTTGATGGTTTCTTCTATTTCCTCAATTGATATTGGTCTGTTTAGGTTGTCTATATCCTCCTGACTCAATCTGGGCAGATCATATGACTTAAGAAATTTATCTATGCCTTCACTATCTTCTAATTTATTGGAGTATAAGGATTCAAAATAATTTTTGATTATCTTCTGTATTTCTGAAGTGTCTGTTGTGATATTGCCTCTTTCATCCTGTATGTTAGTGATTTCTCTCTCTTCTTCTCTTCGCTAGCATGGCTAAGGGTCTGTCGATTTTGTTTATTTTTTCAAAGAACCAACTTTTAGTTTTGTCAATTTTTTCAATTGTTTCTTTTGTTTCGATTTCATTAATTTCAGCTCTGATTTTAATTATTTCTTGCCTTCTACTTCTTTTGCTGTTGTTTTGCTCTTCTTTTTCTAGGATTTTGAGATGAAGTATGAGATCATTTATTTGTTGTTTTTTTCTTTTTTTAAGGAATGAACTCCAAGCAATGAATTTTCCTCTTAGAACTGCTTTCAATGTGTCCCATAGATTCCGATATGTTGTGTCTGTGTTTTCATTAATCTCTAAGAATTTTTTAATTTCCTCCTTGATGTCTTCTATAACCCATTGATCATTCAGTAACCTATTGTTCATTCTCCAAGTGATGTATTCTTTTTCCTTCCTTCTTTTATCGTTGATTTTCAGTTCCATTCCATTATGATCAGATAGGATGCATGGTATTATCTCTACTCCTTTATATTGTCTAAGAGTTTCCCTGTGACATAATATATGATCTATTTTTGAGAAGGATCCATGTGCTGCTGAGAAAAAAGTGTAACTGCTTGATGTTGGGTGGTATATTCTATATATGTCAATTAAGTCTAGGTTATTAATTGTGTTATTGAGTTCTATAGTTTCCTTATTCAACTTTTGTTTGGAAGATCTGTCCAGTGGTGATAGAGGTGTGTTGAAGTCTCCCATGATTATTGTATGGTGGTCTATTAGACTCTTGAACTTGAGAAGAGTTTGTTTGATGAACATAGCTGCACCATTGTTTGGGGCATATATATTTATGATTGTTATGTCTTGTTGGTGTATGGTTCCCTTGAGCAGTATGTAGTGTCCCTCTTTATCCCTTTTGATTAACTTTGGCTTGAAATCTATTTTATTTGATATGAGTATGGATACTCCTGCTTGTTTCCGAAGTCCATATGAGTGATATGATTTATCCCAACCTTTCACCTTCAGCCTATGTATGTCTTTTCCTATCAAATGCGTCTCCTGTAGGCAGCATATTGTTGGGTCTTGTTTTGTGATCCATTCTACTAGCCTGTGTCTCTTGATTGGTGAGTTTAAGCCATTAACATTTAGGGTTATTATTGAGATATGGGTTGTTCTTCCAGCCATATTTGTTTATTTATGTTACTAAACATGGTTTGTTTTCCACTTTGATTATTTTCCCCCCTTTAGTGTCCTACCTCCCACTGTTGGTTTTCATTGTTATTTTCCATTTCCTCTTCCTGTAATGTTTTGCCAAGGATGTTTTGAAGAGATGGTTTTCTAGCTGCAAATTCTTTTAACTTTTGTTTATCGTGGAAGGTTTTAATTTCATCTTCCATCCTGAAGCTTAATTTCGCTGGAAACACAATTCTTGGTTGGAACCCATTTTCTTTCAGTGTTTGAAATATGTTATTCCAGGATCTTCTAGCTTTCAGAGTCTGTGTTGAAAGATCAGCTGTTATCCTGATTGGCTTACCCCTAAATGTGATCTGCTTCCTTTCTCTTGTAGCTTTTAAAATTCCCTCCTTATTCTGTATGTTGGGCATCTTCATTATAATGTGTCTAGGTGTGGGTCTCTTATGATTTTGCACATTCGGCGTCCTGTAGGCTTCTAGGATTTGGGGTTCTGTCTCATTCTTCAAGTCTGGGAAGTTTTCTCGTATTATTTCATTGAATAGATTGCTCATTCCTTTGGTTTGAAACTCTGTCCCTTCCTGTATCCCAATGACTCTTAAATGTGGTCTCTTGATGTTATCCCATATTTCTTGGATGTTCTGCTCATGGTTTCTTAACAGTCTTGCTGAGCTGTCTATGTTCTTTTCAAGTTGAAATACTTTATCTTCATTGTCTGATGTTCTGTCTTCTAAGTGTTCTACTCTGCTGGTAGTATTCTCAATTGAGTTTTTAAGTTGGCTTATTGCTTCCTGCATTTCTAGGATTTCTGTTTGTTTGTTTTTTATAACCTCTATTTCCCTGTATATTTGATCTTTTGCTTCTTGGATTTGTTTATTTAATTCATTGTTGAAGTGATCTTTCATTGTCTGATTTTGCTGTCTGATGTCTTCCTTGAGACTCCAGATCATCTGAAGCATGTATATCCTGAATTCTTTATCTGACATTCCATCTGCTGCAGCTATTACCTCTTCTAACTTTGAGTTGACCTGCAATGCTTGTGGTCCTTTCTTTCCTTGTCTCTTCATACTGTTCGCATTCCTTTCTACTTGGAGAAACTGTTGTGCTATTTAATTTTCCCCCTATATATTTATATTGGTCTTGTATAGTTGCAAAGTCTCCCTCACAGGCGCGGGCGGCGGCTCTGCCCCTCCTCCAATTGGGGCAATGTGCCTACCACGCCGGCAGGCCGCTGGGCCTGCTCTGCCGGTAGGTAGCAGGTCCGCCAACCTTGCAGGAGCGGGCGGCGGCTCTGTCCCTCTGCGGGCCGCTAGGCTTGTTCTGTCGGTGGTCGCAGTTCTGCCTACTTTGCAGGCGCAGGCAGCGGCACTGCCCCTCTGCAGGCCTCTGGGGCTGTACTGCCAGTGGGTCGCAGGTCCGCCTACCTTGCAGGCGCGGGGGGGGGGGCGGCTCTACCCTTCCTCAGGCCACTGGGCCTGTTCTGTCTCTCGGTTGCAGGTCTGACCTGTTCTGATGGTGGTCACAGTTCCGTCTACCTTGCAGGCGTCGGGGGGAGGGGGCGGCTCAGCCTCTCAGCAGGCCGCTGCTCTTCTTCTCCCGGTGGGTCGCAGGCCCGCCTACCTTGCAGGAGTGATTGGAAGCTCTGTCCCACCACGGGCCACTGGGCCTTTTCTGTCGGTGGTCACCGTTCCACCTACGTGGCAGGCGCAGGGGGTGGGGGGCGGCTCTGCCCCTCAGCAGGCCGCTGGGCCTGCTCTGTGCGTGGTCATAGTTCCCTCTACCTTGCCGGTGCGGGGGGAGGGGGCGGCTCTGCCTCTCAGCAGGCCGCTGCTCCTCTTCTGCCGGTGGGTCGCAGGCCCGCCTACCTTGCAGGAGTGATTGGAAGCTCTGTCCCGCCGCGGGCCACTGGGCCTTTTCTGTCGGTGGTCACAGTTCCCCTACCTGGCAGGCGCGGGGGGTGTGGGGCGGCTCTGCCCCTCAGCAGGCCGCTGGGCCTGCTCTGTGCAGTGTCACAGTTCCCTCTACCTTCAGATTCTGTATTTTATAAAGGCTCTAATAGTCATAGCATGGAAGAAGAGTCTGTGATGTTATGTATATAAAACAATTGGCATTTGTTTTAGGTTTTGTTAGAAATAGATTGTAAATATCCCCATGTAATACTTTGCATTTCTTTGCAGCTCTATAGGAGGAAGTCAGGGAGCCACAAAATGGGGATGGTAATTACTCGCATCAATATTAACTAAATAGATATTGCACATAAATATTAATCACAATAGGGGGCTGGGGCTGCAGCTCGGTGGCAGAGCGCTTGCCTAACATGTTTGAGACACTGGATTCAATCCTCAGGACCACATAAAAATAAACAAATAAAATAAAGGCATTCTTTCCATCTACAACTACAAAAAATTAAAAATATTAATTACAATAGATGTAGATTCGAACAACATGGAAAATATAATAAATTCAAGGAAAAGCAAAGATTGGATTGCAGAATAACATTGCCCCTCATTTTTTTATGCAGCTGCTTTATTCAATATACATACTGTGGGCTGATATTACACTAAAAGGCAGTCATTATAAATGCATAGTGCTGAGCTCCCTATACACATTCTGGGAGATTCTCTCAGAAGGGCAGAGATCATCTCTCACCTAATTCTGAATCTCTTCTGGACATTGACCACCAAGACATCACACCCATATTTTGACTTTAACTAGAGATTAATGACTCAGAGTTTGACTTTGTTAATATGTTCATCTCAAGCTTGGAATGTAGGATTTTCATCTTCTCTGCACTTGGGGGATTTGGCAATCATGCCACTGCAAGCCTAGACCTGCACTGTAGAAGTGTAAGCAAACCAAGATAAATATAACTGATATGTGGACTTGACCATTTTAATTTTCAATGAAAATGAGATTTAATGTATAATCAGATTTATTTGGTGTTTTGTTGATGCTAATAATCTGACAGCTCTATTTTCTTTGAGCTTATCTTCCTCCTTTATCCTAAGTTATTAAATTATTTATGATTTATTTTGATAAAATTCAGCAAGAAGATATATCTTCACATATACTGAATAATGTGTTTAAACAACACTAAAGTAACTTTCCGGTAAATGGCACTTAAACTGCACAAAGATAAGGCTATTGCTGTTATTATTAATTAGTGACAGGTAGCATAGGTAATTACAAATCAAGGGCTTCTTAGGAGAGACATGAAATGGTCCCTAAGACTGCAGTAGTGGTATTATAATTGAATATGAAATCTGGTACTCCTGTAATGAGCTCCTTACCTAATTTCCCACAGAATCTTCAGAATTCCAGGTAAAATATTTAAGTTGTCAGTAGTAAGCAAAAAAAGGGATAATTAAACCATGAAATAGAAAGGCACAATTGTTAGGAGCAATTCGGTGAAAGTGGTGCACATTAAGTCATCCAGCCTGGAACGTCTACTTCGAACAATATAGAATCTTGCTATTAGAGCAAACCATCAATGAAAAGTTAATTTACCTGGAACAAATTTCCATCAGCATAGTTGAAATAAAAACCTTGTTTCTGAAAGCTATGGATATCTTCAGAATTTACTTTGTATTTTGTTGTTGTTGTTGTTTGACAGTGAAATCAAGGCAAATACAAAATAATGATAACTACAGATTGCTGGACTCACACAGACCTGGGTAAAAATCTTGTCTTTCCTGAACCAGTGATCAGAGGGAAAGTTATTTACCCATTCTGAGACAGTTTTCTCATCTGTAAATTAAACATAATAGAATCCATCCTGGGCTCATTTGTTTTTGTTTTTTTTTTTTTTTTTGCTTGAGGGTGAAAAAAATTGAAAACAGTGTCTTTTCAGTGATGATTTTGTTTTCAAGGTTTTTTTTTTGTTTACCATTTTAATCACCTTAAAGTATACAGTTTGGTGACATTAAATATATTGATAATATTGTGTAATCATTACCACCATTCTTCTAGTGAATTATTTATCTTGCAAAACTGAGGCTCTGCATCCATTAAACGAGAACTCCCTACTCCCTGCCTTCCAAACCCTGACATCCACTATTTTACTTACTGATATTTTCTGTGTGTGCGCGCACGTGTGTGTGTGTACTGTTTTCTTTTAATAGGATTCTTTTGGGAGGGAGTATAGAATAAGATGATTTTTAAATATTGCATAAGATAACCAAATACTTGTCTTTTTAAGCATTCCTACAATATCTGGGAAATAATTGTATTAATCCATAATTTCCTGGCCCAAACTTGCCCAAGAAAGGAAAAATGTTAGCTCTCACTTCATGAATAAGCTGTTCTCAGAGGTTTTAGAAAGAAGTCACTAAAGAGTCCTTCAGTTCTCTTTTATCACAATTTCATATAACCAAAAACTGTTTTCAGGTTTCTCCCACAACTAGACTTTGAGGTACTATATATATTTTGGTGGGGGAGGACCAGGGATTGAACTGAGGGGCACTCAACCACTGAGCCACATCCCCAGCCCTATTTTGTATTTTCTTTAGGGACAGGGTCTCACTGAGCTGCTTAGCGCCTCTCTTTTGCTGAGGCTGGCTTTGAACTCGTGATCCTTCTGCCTCACCCTCTGAGCTGCCAGGATTATAGGCGGGTTCCACTGCAACAGGCAAGGGTACCAAATTTTTAAACTGAAAAAAAAAAAACTTATTAGATTTGCAGCTTCATAGACTTATTTGTGCTTTGCTTAAGGATTTCTAAAAAGTATATTTTGTGAGTATGAAGTATGGCAAATATCAATGAAACATCATTAAAATTTGTCTCCTTATAAAAAATCTGAAATAATATAATTAATAATGTGAATATAATAATATAAATATAAAATAATATAATCTCACCTATTTCAAGCAAGGAATATTTATAAGACATCTACTGTGGCAGGTACTGTATTATGTGCCATGAGAAACCCCAAGAAGAACCCGTTTTCAGTAGGCCTTTAGAGACCCTGGGGTGAAAATTGATGACCACTGGACATATCCTCCCTGTGGGCCTACCACTTCCTTGCACATGCAATGCTTTGGTCTGAATTTAAATGAAGAACTCCTTCTAACTTTTTAATAGCAAAAAATAAAATAAAAAGTCTAAGCAATATTTATTGTATAACTTGAATAACTCCACTTAGGGAGATTTCCAGAATCCAGATAAGCAGGATGAATCCTGTATGACTAGCCATCCTCCTAACACCCACGTAGGTGAGAAGACAAAGTCAGGAAGGGCCCAGACATGTGAGAGTAACAGGTGAGCAAGAGAAGCAATATTGAATTATTGGTCTTTATTTTCTCTATATTTGTTTTATACATTCATACCCTTGAAATGATCTTATGGTTGGTAGAGTATATTTCTCCGCCTTTGGACTTGGGGCTTCACCTAGTGACTTGCTTTAAGCAATAGCTTGCTAGTAAACATGATGTAGGCAGAAGTTTGAAATGTGATTGCATAATCAGACTGGTCCTTGTATCTTTGATCACAAGAAGAAAAAATTGGGGGTAGTCATTGATCCAAGGAGGAAGGGATATGTGGAACAAACCTAAACCAACTAAAGGTTAGAAGCCAGTTCAGCTTAGATTTGCCATACTGAAGTCAGTGAAGAGATGCCTGAGCAAGAGCTAAATGCTTATTTTTAAGCTACGTAAATTTACGACCATTTGTTACAAAGAATTCTTGTGAAAACAGGTAGCTGATTAAAAGAGATGCTCACAATGTGGTTAAGAGAGGGTATAGACAATAGCTCAAGTGTTTATTAGGGAGAACATTTGTAGGTACTCTTCATGAGTGCTGATGAGGGTTTATGAAGGAGGGAGCCCTTGCCCACTGTTCCAGAATTCAGCAGGGTGCTGAGATTATAGAGGTCACTTGTACATTGTCATCTAAACAATGTCTGGGATAGGAATGATTCTCTTTTAGATGTGGTGCACTTGTATAGTGTACAACCTGAGAGCCTAAATGGGAGACTCCTATCATTCTTGCCTTCTAGTTCCTAGGAGTTCCAACTGCTTGCAGAGGCTTAAGTTAAAATAGAACTAAAAGTAAAAATATATAGCCAGGTGTAGTGGCACACACCTGTAATCCCAGCAACTCAGGACGCTGAGGCAGGAGGATCTCAAGTTCAAGACCAGCCTCATTGAGTTAGCAAGATCCTGTGTCACTATAAAAAACAAAAAGGGTTGGGGGTTGGGGATGTAGCTTGGTGATAAAGCATCCCTGGGTCCAATACCCAGTACTAAAAATCTCTCTCTCTCTCTCTCTCTCTCTTTGTCTCTCTAAGAGATTGGAGAAGGAAGACATTGACTTGTGGAATTAAACTTTAAAAAAGTGAAGAAAAAAAGAGAGAAGGCAAGGGAGAGAAAAGGCACATAAGAGGAAATAACACTAACATAATCAGATTTTCAACAGTACCTCTAAAGTCAAATTTCCTTTATAAGGATTACGTTTCAAAAATAAATATACATATATTGAGTGTCTCCTGTGTATAATCCCAAAGTGAATAAGATACTATCTTTATTCTCTCTATAAAGACAGCACTCTAATATAGGAAGTAGTTGCTTTTGTTAACCACAACCTGAACTTTTTTTCCCAAGAAGCAAACACATGAGCTATTGGATCGGGTTTTATTAGTTGGAGAGGCACCCCAGGACTTGGAATATGATATATAAGATTTTTCTAGCACGTTTTCTAGCATATAGTGTTTACTGCCTACTTTGATAAAAAGGTACTTATACTTCTTGTCCCTCAATTCAATCTATACTAAGGTTATAGACTTGGGCCAGCATCACAGAGGTGATGTGCCTTCCTCCTACATTACATCAGTGGCACGCAACACTGATAAGTCCCATTACTCATGTGGTTAGCTTTGACCACCTGGCCAAGGTGATGTCTTCCAGGTGTCTGCCACTATAAACTGTTTTTTTTCCTTTCTAGTCAATAAACATTTTAGGGGAGAGACTTTGAGGCTATGAAAACACACAGTTTCTCCTTATACTTTCATTAATTTAAGAATTCATTTGTTGATCTTACCTGCAGCAACTATAACTATGGTGTTTAGTGGTTTCCTATTTTCCTAATTTGGTCTACAATTATTAGTTTTCCTCATTTCTTCCACTTTTGTTATTTGGAATTCTTCTGTAAGCAAGTATTGTCCATCCACTCATCCATTCATACATTTCTATGAGAATAGACTAAGAGATACTTATTTTACTCTTTGAGTTATGTTCTAATACTATCATTGTTTTCTTGCCTTAAGTTTTATAGCACTGGCCATTGGGAGCTACTTTATTTTATAGAACTTCCTTATCCTCTAGTACTACAAGAAATTCTAGACACATCTATTATTTCCCCCCTGCTCCAGCCATACCCAAGACACTCTGGTTCCTTTTAAAAAAAAAGTGATATTTTAAAATGACCTTCAACTTTTCTTTTGTTTCAGAATGATAGATGCATTCTAAGAATTTTATTATGAAAAATTTCAAATATACAGAAACATAGAGAAACTTGTATAATAAACTCCTAAGGATTCATGATCCAGTTTCAACAATGATTAATATTTTTCCAATCCTATTTTGAATTCCCTTCCCTCTTTTTTTCCCCCAGTGCATATCACATCACTAGTAAATATCTTAGTATCTGTATTTCCTAATTTAGAAAGATTTTAAAAAGCACACCTACCATGTCATTATCACATTGAATAAAATCAACGATTATTCCTTTATTTATAGTGTCCGCCAAATTCTAATTTCCTTGGTTGTTTTAAAACTGGCTTTTCATGCTTGTTATGTTCATATCAGGGTTCAAATAAAGCCTATATAGTGTATTTGCTTGCTATATTTCCTAAGTCTCTTTTATATTAAACAGTGCTCCTTCTTCTTTTCACCCATGTTATTGGTTTTTACAGAAACTGAGCCATAGTCCTGTAGAATTTTACACATTCTATATTTGGCTTATTCCTTCAAATTCAGTAGCTAGATCGAGGGGAATAGTTAGATTCAGGTTCATTTTTAGGTAAGAATTCTTTATTGTTAGTGCTGTATACTTCTTACTATATCACTACATCATATTATAAATACTTAATGATTGCTGAGTCATTTTTTTTTAGCATTAAGATTGCTCATTATGGGGGTGGGGGTGTGATTCAGGGGTAGACTCCTATGTATGTATCCTGCCTTCTCTATCTACTCTATCCCTGGGTTCAATTCCCAGCACTGAAAACAAACAAACAAACAAACAAAAAGATTGCTCATTCTTCCATAACCTTTCTCCTCATGATTTTAGCATTCATTGGTAATTGTTGCCTAAATCCATTATTTCATTAGAGATTGCAAATGGTAATTTTCTAGTTCTATCACTCTTTTTGCATTTATTATTTGGAATTATTCTTTAAAAATTTCCCTTATCTTCTGTCATCTGGAATAGAGCTCCTATAGGAAATGCATAATGCATTTTTTATCATTTTCAAATGTTACAGTGGTGAAAATTGAGACTTATTTCTTAGTTATTTGAGTGTCATGGACTTACATATATCTGAATATTTCATTCTATTACAATCATTTTCTTATGCTCAAATTGCCCCATCATAGTCTGGTGGAAGCTACTTTATCTACTATGCTCTTATTTTAGTGTCAAAATAATACTCCAATATAACTACTAACAATTATACTTATAAATAGTGTTTTCATTTTGTTGATTTTGACAAGCATCAAATGTTTAAGGATTCTCACTGTGGAAATGTACAAGACAGCATTCCTCTGGTGAGCAAACTCCAGGAGGATAACAGGCATCCGGTTATCCACACTTGGAATATTCTACAGTTTCTCCCTGGAAATAGTAAGATGACTAATGCATGCTCTATGCCTAGCTGCTATGGTAATGTCCTTCATTGGGAGGCAGTGTGCTAGAGTCTTATCGGCCTCAACCTTAATCTCAGATTAAGGGAATAAAGGAACTCTCTTAGACAACACCAATGTTGTCACTGGGCCTACACTTGCCTACATAACTGTAACTTTATACAATAAGCGATATGTACTAATGATGTCAATGACCCAGTGTAACCTATGGTTATAAATAAAGCTGGCAGTTTGGACAAGCAGCCCCTTTTACTTTGCCCCAGCACCTTGCTTGCTTCTGTCTCTCTTTTGTTTTTCTTTACACATATGTACTCATGTAACCATCACTAGGACAATCAAAATATTTCTGAATATATAAACAAACAAGGGCTAGACTAAATGTAAAAGTAGAACTCCAACCCACAACTTGCAGCATGCAGCCCAGGAAACCAATCTACTACATGCAGTAACCAGTCCATGAAATAGTTCAGGCAACCAAAAATGACCAGGACTTGATTAATAATTGGCAGCTTCCCTAATTTTTGATCTCCTTCTTCTCCTATGATGGGGATCAAACCCAGGACCTGCACATGGTAGGCAAGCACTCTACCTGAGCTATCTCTCTCACCTTAAATATTTTGCTTTTGTTAACAAAGTCACATGCCTTTGCATGGGTCATTTTATAGTTTTGCCAAAGTATCTTTGGGATAGAGTTCTAGAAATAGCCTTGCACGTCTGGGTCAAAGAGTAAATGTATATGTAATTTTGCAAAATATTGTCAAATTCCTCTCCTAGGGATTTTGTATAATTTTCCATTCCTGAGAGTAATGAATGAGGACTATTTCTATATCCAATGGAATATTGTCAAAAAATTAAAAAATTTTGCCAATCTGTTAGATGAGAAATGAGATTGCCCCATAGATTTCATCTGAATTTTTTTCATCGTGGGCAAGGTTGAGCATCTCTTCATATGTTTAAGTGTCATTTGCAATTCTTTTTCTGTGAACAGTCTGTTCACATGTTTTGCCAATTGGAATGTTGGTCTTTTTTTACCCCTCAAATTTAGAAACTCACTATATATGAGGGATATTAGCATATTTTTGTATAAGTTGCAATTTTTTTCTAGTTTTCAATTTGTTATTTGGCTCGAGCTATAGTTTTTTCCATACATATTTTATGTAAGTTTCTTAACTTTTTAGTTAAGTTAATCATATTTTTTCCTTTATTTCTGGATTTTGAGTGATCACTAAGAAAGTTTTCCCCACTTTCAGTTTATAAAAAATTCATGCATACTTTCTTCCTATAAACTTAAGGTAGTCTTTTCTTCCTTTTTAACAGCTTTATTGAGATATAAGTCACATTCCATACAATTTACCCATTTAAAGCTCCAAGGTTTTTGGCTTATTACATTACTTTCTAAAAGTTGTAATTTTTAAATTTGCATTTTTAACCATTTTAAATTGTATAATTTGGTGGCATTAATACATTCCTTCACCATGTTGTTTAGCCATCACTATTTCTAAAACTTTTTCATCAACCCAAACAGAAACTCTATAACCATTAAGGAACTCCTCCTTCCTTTCTCTTCCAAGTCTCTGTTAACTTCTGACCTATTCTGTCTCTGAATTGGCCTATTCCAGAAACTTCCTGTAAATGGAATTATACAATTTTTGTTTTTTATTTAACTTAGCATATATAATGTTTTCAGAATTTATCCATGTTTTAGCATGCATCAAAACTTCATTCCTTTTTGAAGTTTAATGATATTCCATAGTATAGTTATTCTACATTTTGTTTATTCACTCATCTACTAATGGACACATGCTATTTTAATCTTTTGCTATTGTGAATAATGCTGCAAATAGTCCAGAAAGCCAGCCTACTATGAATATTACTGTACAAATATCTATTATATATTTCTGCTTTGATTTCCTTTGGGTCTTTTGAATTTCTTTGAATACCTCAGAATGAATTGCTTTTGGACATTTGGTAACTCTATTTTTTTTTTTTTTGTGGTGCCAGGGATTGAACCAAGGACCTTATGCATATAAGGCAAGCAATCTACCAGCTGAGCTATATTCCCAGCCGTCTGTTTAGTATTTTATGGAACCATTTGCATGGATTCAGCTTGACCCCACCGCAGCCATCTTGAGTCATAACCGCCATGACCACTCATGAGTAACCCTGGTAGGTTTTCCCTGTATAGTATAAGTAAATGAGACCATTAGAGTGGTATGTACAATGCTACGATTAGACCCTGACTGGATCCTGGCTCTGTCAACATCAGAAATGTAGCTGAAATCTTTGATAAGATTTATTTATAAACCTTATTGATAAGGTTTATCTTAAGATAAACCATGTACTTTCCAGCTTGGATGAGTCCACTTTGTTCTGACCATTATTTACACCTCTCCTTCTGACCCAAACTGTGGGAGTCCAACTGGTTTCTCTGCCACCCAGGATTGTCAGTGTGTCCTTAGTAAATTGCAATCTGTGAAATCCTGGATCTTTCTGCCTCTTTTATTTGGTCTCATGACACCAAGGGGCCAGTTTCATATACCGTGCTGGGCTGTTCTAGAACACTGCCAAATTCTTTTCTTTAGTGGCTGCATCATTTTACATTTTCAGCAGCAATAGAAGAGGGTTTCAATTCATCCATGTCCTTGCTAATGCTTGTTATTTTCCATTTTTGTTTTTTTTAATTAAAAACAGTCATCCTCATAGGTACGAAGTGATATTTCTCTTGACATTTATGGCTTTGATTTGCACTTCCCTATTGACTAATGAGCACCTTTTTTGTGCATATTGGCCATTTATATATCTTCTTTGCAGAAATCTTTGTTTAAGTCCTTTGCCCATTTTAAAATTGGGCTGATTTTTTTTGGTTACTGAGTTGTAGGAGTTCTTTATGTATTCTAGACATTAAACCTTTTCTGAAAGATGATATGAAAACATAATCTCTCATTCTGTAGGTTGTTTTTTGCTTTTTGGATAATGTCATTCAGTGTAAAAGGATTTTATTTTTGATGAAGACCAATGTATCTATTTTTCTTTTGTTTCTCATTCTTTTGATATTATAAGAATTCACTGCCAAACCAAAGTCCTTAAGATTTACCCCTGTGTTTTCTTCTAAGAGTTTTATATTTTCAGTTTTTATGTTTAGGTCATTTGTCCATTTTGAGTTATCTTTTGTATATGGTATAAGGTAGATGTCCTACTTCATTCTTTTGTCTGTGTATATCCAGTTTTCCCAGCATGATCTGTTAAAGAGATTATTCTTTTTCCTTTAAATGGACTTGGCACCCATGTAAAAAATTAGTTGACCATAGACATATGGATTTCTTTTTGAATTGGTTTTATTCTAGTGGACTCTGTGTCTATCATTATGCAAGCACCACACTATTTTGATTACAATAGCTTTGAATTGAGTTTTGAAATCAAAAGTGTGAGTCCTCCAACTTTGTCCTTCTTTTTCAAGATTCTTTTGCTATTTGGAATCCCTTGCAATTCCATGTGAATTTTGAAGATTGACCTTCCATTTCTGTAATAAAGGGTGTTGGAATTTTGTTAGGAATAGCATTAAGTCTGCAAATTGCTTTGGATAGTATTGCATCTTGAAAATCTTGTCTTCTTATCCATAGACATAAATGTCTTTCCTCAGATCCAGGTCTTTTAAAAGTACTTCTCAATTTTCTTTAGCAGAATACTAATTTAGTCAAAGCCATGCAACTTCCTTCCAAAGTTACCATGAGATACATTGCCCAAAACTCCCAAATGTTGAGAGATGGCATTAAAGCACATTTCACTGAAATCCACAAAGCATCCCTTTATTTTCATATAAATAATAGCCACTGATGAAGGGAAAAATAAAATTTTGACGATCAGCATTTACTTGAGGAACCATTTTTGTAAGACACTGATAAAGGAATATGGAATACATCTTCAAAGTGGCAGGGGGCACAGAGATAAGCACACCAAATTAAAAGCATAAAAGCATATTCTCATGAGAACCAAGCAATCCTTGTTGTTGGAGGACCAAATGGAATCATCATTAATGTAAGTAGAATCAAAGTTCACAATCTGCAAGTCCTTCTTGAGGTATGCATGATTCAGCTTATTTACAGTTCGAGCAAAGGAATATTTAGAAGCACAACTATATGCTTCCAAACTGTACACTTTCTTGAAGTGCAGATCAAAAAATGGATTGTCCTAGAAGAGAAAGACAGAAATGACTTAGTTCGTAGCAATGAAAGTAGTTTCCTGGATTCTCTCATATTCTCCTGGATATGTCTATTGAAAGTGACAGTATCAAATATATTTCTAAAATCTACAAATAAGCGTTTCAAAACTACCTGCTTCAAATGTAATTCCTTCTAAAAAATAAACAAGAAAGATTATTTTTGAAACATCTATGTCTTGTCAATTATACACATGAAATGAATGTCATAGAATGTGTAGTTATCACATCTTCTCTGTGTAGTAAATTTGAGAAGATGGGATGGATATAATGAACCCCCTTACAGACTTTTGGGGATGGAGGTGGAGAAAAGCATTTTTCTCTGGTGTCTTTACTAGGAGTTTGGTCCTCTGTGATATTTAAAAGGTAAGTGGGGGAAATGCAGGATGGCTAATTAGCATTTGACATAGTACAGATGGCCAATTTGATGACTTTGCAGTTGACAGCACGGAGTAATCTTTGACAGTAATAGCAGGGACCATTAGTCATTTGACAAACTGCTAGAATGCCTCTTATTGGATGGCTCTAGGTTCTTGCAATATGTCTAGTAGAAATGCTTCAAAAAAGAAGAGACATCAAACCTAATCTGGATATTACGTATTGAAATAATAATAATTGAGTCTGGAGTAGTGGTACACACCTAGAATCCCAGGCAACTTGGGAGACTAAGGCAGGAGGAACTCAAGTTCAAGGACAGCCTCAGCAATTTAGCAAGACTCTGTCTCAAAAAGAGATTGGGAGGAGGGGAGAGAGAATAATAATAATTGCTATTGTTATTATTAGTAGTGACAACAGTGCCTTGCTCAGTGGTCAAGTACTTCTGCAGCATATGTGGAGCCCTAGATTCAAGTCCTAGCTCTACACACACAAAACTATATCATGCATTTATAAAGTGTACAAAGTATATTTCTGTTTAGAAAATATTTTCACAATTCTCCCTAATTCCCAACTCTCCTTGAGGGCAAAGGTTTTGCATTCCTTGTGTTCCTCATGCTCATCCATGGCAACCATTGTTGTCTCAACAAATGTGTGTTGGACTGATCTGAATTGCTTCTATGTAAGAAGAAAAATGAAAGTAAACATTGCTTAAATGACAAAGAGGCAGAGAGGGACCAAACCACACAAGAGTGTAAATTCACTAGCAAGTAGCTTTTAAGCATTATATACAAATAACTACGTATTTTCAAACAGGAAAACTCTTGCAAAAGGCCAGAAAAAGAACATGGGTTTTGAAACTAGAGGACCATTTTGACTCTCTGATGTAACCATGGGCAAACTACTTATGTGATCTCTCACTTTTCCATTTTAGTTAGGGTTGCCCTACAGTTTGAGATTAATCATATAAAATGCCTAGTATGGAGCTTAATAAATGATCATACCCCAAACATCTGTCCCCAAAGATTGTGATACTGGTGTTAATACTGCTTTGCTTTGTACCATTATTTTTTTTAAACAACACTTTAAAAGGAAGATATAAGAGTGTTGTGATTTCAAAGGTAGTGCTCCCTTAGCCATACCTTGAATGTTTTTTCTAACTGTCATACATTGAAAGACAATTCTGCAGAGACTGTCAAAAGGAAATCTCCATTCCACCACCAGATAGTAATCATGTTCCTTAGATGGTTTTCTCTTCCATTTGCTTCTTGTCATGTAGAAAATATCCTTCATGTCTTTGAGATAATGAGGATTAATCTTTGCTTTAGCTTAATAATTGAAAGGACAAGCGTGCATGCACATAGAATACAAGTCCCTTCCTTTCTTCATCTCCCCCCTTTCTTTCTAGAGCTAAGAGGGGATCTCATAGATTATTTAGTAACCCCTTATTTATAGATGAGATGATAGTTTTCCAGAGAGGTGAAGCACAGGCCACACCTAGAGTTAAGTGGCAGAGTCAGGACAAGAACCAACACCCCAGCCTGCCCATGCCCAACTGTTGGATCAGTCAGTCTCCAAATCTAAATCATTTGATTTATGCTTTATAAACTGTCTTCAATTTCAATTCCATTCCATTTTACACTTGATAATTTTCTGGCTTAAAATTACTCTATTGACAATTGTATTGTTGCCATTGAGAAAAATGTAGTAAACACTCCTTTCAATTGAGAGAGAGAGAGAGAGAGAGAAAGATAAAGAGAGAGATGATTTTCCTATATTCCCAGAACATTCAGGATGGATATATATATATTTTACATCATTGTAGAAAATAAATGTTTTTTAAAAAACTCTTCTTAGGATATTATAGTTTTCTTGTGACAGGACTGATAAAAATATCCCAGGCACTGGCCAAATTTAGAGACATTATGACACCACTAACATTTGAGAACATGAGAAACAAAGAAAAGAAAAAAAGAAAAATGGGCCAATAATTGGGTGAGGGTGGTTAATTTCTGAACTATGGATTGGTGAAACTGACCTAGACTTCTGTTAAAATTTGGTACAGTATAGAAATCTGGCAAGTACAGAAAAGTATAAAGAAGAAAATAAAAATTGTAAAATTTTTAACCTTGTTATACGGGGCTGTTTCATATATACATGTACATATACACATACATGTAACTACATGTATTTTCTAGCATTAAAATTTAAGATTTAAGCCAGGCATTATGGTGCACACCTGTAATCCGAGTGGCTCAGGTCAAAGTCAGCCTCAGTAAAAGCAAGGCGCTAAGCAACTCACTGAGACTGTAAATAAAATACAAAAAAAGGCTGGAGATGTGGTTTAGTAGTTGAGTGCCCCTGAGTTCAAACACCAGTAACAAAAAAAAAAGAAAGAAAAAATTAAGATTTAGATTTCTATAATATAATAAATATGCAAAATTGACACTATTTTAGAAAAGCTTTGTTTTCAGTTGATTTTTAAAAAACTTATTAAATAGTGAATACTTGTACTTATGTTTTGAGGTATTCTTCTGGAAACCTGCATGCTATTCCATCTTATGGATATGCAGCAATAGGTTTAATTGCCTAACATTTAGGTAAAATGTATTGTCAGAAAAATATTACTTGACTGGATGCAGTAGTACACGTCTGTAATCCCAGTGACTTGGGAGGCTAAAGTAGGAGGATTGCGAGTTTGAGGCCAGCCTCAGCAACTTAGTGAGGCGTTAAGAAACTTAGTGAGCCCCTGTCTCAAAATAAAAAATTAAAAGTGCTGAGAGTGTGCCTCAGTGGTAAAGCACCTCTGGGTTCAACCCTCAGTACCAAAAAACCAAAAAAATTATATGAGTAATTAGGAAACAAAGCAATGAAATCCAGCGCTTTCACCAAGGAGTCCTGTCAAACACAGAAAGCTTGAAAAGTTCAAAACCCACCTGAATCAAATGTATGAAATATGATATGTCAAGAGCTTTGTAATGTTTTGAACAACCAATAAAAAAAAAAAGAAAAATAGGATTTCTAGGTGTTAGTCAAGGTAATAGCAGAAGGCATATATGGACATTCAGATTAGATCATTAAGCAGAGTTTATGGCTGTTACTGTATCCTCTGAGCTTAGCAGGACCTTCGGTGCTATAAATTCTGATAGAGGACTGAACAAAGAAATTAATAAATATATGAATTTGTGGAGGTTGAACAACCAATCTAAAGAAGGCAAATTAACAGATTTCTGAGTAAAGTCTAGCTCTACCACTTAATAGCTGTTACCTTGAGGAAATCAATTAGTTTTTTTTTTTTTTTTTTTTGGTGAGGGGTACCAGGGATTGAACTCAGGGGCACTCAACCTCTGAACCACATCCTCAACCATTTTTTGTATTTTATTTAGAGACAGAGTCTCACTGAATTGCTTAGGGCCTCACTTTTGCTGAAGCTGGCTTTGAACTGGAGGTCCTTCTGCCTCAGCCTTCAGAGCTGCGGGGACTGCAGACATGCAGTACCGCGCCAGGCTCAATTAGTCTCTTTTTTTTTTTTTTTTTAAGAGAGAGAGAGAGAGAGAGAGAGAGAGAGAGAGAGAGAGAATTTTTTAATATTTATTTTTTAATTCTCGGCGGACACAACATCTTTGTATGTAGTGCTGAGGATCGAACCCGGGCCGCTACTGCTTGAGCCACATCCTCAGCCAGGTGATTAAAATTATATATGGAAGGGACTTAGCTTGATTCCTGGTACCTTGTAAGAATTTACTAAGTGTGGGATCGTTGCTAGTAACAACACTAATAGTAGTAATAATGATAACCACCGATTCCTTAGAGGTATGTCCTTGGCTCTACCTGCTTTATTAGTTTTGTTATTGCCTTAGATAAAGTCTTAAATGTTCA
Organism: Marmota flaviventris; assembly: GCF_047511675.1. Taxonomy (NCBI): domain Eukaryota; kingdom Metazoa; phylum Chordata; class Mammalia; order Rodentia; family Sciuridae; genus Marmota; species Marmota flaviventris. The sequence continues at coordinate 42,844,446 of NC_092504.1, read as the reverse complement.
GTTAATTAATTAAATGTGTATCATACTACAGGGGCACTCAACCACTGAACCACATCCTCAACCATTTTTTGTATTTTATTTAGAGACAGGGTCTCATTGAATTGCTTAGGGCCTCACTTTTGCTGAAGCTGGCTGATATTTAAAAATCAAGATATTAAAAGGTTTGGTAGGTTTGGTAGGTTGGAACAACAGGCCAAACTAAGAATATGATATTTATTAGGATTAACAATAAATGAGCAGGGCACAGGGGCCCATGCCTATAATCCCAGTGGTTTGGGAGGCTGAGGCAGGAGGATCTTGAGTTCAAAGCCAGCCTTAGCAACAATAAAGCATTAAGCAACTCAGTGAGACACTGATTCTAAATATAAATATATTTAGAAATAATATAAATGATATAAATATATATATACACACACAGATATATATATATATATATACACACACACAGATATATATATATATATATATATATACATACATACACACACACAAAATAGGGCTGGGGATGTGGCTCAGAGGTTGAGTGCCCCTGAGTTCAATTCCTGGTACCTGCTCCCCAAAGGAAAAAACCAACAATAAATGAATTTTGCACACATGGTGGTGCACACCTGTATTTCTAGCAACTCAGGAAGATGAGGCAGAAGGGTTGCAACTTACAATGTGCAAGGCCCTGGGTTCAAACTTCAGTACCTCCCCCCCCCAAAAAAAAAGAAAGAAAGAGAAAAAAATGAGTCTTATTGAGTGCCTGATATCTATCAGGTAGAAGGCTATGACCTGGTCTCAAACTTTAGAAGGGGCTTTCCATTCAAAGGGGAGTTAGAGTAATACAATAACTGCAGTTTGTAGGGTTATGGCCTCAACATATTTACATCCACAATGAATGGGTGCACCGGGCGGGGAGTCATGAGTAGGACTTCACCTAATGGGAAATCTGGAAATGGGGTAAGAGGTGGGGGGGGATTGGGCATTGTAAACTTCAGGAGTCAGTACTTAATTAGACATTGTGGGCATATAAAATTCAGGGGCAGGATGAACTCTCCCTCTCCAGAAGACTCTAGAATCAGACTGGGAAATGACTATTTAAGTGGACAAGAGGGGAGACTCTTTCTTGTCTTTCAACTCTAAGATTCTAGGATTTCCAAGCACTACGATCCTTCTGCAGCATGAAGGCGGCTTGCTGACAGAGGGAAGGAATCCTCAAAACCTGCAGAAGAAATTGGAGAGAGTAATGGTGGAAATGTAATATGTTTGGGAAAATGGCATTCAGATTTTTAGGCCTGACTGACTGGTTTACTCTGTTAAGAGGACCTTGGGAAAAATGCTTTTAAATTTAATAGACAAAACTCAAATTCAAACTCATAAAAGCAAAACTAAAAAGTAGATCACAGGAAATTAATCCATACCACTTAAGAACAATATGTCATTTTAACACTTAGTACATGACAAGAATATATGATGTAGGATATTGAGCATAAAGATCACCAACATATTGATCCCACATCTCCCTTATGAAACATAATACTTACAGTGTCTGCTTCTTTTCCATCAATCATCTGCAGATCATTCAAAGACCACTTTTTTGTTACTTCATATTTTTCATCTAAACCTATTCTGTAGTGTTTTACCATGATTATTTTCACTTCTTCATTTTTGGTCACTGTAGGACAGAAAAATTCTTAGTTTTAGAAGACTATAAATTATTCAAGTCACACTTTTCAGGATTATATATACACTTTTTATATAATGATCTTGAACCCACATTATAGTTTTGGCCTGAATTTGAGACCTGATGTAGTTGAACCTTCATGAATATGCCCCCCAAATTTGCTCCACATGTTAAATTTATTTTTGCAGCAATTATGCTGCCACAATAGTGTTTGTCAGATAGAACTCTGAGCTATGTGCTTTGAGCTCTAAACTTTGTGGTAGAGAATGGGATTCAACGTGAGGCAGGAAATAAGAGGCCTAGCATTACAATACAGTCAGTGCCAAAGTGTTTACCAGAACACATTATAATTTAAATTCATGACAGTATAAGCAAGTGAGGTAAGAACAGCAAACAGTTCTGCTCACATAGCAACACAGGACAGTACTTCGGGAACTGGGACAATTTCTTCTAAATTTGCTGTGTGAATCATGACCACCACTGACCTGTTTGATGTTGTTGGAGATTTTTAATCCTCTCAAGTATGCCTCTTAAATTCTAGTGTTCTAAATGATGCCTCCAGCACAGAAAATTCTAGTACTATGCTTTGAAAATTCAAGGAAATCTTTGCTTATTTTATGTGAACAAAATGAGGGAAATAATTTTCTCATCTTAAAATAATTTCTTTGGTTTCACATAAACACATCAGAATTATCAACATTTTATTATAGAGTTTCTGCTTTGAAAATTACCAGTGAGTTAATCAAGGAGTATTTCCTTACGAGTACTTGCTATTTGCTTGATAGATTATAGATGCCAAAGGGGAGACAAGTAAGAGCCTGCCGTCTAGTAACTTATGGTTTTGTTCAGGAAACAGGGCTAACATACATATATTATAAAGAGGTGACAGATAGGGATCAACTGTCTAAAACTTTCTTTCAAGGTAGATAATGTCACCTAGAGAGCTGCACAAGCTGGTTCTGTCTTCTAAGAATGAGAATTTGTTTGGGGGAAGATTCTCTTTTGATTCTGCTATGGTTTAAATGGGTCCCCAAAGTTCTTGTGTTGGAAACTTAATCTCAGTGCACACTAGTCTGGCATGAGACACAGGAGGCTGGTCTGGACCTCAAAGGCTCCAGAAATGGGGTTGGGGAAGGGAGTAATTCTCTTCTGAAAGAACAGGTGATACTGAAATCAAGATGACCATTGGATCTCAGAGTTAACAACAGGACTGGAGAAGAGGTTCTGAGCAATTTGACAAATCTAAATGAGGTCAAGGTGACAGGTGGCCAGTGCAAGCTCGTACTGCAATACCAAGCCAGCAGGTCTCCTTCTTCTATGAGCTAGAGACTAATAAAATGATACCCTGTTAAAAGAGTATTTTTCTGGTGGCTGTGATGCACAGGATACATTAAAGAAGAAAAGAAAGAGGAACCAGAGAACCCTGGAGGAGGCAATGTGGCTCAGTGAGTTATGGCACCAGATGTTCTGGAGTCAAACTGGTAACACCAATATGGTATGGCTCAGTCACTTAATCTCTGGAGAGGATAAGCCTCATTTTCTCCTGCCATAAGGCAGACGTGAGAGTGATATAAACTTTATCTACTCAAGATTAAAGTGGATACAGTATGTAAAGGATTTAGGATTGTGTCTGACTCATGGTGATTGCTGAAGAGTTTTGCAGGCTGTGGTGGTAGCCTACGCATGGGATGAAGGTAAGGGAGACAAGCGGCAAATCTGAGTAATGTTTAAAATGAGGCACTTCAGCACTTGGTGGAAAGCAGACACTGTATGCAAGCCCAAATAGCAAAGCATGGAGGTTGAGCTGGCTGGGTGGAATAATGAGTTGTTTTTTTGTGTGTGTGTTTGTGTGTGTGTGTGTTTGTGTGTATGCCAGGGATTGAACTGAGCCATATCCCTAGTCTTTTTTTTTTTTTGTGGCGGGGGATGTACCAGGGATTGAACTCAGGGGCACTTGACCACTGAGCCACATCTCCTGCCCTCTTTTATTTAGAGACAGGGTCTCACTGAGTTGCTTAGCACCTCACTTTTACCGAGGCTGGCTTTGAACTTGTGATCCTTCTTCTCAGCCTCCCAAGCTGCTAGGATTACAGGCGTGTGCCATCGTGCCCAGCTCCCCAGTCCTTTTTATTTTTTGTTTTGAGACAGGCTCTCCCTGAGTTGTTTAGCACTAAATTGCTGAGGTTGGTTTCAAATCTGCCATCCTCCTGTCTCAGCCTTCTGAGCTGCTGGGATTATAGGCATGCACCACCACACCCAGCTTAATGAGTTTTGTTTTTGTCATACACATAAGGTATTCACAAATTAATTCAGGAGAGAATGAGATGGAAGTTTTGTAGTTTAGGAATGGAAATAGAGACTGGAGGGTTTTGAGTGTGGAGAGGTTTCCAAGACCAGGTGTATAAGAAAAGAGCAGAGGAAAGGGATAAGAGAAAGTGGAGAAGAAAGAGATGTCAGCAAAGGGTCTGAGAAGAGGCCTCAGAAAAGACAGATCAGAGAGTGCAATGCCATGGAAATCAGAGGATGATCTTTTTCAGAGGTTTGGAGACAATCCTGCGAAATCACTTTGTTAGGTAAGGTGGAGTTCAGCCCTGGCACTGAATCTGACTTGGGAAGGTCATTGATTAGCACCATGAAGGCAGTTTCTCTATAATGGCAAGAGCAGAAGATGGTTTGCAGAGGATTCCTTTGTGTTCTACTGTATACAGATTGAGTACACATTCTGTGCCAGTTCCTGGGTTAGGTAAGATTACACAAGGTAATAAACATGGAGGCTAAAGGCTATGACTTAGACATATTCCAAGAGTTCAGAAGAAGACATATGGTGCATTTCAGGGTCAAGGGAGAAATTGAGGGGCATGTCTAGAGAGGACCTCAAGATCTTAATCCAGGATCAATGAATGACTCAAGAGTCTGAAGTACCCCTGTAGCTGTGAGGTGCTAAGCAACTCAGTGAGAGCCTGTCTTTAAATAAAATTGTGTAGAAGTTGGTGGCTTTCTGCCATCTGTACCACTCTAGCCCTAAAAATGTCTATCTGTACAGTTCTAGATGTCAGCTTTGCAAAGAGGAAAGGAGGGGAAGAACTGCCATCAGGCTGGTGCATTGTAGTGGAGGCAACCTTAGTGAGGAAAAGATCTCAGTAGCTTGCCACAATTGTTAAGCACAGGATCTTGGAGGAGGTTCCTTCAACCAGAAGACAGTTGTGTCTTCCCGACAGAAGCTGTACCTCAGAATCAGAGGATTATATTCTTGTTCAGCTAGATGTCTCACTAAGCTACTTTAGAGGGTGAGAGAGAATGGGGGTGGAGAGATAAGGAGAAATACTTGGACACTATATGAAAATGTAACTTTCAGGGAGCAAATTCCACTGCCTCATCTACAAATTATGATAACCAAATGATCAAAGATAAAGGCATTCATTCAATTCATTAAGTTGATATTTATTTGAGTGCCCTTTTTTGTACTAAGCATGGTGTTAGAAATTGAGATTTATGTATATAGATGACTCTATGACCAGTGTGATTCTGCAATATGTACAATCAGAAAAATGAGAAATTATACCCCAATGATTCAAATGTATGAATTGCCAGGATCATTATAATGTCATGTGTAGCTAATAAAAAAAATTAATTCCCCAAATTAATTCTCACTGAGACTGCAGGGGATGGGGGCTTCAGAAAGAAAACCAATGCTAACGGTGCTATGAATGAGTCAGGACACAGAGGGACATCATCGTCTGACTGGTCATCAGGAGGAGCGTCCTGAGGAGGTCATCTGAGCTGCAAAGGTAGGAGTTAGTAGAATGAAGAAAAGAGTAAAGGGGGCTCTGAGAAGCACAGGCACAAAAGCATGAAGCGCTTGACACTTTTTGAGTCATTATAAGTATTTGCTGCTTTTGGCAGCAGCTGTGAGTGTGGCCAAGTGGAAGGTAGCAAGTTAAGCATGAGTTAGTCCTGGAAGGATCTGGAATGCCAAGCCATGGGATTTAGATGTTATTCTGAAAGCTGTGGTAGGTGGTGAGGAAGTGTTATTGAGGGATTTTAAATGAATGGACAGGCAGGGATTTAAATTTTAGAAAATTCTTTTGGAAGGGTTGGGAATATGGCTCTGTGGTTAGGCCCCTCTGGGCTCTATCCCTAGTACAAAAAAAAAAAAAAAAAAAAAAAATAGAAGGAAAGAAAGAAAGTAAGTAAGTTAGTTCTTTTGGAACATTCCACAAAGGATGGGTTAGAGGTTGAGAACAGAGAAAGGAGATGCTAAGCAGATAGAATCTACCAGTTATTGAGTTTGCTTACATTAATGGTCACTGCCCTACCAACACAAAGCTAAGAAAATAAAAGAACATGCTTTAAAGATTAAACTTTTGATAAAAAGAAGCAGCACAGAGAGACTACAGCCTCCTTAATTTGACAAAATGACTTCCTTTAGAACTAAGGAGGCTCCAAGAATTCTCTGTAGCCATAAGCCAAAGAAGTCTGCTCAGGCTGGAGTTGACCCAATCCCTAAATTCCGTACTTGAGCTCTGCTGCCAGCTCAAATTAAATGGCCATCACCACATTAAGGCACTGGCAAAGTGGAAACTTAGCACATCTTCTTAAAACAGAAATGTGTTTACATAGTAAAAACGATAGAGTGTCGGTTTCACTAACATCAGAGCCTCTGTTGGAGAATTACGGCTTAGGGAATGATATCTGCAGATGCAGGGAACTTCAGAATTAGACTGCTCCACTTTTAATATTTTAGTCTGCGTTTCCAGAATTATGATCTTAACTCATAATCTTTTTTTTTTACCTTAAATTTAAAAATGAGCTTTGTCATTGATAAATACCTCTATTATCATGACAAAATGATGGTTATATTCATGAGTCAGTATTGGCAAATTGATCCAACATGATTTGGCAGAATAGAGGAAAAATAGTAGCAAATAAGTAATTTGCATAGGAATGCTTTAAATAAGTAAGATCCTTTTATTTTCTAATCCTAGGTTTATATAATTGTTTTCACTATTTAAATTAAGTAATAGGAAAAAATTACCACCAGATATCGAAGAAAAGAAGCCTTTAGTGACATGTCACAAGGCACTGATGATGCCTTGGGGTTGTTGAGTAGGCAGTCATTAATGTCACCTAAAAAGTAATTTTCAAATAACATTTTTCTAGAAATATTTTTATAAAATCAATTTTGGGGCTATACTGGGTATCTTTAAAATATTAAAATGACTGACAGTAAGCAAGTTAGGACATAAGTTATTGATGTACTCTCAGAAATAGGAGAGAGAATGGAAGAGAAAGAAAGTGCTTTTTGTGGGAGCAGAAGAAAAGAAACAAAGAGGGCCGTCCGCTAAAGCTCAGGCAAGGTCTATTTAATGAGCTCCAAGCTACAACAGTCTCAGATCACCTTCTGAAAGCAACACAAGAGAGTGGTTGAGCACAAGTGACCTGAATTTAAAGTTCTCATTTGTCACTTGCTAGTTGATGATTTGGGGCAAATTATTTAGTAACTGTAAACCTCAACTTTATTGTCCACAAGAAGTGGTAGATAAGATAATGCATGGGGAGTACTTAGCATAGTCGGGCGTGTGTGTTAAGAAACACAGTCATCTTTCTGGTTAGAAGCAGTGTCACAAAGTGGAAAGAACTTTGGTTTTAAAATTACTTCCTGTGACCGTGGGGTAGTTACTTTACTTCTTATGACCATGGTTTCTCATCTGCAAAACAGAAATTTAACCTCATAAAGTTGTCATGAAGATGAAAACGAATAATGTATAGAAATGGAATTAAATAGACTTGTGCCTAACAGTCTGGCTGAGTTTTTTTTTTTTTTTTGATACTGGGGATTGAACCCAGGGCACTCAACCACTGAGCCACATCCTAAGTCCTCCTGATTTAGCTTCCTGAGCTGCTGGGATTACAGGAATGCGACACCACGTTTGGCTATGCCTGACACTCTGTAGGTATAATTTACAACTATTTATTTTATCCCCTAATAAATAAGGCCATTCTAATAATGAAAAAGTTTTAATATTTTTTCCCTTAAAAGCTCTGCTATAAAGTTTCTGTTCACTCTATAATTGATGTGACTTGGACTTTAGAATAGGTGGAGCATATTGATTTCCACATTTAAATTCCCAAAGTAGAAAATTACCAATGGGAAAATCTGTCTCAAGAGTGACTAACTTATGATGTTATTGTAAGTCTTTGATTTTATAGATAATGATAGTATTCCACTTCTAGTATCCGAGTCACCAACCCTTTCAGGTGTAAAAGCTAAGTCATAATAAATACAAGGTAACAAGAGATCCCAAAGGGGACATATCTGTGTTGTACTCTCCACTTATAATTACTCTGATTTGGAGAGTCAGAATACAGAATAGTTTATTTACATTTCTCCATAGAGATATTTCATGATGGTCAACGAATGTGCTATGTACTTTGCTTGTGTGAGGGAGTGTCTGGGGCGGGGACTTCAAAAATAATGAAGCATTTTTCTACCTTTAGATACAGAGCAAGATATGCCTTTTATTTTAAGGTATAAAATTGACTTTGATATTCAAGATTTGTTCCTCATCTCATAATCTTGATGAAAACTAAGTTTTGTGGTTTATGATATTTGTATTTTATTTTTAGTAAAGTGTACTTTTCATCAATCAATCCCATATTTCTTCTTTTCCTAATTTGTTAGAATAGAGAATAAGTGCAATCAAATTAGAATTTCTCCAAGTGCTCGCTCTCTTTTCGAGAACAGAGTGCTATATTGTTGTAAAACCAAGTGAATTCATATTTATGAAAGGAAATATAGGTTGTGAATGGGAAGATATATCAAAGCAGCCTTAAGTAAATCTGCAACTTGAAAAATAAAAAAAAAATGCACTCTCCTCTGCTCTGTTGTCAGAATATGTGCATAGTTGTTTGGATATAATTTGACCCACACAGTTGTTATTCTACCACTATTATAGCATCTTTTCTTTGTTTCTATGATGTCCGAGGAATTGGACCCAAGACCTTGCACAGGCAAGCACTTTACCACTGAGCCACACCCCCAGCAAAATAACATCTTTAAGTGTCTGAAAACTTTTCAAAATGTCATCCTATATTTTCATTCTTAAAAACACTACAATAATTTGTTCTCAATTTAGTGCTGGAAAGATTAAACTACTATCTCCCCAGATAATACTATCATCATGAAATGAAAAATTTAAAAAGTTATTTAGTTTTGTGATTTGTTTATAAGATTTTGGGAATTCACAAATTTAGCAACAGTGGTTCCAAATGAAGCCTCAAAAATCACTTTTAGTAACCCCCTTTATTTGTCTTCATATTCTTAATTAACACTCTTTTGTAAATGATTTGACAAATTGTTAGGTTCTTTGATTCATAGAGGAAAAAAGTTCTGCTTTGATAGCAAAAATTAATATATGTAGAAAAATTACATATGATATTTTCACAATTCTAGCAAATGCCCTTAATTTCAAATTAATATCTGTATATGGAAAATTGTTTTCTAAAGACATGATAATACCTTAAAATAGTCTATATCTTAATAGGCATATAATTTAAAACATAGTATACAGTATACTCCATTAATTTTATATCAAATGAACATATTTATATACCTTTACTATATATTTTATTCTAACTACAAATGCATATTTATAGTATAGACCTACATACACATATTTTAGCATGTATCTTTACAGTAAATATATATATATATAAACATTTTAATTCATTGTTGATGAATTTTAAAATTTTATTTATTTATTGGTATGTGGTGCTGAGAATCAAACCCAGTGCCTCATACATACTAGACAAGCACTCTACCATTGAGTCACAACCCCAGCCCACACAGTAAATATATTTTTTCCGTACATTTTAAAAAGTATAATGCTATCTTTCTTAAAAACCCACCTTTCATTTATTGGAATATAGTTTGTCATTATTTTTTTTTCTAGTAAGGACTTTATAGGGGAGCACTTCATGCAAACATAGACGTTTTTATTTCCATTTCAGAGATGTTAACACTGATGCCAGAGATGTTAACACTGATACCAGAGATGTTAACATTGATGCCATTTTGTCCCAAGTTCATAGCTGATAGGCAGACAGAGCAGGGCCAGATTTTACAACCAGATCGACCTGATTCCAAGCATTCCAAGGGATGTGTTAACCATGCCCTGCTACCTCCCAGTTTTGGCTAAGGTTTCAATATGCCATTTCAAGTCTATTGGAGTGTCTCGAACCCATTTGCACTCTCCTCATTGCTCTCAGGACTTGTTCCTTCCTAGTGCCTGCACCTAACAGACCTCCTACCCCTTTCATGAGATGCTGGTTTTGACCGTCAATGATAATGTTGTTGGAGGACTGGGAAGATAATCCCAGGGAGAAAGGGACATGTAAACTCTGAGGTGGAGGGAACTGAGGACCCAAGACATCCTCAATGTGTATCCCAGCAACTACAGAGAGGAAAATTGAATTAATGACATCTGCATTTTACATTGGTCAGGTAATCATCAAGATTTAACAGTAAATGACAATACTCTGGTTGTGAGACTCCTGCAGAAGGACAGACTCCAGTCATATAAGTAGAAAGTACTGCCAAATTTCAATTTTTTTTTTCTCTTTCGGCACTGGGGACTAAAGTCAGGGTCTTGGGCATGTTAAGCCCATGCTCTACCACTGAGCTTCACCACCTGCCAAATATATTTCTTTAATTTGAAAAATGCATTATATGATTTGATTACTCTGGACCTGTGAGCCTTGCAAATTTGGAACCGTTAGATTATAGGGTGTGCAAGGAAATCAGAACTATGTGACGTCTCCTTGAAGGGGAAGAGCCCTCCAAGGATAGTAACCTGCCTCAACAATTTTGATTCAGCTTGTTTGATTCCCATCGATGGAAATTTTCTAAGTAAAACATAGCCAAAGATAAGATGGTCGAGCATTATTTAAATTACTGTTCTACCAAAATGGGTTTGTAATGGTCATAAAAATGTGCTATATTGGGGGGAAATGCTCACAAATTGATGGATGTGATATAGAGGAGAAAAGTTAGTAAAAAGTTAGTGAACTTTTATCTGGAGTATCATAAAATTGTCTTCTTTCTCATCCCCTCGTTTTGCACCAGGAATTGAACCCAGGGGCAGTTAACCACTGAGCCACATCCCCACCCAGGTTTTTTTTTTTTCTTTTTTAACAGGGACTCGATAAGTTGCTTAGGGTCTCCATAAATTGCTGAGGCTGGCTTTGAACTTGTGATCCTCCTGCCTCAGCTTCCTGAGCCGTTGATATTATAGGTATTCACCACTGTGCCTGGATTTCTTCCTCATTTTTGAGAGGACCTTGTTTTTTTCTCTTATATATGACAGAATCGTTGAATCAATTCCAAACATTTAATTCAAGGAGATGTTTCATGAGACAGTGATTTGGTAGTTAGGATACAACATGGATTCTTACTTAAAGTGTTTAATTGACCTTCCCCCACAATTTACATTCTTTGTTTTTCCTGAGCTGATTACGTTTTTTCTATTTGTTGATATGCCCAGTTCCCACACTTTATATGTATAGCAAAAGAGGCTAAGGTGTTCAATAAATATTACTCTTCTTAATACTGGGCAAATATGACTGTATTTATTAGAAATTATTATTTTTTTTTAAATTCAAGCACTTAACTTAGAGATATTCTACTTCCCTTACAGTACTCCCTCTTGTTACCTTTGGAAAGGCCTTCTAAGCCAATTATCAGGAAAAGAATTATAACAAGTTCTCTGAAAATAGGGGTGCACTTTAAAAAGGAAAGTCCACAATGAACACCAAGTTTCTTTTCTCCTAAGCCTCTGAAAAGTATTCAAAGGCACAGACTGGGATATTAAATTCAATAGTGGCACACACATTTCTATCTAAATTCAGCACAAAAAAAGTCACAGGTTCAGCAAACTATAATTAAGTGAAAAAGCCTATTCATGACAATTTTCATAAATTTTAAAATGCTTGTTTTACTTAAATCCTTTAGAGAACATTCCCTTATCCTTAAAGTTCCATCTTCATGAGCTGGTTTCTACCACTAAAGGATTGTTTTTCATATAAGAGAAATATTTTTTAAAGGCTCATTTCTGTCTTCAAAACAGAAAATCTAAATCCCAGAAAATCTAAACAAATGAATGGAACAAAAAAATAAATAAAATAATAATAAAAAAACTAAGGTTTTGTTTCTTTCCTAGGATGAAAAGAAAATTCCAGTCATCTAAAATGGTTGAAAATAGAGATGTATAACTCAATTCTTCAATGTATTTAAAAATATACAGAGAACTCCCTGTTGAAGTTTTAAAAATGAACTCTTACACAATAATGAGCTCTTACATGCCACGAGAGTGAACTAAAAGATTAGAGACAAGATAATCAAATCAGAAGTACATATTCAGTTTCATTTCTGAACAAATAATCAAAATATTATGATATCATTTTTCTTTCTTTCATTTTAGCACTTTAAGAAAAATTCAATGGAATCCAAATTCTCAAACTAGGCATAGTTAAACTCTATCACAAGAGGCACACATCTGCTGTATAAGAAACACAGACAAACCCCCCTACCACCCAAGCATCTTTAGATGACTTGCTTTTTGAAACGAGAACAGAAAGAGTAGATTACCTGACACACAGAGGTAGTACCTGTCCTGCACCGAGAACTCAATTTCAATAAACTCGTACAGATTCTGTGAGAGTGGCTTAAACAGTTTCTTCTCCAAGTCCTCCTTCACCAATGATGACATTTCCTCCAGCTCCCCTTGGCCTGATATTTTGGTTCACACTCAGGCTTGCTCTCCTTTTGCTCCTTGCTGTCTCTTTAGGCTTTGCAATCCTCCCAGTTTACCCGCCTTTAACTTCTCATTTGTAGCCAGAACCCAGGCTCCAGAGAGCACCGAGTGGTCAGTTCCTCACTGCGGTATCTGCCCAGTGGCAGCAGCGGCTGCAGCAGCTAAAATACAGCAGTGGCACTAGCCCCACCGCCAGCCTTGAGCATCCAGCCTCAAGCAGGCTGCTCTCGGGAGCTCTCCTGTGGCTCGCTGATGGGGAACATATTTATGAACGCCGAGCCATATCCACAGATCTACTTGTGGAGTCCCCTGGTTATTCCAATCTAAGTACCCTTTCCCCTTTCACAGCAGCACTCTGCAGAGAAAAGACCACCACTGCCATCATATAAATCAGCTGTCTGGCTCTATTGATTGGGATCATCTTCCATTAAGAACTTTGTTCTCATCCGCCAAGGAAAAGGCATCCCTTCTCGCTCTAGGCATTTTCAACAAGTTTCTTTCCCCACCTGCAATGTGTTCAGACCTTTGCTTCCAAAGCTCTAAAGATTATGGATCTAAATTGTAATTTTTAAAAAATTTTTCAAAATTATTTTTAAATGGACATTTAAATGGGATCATTTTAATGCTATTTATTTCTTCACTCACAGATGAAAATATATTAGGTACTTACTAAGGGAAAGCATTCTGTTTGTTTCTTGGGAAGTTTCTTTTTTTTTTTTTTCCAATTTAACAGGACATTAGAGTTTATTTGGGTATAGCCGTAAGTAAATTATTCAATATAGTTGTAGGAGGAAGGTGAAAATTCTCTTTCGATTGTTTTCATTTTCTCTGTGGTAGTATAATATTCCCAAATCATCAAGAAGAGAAGAAGAGAAAAGGAGCAAGTATTTGAGAAGAAAGAAAACAAGATATGAGATAGTCCTTTGGGGGAATGCAAGAGTGACTTGATTAGGAACAGGTCAGGTGTCATCATACACTGGGCTCAGGGACAAGTCAATATGTGGGGATCCTTCCAAAAGTTGATAAGGATTTCAAGACGGTGACAAAGGCATTTTAAACCAAGCATGGGGCCCTTCTAAGCCTGGGCACTGTGCAAGCAAACCCATGAATCTTAACCTAAGGCAATATAGTAGTTGCTTGCTCTCACTAAGGATGAAGATCAGGAATAGCAGGAGAAACAGTATGTTTGCATAGTTTTCTGTACTGATGATGAGTTACGAAGCCTTCTCCATCCTTGTCCTTCTCTGTCCTTGTAATCCTGTATGTGCAGTCCTGATATCCTGAGTCCCAGCTCAAATAGCAGGTAAGAGTTTGCTTTTGAGTTAACTGCCTTCATATTTAATCTGTTGAAACACCATATGCTGTGCAGACTTGAAAAAACTCCATTGTAATCTTTAAACCAGCTCCAGGATGGCTTCTCCTAGCTCCTGCCTCCAGCCACCTAATGTGGTAGCGAGGTTTACAGAAGAGAGAGAGAGAGAGAGAGAGAGAGAGAGAGAGAGAGAGAGAGAGAGAGAGGAGGGAGGGAGAGAGAGAGAGGGAGAGGGAGAGAGGGAGAGGGGGAGAGAGAGAGGGGAGAGAGAGAGAGAGAGAGAGAGGAGAGAGGGGGGAAGGGGGGGAGGGAGAGAGGGAGAGGGAGAGAGGGAGAGGGAGAGAGAGAGCTCTTGGGAAGTTTCTATCCTCAAAGAGCTTATGGTCTAATAGAGATAAGTACACCATATAATTAACCCAAATGTGTGAAAGTGATACATGGCACCAAACAGAAGGGAAAACAGACTAGGAAATGTACCTTTTCCTGGAAAGAACAGAAGAAGTACCATGGGAGAGTCTGAAGCTGGGAGAGTGAGAGAAGAGCACAGAGGTGGAGAAGGAGGGGCATATTGAAATGGAAGGAGCATTGTGAGCTGCATCAGTAAGCATAGGGTAGCTGAAGGTGTCCTCTCCAAAATCCCATTGCTGCCAATGTGGTAGTATTAAGAGGCGGGGCCTTTAAGAGGTGAGTAGGTCATGAGGACTTCTCCCTTAGGAGTGGGATAAAGGCTGACAGGCTTCCCACAGCCTTCCTCTGGCTTGCCCTTCTGCCTTCTGCCATGTGGTGACACAGCATTCCTACCTTCTGAAGGATGCAGCCCTCATTAGACAATCCAACCTCAAGCCATCTCTGTCTCGGACTCGTAGCTTTCTGGCTACGAATTATGCTTTGAATTATGCAGTCTGTGGTATTTTGTTATAGTAGCACAAATGGACTGAGGCAGGGTGTTGAGGGAGGACAGAAAATTGTCCTATTTTCTTGAGTTGTAGGGTGTGTGTATTTAAAAGATGAAAGAAAGATTGGGACCAGATCATGGAAATGCTTCTACAACAAGTTAATCCTCTAGACTGTATTCTACAGAAGTAGAGAGCCAATGAAAATTTGGGGGCATTCGTTCAGCCATTCTTTTCACAAACATTTATCAAGAGTTGATTATGTGCTGGGCTCTATTCTAAGAACTGGGGATATGACAGTGAAAAAAATGGGCCAATTCCCTGCTCTGAGAAGTTCATTGGGGTAGATGGAAAATAAGGACTAACCCAAGCAGCAGTGCATTCAGGGTGTACAAGGCTACAAGACGCAGAATACATGACATAAAGATATAAATAATCTCATGTAATAAGGTCTGCACGTAAGCTCCCAAGGTGAGCGTAAGGCTGATAGAAAAGAGTCCCAAGTGCTTTCCATTCTACTCTCCTCAGATACTGGCTCTCCCCTCCCACACCACCTCAGGCAGCTGTGGTTCAGCTCCAAAGATGCGGGAGGGGGGGAGAGGGGGAAGCAGCTATTTTGATTTTTCTTTTGTTCCAGAGGCAAAATACTTCTCAGAAACCTGCCAGCAGACCTCCCTTTGCATCTCAGTGGCTGTAACTGGGTCATATGACGACCACTAGTAAGGTAAGTATTTGTCATCTTTGGTTGCTTTCAGGGGAAGTGGGACTTTCTAACAAGCAAGAGGGGTTGGGTGTGACTGTGAGCAGGCAACTGATAACGTCTTCCATGGTTGCTCTAAAGAAAAATTAATGACATGCTCCTAGCTAGGTTGAACTGCAGGGTCCTGGGGGAGATATTTGCTTTCATAGGCCTGTTTCCTCATCCATAGAATAATGTAAAATAACCTCTTTTCCTACTTTAATATCCTTCTATTCTCTCTGTGATTCTGAGAGTATATAAAAACAATTTGGGGGCTGGGGGTGTGGCTCAGGGGCAGAGCATGTGCCTAGCATGAGAGAGGCCTTGGGTTTGATCATTAGCATTGCAAACAAACAAATAAACACTGACCATCCCCCCTACAATTTGGGTAAGAGGAGCAGAAGAAATAGTGAGGGACAGTTTTGTTTGTTTGTTTTGGTACCAGGGATTGAACTCAGGAGTACTCCACCACTGAACCACATCCCCAGCCCTATTTTGTATTTTATTTAGAGACAGGGTCTCATTGAGTTGCTTAGTGCCTTGCCATTGCTGAGGTTGACTTTGAACTCGCGATTCTCCTGTCTCAGCCTCTGGAGCTGCTGGGATTACAGGTTTGTGCCACTGCACCTGGGCAGTTTTTTATTCTCACAGTATAGCCAAGATATGTGGTCTGCAGTACCTGGCACATATTGGATATTCTTGTATTCTTTCATTCAGTCATTAATTTATTTGTACATATTAACCGATGAACAAATAAATAAATCAAAAAATCATGTAATGGTTTTTAAAAAAATCTTTGCTTTGATGGTTTTGCAGCGATATATCCTCATGGAGGAAGTGTACTGTGAGGGTATATGTCTTACCGGATATTTACCCTGTGTCAATAGCCATTTTTTGTTTCCTGGTACCAGGGATTGAATGAAGAGGTGCTTTACCACTGAACTACATCCCATTTTTTTTTTAAATTTCATTTTGAGACAGGGTCTTGGTAAGTTGCCCATGTTGACCAGGAACCTGACTTCCTTCTGCCTTAGCTTCTTGAGTTGCTGGGATTCAGATATGTGTCATGGCTCTTGGCCAATATCCATTTTTACTTCTTACCATGAAGACCTAGTCTTCAGTTGTGAGAGTTTCAAGTGGACTTCTGGAAGAATTACCACAACTCTCCCTCCATGTCCTTAAAAAAAATTGCAAATTTGTATTTCATACAGTCTTAAGTAATATTGAAATTAGAAGCTTGGAAATTGTCCTTGTGACTTTATAATTCCAAAATGAAATGTTTACTGTTAACTAAAGTGTTTTTAGAAACTATCTGCCATTGTGTTCAATATTCTTATGGCATTGATTTGTGTTGACAGTCATAAAGAAAAAGTCAAAAAGGCATGTTAAAATGCGAATGTGTAAGATTCTAAGTAAATTGTATAAGAACAATCTATCAAAACATTATCTAAGTTAAAGAATTCAAATAATTGGCCTTAAAAAACTGCAATTGACAATTCATTAAAAATAGAAATAAGGAAAAATTTTAGAGATCTTAATTTCACTGTGTGTTAGTTCAGGCAAATAAAATACTAAGACCTTGGAAACTGACATCACAAAAGAGGTTGTAGAAAAATGAAAAATAGACCTCCCAAAGCATACATTGATGCTAACAATATTTAATAGAGCTACTAAAACATTCTTTCCTCTTAACCAAAGATTATTCAGTTAGTAAATTTGTTTTCTGAAATGATATAGATTTATCAATTAGGGATAAGGAGGACACTTTGGAAAAATGGCATTTTAGGGGGAAAGACTTATTTTAAAAATCTGTAAATTTAACCCAATCAATAAGTGGGTTAAGAAGTGAACAGACATTTCACAGAAGAAGAAATACAATCCATCATCAAATTTATGAAAACCTGTTCAACGTCTCTAGCAATTAGAGAAATGCAAATTAAAACTATGCTGAGATTCCATCTCACTCCAGTCAGAATGGCAATTATCAAGAATACAAGCAACAATAAATGCTGGTGAGGATGTGGAGAAAAAGGCACATTCATACGTTGCTGGTGGGACTAAAAATTAGTGCCACCACTCTAGAAAGCAGTATGGAAATTTCTCAGAAAACTTGGAATAAAAACTTCTACCATTTGACTCAGTTATTCTACTCCTAGGTTAATAGCCAAAGGACTTAAAATCAGCATACAACAGTGATACAGCCACATCAATAATTATAACAGCTCAATTCACAATAGCTAAACTATGGAAGCAAACTAGGTGCCCTTCAACAGATGAATGGATAAAGAAATTGTGTATATATATATACACAATAGAATAATACTCCACCTTAAAGAAGAATGAAATTATGGCATTTGCCTGTAAATGGATGGAACTGAAGAATATCATGTTAAGCAAAATAAACCAATTCCAGAGAACCAAAGGCTGAATGTTTTCTCTGATATATGGATGCTAATTCACAATAAGTGGGGGGGCACTAGGGAAGAATAGAGGTACTTTGGATTAGACAGAGAGGAGTGAGGGAAGGGGAGAGGGTATGATGGTAGGAATGAAAGTAGATGAATTGAACATTATTACCCTATGTACATATATGATTATATGACCTGTGTAACTCTACATCATATACAACCAGAAGAATGAGAAGTTATACTTCATTTATGTATGATGTGTCAAAATGCACTCTACTGTCATGTGTAACTAATTAGAACAATAACAACCAAAATCTCCAAATTTTCTAATGTATTTCCTAGGAGGAAGGAATTTTTGATACCTCCTATTGTACTAAGGATGCCTGGCTGTCCCACCATTGTGGTAAAGCCTACAGGAAGCTTTGCCTGTACATACAGCCTACCTGATGGTGAGGGATGGGAGTTACTGGAAGAAAATGTCTTGCATATGTGACCTGTCGGAGCTGAGGGATTGAGGTCTGTGTTGAGAAAGAGCTAAACTAGAGGGCTTGACTATAATTTCAAAGCCCATTTTATCCTCATTTTATTTTCAGAGGCTAAGGGAAGATTTTTCTTTTCAGTTTTGGTGTTGGAATCTTGCTTTAACTTACTTTCAACTTTAAAGTTTTTGCATTCTTTTTCAACCACAAAATTATTTGTTTGTTGAAGAAATCTGTGACTAACTTTCTTAGTTGTATATATGTAATAAGATAATCATGTTAGCAAATGATCATATGAGTCCCTTTTACACAGTCACAAATTATGGGAATGAAAGGTCTGCACAGAGTTTAAACCAAGGCAGTTAATGCTCCTCTGGAATTAGAGTTGGCCTCGTTAGGGTTTGAGGCGCCAAAGTTCTCAGGATTTTCTGTAGGTCCATAGGCAGATAGAAATAGGTGCTGTGCAAATACAGACTGGGCCCCAACTTCCATTTTATTTCAGACCAACACTTCAAACACAGTCCTTTCTCTTAAAGGAAAGGCTGTGATTGTATTTGGCTTCACATCATCTATCCTTGAGTGACCCACAGGACAGAAGGAAATGCCAGATTCTGCTCAATGACTTGTTTTAGAGTGGGGGATTGAACCCAAGGGCTCAAGCATGCTGGGCAGGCACTCTACCCAGCCCTGCTCACTGATTTTTGAGCCATGCACGTTTCATTTACTCTTTCAACAAAGCTAAGGGGGAGCTGTCTTGCCCTCACTTCACATGTGAGAAGACAGTATTCTACCGACACCTCATTAAGGCTCCAAAAGAAGTATTCTCTCTCCAGAATTCTCTCCATGTGTATTGGTTCCACCTTTGTAGTAATGTCTGCAGTAATAAAATGTCACTGTAACAATATTTTCATTAACAGAGTCCTAAACTTTAAACTTTTGTATGTATGACTGGAAAATGACACTTCTTTGTTATATTTCTTAAATTTTATTTGTGGGAATCAGGATAATGTTATTATCAAGACATTTAATCTTGTACTATACAAAAAAATTCTACTGTACCAGATCATAATTTTTAATTAGTCCAGTATATCTTTGGTGAGTCTATTTAGGAATACTTTGTGAGTATGTGTATATACTGGAATGTATATATGGAATCAAGTATTCCACTTGATTGTGTGTATGTGTGGTAGTGCGTGTGAGGGCAAATGATGACCTAAGCTAAGTTCATCCCTCCGTATCCTTGTAGGATTTGTTTTAGGGCTTCTCCCCTTCCCCCATGCCAAAATCCATAGATTCTTAAGTCTCTTATATAAAGTAACTGTAGGGGCTGGGTTTGTAAATAAAGTGACTGTACTATTTGCACACAACCTATGTAATCCTTCTATATAGTTTATTGCTAGATTACTTATGATATCTAATTGTTTTAGTCAGCTTTTTCACTGCTGTGACTAAAAGACCTGAGGAGAGCAATTTTAAAGAGGAAAAGTTTATTTGAGGGCTCACGGTTTCAGAGGTCTCAATCCATAGACAGCAGCCTGTGTTCTTTGGGGTTTGAGGTAAGGCAGAACATCATGGTGAAAGAGTATGGCTGAGGGAAGCAATTCACATGATGATCAGCAAGCAGAGAGAGATTCCAATTTCCAGATACCAAATATATGCCCCAAAGGCACACCAATGACCCACTTCCTCCAACCACACCCTACCTGCCACCAGTTACTCTTCAGTTAATCCCCCTGAGGGGATTAATTTACTGATTGGGTTAAGAATTTCAACCCAATCATTTCTCCTCTAAACCTTCTTGCTTGTCTCACACATGAACTTTTGGGGGACATCTCACATCCAAACCATAATCCTAATGTAAGGTAAGTCTATGTAAATAGTTGTCATATTGTTTCACTTAGAGAATAATGACAAGAAAAAAAGTCTGTATATGTTCAGCCTGACATAGATGTAATTTGAGGGGAGGGGATTTTCCATCTATGCTGGTTGAATCCAGGAATATGAGATGTTCTCTCTTGGTTCTGTTGTTCTCATCTGGATATGAATACTTCATATAGTCCCATAGCTCTGACTATCATAGGTGTTTTTAGAGGATACAGTCCTATGTCACAAAGGAAAAGAACTGCAGTCCCTTCTTTTGTGACCTCTCATCCCCCATGTCATGACATTTACTGAAGTGAACTGCTGAGCTGCCTGAAGTCTCAGGCTTCAGTTTATCAGGAGAAGAATGTTGCAGGAAGTGTCACTGGAGAAAGGGCTAGGTCCACAGTCAGGGCCACTCTGATCCACAGCCAGGGCCAGAGTCCACATTAGGAAGGGCTTCTTTGACCCTTACGCAGAAATTTGAGTACATACATCTTCTTGGAATATCCTGGTGTGATTTTAAAACATATACAGGCGAGTGCCTTTTAAAAGAAAAAGAAATCCTAGGAATACTCTATGAAAAAACATTCTTTTGACAAAACATATACACAAAACTATTTTCAGGGAAGATCTTATCTTTTCATACAATTTTATAAATGGTCAAAGAAAAGTTATAAAGGAAAGATTTGTATTTTCTCCTGTATATTGTAGGATAACACCTATTTTACTATCTTATTAGAAATCAAGTATAATTTTTTCCTATTAGCAAGAAACCTATTAAGCCAATTTAGCAATAATTCTGCTACCTTTTATATTTCCTCTTATAATTTCCCATCCCCTGACCTCTCACTATATGTCCCCCTTTGTCCTTGTGGTTTGTGGAGTTAGGTTTAGTTTTGCCCCCTGGTTGCAATACATTTGATGCTTATTTCATTAACCCTAAATGAAGTCTTCCTCACTGTTTTAACAAGTGTCAGAAATTCTTTTCTTTAGTGGTTATGGTGCCAACATTTTTACTGGGCCTCTAACATCTCACCCAGGATCCCAAGTGTTCACCTTTGGAGACTTGTCTTTACTCCGACTGGTGGATCATGGATCCCTTGGTGAGTCTGACTCCTGCACCAGTGCTCTGCATGACAATTCACTTGCTGATAAGCTGCCTGTCTTTCTTGGTTTCACACCGTGGAACAGCCAGAAAAGCAACCTTCTCTATTCCTCCATTTTGAAACTCCCTCCACGAATAGCATTTTAAAACACAAGAATGAGCACATGAAGCTGACCTGGACTCAACTAACCAGAATCCTCCTTCTCCTGGCGACGGTGATTGGTTCAGGACAGTACATATGACCTGTGCAGGATTGTGCCTTATTTATTGTCTCTTAGCTCCAAATCCATCCTTCTTGCCTTGCTTTGAATCTTGGAGCTAATCCCTATAAATTGGGCTGCTGCTTTGCCTACTGGTGGAATGTGAACCTTCATCCGTAGAAGGCAATGGAGTGACCCCTCGAGGCAATAGTGTCAGGAAGATGCTCACATTCCAGGTTCTGGTCCTGGGCTATTATTGCTATTAGAGTGGAAGCACAGGCACTGCACAGGGGAGCTCTAGCTGTATCCTCTGACCACAGTCTCAGGTCAGCTACATTAAGTAAGCTCACATCTGAGAAGCTCTTAGAACAGTGTGGGACAAAGAGCATTATGTGACTATCACCATGCATTGGTTATCATCAGTTGAAAATAAAATAATGTGACTTTGACTGCCCAGCAGTCGTTTCCAGGCAGTTCTGCTCAGTCACACCCTGTGGCATCTGTGGGCTGCTTCTGCAGCCTGTCTGCACCCTCACATCATGGCAAGTTGCATCTACTGAATGGCTTTGAGCTGTACCCTGCTAAAGAGAGAAAAGATGAAGATGTGAACAGAGTGAGAAAGATGTGAGACAAATGAGGATGGAGAGAATTCTGATGACATTGTCTGACTCCTCAGATTCAGCTAAGCCTGAAAGTAACCTTCCAATCACAGGACAGCTCTAGTCATTGTCTTTTTTATTTTTCCTCTTAAGCAAGTTCAAGTTGAATTTCTGTCTCTTGAAAATTTTAAGAATACGAATCATGATATAAAGCAGCTTGCCATAAAAGAAGCGATCACTCATTTAATTTTTTTTATTTTAATAATACCTTTACTTTGAAAAAGACAGGACTTTTATTTACAATCTCCTGAAGCCAATCTCTAAAGGGCTTCTGCTGTCAGCCCTCTATCATTAACAGGGGCTGCGGGCATTGCATTATACTGTCCACTATAGAGGTACCTAATAGTCTGAGGAGTCAGAAAGGTCCTCCTTAAGGAAGTGACTGCCCAATTGATCACTGGAGGATGGGTCACAGTTGCCCAATTCTAACAACTAAAGACTTAGAGATATTAATCTGACTATCCAACAAATGCTCCTGCTTCCTTTACTGATTGTATACAGTGTGTTGTGATGGATATTAAACTCCCTAACATTTAAGGAAATTGTATTAACTGTTTCTTTTATTTTCTGTAATCCAATGATTTGACATGTAGGGCCTTGCTGACCCTGGAGGGACAACCCTCCAAAAGCTAGAGAATTCCCAGGGACAGTAAAGTGAGCATATGTGTGTGTGTGTGTGTGTGTGGGGGGGGGGTGCTGGGGAGTGTTTGAGGGCCAAACCCAAGGACTCTGTACCACTGAGCTTCACCCCCAGCCCATTTTATTTCTGTTATTTTGACACAGGGTCTTGCTAAATTGCCCAGGTTGTTCCTGAGCCTGTAATCTTAGGATTCCGGAGTTACCAGGGGTTACAGGAGAAAGTAAAGGACTCAGCTGTGAGTCCACCTTTCAGATGCAAACCAACTAATCCAAGGTCAGGTACTAGACAACCAGGGCCAGTCCTATGCTCCAGAGCTGATTCAAAGTCGCCAATCCTAGACCAGCTTACCCTGCCTTGTCAGTTGCTGCCTTCAGAAACAGAGTTAAACCTCCTGACCAAACTCAGGGTCTCCCTGGGTGCCCACACCTCCACTGCATGGCACAATGTGCCTCCTCCTCATGAGATCTCTGAATATGACAATCCATCTTTTCTAGGCAATTATCTCCAGTTCTGTTGAATTTACCAAACCTTAAATTCTCCACCAACACTGCACATTTTACACCAGAGGCTATAATAGGGGAACTGATTCTTTCCCCCAGTCCCAACCACGCTTTCCTTAGTCACCCCACTGTCCTCATTAATAACTCCCCTTTACTACCCCAATCACCCCACATGGATCTCCAAGCATTGTGCATCTCCTGTCACTTGTTTGCATTCCTTTCACATTTCTACTGACTCCACTGTACTTCAGGGTCTTCTGCTAGCCAGCCAGGTTCATGGTTTTGGTCCTTTTTCATCTTTCCTTTCTAAGTTTTTGTTCTCAATAAGTTCAAATGGTTAGGGCTTCTATTTCCTTAACTGCCGTACTAATATGTTTTATCCCCTTATTGCATACTCTGTCTCTTGCTCTAGTTATCTGTGCCCTTATCTCTTCAATAGAAAAAACCATACTTTAGTCATGTCTGTATTCTCAGCTCCTAGAACAGCACCTGGTAGATGATGCTCTATTGACTGTTTGTTGGATGCAGAGGAAAGTCCTAGATTATAAACTCTCTTAAAGCAGAAACTGTTTTACTTCTTTGTATATTCTGGGATACATAATGCAAGACCCTACCTAGAAGTAAGATCAGTAAGTATTTGGTGAATTGCATAAGGCTGTAAATTAAGAAGAAGAAGAAGTAGTAGTAATGACTATATTTGACAGATAAAGAAACTGAGGTTCAGAGAAGTTAATGCTTTTCTGAAGATCACCAAGTTAGTATTGAGTAGTATAGCTGAGATTCCCCAGGCACTATACCATCTTCTCCAGAGTATTTCATACTACCCATCATTGCTAGGTAATTTTGGAAGAATCACTCAGCTTGACAGAAAGATTCTTGTATAGAAGGAAGATAAAGATGTCACTGGGAAGTCTCTCACCCAGCAGGATCGTGCTCTCCATTATGAGCATATTTTTGAAGCCCTCTCCATTTTCATAAGATTAGAAATGTATTGTGACCTTTATTGACAATAGATATTTGGATGGGTTCCCAATATTGATTTAATAAAAGGTGAAGACTTAGAATATCATTGATGTATACGATGAGGAATTGGCAGGTGCGAGGAATTGAGCATTATTTTCTTGAGAATGATATATCACAAGTTGATCTGAATCTCTTTGCCCAGCATTTTTACTGTCTGAGTTGATTCTACATGTACCTCCCCCCAACCTTGGCAATATCTCATGAGCTATTGATAAATTATTAAACTCTGATGCAAACCTAAATGCCAGAACTGAGCATAAGATGAAGTTTTCATCAGTCTGGTCAAGAGGCAGAGAGCATGAGTTATTTGGACAGAGAAGATTTGATGTAAAGACTTGTTGACTAGGTACCAAGAACCTTTGACTGAAAGGCAGAAGAAGAACTCACGGAGTAGCAAATGCAGAAGCAACCTTGTACCTTGACCTGGGGGAACAAAGGAAGGAGGCTAAAATGATTAAAATTTGGAGACTTAGAGGAGGGGCCCTCTGGCATGACACACAGGTCTCTGAGGAAGGGCGCTATGGGGCTGGGCTGGTGTTTCTGAGTCCCCAGGAGGGGGCCAGGGCTGGGACCTGACCTCTGGGGAGGGATCTTCAGCCAGCTGGTGCTGTGGTCTCTGGTGAGGAAGTGGTGAAGTGGTTCTGGAAGAGCCATGGAAATTACAGACTGGATTTAGCAGCTGCTACAGGAACTGCCTCCCCACCAGGCTGGAGAAGTGTTGTGGGGCCATTGTTTGGGAGCAGGAAGCCAGAGAGTAACAAGAAGCCCACAGCATGTGGACAGGCCCCTTCTTCCTTTTCCTGTATCCCTCCTGTTGGCAAGGGGTAATCATGAGCCCACTGGCAAAGCAAAAACGTGATTTTCACAGGTCCCAGCCCTAGGCAGGCATAGAGTCATGCGTTTGGAACTGAGAGACAGTAGCATAATAATGACCACAGATGAAGATGAAGATTTTGCCATGTCCCTTCCATGTAATGGAGTTTCTGAGTATCACAGTATCATAAAGCTTAAGAAAGTAGGTCCTAGAGTCAGTTAGATTGAATTTGTGTTCTGGCTTTGCCCCTTTCAACCTGGGTGGTCTTAGGCAAGTTACTGAACCTCTCTGTGTCTCCTTATCTCATTCACTTTCCTTATCTATAAAATATAGATAATATTATCTACCTTGTAGGTTGTGGTAAGGATGAAATAAGTTAACCCTTAGCACTGAAAGCAGTGCTAAGCAGATAGAAAGGGCTCTGTAAATATCAGCAGTTATATCTCACCAGAAGTGCCCAAACTGGATGCCCCAGCTCCTGAGTGCTCTCCTGGTACCCTCCATAGCTGGACCCCAGAGCCATATACTGCAGCTGGTTTAGTTTTCAGGGCTGCTAGCTGCTTTCCTGATCCTTTTCCCCCATGAGTTGAACCTCTCCCCTCTTCCCAGTGCCAGGGTGAATGGCTAACACTTAGCTTTCAAAGGGGAGGGAGGTCCTCGCCCTTGGAATTGAGTTTAACAGCAATCCAACGATCCCACATCTAGTCTAGATATCCTAGAAGAATGCACACATCTACTACCTCACCTGACTGGAGGACCTCTCTCCTAGGTCCATCAAATACCCTCTTAGAGTCGACGTGTTAAACTGCGTTTGAAACTGGAGGAAAAGATGGAGATTATGGCCACTGTCTACTCCTCTCCCGCCTCCTGTATGACCCTCCTCTCCCTTGCCAGGACTTAAGAGGTCTCCAAAAAGAATGCTCACCCACATTAGCCATCTGAGCATGTGAAAGGATGCTTTTCCTTTGGGAGTTTTTTCCTCCAGAACACACCTGCTTCCCATGCTGCCAGGAGGAAGCAGAACCTGAGGCCAGAGTTCATGCTAATGTTTTCTCGGGGAGTCGCACCCCAAGGTGGCAAGAGTGAGAGGACACACAGAGGGAGGGTGGAGCACTCCTGCACTGGACACAGCTGCAAAAGAAAACACTGGTATCAGAAATAGGTTCCAGATAGGCTGCGTGGAATCGCTGTGCCTCTAAGCACACTATCACAGGAAAGAAATGAAATGAGCTTGTTGCTTCCTTCTGCGGCCTGTCTCTCAATGGCCAACCTTTGCTTCTCTTTTGCTGTGTTACTTGACCCTTTGGACAGGTTAGCTGTGCAGCACAGAGCCTCTGCTGTCTGAAAGGCTAAATTTGGGGTTGAAGCTGCTATGATTGCTACCATGTGGGGCTCGGGGAAGGCCACGTACCTCTGCTCTGTCTTCCTCCTTGGAAGGAAGAGAACTTCAGCAGTTCTGGGAGGAGAAATCACCAAGGCAGTGGCCAGAGCTTTCAACTGAGCGAGGGGCAGGTGGCACTGATCTAATCTGTGGATATGAATAAATTGGATTTGATATGTACAATAATGAGAAAACCAGAGATTGAAAGTATGTGAAATACCAATGCAAATAATTGGGAAATGGGAAATTCCAAAAGGATGTGTATGGAGTATGGATTTATACAGCATGGGATATAGTGGCTTCTGTTAATGCATGGAAATAGGAGGCAGGAGACCTGGTCCCAGTTCCATGTCTTTTCTTAGCTGTGGGATGGTGTCAGATAAGTTTCTTCCTGTCTCTGAGCTTGTTTCCTTATTTAAGAAATGAGAGACAATTGAAGCTATAGCTTTTGTCAGTTCTAAAATATATATTTCAAAGAGACAATTTTTCAGGAGTACTTGACATGCAAAGTCTTATCAAATTCTGCTATACAAAAATGAGAAATTATAGTCAAGAGCATCCCCAGACGGAAACTTATTTTTAACTTAAAATATGCACCAGTGGGTCCCACATGAGCTATTACTCTAGGAAGTCAGTCACTCTAAATTCTGGGTCTGACTGTTCTTCAGCAGCCAGTCATACGAATGCCCATGTGGGTCAGTTGACACCTTCTCTGGGCTGCAGCAAAGCTCCATATCTGGACTCTAACCACCTTGGTGCAGTCCAAGTCCAAGTACTGGTGATCTGTGTGACCTTGGGCATGTTACTTGATCTCTCTTTCTTTTTTCTTATCTTTAATGTGGGGTAATAAAGTAGTACCTATTCAGAGGGGCTGCTATGACCAAATTAATATGAAATGTTTCACATAAGCACATTTTCAACGTTTTTTTTTAAAAATATTTTTAGTTGTAGATGGACACAATAACTTTATTTTATTTTACTTATTTTTATGTGGTGCTGAGGCTTGAACCCAGGGCCTCACACTTGCCAGGCAAGTGCTCTACCACTGAGCTACAACCCCAGTCCCACATTCAATGTTTATTAGTATTTCTTTTATTGTAAAAAAGAAGCAGTTAGATCCATGGATCCCTAAGACCCATTTTAGTGTTAACATTCCATAATTCCACCCTGGTTCATGGGTTCTTTACGAATACTAAAGGAGCACTTCTTATGAATGTAATCCTGTACTACCTTGCCTTCAGGAAGCACACAACCTGGTCAAGACAGTCAGAGGAGATGAGAAATGACACACAATAATCTCCACTATGTGATAAAGAGTGGTAATATAACTGCACAGTAAATTTTTTTTTCAGAGTTCAAAGACTTATCAAGCACTCTTCTGGGAAAAAGCTCTCTGTCAGTGTTGGCGGATGTGCTGATGATATGTCCTTATAGTACTTTAAAAAATTATTTTATAGATGCCCATTAGCATATGTTCAACTGATAACTAATGGGGTATTGTTGGAAGCACTGTGCACATAAGGGTTTCACTCAAAGCTTGAAACATAGTAAATTATATATTATTGCTTAGTCTAACTGCTCTTTATAATGATATCATATTTCTAATGGAAAATATTAACATTAAAATTAATATTAGACTGGTGACTTGAGTTGAATTGAAATGGAAATGCTTTCTGTTGCCAAAAGGTGGCCATGGGTAGGTTTCTGGACTCAGCTAGTACAGGATACTCTACATGAGAAATAAAGGAATAGTGTCTTATTCATCCATAGCAAAATCTCCCTAACAATTCAGGGAGTAACACTAAATGTGAGTCCCAAAAATCCCATTCAATTTGAATTATGAAAATAGAGAAGAAAATCAGGAAAAGCACATTATTTCAAAAGTATGCTTGGGTTAGGGAAAAAAACTGTCATTAACAAGTGATGCTAGGCAAAATGGAAAAATCTGCAGTATTATTATGCATTTAATAAAACATGAAGAAAAGTAATTTAAGAAGGCTTAAGGCAGGACTCCCAGAAAAGTTTATTTTAGGAGATGCAAGAAGATGCTATTATAGGTTCCAGTGTGTTTGAGGTGGGAAGGAGGCTGAACTCTGATTTCAAACATAGTTCAAGACCTCAATTTGCCACTTACTGTTTAGAATTACCTTAGTCTCTCTGTGAGTTGGTTATCTATAAAATCGAAGGACTGAAAATTATCTTGAATTTGTTATTAGTGTTGTTTGTTTATAGTACTATCAAAATTTTATGTGCTCATAATTTTGAGAGCTAGTTCTACAAAGCTTCTTTGAAAAACAGCATCTTCTCCCCTGACAGTTCTCATCCTTAGAGGAAACTACTTCTAATTCCAAATTATTACTTTTTAATATTAGCCTCTGTATCTTTTAAGTTACATGCTTAGTTGCTAGTTTTTCTTATTGTGGCAAAAAGTACATGAGGTTTATCATTTTAAGTACATAATTCAGTGGAGGTAAAGACATTCACATGACTGTGCATTCACCGTTGTTTTTGCTCTTCTCATCCCAAACTGAAACTCGGTACCCATTAAACAATAATTCCCCAAGATCCCCTGCACCAATCCCTAGTAACCACTGTCCTCCTATCTGTCTCCATAGAGTATTTTACATTAGTGAAATTATGCAATTTCACTTTTTGTGACTAGCTTATTCCGTTCAGAACAATGTTTTACCAGTTCGTTCATATTGTAACTTATGTCAGAATTTCCTTCCCTATTAAGGTTGAATAATATTCTATCGTATGCAAACACCATGTTTTATTTATACATTTGTCTGTCAGTGGGCATTTGGGTTACTTCTACCTTTCAACTATTGTGAATAAAACTACTGTGAATAATATGGGTGTACAGTTCTTTTGAGAACTCAGAATTGGAATTGTCAGGTTATACGGCAACTGTGTTTAATTTTTTGAGAAACTGTCATACTGTTTTCTATAGTGGCTGCATTAAAATTTACATTCCTATCCACAGTGCGAGAGAGTTCTCCATATTCTCATCGACACTTTTTATTTTTTTAAATGGAACACTTCATGGTTTTGTGTATGTGAACTATTGTGAGTTTATACTCAGAAGTGGAATTGTTGGATCAGAAGTGAAATTGTTGGAACAAAATGTTCAGGAAAGTGTCTTCTAATTTTCTGCTTGAAAGATCTAGTCCTGTTGCCCTTCACTTTGGAATTCATCAAGAAAAGATACTGGAAAGGGCCTGGGGAGAGGTAGGAGATCTCAACATTTATTGAGTGTGTTCTGTTTGTATTTCTGGGTTCACAATACCCCCATTTCTGTGCTGAATTTCCCTAAGTCCAGAAACTCTGTCTTTCTATTTCCAGAAAATAGGACTTCAGTATTTGGATGGGTAGAGAAAGGCATTTGGTTTGCTGCACAGAGTGGGAGAGAGTGATGTTAAGATCTAAATCCTTCTTAAACAAATGTTACCCAATCTGCTGAAAGACCTGGTTTGTAATCAAGTAGTCTGTAATCCCAGTGACTAGGGATGCTGAGGCAGGAAGATGTGAGTTGGAGGCCAGCCTGGGCAACTTAGTGAGACCCTGTCTAAAATTAGAAGAAAGTGAATGGATGAATAAAACATTACCCGTTTCTTCAATAGCCCTAGTTTTGTCCCTACTTTCAAGGATAACTGAAGTTGCTTTCTCCTAATCTTGGGGATTTAGTAGTGGTACTAGGCTGCTTCTGAGCTTTCCCTGTACTGGTTTAAGATTGAGGTTTAAATCAGTTATCTGGTCAAAGACTACAAAATTTCAGTTTTTGTGACCTATTCACAGCGTGGCGACAGTAGATAATTTTAAGGTATATTTCCAAATAGCTAAGAGATATGATTTTAAACATCTTACCCAAGGAAATGATAAATATTTGAGGGGATGAATATGTTAATTAACCTGATTTGATCATTCCACAACATATCCATGCACAAAAACATCACACCATACCCATATATAAAGTTATTTGTTAATTAAAAATAACAAACAAAAAATCATGTAAGTCAATTTCCTCTCATTTACCATTTTCCAACTTACATAATTTCGTTGCAAAGCAAAATGTACTCTTTCATTCTTTTTATCTTGTGTGTTTTACAACAATCTTTTTTACTTTCATTTTTGTGAAATTTGAAGGTAATGAAAGTAAATATGTGCTCAGTCTTCTCCTTTTACCCAGAATACTATGTTTTCTGGTTTTGAGTCTCAGTCTAAAATGTGGATGTAGAATTGTGAGGATAAAAACAAAAACCAAAAACACGCCTAATCTCAATCATGCCAGGCTGTGTTGTACAAGATAACAAGATAGGGCTGGGGCTGGGGCTCAGTGGTAGTGCACTTGCCTGGCATGTGTGAGGCACTGGGTTCAATTCTCATCACCATGTAAAATAAATAAAGGACTATCAACAACTAAAAAAAAAATTAAGAAAAAAAAGATAACAAGACATAGATTTTTCCTGACTTTTACTAGGGCCTGTTTTATACTAGCTATTCATTTGCTTAGTTACATAGCTATCATATTGGACAGGGTCAGAAAGTAGGGTGAAATTCCTAACAACTTTTTCTATAGCTTATCTTTTCTGGTAAAAGGGATGCCGAAAAGAAAATGTTAAGAGTCTTGGCTAAAAATGAGGGTTTGCTGTTTTAAATTATTTATTATCTCTTAGCCTCCAGTTAGTTTCAAATTTTTAATGTTTTAAAATCACATTTCTTTCAGCAAACAATAAGTGAAAGAATATATCTTTTCAAGATGGTATTTTCATTCAAAATACTTTCATATTTATCCTTGGATTATACTAATTACATGAAGCAGGTTCAGATATAAAAAAAAATGAGGCATCAAAGAGACCTAATAACCTTTCTAAGAATTAGAAAGTTATTAAGTTATTAAGGATCTTTCTGGGGTTGGGATAATCTTGGTTTTCTTCAACTATCTCTACTTAGAGTCATAAGAACTGTCTACTCTCCTGAGAAGAGACCAATCAGGACGGAGATTTGAGGCAGAATTGTTACCATTTATAACAAGCTCCTCAGCATCTATCAAGTACCTGACTGTATGCAAAATATTTAAAAATTTGTTATGATTTTCTTTCTTTACAGAATCAAACTGAGATGCAGAGGGGTTAAGAAACTCACTGAAGTGTGCACAGCTAGTAAGTGCGGGTCACCAGGTTTGGCACCCAAATTTTTCTTACTTGAAAGCTCAGGTTCTTTTCATATTCAGCTTCCTTTTGGGCCCAGGTCATCTAAAATAAAGGGAAATAAGTAATTACTGTATTATGTGCTAGGGGGTACCAAAGGGTTACAGTACCGCATTATCAAAGTGTGGGGAGTCTAAGATGCACAGCAGGTTGAGTGATCAAAGAGACATTCCTGTGCCTTGGGGAAATTGGAGTAATTTCCCAAAGAGTGCCATTGGGAAGGAGGGATGGTGGGTGGTGGAGAGATAAGGAGAGTAAGAAGAGATAAGACTAGAGAAGCAAGTGGAGGGGGTAAGGGGTGAAGCATAAAAGAATCTTTGAAATCTACCTTCCTCTTTTTTTAGTTTATTTTAACAAAATTTTTGTGGTTCTGGGGATTGAACCCAGGGCCTGGTACAGGCCAGGCAAGGGCTCTACCACTGAGCCAAACCCTCTGCCCCAAAGCCTTTAGAATTCAATGAAGAAATTAGGATTATCCTCAAACTAATGGGGAAACTTTTAAAGGTTTCTTGCAAGGGAGTGGTATGTGTACAGGTTTGCATTTTATACATGTCATTCTTGCAGTTGCAGAGAGATGGAGGGCAGAGGGGGAGGAGTCAAGAGTAATTCTCAGATCTCTGTCTTGGACAAGTGGACAGGTGGTTCCATTCACTCAGCCAGGGAACCACCTCAGAAAACAAGTCTTTCACCAAATCTTGTGGGGTGGGGAACTGATTGATTAGAGCTGATTTTGCACAAGAAAAATCAGTGTATGTTTAGAAGTGGAAAGGTCTTATATTCATGATTACTATTAGAATTCCTTAAGTCTTAAGACAGGTGGGCATCCTTGTATTCTTCCCCAGTTAAAAATCATGATTGTTTAAAAAATAAAGTTGATTTATACAAGCAATAGTGGCTTTCATAGATTGACTGTCTTAGATGAATTTCCTTACAAAACCAAGTGAATTTCCATATACTCTTAGTGTGACTCCATCCTGAGGCCTTTCTAATGAAATGAAAAGGTGAAAATTGTAGAAGACATCAAATTCCTTGATGATCAATTCATTACAGTGGCTGTTTTTTTGGTGACGACGTACATTCTTATAAAGGGCTAAAATATTTAACTTCATTTCCCAGGAAACTTAAGGCTAACGAGGTGATTTTGTTAATGTTAAGCTATCTGGTGAAAACAGCCGTGACTTATGACTCGATCTAATAAAGGAATTTCTAGGGTCCTTTGCGCTATTAGTGTCCACAGCGTGGTTTATAAAAGTAGAGACCTTGGCTTTCACCGCACAGTTCCCTAAAATTATGCTTATGGCTTTTGAATGCTTCAGTCCCCTCATTTTTCTCCCTAAGGGTCCAGATGCAGGTTACACTCTTTCTTGGTAAAGAGTGGGGACGGGGGTCCTCTGTCCTGCCTCCCACCTTTCCCGGTGAATGACTTCAAGCAGTTTGCAGACCAAGGGCGTTTCCTGGATCCAGACCAAGAGGGAACTTAGGGTGAAGCCTCAGGACTTTGTATTTAGAAAAAAGCATCTTTTGCCTAACAGCACTTCTCAAACTTGTCTCCGAAGGACCTCTCTGATGCCTACCCGATGATTTGTCTCGCCCAGCTACATTTATTTTAAAATCAGGCATTATTTTAAAAACGAATGCAAATGCTCTATTCTACCTCTTCAGCTTATCCTTTTTAGTTTCACATAAATCAATCAATCAATTAATTAAAGTTCAAATTCCCCACTTCCACGAACGCATTGACTGTTTCTGCTCCAACTCCACGGCTCTCGCCCCGCGTCCCCTTGCCCCAGACCCGGTTCACTACCTGGGTGCCCACTTGGAGGAGCCAAGGGATCTTTGAGTCAAAGGAGTGTCCTTTGAGTGAGAGGAGTGTCCTCCCCAGACTCCGCCCTCCGGCCACCTCCCAGGAGGGCGCCCAGCTCTGGGCGTCTCTGGGGACCAAGAGTCAGAAGTGCATAGATGGCGATGGCTTTCACCCCAATCCCCGGGGGCTCTTTGGGGACGCTTGGTTCTGGGGCTAGGGAAAGGCTGCGACGGGCCGCGGGGATCCTGGCGCACGTCTGCGGACTAGCCCTGTATATGAAAAGGTAACTGCCGCCCAGGTGCTGGCCTGCCGCGGCCAGGGCCGCCCCTTCCCTCCTGCCCTGATTCCGAGGCAGCCTCCACTGGGCTCCTTGGGCAGAACAGAAGGCAGCCGGCCAAAGCAGCCCCGTCGGCCCCTCCGTTAATTTGCTGGTAATCCCTAAGGGGAAAATCTCTGCCTTTCTTCTCTGGGGAACCGTGTTTAGTCGCCATTGACCCATCTCACCTTCTCTAAGTGAATCAGAGGTGTTAATTTGGCCCCCAAAGAGACCTGAGGATGTCCCAGGTTTATCACATTTGCCTCTGGAGCGTGCAAGAGTCAGGAAACTGGCCCCCTGGGACTTGGATTGTAAGTGTTGCTCCAAGTGTAGGGAGTAACCCTGGGAATGTTTGCTGACCCAGGAGAGCTCTGGGTTAGTGGTGGGAGTCGGACAGACAGCATGGGTGGCAAAGGGTTTTATTTTTGTTTGATGTTTGTTTTTCCTGACATGAACTGGATGAAGAATTTACCTATAGAGGTCTTCATGGAAATGAAAAAAAGCTGACTTTGAGACAGCATCTGCTATAGTTTGGATCCAAGCCAAGCCCAATTCACAGTATTTTCCTAGCTCCCTTTAAATTTTCACTTTATGGCTCCTTTCTGGAGGATTCTTAGGGCACAACATTCACTCTGATAACTTCATAATCCAGCCCTTGACCTTACTTGTTTAGATAGTTGTTGTCCAATACAAATACAATGTAAATCACAAATGTGAATTACATTTGTAATTTTGAATTTTCTTGTAGTCACATTAAAAAGGGGAAGAGGTTCTGGTGCCGTAGTTTTGGCTTATAATCTCAGCTACTTGGGAGGTGGAGACAGGAGAATGCAGCAAAGTTGGAGGCCAACTTGGGCAACTTAGCAAAACCTTGCCTCAAAATAAAAAACAAAGGGTTGTAACTCAATGGTAGACCACCACTTGGTTCAATCCCTAGTGCTACAAAAACCAACAAAAGGATAACAACGAAAATCTCTAACAAGCAAAAACCCCAAACAGGTGTGTATAAGTGGGGTGGTGGAGAGAAACAAGTGGGATACCACATGATAATTCAATACATGTATACAGCGTGTAACAATCAAATTAGGGTAGTTAACTTTTCTATCTCCTGAAACTTTTTTTTATAGAATGGGAAAAAATTTTTGCAAATTATTCATCTGATAAAGGATTAATAGGCAAAATATATAAGGCACTTTGTAACAAAAACAAATAATCCAATTAAAATCAGGCAAAGGATATGAACAGACACTTCTCAAGAAATTTCAATGACCAGCAAATTTATGAAAAAATGCTCAACTTCACTACATCATAGAAATGTAAATCAAAACCATAATCACATATCCTTTTGTTCCAGTTAGAATGGCTATTAACACAGAGACAAAAAAAAAAAAAAAAAAAAAAAAGCCAACTCTGGCAAGGATGTGGCAAAAAGAGAACTCTCACACATCACTATACATCACTGGCAGGAATGTAAATTAGTGCAACCACCGTGGAGACCAGTATGGAAGTTCCTCAAGAAACTAAAAATAGATCTACATAGATCTACATATATCCTGCTTCTGGGTATTATAACCAAAGGAAGTGATTATCAGCATATCAGAGAGACACCCCCACACTCATGTTTATTGCTGCATTACTCACAATAGCTAAGGTATTAGCTATCTATCAACAAAAAATGTGGAGTATAGATACATATATGTGTAAATACATGTATATGTATAAACATATAAAAGAATGATATCCTATCACTTGCTGTAAAATGGATGGAACTGGACTACATGTTAAGTGAAATAAGCCAGATTCAGAAAGACAACATCTGCCTGGTCCATTTCACATGGGATAGAAAATAAAAAAATGTTTGTCAGAATGTATAGATAGTGATTGCTAGGGGCTGGGAATGGTGGAGGGGAGAGGGGTTAGTGGGAGGTTAGATAATGGGTATCCAAACACAGATAGATAAATTCTAGCATTCTACAGAATAGTGGAGAAACTACAGTCACAATAACTTATTATATATTTTATGAATAACTAGAAGAGAGGAGGAACTTGAAGTCATCACTCTCCTGACGAGATTAATGCAGTCTGGACTGTGGAATGGGTCAGGTTTCAATGGGACTGTGTTAGTGCCCATGAAAAAATGGTTTCTTATGAGTGGATCCAGCAATTCCCCCAAGTCCCTCTTCCACATGCTCACCACTCACATGCGTTCTTACCAGTGTGATGCCATCTGCCATGAGGTGCTCAGCAGAACTGAGAAGATGCTAATGCCATGATCTTGAACCCCCAGAACTGTGAGCTAAACAAACTCTTTTCTTTATAAACTACTTGGTCTCTGATATTTTGTTGTAGTACCAGAAAATGGACTAAGGGAACCACCTTGATATTAAGTTGCCAATTTCACCTTATTTTTTGAATATATGCCATAGAATTTCACTTCACATCCTGACTTATACATTAATCTGTATATGTTCTACTCTAGTTGACATATTTCCATATTAGCTTGTTATTGTGCATATTTTCTCCATCAAGTAGGGACCTATTTTTTTCTACATAATTTTCCTTTTTATTTTCTGCAGATACATTGAGAAGAGTCGAGCAGAAGAGTGGGCACTATTTTACTTGAATATGAAGAATCATTCAGCTAATGAACCATTTTTGTTTACCATGAGTGATTTTTCTAAATATAATTTGGTTAGTATTTTTTGTTTGCATCCTAATTAATAACCATAGTTTTTAGAATAGCAAAATCTTAATTCATTTTAAAATTATTATTTTTTGATTGTAAATGTGATGAATAATTATAAGATATCACCTATGGTAAAGGTTAAAGGATAACAATGTTCATTGTTTCCAAGACATGGAGAAATGAACACTTTCCTCCTCTTGTGGGCATGTAAATTCTTACAGGGATCTGGAGGTCAATTTGACAATACATAATATTGTCCAGAATGTGCACGCCACATTCCTTGGCTTAAGGATCATGTGTTGTCTCACCTCTGTTGTATTTTTCTTGGCAATTTTAGAAATTCACCTCATGAGTATGATTAGATAAGTGCACACATTTGTATATTCAAAAATGTTCTTTCAATTGTTTATAACTTTTTAAAAAGAAAGCAATGTACATTTCAACTGTTTTTATTTTGATATGTAAAAGTATTATATTATCTTTACTATAACATTTTATAGTTATTTTTAAAAATTTGAAGTAAAATAAAAGTAATTCAGGTTTCATGAAAGAAATTTGGAATTTATAGAAAAGTCATAAAGAAGAAAATGAAAAAGATTAAAGAATTTCATCCCAAGAGGACAGACGATCAATCTTAACATTTTGGATATATGATTCCTTTCTTTCTGTGGATATGAATGTATTCAAAATTTTTATGGTGATATATGTTTGGTAGAACAGTTTGAAATTTTAGCATATTCAATACTAAACATAATTTGAGATTACTATTCATATCATTCTATCAAATTAAAACTTAATTCTGGAAATTAGTTTATTATGTTTAATAATGATTAAAAGTTTATTAAAATTAGAAAATTAGCTTATTCTATCAAGTTAAAAGTCAATTCAAAAAATTCATTGATTATGCTTCCTTTTTTAATACTGTGTATATATAGTTAGTAAGTATATGGATATCAAATACAAACAATTCATTCTCATTTTATTTGGTACAATTCAATTATTATTATTAGTCATATCAATAACAGTTTTCTTCTGGTTGCAGGCACTTATTGAGAGTAGATTATGTAGGGTTTGTCAGGGTAAAAGTTTGTTTTTCATGGCCCTGTGTGAATAACATTTACTAGATCCATTAAAACAGTCCCAGCTTGGCACAAGTGTTAATTTGCTTGTATGGTATAGTTTCCAATGTAGGCAGGTATCAGAGTGAAGCAAAGTTCCTTAAGGATCTCTGTTGTATTTCTTGAGTATATGAGACCACATTCATATAACTTTTATTACAGCATATTGTTATATTATTTTATTTTATTATTAGTTATCATTAATCCCTTACTATGCATACTTTAAAATTAAATGTTATCATAGATGTGTAGGTATAGAAAAATAGTATATTTGGGGTTTGGTACTGTTGGTCTTTTCAGACATTCACAGGGGGTGGTTGAGCATATCTTTCACAGATAAGGAGGGGACTGTAAATACTGTTGACCCTCTTTTAATGGTACTCAAAGTCTTCTGGTGAGCCTGAGATTAATTTAAATCCACACAGCGACTCATGATCATAACTCACAAAATAGCATTTTATTGTGCAAACATCCTCTGCTTATTATAAAGGTTTTGTTGTCTTAGTTATAATCAAACATGTCTACACTTAACGGTCAATAAATTCCATTACTTGCTACTTCAACTGCTTTAAGTAAATCTTTTTCTTCAAGATATTTCAACAAAGTTTATGTGCAGAGTTTAAAGTCAGTATTACATAAACATACCACTTCATGTTCCCCAGACTATAAATCCTTCACAAGTTTTTAGAAGAAATTGTGTCCATGGGAACAAGTAGCATACATTCAATGTAAATACACTTTATTTTACAGAGCAAAAAATTTGAAAAGCTGAAGACATTGTTGTTCACTCAGCCTAAGCAAAGGAGCCAAGAAAATCTCAGAGAGGTAAAAAAATAATAATAATAATAATAATAAATTTTCCCTATACATGTTAATCAATTATGCATTTCTTCTATCAGCATAACCCCCGTCAAGCTCGGGCTACTGAACCAAGGTCACTTGGGTGAATTTGGGGTGACAGGAAATGACCACGCAGACATGGAAAATACCTTTTTATGGGCGTCTAGACGGCTTCCCGCCTCCAGTCAGAGGCTCCCACAAGAGGGGCAAGAGAAAAACACTGCAGGCAGGCGACAGAGAGGGGGAGCACATCCTGAGGCTTGACCTTTATTATTGGGGGGAGCGAATCCATAGAACATTCTATCCAAAAAGGGCAAAGGGTAGGGTTACAACAAACAGGTGGGTGTAACTCAGCCCCATCAAGTGACACCCACTCCCAGAGCTGTGCCTTTCTTACCTGAGCAGAGGCAAGACCACGTGCATTACAGTGGGTCGATTCCAGTCCAGTACCTTCTGGCTCAGGACTTAAAGATGTGTGCATAACTCCTGTTCAGGGCGGCCCCTGACCTATCAGTTTCAACAAATAACACGTTAACACTATAAAAAATCATGCCAAATAATTTTACTTAGATTTCTACCATCCTAATCCTTGCCTAACTTTTAGAAGTTTAGAAATCAAATTGAGATTAAATAAAGATGGTTGAGATATTAATATTTTCTTTTGGTCTAGTGAAGCAATTATTTTCTTTCATTACTTTTATACACTGATTAAAGAAATTTTAGTCCCCAAGTTTCTACTTTGTGTTCTATTTATTTGAGGTATGTATTTGACATAAATAATTGATTGTGAATATAAATCAATTTATTTAAAGCCTATTAAAATGTTTTCCATAGCTTTAACTTACTAATCTTTGAATGAACTTCAGTGATCCATTATGTGGATGTGAATTTTTGTCCCTAAGAAATTAGGTGAACCTAATTCTCTATTAAAATTTTAGTATGCTTAGGCAAATCAGAATTGTGTTTGTTGTTTTTTAGCCTCTAAAGAATGTCATGTTTTATGAACTAGCTATAAAGTAAAAAGCTGTATTGATTTTTAAACATTTTAAGATATAAAACATTTCAGAGTATCCTAAAGAATAAAGTGCAATATTAAAGTATTAATCATTATTTTTGGCATCAGACATTTCTAAAAGTGGGTTTTTTTTTGTGCATCTGACATTTCCTTGAATATACCTACACTATTTTTTACCAGGGGGAATCCAACATTAGTAAATAGCATAGCCATGGAATTCTTGTTGTTAGGAGCTGAACTTTTTATCTGAGTACAGAAAGCTCTGAACTTAAAACCTGGAGAGAGTAATATAAGTAAACATGATTGAAATTAATTTTTCTCATATAATCATTTTAAATATTTTTCCTGAAGGTGTATAAACAGACATGAGGTTTACTCTATGAATTACATGCATACTATGAACTATATATCTTCTTCTTAAAAAATTTTATATCTTCTCTTTAGTTATACCTGACAGTTGAGTATATTTTGACATATTCATACAAACACGAAGTATGTCTTATTTAGGATCTCAGTCTTGTGGATGTACATGATGTGGAGATTCACTGTGATGTATTCATACGTGTACATAGGAAAGTCACGTTAGATCCATTCTCTGCCCCCTCTTGTGTGTAGCATCCACATATCAGAAAGAATATTCAACCTTTGGTTTGGGGGGACTAACTTATTTCACTTAGTATGATAGTCTCCAGATTCATCCATTTACTGGCCAATGTCATAAAGTTTTTCTTTTTTATGGCTGAGTAATATTTCATTGTGGGTATATATACCACATTTTCTTTATCAATTAATCATTGAAGGGCACCTATGTTGGTTCTATAGCTTAGCTATTGTGAATTGAGCTGCTATAAACATTGCTGGTGGGACTGAAAATTGGTGCAACCATTCTGGAAAGCAGTATGCAGATACCTCAAAAAGCAAGGAATGAAACCACATTATTCCTGGTTATACCACTCCTAAGTATAATCCAAGGGAGTTAAAATCAGTGACACAGCCACATCAATGTTTATAGCAGCTCAATTCACATCTTTTTTGAGTAAGCACAAATCAGTCAAGATGTGTTAAATTATCAAGCAGTTGTGATTCACAGTAGAGATTACCAAAGAACGCTTTCCAGGATAGGAAGAAGTGCCAGGGGTGAAGATACTGATGATGAGGTGGAGGTGACAGCTTTCAGAGCCAAGAGTAGAGGGCAGGCGTCTTACAGTAGCACACTGGCTCCTAATCATTGCAGCTTCATGACCCTGTGTTTGGTGGTTTGAAAGGCTTTTATTCCCCTACAAAGTCATTCATTAATAGTTTATCTCCCCACTAAAAAAATAAAAAAAAATCACCTCTTACCATCAGTTAGCACTTTTGATCAGCAATATGACTGATATTCTCATGCTGAGTCGATTCATGATTCTAGCTGAAGCAAATAAAATTGACATATTATTCTGACTTTACCATAGGTACATGAATAATCTCATTTAACTTTGCAATAACCCCCAAATTATTGCCATGGTCAATATCCAGGCGCTCTCCCCCTATATTCTCTCCTAGGAATTTTATAATTTCTGATCTTATATTTATGTCTTTTATTCATTTTGAGTTGACATTTGTGCATGATGTAAGAAAAGGGACCAATTTCATTGTTTTGCAGATGGAAATCTAGTTTTCCTAGCAACATTTATTGAAGATTGTCTTTCCCCCATTGCGTCTTATTGGTGCCCATAGTTAACCACATATGTTTGTATTTATTTCTGGGCTCCCTATTCTATTCCTCTGGTCTATGTGTCTGTTTTTATGCTAGAACTATACTATTTTATTACTACCATTTTGTAATGTAATTCTAAATCAGAAAGTATAATCCTCCAATTTTGTTTTTTCTTCTCAGTATTTCATGGTTCCATATGAATTTTCGATTTTTAAAAATTCATATGAAGAATGTCATTAGGATTTCAATAAGGATTACATTGAGTCTACAGATTAATTTGGAAAATATGGACATTTAAAAATATTAATTCTTATGATC
Source organism: Marmota flaviventris (assembly GCF_047511675.1). Lineage (NCBI taxonomy): Eukaryota > Metazoa > Chordata > Mammalia > Rodentia > Sciuridae > Marmota > Marmota flaviventris. The sequence continues at coordinate 42,802,950 of NC_092504.1, read as the reverse complement.
CATGAGTGTGATATATATATTTCCACTTGTTTGTGTCTTCTTCAACTTCTTTTACCAATATTTTTGAGTTTTTAGAGTACAGACTGTTCATATCTTTGGTTAGATTTATTTCTAGTTTTTTGATTTGAAGCTATCATAAATGGAATTGTTCTCTTAATTTTTTCAGTTAGATTGTTATTTGTGTATAAGAATGCTACTGATTTTTATGTTGATTTTGTGTTCTGAAATTTTATTGAATTTGTTTATTAGTTTTAATAGTCTTGATGGTGAAATATTTGGGAGTTTTACATACAGAATAATGTTATTTGTAAATGATTTTCCTTCTTCCTTTCTGATTTCAAGTCTTTTATTTCTTTTTCTTGTCTTATTGCTCTAGCTAGTATTACTGTGTTGAATGGAAGTGGTGAGAGTAGGTAAGCATGCTTACCTTATACTGGAATTTAGTGGAAAAACTTTCATTATTTCCCTGTTGATTATAGTGTTACTTGTGGGTTTTTCATAAATATCTCTTATGTTGGGGAACTTCCTTCTGTATGTAAGGAAGTTTTTGAGAGTTTTTATTAAGAAAGCATGTTGGACTTTATGATATGTTTTCCATGTCAATTGCTATGTTTGTATGGTTTTTATCTTTCATTATGTTAATGTGTATCACACTGATTGATTTGGGTATGTTAAACCATTCTTGTATGTAAAGGATAAAACTAAGTTTGTCATCATATATAATCTTTTTTATGTGTTGTTGGATTTAGCTTGCTAATATTTCATTTAGAATTTTTGCCTCAATGTTTGTTGGAGCAATTGGCTGGTAGTTTTCTTTTCCTTCCTTTTTTTTTGGGGGGGGGCTTGTTTGTTTGATGTCTTTGTCTGGCTTAGTTATTAGAATGATACTGGCCTCATAAAATATACTTGGAACTATTCTCTCCAGCTGCAATGTTTAAAAAGTATTGGCATTAATTTTTCTTTGAATGTTTGCTCAAGTTTACTAGTGAAGCCATCTGGTCCTGGGACTGTCTTTGTAGGGAGATTTTTAATTTATTATTCGATCTCCTTTTTTTTGTTGTTTTTTGTCTGCTCATACTCTCTATTTTTTCCTGAATCAAGCAGTTAGATTGTATTTTTCTAGAATTTCATTTCATTTCCTTATATCTAATTTGTTGACAAATAATTATTCATAATAGTTTCTTACAATCCTTTTTAGTTGTGAGGCATCTATAATTTCTTCGCTTTCATTTTCAATTTTATATAAGTATTCTTTTTCACTTTTTTCCTGAGAAAATCTGTAATTTCTCCACTTTTATTTTTTATTTATTTGAGTCTTCTCTATTTTTTTCTTATGATAGACTAGCTAAGTGTTTGGCAATTTGTTAATTTTTGAAAAGACCAACTCTTGTTTTTATTGATTCTTTCCATGGTTTTTCTATTCTCTATTTATGTTCTGATTTTTGTTACTTCCTTCTGATTTGGTGTTTAATTTGTAATCCTTCTCCTAGTTCCTTGAGGCATAAAGCTAGTTTATTTATTTAGGATTTTTCTTTTTAAATATTGACCATTATTGTTATAAACTTCCCTCTTAGAACTGCTTTTGCTGTATTCCATATTTTTTTTTATTTTGTATTGTCATTGTCACTTGTTTCAATATATTTTTTCATTTCCCTTTTGATGTCTTCCTTGACCATGTTGTTTTACAGGAGCATGTTGTTTAATTTCCATGTATTTTCTAAGATTTCTCCTGTTGTTGATTTCTAATTTCATAGCATTGTGGTTTGAGCCAATGCTAGACATTATTTTGATCTTCTTAAATTTGTTTTTTTAGCTCAATATATGATCTATCCTGGAGAATGTTCCATATGCACTGGGAAAATGTGCAGTGTTTTCCTGTTGGACATATACAGATTTCTGTATATGTCTGTTGGGGCTATGTGGTTAAAAGTGCTATTCAAGTCTAGGATTTCTTTATTTATTTTCTATTTAGTTGATCTACCCATTGTTGAAAGTGGGGTATTGGAGTTCCTTACTATTGTTGTGTTGCTATCTATTTCTCCTTTCATGTCCATTGATGATTACTTTATATAGTCACACACTCCAATATTAGCAACATATATATTTACAATTATCATGTTGTCTTGATGAATTGATTCCTTGAAGTCTATTTTATCAGAGATAAGCATAGCTTCTTCCCTGCTTTGGTTACAATTTGCATGGAATAGCTTCTATCTTTTCACTGTCAGCCTATGAATATCCTTAAAGATTATCTGGATCTGTGGTAGATAGCATAGCATACAACATCCCCCCCCCCAAAATCTATTCAGATATTCTGTGTCTTTTAATTGAAGAATTAAAACCATTTACATTCAGGATATTATTGATAGATAAGGACTCACTAACTTCCCTTTTCCAATTTGGTTTGTGGCTTTTTGTAGCTCCTTTGTTCCTTTCTTCCTCTCTTGTCCCGCTTTGTGACAAACTGTGGAACAAGGTTTCTGTGCTCGAGACCTTAGGAAACTACTGCAGCATCTGGGACTTGAAGCACAGGGTCATTCTCCGAGGCATGCATGGATGTCATCTCCCACTAAGCTGGGATCTCCTGCTCTCAGGCATACCCCAGCAGCTCAAGTCCAAGGGACTGGGTATAACTGGGGTTCTGACCCTGGGGACAAGGTACCATCTTGGTTCTGGGAAACCATGGTGCTCCAGAGGTTTGGTTCCCCAGGACCAGGGCACAGCTGCAAAATTGGGACCCAGAAACACCAGGGAATAGTGGCACCTGGGGGTCTAGGGAATAAGCTACCATATAGTAATGATTCTGGGATGATGGGACACAGCAGTGGTTCATGCTCTGTGAGGTGAAGTGCAGCAGCCTTAAGAACCCAAGAGTGGGTTGGGGATGCTCTGACTTGGGTCCTAGGTGGCATGGAGCAGTTCGGCAATGACTCCATTGCCTGGAGAAGTAGCTCAGACTGTGGAGAGCTAGTCCAGTTCCAGGTTGGCAAGCTGTCTTGGAGGTCAGGGTGACCAAACTTGGCCAAGGCTTAGATTTCTTGAGTTGGGAGGTGTCATATCTGCTCAGCCTCAGAAATCACAGCTATTTGGATCCCTTAAGGGAGATGGTGCTGCATCTGCTGTGGTGCTAAGAGGTGCAATTGCTCCTGTGTTCTAGAGGCTTGGAGCCCCCAGAGGTGGCCATAGCCTTATTTGTAGTGGGTGGGAAACTGTTTTTAAGTGCAGGAGGCCTGAGATCCCCAAGGGGTAGGGCGCTGTATCTGCTACGATGCTAGGGGTAGGGTGTGACTATTCCAACGTGCAGGAGGCCTGGGGTCCTGGGGGATGAAGTACTGCCTTGGCTGTGGTGCTAGGGTGTGACAACTCCAGTAGCTCAAAACTTGGGGTTCCCAGTAGCAGGGTACCACTTCAGCTTGGCCCTAGGGGGATGGTGCACTAGGACAGTGCTGGGACTGGGATAGGTGGAGAACAAAAGCTATATGGCAGCGTGGCCCTAAAGCATAATAATTAGCAGCTTTGCTTGGGGATGACATGCTACTGGGTGGGTATGGTGCAGTGGTGTTTGAGCCTCAGGGATGGGGGAATGCAATGGCTACTCTCCACTAGAACAGGGCGCACTCTACAAGTGGCTCTGGTTCTAAGATGGTAAAGAACAATAGCAGCATAGGAAGAGGACAGCATCTGCTCCCCTGTGAAGTAGCTCAGTGCTTAGAGTCCAGCAAGGCTCAGAGCCTCTGAGGCTCCCGGAGTTTCCATTAGCAAAGATGGTAGGTGTTGATGATGGCATGGACTTCTAGGGTCCTCTTGCTTACTGTTTCCCTGCAGGGAGAAGGTCCTCCTGGTTCTGAGCTGATCCCAAATGGGTGGATGCGGGGTTGGAGGCAATGTATTTCCTTCCTTTCTCAGTGGGTTTCTGTTTCCTTTTTGCTCCTCTCTAGTGCTCTTCTTTAGTTAATTTGGTTGAAATGTAGTTGAAAAGTGCTAGGAACTTCTAGCTGACCATCTTGCTGACACCAGCCCCTGGAGCTAATCTTTGTATAAGGTAGGAGTTAGGGGTTCTGAGCTATTTTTTTAGACTTTAAAAAATGCAAACATTTTAAAGATTTAGTAGCCATGTCACGAACATTCTCAAAAATAGTAGGCAGATCAATATTAATGCATATTAAACTTAGTACTTTGGAAGAAGGGAAATAAGGCATATCTGAACTTCTCACTTCCAGTAGCCTTTAAAGAAAGACCATCTTCACAGAGGTAAGTGAAGTTCTGACATTGTAGAAGTTCATGCGTGAATGCAGGTGAGGACCATCATCTTCTTGCTGTGTCTCATGTCTTCTTCCCTTCCACAGGGGAAGTTTTGCCTTATTAGGATCATACCAAGCTGGGCATGGTGGCATGCTTCTGTGGTCCAAGCACTTGAGAAACTGAGGTGGTACGATCACTTGAGTCCAAGAGTTTGAGACCAGCAAGGGGAAAACAGTGAGACCCTGGTCTCAAAAAAAAAAAAAAAAAAAAAAAAAATCATAACAAAGTCTTATCACTCTGTTCATAGAATATTTTATATCCCAGTATCCACTATGTAAAACTTGGCTAGCCTTTGGAGAACACATAAAACCTATTCTTGTTTTGATTATCAGAAATATTGAAGGATCCAAGCTAATAGCAGAACATCAGCATAATAACTTCCCTTTAGACCTTTTCTAAGCTATTATTTATTTATTTTCTTTCTTTCTTTCTTCTTCTTCTTCTTCTTCTTCTTCTTCTTCTTCTTCTTCTTCTTCTTCTTCTTCTTTTTTTTTTTAAGATTCAACAATGTCTAAAGATGAACAGGTCATTTTGCAGTCTGCCAAATGAAGTTCAGCTCCAACTTTGCCAGACCGCAATATATCAAGAGTAAGTGACACAGCCTGGCATGGTGGCAAAGGTCTATAATCCCAGCGGCTCTTGAGAGGCTGAGGCAGGAGGATTGTAAGTTCAAAGCCAGCCTCAGTAACCTAGTGGGGCTGTAAGCATCTTGGAGAGACCCATCTGTAAATAAAATACAAAAAAGGGCTGGGGATGTGACTCAGTGGTTAAGAGTCCCTTGGTAAAATCACCAGTGTATAAAAAAAAAAAGTAAGCGACACAGAAATATTCCATTCAAGTCTTTGCAGTCCCTAAGAAAGGCAGTGCCAGATGGTGAGTAGAGTTTAGCAAAACTTCAGAAACAAAAGGCATGTTACAAAACGAATATTGACCAAAAGGAATATGTCACCATTTGTAGTTTGTGCTTTGAACTCTGTAATGTAATGATGAGTTTTCAAACCAATCTGAAGCAAACTAGAAAACAGGATGAAGACTAAGATTGTTATAAGCAAAGGAGCAAAACGATAAAAAATGACTAGACTTCTACAGAATGAGGGAGAACATGCAAATCCAGGCAAAATGTATTAGGCAAAGTACTTTAAGTTTTATGATAAAGGTCTGCACTTGATAATTAGTAATTTGGAGTCACCCCAAATCTCTTTAAATGCTAACTAACTTTTTCATAGTTCTTCATAGGTTAACTCTACCTTCTCGGTATGGACTATAAACAAAATAAAACAAACAGAATAGCTACCTTTTTCAGAACCCCTCTTAATATATAAGACAATGATTTAGATTCTGATAGATATGCTTTGAGATATTTTGATTTGAAGTTAATATATAGAGGAAAAGCAGGGCGAGGGCCTCAGTGTTTCTGGTACAGGTATGGGCAAAGGTCACATGAATCTTTGCTTAGGTGAGTTGGTTTCCTAACTGTGGTGGAGATAGTGTGGAGTGGGTTTGGCCCAGTGTCTTCACCAGAGTGGATGCTAGAAGTTGAGCCTGAAAAAACACTTTACTAACTTTTTCAAAGAGTCTCTATGGTATCTTATCCCCGTGGTAAACCCTTTCTTAAACCAATCCAAGTGGATTCTGTTGTCTGCAATTCAGAGCTGTCTAATATAAGATCCATTTGTATGTGATTCCTTCTTGGAAAAAACTTGTGAATCATTGACTGCTTTTCTCAGGAGACTGTCAAGTAAAAATCATGGATATTCAGAACTTTTAGTGAGGAGTTACTTTCATTAAGTACCAGTTCATTCAATGAAAATTACCATTAATATTTACTCAGATTTTCCCTTTTCAATGGAGGTTAAAAACCAAAAGTGAATCAATATTTTTCTATAAATAATTAATAATTTTCATAGGCTCTTCTTAGAGTTTAATAGAAAATTTACCTATATAGCCATTTGCATATTATGTAGATAGTTTAATTTCTGAGTGTGAAGGTGTTAAGCCATTTTCTATTCTTAAAAATACTCTGATTTCTATATTAGTTGTGTTGGAATAGTTTTGTCTATAGGCTTAACAAGGAAAATAAATATTAAGGAGGAAGAGGAATCCATTCATAAGTGCTTCAACTGCTCCGGAAGCATAAAATTAAATGTTTAAACATGAGAACTGTATTTAGTATTGGCATTCCATCACTAAATAGGCTCTTGAAGAATCATTCTGGGGTTGTAGAATAATACAAAAGTAGAGTACAGGTCCATGTAAATATTTTATGGTTTTATTATATGGGCAATATTCTTAAATTTTAATGCTGCAGGAGAAATGGGCAGCCCTGTAATCTTTGTGTCAATGAAATGTAGAAGAGGCTGATGATCCAATTAGTGTAATGGACATCTGGCACCCGAATGATGCACTTCCAAATCTGGCTGAGAAGAACTGGCCCTCACCCACATTTTTGCAATATAAAAAAGAGAAAGCAGGATGCAGAATCCTCCTCCCTCATTTTCTGTGATGATTTTAATCCAACAGAGCCCTGAAAATCAGACTTGCATCCACTGGAGGGCTTTTCGTACATGAACTCTTCCCTCTAACTTTGCCTTCCCACGTGCCCTCTCCCTTCCTTTTCCATCACATACTTATTATTGGCCTCATTCTCATGATTCCACAGTGGTCCACTGGACTATTACCCTATTCTTTGTTCTTAGAAACAAATCATTATCTTAAGGACATTTCATGGTGTAACAGTTATCTCTGAAATTTTAAATCATTTTTCAAGACTGTGGAGTTGAGATAAGGGCTTTAAAAAATTTTTGAGTCTTTGTTAATATAAAAAAATGGAAAGTCAGAAGTCTTCACATTTTAATCTTATAATTTTCTTCCTAACAGCAGTGAAAATAACAACTTCTTGCATCTTCTTTTTTTGGAACTAGAATCATAGTTCTTTAAGTAACCATATAAGTTGATCTTAGAATTCTATTCACTTGCATTATCATGTCCTGTATATTGAGGTACAGTTGAGTCTGCTATGGTCTTCTTGTGCTACTACATGCCTTGCCATGTATGCCAAAACTCTCAGAAATTTGACTATTATTATCATTTTTTTTCACAAGGGCCACTTGTCAGGATTGTTCATATACCTAATAATTCTGAGATAATAGTGCATTGCAATTCTGGTACCAGAGCTGGGCTCCTTCCAGACAAATAATAGGCTTGAATGCTGCTTGCTATAAATCAATGGATTCCCTAAGCTCCAGTCTCTTGTGACTCATCCTGCTGCATATTGAGGTTCCACTAGCCTAAGTATTGTCCTATGGGCCTTGGGGGAGTTGTGCAACCATGCTGACACTACTGTCGCTGTGGCTGATGTAACTAATAAATATTTGGTATGTGGCTCAGGAGTCTAGTGCCTTCTAACAGCATCCATAGAACTGTGGAAGCCTAATTTCTTAACTTTTGTTATTTTTTGGGTGGGGTTTTCCTGCTTTGAACTCTCCTTCACACTGTAATACTTATAGAAATAGGGCTGAATCCCAATACTGTATTTATAAAATATCATCCTTTTGAAGAATCTAAATCACTGGTAGATGTTCTCTATTTTCCCCCCCAAAACATTGTGAATCCTAATAGGTGCATGTTTATTCCCATTTTGTAAATGAAGAATTAGAAGTGGAGGGTAAGTGATTTTCTCAAGGTCATTTAAGTAACTGATAGAAGATCAAATGCTCAATTCAGACCTTTTCACTGATCACATCAGAATGGAGGCATCTTTACCACATAGTACTGCCATCTTTCTCACTAGGGTTTTCTGCAATGATGATACCAACTTCATTTGGGACTTAGGAATTATAATTTATGTTCTAGGAAGAAAGGATTCTGGGTAGTATAATTACTAATTGATAATGTGAAATTATGCAGATTTACCGATATTTCAATAGAACATGTTCTGTTCTAGTCTTCACAAAAGGTAATACTCACATGAGAAAACTAAAATAAAATCAATGGTGTTCATTCTCAGCCTTACAGTGTTTCTCAAGTATAGTTTCCTCAAGATATTATGGAGAGCCTTGTAGGGATAGATCTCTGGGTTCCATCCAGATCTATCTAGTCAGAATTTCCAGGGTGCAAGAGAACCGTGTTTTTAAAAAAGTTTATCCAGGTAAACGTTTGTGTCTGTTAAAGCTTATCATGAATTATTGCCAGAGATGAACTGCTTCTATAAACCAAGAGTAAGTAAACTATTATCCTCTGGCTAAATATCTACATTGAGAAAAGTGGTGAATTTTACAAAACTGTTCCTGAATATATTACTTTAAAAAATTCTTGATAAAAAGTGCACAAATCATCACCAGATCTGTCTCCCAGAAAGTCAAAACCTTTGCCTTATATCATGAATTTAGCAGTAGTGGTTTTAAAAAAGGCCTATATTTGTGAAATAGTGGGTTCACCTAAGTAATTCATTTGTGTGGAGACCTTCCACTCTGTGGTTGTGCAATACCTCCTTTTGCTTATTCATAAATTCACTCAATCTATATACATCGAGTGCCTACTTTCTGGGACCAGCGCCATTCCAGGCACTGCTACCACAGCCCTGGGTATCAACTGCCCTCAGGGTCTATACAGAAGAGGATGGTAACTGCTCCTTAACAAAAGTAAACCTCTGTTAGGCAAAAAATGACAGGGTTTTTGCTTTTTGTTCTGTTTGTGACTTCCAGCTAGCCATTTTGCAGGAGAAATGTCTTTGATGTTCCTTCCCTCCAGGTTTGGAGCTGAAAGCCTGGTTCTAAGGCAAGGACACGCACCTCTTGAATGCTACTTGATTCTTGCTGGCCGTTTAAGGGTTGTATCAAGTAACACAAGCACCAACAAAAACTCTGACATTTTAAGTGAGTTTGAAGAAGGCGACTTCATTGGGGTAAATACTGTCTCACTTTCTCAGTCTCTCATTATAATTTTTTTATTTAAAAATTTTTTAAAATTGTGATGGGGGGTATCACCCAGTGGTAGAATTTGTTCTCGGAATACATGAGGCCCTGGGTTCAATGTCCAGTACCAGGAAAAAAAAATTATGTAATCCATATTTCATTGTGTTAAAATAACAAGGTGCTACAGTATTGTCCTCGAGTATTAGATATTTTGGTAAATGAAATACTTCAAAAACAATACATTTTTCCTTAGTAGTGTAGAGCCACCATATGTCCTAATATAGTTTCTCAAAATTTATCAATAAAATTAATAAACAATTATTGTTTTAATTGACCAATGTAATGAATGAATTGCAAACCATGTGGCTGTAGAGGTAGGGTGATATTCACAAATTAACTGCTACTTATTCAAAGAGCTCTTTTTTTAATATTTTTTTTTTGTAATTGTAGATGGACAGAATGCCTTTATTTTATTTATTTTTATGTGGTGCTAAAGATCGAACCCAGTGCCCACACATGCTAGAAAAGTGCTCTGCCACTGAGCTACAGCCCCAACTCTCAAAGAGTTCTTTTTGGTTCTTTGAAGAAATTCTATGCTTGCAAAAGATTTTATGTAAAAGGGATAAGATTTAGGTTAAGAAAGCAGCTTGTGTGTAGAAATCAAACTTACTTCATTTCTACATTTAGTCAAGGCCAGATTGGATTTGGAGATCCCTGAAGTCCCTAAGTATAGAGATCTTGCGAAGTGGGAATATTTGCTGGGTTGATTTCAGAAATGTCAACTGAGGTGAGATTTAGTATCAGAAACAGTGATAAAGAGTCTGGACTTGATTCTCCAGGCAGTGAAACTGGTTGGGTTTTTTTTTTTTTTTTTTAGTAGGGAGGAGATGGATTGGATTTTCATTAAGATGAATGACTAGTGGTGATGTGGGGACTGTAATAACAGGGAGAAGACAAAATGGAATTGGAGTTGGGAGACTGATCAGGAGCCCCCAGACCAAGGCACTGGATGTGGGGATACCGAGAAGGATGCGGGCTGCAGAAGCCTCCTCCTGCATTTTTTGTAATGATTTTAATCCTAGTGAGTCCACTGTGCTGCCCTGACTCTGTGCAGATCAAACCAAGCCATTGTTTTTCAACTAAAGGAAAGAATCTTGGATATTATGTGATGTTTCTCAAATTTAATTTTTTAAAATATTGTGGTCTCTCTCCTCCTCCTTCTTCCCTTTGGTACTGGGAATTGAACCCAGGGGAACTTTGCTACTGAGCTACATCCCCAGCCCTTTTTATTTTGAGACAGGTTCTCACTAAATTGCTTAGGGCCTCGCTAAATTGCTGAGGCTGTCCTCGAAACCCCAACGCAAATTTAATATTAAAGTCATGCTGTGATATGCACACTTTTGTTCTTTATTGCCACAACCTTTTCAATTTTATAATCATAAAGAAGTGTTACAGTTTTGTAAATGTTCACACTAATGTCTCCCTGTCCCCTGCCCATTAGTGTCATGGATCTATATCAGTTTATCTACCTCAAGCTTGCTATCTTCAGAACCAAGCACCCCTTTTCCTCAGTAATAAAGTGTTAAATGGAGGTAGGACACAGTATTACGTATGTTTGTAGATCATGATTCTGTTTTGACACATGAAGTGTTTCAGAGTAGAGAAGTCTCCACCTGGGGTTCTGTTTTCATAGAAAACTTTGCACGAACGAATGCTGCTGGGACTGTGGGTTATATGAAAGCATGAACCACACTAGTCCTTATTCATTTAATCTGTAAGCTCAAGATTTTCTTTTAAGTTCTAGTGTTCTATAGCACAGTAGGGTGACTGTAGTCAACAATCACTAGAAGACAGGATTTTGAATTTTCCCACCACAAAGAAATGATAAATATTTGAGGTTATCCATATGCCACAGACCAGACTTCATCATCAAACATTGTCTATATGTAACACAATATCATTAGGCTGGGGTTATAGCTCAGTGGTGGAGAGCTTGCCTCACATGTGAGGCACTGGGTTCAATCCCCAGCACCACATAAAAATAAATAAACAAAATAAAGATATTGTGTCCATCTATAATAAAAAAATATTTTTAAAAAGATATCATGCTGTACCTCCAAAATATGTACCATTATTCTGTATCAATTTAAACATTAAAATTATTTATTTAAAATGATACACCATTGTAATTTTATAGTTTCCCAGACTTCCAGTGTAAGATTAATGTCAGAGCTGAAATAACTTTAAAGAGGTGCATTTGTTTTTGTTTTTCAGGAAATCTGCCTCTTAACAAATGCCAATCGACCTACTTCAGTTGTATGTGAAACAAATGTAGAACTTCTGGTGGTAAGTAAAGAAGTGAGTATCTGATGATGCACATTAAACAGCTGATGTTTTAAGGAATCCCAGATATCTTTCAAAGCTAAAAATATTCACATTGAGAATGAATACTAATGAAAATTATGCCTATGGAATAAATAATGTTAGGTCTTATCACACACCATAAGGCATTTCGAAGGATTAAATTAAATCTGTTAGATCTGTACCTGGAAGAACAAAATGGTAAGTGGTAGTAACTGTTGCTGTTCTTGATTATCATGAGAACAAATAAGTTCTTGCTGTTGATGGCAAATATGTCCTTCTAATAAAATTGTCACGTGAGTATAAATGCTGTATTGTTTAGGAACAAGACAGTTTGCTGGCTTGTTACTTTGTTTGTAATTTAGTCTTTTCTAGTTGTCAACGGACCTTTATTTTATTTATTTATATGTGACTCAAACCCAGTGCCTCACACATGCTAGGCAAGCACTCTACCACTGAGCCATAACCCCAGCCCCTGCTGAGACTCTTAATAATTGAGCAAGAGCCGTGTGCGCATCTGATGTTTGGCCATCACAGTGTGTTGTGTTACTGTATCGAGTGGAAAGCAAAGTTCTAAATTTTCATCGTTTTGGGGGAGTGATTAGAAGTGTTTAACAGTTTTTATAATAGGCTCAGGGGTGCACTATCATCCCCTTTTTATTTAGAAATATTTATTAGGTAAATCTCAGAAGACACACAACCTTAGTTTGAGGTTAATGGTGATCTAACAACAGGTACTGTAAGCTGTCTTTTATTTTATTTTATTTTTTTGGTTTTATTATTATTACTCAAGACAAATGGTTTTCTGAAGCTATTTAGGCCATCCATTCCCACCCTGCCTTATAAATCTTGATGTGCCAGTGAGTGGAGAAATGGCTTAATCGATCCCTTGGGAATGTTGAAGTGAACTAATTGATTAGGGAGGATGCTGTTCAGCTATGTAGATGTTAGGAAATTATTTGTTCTTTCATTAGAGAAACTGGTAGCATCAAAATCTTGCCTAGAGATATTTATTATTAGTCCTACGGTCCTAAGAACCATCTACTGTCTCTCAGAGGCACTGTTGGTGAGCCATTCTGGAAGCAAAGGAACGTGTTTAAGTCTGCATTTGATTAGAATTTTTTAAATGGATACCTTTGTCAGTACTTATCAGATGAAGTTCATGAGATTTTTCTGTGCATTAATCATTCTGTGATATGCTCCTTGAATTTGGAGTAGAATATGCAGTAATCTAATTTGAAAATGTCATGAGAAATTTCTTGAACACTTTAGCATCGATGAATATCAACTTAATAGATAACATGCTGTGCTCTACTTTACTAAGCCGGTGCTACAGGAACCTGATGGGCTGCAGCTATTATGGTCACAGTAAGTGCCACAGAGTCAACATTTCTATGAAAAAAAAAAAGCATCAGGAGTACAATGATATATAGGATGTGGTTTTCATTTTAAATCATATTTGATTTATTATTTATGGACTAAGAAAGAAAGGTGAGTTCCATTAACCCAGTGACCTTTATTTATTTATTTTTCCCAAGCAGGATAATTGCATTCTAATGGAAATACAGGAACACTAGGTATTGTAAATACAACACCGTGAAGAGGAAGGGTTGCTTATTTTGGCTTCTGAACGTGTCCAGCAGGTTTCAGTATACATTTATACAAAACTCAAATTCCTTAACAAACAAAATAGAAAAATGCTACCCATGCGTTACCATCAGGAAAACATAAGAACATTCCTGGCATTAATCTGTAAGCCTGTCATGTTCTTTTTAAAGGGTTCATTTCATTCAGGACTCTGATTATAGAGTCACAAGCGTCCCTGTGGTGTATCTCAGCCGTGATGTGCTCACGCCTGGGAGCACTGTGCATGTCTTGGTGAAGATCATGACCCTTGGGCTTCTGCTCAGGCGCCTCTTCACAAACCTCCTGAGTTCTCTGATCTGATCACATCATCTGGGTCTGAAGAGATGGATTTTGAGAACTTCCAGCCAGGAGGAAGAGACCAGATGTCTCAGTTCTGCTCATAGGTACTAGGTGTTCTGAGTCCCAGAGTGACTCCAGGGAGAGGTCAGGAGTGGTCTCAAGGATTAGTTCACACACCACATTCTCTGACTGGTCTGCTTCAATTTCATTCTGCTCCAGGGACAGAATGAGAACAGTATGGACAGTGTCCATTATTTTTTGCAAAGCTGAATTTATTCACATTTTTTTAAAAGGAGAATCTTTTAGATGTTAGGAACGTTATATGTTTTCCTGAGGCTAACACAGGGGCAGCATTTTTCTATTTTGTTCGGAGGAACTTTTTAGATGATGTCCTTTTTATTTTTATTTTTTGGTACATAAGGCCATATTTTTAAAAATAAAATGATACTGACCATCCCTGGTAGTTGTTGTTTTAATGTTCTTTCTTGGCACACACAAACCAAAAAGTGGTTTCCAGCTCTAGATAAATTCCTCTACTTCTATGATTAAAAAAAAATTTCAACCTATCTGGGAAATCCCCCAATCTGGAAACGGTGTAGTTTGTCAGACTGTTTTGTCTTATGAGGACTCCGATCTCATGTCAGGAGATGCTTCCTCTGCATTGCTGGTTTGTTGTTGTCTGTGCTACGTTGACTATCAAAACCTTTTTGCTTGGTGCTGAAGAGCAAGGGCTGTAAACTCAGGTGACCAGAGTTCAAATTTCAGTGCTGCCTCCGTGAGCATGTGGCCACTTACTTAAGCCTTCAAGAGCTTCATTTTCTTTTCTGTGTAAAGAGAGACAAAGGTAATAGTGGACTGAGGGGTTAACAGTGCCCATTAAATTAGTTAATACAGATAAAATGCTTAGAACAGTGCCTGGTATATGACATATATTGGCATATATGAATTTTGAAACTGAATGATGTACCTTCTTTGCCTTGGCAACGGGACATTTATAACTAGATTTATGCATATCTAACTCCACATTGCCTGGGATGTGATTTGGTAAAATAACACGGCCAGCCCTTTCTCTTTCCCTATCTATATTTCTCCCCTCCCTCTGACCTCCTCACCTATTCATTTTCACCCTTGTATCATGTGCATTTTAAATAAATCCTGCAAATAGTTGGGATGGGGTAAGATATAAATAAATGAAATTATTAACTTTAAAAGTTCTGCCTCCTGCACTAACAAATCTTTTCGGACCACTTCAGGCCTGAGTGGCCTCGCCGTCCCCTGACTTCAGAGGTGTTCCAATTATCCAACTCACTCGGCTGCATGAAGGTGGTTAGAATATTCGAGGTGAAGATGAGGTGAAGTGGCAGTGGTCATGAGACCCTGTGGGAACCCAGGCCACTGGCTGCTGGGTGAGAGCCCATCAGGAGATCTTGGGAGTGAGAGCGGGGTGACAGTATCGCACACTATGACTTATTGAGCACTCTAAAGTAAAAACATGGGTGTGCTAAGGATTTTGCTTGCATTATCTCATTTAATTCTTACAATATCCCATGGGCTACTTTCCCCACTCTTTCAATAATTAAGCGGGGGAAGCTAAGGGATATTAAGCAAGTTATCCAAGGTTCCCAGACGAATAAACCTTGGAACTAGGACTCACGCCAAGGACCTGACTAGGTGAGCCTGGAGAGATGGTTGTGAAACTTCCTGGTTCCCAGGATAATGAAAAGGGCTCTTGCATCATTTGTGCCAAGACTCACTGTCTAGTGGCTTATCCTGCAGTTTGGCCCCAGAACCCTTGCCAAACCTCACTTTGTGCCTGACTCAACGTCTGTGCTTACCGCCTGGCTCAAGCACAGGCGACAGTGTTTTCTTACTAGATTTATGCTCAACATTTTTCCATAGTAAAGTTGGGCTGGGTACTGAGAAGAAGGCAGGTGGAGCTCCCACGCCACCTGGCACTGGGCAGCCACGCTCTCTCCAAAGCAGTACAGAGGTTTGTCCCAGGACATGAGCACACCTCACTTCAGTTTTCATGCTGGTAGGTGCTGTGCTCAGCCCCGCAGTGGAGTGGTCTCTGCTGAGTCTTCCCTTGGTTGTATGTGGGGGGGAAGGGGATGAGTACTGTGGCAGAGAGTGGGTAGCCACAGGGAACTGGAGGACTCATTTTGCATTTGGAACATCTGCATCACAGGTTGTACCCAAAATTGTTGGATGGCTGTCACCAGTACTGCTATGGTCGCCCAAGAAAATTACAGGGGACATTACAAGGTCACCTTTTTCTCTTTCTATGTTTGTTCTGCTCCTTGTTTGCTCAGAAACTTGATCCATCAATACCATTTTAGGTTTGATTAGATCTTAAGCCCTAAAAAAGAGTTCTGAGCACTGAGAAATAAAAGGCCCTGTGAGATTAGAGATTAAACTCTTTAGCAGCATGTGGCTGATTATCCATTCGAGGTCCAGATTGTACAAACACTTGTCTCCTAGAAGTTCTTAGGAAATTGATCTTCGGAGGTGTATTACCCATTTGTTCTCAGCGCACTTACAGTTTCCACTCTTGCCTTATTTCAGACTCGTTCAGTAGGAATGACTCATTTGATACAGTTGATTTACTCCAGAAGTCCAAAAGCAGTACAGCATTATGACTAACGACCAGAGAGAAATAAATTCTAATCCTGACACTGCTACTTACTTGCTGTGTGACTTTGAATAAAATGACAGCCTCTCTGAGCCTCAGTTGGCTCACCTGCAAATGGGGAAGATAATGTCTTTTAAACACAGTGGCGACAGAATTAATTCAAGAATGCAACTCAAGGTGGTTATTGAAACTTTACCATGTGCCAGGCACCGTTCCAGGCCTTTTGGAGATGGTAATAAACTTGAACTTCAAAGGGCAGAGGCAAGCTAACAAGCAATTATAATAAAATAATATGCAGACTAAGATAGTGAGAAATTTAAAGGGCTTTAGGCGCTCGAGGGTAAAAGTAAGTAACAGTTTAGGTCCGTGGATCTCTGCCTTGACTGTTGTCCAATAAAACCAATGTCTTGGTCTCATCACAGCTAAATCAGAATTTTAAAGCCCCCAGGTGATTCAAATATGGTGCCAAGAAAAAACATTTGAGAAACACTGGTTTAGGCTGTGTTTAGGGATGCTTATCAGAGGAAGGTGGAGTGTCTAGCTGAAGCTTGCTGGATGCTCCAGAGTTGGCTGTGTGTGTGTGTGTGTGTGTGTGTGTGTGTGTGTGTGTGTGTAACTGCAGGGGAAAAGATTGGTGCATTCTGGAGAAATGCAGGGGGTCGAGCACACAGCCCGAGAAGGAGGAGGCAGGAGAGTGAAGCCAGGGCACAGCACAAGGGACTGGGATTTCATTCCAAAGAAATAGCTTACATAAAGGGATCAATGCTGGCACATGGCCCACCTCAGTGGATGACGACATGGCTATTAGCAGTGGACGCTTGAATTCTTAGAATCGGTTACTCCCAGGAAGGGAGGGACATTCTGCATCTACTCAAGGGTCATGATGAAGCTCACTGCTCAGAACATTTAGATTACAGCCACACGAGTGGGAGAGATCGCTGGCCTGGGTTGCAGGCCATCCCCTTCCCCTTGTGGCTACAGAGTCCAGGGACTAGCTCCTCACTAGATTTCTCTCTTTCTTTTTTTTTAAATTGTGGCAAAATACATAACATAAAGCTGGTGATTTTAACCTTTTTTTTTTTTTTGGTGGAGCTGGGGATTAAATCCAGTGCCTCATACATGCCAGGATACTATACCCCCAGGCTTTAATCATGTTTTAAGTGTACAGTTCAGTGATATTAAGTACATTCACATTGGTGTGCATCCCTCACCACCATCGTTCATCCCAGGATGACACTCTGGATGACACTCTGTACCTTTTAAGTAATGTCCCATTTTCCCCTCCCCCAGCCCTTGTAACCCCTGTCTCTACATCTAACTCCTGGAGATCCCTCGATAAGGGGACTCACGCCCATGCAGTGTCTGCCCTTTCGTGACTGGATTATTTCACTCAGCACCTGTCCTCTCTAGGTTTTAGCAGGTCTTTTTCTTGGACCTTGAACTCTGACCCATAACAACTTTGGAACTGCTAGATGTGAGGGAGCTCATAATATTTCAGCAAACGAAAGATGTCACAGCAGTGTCCCTGGAAAGTGTGAAAGGCTTGATGAGACTCCCTGGTAAACATTTGAGGGTCCTGACTTATCTGTGACAGGCTATTATTCTGTTCCCTCAGATAATGTGAGGACAATATGGAGGTAGCGGTGTATTGTCTTCTTAGAGGTTATTATTCTCACTTTCTCTCCCTCATATATGTTGTGGAAGCCTGGTTCTGAAGATGATGTGTACCTGAGTCATAGGATAGACAAATACTGTGGACTTTCAGGTGTTTGTTTCTTCAGGTAGTGTATTAGGGTTCTCTGGAGGAACAGAATTGACAGGAAGTATAATCATAAAAAGGGGATTTATTAGCTTGGCTTATGTGACCAGAAGCTGTATAGTCCACAATGGCCATCTGCAGGCTGGAGAGCTGGAGGCACCAGTAGCTGCAGAGTCCAAGAGGCTGAAGCCCCGGAACAAGAGACTGAAGGCTTCCAGAAACTCCCTCGAGAATCACTGTCAGAGTCCACTGAGGAAGAGTGAAGAAGCAAGAGTCCAATATCCTCAGATGATCATAGCGGCAATCAAGAACCAGTACCAGAAGAACCGAGCTGCATCTGCTGCTGCTTCCTTATTCCGACTTTTATCATCCAAGCCATCATCCTATTAGATGGTGCTGCCCATGCTAAGGGAGGGTCTCCATTTCAGTTGGCTGTCCCACATGCCAATCATTCCTAGATACACCCTCATGGACACACCTCTTAATCATCAGCATCTCTTAATCAAGTTGACATTTCAAATTAACCATTACAGGTGGGATAAGATCATCTTAGTTTATGTTTACATTAAAGCAGTGCTACAGTTTGGATCTGGAATGTTCCCCAAAGGTCCATGAGCTAAGAGCTTAGCCCCCAGCTTGGTGCCATTGGGAGGTGAGGGAAACTTTAAGAGGTGAGGCCTAGAGGAAAGTCTTTCTGTCACAGGGGGGACATGTCCTTGAAGGAGATTGTGTAACCCCAGCTCTTTCCTTTTCCAATTTTTCACATCTTGAATAGGAAGTGAGGAATTTTGCCCCTCAACATGCTTCCCACCATGATTCGTTGCCTCACCAGAGGCCCAAAAGGAATGGAGATGGCAACCATGGACTAAAACCTCCAAAACTGTGAGCCAATAAACCTTTTCTCTTTATAAGTTGACTATCTCAGGCATTTTGTTGTAGTAGCAGAAAGTTGACTGATACAAGTAGGGACAACTAATATCTTTATAGTTTTGTACTATTATCAATAGTCCAATTACATCACAAGTAAGATAGTTCTCTCTGTTCTCCCCAAAATTTTATGTACAGCTTCTCCAAAGAATGGAAACCACTTAACATCATAATCTTGCAAAAAAAAGTCATCCCATCTCATCAGTAGCTTAATCTTCTAGAAAGACAGTGGATTCTTTCTTTTTATCTTCTTTCTTCAAATTTTATTTACTTAAAAAGTATTTCTTGAGTTCTTAAAATGTACCAGACACTGAGTTGGAGTCCACAACAAGCAAAATAAATATGATGTCTTTTCTTGCACAATCAAATTAATTCAATATTGACTTTTGATTTATAGAATTGCTTTCCAACTCACATAATCTTCTGGTGCTAAATTCATAAGACATTAAGTGAATCATTGTTCTTACATGATTCTTTTTTTTCTGTAACTTGAAGGGGTCGGAACACTTGAGGGAGCTGTCTGGCTGGCTGCCAAGCTGACTCACTGGGTGGTAGAATTCCTATCATCTGGGCTTGATTTTAGACTTGCAGTTCTAGAAGTTTCTGTGCCAGTGCCTCACAGGATGCCTCCTGAGACAAAAGGAGAGGACAAGCTCCTATTAACTTATAAGAGAATGGTGCATAAATCTGATTATTGATTTATTAATTTCGATGGGGGAATGTCTCCTTCCAGTCACTAAGACATTCGTTTTTATCATCTAATGAATCCTTCCAGTATCAGGGTGCCTGAGAGACTGAATTAACAGTCAGAAGAGTTGCTAAGTGAAGATGGGATTGAAGTCAAGTCAGGTAAATGGTTCCAAGGGATCTTTTATCTAGGCCATGGGGATACCTGGTATAAATCTACACCCTGCAGTTAAGAGCACCTCCAGAGAAAACCTATGGTATCTACAGATTCCATATCCTGCCAGTGCTGGGAACTCACTGCTAATGCTTTCTGATCCTTGTTTCCCATGTTGGGCTGATTACTCTTCTGAGTGACTCAGTCTATAGTGATATACTAATATCATCAAGGTTAAGTTACCATCATAAGTTAAGATCATACCATCTCTTTAAAGTGATTGTGTGTTTTTTATTTAACCCCTAATGGGTTGTGATTTTTTGCCAAATTAGTACTTTTTTGTACCCATGTCAAAATGAAATTCTTCTCTTTGCTTGTACGTATCTATCTATTCAAAAAATGCTAGGGGTTGGGAATGTATTTCAGTGGTAAAGCACTTGCCTAGGGGGCTGGGATTAAAGTGGTAGAGAGCTTGCCCTGCATGCAGGAGGCGCAGGGTTCAGTATAGACAGACAGACAGACAGATACACACACACACACACAATGCCATATTTCTTTAGAACTGAAACATTAGATGTATATAATCCATGAGTCTTTCTTTGGTTAGATCTTCCAATTCTTTCATCTATTTAATTCATTTCTACTATATTTCCCCATGAACTAAATTTTAGACAAGTTCTTTGAACTAAATTCAGTTAGGAATTGAAACCCTAAGCAATCAGAGAAAGAAAGTCAGATTCTTAATCATGAGCTAGAACCCATGGGTTTAAAATAAACTAGTATCAATTACCTCCATTTTCTCTCTTTTATCACTTTCTCTGGTGTCCCTTTGCTCTTTGGCTGGCTCTGTTTCCCTGGTTCTAGATGTTGGTTTCCTTCTTTGGTCCATGTGGCCATTCTAGGGAGCAGAAGTTTGACTAGGTCTATTGGAATTCTGAATGCCTTGAGTTCCTCTGCCCTTTTATATGAGATTTTGAAATGGAGTAAGTCAATCAGTCACCTGTTTTAACTGTTCTAAGCCAGGGACCTTGCCCAGATGTCTAGTTCCTATATTTTCAAAGTAGTGCTTACATACCACACTTTTGCATTGTATCCTTGATAATTTTATGTTATTTGCATAAGTGCACAAAATCACATTTCTTTTATTCCTGGACTTCTAACAGTGCCTCCGTGCACCCTCTGTTGCTAACTGCAAACCATAGAGTTTAATGCTTCTCCCTTCCTTCCTAAGAATCTAGTGCATTGACATTACCTTTGTCATCCCTGTTGATATTGCTTATTTAAGGGAAATTAATGTGCTGACTAGTGGTATTTTCACTTCTCATTTTAGGACTTTTGGGTGTGATGTGTGTGTGTGTGTGTGTGTGTGTGTGTGTGTGTGTGTTTTAAAAAAAGCCAATCTAGTAAATTAATCATGGATCAGAGAGGGCAGCATGTGCGCACGCAGGGCCTTGAAGATTAAATTCTTGGGACTCAGAAGAACAAATATTATAAAGTACATTTTATGTATTGGAAAAGGAATAGCTACTATAATGAATTTTTAAGTTAGCAATTTGTTTAGTCTCTAGAGGTTCTGGCAGCTTGCTAAGGTTATGGGGGTAAAAAGCACCTGCAGAGAAGAATTCTCAGTCAGAACCAACATTTAAAATAGTGGTGTGTTAATGCTTAAAAAGAAATTCTACATGCATTTTTAACAAGTTCTAGCTTTTGGAGCTGGATCTAATGAATGATGCTCCAAGAGGTTGAGCCAGCTTGCCATTTTGCAGGCTCCAGTTTCCATTATTCATGTGCTTTCCAATAGAGTCTATGGCACATTCTTAAATTAAAGACTTCATGTTGCTAAAGTACAGTCTGGTACCTGTACGGAGACATATGGCAAATGTCATTGAGCCTCCACTTTTTAAAGACCCCGCCATTCTTATTTAGGAATAATCAGCCATTTAACTTGAAATCAAGCAAATGTTCAAGGATTCTCTTCATGGGTCTGTTCTTTGAAAATGAATCCTCTTATGTGATTAGTGGTTGATTAAGTGCCTGAGAGGACAGATTTCCTTGCAATGTCAAGTGAAGATGTGTCATATAAAATCTGGTCAAAACTCAAATGTAAAGTGAAGATTCCATGATTTTTTTTATGATATTAGCACAGAGTAATTTGAGTTTAGCAATAGGTTAGAGAAGTTACAACCTCATGTATAGTTGCTTTGGCTTGAATGTGTCTCCCCAAAAGCTCCTGTGTTGGAAACTTGTCCTCAAATTCATGGTACTGGGAATGTTTGGGACATGATTAAAGTTAGATGAGGTCATGAGAGTGGGTCCCTGTTTTGGTTTGGATGTGAGGTATCCCCTAAAAGCTCATATGTGAGACAATTCGAGAAGTTCCAGAGGAGAAATGATTGGGTTGTGATTGTCTTAACCCAATCAGTGCATTCATCCTGTGACAAGGATTAACTGAGTGGTAACTGAAGTGGTAGGGTATAGCTGGAGGAGGTGGGAATTAGGGCATGGCTATGGGGTATATATTTGTATCTGGCCAGTGGAGTCTCTCTCTGCTTCCTCATCACCATGAGAGCTGCTCCCTCTGCCACACTCTTCCGCCATGATGTTGTGCCTCACCTGGAGCTCCAAGAAGTCGAGCTGGCCTTCTATGAACTAAGACCTCTGAATCCGTGAGCCCTCAAATAAACTTTTCCTCCTTTAAAACTTTTCTGGTCAGATCTTTTAGTCACAGCAGAAAAAAAAAAAAACCTGTCTAACACAGTCCCTATGATGGGATAAGTGGCTTTTAGAAAGAGGAAGAGACACCTGAGTTTTCACCCAAAAGCCCTCCCAGGTGCAGCCCTTGATCCTGAACATCCCAGCCTCTAGAACTATGAGAAATAAATTTCTTTTCATAAATCACCCAGAGTCAGGTGTTCTATGATAACAACACAAAATAACTAAGGCAACAGTCCTGTAGATACAGTAAACCGTGCTTTCCAAGGGGCCATAAATATGGAAATAAGAAATACATAATTAGAGAAGGAGCCCCTCACAGCCTCCCTCAGGATGGGAGATCGATGCCCAGACCCTGGAAGCTCTTGGCCACCACTTTATATTCTCTCTGAAATCTCCCTCCTCGTTCCAGGAATCCCCGAGGTGGCATTTACTTGTGTTCAGGAACTTTCCACTCAACATTTTCTGCTCTTGCCTTTTCACTAAGCTGCTTTGGTTGCCCCGAGAATGCCCCTGGGCAGGGCCAGGTCCACACTGCGGTCTTTTGATCTGTTGTGGGAAGGGGTGGGTCGGCTTCTTCTTCATGCCCTTCAGTTTCATGGTTCACTGTTCTCTCCATCATGATTCAAAACCAGGGCCTTAGACTGTGAAGGGCGCAGACTCCATCTCACCCCATCCCGTCCACTCATCCCCTTGTCCCTCTCTCCTGTGTACCCCAGGACAGAAATGCTTCTTCTTTAGTCAAAAGTGAGCCCTTTTGATGACCAGCTCACACTGACTGACAGGGCTACTGGGTCACCGGTTCTGCAGACCACAATCTAGGTTGGACACAGGACATCCTGTTGCTGACACAGTTTTACTTGGAAAACAGGAACTGTTTGTTGCCAGTGTAACAGTGGGTTTTCCGACAGCTTAAAGGATAAACAGGATTCACCCAAGGAATAATAAGACTTTTGATTAAGCTTTGAGATTCTCAGTTGGCTGAGATAAATAAGAACTATTTTTGTCCCTTGTTCCTCTCTACTACAACTGAGTACTGTAAATAGAAAAAAGGAAAAGAAATACTGCAGAAACTTAAAAATAGAACATTCCATATTTGACCCTCAAGAAGTAACCCCTGAGAAAAATTATCTTCTATCTATTCAGCTGCCTTCTTTTTGCATTTGTTTGTATGCTGTCTCTTTCTTCACTTAATATTACTCATACCTTTCTTTTTTTGGTGGGGTATCGGGGATTGAACTCAGGGGCTCTCAACCACTGAGCCACATCCCCAGCCCTTTTTTTGTATTTTATTAAGAGACAGGGTCTCGATGAGTTGCTTAGTGCCTCACTGTTGCTGAGGTTGACTTTGAACTCGAGATCCTCCTGTCTCAGCCTCCCAAACCACTGGGATTACAGGGGTGTGCCACCGTACCTGGTTTATGTTACCTCACACCTTTCAATGAGGTAAAAATAAGACCTCATTTTAAAACACTATTGTATAGAATGTTATAAAATAGTTATACAATGATCGAGGAGTCATCCATTCGTGGGCATTTGGGTTATGAAATATGATAATTAAAAACAGCAATATACGAAAAGATTATGACTAAAAAACAACAATGGAACGACACCAATATCACACTGCAGTTTTCAGCAGAATCAAACCTGCATTTTGTTCTGATATCTCCAATCAGTGGTTATGGCAGGAAAGAACTCTGAGGAAGGCTCTTGTTTGTGCAGGTTCTATCAATCATTTGTGTATTTTAATTCTGGATTCATTCAAGTTATTGATGGTTCAAGTATAGCTGAGAACATAAGTTCCATGCTTGGAATTTTCCAACGTTTTTCACTTCACAGCAAGAACCAGACCCATTGAATACTCACTAATAACCAACATCTTAACTTCTTGGGTAGTGATTGGTTATTTTTTGTTGAGCAGTAGAAACAGAACTGTGAGGAATTAACTTTCTAATTCTTCTTCCCGGTTGTGCCTTTATGGCCTGTCAAAAGGAGAGCCTTGCACCCAGGCTTCCTACCTGGGCACCACACTCTGAGGTCCACAGGACCCTGAATGGACCCCCACCAAGGGTTCAGAACTTATCCCATCATGCCTCACTTCCCACCAGAAGGCCTCATCCCCAGGGCTCCCATGTGCCTGTGCCCTCTGCTACTTTTCTCTGTTTCAATTCATCTGGCCCAATGTTCTGCTCTTCTTCAACCTCTTAAACTTTCCTACAGGCCCTTTGGAATTCAATGGTCGGTCACAGCAACGTCCCCTGTGTCATTAACTAGCCTCAGCTGCTACTCTGACCACCATTGCCATCTGCTGGACCTGCCTGAAACCTGGGCACTTCCTGTGGACACCACTTCCCCTGCAGCCCTCTGTGGTAGAGGTGGTTTATCCCTGATGTTCTAATATTAGTGTTATTACTATTTCTCACTTGGAGGGCAGGTGATTGTCCCCTAGCACCCTACTCCTGCTGACGGGTCTTCCTTAAATACCCAGCTCCTTTGAGGATTATGCCTTCTGACTTTCCCACCCCTCTGCCTCTCCCTTGCTGCTCACTGTGGCCCCCTTCTTCCTTCACATTCAGTGCTGACCACAGCTTGCTTCACTGTCTTCCTGTCACCATTCACCGACTTCATTCTTGGCAATTTGCACCCAACGCCGGGTCCCCTTGACCGGGGCTTCGTTCTCTCCACCTACCCACTGCTCCCCTCAGTCTTAACACTGATCTTTCCAATGGACTACCCCAAATTATTTATTCAAGCATTTACCTCTTAACTAGTATCTTCTTTGCTCCCTGCCTGCCTACTCAGTTCCTCCAATTCTAACAGTCCTTCAAATTCATTTGGACCTTTAATTCGGGGACACATCTCCCTCTCTTCTCTGTGTCTATCATCAGTTCCCTTCAAATCCAGCTGAGGTTCCATGGTCATTGCTGTAATCATACCCGTATTGCCATGCTTTCCTCCTTCTCTCAGAACTGTGTACGCTCTGAACCAAGCAGCTGAATAATGTGGAGAAACCACTGGAGCATATTAACCAGCCTCTCTTCACGTTCATGAGCAGTGCATCACAATCCCTCATGGCTTATTTCCTTAGTATGATAGCTTTCCCATTCCCTAGTTAACTCTTCCTCTTCTTTTCCTCTCTCCTAATTCTCCCCACTTGTTTTGATCCATGCACTTGCCCTCTATGGTGCTTAGAGAAGATAAATAATAAAGCCGGGGCCCCTCATCATTTGATCCCTCTCCCATGGCATGGCCACTCTGGGTTGCAATTATAATCTCCCCTTGGATGATGTGTCCCCAAGCCTTCCCTGGTACCCTGGGTCCCATCCTCTTGCATCTCTTGGGAGACCCATAGTTTCTCTTGGTGGCTAAGTGTTCAGGTCTTGGAGTCTAATTACCCAAGGGCGAATCTCAGTTTAGCCACCTCTTGGGTGTGTGATCTTGGGAAGATGATGTGATTTCTCGGGGTCTTGGGTGCCCATCAAGTTAACGTTCCCTCTTTCACAGAGGAATGGTGAACATCAGAGGAATGATTTCTGTGAAATGCTTAGAACGGATGTGCTTAGCAGCAGGGGCTGTGTCTGTGTTACCTGCTACTGCCCTTTCCCTTCTTTGGCCAGGCTCCCCCTCTCCCCTGTATCCCTCCCTTCAGCATTCAGAGTAAAATCTCTTCTCTCCCTGGCCCTCCAGCTACCCTCTGGTGCTCTGCTCCTCTTGACAGCAATGCTTGCTGAACCAGGTGCCTGTCATCTCTGCACCCTCCTCTCAATCCTCTCCTCAGTTTCATCCACTTGCCCTTCTGCTCCCACTGCTCCCAAGAGACAGCCACATCAAGGTCACCAGTGACTGCTGCATTGCTGAGAACCATGATAACTCTTAGAGTCTTCTTGTATTTGCCATCTCTGTCTTTGCATCAGTTGTGTCTTAATTTGTTCTGTACTGTAACAAACTACCACAAACTGGGTGACTTGAACAACAAACATTTATCTTTCACAGTTCCAGATAAAAAGTCCCAGATCAAAGCAGTAGATGATTTGGTGTCTGGTGAGGACCCGTTTCCTGGTTTGCAGATGGCGTCTTTTTGCTGTTTCCTCCCATGGCAGAATCCAAAGAGAGGAAGCAAGCTCTTGTGTTTCTTCTTATAAGAGATAATCCTGCTTATGAGGGTTCCACCCTCATGATCTAATGGCTTCCCAAAGACAAATGCTACCACAGTTGTGCTTTCTCTTCTTCATGGAACATTTTTTTCTATTGCTTCTAGAACATTGTCCTCTTTTTCTCTTATCTGATGGTCCACTTTTTACTATTGTTTGCTGACTCCATCCAAGGATGTTTTGTGTCTATGTGTGGAGGCCCTAGGATGCTCCTAATCTGTGCAAATCTCCCTAGATGGCTCACCTAGTCCCACCTTGCTTCCAAATCCATCTTCCATTGCTCATCTTTCCTTTGAGCTCCACACTCACATACCCAAATTGAATATTCTCATGAATGACCAAGGGCTTCATCTGAGTCTGACTCACCTGCTCAACTTGATGTCTTCACCTTAATGCCTAATAGGTGGATCTGGTTTGTTTAAGAGTCTTGAAACACAAAGATGTGAATGCAAAATGTTTTCATTAATTAATTTTGTTGCTTTTATTTGTGCTTATTTGAATTGTACTCTTTTTCTTTTCTGATTGGAAGTCCCCTTAACATGAAATTGACCCAATCCCATAATCAATCATTTTAAGCTATTAAAATTTAATTCAGCCCAGTCCAAATCCTCAGTTTTTAAACTTGGCTTCTCCCCTTGTTCCAACAAATTCTAGAGCCACAGTCTAGACACCTACTTTGAGAATAGAGGGTTGTGATCTAGCTTGAGATTCCAGCACCTACCCCTTTGAGAGAAGACAGAAGTCTCCTTAAGGAATGGGCCTTTCTGGGCCTCCTCCCCTGACGTGGTACAGATGCTTTCTTTTGGTGCTGTTGAGCTTTACTCCATCATGGATACCTCTCAGAGAGCAGGGCATCTCACTGACCAGTCAGTCCCTGTTTCTGCCCTTCTGTCAACTCATTTGCATCTCTGCTGGGAGCTGAAGGAGCCCTTGTGGTCCTTCTCCACATCTTCCGAGCACTGTAGAGAACAAAGAAAAGGTGGATTCCCAATCCCCTTCTCCCCCAAGGCAGACATCTCCCAAGAGGCTGTTGACCACACTCTGCACCACTGGCAGTTCCTAGGGGGCCTACACCAGGCATGCAGCCCAGAAACCAGAGACTGTTCTGATCGTCACTGAGGCACCTCAAAATGGTGTTGCATTGTGTGTTTCTCATGCTACACAAACACCCAAGTAAAAGATACCCCCAAATCTCTGGCTCCTCAAAATTCTTTTTCTTGGATCTGCCTTTCAGCCAGGCCTGCTCTGCCATTTGAAGCTGTTTGCCCATATGTTGCGGGGTGGGTGGTGACTGATCTAGGCTGTGTGGACTGGGCAGCTTTGCTTTAGGCAGCAGGTTGGCTTGGGGACTTTCTCCAAGTGTCTCTCATTCTTCTCTTGGGATCAGTCACTAACAGGCACTGGCACAGTACCAGAGGGTGTGTGTACTTGAGCATTTCAGCACAGTTCTTCTGTCACAGCTGCTCACATCCTGTTGGCCAAGAAAGATTTCATGGTAAATCTAAAGTCCAGGGCAGAGGAAATATTTTCCCTCTTCCATGGGTACTGTGAAGTTACATGAGTGAAGGTCACATGTGTGTGTGTGTGTGTGGCGGGGGGGGGGCGGGGAGATTGGGGCTAGTAATTCAACTCACCATGCCATTCTCTGCCATCTCCCAGCAGTCACCTCTTTTTTTTTTAATTTTTTATTGTTGGCTGTTCAAAACATTACATAGTTCTTGATATATCATATTTCACACTTTGATTCAAGTGGGTTATGAGCTCCCATTTTTACCCCATATACAGATTGCAGAATCACATCAGTTACACATCCATTGATTTACATATTGCCATACTAGTGTCTGTTGCCAGCAGTCACCTCTTACCCACCATGCTCCAGGTGTAGTGCCCCCCCACACTGCAAACTCTTTTCTACCCTGAGGCCATTAGCATCACATTACACTCTACTGTCAATATATTGGTAGCTTTAGCACTAAAGTTTGCTTTCCAGAGGACTCCAGTGACATGACAGCTATTCCTTTTCTTTATTTTTTTTTCAATCTTTAATTTTATTTGATTTTTAACGATCCATACCCTTAGAGCATTCATTGACTTGAGGATAGATCTGAAAGCCTTTCGGATTCACCATGAAATCAATAAAACACTTTTATTTTCCTATAATACTCTGAGACCTGCCAAAAGATGAAAAACAAATTAATTTGCTCTACATTTGCTCAATAGGTATAATGGGCAGCAGGCAGAAAACGACGAGAAAGAAACAGATTTAATGGAGCTTTCCAATTTGGGAGTTGAGATGACTTGGATTTGGGTCTGAATTTAATAGAAGATTTTCAAGGCATCTTAAAGCTAATTTTGTTTATTTTTTTATTCATATAATTACATATTTGGTGGTCCATTGGCTGTGAATTTGCCCAGTGCACAGTGGGCCTCTTGTGGAGGAGCAAGGACCAGGCAAAAGTGCAGGGCTGGCGTGGGGATGGTGAGCCCTGGAGGCACTTTGGTACCAGGTTCATGGATGACAGGGACTGGGGTGGGGGTGGGATACAAGTCTTATGTTTTTTGCTTACAAGAGAAGAAGGAAAGGAAAAGGGTTGGGGATCTTGGGGCATAGGCAAACCGCTTCCCTCTTCTGTAGTGTTGGGGAGAAAGTCAGGAGCCACTTTCTTGGCTTAATAAAATGGGGAGGGGACTTTATAGCAGTACCCTGAGGACCCAGGCCCAATGGGGTATGGTCTTCTGCACAGCTCAGGAGCGCACTGTCATTTTGATGACCACAGCTGCAGGCATAACTGAGATGTGCTGATGAGTGCTTCTCCACCCCATCCCTTCAACCCTCCCCGGGCAGTGAGCACTGCCATTACCACTTCCATTTAAGAATGAATCATTGAAGAAGTAGAGAGTCACTGAAGGATACTCACCTGGCAAGTGAAAGATTTGCTTCAGGTTTGTCTGACGGTGGCACTTATGTGCTTAACTACTACGCTCCACTGCCTGGAGAAGAAAGGGAAGGCATCCACTGTAACTTTACAGACACCTGTTACTACAGTTGCCACAGGGTGCAGGACAGTGCCTGGAGCTCCAAATGGTGGCGGTAACCTAGGAAGTACTGGAGGGACACAGTCTACAAATGGCTACTGTCCGCATCTTGTTCACTCTGAGATGAGAAGGTACTGGATTATGGTGACCAGAGGTGAATGTACCTGAAGTTGTGGCAGAAGGAAAGACCTGGATTGACAGCTCTGAAAGGAATGATCTGCCAGCTGCCTGGGGCCCCTGCATTGTGGATTGAAGCCCCTAAGGCCTGAGATCCCTGCCTGAATTTCTTCAAGCTGGAACTCATGCACACTATTACTTGTTACATCCCATTATTAATTAGCATTTATGACAAGAGTTCATGAGGCACAGGCATCTTCTGTTTTCATTATATATCTCTTCACTATTCAGAAACACAACTGTCTGGTAACATTGCTCCACACCCGCAGATCAGATGACCAGGCTTCTCTACTGCTTTCCTTATGTCTCACATATGCCTTCCTGCAGCCTTCTCTGTCAATCATCTTCCCACTCCATTTTCTGGGAATATTAGAGAGTGCAGAGAATTGGAAGCATGCAACAGGCAGAAACTAGGATGGATGAAACAGGTGGACGTAAGAGCAATTTGGAAGTAGCTATGGTTTCTTTTCTAAAATTGGTCTAGCTTTGTTCTACCCTGTGCTATCAGATCTACTGGCTGATATGGAAGACCAGAAATAGCAGGAGCAGTTACACTATGGGTTAGTTCTTGAATATTCTGCAGTGCTCAGTTGTTTCTGTTCACCCCCATCCTTCCTGCACATTGCAGAGCCCTGAGTTGTTATCAAGACCGAACACGATGATGCAGACGAGCCTGTATCGTAAACTACAGTCCTAGAGGGAAGGGTAGTTTTAGAGCTTGTGGAAGATTCTATTTATAAATAGAAAAAGAACCTCTCCCAGGGACGTAATTGTTCATCCCCACCTTGTTGATGTCAGGCTCCGTCATATGACTTGCTTTGGCCAGTGGCAGGTGAGTGGAGGCGAGGTGTGTCACTCTGGGCAGAAGCTCCAAGTGTCAGCACACGGCTCTCCTCGTTTTCTGCCTCTCTGGGTGTGTCATGACAGAGTCACTCAGCAGAGGTTCCCTGGTCACTTCATTGAGCAGGCAAAGCCATTGCTGACCCATGCTGGACATGAACATGGGTGACAAACAGACATTGTCATTTTAAGCTGCTGGGACTACAGAATAGCCAGCCTGTCCTGGCTGACGGGGAGCCAAACCCAGGAAGTCTTAGGATGTGTTTGGAAAACAGGACTCAGTGATGAGTACCATCAATGACCAAGACGGAAGCGTTTAGAAAGAAACAAGGGAAAATCCTTAGTTTCTGTTTGAACAGATTAAAAAAAAAAAAACAAAACAAAAAAACCTGCCTTTTTTTCTTTTGTATTGTTTTCTCTGTGTTTTGTGTTTTGGTCTTTTTCTGGCATTTACATGCCTCAGTGTGTAGAAAATGCAATACAGTGTATTCATTTTGACTTTCTATGCCTTTAATGCACAAATTTGGTTTTTATTAATATTGGGGGAAATGGTAAAATTAGCTTTGCCTTTAAAAATCATTTTATACATGTGCATGTCATTTTATTTTTGTGTGGTATTATTCAAATCATTGAAAAACATTTTCTATTAAATAGAAAAGCTTACCCGAGGCAGTTAATGTCATCAGTTTATAATACAAACATTATGTAGTTCAAAATTAAGAAAAAAGAAACTTTTAAAAAGAAAACTTAAGAGAAAGCCTCTTTTTTTAAGAAATTAAGGCTAATGTAAAAGATTGTGCACTTTGTCTATTTTTAAAGAGAAAATAAAAATACATTAACACTATTACTGCCATTGAAATTTATTTCATGAAATAAAATTTGAACTGTCTTTTTCTGGCAAATCTGTATTCCAGCAGAAGTGTATAGAATTTTAAAAAGTTATGTGACTTGATCAGGGGAAAATAGTGAATTATTTTAAAAAGCTTTTTTTCTGTGAGTGTGTGTGTGTGTGTACGTGTGTGTGTTGTGTGTTTTATGTGTCCTGTATAAAGAGAAGCTAATTATCTTTTACTTTGTTGTTTAGGATTTTCACTGCATGCTTGCACAGAGAGTCCAAGAACAATACCAAGAAATGTGCAGCTTTCTAAGGTACACATTTTCTGTAGATAGTTCTTACAGTTTGAAAGGAAAGTCACTGACGAATTCATCTGACTTTTGATTTGAAATTCAGGCTAATATCTTATAGGTGTTTACTGTGTTGGAGGGCAGGGGTGTGTAAAAAGTACTTGAGCCTTGAGCGTAGATATATTTAACTCTGAATCCCTCTGTTACTATTTATGTATATTTGGAGAAATAGATTTATCTCTCTCAGGCTCAATTTTTCCATCTATAAAGTGACCATAACAGTACTATCCTCACTAGGCTGATGTACATGAAATAAGACAAAATTATTTTCATCTTTTTTTTTGGACACCTAGAGCAGTACCTGACAATACTTATTCAATAAATATTTGTTAGATGAATAAATAATTGAACGAATTAGTGTAGACAAAATGCTAAAATTGACATGTAAATCCTATGAGTTTGTGTCTATTTCTGGATCCTTTATTTTATTTTGCTGCTCAGTCTATTCCTGGGGCGGCACCTAATCAGGCAGTACCATCATCTGTCAGAAGCCAGTATCATCATGTGCGCATGTGTGTGTGAGTTCTTCAGATGGCCCATTTTAAGATTTCATGAGGCAAATAAATTTGATGTAGTCAGTACATCTTCATGCATTTAATTTACATATGATTCATGTATTTATCATACCTTATCTCAGACCAGCCATATATTACATTATCTAAGAATAAGTGGATGAATTAATTAGGCTCTGAGATGAGAAGTACAAACATTTTAAAAATCAAAGAATCACCGTGCAGCTGAGGACCATATAGCTATAAAGCAGCTCAGTTTATTTATTTATTCATTTATATTATTTTAGTATTTAATTTTTATTAGATCTTTATCATTATACCCAATAATTGGGTTCTTTTTTACTTCATTTAGTTTTGGGCTTTGCTGTAGCTCGTTTGTGCTCATGGCTCCTTTTACAGGCTGGACTTTATAAGGGGCATAAAGCCTCCAGAGAATGGAAAGAAAAGACATGTGAAATACTTTGGCCACTAGGAAATTTGTAATCTGTAAGGAGAAACAAGCCTGGGCTGGGGATATAGCTAAGTTGGTAGAGTGCTTGCCTTGCATGCACAAGGCCTTGGGTTCAATCCCCAGCAACACACACACACACACACACACACACACACACTATATATATATGTATATATATTACCCAGTTAGTGAAGAAGCACTGTGTAAAGTCTGGTAAGATGAAGGAAGAATGAGAGTGTGTGCCATGGAGCTGAATGTGTCTGAGTACACGAAATGTAGAGTTCAGGGGAATCGAGGTGAAAGGCATGTTCAGGAGAGGCTTCCCTGTCAATCCTGAGGTCAGGCTGTTGACCCTACAGTGACACACTCAGATCACATTCTTAATAGCATCCCAGAAACCCTCCATGTATCTTTGCAAAGAACATCCATACCATATTGTCAATCATTTCTAAGTGACAGGTGAGAAGAAAAGTTAGCCATTGATGTCTGGCGAGGTACGAGTTCTGTGTCATTGTTTGAAGGAACAGTACTGTAGCTTAGGGGGTTTGCTGTCAGAGGTAACATTTTCCCTTCCAGGAAAATCAAGAAATCCTTTTGGGTATTTTTGCTTTGGCTATTTCGGATGCTGGGTCCCCTGGCCCACATTTTTCTACATAGAGAACGAGGCCTGGATCGGCAGGAGGTTTTGTTGGGGACACACTAGAAGCAGTGTAGCACGTTAACAGGAAACTTAGCTTTCAGTCCTGCTGTTGCTTCTAATCAGCCCTACAATTTAGGACAAGTTCTGAACCTATTTCAGAGTTGCGTGGATATAAATGCATTGACCCGTTTCTAGTTTCTGTAAATGCAATGCTTTAAATCTGCCCTACATGTGTGTGCTGGACAGCTCAGTAACATCCCCGAGTCACCCCGTGTTGGCCTCCTGCCTTTCGCATCCCTTCCCTGCTCCTTTAGGACGAGTCCTACCCACAGGACATGCTTTCCAAATGCAAACCAACCAATCCAGAGTGCACACACCCAGTCTTCTCCTTTATCAGACTCTCATACTCTGCCCCATGACACCTGCCCTAATGACCCCAGGGTCAGTTTCCACACAACTGGGTACAGCCCTTAGGCCCCAAAGCCTGGTGAAATTGTTTGAATCAAGCCAATCCTAAGCCTACTTATCCTGCCTCACCGTTTCCTTTCCATGGAATCCACAGTAAAGGCTCTTGCCTATAGCTCCCCTGTCCCTTTGCTTCATGGCTGACCCTAATGCTGCCTTGTGTGGTCTCCTGTTCTTGGAAACTGTGAGTAACAAACTATCTTTCAGTGACAGTCATCTTCTGATCTCACTATACCTCAATGTTCCTATTAATACACTGTATTTTAAAACAATAAGAATCTGACTCCATTCTAAGTCCTCTTAACTATAGTGGGGGCTCAGAAGTATGAAAACTAGCAACTGTGGAGAAAGAGGTTGCAAGCCCTCGTAGCTTTGCTCTGAACACTTTTCTCCTTCCTCTTGCTTTCTGAGGACCAGCTTCCTCTGCTGTCTTGGGTGTGATTCATCATAACTGTCCTCAGGTGGTTCCTTGGATGACTTGTTAAGATTCCAGCATCCAGGAGGACCACAATGCCAGATCTTAAATTATACTACAGAGCTATAGTAACAAAAAAACAGCATGGTATTGGCACAAAAATGTAGACCAATGGAACAGAAAAGAAGACACAGAGACAAGCCCACATAAATACAGTTATCTCATATTAGACAAAGCCTCCAAATTAACATACTTGGAGAAAAGATAGACTCTTCAACAAATGGTGCTGGCAAAACTGGAAGTCCATATGTAGCAAAATGAAATTAAACCCCTATCTCTCGCCCTGCACAAAATTCAACTCAAAGTGGATCAAGGACCTAGGAATTAGACCAGAGTCCCTGAGCCTTTTTCTTCTTTTTTCAAGAAGAAAAAGTAGGCTCAAATCTCCATCACGTCAGTTTAGCAACCAACTTCCTCAGTAAGACTCCTAAAGTACAAGAAGTCAAATCAAGAATCAATAACTGAGGATGGTATCAAACTAAAATGCTTCTTCACAGCAAAGGAAATAATCAAGAACCTGAAGAGATAACCTGCAGAATGGGAGAAAATCTTTACCATCTGCACCTCAGAAAAAGCATTAATCTTCAAGATATACGAAGAACTCAAAAAACTTAACACCAAAACCCCAAATAACCCAATCAATAAATTGGCAAAGGAATTGAACAAGCACGTCCCAGAAGAAGAAATACAAATGGTCAAAAAATATATGAAGAAGTGTTCAACATCTCTAGCAATTAGAGAAATGCAAACTAAAACTACACTGAGATTTCATCTCCAGTCAGAATGGCAATTATTAAGAATACGAGTAACAATAAATATGAGGATGTGGGGAAAAGAGTACACTCATACATTGCTAGTGGGACTGCAAATTGGTGAAACCACTCTGGAAAGCAGTATGGAGATTCCTTAGAAAACTTGTAATGAAACCACCATTTGACCCAGTTATCCCACTTCTCAGTAGATACCCAAAGGACTTAAAATTACCATAGTACTGTGACCTAGCCATCTCAATGTTTATAGCAACTCAATTCACAACCCAGGTGTCCTTCAACAGATGACTGGATAAAGAAAATGTGGTATAAATACACAATGGAATGTTACTCAGCCATAAAGAAAAATGAATTATGGCGTTTGCTGGTAAATGGATGGAACTGGAGAATATCATGCTAAGTGAAATAAGCCAGTCTCAAAAAACCAAAGGTTTAATGTTCCCTCTGATATGTGAATGCTAACTCATAACAAGTGGGGGGTGGCGAGGGGAGCAATAGAGGTTCATTGATTAGACAAAGGGAAATGAAGGGAAAGGAGGTGGAATGAGAATAGGAAAGACAGTAGAATGAATTGGACATAACTTTCCTATCCTTATATATGAATACACAACCAGTGTAACTTCTCATCATGTACAACCACAAGAATGGGATCCTAACAGGAATAAGTTATAATATATATATATATATAATGTCAAAATTCATTCTACTGGGGCTGGGGATATGGCTTAGCAGTAGAATGCTCGCCTAACACATGTGGGGCACTAGGTTTGATCCTCAGCACCACATAAAAATAAAATAAAGGTATTGTGTCCAACTACAACTAAAACAAAATATTAAATAAGTACATTCTACTGTCATGTATATCTAAAAGAACAAATTTAAAACTTCCAGCATCCATATCTTCTTTTTTAATTAATTAATTTATTTTAATTAGGTATGACAGCGGAATTCATTTTGATTCATTGTACACAATTGCAGCACAACTTTTCATTTTTCTGGTTGTACATGATGTAGTGTTGCACCATATATGCAGTCATACATGTACCTAGGGTGATGATGTCCATCTCATTCCACCATCTTTCCTGGTCCCCATACCCCATCCCTCCCTCCCCTTTGCCCAATCAAAGTTCCTCCATTTTTCCCACGCCCCCACCACCATCCATTATGGATCAGAATAAACTTATCAGAACATTCTGCCTTTGGTTTTGGGGATTGGCTTACTTTGTTTAGCATGATATTCTCCATATCTTCTTTCCTTAGGTTTTCTCTTTCCTTATTCCAGATTCCTGTGAGGAAAGAAAGTGATCAGCACAGTCCAGCCTTGAGTTGGTTCCCTTGGGTCAGCTTTCCACTAATGAGCTCAGCCAGAGGGCAGAACAAACAGGGCTGCAGGGCTTAAAGTAGGGGAAATGGGAGGAACAGGACCCGTGGCTGATGTCCACTGCCTGAGGCAGTTCTCAGTATCCTTTCAAGATATTAAAAGGATTCTGCTTTTTTAAAAAAATCATAAATAGCTGAAAATATTACAAGCCATTTGTTCTCAAAACCATATGTGGTCAGGTAGCTCATTTCCCAAGGAGCGAAGATAAAGAACTCCAAGAGATCTAAATGTTTTTAAGCCAGATATCCTAGTAGGAGTTATGAAATGACTTTCCCAAGTCCTAAAGCAAAGAAGAAGGAGAAGGAGAAGAAGAAGCTCTCTATACCTATTGCTTACAGGTAATGCCACAAAGTTCCCTGGAAAGCTAAATCTTAGAAATTATTTCACAACAAAGGAAGAACTGTTTCAGAGACTAAGTTGGAACATGATGAAGAGCTAACAGAACATGTGAAAATAATTACCAAGGGTGTTTATTAGACTTTAAAAGGTGAATGGGTTTAATCTAATTTTGCTAAGATCAAAAATCCAACATTAGAACTTACTGTTTTTTAAACGGGGATGCTTTATTTTAGTTTCTAGAGACATTCTGGTAGATACTGAGAAACATACCACAGTATCTAGCCTATAAATGATAAAGGGTTAGAATGGCACTCCTTTAAATATTCTTTTTTAATAATAGATTTTATTTTTAGAGCAATTTTAGGTTCACAAAGAATTCCTATATAGCCTCCATTTCCTCATTTGTACACCATACCAATTTGTTACAATTGATGAACCTCTATTGACACACTATAACTACCCAAAATTCATGGTTTATGTTAGGGTTCTCTCTAAGTAGTGTATATTCATTCTATGGGTTTTGTCAGATGTATCCTGACATGTATCCACCAATATGAGTTGTACCGAATACTTTCACTGCCCTAAAAATCCTGTGTTCTACCTATTCATCCCCTATCCCCCATCCTTGGCCATCCCTATGGAACTTTACCGTCTCCATAGTTTTGCCTTTTCCCATAAATCGTGTAGTGGGAATCATGCAGCATGATTATCTTCTTTCATTTGGTAATACATACTAAACTTTCCCCCGTGTCTTTTCAGTGGCTTGCTAGATAATTTCTTTTAGTGCTGAATAGTATTCCATTGTTTGGAGGTAACACACAGTATGTACCCACTCACCTACTGAAGGACATCTTGCTGATTTCCAAGTGTTGGCCATAAGGAACGCAGCTGCATCCCTGTGCGGTTTTGGTGTAGATGTAAATTTTCAATTCACGGGGGTAAATGCTAGAGTACCATTGCTGGATGATAGGGTAAGAGTCTGTTTAATTTGGTAAAGATCTACCAAACTGTCTTCCTAAGCATGTACCATTTTGTAGTCCTACTAGCAAAGAAGGAGAGTTCTTGTTGCTCCACATCCTCACCAATTTTTGGTGTTTTCATTGTGCCATTCTTATAGGTGCATCTCATTGTTGTTTTAATCTGTGGTTATCTAATGACATATGATGCTGGACATCTTTTCATATGCCATCTGATTATCTTCTCTGGTGACACATCTATTCAGGTGTTTGCCTGTTCTTAAGTGGACTGTTCACTTTTCTTATTGTTGAGTCTCATGAATTTGTTGTAGATCTAGGATAATAGTCCTTTGTTAGATGCCTTTTAAAAATATTTTTTTTGCAGTCTGTGGCTTTTCTTATCCTTTTAACATTGTCTTTCAATGAAGTTTTCCATTTTAATAAAATGAAGCTAATCAATTATATCTGTCATTGATTGTGCCTTTGGTGTTATGTTTAAAAAGTCATCTCTTTACCCAAAGTCATCTAGATTTTCTCTTAAGACTATTTAGTTTATATGTTTTGGTTTATGATCCATTCTGAATTAATTTTTATGAAGAGTATAAGGTCTGTGTTTGGTTCCTTTTCTTTTTATGTGTAGATACCTACTTGTAGATGTCTAGTTATTCAAAGCATTTATTGAAAAGATTATTTTTGCTTCTTTGTATTATCTTTGCTCCTTTGTCAAAGACAATTGACTATATTTGATTCTATTTCTGTGTTCTCTCTTCTGTTCTGTTGATCTATTTGTTGTCTCCTCTTTTGCCAAGACCACACCGTCTTGATTACTGTAGCCAATTTACAATAAGTCTTGAAATCGAGTAATGTCTTCTTCTCCTTCCCCTTCTTCTTCCTCCTCCTTCTCCTTTTCTTCTTCACTATTGAGTTGGTTATTCTGGGCCTTTTCCCTCTTGATATATACTGTATGAACAATTTTTTGGTATCTACTAAATAACTGGCTGGGATTTTGATGGATGGCATTGAATCTGTAGATCAGGTTGGGAAGAACTGACATCTTGACAATAATGAGTCTTCCTATTCATGAACACATTTCATTTTATTTAATTCTTTGATAACTTTCATCACAATTTTAAAGATTTCCTTACAAAGATCTTGCATATATTTTGTTAGATTTATATCTAAGTATTTTATGTTAGATTTATGCCTAAGTCTTTGTTACCATTTATTACTAATACAAATAATAATATGTTTATAATTTTAAACTTCACTAATTTGTTACTAAAATGTAGAAAAGTGATTGACTTTTGCATATTAACCTTGTATCCCACTTCCTTACTGTAACTGCTTATTGGTTCCAGGGTTTTGTTGTTGTTGTTGTTGATTCTTTCAGATTTTCTACATAGAAAATTGCTATGGTTTGGATGTGATTTAATTATGTCCCCCAAGGGTCCATATTAAAATCTCAGGTCACCAATATCTGTGAGGGATGTGAAACGTTTGGGAAGTGGGCCTAGTGGGAGGCCCTGGAAAAGGAATTGTAGTAAGCAGTTCTTTTTCTTTATCTCTGCTTTTCTGGCTCCTCCAACACAAACTCTTCCCGTTTCTGTCTAGCATATGCCATCTGACACAGACCTTCACCAGAACAGAGCTAATACAGTTACTGTGCCCTTAAGCCTCCAAAACTAAAAGCTAAATAACTTTTGTTGTAGAAACACAAAACTGACTAATACAACAATCATCTAATCTGCAAACAAGGGTGATTTTCTTTCTTACTTCCCAATCAATATATTCCTTTCTTGTAGGAATGCATTAGCTAAAACTTCCAGTTGAAAAGCAATATTGGGAGGGGATATTTTTGCCTTGTTCTTGATCCTAGTGAAATAGCTTCAAGTTTCTCATCATTAACTATAATTTTTTTGGGTAGATGTTCAGTATAAGTTGAAGAAATTCTCTATTTTTAATTTACTGAGAGTTTTTTTTAAAATCATGAATAGGTGTTGGGTTTCTTTTCAAATGCTTTTTTTGCATCTATTGATATGATGTAATTTCTCTTTTTCAGCCTATTGACATAATGAATTGCATTAATTGATTTTTAAATGTTGCACCAAATTTGCATACCTGGGATAAGACTCACTTGATTGTGGTGTGCAATTCTTCTCCAACATTGTTGGATTTGATTTGCCACTATTTATTGAGGATTTTTGCATGTATGTTTATGATTGGTATTAGTCTTATTATGTTGGGTCTGCTATAACAAAATACTGTAACTGTAATTTGTACACCACAGGAATTTATTTCTCACAGTTCTGGAGGCTTTGAAGTTCAATGCCATAAGTTCAGTGTCTAATGAGGGCTTTTTTCCTGGTTCATAGACAGTGCACTCTTGCTGTGTTCTCATGTGGTGGAAAAGGGCAAACAAACTCCCCTGGGCATCCTCCATTGGGGTACCAGCCCTATTCAGAAGGGCTTTGCCCTCATGTCATAATCACCTCTCCAAAGGCCCTGTCCTTGATACCATCACAGTGGGGATTAGGTGTCAATATATGAATCTGGGGAGGACATGAACATTCAGACCACAGTACCTTTTTTGTAATGTCTTTGGTTTTAGTATTAAGATAATGCTGGCCTCATTGAATAAGTGAGAAAGTAGAGTTGTCCTTTGGTATTCATGGGGGATTGGGTTCTAGGACCTGCTGGGGATAACAAAATCTTCAGATGCTCAAGTTCTTTATATACAATGGTATAATATTTGCATATAACATGTACACATCCTCTCAAATACTTTAAGTCATCTCTAAATTACTTATAATACCTAATAAAATGCAAATAGTTGTTATATTGTATTTTTAAGAAATAATGACAAGAAAAAGGTCTATGTGCTTAGTACAGGTATAATTTTTAGAAATATTTTTGATGGGTTGTTGGTTGAGTTCATGGATGCAATAGAGTGACAGTTTAAAAAAAAAATTCTGACATTTAAATGCTTAAAGACTTCTCAGGGGCTGGGGTTGTAGCTCCGTGGTAGAGCACTTGCCTAGCTTGTGTGAGGCACTGGATTTGATTTTCAGCACCACATTTAAAAAAAATAAGTAAAATAAAGGTATTGTGTCCATTTACAACTAAAAAAAGTTTTAACAAATACCTCTCACTAAAAAAAAAATCAAGTTTTTCTTGTTGCCTCTTCAAAAGTTAGAGCTGACCTGGCTATATCCAAATAATATATACACTTGTGGACAAGTTGTGAGGTCTCCGGGTCTCTAGTCTCTACCATATCCTAACGTCTTTTACTTATTCCATTCCACTCATTTGTATTATCTGGGGTCATTTGAGATCAGAGATATTTAATGTTAGTGTATACCTGTGTCTCAGAAGCCACTGGGCAGCTGGATTGGAGCAAAAATTCTGGAAAACTGAAAATTTCTCAACTTTAGATTATTATTTATAAATGAAATAGGAAAGAGGGGTTCTATTAGAGTGTTTCTGTATGAAATAGACATAGAAACAAATAAGAATTCCATGTTGAAGAAACACAAGTGCATTTTTGGTAGAAAGATTCTCTCTGGAAGACAACTGAGTTTTCCAACTTTCTTTCCTCTTGAAATGGATACATATCTTAGATCTTATGAAATCAGGCATAAGTGAGCAAGTTTCTTTGCCACTCTGAAGACTTAGTAATACTGATAGACAGCATGGACAAGCTTAAGGTATAAATAAAAGAAAAGAGACCCGGCACAGCCTTTTTCCTGCCTTTTGTATCTACTTCCAGACTTTCCTGATGCTTAGCACTGCCCAGATCTCTACTGTATTGGTTAGTTTTTGTTGCTATAACATAATACATGAGGTAGGTTAGTTTTATAAATAAGAGGGCTCACAGTTTTGGAGATTCAAAGTCCAAGATCAGGAGCTCCATTAGTTCAGCTTCTGGTAAGAGCCTAATGGCAGACAGCATCATATAATGGTGGGAAAATATGCATGAACAAGTGATTATGTCACCAAACAGGAAGATGGAGAGATGGAGAAAGAGAGCAGAGGAGAAAGAATGAGAACTAAAGGAGAGAGAAGATAAAACAGAAGGGATGAGCATGGGAAGTCTAATACCAGTTGTTCAGAGCTATTTTAAGAGTCATTTTCTTTCTGGACTGTCATTGTTAATTAATCCACCAGGTGGTGCTCTGAAATACCAAATAAACTTCAGTCCTTAATTTAAAAAATGATGTTGCTTGGAACTTTCAGTGCTGGCTATTACCCGAAGTGAAAAGAATACATGACCTACCACCCTTCATGTGGAAATATTTATATTATTTAAATAATACATATTTTTATTCAAAACATGATTTTTAGAAGGAAAATTGGAGTGTTATTTAATTATCCTAGTTTCAGTTTCCTTAAACAAAAAGTATAATTAAAAAAAATAACACAAGAGAATCAGTGAATATTTGTACCAAAACTGTCTATATGTTTACATGTCCTCTTCCTAGATCCTCGGGGCTGAAGCTGGTCCCCTGTGAGAGCCACCTGCCCCACTGTGGGTCTATGGGATGCCCTCTGAATGCTGTGAAAAGTTCAAGGGAGGACTCTAGTTTTCTGTATCCCCCGAGACTCACCCAATAAACTGTGACTCCATTCTCCAAGGTTTTTTTTTGGTCTCTGCTTTTGGTTCACCTTCATCCTCCAGGGATCCCTCGGAAGCTGCAGTCTGGCTAACTCACCCAGACCCTGCTTTCCTCTTGGAGGCATCCAGTTGCCGTTCACAAATTGGTCTGACTCTATTTCCCAGCCACAGTGGCTGGAAGTGAATTTTTAAATCATTAACAAGTCTTTATTCCAGCTACTCTGGAGGCTGAGGCAGGAGGATTGCAAATTTGAGGGCAGCCTGGGCAACTTAGTGAGATACTATCTTAAAAAAACAAAATCCCAATTTATGGCACAATATAAAGAGCAACAGTAAATGACACAAGGAGAAAATGCTCCTGTGTGGTAGACTGCTTCCTACTTTGCATGGTGGCTGTGAGATTCAATGAGATCAAATGCTTCAAGTGCCAAGGTCAGTAGACTGCCCATCAATTTCAGTGCCTATTTCCCTTGCTTACCTTATTCCTGTGCCCTAACTCAACATCTGTTCTCCATGCTGAGACAGGGGCAAAGGACAGGTAGCTGATTATCAAAGAAGAGGAAATGAGTTGCTAATAGCTAACCTCAGGATAACAACATTCCCCTCCCATCCCCACAACAGAGAAGGGGAAGGATCCCACTG
The DNA here is from genome assembly GCF_047511675.1 of Marmota flaviventris. Classification (NCBI taxonomy): domain Eukaryota; kingdom Metazoa; phylum Chordata; class Mammalia; order Rodentia; family Sciuridae; genus Marmota; species Marmota flaviventris. The sequence goes on along the minus strand of NC_092504.1, from coordinate 42,759,945 downwards.
ATCACAGATCCCACTTTCCAACACAAGTGATTACTTGCTGGGCTGGTCTCTTTTCCTGCCTTTGGGCACATCTGCAGGGAAGAAAGAGAGGATGGGGGTCTATAAAAAAGCAAAACATCCCCACTCCCATGGGACCCAGTTCTGGACCCCGGCTTTTCTCTGGAGAAGTCTGCTCTCTCTGTTCTTTTTCTCAAATAAAACTTTCTTTCTGTGCGTGCCTCAGGGTTCCTCGAATTTTTAATCTTCAACATTAGGGGAACGAAGACCCCATTCTGATTTCCAAACCCACATCAGTGCTAACAGGTATGCTGCTGGGCTCCCCTGAGTCTTTCCTGCCTACAGCCTGCTTCCAGACTTTCCTGATGCTGAGCACTGCTTGGATCTCTGTTATATTGATTAGTTTTTTGTTGCTATAACATAACACATGAGGCAAGTTAACTTTATAAATAAATAAAAAAAAAAAAAGCTCACAGTTTTAGAGATTCAAAGTCCAAGATCAGGAGCTCTATTGGTTCAACTTCTGGTGAGAGCCTGATGACAGATAGCATCATATTGAGGTAGGAAAATGTGCAGGAGCAAGTGATTATCTCACCAAACTGAAAGCCTGAGAGACTCAGACTTTTGTAACTCTGAAAGACTAGTACTCCCTTTCTGGGATGGTGCCCCTAATGACCTCAGGATCTCCCACTAGGCACTACCACTTAAAGGTCCCATCAGCCCCCACATCACCACATGGAGGACATCTGGGAGCACTCAAACCACATCCAAATCATCTTGCTACTTCTGGTTCTTTATTGTCTGGTGCTCTGTGCTGCTGGGCAACCACCCAATGTGGTTTTCTGTTCCTCTCAGTGGCCATTTGCCTGCCTGCCTTCTTGAATGGCTGGCTGCCCTCTGAGTATGCCCACCACTCCTCTTGCCCCCACAATCTTCCCATTCTTGCTGCTAGGTTAGCCCCCCTCCACCTCCTGATAATTGCCCTACCCGATGACCTCTTCCAAATCACTGGAGACCTGATGCTTTAGAAAAGAGCTATCCAGTCGCATTGTGTGTAGCATCTCTTTGCCATTCATGTGTGCATAGAGGCTCTGACTTCTAAATTGCCCCAGTCTATCTAGCTGCAGACTGCCGGCTTCTGCTTGTGCTGGTCTGCAGAGTGCCACCTGTAGTGCTGCACCTCATGGAACCTCCTTCGGAGGTAGGAGTCCACCTGAGGGAGGCAGGAAGCATTGTGAGTTAGAAAAGATGTCTGAAGGGTGAGAGGAGGTGATTCCCAGGAAACCAAGTAAAGAGATCAGTGTTGATGTGCATTCAGAGCAGGTGGTTCAGGTCCCAGGTCAAATAACCTCACAGAGGAGCCTTGGGACTGACTGGAGATCTGCTAGCTGGGAATGCCCATTAGGATCCATATTAACAGCAATGCCCATTAGGATGCATGTTACTGTACTTAGCTTAGTACATGTTACTGTCCTGGCTTAGCAAGACAGTCCTACTCACTTATATTTAAAAACTAACTCAGTAATTTCTGGATATAAGTTTACACCATATTTCCAAAACAGCTTTTATGCTAAAAAGAGTACTGTAGAAAGCCCATTTATCTGAATTACTTTTTATTTTCCAAACTTGTATAACCAGAAGTGCTTTTTATGTTATGAAGAATTGACACTTAAAATTGAGCCTGGTGTGAGTTTTATATTAAATTCTTAAAATCCAAGCCTTTAAAATTCTGAGAATAACAAACTTTTTAATAGAAATTTTGTAAATGCACCACTTCATTAATGACAGAAATGGATGTGAAAATCGGCTGCTTTTTGTAGTTTGTGTTTCTAGTTACAGTCACAGATATATTGTAGCCATCAACATTTGATTAGTTCAGGGTTCTGTGAAACTGGTTCTTAAAGCAAATCTTATCTCCAAACTGTAGTCTGCTCTCCAGAAATAGTAACAGCTATTTGAGCAACAGAACAAAATGCCTGTAGTCCCAGTGATCCTTGTATTTTGGAGGGAGTTTGAAACACAATGCTTCCATTACAGAGCTATTTCTTATTTCCTCCCCAAAGTAGAACCATTAACAAATCTGCATTTCATTTCAAATTTCACGTGTTGTCTGTCTGTCTCTCTCTTAATTAGAACAAAATGAAACAAAAACTATTCTGACACCTTTTCTGGAAAACTGTAAGATCACTTTTAATGATAAGAAGATGTTGGAATTTTCCTTAATTGAAACTTTAAAAAATCAATGTAAAGGGATGGACATAGGCTCACATCTTAATCCCGGTGACTAGGGAGACTGAGGTAGGAGGATTGCAAGTTTGAGGCCAGCTTCTTAAATATAGCGAGACCCTGTCTCTAGATAAAGAATTAAAAGGGCTGACAATGTAGCTCCGTTGTAGAATGTCCCTGGATTCAATCCCCAGTACTGCAAAACCAAAAACAAATAAAAAATAAATGTAAAGGGTGGGTCCTAACAGTAGGCTTAACAGTCAGTCTCAACAAGCGATATACTGTATGATTATATGACAATCTCCAAGTGACAAAGTTATAGTTAGGAAGATCAGATCCGTGACCTAGGATTAGTACTGGGGGTGATGCAGAGGAGGAGACCCATAGAGCATGAGCAACGACGGGAATCCACAGACACCAGTTCTTGCCACCTTACAGGAAGGGTTTCAAGAGTCCTACATAGTAGCAGGTAGGAGTTTATTAGAAGGAAAAGGAAAAGGGAGAATAAGAGAGATAAATCTATAGTACACCGAGTGGCCTGGACCATGTCTGAAGAGAACAGCACAGGTCCTACAGAGCCGGGTTTCTAAGGGTTTGAGTTTCTTTGTCATTTTTCTATTCTCTTGTACCCTCATAAGCAGCTAATTATTCCTTACTATAGCCTTTAGTGGACTTCCTACATGAGGGTTGTGATGACCTAGTTACCAGGGTAGTTGTAACATGGTTTTGGTGATAAGGGAGGATCCTGACAACCTAGCCATAGTGGTGACATGGTCTGTAGCCAGTAGGGATTATAATTAACTATGGCTGGAGCTATATGCATACAAACAACAATAAATGTTGATGAGGACGTGGGGGAAAAGGCACACTCATACACTGCTGGTGGGACTGCAAATTGGTGCAGCCAATATGGAAAGCAGTATGAAGATTTCTTAGAAATTTGGGAATGGAACCACCATTTGACCCAGCTATCCCTCTCCTCAGTCTATACCCAAAAGACTTAAAAACAGCATACTACAGGGACACAGCCACATCAATGTTTATAGCATCACAATTCACAATAGCTAAACTGTGGAGCCAACCTAGATGCCCTCCAATGGATTAAAAATGTGACATATATACACAATGGAATATTACTCAGCAATAAAAGAGAATAAAATCATGTCATTTGCAGGTAAATGGATGGCATTGGAGAAGATAATGCTAAGTGAAGTTAGCCAATCCCAAAAAACCAAACGCCAAATGTTTTCTTTGATATAAGGAAGCTGATTCATAGTGGGGTAGGGAGGGGAAGAATGGGAGGAATAGAGGAACTCTAGATAGGGCAGAGGGGTTGGAGGGGAAGGAAGGGGGCGTGGGATTAGAAATGATGGTGGAATGTGATGATCATTAGTTTCCAAAGTACATGTCTGAAGACACGAATTGGTGTGAATATACTTTGTATACAACCAGAGATATGAAAAACTGTGTGTAATAAGAATTGTAATACATTCTGCTGTTATATATAAATAAAAAATAAATATATATAAAAAAGAATATGGTGAAAAGCTGGGTGAAGAGTACCTGGGAACTCTCTCTACTATTTTTCCAATTTTTTTGTGAAGACACTATTTCAAAGGTAAAGTATTCTTTTAAATCAGTGAAAAGAAATAATTTATATATAAGGGGTTCTTTTTAAAAACAAAAAACAAAAAAACAAAAAAAAAACTATGTACCAGAATGTAATTCTTTGAGTACTTATATGAGGCAGTGACACTAAATATTTTTGGGGAAAAGGAAAGTCTACAGGAATCCATCACGACTTTCTGGTAACGATTCCCTCCAGGATGTTTCCTTTTAGTGTCAGCTTCTCAGTGTCTCTATTGATCCAGTTTCCGTCACTCTCCTGTGCTGCTTTATAATACGGAAAAGCTTTCTGCTCTCTTTCTATCCCACTGCCTTCTATTCCTTGCTCCTAATGTCATTTCCTTTTTTATCCCCACAAAACCAGAATCCAGGTTAGTGTCTTCTATATATAGTTATAAATCTGGTCCCCGCTCTGTGTGCATTCATGTTTATTTCTGGAGAGAGGATGGGGTGCCAGAGGAATCCTGATGTGCAGAGCAGAGAATCCTCTTTGTCTGTACTTTGCTAAGGGCGAGCATTGACATGTCTGAATTTTTCTTTTGCATGGCAAGAAAGGGTCCAGATTTACAAATGAATCAAGGTGGTTCCAGATTGTTCCAAAATCACTAGATTGCTCACTTCTAGAAGTGTTCTTCTGGAGGCATCTGAGAAGGGATGGGAATAAATAAGAAGTAAAATGGTAACGCATTCTGTAGCAGTGACTTTGGTAAAAATATTGACAATATAAGAACTCCTTATATTGTCAACACAATTTACTCACAGGAGAACTTGACCACTAAGCTACATCCCCAGCCCCCTTTCTTGTATTTTATTTAGAGAAAGGGTCTCACTGAATTGCTTAGCACCTTGTTTTTGCTGAGGCTGGCTTTGAACTCTCAATCCTCCTGTGTCAGCCTCCTGAGCTGCTGGGATTACAGGCATGCGCCACCACACCCAGCCCCGATTGATTTTTATCCCTTACATGAAAGGGAAAAAAAAATGTGTGTGCAAAAAAGCTGTCTGTTCCATATTTAAGAATGATTCTACATTGCTTAATTGAACTTGGGGAATCTTGGAAATGGCTCTTTATATTCAATTTCCTTTATAACTTGGGTCACTCTAAACTTCTCCCAAAGGCTTTGACAATTTTGAGGTCAGGGGAAGGCCAGAGTAAGATCTGCAATGGCAGTTCCATGGAGTGTCTGTGTGGAAAGGAGAAAAGGACTTCTTTTCTTAAATATGACACAAGAAGTGAGTATGTGGATCCTGGGATCTACTGGTACATAATGTAGGTTTGGTGCTGTGGAGTGGTAGTTGTGACAGCAGGTAAATCATGAAATTTACATTTATGAGACATTAATAAGACTTTTTCTAAAGTAATTTCATGCCTGCATGTCTTCTTTGCCTTTCGTTGATTTTGAAATTAAAAAAAAAAAAAAAAACTGCCTTGGTTTAGTGAGCTTTGGAAAAATGGGTGCAAAAGTACCTCTGGATGGGGCTGGGGTTGTGGCTGAGGTATAAAGCATTCACCTAGCACATGTGAGGCACTGGTTTCCACCCTTAGCACCACAAATAAATACGTACATACATACATACATACATACATACATTGTGTCCATCTACAACTTAAAAAAATTTTAAAAAATACTCAGGATGAAATTTCTTATTGACTTAGTACTCTGATAACCTTCACGACTACTTCCTCACTGTTTCTTTAGACATTTAAAAGATACTGTAAGTTATCCTCAATATCTTAAATATCCTGAATGATTATTTTTGGGAGTCTCTAGAATGTAAATTCCTCAAAGGCAGTGATTTTCTTGTGTTCACTGTTGTGCCCCCAGGGCTGAGGCAGTGCCTGAAGACATCAATCAACGCCCTGATTGATGGGTTGGTAACCTGGTGTTGGTAGAAGGACTTTGTCCCTGGAGTCAGACTAGAGGTGGTTAGAATCCTGACTGTCACTTGTTGACCTGGGACAAGTTACTTTCCCTTCCAGGGCTTTGGGTTCCTCAGGTGTCAGGCACAGTTGGACCAACTGAGACCGTGTGAACGCACATCAGCTGCAGGGCCTCGGATGTGTTGGTGCTTAGAGAATGACCGCTCTCTGATCCATTCACACCCATCCCATCCTTTTTATGTTAGAATGTTTTTGTTTTTTCAATGCATTCATTCAAAAGAAAGCATTTTCAGAGAAAACTTATGATGGTTTATAAGAGAAATGTCTAGAAGCAGAATTCATGGAAAGGGAAATGAATTCCTCCTTATATTCCTTAGCTGTTCAATCCCTGGTCAGGTGGTCACTTTTGCACGGGATCTCTGCCAATACAAACACAGAAAACACCAATTTTTAGATTTCCACCAACCTCCATGTTCATTATTTTCAGTCAAAAAGGGCAATTGAGGTTTATTTGTATATTTGTTTATTCTATTTCATTTTCTATTTGTCAAGTAGATTGATAGGTAGTCTTTTTGGATGTCGAAATGACCTGGGTGACTAAAAAGGCAGACTTTTCTTTTTTTGACATTTCATGGCTGATCTATTAAATTCCTCTAGTGGGTGATTTCCAGATATTCTTGTCTTTGAGATTGATGATGAGTTCTTACTAGTCCTCAGTTGTTTTATAGTTTTAATTCCTCCTAATCAGTGATCAATTGCTTACTTTGTACCTGTGGATTCTAGTGCTGTGAAGGATAAGAAAGAAGCTGAGGATATGGAAGCAAAGAAAAATAATGAAAAATTAAAACTATACTTTTTGTATTTTATACATTCATAGAATGGCCTGCGTAGGTAAAAGTGCCAAATAAGTAGTTATTATTTAATTATTAGGTTTGTGCTGAAAACGGAGAGGCAAATCTCATTTACCATAGTCTCACTTATCATGGTTTTGCCTTCTATGGTTTCCATCACTGCTGTCCAAAAGTATTAAATGGAAAATTCCAGAAGTAAACATAGGCCATATTCACATAATTTTTCTATAGTATATCTTATAATTATTTTATTTTATTATTATTATTGTTAATTCCTTACTGTGCTTAATTTATAAATTAAACTTTATCACAGGAATGTATTTATTGGGGGAAAAATAGCATTTGTAGGGTTCAATACTATCCACAGATTCAGGCATCCCATAGATAAGTGGGGACTGTTGTATATTACACAGTTAGGATAAATTATTAGGGAATTTTAGGCATGCACATGCAATAGAGACTCTATGTTGTTTTGAAGTGCTGGTATGATCATAAATCTGCTGGTTATATCTTTGGCTTACAGCAAAGAGGAAGCTGCCATAAAGGGCTAAAAAGAGAAAAAAAAGAAAAAACCTAATGAGTATAAAGAGATGGTCTCCTCGCAGGAAGGTCCATCGCATACTTACGTGGGCCAGCGATCCTATCCAGTTTCCTTGGAACTGACCTGGGAAGGCTAGTGTGAGAATCTTAGGTCAGGAAGATTTCTGAGTGTAAGAAGAGGCATGATCCCTTCAATAGATGAACGGATAAAGGTGGTATATATACATAATGGAATATTACTCAACATTAAAAGAGAATAAAATTGTGGTATTTGCAGGTAGATGGATGGAGTTGGAGAATATCATCCTAAGAGAAGTAAGCCAATCCCCCAAAACCAAAGACCGAATGTACTCTCTGATAAGTGGATGTTGATCCATAACAGGGGAGGGGGAAAATGGGAAAATGGAGGAACTGTGATTGGGCAAAGGGAAGGGAGAGGAGGGGAGGTGGCATGGTGGCAGGAAAGATGGTGGGATGAAATGGATATCATTACCCTAGATACATGCATGACTGCACATACGATGCAAACTTAATTGTGTACAACCAGAGATATGAAAAGTTGTGCTGCAATTGTGTACAATGAATCAAAATGCATTCTGCTGTCAAATATACCTAGTTAGAATAAACAAATTTTTTTTAAAAAAGAAGTGGCATGACAAGGGTGACCTTCCTTGGCTGTAAGATGTGCTGGGAAATGGGAGAGAAAAGGACAGGACTGAGACTAGCTGGGGTTGGAGCCAGGGGAAATGAATCTGAGAAGGTCTAGAAGTCTAAATTGTCAGGTCTAGGAAGGCATAGTAAACTCTAGTATTTTTCTAAATGTCAAACACCTTAGATATCATTTAGGACATCATTTAAAAATCAATTGCCACGCCCTGCCTTAGCAGGGTCTTTAGCAGAGGAGCTTAGGATTTTTTTTTTTTTTTTAAGAGAGAGAGAGAGAAACAGAGCAGGGAGGAAGAGCAGGAGGAAAAGATTAACATTAAACAGAGACATGAGGTGGGAGGGAAAGGGAGAGAAAAGGGAAATTGCATGGAAATGGAAGGAGACCCTCATTGTTATGCAAAATTACATATAAGAGGTTGTGAGGGGAATGGGAAAAAAATAAGGAGAGAAATGAATTACAGTAGATGGGGTAGAGAGAGAAGATGGGAGGGGAGGGGAGGGGGGATAGTAGAGGATAGGAAAGGTAGCAGAATACAACAGTTACTAGTATGGCATTATGTAAAAATGTGGATGTGTAACCCATGTGATTCTGCAATCTGTATTTGGGGTAAAAATGGGAGTTCATAACCCACTTGAATCTAATGTATGAAATATGATATGTCAAGAGCTTTGTAATGTTTTGAACAACCAATTAAAAAAATAAAATAAAAAGAGAGAGAGAGAATTTATTTTTTAGTTTTCAGTGGACACAACATCTTTATTTTATTTTTATGTGGTGCTGAGGATCGAACCCAGTGGCCCACACATGCCAGGCGAGCACTCTACCGCTCCCCAGCCCCAAGGATTTGTGTTTTTAATTGAGTGTTCCTGAGGATTCCTTGTGACTAGGTAGGTTTTGGAAACTACTGGTTTCCCGGACCCTATTTGGCTTCACAATTCAGGTTTTCTCCCACAGGGCAGAACAAGGCTGGGAAGCAAGGATTTTGTGGATTCAGAGGGGTGCATAAAGAGAATATCAGGAAGGGATTCTGGAAGCAAGATGCAGCCTTAGAAATGGGACTGGCACATTCTAGATGTGGAAGTCAGGAGTCCAGTGAACAGGAACTATCTTATAGGAAGATAGAGGAGATCCTGGGAGTCACAATAGTAGTCAAACATTTGGCCACAGATGTGTATTGGTGTGAAACTCCTCTAGCCCTCTAGGTGCAAGCAGAAGACGGAGGCTTGTGTGGTGTGTGTGTTTGCTGATGGCAGAAGGAAGTCATGGACCAAGGCTGTCCCCTTGTGAGAAGAATCTGGTGTCTTTCCTTGGAAGGATGCAGTCACTGAATGGCAACCATCAGGGCAAAAGGAAGGTCCTCAGGACACCAGAATTCATCAGGATGGGGGCAGTGAGGAGAACTTGGATTCTCTCAAGGCTTCACTTCTTTGGGTCCGGATGAATAAAGGCCCTGGGTGTCTTTGAAGCTTTACCCTCTTGTACTCAGCAGACTTATGATGGGGGTAATCATGGGCTGAGTCTCTCCAAGAGAAAGGGGAGTCTCCACGGCCCTGAATAGTGCCATCAAGCCCAGGAGACCCTGGTAGCTGTGGAGGACAACTAGAGGTCATTACCCTCAGGTGAGGCCAGAGTAGGCAGGTGGGAGTGGCCCTGAAAAGTAAGGAAAGTAATGCTGGGTTGTCTTGGGCCAAGAGGGGGATTGATAGGCTGGGAAGTATGGATTTTGATCTTGATCTTAGAATGAACAACAGAAAGTATAGTCACCTTTGAAGAATGGGAATGATAGCCCAGAGCCTCCTTCTGAATTCTAATGAATGTGTTTCTCTTTCTCAACAGGAATCTCCCATTATTCTCTTCATGGCCCAAAGAAAAGATAGAATTTCTGGTTCATTGCTCCTTACGCCGATACTACAGGTTGCATGGTTATATTTTCCACTAAATGGTTGTCTTTTAGAATTAGTTGATAAAACATTCAAGTGAAATGTGTTAAATGAATTAGTAAACATGGTTCTCTTTCAGACCCTTCAGTATTGTCTCTGCCAGTCATGCCCCTGCTTGTTGCCTATAACCATGTCAAAAATCATCTCTATCACGAGAACCTCTCCTGGCTCCTCCATCCATATGTGGTTTCTTTAGTCCTTGAACCTCTGAGCACCTTTGTTTATAAATTCTTTATGAACCTCAGTGTGGATATTCTTCCTTTAACTCTTAAACATCACAGAATTTACCTCTTTGTAGGATTTATTAGGCAATAGTGATTGTACTGGTATTTTTCAGTCGAGAACATTTCTAATTCCATGAATATCTTGGAAGGTCTTCTCTACACCTACCAAGTAGGTTTTCAAGTTTTATGGGCTTCTATGCCAAGACTGTGAGGCCATTCATATAATCATGTTGGGGAGACAGGATATCTGTGTGTTTTTCCCCCCAGAGAACTTCCATTCCAGGCTTGTGTATTTAATACACAACATCTAGTAAAATGAATCCCTGGCAGATTTTTTATCAAGTTGCAGCTGCCTTTGTAAAAGAATCCTCTTTTATCTGTTGTTTACTCTATATTATCTGCAGGGCAGCAAATAAGATAAGGAAATGATCATCATTTTCCAAATGTTGTGAGAGCAACTGATGGTACCAGCTGATAGTCATTTATGGCTCTGGGGCAAACTATGGACGGAATGTTATGACTGTTCTAATGTGTGGAAATGCAGGTTATCACCGTGACAATATAGGATGCTTCATATTTCCACCCAATCACTACTCAACCTCTGTATTTTGACCAAGATAATTATAGAGAAAAGTCCCTTTTAGGCCACTTTTAAGGCAAAACATTTGCATTAGTTTAGAAAATCCAAAGTACATTTACTCTAATCTTCAACTTATATTTTTATGTCTGAAGAAAGAAAAAGAAAAACTTTAAGTTGCCGTATGATTTTCATTCTAATTAGCCTTTATAATAGTATTTTTTTATTATAACAACTATCATCTCAGAGAATAACTAGTAATTAGAATTTTTACTCAAAGGACTTATTTCTTTAAAATGCTGCATTTTCACTTTTCTATTTTCAAAATTCAAATAAGTTACTAATTTAAGATCCTGGGTTTAAGTGCTCCTCTATGAATTAAGAGTTTTACTCTAAAGGAACTCTAAAAATGTTAATTTCCTGAGTCTTTTTTCTCCATTATGTAATGAAGTCAGTACCAGGATTTGAATTCTATAACATGTAAAGAGGAGATTGGATCCTGCTTCCAAAAAGAGCCAGGTGTACATTTATGTACATTGGGAGTTTTGCCATCATCATCTCTGAGTTCTTTTCCTTGGGACAGTGTGGCATCTGGTACAATATGGCAGAGACTTTGTTTAGGGTCTCTGCAGACAGCAGCACGCAGGATCCTGCTTGTGATCCAAGGAAGGAAAGAAAGTAGGGTTTAATTTGAGAGGTCATTAGGTGATGCTTGGACCCAACAGGTAACATCAAAGTCCTCTACAAAGCTGAAATTAAAATTCAGAACCATATATATCTATGGTTGCAGATGGACGCAATACCTTTATTTATTTATTTATTTTTATGTGGTGCTGAGGATCGAACCCAGTGCGTACTAGGTGAACACTCTACCGCTGAGCCACAACTTCAGCCCTAAAATTCACAACTTTATTTAGGAGGAGAATACTAATTATTTCCCATGGCAATTTAGTAGAGATTAGCTTATCAAATTAGTTATTTGGCCTTGGATTAGCTCTGAAGCCATGGATGGTGAATATCCAGGGGGTTACTGCAGGAAGAAGACAGGGAACCTCAGAGACACACAAAGAAAAGAAATCTATGAAAATGGAAGTAGAGCACTAAAGTCAAGTTTGGCCAAAGTCAAGCTTTATCTACTTAATAATCTTAGCTCAAATTATTCTGATTATGCCACTGCACATTTGCTTAAATGATATCTTATAGTCATCTCTCTCACATTTTTCTAATGTATTTCCTTAATATCTCCAATTATAGTGCAAATAAAATACATCCTTGCTTTTCAAGACTAAGCCACTGTGGGCTATTGCCCTCCCCGCCCTAATTCTACAAGGTAGGCACAAGAATTACTTGAGAGCAGATAAATACATTAAATTCCACATAGTGGGCGACTGTCTCCATCTGGCTCATTTTATGCTGAGTCCAGCACATAATAGTTTTGATAGGAATTTTTGTATAAATAAATACATTTTTCAATGAGCCTTGTTATCTTCCCTACCCCTGCCTACTTTCAGGGCTGGAACAACCATTATCTCTGATCATTTAAAATCCTGCTTCCTTGTATTCATCACATCTGTAAGTATGTAATTGAAGCATTAAATTTTCAGTTAAAATTCTGGCAGGGAGCTATAACCAATGATTATAGTTGTCCCTTGGTATCTGTGGAGGATTGGTTCCAGGACCTCCTACAGATACCAAAATCTATGGATGTTCAAGTCCCTTATATAAAGTGGTGTAGTATTTGCATACAATCTGCATACATCCTTGCCTGGTATACTCCAAATCATCTCAAGATTACTTATAATATCTAATACAAAGTAAATGTCATGGAAATAGGTTTTGTGCTGTGCTGTTTAGGAAATAATGACAAAAAAAAATCAGTTATCCTGTTCAATAAGATGCAACTTTTTGCTGGATATTTTCAATCTGCAGTTGGCTGAATTCACTGATGTGGAACCCACAGATATGAAGGGCTGACACGCTTTCCTATTACTGATCAGTTCTAGGTCTAGGGAGCTGGTTGAACCTGATCAGATTATCCATGGATATTAGATGGTTCAATAGCATGGCTAACCCATAGTAATTTCAATCTTCTTTTGACATTTTATTGCATATAATCTTTATGTATCAACATGGAAGGTGATGCATTTAAACTCCAAGTTTCTCTGCTATCTGTCTTTTTTCAGGGTCATTGTCTGGTAACTGCACAGATTAACTATGAGAAAATATCTGTACCTTCCTGGGTGATGAAGACAGTTTCTTCCACTCTAAAAAATTTTCACAGTGGTCTTCCATCGAGGCAAACTATTGGTGTAACTGGGAAAAGCTTAGAAAGTAAGAACATTTCTATGTAATCCTATTGCACAAACATTAGAATTTATTTCTGAGTTGAAATCATCTCATTCTGGGCCTGTATCTACTACATTATACTTAATTGTGTGAAGTAGTGTTCAATATAAAAAAGCAAGAAAAATTAAAATGTATTATTCATAAAAAGCAGGAGAAATTAAGGTAAGCCTTTTATTAAATATAGATCTATGCCTCCATTTTAAGAAATGGTTAGTATTCTATCTCATAAATGGATCATAAGGTGAATAGGTTTAAAATAAAATCTGTAACAACAAAATATCCACTTTTTTTTAAAAAAACAGGATCCACAGTTTCTCCAAAGATTTCATTCTCAGCTGCTAGAAAAACACCAGTCAACACAAAAAAACCCCAGCACCAGGTAAGATAAACAGATTGAAATTAATGTTTCATTAAAGTCTGAATCTTAGGTTCTTCTCTCTTAAAATATTGAAGATCATTGTCCTAGGAGATAAAGAATAACAAGATAGAAATACCCTTTTTGTCTCATCTCACCTAGTAAGCATTCACAATTCCCATTTGTTTCTTTTATGGCTTTTAAGTCTCAGGTGGTCTTAGAAGTCTGTAAATGGATGATTACTTTTTCAGGCAGTTTCTAGTGTGATAAATGCTGGTATCAAGTAGTCTAGCAAGCTAGACAAGATACATGAAAAGACTTTGTCCGTTCTTGGTTTTGCTTAATAATGCTCTTGATTATACTTAATTTATATTCACAGTAATTTATTAAATAGCTATTTTGAGCTGAGTAAAACCCAGTCTTGTAAAGGCAGAGAGCTTTTAATCTCTATTAGATAAGTGAATCATGATATCTAAACACCTCTATAGACTATAAATTATTTCTGAGTAAAATGGGATTCATCATTTTATATATATATATATATATATATATATATATATATATATATATATATATATATATATGAAACGACCTGGCCTGTTTCTTGCAAGGTATCATACTTTTTGTCTCAAGACTACCTTCTCTGTGTCTCTGGCTGCTTCCATATTTGTATGTTATTAGAAACAAATTATGAAAAGGAATGTACACTAACAAGAGAGTTGTATTTGGTAAGTGCATTGATACAGTTTAGTGCCATTCCTTAATGTCCCACAAAAACACATGCTCTTAGAGACAAGGGCCTAAGAATCCACCCTTCACTAGTGCGTGTTGTTAGCTATTCTTAAGGTTGATGGTGCCCTGCTTAGGCCATCTATCCTCTGAACAGCATTAGTTACTTCTTTATAATTCTTTGCTTCCTCAAATATGTATTGGGACCCTTCTCTGAGGTGCTGTTGCCCACTGCTTATGGCTTGGGTCCAAGGCATTTCCCTGCCTTTTCAAAGTTACAGTTTGGATAATCACTCCTGCATATGTTCTGTTGTACTAGAGATTTTCCTTCAGACTTGAACTAACAGTAAAATAAGGTAACTTAGGTGTAATTGGATTTGGGATGTCTTACATGATTGAATGAATTAAAATTACAAGCACTTAAAATTTGAATTACTTTAATAAGGACAAAATAGTCACTCCCTAAATTAATTAATATATCATTTATTAACTGTCATTAAACTCTTGTTAATTAAATAAGATTGTAAAATTAAATTAAAAAGACGGATGATTTCCAAAAGCAGATGAGACTGCGATTTTAAAACTCTTTTAAAATTAGTTTAAAAGACAAGCACAACATTGGGTAATTCACCTGGGACTTGAAACAATAAGGTGATGAAAGACTATACAGGATATTGGAGCATGATGGGGGCAGGAAATTGCGTGGATTATTTTCCAGAGAATGACTATATTATATTTTACCATTTCGATGGTTATTAACTTCTTCTTGGTTGAAAATTTGACACAGTCAACTGTTGTTTATATCTCTACTGCTGTTTATTGTGCTGGAAGCTGAGAATTTATCTGAACAAATATAGACACCTTTGAAAATTTAATGAAAACTAGGGACTCCTAAAAACTACCAAACCTATAAATCCATACCATTTTTTTACACTAACTCTCAGGAGGTATATAAATCCCTGCAATTAATTAAAGATCCCTAGGTCTGTGGGCCTAATTTAAAGACACCTACTCCATTGAAGCTATTCAGGTAAGGAATAATCTGTGTATCTTAGGGCTAGTCACTTAACCTCCTAGGTTTCAGTTTCTTTGTTAAATGAGGGTGTAGATGAAAGCCTTCTGTTTTGAAGAATCTAGGAGCCACAGATAATATAATTCCCAAGGGTTCCACCCCTAGTGACCTACGTACTCAAGTCATGCCCTACCTGTCTATGGTACCACCCATTAATTTATTCTAATTATTTTTCCATCGAATGGATTAATCCACTGATTAGGTTATAGCTCTCATAATCTAATCATTTCACCTCTGAACTTTCCTGCATTATCTCACATGTGAGCCTTCAGGGGATACCTCATATCCAAGCCATAGCAATATTTAGTATCATTCATACCTGTTCATATTTTATATTAAAATATGAACCATGTGAATATGTTAATTCTTCAGAAATTAAGAATAAAATTATGTATTTTTATTAGCATTTTATTATAGTTAGTTTGGTAATGTAGAGGCTACAATCCCTAGACGTGAAAGATTGAGTTTTAACATATTTAATTCTGGTAATTTTATCATTAAGAAACATATTTTTGGATTCCTTTTCTATAGACCATTTGATTACCCATACTGGAAAATTCCTTCTCTTTTGGGTATAATTCTTATTTTTTTCTAGGACTATTTGATTTACTTACAGTTATCTGAATATTATTCTTCTATGCATGCATTGAAGAGCAACAAGTACATGTCTTATATAAAAATAGGCATGGGATTAGTGAAACAAAATATCCATATATAATAATATTCAGGTTCTTCAGAGAAACAGAACCCTTGGGAGATATGGGTGTGTATATATTTGCACACTCATACATATATAGATACAAATATATATATGTGTGTATATATACACACACATACATATGTAGATTAAATTTAAGCAAATGGTTCACACAGTTAAGGAGGCTAAGAAGTCCTATGATTTGGCATCTGCAAATTGGAGACCCAGGAAAATCAGTGGTATAGTTCTAGTCCATGTTTGAGGACCTGAAAACCAGGAGAACCAGTGATGTAAGTTCTAGTCAAAGCCCAAAGTCTGACAACTGGAGAACAATGTTTAAGTTCCTGTCTGAATGCAGGCAAAGATTTTTCCCTCCTTGGATGACATGATGTCCACCCACATTGAGAAGGACACACAGCTTATCCAGTTCACAAACTGAATTGCTAATCAGTCAGAAGCACCCTCACGGAAACTTCCAGAGATAACACTTAACTAAATATCTGGGACAGTCAAGTTGGCATATAAAATTCCTTTATACCTATTTACCAAAATCTCAAAATCAGTAAAAATTACCCTCATCCTTCATTTTGACCAAATTTTGGAAACTTTATTGGTGTTTTATAAACTGTAGTTTGCAACCAATTGGTTGTTTGTGTAATCATTGTTTAAAATTAACTAAAAAGTAGAATAAAATAGAAACAGGTTTCATCAAACATAATAATAATGGTAATATTTTCTACAATGTTTAAAGTATGTGTGAGCTGATTCTATGGTGCATACCTGGAGTCTCAGCTACATGGGAGACTGAGGCAGGAGGATTGCTTGAACCTATGAGTTCAAGTCCAGGCTGGGCAACATGGCAAGACCTGGTCTCAAAAAAAAAAAAAGTGTGTGTGTGTGTGTGTGTGTGTGTGTGCTGAATCACATACAATATATTTTTAATTATGGGTCATAGTTTTTTTTAAAAAAAAAAATCAAAAGCTACTGCATTCTATTAACTTTTGAGTATTATTGGAACTTGTATATTTTATAGTTTATTTTAGCTAACCAAATGATGAGTAAGTTTTATTACTTATATTAGTAATTACTAATGCCTATTACTCATTATTTATAATTAATAGCAACTATTATTTTCATTGATACTCAAGTTGTGACAATGGCAAATGGGATATGTTTGAAATTGACTGTTACAAGAATCATCAGTGTTGTGTGTATCAGAAATTTTTCTCTTTTACTGCTGAACAAAATTAATTGTATCAATATCTGAAAATTTGTTTCTCCATTTTCCTTTTGAAGGACATTTGTATCATTTCCCTTTTGAAGAAATTATTAATAAAGGTGCTGCTAACATTTTTGTATACATCTTTTTGTGGACATAGCATTTATTTCTCTTGGGTATGTCCATAAGAATTAGGAATGCATTTCTTGGGCCATAGAGCTGTCAGGTGTTTAACAAAGAAACTGCCAGGCAGTTTTTCAATGTGGTTGAACAGTTTTTTTTTTAATTGAGTTTTTAAAAAATAAGTGACAGCAGAATGCATTACAATTCTTATTACACACAGCACAATTTTTCAATCTCTGGTTATATACAAAGTATATTCACACCAATTCTTGTCTTCATACATGTGCTTTGGATAATGATGTCCATCACTCTCCACCATCCTTGCTAACCCCATGCTCCCTCCCTTCCCCTCCCATCCCTCTGCCCTATCTAGAGTTTGTCTATTCCTCCCATGCTCCCCCTCCCTACCTCACTATGAATCAGACTCCTTATATCAAAAAAAACATTTGGCATTTTGGTTTTGGGATTGGCTAACTTCACTTAGTATTATCTTCTCCAACGCCACCTATTTACCTGAAAATGCCATGATTTTATTCTCTTTTATTACTAAGTAAAATTCTGTTGTGCATATATGCCACATTTTTTTTATCCATTCATCTACTGAAGGGCATCTAGGTTGGTTCCACAGTTTAGCTATTGTGAATTGTGCTGCTATATACATTGATGTGGCTGTGTCCCTGAAGTATGCTGATTTAAAGTCTTTTGGGTGTAGACCAAGAAGAGGGATAACTGGGTCAAATGGTGGCTCCATTCCCAGATTTCCAAAGAATCTCCATACTGCTTTCCATATTGGCTGCACCAATTTGCAGTCCCATGGTTGAACAGGTTAATACTCCCCACCAATGTCTGTGAATTCCTGTTGCTCCACATCCTTGCCAACATTTGGTATTGCTAATCCTTTCATTTTAGCTTCTCTGAAGTTATAATTTGCATCTTCCTAATGATTGATGTTGTTGAGCACTTTTTGAATATGCTTATTGGCTATTTGAGTATCTTGTGAGGCACCTGCCCACATCTTTTGTTTATTGGTAAATTTCTTTTTCTTTTCTTTTCTTTCTTTCTTTTTTTTTTTACTGACTTGTTCTTGATCTTTCCTTTTGGCTTTTCCTTTTCACTTTAAAAAGAAATTATGTATTTTTATGATTTTTTTAAAATTTTGATGAGACCCAATTTATTTTCTCTTATTGATGATGTTTTTTATGTTCTGTTTGAGAATTTTTTGCCTACCCCAACATTTTGAATAAATAACTTTGAACAGAAACAGAAGAGATGATATATCTTTTTAAGATTATGAGTTTACACGGAGTCTTTCAATTTAGTTTATTGTTTTTTGCACTGTTTTATATTTACTTATTATTTAGCTTATTATTCCTTATTTTTAGAGCACTAGTAACCATTTTATTAACTTTTTTCTCAGTATACAGAGACTTTCTACTGTATTTTCCAGCATAAACTTTTATTTGAAAAAAGGGACCTTGAAACTTGAATCATGAAAATACCCAGTACTTATGTGGTATCCGAAGTCTATATCATCTCTAAGATATTATGATTTTATAGTTCACTGGGTGAGGATAATCTAAGCAGAATTGCTTCCTAGGGACATATTCAGCTTTTGTGGTACTTGAAGCTTATATAATTTAGTGATCATTTTTAAGAAAAAGAATTTTGTAAGCCATTTCATCTGGAACTGCCACACTGCAAGATGTGCAGATATACCAAGATGTAATCTGATATGTTGAGATGCTTATAGTACATTTGCTCACAGAAACACTTAATATATATAATTTTCCCCCCACCGGGGATTGAACTCAGGGGCACTCAACCATTGAGTCACATTCCCATCCCTATCTTGTATTTTATTTAGAGACAGGGTCTCACTGAATTTCTTAGGGCCTTGCTAAATTACTGAGGCTGGCTTTGAACTTGCAATCCTCCCGCCTCAGCCTTCTGAGCCTCTGGGATTACAGGTGTGCGCCCTGCGCCTGGTACTGTTTGTAGTTTTGCTGTAAGTTTGCATGCTACACTCAGGAATTCTGAACATTTTCTTTTTTTAGGCTTCTCATTTAAAAAAAATATGGTGCATTCATATTTGCATACATTGCAATATTAAACATGTCTGATAAAAAGGAAATTCCACTTTGACTGGATGACAATGAGATCAAATCTTCAATTTACAGTTTTATATGTCTGATAATTGAAAGACATCTCCATAGATGATCTTCTTCTCCTTCTTCTTCTCCCTCTCCCCCTCTCTCTCACTCTCTTTCTCTCTCCCTTTTGCCACTTCAGACTGAACCCAGAGGAGCTTTACTACTGAGCTCCATACCCATCCCTTTTTGTTTTTTATTTTGAGACAGTGTCTTGCTAAGTTGCTTTAGAGCCTCACTAAATTGATGAGACTGACCTTAAATGTCAATCCTCCTGTCTCAGCTTTCCAAGCTGCTGGAATTATAGCCATGAGCCACCATACCTGGCTCTACAGATGAGCTTCTGATCTGTATGTTTTGAAACTGTTTGTCTCCACATTCATAACACAATACAGCCAGCTGAGTCTCAGCATGGCCATTTGGACTATTCATGAGAGAAATTTTATCTTGGGAGGGGGGCAGCAGTAACCTCATTATGTAGAAAAGTGATGGACAACTGTACCAGTATGTTCCATTGAATCCAAGCTAGATGTGGGTCCAACTCAGCTTCCCCTAAGTTGGTTCTCAAAATATCTCTGACTACTCCAGCACCATCCAACAAGATGAAAAATGTGGTGGAGGGAAAGTGGTAGAAAGAGAAAGCTAAGTTAAACAATTATGGTTAATATGCTTTACGTTGGCAAATTTTACAAAAATATAAGCCCATGTGAATGTGCTTCTAGAGCTCCTCTTAGGTCTTGTAAGAGGATTGTGCCAGTGAGGGGTTCTAGATCTTAAGATTCATTATTTCATGGTAATTACTTAAGATTAGAAATGTAAATAGAAACATGGTATGTTCATTGTTCAATGACTCCTCCCTGGGAGAGATATTAAATAATACTGAAACTTTGGAGTATTAGGTGCTGATGTGTATACACATTCTCTATATATCAAAGAAAACATGTAATTCTTTAGGACCAGGCACATATTATGTAGACAAAAATGTTTTAAAAAATGTATATATGTGTGAGTAACTATTTTAAATAAGAGAAGATTGAGACTTTTATGAAGAACTGACATACAAATAACTTCTTCCTAACACTCATTAAACCTCACCATTAAAAATGTTGAGTGCCAGGGACTGGAGATGTAGCTCAGAAATCTTAATATTTCAGTCATAATATGGGTTGTATCTTTTTATTTCATTTAATGACTCACATTCACTCAGGTGAACAGTATTTCAATTAAAGTTTTGTGGTACAAATATTAAATAATTCTACTACATTTTACATTGAGTATTTTTAGGAAAAAAGTTATCAGAAATTATTTTAGCAAAAAATAGCAAAAATTTTCAGATAATTATTTGCTCTGATCTGGAAAATATTTTTGGTGCCCACATTTACATATTTTGACAGTCACATGAATTTAATATAAAGAAAGCATAGTCTTGAGAAAAAAAAGATAAAATAGTTGTTTTGGAGGAAATTATTTACTTCATGACATAATTCAAATGCATAAAATGAAAAATATTTTCAGAAAAATTATAATAATTTTATAAAAATATTAAAACATGATTATCACTATAAATGGTTGGAGACTATGCTTAGTAATGTTATCAAGTGTATCTAATATTCTAAGTTTGATCATTCATGTTCATTGTGATGGAATAGGTCAAGACAAAAATTTGGGATTCTGAGGAATGATCTCTTGGATAGTCAAATTGAGTTAGCTGGCATTTTTAAGTTGATAAAAATTATGCATCTGATTTGCACATTCTAAATGTATGATAATGTTTACATGTGACTCATCTTATTTTGTTTAATTAAATAAAGTTATTTATGCAAAGCACTAAGAACATTGCCTGGCACAAAGAAAACCATTAGTGTATTAGTGCAACCTCCTACCTCCTAATCAAATTTAACAAAGATATTAGATACATACTATTGTTCTCAATGTTATGCTAAACTTTTTAATTAAGAAAACATATCTTTTTGTTTGACTTTTAAAGATATAAGTTGAGTTTATGATTTAAAAGAAAGCCTGGAGAGTAACGTTCAATCTAACAAATATGCATTCAAGTTTCAAGCTATGATCAGCAGAAATAAAAATAATCTTAAAATATTATAATTTTGTCTCTTGCTTTGGGGAATCTACAGCTTTGCTGCTGTGATTTGAGAATAAAACTATATGTAAATAAGTACTTTGTTGCTTTATATAAGTGATTAGTAGGTGGCCACTTACAGTAGTACAGTTAAGTGACCTGCAGTGGTCAGATATGATGGGAACTAAAATCTTAATGATCGCAAAGGATTTGGATAGGCAGTAAAGAAAGAGAGGTCTTCCTGAGAGAGCCAATATTTACTCATTCATAAGGAGAGTAGTTTAAATTAAAGTTTAACTCGACCTTTTTGAAAACTTGTCTCAGAATGATATAGATTAGACAGGTAAGTCATCTCCCAGGGTTAGAAAACTGAATGGTAACTGTTTTAGTCAGCTTTTTCATTGCTGCAACTAGAAGACCCTATCAGAACAATTGTAGAGGAGGAAACATTTATCTTGGGGCTCACAGTTTCAGAGGTCTCAGTCCATAGGCAGCTGGCTCCATTCCTCTGGGCTCAAGGTAAGGCAGGATATCAATGGTAGAGGAATGTGGTGGAGGGAAGCAGTTCATATGATCATCAGTAAGCAGAGAGACTCCACTCTCCAGAAACAAAATACATACCCCAAAGGTACACATCCAGGGACCCACCTCCTCCAGCCACACCCTACCCCCCTTCAGTTACCACTCAGGGGATTAATTCGGTGATTGGGTTAAGACTCTCATAACCCAATCACTTCTCCTCTAAACCTTTATTGTCTCACACATGAACTTTTGGGGGACATCTCACATCCAAACCATAACAGAAACCCAAGATTGAATGCCAAATGTCAGGAGGGACTTGGGTTAGAAACAAGCTGGATGAGATAGTTGAGGATCAACACCAGTCCATATAGGATGAATGAATCTTATGTTCAGAAACCTTTACCTTGTAACTCTATTTTCCCTTTCACATTTTCTAAATCTCTCTTTTAAAACTGTTTGCTCATCTCAGACATTCTAGAGAGAGACAAGGACAAGAATATTTCTTTATCTATGTGTGGACCTCCATACTTTGGGGACTTGAATGGGAGTGATAGAAATCAAGAACCCAGAGGGAGCCACAGTCAAGAAGGCAGAATGAGAGATGGGCAGAGCTTGGGGGTGGGCTTCCTATGTTTAATTTGAGTGACTATCTATTCCCTTTCTTGTTCCCCACTGAGCAGAGTGGTAAGAGTGAGAACAAAGGGGCCTTGAGTGAGACATAGAAGAAGGTCCAAGTTCTGACCCTATTGCTTATGCAACCTTGGAATAATCCCACAAGCCCAGCTCCACCTGACAGCTGCCTCAGCTGGTATCATCCCCTCCCTGCTCAGGATGCTCAGGCCAGCCTCCTTCCGGCCTCCTGACTGACAGCTGTACTTGCTGTTGGCTCTGCTCAGATGCTCCTCCCCCCACAGTGCTTGGCACTGGCAGACCCTTTCTCATTGTTCCCATCTCAGGTTCCTATGCTATTTCTTCCACCGGGACTTTCCATTCACATGACCTCTTCTTACCTAGGCTCTCCCATGTGTCTTGGTTCACTCTTTTGTGCTTGTCCTGCTTTCTGAAATCACCTTCTATATCTGTTTGCTTTCTTTCTTGTTGTCTGGCTTCCTGCCTCTAGGTTTTTGGCTCCAGAGGACCAGGTGCCTCATTTGCAGCTATTCTTCACACTAGCATCTGGCACCTGGTAGGCACTCAATAAATATTTGTTGAATTAATTGACTGTGACATGAAAGAGAAATTCAGTTATATAGAGTGCATGAGTGCACAGGTCGACACATGTTGGTCTATGCCTTGATTTATTTCACAAAGGGTTTGTGATAGCCTACAAGAAGCACCTGGTCTTGAGTGTAGGAATCTTTTGTTTTCTCATTTTATTAATGCTTATGTCATTTTCATAGTGATTTACTTTTTCAACTGCAGTCAAGGGTATAGATTTCACTTTCTGGTCCCCAAAGACTACCCAAAATGACCACTTGTTTTCTTCCTGTCTGATATATATATATATATATATATATATATTTATATAAAATATTATATATATAAAATATTACTATAAATGCTAGTTATTTATCAAATCAGGCACTGTTTCAATTTATTTCTTGTACTGGTAGATACAATATAAAAATCTAAGAGTAAATAAAAACAAACTATGTACTTTACCAGCAAAAAAAAAATCAATGAGTTTTCTTCAACTTTGAGAGTCAACATTTCCATGACGTGAAATTTTAGTTAGTAAATTTACATCACTGTCATTATTCATAACCAGTGGAGATAGGCATAAAGAAGTCAGATTTTAAAAATTTAAATGAAATAATTATAAGGAAGATTGCCAGCTTTCCAATTGCCTGCTATCATCCTGCAAGAAGTTCTTTTGCCATTCAAAATTAAAAAATGTGTATCTAATTGGTTTGTTTTTTCCTGGTGCATTGGAAGAATAGCAATCCGTCATTACTGTGGAGTCTAGGGAAACCCCACTAGTGTGGTTTTCAGTAAGTTGCTTATATTTTTATTTATTTTGTTTCCTTGTCTGTGAATTTAGAGACTTAGATCCTCAATCAGGCATCAACTTCTAGCTCTGAAATTCCAGGATCCCTTGACATTTCTGCCTTCTTTTCTCCGTCTCCTTTAGTTATGTTTCAGAGAATTCCAATAGCTAATTAAAATAACCCTTTTTGAGTTTAGGACAATCAGAGAGCAAGTTTCCCACAGAAGAGACCACGGGCAATACTCTTGCCTACTGGGAACCTGCCAGTGCATGTCACAGTCACAACCATCTCAGACACAAGTCTGACCTGTGGATCACGGTCCGCTTGTTGGAGATCTTGTTCCAAAGATAAACACAGCATGATATGAGCCTTACCTGTTGAAGTTAAAGAGTCTTTCAATTAGAACAGACCATTTTCAACCCTATCTCAACATTCAAGCAGCATGTATGAGAGGTTGTTTTTATTATGTTGTCTAAGATGCAGTTTATCTCAAAGAATAGTTTATGAAACTCAAGGACTGGAATCTCTCCCCATGTATGGCTCAAATGCAGATTCCTTGGCTTCACCACCCACTGAATCAGAATCTGGTGGGAGGAGATGGTGCCTGGGATCTACAATTTTCATACATTCCCCAGATGATTCTTATTCTTACTCAGGTTTGGAAAATACCATCCTAACGAATTGGAAGTAATTTCTCTCTAACGTGTGTGTGTGTGTGTGTGTGTGTGTGTGTGTGCGCGCGCGCATATACAGGTTGCAGCAGGTGTCAAAAGTTCTCTCCTTTTTTAAGGCTGAAGAATATTCCACTGTGTGTGTGTAGACATTTTGCTTATTCCTTTATCCATCCGTAGAACCTTGAATCGTTTCCAGCTTTGGGCTGTTGTGATAATGCTGCTATGGATGTACAAATATCTGCTCATGTTTTGA
The DNA here is from genome assembly GCF_047511675.1 of Marmota flaviventris. NCBI lineage: Eukaryota > Metazoa > Chordata > Mammalia > Rodentia > Sciuridae > Marmota > Marmota flaviventris. The sequence continues at coordinate 42,735,213 of NC_092504.1, read as the reverse complement.
ATTTCACTTCTTTTGGATATATGTCCCAAAGAGGAATTGCTATATCATACAGTGATTCTTGTTTTTAATTTTTGAGGTACTGTCCTACTGTTTTTCATTCTGGCTGAACTTTATACCCCTACCAACAGTGCACAGATGTTCCAGTTTCTCCATATTCTCAACAACCTGTTATTTTTAAAGATCATTAATGTTTTGATTTGTTTGTTTCAGGGATCTTCACCAGCAACATGTTTTGTTGAGATAAGAGTTCTGGAACAAGGTGGAATTTTTGTGAGTTTCCTTTAGTTTATTACTATAATTTAATTCTGATTAAAGAAAAAATATTTTACTTCATAGATCTCTTTATTTAAATAAATGCATAGAGTACAATAGCATTTATGGTTTTCAGTTACACATGGGCTATAATATAGCAAATCCTGACTTATATCATGCTACGAATAAAAGCAAACACGTAATGGTGTAGATAGTAATCTGCAGTTTACTATGCATCACATTTTGCCTCTCTTGATCTCCACAGCTTCTCCACATAGCTTCTCCACGCTACAGCCAGTTGTTTTTAAGAATTTGACATTTGACGTTTCTGCCTTCTTTTCTCCATCTCCTTTAGTTAAGTTTCAGAGAATGCCTGAACTCAAATATAAATCTGATTATTTCACTTATGGGATTTGAATGACTTCCCAGTGCCCCAAAATAAAGTTTAACGTCCTCTGCATGACATACCATCCCCTCCAGCCTGCCTCCACTTGTGGCTTTCCCCTATCTCATGTTTCAACCAAATCAAGCTACATGTCGCTGACCACAACACCAATACGTTTTTTACTCTGGCTAGAACACCCTTTCCAACATCACCCAGAGTGACGTTACCAAGACTCAACTGAAGCATCACCTTTTTCATGATACCTGTCCCACCTCTTTCCTACAGTGTGAGGGAGATGTCTTTTCACTCTATCTCCCACCAAGTGGAAATGACCTCTCCTTTCTGCTCACTGTGATCAGGACAGTTTCTTTTTATAGTACCCACCATGTTTTACTGCATTGTTTTATGTGCCTGTCTGTCTCTCTTTCTAGACTATGGGCTCCTCAAGGACAGAGTCTGAATCTAGTTTAACTGATATGTCCCAAGGGATTGGCCCTTATTAGATACTCAATAAATGCATTTAGAAGGAATAATGAAAGATGGATGAGTAAATGCATGTGGGGGGGGCAGGTAAGAGATGACTGAATTGGATAGGATAGGTATTAATATTCCTATAAGACTAAAAGTGATTATATGAGCTTCCCAAGGTCATGCCACAGTAATTTGGGGCTGAAACTCAAACCCAGATCTTCTAATGGAAGCCTTTTCCTTTCTACAGTATTTCCCTATAAATTTCAAAGGCTTGAGTTGGGAGCATAGCTCAATGGTAGAGCACCTGTCTAGTGTGTGTGAGGCCCTGGGTTCAATCTCCAGCAATGCAAATAATAATAACACTAATAACAATAACAATAATAAATTTTAAATGTCAACAATTAAAACACTGCATAAGAGGACAGTAATATGATTTGTTAAATTATTGAGTCTTTTAAAATAGATAGATATAATCTAATCTGATTCTTTCAACACACTTAATTGGATTTCTGTTTCCTTATGCTCCCACATTGTCTCGTTTATGAAAGATTTTATTAAGATTCAGTCAGGGCTCCCTGTGGTTTTGTTAATAAAATATTGATATTAATATCATCCATATTCAAGCTGTCACAAGAATTTGCAAATTCTCCCTTCACAGTGTATTTTGTAATGCTTTCTCTCCTCCATTCTCCCTATTACCATCCCAGTGGTAGTGAAAGTACCAGGACATTGGATCCAGAGATACTGGCCTACATAGCCTTCTTGCAATGGTCACTCCCTAGTTATGTGACCATATCCAAGTCATCTCACCTGTATAAACTTCAATGACCTCAACTAAAAAATAAGAATAATTATATCCACTTCACAGAAATTCTGTGAGTATTGAGACAACGTGTCCCCCAGTGATTGGGCACATATTCAGCATGCAAAATATGTGAATTTCTTCATTATGTGACTTTGATTGATTAAAATTAGCTCTTTGCAATTAGACATTAGCTCTTTGCAATTTTTTTTGTTTGTTTTGTTTTGTTTTTCTTTTGGTACCAGAGATTGAATTCATGGGCACTCAAACACTGAGTCACATCCTCAGCCCTATTTTGTAGTTTATTTAGAGACAGAGTGTCACTGAGTTGCTTTAGTGCCTTGCAGTTGCTGAGGCTGACTCTGAACTCGCAATTCTCCTGTCTCAGCCTCCTAAGCCCCTGGGATTACAGGTGTGAGCCACCTTGCTGGACTTGAAGATCAAGTCTTGTCTTCCAAAGCAGACTGGGTTTTCTTGAAGGCAAGATCACTTTTTATTCATCTTTCCCATAGTCTCACACATTCTACATAATTATTTCTTGATTGCTAGCCATTCTTCTCAGACATGTATATTTATAAAATACTCTTCAGTAACTTATATAGGTTATCATTAACTATAAACCTCAAATAAAGCAAGGCCTTTTTCTAGCTCTTCAAGTGGTCGCCACAGTCATGAGATGACTGATTATGGCCTTTGCATGTTTTCACGGGGCTATGTCTCTATGGAAGAGGCGCAGACAGAGGATAAGAATAAAGCTTATTTGGCTTCACATTATCTGGCTTTTAGACTGACTCCATTCTTGATGAGCTCTGGAGGAATGAGACTTAAGATTAGATTATAGTCCTCTCGCAGCCTGCTATTAGAATCTAATATATACTGTACTTACTTTTCAGTTTGCATACATTTGATTGAAACCACGATTTTAAAGTGGATATTTACATGTACTCTCATGGTCTAGATAACTATCAGTTTTAGGGGGAGGCTGTCTGTGATGCTTTACACAAAAGGAGGAGTCTCCTGTTCAAGTAACCAATAAAGGAAAAACTACAGTAAGGGTTTTATGTATGCTTTCTTAGTTGATCCTTATAATGAGTCCATAAATTAATGATTATCTCCATTTTTTAAAATTTAAAAACAATGAAAACAAAATTGGTCTCCATAAAGTTAAGGATTGGTCCAGTATCTTACCTTACAGAACCAGGAATTGATTCCCAAATTCCTGCTCTTATAACAATATTAGTATTCTGCAACCAAAAGTCAAAAGACAAGAAGATGGAAACAAATAAGCTGAAATGATGCACATGAATTAAAATAATAACAAATTCCATCATAGGCACGGGTAATATAATGCTTCACAAAAAGTTCATATTTAGTTGTGGAAGATGGCAGAGGATAGATTCCCTGACCTTTCTTCCATAGCCCAGAAAGGAAACAGAGAAAGAACAGATGATGAGAGAGGTGGCTGATAGAGTAAATAATCCAAGACTCAATATTGGACAGTTTGAGACTTGGAGGGACTTAAGTTTGGTTACTGGAGCAGAAAATAAGGTCAGAAATCCTTAACCCTGAACCCAGACCAGGGTAGTACTGGGAGGGAGGAGTAACAGAGAGAGAGAGAAAGAGGGAGAGCAAAAGCCCATAAGCTTACTTCCTTATCAACAGCTGGAAAGAAAAACAGACCAAGTTGAAATGCTATGGGAACAGCAAAGACAGTAAAAGAGACCAGGCAGTTAAACTCAAATTGTGGACTGAAAGCTGAACAGAACATGGTGGCCATTTTGTAGACTCCATACCTAGCCAGCCTCCCTAGAAGAAATAAAATCAATGCAGCTTCTCTCCATCTTCACATAGCAACAGATAAAACCGGGGGGGGGCGGGGGGGGGCGGGTATGCCTCTGAAATGGGATGTCTCAATAATCCATCTAGAAGGATTTGTAGAGGGATTGCTGCTGGCTGAAATTCACCACAGATATGGAATATTGTGGGTGGAGCAAACCCAAGAGCTACTCACTCCTGGGGAGCACTATCCCTAACCCAGTGCTCCATAAAAATTCTGTGGGAGATCAGGCAAAGATGGGAGTAAACGCCCAGGATTTACTACTGTGGTCAGTAAGAACTCAGACATAGGCAGACCACCTGACTCTCTTTTCCAGCCACAGGGAGGATGGTAGCCCCGTGATCTATATCAGCCTGGGCTGAGGCTTCTGTGCCTCAGATGGCCCTCAGAGAGCTCGCAATCTCAAACCCCACAATTGCAGACAGCCACTGGGCTCTATACCACTTTAAAGAAAACCCTGTGGAGGGGAATGAGTGCACAACACCCCACAGCAGTCAGAGTGAAAGTCCTGAGCCCTGCATCCTGTACTCTTGCACCCAGTAGAAAGAGACAACAGACTCAACATAGCACCCTCCAACACAGCATGTACACTTGGTGCCTAAGCTGATGATCAGGAATCCGTTGGTGAGAAATTCGTAGCACCAAAGAAGTAGCTCCTATTCCCCAGCACCTCTAGGAGGATCCAAAACTGCATAGTAATGGGCATCTTCTAAAGGTCCCCAATCCAAGAAGATTCAATAAGTTTTCTCCACGTTGGCCTGGATTATCAAAAATAGCCCTAATGTCAATTTTGATCATAAGTATATTATTCTTCATTTTGATTTGGTAGTTGTTCCCTAGTATTAAATATTGTGCCTTCAGTCCATCTGTTTGTATTTCTTCCAATGTTTTAAAGCATTAATTGGAATCATCCCCTTTTTGTTTTTCTGTATCAGGTTGACACTTGCTTCTCTTAGTCCCTTTTTCCCTTTCTTACATTACCTGCTGCTGCCTCAAATTCACCCCTCCCATCCAGCTTTTCCTTCTTTTTTCTTGGCTTGTATTATTCTTTCCTGTCTTCTCTTTATTTATTTTTCTTTTGCTCATTTTTACTCTCCTCTCCTTTTCTGCCCCTATATAGTGTAATAGTAATATTACTAATTTCTCAACCTATTCCAGGACATTACTATAATTTTATACCTGGATTAAAGGAACTGTGGAGAATATTATCAACAAGTTTTTGTTTTTCCTAAGGTTGATCAATACATGGCTTTGCTCTGAAGTGTCTGTAGTAAATAGGGTTTAATGTCTTCTCTTAAAGTGGTGCTGATACTGGGAAAAGCAGAAGACACGTGTTGAGTGAAAGTATCAATACCTGGATGTTTGCCCAGCCTGGAGTGCTTAAGAGAGAGAAGCTCACTAAACGGTCCTTTGCATAAAAGTAGAAGTGATAATCATCCCAATAGATGGGTAGATATACAAGCAGTATGAAAAAGCAAAGGAATAAACCACCCCAAACAACCCACAACATTGACACCACAGTGGAGGAAATGTCAGAGTAAGAATTTAAAAAGTTCACAGTTAAAACATTCAGTAATCTAAAAGAAGATGTAAGGAATAAATTTAGTAAACATAGGAAAAGGAAGACTATTTCAATGAAGAGATAGAGATTCTGAAAAAGAATCAAACAGAAATCCTGGAAGTGAAAGACTTAATAAATCAAATTTAAAATTCAATGGAAAGCATCAACAGTAGATTAGATCACTTTAAGGTAGATTTTCAGGCCTTGGAGACAAATTATATAATCTTAAAAATAAAAGTTGACAATATAGAAAAGAAGTTTAGAGACCATCATTAGAATATTCAAGAAATCTGGGATAACATAAAGAGACCAAATCTAAGAATCATTGGAATAACTGAAGAACTCCAAAATACAAACTAAAGTAATGCAGAACCTTATCAATGAAATAATATCTTAAAATTTTTCAAATTCTGGGAATAAGATGGAAATCCAAATATAAGACGCATATAGAAAACCAAATAGGTAAGATCCAAAGAGATCCTCTCCAAGACACATTATAATTAAAATGCCTAATATAAAGAATAAGGACAGGATTTTAAAAACTGCAAGAAAACAATGGTAAGTTACATTTAGAGGTAAGCCAATTCAGATTTCAACTGATTTCTCAACCCAAACCCTGAAAACAGGGAAGGTTTAGAATAATATATACCAACTCCTGAAAGAAAACAGGTGCCAACCAAGATTGCTTTATCCAAGCAAAATTATCCTTCAGAACTGAAAGTGAAATAAAAACCTTCGATTATGAGCAGAAATTAAAAGAATTCATAATTACTAAGTCTACACTACAAGCCATATTCAATGAAATATTTCATCCAGAAGAAATGAAAAATAATAATGAAAACCAGCACAGAGATACAGCACACTAGAAGAACAGTTAACTAAAGGAGAATCAAGTTTGAATTAAGCATTAGAAATAAGTAAAAATGGTAGAAAATAAAAATCAACTCTATAATAACATTGAATGTAAATAATGGTCTATAGTCTCTAATCAAAAGATATAGATTGGTAGATTGGATTAAAAAATAAAACCTAACTATTTGTTAAAAAATAAAACCTAACTATTTGTTAGTTATAAGAAACTCACCTTATAGGCAAAGACATCCACACGCTGCAGGTGAAAGGATGGAAAAAGATATATCATGCACCATTTACATGAGAGTAGCTACACCTGCTTGCTTTCAGTTAATGGAAACTGAAAGCAAGCAGATGTAGCTTCTCTCATATCAGATCAAGTAGACTTCAAGTCAAAGTTAATCAGAAGAGACAAAGAAGGTCACTTCATACTGGTGAAGAGAATCATCTAATAAAAAGATATTGTAAATATTTGCCTCACACAACAGTGCAACTATGTACATAAAACAAACCCTACTTATTATAAAGAACTAAATAGACCACAATAGATAATACTGGGTGATTTCCATGCACCTCTCTCAACATTAGGTAGGTCATCTATACATAAATTAAGTAAAGAAGCTTCAGAAAAAATACTACTAATCAAATGGACCTAATAGACATCTATTGAATATTTCATTCATTCAACAACACTTTCTTTTCAGCAGCCCCTGGAACTTTCTACAAAATAGATTATGTTTTAGGGCATAAATCAAACCTTAGCAAATACAAAATATAGAGATAATTGCTTGCATCCTATTAGCTCATAATGGAATGAAATTCGAAATCAATGATAAGATAAAAAACAATTTTAACAACTCAAGATTAAATATTACACTTTTGAATGAGAAATGGGTCACAGAAGAAATCAGGAGAGAAATTTAAAAAATCTTAGAAGCAAATGAGAATAGAGATAAAACATATCAAAATCTCTGAGAAAGTATGAAGGCAGTTCTAAGAGAAAGGTTTATAGCATTGAGCTCCTATATTAAATAGATAAAAAGATACCAAATAAATAGTCTAATATAAACCTCAAGACCCTACAAAAAGAATAAAAAATTCCAAAATTAATAGAACAATGGAAATAATTAAGATCTCAATAATTATTATTGAGAATAATAATAATAAAAAGGATCAATGAAACAGTTAGTTCATTTAAAAGATAAACAAGATTGATAAACCATTAGCCAAACTAACCAAAAGAAAGAAACCCAAATCAACAAAATTAGAGATGAAATAGGAAATGTCACCATAGACACTTCTGAAATACAGTGGATCATTAGAAACTATTTTGAAAAATTTTATTTCAATAAGCTATAACGTGTTGAAGATATTGAAAAATTTCTAGATACATATGACTTACCCAATCGAACCAGCATGGTACAGAAAACTTAAACATACTAATATTAAGCAATGAAATTTAATCAGTAATTAAAAGTCTTCTAACAAAGAGAAGCCCAGGACAGATGAATTTTCAGTCAAGCTCTATCAGACCTTTAAAAAAGAACTAATGTCAATCCTCAGATGATTTCATGAAATAGAAAAGGAAGGAACACTGCCAAATTTATTTTATGAAGCCAGTACTATGATATCAAAACCAAAGACACATCAAGGAAAGAAAACTTCAGACTAACATCCCTGATGAACATAGATACAATTTTCTTAATAGAACATCTAAAAACCACATTAAAAAACACAGTAAGGGAGCTGGGGGTTGTGGCTCAGTGGTAGAGCACTTGCCAGGCACATGTGAGAAACTGGGTTTGATCCTCAGCACCATATAAGAATAAATAAACAAAATAAAGGTATTGTGTCCATCTACAACCAAAACATACACACACACACACACACACATTAAGAAGATAGTACGCCATGATCCAGTGGGCTTCATTTCAGGGATGCAAGGTTGGTTTTTATACACAAATCTATAAATGCAATTCAAGTCATAAATAAAGTTAAGGACACAAATCATATAACTATCTCAATATTTGCAAAATAAGCATCTGACAAAGTCCAGCCACCATTCATGTTTAAATCTCTAGAGAAACTAGGGATAGAAGGAACTTACCTCAACATTGTAAAAGCAGTATATGACAAATACAAGGCCAACATCATACTGGACAGAGAAAAATGGGGAACATTTCCTCTGAAATTAGGAACAAGACAAAGATGTCCACTCTTACCACTCCTATTCAACATAGTCCTTGTAACTCTAGCCAGAGCAATCAGTCAAATTATCTCTATTTGCTAATGACACACTCTTATATCTAGAACTGCACCCCCCCCACATACACACACAAAAAAAAAACTCCACCAGAAGACTTTATAGAGCTTATAAACAAATTTGGCAATGTAGCAGGATATAAGATCAACATACATAAATCAACTGCTTTCCTTTACTTCAATTGTGAATCTGCTGAGGAAAAAAAAAATCAGGAAAACTATCCCATTCACAATAACCCCCCAAATCAAAAACAACAGCAACAAAAGACTTGGGAATAAATCTAACCAAGGAGGTGAAAGACCTCCACAATGAAAACCACAGGATACCAATGAAAGAAATTGAAGAAGACCTCAGAAGATGGAAATAATTAATATTATCCAAGTGGTTGTACTACCAAAAGCATTATACAAATTTAATGCAATCCTCATCAAAATACCAATGCTATTCTTCACAGAACTAGGGTGGGGGGAGGCCTAAAATTCATTTGGAAGAATAAGAGGCCCGGATGAGACAAAGCAATCCCGAGCAAGAAGAGCAATGCTGCAGACATCACAGTATTGGACCACAAATTATACTACAGAGCTATCATAACAAAAACAGCAAGGCATTGGTACCAAAACAGACACAAAAACTAATGGAATAGAATAGAAGACATAGAAACAAATCCCCATAGATAGAGCCACCTGATACTTGACAAAGGTGCCAAAAACATACCCTAGCAAAAAGACACCTTTTTAACAAACGGTGCTGGGAGAACTGGAAATCCATATGCAGAAAAATAAAACTGGATCCCTACATCTCACCCTGCACAAAAGTCAACTCAAAGTGGATTAAAGACCAATGAATTAGATCAGAAACTCTGTAAATACTAGAAAAAAATGTAAGTTCAACACTCTAACATATTGCCACAGGCACCAACTTCCTTAACCAGACTCCTAAAGCACAAGAAAATAAAACCAAGAATCAATAAATGGGGCAGCATCAAATTAAAAGGCTTATGCACAGCAAAGGAAATAATATAAAGCATCTAGAGAGAACCTACAGAATTGGATATCTTAGCCACCTACTCCTCAGACAGGGGATTAATATACAAAAATATATGAAGAACTCAAAAACACCAAATAAAACAAATAACCAAATTAATAAATGGGCAAAAGAATTAAACAGACACTTCTCAGAAAGATGAAATATAAATGACCAACAAATATATGAAAAAAACATTCAACACCTCTAGCAATCAGAGAAATGCAAATCAAAACTACTCTGAGATTTCATCTCATTCCAGTTAGAATGGCAATTATTAAGAATACAAATAATAATAAATGTTGATGAGGATATAGGGAAAAGGGTATTCTCATGCATTGTTGGTGGGACTCCAAATTAGTACAATCCCTCTGAAAGCAGTCTGGAGAATCCTCAAAAAATTAGAATGGAAACTATATGACCCAGCTATCCTACTCATCAGCATATATCCAAAAGATATAAAATCAGCATACTGTAGAGATGCAGCCACATCAATGTTTATAGCAGCACAATTTCCAATAGCCAAGTTATGGAATCAACCCAGGGGCCCATCACAGATGAATGGATAAAGAAAATGTGGTATATATACACACAATGGAGTTTTACTTAGCCATAAAGAAGAATGAAATTATGACATTTGCTTTCTGCCCATGGACAACGCCGAGAAAGCATCGTTCAAGTCTCTATCCCTGCTGCCATCATGTCTAAATCAGAGTCCCCTAAAGAGCCCGAACAGCTGCGGAAGCTATTCATTGGAGGGCTGAGCTTTGAAACAACTGATGATAGTCTGAGAAGCCACTTTGAGCAATGGAGAACACTCACAGACTGTGTGGTAATGAGAGACCCAAACACCAAGCGTTCCAGAGGCTTTGGGTATGTCACTTATGCCACTGTGGAGGAAGTGGATGCAGCCATGAATGCAAGACCACACAAAGTGGATGGAAGAGTTGTGAAACCAAAGAGAGCTGTCTCAGGAGAAGATTCTCAAAGACCAGGGGCCCACTTAACTGTGAAAAAGATCTTTGTTGGTGGCATTAAAGAAGACACTGAAGAATATCACCTACAAGATTATTTTGAACAGTATGGGAAATTGAAGTTATTGAAATCATGACTGACCAAGGCAGTGGAAAGAAAAGGGGCTTTGCTTTTGTAACTTTTGATGACCCTGACTCTGTGGATAAGATTGTGATTCAGAAATACCATACTGTGAACGGCCACAACTGTGAAGGGAGGAAAGCCCTGTCAAAGCAAGAGATGGCTAGCGCCTCATCTAGCCAAAGAGGTCGAAGTGGTTCTGGAAACTTTGGTGGTGGTCGTGGAGGTGGTTTTGGTGGAAATGACAATTTTGGTCATGGAGGGAACTTCAGTGGTCGTGGTGGCTTTGGTGGCAGCCGTGGTGGTGTTGGATATGGTGGCAGCGGCGATGGCTGCAATGGATTTGGTAATGATGGAAGCAATTTTGGAGGTGGTGGAAGCTACAATGATTTTGGCAGTTACAACAATCAGTCATCAAATGTTGGACCCATGAAGAGTGGAAATTTTGGAGACAGACGCTCTGGATCTTCTGGTGGTGGGGACCAATACTTTGCCAAACCACGAAACCAAGGTGACCATGGCGCTTCCAACAGCAGCAGTAGCTATGGCAATGGCAGAAGGTTTTAATCCTGCCAGGAAACAAAGCCTAGCAGCAGAGGAGAGCCAGGAAGTGACAGGGAAGCTACAGGTTACAACAGATTTGTGAACTCAGCCCAGCGCTGTGGTGGCAGGGCCAAGCTGCTACAAAAAAGACATGGTTCAGACAATACTCCTGGGTATGGGCAAAAAGACTCGAGGACTGTATTTGTGACTAATTGTATAACAGGTTACTTTAGTTTCTGTTCTGTGGAAAGTATACAAAGGCTTTTAATGTAGACTTTTTTTTTTTTTTTTTGCACCCATGCTTTGATTGCTAAATGTAATAGTCTGATCATGACACTTTTTTTAAAAAAAAAAAGAAAGAAAGAAAGAAATTATGACATTTGCTAGTAATTGGATGGAACTGGAGAACATCATGCGAAGTGAAATAAGCCAGACTCAGGAAGTCAAGGGTCAAATGTTTTCTCTCAGATGTGGGAGCTAGACCAAGGAATGGGGAATGAGGAAAGAAACACCATGAAAATAGAAGAGTGATCAGTGGAGTAGAGGAAGGAGATTGAAGGAAAGGGATTAGGGATGGGAAAAGAGAAGAACAACAGAATGCAATTGACCAAATTAGGCTACGTACATATATGAATATGCCACAGTGAATTTCACCTCTATGTATATCTATAAAGCATTACTTTAAAACAACTATAAATAAACAGAAGGAACACCAGTAGAGGAAAGGGACCAGGGGGAGGGAGGAGGAGAGTGAAAGTGGAAGCACTGGAGACAGAATTGGAGCAAATTGTATTTCAAGCTTTTATAATTATGTCAAAATGAATTCTAATAATATATATATAACGAATGTATAATGAATTCTAATATTATGAATAACTATAATGTACTAATAAAATTTATACACATGCACGTATATACACACACATAATATTGAGATATATTAACTGAGAAATAATTACAAAATTTTCTTCTTTTTGACAGAACCTATATTTTTTCAAAAAGAATATTAGATGAACCAACCTTTTTGTTTTATAATCACATAATGCTTACTTTGAAAAGTTTTTCCCTCCCCAAACCTTTGCTTAATAGACCTTAGGGCATTTAGCTTCTGGGTTCAGGCTTTTCAAACTGGCTTGTAATTTCCTGCTTAATTGAGGTGTTCACTTTCCTGTGTCAAAGTGAAAGCTGAGTATTAAACACATGGTTACCAACGTCTGCCCTGTTCTCGGCTTCTTCACTGAAGAAAAATGTATGAATATTTGTCTCTTAAGTTAAGAAATAAAAATCATGTATGGGTTGAAAGTAAGAGTCATACATATTGATAACTAAGTAAATGGGGATTATTTTATATCATCTGCCCTCCTGAATGAGAATTTTTCTGTCTTACAAGTCCCAACCCTAGTCCAATAATCCCCACAAGTAATATTCATTCAGTTTTGCCATTAGAACAAATTTCTTAAAGCTTAACAAAATGGATTACTTGCTTTGGTTATGTTAAGTGATGTTTTAGTTGGTGATGTAGTTCATTTCCTGTGAATATTTGATTCTCAGATTCATATGGATTTTAGAGTACTCTCACATGGCTTAGTTCCCACTTTATTTGACTCCTAAAGAATCAAGTGTAGGTCCATCGCTACAGTGGAATTACTTTTTAAAATTCGTGTTTCTTGGGCTGGGGATGTGGCTCAAGAGGTAGCACGCTCACCTGGCATGCGTGTGGCCCAGGTTCGATCCTCAGTACCACATACAAACAAAGATGTTGTGTCCGCCAAAAAACTAAAAAATAAATATTAAAAATTCTCTCTCTCTTTAAAAAAAATCATGTTTCTTATTTGACGTGCCTTTGAAGTTAAATGATTTGAGTTCTCTTTCAATTACAGGGCTTGGAAGAAACAGTGGGAAAACCTTGTGATCTTCATTTGTGCTTGGTAAGAGCATGTCATTTTTCCAAAATGATGTCTGGTCATTCTTAGAAATGCCTTATGCTATGTCCCTTTAGTCAGCACACAGGAGCTCACGGACAGGACACAGCACTCCTAGCAGCATCCTATGTGTAGAAGTCCCAAGAGATTCACAGAAATCATAAAACTTCTAGTTCAAAATTATTGAGATATTTTAAATAGAATTTCAAATTTTTGAATTTGCCTTGGATTTTTTCTTTCTTTCTCTTAAGTAAATACTTTTTTTTTCATGTGCTATTTTCTATGTTACACATATTTGGGATTTACCCATGTTAACTGAAACTTTATGTGGAGTTTCCTAGGAGTAGTCCTTTAGGCTCCCCTCACCCCCTTCCTGAGATTCACAAAAGTTTTCGAACACATAGAGTAGGAAGGAATCTTTCAGGAAGTTTGAAACTTGCATAGCCAGAGCCATCCCTGTGTTTGTACAACCGATAATGAGGAGGTAAGGAGGTAGCTGCAGAACTCTTGGCTACAAGGCCAGTCTCTGTTCTCCTAGCAGCCATCAGCAAGGAAAGCATTTGCACTGGGACAAAGGAAGAACTCAAGAGTCACTTACATAATAAGAGACTGCAGTCCAGGCAGCATCCAACTAAGAATATGCCATTTTCCTTTTTTCAAAATCTGAAAGAAAAAAAAAATTGTTTTTTTTTAGTTTAGTCTAATCCACTCCTGCACTGCTGTAGAAAGTATTTTAGAGGATCAGGATCCTATGTTAGGATAGTTTGGCATTGAATAGAATCAACTAAGAAGGAATACAAGTTGCAAAACAACAAAAAACCTTGACAAACCTTAAGGAGACAGAAATTTTAAATAATTAAAGAGAGATGAGGTCTGATGGGAGGAAGTGACCGGTGCTGTGTTCATTGCTGAATCCCTGGCACACTCGGACCCTGCAAGGGCAAAGTGTAAACAGAAGTCAGAAGCACAGAACCTGAACCAGCAGAAGAGCAACATCTGGACTGGAATGCTATGTCCTCCTGAGGGAGAATTCACAGTTAACATCAGAACCATACTCCATGTCACCAGCACATTGTTATATATCTACCTTTTAATTGATTAATTAGTTTATTTTAATTAGGTATATATGACAGCAGAATGCATTTTGATTCATTGTACACAATTGCAGCACAACTTTTCATTTCTCTGGATGTACATGAAGTAGCGTCGTACCATATGTGCAGTCATACACATAGATAGGGTAATGATGTCCATCTCATTCCACCATCTTTCCTGCCCCCGTGGCCCCTGCCCACTCCTCCCTCCCCTTTGCCCCATCAAAGTTCCTCCATTTTCCCCATGCCCCCCCATTATGGATTAGCATCCCTTATCAGAGAGAACATTTGGCCTTTGTTTTTTTGGATTTGGACAATATCATGCTTCACTTCACAACTCCATCCATTTACCTGCAAATGCCATAATTTTATTCTCTTTTAATGCTGGGTAATATTCCATGTGTATATATACCAGTTTCTTTATCCATTCATCTATTGAAGGGCATCTAGGTTGCTTCCACAGTTTAGCTATTGTGAATTGAGCTGCTATAAACATTGATGTGGCTGCGTTATTACAGTATGCTGATTTTAAGACCTTTGGGTATAGACCAAGGAGTGGGATAGTTGGATCAAATGGTGGTTCCATTCCAAGTTTTCTAAGGAATCTCCATACTGCTTTCCAGATTGGTTGCACCAATTTGAAGTCCCACCAGCAACATATGAGTGTGCCTTTTCCCCACATCCTCGCTGACATTTATTGTTGTCTGTATTCTTGATAACTGTTGGTACATAAACCATGTATGATTTGTCCCATTTGGCATTCATCCTTTCTTTTGTTTTATATATTTTTTCCCCTCCACTCATACTTTCTTTTCTTGGTACTGGCCATGGAACCCAGAGCCTCACACATGCTAGGCAAATGCTCTACCACTTAGCTACATCCACAGTTGTTTATTTTCATTTTTTTAAATTTTTGAGACAGGCTCTTGCTAAATCACCCAACCTGGCCTCAAGCTTTCAATTCTCCTGCCCCAGCCTCCTGAGTAGCTGGGATTATAGGTACACATTACCACACCCAGTTGGCATTTCTATTTTCTAAATTAACCCTTTTGCACTCCTTATGTAGAATCTTATCTCTTAAGGTATTGACAAGGAAGGATATCAGAAGTAGAAGGACCCAAATGACCTTACAGTTGCCACCTGGTTCCCAGATTAGGTAGTTCAGTCCATAGCTCCTCCTACATTCAACACATTCATGATGATTGATTAGGCCCTTACATGGGTGGGGCAAGTTAACTTTTTCAAGTCCATGCACTACATTTCCTTTGTGTATTAAATAACTAAGCATTCCATATTTTTTTCTCTCTTCTAGATTAGTGAAGGAGCAGAATGCATTTTTATTCCGAAAAACTTATTTCTAGCAGAAGCCAGCACTGAATTCAGGAGAGCAGTTTTGGAGCTGGTGTGTCCTTACCCCACAGAGGAGGCCATTCAGGAGCACCTGACCACACAGCAAGTGTGGAATGAGTACAAGGACAGACTCCTGGCACAGCACCCGAACACAAGAAGCAGGGCCACTGGCAGAGCTCATTTTTGTTTTTAAGTAAAAATATTAAAAGACATTAAAAAACACAAGTGAAAGTTCATTTCAGTATGCTCGAAGACCTGCCTTTACGGAGATGAGGGCACAGGATATATATATATGCAGTGCTGCTCAAAAAGATGATGTCACACTCTAATTTGCTCAGAACTGTATCTTGGTAACTGTTACACTGGAAAACACAATTGAAACCTGAGAAGTTGTACTGTTATTTTTCATTAAATGATGTGTTCAAGATTTAGTTATCCAAGAGGTTTTAGTTCGCATTGGATAGTGTGCTCAATACATTTGTTAGTAATAAAAGCAGGCTAGAAAACTGACTAATATGATTGCAATTAAAAATATGTGTGTGTGTATGTGCGCACATGTGTGTGTTTACCACATACAAAATGGCACAAGACTTTAGCAATGGTAAATTGTGAATGGTAGTTTTTTTGTTTTTTATTTTTTTCTTTTGTCAGTACTGGGGATTGAACTCAGGACCACATGTGCACTGGCAGGAACTCTACCATTGGGTTAAATTCCCAGTCTCCAAGTTATGCATTTTTGTGTTTATTTTTTTTTTCTTTTTTGAGTATTTCTGTCTTTTCAAGAATATTCTACTAGCAAATTACTCTTTTAATCAGAAAAATAAAGTCTTAAAAAAATCCTGGTTCTTCTTAGGCTAATGTTTCCATGATATAAACTTGGAAGACTGAAAAATTAACACAGTGAATAAAGAGGGAAATGATCCTGCAGGGAACTTCACATTATATGAAACCTGTGTCTTGTCCTGGGAGAGTTAAAGATGGTACAATGGTTAGATACTTTAGTGGATGTTTGTTCATGCCTCTATCCCAGGTACCTACCTCTGATTTCGGCTCTCAGGCACTCTGGCAGGACAACAGCATCTCGCCCCCAGTGCCCACCCTGAGGGTTCTCCAGGAGAAAAGCTCAAGCAGAGTAAGAATGGGATTGGATGGATAAACGTTCCAGCCTTCCAATCTTTGGTGGAATGTTTCTAAGGTGTTTTCAACACAGTCCCTCAAAGGGTCCAATACTAGTTACCTGTGCTGTGTAATAACTTCAAACAGTGATTTAAAATAACAAACATTTCTTATTTCACAGTTTCTGTGATCAGGAACCAGGGAGCCAGCTGGCTGGGTGGTTTTGCCTCTCACGAGGCTTTCATTAACATGTCAGTGAAGGCTGCTGTCAACTAAAGCCTGATTCAGTCTGGAAGGTCCACGTCCAAGCTCTCTTCTTCCCATCGGCAGGAGGCTTCAACTGAGAAAGCTTCGCCTTGCCACATGGACCCCTTTGTAAGGGTCCTCCCTATGTGGCTTCCCCAAAATGAGTCAACTGAAAGAAAGAGGGAGACCAGTGCCCCACATGGAAGCCATAGTCTTTTTTATGACCTAATCTCAGAAGTGACACATCATCATTTCTACGGTGTGCTACTGGTTACACAGACCAATCCTGGTGCAGCACTGGAGGGCGCTACATAGAGGTATGACAATGTGGAGGCGGGGATCATGGGGGGATATCTTGGAGGCTGCCTACCACAGGTCTCCTGCAGGAGTAGTCCCAGGTGTCTATGTGAGAGATCAACTGGTCATGCATTCTGGTATTGTCCTTTTCTACTTCCATGTATGCCTCTCCCATTCCCTCATTTCTACTTCCTGACACCCTCACTCCCCCATGACTTCCCTATGTCTCAGTCTGACTTGGGTTCTCATTTTAGAAAAACAAAAACAAAAACAAAACCCTTCAAATAAGTAAGGGAAATCCTGGCCCATCATGCAAAATGTCAATCAGGATCTTGAATTTTGTTAATTGAAAAATAAGTGGCCACCTACTGCAAATATTCAATGCTTTCATTTGAAATAACTTAAATTTGCAGTAATAATATAAAGAACTTCCATATACCTTTACCCATATTCATCAATTTTTAATATTTTACCACATTTTTTTTTCTAATTTAAAATGCTTGCTGAACTTTGAAAGAAGGTTGCATTTATCATGCTCCTTATATTAATCAGGGTTCTTGAAAGAAAGAGAACCACTAGGATGTGTGTGTGTGTGTGTGTGTGTGTGTGTGTGTGTGTGTGAGAGAGAGAGAGAGAGAGAGAGAGAGAGAGAGAATCTGTTTGTATGAAAATTTATTATAATAAATCGACTCATATAATTATTAAGGATGCAGAGTCCAAAATCTGCCGTGTGGGTGGCAGGCTGGAAACCTACGAGAATTGATAGAGCAAATGAAGGCTGACTACTGGAGAATTCCCTCTTGCTCAGGGAGGTGGGTCTTTTTGTTTTATTCAGGCCTTCAGTTGATTGGACAAGGCCCACCACTTTATGGAGGGCAGTTTGTTTACTCAAAGTTTACCAATTTAAGTATTAATTTCATCCAAAAATATCAGGTTGACACATAAAATTAACATTTACAAATCCACTCTTGTCAACTTGGCACCCATATGCACCTCATTAAATCATATTTTATCTCAAATGAAGACGATGATAAGATCATACTCATGTCTAACTTGAGACATCCATCCTGTGTAAAACCGAAAGCGCATTAACCCTCTCCCTGGAAGAGGATCCATGGTCCTGGGATGCTGTTTACTTTTCTCTTTGATATCCTGTGGCTTGGGCACTACGACATAAGGTTAATAGTACCTAAACCATATGACATAATGTCATTATATCTTATGTGCCAAGATGAGTGGATAAGAAAGGAAGAAAATAAAAACATCGTGTATATAAATATAAAATATACACAATAGAAAAAAAGTTTTAAGAATAAAAATACACAAACATATCTATAACAATACATGGAGAAAATGCTCACGACAATTACAGTCCTTGCTTCCATAACTAATCAGGTGGTCATGGCTGATTTTCATATCCACCTTAGACAGTATCATCTGTACTCTCTTGGCCTTCACCAAAACCCTTCAGTTGGTCATGGTTATTTACCTGGTGGGGTGACCCAGACCTTCATTCCTGAGGGGTTTGGGCCATTAAATTACCTGAATTAGGTTGTAGTCATTTTCCACTGACTTAAATATTTTTTGAATTTTTTTTCAATTAACAAACAGCTGTACACCTTTATGGGATACAGTGTGATATTTCAGTACATCTGCATCCCAATACCCATTGTCCATCCTCCCCAACACCCCTACCCCTATACCCTTCCTGGACTGTGTTAACCACTCTTCGATTCTCCTCCTCCTCCTCCTCTTCCTCCTCCTCTTCCTCCTCCTCCTCCTCTTCTTCTTCTTTTTAATTTATTTTGTAGTTGTAGATGTATAGAATGCCTTTATTTTATTTGTTTCTTTTTATGTGGTGCTGAGAATTGAATCCAGTGTCTCACGCATGCTAGGCAAGCACTCTGCCACTGAGCTACAGCCCTAGCCCTATCCACTTCTTTGAGATCAACTTTTTGGTTTCCACATGATAAAGTCAGAATATATGATATTTGTCTTTCTGTGCCTACTTATTCTAGTTACATCCAGGTTGCTGCAAATGATAGAATTTCATCCTTTTTAATGGTTTAATTATATTCCTTTATAATTTTACATATATAAAACATTTATAGCATTTATTGTATATATTATATACGAAAACATTTATATAACATAAAAATTCATAAAACATATAAGCATTTTATTTATCCATTTATGGGCACCTATGTTGATTACATATCCCGGCTATTATGAACTATTCTGCAATAAACATACTAAAGCAAATGTAACTTTTGACGTACTGATTTCAGGTCCTTAGGATATACTGTGATGAGTGGATCATTCTAATTTTTTTCTGGAACCTCCATACTGTTTTCCCTAATGGATATTTTAATTAACATTCCCACCAATAGTGTATGAGAAGTCTCTTTTCTCTATATCCTCACTAGCATTTGTCTTTTTGGTATAGCCATATTAATTGAGATGACCTGAAATCTCATCGTGGTTTTCAGTAGCATTTCCCTGATATATTAGTCATAATGATAATGTTTCATACACTTGTAGGCTATTGGTATATTGTCTTTTGAGAAATATCTTTTCATGTCATTCACCTTTTTTTATCAGATTTTTTCTGTTGAGTGTTCTCTATATATTTTAGATATCAATTCCTTCTCAGAGGAATAGCTTCAAAATATTTTCTCCCATTCTGTAAATTGTATCTTCACCCTGTTTATGTTTCCTTTGCTATAAGAAGCTTTTGGTTTGATGTCACCCCATTTGTAAATTTTTGCTTTTTTTTGTGTTACACCATTAGGATCATATCCAAAATGTCTTTGCTCAGACCAACGTCCTGCAGCAATTTCCCCAGTTTCTTCTAGTAGTTTCATGATTTTAGGTCTTATATTTATTGACATCTTCAATCCACTTTGAGTTCTATTTTGTATATGGTAAGAGATAAGGGTCTAGTTTCTTTCTTCTGCATATGGATATCCAGTTTTACCAGCACCACGTATAGAAGAGACTTTCCTTTCTCTGATGTATGTTCTTGTTCTCTTTGCTGAAAATCAGTTGGCTGTAAATATGTGAATTTATTTCTATATAGTATTCTATTGATCTATGTGTCCGTTTTTAAGTCAGTATCATACTGTTTTGGTTCTATCAATTTGTAATACATTTTTGCTCAAGATTGTTTTGGCTATTCTGTCTTTTGTGGTTTCATACAAATTTTGGGAGTTTTTTTTTCTTTGAAGAATGTCATTGTTCTTTTGATAGAAATTGCATTGAAACTGAAGATTGTTTTGAGTAATTGACAATATTAATTCTTCTAATCCATGAACATGAAATGTCTTTCCAATTTTTTGTGTCTTCTTCAATTTCTTTCATCAATGTTTGTATTTCTTAACAGATATTAATTTTTATAGTTAAATTTATTCCTTGGTATTTTTGTAGATATTGTGAATGTAATTTCTTTCTTGTTTTCTTTCTCAGAAATTTCTTTATTAATGTATAAGAAAACTACTGATTTTTGCACATTGATTTTGTATCCTGCAAACTTACTGAATCTGTTTATCTGTCCTAACAATTTTTTTGGTGGAGTCTTTAGGATTGTCTGTACCATAAAAACATATTATTTGGAAAAAAAGGATAATTAGACCACCTCCTTTCCTATAGGAATTTCCTTCCTTCCTTCCTTCCTTCCTTCCTTCCTTCCTTCCTTCCTTCCTTCCTTCCTTCCTTCCTTTTTTCTTCTTCTTGCTTTATTGCTGAGTCAATATTGAATAAGAGTGGTAAAAGTGGAATCCTTGTCTTATTCCTTAACTTAGAGGGAAAAAAATTCAGCTTTTCCTCATTCAATATAATTTAGGATGAAAAAGAGGATGCCCCTTATTGTGTTGAGATACATTCCTTCCGTACCAAATTTTTTGAGGGTTTTATTATTATAGTCCTTAAGTGGTAACACATTATTTATTTATTTTTGCATTCTTCTTCTGTCTTTTGTTGCTTTGTCCATCTGACAGGTAAGTTGCCTCTACCAGTATTATAAGGTGAAACTTCAACAGCTGTTTTTAACATCAGTACTATCTGCAGGTGCCTCAGAGGCCTAGACCACAGGCACTGTCATCTGGGATTCAGCTTTCTTAAGTGGAACAGGTTTTCAGTTAGCTCTGCACATGGTGCACCTGGCACCCATCAATCTTTGAGGGTCATGTTGGATCAGGGCCACCACAGTGGATGGGCAGGAGGGGCTGCCCATCTACTTTTCAGGGCTCTCGGTAAACCAAATCAGTCAGGGAAGGCTGTTTTTCTGCTTCCCAGGGTCATGGGTGGGTGGGTAGGTAGGGCTGCTCATCTGCTTACCAAGTCTTCTGTGGGCTGAACCACTCTGGGCAGGCTGCCTGGCCACTTGCTAGGGATGAGGGTGAGTAGATGGGGCCATCTGGAGGCAGCAGGAAGGTAGGTGGAGCTGTCTGATACTTTCCTGGGGGCTTCAGTAAGCTAATCCATGCAGGATGGGCTTCCTGATTGCCTCCTGTGGGTGTGGAGGTGAAGGTAAGCCGGGCCATTTGGCTGTTTCACATGATTGGATTGGCAGAGTTGCTGGGCACAGCTTCCTGGATACTTTACATTATTCCAACATAGGTGGGGATCTTAAAATGGCACTGTACATAATCGTGGATTCAAACCTCCAAAACTGTGAACCAAAACTAACCTTTTATCTTTATATGTTGGTTATCTCAGATATTTCGTTATAGAAAATGGAAAGCTGATTAACACAATACTTCTACCAAAGTGACTATCTGTGGACTTACAAAATGCCTACTCTCACATGAGGGACATGGCATATTAGTCAAGGCAAAGATTAATAGAAAAAGTAGGGTCTTCTAACTGGACTGGACACCTAAAAGTCACGTGTAGATAAAATGGCCAGGGGACAGACACTTGTTCTGGTACTCCTTGATGCAGGATCCCAGGCAGTGTGATTCTGAAAGTTATTGGTAATCTTAATAGACCTAAAGTTAGATTGGGAGGATATAGAGATGCAATAGTTGATGAGATTAAGGCGAAAGTTTAGGTGAAAATTGAGGTTTTTGAACAGATATCATATGAGTGGTCATGTCTCCTTTATCTGAATGTATTACTAGCATGAATACTATGTACAGCTGAGGATTCTTCCCCTTCATACCTAGTAAAATAGGAATCACGTTAGTCTGCCCTCAGGCCAGACTTGATTGGACATGCTGAATGGAGAACACTTGAATGCTTGGAGCTACACAGATTGGTTAATTTAACATAGAATTCCTGCTGGGCAAAAAGGGATTGCCATTTTAATCAATGGCATGCTACAAGCTGGAGTACTGGTATTAATGAAGTCTCTGTATAGTAGTCCTCTGTCATCTTTGAAAAAGGTGGGTGACTTTTTCATACGGAGACTAACAGCAGTCTTCCAAGGCTTAAATAAAGTTGTACTGGCCATAGCTTCAGCAATCCCAGATATTTTTTCAACAAAATAAATAACTCAACAGTCTAAGGAAAATTGGTTTCAGTGTTTGATCTTATACTTTCTTCTCTATCTAAATCTTGGGAAGAGCCAACCTCAGTTTTCATTAGTGTGGGAAGGACTCCAATTTAAATTAGCTGTGCTGCTGCCTGATTATCTTGAACTTATCAGTTCATTGTCATAATTGGGGTAAAAGAGATTTGCACTTCCTGCAAGTCTCAGTGTAATAGTACACTATATTGATAATCTTATTATAATATCACAAACTGAAGATCAAGCTAGGACTTATTTGAATGCAATGGTGATTCACATGACTGACTAAGGCTGGTTAATAAATCCAGCAAAGACCCAAGAGCCTGCTCAGTGAAATTCCTAGGAATATTTTGGGCAGGAACTACTTGGAACAGTCTACAAGCAACTAAGAACAGCTGTTGCTACCCACCCTTAGAACCAAAGAAGATGATAAGCATTTAATTGGCTTATTTGAATTTTGGAGAATGCACCATCTAGAAACATTTCTAGCTCCAATCTATAAGACTATAGGAAAGAAAACTATGTTTGAGTGGAGAGCTAAACAAAAGCAAGCCAAGCCTGAATTCTGAAAACAGTAGTACTCTCGGGGCCTTTGGGCCTTATGATCCACTTTCAGATGATTTTGGAAACATCTGCCACTCACCTCATGAAAATTGGATCTTATGAAAGAAGCCCATGAGCACCTCTCAGTGGCCACCATTGGAATCTGGGACCAGTACATTTCCAGATGTGTCTGCCATTTTACACCATTTGAGAGACAATTACTAACTTGCTATTGAGCATTAATTGAGATTGTATCAGTGACTAAAAAGACAAAATAATCATGAAACCTGAGATACCCATAATACCTTGGGTTATGTAACATTCTAATAAGAAAGGAAGTGCCCATGAGAATTCCATAATAAATTGTGGAATTGGAAATGGTTTATACAGGAACATACCACTAGGGAAAAGCACAGTGGCATCCACTGTAGCCAAAGGCAAGTAACCTCTTTTTCTTTATGACTGTTTTTGAATCAACTACCTATTGCCATGTGGACAGTGATCAACAAAAAAACTCTCAATCAACTAGCAAAGATCTGCTTGATTTACAGATAGGAGTTCTAAGGTAAATGGACAATACTGTAGCCCATTTTGAAATTTAAATATTAAGACTAGCAGATGAAAAGACTCTGATTGAAGGAGGTAGGGACAAATTAGCTCAATAGCTGAATTGCATACTGTTTTCCTAGCAGTGATGGAAGACTTGAGCAATAGTAAGAGCCCTTGATTGGGTTCTAGCTGAACTCATGTGCATTAGCCAATGGCCTGGTGCTATTGTTTGATCTGGAATGTTCCCCAAAGGCCCACTTGGTTCCCAGCTTAATGCTACTGGAAGGTTGTGGGACTTTCAAGATGCAGAGTTTAGTGGAAGGTCTTTAGGTAATCTTTAGCATGCCCTTGAAGGGGATGGTGGGACCCCAGTCCCTTTCTCTTCCTCCCTTTCACTCCCTGGCCATGAGGTAAATGCTTTGATCTACCACATATTTCTGCCATGATGTGCTGTCATAGACCCAAAGAAACAGGGTCAAATTATCATGCACTAGAACCTCCAAAACTGAACCAAAGTAAAATTGGACTTATTGACAGTCTGATCTTCTGAGCTCCCACCAAAACCACCCATTAAGCCCTTCTTACAACATAGTTTTTTCCAGATTGAATCTCTAAATTTTTCAAAATTCCTCTTGCAAACCAGCTCCAAAGTACTCTGAGTCACATAATCAGTTTAGACACAGCATTTACCCCACTGTTCAGGAACAATTTCTGTTTTAGTCAGCTTTTCTGTCACTGTGACCAAAATATCTGACAAGAACTTGAAGGAGGAAAAGTTTATTTGGGACTCGCAATTTCAGTGGTCTCAGTCCATAGATGACCAGTTCCATTGCTCTTGGCCCAAGGTGAGGCAGCACATATGGGAGAAGGGCCCAGTGGAAGAAAGCTGCCCAGCTCATTGTGGAATCAGGAAGCAGAGAGAGGGAGAAGGAAGGGGCTATAGAGAAAATGAACTCTTCCAGGACATGCATCAGTGACCTATTTCCTCCAGCCACACCACACCTACCTGTAGTTATACCACCATTCAGTCCATTCAAACTAGGAGGAACTATAGATCTCACAATCCAATCATTTTGCATCTGCATATTTCCACATTAATAGAACGTTTTGTGGGACACCCCATATCTAAACCATAACACATCAAGAATGAACAGAGTGTGGCTGAAACCAGCTTGTCAAAGCTAAGTATTCATTGGTATATATTATCCTGTTATTTGTTTACATTATCAATGTCTCATAATATGAAATTTAAAAAAGTATAAAGACACACATACCAAATTAACTACTCTCAAATGCCTGGTTAATATATTATTTCCTTACAGGTCATCTAATTGTACCATCACCACTAATTTGACAGCCATTTTTCCATGTTGTTTTTAGTACTGAGGCTTGACACAGTAAAAATAGTTTGTCTAGGTACTGAACTGTCTGGATATGCCTGGATAGTAAATAATTTATACTGTGTTCATTACTCATGCATTCATAAAGCTACATTTACATAATGTGGCTCTTAAATAGAATAATCAACTCAAATCCAAATTCACAGGAACTCAAACATTTTAAATGCAATGGATCCACTACAGTTTAAATTTGTATTCTGAATGCCTGAATTCAGAGAGTCGAACAGCAAAAAACAATTCTTGATTTATTATTTTACTCTATTACTCTGATTCGAAGAAACTTACAGAGGAGTTGCAAAATTGAATGATTTTCAAGTTAGAGAACTTGGAACATTTCTTAGCAGCCTTCTGGAATTCAGTTTTAAAATGACTTTTCAGATGAATGGGGACATTTTTTTCCGTGTCTCTTGCCTCTTCCAAAATCTTGCTGCATTATCTTCTCTTCCAATTGTATTTTCAATTCCCCGCCCCCTCTTTCTGGTTTTTCTGGATTCAATATTCCTTATCTTAATATACAAAAAAACTCCTTCCATGCACAAAACCTCCTGCTGATATAAGGTAGACCACATGCTCTAGTTGTTAAGCCAATGTGGATAGAGAAATCAGAGCCTGCAAACGTAGACACCAAAGGGAATGGTTCAAGTACGGAGGCCATCAATTATGGCACTAATTTTCCTGCAAGCTGCTTTTCACGTGGCCATCTCTGGGCAGTGTACTCCAGAGTATATGATAGCAGAAATGTATTTAATAATGATACATGAGTCTCTCAAGCAATTCTGAACAGGTCAGCAAGAAAATAATAAAATAGTAAATGACACAGAGAAGTTAAATATCAGCCAAGGATTCATTTTATCCTCAGTCCAGCATCAACTCTGATCTATCTCTTCGGTTCCTTCATGGACCATTTGGTCTGTTCTCCTAACAGAAAGAGCTGCAGGTCTCACTTCATTCTTTTACCACAGGTACAGAGTTTTAGAACACTGAAGTTATAAAATTGAAAAGCAATTGATTACCAGTGGACCTTTGACCGCTAACAATATCCTGGTAAAAGGGAATTTGAATGGTTTGCTTTTCTCTCCTTACATATTTAAACACTTTTGAGGACTCAGTGGAAACAAATCCAGCTTAACTTTATGGTTACTTGGTGGTTACCAAGAGGTGATAGTCTGAGTCACTGCTGTGGTTCCTTATTTCAGTTCTTTTTTTTTTTAGTTGCTCAAGACAATACAATGATTTTGACATATCATACATTTGATTCAAATAGGGTATGAATTCTCATTTTTCCACATGTACAGATTGCAGGATCACATTGGTTATACGTCCATGTGTATACATACTGCTGCTTTCTCACAAGATATTTACTTAATTCTCCCTCTCCCATCCTCTGAAAATTACCTCTCTGGCTCACCAAAAGTCAGTCCATTAAATACAATGACATGTATTTAATGAAGTTAGATATGACAGCACTTTGGGGTGGAAACCTGGTCAAAAATGCTGTACATTCTCATTTTTTCATGCTGCTTCTGTCTTCCGGCATTAAACGGATTTGCTCCACTTAACCACACCGTGTGTGCTGTTCTGCTTCTCTCCTGTCATATCGCCACAGTCTCTCTAAAAAGTGAGGCCACTGAGATCTATTGAACTCTCTCGGGTCCATCTCTGCCCCTCCGCCCCTACTACCTGAATCAGTCCTGAATGTGCCCAGCAGCACACCCCCAGCGCCCTCCTGTTCCATCCAGCCTCCCACACTGCATTAGAGTGATCCTTCTAAAACACACGTCTTCCAAGACACTTATCCACTTGAAACTCTCAGTGGCTTCTCGTTGTCCTTTTCAAAGAGCCCATACATCTTAGCACAATAAACAAAGCCCCTTCATAACTGTCACCAGCCCATCTCTCCAGACCTGCCTCCATTCATTATCCCTTGACAGATTGCTCACCTTTGTTTATCTGAACACGCTGTGCATATCCTACACCAAAGCCTTCTCTCCTGTTTTTTCCTCTGCCTGGAATTCCTCTTTTCATTTTGCTCACCAGAAATAATCTGGTGATAATTATTTCTCTGCCGCAGAAATAATCATTCCCTCTTTCCCCCTGTGCTTTATACAACACAAAACATTGCAATTAATTATACTATAGAGCTTATTATTGTAGTTATTCCTGTCTGCTTTTCTATATTTCAACCTATGAAATTAGCTGTATCAGAACAGAGACTACATTGTTTCTGGGGCATAAATGATGCACAAAAATGTCAAGTTCAAATATTGAGAAATGATGGAAGGAATTGAGTCAATTTAAATAAAGCAGGACTTGCAGAAGTGGCCATCCAGAAGCACCTCATTAAAATATTAATGGATTAAATTGCTTTCAGCATACACATAAAACATATTCCCAATCCCCATTTTCCAATTAATTAAAAACATCTTTTATTTAGTTAATTTATTTTTTATTTATTTTAATTAGGTATATATGACAGCAGAATGCATTTTGATTCATTGTACACAATTGCAGCACAACTTTTCTCTGGTTGTACATGATATAGCCTTGCACCATATGTGCAGTCATACATGTACCTAGGGTATGATGTCCATCTCGTTCCACCGTCTTTCCTGCCCCCATCCTCCCCACCCCACCCTCCCCTTTGCCCCATCAAATTTCCTCCATTTTTCCCACTCCCTGTTATGGATCGGCATCCATTTATCAGAACCTTTGGTTTTTTGGCTTTGGCTTACTTTGCTTAGTATGATATTCTCCAAGTCCATCCATTTACCTGTAAATGCCATAATTTTATTCTCTTTTAATGCTAAGTAATATTCCACTGTGTTTCTATACCACAGTTTCTTTATCCATTCATCTATTGAAGGGCATCTAGGTTGCTTCCACAGTTTAGCTATTGTGAATTGAGCTGCTATAAACATTGATTTGGCTGTATTACTATAGTACACTGACTTTAAGTCCTTTGGGTATTAAGTCCTTTAAGTCCTTTGACTGAGGAGTGGGATAGCTAGGTCAAATGATGGTTCCATTCCAAGTTTTCTAAGGAATCTCCATACTGCTTTCCAGATTGGTTGTATCAATTTGCAGTCCCATCAGCAATGAATGAGTGTGCCTCTTCCCTCACATCCTTGCCAACATTTATTGTTGTCTGCCCTTCTGACTGGCATGAAATTAAATCTTAGAGTAGTTTTGATTTGCATTTTTCTAATTACTAGAAATGTTGAACATTTTTTCATATATTTGTTGATCAAATGTATACCTTCTTCTGAGAAGTGTCGGTTCAGCTCCTTAGCTGATTTATTGATTGGATTGTTTGATTTTTTTGGTGTTAAGTTTTCTGAGTTCTTTGTATATTTATCTGACATGCATGTGGCAAAATTTGTTCCCAAAATGTAGGTTGTCTCTGCACCTCATTGATTGTTTCTTTTGCTGAAAAGCAGCTTTTTAGTTTGAGTCCATTACATTTATTAATTCTTGATTTTATTTCTTGTGCTTTAGGAGTCTTTTTAAGGAAGTAGGGGCCTAATCCAACGTGATGAAGATTTGGGCCTACTTTCTCTTCTATTAGGCTCAGGGTCCTGGTCTAATTCCTAGATCTTTGATCCACTTTGAGTTGAGTTTTGGGCATGGTGACAGGGATTTATTTTCATTTTGCTGCATATGGATTTCCAGTTATCCCAACACCATTCGTTGAAGAGGCTATCTTTTCTCCAATGTATGTTAAAAACATCTTGTCTTGTAACTGTCAATTTCAAAGTTTTGGTTTTAATGTTGCTCTCAATGTGCATATTGATTACTTTGACAAAAAACAAACACATAGGAGAATATTTTTAGAGTCTTAAATAAAAATGGTCAAACAAAACAATTAGAAATCTAAGAAACTGAAGAACATATCATCTTGCTTAGAAAGCCCATATAATAGAAAATACCATTTTATGATATTTTATATGAATGAACATTACTACTGTGTCATGCCTGTTTAGCATGGCGTTTCTTAAGTGACGGAGCATCAATTCATTCATTAGTTCTTCATTCAACAGTTGAACATCCACTATAAATTCAGATTGGTTGGCCTTTGCCATGCCTTGGGAAAGAAAAGGCTTTGAGGGAAACTTGGGAAATACCTCCAGTATTGGAAATTCTCTGCAAGCAAAAATATTGCTGTGAGTAAAAGGATCCCTGTCCTGACATGGCCTTTATGTTTTGATCATTTTTTCTCTTTCTGAAAGGAGTGTTTGAAAGAGCTAATGGACAGGATGATGAGCTCACCTACAGGAATATCAGACCCAGATTTCAGTTCTAATGGCAAGTTGTTTTCTAGTTTAGATAGTAAAAAAAGAAATATTTTTGAGTCCATTTGCAAAAAGTCTCCTATACAGAGGTCTTGGTCTAACAAACCTCCACTGAGTATGCATTTTGCTGGGGGCTCTAGAGAAGAATGGACCCAGTTCCTGCTCTCCAGGAGATATGATAGGGGTGTGTCTCAGTCAATTCAGGCTGCTATAACAAGCATAATACATGCCCAATGAAGATGTTTCAGTCAGTGGCATGCCACATATATGATGGTGGTCCCATAATATTATAATGGAGCTGAACATTTTTCATTGCCAATGATGTCTTAGCCATTGTGAGGCCACAGCACAATGCATTATTCACATGTTTGTGGTGACACCTTTGTAAACAAATCTACTGGCTTTCTGCTGTACTAAAGTGTAGCATATATGATTATGTACAGTACAGAATAGCCTCACCTATCTCATGCTTACTTTGTCTCTTGATCACATCATTTTCTCTTGGGTTTGATTTAATCATCACGACCATAGGAGCAATAGATCATCCCATATTTATGCATACAGCCCAGGTGTGTGTTAAGCTATATCATCTAGGTTTGTGTAAGTACCCACTAGGACAATCACACAATGACAAAACTGCCTAACATGTATTTTTCAGAATGTGTCCACCTATATTAAGCAACTTATGACTATATACCATATACAGGGTGGCTTAAACAAAAAACATTTATGACATAAATGTCTTTGAGGGAGATTCCTAAAGTAGAGTTCCAAAAAGTATTCAAATGGTAATACTTTTTTTGAAAGAGCATATACAGTCTTTGGATGAATTTGGAGGATAGTGCTTATTATATGTACATGTTCTAGTTCTATGACAGGAGCAGATAATAAAATTGTTCCCATTTTTAAAATCTCTCTACTTTTAGAGGCACAGAGCATCCTGCTTTTCTTCCCTCCAAAGGCTGGGCTCTGATGCTCTACCAGCCCTCTTTGCCTGTGAGCTTTGAGAAAGTTTTTCAGTGTGTGTCTCACACATGTACTACTAATGTGGTTATTGCCATCCAGTATGAAGGTGCAAAGGTCAAAGGGGTGGGGGTTGCTTGGCTGGTTTTGCAGGCAAGGCCTCATTAAAGATTGGCTTTAACTTGGTGAAATCCCCACACTCCCAAGTCTCATGTTTAGCTTTGTGATCCAAGAGTTAGACTTCCCCAGTCTACCCCCCCCCCCCAAAAAAAAAATCATCATAGTTAAGTCAAAGACACTTACCAAATAATCAATTTATGATAATTTGGATTGCTCTTTTACAATGATAGACATGGTCACATCTGCCCTTTGGCAAACTTCCTTGTTTCAAGATATCTTAACACCTGTGTGGAAATAAATGTTGGTTGTCCTGTGAGCACACAGCCAGAGCAAAGAGAGGTTGACAGATATGGCAGGTAACACAGGTAACACCATTTCTAACTAAGCAGGACACAGCTCTTCAATGAGTGTATTTTTCTTAGGGTCAGTGTCTTCTCCCATGGATGATATTAGCTGGATGGACATTGCTAATTCTGACTTTTGTTGCTCTGATTATCATTTCTATATTTCATACTGCAACAGTAAGATATGGAAAAGACTGGTTTTGTAGGCAAGGCTTCATTAAAGCTCAGTGATAGAGCACTTACCTAGCAGGTGCAAAGACGGAGTTTGATCCACAGCACTAAAGAGAGAGAAGGGGGGGGGTCGGGGGAGGTTAAGTATCACTATTGTTGTTTTGGGTCCAGAAACCTTTGAAACGTTCCCTCCTCCTTTAAATTTATCTACCTTCTGCATCTGTGTGGATGTTTTTCAATCAAGTTAGTTTTTTGCCCCCTTTCCTCCTCTATACTCTGTTGCTCACACAGATGTATCTTGCTTGGAATGGAGTAAATCAGAGTGCTCCATGAAAGAAGTTAATTTTAAAACTTATATTTTCCTCCCTAAGATGCTATAAAAACACTGTTAGAGAAAATTAAAGAAAAAACATAGCACTATTCCCCATGAGCTATTATCATAGATCCCAGCCATTTATATTTTGCCCCTATATTGGCTTTTTCTCCATAAAACTCCCTTACAAAGACCCAGAAGAGATCTTGAAACAATAAGTACACTCATGTCAGATGAATATTCCACTTTTTAATACGTTTTTTTCCTTTGGGGTATATTCTTCCAGATCCCATCTGCTGAATCCCTTATTAACTTAATCTGTAAATGGCTCTGAGTTCATTTGGCTTATATTCATGACTAAAGGCTACTCTCTCCTTTTGCAGTGTGTACTTGTTTTGTTTTGACTAAACTCTTCAAAAATTCTTGATGTTTAGAAGGTATAAGAAATTTTTAGGAATGTTCACCTATTCCTTGAAATAAAGCCTCAATTTTAACACAAACAAGGCCTAAACCAATTGACTCATTGGTTCAGTCTCGTATTACTTTTGGCTTTCAGCTACCTATATTCTTTAGCTCCAAAGATTGAATGTATTGTGTTCTAGGAATGAAGAAACTCTACTATCAAGTGAGAATAACTTGAAGCTTTAAAAAATTCTAACTCCCTTTCCTCCTCCACAATCCTGGAGAGTTTCAGGTGGCAGGGTGCAGGTGCTGCTGGTAACCCATGCAGATGCCGCCTGCTGCCCCTTCAGATGCTGCAATCCTCCTCCAGCGGCTGATACCTATACCTCTTTGCCTGGGGGCATTTCCCGAGGCATGTGCTCTTTCCAGACACAAAACAGCTGACAACCCTTCCTCTGGGACAGATAGCTTTGCCAGTACATTACACCAAATTCCTCAGGGTCCCAGCAGCACTGAGCTCCAATTGCCCACAGCTACAGCTGGATGAGTAACATTATTCATTGGTTTCTCCTCTCAGTTCTCCCATTTCATTCCCTCTACTCCACCATCTGTGCTTCCTGCACCTTACAAACTACTTGCACTCAAACCCGTATCTCAGGATCTGCTTTTGGGAAACCCAAACTAACGTGTGAAATAATGGAGACAAGGAAACTCACTGGCTGTAGGACCAATCAAAGCATACAGCTATAATGAACACCATGCCTGACACCTGATAATATTGTTGTATAATGTTTTTTTAAGTAATCATGACTTGCAGTCCTCCTCCCAAGCAGTACACAATCTGGTGGGGGAGGTTGACACAGAAACCATGAGCCTCGGATGCAGTGTAGTTAGTGCTGCAAGAAGCTGTGAGAAACTTCCTGTGGGAGCACAGAGGACAGCCAACAGCTCTGCAGGGTGGGACTGGGCTGTAGGGGGGCTTTCAGGGAAAGTTTAATTGATGAAATAACATTAGGTAGAGAAATTGGAAAAGATAATTTCAAATAGAAGAGAATGAACAGAGAGAGAGAGAGAGAGAGAGAGAGAGAGAGAGAGAGAGAGAGATGAAAACATCTGGGAGTATTGACCTGGCAAGAACAAGAGGCTGGAATGTGGAGTGTGTGGGGAGCAGTAGCTCAGATAAGATGCTGAGAAATCTCCAGGGCCATGTTAAAAAGAGTTGGCCTCATTCTTCAGGTGACAGGAAAGACAGGTGACACCAAAGATTCTTTTTTTTTTTTTCTTTTCTGTTCATCATTTTTATTTTTTAAATATTTTTATATCTTTACTTTATTTATTTTATTTATTTTTATGTGGTGCTGAGGATTGAACCCAGTGCCTCACATGTGCAAGGCAAGGGCTCTACCGCTGAGCTATAACAGCAGCCCCATCATTATTTTCATTCTTTAAATTTTATTCATTCTTTTTGGTTAAACATGACAATAGGGTATATTTTGACTTATTTACACAAAGATAGAGCACAATTTATTCTAATTAGGATCCCAGTCTTATGGTTATACATGATATGGGGATTAACTGTGGATTCTAACACAAAACAAGGGGTGCGAAGTAGAACAGAAGTTCAGTACATTAGACAAAGGGGAATGAAGGGAAGAGAGTGGGAAGAAAGGAATCAGAAAGACAGTGGAATGAATCTGACATAATTTCATATATATATATATATATATATATATGAATACATCAAAGAATCGTAAGCAAAGGAACAATATGAGCAGATCTTGGATTAGAAAACCTTACTTCTAGATGCATCTGGTGCAATCAGTCTATTCTTGAAGCTCAGTTTACTTAGGTGGGGAAGTAGAAATGAGTGGTTAAGGATGTGAGATTCCTTGATCTGTCCCCTGCCACTCGTTGATCGTGTGACAATAACAGCTAACATTTATTGAGTCAACTAGATGCTGGCATTATTTGAAGTGCTTTACATGTACTAAATCATTTAATCCTTTGTTCTTTAGATTCCTCACCTGTACTATGCAGATAACACTATTTTATATTAGTAAAATATTATTTATTTATTTTATTTTAATTAGATATATATGACAGTAAAGAGCATTTTGATTCTTTGCACACAATTGCAGCACAACTTTTCATTTCTCTGTTGTACACAATGCAGCGTCACACCCTATGATGCAGTCTTACATGTATATTATTTTATTTTATAGCAATACTTTGTGTAGTAGCCTCATAGGTTAGTCATATAAATGAGTGAATTTGTGTAAACTTCTTAGAATAAGGCCTAGGTCTTAGCAAGTGCTCAGTAATGTCATTGCTAGTATTATATGTGCCTTTGTGTTTTTAGAAGAGCTCAGGGAAAGGGAAACCAATGCCTTCCTGTAAGTTCAGACACCACTAAATAGCATCCCTAGCAGTCATTTCACCCAAGGAGGCTGTTGAAAGAAAGAATGATGTAGTGCAAAAATCACACAGCCTCACTTCCCCTTTACAGCTCTAAGAATTTGAACCCACTGGAGAGTTGTCTTTTGCTTAGACCAGAATCTAAGGAGAACAGTCCTTTAGTGAAACTGCTAAAGAATTTAGGATAAGTTGTTGAGTCACTAAGGTACCTGAGCACTGTTCTAGGCCTCTAGGAATTTAGGAGAGAAAAAAAAGAAAGAAAACCTGGTGTGGTGTCCCTTGCCTCTAATCCCAGCTTCTCAGGATGTAGAGGCAGGAGGATTGCAAGTAGAAGACCAGCCTGGATAACTTAGCAGGATCTTGTCTCAAAATAAAATAAAAAGCCATAGCTCAGCTCAGTGGTAGAGTGCCCCCGGGATCAATCCCCATTTAAAAAAAAAATCAGAAAACTGGCAGTGAATTCCAGGATAAGGTTTGGACCAGCAAATTCTGTCCAGTTTGTCTGACTCCATGGAAGTTTGACTCTCCTACGCTGTCTATGAGGCTTTCAGTGAGCAGTCTGGAAGTGGCCCAGCCCAGTAAAGAGATACACATGGCTTTGATTATCTGTGAAAAGGGCTGCTGAGTTACCATCTGGAAGGACCTTACTCCTAAAGCTTCCAGTTCTGTTTCTGAATGCCCCAGCTAATCAGCTGTAACATCTTAAAAGACTAAACATCTTAAAAAATTTCAAGTTCAAAATTAGGCTCTCAGAGGCACCCATGACAATTTCAGATTAGAACTTGACCTTCAAATTCCTGGAAGCAGATGAGTCTGGAAAGAGAAAGTACATGAATATTGTGATTTAATTTTTATATTCCTGGCCTGAATGAATTTGTAACTTAGAAAAGCATTGATGGCCAAACTGCAAACTTCTAAGTGCCTTCCTGATTTTTGTTTTTTCATTGATCACTTCCATCTGAGGCAAACAAAAGAGGTGAAACTCAACTTTCTCAAGCAGCTCAATTCTAATAGTCAAGCTATGGAACCCACCTAGTGCCCTGCAACAGACGAATGGATAAAGAAAATGTGGTACATATACACAATGAAATTTTACTCGTCCATAAAGAAGAATGAAATTATGGCACTTGCCAGTAAATACATAGAATTGGAGAATATTATGCTGAATGAAATAACTCAAAGCCTTGTACTTGAATACATGACCAGGGTGACTCCACATCATGAACAACCACAAAATAGGATCCTAATTAGAATAAGTAATACTTTGTGTATGTATAATATGCTAAAATACAATCTACTGTCATGTATATCTATAAAGAATAAATAAAATTCAAAAATTTTTTAAAAAGAAAATATAAAGAACTTGAATGTTGCAGAGTTTTACATTCACAAGTAATTGCCGGGCCATTTTCTGGTTTCCTTAAGCAATGGGAGAAGACTCTTGGGAGAAAACTCTCTACCATTGACTATGTCATTTATCTATTGTGTGGGTATGTTTAGACCACTAGTTCCCTAATTTAGATCAAGAAGGCCTTTTATTGTATTCCTCCCTCCTCCATGTCGATTTTATTTTGAATTTTTTTTCCTACCAAAAACCTGCTTCAACAGAGAAATAATAATTGTTGGATCATAAAAATCATAGCAAGGGATTCACAAAAATTTACAAATAAGGAAAAGAGGTTGAAATGAACAAGTGACAAATCAGAGGAAAGATGCCTAAAGTGAAGGCAATGGTGGACATTATTCCAGACAGAACCCAACAAGACAAGTGTCTCGTGACTATATATAATTCAGTGGTAGGTGACTGTGTGACCTGTGTGATGCAGCTTCACTGGATCACCAACCATCTGTCCTTGCAACATCCTTTTAGTGTGCCTTCCTTCCCTGAAGATGCCAGTGAGTCATAGAGGAAATTTCCAAGAGTCCCTTTTATCCAAAGATCTGGGTGTGAATTGAATTCTACAAACAAGACTCACTTTGAGGGGGTTTGAAGTGGGGAGAGAGGCAAGGTGCAGTGGCACCCATTGGCTTGTGACCTTTACCAGAGAAACATGGTCTGACCCAATTTAACAAATAGCTTCCCGGACAGCCCAGTTCTTGGGTTATGGTTTCAGGAGATGGTTCAGAAATCTTGAGTTGAAGTCTATGATTTCAGCCCTCCCAGCAATTCTGTGAGCCATTTAATACCCTGAAATATACCTCTGTGTTAATTGGCTTTTTTCACTGTGATCAAAACAACCTAGGAGAACTAGTTTGAACTCCCATTTTTACCCCGTATACAGATTGCAGAATCACATCGGTTACACATCCACGTTTTTACATACTGCCATACTAGTGTCTGTTGTATTCTGCTGCCTTTCCTAGCCTCATTCATAACCCACTTGAATCAAATGTATGAAATATGATATGTCAAGAGCTATGTAATGTTTTGAACAACTAATAATAAAAAGAGAGAACTAGTTTGAGAGGGAACTGCTTATTTGGACTCATGGTTTCAGAAGTTCAGTCCAAGGTTGGCTGGTTCCATTCCCTAGGCCCAAGGTGAGGCAGAAGAGCGTGGCGAGGGTGCGTTGCTCAGCTCTTGGCAGGGTCAGGAAGCAGAGGAGGGAGTGGGGAAGGGGCCTTCAGGTACCTGAATGTGGCCAGGACATGGCCACAGTGACTCACCTCCTCTAGCCACACCCCACCTGCCTACAGTTACTGACCAGTTAGTCCATTCAAATTAGGAAGGATTGATCAGGTTATGGCTCCCATAATCTAATTATTTCACCTCTGAATATTCCTGCATTAGTGTAGGGGCTCTTAGGGAGCACCTCATATCCAAACCACAACAACCTCTTTCTGCCTAAGCTATTTAGAGTGGATTCTGTGTCTTCCAATGGCCTCTGGCTTATGAAATGTCCACTAGGAATATTTAAGTGTTGAAAAGAGTTCAACAAACTCATTACTACCTTTTTGGATCAATCTTGCCATTTTCCAGTGTCTATGCCGGGGGTCGGGGTGGGGGGCCTGACATTGAACTGGACATTGAACCTAGAAACACTTTTCCACTGAACTATATGCCCAGTTCTTTTATTTTATTCTATTTTTTTGAGACAGGGTCTCACTTAGTTGCTTAGGGCTTCACTAAATTCCTGAGGCTGGCCTTGAACTTGTGTTCCTCCTACCCTAGCCTCTAAAGCCCACTGAGATTAGTTTTTCCAGTTTCTTAAAAAAAAAAAGGAATCCTTATTGTATCCATCGTAAATGTTTACTACCCAAGAGCCAATGCTTATTTTCATGTGTAAGCTAAAACATTTAATATATTCCATATTGATTATAAAATCCTTATCCTTACAAGCAGTGAAATTCATCATAAAAACGATTTTCTGTCTCATGTTCATGCTTCTCTGTTACAGAGTAACAAAGTAAACCAGCTAATAATTGGTATCTAAATTGATATAATTTAGACACTAGTTTGTTTGTTTGTGATTTTTTAATTTAACAAATTGCAGCTTCCAATTTAGGGAATTTTTGAGCTTTAAAAAAACCAAACTATTGTAGCACAAAACTAATTTGAGAATATGCAAACAATTTTTGAGGTAGTAAGAGTCTGCTATGAAAAACAATTTTAAAATTTAAAAACAATTTTAGCTTATAACTAGTTACTGAGGAAAATTAAAACATCCTATTGTTGACTTATTGAATGTTAATTCAAACCGATTGGTTAGAAAATATATATATTTACATATATGTAGATAGGTAGATAGATAGACAGACAGACAGACTGACTTACTAGGATTATAGGCTACATTTTTTTCTAAAAAATTAAATTTATAGCTGGGCAATGGTGTTGCACGACTATAATCCAACAGCTCAGGAGACTGAAGCAGGAGGAATGCAAGTTAAAACCAGCCTCAAAAACTTAGTGAGAACCTGTCTCAAAATAAAAAATAAAAAAAAAAAAAAACAGGCTGTAGACGTGGCTCAGTGGTTAAGTACCCCTGGGTTCAATTCCTGATATCAAAAAAAGAAAAAGAAAAAATTAAATTTATTATTATTATTATTAGTTTATGTTTAAAGAAGCATTATTCTAATTGCCCAAACTTGGAAGGAACCAAGATGTTCTTTGGTAGGTAAATGGATAAACTGTGGTACCTCCAGACAATGACATATTATTCAGCAATAAAGAGAAATGAACTATCAGGCCAAAATAAAATTGTTCTGTTTTCTTTGATTATGTTTTTAACATAGACAAACAATACATAATTCAATCATCTACATATAATCATTGATTATATCCTTGTCACTTTCCTTTGTGTGTGTGTGTGTGTGTGTGTGTGTGTGTGTGAGAGAGAGAGAGAGAGAGAGAGAGAGAGAGAGAGGGAGAGAGAGAGAAAGAGAGAGAGAAGAGAGAGAGAGAGAGAGTACCATTGGCATCATATTATACATGCTAACCCGAAACCTGTTAGCTTTCCTTATTGGACAATAAATCATGTTACAAAAAATATGTTTGATAGTCATCTAACTTTGAAATTTAAAAAGGATGTGTGTGAGATACTTTAAAACTTGTGCTCCCTTGCACCGTGTAGGTACATAGTAC
The DNA here is from genome assembly GCF_047511675.1 of Marmota flaviventris. NCBI lineage: Eukaryota > Metazoa > Chordata > Mammalia > Rodentia > Sciuridae > Marmota > Marmota flaviventris. The sequence goes on along the minus strand of NC_092504.1, from coordinate 42,696,504 downwards.
TTTTAACTTCATGTTTTGCCCAACAGACTTTTAAAATCCAAGTTTAAGCATTTTTCAAAATAATGTATGGAAAACATTTTGTTATTTGCTTTCATTATAATGGAGAGCAATAAAAGAAAATTCACTTGTGTCCACAGCCCAGAAATTGAATTGTTCTTTTTACTACTAAGTTGATTAATATTTTATTGCTCTAGGTAAAAGCTGAAACATCAAGTAGGTTAGGTACCAATAATGAAATTATATTAGCAACTGTTGTCAGTAGTGAAATAAAAAACACTTTAGAATGTCTCCTTGCTAAATGTATCAGTAATACCAACATTACAAGGAAAACAATTCAATTTCTCACTGCTCATCTTCCGAAGTCATCTGACTCCCCATTTCACTGATAGGGGGAATATTTTTAAGTCCTATAAGCAATTAAATAGCAGTAATCTCAGAGTCCTCTGGGAATATTTGTTTAACAAGAATGAAATTCTTAATATTTAACAAGTGGTGATCCTGTGGTTCATACATTAAAAAAAAAAAACAAAAAAACTTATGCATCCTATGGCCTCCTACACTAAGTGTGGTCCCTGGACCAGCAGCATGGGCATCACCTGGGACTTGATAGAAATGTTAGAATCTTGGGCACTATTCTATACTTTCTGATACACTGCTCTAGACCTACTGAAACAGAATCTATATTTTAACAAGATCCCTGGCTGATTTATATGCACATTAACATTTGAAGGGTATTTCATGAGGAGATAAAATATGTATTTAAGGAAGATTCTCCAAACTGAAATAGAATCTGTTTGATAGAGTAAGACATAGTTTACATACCAATAGAGTTTAGAAGACTTCCATCTTGAGGTCTCTGACCACTTTGGGCAGGACGTCTGTTTCCCCTTTACCATATTGATTCTCTGGACAGTGAGGTCTACTGCCTCATGTAGAAGGTATCAGACTGCCTCAGTTTGAATCCTGTCTTTACCATTTGTATTAACTTCTCTGTATCTTTTTTTTTTATCTGTAATGGGGAGAATGATATCTCAAACAGTCATGAGGAATAAGTGAAATAATATTTATAAAGCTCTTAAGAACAGTGTTTAGCACATAGTAAGTGCTCAAAACACATTCATTGGCACCATTGTTGAGGTCTGAGTTTTGTAAGCCATGATCTTCAGATCACAAGTCCTACTCCAAGGATGCAGCTACAAAGTGATCCAGAGACATGGCTGGTCAGCTTGGAGAATGTGGATGGATAGATTTGTCTTCAGTTCCTACAGTGAGGTGCCATTTAGTAGCTTGAAAATAAAGTGAAGATTATGGGATATTAATTATTGACTTCTCTTTCCCTAAATTTTGCTCATCAAAATTCAGATTTTAAGCAGTTCCCTGAGCCATGATTATCTTCATTTTGTAAGAAATCAGGATTCCTGAAGATAGTAAAATCCTTTGTTAATATCTATCCTTATTACATAAATTGATATCATTAGTGGAATAAATTCTGGCATTTTTCCAGCCTTTTCTTCATTTCCCTACAAATAACTGTAAGTAGTTAGACTAAATAGGAAATGTAGGAACCTAATTTATGCTTCACCAACTACCTGTAAGGCCAAGGAATACTCTTTTCAACTGGAGATTTGGTTTCTAAATCCAATGAAGAGTCCTGTTACCTCTGTCAATGCTTCTAAAACTTTAATGTACAGATAGATTACCTAAAAATCTTTTTAAATGCAGATTTTTTAAAAAAATTCTATTAGTTATTGATGGACCTTTATTCATTTATTTGTTTATATGTGGTGCTGAGAATCGAACCCAATGCCTCATACATGCTAGGCAAGCGATTTACCACTGAGCCACAACCCCAGCCTTTAAATGCAGATTTTTGAGCCTACAAGTCTGAGCGGAGCTTGAAATTCTACATTTCTATGGGTTCCCCAATGAAGTCAATGCTGCTGGTCCATGGACCACACTTTGAGTAGGGCCTGTTAGTTTAGTTTAGTTGGGTCAAGGGGATTCCTCTGCACCTGCTTGCCTGAGTCCTCACCTGAATCTTGGCCATTGATATTAGTGGTTCTCAGGTGCAGCTGCATATTACAACAGCTAGGGTCCTGGTTAGGATTGAGATTCATGGGTAGAAGAGTGATGAAAAAGTAAGGGTGAAAAAAAAAAGAGATGCATCTGGGAAAACTCATACTTTTAACTTCTCTGCGTTGACAGTGAAATTCTTCCTGGGCACTATAATCCAATAAAACAATTTTACCCTTGACCCTGTGCAACTGGAGTTTGAGATAAAACTCCATTCTCTGCTTCTGCGAGCAGATGGGTCTGTGTAAGCTGCAGCTCTCTGCAAAAGAAAAAGCCTGTTTTATAGTGTTCAAAGCTAATATCAGCAGGGGATGTCAAGTGGTATCAGCTCCAAGGGTCACAGCTGGCAAAGCCAGGTTCTTCACTGCTACCTAGTGATGTGTTGCAGCTCTCAGTATAGCAGCTCTGAAGGGCTGTGCCCTCCGTATTGCAATAGACCCCAGCAGCTCACCACCAACTTCTTTCTGGGTTCTTGTCTCCTAGATCAAAAGAATGAAATCCATGGGAAAATGGAAGGCAAGAATGAAAGGAGTAGGATTTATTTATGTATGGAGAATAGCAACAGAACTCTTGGCGGGGTTAAGAGGGGACCCCCCCCCCCATAGAGGTTTCCAGCTTGGGTGTACTAGTCTAGAGGTTTATATAGCATTTGGGTCAACATTATTGGTCCAAATTTATGCTAATCAGGGTTTGGAAAAGCACCAATGCTATTGGTCCAAATTTATGCTAATGAATTTTTAAAAGTACTGTTGGTTATCCCTACAATCCCATTCAAGTCTGCCCCATTTTCGTTTCCCCACCCCAGCTCATTGAGAAGAGGTTAGGTCATTGCACCATGGATGTTCCAGGTCTGGTGCAGAGCGGTATAGAGTGGGCATTCACACAGGGCCCAGGCTGGGCCACCATGGTGGAACAGGTTAGTGTGCCCTGGCTCACAGCTCCTCAGGCTCCTGGGCAAGTCAGGCTCTGCACAGTCCTGGCCCCTGATTGCCACCCATGCTCCAGCCTGTTTGTGCCACGAGACTCTGCAGCTTTACCACCACTTCTCAGCAGAGATTAGTGGGCTGGTTGTGTAGCTCAGTGGCTGAGAAGCCATATCACAGGTCTGGATTTGAAGTAGGAGGTCAACAGGGGTGGGAATTCTTGTGCTTTCCATGGAGGTAAATAATAACTGCGTAAATCAAATGGGCATCAAATCATCTTTATAAAGCAATTCCAGAACACTTTATGAATGTAAAACTTTTAAAAAATATTTTTGTAGTTGTGCATGGACACAATACCTTTATTTTATTTGTTTATTTTTTTCATGTGGTGTTAGGGATCAAACCCAGTGCCTCATGCATGCTAGATAAACAGTTTACCACGGAGCCACAACCCCAGCCCACCAATGTAATACTTAAACATGCTTTTGGAAGAAAACTAGATTCAGGAATTCAGGAGTGCTAATTTGCTCTACCTCTGGCAAAGAGATATACAGGTATTTACTTAAGACAAATCTTTATAAATATATGATCCTTTGAGTACTTTATGATCTACTTACAGTGATAAACCAATGCATGAGTATAGAAAAGGGTTAACTTAGCAGATCTGGATTGTTCTCTCTCTCTACATTCCAAAGAAAGCTTATCTTCATAGGACCAGCCCTTGACTGGCTCCTGGGAGATAACCTCTGAGCCCTGGGAACACTGCCCGAGAAGAGTGTTTTTGTATCTCTGAGGATCCTAGCCATGTTTCAGTTTTACCTGTAGGTGAGCTGAAGTCTGAGTAATTAGGCCAGTAATGCCAATGTGACTGACTTGCAATAAATATTGGACCTCAAGGCTCAGGTGAGCTCCCCTGAATGGCAATATATCACATGTTGTTACTTATTGCTTGGAGAAGTAAATGGATCCTCACACAACTCTATCAGGAGGAGAGAGCTGGAAGCTTTTGCCTTATTTCTCCTGGAGAGTGTTCATAACCTGTCCTAAGTTCAGGAATTCAGGAAAGCTAATTTGCTAATTTTAATGTGTAATATGCAGTAATCATGAGTATAACAGCCTTTTCTGAGTTCCGTGAATCTTTCTTGCAAGTTGTCAAACCTGAGGGCAGTCTTGGGGACTCCTAACAAAATGTAGACGAGGCAGGACAAATCCTGATTCTCCCCATGATGCAGTTTATTTAGGAAGTGAGCCAAGAAACAGAAAGAAGGGGGGGGGGGCAGAATACATGTTAGCAAGTTGGTGATGATTGTGGATGTGTGAGGCTTAATGCTGATGGGATGTTCTGAGGAGCTATAGAAGATCTCTCAAAACTGTCTTCCGGTGGAGGAGGTAGAAGCATTTACCCCTTCACAATCCCCACCACCACCTTTTTAAACTTTTTTTTCAGAAGGGTAATGATTCCCTTAAACTTTGAACATTTGGACTGCATATGTCTGGGTGTGTCAGACATTGAGGAATCAAAGAAGCCCCAGAGCAGAAAACAGGAAGTACTTGGCAGAGCCTAGGTAAGGTGTTGTCGGGTTACACCTGTGCAAAGCTGGTTGCCATTAAAATGTCAGTAGTAAAAGATGACCTGAGAGGGTGTGAGGCTGAGCACAGAGATATCCATTACAGGCTATAGCTTGCACCACAAGACACACTTGTGCCCTACATTAAGTCCAATCCAGGTGCTTCAAAATAGTGGCAGGCCACAACTCTGCAAAAGGTTCAATTTAGGAAAGTCGAAAAAAGTTACTATCTGTACTGCTGCAAATGGTCCCAAGGCTGCAGTTGAGATTTATTCCCTACCTCATCTTCCATCCATTCTAGATTTCCCTCCCTCTAGGTCTGCACCAAGGCTAATAAAGTATAAGCTAGACTAAGAGGAACTTGCTACTGTAGGAGGTGAGCATCCAGAACCTGTGAAATGTGTTCAATTTTGATTAAAATTCAAATTCACCCAGCATCTGTTCTGTTGGACCCCAAGCATGGAACTGATTGCTGGTTGTATAAATAACAATTATTTTGTGAATCACTATTGCTGGAGGAAGTATGCCTGTATCTTTTATGTACTTTGAGGCAGAAAAAATAAGAGATTGAAAACTACTAATCTAGAAAGCCACTAGTATTATATTTGAAAATTCAATTTGAATTTAAAATGTTCTAGAGAGTAAATATCTTGCTTAGATATGTACAACTGAAAGTCCGGCATAGTGTCATGCCCCTACAGCCCCAGATACTTGGGAGGCTGAGGCAGGAGGACCACTGGAGCCCAGGAGTTTGGGGCAAACCTGAGCAACATAGCAGGGCCTTGTCTCAAAAAAATAAAATAAAAGGTTGTAGTGGTATAGCTAAGTGGTAGAATGCTTGCCTAGCATGTACCAGGTTCTGAGTTCAATTCCCAGTACAGGGGGAAAAAAAGATTTACAATAAATAAATAAATAATGTTATATATGTACAAATAATTATTTATAATTTTTGAGATAAAGAAATACTCTTTATGCTTACATGAAAATTAACTCTCTCCTTCTTAGCATGGTTTCTAGAATCCTGTTTTATATAAAAACAAGTCACTAAGTTCCTTAATTTATTACAGTGCTCTAGTTACTTTTAAGACAACTAAATAAAAATTTTATACCATTGCTTTTTAACATAAAATCACTAAAGAGATTTTTTAAAAACTCAGAAAATAAAAACAAGCAAAAAACAACACACACACACACACACACACACACACACACACCAAATCTCTGATTTCATTTAAGTCCTACATAGAAAATTAAAACTCAGTTTGAGATCAGGTCTACATTTGGCCAAGGACTTGTTTCCTGCTGCTTCTTCATCCTTTTCCTTTTCCTCCTCCTTCTAATTTTTTTAATTGAGACATAATATTTATACAACTTTATGGAATTACATTATAGTAACTTGATACATGTATAGAATGTGTAGTAATTAAATCAGGGTAATAAGCATTTCCATTTCTTCAAATGTTAATCATTTTTATAGAGAATTTTATACTCTTTTTAGTTATTTTGGAATATATCATAGACTGTTTTAACCAGTATTTACCTTACTGTGCTACATGAGAAAACCATAATTGCCCCTCTGTAATTTGGTGCTCCTTACTTGACGTCTTTCCACCCTCCTTCCCAGTCTCTAGTTACCACTGTACCATCCTGTTCTGTGATATAAACTTTGTAGTTTCCACAAATAAGTTAGAGCATGTGGTATTTAATTTTCTGCATCTAGCTTATTTCACTTAACATAATTATACCCAATTCCATCCATGATGTTGCAAATGACAGGATCTCATCATTTTTGTGGCTAAATAATAATCAATTGTGTATATATGCCACATTTTCTTTATCCATTCATATACTGATAGGAATTTTGGTTGATTCTATATCTTGGCTATTAGGAATAGTGCTGCAGTATTATGAGAGCACAGGTATTTCTGTAATGATTTCATCTCCTTTGGATATATATACCCAGTAGTGGAATGGCTGAATCATATGGTAGTTCTATTTTTAGTTTTTTGAAGAATCTATACTGTTTTCCAGAATGGCTGTACATAAGAGTTTCCCTTTCTCTGCATCATCATAAAGGGATTTGTTTCTTCCTCACTCAAATAGATAGCCAAAAAAATCTACCCAAAGTCAGAAAATATTCACATTTGATGACAAATGCAGTAAAATATGTTTGAAAGTATTTTGTGGAAAAAATCGTAAATATGATATAGAACTGTAGAATGCAAGTTTACTATCATTGCTATTGTTATCAATACTATTATTATTAAAGTCTATAGTTTCTTAATTGAAGAACTTAGGCCAGGCCAGGTATGTTTCAGAGTTCAGAATTTTTTAAAAAATTTGATGAGTAACACCATACCTTTATAATGTGTTGTTACACAGCAACCCCCATTTGGTCTGGGAAAGAATGCATTAATATTTATGCAGCAAAATATATTAATATTATACATTAAATATGATAGATACGAGCAATGAATAGTCTTTACATTTCAGGTCATGTTTTAGCTCCAAATGAGCTAAAATGAGTTCAGGTTTTGCTGCCAAAGGACTTATGAAACCTACTTTGGGCTTTTTCAGTTTCAAAATTGAAGCTACAGATTAGTGGACTGTATTGTCATTATATAACTCAAGCTTGGATTTTAGAGGGCAAATTTCACCTGTTCCCAGAATTATTTGCTCAATGTTTGTGAAGGTCACACTCAAGGAAGAAAGGAAACAGGCTTCATTGTTAGACAGAGCTAGGTTTGAATCCATTCTCTGCCACTCATTGTGTTTCCTTGAGAAAGCTACTTACCTTCCTTGAGTTTTATTTTTCTAATCCATAAAGTGTTTGTCATGACTCTGTGGACCCTTGACATTCTCATGGGCTTTATCTTGAAATTTGATAAGACTGCAAAATTATAAGTATCACCAAATAATATCACTGTCCTCAAAAGTACAGAAATTGTTACTGAGCTCAACAGCCTGACTACTAGCTAATTGCTTGTCACTCCCAAGTAGTGGACACAGTCCAGATGGGGAAGCTTATAAAAAAATGATTGTTCAAAGAGGAATCTGAAGACAGGCAAGGTGGTGCCTACCTGCATTTGGGAGGTGAGGCAGGAGGATTGCAAGTGTGAGGCCAGCCTGAGCAAGCTAGTTAGATCCTGTCTCAAAACAGAAAGGGCTGGTAGGGGGATGAAGCTTAGTGGTGGAGAGCTTGCCTCATAAGCATGAGACCCTGGGTTCAATCCCCAGTACTAAAAAAATAAAAATAAAAAATAAATAAATAAAAATAAATTTTTTTTAATTGAAATGAAAACTACTGTGGTTTGTTTGTTTTTGTTTTGCTGCCTCAAATGCCATATCTTTTGGCATTAAGTAGAGACACAAACTTTTGTTTCGTATGCAGCTAAATCTTGCCTTGGGGGTGACATATCCATGAGAAACATACAAATATGAAAATAAAATATGAAGCTTAGCCTGGACTTTAGGTGTATTTTTCTAAGAGATTGAGAAAAATTTATAAAAAGTTTTTAGATAATAGCTGTTAGAGCAAGGGCATTTTAAATATTTAAATGAGCAGAAAATTCATTTGTTAAAAAAACTTTTTAAAAACTTTAAAATTTCACTTATAAGTTACTTGTAATCCTGCTTAAAAGGGACATTTAGAAGTAGACACTCCACTGATGTTACTTTAATATAATTCATGAGAGGACACTTCTTTTGATGTTTAAGAGTTCTTCATTTGGGGAGATAGAGGATTTGGGGACTGTCTAGAGCCATTCACGTTTACCATAATCACAATCCAACTGAGTTTAAGTTAAGAGCAATTCATAAATCTAGACTTGGACACAGTGAAATTAAATAACTCAGAATGTCTGGAGGGTCTTTTTTTTTTTTTTTTTTTTTTTTGGTGTATAATTCTCAAAAGTGAGTCAAAAGTGAATTTCAGGATTTCACAATTAACAACCAAGAAAGTAACACTTCAATTCCATCCCAGTCTTAAGAGACTTGAAATGACTCTCATGAAATCACATCCTCACAAAGCAGATCACAGGATGAAATCATCAATCAAAACTTGAGAAGAAAGGAGATATTATCCCCTCGATATCGTTATGTTTTAAATGAGTACTGAGTGTACTTGGAAGTGAAAATCTTCTGTCAAAGCTACTGTTGGGTAATGGGAGCCTACTCTTCTCTGCCCCAAGAGGATGTTAGTATTCTTAGGAATGATGTTCAGAATGAACTGTTTTCTCTGGACTGTCCTCTAACATAATAAGAATAAGGATGGTCAGTTTCCTTGGATGTCTAAGCCTAGAGAATGTCCTCCTTGTGGTTTTACAAAAATGGCAGTGATTATAGATGAGAATACTAATATTTGGCAGGTGGAATATCTCTAATAAACACAAAAAACAATTTCTAAGACAAGAAAAATCAATACACTAGGAAGGATAATAATAATAAAAGAATACCTTAGGAAATAGTAGGAAAAATAATACATTTCCCAAGATAACATTTCTTTATTACTTATGGTCTGGGGCAAGTTAATTTACTTAAGATATTGTAAATAATGCTAGTGATTTAATAAAGTTTGATCACCATGGCTTTAGGCCATTTTCCACGCTCCTAGGTTATTAAGGTGCTCAGAGAGGGTAAACAAGTTGAGTTGTTTATAAATTCTATTTTTCTCTTAGATTGTCCCAAAGAAAGATAGAACAACTGACTCAGGGTAAGATCTAGTATGTATCTGAATCACCTAATTGTAACATTGCCTTGTTATTAAAACTTCTCTTTCTCATAATCAAATCACTGGACAATATGGCCATCATATTGAATGTATGATATTTTCTTCCACGGCAATAGTTTTGAGGGAGTAACTGTGTTCAGCACCTTTTTGTGTTCTGAAACATTTTTCTTAGAAGTACCCAAGGGACAGTTAAACAAGTTTCAGAATGAAATAGTATGGCCAGTTCAACAAGTTAAACATTTGGTTCCTTTTAAAAAATGTTTATATACCTTTTTCAACTTTTCAGTTTTATTATGAATATTTCAAATGTAGGATTAGAGAGGACCTCAATGAACTTCAAGGCATGCATCCCCCAGCTACAAAACCACCAGCTCACACCCTCCTGTTTCAACCAGCTCAACCTCATCCTCTGATTCTTTCTCCCACTGGATTTTTATGAAGCAAGTTCCAAATAACATAATTTCATATCTAGAAAATCTGGCATTATACCTAAATGATGAGGGCACTTAGAAAAAAAACGTATTTATACAATGCCCTTGTCACAATTTAAGAGTAATAATATTAGGAAAGCTAACTTAAAAAAAAAGAAAGAAAGAAAAAGAATTGACATCAAAAACTGGTAAGTATATGGAACAACTGAAGCTTTTACACCTATTAGAATATTATAATAAAAAGACAATAACAAACGTTGGTGGGTATAGACAGAAATTGAAACCCTCGTAACACTGCTGGTGGGAATGTGCAATGCTGTAGCTACTTTTGAAAATAATATGTCAGTTTCTTTAAAAGTTAAACATAGATTTACTATATGACCCAGTAATGTCGCCTCTAGTTAATCTACCCAAAAAAATGAAAACATATATGCAATGTTTTACATATGGCTGTTCATAGAAGCATTATTTACACTAGTTGAAAAATACAAACAACTCAAATGCTCATCAACAGACAAATAGATAAGCAAAATGTGATATATCCAAGTGCTGGAATAGTATTCAACCGTAACAAGGAATGAAACGCAGGTCCATGCCACCACATTGGATGAACTTCAAAAATGTCATGCTGTAGGAAAGAAGTCTGACACATCAGGCCACATGTGGTATAATTCAATTTGTATTAAATGTTTAGAAAAGGCAACTGTGTAGAGACAGAAAATAGATTACTAGTTGCCTAGATTGGGAGTGGGAATGGGGATTACGTGAAAATGAGCAGGAGGATCTCTCTGGGATGATAAAAACATTCTAAAACAGGAATATGATGAATGAAGGGGCTTACTAAAAGGTATTCTGTTGTATACTTAGAACAGGTGGGTTTGATATGATCTAATGAGATGTGAAAGAAGCCAGACCCAAGAGTACATGAGTGTATGACTCTACTTATATAAAGTCCAAGAGCAAGCAAAATTGATCTATGGTGCTAGTCATCAGGAAGCGATTGCCCCTGAGGGTGGAGGGGGTGGTTATTGATTGCAGAAGAAAAGTAAGGCACCTTCTGGATGAGGAAAATGTCCTACATCTACATTTTCATCTTCTTTGGGCTAGTAGTTATCCAAGCAAATGCAGTCCTTAAGATTTTTCATATGAATACTTAAGATCTGTGCATTCTTTGTATGCAAACTAAACATCCATCAAGAGCATATTAATTCCTTATTATCACCAAGTATCCAGTTCCGAATCCTCTAATTGTTTATTTATATATAATTAGTTTGTTCAAATTGGTATATAAACAAATTCCATACATTCCCTTTGATACTCCTCTGAAGTAACTTTCACTTCTTTTTTTTTCCTCCTTAAGAAACATAACAATCTTTCTTTTTAGGCAGAGTGTGTTTTGCATATGCATTTCATATACTCTATATTTTTGTTATTACTTTATTGAGAAATTTAAAAGTCCAGTTTTAGTCCAAACATATACATGCATGTTTAAACATACACATGTATTTTTAATTATAAAGTAATTTAACAACATTTTAAAACATCTGAAAATTAGAGGAAAAAACTATAATCACCTTTTTTTTTCTTTTAATCTCTTTATAACAACTGTTTTTTTTTTTTTCAATCCTCTGGATCTAACCCAGGACCCTCATATATGCTAGGCAAGCACTTTACTATCGAGCTACACCCCTAGCCCCATGACTGCTTCTTTTTCAAACCAAAGGAATGAGCAATCTATTCAATGAAATAATACGAGAAAACTTCCCAGACTTGAAGAATGAGACAGAACCCCAAATCCTAGAAGCCTACAGGACACCGAATGTGCAAAATCATAAGAGACCCACACCTAGACACATTATAATGAAGATGCCCAACATACAGAATAAGGAGAGAATTTTAAAAGCTACAAGAGAAAGGAAGCAGATCACATTTAGGGGTAAGCCAATCAGGATAACAGCTGATCTTTCAACACAGACTCTGAAAGCTAGAAGATCCTGGAATAACATATTTCAAACACTGAAAGAAAATGGGTTCCAACCAAGAATTGTGTTTCCAGCGAAATTAAGCTTCAGGATGGAAGATGAAATTAAAACCTTCCACAATAAACAAAAGTTAAAAGAATTTGCAGCTAGAAAACCATCTCTTCAAAACATCCTTGGCAAAACATTACAGGAAGAGGAAATGGAAAATAACAATGAAAACCAACAGTGGGAGGTAGGACACTAAAGGGGGGAAAATAATCAAAGAGGAAAACAAACCATGTTTAGTAACATGAATAAACAAATATGGCTGGAAGAACAACCCATATCTCAATAATAACCCTAAATGTTAATGGCTTAAACTCACCAATCAAGAGACACAGGCTAGTAGAATGGATCACAAAACAAGACCCAACAATATGCTGCCTACAGGAGACGCATTTGGACTCATATGGACTTCGGAAACAAGCAGGAGTATCCATACTCATATCAAATAAAATAGATTTCAAGCCCAAGTTAATCAAAAGGGATAAAGAGGGACACTACATACTGCTTAAGGGAACCATACACCAACAAGACATAACAATCATAAATATTTATGCCCCAAACAATGGTGCAGCTATGTTCATCAAACAAACTCTTCTCAAGTTCAAGAGTCTAATAGACCACCATACAATAATCATGGGAGACTTCAACACACCTCTATCACCACTGGACAGATCTTCCAAACAAAAGTTGAATAAGGAAACTATAGAACTCAATAACACAATTAATAACCTAGACTTAATTGACATATATAGAATATACCACCCAACATCAAGCAGTTACACTTTTTTCTCAGCAGCACATGGATCCTTCTCAAAAATAGATCATATATTATGTCACAGGGAAACTCTTAGACAATATAAAGGAGTAGAGATAATACCATGCATCCTATCTGATCATAATGGAATGGAACTGAAAATCAACGATAAAAGAAGGAAGGAAAAAGAATACATCACTTGGAGAATGAACAATAGGTTACTGAATGATCAATGGGTTATAGAAGACATCAAGGAGGAAATTAAAAAATTCTTAGAGATTAATGAAAACACAGACACAACATATCGGAATCTATGGGACACATTGAAAGCAGTTCTAAGAGGAAAATTCATTGGTTGGAGTTCATTCCTTAAAAAAAGAAAAAACCAACAAATAAATGATCTCATACTTCATCTCAAAATCCTAGAGAAAGAAGAGCAAAACAACAGCAAAAGAAGTAGAAGGCAAGAAATAATTAAAATCAGAGCTGAAATTAATGAAATCGAAACAAAAGAAACAATTGAAAAAATTGACAAAACTAAAAGTTGGTTCTTTGAAAAAATAAACAAAATCGACAGACCCTTAGCCATGCTAGTGAAGAGAAGAAGAGAGAGAACTCAAATTACTAACATACGGGATGAAAGAGGCAATATCACAACAGACACTTCAGAAATACAGAAGATAATCAAAAATTATTTTGAATCCTTATACTCCAATAAATTAGAAGATAGTGAAGGCATCGATAAATTTCTTAAGTCATATGATCTGCCCAGATTGAGTCAGGAGGATATAGACAACCTAAACAGACCAATATCAATTGAGGAAATAGAAGAAACCATCAAAAGACTACCAACTAAGAAAAGCCCAGGACCGGATGGGTATACAGCAGAGTTTTACAAAACCTTTAAAGAGGAACTAATACCAATACTTTTCAAGCTACTTCGGGAAATAGAAAAAGAGGGAGAACTTCCAAATTCATTCTACGAGGCCAACATCACCCTGATACCTAAACCAGACAAAGACACTTCAAAGAAAGAAAACTACAGACCAATATCTCTAATGAACCTAGATGCAAAAATCCTCAATAAAATTCTGGCCACTTGGATACAAAAATATATCAAAAAAATTGTGCACCATGATCAAGTAGGATTCATCCCTGGGATGCAAGGCTGGTTCAATATACGGAAATCAATAAATGTTATTCACCACATCAATAGACTTAAAAATAAGAACCATATGATCATCTCGATAGATGTGGAAAAAGCATTCGACAAAGTACAGCATCCCTTTATGTTCAAAACTCTAGAAAAACTAGGGATAACAGGAACATACCTCAATATTGTAAAAGCAATCTAAGCTAAGACTCAGGCTAGCATCATTCTGAATGGAGAAAAATTGAAGGCATTCCCTCTAAAATCTGGAACAAGACAGGGATGCCCTCTCTCACCACTTCTGTTCAACATAGTTCTCGAAACACTGGCCAGAGCAATTAGACAGACGAAAGAAATTAAAGGCATCAAAATAGGAAAAGAAGAACTTAAATTATCACTATTTGCAGATGACATGATTCTATACCTAGCAGACCCAAAAGGGTCTACAAAGAAACTATTAGAGCTAATAAATGAATTCAGCAAAGTGGCAGGATATAAAATCAACACGCATAAATCAAAGGCATTCCTGTATATCAGCGACAAATCCTCTGAAATGGAAATGAGGACAACCACTCCATTCACAATATCTTCAAAAAAAATAAAATACTTGGGAATCAACCTAACAAAAGAGGTGAAAGACTTATACAATGAAAACTACAGAACCCTAAAGAGAGAAATAGAAGAAGATCTTAGAAGATGGAAAAATATACCCTGTTCATGGATAGGCAGAACTAACATCATCAAAATGGCGATATTACCAAAAGTTCTCTATAGGTTTAATGCAATGCCAATCAAAATCCCATCGGCATTTCTTGTAGAAATAGAGAAAGCAATCATGAAATTCATATGGAAAAATAAACGACCCAGAATAGCAAAAACAATGCTAAGCAGGAAGTGTGAATCAGGCGGTATAGCGATACCAGAATTCAAACTATACTACAGAGCAATAGTAACAAAAACAGCATGGTACTGGTACCAAAACAGGCGGGTGGACCAATGGTACAGAATAGAGGACACAGAAACCAATCCACAAAACTACAACTACCTTATATTTGATAAAGGGGCTAAAAGCATGCAAGGGAGGAAGGATAGCATCTTCAACAAATGGTGCTGGGAAAACTGGAAATCCATATGCAACAAAATGAAACTGAATCCCTTTCTCTCGCCATGCACAAAAGTTAATTCAAAATGGATCAAGGAGCTTGATATCAAATCAGAGACACGCCGTCTGATAGAAGAAAAAGTTGGCTACGATCTATATACTGTGGGGTCGGGCTCCAAATTCCTCAATAGGACACCCATAGCACAAAAGTTAATAACTAGAATCAACAAATGGGACTTACTCAAACTAAAAAGTTTTTTCTCAGCAAAAGAAACAATAAGAGAGGTAAATAGAGAGCCTACATCCTGGGAACAAATCTTTACTCCTCACACTTCAGATAGAGCCCTAATATCCAGAGTATACAAAGAACTCAAAAAATTAGACAATAAGAGAACAAACAACCCAATCAACAAATGGGCCAAGGACCTGAACAGACACTTCTCAGAGGAGGACATACAATCAATCAACAAGTACATGAAAAAATGCTCACCATCTCTAGCAGTCAGAGAAATGCAAATCAAAACCACCCTAAGATACCATCTCACTCCAGTTAGATTGGCAGCCATTATGAAGTCAAACAACAACAAGTGCTGGCGAGGATGTGGGGAAAAGGGTACACTTGTACATTGCTGGTGGGACTGCAAATTGGTGCAGCCAATTTGGAAAGCAGTATGGAGATTTCTTGGAAAGCTGGGAATGGAGCCACCATTTGACCCAGCTATTCCCCTTCTTGGTCTATTCCCTAAAGACCTAAAAAGAGCATGCTACAGGGACACTGCTACATCGATGTTCATAGCAGCACAATTCACAATAGCTAGACTGTGGAACCAACCTAGATGCCCTTCAATGGATGAATGGATAAAAAAATGTGGCATTTATACACAATGGAGTATTACTCTGCATTAAAAAATGACAAAATCATAGAATTTACAGGGAAATGGATGGCATTAGAGCAGATTATGCTAAGTGAAGCTAACCAATCCCTAAAAAACAAATGCCAAATGTCTTCTTTGATATAAGGAGAGTAACTAAGAACAGAGTAGGGTCGAAGAGCATGAGAAGAAGATTAACATTAAACAGGGATGAGAGGTGGGAGGGAAAGGGAGAGAGAAGGGAAAATGCATGGAAATGGAAGGAGACCCTCAGAGTTATACAAAAGTACATACAAGAGGAAGTGAGGGGAAGGGGAAAAATAATACAAGGGGGACAAACGAATGTCAGTAGAGGGGGCAGAGAGAAAAGAGGGGAGGGGAGGGGAGGGGAGGGGGGATAGTAGAGGATAGGAAAGGCAGCAGAATACAACAGACACTAGTATGGCAATATGTAAATCAATGGATGTGTAACTGATGTGATTCTGCAATCTGTATATGGGGTAAAAATGGGAGCTCATAACCCACTTGAATCAAATTGTGAAATATGATATATCAAGAACTATGTAATGTTTAGAACAGCCAACAATAAAAAAATAAAATAAAAATAATGAATTAGAAAAAAAAAAGAAATTATATTTCATGTATTATAGAAATATTATGTATTATAGAAATATATTATAGAAATTCTATGTATATTATGCATTCTATTATTAATAATAATATTGTTCCAAAGCCATGTATCACTGGGGAAGTTTGCAGTTATAAATCTTTTTATTAATTAATTTATTTATTTTAATTAGGTACATATGACAGTAAAAAGCATTTTGATTCATTGTACACAATTGCATTACAACTTTTCATTTCTCTGGTTGTACATGTAGCTTCACACCGTATGTGCAGTCATACACGTAGATAGGGTAATGATGTCCAAGTCATTCCACCATGTTTCCTGCCCCATGCCCTCTCCTCACCCTTCCCTCCCCTTTGCCCCATCAAAGTTCCTCCATTTTTCCTATGTCCCTCCCAATTAGGGATCAGCATCCACTTATCAGAGAGAACATATGGCATTTGGTTTTTTGGGATTGGCTTACTTTGCTTAGCATGATATTGTCCAACTCCATCCATTTACCTGCAAATGCCATAATTTGATTCTCTTTTAATACTGAATAATATTCCATTGTGTAAATATACCACAGTTTCTTTATCCATTCATCTATTGAAGGGCATCTAGGTTGATGTGGCTGTGTCACTGTGTATGCTGATTTTAAGTCCTTTGGGTATAGACTGAGGAGTGGGATAGCTCGGATAAATGGTAGTTTCATTCCAAGTTTGCAGTTATAAATCTTATGAATGCATTCACATTGAATTTTGAAGCCTCACACATTCTATCTGATGCCATTCTATCATTCTATCATCTGTCTAAGTGACAGGCAAAGGATGTGCATGTTTCAGCATATTATTCTCCTGTCCTTTGATGGATTGATGATTTCATAGACCTGCTTAAGTTTTCCCAAGACTATATAAAGTTCTCTGTGTTGGATTCAGGGGAAAAGACACTGTATTCCATTCACAGACCCACACTCACTTTCTGGTAGACTTTTCAGCTGATGGAAGGACTACACAGGTTGTCTCTTTGACATTTTCAAATTCTAAGCTGAGTATGTTTTCTTGAAGCTAAAATTATGTCCCGGCATGTTTTGATCTACACTTAACTGTAACATGACTTACTCCAGAGTAAATTTGTGAAAATTGCCATGTAAAACTTTGAAGCATTAATTTTTTTATAGACTCATGTAACTTTCATGTAAACTCCCGGTTTTGTTGAGGAAGAAGAAATTATGTTAGATGATAGAAACTTTGGACTTTGGAGGTTATTTTTATAAACAACATTTATTTCCTGGTCTGGAAAAGGTCACTGCATTTCTAAGAGTGTTTTTCATGGAGATTTCTGTTCCTTCTCTTGAGATGTAATGAGATACAATTGATCTGTCAGCAAAAATGACTTTTCGGGACTGCAAGTACAGTAAAAATCGAATCAAAGCAAACAAGATTATACTAAAGTGACTTTTGAATAAAAATTGGTTATCCCACTTTCCAGACAGTTTGGAAAATACCAAAAGAATAAAACACAAGGCAATTTAATGTTCTTATAAATTCATGAGAGTCTTATGAAAAAAATGGTGCTGGAACAATTGGACGTCTCTAAGCAGAAAAGTTAACCTGGACCTAAACCTCACACCTTATATAAAAATTAACTTAAAAATCACTTACAGAAGTAAGCCAGGCATTGTGGTGCATGCCTGTAATCCCAGTGACTCAGGAAGCTAAGACAGAAAGATCACAAGTTTGAGGCCAGCCTCAGCAAATTGATGAGGCCCTCGGCAACCTAAAAGGACCCTGTCTCAAAATAAAAAGTAAAACAACAAAACAAAACTGAGGATGTCACTTAGTGGTGAGGTGCCCTTGGTTTCAAACACCAGTACCAAAAAAAAAAAAAGGAAAGAAAGAAAAAGACTCACTGAATTAAATATAAAACTGAGCGGGCTCTTGGGAAGTAACCCAGTGGTGGAGTACATACTTAGTCTATGTGACACCCTGGGTTTGATCTCCAGTACCTCCAAAACACAGGAGAAAATCTTCAGAATTTAGGCTAAATAAGAGTTTTCAGACTTAGTAGGAAAAGCGTTATCCATAAAAGGAAATTGTCAATAAGTTGGACCTTATCACAATTAAAATTTTTGCTCTGTGAAAGATAAGCAAGAGATTGGAAAAAAACATTTGAGAATCACAGAGTCAACATAAGGTCTTATATCTAGAATTGATTGAACTCTCCAATCTCAACTGTAAAACAAAAATCCACTTGAAAAAGAGACATGAATAGACATTTCAATGAAAAAGACAGATGGCAAAATAAATAAATAAACAAATAAATAAATAATTAAAAAATGTCCAACAACAATATTAAGGAAATACAAAATAAAACAACTGTATCCATCACATACCCATCAGGATTGGTTAAAATAAAACACTGATAATACCAAATGCTTGCAAGGATATGAAGAAACTGGATCACATGTTGCTGGTGGAGATGTAAAACAGAACAGCCACTCTAGAAAATAGTTCGTCAACCTTTTTGAAAACTAGACATATACTTACTATACAACCCAGCAATTGCACTATTAGGCATTGATTTTAGAGAGGTAAAAATTTGTGTCAACACCAAAAATCTCTAAAATAGTGCTCATCTTAAATATAAAACTGAATATAAAATATAGCTTTTTCATAATAACCTGGAAACATCCAAAATGTCCTTCAATAGGGGGATGGTTAAATGAAATATAATAAAAGGAACAAACTACTGACGTACGTAACTTTGATGGATCTCAAGGGAATTGTGCTGAAAAAAGTTAATCTCCAAAGATGACATATTTTATGATTCCATTTACACAACACTTGTAAAATATAATTATAGAGATGATGGACAGGTTAGTGTTTACCAGAAGTAAGGAATGAGCAGAGCAAATGAGTATGATTACAAAAGAATTACATAGGGGAGCCCTGTGGTGATGGAAGTGTTCTATATCTGGATAGGAATCTGCACATCTGGTGAAACTGCATAAACTACACACATACACACACACACACACACACACACACACACACAAGTACATGTAAAACAGGTGACAGCTGAATAAGCTGTATGAAATGTACTAATGTCAATGTCCTGGTGTTGTTTTTTGTTATTCAAGATGTTATTACTGGGGAAAATGCAAATGAAATATACATAGAAGCTCTCTGTACCTTTCTTTTGCAACTTCTTATAGAATCTATAATTATGTCAAATTCAAAAGGTTTTCTTAGAAAAACTATGAAGGGGTGTAACTCAGTGGAGAGTCCTTTCCTGTCATGTGCCAGGCCCTGAGTTTGATCCTTCACATCATCAAAACAAATGTGTTTTTAAATCAGTTGCAGCGGCTGCCTGTAGAGTTCTTGAGAGGCTGAGACAGAATTGCTTAGGCCCAACCTGGGGAATAGAGACCTCCATGTTATCTCAAAACAAACAAACAGAGTTTATGGATGCTTAGGTTGTGTGTTTACTGCGAAGATTGCATGGTAAAAGGTTATTGTGTAAAAGGTTATCTTCTCCTTCTGCCTCCCTGAAGAATTGGTGTACACACACATATGTATGCATATGCTTGTGTGTATGTGTGTGTGTGTGTGTGTGTGTGTGTGTGTGTGTAGGTATGATCTATCAGTGGTAGGAAGTGCTCAAGAGAATAAATAAAGCTATGCTCTGGAAGTACTGAGAGGAAGGAGGGTATTATTCACTACCTGGAGTTCAGAAGAGGAAAATGTCATCAATATGGTAACATATTACCTCCATGAATGGGTTTTTTTTTTTTTTTTTTTTTTGGATGGTGGTGGTGGTGCTGGGGATTGAACTCAGGATCTTTATGCATGCTAGGCAAGTACTCTACCAACTGAGCTATTCCCCAGCCCCCACCCTCAGGTCCCTATCCAAATGCTTTCTTGAGTATAGAAGATCTTTGTTGCGTACAGTAATAATGATATGGTAAGAACAGGATAGGAGTCAGAGGCAGCAACCTCTTGTTTTTTTGTTTTTGTTTTTGTTTTTAGAAGGAGAATAAAAGTATAGGAGGAAAGAAGGATGAGAACAAAGAAGTTCAAGTTGATTTTAATGGATCAATGATTGACACAAATCAGTTTTCAGTGGGTGAACCAGTAGACGGTAGACAACTAGAGGTCATAAAAAAGAATACCAGAGATAATTTGTGTGGAAACCTACTCAGGTAAGGCAATGATTGCCTTTCCTTTATTTTTCAATTTTCTCTAAGAAATAAATATATTGTCTTATTTATTTTTTAAGCCATTATAAACTTTTAAATTAGGGTTGAAATTCACTGATTGAAAATAGCTTATGTCAGAAATCACACTAATGGGTGAAAACAGAAAGAGGACCTCTGATTAATTTTTGAGAAAAAGAAATTTGATTACAGATGAGTAAAGAGAATAAACTACTCAACATTAGCTAATTTTATTCTTCTTGGGGCATAAATATCTTAAATGATATCAACTAGTATTTAATTCAGAACAGAATGACATAAATACATATACAACTCTCAGCATTTCATATCTGTATGGTCAATTTAAAAAATCAGAGCTAAAACTGAAATGGTATTACCCCTTTTATGACATTGACTAAAATGTCACTTGTTTTTTCTATTCAGAAATGTATTCCAAGTTTCTTGATTATTTTAACTTTTTAAAAATGTCAAATTATATCCACTTTTTTCTTTTCTCCTTTTTCAATTAACTTCAACCTAATACAATAACAATCTTAATCTGAGCATGTCTATATAAGGAATTTATGTATTGTTTCATAAATACCAGATAATTTTAGAAAATATGTTTTGGTTCATTTTAAATAGATTGAAAACCAGACTAGCAATAAAAAAAAAAGGTCATACAATTTACTGTGTAGAAATAATAAAAATTACTTATCTGTCCTTGTATTTTTATAGCTATCATTTAATTTTAGGTTCCATTTTTATAAAACCTCATAAATTTAGAAGTATCTGTTTTTCTGCCAGCTTTGTCCGGATGTGATTCATAAATATGTCAAGAAAACCTAATAAATCTTTTATTAGTATGTATTAATATTTTAATTGCAATTTAAGAAACAAAGAACAGATCCTGCCTTCAATGGATTGGAATTCTTTTAATGTCATGTTTCAAATTAGCAGTAGCATTGCTACTTTTAATAATGGCCCTTCTCCTAGAACATCTATCATGTGAAAAATCTAGCCTTGTGGGCATCGATGTAACTGCAAAAAGCTACTGACTTTGTTGTTTAAAAAAATTTTTTATTATGTTTCTCAAAAGAAAATCTCTCTCAGGGCAACGTAGCAAAATTCAGATATTTCATGCCAAAAATAGGCATATTGCTAAGTTGCAAAGATTGCCATGATCCAGTCCAACCTGTCATCATACCTGGCCTGGACTTCTGTGTTTTCTTAAATTTGAGATAAAATTCAGATACGTATTGCTCATCCACTCAGGGTGTAGGAAACAGTGTTGATTATTCTGTTCACAAGAGTGCACAACCATCATTACTATCTAATTCCAGAATATTCAGCCTCCCAAAAGAATATTCATAGCATTCATACTATCCAGCTCCTGAAACTACAATTCTATTTTTCTAAGACTTGCTTATTCTGGATTTCACATATTGCTGCAATTATATGGCCTTATGGTTTTGGCTCCTTCCTCTTAGGATATTGAATTTTTTTTCCCAGTTTGTTTCGGACTCAGGGCCTTTGCACTTGAGGTTCCTCTGTCTGGGGTGCTTTTGTTCATAGTTTTTCCCACGCTCGGTTTCTTCTTCTTTCATCCCCTCCTCAGAGAGCCATGCCTAGATGATCCTGTCTCCAGAATCTTTTCCTCAACTCCCAGTTATATTCTTTTATTTTATTATCTTGCTATAATTTACTTATAGCTTTTTATCACTGTCTGTAGTTGCTATTTTTTGTTTACTAGTTTATTATCTAACTCTTTAAAAATATGCCAACTTCATCAAGGCAGAGACTTGAACACTGTTGTATCTTAATTAAACTTCTAGTGGGAGTTCAAATAATATTTAAAGGTCTGCATGATTATCTTGCCTAGAACTCTCAGGCCTTTCAAATCTTCCCTCTCTTCCCAGTTTCTGAAACTGCATTTCTTTGCCTATTTCTAGAATTTCCAGTTACCAACTAGTACTTGACCAGATTTCTATCCATTGCTAATTCCCCATTCTCTTGGCACCCCACTATCCTACTCTTCTAATGCCTTTCATGGTAGCTTTTTAGGACATTTCTACCACAAACAGCTTTTGCTAATCTGCAGTCTCATAACCTAATTAAGCCTTCATTCTTATAGGTCATCAGTAATGAGCAAAGTCCCGTTGCCAATCTGTAGTCAAGAATATAAATGGCAATAGGTAAGAGGAATCAACATGATACTAAGAATCAAACTTTTAGTCTGGAACAGAGTCATTGTAAGTGTCTGCCATGCTCCACTTCTCCTGGTGGAACATGCCTATATACTAGTTCAATTTAAGTGAATGTGATTTTCTAGTGACATCTGAATGCTTGTAATTACATTATCAAAGTTCCATGCAGAGATCTGGAATTTAGTTGTTTTGGAATGCTTGGCCAAAAGGGGACCTGTGCAATCAACTTCCATTTAGTCATTCGATCCCAACTTTGGTTTCTAGGGAAATAAAGTGCCTGTCTGTCCCCCACCCCACCCCATCCATCTTGTCTTAAAACTCACATATGGCATGACCTGAAGTCTACAAGTCTTCCTTAAACGTTTTTTCAAAAATACAAACTCTAGCCAGGCGCAGTGGTGTACACCTGTAATCCCAGAGGCTCGGGAGACTGAGGCAGAAGGATCATGGGTTCAAAGCCAGCCTTAGCAAAAGCAAGGTGCTAAGCACTCAGCAAGACCCTGTCTCTAAATAAAATACAAAATAGGGCTGGGGATGTGGCTCAGTGGTTGAGCACCCCTGAGTTCAATCCCCAGTATCCACCTCCCCAAAATACAAACTCTTATTTAAAATAGTAAAGGAGAAGTCATAAAGAGGGAGGACATTTTTGTCAGATATTTAATCAACAAAAGTTCCAGAATAAATAAATCATTCCTATAATCATGAAACAAAACAAAACAAATAAACAATAAAAAACCCTAACTATCCAAGCGGGAATGGGAAAAAGAGATAAGTGGGCATTTCACTGTGGAGAAAATAATGGCTGATACATGTATAAAAAGACAGACAAGGCAGAAGCTTCAACTGACTCATTAGTAAACAAGGATTTGTGAATTAAATTCACACTGAGATGTCACATCCACCAGATTGACAAAGATTTTTGCATAGATGTGCAGCCATGAACCATTCCATTCACTGCTGGTGGGAGTGTAATTAGTGTGACATTTTGGAAAACTACTTAGAGCTTAACTAAATCATCCCTTATGGCTTAATAACTCTACTTAGGTACATACTTCGGATAATTCTTGCACATGTGCACCAATGCACACATACAAGAACATTCATGCAGAAAAAATTTGTAACACACAAGTTGTTTCTTTTACTGACTGATAGGGGTAGAGAAAGCATTCAGCCTACTGATTCAGGTTCTCTATTCTCACTGACAGCTGGCCACACTGGTTGCTGAGACTAGTCATCTTTCAGCACATGGATGAGAAGCACTAGGAAGGGACAGGGGAACCATTTTCCTCTGCCTGCCATCCTTACCGACGTCTTCAGATCATTTACATCTTTGCATAACATTTATTTATTACTACTTTGGCAATAAATCAAAGTGTAAATAATTCAATCAAATCTATTCTCATCCATCATTGAACCTACACCAGTCTTTATAATTTGGTCTTTTTCATGTGTTAAAAATGGTAGCCATTATTCTTCACCTGCTGTGTCAGAGTTTTCCTTCTACCTCTCTATTTCTGACATTGCACTAGTGTAGTCTCTCTTGTAATCACAGCTATTTGTGAATGGGTTTGGGGTCCTTTATCATATTCTAATTTCCTTTAGGAAAGGCCCTGCTGTTACTAAAAGTTGTATTGCCAATGGCGATGCCTTGTTTACAATAGGTTTCACAGTAGTGCCTGACATGAAGACTTTTGGTTTAGGGAGAAATATCATAGGGGCTCCTCACCGTCCATATCCTTGAGCAAATTCTTTAATCTCTCCAAGCATCATCAAATAAAAATCTTTAAACATATTTAATGTATTTTACCATAGTTTTTACATGAGTTTTAAAAATACTTTTTAGAATCTTTATACAATACTTCACATCACAAAGATATCATGAATGTTAAATGAAATAGCCCAAGAAAGTACATGACACAAAAATGCCCCTTTAAAAATCGCAATGAACTTCCTTCTTCATTGTTCCTCACCTTTCAAAGGAGGTCAGTTAGATCAGTTTTCCCTTTTTCTGCAGAAGGAAATTAGACTTGTATCAGCAAGTGTCCTGGAAAAGGCTGCTTCCTGGGCATCCACACCAAGGAGGGGAGAGGTTTAGAGGAAGTCAGAATGCCATAGCTGCAGAAATTCATAGATAAAGGAGTTCTCTTAGGCTGGGATATCCATAGGACAACCGCACTTTCAAACCTGTTAGAAATGTGTGTAGGACCAAGCCCCAATTGTCCTTTCTTCTTGACCTTTCAGTAACAGACAAGAGCATTTTCCTAAATGGGTAGACTTAGCAGTGATTTGGGGGATGGGCAATAGAATCAACATCAAGGAAAACGAGCATCGCCCTAATAGCATCAGGCATTGTGAGAGGAGCTGGTGCTAAACCAAGGAAGCAAATCAGGTGTTCCCACCTGGCGCCAGGTGCAGTTGGGACCTCTGGAGCTTCAGGCGAGGAGACCCCGCAGAGACCAGTGTGGCAGAGGAAGGCTTCCTAGGGAAAGGGAAGAAGGGGCGCCCCAGGCAGACTCAGGAGTAGCCACTGACCATTTACAACCCCGGACCCTTCGGACGGCTCAGTTTACCATTCAGCTCCTGCTCCCGCCCAAATCCTTCTAAAGGTGGGAGTGGACGTGCATTATTTTAATTCCCCCATCCCAGAGCGAAATCGGGTGGTGCCCTGAGTCAGATTCTCAGACCAGGGGTGAATGGCCCCCGGCAGCGTGTGATGGGGGAGATGTGCAGGTCCTGGTGACGCGAAGGAGTCCGGGGGCGGCGGGCTGCGAAGTGACGCGCGTTGGGACCACGCCACCCAAGCCCACGTGTGCACAAGATTTAAAAGTTGGTGGCGCGCTAGGCGCGTTCAGTGGTCGGAACCACGAGCTGAGCTCCAGGGACGCGGAGGCATCACCAGGGAGCCAAGGCTGCAGGCGCAGAGTCCCAAGTCCAGAGGTCCGAGCTGCCCTGAAGCGCCGAGATGCCTCGATCAACCAGCCGCCGTCCCGGGCTAGCCCCGGGACAGGTGTTTGTGGTGTCCCCGCTCCTGCTGCTGCTGCTCGCCTGGTGCACGGGCGCCTGCGGAGGTAAGACGGCCCCAAACCTGCCCGGTGCCCGCCGCCGTCCAGCAGGCGCGCTTCTCCGCGCCTCTCCATTGCTGTCCCCGCCGCTCGCTCTTGGTTCCACTGCTCTCCTTTCCTCTTGGCTTCTAGGACCTACCGTTCCCTAGTGCGCGGACCTCGCGGGTTCTCGGTCTTGACCACAGGCGGGAGTCGCTGCAGCTGGGCAGTGGGGTGGCTCGGCTCCGAGAGCGTCTGGGCCCCCGGCAAAGATTTCCAGACACCCAGCTGGTTGCTGGCGGTGTAGACCTGAAGGGCGCGACTCACAGCCCATGGCCCCTGGGTAACGGAAATCAGAAAAAATTCAAAAGCTTTCCCTTTCATTGCAATTATTGAAGGCGTCCGTGGTTGAGGCAAAACCAGAGTTTGATGCTACACCTGCTGTGGCAGAGGTGCTTGGAGTGCCCCCAACCTCTGCAGTGAGCTCGCTCGCCCTCTGTTCAGGTAATCCTGAGCAGAGAACCAGGTCCATTCTAGCCAAGTAGAAAGGGAAAAGAGAGGGTTCTGTGTCTTGCAAATTTTCAGGCAGCAGGTCTGGAAAACGAGTAGAAACTTTCTCACCACACAAAGTTAGAGACGCAATCGTGCAAGGCTAAAGCCAGTGATGTGGCAGATGTGGTTTGATAAAAATTGGGACTTTCGAGATTGGCCTAGAGGAACCACATAAGAAAGGCAGGTCAGGATGGAGATCTGAAGCTTTGGAGACGTGTCAGGGTATAAACGTACTAGTAGAAAGATCACTTCCCTGATTCCCCTTTAAATAATAATAATAACAATGATGATAATAATAATAATTATTATTATTATATTAAATAATAATAATAATTATTATTATATTAAATAATAATAATTATTATTATTATTAGGATTGAACCTAGGGGTGTTCTGTGAATGAGCTACATCTCCAGTTCTTTTTCTTTTTCTTTTTTTTTCTTTTGGGACAGGGTCTTGCTGAGTATTTGAGGGTCTCACTAAATTGATGAGGCTGGCTTTGGACTTGAGATTGTCCTGCCTCAGCCGCCCAAGCAACTGGGATTACAGGCGTGTAGCACTAAGCGGGGTTATTTCCTTGATTCTCTAAAGATTACCTTGCCTGGTTCTCTGGGGTACTACCATTCATCCCTGAACTCTGGGGACCCCTTCAGTGCCACTCTTTGCCCTATTACAGCCATGAATTCTTTAGGTTAGCCTCAGGTTCTTTTAGCTTTCCTCTGTTCTTTTGTGAGTGTGGTAGAGGTGGGCTGTTTTGTCACTTTTCAAAACGTTGAGAACTTAAAATCACAAATGCAGGTATCTTTCAGAGCTCAGCCCAGCCCTCAATTAGAGATGGGGAAACAGAGGCTATTATTCTTTTCCTAATCTTCTTATTTTTGTCCTCATTTCATTGTTTTGGTTTTCACTTTTCCGGAGGCCTTGGAGTGGGGGAGAGGGGTCCCTGACTGGAAAAGCAAGAGAGTTTAACTGTGAAATCTAAGCTATTGGATTTAAGCTAATTAGACCTAAACCTCCACCTAGGCAGTAGTGATGTGATATGACCTACACAAGGTAAATATTCCTCCTTTTCAATTGTAAGTTTGTTTTTTGAAAAATTAAGCTGATAACCATTGCCTTCTTGAGAAAGCACATCATTTTTAAAATATATTTTTTTCTTTAGTTGTAGATGAACACAATGACTTTATTTATTTTTATTTATTTTTATGTGGTGCTGAGGATTGAACCCAGTGCCTCACACATGCTAGGTGAGCACTCTACCACTGAGCCACAACCCCAGCTCTCAGATAGTTTTTTTTTAAATTCTAATTTGTTATATATGACCACAGCATGTAATTCAATTCATACTACACAAATAGAGCACAAATTTGTCTCTGGTTGTACACAAGGTAGAGTCACAGCAGCTAGAGCTTTTAAAGTAAAGCTCATAAAGAAACTGTGCTTTCCATGCATGTTACCAATTGTGTGCTTGCAGTGATTTTTTTTTTTTTTTTTTTTGTATTGGTGGGAGACAACTGCCTTGGGGAGGGGCCAGTTCAGGCTGCTGGTAATTGAGCAGTAACAATGGAAGGAACAATGGCTGCTGGTTCCTAAAAGGATAAGTCAGGTTTTATTTCCAAAAGAGCAGATCTGCAGGCTAACTAATTGTCTCATGAATATCCTCAATATTTTTTGGAGCAAAAAAATGAGATGCCTCCTTGGCTACCTAGAGACCCTCTAGACTGTCTCTTTGTGTCTTCTTTCTCCTTCAGACCTGACTTAATAATAAAAACCTAATTTTTTTTCTCTAAAAATGTGCTGGGGTGGGGCTTGGGGAGAGGCCAGTGTGATCTGCCTTAGTCCTGAGTCCTAAAAGATGATGGTGGTGGTGGGGTGATGGAGGCCATATATAAGCAAAACTTGGAGACAATCTACCATAATCAATCATCATGTAAATGTAACTGGATATATCTAAAAACAACAAAACAAATGTCACAAAGCCAGAGGAAAATAATAGTGTCAATAAATGCAGTATCGTCAGCACAAAATGAATTAGCAGAGCATACATTAGCTAGAGAATAGACCAGCCACAGATTTAGTGGATAGAGACAGTTCATTCATAGAACATTATTAAAAGAAGGAAATTTCCTATTTAAAAACCACAATTTGAATATCTGCAGCAAAAAATCACTTGAATAGGCCTCTGACAATAAGTGATCAAATGCCCAAGACTAAATTCAGCCGTGTCTTTTCTTATCTAGGTCCCTATTCACCAAATAATTCTTAACATTCAGTCAGTAGTAACAATTTCTCATTTTCTAACTCTTCACTAAAGTACCATTAATGAGAAAAGAAAGTTGACACCATCTTTTAAATAATCAGTTCTGTTTTACTAGATAGGACTGGAGTATAAATATGTCAATGAAACAGATCAAAAACAGTAACAGTTTTTATGATACAGAAGATAGTGACACTGTGAAAATATGGAAAGTGACCTGAATTCTGCTTTTTAAAAGTACTGTATAAAGCCCACATCAAGGTGATATGGGTTGAGTGTGTCCCCCAAACATTCTTATGTTGGAATCTTGGTCCCCCAGTGTGGCAGTACTAAGAGGTGTTGGGACTTTAAGAGGTGAGGTCTAGTGGGAGGTAGTTAGGTCATTGGCAACATTGCCCCTGGAAGAAATTAAGGTAGCTCTCATGGGACTCCCTTTAATTCCTGAAAGAATGAAATGTTATTTTAAGAAGCAAGACTGGCCTCTTCCTCCTCTCTCTGCTTTAGGCTTCCTCTTTTACCATGTGATCACTCTTGCAGAGACTCCCATCTACCAGGGGACCCTCAGAAGAGGCTGAATTGATAGGGCCACATGATCTTGAACCTGTAGCTTCCAAAATTGTGAGCTGAATAAGCCTATTTCCTTTAAAATGACGCAGCCTCAAGGATTTTGTTATAGCCATGGAAACAGACTAATATACAGACTAATATCTTGGGAGGGAAATCACATCAACTCTAGTTAACAAATAGACAAAGAAAAATAATTCTCAAAAAAGAAAAGAAAAAGGAAAGATAATTCTCTCTTATGTTTGGGTTTGGCAACAGGATATTAGTGATGTTAAAAGGTCAGAACGTGATTCACCAGACAACTGTAACTTTGGATATGTGTTTGTGGTAGAGTAAGACATTTATTATTGAGAAATATGTAAGATTATTTTTTTACTATAAATAGTTGTTCCGAGAAAATGGATTCAGTCAGGTCCTGACCCCATGACCTCTATAAATTATTTCTAATACTCAGTACCATATAACATATAATTAATTACTATTGTTAATGTTATTAGAATGTAAATCAAATAGTAAAACCTCAAGATAAGACTTGACTACAAAGTGGTAGAATTCGTGGTGGGGTTGCTCTCGGGGTCTAGTGGGTCATACTGTATTTGAAATCTGTCTCTGCTACGTGTATATTTTAGTTGGCCTGGGGCAATTACTCAACCCTTCCTTTCTTCCATTTCCTCATCTTAAAATGGGAATAATAACATCTATCTTGAAAGGTTGATATGAAAATTAAAGGACGTTTGAAATTCTTAGTATAACATCAGGCATCAAATAAATGATCAATGTTGATAGGTGCAATGTTAGTATTTGTTTTTTTAAAAAGTTCTCTTCTTTAGGACTATTTTTACAGTCAAATCACCTTTATTTATAAACTACTACAAACTGTAGTACAGTAGATTTTCAGATATTGAAAATACATAGGCCAGAAGATTTTTTTAAGTATTTAATTTTGCTACATTTTAAATCTCTAAAAATAAATTTAGCTGGGTTTGTTGGCTCACGCCTGTAATTCCATCTATTCAGGAGGCTGAGGTAGGAGAATCACAAAATCAATGCCAGACCCTGTCTCATAGTAAAAAATGGAAAAAGAACTGGGCATATAGTTCAGTGATACAACACCCCTGGGTTTGGTCCTGGGTACTGTAAAAGAAAAAAAGTATAGTTTTATTTTACAACATGTTTTCTTGTTTTAGTAAAGACAACTATATAAATATAAGACCATAAATGCTAATTGAATTTAAGTATTAGTAAAAACAGAAAAAGCATTGAGATAATATTTATAATTTGCATAGTATGAATTAGAAAATTAAACTTATGGAGAAAAATGTTATTTTGGAAGATGTAAGCTAGGTCATGTTTTTGTTTCAATAATAATTAAGGATCTAACAAATAATGTTTTTCTTTATTTTATAAGCAATGCTTTTTAAAAAGACCTTTAATATGATATAATTTATATACCATAAAATTCATCAGTTTTAAGTATATAATTGAGTGATATTTTAGTAAACTTAAAGAGTTGTATAGTGGCTGGGGCACTGGGTTCGATCTTCACTACCACATAAAAAATAAGTAAATAAAATAAAGATATTGTGTCCATCTACAACTAAAAAAAATTTTTTAAAGAGTTATACAGTTATCTTGGCAAAGCAATTTTAGAATGTTTCTATCACCCCTAAAGATTAGTTGCATACATTTGCAGTTAATCCCCATCCCCACTCCTAGCACCAGGCAACCACCAATCTTTGTATGATTATAGATATAAATAAACTTTGCTGGACAATTTATATACATGAAATCATGCACTATTTGGTTTCTTACAAATAGTTTATTTAACAGCACAATGTTCCTAAGGTTCATCCATGCTGTATGTATCATTAGTTCATTTCTTTCTTATGGCCAAAGGGGATTGCATGGTGTAGATATTTTGTTTATTTATTCCCCTGTTGATGATGGCCCTGTTGGGCTAATATGAATAATGCTTCTCTGAACACTCATGTTCAAGTTTTTATGTAGACATGTAAGTGATTCATTCTTGAGAAGAATATCTTTATAGTATTATTAAAGTTTATTTTATGTCTTCTTTTATAAAGTTGAATGCTGAACTATCTAACTGAAGTTGGTGGTTAATGATGTACAGTGAAATATGAGAAATAAAATCTGAAAAGTAATTATATATGGATATTTAATTTTAAAAGAAATACTATAAAATTAACATGTGGATGTAACTTGACTTTTAGGTGCTCCAATATTTCCTCAAGGATTCCAGCCTGAACAAGAACTACAATTGTGGAATGAGGTAAAGAATTATTCTCACACAAATTAATGGAAACTTTAATCTTTGAAATTTTCATGGTAAAATTAAATAATGTAATTGAGCTTTGAGATAACTAAGATTTTTACCAACATTCCCATATAAGTATTGCTTTTATTAAAATAAAAGATGGAAAGAGGGGCTGGGGTTGTGGCTCAGCGGTAGAGCGCTCGCCTAGCATATGCGAGACCCTGGGTTCGATCCTCAGCACCACATAAAAATAAATAAATAAAGATATTGTGTCCAACTAAAAAATAAATATTAAAAAAAGATGGAAAGAAACAATCACTGTAGTAAATGGTAAAGTAATAAGAAATTAAGTCCTAAAATAGGGTAACTATAATAAATGTGAATGTGCTAAAATATACCACTTAAAAAATGGGGATTTTAGGGTTTGAAAAATTTTTTCATTATTGTTAAAGATCCAGAAGTAATTACATGTAAGAGTCACATTTTAAATAGGAAACAACAACAAAATCAGTCTAAGTATAAAATTATGAAATATGATGTACCAAGCAAATATGAACTAAAAGAAAATCAGAGTAGGAATCTTAATATCTGATAAAATAGAATTCAAATGAACAAACCATCATAACACACAAATATTTGCTGATAAAAGAATAACATACAAGAAGGTGCAGCCATTATTAATGCGTACTACCAAAACCACCCCAATTTTTTAAAAACAGGTAAATCAACAATTGTAGTTGGAAATTTTAATACACCTCTCTCAGAAACTGATAGTTAAAGTGTATAACAGGCAGTGGATATATCAAATACCTAATTATATAATAGATGAATTTGAGCTATTAAAAAACTTACACTTGATAGTATGCTCATTCTTATTGAAAATAATTGGAGCATTAAAAGAAATAGAATATGTTGTAGAATAGAAAGGAAGTTTTCATAAATAGGAAGGGATATGTCTTAAATTTTTCTAACCATAATATCATAAAATAAGATGTTAATAATGAATGTATAATTTTCATATCCCATCTGTTTGGAAAATAAGTAGCACTTTGTTAAATAATCCTGGGGTAAAAAGGAAATTACACATACTTAGAACTGAATGACAAAAACATTGTAAATCAAAATTTGTAGGCTAACACACATTAGAACATGTGTTAGAATATACTATATATAATATCAATCTATCTACAATTTCTTTCCAACTATTGCTTTAACTATAGCCTAAAATTTAAAAAAAAATGAAGATAGACAAGTTATAGACAACCCTGAAAAGGGTAGACGACCAAGAAAGCTGGAGACTAAAAGTTTTTAAAGTATCAATTTTAAAATTTAAAACTAATTTAAAGTATCAATTTCAAATTTAAAATTTTAAAGTATCAATTGAACAATTGATTTTGGTGATAGTTACACATTTCTGTGAATACACTAAAAACTATTAATTGTACATTTAAAATGGGTAAATTGTATGGAATGTGGATTATATCTCAGTAAAACTATTACCAAGAATAAGTATTATAGTCAGTTATATGGCAATAATTTTGAAAACTTAGAGGAAATGGATAAATTCTTAGAAAAATATATGATGCCAAAGAAAAGTTTACTTATGATATGATAGGCTCTGAAGAAACACTTTCTTTCCTCATTTCATTGGCCATGCCCTGTGTACTGTCTTATACAGTCAGTGTTCTAAAGCTTCTCCATACAGCATAAAACTTGCTCTAGAATTTGGATATACACCTTTTATCTAGTTAAGGAGTTTCTTTCTTTTCCTATCTCACTACATTTTGAAAATCCTAAATAAACTTTGAACTAAGTACTTTGTGTTAGTTGAAGAGAAGCAATCTGCTTTTTATCCTTTAGTCTACAGTTGTGATGAATTAAATTACTAAATTTCTTGCTCTCAGACTATTAAAACTAAAATAAGAGTGCAGAAGATGTGGGGTATAATACCAATATACAAACATCCATAGTCATGTGCCTATAATCCCAGATACTCAGGAGACTTACACAGGAGGTTCACCAATTTAAGGCTAGTCTTGGCAACTTAGGCTGTCTCAACCCTGTCTTCCTTTTACATAAAATCTTAGAAAGGACTGGGAATATAGCTGGGTGGTAGAGTGTTTGCCTAGTATGCATAAGGCCCTGGGTTCAATCCCTATATCACAAAACAAAAAGACAAAAAAAAAAAAAAAAAACACAGCCAAGAATGTTTCTTTTCACCAAGAAAAAATAATAATATAGTTTAAAATATTATAATTGGCTCTGCAAATATGTGAGTTCTGCAGCTACAGATTCAATGAACCATGAATCAAAAATAATTGGAGAAAATATTGGGTCTCCCTTTACTGTGTACAGATATTTTTCTTGTCATTACTCCCTAAACTAGACAGTGTAACAACTGTTTACATAGCATTTACATTGTATTTGGTATTATAAGTAATCTAGAGATGATTTAAAGTATACAGGATGGTGAGTGTAGATTATATGCAAATATCACACCATTTTATAAAGGGATTTAAACATTTACAGGTTTTGGTGTTGTTGGAGGATGTTGGAAACAATCCCCTAAAGATACTGAGAAACAACTGTGTATCATTTACAGTGGCAACAAAAACTATATAAATATTT
The DNA here is from genome assembly GCF_047511675.1 of Marmota flaviventris. Classification (NCBI taxonomy): domain Eukaryota; kingdom Metazoa; phylum Chordata; class Mammalia; order Rodentia; family Sciuridae; genus Marmota; species Marmota flaviventris. The sequence goes on along the minus strand of NC_092504.1, from coordinate 42,662,546 downwards.
AGGAATTAACCTAACCAAAATTATGTAATAAATTTATGCATAATTTTGTAGAATAAAATTCAGCTCTAGGGGCTGGGGTTGTGGCTCAGTGGTAGAGTGCTTGCCTCATATGTGTGAGGCACTGGGTTCAATTCTCAGCACCACATATAAATAAACAAATAAAAAAATAAAGGTCCATCAACACTAAAAAATATTTAAAAAACAAATTCAGTTCTAATAAAGGAAATAGATGATTATGTGAATATATGGGGCAGCATTATTTATAATTTAGTATAATAAAGTATCAAATCTCCCCAAATTAATCAGTGTAAATCCCATAAAATCAAATCAATTCCAATCATAATAATTCCATTTAGGTTTCTTAAGAAACTCATAAGAGTCGAGGACTATAGCTCAGTGGTAAAGTGCTTGCTTAGCATGCATAAGGCCCTGGTTTGATCCTCAACACCACACACACACACACACACACACACACACACACACAGCAATTTCTAAATTTAAACTAAAGTTGACATAGAAAAATAAAGATCTACTAATAGGGCTGGGGTTGTGGCTCAGTGGTAGAGTACTTGCCTTGCATGTGTGGGGCACTGGGTTCGATCCTCAGCACTGCATAAATAAATAAAATAAAGGTATAACTAAACATTTTTAAAAAGAGATCTACAAATAGCTAAGGGCATTTTAAATTCAAAGAGTTAAAAGTAGGAACTTTTCCTACCAGATTCTTAAGACATACTATAAAACTGCTGTAATAAAAAAAAGGTAAGGCAAAGCCCCAAGAACAGAGAAATGATCCACTGGCATGGAGACTAGAGCTTGGAGAACACAACTGTCACCATCAGTACCCTGCAACATCCAATTGGCATTCACCAGCCCAGGGTTCTCCAAACTTAATAGTTTCTACTTATAGGTGTCCATGGCCTACCTATGCTCAAGTGACCAGAAGTGCCCCCAGCCACTGAGAGCAGCTCTCAATGGGTGACCAAGGGGAGCTGATAGATAAATACCTTAGCTGTATCACCCCCTCATTTGAGATTTCTCTGAGATGTGCTCTATGCTGTCTTTCAGAGTTCCCTGGACAGATTATGCCCCAGTTACCTGCTCAATAACATACCTTAATTGGATTCATTTTATTCTCTGTTTGGCTTCTCCATTCTTCTACCAGTGTTTAATGAAATCACCTCCCAAATTATCTACTTGCATGCACATCCTTATCTCAAGGCCTGTTTCTGGGCAGAACCCAGGCTAAGACAGAAATGCTCACATACATAAGCTTAACCTACAACAAAAGTAACACCAGAACTCAATGGGGGAAAGAAAAGGTTGTTTGGCAAATGCAGGTTGAGAAATTGGCTCACTGTATGGAGCAAATAAAACTGACACCTAATACAAAGATGAGATCCAGGTGGATAAACTATCTAAACATAAAAGGCAAGTTCTAGAGTTAATAAAAGATATTTTAGGAAATATCTTTGTGAGCTAGGGTCAGGAAAGACTTCTTAAATAAAATTTTAAATATAGATCATAATACCAAGAACATAATAAATTGAATTACATTAAGAGAAAAGTCTTCTTTCAATATGGAACTCTGGAAAAAAGTAAGAGCTTTTAAAGGAAAATACTGATAGAATTGCTTCTCTAGACCATTCAAGAATCACCATCAAATCAACTGGATAAAGACAGGAATCCAAAATAAAAATAGTCAAAGGATAAGAACAGATAGTTTACAAACAAGAAAGTCCCAGAGCTCAACAAACATCTAGAGAGATGCTCAAACTCATTGGTAAAAATAAATGAAAACTAAGATGACAGTGTTATTTCCTTCTCATTAGACTGGCAAAAAAAAAAAAAATAGAAATCGTTAATGGCTTATGTTCATTAGGATGTAAGGTATACAAACCCTCATGCAATGCTGGTCAGGGTGGCTTGCTAACTGGTGGAACCATCTGGAAAGCAGCCTAGATACCCCCACAATTTAGTATTCTCTCTTCTGGCTGAAGATATTCTCCATATGCAGAAGACAGCAATCCTACAAGGAGGTTGGTTGCAGCTTTGTTTGTAGTGGAAAGAATTGGAACACAGCTGTCCATTCTTGGGGAGTGGATAGGTAATATATGATGGACACACATTATAAAGTTTTGTACACTAGTTAGAAGCAACAAACTAGTTGTACACCCAGCACCATGGATAGATCCTGAAGTATAGAGTTAAGTGAAATTTCAAAGAAAGAAAATACCATACATTTAGCAAAACATGTTTTATAAAAACATACAAAATTGTAGGATATACCTCAAATAAATCAAGAATTGCCTATGGAAGGATGGAATGGGAGTGAATCAAAATACTGAAATAATAAATACTAAAACAAGGCTAATGTGAGCTATGAACTGGGGAGAATACCCTTTGTACCTAGGCCACCTCAATGAAATACATAAGGGAAAAAGCAAGATAAGAGAATAAATTCCTGGCTCTAAACAGTCTTTAAGAATATGGAAATTCACAAAGCCTGCTATGAGGGTCTCTGCCTTGGTAGAAATATAAAACAAGATGAAGAACAATTGAGACAAGAGATAATAATGTATAATACAGAAACATTTATTTTGGCTTGAAATCATCTACTTTTTCATAGAAAATCTTTGGAAAAATATTTTAGACAATATTGCTGGAAGGAAACTTAAGTGGTTAAAACAATAAATTATCAAATAGAAAAAGATATTTAAAGAAGATGCTTAGATCATATAGTTAATTTTTCTGCTTGAGGTTTTAAAAATTATAGAGCTATTCAGACACTAGAAAAACATACTTTCCTGACCTTATACAGAGACTGAACCATTTTCACATAGCTTCAGCAATGATCTTTCAGAGTCCTCAAAAGCACTTAGGGGTCCTTGAAACCCTTAGAGCCATAAGCTGAATGCCCAAATGGAAGATAGGCAAGCAGTATTGCTGTACCCTTCAAAAAAATAAGAACAAAGACTGGGAAGCTTTGCAATGACTTCCTAATTTGATTAATTAGGCTTTTAGAAATTCTGATGTTTTTACTCAAACAACATTGAGGCACTGATTCATTAGTACTGAGGTTCGAGCGTTCTCTGTTCTTGGACACAGACCACCTCAGAGATGGGCAGCCAGGGTGAGTGGACAACATTCCCTTGAGTGTTAATGTCTTCAGATACTTCCGCACCACCAATGTTCCAGGAGGAACCACGTTCTCCTATCCAACTAAAGCAAAGGCCACATAGCTGGAGGCAGTGTATTAAGCTTTGGTCAAAATTCAGAGCTTAAAAGAGCATCTTTTGGGTTTTCCCTCTCAATTGACTTTCTCTCTCTCTCTCTCTCTCTCTCTCTCTCTCTCTCTCGCAAATTCAATTCAACTTAATTGAAGAATTTCTTAAATATATATTTTTAGTTGTCAATGGACTTATATTTTATTTATTTATATGCAGTGCTGAGAATCAAACCCAGTGCCTCACACATGCTAGGCAAGTGCTTTACCACTGAGCCACAATCCCAGCCCCAGCTGAAGAATTTTTATTGGATACTTATTCTGGACAAGTCATATTGACCTTGCCTCAAGAAGTTGATCATGTGTGGTGTGTTGATCATATTAGAAACATATATTTTAGGACACGATCAAGTTGGCAGCAGTAGGAGCTTGAGAATTTTATGACTGAAAAGTGTGATAATCTGCCCCTTTTCAGTTTGGTGTGAAAATGCAAATTAAATTAAATTGATCAACAAAGGATTGTGGGATGGGAAGAGGTCTCTGAGATCTTATGCCATAAACAGGATTCAACCTAAATCACTTCAGACACAAAAGAATCAGTGCCATTTTTTCCAGTGCCATCTGAAAAGGTCACTAAAGAAATAAGTATCATAAGCAACTCTTGAAATCCAGCTTAGTGTTCAAATTCTCAGTAGTGTTTTTGATTGATAGAAATCTCTTATACTATAAATTAAAGTCTCAAAATTTTCTCTTTATAATAAAAGCTGAGAACAGATAGTTGCCAACCATAGTTCAACAAATATTTGTTATAAAATAGAACTCTTATCTAATGCTGATTTCATGGTGGAGAGCTGGTGGATTGTTCATGGGGTCCTAAGAGTATTTCCTGCATGTGTGTCATGCAATTATCATGTTAAGTTTTAGGTGACAGGGCTGGGGATGTGGCTCAAGCGGTAGCGCGCTCGCCTGGCATGCGTGCGGCCCGGGTTCGATCCTCAGCACCACATACAAACAAAGATGTTGTGTCCGCCGAAAACTAAAAAATAAATATTAAAAAAATCTCTCTCTCTCTCTCTCTCTCTCTCTCTCTTAAAAAAAAGTTTTAGGTGACATTGGATTCATGTATAATAAAGAACAGTAACCAAGGATGTTCAATTTTCAGGTCATTCTTTAGTCACTTCTCACATTTCCCAAGCTTAACCAGAAGTTCTTGCCCTCAATGTTTGAGGCATCTTTATACTTTCTGGTGATTCCTATCAACTATTCTTGGGGCTGTATACCCCCGTGGCTGGGTGTGAGACTTGGGCAAATCCCAATTCCAGGACTTACTGCATAAAGTTTTAGGGATTTCTCTCTTCCATAGTCAGTATTCTAAGCTGTCTTGCAACTTTGATCACTGTTTTGTATATAACTTGACTTTGTAAAATCCGTTTTCTACTCTTTTCTATTTCCAGGATATAACTGACATTTTTGTTTTCTACAGATAGACGATGCTTGTTCATCTTTTCTGTCTGTTGATTCCCAGACTCAGGTAATTTCAATTGCAGGTGTTTGGTAACAATGTAGGCATTTATGTAGTGTTGAAATTATCTACTTTTGTCTTTGGACCTTTATGGACTCATCAAAACATGTCAACATATTAGATATTAATACATCACCTGCAGGTAATAAACAGTACTATGTGCTTGTGTTTTGAAATGCTTGGGCTTTTATCTCTAAATAAACTAGATTTATAGATAATGTACATTTGGGAATTATGGATTTTCAAATTATAATGCTAATTTCAGCATCAAATTCTGTGTTAAATTTAAAATACTCTCTTGCTGTATTAGAGAGCTAAAATTCTATCCCCAGTTGAGTTTGAAACCTATTGATAAAATTACTATGAGTCAGGCTTTTGGAAATTAAAGTTTTATCATTATAACTGAAAACTCAATTTGAATGTGGCTTTAGATCTAGCGCCAAGTGTGTTTGTCCCCAGATATAAACTTGCCTGCAAGTCTCAGGCTATTGCTCTGAATCTCCCACCAGAGTCAGGTTCTCATCCTCAGAGCTGACACCAGCCAAAGCACTGGTTCCCTACCAAAAAGGCTGAACATGCCCAACATCCCCTTCCCAATTCATTCATCAGACAGCTTGCTCCTCTTCCATGGGAGTTAAGCAGGGATTGCAGTCAGAGGCCAAGAAGGCTGGTCCAGTTTCCCTACATGGAAACAGGAGGGAAATAAGTGCATTCTCCTTACATGATCTGTGCTGGATGTGCTGTTCCTGCCTGAAGATCCATGTCTGAGAACAGAGAGAGGACAGTTCATCTAATTGTCTTGACCTTCTTAGTCCCTATCACTGATCTCCTGGACAAAGACTAGTATGTTTCTGGTACAAACTTCCTACATACTCCTGTCAAAGGGCCCAGGCTGTCATTCACATAGTCCTTATAGACAGCTGCCATGACTGGTGTAGAGAATAGTTTTGTGAAGTGCTATATTTTACCTAGCTCTTCCCAGTCCCCAGGCTAAGAAGGATCACCTGCAGGAAGTTAGAGGTATTAGGTGGTAAAGCAAGATTAGGATCACAATAGGTGGCTTTTTATTCTTTTTCTTTCCTTCCTTCCTTCCTTCCTTCCTTCCTTCCTTCCTTCCTTCCTTTCTTTTTCTTTTTTTGATGTGTGTATGCACTGGAGATTGAACCCAGGAGCGTGTTACCCAAAGAATGTTTACAGATGTATAACATGAGATGGATATTAGCATATAAGTGTTTCTGTTGTTTGTAAAATTCAGAAGCATCTTCAGAATCATTTTTATATTTTAAGTACCAGAAGGGTGAATTTCAAAGCACTCACTTTAAACCCCCGTCAAGATAAACCAACCTTTTATTGGTTTCAGTTCTGTGTAAGAAGAGCTTGGTAAATTTGCTACTCAATATTTTACACTTACAATGCAAATTGTATTGTACTTTGCTACATTTTAAAAACATCATTAATTCTCACCATATTATTTTATTACTTATTGATTATCTGAACAGTGCTTTAAAGTGGTTTTGCCAAATAGAATATAAAAGATTTTTAAGGCCCATAAATTAAAAATAAAAGAGTAAAAATTTTATTTTTTTAAATTTTTTAAAAATATTTATTTTATTAGGTGTAGATGGACATAACACAATGCCTTTATTTTTATGTGGTCCCGCCCATGCTAGGCGAGCGCTCTACCGCTGAGCCACAACCCTAGCCCCCCCCCAAATTTTATATATAAAAAAATCCTTGGGGCTGGGATTGTAGCTTAGTGGTAGAGCGCTTGTCCAGCAAGTGTGAGGCACTGGGTTTGATCCTCAGCACCACATAAAAATAAATAAACAAAAAGTATTGTACCCATCTACAACTAAAAAAGATATTTAAATTTTTTTAAATACCTAAAGAATGTTTGAGAATAATGGCTTCTTATAAAGGGAACTAGGGCAAATGCATTTGTTTTTAAACTTTTCCAGTCAAATTCAATCTTATTGCCAAGCCTCATCTGGCCTAGAAACCATTTTCTAAGGAGAAACAACTTTCATATGTAATTTTACTTTTAATGTCCAAATATTTTTGTTTTACTGCTTTATATTTTGTATTATTTCTACATGGACCATAAAAGGTGCTTTAGGGATTTTATTTCCAGATTTCATGGGGTGACCTGAGAGGGAACAAGTGAGAAGGGATGTATTGATGTTCACATGACCATTTTCTCTTGTTTGACTCCCAACTGCCCAGGCTAACTCAGTGGTAGAGCACTTGCCTAGCTTGCCTGAGCCCCTGGATTCAATCCAGTACTGGGGGTGAAGAGGGGGCAGATAGGAAACATTAGCTCTTAACTACAGGTTTAACAGACAATGCCATTGCAGCACAGGAATATCGATAGGTCAGGCCATGCTCTAGGAAAACTAGCCTTTCATGGGAGTGGACAAGTGATAATCTCTTAGAACCCACTTCCTCTATCCATGAGAATAACCATTGCTGTCCAGTGTACCTCACTCTTGTGTTTTAAGGACTGAATGCAATCCATGTATAAGAAAGTGTCTGTAATTTATTGAAACACTATAAACATAGACCATTTAATATTATTAATAAATAGCTCAACAACTTGCATGGCAGGCAAACAAATGAAAAGAAGAGAAGAGCAGGCTTCCGATGCTAGGAAGGACACACAGAGGTACTGTATCATGACTCTCACTGTACCTCTGACCACAACCAGCCATGCTAAGTGTGCGCTGTATTTCCAAGGGTGAGAATATTGGCGGCTGCGAACAACTTTTTACATCTCTTCTAATCAAGAGTAACTGTATCTGTAAATCAAACTTAAGACTTTTACTCACCTTTAATCCTTCCAGGAACTCCCTGCAATGATGTCACCCCTGATTCCTGGCTTAAGAAACTGAAGTTTAGAGAGAATAAACTGGCCCAGGGCAATGCAACACAGCTATTAAGAGTAGAAATGGAATTTGTGCTGTAGAGTTACAGGCTGCCCACATCCATAGTTCACGATTTTAACCACTAATTATATTGCCCCCGATTGTCCCAGCTCTTCATTACTTCCAAAATGCATTTATTAAGCAATCAATTGTCTCCTGGTATACTGTGCTAGATCCTGTGCAGTGCAGGTTTTGCCCCTGCTTGTCCGTTTGTGCTACTCCTTACCACACCCAGCTGGCTGCTAACCACAAAGAGCCCTGCCCTACTTCTGAGCCCAAATGCTTTGACAAACCTGATCCTGGGGAGTGCAGTCAGCAAGCTGGAAGGGTGGTACTCAGATTAAGGGCACCACACATGGCTGCTTCTCCTCCTGTTCCCATTGTTTGGGAGCAATTGCAGGATTTTCAAATTAGCCAATAATGAGTAATATTCAGCAAGGCTCATGGCTTTGGCATGTAGATGCACTTTGCTACAAGCTGGGCAGACTAATCCCTATTTGGCACTGCCCTGGTTACTCTTAGTCATAGAGTTTCATGAGAGCAAATGCCGAGAACTATGTAACTGGACCACAGTGGAGGCCTTAACCAGTGTGTATAGCCAGCCTTTTTTAATTGTTGTTGTTGCTGTTGCTCTGATCAGAAGGAAGAAGGAAGGTTTTACTTTTAACAGTCAAGTTTTTGTAATGAGACAAATCAAGGGATTCCAATAGAGTTCCGGTGGCCCACAGCAAGAATTCTTTACTGGGTAGCTAGAATATTCTTGTGCTCCTAATATTGTGAGTTACATCTTCTCTGCAGACACTGTGCAAGCAGATACATTTTCTCATTTTCTTAGGCATCCACTGCACTGAAAGAGTTTTGCTTTATGGTGATGGGAATTCTACCAAAGCCTCAGGTAAGATTGAAATAGGGTTTTGGTTTTTTGGCAAAAGAAACATTGCCTAAAAAATTCTTGGACTTCCTCTTGGAACAAAGTATGCCCTTTTTGGAAGTATTCCAAGAGGAACTAGAAGAGGAAACATTGATTTTTTTGCATAAGAAAAAAATACTTTGGTTTGTCTGTTGCCTGATAATTTAGGGTCATGTTAATGGAGTTTAGAATCATCTAATTGAGAAATTATATGCCTCCCTCAATTATAAAATGATTCCAGTCTGATGGGAGAAATTTGTGGTCATATTGGCTGTATTTTTCTCCCTGACTCATACTACATTTGGAGACCAGATGCATCTTTCTAAGCTGCCAAATATGTCTTATGGTTCAGAGGTTAGGAGATTGTACTTCTTTAGCGAGTAGAACACTTAGGAATGCAAAAGCAGGGTGGGGGGGTGTGGCTCAGTGATACTCTCCTAGCAAAGTATAAAGTCTTGGGTTGAATCCCCAGCACTATCAAAAATAGAAGGTAAAAATAGCAAAATCATATTGTCAATGTCAGTTTGAAAATTATAGTCTTACTTTCATGTCCTGGTTTCTTATATAAATGATTTAATCGTTCTGGGAGAACTTTTTGTCCTAAGGCAAGATAGATAAGAACTTAAGTAAGCATAAGCACTATGCCTCATTTTCTCTTCCATATCGTAGGAAAGGATTGAAATTATTTTAAAACTACTGTATTAAAGATAAAAGTCTTGAGTTTAAAATTACATTTTTCATGAGTAACTAATTTAACCTGTGGATCATTGGTGCACTCTAATGTGTATCCCTTGCATATACAAAAATTCAAAGAAAGAAACCTTGATGGTTTGACTGTTATCTGAAACTCTAGACACAACTATATATCATCTATTATGTTTAATAGTGGCATTTTCCAAAAAACTTAACTGACTTTTTTTCTAATAAAGATAGAAGAAATGACAAAGGTGAGTATCCATCCTTTTCCTTTTGTATTAAAAAAAAAAAAAACAAGAAAGAACAATGACAACAACAAAAAAGAAATTTTATGACTCTTAAAAACAGACTTTTGGAGGGGGAGAAGAATTTAGAAAAGCTTATAGAAGAAAGCAAAATAACTCATAATCTTATTATTCAGTCATAACAATGACAAGTATTTTGATGCGATTCACTTGGTCCTTTTCTCTGGATATTCCATCATGTAATTATATTATAATTTCCCATTCCACCACATTGAACATGTAGGATGTTTCCAGCTTTTACTCTTGTGAAAAATGTTGTAAGGATTGTTGTTCACATCTTTCTTTATGAACAGTATTTATTTCCCATTTATTTGTAGAGTAACTGATACTTATTTCAGTTTTATATTTTATATGTAATGCACATCATGTTTTTTAAAAAGTATATGGTCTAATTGTGTAGCCTATTGTAAATTTTAAATTTATAAATAATTTTATAATATCTAAGATAATGATTATATATTTTTTTCAATAGGAACAAGATGAAAAAGATAATGCTAAACGGGTAAGGTGATTTTTATAAATATATATAATTAGAAAACAATTTTTAAAATCCACTGATTTCCACTAATTTTTTTATGTATTACTCACTGTTTTTTCTTTAAACAGTTCTTATTTCATTATTCGAAGACACAAAAGTTGGGCAATTCAAATGTTGTGGTAAGTTGGAGAACTACTTATTATTATTAGTCTAATTAGTATTAGTTAAAAGAAAGCATATGCTTTTGCAATTTATCTAATATAACTTGATCAAAATTCAGATTTCTTACCTTAAAAGCTTATTATGTCAGTGAGAATGGAAGTCAGTATTTACTATACATTTGATTTATTTTACATGTCAACAACTACATGTACATTATATTCATTCATTCATTCGTTTAACATTTATTGAGTATCTACTATGTGCCAAGTAAAGTTTTAAGTCTAGAAATATAGCAGTAAGCAAAACAACATTTAAAAAAGAAACCCCTTCCCTCCTGGAATTTACAGTTTATGGAGGGGAAAAAAAACAAGAAAAGAAAGAAATAAAACATTATTTTGGATGGTAGTTGATGCAAGGAAAAATAGTTTTATTCAAAGCTTTTTAATAATTATTTAAAAAAAGGATCAAAAATCAAGATGTAATTAAATATAACTAGAAATATCCTCTTCTATATGTATAATCCTTATTCCTTATCAATCATTGGACATTTAATGGGAGAATTTACAAAGTTTAGCCAGAAACCAGTAACATGAAATCAGTTTAGTCCAAACTTGTGTGTTTTCAGTGGTAGTTTTTCTTTTTATTTGCATGGATTAAAAAAAAAAAGGCTGAATGGGGCTAGGGGAAGCTCAGTGGCAGAGTCCTTGCATGAGTGATACCCTGAGTTTGATCCTCAGCACCACAAACACACACACACACACACACACACACACACACAATAAATAAATGTGCACATGTAAATTTAAAACTCAGTTTTAAGTGTTTATCTATCGCATGGAATATTCTGACATATGAGCACTTGAAAAAGTGAGGTCAGACTGGCTATACACCTAATACAAGTTGATTTCATGAACAGATAGCCATATGTAGGGCTTAAGGTAATCCATTTGATAAGCAATTTTAATATTAGTGAGAAGGCTGAAATTGATCCGTATACCTTAGAAAAAATGCAACCATATCAGGCAACTTTGGCTTAGCTGTGTTTTCATTGTCTTCTCCTTGGCATCTTTACCTTTTAAGAAAAATATATCTCAACCCCATTTTCACCATCAACACATTGTCATTTTCATGTCCCCAGTGTCTTGCTCCATATGTTTCCATTGTAAATATGTAATTTATAAGAAGGTTACTAGATAAGTGTAAAGTATAACCTTCCAGATAAACATGCTCATCATGGAAAACTGATATTCACAAGTTGGTTTCATCTGGACCAAACTATTTTGAGTATGTCTAGAAGCCAATAGATGGCCTTTCGCCTCCAGAGATGAGGTGAGGGGTTTTACTTGGCAGTTGAGGACAGAGCAGAGGCCCTCAGGAAGCTGCGTTTCAAATAATAATAAAAATCTTATTCCATCTCTTGGCTTTTTCACCCCAGTTCTTTGAAGTGCTTACAAAGAGCTGTCTTAAATAACATCTTTAATTTCCTTTTTTATTGGGGTGGGGTTCTGGGGCAAATATAGTCAGTAAAACAAAAACAGAGCAAAGCAAAGCAGGAAACCTTCTGTATGCCCAATGCCGACAAGCCCCTGTGCTCATGTCCTGTGTGTGTTCATGTCCTCTCAGTCATCTGTGGTGCATCCGTTGCTGCAGCTCGTTCCTCAACTGCATGAGAGAAGAATGAAGAGATTCAAAGTGGACGTATGTAACACCCACTGCATGTTTGCTTTGCCACTCTGTGAATTCCCAGTATGGTGGTTTATGAGATGGTTTTGTTCAGGATAAGCGGCACGCATATACTCGGTTAGCCACGGTACCGGCCCGGTGTGCGCAGGTGTGTTCATGCCTGGGAAGGGAATTCTTCAACCTCTGGTGCACCCCATGGTCTGCCCCTTCTGACCCAAGCTCCCGATGTCAGGCAATCTGGGTTTACACTCCTTCATGGCCCTCCCAATGAGAAAAACCTGTTCTTGGGGTAGGAAAGGACACTGCAGGGTGTCTAGTCTTTAGGAATAGGGGAATAAATAGAATAAAATGTAACTGCCCTTTGCATTCGTGTTGGCACATAGCTAGGACAGGCACATTTCTTATCCAAGTGTTAAAATGTTGATAGGAGTAAATATTATGAAATATACAAATCATAAACTGAATGTACATAGTTTTTTCCCACAATTAACAAAATTTGACCTAAATTCTATGTGTAAGATGAATATATTACTGAATTAACATATTCTTAACTAGAAACTGTGGAATTTTTAATGTTTAAGAAGAATCTTAATGTTTTTCAATGCTGAAAGTTCCTAGGTAATATTTTTAAGTAATGCCTCACATCATTGCAACACATTATAATTTTCTCCTTATATTATCTCATTTTATTCTTTTGGGAATTCTGTTAGTATTTACACAAGTACTGTTATTTTAGTTTATAGAACAATTTAGAATAAAGGAGTTCTCCCAGATCAGACTAAAAGACAGATTACATAGTCTTCTGACCTTTAATCTAGGCAAATATTTTTTTCATCATGATATTCCCTTTATAATTTAATCTTAGATACTTTGGTTATTTTATTGTTAAATGACATACTTTATTATTAAAAGATGAATTCAGGTCAATTTTTTCCTAATTTCAATACCATATCTACATTATTCTTCTTAAAGTGTTATCTAAACTTCAGATACTTTAAAAATAATCATACAGTATAGGCAAACTACAATTGTCTCCCTAAATTCTTCACATTTTAATACTAGGATTCCATCAAGGACAGCATCTGCTACTAATTTTAAAGAGAAATGTAAGAGAGAATGTAGTTGCCCTTCAAATTTTAGAATTTCCAGAATGAAAAACAAAAACGCAGTTCTCATTGGACTTCCTAAAAAGTAATATATGTTTTTTAAACTTTTTTTTACCTTTTATTACCCAAAATGTTTGCTTAACTTAGAAATAGTGTAAAATTTAAACTTTAGATCCAGTTTCTTAAAATACACCAACAATTATTAATTTAACAACTTTACTTCAGTGTTTTTATTTACACATCCAAAGATAAACATTCAGTGTTGTGGCTGGTTGAACCCATCTATCCATCCAGACAACTGGCTGAAGAGGTGAACTCGCTGACTGAATAATCTATACTATCTGATCCTCAAAGTATTTTGCAGTAAGTCAAGATTCCTGGGAACCTATGATAAAAAAGAATGTAAGAGATGAATTTTTAAAAAATGCAATAGTGTTAACTATGCTGCCTAAGTCACCTAATATATTGATTTTTTTTGTGTGTGTGTGGTGCTGGGTATTGAACCCAGGGCTTTATGCATGTGAGGCAAGCACTCTACCAACTGAGCTATATCCCCAGCCCTAATGTATAGATTTTTGATAGTGGAATATTTTGAATATTTGAAGAAAATGAATTTTCAGATCTTAATGAATTCAAACACTTTTCTTGAATTTTGATTGCCATCTTCATGTCTTTATCCCTACCTCCCAATTCTGCTCTATCACCAATGAAAAGAAAAAAAAAATTGTATGAGTTTTACATCTGAAAGTTTTAAATATTTGATGCATTTTAATTTGTTCTACCTTTTTTCTCTTTAATAGTCACAAGAATTTTTCTCATGTAGGCAACTAAGTAGTTATGTATATATTCTTAAATACTAATTTTTCAATCTTTAGTAGTTTTGGGGGGTTACAGTAAAAATGAGAATTAAATTCAATATTGAGAATTTAAGATGCATTTATTATAAATCAAAGATTTCAGAATTTAAATAAATATCAGAACTATTTCTTAGAATTTAAGAATATTATTTACTTATGGAATATTTGAAAAAAGTCTTGATTGATAAACTTTATATTGTCATTCTGTTAATATTTTTATAATCAATAATTGTTAATGGAAATAGGAAGCTACAAACCAATTTTATGGAAACCATAATTGTTAAAGATTTTTTCCATTAAGTTTGAAAGGACATGTTTAAGAAAAAAAAAACACACAACAAAACATACCCATTATGAGTAATTCATTTTTTTTTACTACCATTCTGTACAAATAATTCAATTAGGAAAATCTCTTCTAAAATATCATTGAATAAACATGGTTTTCCAAAGTTGTCCTTCAATTTCAATCTACATAACTATATAATTATTGTTTTGACACAATTCTGGTTAATATTTATATTTTGGGGGGTTTTTACATATATATATTGAATATATATATGTATATGTCTTTAGTTGTAGATATACATAATACATTTATTTTATTTTTTGATTGCCATCTCATGTCTTATCCCTATCTCCCAACTTTTGCTATATCTCCAATGAAAACACAAAATTTATTTTATTTTTTATGTGGTGCTGAGGATTGAACCCAGTGCCTCATGCATGCTAGGCGAGCACTCTACCACTGAGCCCCAACCCCAGCCCATATTTTTTGGTTTTGTCACAATTCTTATTTATATTGTTTCTCGTTCATGTATAACACATATATTTTATTTTACGTATTTATTTCTTTACTTATATTTTTTTGAGACAGGGTATTGATATGTTGCCCAGTCTGGCCTTGAACTTGTGATCCTCCTACCCTGTCCTCCCAAGTAGCTGGGATTACAATAACATATATTTTAAAGAAATTATTTTATTCTCTAACAAAATGGTGAAAGGACATTTTAAATATAATTAATAATGATATGCCTGACAGCTACCTTTCTACCTGCTGATGAATACATGTACAGTTGACAAAATTCCTGAAAAAGAATGTGTTATGTTGATAAGAAAAATATTTTTTTTGATATAGTATTCTGATGATACTGCTACTTGTTGAAATTTTCAGGAAATAATATGTTTCTCTACTGATATTAATTATTTACTCAAGTCCTTGATGTCCTCTGTGCTTATAATAGTTAAAAGTAACTTTGAGCCTCACTATGCTCTTTAGAAGAATTTTCACTAATTTTTAGCATTATTTGATTTGTAATGCCCTCCTCTTTTCTTCCAGGAAGAATTCCAAAGTCCTTTTGCAAGTCGAAGTAAAGGATACTTTTTATTTAGGGTAGGCACATGCTGTACTTTTTAAAAGTCAATTAATATCAAAGTTAAAAATACTTCTCACTGTACATTTAATTAATTCATACGTTTTAAAGTGTATTGATATTTGACATCAGATGTTACAATCTGACATTCATTTCTGTCAGTCTTATTGCTTCTATGCTATAGCATATTTAATCTTTACTCTGATTCACTACTCATATTCATAAATACCTCAAATGACATTCACCTACTTAATAACTTAATTCCATAATATTTCATACATAGGATATAAATATCTTAAAGACACATTGTTCCTTACATTCCAAGGAATCATTTGCTAAATTTTTGATGAAGTAGATTGGAAATTTGAAAATTTTTTTTTTAATTTTTAAAATTCACAAATTTTTAAAATTCAAAGACTCAACTACAATAGTTTCTGTAAAGATAAATTGTGATTGCATTTCTCATTTTGTAAAATACTATGATTACATTTCTCATTTTGTATGTCCAAATTTGTGTATGAAATGTGGGTTTCTTTCTAAGCAGCTATACTTTCTGAAATATTTGCTCCTTATTACATTACCAGAAAAATTTGATTAATTCATTCAACAACAATTATTGTACTTTTACTGGGGATGTACATTGTACCAATGCATGGGAATAAAAACAGAATTCAATTCCCACACCCTAGGAGTTTATAGTCTAGTAGAGGAAATAGATAAGTAAACAAATATAAAATATAGTCATCCTTTAGTAATCAACCCTAGCACATCTTCCTATATATTATAAATCATCTCTAGATAACTTATATCACCTAATACAATGTAAATGAAATGGAAATAGTTGTTATATTGTTTAGGGAATAATGACAAGAAACCCAATTCAGTATGTGTTTACTATAGATGCAATTTTTGCAAGAAATATTTTTGGAGGTGGTTCATAGGAAGGCTGACTGTATTGTGTTAAATACTTCTTAAGTCTAGGGGATGTAGAGTAAAAAAAAAAAAAAGAAAGTGGGAGAGATACAGAGAAATCTTCATGGGCTGATTTCTTCAGAAATCAACAGAAATTGCTTGATGAAATATTTAGTTGAAAATTTTCAACTTTACTTTGAAAACTAAGCTGGTAAAGGAGGCCATAGGGTAAGATTTGTATTTTTGAAAATAATTCTAACAGCAACTTGGGAGACTAGATTGGATGAAGGAACTACATTGACAGCAGGAAAACATAATACTAAATAACTGTGACTTCAGTAAGTTAATTTTGGTTCATATCAAATTAAATTTCAGATCATTTTTTCTAAAAATTTGGCACCATCAAGGAAATAACAAAATCAAATGGGAGATATGATAAATTATGGTATAATGGTGTATTAAGAATTGTAATTCAAAAATAAATAAATAAAATAATTAATTAAAAAATCAAATAGTGTGTAATTTATTGTTGGTCTTAAGCAGCTTTAACAGCACCTTAGAACTTGTTAGAAATATAAACTTGGGGGCCCACCTCAGACTTAGAAACTCCAGCTGTGGGGTCCTGATGTCCCATTTTTGCATTGTCAAAAGCCTTCCAGATGACTCTGATGTACATTAAATAAACCTTCCTCTATTTCATTATGATATATCAATATTCTATGAGTATTAGCTGCCATTTGTAGTTTCACTGATTTATTTCTAATTTATTATTTTTCAGCCACGTAATGGAAGAAGGTCAGCAAGTTTTGTTTAAAATGGTATGTATTTTTGAAAAAAATAATAGATAAGTAAATAAAAATGAAATGTTGGTATATGTTTCACAGTTCAACCTAATTTGAAAATTTCTGTTGGTTTCAAACATTGACAAATTAAGCTATATTCAATATATTTCTATTATTTGATTGTAAGCATACACTAATATTTTATATAAGTGCTACACCTATAGAGGCAATGAGGGTTTTATATGATAGAAAATACCAGTATTTTAGGTCCAGATTTGCTTTGCCCATCATATTCTTCAGACAGAACCACAATGGTAATCATCATGATTGGTTTTGGAGACATCAGCCTCGGCATATTTTATTGTGAAAGTAGTATCATGCAGAGAGGGCATTCTTACTGTGGTAGTCAGCATCCATCATGATGGACCAGGATTTACAGACTGAATTTATTTCCGTCCTCCAGATAACTTACATTCAAAGAATCTTTATAAAAGCTTATGATGTAATGGTTTCTAGGGAATAAAGAAAATGTAGAAAGACATGAGAACATAATTTCTACTTTGGTACTTTCATAGTTCCTATCTCAGTATGGAGCACACAGTAGAAACTCAGTAGCTAGTAGCTGGTGGGATTAACCAATATTTATTAAACATATAAGGACAGTGGCTGGTGACTAGCCCCATAAATTTAAAAAATATGCTAATCCTAATATCTGTGTGGGGGATGTACTGGGGATTGAACTCAGGGGCATGCAACTACTGAGCTATATGCCCAGCCTGTTTGTTTTTTGTTTTATTTTTCATTTTTTTTTTAAGACAGGGTCTCACTAAGTTGTGTAGGTTGGCTTAGAATTTGTAATCCTCCTGCCTCAGCCTCTGTGTCACTAGGATGATAGGCATGTGCCAGCATACCTGGCCATAACATTTTATTAGACTATAAATTTTGAAATCAAACTGAAATACAGATTGATAAATTTATAGCACAGAAATATAAAATTTATGTAATAGTAAATTCAGATTCTTTCCTGAATATATTTTTTGCTAATATTTCATTTATATCAGCTTAAGTATGGTAAAGTTCTTAATATTTTCTTCAAAGAAACAAAACTAAAACACATCATTTCTATCTAAAGAATACATTGACACCAAAATCACACAATACCTAGGGGGGAAAATACTGTATATTAGATCTCAGGAGATTTTTTCAAAGCCCTATTTAGTGAAAATTTCAAGACCTAGAGTAAGCAAGGAAAAATTAATACACTAAGGATTTAATTCATTAAGACAAGAAAGAATAGTAAAATGAGTCTCAGGAAAACAGAAGGAAGAAATAACAGAAGAAATTAAAAGGTGGCAAAGTAGAAAAATTGATAGGCATAGCAAAAATCTGATTCTTCAAAGGAAAAAAAAAAAGCCTATTTAACCTAACCTAATCTAGAAAGGGGCAAAACAAATATCTCCTTCAGAGAAATACTAACTGATAATAGTAAAAAATATACAAACTGAAGAACAGCTGGGAAATATCTCAGATACCATGTTATTACACTATGACAATATAATTATAGAAATTTATATGAACATTATATATATATATATATATATATATATATATATATATATAATTTATATGCTTATTTACACTTGAATCTAATTTAGTTTTTCTTTTTCTTTTTCTTTTTTTCACAGATGCCCACTAATTTTTCACAGAAACAATGCTATGGGATAAAAAATGTACTGACATCATATAGTTATTATATGTTATACAGTGTTATAGTGATAATAGTTACAATAAAGTTGTAAATTGGTGATGTTCTTTGGATGCTTGCAGCCTTTGATGTACTGGCACACATGCTTTTTTGATATTTTATTAAAGTCACATATAAGGAGTTGAATAAGCTATTTTAACTCATCACATTTGGACTTTTTCAGTAACAAAATCACCAAGTGTTATAAACACCAGAATGCCCAATAGCTTAATATCTTAGAATGTGAATACCAACTGAAACTATGCTAGTTGAGGGATTTGGCCATGACTCATACAGTGACTTAATAAGTAAGTTCTGATTTAAATAGTATAAAACAGATTTCTGATTGCTACAAATACATCAAGGGACTCTGTCTGCCAACTCAGAACATTCAGTTTATCCTAAAATAATTTTTTTTTATCCTTCAATATCTGAAAGGCAACCAGTCTTGTCTGTTACCAGGAAAAAAAACAACAATCTTACTAGTAGAGGATCATGAGCATACATGGAATCAGTGTTTAGTGGACACAAAATTAACCCCAGGTGAAGACTGAGTTTACTACACCCCTCCATTCTGCCTCGTTTTTTTTCCTTCTGACCCCTCTTGGATTCCCACCTTCACCAAGGATGTTGTTGCTATTTAGAGAGGGGTGGCTATTTGAATGGGTCCATATATTCTTTAAGAGCCAAGTATCTTACAAGCCTTTGTCTGATGTTGACCAAAGATTGTAACTTTCACTAAAATGTTCCTGAGTTTCGCTTTTTGTCAACTTGATAAAAGGTCATAAGAAAAGAAGCAGTAGACAGCAAAAATTGCATTATTCTTTTAAAACAAACTGCCTTGACAGGATGGGGTCCTGGGAGCATGCAGGTTTAAAGCCACAAATTCATGGGACAGCATGGACTAACTAGTTCTGTGCACTGTGAATCAATTAGTCTGGATTTTTTATTGGTAAAATAAGGAAAGGTAGTTGAATATTAAGCGGCAGTTTCCAGGGTTTCTCAAAAATCCAGAAAAAATGTTTGCTATATATATTCAAGTTTCCTGGGATAAGGAAGGAAGAGGAAAAATAACAAGACCCAGTTGCAAAACTTATGATACGTTTTTCAAGTATTTGAATTTAATAAATTAATGTCTCATACATAAACACAACAAAATTTATGGGTCAGCTTTTGGTCAAAATACCAGACAAGAACTACCTAAGGAGGAAAGATTTATTTTGGCTCACAGTTTCAGAAGATTCAGGTCATGGTTCACTGGTTCCAAGGCAGAAACATGGTGGAAGAGCATGGCAGAGGAAAGCTGTTCAATTTATGGCAACCAGGAAGAAGAGTGAGCCTGACAAGAAGGGACCAGGAACAGATAGAGTCCCCAAGGCCATCTCCAGTGACTGACTTCTTTCTACCCACTTCCTGCCACCCCCCAACATTGCCTGACACATGAGCTTCTGAGTGTGTGTGTGGGAGGGGGCGGATGGTCATTCTGGATCTAAACTGGAACATACCAGCTACTAGGAGATCAGGATTCATGGGTATTACAAATGAAGCAATCCAGGCACTACAGTTGAAGCACTCCAATGCTGAACCCAAGTTTAAAACTATGATCAAAAACATTTTTGTCTTGTTCTCAAATTTTTCTTGAGCATATTTCTGGGACCATGTGCATAAACATGGGAATGACCACCAAGTGTTTCCCCCAAGTTCCTAGCAGCTCCAGGTAAATACCCTTTCCTTAATGTCACCAACAAGGAACCCAACTATCTGGATTTCCTACCTAAAAGTGTCTGTCTCCTAAAGTAGTGGGTTTTGTTTAAGGCAGTGAGTTTTTAAGATGGGTTCGGGCAGCTTGTCGCCCCATTTGAGTATTAGATGAAAGTTTTGTTTATTAATTTCAGAAAATAAAATGTACATGTAGATTAAAGTTCTGTGTACAAGAGGGATCTAGAGGTTCGACATTGCTTGAAATTCATCCAGATACAGGTTATGGTCTCCAGATTAAGAACCCCTGTGAAAGATTCTTCACCTCAAGAATTTGTTGTTTCTCTTTGAAGAGAGGACTCAGGAGTTGAAAGGTACCAGAGAGACTGGAAAACAATGGTTGATTTGGCGATGGTGGGGGTGAAGGGAAGGGTGGGAGGAACACAGCATCAGCACCACACAGCAAACAGGCACTGCTTGAGGGAGATGCTCCAGGACCTACTGCATCAGCACCCAAAGCTGCCGGCTAGACTAGGCTTCTGGGTTGCCTGGCAACGGAGTCACCTGCGCACCAGGGGAACAAGTCCTGTTCTCTTGCCCCTTGCCGGCGGGCGTTAGAAACCGCCGAGCCTGCAGGGGCCTTCTTCCAGCCTGGAGGAGGCTTGACGTCTCCATCCTCACCTGTGACAGGTCGATGCCAGCACCTGAGGGGCAGAGCAGAGTACCATGCAGGTGAGAGGCGCAGCCGACTGCGGGGCACTGGAGCAGCCTGCGGAGATCCCTAGCTGGGCCGAAGGAAGGGCGGCTCCTAGGGTTGGGTTCTAACCTTGTTCTTGTTAAGTGCTCAATTTTGCCTGCGTCTCTGTCTAGTTTTGAGAGAAATCCGAACTAGCCCCAGGAAAACTCCAGTTTTTCAACATTCAGGACTTCTGTTGTTTAGAGTTGATGAGTGTTGTCGTTCGCACCTGAGTCCTGGAAATCCTACAGCCACACAATTTCCCATTTAGAGAGTAGCTCGGGACATGGTGGTGCATGCCAGTAATCCCAGCAACTTGGGAGGCTGAGGTAGGAGGATGGGAAATTGGAGGCCAGTCTCAGCAACTTAGGGAGGCACCATCTCAAAATCAAAAGGCTAGGGATGTGGCTCACACAGAAAAGTGGAGACTCTTAATAGTCAAACATATCCTAAAGATTTCACTATTCCAGAAGTTTCCTGCCTACCTGATCATCAAAAATCTGTTAGACTTCCATTTATTCCTTAGAAGACTCCTCCTTTGTTAAAACTTCTTTATTTACCAGGAGCCTGTGATTGCTTGCCTGCATGCCTGCCTTCCTTCCTTCCTTCCTTCCTTCCTTCCTTCCTTCCTCCCTTCCTTCTTTCTTTTATTAGCAAAATAAAATTCTCACTTTCCAATTTCTAGAAACAGCTTTTCCCACCTGCTCCCTGAAATTAAAACTATTGGGATTTTGGTATTTGTATATATTATACAAAATATTAGGATATTTTGAACATAAATTACATAAAAGTTTTAATGGATAGTCTTTTCATGTTAATAATGAATTCCTCGCAAGTACATTTTATACAGTGTGCAAAAAAAATTATGGATTTGTCCTGATTTGCATCTGCTTTTTAGGAATTTAGCTGCAATGTAATTGAGAATAAAGTTGACAGCACATTAACTTTGCTTTCTTTATTTAATTCACTGATTTATTCAAAGGCCAGTTATAGAGCATTTATGTTTTCAATATGGACCTGTTGTAAAAAAGCTTACTATGAGGGAATAAGAGAGATAACTGGCATGATAAAATGCCATTATAGTTTGAGGAAATAGATTGTGCTCCCTATTTCTGTTAGATAAATTTTCATCCGTGGTATATTCAAATACACTCTACTGTCACGTATATCTAAAAATAACAAAAATATGTCATCAATAATTTCTAAATGGGATCAGCAGACTATAGGACATTGACTGTTACATTAAGTCCTACTGCAACTAACTCCATTTGTTAAAGGATCCTCTAAAAGCATCAAAGAGAATCCCCTAAAAGCATCAAAGAGGTGGCATGACAGTAAGAAATGATGACATAAAAAATCAAAGGGAAAGTGTGGAAACTCGTAGACTTTTAGAGTTTATAGGAGACCAAAATAAGCTACTCTAAAATGTGACACAAGAGACTAGACTATACCAAATGCAACCAAACAATTAAAAAATTATCTTTAAAAATCTTTTAGACAGTTGATTGTAATCAAGATATCAGACTGAGCCAGGGTCTCATTCGAAGGCACAACAGGGGAAAAATTTACTTCCAAGTTCACTTACAAGATAGTAGGTAGAATTTAGCTCTTTGAGGCTGCTTGGCTGAACACTCTACTTCCTAACTTATTCTTGGCCATGTTTTCTCGCTACATGATTCTCTCCCTAGGACACCTCACAATGTGGCAGCTTGCTTCATCCAATCCAGCTAGTAAGTCACTGTGCCTCTCTGGCTTAAAGATTTCTTTGATTATTTGGAGAAACAGCAGACACAGGAAAAGCTCTGAAAACAGAGAAGTTATCCTTTTGTAGGGAAGTTTACATTCACAAAGGAAGTCTCCATATGGAAAGATGTTTGTTCCAGGAAGAGAGGAATGATTCTGTATCACCACAGGGGAATCTCATCAGTGAAGAGGGTACCAACTTGGATCTGCATGGTAGACTCTACCTTTGTTTATCATGCTTTTTGTGGTCACCTTCCCATAACTTGCCTTATTCCTTTGTTTCAGCTGAAGAAGTTACATGTGCCACCTCATTTTCCCTTATATGTACCATGTGTGCGTGAAGTATACATGTTAACTAACTTCTGTTTGCTTTTCTCTTGTTAATTTGGTCTTTTATTACAGGAGTCTGTCCCGTTTAAGAACTGAGAGTATGGAGAGAATTTTTTTTCCTGCCCTACAAGCTCCCTACTGTTACCCTGAAGGCATTAACAGTTTGTATTATGGTCATAGGTATAATCACAGGGTGAGGAGTAGCCAAAGAGTATGGGTCACCAAAGGATGGAACTAATAGCAGGGTAAACTAGAACTCATGCCTAGGGGAATTCAGGGAAGGTTGTCTTGATGCTCAGTGGACAAGGATATAACTTGTCCTCAAGAAGTTTTGGCCCAAGACAGTTTTCACATGGCTTTGCAATCTGAGGTTCATTGTTGGGTGGTCCAGCAAATCTCAAATTGTGAATTTGATATAAATGACTTACATTCTGTAGTGCTCCTGAATGCCTGGAAGAAATAAATTTAAATCCCTTGTGACAGAAGACATCTTTATCTGAGGTCTTAAGGAATTACCATCAATAAATTTTCAAGGATAGAAAGCAGAAATTAGTCAAAAGTAACCAAGCACATAAGGAAAAACAGGAACAATAACCATGAACCAACAAAAACAGACTTGTAGATACTTGAGGTACTAGAATGGTCGAAACCGGTTAGAAAACAATGCTTCTTTCTTTCTTTCTTTCTTTTTTAAATATTTTTTTAGTTGTAGATGGACACAATACCTTCATTTTTATTTATTTATTGTTATGTGGTGCTGAGGATCGAATCCAGTGCCTCACACATGCGAGGCAAGCATTCTGCCACTGAGACACAATCCCAGCCCTTGCTTATTCTTTTTAAAAATAAATAAAGACTTGTTTCAAAATATCTGCTGTAGCTGGGCATGGTGGCACATGCCTATAATCCTGGTGGCTCGGGAGGCTGAGGTAGGAGGATCATAAATTCAAAGTCAGCCTCAGCAACAAAGAGGCCCTAAGCAACTCTGTGAGATCCTGTATAAAAAAAATTTAAAAAGGAGCTGGGGATGTGGCTCGGTGGTTAAGTACCGTTGGATTTAATCCCTTGTACCAAATTAATAATAATAATAATAATAATAATAATACTTGGAATAGAAAACTATAAAAAGTCACCTTGAGATTTTGATAAAGACATTTCCATGTAGTAACTTCACACTCTGGAAGGAAATTAAGAAAACAATTCTACTTACAATAGCATCAAAAATAGTAAAATTCTTAGGAATAAACTTAACCAAGAAGGCCAGAGACTTCTATATAGAAAACTATAAAACATTGCTCAAAGAAATTAAAGAAGGCCTAAATAAGTGAAAATATATTTCCAAGTTTGTGAAGTAGAAGGCTTACTATTGTTGAAAAGTCTATGCTACCTACAGAATCTATAGATTCAATGCAATCCCTGTCAAATTTCACCTACTTTTTTTTGCATTAATAGAAAAACCTGCCTTAAAATTTATATGGTATCACAAGGGACCCCAATAGTCAAAAAAAGTCTTGAAAAAGAAAAAGGTTGGAAGACCCTGAAATGAATAATGGCAATGGTTGCACCATAGTGTGGGTGTACTTAACGCCACTGAACTGTACATTTAAAAATGGTTAAAATGATGAACTTTATGTTATATACATTTTACCACAAAATATTTGATGAAGACCCTAGTATAAAGTTCTAAAAACTAAAACCACAACAAATGAAATAAAAAATATAAGTGAATGGGTTTTTCAGACCAGAAGAATAGAAATAAAAAAAAATAACAGAAAGAGGTCAAGGCATATTTGAAGAAATAATTTCTGTGAATTTTCCAGGAGTGTTAAAAGATACTATCCTACAGCTTTAAAAATCCAGTGAACCCATGCAACCAAATGCAAAGAAATATACACCTCCATGCATCATGTCAAAACTGCAGAAAACTGGAGACAAAAAAATTCAACCAGACAATTAAAAGGTTATCTTTAAAAATATTTTAGACAATTGATTGTAATCAAGGTATCAGACTGAGCCAGGGTCTCATTCGAAGTTCACTTACATGGTAGTAAGTAGGATTTAGCTCTTTGAGGTTGTTTGGCTGAAAACTTTACTTCCTAATTTATTCTTGGCCATGTTTTCTTGCTACATGATTCTCTCCATAAGACACCACAATATAGCCGTTGGCTTCATCCAGTCCAGCCAGCAAGTTAGTGAAGATGGTAGCTATCATCTTACAGAATGTAATCACACAAATTACATTCCTTTACCTTTACTACACTCATTTGTTAGAAGCAAGCCACTGCTCCATCCATAATTAAAGAGATTATTCAAAGCCATCTTAGACTTTGGATGCCATGGTCTTCACTCATGTATAAAATTCTCTCCTGAAAATGTCAGAGGATGTGGATAGCAGGCTAGAGAGACAATAGCTTACATATGGTAGGCAACTTCTGGGGAAAAAAAAGTTGCAGATAAAATCTCAGTGAAAATAAGGATACTGAGGAAATAAGGCTAACTTTCATAGAAAGAAATGATGGTGGGATAGAAATTAAACTGTAGAAAGACCCCTAGCTTTTTCTAAGATTTAACCCATGAGTGAGAGTCCCATAAAGCTATAGCTGAAAATAGAAATAGAAATTGAAGGTCTTGAACGCTTATATAGAAAAGATAACCTAATTATATTGGTGCATGATGTGAATTAATTTTGCCCACTGAAATTATCAGTGAATTTTCTATGGCTCATAAGTTCACTTCCTTAGCATTTGATATGTGTCCTAAATTGATATTTTTGAAAGGATTAGGATTTATTCAAGTTAGAAAGAAGAAGACACCTCTCACAAGGTGAGAGGGAACCTGACAGCAGGTTGTCCCTAAAGTGATATTTTTATTAAAATTTTCAGGGTAGCACTGAGGCTAGAAGACGTATCCTGTTTATCAAAGTATGTAATCTATTAGTGCCAAGAAGTGGGAAGAAGTAGCCCACTTCAATAAATTCTTCAAAACTCTCTGTAGAGTTCATGAATAACTGCATACTTGCAAGTGCAATATTATCTGTCAACTTTACAAACACATGTTAAAACGAATGACTATGTCAACAGATTTTCTTTTCTCTTATGTAGGACCCAAATGAAGATACGGAATGGAATGAAATTTTAAGAGATTTTGGCATTCTTCCTCCAAAAGAGGAACCAAAAGATGAAATTGAAGAAATGGTTTTACGTTTACAGAAAGAAGCGATGGGTATGGATATGAAGGGAATAATACAGTGAAGGTGGTGACAATGTATTTCATGAACATAGAAGAGAGGCACTAGAAATAACTTAATATAAACCCCACCCAGGCATTCACAATTAAGATACTGACACCTAAAATGGCTAATTCACATGGAAATCATATGCTGGTTAATAACAGAGCTGAAGCATGCTATTATATAACTTAATGAGACTTTTCCCCCACCATATCTCTTTACTTTGTGATTACCTTCTATCCTGATAATTCCTATAGCATATATTATTTGTCAAGAATTCCAGGTACTTGTGGGAGAGTCTAAGTTTATGGGGTCTAACTAATTTTTCCTATTTTTACATGTAACCTATCAGTGCTATGAACTTTGAGGATGTAAAAAAACCCTTTAATGTAATTTCCACAATGTGTAAACTATTTGGGGGCTGTTTCAGTTGTATTTAAAGGTATTCTTGATCTTCATTTACCTAAGATATTGTTTTTTCTAGATATTGACTGAAAAATAAAAATATTTTTAAACAACTTGATTACCTACCATTTATGTTGTTTTAGTGAAACCATATGAAAAGATGTCTCTTGCACAGTTGAAAGAAGCTGAAGATGAATTTGATGAAGAAGATATGAAAGCTATTGAAGTATATAGGTACAGTGATTCATTTTGTTTACTTATGTATCTTCAAATGAAGAAGAATTATAAGAGCAAAATTAAGAATTTTTGTCCTAATGTAATAAAGTTAATTTTTAATTGTGGTGGCGTACGCCTGTAATCCCAGCAGCTTGGGAGGCTGAGACAGGAGGATCCCAAGTTCAAAGTCAGCCTCAGCAATGGTGAGGCACTAAGCCACTCAGTGAGATCCTATCTCTAAATAAAAAAATAAATAAAATAAAATAAAATAAAAAATAAAATCACAAAATAAGGCTGGAGATGTGGCTTAGTGGTTGAGTGCCCTAAGTTCAATCCCCAGCAACCCACTCACCCAAATTTTAAAACTCTTCCTATGAGATGAAATTAGATCTTTTAAAAATTATTTTGCCTTTGCTTAAATAGAAAATCATCCAGTAACATAGAGTGAAATTTTATCAAGTTATCTATGAATAAATCAGAAAATAGCAATAAAAGGCCAATAAAAAGTAGTCATGATTTGCCTTCCAGAGAGCCTTTGGTAGCTAATGAGATGACAGTTGGTAGATGGTCTCCACTTAGATAGCTTTAGAATGGAGGCTAGTTTCCAGAGGGACTAGCTACAACTTTTTTTTTTTTTTTTTTGTATTGGATATTGATCTCAGGGGAACTTAACCATTGTGCCACATCCCCAGACCTTTTTTGAATTTTATTTAGAGACAGGGTCTTGCTGAGTTGCTTAGGGCCTTGCTAAATTTCTGAGGCTGGCTTTGAACTCAAGATCCTCCTGCCTCAGGCTCACAAGCTCCTGGGAGTGTGCCACTGTGCCCCACCTAGAACTTTTTAAAAATTCATTTTGCCAATATTTGCCTTTAATTGGAGATTAAACAGATTAATTTACATCTAAAGTAATTATTGATTAAGGAAGTTCTTACTTCAGCTATTTAACTATCGCTTTTCTATATTTCTTATGTATTTTTTATTTGTTTGTTTTGTTGTTGTAGTTGTTTTCTGCTCTAGGGATCAAACCCAGGGCCTTGTGCATGCTAGGCAAGTGCTCTACCACAGAGCTACATCCCCAGTCCTCTTAAGTGCTTTTTGTTCTTCAATTCTTTCTTTACTACTTTGTTTCTACATTTAGCTGATTTTCATTTTATGTGCCATTTTAATTTCCTTTTTTTTTTTCTTTTCTTAGTGGTTATCTTGTTTTTCTGTTTGTTTGTTTTTTGGTGCTGGGGATTGAAACCAGGTCCCTGTGCATGTGCTCTATCCCCAGCCCTTCTTAGTGGTTATCTTAAGGATAGAAAATATCATCCTGTAATGACCTAGTTTAAATAATATCAATTTAAATCCAAAAGACTGCAAATACTTAGACCTTATACCTCTCTATCTCTGTCCCTTTATATTGTTATTGTCATAGACTACATTGTTATATATTGTATATTCATTAACATAGATTCATAATTATTGCTTATGCATTTGCCTTTTATATCATATAGGGGGAAAGGAATTAAAACCCAAAAGTATAGTAATACTTAGTTTTGTATTTTTCTATTTAATTAAATTTACCAATGTTCTCTATCTTCTAAGGCTTTGAATTACTATCTAGCACCCTTTTATTTCAGTTGAAAGGACTCCTTTTGCATATTCTTTAGGACAGGTCTATTAGTAACAACTCCATTGGCTCTTTTTATTTTAATCTAGGAATTTCTTAATTTCTCCTTTGTTCTCAAAGCATAGTATTTTTTTCCAGATATAGAATTCTTAGTTGACAGTTTTTAGCACTTTAATTAGTCTCCAAACTTTCTAATGAGAAATTGGATGATAGTCTTATTAAGGATCTCTTATATGTAATGACTTACTTCTCTCTTGCTACTTGCAAGAATCTGTCTTTGCCTTTTGACAGTTTGATTATGATGTCATGATGTGTGCTCTTTGAGTTTGTCCTGCTTGGACATCTTGGATTTCTAGTTCCTTGTCTTTACTCAAATTTGGAAAGTTTACAGGCATTATTTCTTCAACTATTTATTAAGTGCCCTTTTCTCTCTCTCTCCTCCTTTTGGGATTCCCACAATGTATGTGTTGGACTGCTTGACAGTATCCCATCGGTCCTTTAGTCTTTGTTTACTTTTTTCATTATTGTTCTTCAGACTTAATGATTGCCATTTTCTTATCTTCAAGTTTATCTTTTTTTTTTTTTTTTTTTTTTTGCTTGCTCAAATCTAGGAAGCTCTCCAGTATATTTTTTTCATTTCAGTTTATTTTACTTTTTTGGTATGCTTTTCTCACACTACTTTTTGTTGTTGTTGTTCTGGAGATTGAACCCATGGGCACTTTACCACTGAGTCACATCTCCATGTTTGTATTCTGAGATAGGATCTCACTAAGTTGCTGAGGGTCCCTCTAAGGTGCTAAAGTTGGCCTTGAACTTGTGATCCTTTTGCTTTGGCCGTCTCAACTGCTGAGATTATAGGTATGCACCACCATGTCAGGCTACTCACATTGTTTCTGACATGAAATGTATAGGATTTATTTTTCCCAGACTAACCAGTTCCAGATATCAACTGGATATCTTGAAATTCAATTCAATTCTGACACTTAACAATCAGAGGGCAGACCCCACAATGAGAGATGATTTCATACCCACTAAGGTGTTATAATACAAAGAAGGCAGACAGTAACAGAAGTTGGTGAGGATGTGGAGAAATTAGAAGCCTTGTCATTGCCAGTGAGAATGCAAAATTGTGCAGCCACTATGAAAAACATTCTGGAAAATCCTCAAAAGCTTAAACATAGAGCTATCATATGATCCAGCAATTCCACTCCTAGGTGTATGCTCAAGAGAACTGAAAACACAAAACTCATATAGGAATATTCCTAGTAATGTAATTCACAAGACAAAAAGTAGACACTACTGAGTATTCATGAACTGACAAAAATATAAGCAAAAATGGTATATCTGAATAAGAAATATTACTTGGCCATAAAACAAAATGAAGTATCAGTATCTTCTATAACATGGGTGAACTTTGAAAGCATCATTTCAAGGGAAAGAAACCAATTACAAAGGCCATATAAACAGAAAGCAGCTTCTTGGATGCCAGGTCTTGGAATGAGCAAAGAGGGAGTAACTGTAAATGGATACATAGTTTATTTTAGAATGTTAAAAGTGTGTTTGGATTAAATAGTAGTGATCATTCCTCAACTTTTTGATCCTTGTCCTATAGTTCTCTTGAGCAGTTGTTTTCCTGGCAATGACTGTGGTCTGGGCTTTTTTCATTAGGAGCTACATCATCTAAAACTCTTTTATGTCCAACCATGTGAATCAGAGATTCAGTGTGAAAGATCAGAGGGACATTTTAGGGATGAGTTGTAGAAATGGATTGTCACTTTCACTCAGGTTCCATTGGGTATAATCCAGTCTGATGATCCTAATCTATTTGCAAAGGAAGCTCGCAAGTGTGGTCTTCCTGTGAGCCCCAGAATAGGAAGCTATAATGATATTGTAGGTTCTAACCAGGCCTCAGGACAAGATAAAGAAATGTAAGATATAATATTCAAAAAAGAAGAGACAAATGCTATTGTATAGGTGATTAGCTGTAAAATAACAAGTGGATCAATTTAGAAGCTCTTAAAGCTTAAAATATGAAGAAAGATCTATATGTAGCCATGGTCATATCTGCAGCATATTTTTGTGGCAAATGCATTAATTTGGCTGCCTTGACATATGTTCCTCTTTCTCGTGGCGTGTGTTCCAGTACTGCAGAAGCTAAAAAAAAAAGAAAAAAGAAAAGAAATTACATTTCTCAGTCTTTGATGCAACATGGATAATGATATGATGTCCACATTCATTGGCTATTTGAAGTAAGAGCTAAATTAAGTGGGGGAAGAAGTCATAGCACACAAAGCTTTCATTTAGCTGGTACTAATCCAGAATTTGCATCATGGTTTTGGAACCATTATTCCGGCAGCAGTTTCTCATCCTCAGATTGTTGCTGGGGAGATGGGTTTCTAGAGACAATAGCTATTACTGCGACTTTCTGAGTCTCAGATTAATTTGACACTAGGGCCAATAATTGGAACAGCAGTTCCAGATTCCCCAGTGTCTGGATTGCAGCAAGGAGCCTTGGCAGACCAGTTTTGCAATGTTCTGGGAGTCATTCCTGGTTGCCCAGCCTAGAGCCTACTCTTCTGTCTTTCCATTAGATTTGCAAAGCACATAATTCCCCAGATTAAGCTCCTTTCTGCTTAAAATAGCCAGAGGGCTTTCTGTTTATGCAACTGAATCCCAACTGATATGATTGTTAGGTGAAAAAATGCAGGCCATTGAACACTGTGACTTCCTGATGGCAAAACTAGCCCAGGTGTTTACCTTTCTCCCCAGCCCAATTCCAAAGAGAAAGAAACGAGGAGGGGGTGGAGAAGAAGGTGAAACAGGGGACAAGGAAGAGAAGCAGTTGTGAATTGTTCCACCAAATAGGGCATGGTGCCATCCTTGGAACAGGAACATTTTGAAATTTCTGAATGATATTAAACCAGCCAGATCAAATTGAGGCAAGTTAGTGAGCGTGATACTAAATCTTCAGTCCCAAAATAGGAGGGTTCCCAAAAGACTTTTGGAGTAAATCCAGGTTATATCATGTCAGCCAGTAGAAGGCAAATGGAAGGGCTTCGATGTGCACACTCTGAGAGGGCCTGGCCCTGCACTATTCGCCTCAGCACTCCCACTTAGCCTTTATTTTGCTTGGATCAGTTGTTATGTAAAGGGAGAGGTTTCACTTGACATGTTTCTAATGTGTGAAAGGCAGAGTGCTTTAAAATGTACCCAGGATTTTGTTTTTATTAGCTGCTTTGAAAGGATAGTTTGTCATTCACAGTTCCCAAGAGGAGGGATCACGCCATGCCACATAGGACCACATGGGAAAGTACCTGAATTGGTCAGGAGTCAGAAGGAGACTTCAATGTGGTTTCTGCAGGTTCAGGACTGGCTAGTTTGAATGGTTTTGGTAGGCTGTGGGCTGTAGGGTTATCTCTAGTTGTCCGGTCCCAGGGCAGGGGCCATGGCTCAGCCTGATAAAGAAGGTGATTGAGCTAGGTACTCTGGACTGGCTGGTTTGCATTTGAAGAACTACTCTCTGGCCAGTGTTTACTTTTTCTTGGAGTTAGCCAGACAATCTCTAGAAGATAGGCAAGGCTCCAGATGACAGCACATCAAGAACACAGAAAATGAGAAAATACAGTTAACACATAGAGAAGGGGAGCGAGAGGAAGTAAATACCCCCAGCAAACCTAAGAGGCATAGAATCAGTAAATGTTAAGAAACTTTTCTGGTGCAGTGGTACCCGTTTGAAATTCCAACAGCTCCGGAGTCTCAGGCGGGAGAATCACAAGTTCAAGACCAGCCTTAGCAACTTACCAAGTTCCTGTCTCAAAATAAAATAAAAAGGGCTGGGAATGTAGCTCAGTGGTAGAATGCCTCTGGGTGTGATCCCCAGTATCACCACCAAAGAAAAAAGAAATTTGGACATGTCAGAAACCACTGGGTTTATTTCATAAATCCAAGCATTCACCAGCTTAATCATCAAAGTATGAAAAATTTGAGATGATTGTTTAACAAAGTTTTATAATGTTCTCTATGGAAGAACAAATACATAAAATTTATTGAATTCTCATTGGGTGCCAGACACTATGCTAAGAAATTTGCATGTGTTATATCATTTAATTCTACAAGAATGGTCATTATTCCCATGTACAGTTAGGGAAACTGAAGTTTAGAAAGATTAAATAACTTGCCCAAGTTCATGCTACTATTTAAATACTGAAACTGGCATAAACCCAGTTTGATCTGACCTCTGAATCATTCTCCTCTACTCCCTCTCCTCTACTTCCTCTTTACCTATAATAAATTTATGCTTAAAACTGATAATAAATATTCACAAAGGCTTTGGACTGGAAAGCAGCTTGGGATGTTACTTAAATGGGTTAATAACAGTACTTATAACACAAATTCCCATATAAGAAGAGAGATTGGCTTTATTAGATCATTAATGGTTATCCTATCACTTAAAGTATTTGCTGAAAAAAATAGTAAATATTTGCTATGGACATACATTGTCTTAAATTATTACTGTGTATAAGAATGATTTTAAGAATATAACAATTTTCATATGTAACTAAACTATTTTTTTAATTAGAGAAAAGCGGTTACAGGAATGGAAAGCACTTAAGAAAAAACAAAAATTTGGTGAATTAAGAGAAATTTCTGGAAATCAATATGTGAATGAAGTCACAAATGCAGAAAAAGATGTATGGGTTATAATTCATCTATACAGATCAAGGTAATAGCATTTCAAAATGTGAATGGAGTAATGATTTAATGTCTTTTCAAGACATTGTTCGTTTTAAGGTTCTATAATGCATATAACCAAGAGTACATAGGAAAAGAAAAATGTGTATGTTTCACATAAATACATCTATGGAGTCTTTATAATCATGGGCTTCAAGGATTAAGCTTAGGTATTTTTAAATATTTTCATTTCTAATTTAAACAACTTGTCACAATTCTTCAGAGAAATAAACTCTCTTTGGTAGTTATTTAAAAAATAACTTTTTATTATTGAAATTTTAAAAAGATACAGAAACAGAGAGAATGTTAAAATGAACAACCCAAATACCCATCACAAAGGTTCAACAATGAATATTGTACCTTTTTTATATCATTGTTTCTATTGTGTAATTTGCTTATGCAGAACCAGTTCAAAGTAAATTGCACACAGCGCTGTGATTTTCCTAAATTCTTCAGCATGTGTCTTCAAAACATAAGGGTGTCTAGTGGAAGAAAATTCCTGTTTCCTCTATCTTAGATTTATTGGCAGGGGCCTGCAAATTAAACTCAGGAAGGACAGATTGACAAGAGAAAAAAAAAACTATTAAGGGGAGAGAACTCAGTGAGGAGTTACTCAAAGGGATGTTGAGAACTGAAGTTTATATAGTATCTTAACAAAAGAACAAGTTTTAGAAAAGTGACAAGACAAAGGAAAGGGACTTTGCGCTTCTAGGGGTGGTGTATGTTGTGGGAGACAATTATTTGGGGAAAACTAATGGGAAAGAAGGACTTATTATAGTAAGATTTGCTGTACTGATGGCTCTGGTGCTACTCTGGGCTGATAAAAGCTGGGTTGTCTTCAATGATTAAGAGTCATCCTGCCCTTGACCAAGAGAGTTTTCTTGTATGTATCTTCTTAGTTACATTCAGATCAAAATAATCCTTATGCAAGGCATATTGGGGATGGCATTCTGTGTGCTCCTTCAAGAGCATTCTTCTAGATAACCACAATACCTAAACCTTATTCATGTTTTTTTTCCAACTGACTGCAAAATATCTTTAATAAACACATACAAGGAGCCAATTAAAGATCATGCAGTACATACAGATATTTCATGTCTCTTTAGGCCCTTTTAAATAGAACAATTCTATTGTATTTCCCCATTTCCCTGATAGTTAATTTTAAAATGCCCAGTTGTATCGATTATAACTTAAATATCCCTAGGCCTCACCAACCTCGTATAGTTAAAAACCGGGAGAGTAGATGTTTCCCTGTTTCTCTCATTGAAACCATTCCAGATACCATGACAGTTGCTCTTACTGTCTTCATCCCAATCTTTGATTAATTTCATCTCTCTTCAGGTTCTTAGAGAAATCTTTGCAAATAATAGCCCTGAAATTACAAAGTTATCATATTTTGATAGGATAACATGCCTGTAAAAGAAAATATTACTTTTGTGTGAGTGTGTGGTGTACTGGAGATTGAACCCAGGGCCTCTTTCATGCTAGGCAGGCACGAGTGAAGGCCACATTGAAGAGTCTAGAACTTATCCTGAAGGCAGTGAGGAACCATTGCCATATTTTCAATGTGGGGGCATGGAAGAATCTCAAGTTTACACAATAAGATTTGAGATTTAGGGTAATCTGACGTAGCTTAGATTTAAAAATGAGGGGAATAGAGCAAAGGCCAAAGACAGGAGAAGATAGACATAAAATAAGGAGGTAGAATCAATATTACTGGATTCCCGATTAGACCTTGTAGAAGAAAGGGCAGGCCTGAGTGCCAACCTAATAAAATATTGGAGAAATATCAGAATTTTTTTTTTTGGTGGAGTGTAAAGGAGATGAAATTCATTGGCTGTTGATATCAAGATGGTTAGGAGTTCAGTGGATGTATCTGGAATGAGAAGAGAGTCCAGGATATAATCATAAGATACATCTACAGCTGAGGCAAAGAAAGAAGAAGAAAGTCAGATATTAGCAGGAACCTAATGAAAGCGAACCATAGAAGTATATCTATAGGGTATATTCTCTATGCCATGTATTTTTTACTTATGCCAAAAGAAAAGAGTGTTTCAAGAAGGGAGATGAACAAAACATAGAAACAGATGGTTTTATGTTTGTTTGTTTCAATCTGGATTGTGACTAGAAGAAAAGAGTGGTTACTAGAAAGAAACAAAGAGTAGAAAGGAAGTTTTTAAAAAACTAAAATTTATTGGCTTGACATGTGTATGTAAAATTAGAAAAGTGTCTTTGGAGAAGGAAAGATGAGAAAATAGAAGAGGGAAGCCGAATAACCCACAGAGGAACAGTACCATAGGAAATGAAAGGGGCATGCACTATAAAGCAAAGGTGATGGAACTAGCCCAGAACAATTTGGTAAAGCTGGAAGAGAGGGAACTAATTGAAGAATGGGTGTAACAGGAGTGAAGTGATTGAGCAGGAAAAATTGAAAGTTTGGGTCATTCTTTCAATCAGTCTTGAATTGCTAATGAGAAATGAAATAACTCTGATGATGGGGACCAGGATGTGTGTAGAGTGGGACTCCAGGAAGACTAAAGGTTGGAGTGTTGTTAAGGTCCAGAAAGTCAAGAATTTCTTGTCTGAAACAAGGAAGTTTGGAAGTGATAATCTCATTACATGAAGATAAACGCAATATGGTGACAAGAGTTGGGATATCTTTACTTCAACTCTGAACTGCCAAAGATTTTGTTGTTGTTGTTGTTGTTGTTGTTTGTTTGTTTGGTTGGTTGGTTTTTCATGTGTCCTACCAACTGAGAACTGGCACTAAGTTGAATGTAGTTTGTCCAACTCAGACATCAGACTCCCATGGTAGCTACTGCATGGCCAGGGTATGGTAATGTTTCCAGTGGAAACCAGAGGACTCTCCATTCCATTCATCTGTGCTAGGTCACAGTAGAGGAAGATGAGGATATACTTTTCTATTAAAAGAAAAATTACGGAAACATTCTTTTTGTCACAAAGATACTTCCTTATTTTATTAGGCTGAAGTGAGTAGTCTGTTTTAAAATATATTGTGTGTGCTATTTCTCTTTTTTAGCATCCCAATGTGTTTATTGGTGAACCAGCATCTTAGTCTTCTAGCAAGAAAGTTTCCAGAAACTAAATTTGTTAAAGCCATCGTGAATAGCTGTATTCAACACTACCATGACAATTGCTTACCAACAATTTTTGTTTATAAAAGTGGTCAGATAGAAGGCAAATTCATTGGAATCGTAGAATGTGGAGGGATAAATCTCAAACTAGAAGGTAATGATGTTATTTTAAAAATTTGTTTATAAAAATTACAGGTGAAAACTTCCATAGATGAACAAGTATCATGGAAGTTTATTTCCTTAAAACATAAAAGTTATTTTCCCCTTGTTTCTAGTCCCTTCTTGAATGTCTCCCGATTCATTTACCTATAATAATACTCTTATCATAACACTGTTTTTGCTTAAAATCCTTAATTGTTTCCTGTCTAAAATTTAGAATCTTCCCCTTTAGCATCTGAGTCTACCTCTCCAGCCACATTTCTCAGTGCTGCCCAGCTGTACCCTAGCTGCTCTTCAGCCACAACCCCAGACAGCACCTCACTCACTCATGCTATCTTACTTGGTTATATGCTCTTTCCTTTTATCTAAAATTCCCCATCCTTCTTTATTCTTCCTCTCTAAGCGCATGGATCTCCTCATTTCCGTATTCTGTTATGTAATCCTGGACTAATAATTCGTCTTTCACTTCTCTATTCATTTTCTGTAGTGTATATTCTCTATGCCATGTATTTTTTTATCCTGATTTTTGCTGATTTATTCCGAGTCTCATCTCCCTAACAAGTGCAGGGACCACATCTCCAATTATTTTATCATAATACACACCACAGGACTTTATATTTTTATCTTATTTAATGATTTTTATTTCCTAAGGCCATCCTTTTGTTTCATTCATTATTTTTAGAACTGTTTTAACATATATTGTAGAACTAAACATCATCTTATTTCATCCTCATGTTAAAGCCACCTTGAGAGACTGCTTTTAACATTTATTCTTTGACTCTGTCAACCCCTAAAACTAATTTTGGCTATATTAAGACCACAGTAGCTATTGTGAATTGAGCTGCTATAAACATTGACATAGCTGCATTACCATAGAATGCTAATTTTAAGTCCTTGGGGTATAAACCAAGAAGTGGGATAGCAGGGTCAAATGGTAGTTCCATTCCAAGTTTTCTGAGAAATCTCCATACTGCTTTCCATAGTGGTTGTACCAATTTTCAGTCCCACCAACAATGTATGAGTGTACCTTTCCCACCCACATCCTTGACATTTATTGTTGTCTGTATTCTTAATGATTGCCATTCTGACAGGAGTGAGATGAAATCTTAGTGTAGTGTTGATTTGCATTTCTCTAATTGCCAGAGATGTTGAAGACTTTTCATATATTTATTGATCGAATGTATTTCTTCTTCTGAGAAGTGTCTGTTCAGTTCCTTAGCCCATTTATTGATTGGGTTATTTGGATTTTTTTGGTGTGAAGTTTTTTGAGTTCTGTATGTATCCCACAGATTAATGCTTTATTGGAGGTGCATGTGGTCAAGATTTTCTCCCAATCTGTGGGCTCTCTCCTCACATTATTGTTTCCTTTGCTGAGAAGAAACTTTTTAATTTGAATCCATCCCATTCATTGATCCTTGATTTTACTTGTTGCACTTTAGATATCTTGTTGAGGAAGTCAAAACCTAGACCGACTTGGTAAAGATTTGGGCCTACTTTTTCTTCTATTAGGCACAGGGTCTCTGTCCTAGTGCCTAAGTCTTTGATCCACTTTTAGTGTTTTTGTTCAAGGTGAGAGAGATAGGTTTAATTTCATTTTACTACATATGAATTTCCAGTTTTTCCAGCACCATTTGTTGAATAGGCTATCTTTTCTCCAGTGAATGTTTTGGGCACCTTTGTCTAGTATGAAATAACCATATTTATGTGGGTTTGTC
Source organism: Marmota flaviventris (assembly GCF_047511675.1). NCBI lineage: Eukaryota > Metazoa > Chordata > Mammalia > Rodentia > Sciuridae > Marmota > Marmota flaviventris. Next base: position 42,624,203 of record NC_092504.1, on the reverse strand, counting down.
GCTGTATCCTCTAACCATTGGTCTACATGTCTATTTTGGTGCCAATACCATGCTGGTTTTGTTACTATAGCTCTGTAGTATAATTTAAGGCTTGGTATTATGGTGCCTCTTGCTTCACATGTCTTTCTAAGAATTGCTTTGGCTATTCTGGGTCTCTTATTTTTCCAAATAAATTTCATGAGTACTTTTCTGTTTCTATGAAGAATGTCATTGGGATTTTAACAGGAATTGCATTAAATCTGTATAATGCTTTTGGTAGTATGGTCATTTTGACAATATTAATTCTACCTATCCATGAGCATGGGAGATCTTTCCATCTTCTGAGGTTTTCTTCAATTTCCTTTTTAGTGTTCTATAGTTTCCATTGTAGGTCTTTCACCTCTTTTGTTAGATTGATTCTCAGATGTTTTATTTTACTTGAGGCTATTGTGAATGGGATAGTTTTCCTAATGTCTCTTTCAGTGGATTCATCGCTGATGTATAGAAATGTGTTTGATTTATAGGTGTTGATTTTATATCCTGGTAATTTGCTGAATTCATGTATTAGTTCTAGAAGTTTTCTGGTGGGTTTTTTTTTTTTTTATCTTCTAGATATAGAATCATGTCATAGCAAATAGTGATAGTTTGAATTCTTTTTTACCTATTTGTATTCCTTTAATTTCTTTCTTCTGTTTAATTGCTCTGGCTAGAGTTTCAAGAACGATGTTGAAGTGGTGAAAGAAGACATCCTTGCCTTATTCCAATTTTTAGAGAAAATGTTTTCAATTTTTCTCCATTTAGAATGATGTTGGCCTTGGGTTTAGCATATATAGCTTTTACAATGTTGAGGTATCTTCCTAATATCCCTAGTTTTTCTAGTGTTTTGAACATGAAGGTGTGCTATATTTTGTCAAATGCTTTTTCTGCATTTATTGAGATGATCATGTGATTCTTGTTTTTAAGTATATTAATATGATGAATAACATTTATTGATTTCCGTATGTCAAACCAACCCTGGGATGAATGCCACTTGATCATGGTACACTTTTTTATATGTTTTTGTGTTTGATTTGCCAGAAATTTATTGAGAATTTTTTTTTTTTTTTGAGAGAGAGAGAGAGAATTTTTTAATATTTATTTTTTAGTTTTTGGCAGACACAACATCTTTGTTTGTATGTGGTGCTGAGGATCGAACCCGGGCCGCACGCATGCCAGGCGAGCGTGCTACCGCTTGAGCCACATCCCCAGCCCAATATTGAGAATTTTTGCATTGATGTTCATCAGGGATATTGGTCTGAAGTTTTCTTTCCTTGATGTGTCTTTTGTCTGGTTTTGGTATCAGGGTGACATTAGCTTCATGGAATGAGTTTGGAAGGATTCCCTCCTTTTCCATATTCATGGAATATTTTGGGCAGTATTACTATTAATTATTCTTTGAAGTCTTGTAGAACTTGGCTGAGAATCCATCTTGTCCTGGGCTTTTCTTGGTTGGTAGGCTCTTGATGGTATCTTGTATTACACTACTTGTAATTGATCTGCTTAAGTTGTATATGACCTCATTCAGTTTGGGTAGATCATATATCTCTAGAAATTTGTTGATGTCGTCTATATTTTCTGTTTTACTGGAATATAAATTTTCAAAATAGTTTCTAATTATCTTCTGTATTTCAGATATGTCCATTGTGACATTTCCTTCTTCATCATGTATTTTAGTAATTTGAATTTTCTATCTTTTTCTTTTCATTAGCATGGACAGGGTTTTATCTATTTTATTTATTTTTTCAAAGAACCAACTTTTTGTTTTGTTGGATTTTTCAGTTAGTTTTTCAATTGTTTCTTTTGTTTTGATTTCATTAATTTCAGCTCCGATTTTAATTATTTCCTGCTTTCTACTGCTTTTGGTGTTGATTTGTCCTTTTTCTAGGGCTTTCGGATATAGTGTTAGGTCATTTATTTGTTGACTTTTTATTCTTTTAATGAATGCACTCAGTACAATAAACTTTCCTGTTAGTACTGCCTTCATAGTGTCCCAGAAATTTTGATGTTGTATCAGTGTTCTCATTTACCTCTGAGATTTTTTTTTCATCCTTGATTTCTTCTACCATCCTTTCAATAGGGTATTATTTAGTCTCCATTTATTAGAGTAGCTTCTAGTTTTTACTTCATCATTGATTTATAATTTCATTCAATTGTGATCTGATAGAATGCAAGGTTTTAAGGTATTTTCTCTGTTTTTTTTTTTTTAACTAAGAGTTGCTTTGGGCATAAGATATGGTCTATTTTAGAGAAGGAGCCATGTGCTGCTGAGAAGAAAGTGTATTTGCTTGTTGATGGATAAAATATTCTATATATGTCTGTTAAGTTTAAATTATTGATTGTATTGTTTAGTTCTATAGGTTCTTTATTGAGTTTTTGTTTGGAAGATCTGTCCAGTGGTGAGAGAGGTGTGTCACCCAGTATTATTCTGTTGTGGTCTGTTTGATTCTTAAAATTGAGAAGGATTTGTTTGATGTTTGTAGATGCTCCATTGTTTGGGGCATAAATATTTGTAATCGTAATGTCTTGCTGTTATATACCTCCCTTTAAGAAGCATAAAATGTCTTCTTTGTCTCTTCTGGTTAACTTTGGCTTGAAGTCTACTTTATCTAAGATGAGGATAGAAACCACTGCTTGTTTATGCAATCCATATGCGTGATATGTTTTTTTTTTTTTTCCCCATCCTTTCACTTTCAGCCTACAGATGTCTTTGCCCATTAGTGAGTCTCTCGAAGGCCACATATTGTTGGGTCTTTCTTTTTAATCCAATCTGCCAGTCTATGTCTTTTAATTGATGACTTTAGGCCATTAACATTAAAGGTTATTATTGAGATATGATTTGTATTCCCTGTCATTTTGACTTATTTCTGGTTTTAAATTTGACTTAGTTTCTCATTTGGTTCAATGTCCCTTTAGTGTAGGTCCTCCCTTTGCTGGTTTTCACTTTTTTTTTTTTTTCAGTTCATCCCCATGGAATATTTTGTTGAGAATATTCTGTAGTGTAGGCTTTTTAGTTGTGAATTCTTTTACTTTTTGTTTACCATGGAAGGTTTTAATTTCATCTTCAAATCTAAAACTTAATTTTGCTGTATATAAAATTCTTGGTTGGCATCCATTTTGTTTCAGAGCATGAAATATATTATTCCAGAACCTCCTAGCTTTGAGGGTCTGGGTTGAGAAATCAATTGAGATTCAGACTGGTTTCCCCTTGTATGTAATTTGATTTTTTTCTCTTGTGGCTTTAAGATTTTATATTTATTCTATATGTTATTCATTCTCATTATAATGTGTCTTGGTGTGGGTCTGCTGTAATTTTCTACATTGGGGTCCTGTAAGCCTCTTGTATTTGATTTTCCACTCCATTCTTTAGGTTTGGGGGATTTTCTGCTATTATATCATTGAAAATATTGTGCATTCCTTTGGTTCGTATCTCTGCTCCTTCATCTATTCTGATAACTCTTAAATATAGTCTTTTCATGTTATCCCATAATTCTTGGATGTTCTGTTCATGGTTTCTTATCATCTCTTCATGGTCATCTCTATTTCAAGATTATATATTTTGTCTTCATTGTGTGAGGTTCTGTCTTCCAAGTGGTCTAGTCTGTTGGTGATGCTTTCCATTAAATTTATAATTTGGTTTATTGACTCCTTCATTTTGAGGATTTCTGCTTTTTTTCCACAATCTCTAACTCCTTATTGAAGTGGTCTTTCACTTTCTGTATTTTTCTTAGATTTCACTCCTTATACTATCCTTTAATTCCCAGATAAGTTTAACTATATACATTCTTAACTCCTTCATGGACATTTCTTCAACTGTGATATCTATGGCTTCTGTCATTGGAGCATCTAAGTTTGTTTGGGGCATTTTATTCCCTTGTTTTTTTCATGTTGTTTGCATGTTTTCCCATCTAGCAGTAGAGATCTAAAGCAGCACAAATTCTACCCTGTAGACCTATAGTGTCCCTGAAGGTTTCCAGCACCTCACCTTTAATGGTGAGACCAATATCAACAGCACCCAGTATAAACAATATATAGCCTTAAACCGAATAGCTCTCACTAAGTCATCTATTGCTTTCTTGCATTAAGCCAAAATGATGAGTTCAATAACTATCTATAGTATAAAGAGAAAATTTGCTAAAATGATTTCTATTTCAAATGGTGGGCGAGAGAACAGAAGTAGCACAGTATGCAATGTTTGCAAGGGAGGAAGAAAAAGCTAGAAGCAAAGATTCATAGGAAGAGTGGAAGAGGAGTTAACACAAATTGGCTGTTGGTTGGGGAAAAGCTGGAAAGAGAAACCAAGAAAACAGAAAAATGATAGGAAGAACATAAACAAAGGGAAAAAATTAAAGATATACAAACAGAATAAAAATGCAAAACACCATTCATATATCATTGTCCTCCATACACTGATGCATAAAAAATACCCTGATCCAAATATGGTAAAGAAAATAGAAAAATAAAATAAAATAAATCTTGCTGGAAAGTTAACTATCTCTGTCAGCATTCAAAAGTTTCTCAGCCTCTCTCTAATATCTCTTTGGATTACCAGGCCCAGACCTGCCCTCACAGACCCAGTCACTACCCTATCTGGGCTTCAGATACCTCAGGCTTGGCCACAGTGTAGTTCCAAGATCTAAATGCTGCTCCTACTTGCAGAGAAACCACCAGGGATACACTCATGCAAAGGAGAAAACCTGAGATGCACAGGAAGATAGGGGCCACTAGCACTCCCAGCAGGAAGACCTCAGGTGCCTCCAAACACGCAGGCACCCCCACACTGGACCTGCAAGTCCTGGCAGAGTCCCCAGACAGGTGCTGTTGTGATGGTATGCCTCCTAGCATCCTGGCCCCAGGCCCTGGTCAGTGCCCCAAGATGGTTGCAGCCATGTGCAACCAAACCAAAGTCTTCCCTGCAGCAGTCCTCTAGGAGGTGGTAGCAGTAGTAGTGGCGATGGTTGGTGGCAGCAGGCGGTGGGTCAGCAGCAATGGTACTGCAACAGTGTCTGCAGTGGCGGTTGCACCTGTGGCTGTGTGGGCAGCATCACCCAGGCGATCTGGGGCGGGGTGGAGGGCAGCAGCAGCATGAATGGGGGGCAGTGGTGTCTACAGTGGCAGCAGTGAGTGGCTGCAGTCATGTGGGCAGCAGCACCCAGAAAGAAGACCTCCAGGCTTTGGCAGTAGCAGTGTAGGTGGCAGTGGACTGGAAAAGAGACTTCTGGGTGTCAGCAGCAGTGACCTTAGAGGTAGCATCGGAGGTAGTGCTGGAGTGCCCAGAGAAAAGAACTCTGGCATGGCAGCAGTGGTGTCTGCGGCAGCCCTAAAGCCATTTTTAAGGGCTCTGCCTTCATCATGTAGTCACCTCCCAAAGGCCACCTCCTGATACCATTATCCTGAGGTTCTGATTTCAACACGTGAATTTTGGGGGTATATTGACATTCTAAATCATAGTAATCTGACTACTCTAGGTACCTCATATACTTGGAATTGTATATTTGTTTTCTTGTGACTGTCCTACACTTTGTATGTCTTCAAGGTTCTTCATGTTGTAGCATGTATTAGAATTTCCTTCCTTTTTAAGGTTAAATAATATCACATTTTGTTCATACATTCATCAGTAAATAGACATCTTTGGGCTATTGGGAGTATATTGTGAATAATGCTGTTCTGAACATGAGTGTACTAATATCCATTGGAGTCCCTTTCTTCATTCTTCTGGGTATATACCCAAAAGTAGAATTTCCAGATCATATATAACTGCCACACTCTTTTCTATAGTGGCTGCACCATTTTACACTACCAAACTGTGCACAGGGGGTCCAATTTCTCCACATCCTTGCCAACACTTTGTTCGTTGTTTTGATAATAGTCATCCAAATGGGTGTGAAGTGTTTTAATGTTTCCTATATCTTTTTTGGGGGGGAGGTACTGGGGCTTGAACTCAGGGGCACTCGACCACTGAGCCACATTCCCAGCCCTATTTTGTATTTTATTAGAGACAGGGTCTCACTGAGTTGCTTAGTGCCTCACTAAATTGCTGAAGTTGGCTTTGAACTCATGATCCTCCTGCCTCTGCCTCCCAAACCACTGGGATTATAGGTATGTGCCACCTTAGCCTGGGCTCCTGTACCATTTTTAACAGCTTAAAAATGCTTGGGTTAGTTTCTGAAGTCTCCTCTATGCTCTAAGTCTTTTTGTCTATCCCTAGATTAATATAGCACTGTGTAATTACTGTAGCTTTATAATAATCTAATTATCTCTAGGAATACTTTGAGAATTTCATATAATTTAGAATTAGTCAAATTCAGTGAAAAATACTGTGGAATATTTATTAAAATCATTTATAGATTGTTAGAGAGGTGACATTCTATTAACAGTGAGTGTGGTCATTCATGAATGAGATATGTCTTGTAATTCAGATTTTGACTTTGCTGGTCATCCCTATTGTTTTTGCTTTTCTATTTTTTCTAAGTATTATCTTCATCATGTTCAGTTTTCCTCAGGTTTACTTCATTGTTCTTCTCATCATAGCTTTTCAGTTTGAATTTTTAAACTTATTTATTTTCAGCCATTTTAAAAGTAAACATTTTAACCATACTTTCTTCCTTTAAGTAAAATATAACTTTGCTGTATCCAATGTGTATTCTGATTTTGTAACACTTTCACTATAATACAGTTTTAAGTATATACTCTTTGCACATTAATATTATTAGTCAATTTTTATTTTCTATAGATCAGAAATTCTTCTTTTCATTTTTCCAAGATTTCCATCCAAGTCTAATGATTTTTTTTTTAATTGTAGAACTTGAATGGAAGCTAGCAGAAGTTGGAGCAATACAGACTGAGTTAGAAGAAAACCCCAAGAAAGTCATTGAAGATATGATGGTATCTTCAATTAGAAACACTTCTATTTATGACAGTGATAGTTCCAACAGTGATAATGATACAAAATAGAAATATTTAATAAATTGCTTTAAAGTATATGTATACCGAATGCTTTATTTACTCCTGCCTTTATAATGAGAGATTAGAGAATGTATATATTTATTTTCATTTTTTTATGTTAGAACTATAGCTTATATGTCACTTCAAAAATTTTCTGGTATTTTAGAATATTCATTCTTTCTGACAAATAAGAATTTCTACTAACCCCTTGGTATTTTCCCATGGGTTATTCTTTTTCTGACCCCTGTTGGAAAAAAAAACAAAAACAAAGATTACAAATTCTTGTGTTGCCTATTCACTTCCAAAGCGACCTATGAAAAAATTAAGAAATTTCATTTAGCTGGGTGTGGTGACACAGGCCTGTAATCCCAGTGGCTCGGGAAGCTGAGGCAGGAGGATCATGAGTTCAAAGCCAGCTTCAGCAACAGCAAGGTGCTAAGCAATTCAGTGAGACCCTGTCTCTAAATAAAATACAAAAAATAGGGCTGGATGTGGCTCACTGGTTGAGTGCCCCTGAGTTCAATCCAGGTCAAGGAAGAAAGAAATTTCATTTAAGTCAGTCAACATATTTTTAAATCTATTATTTATGGGCCCTGGGTAACGATTCTTAAATTTATAATTATATGCTTTTTCTATGAAATCTCTTACCTATTTAAAAAATAAACCACTGAATAGGATAATGCAATTTAAGTCCTCTGAAAAGTATGTAAAACACATCCCCACTTATTATTGCTTTGAATAGTTCTGCTATTAAGTTAGAAAATTACTAAAATTCTTGCTAATAATTAAACTTAGAGCAGTACTATGACATGTAAGTTTCTAAATCCTGAGATGGGGAGGTGAGAAGAATGTATTGTGGGACTAATCTGTGTTTTAATAGTAATCACAGAAGAAAACATCATAAGTAAATAGTATTAGGACATGGAAGAAGACCAGCACAATGTCTTATCTTGGTGTAATAATGAATATCACTTCCAAAATATCACTCACAAACTTATTATGTTTGTGAGAGAATGTAGACTACCCAAACTACCTTTTTTAAAAAAATAAATTGTCGTTGGACACAATATCTTTGTTTTATTTATTTATTTTTATGTGGTGCTGAGGATTGAACCCAGGGCCTTGCACCCGCTAGGTGAGTGCTCTACTGCTGAGCCACAACCATAGCCCCTAGACTACCAAAACTTCTTAAAACTGATGGATAAATTCATATTCATGATAAAACAGTGGTAGAAATGAAAGGAAGAGGCATATTATTATAAAGTTACATTGTAATTCTAATGCCACCTAATACATATAAATATGAACATTATATTCTCTTCCAGTTGAAACAGGTGCAAAATGTCACCCTAAATGTAACAAAGATTCTTTAAGTTAAAATTAACAGGAAAGCTGAAATAAAAAGTGCATATTTCCCTCTTAACTAAGATCCACCAAGCAGAAGTTTTTATCCACAAGGTTTTAAAGACCTTAACATTTGTAAAAATCTTGAAATTATAGGATGTCAGGACTGGTTGCTATTCCAGCCCTGCTCTTCTGCCATATGCACACGTACATTCTTCTAGCAAGGATTCATGCCTGCCAACATAGCTTACTGCTACTTCCATACACTTCTTCATTGACACATTCTCATTAAAGTAGGATATAAATATTTGTCAGGATGTGGGGAAAATAGATCTCCATTGTATTAAACAAATTTTTATTTGAATCAGTAGAGACTTAAGAGGTTTAAATGGCCAATAATATTCAACCATTTTTGACCTACAGAAGTGGGTATTTCATATTTTTCAGTCTAATATTTTTATCTATTCTTGCCAACTGTTCTACTGAAACTCCTGACTAGACTTTATAGTGCCTTGTGTGTCAAGTGTGGTCCTAGCTAGAATGAGCCCAGGGAACTTGTTAGAAATGCACAATCTCTGGTCCTGTCTCTTAGAAACTTGAGTCAGAATCTTCATTTTAATGAAATCCCCAGGTGACTGGCATGTATGTTAAAATTTAAGAAGTACCAGGCAAAAAAATCCCTTAAATTCAGTTTGAACATGTTCTTTAAGTCTTTGCGCACACTCTAGATTATTAAGTCCATTCAGTTTGAAAGTCCAATCTCAGTTATAAGCCAAACATTCTCTGGCTGAATTTATGACTCAAGGAACTCTGAAGATGAAAATAATTTTTTGTTGTTGTTGTTGTTTGTTTCTTCTGGTACCTGGGATGGAATGCCAGGTACTTAACCACTGAGCCACACCCCCAGCCCTTTGTTTATATATATGCTGTAGATGAACAGAATATCTTATTTACTTATTTATTTTTTATTTTTTTTATGTGATGCTGAGGATTGAACCCAATGCTCCATATGTGCCAGGCAAGAGTTCTACCACTGAGCTACAACCCCAGCCCCCTTTGTTATATTTTATGTAGAGACAGGTCTCCCTAAGTTGCTTAGGGCCTTGCTAAGTTGCTGGAGCTGGTTTTGAACTCATGATCCTCCTGCTTCAGTCTTCTGAGCAGCTGGATGACAAGCATTTGCCACTACACCTGGCTAAGAACTGTTTTTAATCAGTTCTCTTTTCTTTCCCCCTCATGCTGAGAACTGGGAAGGAGAAAAAGGATAAATATACAATCCATATTGCAAATGCTCACTCTTCCATGAATTGTACATTGAGTTCTCCATGGATCAAAATTGGCCCTGTCTCTTCTAATCTTTTTGCTTTCTCCCCCAAAGGTGTACATAGCTTCTTGCTGCTGGAATTTCCTTTCCCCATAAATGTCAAGATGGTTCAAACCTATACAGCACTTTCTACATGGTATCAGTTGATCCTGGAGAAATTTACATATCCTTCTCTTGCCCTTCGGTGGAAGTGCAGATTGTTTTACTTTAGCCCACTCCCTGGTCAGCCATTTCTCTCTAAGTCTTTCTTCCCATGTTCAGGTAAATATAGGGCAATATCCACCAATGTGCTAGTGGATGAGATACCAGTTTCCTGTCTACAATTGCCTCCAGTTTCTCTAGCAGATTCTTTTGGAAACTTTTTCACTTAAGTTGGTGTGGGATGGGGCATAAAAAGGAAAAGCCACAATACTTACCAGAATCCTATGAAGACACAGTTTCAGTGATTTGAAGTTCCCCTCTTCCCAAGCATTGTGCTTATATGGTTGAGAGCATGGAGTTGGAAGTTTTGGCTATGATAGGTTTAGTTTTACTTTGGTCTTTACTCAGCATCTTATACAGGTGTAAGTTATTTTATAGTATTACATATTCTTGTGGGTGCTCAAATACTCAGTTGTCAGTGCAGTATTATTGTTACATCAAATTTCGCTGATTTCAGTTTACCTCTTTTTTTAATAAAAAATTTTATAGTTGTAGATGGACAGCATGCCTTTGTTATGTTTATGTGGTGCTAAGGATGGAACCCAGTGCCTCATACCCTCATATGTGCTAGCAAGCGCTCTGCCACTGAGCCATAGTCCCAGCCCAAGGCTACCTCTTGACAACAGTCTGCCCATAATCATAATTTGGAATGCAAAGATGATTCTAAAAAGTATGTTTACATATCATTTCATTCATTCAATTATTCATTACCTCAGGCATTGGAATGGATGCTGCATATATGGTAGTTAACAAAACAAATAGTTCTTTTCCTACTTATCAAGTGGTAATAGGAATGATAGTTAATAAATAAGAAAACAAGTATTAAATACATGTAATTTAAAAAAAGTATTATGGGGTAAATAGTGGTCACAATAAAAGAGATTTTCTGTGGGTACTGAATAGGGAGGTGGGAGATCTACTTTAACAGTAGTTGTATCTTTGAGATATAAATGGTGAGGAGCCAGCCATGAGATAAGGTGGGGTGGTAGGTCAGGCAATGGAATGACAGGTACTAAAGCCTGGGAGCAGAGATTAGTAAGTTTCTGGGTGGGTGTTACAGAAAAGGGAGAAAATTATAGGATATGAGATTGGAGAACTAGGCAGGGACCAGATCCAAATGGTATAATGGTCACGATTACAGTCTGGATGAAATGGGAAATGAATGATAAAAGGATATTAAAAAGAAACATAATGTCATTCCACTTATATATTCAAAGTAACATTATTTTTAAAAAAATATTTATTTTGAGGGGCTGGGGATGTGGCTTAAGTGCATGTGTGAGGCACTGGGTTCGATTCTCAGCACCACATAAAAATAAATAAATAAAGATATTGTGTCCAACTAAAACTAAAAAATAAATATAAAAAATATTTTTTAGGGCTGGGGATGTGGCTCAAGCGGTAGCGCGCTTGCCTGGTGTGTGTGCGGCCCGGGTTCGATCCTCAGCACCACGTACAAACAAAGATGTTGTGTCTGCCGAAAACTAAAAAATAAATATTAAAATTCTCTCTCTCTCTCTTTAAAAAAAAATATTTTTTAGTTGGACACAGTATCTTTATTTATTTTTATGAGGTTCTGAGGATGGAACCCAGGGCCTTGAACATGCCAGGCAAGCGCTCTACTGCTGAGCCACAATCTCAGCTCCAAAAGCAATATTCTTGTTGCTTGGTAGAGAACAAATTGAAGGGGGTATCTATGATATCTGAAATGTCTAAGAAGAGACATCAAGTAGGTCATTGGACATATGTGTATGGAACCCAAAGGAGAAGTGTAGGCTGGAGTTAAAAAGTTTTGAGTCATTTTAAACTTCCTAGGGTTCCAACAATAAATTGTAAAGATCTACAACCACCATCTTCAACACCCAAGAGATAATTCTCTGAAATGTTTATTCTCACAACTTACAGATAAGAACCCTGACCCTCAGAGGAATTACTTGCTCAGTGTCCCTCAGCTTAGGAAGTTTTAGTCAGGATTTAAGCCTAAACTTTGACTATGAAGTCCACAATATCTTCTACTTCCCTATATTTTAATGGGACTAGAAAGAATATGAGTAATTGACTAAACCATACATTAAAAAGAAATTACTTTTGTTTTCTATTATGCATATCTTAAGCTTCTTATTTTCCAATTCACTCTAAATGGTGCTGGTAGCACTAGGAATGTCATTGACAGGACGGATGAGAGAGGTACTATAAAAGAATAGACACAATTTGTGACTGATGGAACATAGGAGATAGAGGAAGAATCTGAGCAAAGGAGATAAGGGAATTATAGAAAAAAATCATTGATTAAAAAAAATGGTGAACACTTTAATGGATTTCTTATGTGCCAGGTATCATTATACACGCCCCCCCCCCCAATCTTCTTCCAATTATCTCATGAGATGGACTTATTATCCTCATTTTACAGATGAAGAAATTAAAGAATAACAGGGAAGTTGAAAAGAGTTGGAAATGATTAGTTTAAGTGATAGCAAGGCATACATGGAGTGAACAGAATATCTGAATTATGCAAAAAATTGTGTTTAGGCTGGAGGACATTAATTTAGGATCTATGAAACCATGAGACAGTATTTTTGTTTAATGGAAACAGGAGTGGGGAAGTTGGAAAAACCATCAGGAATAACATTTTTCTGGGAAAGAATATGGGGAGAAAGGAGTTTTGAACTGAACTATGGGAAATATATGAGCATTGGCAGAGGACTGAGCAGAAAAATGAGATTATCAACAGGTCTTGTAAATAATTAAACACAGAATATGAAAAAGGGAGGAGTCAGATGAACATAGTTTGATTCTGGTGACTAAGAGGACAATGAAGCCACCCAAAAGGGCAAAGGTATTTTTGAAATATGTATACTAGAGGATGTGAAATATGAAGAGTGATCACTGTCTTCAGGATAAAATCCAAACATCAGACCCTAGAAACATTTAAATTCTCTTGTCTGGCTGCAACCTATTTCATCAGTATTATTCTCTTGCTACCTAACAGTATTAGGACTCTTAATTGCGGGTGACAGAAAACTTGTCATGGTTCTAGCAATAAAACACATCCAAGAATTTATTATTTTAATTGAAATTTCCAGAGCAACCTAGTTTACAATGGTTTCCGTGACATCAAACATGACTTTAGGCCAAATATCCATCTTTGAATCTGCACCACCCCCGCCCCCGCCCCAGGGTACTTTCTCATTAATCATGCATGAAAAGCTGGCTCCAGTCCTCTATTCTTCCAGATTCAGATCCACTGGAAAAGAGGTAACATCCAAGATCAACTCAAATATACTTTCCCCCTGATGTCCTTTCCAGACCATATGGACTGGGTAGAGGGAGGATATTTCTCCAAATGAAATTATCAGAATGGGAGTGAATGCGGAACAAACAGAAACGTCTATTAAAATTCCTTCTACTAAATGGAGTAATTAATAAATCATGCTTTTCCACTTCCCAAAGAAAAATGCTCAGGTGAAAGATCAGGGATCTGGATTAAGTTCTTCAACTCTGATGTTCTTTTTTCACGTGGACCAAGTGTATTTCAAGCATCAGGGGAAGTAATTTCACCTCTTTCCCCAGGTAAGCTTTAAATATTCACACGCTGTTCTAACCAAACAAAAAAAAAAAAAAAAAAACAGAGCAAATTATGATCCTGGTCCATCCTCTTTGCGTGTCCACCTCCCCATCCCTGCACCCAAGTCTTCCATTACACTGTCACTTGGTTTTCACTAAAAGGCCAGCGGGGAAACTGCAAATGAGCAAATACATCCAGACCTGTTGCCCCACTGGTGCGGCTGAAGGTGCAGGTCGTGTCTCCCCAGCCCAACCACCAGCCAGTAAGAAGCACTCGAAGACGCGCGCCTCCAGGGTCACTGATGGTCCAGGAATCTTCGCAACCTCCAGGAGAGGAAACCAGAGTGCTGAGGCGTGTCCATCCAACACTGGAAAAGCCTAGCCTGGACTCAGCAAAGCTCTGCTTTTCGAGGAAGAGAGCATCCCCTTTCTGGCCTCTGGATCTCTTACCCGTCAGGAAGCTATTTCTTCACCTCCTTGCCCAGCATCCATGGTGAAAGTCAAAGAAGCCCCGACCTACCGCTAAAGCTCCCCGGTCCCGCCTCCCAGGCTTTCCATAACCGGTGCCCTCCCGGGAGGCTCAGGGAAGGGGGCGCCGGGAGATCCCGGTTTCCTTCGGCGACCGCAGAGCGCGTACACTCACGGCCCGAGGGAGTCTCGGGCGCCCGGGATTCCCTGGCGCAGCTCCGCGCTGTCTAACGGGGCAAGTCGCATGCGCACCGAGACGCGCCGGGGAAAGCGAGCGCGAGGGGAGGGGCGAACGCAGAGCCTCGGCTGACCGCGGAACCCGGGGGTCACTGACAACGCATGCGCCGGGAGGGAGCGCAATCACGGACTTCTCTCGCGGCTACCGCTTTAAAAAAGGAAACCCCGGGCAGCGAGAGAGCGAGGTAAATCTGGCCGCCGCCGCGTGCGCGCACCCGGTGAGTGGCGCCCCACCGGGTGGGCCCGGGCCTGACGTCCACCGGTTGGCTTGTCCCGGTGGCGCATGCGTGCTGCCGGTGCCGGTGGAGGAGGGGAAGGGAGGGAGGGGGAGGAGGAGCGGGCGGCAGTAGCGGTGAATTTTTGGGGGTGGGTGGGGGCGCCACTCGCAGCCCCAGGTGCTGCTGGCGCTGGAAGCCACGGTGTCTCCTGGACGCAGCCGGTTGGCGGTTCCGAGTAGCCGTAGCCTGAGTCTTGGGTGGGGGAGGGAAGCAGCCGGAGCCGCCGCAAGCCACACGGTGAGGGCGCGGGCAAGGGGAGGGAGCGGGGGGCGGTGTGTGGGGCCGGGGGGCGGCGGCCAAGGAGGGGAAGGCGGGAGCTGAAGCCCAAGTTTTGCGTCTTGCTTAGCGTGCCTCTTCCCGGGAGTTGGGGCGGAGGCCCTCGGGGGCCTCGGGGCTTCGGGGGCAGCTGGGGTTACCTGCGAGGCAGGGGCGGGATTGGGGTGCGCGGCGGGCCCCGGTGACTGGAGGGTGACCGGGTTCCAGCCGGTTCTAGCGGCCGTGCGACCGGGAAAGCTAGCCTGGTGCCGAGAGGGCTTTCGCCCGGGACCCGCTAGGCCTTGTGACCCACTTTTATTCCTGTCACCACTCGGGCACGTTTGGAGCGGCGCCCAATGGGGCGCTGGGGCGGCCAGCTCCTCCGGGGAACCCCCGCCCTCTTGGCGCCCCGGCCGCGCGTCGCCGTCCGCAGTCCGAGCAGCCGCTGCCGCCGCCCGTGGGCTGGTTCCGTTAGTGGTCGTGGTTCCGGGGCTCGGTCCCTGGGGAGCGCGAGGCGCGGGGCGTCTGACTTGAGCTGCGCGCGGCTGGAGGGCGCTGCGCCGGGCTTCCCTTCTGCCCTGACGGGCGCCTCGAGCTCCGATTCGCCGCGGCGACTGGAGTTTCTGGATCTCTTTCCGTCTGCGAAGCTGGCTTCCCTGGAGATGGTCCCGGCGCTCCGGCCGCTGGTGTGTAATCTCTGACCCGTAGAGCCGCAGTGTATTTTCGGGAGGGTGTTTTTCTTTGGTGTAGAAGTCGTTCTGTTGAGAATAGACGGTAGAATCCTGAAAGATGAAAGCCGTGGCCTCTGACCTGGCAGATGACAGATAAGTCGGGCTGTGGTTTTTCGCTGTTAGAATGTCATGCTTAGTAGGCTTTCTAGCCTTCTTAAAAAAATGTTTTCTTTCTCTTGCAGTGAAAGAAAAGCACAAGAAGAAACTTTTACAGTCATTTTGATTTGATTAGTACGCTGATCCCCCAAATCAAAGTAAAGGTAATTTCACTTTAAGATTGCTTTAAGTGATCAGCGGACAGACTTGTGGAATTATTTCTCCCCTCCTACCTGTTTGGAAATCAACATTCTTTTAAAAAAGATGTGATTTATAGAATGAATGGCTTTTTCTGAAACATCCCTCAAAACGACACCTCAAATCTGGTTTGTTTTAAAATCTCCTTCTAGGAAGGAAACTAATTCCTGTGTTAAGTATTTGACCGAACAGAATGTCATTAAAGGTTAGCCTGAAGAAGGCAGACTGAAAATGTGGTAGAACTAGTCACAATCAACTATGGAAAAAGAATGAGGAAACTTTCTGTGCACTGACGTGGAAAGATCTCAAAAATTTGTCATAGAGCAAAAAAAAAAAAAAAACAAAAAACAAACAACAACAACAAAACCCAAAAACCAAGTTGTAGAACAATGTGCTCTTTTATGTGTTGGGCGAGTTGTAATAACAGCCTAAACTTGCATTTGTTCTCCTGTTAATAGAGTAACTAGGAGGATACCAGAAAACTAATAATGATAGGAAGGGTGGGATATAGATGTACCATGTGTATGTCTAGAGTTTTAAAATTTTGGGACTATATTATGGACTAATAAACCAGGTTAAACAAAACTCCACCTTGAAATAATTTAGGTGGTTTTTGTTGCCTAACTGATGGTGATTTTGGCCATTTTCCATATGGTTTTTCTTAGTGTTAGAATAAAAAAACTGAGACAAAAAAAAACGTTGATTTGCCTTGTTAAGGTAATTAATAACCATGTTTACCTTTGGCACAACAGTTGGGTTATGCTGCTTTCTTCAGAGTATAGTTTGTGTTACCCCTTTTTTCAGGAGTTAGAATTGTATAAAGTTTTGCTTTTATTGACTTCAAAATTTGAACACTCCATTGTAATGATAATAAAATGCTAATAAATTTAATTGTCTAAATTAGGGTGCTTTTCAGGTTGGGAAACTTTTCTTTGCCTTAAGGAAATCAGTCATGAATTGCAGTGAAATATAAATTTATGTGTGAGAGTGTGTGTGTGCTCGCATATACACACATGCGTATTTATTTCTTATGAGAAATAAAACTGAGAAGCAGTGTTATGTTGGCTATGAATCATTCTAAGCATTGTGTTAATGATTTTTTAGTTTTGTCAGTCTCACCTTTTTAATGAAGTTAAGACTGAAAAACAGGGTTGTCAGAGTGGATATAATTTTAGGGAGGGCCTACTCAAACTCTCTCTGTGACCTAATATTATATAGTCAAAGTAGTTAATAGAGGTGGTTTAACAGTTGCTGTGTGCATCTTTAGTAATAATGATCTTTTTTATTTTGTAGGCTAGGTAGTAGCCACAGTAGTACAGAATGACACTTTTCATTTGAACTCCATGTATGTAGATCTTTTCAATCTTTTTAACAAATGAAATAACATTTCAAAATTTGATTTTTAAAATTACAGAAGTGACACTTATGAAAAATTAAAACAATATAGTGTATTTATAATAAGCAAAAACCCTCTTTATACATTTCCATTTCTGTCTCACATCTCTCTTTGGAAACAATCACTGTTATCTTTTTGGTATATATCCTAGTTCTTTTTATTTACAGATATATCCTTTTTTAATCTTGCAAACTGAATTGGTGTGTTCATGGTTTGTTCTGCTAGTTTGTCTCTATTCTGGACTTTTTTTTTTTTTCTTTCCTAACTACAGGACAGGGAAATGACCTGGAGTATGTCAGAAAGTTTAATATGTGATAAACCCCTTAGGATACTCATCTTTTTACTGGTGAGGGGCCAGTCGGTTTGGAGGTATTTATAGTTTGCAGGGAAATCAAACTGATGTGAGGTTTATCTGTATAGATTGAACTCATGTAGACTGAAGTCAGCACGAAGACTTAGATTCCATGATTTTTTTTTTTTTTTTTTTTATAGGACTCTTTGGAGTTCAACTTTTAGGGACTTCTTTAGTTTGGTTTATGCTTAACTGACAACAGATAAATAGTACCCAACCCTTCCACTCTCACAGAACCTACCTCCTTCTTGTTTTTTTTTTTTAAACCAAGTTACAAAGAAGTTCCAAGTTATTTGAAACTTTTCAGGTGATAGAGATTGCAGAAAATTCAAAATATTAAAACTATTACTTACAACTATGTAGGGTACGTAGAAAGGTGCAGTACAATTGACTCTGCAGTACAGTTGAGTTCAGTGATTAATTCTAATAAGATTAAAGAGCATGCACATTCATAGTAAAACAAGATTTGAAAAGATATTTTAGAAGAAAAAGGTACACTTGTACATTGCTGGTGGGATTGCAAATTGGTGCAGCCAATTTGGAGGGCAGTATGGAGATTCCTTGGAAAGCTGGGAATGGAACCACCATTTGACCCAGCTATTCCCCTTCTCAGACTATATCCAAAAGACCTAAAAAGAGCATACTACAGGGACACAGCTACATCAATGTTCATAGCAGCACAATTCAAAATAGCTAGATTGTGGAACCAACCCAAATGCTCTTCAATAGATGAATGGATAAAAAAAATGTGGCATTTATACACAATGGAATATTACTCAGCACTAAAAAAACAAAATCATGGCATTTGCAGGGAAATGGATGGCACTAGAGCAGATTATGCTAAGTGAAGTTAGCCAATCCCTAAAAAACAAATGCCTAATGTCTTCTCTGATGTAAGGGAGGTGACTCAAAACAGAGTAGGAAGGAAGAGCATGAGAAGAAGATTACCACTAAACAAGTGAGAGAGGTGGGAGGGAATGGGAGGGAGAAGGGGAATTGCACCGAAGATGGAAGGAGACCCTCATTGTTACACAAAATACATATATGATGGTGTGAGGGGGAAGGGAAAAAAAAGAGAGTTAAGTGTCACAGTAGAATGGGTAGAGAGAGGTGAGGGGAGGGGAGGGGAGGAGAGGGGGGAATAGGGAGGGCAGCTGAATACAACTGACACTAGGATTGCTGTATGTATACACATGGATGTATAACCAGTGTGATCCTGAAATCTGTAAACACGTGGAAAAATGAGAATTCATACCCTATTTGAATCAAATGTATGATATGTAAAGATCATTGTATTGTCTTGAGCAGCTAATAAAAAAAATTTAAAAATACAAAGTTTTTAATGCTGAGATTATTGCCAGCCTTTTGATTTGTTTGTGGATTTTGAGGGAGAATATTCTACCTCAACCTTTTAAATAGGAAAGAAAGAATAGAACAAACTTAAAAAGTTCATATCTTAGCTCTTGATGTTAAGGAGTTAAGTTGCAACATTATAGGAGGTATCTGTGAGACTGGTGGCTATTTTAATAGTATTTTTTTTTAAAGCATTCCCACTGGAAAGAGACACTTGTTTTATTTGGTCATTAATTATATTAGTCTGTAATCTTTAGATTTCAGAATTGTTAGAAATATTAAATTGGGAAATCTAATGCTATCAGTTAATTGTTGTCTATCATCAAATGTGTCAGGCAATGTTAGTATTTTAAAAAAAGTTGTTTTGTCCTATATCATTTTCTCTTCACATTTTTACTTCTGGTACTATGTCAAATAAGATGCTTATTTGCTGTTAATATTTTAATAAAAACATCATCATGGGGCGAAAATTAGTTCCACATTATAGCAAAACGTTTTTTGTATGTGTCTGTTTCCTTCTAGTTTTTGTGGTTACATAAAGTGAAAATATTTTTTGAAATATTGTTTCTTGTTGGCATTATACCATCGGACATTATATTTTCTCCTCTTCTGAGTCTAAAATTCCGGATGGAATTAGATAAATAATTTGTAGAATGCTTTCAAGTGTCAAAGAAATTTATCCTTTCTGATTGACTGTGTAACTATATGATATATGTGTATATATACATATATATGTATATATTTTTTAAAAATATTTTTTAGTTGTTGATGTACGTTTATTTATTTTTTTATTTATATGTGGTGCTGAGGATCGAACTCAGACACATGCCAGGCAAGTGCTCTGCCACTGAGTCACAAACCCAGACCCAGACATTTATATTTATAGGTTCTTTTACCACCATTTGTTAATAGCCCTGCTCTGTGTATTTTCCATGAATTAAGTGAAGAGATTCCTGTTTTTCTCAGTGTTTTTTATTATGCAAATATTGAATTACCTAAACTCATTCTGATAAATATAGTTTAACCGAGTTATTATTTTATTTGTATATTTCATAGAGAAGTAATTTTGCTTATTATTATTATTTTTGTGGTTCTAGAGTTTGAATCCAGGGCTTTCCTGCATGTTAGGCAAGCACTCTGCAAACTGAATTACATCACCAGTTCTGCTTATTATTTTAAGACTTAGAAGTCTCCAGAGAAAAATCATTTATAAAAAGCAAATTTTTATGAAATGTCTTTGATTTTTAAAGTCTGCACTGTTGGATACGATTTACTTTTTGCTTTTCAAAAACTAAGGTCAAATATTAAGACAAAAATTCCTCAAGTAATTTACATTTAAATTCTCACTACAAATAGTGGAAAATGAAAATACAGGTTCATGTAAAAAGGTTTTTGTATTAAAAAGAAAACACACATAAATGGGAATTGTACCAATGAAGGTTAAAATATTTACCTAGCTAAGAATTTATTATTTATGTTAAAATATGATTTCATGCAAATAGTTGACTTTCTTAATGTCCTCCCTTAATTATAAGAATAGTATATTCCAGTAGAAAACTTGGGAAAAACTAAAAAAACACAGTTTGAATTTTAAAAGTATCATTGGAAATCTTATCATCAAGAGAAGCCATTGTTAGTCTTTTGGACTATCTTCTTTATTGCATTTTGTTGAGCCATTATGTAAGTATATATACAGTTACAGATGCAGAATGGTACAGGCCTGTAGTGCATCCACTATAGTGCAAATTATTCTATTAACTGTTAATCAATGTGTATTTTTTATTTTTTAGAAGTAGTTGGACACAATACCTTTATTTTATTTATTTATCTATTTATTTATATGTGGTGCTGAGGATCAAACCCAGAGCCTTGCATGTGCTAGACGAGCACAGTACTGCTGAGCCACAATCCTAGCCCCTAATCAACGTATTTTCATGTCACTATTTTTCTACATGATTTTTTATTTTTCTTTTATGGTACTGGGGATTGAACCCAGTGGTGCACTACCAATGAGCTACATCCCCAGCCCCTTTTTATGTTTTGTTTTGAACATGATCTTCTTAAGTTGCCCAGGCTGTACTCAAACTTGTGATCTTACTCCTCAGCCTCCTGAGTTGCTGGACAGGTTTGCCTAGCTGAAATTTTGTGTATTGGTGGTGGGGGGTGGGGGGGGGGGGAAATGCCTTAAGTATATAATAAATCATCTACTAATGACCCACAATAATGAAGTGAATCCAAGATATTGTGTGTGTGTGTGTGTGTGTGTGTGTGTGTGTTTTACAGGGAATTGAACCCAGGACCTGGAGCATGCTAGGCAAGTGCTTTACCATTGAGCTACATCCCCAGCCCCTAATCCAAGATTTTTGTGATATGTTTTCTCTCTAAAACATCTTTTGCTTTGAATGCATTAAATTAACTTTGTGTTTCATCAGTATAAATCATTTGGGTACTAATATTCTTATACAAGCCTTCTAAGTAGCATGGCAATCTGTGAAGCAGTCTGCCCAGTTAAAATTTGATCTGTAACATTTCTTATAATAGTCTTAAGTTCAGTGGAGAATTTTATTGGTCCAAAAACACTTCCTTAAATAAAAAATATAAATACCAAGGAATAGTTCTTTTTTGTTCACATAGTGGACATTAGTTTTTCATAGGAGATCTTGACATTTCATTCAACTCCTAGACATAAATATTAATGAATACTACATCTTACAGTTTAAATTAAGAAGACTGTTACCCTAAATTCTTTTCAAGAGGAAATAGATATGATCTTAAAGATAAATACAATAGTTGTAATGGGTTGTCTAATTTGGGAATTGTACACTTTCAAATGCTTTAATAAATATTATTTTTGATAGTCACTGCCCTTTTAAAAGCTTTTATCAAGAAACTGGGAAGTTTTTAGATGTATGTTTTCTCTAAGTGACTGACTAGATTGTTAAAATACTTGGTTTTATTCTGAATAGAGCTGCTTCTTATTTAATACCTGAAATTTGATAGCAAAGTCTACAAACTACTTTAACAAGGTGTTTTGCTTACTTATATTTATAGTATGTTGTAGTGGTTAAGAGTGCCCTGTTCTGTAACTAACCTGTTTGGCATTCAGATTTTGTTTCTACCAAATATTGGGTATATGACCAGGCACAAATTATGTCAGCTCTTGTACCTCTGTTTCTTAATTAAGAGTAGAGTAGCTGGTCACAATGATGAGATCTGTAGTCCTAGGACTTAAGAGTCTGAGATGGAAAGAAAACTTGAGTTCATGAGTTTGAGACTAGCCCTGGCACACAGTGAGATCCTGCCTCCAAAAAAAAAAAAAAGTGAAGATAATATTAATTCATGAGATTGTGTGAAGTTCATAGTATTATGTGAATTAAATAATATAACAATGGAAATAACTTAAAAACAAATATTTATTCACTATTTCTGTTATTTTCATAGTGTGTACCAACCGTACTCTTTTCTTTTTTTCTTGCCAATAAGTTGTTTAGAGTTTATTTTTACATAGTGAGCTTGGGGGGACATGACCTTTTTATGTAATTAAGAATAATAAAAGTGTCACTAGAACATGTTTCCAAGATAAATAGTATTGCATTTTTCTTTAAAAAAGCTTTGGCAAGTAAAGTTTTGATTCACAAATTGATGACTGGTTGTCGCCTATGTTTAAAAGTAAAATTTTCATTGAGATAATTAGAAGTTATTTAGGAAAAACATCCCTACAAATTAAAATGAAAAAAGGTAGGACTTAAATTTTATTTTGCAACTTATCAGATAGTTCCACTAGAAATGCAAAAATTATATAAGGAAGAAGAGAAATAAAAGAAATATTAATGTAATTGTTTGGATCTGCATGTTCCCCAAAGGTCTGTGTGGTAAAGATGTGCTACCCAGGGCAGTGGTCTTGGGAATTGGTGGGGCTTAGGAAGGTCTTGAGGTTATTATGGGTGTGCCCATAAAGGATATTATGGGACCTTAGTCTCTTCCTCTTTCTCACTTCCCTGGCCATGAAGAACAATTTTGCTTACCCCATACATTCCCTGCTACCTGCCATTAACTTTAAGGTCATATCTATTTTCTCTTGAAAATAGCTTTTATCTGTTTTGAATTTTTCTTTTTCTTTTTTGCTTCCTTTTGTGTCACAATCAAATTATTTTATTCAATTTTTTCATTTTATTAACTTGTTACATATTTTTAGTTTATCTTTAGTGATTATTCCAGAGATAAAGTCAAGAATCCTTAATAATGTAATACAAATTACTACCTTTACACTTCCCAGTGATTCCAGTTCTTCTTTAATTCCTGTTCCAACTTTAGAGAGAATTTTTTTTAATATCTATTTTTTTAGTTTTTGGTGGACACAACATCTTTGTTTGTATGTGGTGCTGAGGATCGAACCTGGGCCGCACGCATGCCAGGCGAGCACGCTACCGCTTGAGCCACATCCCCAGCCCCTGTTCCAACTTTTTTGCATTGTTAGTTTTCTGCATTTTATTTATACACATATTAAACTCCCAGATACTATTAATATGGGTTTTGGACAGTTTTTGCTCATATTTATCTTTTCCAGTGCTCTTTATTTGAAGGATATTTTCACTAGATATAAATTTATAAAATGGTAATTAACTTTCAGCCTTTTAAAAATGTTTCCTTGCTTTCTGGCTTCCTTGTTTCCCCTTGAAATTAGCTACTATCTTGTTGAGAGTAATGTGTCAGCAATATTACTGTGGGGAATAGTGTGTCTGGTGTTTTTTTGGCTACTTTTGAAACTTTCTTAGTTTTATTGCACTTTGGCTATTATGTATTGAGGTGTGCTTTTCTTTTATAAGTATGTTGCAATATATTAGTTTTTAAAATCTGTAGCTTAATGCTTTCTAGTTTGGAAAATTCTGTTATTACCTTTCTAAATGTTACTTCTTTTGGGGGGGTTTAATTGTAATGCATTTTTCTAGTTACCATATTCTACTTGTCTCCAAAAATTTTGTTTTAATTTCTATATTTCAGTTTTGATATCTTCTATTGGCCTATTGTCCAGTATTCCAAAACTGTCTTCTCTTTTATTTAAATCAATATATTGTGGTCTTAATTTTGCAGTGTAATTTTTTGAGTTCTAGAAACTTCACTTGATTCTACTTTATAGATTTTTAAATTCCCTTGAACATACTAGTTATAGTTATCTAAATGCTTGCCTATTAATTTCATCATCCCCATCATCATCGGTCGCTTCTATTGTGTCTTTGCTGGTTATTGGTCATGTGTTGTATGATTGTGTCTTAAAAGCCTGTCAAGATTTTTAAGGAACTTGTCCATTTCATTGAAGTCACTGAATTTACTTGCATAAAGTTGTTTATAATATTCTGTCGTTTTTCTTTTAATATTTATAGAAAATAGTCTCATTTATGTATAACCTGTAGAGATTTAATATTACTCTTGTTACAGGTGATTCGGGTCTTCTTTTTCTCTTTTATCAGTCTGGCTAGAGATTTATTTTATTGAAATTCTCAGAGTTAGCTTTTAGTTTAACTGACTTCCTCTAGTTTTTTAATTTCCTTATTTCTACGCTCTTAAAATTGTTATTATTTTTTTGTTGTAATGGGGATTGAACCCAGGACTGCTCTACCATTGAGGTACATCCCCAGTATTTATCATCTTTTATTTTGAGACGGGGTCATGCTGAGTGCCCAGACTGATCTCACACTTGTCATTATCCTACCTCAACCTCATGAGTGCCTGGTATTACAGGAGTGCCCCACAATGCCTGGCTATTCTGATCTTTATTATTTGCTTTCTTCAGCTTTTGGGGGGGTTAATTTGTCCCTCCCCAGTATCTTAAGATGGAAGCTGAGGGCATTGATTTGTGACCTTCTTTTCCTTTTTAATGTAAACATGCTTCAGTCCTTATTCCAACTGTTCACAAGTTTTGATATATTGTTTCATTTTCAGTTTAAGATACTCAAGAATCCCTCCCGGCCCCACCCCTGTCTTTTTGAGTTGGGGGTCTTTCTATTTCCAAGGTTGGCCTCTAATCCATGGCCTCAGAGATCCTGCCCTCCTCCCTTTTTTACCTCCTTAGTAGCTGGGACTACAGATACACACCACTGTGCTACTGGGCTGTTTTCTTAGATCTGTGAATTATTTGTAAGTGTGTTATTTAGTTTATGAATATGTGAGGACTTTTACAGAGATCTGTTACTTTAATTCCATTGCATGAGATTCTTTTAAATTTATTGACATTTATTTTATAGCCCAGAATATGGCCTGTCTTGGTAAATGTTTCTAATGCAATAGAAAAGAACATGTACTCTGTTCTTGTTGGGTGGAATGTTTTATAAATGTCAGTTAAGCCAAGTTGGTTATTTTATTTATGCTTTATTCTTTTTGAATGAACGCCAGACATGGTATTTCTGCTAGAGTATATTTACCTTTTCTTCTAGGCAGATGAAATAGGGAAGCTGATCACCTTAAATTACAAGGAGGCTGGGTTGCTATTTTAGTAGTTTGATGTTACTCTACCTTTTATTTGTGCTTGTTCAAGATGTTACATTCCAGGGCTTTCAATTTAAAATTTGACGGTCTTTATGCTTTTAATAATACAAAGGTGGTTAATTTCACTATGCTTTTCAAAGTTTTTCAGTTAACTATTCAGCCTCTTGTACAATTTTTGTTTTGTTTGTACTGCTAGGGATCAAGCAAACATGAGCTCTATAACTGAGCTGCCCACCTCCAAACCCCCTTAAAAATGTTTGTAAGAGACAGGGTCTTACTAGGTTGCCTGGGCTGATCCTGAACTCATAATCCTCTTGCCTTAGCCTCCCAAGTATCTGGGAATATAGGTGCACACCACCATGCTAGCCCTTGTATAGTTTTAAAATTAAGCAAATGTCCTGAGGAAAATAATGACTGTGAACTTAAAATTCTTTCAGTCTCCTAATTTTAATAGTCCGGCCCTGCTTAAATATCAGAAGCTCTCCTAGCTTCTCTATTCCTCAGCAGAAATATTCTGCACAGACTAAGACTAAACTATCAGCCTCTGACCTGAGCCCATGTTTTAGTCTGTTTTGTGTCACTGTGACCAAAAGACCTGACAAGAACAACTTTTAGGAGGAAGAGTTTATTTTGGCTCACAATTTCAGAGGTTCAGTTCATGGTCAGCTGATTGCATAGCTCTGGCCCCTATGTGTGGCAGAATATCATGGTAAAAGGGCATGGTGAAGGAAAGTAGCTGAGATGACAACCAGGAGGCAAAGAAAGAGCTCCACTCACCAGGGACAAAATATAAACCCCAAATGCACACCCCCAGTGACCTATTTCCTCCAGCCACATCCTACCTGCCTATGGTTAGTGCCTAGTTAATCCATATCAATGGATTAATACACTGATCAGGTTGTACCTCATAGAGTCTAATCATTTTACCTCTGTAAATTCTTGCATTTTCTCCCTGTGAGCTTTTGGGGGACACTTCATATTTAAACCTAACAGCCCACAATCAGAAAATACCCACCATTAAAAAATAAATAAGACAAATGCTGATTATCTGAACATCTTTAAAAGATTCCCTCTCTTGAGTTTCAAGCTTTTTTGTCCCCATGGCTTCTACAGCTCTCTACAATCTTAAAAAATGTGATTTTAAAAAAATAATTCATTTTGCTTTTCAAGTTGTTCCTAGCAAGAATAGTCTGCTGTGAGCTGTCCTTCTTACCTTGATATGAATAACTTCCTATTTTTAAAAGTGCACAAAATAGTCAATTGTTATGAATTATTTTGTTTTATATAGTGTTATTTAGGTACTATGTTGTTGGATTTTAGTTTTTGATGTATAGTTTTTAAAAATTGGCTCCATTAAAATATCATTACGTATCTTAAAATGTACCCAACTGAAGTATATGGGTTGAGTTTGATAACTATACACACTTTCTTATTACTACCACCATGACCAAAAAACAGAATTTTTTTTTTTCCAGGAAAATGGATGGAACTTTAAAAAAAATAATTAATTTATTTATTTTTGCATTACAATTCTTAATACACCTTTATACCACAATTTATCATATCTCAAAACAGAAAATTTTTATCACCTGGAAAAGTTCTCTCTTCCCTGGCAACCACTAATCCCTTTTAGTGCAGTTTCGACTTTTCTGTACTGCAACATAAACGAAAGGCAGCATGTGGCCTTCTAGGTCTGTCTTTCACTTAATGATCTTATGTTAATATTTGTCTCTTTATTGCTGAACACCTTTCTATTATATGGAATATGGTACAATTTGATTATCCAGTTATCAGTTAATGGACATTTGTGTTGCTTTCTAGGTTTTAACTAGTATGAACGAAACTTCCAAGCATTTGTGGACATGTATTTTCATTTCATTTGGGCAAATAGATTTACTGATTTTCTTGATAATTGTGTCTAACTTTATAAGACAATGACACACTGTTCTCTGAAGTGGCTGTACCACTTCACATTCCCTTCAGCAATGTATGGAAGTTTCATTTGCTCCATTCTTGATCCATGAATACAGCATACTTCTCTATTCACTTAGGCCTTTATTTTCTCACAAGTATGCTTTATGGTTTTTGAGTATACTTTCAATAGTGGATTTTTTTTCTTTAACAAGTACTTATTGAGCATCTGCGAAGAGCCAGGCACTGAGAAACCAAGTTAAATATATGCTTCATAGGCATTAGCACTGAGGAGAAAACCAAATCAAGGTGTCAGGAACTGGAATATATGAGTGTATTGGGGAGAGGACTGGTGTCTTAATCATTCTGAGTTGCTGTAACAAAAATACCAACAGACTACGTGGCTTAAACAACAAACATTTCATACAGTTCTGGAGAGAAGAAAGTGCAAGATAAGGTGATAATAGAGTTGATGTTTGGTAAAAAGCCTGCTTCCTTGACAGCCATCTTCTCTGTGTCCAATGACCAAAATGGGTCTAGAGAGCTTTCTGGGATCTCTTTTATAAGGACACTAGTCCCATTCATAAGGATGCCAGCCTCATTTTAATTACCTCCCACGAGCCCATCTCCTAATACCATTGCTTTGAGGATTAAGATTTCACCATGTGTATTTTGGGGTGAAACAGACATTTAGTTCATTCGAGCAGGGTTACAATTTTAAGTTGAGAAGACTGAAAAGTCTTCATTGACAAGTTTGCTATAGGCGCTAACCTACAGCAAACAGCTAACAATTAGAAACAACTAACAATTTCATGAGGAAAAGGGGAAAGATGATGGGAATTTGAATATATGTTCTGAGTATGCCAATTAATTACCTCTCCGACTTGCTCTCTTTTTTGCGGGTGTGGGCAGGGCTGGGGATCAAACCCAGGTCCTCATGGATTCTAGGCAAGCATTCTACCACTGATCCACATCCCCAACTCTTTTCTTTTGAGAGAGTCTGGCTAAGTTGCCCAAGTTGACTTATATTTGTGACCTTTCTTCCTTAGTCTCTCAAGTAACTTGGATTATAGGTGTGTGCCACCATGACCAGATCACACTCTCCTCCTAGTCTGGCATTATATGCTCCCTTCTCAGTGTCAGCATTTCACCTTTGCCTCAGGTTTTCTTTTTGAAGCTGAAATGGCAGCTTCTAAGCTTCTTTGATGGCAACCTATAGTAAGAAATTTATTTTATATGGGCTGGGGAAGTAGCTCAGGGATAGAGAGCTTACCTAGCATGTGGGAGGCCCTGAGTTCAGTTGTTAATACCACCAAAAAACTCTGCATTCTCATCCAGTATACATATATGTACTCATAAACATCTGAAACAATACTGTCTGCAGATATCTGAAACAATACCATTACTAGGCATCCTGTACTCAGTTGCTTCCTTTTCGTATTCTGTTTCATTTAAAAAATGCTGGACATAACTATATTGCTGAACCAGAGGGTAAACATTTGCAACTTTGTTAGGGTATTGATATATTTGTGGACCATATAGTTTGGACCAATTTATCCTCTCACTGGTAGCCTATTGAAGTATGCTAAAGCTGACCAGGGTGCTTTGAGAAGTCTATACCTAGAGTGCGTGACTCATCAGTATCTTCAAACTCAAGCAATACCTAACATTTTTATAGTTAGAGTATCTTGTGCTTTAACTCAACTTTTTTTTTAAGTAACAGTAAGACAGTGATAAAGAAGTCTGGAAGCCATCAGCTTTCCCTGTCTTCATTTTGTTGTTGATGTTTTTTTCTTAATGTGTCCCCCAAGATTTTGAAAAATTTATGTACTTCCTTATATAATTATGGATTCACAAGAATTTTCAAAGATCCTGTATATCCCTCACTTGATTTTCTCATTATTTATATGTTACATATCTATAGTATAATATCAAAACCTTCTAGTTCCTCATTGTAGGTTTGTGTAACTACCACTGCCAAGGACAGAACCAGTCTACTACCACATATTCTTTCCCCAAAATCCCTAGGTGCTGTTAGTCACTAATCTGTTCTCTATCTCTATATTGTCATTTCAAGAATGGTTCATAAATAGAATCATATAGTATATGATTTTTTAAAAATTGTTTTTTTTTCCACTCACTATAGTGACCTGGAGAATCATCCATGTTGTTCCCAGTAACCTGAGTTCCTTTTTATTGCTGATAGTGTTCAGTGGTGTGGATGTATCACAGTTCATTTAACCATCTATTGTAGGATACATTTGTTCTTCCTGGTTTTTCATATTACATCTAAATCTTCTATGGACAGCCATGTGTATATTTTTGTTTGAACACAGTTTTCATATCTCTGGGATAAATGCCAGACGTGTAATTGTTGGATTATCTGGGAAGTATATATTTAGATTTTCAAGAAACCGTTAAAAGATTTTCCAGATGAACCATTTTACATTTGCAGCAGTGAAGGAGCAATCCAGTTTCTTTGCATCTTCATCAACATTTAGAATTCTATTTTTTCTTCTACTAGTTGTGTAGTTTGAGTTCATGCAGTCTTATTTTGTATGAACTCGAACTACACAACTACACAACCTCATGGTTGCTGATATTGAACATCTTTTCAAATTCTTATATACCATCCCTTTCTCCTCTTCTGTAAAATGTTTCTTCATGTCTTTTGCCCATTTGCTAATTGGATTATTTGGTTCTTACTGTTGAGTTTTGAGAGTTCTTAATATATTCTAAATGTGACTCCTCTGTCAAATATGTGATTTTAAGGTATTTTCTCCCAATCTGTAGCTGGTCCTTTCATCCTCTTAAATAGAGTCTTACAGTAAAATTTTAGAATTTTGATGAAGTTTGGTTTATCAATTTTTGTTCTTTTGTGCCTCATGTTTTTGAAGTTTGAGAACTCTTCATCAAGTTCTAGGTCTTAAAAAATTTCATCTTTTTTTCCTCCAAAACTTTATGCATTTAAATCCACGATGAGTTGATTTATACAATAAGGTTTGAAGTTTAGGTCAGGTTCCTTTATTTGCTTTAGTACTATTTGTTGAAAAGATAGCCTTTCTCCATTCGATTGCTTTTGCACATTTGTAAAAACTCTATTGGCTGTACTTGTGTTGGGCTCATTCTGTTTGAGCGATCCATTTGTGTTTCCCTCTGCCAGTCCCATAACGTCTAAATGTAGTTATGTAATCATGAAATCAGTGATTTCCTTATGTTTGAATCTTTTTCAAAATTGGGATTAGTTATTCTAGTTTCTTTGTCTTTCCATATAAACTTTAGAATAATCCTGTCTACAGGAATTGTGTTAAACTTGCATAAAATTTAGATCTTTTTTTCTGTGTTTTATAAAATCTTTTAATCTAGAAGTCCCATGTATGTTTTATTAGGTTTGTTGTTAATATTTGGTGTTTTTGAGAGATGGTAGCCAAGTATTTGGTGTTGTGTTTTAAATTGTACTTGTGTATGTTCATTTCTAATATACAGAAATACTATTGATTTTTATATGTTGAAATTATATATTGTTACCTTGCTAAACCTAATTTATTAGTTGTAGCTAATAAGTATTGTTTTGGATTTTGCTTTTGTATTTTGTTGATTCCTTAGGACTGTATGTAGACTAACTTGACATTCGCAAAAAGTGACAGCTTTATTTGTTCTCTTCCTTTCAGTATGCCTTTTATTCTTTGTTGCCCTGGATAGAACTTCTAGTACTTTGTTGAATAGCAGTGTGGGAGCAGACATCTCTGCCGTTTTCAGTTTTAGAAGGAAAACATTTAATGTTTTTTCATTTTTTCATGTTAGCTATATAGTTGAGGAAGTTCCCCTTTCTTCCAAGGTTTTTGATAGTTTTGTTAATGAATGGGTGTTGAATTTTGTCAAATTCTTTTTCTGTATAAGTTGATAGATATTAAGCTGTTAATGTGCATTGAATACAAATTTATTTTTTATGTTTTTTAAACTCATAGTTGATTTTTGAATATTGAATCTTCCTTGTATCCCTAGAATAAACCGCCTAAAGTTATAATTTAAAATTCTTTTTATATGTTGCTTTTTTTGTTTTCTGTTTAAACTCATGAAGACTATCATTTGGGTCTTGTTTTTGTTTGGTTCAACCTTTTTCTGTTTGTGATTTAAGGTTAATATTTGATAAATTTTCATCGCTTGTATTTTCTAGAAGCATTGTGTAGCACCAATATTATTTCTTTAAATGTTTGATAAGGTGCTACAGTGAAACCAATTGGGAAAGAGATTTCTTTCTTTTTCTTTTTTTTTTTTCAGTTTCTTTATCCCACTTTGTTCTATTGTCCCAGGTGTGTAACACCTATTAAAAACTTAAATTGAACAACAAATATATCATTTTTAGGAACTTTAATTATGTTTTGGGATTTCTGTACTTTTGAGAATAGTAAAAGTAAATGACTAGAGTGTTTGAAAATATTTTTAGAATTCATTGTGAAAATTGTATAAACAATACTGTAAAAGTTACTACTGTTCAGTTTAACAAAATATATGTACATAACTGATATGTAATATAAGAATTGCATTTATGAAAGTATTTTCTAGTACTATGCTTGTTGTTTCTATTTTGAGGAATGCCCTGTGTTTCAAATATCAATGTTCAAACATAGCTGTCCTATAAATAGTACACTGGGACAATGTATAGTAGTATGCCGCACTGCTGGCTGACAAACTTTAATGTGTTATTTCTTTTTTTTTTTTTAATTGACAAGTATGACCTATGTTTTCTTACTCTAAAGAATATATCAGAGCTGAGTATGGTGGTCCAAGACTATATTTCCAACTTTGAAGAATGAGGCAGAAGGATCTCAAGTTCAAGATCAGTCTGGGAACTTAATGAGACCCTGCCTCAAAATAAAGGGGGTTGGGGATATACTTCAGTGATAATGAGCACCCCTGGGTTCAATCCCTGGTACCAAAAAGTGAAAGAAAGAAAGAGTATTTTATTTATTTATTTTATTTTTATTTTTTGAGGATTTGTTTTTTTTTTTAATTTTTATTGTTGATTGTTCAAAACATTACATAGTTCTTGATATATCATATTTCACACTTTGATTCAAGTGGGTTATGAACTCCCATTTTTACCCCGTATACAGATTGCAGAATCACATCAGTTACACGTCCATTGATTTACATATTGCCCTACTAGTGTCTGTTGTATTCTGCTGCCTTTCCCATCCTCTACTATCCCCCCTCCCCTCCCCTCCCCTCCCCTCTTCTCTCTCTACCCCCTCTACTGTCATTCATTTCTCCCCCTTGTATTATTTTTCCCTTTCCCCTCACTTCCTCTTGTATGTACTTTTGTATAACCCTGAGGGTCTCCTTCCATTTCCATGCAATTTTCCCTTCTCTCTCCCTTTCCCTCCCACCTCTCATCCCTGTTTAATGTTAATCTTCTTCTCATGCTCTTCCTCCCTACTCTGTTCTTAGTTACTCTCCTTATATCAAAGAAGACATTTGGCATTTGTTTTTTAGGGATTGGCTAGCTTCACTTAGCATAATCTGCTCTAAAGCCATCCATTTCCCTGCAAAGAGAAAGAGTATTTTAGAGAAAGCACTTATTTTTGACTGCTTAGGGAAAATGAGGAATTCATTGGCACATTATAGCTTGATGGAGATTTTTGAAGAACTATTGATACCGGAAATGGTCAATGTCTACTATTCAGAAAGTAAGAATAAATTTGAAGTACGTAGTATAGATGTTAAAAACATTTTTAGGAATTCTTATGTTTTCAGGTTATCATAAGCTACCCTCCATAAGAAGGTACTGGTCAAATGATGAAGATTTGGGTATATGCATCAAAAATGCAGTGTCAAGAAATCGTTTCCAGGAGCTGAAAAGTACCATACATTTTTGCAACAATAATGAATGGCAAGAGAATGTTGAAGATAAAGGTTTTAAAATTCATCTTCTAATAAATAAGATACAAAAGTCATGCATGAAATTTGGTATCTTTGAAGAATGTTTGACAGTGGATGAAATGGTTATCAGATATCATGGACCCAGTTTGCTGAAACAGTTTATAAGAGGTAAGCTCTTAGTAAGATGTGGTTTTAAATTCTGGGCACTATGTGAAGTATCAGGATATTGCTTAACTTTGACTTATATTGTGGGAAAAGTGCTTGAGAAGAACCCATTGATAATTCTTTGCTTGGGAGTAAGGTAATTCTACATAGGCTCGAAGTAGTAGAGAATCCACAATCATACTCTGTTTTTTCCAACAATCTATTGTTTGGTTATGACTTGTTACACCTGTGAAATATTGGATTCTAGGCTACAGGCACCACTAAGGAAACAGACTAGACAATTACCTGCTGAAACCAACAACATTGATGAAAAAACAGGTCTGAGGTTCATATGGTTACAGATTTGACACAAATAATGAAATTCTTATTTTAAAATGGATAGATTTTAAAATGTGTCACTATTGGATTAAAAACAATATAGTGTGATCATTTGGCAAAGTTCAATTATAGAGAAATAGAGTAAAGTCAGTGTACCTTAACCAAAGGTAATGGTGGTGAGAATGAATACATTTGGTTTGTTTCTAATAGCCCCCTTTTATTAAAGCTAAAAACTGATTCACTTTATTCACTTGAATAATTAGTGTGTGTATCATAAGTGCATGGATTATTCAAACATTTGTGAACAAAGACAAGATCTCATGAGTTTGTTGTATTTCCGTAGAGTATGCCTAAAATGATGCAGTTAGTATACTTAAAATGATGCAGTCAGAAACCATCAGGAGGAAAAAAAATGTAATACTTCCAGACCTACTACTCCCACAGTGATATCAGATTTAACCTGAGCAGCCATGCTCCTGAATTGCAAGAACAATGATGATGACAGAACAAATTCTGTTATGTGAAACCACCAACATATTGTCAATAATGTAACCCTATGTTTGAAGTAATTTGCTCCTTTCCATCAAAATTAATTGTTGACCTGGTTTTTACATACTGCGTGAAGTGTGAAAGGATATTTATTTGCCCGATGTTCTATTTATAGAATGGCTTCTAAATGTAGTAAAAGGTACTGTGTTGTTCCAGTGCTCTATTTATAGAACAATCTATTTTCATTTTTAAAAAAATTTATATGTGATGCTGAGAATCTAACCCAGTGCCTCACACATGCTAGATAAGCAAGTGCTCTACCACTGAGCCATAACCCCAGCCCTGTATTTTCATTTTTAATGATAATAAAGAATGTATAACTTCTAGATTATAACTTTTAATATATTTAATGCACCCGTGCAAGTTTCATTGAAATATTTACAGAACTGAAATCTTAGGACTTTAATAGGTTAATGATTATGGGGTAGTTCAAATGATATATTTTATATTGGCTAAACTGCAATAGTATGTGTTTATATGTATCAAGGCATTGGTCCATTTCATCTAACATGTTAATTTTGTGTATATAGTTGTTTATCGTTTTCCCTTTTTATTCTTTATCTGTGGGGTCTATATTGATAGTCCCTATTTAATTGCTCTTATTGATAGTATATTATCCTTTTTTGTTTTTGACAGTCTTGTTAGAAATTTGTTAGTTTTATTGACCTCCACCAAAAAACAAGAACATTGATTTTTCTTTTGTTCATTTTTCTGTTACTTTTTGATTTCAAATTTCATTTTTTTCTGTTCTTTATTATTATCTTTTTCTTGCTTTGGGTTTAGTTTACTATTTTTTAGTTTCTTTGTGTGAGCTTAGATTTTTTGATAATTTCTCTTATTTAGTGATATAAATTTCAATCAGTGTTGCTGTGTCCCACACATTTTGTTTTTTTATTTTCATTTTCCTTTGAGACTTCCTCTTTGACCTATGGATTATTTAGAAATGTGCTGTTAGAGTTTCTTATTATCTTTGTTAATGATCCTTACTGTAATTCCATTGTTTTGAATTATATTAGAGAACTCTTTATAATTTCAGTTCTTAAAAATTTTTTGAGGTTTGTCTTACAGTCCAGGATATGGTTTATGTTGGTATATGTTCTGTATGATATACTTGATTATATGACATAAGTTGAAAAGAAAGTATGTTCTCCTATTTTGTGGTTATTATAAGTGTTTTATAAGTGTTTAGATTTTTTTGTCTGGTAGAATTGTTAAATTCTTCTGTATGCTTGCTGATTTTATGTCTAGTTTTTCCCAGTCTTAGTATTTTCAGTGTAGCAGCTTTTTCTTTCTTCTCCTTTAACAAGTGTGTATATATATTTTTAATTCATGATCCATTCCCCTTCAGGTTATTTTCTTCTGTTGCATCAGATTTTGTTCCATGTGGTGGTTGGCTCTTCCTTCATTCAAAACACTTTTAGACAAAAGGGAATGGATTTTGTTCTTTTCCTCTCCACCCTCCCTTGTTTTGGGTTAGCTTCCACATACCAGAGAGAACATTTGGCCTTTGATTTTTTTGGGGATTGGCTTATTTCACTTAGCATGGTATTCTCCAGTTCCATCCATTTACTGGCAAATGCCTTTATTTCATTCTTCTTTGTGGCTGAGTCATCTTCATTGTATTTTAATGACTAAAACTGAAGGACAGCAAGAATGTGATATAGTTTCCTATTGGGATTATTGTCATTTACCATCATGCTAAGCTTAAAGCCTGTGTAGAGTCTATCATAGTGAATGAATGAAAGAGTAAGGAATTTCTCCAGTTTCATCTTTAGTAGAACTGAATGTTAATAGAAATAACTGGTTTCCAGTCAGGCATGTTAAGGCGTTTAGAAATTACTTCTTCATTATGACATGTAAAAAGCTGAACCAACTAAGAAATCAGCTAATCTTAGGACACTAAGACAAACTGCAGTTTGTCACATGACAAACTGCTGTTCCCAAAATTGGAAAGACAAAAAGAACAGGAAATCACAGCTTATCAAAACAGGAACTCTTGAACAAAACCTCTGTGAGAATCAGTGCTACACTGGGAAAACCTAGGCAGTTTTTGACTTTTGCTAAATGGTTTGTTATGGACAAGTCTGAGGGACAAAAACTTAGTGAGTTCATAGTTGCAGGGTGATCCTATTTTTCTGAATATTACCTCCAAACCTTGATCAGGTTGTCATGATAAATATTAGAGAAAATCCCCTCATGGGTCTGGCATGGGGAGAGGAAAAGTAACATTTTGAAATATCCTAGATTTATGTGTTCTTAATCTGTCCTTGGGAGAAACTGTTTAAACAAACCTTAAACTGTATGTGTGTATTTAATTGTACTGAGGATTAAGCCCAGAGCCTTGCACGTGTCAGGTAAGCATGCTATACCACCGAGCTGCATCCTCTGCCCTTTTAAAAATTTTTATTTTGGAACCAGATCTTGTTAAATTGACTTTGATAAAAACTCCAGCAGGCCAGGCCTGGTGTCACACACCTGTGATTCCAGCTACCTGTGAGGCTAAAGTAGGATTGCCTGTTCATGTTCGAAGCGAGCCTGGGCAATTGAGCAAGCTTTAAGCAATTTAGTGAGGCTCTATCTCAAAATTAAAAAAGGGCTGGGGATATGGCTCAATGGTTAAGCACACCTGGGTTCAACCTGTAGCTCCAAAAAAAAAGGAAAATTCTGAGAAGACAAAGAGGGCAAAAACACCTTACCTATAAAGATAAGAATTACATTTAACATTTTCTCAGATAACATTCAGACAAAAAAAAAACAATTGAAATATTTCAAGTGTTGAGAGAAAAATTCTACTAACCCCGTAACTTTGTACCTTGCAAAATTATTCCTTAAATATGAAGGAAAAATAAAGATTTTCTTGATTGAATAGAGGTTGAATGAATTTGTTGATAGTAGGCCAACATTGTAAGAAACGTTAAAGGAAGTTTTTCTTTTTCTTTTTTGTTACTGGTGGCTGGAGTACTGTGGTTCGAACCACTGGTGTGTACCACTGAGCTACATTCCCATCCCTTTTTATTTTTTATTTTCAGACAGAGTCTTGCTAAGTTGTCTAGATTGGCCTTGAACTTGTGATCCTCCTGCCTCAGCCACCCAGGTAGCTGGGATTATTGTCATGTACCACCATGCTAAGCTTAAAATGTTCTTTAGAAAGAATGAAAATTGTATAGGTCAGAAACGAGGATCTATAGGACTGTCAGAGAAGGAATAGGTGAAGGGAAAATAGAAACATTTTATTCTTAATTTATGTAGCAGAAAGGTTTGTTCAGTATTACCCACAAGGTATTTGATTGTGTTTATGTACATATAATATACATGTGCTTATACATAAGTGAAATGAATAATGGGAATGATACAAGGAATAGGAGAGAAGAATTAGAATTACTTGCACTTTGTAAGGTATTTGCTCTAACCACAAGATTGTATAATGTTATTTGGAAGTGGACTTGGAGTAGTTGTAAATGTATGTTAAAAACTCTCAAGACAACCACTGAAAGAGTAAAAATTATTTTAAAAGGATAATTGTTATGCTAAGAAAGGAAAGTGGAATATGAAATGTTCAATTGAAGCCACATATGCAGAAAAAGAGTTGAAAGAAAAAAAATAGGAACAAGAACAGGGGAAACAAAAAACAGTCACAAATATACTGGGTATTAATTAAACTATATCAGTGGTCACTTTAAATGTCAGTGACCTAAATATACCAATTAAAAGAGTATCGGGGCTGGGGATGTGGCTCAAGCCGTAGCGCGCTCGCCTAGCATGCGTGCGGCCCGGGTTCGATCCTCAGCACCACATACAAACAAAGATGTTGTGTCCACTGAAAACTAAAAAATAAATATTAAAAAATTCTCTCTCTCTCTTTCTCTCTCTCTAAAAAAAAATAAATAAAAAAGATAAAAATAAAAGAGTATCAGAATGGAACAGATGGCAAGATTCAATTCTGTATTATCTAAAGGAACCCACTTTAAATATGAAGACAGATTAAAAGTAAGTGGATGGAGAAATATCAAAAGAAAGTGTGACTGGATATATTAATTTCAGACAAAAGTGATTATCTGAGCAAGAAAAGTTATCAGGAATAAAGTGGGTCATTGCATTAAGATAAAGGGGTCACTTTTTCAAGAAGGCATAACAGTCCTAAATGTATATATTTGGCTAACAATGAAACATTGACAAAAATGTTCCATTATAAGGCAAAAACTGACAGTACTGTGCTAGAAGTAAAGGAGAAATAGATTAGTTCACTAATTAGAGTGAAGACTTTAGTATCCCTCTATCAGAAGTGGACAGATTTGGAGACAGAAAATCAGTAAGGGCATAGTTTGGTTTAACAACACACTATCAATCTCAACTGGATGTAATTGACATTTATAGACTACTTCATTCAGTGATAGCAGAATACATTCTCTTTTCAAGCTTATGCAAAATATTCTCTAAGTTAATCTATATTTCTGGGCCATAAAACACTGTTAATGAATTTTAAAAATATAGAAATTTAACACTGTATTCTCACATCACGATGGAATTAAACTAGAAATCAGTTACAGAAAGATAGTTGAAAAATTCAAAGTATTTGAAAATTAAATAGCATGCCTCTAAACATCTGAGTCAAAGAGGAACTATGAAGACAAATTTTAAGATCTTTGAACTACATGAAAATGAAGATAATTAAAATATGTGGGATACTGCAAAAGCTATGGATAGAAGTTTTTATATTAGAAAATAATAAAGATCTAAAAATCTAAGTTTCTAACTTAGGAGACTAGAAAAAGAAGAGCAAATTGAATTCAGGCAGAAGCAGCCTGGGGATATAGCTCAGTTGGTAGAGTGCTTGCTTAGCATATACAAGGCCCTGTGTTCAATCCCTATCACAACCACAAAAAAAAAAAAAAAAAGTAAAATTTAGAGCAGAAACCAGGACATCAACAGATAAAACCAATAAAACCAAAATCTGGTTCTTTTGAAATATCAGTAAAGTTTAGAGGCCTCTAGCTAGGCTAAGAGAAAAAGACAGAAATTAATAATAGACCTGAAAGAAGGGACATCACTATAGGTCTTAAAGACATTAAAAGGATAGTAAAGGACTATAATAGTAAACTATGTCCATAAATTTGATAACCTAGATGAAATGAACCAATTCCTTGAAGGACTTAATCTGAATCAGCCTCTATTTAAAGAAATTGAATCAACTAATAAAATAGAAAGTTTTAGGCTCAGATGGATCCCCATGAATTTTACCAAACATTTGAGGGAGAAATCATATCATTTCCTGCAGTCTCTTTTCTTACAAGATAGAAGCAGAGGGAGTACTTTCTAAATCTTGGTGAGAAGCATTACTCTAAATGTAAAATACAGACACTTAAAAATCCTAGAAGAACATTGAATTTGGCAAATGATTTTTTAGTTCACAACACCAAAGATGTTGTAGGTGAAAAACCTTACTGACCAACATCTCTCATGAACATAAGTGAGAAATTCTTAATAAGATAACAGTGAATCAAATTCAGTAGTGTATAAAAATAATGATATGCTAAAATAAAATAGGATTTATCCCAGGCATGCATGCCTGACCCAGCATACAAAAATTGCTGTAATCTATCATATCAACAGGCTAAAGAGGAAAAATTATATATGGTCATGTCAATAGGTGCAGAAAAAATATTTGACAGATTCCAACACAAATTCATGATAAAAACCTTAGTAAACTAGGAATAGAAGGGAACTTCTTTAAATTTAAATATAGAACATGTAGGGGTTGGGGAGATAACTCAGTGGCAGAGTACTTGCCTAGTATGCTCAGGGCTCTGGGTTTGATGTTTGGTATGAGTTCTTGCGCATGGCGGGGGTCGGGGGGGGGGGATAAGAAGGAAAAAAAGACATCTACAAAAAACCTTATCTCTACAAAGGACAAAAGTTTTCTAAAATCAGATTGTGTTGATGGTTGCACAAGTTTGTAAATATACTGAAAAACACTATAGGTTTTAAATGTGTGAGTTATACAGTATATGAACTGTATCTTAGAATTGTGGGGATCAGGGTGTGGAAGAAACCTAGTAACTAGGTTAGCTGTCGGTGTTGGAATGCGTATGGAAGATTCGATGTAAGTATTGCTTGAATGTGGGGAAAAAATTCAACTGTACAGCTAACATTATACTTGTGAGAATCTGGAGGTGAATATCCCAGTAAGATCAGGAGCAAGTTAATGATGTCCCCTTTTACCATTCCTTTTCAACATCACACTGGAAGTCCTAACTAATGCAGTGACACAGGAAAATGAAATAAAAGAACTTACTTTCTTTACAGAAGACATAATTATCTATGTAGAAAATTCAGTGGACAAAAAAATCACTCTTGGAACCAATAAGCAATTATAATAAATAGCAGCATATTCAAAATTAATATATAAGAGCAAATGTTCTTATATATAAGCAATAGACAAGGGGATTTGAAAGTTAAAAAAAATGCCCATTTCCATTAACATTCTCAAATATGCATACATAGGTATAAAATTATGTACAAGATTTTTATAAAAATGTCAACTGATGAAAAATTAAAGAAAATCTAAATAGATATTTCATGTTCATAGATAAGAAGACTATGTTTTTAAAATATTATTTTCTCCTGACTTTATTTACATATTTAATGCAATTTCAATCAAAATCCCACTGATTTATTTTGTACATATTAACAGACTGATTTTGAAGTTTATATGGAGAGGCAAAGGGCCCAGAATTGCCAACTCATAACTGAAGGAAATGAACAAAGATGTTTTATACAATGAGGTTTTATACTGCCTGACTTCAAGGCTTACTATAAAACCATAGTAAAAAAGATTATGGCATTGGTAAAAAATTAAAATAAACAGATCAGTAGAATAGAGTAGAGATCATAGAAGCAGTCCTACATAAATGTAGCTAACTGATGTTTGACAAAGGAGCAAAGGCATTATAATGGAGAAAAGACAGAAAAACTAGATATCCCTATGCCAAGGAAAGAAAAAAAACCTCATTATATAAATCATAAAAATATCATAAAAATCAATTCAAAATAGGGCGTGGTTGTAAATGTAAAATACAGACGCTTAAAAATCCTAGAAGAGAATGTAAAAGAAAATTTACATGACATTGAGCTTGGCAAATGATTTTTCAATTCACAATATCAAAGGCAAGCTTTGTGATAGAAAGACAAGAGAATTTTATTCAGTGCCAAATAGAAATGAGCTATCATATCATAAAAAGACATGCAGTAATCTTAAATATATTACTGAGTAAAAGAAGTCAATCTGAAAATGCTACATATTTTATGATTCCTGTATGACATTCTGGAAGAGGAAGAATTATGGGGACAGTAAAAAGACCATTGGTTCCAGAGGTGGAGAGAAAGAAACACAGAGATTTTTAGGACAATGAATTTAATCTGTGTTATATAATGGTAAATGTCATTGTCAGTTTGTTCAAACCCATAATATGTACAACATCAAGAGTGAACCCTAATATAAACTGGATTTGGGGTGATGAAGATGTGTCGATGTAGGTCATCAGTTATAACAAATGTACCACTCTGGTGGTGGTGTACTGTTTATAGGAAAGGCAATGCATGTGTGGTGGCTGGGGCATATGGTAAATCTCTACTTTGCACTCAGTTTTGCTATGAACGTACAATAACTCCTTTAAGTTAGAAAATGTTAAAAAAACACAAATAATTGTTGTAAATAATTGATACTTAAAATGGTACTTTACTAATATAAGGGTAATTAAAATACATTTAGTACTAATGGCAGAGGTGTTATTTCTGATAATTTTAACATTAATTGTTAATAAAAGAAAATTAATAGCCACAATTAGACTGTCATTAAAATCATACTGGGTAAATAGGACAATAAAAGCACATATCTCATCGGGATGCTATGAAGATTGAATTAATATATGTAAAACCCTTAAAACAGGGCTTTATACATAGTGAAGTACTTGGTAATTATTAATTAGTAACTGAGAATGTTGCATGATGAGTTCCTGATGGTTGGTTGATTCTTTTCTCCATCTGTAGGAAGTTGACTCTTGGCCCACTGAAGTGTTGGGCCTGTGCAAGAGCCTTCTGAAATTCCTCTCTAGGGGCCTCTCAGCTTCCTTCCCAGAGCATCAGAATGGCTAGTATATTGTCCTCAAGTAGTGAGGATTTGAAATGAACTTTTAGTCTTTTGTGATTTATGGAAAATTGCTTTGCCCTTTACTTTCTTTTCTTCCCCTCTCATTCCTTTTTTCCTCTAAGCAGCAATACTGGATTTATTTTATTATTATTATTATTATTATTATTATTATTGCCAGGGATTAAACTCTGGGGTGCTTAAATACTGAGCCACATCCTTTTTTTTTTTAATCTATTTTTTTTTTTTTTTAAATCTGAGATAGGCTCTTACTAAGTTGGGAGGGCCTCACTAAGTTGCTGAGGCTGGATTTGAACTTGTGATCCTCCTGCCTCAGCCTCCTGAGCTGCTGGGATTACAGGTGTGTGTCATAACATGAGAATGTTGCATGATGAGTTGGACTTAATACAAACGTCATATTCTCTCCTATGTCTGTCCCTTTGAACATGCTGTTCCCTATGGACAAAATATTTTTTTCTACCACCCCTGTTCTTTTTTTAAGTAGATCATACTAATGCTAGCATTAAATGCCCTTCCTTTAGGAGATCATTCCTAACCATTTCCTAGAAGATTGGTTTGTATCTTTGTTATGGTTTCCCTTTACATTATTGTGGTCCATCAAGCTTTTCTTCCCATTTCCAGTTGCTCTAGAGACTGATTTCCCCTAGTGATCTTATGTGTTCATTGCTGCATCCCTAATTCTTGGTATGCAGCAGGTTCCCCATAAATGTTTTTTACATGGATGAAAAAAAAATATTGGAGAAAATTTAACATAGAAGTTGGTTAGCATGATTTCAGCAACTGCCCTTGTTTATAAAGTTGTTATTTTTTCTGTAAAACTCTCAAACTCAGAAGCCGATTTTTGTCATAATATAAGATAGTTTTGGAAAATTCTGCAGTTCTTCTAGATCAATCTTTAGAACTTGGTGAGTTTCACTAGATACCTTCATTCTTCATTTTGAGCTTAGAGGTATGCCATCATTTTTACCCCCTTCTCTTCTTAATCATGGTAGGGTGATTTGCAGTATCCTGGTGATCATACAAGCCAAGGAATTATAAAAATATTTTGGGCATAATCAGCTATTTACTTTGGTAACTTTTATTTATCTTTAGACTTTCAATTCTTTTTTTTTTTTTTAAAGAGAGAGCGAGAGAGATAGAGATAGAGAGAATTTTTTTAATATTTATTTTTTAATTCTCGGTGGACACAACATCTTTGTTTGTATGTGGTGCTGAGGATCGAACCCGGGCCGCACGCATGCCAGGCGAGCGCGCTACCGCTTGAGCTACATCCCCAGCCCGAGAATTTCAATTCTTTTTAAAAAATATTTTTTATAGTAGATGGACACAATATTTTTATTTTTTAATTTTTATGTGGTGCTGAAGTTCAAACCCAGTGCCCTACACATGCTAGGCAAGCAAGCATTCTACCAAGTGAGCTACAGCTGCAGCCCTAGAATTTCAATTCTTATGAGGAATGAAAAGGTATTCATTGGCAAAATAATTAAGATCCAGATGGAAAGTACCTTCATTTTAGTAATTTCTGAAATTTCTTAGTTATTGCTCAAAAATTAAAATCAGCTTTTCTTCTGAGATTAAAAGATGATTTGCAAATGACTGAAAAGCTAAATAAGAATTATTTACTTAGAAATTAAGTATCAGGCAGCTGAGGTAAAGAAGGGCCAGTTA
Source organism: Marmota flaviventris (assembly GCF_047511675.1). Taxonomy (NCBI): domain Eukaryota; kingdom Metazoa; phylum Chordata; class Mammalia; order Rodentia; family Sciuridae; genus Marmota; species Marmota flaviventris. The sequence goes on along the minus strand of NC_092504.1, from coordinate 42,580,305 downwards.
CCTGCTATAGCTCCAAGTTTATAAATGAGTCTCCATCAGGGATCCATACACTGTCAAATACAACCTGCTACTTATTTTTGAATGATGCATGAGTTAAGAGTAATGTTTTCATTTTTAAATGGGTGAAAAAAATCTCAAAGAATACTAATTTGTGTTACATGAAAGTCAGGTGAGATTGTGATTTTAGTATTTGTGAACAAAGTTTTGTTATAATATAGGCACTCTTGTTTTCTATATATTGTGTAATATTGGCTACTTCCAGTGATCTTTATTGAAGACTAGCCTTTTCCTAGTGAAATGAAATATGTTTGTTATAATTCAGGTGGCTTTTTATTCATGTATTTATTTTTGGACTTCTGTTCTACTGGTCTCTTTGTCTGCTTTTGTAACAGTGCCATGCTCTTTTTATTATTGTAATTTTCAATACATCTCAGTATCTGGTAGTTTAAATGATCTAGGTTTGTTCTTCAAAATCGTCTTAGTTCAGTGGCTGGGGTGTGGCTCAGCGGTAAAGTGCGTGCCTCCCACATGTGAGGAAAGTAAATAAATAAATTTTAAAAAATACTGTGTCGGGCTGGGGTTGTGGCTCAGAGGTAGATCACTTGCCTGCCATGCGTGAGGTCCTGGGTTCAATCCTCAGCACCACATTAAAATAAAGATATTGTGTCCACATATAACTAAAAATAAATAAATAAATATTTAAAAAAATACTGTGTCCATGTACAACTAAAAAATATTTTTTTAAAAAATTGTCTTAGTTCTACTAGGACCTTGAATTTCAATGAAAAATTTGCACTCAGCCTCAGTATCTCTCCACCTGTTACCCTTCCCCTGCAGCCCCCTGGCTCAAAAACAAAAAGACAAACAACCCAATAGCTTGCTAGAATTTTGACTAGCTTAGTATAGAATCTGTGGATCAATTTGGATATATTGAACATTTTTCAGTATTGAAATTTCCAATACACTAGCCAGAGTGTATACTGCCATATATTTAGGACTTTCAATAATTTTTCTCAGAATGCTTTTATTGTTTATGTATAGATGTCTTAAACATCTTTTGTTAACTTTTTAAGGTCTGATAATGATACTATGGTTATGTTTTAAAAAATATTTGTAATTTATAAATACACACTAGACCATTTACAGATAAAATGATATGGTTTTTCTTGATTTGCTTCTGATAATCCAAAGGAGTGGCAAGAAAGGGGAAGGGACAGAATAGAGGAAACAAGGTTAGCCGTGAGTTTATAACTGTTGAAACTGAGTGTTGGATATATGGGATTAATCATATTATTCTTTTTACTCTGTGTATTTTGTGATTCCCCATAATAGTTTTTAAAAAGTGTAATGGGCTGGACATGAGGATACATACCTGTAGTCCCAGGTACTTGGGAGTCTGAGGTGGAAGGATTGCTTGAGTCCATAGCTTCAAGACTAGCAAGAATGATATAGCAAAATAATAATAATAACAACAACAACTGTAGTTGATTGAAATACACAAATATTTAAGAACCCAAGATTTCACAATAAATATTTAAAAAATACCTCATAGGCACCAAATAATTATTTTGAAAACAATTGGTAAATTAAAGCAAAAAACCCTTTGACCATTTGTTCTTTTTCTGTGCAGATTATATCCCAGGATTACCAAATAGGAGAGAAAGTTGTATTTGTAGAAGAATTACAGCTTAATTTCTTAATAGCTGGAGTTTCAGGGCATAGTAGTACATGTCTGTAATCTCAGCAACTTGAGAGGAGGCAGGAGGATTGCAAATTCAAGGCCAGCTCAGACAACTTAGCAAGACCCTGCCCCAAAATAAAAAATAAAAAGGACTGAGATAATTCACAATAGCCAAGTTATGAAACCAGCCCAGGTGCCTCTCAGTAGATGAATGGATTAAGAAAATGTGGTATGTGTACACAGTTGAGTTTTACTTAGACATAAAGAAGAATGAAGTTATGGCATTTGCTGGTAAATGAATGGAACTGGAGAACATCATGCCAAGTGAAATAAGCTAGACTCAGAAAATCAAGGGTCAAGTGTTTTCTTTCTCTCATGTGAAAGCAACAATGAAGTAAAGGAAAAAGGGTAGTGATCAGATTTTTTAAGGATAGAGGGAAGATCAGTGGAATAAAAAAAAGATTGAGGGGGAGGATGAAGGGAAGGGAAAGAGGAGGAAATGTAGAATGAATTTGACAAAATTACACTATGTAAATATACAGTAGTGAATTCTTTTGTATATGCATGAAACACCAGTTAAATGAATGAATGAATGTAACATGTCAAAACTGATCAAATTACATACTTCAAGTATGTGCATTTTATTTTATGTCAGTTTTACCTCAGTAAAGCTATGAATAAGTGAATAAATGAATGAATGAATGAATTAATTAATTAATGTAAGGCCAGTAGAGTAGAGGAAGGGGAATAGGGGAAGGGAAAGAGGAGATACTGGGGACTGAAATGGACAAATTAAATTCCATGTATGCATGGTTATGTCAAAATGAACCCAAGTGTTATGTATGACTATAATGCACTATAAAACATTATTATTATTTTTTAAAAAGGCTGGGGATGTAGCTCAGTGGTAAATCATTCCTGCATTCAATCCCCAATCCCTAATACTACCCTCCCCTTCCCACAAAAAAATCTGGCGAATAAAAGAAACTCACCATAGTGCAACTCTTGATATAGTAATGAATCTAGATGATAAGCAGTCAGACTCATAAAGCTGTTAGATGAAAATTTGTTGAGAAATGGGTAAAATCTAATGGATAGACTCAATATATTAAGAATCTCTTTGATTAAAACTAAAAGCTCTGAATAGAATACAAAAATCAAGTATCTAAAGACTCTGAAAAGTAAACGATAGCAGACAGTTTCAGAAGGGAAGAGAAAATTAGAAGATTAGCTTGTGTAGTAGTGAGCTTATAATTTTTTTTCTTTATATGACCTAGCTTTAACAGAACAGTTTGTTGGATTGTAGCACTACACATGGGATGGAGCTATTAACAAGAACTCCAAGAGAAATCCCTTATTTCTAGCCAGAGGACAAGGAAAAGTAGCCTTCTTCTTTTCTCTCCCCACTTGCCCTCAGACCATCTCCACTTGTCAAATTTCATTGCCATGGTGACACCAGCTCTTAAAACTCTCAAGAGAAAACCATCTCTGGCCAAAGGAATCAAGAAGATGCCCCTGAAAGCCAGGGCATGATTTGGAAATTTCAAGAAGTGAGCCCTAAATTGTGTGTCTGAGCCCACAGAGCTGTATATCCAAGCTGTACATGCACAGAACAGAACCAGAGAAACATAACCAAGACTTAGAGTACGAACTATGATATAAGCCCCTGCTCATACTGCAGACTTGTCCTTGAGTGATGCAGGCAGAGGATGAATCCAAATAGTAAGGTACAGGCTTTGAAAACTTAGTTGACTTTGGTTCCACCACCTACAGAAGGCAAGACAGAACTTGCGGTCTAAACTTAAAAATTCTCCAGAGGATGTTATTAGAACCTAGAATCTTGTAGCCTAATATTCAGAATGTCTAGAATATAACCCAAAATTGCTTGACATACAAGCAGGAAAATCTGACCATTTCTTACTGGGGGAAAAAAAAGACAATAATCAGATGTCACCTTTGACGTGATACAAAAGATGAATTATCAGAAAAAGATAATTCTGCAGTAGCTCCTGCTCATGAGGTAAGAGTAAGTACTTAAAATGAATAGAAAGACAGACCATAAATTTGTAGGATTTGCTTCTAAGACTCCAGATTTTCCCTATGAAAAATAGAAATGAAGCTGGGTGTTGTGGTACATGCCTATAATCTCAGCTACCCAGGAAGCTGAAGCAGAAGTATTGCAAATTTAAGGCCATACTGGGTAACTCAGCGAGACACTGTCTCAAAATAGAAAGGGCTGGGGTTGTAACCTAATGCTAGAGCACCCCTGAGTAAAATCCTCAGTTCAGAAAAAGAAAATATTATATGAAGGAATTAAATAGAAATTTCAGAATGAAAAAATATAGTATTTGAAATATAATTTACTGCATCAGCTTATCACAGAATGGAGATGACAGAGGAAGAAAGTGAACTTGAAGATAAATCAGAAGAAATATCATCAAGTCTTACATCTTCTGTATAAAGAAAGAGTATGTTTCTTCTGTAGTACTTATTAAGTCCGTACTGCACTCTGTGAAACCGGGTCCCAAGCCTCTGGCTGGTGAATTAGCATCCTCCATCTACACAGCCTCATAGCCTCATATTCCTTATGTGCTGCAGAGATCTGTCTGTGTAATTGGAGCCCATCTACCTTGCCACTCCACAGATTCAGAAAGCGTCTTGGCCTAACCCTATCTCAGACCTCATCATTTCATGGGTAGGGACCAGATGATCAACTAGTGGATTAAAATAATAATCATCTGTGGGATTAAATATACCCATGTGTGTTTTTCTTTGAAAGCCTTGAAAGTATATAGGGACAGAGATAAGTAGAAATGGATAACGTGTAAATCAGATTGTAACATCTTATAGTTTAAAGAGAACAAATTTATCTTTAACACAGGCTTAGAAATAATGATTATTTTAGTGAAGAATAAATGATTTATGGTTGTTATTTTCTGAATGTGTGGTTCAGGATGCGTATTTTAACTCATTTTCAGATGGTTGTAAACTTGCGTGGCCCACTTGGCTGCACACAAATGCCTTGGCAGTTCATGTATATTTTAATGGGTCAAAACAACTGACTTTTTTATGAGGTGATTACACTACAAAAAGTTTGTATCATGATAACAGATATATTTTTAGTAGCATTTTAAGTGGCTCTAGTGATCTCATGATAGAGTATATATGTCAACATGTTGATATTAAGTTGTACATATTAGTTACATGTTATTAATTATCTGATGAGAAAGCTCTAAGCCCAGTAGTTGTATAATAATACTTGCTCAAATTTCCTAACAAGTTCCTCGAAGATTTATGACACTAATAAAATTCTATGCTGCTTTCAGGTTGATACAGTTTACTTTTTTCTTTTTCTGGAGACCTATTTGGGAAATTGGTACACATTGGCTTTTTAAAACAATAAACTGTTTCACAAATTCTGGGGTTTATTTCATCTTGTTTGGAAGTCTATTTGAGGTTTATAAATCATGTCAATTTAAAAATATCGTATAGCAGTTAAATGGTTTTCCAAAAGGAAAAATATGTTCTTATTTTCATTTAGATATTAACAAATTTTCCCATTTGGCAAAACATTCATAGTCTCTTGCTACCATATAATAATAATAAAGTTAGATTTTTAGTTGCAGTTGAATTCAGCAGCCCAAATCATCATCTACTTTTTAAAAAATAATTTCCTTGAAGAAACATGAAAGGAATAGTTCAGAAGTTAAGGAATATTTTAACTATTAATAGATCAAATTATTCTTTAATGTTTCTTTGCTTCAAAGTATCTGATTTTGCTTTTCTTATTTTTTTTAATTTGTTGTTTTTGGATATACATGACAGTGGGGTGTATTTTGACATTTTATACATACATGGAGTGCAACCCACTACAATTTTGATCCCATTCTTATGGTTGTACATGATGTGGAGTTTAACTGGTTGTGTATTCATATATGAGCATAGGAAAGTTATGTCTGATTAATTCTACTCTCTTCCAAAGAAAGACTTCTTGATTCATGGTACATAGTAGACATAATAAGACCCTTCAAAGATGTCTCTATTCTGATTCCCAGAATCTGTGACGTGATAGGTTACATGGCAAGGAACAATTAAAGATTGCTAATCAACTAACCTTGAACTGAGATTGTCCTGAATTATGTGTGTTGGCTCAGTGTAGTCACAAGGGTCTTTTAAGTCATAAGGCAAGAGTGAGGCAGAAGAGATATGTGGGCAGTCTCTTGAAGCTTAAAAAGGCAAGTAAACTATTTCTCTGTTAGAGCTTCCAGAAAAGAATGCAGTCCTGCTCATACCCTAATTTTAGCCAAGTGACTCCAATTCATTGAACTGTGAGATAATGGACTAAAACAAAACAATTTTTTGTGGTCATCTGTCACAGCAGGCATAGGAGATCAATAGATGGTAGCTCTGTTTAGGTTTTTACAAATAGCATATACCATAAAGTTTTTATAGCAATTAATTGAATCCTGGTTTACATGACAGTATGATTTTCTGTGAAGATAATTCTAGTTTATTATATGAAAGAGACATTTGTGCTGATAGTATCTTGGGCATTGATGGGCAGATCTTTAGTTATCCAAGGATCTTTGTTTTCTATTTCACGGGAATGGTAAGAAGTCTAGTGTAGCTGGAGAATAGGAAGTATGGGTGTACCGTGAGGATAGAATGGGGGATGAAACTGAAGATATAGATTAAAGCTAGAAAGGAATTTTGGTATTCTGTGATGTGGCAAAACAATCTTCAGAAACCTTGGTTTCAGTTCAACAAGTTCCTCATTTTGTGTTGTGTGCACATGTTGTAAATACTGTAAATTGGGATCCCTAAGTTTTTATTGTTAGCACTACTTGAGCTATATTTGAGTCGTAGTCATAAATAGCTCCTAAAATGTCTTGTCTACATGAAAAATGTGGAAAGAACTCTAGCAAAAAGGAAGAACAGAGCTTAGACAAATTTGAACAAGAATGAAGCATTTCTGATAGAGGTTGTTGAACAACTTGACCAATCATAGACTGCCACTGTGTTTGATTTTCCTGACAATCTCCAGTAACTTACCTTGCTCCTTTGGGTCTTTACCAGGATGTGAAACTGAAGGACTGGCAAAAATTTGTGAGCTGGGACAATTTTCTTCTTTCTTCTTTCTCTTTCTTCTCCTTCCTTTTCCTCCTCCTTCTCTTTCTCCTCCTCTCCCTCTTTCACTTTCTCCTGCTCTCCTCCGCTGCCTCCACCTTAACATAAATAAATTAGAGCTATGTTGCCAGTTTTTTAAAAAAGGTATGTTTTTGTCTGCTTGCATCAGGGATCACATGTTATCCTAGCTTATAAGAGAAAGGGATAAGGTACTTGACATAGAGAATATAGGTGGGCAGGGTGGATCATTATTGGTAATGGTGACTTCCAGAATAATAGTGGAGTGATGGAGTGAGTGGGAGATAGAAGGAGCACAAAATTGTTGCACAAGAGTTCAGGGAACTGAATTATTTTATATTTGATGAAAATTGAGAAGGGTAATACTCTTTAGGGAATGAGAGGACTTGTCCTGGGAATTTGTGAATAGCTACAAGAGGAAGGGGATAGTAGATTCAAAGCTGGGATTTTAGAGAGGAGAAAGGAAAATAATTCATACATGACAATGGGAATAAGGAAGCTTCCCTATTCCATGGCATGTTGAATCTGAGTTGTGGAAAAGCAAACAGTCATTATTTCAAAGCTTGGTAGATAGAGCAGAATCCTTAGAGGAGACTGAGGTTTCATTTGGTGTTATAAAAATGAGGAACATTATTGAGGAAACAGGACATTTTGATGATGAAATACTGTAAGTTTCAGAGGACATAGAGAAATGATTTTGGAAATGGGGAAGGAAGGGAACAGGCATCAGTGGAGTGGGGGATATACAGAGTGTATGGAGGAATGACCTGGAAGTCTTAGACTTCTGGTAATTGATATAAAAAGAATATAGAGCACAAACAGGATTTGTTTTAGGCAAATTATTGCAAATGTCTAAGGGGGAGAGGTCTATGAAAGGCAGATTTATTAAGAGCAGACACAGATTTTAGGCCTTAATTTTCTCTTTCTGCCATACAAATTACCACACACTTAATGGCCTACAATAATTCATATTTACAGTTCTACAGCTCAGAATTCCAACAGGCTTTTGCTGGGCAACAACTCAAGATGTTGGCAGGCTTGCATTCCTCTTTCTTATTTGTAAGCTGCTCAGTTTCCTAAGCTTTGTGGCTACCTTCCTCCATCTTTAAAGCCAGCATTTACATCTTTTGACCCTTCCTCTATCTGGTATCTCTGACTACAGCCAGGAAAGTTTTTTAACTTTTAACTCTCATGTGATACATAATTCAGGATAATCTCCACATCTCACCATCTTTAACCTTTTTAAAAATTATTCTGATTTCGTTTTATTATTTTTCTTTTATATTGGTGCATTGTGATTATATATAATAGTGGAATTCATTGCTATAGATGTGTAAGTGCACACATTATAACAGTATAATTTGGTCCGTTTCATTCTTAAGCACCTCCCGTTTCACTCCTACCCTCCCTTCCCCTTGTCAACTTCCTCTGTTCCATCTCCCTTCTATTTTCATGAGATTTCCCCTAGTTTTTTTTTTTTTTTCTTCCTTTTATTCTCCCTAGCTTCCACATATGAGAGGAGATATACAACCCTTGGTTTTCTGAGTCTGGCTTAATTTCACTTAACATGATGATCTCCAGTTCCATCTATTTTCCTGTAGATGACCTAATTGCATTCTTCTTTATGCTGAAAAAAACTCCACAGTCTGTATATATGCCACATTGTCTTTATCCATTCATCTGTTGACAAACACCTAGGTGTATTCCATCACTTGGGTATTGTGAATTGTGCTGCTGTAAGCATGGGTATACATATATCACTATTGTATGCTGCTTTAAGTTCTTTTGGATAAATACTGAAGAGTGGTATAGCTGGGTCATATGGTGGTCCCATTCCCAGTCTTTTGAGAAACCTTCTTACTGATTTCCATAGTGGTTGTTCCCGTTTACAGTCCCACCAACAGTACATAGGTGTATTCTTATCCCCACATCCTCTCAGTATTTAGTATTTATTTGTATTCTTCATGTTTGCCATTCTAACTGGAGCGAGATGAAATCTCACTGTAATTTTGATTTGCTTTCCCTAATTGCTAAAGATGTTGAACAAATTTTTTCATATATTTGTTGGCCATTAGAGAGAGGAGAAAGGAAAATAATTCATACGTCGCAACAGGAATCAGGAAGCCTCCCTACTCCAGGGCATGTTGATCTTAGTTGTGGGAAAGCAAACAGTCATTGTACATTTGAGATGTGTCATTCAGTTCATTTGCTCATTTATTGATTGTGTTTTTTATTTTTTTGTTTTCATTTTTTGAGTTCTTATATATTCTGGATATTAATCCTCTATGAGAAGGGTAGCTAGTTAAGATTTTCTCCCTTTCTGTAGGCCCTCTTTGTACTTCGTTCCCTTTCCTCTGTAAAAGCTTTTAAGTTTGATGCATTACATTAATTCTACATATAGCTCCTGAGCTTTAGGAGTCCTATTGAGGAAGTCATTGCCTATGCCTGTAGGTTGGAATGTTGACCCTATGTTTTCTTCTAGCAGTTACCAATTTTTTGCTCTTAATTTCTAGGTCTTTGATACACTTTGGGTTGATTTTGGTGCAGGGTAAAAGATACGAATCTAGTTTCATTCTTCTACTTGTGGATGCCCAGTTCTCTAGCACCATTTGTTAAAAGGCTATCACTAGGACCATTTTTTCTTTTTCTCTGAAGAATATCATTGGTATTTTGGTGGGTAGGGATTGGATTGAATCAGTAGATGCTTTGGTAATATGACCATTTCAATAACATTAATTCTGCATATGTAAGAACATGGGTGGACCTTTTATCTTCTAGTGTTTTCTTTCTTAAGTGCTTTATAATTTTCATTATAGAGGTCTTTCACCTCCTTGGTTAGAGACAATGTAAAAAAAATTCTTTTTGAACCTGTTATGTTTGGAGTTGTTTTCTTGATTTCTTTTTCAGTGTGGATTCATTATTAGTATGAAGAAAACCTATCAATTTTTTTGGATGTGGGTCTTTTTTTTTTTTTTGGATTGAACTCAGGTTGAAGCACTGAGCCACATCCCCAGCCCTATTTTGTATTTTATTTAGAGACATGGTCTCACTGAGTTAGTTGCTTAGCACCTTGCCATTGTTGAGGCTGGCTTTGAACTCAAGATCCTCCTGTTTTAGCTTCCGAAGCCGCTGGGATTACAGGCATGTGCCACTGTGCCTGGCTCTGGATGTAGATATTGTATCCTGCTATTTTTGCTAAATTTGTTTATCAGTTCTAGAAGTCTTCTGGTGGAGCTTTTGGGAACTTCTAAGTATAGGATTATACCATCTGCAAACTGGGATAATTTGGCTTTCTTTCCTATTGTGTCCCTTGCTCAATTGCTCTAAAATTTTAGGAACTATATTGAATAGGAGTGGTGAGAATGGATGTTCTTATTTGAAGGAAATTATTTCAGTTTTTCCCCATTTAGTATGATATTGGCTTTGTCATATGTAAGTCTTTATGATGTGAGATAAGTTCCTTCTATGCCTAGTTTCTTCAGTGTTTTTATCAGGATTGGGTACTGATTTTTCTAAAAGGACTTTTCTGTATCTTGTCAAGATGATCTGTGATTCCCCCCCCCATGAGTTTATATGATGAAATATATTTATTGATTGGTATGTTGAACCATCCTTGTATCTCCAGAATAAATCCTACATGATCATGAGGTATGACCTTCTTAATGTATTTTTGACAATTTGCTAACATTTTAATAAGGATTTTTTGCATCTATGTTCACCAGGCATATTATTCATTAGTTTGCTTTCCTTGACATGACCTCATTTGTTTGGGTTATTAGGATGATGCTGGCTTCATAAAATGAAGTTGAAAGTGCCCTCTCTTTCTAGTTCATGGAATAATTTGAGTAACATTGGCATTAGTTCTTCTTTATTATTAAAAATTGCTTATTTGTGGCACTAGGGATTGAAACCAGGGGCACTTTACCACTGAGCCAAACTAACAGAGAGCCACATGACTAGCTCTTTTTTTTTTTTTTTTGGAGATAGGGTCTCATTAAGTTGCCCAGGCTGATCTCGAACTTGCTATCCTCTTGCCTGAGCCTCCCAAGTAGCTGGTACTGGAGTTTGCCTGTTTTATTGTCCTACTATGTATGTTGTGAAAGTTTTCAATTGAAGTCTGTTTTGTATTACTTAAGTCAGCCACTTATGCTTTCTTTTGGTTTCTATTTGACTGGAATATCTCGTTCCATCCTTTCTCTTTCTGTATATGTGTGTCCTTAGATTAAAAGTGGTTACTGATAGGGAAGAGCTTATTACTGATAGGGAGGACTCTGTTGTCCCTCTTTTCCTTTGTGCTGTCTTCCTTTGCATTTTATTGATTTTTTTTGGTATTGTTATACTTTCATTCTCATTTTTTTTTGTATACTATCAATATTTTATGGTTATCATGGGGCTTTTAAAAGCATAATGATCTATCTTAAGCTAATAACTTATATTGCATACAAAAACTCTATGTTTAACTTACGGATGTCACAAATTGTATCCATTTATATTGTCTATTCATTAACACATTTAGTCTTTTAACTTCTATTCTGGAATTTGAAATGATTTATTTATTCATGATTTTAAGGGTTTTTTTCCTTTTAGAAATAATCTGTAGAACTTGAAAAATTTTTTGCACTTTTTAAACAGTTTTAATTTTGTTATGTTTTAAAACTATTTAAAACCCTTTTCATGAAAACAATCTATATAATTTGAATAAACCTGACCTTTTTTTTTTTTTCTTGTTTAAACAGAATTTTGAGGCTGATGGTCATATAGAAGAAATCCTTGAACTTATAGTTTTCTGAAGAATCAGTTCAAAAGATCCCCAAAGTACCAAAGGTAAAGGAGGTGCATCTTATAATGCATCACTGAATGACATTTTTCCAGTAAAAAATAAATAAATAAAAGGATCCATGAATATTTTCATACACTGCTTTTAGAAAGGGTTTGTTTAAAAATTTGTCTTTTTATGTTAATTTATCAAAAAATATTTGTAGTTTATGGTATGGATGTTAGGTGTAGTTCTGTTCAGATATTACTTAATTTTTATTTGTTCTTTTTAGATATATATAACAGTAGAGTATATTTTTTTAATTTTTATTTTTTAGTTGTCAGTGGATCTTTATTTTATTTATATATGGTGCTGAGAATTGAATCCAGTGCCTCACACATGCTAGCTTAATGCTCTGCTACTGAGCTACAACCCCAGCCCAATAGAGTATATTTTGACATATGTATATGGAGTGTTTTAGTCATCTTTTTCACTGCTGTAATTAAAAAACTAATCAGAACAATTGTAGAGAAAGAAAAATTTGAGGGCTCATTGTTTCAAAGTTCTTAGTCTGTCCGAGGGTGGCTGCATTCCTTGGGGCTTGAGGTGAGGCTGAATATCATGGCAGAAGAGTGTGGCGGAGGGAAGCAGCTCAGGAAGCAAAGATAGATCTCCCCTTGCCTAATACAAATATATACCCCAAAGCCATGCCCCCAGTGCCCTAACTCCTCCAGCTATACCCTACCTACCTTCAGTTACCAGTTAATCTAATCCAGATATTAATTCACTGATCAGGTTAAGGCTCTCACAGCCCAATCATTTCTCCTCTAAACCTTCTTGCATTGTCTCACACATGAGCTTTTGGGGGACACCTCACATCCATACCATAACATGGGGTATAATTTACTCTAATTAGGCTCCCATTCTTATGGTTGTACATGATGTGGAGTTACACTGGTTATGTATTCATTTATGAACATAGGAAAATTATGTCTGATTCATTCTACTGTCTTTCCTATTCTTATTCCCCCTCCCTTCCCTTTATTCCCCTTTGTCTAATCCAATGAACTTCTATTTTCCTTCCTCCCCTTATTGTGTGTTAGCATCTGCACATCAGAAAGAACATTTGGCCTTTGGTGTTTTGGAATTGGCTAATTTCACTTAACATGATAGTCTCCAGATCATCCATTTACTGGCAAATGCCACAATTTCATTCTTCTTTATGACTGAGTAATATTTCATTGTGTATGTATACCACATTTTTTTTTATTCATTCATGCGTTAAAGGACACCTAGGTTGGCTCTATAGCTTAGCTATTGTGAATTGAGCTGCTATAAACATTGATGTGGCTGAGACACCTAGTATGCTGATTTTAAGTCCATTGGGTATATACCGAGGAGTGGGATAGCTGAGTCAAATGGTGGTTCCATTCTAAGTTTTCTGAGGAATCTCCATACTGCTTTCCAGAGTGGTTGCACCAGTTTGCAGTCCGGCCAGCAATCTATGAGTGAACTTTTTGACCCCACATACTTGCCAACATCTATCGTTACTTATATTCAGATATTATTTTAGATAATGAGTATACAGTGGGTAACACCCAGAAGCCACCCCTGCTTTTATGAAGATTGCTTTCTAGGAGGTAGACAAATGTTTTGTGATTAGTACTGTGCAGATAATTAACATGTATAATGTGGTAGAAACTGATGACTGCTCCCTTTAGGTAGTCTAAGAAGGATGTATTGAGTGGAGTCATTTTAGTAGAGATTGGAATAACAAGGTAGCATGTGCAGATCTGAGAAAAGAGCTTTACTGGCAGTGGGAACAAAAGTGACTGAATGTAGGATGCTTAAGCAACAGTGCACATGTGGCTGCAGTATAGTTATGTGATGGGGAAAGTAAATGGAGGTCAAGATGGAAAAGAAAATTGGGAGAGAAGCAAATTTACAGTTGAGTATCAAATGTTCTGATTTGGCTAAATAGTGTTTTGGATGCCTTTGACATTTCTGTACATGTGTCAAAATACAGTGTTGTATATATGACTGCAGTTGAAAATCTGGTCTGAGATCATAGATTTGGAAATCATTTGCATATAGAAGTACTCAAAGTCAAATGACTAGATTAAATTATTTAGGAAGTGTAGGCAGATTGAGAAGTATTCAACCCTGGCTTGTGCCAATATTAATTGTAGGAGAAGGAGCAGACATTAAAATGAATGGGAAAACAGGAAAATGTTCTGTCCCAGAAACCAAAAAGAGAAAATATTTAATAAATCACAGCTACCAAGAGGTCAAATGGTGAGTACAGTAAAACAGCAATTAGATTTGGCACTATGAATGTTTCTGATGAAGAGTGAGTAATCTCATCAGAGGGGTAGGAATGAAAGTCCATGAAGAGCAAGAATGGGAAATCTCCACTTTGAGATGGCAAACAATATGATTAAACTTCACCTGTTTTTGAAACTTCATTGAAAGTAAATAATGTAAAAGGATTTCCCAAATAATGTAGCCTCACAGGATAAGGAGAATAGGAAAGAAAACAATGGCAACAAAATGTCAAAACCTGAAAAGCAAAAGGAAGTGTAGTTATTTTCCTGCAGAACTTAAGAGTCGTAAGCAGCTATGGGAAAGCTGAGAAACAAACTTCTTGGCAGAATAAAACCTCAAAATATTTTTGTAAATTGAAAGCAATGTTCTGAAAAAAGGATTGAGCGTTGCAAATCCTTTTAAGAGGACATTGTATTCCATAGCTCGCTCTTATCTCTGAAACAGACAACTGCCCCTTCTGTGATTTAGCAGAATTATGGATATTTATGTTCTATCAAGGATAAAATAAACAACAAACATAGCTGAGAATGGGAATAAGATTTTGAAAACAGGGGATTTAAGAACCCAGGCTAACGGGTTTTTATACACTTCAAGCAAGAGTGGAGAATATGCTTTTCTGTGCATTGTAACTGGCCTGAGAGAAAAGGTCTGAAGATAATTACATTGAGAGTTCCCCCAGAGATATAGTCCAACTTCTATCTCCAAAGTAAAGTTCACAGTCAAGAATCCTTAAGACAAAGCTTCCAGTGATCTTTCTAGTGTTCCCTCCCCCAAATTCGAACCTGTGGCCAGAGATCACTAGATATCTGAGAAAAACCTCTTAAGTGAGAGACAAAGGTCAAAACAAAAGAGAGAATACCAAGTTGGGGGAAATGGAGACCAGATAGGAAAGTGAAATTAAGAGAAACATAAGCCTACCATTTAATAGTTTCAGAAAGGTCAAAGTAGATTCTGCATCTAGGAAATATGAAATAGAAACAAAGAGAAGTGAAATTAGAAATTAAAAAAAAAAACTCAGTGGAAAGGTTGAGGAATGAAACTGGTATGTTAAAGCAAAGAGGAAAAAGAGATAAAAGTGGGAGAGAAGATGTAATAAAATTAGAGTAACTAGGATCTCTAACATTCAAATAATAGGATTTCCAGAAAGACAGGATAGAGGAAATTGAGGAGAAAAAGAATAGAGAATGATTCAAGAAAACTCCAGAACAAGAGATCATGAATTTTTCATTAGAAAGTACCCATTGAAATATAAAAATAAATTCAAATGGGACACATCACTATAAATTTTAGAACACAGGGTGGTTTCCAAGGTGAAAGAACTAATAGGACACATATAAAGAATTAGTACTCAGAATGACTTTAGGTTTCTTGGCACCATACTGGAATTTTCAAAATGCTGAAGGAAAAATTATTCTTACCCAGCATGTAGTATCCAGCTAAACTCTTTTTTTGGGGGTAGGGGGTATTGGGGATTGAACCCAGGGGTGCTTTACCACTGAGCTACATCCTCATCCTTTTTTTTGTTTGTTTGTTTAATTTTGAGATAGGGTCTCACTAAGTTGCTTAGGGCCTAATTTGCTGAGGCTGGTCTTGAACTTGGGATCCTCCTGCCTCAACTTCCTGAATCACTGGGATTATAGTTCTAACTGAACTCTAGGTTACATACACACTATTGACAGTTTCAGACTTGTGAGGTCTCAGAAAATTTACCTGCCATGTCCCCGTTTTCAGGTCATTATTAAAGGAGTTACTCAACGAGAATAAAAAGTAAACTAAAAAGGTGAAGGCCTGAGTTACAAGAAACAGGGCATGTACCTTAACTAGAGACCTAGTGAATTACCAGGATGATGCTGAATAGTGATGCCAAAATGACAGCTGATCTCCAGGTATAGTAGATAACACCTAGTCCCAGTGTGAATGGAGTAAAAGGTTCCAAGATACAGAGTTGTGAGAAGGTAAGATCGTTAGAATATAATGTGTTCGAGGATATAGAGAGTAGATTTAGGGTGAAATTTGTGGCTAAATTGGTAATAAGTATGCACAAAGATAGTTAAACAATAAAACAACAACACTGACTGTAGAAGGGGAACGTAAATACAGTATAGGACTACATGGCTGGGCTGTGAATTGCATTTACAGGAGTCAACATAATGTTAATTCCAAAACACCCACTTAACCAAAATTATGATATTGGAAAGTTGGGGAGGTGTACATGTGTATGAGCAGTTTTCCTGGGAAAGAGAACAAAGAAAGTGGGACAGTAGCTGAAGAGGGTTGGTGTGTTATTTTGTTTGTTTAGTGTGGTTTTAAGATAAGATATATATGTTAATATGTTGGTTAGAATGATTATAAATGGAGAAATTAGTGCTAAGACTGGAAAGTTTTCAGAGATAGCAACAGATAGGATTCAAGAAAACAAGTAGTATCATGTCATTAATAATAAACTGCACATTTATTTTTAATACAGGATGTGGTGTTTTATGTGTCAGGCTTCTGTTCCAAAGAGGAACTGACAGATTTTCTGTAATTATGTGTAATGTTGTATGCTGAATTAAAAAATCTGCTTCTTTATTTGCGAGATTTGAGTTGTTTAGTTTCTTAGTTGCTAATATCTCCATTTGATGAATGTTTTTTAAGCTAATTTTAAAAATAGTGTTTATGAAAGATGCATGCCACCATTGCTTCTGGTTGCCATAAAATAACAATGTCATGCATGCTTACTTGGTAAGTCAAATCACTGAATGACTATGGGTTTCAGTGGCTTACATAAAGGAGCATTTAATTCTTAGCTATAACTATAATTGGTGAACTTTGAATTCTAGTAATTACAACTGATCCTCTCAGAGATATATTTTTACGTATATTCTGGCCTGTTAATGTCAAATTTTTTAAATTTGATGATAAAATTTATTTTGTTTTTAGTAGAATAAAGTTATTCTTCAGTTTCTGTAGGGATATGGCATAGCATATAAAACTGAATCTTTCTTAGAATCCATAGCATTGTTAAGTGTGACTAGCTAGTCTTTTCAAATTGAAATTGTGTTTCACAGGGTACTCCCCAGACAGTGTTTTGGCTGTTCCTTTGTTATCATTTTGTTAATATGATATCCTTAAAGACATTTAAGGTGCTTTAGGGTACTCAAATCAGGCCCTGTTTCTCCTTGTTTACCTTTCCCTTACATAAAAGCATGTTGATCAGCAGGCTGGAGAAATAGGAGGGAATCCTGAGCTAGACTGGGAGAGAGATGAGTTGTTTAAGATGGATAGCAAATAATTTTTGGAAGAATATTGCTAACAAAAGTAGCAAAACAGCCTAATGAAGAATCAGTTATATATCTTAAAAACTGTGTTGGATTCACTGTTTTTGTAGTCAGCAAGGCCCTTCTTATATATTACAAGACTCAATTCTTGATTTTTAAAGTTTTTGATACTGAGAATTGAATCAAAGGATGCTTAACCACTGAGCCACATCCCCAGTGCTTTTATTTTATTTTGAGACGGGTCTCGCTAAGTTGTTTAGGGCCTGGCTAAGATGCTGAGGCTGGCTTTGAACTTGTGATCCTCCTGCCTTAACCTCTCCAGCCACTGGGATTACAGCATATGCTACTGTGCCCAGTTTGTTTTCTAGTTTTTTTTTTTTTTTGTTATGTAATTTTCATATTTTTTATTGGTGCATGACAGTTATATGTAATGGTGAGATTTATTGTTGCATATTCATGAATGCTTATGATATAATAAAATAATTTGCCAATGTTATTCTGCAGGGTTTCCTCTTGCCCTCCTCTCCTACCTCCCCCTGTTTCCTTTACTCATCTTTCTTTGATTTGCATGAGATTCCCCACTCCCAAAACTTTCTTTTCCTTTATCTTCGCTAGCTTCTACATATGAGAGAAAATATACGATCATTGGCTTCTGATTCTGGTTTATTTTGTTAAACATAATGTTTTCAGGTTCCCTCCATTTTCCTACAAATAACTTAATTTCATTCTTCTTTATAGCTAAAGAAAACTCCACTGTGTATATATATCACATTTACTTTATATCCTTTTATCCTTTGATGGACACTTAAGCTGGTTCCATAGTATCTATTGTGAATTTTACTGCTACAAACATGGGTATACATGTATTGCTATTTATGTTACCTTTAGTTCTTCTGGATATATATCAAAGAGTGGTATAGCTGGGTCATATGGTGGTTCCATTACTAGTCTTTTGGGGGAACCTCTATAGTGCTTTCCATAGTGGTTGTACTAATTTACAATCCTGCCAACAATGTAAAAGTGTTCCTTTTTTTTTCACATCCTCTCTAGCATTTATTATTGTTTGTATTTCTGATAGCTGCCATTCTTAAGGTACAGAAAATTTTCTATTATTTTCCTAAAGAGATAATTCATAATATAACTTATATCTCACAACCCTCTTTAATTTAATCTCTAAAGTTCTTTTATATTCTGATGATGGTTACTTATTTTCTTTCATACTGACTGAATGTTCAGTGCTGGCCCCTTTGTCTTCCAACTCTGAGATTTTGTCTTCAATATGATCTACTAGACTTTCTTTTTCTTAAAATTTTTAATTGTTTTTTTAAATACATGATGGCACAATGCATTACAATTCATATTACACATATAGAGCAAAATTTTTCATATCTCTGGTTGTATATAAAGTATGTTCACACCAATTCATGGCTTCATACATGTATTTTGGATAATGATGTCCATCACATTCCACCGTCCTTGCTAACCCCCTACTCCCTCCCTTCCCCTCCTACCCCCTCTGTCCTATCTAGAGTTCATCTTTTCCTCCCATGCTCTGCCTCCCTACCCCACTATGAGTCAGCCTCCTTTTTTCAGAGAAAACATTAGACATTTGTTTTGGGGGGATTGGCTAACTTCACTTAGCATTATCTTCTCCAGTGCCATCCATTTGCATCCTGCAAATGCCATGATTTTATTCTCTTTTATTGCTGAGTTATATTCCATTGTGTATATATGCCACATTTTTTTTAATCCATCTACTGAAGGGCATCTAGGTTGGTTCCACAGTTTAGCTATTGTGAATTGTGCTGCTGTAAACATTGATGTGGCTGTGTTCCTATAGTATACTGTTTTTAAGTCCTTTGAGTATAGACCAAGGAGTGGGATAGCTGGGTCAAATGGTGGTTCCATTCCCAGTTTTTTAAGGAATCTCCATACTGCTTTCCATATTGGCTGCACCAATTTGCAGTCCCACCAGCAGTGTATGAGTTTACCTTTTCCCCCACATCCTCGCCAACACTTACTGTTGTCTGTATGCATAATAGTTGCCATTCTGACTGAAGTGAGATGATATCTTAGAGTAATTTTGATTTGCATTACTCTAATTGCTAGAGATAATGAACATTTTTTCATGTATTTGTTGATTGATTGTATATCCTCTTCTGAGAAGTGTCTGTTCAGGTCCTTGGCCCATTTATTGATTGGGTTATTTGTTTTTTTGATGTTTAGCTTTTTGAGTTCTTTCTATACCCTAAAGATTAGTGCTCTATCTGATGTGTGAGGGGTAAAAATTGACTCCCAAGATGTAGGATCTCTATTCACCTTACAGATTGTTTCTTTTGCTGAGAAGAAACTTTTTAGTTTGAATCCATCTCATTTATTGATTCTTGGTTTTAATTTTTTGCACTATAGGAGTCTTATTAAGGAAGTTGGGGCCTAGTCCCACATGATGAAGATTAGGGCCTACTTTTTCTTCTATTAGGCTCAGGGTCTCTGGTTTAATTCCTAGGTTCTTGATCCATTTTGAGTTAATTTTTGTGCATGGTGAGAGATAGAGGTTTAATTTTATTTTGTTGCATATGGATTTTCAGTTTTCCCAGCACCATTTGTTGAAGAGGCTATATTTTCTCCAATGCATGTTTTTAGCACCTTAGACAGACTTTATTTTTCTTTTATCTTTTTTTTTTTTTTTGAGGTGTTTTGTGCCTTTATTTTATTTTATCGGTTATTTTGTAGTTATAAATGACAATAGAATCCATTTTATCTAGAATCCATATAATTATACAAGCATGGAATATATCTTATTCTAATTAGGATCTCAGTCTTGTATATGATGTTGAGATTCACTGTGGTGTATTCATGTATGTACATAGGAAAGTTATGTCAGGTTCATTCCTGTCTTTCCTATTCCTGTCCCCCTTCCCTTCCTTTCATTTACCTTTGTCTAATCCACAAAACTGCTGATTTTTTCCTCTCTCCTCCCCTGATTGTGGGTAAGCTTCCACATGTCAGAGAAAACATTTGACCTTTGGTTTTTTGGGATTGGCTTATTTCACTTAACATGATAATCTTGAGGTCCATCCATTTACCAGCAAATATCATAAAGTCATTCTTTATAGCTGAGTAATACTCCATTGTTTTTATATACCACATTTTCTTTATCCATTTATCTGTTGAAGGACACCTAGGTTGGCTTCATAGCTTAGCTCTTGTGAATTGACCTGCTATAAACATTGATGTAGCTGCATCACTGTAGTATTGCCAATTTAGATTCTTTGGATATATATCATGAAGTGGGATAACTGAGTCAAATGGTGGTTCCATTCTTAATTTTTTGAGGAATCTCCATACTGCTTTCCAGAGTGGTTGCACCAATTAGTAGTCCCATCAGGAATATATGAGTGTACCCTTTTCCCCACATTCTTGCCAACATTTATTATTACTTGTATTCTTGATAATTGCTATTCTGGCTGGAGTGAAATGAATTCTTAGTGTGGTTTTAATTTGCATTTCTCTAATTGTTAGAGATGTTGAATATTTTTTCTTATATTTGCTGTGTATTTGTATTTGTTCTATTGAAAAGTATCTGTTTATTTTTTTTCCCCTTTTATTCATCGGGCTATTTGGATTTTGGGGTGCTAAGTTTTCTGAGTTCTTTGTATATACTGGAAATTGACAGCTTATCTGAGGTGCAGGTTGCAAAGATTTTCTCCCATTCTGTAGGTGATCTCTTCATGCTCTTGATTGTTTTGATTCTTTTCTTTGTGGTGAAGAAGCTTTTTGGTTTGATACCATCCCATTTATTGATTTTTTTATTTTAGTTGTCTTGTTGAGGAAGTCAGTCCCTAAGCTGACATTTTCTTCTAGTAGAAGCAGGGTTTCTGATCTAGATATTAATCTAGCTCTTTGATCCACTTTGAGTTGAGTTTTCTGTAGGGTGAGAGAAAGGGGTTAAATTTCATTCTACTACATATGAATTTCCAATTTTCCCAACACCACTTGTTGAATATGCTATCTTTTCTCCAATGTATTTTGTTGGTGTCTTTGTCTAGTATGACATACCTATATTTATGTGAGTTTGTCTTTGTGTCTTCTGTTTTATTCCATTGGTCTTTGTGCCTGTTATGGTAACTCTGTAGCATAATTTAAAGTCTGGTATTGTGATGCCTGCTTCACTTTTAGAGAGACTTTCAATTAAACATGTTATTTGATTTATTGTGTCTTTCATTTGTTTCCTTTTCAGTATCTCTATCTCCTTTTTGAATTTCTCATTCTTATCCTGTCCTGACTTCCTAAATTCATTTAGTTGTTTTTTCTGTATTCTCTTGGAATTTATTAATCCATTTTAGAGTCATTGTTTTGAATTCCTTATGTGGTATTGCACCCACTTCAATATCTTTGAGTCTCTTGCTAATGAATTATGAACTGTAGTAAACATCATGTTACCATATTTTTTCTTATTTCTTGTATTTCTTTGTTGGGTTTTGTACATTTCTCTCCCTGGCTTATGTGTAGTTCTTTTTAGGGCCTACCTAGCCTTCTCTTGCCCAAGGTATTTTTGGATATCAGGTTGTTGTGTTTTTCAATATATTTCCAAGTGGGTTTTGAAATATAGTTTCCCTGTTAGTTCTTTGGCAATGAGTAGCATATTTTGATACAGTGTACTTTGTGTTAGAGCTTGAGGATTCCACTTTCTTTGTAGGTCTCAAAAGAATCAGGTCCTTCGTGGAGATTTGGTAGTTGTGCTGTATGTAGCAGGGTATGTGAGGTTGCTCTTCTTCACTGAACAACTGTAGACATTCTTAAATGGTTTGGGAGAAATAGATTGGAGATCCCTCTTAGATGTGGTATCCACAGTCATTTTTTCTTTTGTTTTTTTTAAACCAGGGATTGAACCCAGGGGCACTTTACCACTGAGCCACGTCCCAACCCTTTTTATTTTGTATTTTGAGACAAAGTCTCGCCAAGTTGCAGAGGGTCTCCCTAAGTTGTTGAGGCTGGCTTTGTGATCCTCCTTCCTCAGTTTCCCAAACTGCTGGGATTATAGGCATGTGCTACTGCACGCATCCCAGTCTTTGTTTTAATTCTCTTTTTGCCATAGGAGTGGGTGTCTATGTGTGGGGCCCAAGGGCCATTCCCAAGCCATTCATACTTAGGGCCTGGTCATTAATTTGGAGTTTTTGTCACTTCAATTGTTTGTATCAAAATATCACAAAGTTTGAGCATGGTAGTTTGTGTGTGGAGCAAGATACAGCATCTCTTGGCTGGGATTAGCTCAGCAGCAGAGTCTCTACCCTCTTAATTTGTAGTGTCCCAATAGCATCCCAGCACTCACTGAGAAGCAATAATCCTGCTGCTTGAATCTCAAACCATGGAGCAACTGAAATCATAGCCACCCTCTACTCCACCATCTTGATCTTCTACCCTTTGATAACTAAACAGGCATCCTGATGGCTTATTAGGTGTCTTGTTAAGTAAGGCTCAAATCTGACCTTTTCAGTAGTACTGTTCTTTTTTAATTCACCCAAACTGACTGTTACCTTTGCCCTATTTTTTTGTGTTTAATGATAGAGCCAATCTCTATCATTACCATGATAAGTATTTCTTCTGTTGGATCAGGGGAGTGTTCTTAAATGATCTTTAAATTCTCTTCTGGCCATAAATTTCTGCAATTATATGTTCCATTTGCACATGTTAGCCCAGACACTTAAAAATCAGAGTATTTTATCATGTGTTAGTCTTTTTAACTCTTACTTTTGACTCCTTCAGTCATTTTCTTTTAAGAATTCTTGGCCTTCACAGTGCCTTTTCTGCAGCCAAAACTATAAAGGCAGTGCAGTTTCATTTATCAAGCATTATTCTCTCTTCTGCTCTTGTGTACATTGATACAGCAGGAGTGGGAGCCCTTTATTGTAGGACAGGAGTGGTATATATACATTCCACACAGCTTATCTTAATTAACATAAACTAGATACAGCAGTCAACCAATAAGGAATCTCCACACTTAATGGCTCACTGGCGTTACTTCACAAACCACTCCCTCTGGAAAAATGCCAGGCGCCATCCAGACTTGTTTACAGACCCTAACATGTTACCACTGGAGAAAATGTCAAACAAAACACCAAATGTAGTATAGCACAGTTTAGGAGAAAGGAAAGATGTCCTCAAGGGAAAGAATGGGTTGTCTCCAGACAGGAACAACTTGCCCCTTTGTTCCTTAGTTTTTAAAACTGGGGTCTTATGGAAGTTTCTAGAAAGTCCCACCTAGCTACTACCTCCCAATTCCTGACTGACAGTAGAATAGCATCAGATTTTTAAGTCTCTGCTGTGCGTTATTTTACTGACAGGTACCCAGGCAAAATCTATGGGGGGTGCAGTAGATGTTACTATTACAGAGATATTAAAATGATATGCTGAAGATCTGAAGACAACTCTCGGTCACTTCGGCTCATGGTGACCAACTCTATTTGGAACATGTTTTAGAGATTTTATGTTCATTGACTTTTGCTTCTAATTATCTTCTCTTCCTGAGTCTTCAAATCTTTGGTCTGTATAAAGGTCTCAAAAATTCCCTTTCAGGACAAGTTATGTCCTCCTCATTGGCAGGGTGGGGTATTCCATTTCTTGCAATAGCTGTGAGGATAACAAGTTGTTTTGCAATGAATGTAACATCCTATTGACTTAAGCCAGAACAGTACCAAACTGGTCTTAGGTAATTGCTTTTAAAAGAAAGCACGTCAAACACTTTTTTATATAATTGTTGATCAGTTGTATTTCTTCTTCTGTGAAAGTGTCTGTTCAGTTCCCTAGCCCATTTATTGATTGGGTTATTTGCTTTTTTGGTGTTGAGTTTTTTGAGTTCTTTATATATCCCACAGATTAATGCTTTATCGGAGGTGCATGTGGTAAAGATTTTCTCCCAATCTGTAGGCTCTCTCCTCACTTTATTGTTTCCTTTGCTGAGAAAAAGCTTTTTAATTTGAATCCATCCCATTTATTAAATTTTGATTTTACACCTTGCACTTTAGTAGTCTTGATAAGGAAGTCAGATCCTAGGCCGACGTGGTGGAAGATTTGGGCCTATTTTTTCTTCTATTAGACTCAGGGTCTCTGTTCTAGTGCCTAAGTCTTTGATTGACTTTGAGTTGATTTTTTGTATAGGACTATAGCTAGAGGTTTAATTTCATTTTGCTACCTATGGATTTCCAGTTTTGCCTTTTATTGAATAGACTATCTTTTCTTCAGTGAATGTTTTTGGCACCTTTGTCTAGTATGAGATAACCATTTTTATGTGGGTTTGTCTCTTGTGTCTTGTATTCTGTACCATTGGTCTACACATCTGTTTTGGTGCCAATACCATGCATTTTTATTACTACAGTTCTGTAGTATAGTTTAAGGTCTGGTATTGTGATGTCTCCTGCTTCACTTTTCTTGCTAAGGATTGCTTTAGCTATTCTGGGTCTCTTATTTTTCCAAATAAATCTCATGATTGCTTTTTCTAATTCTATGAAGAATGTCATTGGGATTTTAATAGGAATAGTGATGCAACCACATCAATGTTTATAGCAGCTCAATTCACAATAGCTAGACTATGGAACCAACCTAGGTATCCCTCAGTAGATGAATGGATAAAGAAAATGTGGTATATGTACTCAATGGACTATTACTCAGCTTTAAAGAAGAGTAAAATTATGGAATTTGCCAGTAAATGGTTGGAGTTGGAGAATATCATGCTAAGTGATATAAGCCAACCCCATAAAACCAAAGGCCAAATGTTTTCTCTATATGCAGATGCTAATTCACAATAAGGCAGGTGGCACTAGGGAGTAACATCACCTTAGATTAGGTAAAGGGAAGTGATGGAAGGGGAGGGGAGGGGATGTGGGGATAGGAAAGATAGTAGAATGAAACAGACATTATTACTGTATGTATATATGTGACTACATGACCAATATGATTCTGCAACATGTACACTCAGAAAAATGAGAAATTATATCCCATCTATGAATGATATATTAAAGTATATAAATGCATTCTACTGTCATGTATAACTAATTAAAACAAAAATAATTTTTTTAAAAAAGAAAGCATGTCGAGGGCCAATGCACCGGCTCGGTCTGTAGAATTATCCCCTTAACTTCATATTCCTACTACTCTTGTCTGTTAACAGCAGAATATGTTAGATTCTCCTTTCTTAATAGTACTTTAAATTTCTTTGGTTTAGTTGGAGTTACATATTTTAACTTTTAAAGAAAGATGATTATGTTTAAAGTAGAATTTCTTATGCTTCAAACTGTTAGTATGTTTCATAGACTCAAGATAGTTATTAAGTATTTAATTCATGACTATAGACATAAGATAAATCTGCCTTATATTTTCAGGAAATCTACATAGAATTTAGAGAGTCAGATTTTAGGCTTGTGATTCAGTTTAAAAGCAGTGAGTTTTAATTTCTTCTGTGTATAAAAGGTGTGAGGCCCTTTATTTATTTAAGGCTCTTCTCTACTGATTTGCCTTTACCCCTCCACCACTCCTCTTTTCACTTTATGCTCTAGTAATTAAAACTTTACATTGTAATATGCCTAGTTTTCCTATGAAGAAAATACTGAATCTCTTGAGTTACCAAATAAGTTCTCTCATTTCATGAAGCCCTGTGCTTTTGTAAATTTCCATTCCTTTGGCTTAGAGTCTTTTCAGCTGTTACCCCTTCCTGTCTTTTAGTCTTTTACTTCTCAAACTTAAATGGTTATATACATTACAAGGAGATCTTGTGAAAAGGTAGATTGTGATTCATAGGACTGTGATTGAACCCAAGATTTGCCAATTAACAGAATCTCAGAAGATGCTGATGCTGCTGGCATCTGGAACATACTTTCAGTAACAAGAATCTTGACTCTTGACGAGACTTGTTGTCCTCAAGACTGTTTCTTCAGACTTTGCCCTCTTATTTCCATGGGCAAACCTAATTACTCCTTTACCAGGGATGTCATTGCCAATATTTGCCTCATTATGTATCTTAATGTAATTATTTAGTATCTTCTTCTGTGTTCATTGCAAATTTTTGCTTACAGAGACTGTGTCTTTCATCCCTTTATTTCCAAAGCGTGCCCCACTGGTTAGGGGAAAATAGGGTTTCATCAGATTTTTTTATTGCCGATTGTTTATTAAGTTTTTGTTGCTGTGACCAAAAGACCAGAAGAGAACAGCTTAGAGGAGGAAGAGTGTATTTTGGCTCACATTTTCAAAGTCAGTCCATGGTAGGCAAACTCCGAAGTCCTGGGTTTGAGCTGAGGCGGAACATCATGACTAAAGAGCATGGTGGAGAAAAGCAGCTCAGGACATGGCAACTAGGGAGCAGAGAGAGGGCTCCATTCACCAGGGACAAAATATAAACCTCCATTGATCTTCCTCCTCCAACCATAGTATACCTACCTACCTAGCATACCTACCTAGCCCAGTGCCTAGCCCTATCAGTGAATTAACATAAATGGTAACATATAATATATAACATATAGTATACATGATAACATGTGATATTTTTCAAGGTAACTTTGTAGAAGGAAGTGTTTTAGAAAACTAATGACAATTATTTTTCTTTTCGTCCAAGGAGAAGTACAAATGTCTACCACAAGACGAAAACGTAATATGTTATGTTGTTTACCGTAAGCTGTAGTAAAATGAGCTCAATTGTTGACAGGTATGTTTTTAGAAACTCCTTATTTTGAAATTATATAAGACTACTTTAAATTCACTATTAAACAATGGTCTATATCAATAGAAGTTTTGTGCTTAAACATAATTACTATTATATTTAATTTTTGTATTGAACAAACATGACAAACGTGTTATAAAGTAAGGTACATAAGTATTTTACAAGAGCCAAAGTCAGCAGCATATGGCTTGTGATTTAAATAGGTCTTGAATTGTAATTTTGAATAATTTGGTCAAAAGCTGCTCTGAAGGAAATTGTAACAATTGCAAATGTTTCCTTGGCACCTTCTAGAATCTCTTGGTGCTAACTTCATCCCTTCAAGCATCTTGGCATTTGTGACTGATGAGAGGTAACTATAATTGGGATTATTATGAAACTGGGGAGAGAGAATACCTTTTATTATGCTCCACTAAATCTCAGAAAACAGGTTGGTAAGGGAATAGATTTTATTCAAAGCCAGCTCTGAGGAAAATAGAGATCTTTTTCTTTCTCAGATTTCCATTTTCGGGGACTTAGGTGAAAAGAAAACTTTCATAGGAGGTGAGGAGTCACAGTGTGAAAAAAGGTAGGGTAGAAAATATACATATATTATATACATAAATCTATATATGTAGGTTTAACTAGGAAACAATTCTACCAGCTTCCCTGGTGCCCATTAGATCCAGGGATCAGGTCCTCAGCCTTCATTCTTAGAGGAAATTCGGACGTTAAAACAGTTTTGTGCTTGCAGTTTCAAAGAGAATCTCTTTGAATTAGTTGAATTTTAACCTTTAAATTTCACTCTTGGGAAAAGGACAAACCTTATTTCTTTGACTCTAAGGTGTTTTTTGTTGTTGTTGTTGTTATTTGTATTTTAGCATTTTAACATCTAACATTTGGTGAGTCTTAGAATTAACTTATAATTTAATTGGTAGCATTTTTTCCTTAGGATACATAAGTGTGAATCGTATAGCTAGTAGGGTCTTAAATTTGATGAAATAGAATAATTTTGAAGCACCTACCCTTCAACAGCATTTTTAAAAAAGATTTAAAAAAAAACATTCAACAGAATTTTTTTAAAAGAAAATTTTTGGTAGTTGTAGATGGATAGAATGCCTTTGTTTTATATGTTTATTTTTTTGTGGTGCTAAGGACCAAACCAGTGCCTCACACATGCTAGGCAAAGCACTGTGCCACTGAGCTACAACTCCAGCCCCAAAATATTTTTACATATTATTTTATTTAACCTCACAATAATTTCATAGGATTTTACAGTTGTAGGTCAAGGAGGTTGAATAACTTGTTTAAGGTCACATAGCTGGTAAGCAATGAGCTGGAATCTTAACCTGTGTTGATATGTCTGACCCTAAAGTTACGTGCCTTTATTATATTGCACACTGTGATTTGCCTGTGGAGGATTCTTTTTTAAGAGTTTTACCTGAGTTGCACACAGAAGTGACTATTGACATCTGAAGGCAGCCCTCTTCCCTTTCTGTGAACTAAATAGTGATAATTTGTGTTCTACCAGAACGTAAGACCTGAGGGGCAAAGAATTTCTTTAGGGAGGTTGCCTCACAATGACTATAGCTTTGGATCCTGCCATAGTTGCATATGTAATCTCTGAGAACTCTTCCCTCAGAAGGGATATTTCTTCACTGCCCCAGAGGGATTAAATATGATTTTGCTCCTAGGTTTTTTAATGATTGCCAGTTTTCATTCTAGAAAATAGGACTTTAGGTCTGATATCTATGTGTTGATACATAAAGTGGGTTCCTTATGTCTCTGAATATTATGATTTGGGGGCATAAATAGAATCCCTAAAATCTAGTCACGAACTTCCATGAAACACAGTTTACGGCTTACCTCAATAGTGAATCCAACAAGCACCTTATGGGCTACTAGCCTTTTTTTTGTTTTAGTTGTAGTTAGACACAGTTCCTTTATTTTATTTTATTATATGGTGCTGCCCCACACATGCTAGGCGAGCGCTATTATCGCTGAGCCACAACCCCAGCCCTGGCTACTAGGCTTTATGAGTCCTAGAAAGCTGTGGCTAAAGTAGTAAATGGAGAATCCACACAAAAGTTCATAAGCCACTGGAAACTGTTTAATATCATTCCTTAGCTTAAGAAGTTAGCCACTAGTACTCTTGATGTAATTCTCTATAATATTCTTCCCTCGGTTCCTTCCATAGCTACTCTGTCTTGTCACTTAGATCACTGCTCTCCATCTCAATATATCCTTCCCTAAATGGAACTTGACTGGTCCTTCCTCATGCATTCAAGCTAAAGTAACCCCCAATAACTAAAACATTATCTCTTTTATAAAAATAAGACCTATTGTCACAAATTTTCATGTTTATTTCTACTAAAAAATAAGCTGTAAGAGAGCAGCTACATGTCTTATTCACTGCTTTGTAACCACATCCAAAATAGACCCCAGTACATGAGTGCTAATAAATATTTGTCAAATAGATCAGTAAATGGATGAAAAGGTATTAATGTGTTAAATATTTATTTTTTAGTTGGACACAATAGTTTTATTTTTATGTGGTGCTGAGGATTGAACCCAGAGTTTCGAACATGTTAGGCAAGCGCTCTACCACTGAGCCACAACCACAGCCCTGTTATTATAGTTAATAAAAATAATTCCAAGTGAATAATTTATATAATGACAAATGGACTTTCTATAGGTTTTCACTGGTCATTAAAAGTTTGAAACAAGATATTTAAAATGGTTAATTTCTTGCTTAGCATTGTTGCTGTGTATCTATAGTAGTGCTAAGATAAATACTTCTAAAATTTACATATGTAAAAAACTTTCAAAATTTAAACATAGCTGAACTTTATTAGAAAATAGGTTAGTAGTTATTGAGCTTGTGCAATCCATTGACTTTACAAACATCCTAGGATTTAACCAAATGAAATCACCTGGCACTTTAGTGTTGCTGTTGCTTGGTTAGTCTGCTCTTACTTTATATACTTTCTTCTTTCTTTTAGAGATGACAGTAGTATTTTTGATGGGTTGGTGGAAGAAGATGACAAGGACAAAGCAAAAAGGTAGCTTGATGTGAGATGTGAAATAGGAAATAAATGAATGATACATAAATGTAATTGTGAGCAAATAGAAAATTAATGATTTCCAAGAGTTATCTTCTTTTAGAATTTATGTATATTAGCAAAGGAGAAGAGTTTAGAACATCAATATGCAATTTAATACATTAAATAAAATTATTCTTTGACCTTTTGGAAAAATATTTATGCTTAAACAAAAACTAAAAGAAAAATCTGATTTATAGAGCAAGTAATTGGATTTCTTATAAAATGATTAATTGCTTTATAAATAATTGGGTTTATTTGTCTCAAGAGCCCTTTGTTTATTGGTTGCTGCTTCACATAGAATAACAATAATTATTCATTAATGCTTAGGTGAAAAATTGGGGCTCATTTCCTAATAGAGAGAGAGATACAAAATGTTACAACTCTATATTGGAGGCTGGGTCTTTGAAGTATAGATTATTCACCTTTGTGAGTAAATCTGGGAGTAGAGAAAGTTTCATTTTTAGACGTGTGTATAGTTTAAAACTTACATGGTGGGTAATTTTTTCCTATTCACTAGTTTTTAATACATATTCCATATACTTCCATAGAATGTATCTCATTAATGTTTATAATCTTGTAAATTTATAATCCTTGGGAATATTAGAGAACTGAAACTTGCAATGTGAACTCAGTTTGTCTTATTGGTATTTTCATACAAAACATGTTTGTCGAATGTTGGATAAATCAAAGCTTCTTAAGTGGTAAACTGAGATGAAAATTTGTTGTCAAGATTAACTCTATATTGTTGGAAACCTTGGAAATAAATATTTATCACTGTCTGTATTTACAGAAATACATGTTATGTTGCATCCAAATTGAGTTTTTAAATTGTTTTGTAATAGTTTGTTTAAAAAAACCTGCTTATTTAATTTCTTTTCTCATTAGAGTATCAAGAAACAAATCTGAAAAGAAACGAAGAGATCAATTTAATGTTCTTATTAAAGAACTGGGATCCATGCTTCCTGGTAATGCTAGAAAGATGGACAAATCTACTGTTTTGCAGAAGAGCATTGATTTTTTACGAAAACATAAAGGTAAATTTTTAATTTGTAAAACTTTTTTTGTTGTTGTTTTTGAATAAGACTATCTCTTAAAGTATAATGAGTTAGGATCTTGGCACAGATGTGGAAGATTGGATCCTCCCTCAACTTTATTCAAAGAGTTTTTTGTTGATAATGTTGTTATTGGTTTTTAAGAGATCTTGCAAAGTTGCCCACGCTAGCTTCAAACTAGCAATCCTCCTGCTTAGTCTCTCAAGTAGCTTGGATTATGGACATGAAAGAAACCAATCACCTTTATAAACAGATTTCCTGGTATGTTCTTTCTTTCACTCAACTAACAGTTATTTCGTGCCTACAATATCCTAGATCTTTATGATGCAGGATAACATTCTTGGTCCTCAAGTATCTCAAGCCAGGGGAGACAAACATTAAGTAGATAATTATAATACAAATGACCATGATATGAATAATGCTTAAAAACTATAAATTCGCAATGGTAACACAAAGGAAAGAATATATCAGATAAAACTTTAAAATAATTAATTTTTCAACTGAGTCTTAGATTAAGTAAGGAAAACTTCATTTTACATAAAAGAAGGTAGCATATGCAAAAGAGAAGCAAGGAGACTTCATTGTAACTGGAGCATGTTTTGTTGGAATGTTATGGGTGATTTGAAAGAAGGGAAAAGATCACATCTAATAAGGGCCTTGTAAGGGGCTGGGGTTGTGGCTCAGTGGTAGAACACTTGCCTAGCATGTGTGAGCATTGGGTTCGTTCCCCAGCACCACATAAAAATAAAAACAAATAAATAAAGGTATTGTGTCCATCTACAACTAAAAAAAATAAATAAATAAAAGGGTGGGTGGTTGGGGATGTGGCTCAAGCGGTAATGCGCTCGCTGGCATGCGTGGGGCTCTGGGTTTGATCCTCAGCACCACATAAAAAAATAAATAAAATAAAATAAAGATATGTCTACCGAAGACTGAAAAATAAATATTAAAAAATTCTCTCTCTTTAAAAAAAAGGGGGGGGGAGCTTGTAAGTTATTTTAAAAGGTAATTTCAGTTTATAGCTGAGAAATAAACATGATATTTTAAAAATTGAATATTTGTTAATTAATGAAAATCACCTTAACTAAACAATTCATGAAAAGAAAATTTGAAGGGGGCTGAGGTTTGTAGCTCAGTGGTAGAGCACTTCACTTACTTATCATGTGCAGGGCCCCAGGTTACAACCCTAGCACAAAGGGGAAAAAAAATTCAAGAATATCAAGTGTTTTGGTAGCAGATATACTAGATTAGAAAAAAGGATAAAAGGATATTTCATTTTTCAGACTTAAATGAAACTGCAGAACTTTTCAGGAGGAGAGATAGTAATTAGTGCTTCTTTTTTACTTCTCCCTAGCTCACTTAGTAATGCCTCACTAGACTGGTTTATGTTTTACCACTCTTTGAAATTACTGTTGTTAATTTCATTAATGACATTATCCACTCATCCCCAGTAAATCAAAAGCTTTTTCTTACACCTCATCCTCTTGTATATATCTATAAACCTGGAAATTTATATCCATTCTTCATTGGCTTTCTTTTCCCTTGGCTTCACTAAATTGTACTGCTTCTTCCCTTTCTTAATTAAAATTACTTTCCTCTTTCTTTCTTTTTTTATAAATGGGATGTTTCTCAAAGGCTTATCCTTGTGCTCTTAATTTCTCTACATTTTTTCCTTGGTTGCCTCCTTCTATAGATTTGGCAATAGTATCTCTATTAACCCATTTTGTTCATTTGTCCCAGATGTGGAACATCTATAAATGCTTAAATATAGTATTATATATTACATAATATTATACTTTTACCATATTTTTATTATATTTACTCATATTAATAATATGCAAGTTCTGGATTATGATTTCCAACCTATTTTAACCCACATCAGTTTCATTAAAATATTTGCAGAATTGAAAACTTGAGACTTAATGGGTTAAACTATCAAATCTTTTAGATACAAAATATTCAACCTTGTATTTTCAGATAACTTCTAGATACTTCTTTTGCATAGTCTCCTCAAACTCAGTACATCTAAAACTAATTTCATTTCCCTTTTGTCAAGTCACTTCTTTCTCTTAACTTAGCTTTTTCATTTTTATCCCACCATTTTTTTAGTCAGCCAGGACTCAAACTTAAAAATACTTTTGGATTTTTTTTTATATACTTCAGCACCATAAGAGAGTTACCAAATTCTGTTGATTTGTTTGTAAATGTATTAGAATTGCTTACCTTCATTTTTATTGCCATGACTGTCATTACATTTTACCTTTATAAATAGTATTCTTACTAATCTCATCACCCTTTGATAGATGGCATATTTATAAAATCAGTTTCTTAGACACTATAGGAATTTAATAAATAATTATTGAATGAAATGGCTCAAAATGCATGCTTTTCCCTCTGACAGTAGAGGATTAATTTGAGCATTAAGTAGATCATTTTTCCCTCCAAAATTGAATATATAATTTTTACAAAAATAAAATTTATGTTAAAGGGTAATTTTTAAGTACTTAACCCTGTGAAATTGGCCTGTGTTTAAACTTCACTGGGTTTGCTTGAGAATTTAAGACCTTTTCCCTAAATTTATGTAATTGATATGAATTTTAAAAGAATGACTGTATTCCATGGAATTAGTAGCTATGCCTTTTAGTTACTCTTCATATATTATATGCCTCTCAAGTGAGTAGCTGGGATTATAAGCCTGCACCACTTTGCCCAACTGCTTGTTCTTATACTTATTTGGTCATTGCATGAAACAGAGTGCAATCTCAGGCCTGCCTGTCATCCATAAAGGCTATCAGAGATAGTTCCTTAGGGTTTAAAAAACAAAAACAAAAACCGTTGACTGGTATTAACAAAGAGATAACTTCCCACATTAACACAAATATTTTATTTTACACCAGAACCTGGCCTCTTGATATGTAGACCAATAAATGTTGTTGCCTGTCATTCTCATCTTTAATTGGAGTGATTGGAGGATGTCACTAATGTGTCAATCTGTTTACAGAAATCACTGCACAGTCAGATGCTAGTGAAATTCGACAAGACTGGAAACCGACATTCCTTAGTAATGAAGAGTTTACACAATTAATGTTAGAGGTATGTTCAGAATTAATTTTTGAAAAGTTTTGTTTTCCTCCACAAAGAAATCATAGGTGTGTGATTAATTGTTACATAGTCTTAGAAGTGTTAATAATGGAAGATCTTAATTCACTGCAATTATGTATTCAATTAAAGTTTATCAAGTGTTATAAACAAATAATACTGTTTGATAGAGTAGCACCAAATTTTTATATTTTCAGTACCTGAATTTTTGAGATACTTAATGAAAGTCTATACTGAATTCTGAACCTGAGACTATACCAACTGCATCTGAAAAAGAGTAGAATTATTACTCATTACATGTTAGACATTATTATGAAATATGTCTGTTTTAGTCCATTTGAGTTGCTATACCAAAATACCATAAACTGGGTGGCTTGTGAAAAACAGAAATTTATTTCTCACAGTTCTAGAGGCTAACAGTCCATCAGCAGACTTGATGTCTGGTGAGAGCTCTTGATTCCTTGTTCATAGATGGTTGTCTTTTTTCTTTTACTTTCTTTACCCACCCCCCCACCCACCCCCCCACCCCCCCCCCGTTTGGGGAGTTGAACCTAGGGGTGCTTAACCACTGAGCCACATCCCAATCCCATTCCCAGCCCTTTTTATTTTTTGAGTCAGGGGCTTCACTAATTCACTGAGGCTGGCT
Organism: Marmota flaviventris; assembly: GCF_047511675.1. Lineage (NCBI taxonomy): Eukaryota > Metazoa > Chordata > Mammalia > Rodentia > Sciuridae > Marmota > Marmota flaviventris. The sequence continues at coordinate 42,545,552 of NC_092504.1, read as the reverse complement.
TTGAAGTTGTGATCCTTCTGCCTTAGCCTCTGGAGCTGTTGGGATTACATGCATGTGCTTCCATGCCTGGTTTATCTTTTTTCTGTGACTTTATGTGGCAGCAGGAGCAAAGAAGCTCTGTAGGCCCACTTTTATAAGGGCACTAATCAAGTCCAACCTTCAAATACACTCATCTCATGAATTAGACTTCCACATAGGAATGTTTCAGAGGGACCCAAACATTCAGTCTATAGTAGTATCCTACTGGGCAGGAGACTATTTTTTTAAACCCTGAATTAAAATCTGCCCCAAACAACACAAAATAATAGAAAAAGAAGAGTTTGGAAAAATATAAATAGAAAAATAAAAAGTGAAATTTAGTAGAAGCTTTTAAAAGGAAATGAACAGATGTTCTTCTGTGACAAAATTATTTGAAGAACAATTCAGAGCACTTTTGCTTGTAATAACAGAACCTAATACCTCATACAACCAGTAATAGTACCACAAAAGTTTTGAATTACTTACATTTATTAATTTTACTTTTCTACTTTTTAATCCTTCCCCATGGAGAATAATGTAGGTGTCACCTAAGCATACAAAGTATACAGAATTTAGTATCAAATTCCTACAAAAATTTATAATAGGAGAGAGGTAGTTTGCTAAGTTAAGGACAAGAAAAATACATATAGTAGACATAAATGCAAGAAAGCATTTGAGGTTAGGATATAGAGATTGTTAAATGTACTCACCTCTGTCCTTTGCGTTTATTATTTTAGATATTAAGCATTTATCTTTATAACATATGTATATGTAATGTCTGTGTCTCAAATATCTTTGTATATTTACTAAAGTCTGAAGCAAAGTATTTTGCAAATTAGAGTTTTTCTGCTTATACTTTAGGTGGAACAGTTAGTTGTTGGACTAAGTCTTTTTGTATTCCCCAGAAACATTGTCTTATGAAAATTTGTTGGAATATAAATGTGTTGTAAAATTTAAATCTCTACTTTGAAACTGAAAAATAACTGAGCACTTTTCACTTGTTAACTCATTGAATCCTCATAACAATCCTAGACTGTAGTATTTGTGTGTTATAATAACTAATATTATGAAGTAGATATTAATATCTTTTTCACTTCCATATAGGGAAATTAAGTAACAAAGGCATTATGAAACTTGTCTAAAATCACACAGCTAGTAAGTAGTGACTCAGCTGGGATTCACTGCAGGCAGACTGGCCTCTGATCCCAGACCCTTAGTTACTGTGGACATTGCCACCAAATTTTTATTTTTAGTGAAAGTCAACCATGGCAAGGAACTTTTTACTGTGTAACCAGCAGTTAGTTCTTTAAATTAGTATATACTTACAAATCTTAGCTCCTAAATTTTGTTTGTTTTTTTCCCTCTATAAAAGAGTTTGATATTGTCCAAAAATATGTCATATATGCTAATATAATGTGCTAATGTCTAGAACAGAAAAAGGAAATAACTGTTTCTAAATTTTATTTTATGATAATATTATCAGTGTCTGCAAGTCGTTTCATATGTTGTTTAATAATATTAATCATAAACTATTTGCTTTGTTGGCATGAAAAATTTCTTATAAATTAAAAAATTGGTGTAATATCTACTCTGATTTATTGATATCCTTAATGTTTACCAATAAGCATTAAAAGGTTATTTACAAATATTTCTTCCTAATGGAAAGTTTTTTTAATTAATTGTCAATAGATAAGCATTAAAGAAAAACTAAACCTAAGATTCTTGAGATTACTACATTTGTTGTGGTAACAGAGAAAACAGATATGTAAGAACTTTGAGAATATAATTCTGTCATGATTACCTTCATAGATTTTAGTATACATTCCTGAAAAAACATTTTCTTTATTTTTAATATGTCAAGCATTTTTAATATGTACAGCTATTAAATAAATATACATTCTGACGTTAATATACCAGAATGAAAGATAGAATTCAAAAGATATGTTAGATTTTACATTTTTAAAGTCTTTCCAGATTTGTTTATTGAATATGAAAAGTTTTGATTCATAACTTAAATAAAACTGACTTTGTTAGGGTGAAGTTCATTTGGCCAGAATATAACCTAGCTTTATTATCTTCTTGACCAGTCATGTTGATCAGATTAAAGATAAGCAGGTCACTTACTATTTTCAGCAGAATTTCAGATGTAGGCTATATCTTAGAATGTCAGAGCTGCTAGTAGAAGAGATTAGATCATTTAGTTCAACCTCTTCTTCATTTTACAAAGATACTGAGATATTGCAGTTTGTCCACAGTCAGGTAGCAAATTAGTGGAAGAACTGAAACTGAGGTCTTAAAATTCACTTAAAACTTATGTGCTGTCTGTCTCTCTCCCGTCCCTCATTGCCACCTGCCCCTGTTCCCCTCTCTTATTTGTTTCTGTTGCCTGAGAAATATTTCCTGCTGCCCTTGAAGGAGAAGGAATAGGCAAGGCAATCAGGATAGTTTAATCTGATCAATTCTTTGCAAAATCACCTTTATGTGAAGTAATGTCCTAGTATATATTTCTTATCCCTTGGCAACTGTCAGGTCTCTCCAGTAATCTACAAGGAGAGGGTTTGTGCTCTTTATCTTTGCTGTAGATCCACAAGGAACTTTTGTTCCCTTCCTTAGAATTTGCATTCTACTCTTCTCCCAACTAAACAATCACTGCTGGGGGTCAAGTGGATATCAAATAGGAAAACAAGTGGTTTTTAACTATGTGCTCTGGCCCTTTTTTTCATACAATGTGGGGGAGGCTCCATAGTCTTCATTCTTGAGATGAGAATGGTTCTCTGCCTTATTTAAGTCCCAAGTCTCTCTAATAATCCTCCTCAGGGAATCTTTAGTTTTTGGTATACACTTACCTCATGGGAAATTATGTCCCTCACTCAAAAGGTGTGTGGACACTCAGAGTCCTTCTGTGTGTCAAGACTTTGGCAAGATACAATTGGAGGCTTTACTTTGCTTACTCTCTGACTGCTTTGAAAGAGGAAAAGATCGGGCTTTAGATCTAGAAGTGAAGTTCTGATTTCAATTCATTTCTCTTTACAGAAGAGAGACGCACTCCAATCGATTTCTAGCAAATGACCTAATAGCAAGTAGATATATTATAGTAAATGTTGATTTGTTATCAGTGGTAACACAGTCTAGCTTCACATGAGAAAAGCACAGGTTTATTCTTAAAATCATTTTGGCCCTACTAAAAATAACAACAATAATAAGACAATTACTAATAGTGGAATAATACTGGTATTATTTTATTAAAGACTTTTAAAAATAATTTATAAATTGGCTTAAATTACAAGATTTCTACTCTCCTCTTCAATTAACTAAATATGGGTTTGCCTGAGCCATTCTAGAAGATAGGGATCTACTCAAAATAAGTTTTCTCTGCTGTCCAGATTTCTTCCCTCAAGAGCAGAGGAGGTAGAGGAGTACGTCTATTTTTTGTAATCTCAGCAATTACTTAGAACTAGAGGTTGCTTTCATTCCCAAGTTCATAAGTTATATACTATCAAAAGTTTTTACTTATACCATATGTTGGGTACTTCAGATATAAAGAAAACTAAGATTTGCTTTGTTCCTACCAAAGGTTACTGTCCAATGAGAGCACTCTTTAATTAAAAAGAAATTATCTTTAGCTGTCCACTGGATCTTCCTTTTCCTCAGCCTCAGATATCCTGGTTATTCTTTTGTTGTTGTTTAAATGCATTCCCCTAATACTTGGTCCCCTTAAAACTGTTTTTTTCCTCCCTCCCTCCCTCCTCCTCCTCCTTTCCTCCCTCCCTCCTCCCCTCCCTCCCTCCCTCTCTCCCTCCTCCCCTCCTTCCCTCCCTCCTTCCCTCCCTCCCTCCTTCCTTCCTTTTCAGGGAGCACTGTTTCTTAGTGCTCACCTAATAAAGTTTATGAATGAGTGGGTTATGTTAGTCTCTTATTACCCACTCATTCTAAACTCATCAGAGTCTTATTTGCCTTCCTGTTGACATAACTCTTGTGAAAATCACCAAACTTCATTTCCTTATTCCTTATCCTATTTGATTTCACTCCTATTTATCCTCACTGACCTTGTCATACTCTATTCTGCCACCTTTTTTTTTCTAATTGTGCTGAAGATTGAACCTAGGGGCTTGCTCATGCTGGGCAAGCACTCTTATCATTGAGCTATATCTCCAGCTTTTAAATTTTTATTTTGAGACAGGATCTTGCTAAATTTTCCAGCCTGGCCTTGAACTTGATATCCTCCTATTTTAGCTTCCCGAGTAGCTGGGATTACAGGATGTGCCACCAAGTCCAGCTTTTATCCGCTTCTTTAATGACAGTGTATTCTCCTCTTCTTCTCATCCCTATATGCAGGTCATTCTTCCTAGTATTTGTTTTTGGCATGTTTCTGTCTTTTGAAGATCTCATTTCTTCAGCTGTCATTTCTGTTCCTAGAATTCTCAAATGAAAATACTTTGGAAAATATGAAATGTAGGATTGTTTTGTTGTTAAGTCTAACAACAAGATGGTCTAACATCTCTCCCAAAGAAGTTCATATTTCTCAGTGCTCACCTAATAAATCTTTTCTTCTCTTTTCCTCTTATTAGAATTTCTTTCAGAATCTCATGAATAATTTCCCAAAAGCCACTGACTCAGTCCTCTGTTCCCTCTAAGTCCATTTTATACACTTCTTCTAGACTACTCTCTTTAAAGCACATTTTAGGGAGCTAAAATGTGTTGACTTCCCGTTGTGTATAGAATTAAGTCTTTGTGACTTAACTTGGTATTTGAGGCTTTGATGATTTGGCCTCAGCCTAGTTTTGCAGTTAATTTCCTACCACTTCCTTTATTTTATTACCTATGTATCTCCCTACATTTCAATAATACACTTCTCTGTTAATATACATATCCAAAATAATAATGATGTGTTCTCTTTTGTGCTGACGGTGTATTATTGGTAGTATATATACTTTGAAGATGTTAGCATTTTTAAGCCATGTTATATATATAGTTGGATTGTATAATGTATATAGTGATAAAGGCAGAACATTAGTCTTTATGTATAGAAATCAACTGTTCAGTAGATAGCCAGAGAGTGATTCCCCCCCCCCGAAGACATTTAAAGATACATAAATAATACATTTAAAGGTACTATAAAGGGGAAAAGATAGGTCAGTACTATGGATATTTCCACGTTATGTCCCTAGACATTTATCTTATTTCTGTCCTGTTAAATACTTTTTTCATTTAACTGACCATTATGTTTAATTTCAGGCTCTTGATGGTTTTTTTTTAGCAATCATGACAGATGGAAGTATAATATATGTGTCTGAGAGTGTAACTTCATTACTTGAGCATTTGCCAGTGAGTATAAAATCCTACAGTCTCTTTCTTATTTCATGTCCATTTTAAATATCCTAAAGCACCCAGAAGTAGACTTGAGAGCAGTGTTGAACAGTGATTAAGGGTGGGGATAAAAGCTCTAAGTATGTCTTTTCTCAAATCAGTCATCACTCTAATCTGTGGTAACTGAATATTCAACTGCACTTGAATCTCAGTTGTTCTTCCCTTCTTTATTCTAATGCTAACTTTTTAGTGTTTCCTAGAATATCTTGAGAATAATCAATGTTCTGCTGAGATACTGTTGCAAGTAGGCTAACTCAAATAATTTTCTCAAAGGAATGACTTATAAAAATATACTAAAAATAGTGGGTACAGAACTTTTTGCTATGACTTAAATTGATAATGTAATAATGACCATACTTAGTTCATTGTCAATACTACTGAAGGTATAAAGAATTAGAAAAAAAAATGTGTAATTGTGAGAAGGGTAGTGAATACCTAAATTGTGTTTGCTTTTTCATTCAACATGTATTTTTTGTACATCTTTTCTGTGTCAAACACTTGTTAAGTGTTCTGCTGCAGTTGATGGTATTTGAAATGAATTTGCATTTTTTATTTAATAGTTCTTATCTAAACTGGCTCTTGAAGTATACATATTCTAACATTATTAATAAATTACTCTTAAAATGTCTTTCTTTTGATAATTCATAACAATGCAAATAAATTGCCCTGTAAATGTCACTTTTAAGAGATATTGAAAAGCAGTAATTCCCTTTGGTGACTGTGCTGCTTCATACTTCATAAAGAGAATGGATTCTACACTTAAAGCCAGGCATTGAGTGATGTACTGGTATCTTTGGTTCACATAGAAAATGACCAGATTTTTACCGCTTTTCTGCGGGGGCGGGGGGGAACTTTCTTTCCAATAGGCTCAAATAGTAGGTGATGAACCCAACATCTAAAAAATTATCTGAGCAAAGTATGAGATTATAACAGCATGCAAGTAAACTAGAATGGACAGAGAGAAGGGTAGACCAAGCGGATTATGTGGGCAACTATTTTTTTTTTTTAAATTTGCATAGCAAGAAAACCTAGGGAAAGAATCCCTTTGTATGAATAAGCTGTGATGTAAGTAATTTGAGAATAAGTATAGTAATAAGTATATTTTATATACTTTTAAGCCATGTAGAATTGTATTGGTTTTTCTTTCATTTGTGTAACTATATATTAACTTTTTGTTTAGTCATAATGAGAGCATCATTAGCAAAAGCCTGCTTCTCGATGGTGTCCTTGAACTCCATTCAGAATTTGAGGCCTCTGGTGTCTGTTGTCTTTCACCTTCTACATACTTGAGTAAACTCTCATTTTGTTCACTTGGATTTGTTAGGGTAGTTGTAAGATTCTTAGAAATTCTAGTTGGTTTCTCAGAGAGACATGTGGTGATTATTTACTGAGTAGATGGAAATGAGCAGGCCACTTGATGTGCCTGTTTTTTTAAAAAAAATTATTTTTAATGGCACGTTGGTGGTGAGTCTTTTGTGAGGGAAAGTTTAATTACATTTTGAAATAAGCAACATGTGACAAATCTAATTGGAGTCAAGTGTTTGATCATTAACATCCCACACTCAATAAAAACCCTCCCAATTTCCTCATGGAATTTTAATTTTTTAGAATCATTTTTAGGTTTACAGAAAAATTCTGACAATGGGAACAGAGAGTTCCCATGTGTCTCACACTCTGGTTCCTTGGTTATTGATATCTTCTGGGTTTTGTTTTTGTTTGTGATATCTAAAGAGTATAGATTGACAGGTGAATTTTTAGGCAAGGGAGATTGTTGCCCATCCAAGGGACCATTTCTTTCCATACTGAATTATAATATACTTTATTAGAAACAGTTTTTTTTTTAAAACTACTTTCTAGTTACTGTGGCTTTCCCTTGCATCACTGACATTGAATTAAGTTTCTTGATGGTTTGAAAGCATAGACACAGCTTATTTTGAAAAAGCTAATCCTTGTTTAAGATCCAACATAAGAAAAAATTTTGATTTTCTATTTTGCATTGTCATTAATAATTAAACTACAAACTATAAAAAATCGTGCTAAATAAAAGGTCTAAAACAATGATATCCTTTTTTGGTGTTTTAATATGCATCCCTATTTTGTCTAAAAGAGAATTTGAGTTTTGCCCAGAAGAAGAGAAACACTAGTAAATCCCTAGATTTGGCTTTAGCATTTACAATTCAGTTCTGTTTAAAAATTAAAACTTGCCACTTTAATGAGTGGATGGTAATGACTTAAAATTTTTCAGTTTCAATTTAAATCTGATTTAAAATGATAAGATTGACTTAAAATTATAAGAGTCTATATATGGGTCCTACCAAAACCAATTTTCTTTATCTCATACTTGAAAAAATCAGTAATTTTATAATTTATTTGGGTGCACTTTAACCTATTTATGACTGATAATCAGGTATAAATGTTTTTATTCACTTTAAGATTAGAAACAAAATTTAAGAAATATTTTTTCCTTTCCTTTCTGTTAACAAAATCATAGAGTCATATAGTTCAGTGCCAGAGGGATTAGAGATCATTAATGGTCCCTTTACATTAGATAGAAAAACAAGAGTAAAATAGACTGAATTACAATTTATTGAAATAAAGAAGAAATAATAAGAATAAACAGTAGTAGAAAACAATAATCATTCTCAAGATGAAATTTTTATTTTAAATGGTATATCTTATTTTTCTATCAAGACTTTTTAAAATTTGTATCAGTGACTATCTTTGATATATTATTGTCAATACAAGATATTTTTCTAGCATTTTTATTATACAAGCCTGTATTTTTAATTCATTCCTTCAGTTCTAGGACTTTTCAAACTTCTAGAATAATTCCTTATTAAGATATAGATAACAGTTTTGGTGTGGTTACCCCTTAGACCATTATTAAATAGCTTGTTAGCCCCAAATAACTTACTTATTATGCTAATAGTTGTTAAATGCAAGGGGCAGGGTTTAGGTTTCCTTGATTGGATGGGAGAAAGAGGAAGGTATAAGAGATGGGGCCCTTTCATCCTTCATGGGGCAACAGGACATAAACATTGAAACAACAAATATTTTTAATGGGAAATGAATAATTCACATCATTAATTAATGGTAAGTATGAAATACTATGCAATAAGTACTAAAAAAATTATTGTGGATTTTGGTGTTAAGGGAAAGCTTTTTTAAAGGAAATAATTTGAAAATTTTTCAAAGAATGGAGGGTACTGATATATGGAGGTAGGGGAAGGCTGTTTCACTTCGTGGGGTGAACTTTGAGGGCTAGAGGAAAAACAGAACGAATATGGATGTATGGCTTATGTGAGGAGTAGTCAAGCACTCCTCTCTAGCCTACCATCTCCCATGTCTCTCTTACTCTTTTTTGTTGTTTTATTGATTTTATTTTTAAGCAACAGAGCTGTTCAGAGAAAATAAAAGATGTATAAATAGAAACAAAATGAATGCATAACTACTTTGGTTGAAAACAGACGTACCTTCCTATTTTTTTACTTCCTAATCTCTTCATCCCTGCCTCTACAGTCCTTGAGATACCCACTCAGTATTCCTAGGATAGTACAGGGCAATTGAAAATGTAGAGAAATCAAATAGAATGGACTGTATTCAGTAAAAAAATGTGAAAGTCACTGGAGTTTGGTTGTCATTAGTACTTCATGATAGAATTATCCTATTCATATTATCATATTCATCTTTAATTCCACAGCCATCACATACTGTAGGCACCCTGAAGCTTCTCAAATTATTGTTGATTAATGAATCATAATTAAAGCCATATATCAGCAAGAATGCTCTGTTTGAGCAAGAACTTTTTAACAATGAAATATCGAATAGATGCCTGGAAAAGATAGAATAAAAACAAAAGGGCACATTGGACAACTGAAATGACAACTAAGTCAGATCTCCTTTTTGTTTAACCAGACACTGGTCCTTTGTAGTTATGTCTACTACCATCATTTAGCATAGGTTTGAATAAATGGTAGGGCTATCTTGTAGCTAGAGATTTCTGATTAACTTTCTTAGTCCTATTGTATTTTAAAAAACTTAGCAAAACTCAGCTTTGCAAATAATACACCAGGCTTTTAGGTCATATTGGTCATAGATTTGATGATACTAATATCGGAGGATGAGGGTAATATTAACCTTCTTCCAGTTTTTCAATCTTGTTTTTAAAGATGTATTCTGTTACTTGACATTTGTTGGTTTTCTTAGATAATTGAAAGTTAATCATTCATACTCTTGTTTGATAGTGATTTTACATTTTCAAAATAAATGCTTCTTGAATCATTAAACTATTTTATTTTTTAAAATTTATTTTTCAGTCTGATCTTGTGGATCAAAGTATATTTAATTTTATCCCAGAGGGGGAACATTCAGAGTTTTATAAAATACTCTCTACCCATCTGCTGGAAAGTGATTCATTAACTCCTGAATACTTAAAATGTAAGTAGTGACTGTGAAGAACAAACTCAAATATTATATTTGATAGCCTTATCCTTTACTTTTTTAAGTTTGTGAAAAATAGACATATTTAATAATTTAAAATGCAGCCAGTCATGATAGTGCACTCTTCTAATCTCAGCGGCTTGGGATGCTGAAACAGGAGGATCGCAGGTACAAAGCCAGCCTTAACAACAGCGAGGCGCTAAGCAACTCAGTGAGACTCTGTCTAAATCAAATACAAAATAGGGTTGGGGATGAGGCTCAGTGGTTGAGTGTCCCTGAGTTCAATCCCCAGTACTCCTGCACATACACAAAAAATGTAAAATACAGCATTGTTCCCTAAACCCTATTGTGTGCTTTTTAAATATTAAAAATGTATGTATATGTGTATACATGTATCTATATATAATGGAATTGTGTTCATATTTTAAATCTGAAATCTGTTCCAAAGTATACTGAAATTTCATCTTGTTTTGTTATAATAAATCTGACCACAGCTAAGCCATGATATTGTTTTATACAGAAATGGAAACCTGGCAATCAATATCTTTTTAATATTTGAATAAAATCATGTTGTATTTATTGATATAGATAATTAAACCTTCTTGTTTTGTTCATTGTGGACTAAGTGGGCACTCAAACTAAGGAGGAAAAAATTGCAAATCTTTTAAGATTATTAAATTAAAAAGAAAAATTATTTACTTTTTAAATTAAACTGATTTAAGTAACCTTTTATTGGATGTGTGTAATGTGCTAGGCACTTATGCTTTATTATAAAAAGAACCAAAATAGTGAAAAACATTTCTTACCATCAAAAAACACAAAATATTATGGTATAATTGAACATTTTTACTAGATTTGTTAGGCAAATAGTACACAACATTTTCTTCACTGTTACTCAGTATGAACTTCAGAATCGTTACATCACTGTATTTGGCCATTAGTTATTAGACATCTTCTTTAATAATTTTTTTTCATGTTTTTTAAATGTTTCCTTATTTGGAAATAGTGACATCAATCATCTTAAAGCTTCTTTGTATTTAAATCCTAAAATTCTATAATCTATTAATGACTGTCCAAAAATTAAGATATACAGGTGTTTATCTTTTGTTAAGAATGGCTAGCTTTTCAGGGAGAGAATTCATTTGAAGCCTAGCTGTAATTTTTTATAATCAAGTTTGTATGACATTGACCTAGGTCATTATAATCTTAATATTTAGGAGAAAGATTTGACTGGATCTAATAGATACAAAAGCCAATAATGTGCCTATAAGTAGTATTTGAGGTAATGAAATGAACAATATTGCTTGAGGTAAATATATAGAGTAAGGAGAGAAGAATTAGAAAGGGACCCTGGGAGAGAGAAACAGGAGGACAAAGAAGAAGGAATTGACTTTAGAGACCCTCACAAGGACAGAATTGGCCATAGAAGTGAATCAAAATATCGGGCATAAAGTAGAGACCATAGACTTCTGTTTCTAAGATCAGAGATGAGAACAGCAATACTACTTTTCAGTAGATAAATCAATTAAGTGCCTTAAGCATTGGATACACAAAAGAAGTTCTTCCCCAGAAAAAAAAGTGTTTGATGTGAGTTAAAACTTAGGGGACATTGCTTAGAAAGTTTAGTAGGTCATTTTGGTTGTGATGAAGGTGGTACATTTGATGTAATTTATGTCTAGAAAGGGAAATAAGGGCAGAATTATAAAGAGCCTAATATTTCATCCTATAGAGTTTTTATGTTTTACATTGTGGAGAGTGAGTGAAGGAGATTTGGGTGGTTTTATAATCAGAAGGGTGAAAGGGGAGTCACTTGAGTAGAAAATTTTGAAAAGGACTGCACTCAGGACAAAAAGGGAAAATTGATATTATTGTTGTAATCAAAGTAAGGATGAAGAGGAAAGTATATGAATGTTATGTAGGGAAACTCGGTAGGCTCTATGTTAGGTACTGGTGACCAAGCTGGGGAGGGTTTTGGGAAGACGATGATACTTAGATTTTGAACCTGTTGAGTTAGATGATAAAACCATTTATTTTGATAATAAAAGAGCATGAGCTTGATGTGGTGAGTGAAGGAAAGTGTTACTAATCCTTGAGTGTTGAAGCAATGCTATAAAAATAGTATTAGTCTAAGTCTTACCAGTGATCCGCTCTGACAAGATGAGCTGGGTTCCAAAGAGCTGGCTGCAACATGAAGCTAAAAAAATGGTGAAAAGTCACACAATACAGAAGTAGTTTTCATGTCGAGGGTAGGATGGCTCTGCGACCTTAAGGGTCAGCTTCCACACTGGAAGGTGCTGAAAAGACAGTGTGCACCCAGAATCTATTTTTATAGGGGGGACACACAAAGGAGATTCCAGAGAATGTTCTTCACCAAATAAGGTGTGGATTAAGGTTTTAAAGGTAGAGTCTTGCTTCGTGGTGTTTTGTGGTCAGCAGATTGATTGACATCTTGGCAAGTCACTGGTGCTGTATGGGATCACAGGCAGAGCGAGAGAAGCGGTGCACTTGCGTCGCACAGCCCAATCAGTGTGCCAGACCTGTCCCCTCATATAGCTCCAATGAGCATAGCTCACACACACAGCCCATGGATGGCTTGCAACAGTCTAAGTGTAGTAGGAAGGGATGAATCAGAGGCAAGAGAGTGGAGGCACAATGAATAAATGTTTCAGCTATCTAGGTGCGAGGCAATTTGTGACTGCACTGAGTTGATGGTCCTAAGTGTTAAGTGGAAAAATGATTTATGAGAGTTTCCTTGGTGAAATAAATATCAGGGCCTGGTGACAAATTAGCTTTGGGATTTGTAATAGGTAGAGAAGAGAGCAAACTGATATGTAGAGGAAGTAGGGATATGGTTTCTAACTTTGAAATAAGTATACATATGGCAAAGAGGACAGCTAACTTAGGAAGAAACAGGAAAAATTCACTTTCAAATACTTCGAGTTTAAATTACTGATGGGACATTGAGTGGAAATATCCTAAAAGCAAATAATGATATGAGAATTTGTGTTACATAAAATGTTAGTGTTGGGGAAAGATATGGAGTGGTAAATAAGATTTCCAAGACCAGTCAGTTTATAGCAGATCTCAAAAGATGAAGATCAAAAGAACCTTTGTGAAGTTTGCTAGTTTTTGAAGATAGTTTAGCAGAAAACAGAGGAATAGTCAATAGGTAAGAAGGCAAGTTCATGTTACAGGAATGAGGAAGTGTGAAATGAGGAAAAACTATTGAAGTTGACAGTACAAATGTTGATAGGCTTTAGAAGAGTAGAGGTGCAAGGATGCAAGCCATAGTGCATGAGGTAAAGGGAAGTGAATACATGAAAACAGGAACACTTACTGAAAAGAAAGGAGATCTCTGACACTAAAAAATGAAAAAAAAAAAAAAAAACTCTTTGAAATGGAAGGCCTGATCAAATTTAAAACTGTAGAAATTAAGGACCTAAAGAAGAAAATTCATGGCCATTAGTTATTAGATACATTCTGTAATCATCTTTTCATGATTTTTAAATGTTGCCTTATTTGGTAATAGTGACATCAATCATCTTAGAGCTTCTTTGTATTTGAATTGTTAAATTCTATAATGTATTAGCAACTGTCCAAAAAAAAAGTGATGTAGACCTGGTCTTTAGAAGATAGGAACAGCAGCTATTCAAAGTAGAAGCATTAGCTTTAGACTGGGAAGCAAACCCTTTCTTTGAAATTAGAGTGAAAAATGAGAAAGGACAGGTAAAAATAGAGAACAGTAAGTTGTTTGTACAAGGTGAAATAGCTCTTGAAGGTACTTTACTTTTATGGACTAAATAATCTGTCATTGAAGACGTCTGCTGAAGAAAATATGAACTTATTCAACAATAAAAAAAAAACTTTTGTAATCTTATTTCATGTGATATATGACAGATATTGACTTTTTAATCATTTATTTCAGCAAAAAATCAATTAGAGTTCTGTTGTCATATGCTTCGAGGAACAATAGATCCAAAGGAGCCATCTACCTATGAGTATGTGAGATTTATAGGAAATTTCAAATCTTTAAACAGTGGTGAGTTAAATGCTTCTCTTAGAATGTATTTTAAAACTTCATATTTTTCTAAGTAACAGCCAGATTTTACTGGAATAACTGATGATACATATTTCCTTACTGTTTTAGTATCTACTGCTGCACATAATGGTTTTGAAGGAACTATACAACGCACACATAGACCTTCTTATGAAGATAGAGTTTGTTTTGTAGCTACTGTCAGGTTAGCTACACCTCAGTTTATCAAGGTATGTTTCTAATTTAAGTGCTTAAGAGGTTTTCAGTTTTTATATAATTTTTAATATAATTTTTGTCTCTAGAATGACTGAATTTTCCTGCAAGCATTGAAGTAGTAGTGGCTATTAAATATGTATGATTATGATTATGATTCTGATATTTCAGAAACAATGAGTTATGAAAACACTAATTTTTTAGCATATATTGCAGTTAGCCAGTGATTATGTGTCACCATTTGCCCTGCTTTTTTGCCAGATTTAGGATACTTGGTATATAATTCACCTTCTTCACTAAAGGAGAAAGTCCAAAAAAATCTAGGTAATTTTTGAAAGATTGTTTTTGAAATTTTCTTTTGAAATGTGTAAGTGGCTTTTATTGCATATAATTTACCTTTTACATTTTCAAATTTAAGTAATTTATTTTTATTTCCTGGGCCCAACAAGCAGACAAATAAGGAAATGGGTTAGCTCAACCACTTAGAAGTGGCTGGAATGAAGAAACCAGGACAAGATTTGCGAGACACATGATTTAGGACACTAGTACTGAGTTAGCAGTTAGAAGATCCAAAATCAGTCTTGTTCTGCTTGTTTTGATCTTAGGAAGTAATAACAGTAGCTAGTGTTTGAGCACTTATTGCATGCTATACTTTTTTATATGCATTATCATGTAATTCTTATAACAGCCCTGAGATACATGCTGTTATAGTCCCTATTTTGTATATAAGGAAACTGAGGCTTAGAGAAGTTAAGTTTCTTCCCCAGAGTCTCTATTAAATGTCAGAACTGGAGTCTTGATTCTTTTTCTTTCAGAGCCCAGCTCCTTGATATATTAACATTGTGCTGCAGGAGGTTATTTAAGGGTACAGAGGAAGTTTATAATATATTAGCTAGTGTGACCAGAATCTCGGGTTCATATATTGGAGAAAATAGGAAAGTAGGAAGTATGGCTAGAAAAGTAAGCAAAAGCAAGAAATGAAACTTATTTCTGTTTTTTCTCCATGCTGAAGAAATTTCAGTATGAGGACCCACAGAAGATTTTTAAGCAAGAAAGTTACCTAAGCATATTTGAGTATTAGTAGAGTAATTGTGACCCCAGAATAGAAGACAAATTGAAGGACAGAGAGGCTGTTTAGTTAGATGTTAGCATAGTAAGATGTCACTGATGGTGATGATCTAAACTAAGCCATAGAAAATGGATGGGATATAGATTTTTTTTAAAAGAATGTTAAAAGGTGAAATTGAGAAGATTAGTAGTGGCCACCTGGATGCTAAAAGGAAAAAATGAAAGAGTATGTTAGGAATATCAGATTTCTAGACTTTGGCACTGCACAGGTAGGTGTCCATCAGTTAGTTGGAAAATTGTACAACTGTACAATTAGTTCATTTTAGGGCATACTGTTTGAGGTGTATGGGGCTATCTGAAGAGTAATATAGAACAGTAACTCAGGAGAGAAGTCTGAAGCAATAACTCTACAGTCTGCATTTTAGTATCATTTATTGCTCCATTTAAAGTTGTTATCAAAGCAGGGTGTGGTAATATACTCCTATAATTCCAGTGATTTGGAAGGCTGAGGCAGGAGGATTGCAAGTTTGAGGCTAGCTTCAGCAACTTAGCAAAGCCCTAAACAATTTAGTATGAGACCCTGTCTCAAAATAAAAAATAAAAAGGGCTGGGGATATGGCTCAGTGGTAAAGCACCTCTGGGTTCAAACTCTTACCAAAAGAAAATATATATTTTTTTTAATTAATTTTTTTTCAAAGGTGTTCAAATGCTGGCCTTCCTAGGCTAGCACTTGACCACTGAGCTGTATCTCTAGCTTATCACATTTTAGTACTAAAAAATTAAATTTTTTAAAAATTTATTTAGGGAAAAGTCATCTAATAAGGATTCTTCTAAGAACACAGGGAAGTATTTCTGAATTTTAATTATCGATTTATTTATAGGAAATGTGTACTGTTGAAGAACCCAATGAAGAGTTTACATCTAGACATAGTTTAGAATGGAAGTTTCTATTTCTTGATCACAGGTAATTAACTTCATTTTTAAACTTTATAAAAAAGGTAATAGTTATGTTACATTATTCTTGACTAATGGATTTTAAGGACAAACTTTTTTTCTAATCAGGATTTTCAAATCCATTTTCCATTTTTAAAAAAATAGCTCCCCAAATTAATATCTGGTTAAAATGTTTCTTGTGGGGTACTTATAATGTTATTGTTTTTCAACTTAGGGCACCACCAATAATAGGATATTTGCCATTTGAAGTTTTGGGAACATCAGGCTATGATTACTATCATGTGGATGACCTAGAAAATCTGGCAAAATGTCACGAACACTGTAAGTAAATTTTAATATTTCTGGTAAGGTTAACTTTTTAAAATCATATAAAGAGAAATCTTGTCCCATTAATGAAAGGTAGTAAAATGTAGATTTGCTGTAATTTTTTGTAAGTATATAAAATAGAAACAAGTTTAGTTTAAATTTGATCTGATTCCTACTTGATTGATTATCCATATAAAGCTGAATCTACCAGTATATTTTAAAAATACAAAGTTTCTCAAATTAACCACAAAAAACACACACACTTTGCTTACCATCTGTTAAAGACTTCAGAACTCAAAACCTACAGAGCATGTGTTGGGAATAACAATTACTTCAAACAGTGATGTTATTTTGCTTTTGGTTAGTTAAGGGTTACAAAATAAATGCCTCAGAGATACTGTACTTGAGAGTGTCTATGGGAAAAAGAAGGTCTGATGTGATTACTTCCTGTTGCTACCCTTAGTAAATATAGAAGGAAATCAGCAGTTGAATCCTTGAATATTTGGAACTTTTATTGTATATGAAAAGTATATAAGATCAGCAGTGACTGGCTTCAAAGTTTGACACTATAGAAGATGTGAAAATTACTTGAGAACTTAAACCAGCCCTAAAGAATTGCATTTTCCTATCATTGGTGTATATATTTTTTGAAAAACCAAGAGAAGAACTATATGTAGAATGAACTATATGTAGAAGAACTATATGTATCATTTAAATGTAAATGATAGTTTTTGATTAAAAAAAACAGATTCTTCATAACTAAGTATGAATCAAAATATTTTTTTTATTTTCTTTTCAGTAATGCAATATGGGAAAGGCAAATCGTGTTATTATAGGTTCCTGACCAAAGGGCAACAGTGGATTTGGCTTCAAACTCATTATTATATCACTTATCATCAGTGGAATTCAAGGCCAGAGTTTATTGTTTGTACTCACACTGTAGTAAGGTAATAATTCTTTCAAAGAACTTTTGAATTATGATAACATTCTTTAACAATTTTGGCAATGTAATTTTTATGCCTGACATAGTATATAAGTTTCTAAATCACGGTAACTTGACCTTAATGTTTTAATGTGTCAAACTACAAAGTAATCTTTTTTTTAATATATTATTAAATTTTCTTACATGCATTTTAGGAATGTTGTATAAGTAGTAGATATATAATGCTTGACATAAGTTCTGTGCTTTACCGCAGAATTCATACTATCACTTATGTACCAAAGTCAGTTATGCAACAGGAAAACTGGAAAGAGCATACTCTTTCATTTTTTAATTCCTCTTAATATACATACTGTGTTGTCAGAGATCATTTATAGTAGCATATAAAATTTTCATATACCTAGAAAAATGCAAATTGAATTAAGAGTACCCTGTAGATGTGTTTTAGGTTTGTGTAGTACATAGAAAAGAGTCTAGAATTAGTGAAAAATTTAAGTGAAGCACATAACAAATATTGAATGGTTGCAACTCTGCAATATCTTAATGAATGAACAAACACTAAAATTTGATTTTTTCAATTTATAGTTATGCAGAAGTTAGGGCTGAAAGACGACGAGAACTTGGCATTGAAGAGTCTCTTCCTGAGACAGCTGCTGACAAAGTATGTTTCTTATAGTCTTTTAAAAATATAATTACCTAATTTCTTGCCATTGAAACTCAAACTCAATCAGTAGGAAAATTGCTTCTCAAATACATCCTTTTCTCAAGTATGACAGTATTATTATACTTTACTGTTTACTTTCATTTTTCATTTAATATTTTAAAATTTCATTTACTTCTAAAAAAAATTGAAGATCTTACCATTTAGCAATAATAAGGATAGACATCTAATCTCAGATTAAAACTACTATTATTAGTTACCTTTGATGTGCTAGACTTTAGCTTGATTCTTCATATGAATTATGGTGTGTGATTTACTACTTGTATCCTTAATCTCATAAGTAATATCTCCATTATGAAACCACTGAAACTCAGATTTAAAGGAGAGGGTTGAATCTGCCCTTCATGAAACATGACTGAGAACTTATAGTCAGAAATTGAACTTTGGTTTCTTTCTTTTGCTCATGTTGAAGTATAGTATATTACTTCTCTGTTGCTATGTAATGGTTTCTCCAGAATTAGTGATATAAAACAATACACATTTACTATCTCTTAGATCATGTGCATCAGGAATCCAGGCACAGTTTAGCTGGGGCTTCCACTTGAGGATCCATCAGAAGTCTAAAGTCCTCTCAAAGTTCCACTCAGGCACTGTTCATTTCCACCTCACTCAGTGGTTGTTGGCCCAATTGTTCCTCATGGGCAGTTGGACTAAGGGCTTTAGTTCCTTGATGGCCAGAGGCCACCTTCATTTCCTTTCCAGGTGACCCTTTCCATCTGAGCAAGCATGCAAGAAAGTACAGGAAGAGAAAGTACCAGGCAATTGTACTTAAAAAGTTTTTGCTTTTTAAGATGAGAGAAATAATAGCATGTTTGTATACTAAGAGAATGATCTGGTAGAGCAAGAAAAGTTGAGCAGTGTTTTGATTAGGTAAGAGAAGGTGGGATCTAGAACACAAGTGGAAAGATAAGGTTTAGCTAGGGGGACAGATTATTTGACCATAACAAGAGTTGGCAGCCTGAGGCCTGAGGCCAAATCTGGCTCTCTGAATGTAATGCCCACAAACTACAAATATTTTTACATGTTTAAGTGGTTGAAAGAAAATCAAAAGAATAATAATGCTTTATGACACATGAAAAGTAAATCAGATTCATATTCTAGTGTTCATAAATAACGTAACCACATACATTCATACATTCATTTATAAAGTGTCTGTAGCTCTATTTGTACTGCAATAGCAGAACTAAATAGTTGTGACATATTCTATGGCCCACAGAACCTAAGAGATTGACTTTCTGAAAGAACCAGTAAATGTTACAGAAAGAATTGATTGATCCCTGATTTATAGCAACATGAAGAAGGATAAATACGTGACTATCACATTTTCACAGTTACACTCTCACTTTATGTCTTCTGACTATATCCAGCTTAAATTTATGGTTAATTATTGTAACCATGCATGTATCTTCAGCTCCCTAGCACCTGTCACCCTTTATCACAAATCCTTGGCAAAATCTCAGTGTTGGTTAAACCCAGCTGTTAAATGGATAGGTATAGTAGTGAGAGCTTATAGCAGTACTCTCAGTAAATAGGTACCAAGAGTTATCAGCCAAGAGTCAAGTAAGGACAGGAGTTTTTGGAGGTTTGAGAAGTGAAAGTGTTAAATGGTTGTGTAGGTGAATAGAAAAGTGACTATTCTAGGAAATTATAGTCTGCTTGGCAGGCAGAATAAAAGCCACTTGCAGTTCTTGGTCATTCATTTGATATGAAAAAATAATCATATTGTGTTTCTTCTGCCATGTTCAGCTCTGTAGGAGCAGATATGGGAAAAATAAAAAATAAAAAAATGGGTTTAACCAACACTGAGAATTTTGCCAAGCAAGTGTGATTAAGGGAAATAGGAACTAAGAAATTAAAGATACATACATGGTTATAAACAATTAGCCATGAATTTAAGCTGGATAAAGAGAGAAGACACAAAAAGAGAGAATGTGATTGTGAAAATATGGTTGAATACATATATTGTGGGTTCCTTTTAAGCCTAAGGATTTTTGGAATTGAGATACTAAAAGGAATGAGTAGGAAATATGGGAATTGTGGTCAGAGAAAAAGATGATTGAAACTGAGATTATGGGAAGGTTTATTCTTATTGAAAATGACTCTAGGATATGACTGTAAGAATTAGTGGATGAGGACTGGTGGAAGAGGAGATCTTTGGAGGAGAGTACAATAAGGAAGAGAGAGGTTGTAGTATTGAATGTTTCTGTGAATAACCTTGGGATTAATAGTTAATGAGGGGAATACTGAGCCAGATTCTAAAATTTAATTGTTGTGAAGTGACCATGGGGTCTGTACATAACTGTAAGAGACAGTGAGTTATAGCATATGATTTAATGTTAGTTTCAGAGTTGTGAGTTTGGGGAAAGAAGAAAGGGGAAGTGGTCTGGAACCATCAGTAGAAGGACTTTTGTAGAGCTGTGGTCTGAGAGTTGTGAGAGAGAGAATAGACACTGCTGAAGAAAACTACAAGGAAAGTAGTGTCCTCTGGGGCAGTATGGGTTTTAGTTAGAGCAAGCCTGTGAAGGAATGTTCAGAGCTGAGGTTGAGAATACAGAGCATTTTTAAAATTGTAGACACTTGGGGCTGGGGATGTGGCTCAAGCGGTAGCGCGCTTGCCTAGCATGCATGCAGCCCGGGTTCGATCCTCAGCACCACATACAAACAAAGATGTTATGTCCGCCGAAAACTAAAAAAAATAAATAAATATTAAAATTCTCTCTATCTCTCTCTCTAAAAAAAAAAATTGTAGACACTTAATACAAGCGGGAGGTTTAGAAGGCTAGGAAGCAGTGGAAGTAGGAGACAAATAGAATGAAGGACTGAATGAATAGTAGTTAGGGTAGAGGAAACAAGGCATAGGGTGATATCACTCCTGTTTTTTTCCCCTAAGCACAAGTAACTTTGAGATCATACTATTTGTGTATGTGTGCATGGGTTTATACAGATTTGTATATATGTGTACATATATATATTGTGCCCCCTTTTAAGTAGCTCTCCTGCAGTAAGAATAGGTATTTACTTCTTTTTTACTGCTGCATATGAGAGTTTTTGATAGGACACTTTGCTCTATTATAATTTGGAGGAAAAGAAGATAGGTGTACTGTATATACATCCTATATTAGCAGATAAGTTTATATTTTTGATGGTGGCAAGATTAATGTTCTCATCTGTATAAGGCAGGGCTGGTATAGGGAGACAGATTTAAGAGCAGTGAATACAACAGACACTAGTATGTAAAAACGTGGATGTGTAACTGATGTGATTCTGCAATCTGTATACAGGGGAAAAATGGGAGTTCATAACCCACTTGAATCAAATGTATGTAATATGATATGTCAAGAGCTATGTAATGTTTTGAACAACTAATAAAAAAAAAGGAAAGGCATGGAATAATTGTGAAGGGTAGGAAAGTGAGCTCAGCGTAAACAATGCTACTACCTAGTATTGGGTATCCATCTGAAGTTCATGATCCTTTAGTCAGACTGCACTTGTTCCTAGAGAAACCTTTGAGGAATTGAACTAGAAGAATAAAAGAGTATGGCTTAAAGTGGTATTTTAATTTGTTTTCTTAGAGGTGCTACAGTGTTGATGTCCAGGCAGAGACCGAGGGATGGAAGTAGGGGAAGGGAAAAAATTTACTAGAGATGAGTACAAAGCTAAGAAGTAGGATAAGAGAGGTTATTGGATGATTCTTCCTTATGGATATTGAAATTTTGGAGAAAGATCAGAATTGGAGTAAAGATTTTGAGCCATCAAATGCTGAGTTCCAAAGGTCATTACAGTATTTTGAATATAAAGTAAAATGTTATCACTATCTTTTTTTTTTCTTTCTTAATGTGATAAGAAACAACATAAAATTGCCATTGAAAGGGTACAGTTTGGTGTAGTTACATATATTCCCACTGTTATACAGTTATCACTACCATCCATGCCCAAAACTTCTTTATCTTTCCAAACTCCAAACCCATTAAACAACTTCTCATTCTCCTGTCAGCCAACATTTTACTTAGTATTTTTTTTAGCTTGACTTCTCTAATTACTGCATATGAGTAGAATCATATAATATTTGCCCTCTTGTCCTGGCTTTTTTCATTTGCCATAATGTTGTCTGAGTTGATTATGTTGTAGCATGTGTCAGAATTCCCTTTCCTTTTAAAGCTGGGTAATATTTCATTGTATGTACATACCTTATTTTGCTTATAGGTTGCTGTTACCTTTTGGTCATTGTCATTAATGTTACTGTGAGCATACATGTACAAATAACTGTTTGAGAATTGCTGGGTCATACAATAATTCTTTTTTTTTCAATTTTGAGGAAGTGCCACACTGTTTTCCCTAGTGACTATGCCATCAAGGCACAGGAATTTAGATTTTTTACATTCTTGCTAACACTGGGTATTTTCTTTCTTTCTCTCTTTCTTTTTTTTTTATAGTGGCCATTTTAATGGGTGTAAAGTGATATCTCATTGTGGTTTTAATGATATATGGTAAGGTGTAGTCCAACTTCTGTCTTTTTGCTGTTTCCTTGAATAGAGAATGAAGCCAAAATTTTCATGCTTTACAAAATAAGTTCTCAAGCCAGGTATGGTGGCACACACCTGTAATGCCAGCTACTAGGGAAGATGAGGAAGAAGAACACAAGTTCTAGGACCCTAAAGTAGAACCTTAAAATAAAAAATAAATAAATAATAAATAATAAGTAAACAAAAAGTTCTAGGACCTTAAAATAGAAAAATAAATAGTTCAGTGGTAAAGGGCCCCTGGGTTTAATCTCCAGTTGCCCCCACTAAATAATAATAATAATAATAATTGTTATTATTATTATTATTATTTGGGGGGGTACTGGTGATTAAACTCAGGGGCCTTTTACCATTGAGCTATATCCCCATCCCTTTTTATTTTTTATTTTTAGACAGATTCTCACTTAAGTTGCTTAGGGCCTCCTAAATTGCTGAGACTGGCCTTGAACTTGCAATCTTCCTACCTTTAGTCTCCTGAGTCGAAAATTTATTATTTCTTTACCTACTATATATTACATAGGTAGTTTTGTCTTACAGGTAAAAAAATGAATTTTTTATTTTTATTTTTTTGTTAGTAAGCAGTATTTCTAATTTGAGATTTCTAAACTGAACCTCAAGAAAACATTTCTTTGTTTCCTTAGAGCCAAGATTCTGGGTCTGATAATCGCATAAACACAGTCAGTCTCAAGGAAGCATTGGAAAGATTTGATCACAGTCCAACCCCTTCTGCCTCCTCCCGGAGTTCAAGAAAATCATCTCATACAGCAGTCTCAGACCCTTCCTGTGAGTACCTTAACTTAAACTTCCATTAAAGGGAGTACTACTAAACTGTTTGTGTTAAAGGTTATTTGTCAAATGCTTCTCTATAATTTATTTTCATAATTTTGAGGTATATTAACCTTTCCAGTGAGTAAGAGGTGCAGTGCTCACTGTTAGCAAAGAATTAAGATCATCAAGTGGGCCTATAAAACATGTAAGTTATAATGTTGTTATTGTTAAATTTTTAATCATCCCTCAAAAATAAAACAAAACTATTCCTACTGTAAAAGCCAGCAAATGTTCTTTAAATTTGTTTTTTAAAAAAATTTTGCAGTGTTTTTCTTTATGAAGATATGCTTAA
Source organism: Marmota flaviventris (assembly GCF_047511675.1). Classification (NCBI taxonomy): domain Eukaryota; kingdom Metazoa; phylum Chordata; class Mammalia; order Rodentia; family Sciuridae; genus Marmota; species Marmota flaviventris. The sequence continues at coordinate 42,521,849 of NC_092504.1, read as the reverse complement.
TTGTCCTTATGTTACAGTTGGCCCTCCATATCAATAGTTCTGTGCTGTAGATTCAACTAAGTGCACATAGAAAATGGTTCAAAAAAAATTGTATCTGTATTGAGTATGTACAGACTTCTTTTTATTTTCCTTATTCCTAAATAATAGAATATATCAAGTATTTACATAGTATTTGTATTGTATTAGGTATTATAAGTAATCTAGAGAAGATTTAAAGAACTTACAAGGATGTGCATAGGTTATGTGCAAATACTACACCATTTTGTGTCAGGAACTTTTGAGCTTCACAGATGTTGATATCCACAGGGAGTCCTGGAATCAGTCCCTTTTCAGGGAATGACTAGTAACTATTTTTAGATTGAAATTTTTTCAATTTCATGTTTTTTTTTTTAATCTTTAAAGAAGATAGAAGCAGAGGATAGGAAAGGCAGCAGAATACAACAGACACTAGTATGGCAACATGTAAATCAGTGGATGTGTAACTGATATGATTCTGCAATCTGTATACGGGGTAAAAATGGGAGTTCATAACCCACTTGAATCAAAGTGTGAAATATGATATGTCAAGAACTATGTAATGTTTTGAACAACCAACAATAAAAAATTAAAAAAGAAAAAAGAAGATAGAAGCAATTTAAATGAATGGACTTTACTTTTATTGATTTAGAAAACCAAGTAAAAACAGTTTTTATTCACTGAAGTACATTTTGAAATTGATCTTTGAAAACTGTATTTTTAAATATTAATGCTATTCTGCTTTTATTGACTAACTTCAGCAACACCAACAAAGATCCCAACAGATACTAGCACTCCTCCCAGACAACATTTACCAGCTCATGAAAAGATGGCTCAAAGGAGGTCATCATTTAGTAGCCAGGTAAGCTCTATAGTTAATATACTTTTGAATAAAGATTAATTAAAAGGGAAAGTTATCTAAATGTTCAGAAAAAGTAGTTGGTATATGACACTCAAGATTTTCCTTTAATTTTTGAAGTGGTTACCATACATATAAGTCATTTTTGTTATTTTTCAGGTAAAATGTTAGGGTTTTTTTTTTTGTTTGTTTGTTTGTTTTCTGTTTTTTCCCAGTTGTGAACAGCTGATAATTGAGAACAATTTTATATCTACATTCAGATACCAATCACCTATTGTTAAATCCAGCCAACTTCTGAGACCTCATGCATGGTACTATGGCAGTGCCTTGGAAGATACAAAATAAATAGGGAAAAGGCTTTTCCAGTGTAGAGAGGGAGACATACCTGTACTCAATTTACAAAAATATGAGGCATATTGTAAGTTCAGTGATCAGTATATCGTGTGTATATTTCTGGTGGAAGTACTCATATTTGATAATGAGTGTCACTTCAGTGATATTTTTTATTTTGCTTCTAGTCCATAAATTCCCAGTCTGTTGGTCCATCATTAACACAGCCAGTGATGTCGCAAGCTGCAAATTTACCAATTCCACAAGGCATGTCCCAGGTATTTTTTGTTTGTTTTAGTTGAGTATTTACAAATGATAAATTGGTTTTAGGTAAATATGATTAAGTTTATAAATAGTTTTACATATATTTAAAATAAATAAAATATAACTATTATGTGTGTGTATATATATACATATCTATGTAAGTACACATGCATATTTATTTATTTACACTTATAGGTGCAATGAATCTTAACTAGGGGCATTTAGAGTGTCTGAGGACATTTTTGTTTGATACAATGATTATGGAGTACCACAAGCCCTTAGTAGACATGGGCCAGAGGTGTCAGGTGTCTTTTGAGATGCATGGCAGTCTTGTACAACAAAGAAGTGTACTATTTAATATACCAAAACACCACTTCCTCTGTTGAAAAATACTAAAGACATGAAGTTATTAAAGGTGAAGTGTAACAGTTCATTTTGTTCTTCCTATGGATGTTGGAAGAATTGAGTAACTTTATTCATATTTTAGTTTTTGTGTTCAAATATAGGATATTTATTGATTTCCTGGGTGTAACAAGAATTGTAGGTGTTGACAATATTTATATTAGCTTTACTAAAAGGCTATTGCATCTAAAGCAAAAAAAGTTAATTATGATACTATTATATAGTCTCTGTACATCATATAGACCCTTAATGCAGCCTGAAGAAGTGAAGAAAAACTTTCTAGGAGAATTGTTGTCTGGCCCACAACCCAAAAAAGGTCTATAAATAAGCAAGACAAGGGTGATTCCAAAAGTGATGCTGTTACTTTTGATCGTAACATTTTAACTTGTGATTTATAATTTGTTCAGTGCCTCAGATATGTTAAGAATACTACTTAATAGTAATAAACATAAAATCTTAAGACTTGTTTGTCATTAAATAATTTTATAATTCTGATTTCTAATAATATGTTATCATATAAGGACTTTATAACATCACTGTTTTGTTAGGTATTACAATTTAGTCCTCCAATCCTATTTGCCAGAAGCTATTCTAGTACCTGGAGACTAAGTAGTACAATATTGAAGGACGAATAGATAGCAGAAGAAATCAAGGATGAAATGAAAAAATACATAGAGGTAAATGAGAATAGTGATATAGTATATCAAAATCTCTGGGACATTATGAAGGCAGTTCTACGAGGAAAGTTCATAGCATTGAGCTCATTCATTAAAGAATAGAAAGATACCAAATAAATAACATAACATTACATCTAAGGTCTTAGAAAAAAGAACAAATCAACACCAAAATCAGTAGAAGACAGGAAATAATTAACATCAGAGCTGAAATCAATGAAAGTGAAATTTTAAAAATCAACAAAACAAAAAGTTGGTTCTTTGAAAAAAATAAACTTAGTCAAACTAACAAAAGAAAGAGGGGGAAACTCATTATTAAAATTTGTGATGAAAAAGGAACTATCACCACAAACACTACAAAAATATAAAGGATAACAGATACTGTTTTGAAAATTTATACTCCAGTTAATTAGAAAATCTTGAAGACATCGACAGATATTTAGAGACATATGACCTACCCATATCAAACCAGGAGTACATAGAAACTTTTAAACTTTAAGTAATGGAATTGAAAACACCATGAAAAGCCTACCAGCAAAGAGAAGCCCAGGACTGGATGGATTCTCAGCCAAGTTCTGCCACACCTTGAAAGAAGAACCAACACCAGTGTTCTTCAAATTATTCCATGAAATAGAAAAGGAGGGAACCCTTCCAAACTCATTCTGTTCCTGATATCAAAACCAGACAATGTCACATCAAGGAAAGAAAACTTCAGACCTATATGCCTGATGAACATAGATGCAAAAATTCTTATAAAATACTGGTGAATCTCATTTAAAAAACATTAAAAAGATAATAGTGCACCAGGATCGAGTAGTCATCCCAGGAATACAAGGTTGGTTCAACATACAGAAATTAATAAATGTAATTCACCACATAAAGAGACTTAAAGACAAGAACCACAGAAGAAGCATTTGACACAGCATCCATTCATGTTCATTACTCTAGAAAAATTAGGAATAGTAGGAACATTAACATTATAAAAGCTATATTTCTAAACCCAAGGCCAACATCATTCTAAATGGAGAAACACTGAAAGCATTCCCTCTAATAACTGGAACAAGACAGATATGCCCTCTTTCACTACTTTTATTTAGCATAGTCCTGAAAACTCTAGCCAGAACAATCAGGCAAAAGAATGAAATTAAAGGGATATGAATAGGAAAAGAAGAGCTTAAATTATCCCTGTTTGCTGGCAACATGATCCTATATTTAGTACCCAAAAAACTCCACCAGAAAAGTTCTAGAACTCAAAATGAATTCAGCAAAGTAGCAGTATACAGAATTAACACCCATAAATCGTTCCTATACACCAATGATAACCAGCTAAAAGAGAAAATAGGAAAACTACCCCTTTCACAAGCCTAAAAAAAAAAAAAAATACTAGGGAACCAGCCTAACAAAAGAGGTGAAAGACCTCTACAATGAAAACTACAGAACTAAAGAAATTAAAGAAGACCTTAGAAAGAGGGAAGGATCTCCTGTGTTCTTAGAATTAACATTGTCAAAATGGCCATACGACCAAAAGTGCCATACAGATTTAATGCAATGGCTATTAAAATTCCAGTGATATTCTTCATAGAACTAGAAAAAGCAGTCACGAAATTCATTTGGAAAAATAAGAAGCTCAGAATAGCTAAAGCAGTCATACCAGACCTTAAATTATACCATAGAGCTACAGTAACAAAAACAGCATAGTATTGGCACCAAAAGAGGTGTGAAGACCAATGGAATAGAATAGAAGACAGAGAAACAAACCCACATAAATATAGTTATCTCATACTAGACAAAACTACCACCAAAACACACACACACACACACACACACACACTGGAGTAAAGAGAGTCTCTTCAACAAATGGTGCTAGGAAACTGGAAATCCATATATAATAGAAGGAAATTTAACCCCTCTAATCCTGCACTCAACTCAAAGTGGATCAAAGACCTCGATATTAGACCAGAAACCTTGCATCTTCTAGAAGAAAGTATAGGCCCAGCACTCCAACATTGTCAGCTTAGGAACTAACTTCCCCATTCAATATCTCTAACTACTGGGGAAATGCAGATTAAAACTACACTGAGGTTTCACCTCACTCCAGCCAGAATGGCAGTTATTAAGAATTCAAGTAACAATAAATGTGGGGGAAAGGGTAACTGATATATTGCTGCTGGGACTGCAAATTAGAGTAACCACTCTGTAAAGTGGTGTATGGAGATTCCTCAAAAAATTAGGAATGAAACCACCGTTTGACCCAGCTCTCCCAATCCTTGGTATATATCCAAAGAATTTGAAATCAGCATACTACAGTGATGCAGCTGCATGAATATTTATAGCACCTCAATTCACAATAGCTAAGCTATGGAACCAACCTAGGTGCCCTTCAGTAGATGAATGGATAAAGAAAATGTGGTATCTATACAAAATGGAATATTTCCCAGCCATAAAGAAGAGTGACTTTACGACATTAGCCAACCAGTGGATGGAACTGGAGACTGTCAGCTAAATGAAATTAGCCAGTCCCCTCAAAACCAAAGGTTAAATGTTCTCTCTGATGTGTGGATGCTAGCCCACAAGAGGGGTGAGGCAGGTAGAATAGAAATTCAGTAGATTAGACAAAGAGGCATGAAGGGAAAGGAGGGAAGATAGGAATAGGAAAGACAGTGGAATGAATCTGATATAACTTTCCTGTCTACATATATGAATTTACCACAGTGAATCCTAACACTGTGTACATTCACAAGACTGAGATCCTAATTAAATAAGGTATATTCCATGTTTGTATGAATGTATCAGAATAGATTATACTGTCATGTATAACTAAAAAGAACAAATAAAAATTTAAAAAATACTATTTGTCTTCAAGTACTAACAGACTAGCATTCTACCTAATGAGCTATATCCACAGCCCAAGCATTTCATAACATAGGGATATTTTTATGCAATAAGTAATGTACTATGTCAAACATACTAGTAAGCATTCAAATTTCACATTTCACTCACTAATAAAGCTCCAATACTTTGTCTTTTTGTTCTATAATTTTATTTCCTGTTATCCTTTGTTTTATGTTTGTTTCTATTTTCTTTTATGTACTTAATAGAAGTCCATTAAATGGTGACAACATGTTCACCTACAGGTTCAAATAACATTAGTTAAAATATGTTCGATAACATAAGTACAACATATTTTGACTAATATAAAAAAGACATGAAGCAGTTGTGGTACTAAATTTGTAATATTTTCTCAAACCTAGTAGAATCTAATGTATATATAATATGGTCTGTTTTTTGTCATCTTCAGAAGTCAAGTTTGTATACTTTGGAAAGTAGTCTTCGGTATCCTTAATACAAACTTTTGAAGATAGGATAAAAAAGCATGGGGTAAACCATACAGTTCACTGTAGGAGAATATTTTAAAATAGATTTTCAGTAACTTGAAGTTTTTTTCTGCCCTTATACTATATAATGTACTGAATATTCATGGAAATAATCAAATGAGACTATGTTGACTTAAGAGGTGAATTATCAAATGTGGCTAAATTACAAGCAGTAGAAAACAGGCACTGTTTATTACTTAAGTGTAAATCATAGAGAAATAAGATTGAAAGCCCTGGAAGTAGAGTAACTTTGTTTTCCTACATAATACATGCATTTATTCATAATTGCTTAAAAGTCTGCTTTAAACTTGTCTGATGACAGTATCAGTTGAAAACATGAGTGAAAATAGTAATGTTAGTTATCTATCAGATTTTTGTCACTCTAGGTATCTCTACTGATAATGCAAGTAAAAGGACATTGTAGGAATGACAGAATTTGATATGAATGAATTCTAGGTATAGGCTCCATTTCCACATGGTGAAGAATAGACACAACATAAAAAGTAATTTGTTCTAGTAAGTAGCTGAGCCACCATTTGAACTCCGGTCTTCTAACTCCAGGTATACTTGTAAACATTCAAGATCCACTCAGAAGTCAAAAGCAAACCAGAAATTCGAACAGGGATAATATTTTTTAAAAGTATTAACTAGTAACTAAGAAAATCTGAAGAATACAGGAATAGGAGATGTAGACAGCAGCCACTAACTAGATGTCAGGGAAAGCACCCAAGGAAGACAGACTTGAAGGATTCCCACTAACTGACCAAACATCTCTTCCCCTATGCCAGGCTGAGAGTCATATCTCATTTTGGGGAGGCATGGCTATAGCCACTGGGTGATGGAAAAGTTCAAATAGCTGCACAAAGGAGGTCTGGAGAGCAGGAAGTCACCTGCTGTGGGAAACTTACAGCCCACTAAGGTATCATTGAGACTTGCTGAGGTGCTGTTGAGACCCCAGCCCCACAAAAAGAAAACAAAATCAAGGTGAATAGTTGTCAGGCTATCCACGCAGAAACACTCTACAGCTCTTGAACTCTTCCTTCACAAGTCCGTGTCCACTTAATTATAAATGGGGGGTCACTATAAAAGGCCCCTGCTTGTGGGCCTCTAGGACCTCCATCAGAAGCCCTCCTGGAGGCAGAGGACCGTGATTTTACCCTACAGGTGCCAGCCTTCCACTGGCACCACTGATACATGAACACGAAGGAAAAGCACCAGAAGCAGGAAAATAAGCACCTTTGTTTGCATTGCCCTCTAGGACCATCTGCTGACATGGCTAATTTGTACATGCCAGCAAAGGAGAAAGTCCTAGGTCCCATGTCACAAAGCAAAGATGGCAGATTAGAAGTTGAGAGGCAATACATGATAACTGACATAACATTCCTAATTCATGGTATACTGCTTATTTTTCACATTGCACAATTAAAAGAAGCAAGTATTTCTAAAATATTTTATACTTTTTTCCACACGTGGTACTTCAGTTTCAGTTTTCAGCGCAGCTAGGAGCCATGCAGCATCTGAAAGACCAGTTGGAGCAACGGACACGGATGATAGAGGCAAATATTCATAGGCAACAAGAAGAACTAAGGAAAATTCAAGAACAACTTCAAATGGTCCATGGTCAAGGGCTGCAGGCAAGTTAATGTTTTTTGGTTTTTTTTTGAGTGCAAAGAAAGTGTGCCATTCACATTTTGTTTTGCTAGGAAACTGGCTTTTCTTAATGAAAAGAAGATGCATTTCCCAGATTCCATTCCGTAAATACCCATTAATTACATGATCAATATGATTATATTTACTTTCTCCAAAGATATTCATTCCTAAGGATATTTCCACCAGCATTCTTGTTTTTCCAGATTACTGAAATCCAAATTTTAGTATTTACATTACATCCTTAATAGAAAAGTTACATTTTTTTAAAAAAGCTTTAAGGTGCAGAATTTGTAAGTAATAGTAAATACCAATAGGTATGTTTCATATTTGTCTTACTCGTCCAAGCAACAGGACTATTCTAGGTGACTAGAACTTTGGTAAAGGAAAACTTTAAATGAATTATTTCTGCCTAATTTCATAAATTTTAAATGATGGATGATACAAAGCCACCAGTCCACAGACCTTTGAGTGGCACTGAGTTACACTACAATTGGAAACACGATAGGTTAGGATGACTGGAATTATGAATGTGAAATTTCACATTTTATTCAGTAATTATTTTTGATCAATCAAAATGATTTATGATGTTGTTATTTATTGTCTTTTAAACTTGGTTTGAAACTTTGTTTGCTATCATTTGTCTTTAATTCCCAGCACCATCACTGCCCCCCCCACACCAAAAAAAGAGAAAAAAGCTCATTTAAATGTAATCTTTTATTTTCACAGATGTTTTTGCAGCAGTCAAACCCTGGGTTGAACTTTGGTTCTGTTCAGCTTACTTCTGGAAATTCATCTAACATCCAGCAACTCACACCTGTGAATATGCAAGGCCAGGTTGTTTCTACTAACCAAATTCAAAGTGGAATGAATACTGGACATATTGGTACAAGTCCGCACATGATACAACAACAGACTTTACAGAGTACATCTACTCAGGTAATGTCAAGTACAACGGGAAATGGAATGTTGAGTAATTGAAGTATGAACTAATGTTAAAACGAAAATAAAGTCCTATCTTACGCCGTCTTTTAAAATGTAATAGTAATTAGAACACAAAATACTGAGATGATCACTAAAATATTTTGTACAAAATTATGTTCATGTTAAATATTTTCTCTATTTTGACATTTTAAAAATTTTATGATCTGTTTAAGTATCTAGCCTAATTATACAATTTTCTTGTAACTTACAGGCTACTACCATATGTTAAAATTTTGCGAAGGAGATTGATCAGGAAACATGTTCTCATATCTCACATGTACATAATAGACTGTTGAGATCAGTGGTGGTTTAACTAACATTCCATAAAATTCTGGTATCTAGTGTATATTTGTGACTATAGATGAAAAATATAAAATGAAAAATGAATAAATATACCTAACCATCAGTCACTCATTCATGTATGTTTTCTGTCATCACTGTTAGGATCACACTCCTTTTAAAGTTATAGCTTACCTTCTAACAGGGAAGTCAAGACTAATTCATTGTTACTACCAGTCATTCCTTTGTAATTAGATCTCTTTCAGAGTAATATGTCCTGCCACACACTGTTAGGTTAGTTGTTAAAACAGTGACTAGTAGAAGCATACTTCCCAAATAACTTTGCTCAGTTAATCTTTCTGTAAAACCTTCTCTTTTCTAGCAGAATCAACAAAGTGTACTGAGTGGGCACAGTCAGCAAACGTCTCTTCCCAGTCAGACGCAGAGCACTCTTACAGCCCCACTGTATAATACTATGGTGATTTCTCAGCCTGCAGCTGGAAGCATGGTCCAGATTCCATCCAGTATGCCACAGAACAGTACCCAGAGTGCTGCAGTAACTACATTCACTCAGGACAGACAGATAAGGTAGTTGTCATACCTCATTTGTTATTTTCAGAGTTGTAAATTGATTAATTTAAAGCAGTGATTTGGGACTAAGGACATAGCTCAGTGGTAGAGTGCTTGCCTAATATGCACAAGGCCCTGGGTTCAATCCTAGCACTATAAAACACAAAACAAAAATATCTGATAAGTTGATTTTTTTAAAACATGATTTTAGTTTGTTGCTCATTGAAGCCATGGTTCTTAAATTTGAAATTAAAAAGATACATCCATTGTTTAAAGATTTTATAATAAAAGAGTACCAAATTTTGTTTGTTCTCTAAACATGAGTTACTAACCCAGGCATTATGCTGCTCACCTATAATCCCAGTGGCTCCAGAGGCTGAGGCAGGAGGATTGCAAGTTCAAAGCCAGCTTTAGCAACTTAGCAAGGCCTTAAGTAACTCAGTGAGACCCTGTACAAAAAAGTTCTGGGGATGTGGCTCAGTGGTTAAGTGCCCCTGGGTTCAATCCCCAATACCCCCCCCCCCAAAAAAAAAAAGAGTTACCACATATTACAGAATCCAAATTCTGCAGCTTATTGTTGTACAAGGGCTATGTGATACTAATCTTTAAGATATAGATGTTAGAGAGTTTTCATGTAGTAACAGTGGTTAGGGTAGCTTTTCGAAGTCTTTAAGTGCTCAAAATATATTATTTCATTTTTTTTTAATGTATGTTCAGATCTTCTTTCCCAAGAAAAAGTGAATTTTTAATAATTTAGTCAAGGGCCTGTCACTGGTTAAGTCAGTGAGGAGGCTTTGGACCTGGGTGTCTGGTTTCAAAGTTCCATTGCATAAACATATATACTACAGGAAGTTTTTGTGTGCTGTTCTAGACAAACAATAGTCTATGACTTATTTTAGTGAGAAGTTCAAATAGCTGGCTTAGCATTTCTTTGAAAAATCTGTTTCTGTTTTTATACTGGGAAGCTATCTTTTTAAATAAAAACTATAGGATCTTTGCAATTTTAAATGCTTTTATTTTTTTATTTCAAATGTTCTTCTTTTATATACAGTTTTCTGTATTATTAAGCACAATTTTATTAAAATCATGTTAATAGTTTTCATAGGAAAGAAGCTGCAAGATTACTACTAGACAATGAAAAACAGAGAACTTATTACTTCTCTTTGAAGCTTATTTCCCTCAACTTAAAAAAAAGTTTCAACTTTTAGCTCTCACATCCTGAAGAGGAAGTCTTATAAATGTGCTCCAATGAAATTCAGAGAACTTATTTTTGTTTAGGTTGCTGGGGATTCAGCCCAGAGCCTTGCACATGCTAAGCATGTACTTTACTATGAGGTACACCTATAGTCAGAGGACTAATTTTAAAGCCTGAGTGGAAAGACATTAAATTTGAATGCTGACATACATTTTAGAGGATGCAGTTTAGCAACTCTTTGTACATACATATCTGTTTCTTGAGGAGAGGAAAACATTTCAGCAGACATATGAAGCCTACCATATTTGTATATGGCATTGTCCTGTCCCTTGAGGAAAGACCAGAGTAGTAAAAGTAATAGAAAGGAAGATACCATCTCACTCCAATAAGAATGGCAGCCATTATGAAGTCAAACAACAATAAGTGCTGGCGAGGATGCAGGGAAAAAGGTACACTCATACATTGCTGGTGGGACTGCAAATTGGTGCAGCCAATTTGGAAAGCAGTATGGAGATTCCTTGGAAAGCTGGGAATGGAACCACCATTTGACCCAGCTATTCCCCTTCTCGGACTATACCCAAAAGACCTAAAAAGAGCATACTACAGGGACACAGCCACATCAATGTTTATAGCAGCACAATTCACAATAGCTAGAATGTGGAACCAACCTAGATGCCCTTCAATAGATGAATGGATTTAAAAAATGTGGCATTTATACACAATGGAATATTACTTAGCACTAAAAAATAACAAGATCATGGCATTTGCAGGCAAATGGATGGCATTAGAGCAGATTATGCTAAGTGAAGTTAACCAATCCCTAAAAAACAAATGCCGAATGTCTTCTCTGGTATAAGGGGGATGACTCAAAATGGGATAGGGAGGAAGAGCATGAGAAGAAGACTACCACTAAATAGGGAAGAGAGATGGGAGGGAAAAAGAGGGAGAAGGGGAGTTGCATGGAAGATGGAAGGAGAACCTCATTGTTATACAGAATACATATATGATGTTGTAATGAGAAAAAGAAAAAAAAAAGTGTGTCACATTAGATTGGATAGAGAGAAAGGATGGGAGAGGAGGGGGAGTAGTAGGGGGGATAGGAAGGGCAGCAGAATAGAATAGACAATATGATTGATGTATGTACATTCCGTATATGTATTACATGTCAAAATACATTCTGCTGTCATGTATGACTAAAAAAAATTTTTAAAAAGTAATAGAAAGGGAAACAAGTCATATTATTTGGTGTAATGAATACTTAGTAGGCTTTTGGAAGGGAAGAAGTGAGCAGTTTTATGAATTGGGCAGGCAGGTGAAGGGAGGAGTCGTCAGGGAAAGCTTCACCACAGGAGATAATTGGCCTGCCTTAAAGAGCTTGGCCTTGAGTTTGCCTGTGGCAAGGAATTCAAGGAGGAATTCTAGGCAGAGGAAACAGTATATACAAAGCCACAGAGTGGGGTTGAGCATAAGTAGATTAAAGAATGTCTTGGGATGAGATAGATAAAGTATTATCTTTAAAAGTGACTCGTTGCAATTCAGGTATTAATTTTGTTTAAGATTACAGAGAAATTGGCACTTAGCTCTTCTGTGATTAAACATACTTTGTTCATGTTGTTTCTTTGAGCTTTCTTACACAGAATTTTTTAAAATTCTGTTTTGTTTTTTTGTTTGTTGCATTCAAGTGTTTGGCCCTGATGTATATAAAATACAGTATTTTATTTACAAGATCTGGCATGGACACAAACTAAATTTATTTTAGGGGATAGGGTTTTAGCTCAGAGGTATAATGTTTGCCTAGCATGCACAACACCCTAGGTTTGATTTCTGGCACCATAAAACAAATAAGTAAATAAATAAAAGTAAATTTATTTTGTCTGTGAATATATAAATAAAGTACATGTGTACTAAGCTTAATATTTGTACCTACTTTAAATAGTTTATAATGTGGTTATGTCATGCTGTATCTACAGTATGATTTTATCTGTTTCCTTGCTGTAGTTGTCAATGTTAGAAACAAACTTCTTCTCAGAAAGAAATGGAAAAAGTTTTGCTCCCCGAAGAGGCATTATTTTTTGTCTTTGTTAAGAAAATAGAAGAAGGAGCTGGGCATAGTGTCACACACCTATAATCCCAGCATCCCAGAAGGTTGAGGCAAGAGAATCACAGGTTTGAGAATGGCCTGGGCCACTTAGCAAGAACCCATCTCAAAAAACAAAACAAGGAACTGGGTGTTGTAGTGCATGTCTATAAACCCAGTGACTTGGAAGGCTGAGGCAGGAGAATTGCAAGTTCAAGGACAGCTTCAGCAAGTTAGTGAGGCTCTAATAAGCAACTTGATAAGGCCATGTCTCAAATAAAAATTAAAAAGGGCTGGGGACACTGAGTGCAGTGGCCCATGCCTATAATCCCAGCAGCTCAGGAGGCTGAGGCAGGAAGATTGTGAGATCAAAGCTGCCCTCAACAACAGTGAGGTGCTAAGCAACTCAGTGAGACCCTATCTCTAAATTTTAAAAAAGGGGCCGGGCTAGGAATGTGGCTCAATGGTTAAGTGCCTCTGGATTACAACTCGAGTGTAGTCCCCCCCCCCCCCCCAAAAAAAAAAAGGTCTGGAGATACAGCTTAGTGGTAAAGTGTACCTGGGTTCAGTCTTTATTACCAAAACAAAAAAAATCTAACACAGTGGGCACCATAATATGATAAATTTATAAACTACAAGTACTTTATTCATTTGTTTTGATTTGTGTTGTTTTAAATATTTATTTTTTAGTTGTAGTTATTTTATTTATATGTGGTGCTGAGAATCGAACCCAGGGCCCCGCATGTGCCAGGCAAGTGCTCTATCGCTGAGCCACAACCCCAGCCCTTGATTTATGTTTTTTAAGTTACCACCTTTAAATGTACATTTCTTACATAAATATAAAGTTTTTAAAAATTACCATATGGTAGCTTTAAGTTTGTTCCTGAACTATGTGCCACTTTATCTGACTCCTAATTACCTAGCCACTTTATGAAAAGAAAAAGTTCATTTTTCTTTCAGTTTAAAAATTTTTTAACTGTGGTAAAATATACATAAAAAAATTTACCATAGTAACCATTTTAAAGTATGTGGTTGAATGGCCATTGAGTATATTCACACAGTTGTTGTCACTCTACCCTCAACAATCTGTCCCCAGAACTGTTTTCATTTTTCCAAACTGAGTCTTCATTCTTCATAACCATTAAACAACTTCCTAGCTTGCCCAACCCTGCCTCTTATCTATGGCAACCACCATTCTACTTTCTATCTGTATGAATTTGACTACTTTGAGTATTTCATGTAAGTCAAAATACAGCATTTATCCTTTTGTTATTGGCTTATTTCACTTAGCCTAATGTTCTCAGGGTTCATCCATGTTGTAGCATGTGTCAGAATATTCTTCCTTTCTAAGGTGAAATAATATCCCATTGTATTATATACTGTATTTTGTTTATTGATTTCACCTGCCAGTGGACACTTGAGTGGCTTCCACCTTTTGTTAAGTATGACTATGCTGCTATGAACATGGGTATAAGAGTATCTGAGTCCCTCCTTTTATTTCTTTTGGATGCCCAGGAGTAGAATTGCTTCATATGGTAATTCTATTTAATTTTTGTAGGAATTGCCATATGGTCTTTCATTTTACAATACTACCAGCAGTACACAGAGGTTCCAGTTTCTCTACATCTTTGCCTACAGTGGTTATTTTTGTTGGATTTTTCTGTAATAGCTATCCTGATGGGTGTAAGGTGGCTGCTGCTTCTTGTTTTGATTTGCATTTCCTTAATGATGTTGAACAACTTTTCATGTGTTTATTGGCCATTTATATATCTTTTTTGGAGAAATACCTATTCAAGTTATACCTGTGTCCGTTTTTTAAATGGGTTGATTGTTGTTTAGTTGTTATCGTTCTTCATATGTTCTGGTTATTATAATAACCAGATAAATCAGATACACGATTTGCAAGCATTTCTTCCCATTATTGAGTTGCCTCATGCTGTCAGTTTTGCCCTTGGATGCATACAATTTTTAATTTTGTGTAGTCCAGTTTATCTGTGTGTGTGAGAGAGAGAGAGAGAGACAGACAGAGATAGAGAGATACTGAAGGTTGAACTGAGACCTTGTACTTGCTAGGCAATCACTCTACTACTGAACTACATCTCTAGCCCTTTTTATTTTGAGTCAGGGTCTCACTAAATTGCCCAGGCTGGCCTTGAATTTGAGATCATCATGCCTGGGCAGTCTATTTATCGTTTTTGTCACCTGTGCTTTTGGTGTTATCCAAGGAATCATTGCCAATTACAATGTCGCAAAACTTTTCCCATTTGCTTCTAAGAGTTTTATAGTTTTAGCTTTTATGTTTGGGTGTTTGCTTCCTTTTGAATTGATTTTTGCATATGACGTAAATCAAAAGAACTAATTAATCAAGAACTAATTAACTTCATTCTTTTGAATATGGATATTTTAGAAAGTTATTTTTTATTATATCTGTTTTTGTTGTCATATGTTGATTTTGCCACATACATTTATGTCTTGCTGAAATCCCAAAGAGAATTTTTAAAAACAAAAGCAAAATAGAAGCATATAGCTTTTATAAAAATAAATTGGCAGTATTATTATCTTAGATAAGGGTTCATCTCATTGCCTTTTTGTGATGTATACTTTGTACTTTTGACTTTACTTCTTTTTTTCCTCTACAGATTTTCTCAAGGTCAGCAACTTGTGACCAAATTAGTGACTGCTCCTGTAGCTTGTGGGGCAGTCATGGTACCTAGTACTATGCTCATGGGTCAGGTGGTGACTGCCTATCCTACTTTTGCTGCACAACAGCAGCAGGCACAGACACTGTCAGTAACGCAGCAGCAGCAGCAGCAGCAACAGCAACAGCAACAGCAGCAGCAGACTTCCCAGGAACAGCAGCTTCCTCCAGTTCAGCAACCATCTCAGGCTCAACTGACTCAAACACCACAGCAGTTTTTACAGGTAACTCTTCCTACAAGAAGCCACCTTAAACCTATTTATAATAGAATTAGGTGCTAAATTAAAGGTTTGTAAATTATCTCAAAAACTCATAAAAGTTTATGTACAATTTAAATCTCTACGAAGATAGAAAGCTTGTCCTGGGTAGCCATTGTTTTCCTTCTCTTCATTGAAAGACTTTTAGCCCTGCTATTGGTATACCAAGTGATGTGAGCTGCAGGGTAGAATAAGTAATTTTGGGCCTATATGAGGGTACTTTTGTAAAGCCTATTTTCCTCTCTGGAACTACAGTTTCTGGAAGTCAAGCAGAGACTCCTTTCTCTGTCTATTTCCTTTCTCAATACCCAACAAATTCTGTCCTGCATAAGCAGGGGTATAAAAGGGATTTCTGTATCAGCCTACATATTATCTTAAATTATTTTGTTGGAATAAAGTTTATTGGAATTTTTCTGTTATAAATAATGTCAGAGGAGAAATAGTGGTAGTACACAGTATGTGTTATAGTTACAACTTGGATTCTAAAATCAGACTGTCCTGAGATTGCGTCACTGCTATACCACATATTGTGTGACCTTTGGCAAGTTAAACTGACCAAGCCTCACTTATTGCCTGGATGTGATAATAGTTCACAGATATTTAAAAAGTATAAATAGCTGATTGTAGTATAATGCACCTAACTAGCTGTCATGTATAACCACTATGTTGACAAATGTAATAAGTACTCAGATTAACCAAAAAACAGATATGTGGGTAAATTATATAGGATCTCCTTATCCAAAGGTTACAGCATAAGTTACCTATGGCAGGGTTGTCAGCAAAGAAATAAACAGAAACAGTCTCTGGATCTCAGTACCCTCACTTGGAAGTCCAGCTCTTTCCCTTCCCTTTTACCTTGAGCACGTTTGTATGTAGATTAGCCTTGATTTGTACTGGAGACCACCTCATCTGGAACAGGCACTTGTCATCAGTTTCACAGTTATACAACTAGAATATTCAAAAGTATACTATATATTAAAAAGTAAATACAGCTTTAATTTATCACTGTTTGTATCGTAGTCCAGATATAAAGCTTGTTTTGATGATGTGGAAGACAAAAACAGATTAGTTGCCAAAATACATCTGGTAGTCATACAGTCTCTTAGACCTTAAGTCTGTACTGTAGCCATTAATAAATGGCTTTGCTATTAATATAAAGTAATAAGAATTTAAAACAAGTCCTAAACTATTATCTAAGGGAAATATATCCAATGATAATTAAGCAGAAACTTATATAAAAAAAGAGGATTTGCCTTAAGATCTCAGTCTATCAAGGAAGAAAGACCTCTAAAAGAATTAACTTTCTCTTTCTTGATTCTCCCAAAAAAGGCACCTAAAGATATCCATAAAAAAGATGAGTGATGCCCTTCATAAATATACTTGTGTATAATAAATGTACAGTTTGCTTTTTAAAATTGTTTATCTGTCCCAAAATGTACTTAAGTTGTAATCCTGTAAGACTCCTACATATCCTGAATTCATCTCACACAGAGTTTTGCTAATAACAGAGAGAAAGAAAACTCTAAAGGTCCTTACCAAAAGCTTAATGGTCTTTCAGGTTTAAGAGAGAGAGAGAGAGAGAGAGAGAGAGAGAGAGAGAGAGAGAGACTGACTCCTTCATACACACTCACAAACATCACCCACAACAACTCCATTTTAAAATTAAGAATCTTGCAGCAAATGTATTGTCTTTCGGAAGGACTTTAAAATCTTAACTTTCTTTTAGCTAGTTTCATATATATCCTGGAGATACATTTATAAATAATATGCCAGAAGTAAAAACTTGGTAAAAGAAATTGAGGTGCATAGAATTGAGACTTGCATCAGGTCAGGTAACTTGTAAATGGCAGAGCAAAACCCAAATGCGGGGCTTCTGACTACAGATCCTGGGCCTTTTTTGGTTTGAGCTGTTTTTGTTGTAACATCCTAAGAATGTGTGGTTTCTCTCAAGACATTAGTTGCTTTCTATACCATGAAATCTCCAGTTCAGATTCCTTCGAAAAGTGAAATTTTTGTTATATTTTCAGAAAGGAAAAGCTTCTTAAGCATGCAAAAATATGATTTTAATCTTAGAGAGCAAAAATGTCCCTTGGATAGTGCACAACTTTAGCAAATCTTATGTGCACAGTATAATGGAGAGGGTAAAATAATGTTGGGTAATACATTGATTTTTCCTTTTTAGACTTCTAGGTTGCTCCATGGGAATCCTTCAACTCAGCTCATCCTCTCTGCTGCGTTTCCACTACAACAGAGCACCTTCTCTCAGTCACATCACCAGCAACACCAGTCTCAGCAACAGCAGCAACTTAGTCGGCACAGGACTGACAGTTTGACTGATCCTTCTAAGGTTCAATCACAGTAGCACAAGTACTTCCTCCAGCACCAAAGGAGGAAGGTGGTGGTCCATAAACGTTGCTCAGATGACCTGAGGTTAGGAGGAAAAGTTCCAGCAGTTTCATGAGATACAGTATTGAGTGTTCTAGTTCCTGGAATTAGTTGGTAGGGAAAATGTGCCTAGTGCTATAGATGTACGTTAAAACCAGCCAGCAGAAGATGATCATAGGGACATAGCCAATTCTGACAGTGTTTCAGTTGCCCAGATATTTTTTGATGGAAAAAGAGTATATTGCCAAATGTTAAGAAGCTCAGCTATAAAATGACCTCCAGTGAATCAGAAAGGCACTAACAATGTTAGTCACTTCTAGTGGTCTGTGCCTGCTATCAAGTGTTACAGAGGACACACCACTGCCATGTCAGGGGTTTGCTTACAATGATGCCATGAAGATAATCTGGTAGTCAATAGCCCCCACCTTAAGCCCCTCTCCCTTTTCAGATAATGATGGAACAGTAATTTCAGAATGTTGTGTGGGTTTAAATTTTTTGTGTACAGATACTGTAAAAATATGTATATGTCTGGATGAAGGAGAGAAAGCAAAACATTGTGTAAGCTGCATGAAAGCATTCTCTCTTCCATATGAGTACATTTCATTAGATTCCGACACCATGTACAAACTGATACATCAGTCTCTGTTTTTCCTTTTGTTTACAACATAATAGTGTTCTATTCACTTTTCCAGGGCACAAGTCTTTTTGTTCATACTTTGGCTGTGATGTCACAGTTTGTTCAGTGAGGTATGATGTGCTGCTGGGAATGGATTTTTTTTCAGGTTAAATTATTGATACAACAAGACTTTCAAGTTATTCAGAAATATCCCTCATTTCATTATTTTTGTTTGAAAATAGGATTTGCACTGCTTTATTTTAGATGGTTGGGAGTTTGATCACATATTTTGATATATTTCATTGTTGCAAATATTTATGTAAATGGTTTTCAACAAGCCTGAAAGTAATTTCAAGAATGTTTCAGTTATAGGAATAAAATTTGCACACAAACATTATAGGCACTTTTTAACATTCCCAATGGTGGGAATTTTAACTTTTAGGATTTGTTGGAATCTTTTTATTATCCTTCACAATTTCAATGCTTCTTTTAGTCAGCAATGATTCAGGGTTATTTGAGGGGGGGAACCCATAGTGCCTTGATTTTAATTCAGGTGATAACTCACCATCTTGAACTTATTGTCTGGTTTCAGTAGCAGTTTTTGAAACCTTAGTACATTTTTAACAGCATGTGGGTGTCAGTGTCATTATTCTCCTAAGTTCCTATGAAGACTGCTGTGAGTCTCTTGGACTGGGGTACAAATAATTTAGAAATAAAAAAGATGACAACCTAACACTACACACTTTAAAGGTTCCCAAATTTGTTTCCTAAATTAAACAGTCGCTGGGCGTGGTGGTGCATGCCTGTAATCCCAGCGGCTAGGGAGGCTGAGACAGGAGGATTGCGAGTTCAAAGCCGGCCTCAGCAATGGCAAGGCACTAAGTAATTGAGTGAGACCCTGTCTCTAATTAAAATATGTAATAAGGCTGGAGATGTGGCTCAGTGGTTGAGTACCCCTGAGTTAAAACCCAGGTACCCCTCCTCCAAAAGAAAAGACCCCCCAAAAAAACCCAACAAAACAAAAAACCCTAAACAGTCATTTAAGAATTACCAGTAAATATTGGCTCATTATAATATTGATATTTTTACCCAAAAAGGGCAAGTATTGGCTTTGTATTTCACTACATTGGGATATTGTAACTCACATGCTTTGTAAACATGAACTAAGATTTCATCTGGCAATATCATGTTCTAAAGGTAATAAATTTCAACACAAGTTACATATATTAAAAATAGTAATTTTTTAGATTTTATGGTACTAATACTGAAATTTACAACTATAGAACAAAAGATTAGTGGAAATTTCTTATTATAATATAAAAAATTATTACTAAAAAAGGGGAGGACAGATGTAATAAATCAAAATTGACCTTAAAAGAAAATGTAACAGAATTGAAGTTGTTAAACAGAAATGGTTTTGTGCAATGAAAATCACCTACTGCAGAAGTACTAGATAAAAGGCTCAGGGGAATGCCAAGTCAGTTCTCTGTCCTTACCTTTGCTATCATCCTTGAGGGACAAATTGTTTTTCTGTAACAAAAACAAAACCATAACTGTCTATAATTAAATTAGAAAATTAATACTGTAAAAGAAAACAACCAAAGAAAATGGTACTTACCCTTCTGCAAAAGAAGTGTGACTAGATACCAGTTAGTAATTAACATATCATGGAGTTCTAGCTAAATGATCATCCAGAAGAGATTCCTGACATTCCCATGAATGTCAAGATTGGTTGTCAGAATGTGTGTACCTGAGCATATGTGCACATGGCAAAATCAGTGTTGTAAAATATGGCAATAGCATTGCTTTTCTCCCCTTCCAAATTGCCTTTCTTGACCTTATGCCATTCCATATAAATCTTGAGTTGTGCCTCATTTATTTATTGGCAATACCTAGTGATAAGGACTTAGCTAACAAAAGATATGAACTATTGAGTTAAGGCTTGCCCTCTAAGTACCATACTTAAAAGAAAGATTATGAACTGTGAATACTATGTACTCAACAGAAGCAAAACAGGCCACAAAGTAAATCTGCAGATTATTTGTTTAACTCACATTCTTCAACTCTTAACTCCTTTAAATATTTTCCATCTTAACTGAATATTTGGGGAAGGAGAAAATTTATGTCACAATTCCTGTTGTTCTTCATGATTCATCTTTTTCCTGCTTGAAATTTACAGTTGCTAAATTTAAAGAAGCAGCCATGCTTTTTTTCCTTTGCTGTCAGTATGGAGTATTATGTTGGAAAAAACTGTTCAGCACAAGCTGCCCCTTCTTTACTTTGGTTTCCTTGTGCTTCTCCTAAATTTGAGTTGCAAGGCTAGTCCCTGTCCCCTTCCTTCCCTGTGAGACTTAAGCATTGAGAGGGAGATTCAGCAGTTGTCTGTTCTGTATTCCATTTTCATAGCCAAAGTTGTTAATTCAAATCCCAAACCTAAATCATGAAAAGATACCAAATGGAACCCTTTTCAGCTTCCCTCTGCTTTACTCTCACAGGGATTCAGTTTCTCTTAAAAACATTTTATTCTGGGTGGCACTTTTTAGATAAGAAACTGTGGAGGTAAAGGAAAGATGCCAGCCCCCCTGCAGTTATCTTTCTGTGGACTGCTGGGGCACAGTGTGAGCCAGTATTGCCTCGCAAATACAAATGAGAACTGCAGGGATTAATAAAGTTGCTGCTGAGAGTGATGTCACACCAGAACCTAGACACTTGAAAAGTACTTGTTTTTGTTTTGAGTAAAATATGGGCAGAAAAGTAAATGTGGTGAATGGGGTGGAAGGGGCGGTGTAGTGTGAAAGTAAATACTACAGTTCAGTTTTCCGAACTACATCCTAAATTCAGGGGGTAATTTTAGAGTGATGTGCTCTGCTTTGTCACTTAGATGTGGCTTAGGAATGTACTAGTAATAAAAGGATGCCAGTGATCTTGACTAGTTTGTTAGAGAATATTTAGTGCAGAATAGTGAGTGTGTTTGAATTCTTCAGATGTGCTGTAGTTGTTGGTTGTTGCCTTAAAGCAGTCTCTTGAAGTTAGGAGCACTGAAGCAGTCCAGCTCTGTAAAGGGCATTGTGTTGAAGGGAGATATGAACCCTTGTTCGAAGCCTTAGAAAAGGACCCTGAAAATAGCCTAAAAAGGTAGAAATTCTTTTCAACTGGACATTATTCTTTATGTTTGAAAATGTTTCCACTACACTGAGGCAAACTTTTAAGTGGACTACAGATAGAAAATTAAACTTTAGTTTTTCTACTTTTTTCTATTTCTTTGGTGATTGAAGATTTGTTTGAACATTTGTGTAAAGCTCATTCAAGTCTACAACCTTTCCTATATCTGTGGCCCTGTTCTTAGTCCCACGGGAGTCCACATTGGAAAGTATAAACACTGGATATTAATATTGCTGAGTGCATCTAGCCAGGAGAAAGCTGATTGGAACTTTTCAGTGGTGGAGAAAACACAGCACAAAGGCACTTGCCATTTTAATAGTGATTTGGAGAGAGAGATCTTTTTAAGTTTGTCTGAATTGGGTGAGCATTCTTCTAAAAGGAGCTTCTGAAGTCATTGCAAAGGAAAAGAGTCGACTATTTTTATAGCATATTTAATATATTTGTATATAACTATGAGTATAGTAGAAACCCTCCACATGCTTCCCACTTTTCTAATTTCCTCCCCTTTTTGCCATAGCCCTAGTATAGCCTCGTCCGCATGGGTAATGTGCCTATTGTCAGCCTACCAAAAGATAGTGCTGCTGCTTTTTGAGACAGGTGAGAAGACCAGACTCTCATGCCTGGGGATCCTTTATGGGAGGAATAGCACACACTTAACATACTGCAGTCTAAAAGCATCATTTTGAAATGTAACAAGCACTTTATTGCAATTATTCATTTTGATAAAGTTTATCTTAGGCATTAACCATTTCTAAAGGATCCCCAAATCATCACTTAGGTGAAATAATAAAATGACACATTTCTGAGAAATGTTTAGATCCAGTGAACCGTAGTAGGTTTATGGGAGTGATCTCAAGATAGCCAAATGAACTCTTGACTTTTGTTTTGAATGTGGTGGAATTAAGAGACTGTAGATGCCTAGTTCCATTTAAACACTATTGTAAACCTATCTTGCCTATTGTGTGGACACCAAAAGAGACCAATGAGCCTGTTTATTTTCAGAGGTCTAGGAAAATTGCATCCATGTGAGTAGATGTACTGAACTAATCTAAAAGTGATTGGTGGTGATATTTTAGAATACAGTAATTTCAAGAATTATTCTGAGTGTTTTAAATGTGCCCTGAAATGTTGGCATGTCATTTCAGCGTTTCCATTTGAATTCTCTTGTAATATTTTTGCACAAAAATAACTGAGAAAAAGACTACTTTGGTTGAAGAAAAAGAAAAGTATAATTTGGTCTTATTTTAATGTCTCCTGTGGAAGCACTGGGGATAAATTTTGTTGGTATAGTTATTAATTCAGGATATTTAAAACAGTGTTGAACAGCTCACAAGAAATTAAGCAAACTTGGATATTTAAAAATTAAAATACTTTCTTTCCATTTGACTGTTTTGCATAGTTTTTTTTCCCCCCACACTGTCATAACACTACATTCCTTGTTTTTCTTAAATAATACTTTGCAGGTTTTGATATTTTGTACAATGCCTGGATTATTCCTAGGGAATGATCTTTAGCATAATAGGATATAGTTTCTAAGGAGACTATTAAGTAAAATTACATCTCCACCACCAGCAAACACTGAGGTGCTGCATTAAATGACAATCAAAATAGTAAGTATTTAGAAAGTGGTTGAAAGAAGCAATTGCTTTGAAAGCAGTTCTCTGGGTTTCTTGAGTAAAAATCAGCTAAATATATTTATTTATATTTTTAGGTATCTTTGCATTCTGTTTTCTCATCTGTGATTTAAGTGTCATGTATCTAATTTGTGGTTGGTTGTTTTGCATCATCTTGTACTTGGAGAACTGGCTCTTATTTGGGGCTGTTGCTAGCTCTCTTGATGACTCCAAGAACAATCCAAATCTGTTTCACTGCAGGATGGCAGTGGAGGGCCCAAATTCAGATGCCTCTACACTTCCTTCCTGCTCTCAAATAATTGAAGAAAAAAAAAAATTAAAAGGTAACTCCTTTAAACTCTGCTTTACATAACTCGGATCTTTTTCTAGTTTCACTTGCTGCCTTCTCTATTTTACAGGCACTTTTTGTATAATTACGTTCCCCAAATACAGCCAAAGGCCAGTATGACAGAACCAATGGCATGCATTGCCTCTATTTTGTCCATTTCAAGTCATGTTAGTAAAACAGCATCTTCTAATGGCTGTCATTATCATATCCATATTAAAGTCCTTAAATACAAATGGAATAATGTATACACACTGAAAACTTGTACTACAAAAGTTTGCTGTCTTTATATAGTGTAGTGTTGCTTGATGTTTTAAAAACAAACCAAACCTCCATACACAGCATTGTCCAATAAAGCAGTGTTTGAACATTCTGAAGCCTAGCTATTTGAGGATTCTTCTTGCTTACATGTATTGGTACATAATCCTCCACATTAGAGCTCCCAGAGTAACTTTGGAGTCCCATAGGCTAGGAATAGCACACACAGGGATCCCTTAGAGAATGTTAATTAAAACATGTCAACCATATGTTGGTTTAAATCAAAGATATGCTATGTTTTCAAATGCATGCTTTTAAATCTCTGAGCAAACTGTGACATCGCTTTAAGAATTAACATTCGTGTGTGTGTGTGTGTGTGTGTGTGTGTGTGTGTGTGGTGAGAGAGAGAGAGTAAGTTGGCTTGTACTGGTGCAGATTCACTGCTGGCAATGGTTGTGCCAGTACTAAGAAGCTAGAATGTGGGGAAAGCCGTTATCTTCAAATTGATGTGTACCTAGACAATCATCTTAGCAAAAAAGTTGTCCAGGAAAAATTAAAAAAAAAAAAGTCAGCCAGAATAGAACGGCTGTAATTTAAACCGTTCTAGAATTATTTTGAAATCTATTTTACTATGGTTTAAGTTAGGGAAGGGCCTCAGTATGGCACTTTCATATTCACTCTGTGTGAAGATCAAAACCCAAAGATGAGTTAAATCAGTGCTGTACTGAAACCAGTTAGTGCAAAAAAAAAAAAAAAAAAGTTTTATCTTTGTAAATTTTTAATTGTTTAACATCAAGTTGGTAGTTGTAAAAACACACACCAAATTCTTTTCTAATGTTCTATGTGGTTCTTAGTGTGCTATTCTTTATTCTTGACATTGCTGTCTTTACTGCTTGGTTCTTGGTTTTAAAATAAAAATGTAGACGTAGCCTGTCATTCTTATTTCCAAAAGGGTAGAGCTGTTATTAAATGGCTACTGAATACCTTTTTTTCCCCTAAAGCAAACATTTAAATGAAATCCAAATTAATTTACAAAAGTGAGACTTGGCATTTTTCAGGTATTGTCTCCTGCCAAAGTCCTAAATTGCATAGAAGCATGAGGGATAATGAATGGTTTCAATGGTGCTATATTAGAGTCTTTGATTTCTATGAGCTATGTTTGGAAATATTGTATAAAATATGTGGATCATTTTGTTACCAACTTAATATTGCCATCTTAATTTGATGTTACAATTGGCTACACTCACTTTTCAAAGCTGTCCATTGAAAAGGAAGTCAAAATGTGTGACTAGCCTACCTCCACTCAGGCTTCTTGCTCTGTGATCATTTTTTCCAAGTTATGATGTGCATAGCTTTTCAAATCTACATGTACTCTTATAATGTTCTTTCCCACAGATTCTTGTATATTCAGAACCTAAAATTATAGCAAGAGAACCAAGCAGTAGTATTGTGGATTTTTTTTTTTTTTTTGTAAATGTAAAAATAATTAGATCCAGACTTTGTTTCCTTCTTCAATTTTAAAAATAAAAAAATACCTCAGTGCTATGTTTTTCAGTATCACCTGCATTTCTCCAAAAGTAACATCTGCTTTATGTGGCACGTAACTTGTAAGAATCACATTTTGGAGTTTAAAGACTATTAAATATTTTAAAATCACCATCAATGACATTTTCCTTTCTTTTCTTCAACAGAAGCTAACTAACTGTATCAGCATTTTTTACCTTGTAGCTTTAGGTCTGTCTCTAAGTAGTTAATTCTGTCCTGTTACAATAAACAAAACAACAACAAAAGCCTATGCTGTTATTCACATAGCAAGCTAGTTACTGGGGCCAGGCTACCTAATCTTCATCAGTCTGTGTGGTACCAGGCCACCTAATCTTCATCAGTCTATGATGGTACCAGCTACTTTCTACCAGAAAATCTCCTTTTTGTTCTAAGAAAATAAATATAGTTCCTCACTGTCTTTGTTTATAAGTTAAGGCAGTTAATTAGGAGTCTCTGTTTCTTTGAAGTGTTTTGTCTTAATTCATGGATATTTTTTTTTTCTATCCTATAATATACATTTTTTTATGGAGTTAGAGAACTCCTTAGAAGTTTCCAAAAATGATGTTTTTCTTTGATAGTATTATGCTGCTGCCTAACAGCTGAAAGCTACTTTGTAGTTGAGGACCACTTGTAGGTTTCTTTAGAGGTCAGCTGCCCTTTCCACAGCTACTGAGATTAGCTGGGTCCTTTCACAGTCTTGTCAAGTTACAGATTACATTGTGGACCTGACACAGGCTGGGAGAACAGCTGTTGTACTGACTGAGTGGAGTGGTAAAGTTCGAGTAGACTTTAAATGACTGATTACTGAAGCTGCTATGATTAAATGAGGTGTCCTTAGCATAAGGAATAATTGCAGGCTCTGACATTAAACTGCCTGGTTTGCCTCCCTGCTCTACAATGTCACCTTGGGTAAGTTGCCCTTTTTAAAAAACCTTGTATTGATGCCTACTACCTAATAGAATCGTGAAGGCCAAGTGAGACAGTGCTTCAGAATAATATCTAGCTCCTGTTTAGCTACACATCAGTGTTTGTTTTTACATCTACTTTAGAAATGGCCTAGATAATAGCAATACTACTTTGGAAAGTTAGAAAAGTTAATGAGTTGTATAACACACAAGGAAAAACAAGCACTGGTCATACCACTTTTATTTACATTGTATCTATGTTACATTGTTTATTCAATATAGAAAAAATATGAATACATTCATAGTATTCTCTTTTAATTTGGTAATTCCACATTGTCAAATATTGACTATTTTCATATTGGGTGTCCTACCCAATTAAAAAAAAGAATGGACTTAGCAAACAATTCTAATTGCTATAGTAATTATTACCTTATTTGTCTCTTTTTAAAAACAATCTAATTTTGAAAAGACATGATTAAACTACTGCTTAGTGGCTTAGGGAAATATTTTTTTAAAAGAAATTCATTCATTCTTTCCACAAGGAAATTTTTAAGGTAAACATCTGAAATGCCTCAGTGACCAAGGAGAATATATTCCTTATAAAGGGGTCATGTTGAAAGAAAATCAAGTGGTAGACCCCATTGCACAATGGTTCTACACATACCAAACAGAAATGGGGACTATATTGACAATTATGTTGCAGAAAGTCCACACTGAGAAGTCGGGTTTCTTTTAAAAATCCATTTTACAAATCAGTGATTATCTTTTTTGGACATAATACTTTCATTAAATGGGTCAAACTCAAAAATCAATGCTACAAAATACAGTATTTTCCATTGCTTTTAGTTGTAATGTACACTATGTACAGAATGACAGTAGTTACCTATCTTAGACTAAATACAGATGAACAAATAGTGTGTTAAAAACCAGAATCAGGACTTATAAATAGTGCAGAAAATGCAAACGCCAAAAACACGACACCTCCTATGATCGTCACTGGAAGAGAAGAAAAAAAAAAATTAAATGAAGCAAAATTTCTCCTGTACCCTGATATTCTACAAACAAAATTTTGAGGGAAACAATGAATTTACCTATTTCTAGTCTAGTCAACTAACCTTGAATACAAATTCACTCCATTTATACAGCAAAGAACAACACTTAACATTCCTAATCAATTTCTTTTCTGACACTATTTTGGGAAATCATAGCATTAAATTGAGATTAGTTGCATCCCAAAACCCAATCATAGAGAAGAATGTTCAACAACCTCTGGCTAAAAAAGGGTAGCTATTTCATCGGTAGGCCTCCAGATTATTTATAGCTGCATAGGAAATGTTCAGCAGAATCAGTACACCTGGTTCATACCTGATTCTCAGTCTTAATATGTTTTTAAGATCCAAAATTTCCCATATTCCCATATGATAATTACTATGATATCACTGGTGTTTTTAGATGCACTTTTTATTTAACTGACTTCTACCCATGGGGAAAGAAAGCAGTCCATAGCATTGGGTGATACCTAGGACTTCAAAGAAGATAATTACAAAGACCAGGTGTATTTTTAGAAGAAAGAACTTAAATACAGAACTAACACACACACCCTATTTCTAACCTCTCAGAATGAGAAAAAAGAAAAACAACTGACTTACCAGTTCTGACAGAGATTTTTTGTGCTATCATTCTTCCTCCGATTACTGCCAATCCAGTGCATAAGCAGTGTCCCACTGTTCCACCCACTGCTACACCATAGGGATCCTGGAAAGGAAACATAACCAGCATTAATTTACTAGTTTGAAACGAAAGTTGAAACTGCTACTAAGTGCTGCTGTTAAGAAGCACTGAAGATGGAGGCCAGTCACAAAAAATACAAACAGTATAAAAATCCAGGTGTACTGAACTTCATGAAAGGTATATAACAGCTTCTTGAAGGCATATATACCAGTTGACCTAAACTAGAAAAAACTAAGTAAACCTTTATGGTATAGTATGGCTACGCTTCCTGAGAAAGAAACCTCACTCTTTAGTCATCATGCTGTTAGCTCAGTACCCGGAATCTTTTCATCCAGTCAAATTAGAATCAGCGAAGGTTTTCCAGAAAACAGCTCTGAAGGGCAGCAGGTGTTGTTAGCAAGAGGATTTGATTTTTGTTTTGTAGGGGAAGGAAATGCTAAGGAGAAAGCAGCAGACCAGCGGTAAAAGAAAACCAACTGCAGAGCTCTTCAGCCTTTCTACAGAGAACCAACAAGGCACCAGAGGATTCCACAAGGGAGCCAGGTCACATGAAGGATACTGTAAACTTGGGGTTGAACCTTTGTCTTTAGACACTGTCTGATTTCTACATGGGGCATGATATAA
This sequence comes from Marmota flaviventris, assembly GCF_047511675.1. Taxonomy (NCBI): domain Eukaryota; kingdom Metazoa; phylum Chordata; class Mammalia; order Rodentia; family Sciuridae; genus Marmota; species Marmota flaviventris. The sequence goes on along the minus strand of NC_092504.1, from coordinate 42,493,039 downwards.
CAGGCTTATTGCTTAAAGATCTAAATGGACAAAATGTAGTGGAGGGGAACGAGACTGAAGATAAGGTGAGAAGATATGGAAAGAAGCAACACTGGAGGTGGGAAGGAAGCTATAGGCCTAGAAAAGGCAGATGACTTTAAGAGAAATTGCGTGGCATACTTAATGCCTCAAGGATAAACAAATGATAAGTGCTCTGAAAATCAGGCATGACACCCAAGTTTCTCCTCTTTAATTATCTGGGTGAATTAAAGTAACTCCATTGAGATTAAAAAGAGGAGGAGGAGCAGAGAAAGGCTTAAAGTTGCTGACAGGAGTAAGAACTGTTAAGAATCAGATGAATGTGATGGTGGAGAAGCTAAGGGACTGAACATAATAACCCTGAAAGAGGATGCTAAAGAAGGATGTTGATAAACAATCCTCAAAGGATGACAGAGGAATCAAAGGAGACTGAAAGGTGGCCAGGCAGTTAGCCTCCCAAGAGACCACAGCAGGTCTTGTCAATGGCTGCAGTGAGCTCTTCAAGGCCCCCAGTCAGCACTCCTGGTGAGGTTAGATCTGTGGTTTCAAAGGCAGCCAAGTACAATGACATTTATTCCTATCACAGCCAAGCTCTCTGAGACTGTGGGAAGAGGAAGAAAGTGCTATTTGGCAGAGAACTAGACTTGAAGAAAGGGGGCTTCCCACCCCCAACAAAGATGAGAAAAGACTCATGCTAAAAATGCCCCCCAAATTGCGCTGGGACAAAGGTAAAGATTTAAGATGGGGCAGGGGAGATATTCGAGAAGCTGAGAGCCAGGACATAGGAGAACGCAACTGCAGTTGTGAGGGGTAGGAAATGAAGAAAAGCAGGCTATTGCTCTCTGAAGCAGGAGGGGGCCCAGTGCCTTGGCGTGGGCAGTGTATGTGCACAGACAGGAAGTGGAAATGGTATGAAGCATGAATGGAAAATTAGGACTACACTTCCCAAATTCTGTTTGTGTATTATAACTTCTATAACTGCTACCCCAGAAGATAGCATCATTCTATTTGAGATGATACCTGAAAAAAATCACTAGATTAAATAAAAACCATTTTTCAGATTGTTAATTTATAGACTGAATACTTAAAAAAGAAAGAAAGGGAAAAAAAGCCAAGGAAACATCACTTGACAAGTATGACCCAAAGTTCTCTACTCCCAACCCCCTCGTACCCATTAAAATTTCAAAGATACTAGGGTTCTGTGATATGCAATTTAGGAACATCAATGTTGGAAGTAGAGATGCAGAGTAAAATGGTTTGAACCAACTGTGTGGTTCATACCAAAAAAGGGAATATTAACGGAACAAAATAGACACAACACATTTGCCCTTTAACAGCTCACTAAACACCACTGCAGTGCTGGGTATGGAAGGGTGGCTGATGGAGTGCCGTGTTGGGGACTGTGCTGCCTACATGCAGCATCAACCCATGAAGTAGGTGATCCCCCTTTTCGAGTGAGGAAGTGCAGGGAAGTACAGCGATATGGTCACACAACGAGACAAACCAGCAGCATGTGCCATGCTCTAGGAGGCATGGACCAAGTGTCCGGCATAGAGAGGGAGTCCAGTCTTGCCCGGTTACTGCCACACAGAAGAGTGTATAGAAGAAACGCAGGGATTCTGCCATCAGAGCTCACCCTGCAGAACCTCCCACGTCCACCACATACATGGTCACTTACTTTCAAGTCCCAATTCTGGCAATCTGAAAGTCAACAAAAGACTAGAAATCAAGAAGAATACGGATACAGCCAATAAAGTGACATTTTAAAACAAAGTTTGTCTTACGGGAATTGAAAAATAGAGATCCTTTCTTCTCTTTCCCCCTCTTCCCAGAATATAGCATTTGAGACTTCTCTGACAAAACAGCCTTTCCCCAGCTATCTTAGTCTTGGCCCTCAAAATGCTTTATATTTTAAACTGCAGCCTATGTTAATAAACCTATTCTTTTATGAAGACATTTCCAAGGATTTAAAAACTATTTGAATCTGAAATTGTACAATTGGATGTAAATATAGATAAGTATACTAGTTAAGATCAAGAAGAGCCTGAAAAGTGGTTGCAACTTCCATTCCATAACCCTCTCCTCAGTAAATCTTGATAAATCTATGTGAACATTAAAATATTCTGTCTATTCCCCTCAAAAGGAAGAAAGGTTAAGTAAGAAACTAAACCAACAAGTATCTTTAAAATAAGAGGCATTCAACAACTATGAACAAAACAGAGAAGAAAGGGCTACAAAGGCAGGTCCTTGCCCTGCCTACCAACCAACTCCTGTCGTCACCCAAGTCACCCAATTTCTCTGGGCCTCAGGTTATTTATCTTTATTGAGTAAAGGCTGGAAAGAGATGAACTGAGGTCTCTTGTATCTCACCATCCTAGCACTCAATAATCTAGAGCTAAGACGTAACAAAAATTTTCTATACAGAAACAACTCACCCATTATAGTAGTGCCCAAAGATAAGCACTGTCAACAGTCTGATTTCCTTAAGTGCTTTTTGTTCTTTGAATACCTTTTAAAATTTCTGTCATTAAAATGATGTTGAAAAGTGCATAATCCAAGAGCTACATAACAATTTGTGGATAACTGAATCAATTCTTTATTAGAAAGTTCAGTCTGTTTCTAGTTCACTCAGTTATAATAAAAACATAAGTAACCTGTGCAACACTCAATTATTTCTTCAGTATAAGGAATAGAGAAACCAAAATTTACACACTTTAAAAGGCCATAAACATTTACTGCCAAACTGGTCTTCAAAAATATTAGGACAATTTATATTTTCAACAAGCACATACAGGCAGGTTCTGAAAAAAGCAAGCAAGCCAAGCCAAGATGGCCATAACTTTTGGGAAAATTGGGGAAAAGGACAAGCAAGGGGAAAAGAGAAAGCAATTAAATTTGGATATAAAAACGTCATCAGACTGGAAGCAGAAACAAGAAGGCTAATATGAGATGAGATGATCAGAGAGTCTAACATGGGAAACAACTCGCTGGCCACTAACACTGAACAAAGTCACTTGATTGTATTTACTTTTAATATAATCATAGTATTAAGTCTCACCCACCTCTCTAGCTGCCAGAACAATCGTAGTGAGTTGAGAGCGATCTCCCCATTCTGCTAAGAATGTTAGTGTAAGAGCTTGAACAAAAATGGGTGAAATAAAATGCAGCCACTTTTTCTGAGGTATTGTTGTGCTTGTACCCGTTTCAACATCTCCTGGTCCATTTAAGAGTTTGGTTCGTTGAAACTAAAACAAAAAATTACATCAACACTGGGAATCAATAGAAATAGCACAAAATCATTATTATTTTATTTGCTTAAGTTCTATGGAATATGTTCTAAAGAAACTAAATTTCTGTGACCCCAGATTTCTCCTTTGATTTCATGTAGTAATATATGTTATATTCAATTCTTCTGTTCCTCAGTAAAACAAATCAAATGGCATTTATTGATCACTTATTATCCTAGATGCTATGGAAGGAACATGTAAAATGATAAAATATAGTTCCTGCTTTTCAGGAGCTATAATCAATCTAATGAAGGAACTTGATTGCCAGGTTTGGTATTCATCTCTACTTCCTTTCTTACCACATTCACAGTAACCCAGAATTCTATCACCGTCAGCTTTAAGAAGGGAAGCTGAACAAAACAAGATATTTTTTTGTAGCTCAGACACAACACGTGGCCACTGAAAAACCCTGAATAGTGCTTATTCCTCACTGAGTGCCTTTTTGGCCCAGATATTTAACAGTGCTATAACTTACTTCTTCATCCTTCTTCTTTAATTCTGCTTGAACTTCTTCCAGTTCCTCTTGACCCTCATCTGGGCTCATCTTCAAGCCTTCCCGAAGCATTCTAATGCCAAAAATGGCAAATAATGCAGTTGAGACATAGTATGTGTACACCCTGGGGATGACGGTGGTGGCATAGCCAAACAGAACTGAAAGAAAATGCCAACAGTGTGTCTGGTTAACTGGCTTTACCACAACAACCAAAGACAGGGTTAACATCAAGAAATCATAACTTACCACTGTTAAAGAAAAGATGGTTCACATTAGCAACTACTGTAATAACCTTAAACAACTCCATCTTTCCCTCCACCAATACTGAACCTTTAAGTCTAACCATGGCCCTCACACAGCTTACTAAGACATCAATGGCATAGTTGAAGATGGTATATTGACCTTCCCTCCAGACCTGTTCAGCCAGGGTCTGGCTTGCCACTTATGTTGTACAGGGCCTAGGACTTGAGGTAGGCTAACTTTGATGCCCTATAAGGATTCTACAGCCTGAAGCCACACCCCTTTCATATGTAGGTACAATTTCTTAATTACAAATCTTTAAATGATTCAAACTCTGCTCCTTTTTAACTCTTTGATGTGATTCACTATGCTATATTCATATATATATACATACATATACACACACACACACACACACACACGAAAGTTCAGTCAGATTCATTCCACTCTTCTTCTCTTTTCCTGACCTACCTTCCTCCCCACTCAATCCCGTTCATCTACTCTACTGATTTTTCCTCTATTTTGATGAAATCCCCTCTTTTTCCCCCTTTTCTCTCCCCATCCCCTTATTTTGGGTAATAAGTATGTCTTATAAGAGAAAACTAGAAATTCCTTATAGATATGTGTATACATACATAAACACAACATAGACATACATTTTCTAGATATGTCCACTGAAAAGCAAGAAACAAAGATGTCTCAGTAACAAAGAGTCCACCTTATACTAGATCTAGCCACTAAATGACTCCTCAAGGCTCCTTAGTCAGAGAAATTGTCTATTCCAAGACTGGGCAGAGAAAGTTCAAGATGAACCTGCAATATTTTGTTATACTAGAAAGTAAGGAAAAGCAAAAACAAAAGAGGATATCACGAGGCCCTAGAGACTGCTTGAAGGGGCTCCCACTGGCCAAATCTGGGGCAGTGTAGCAACACACCAGTTTAATAATTAAAATCACTAGAAAAAGGAGTTAAAGAGCCTATATTGAACAGGCAAACAAATGGCACTTGCTTATAGAATTCCAAAGCTCACTGTTAAATGTGAATCAAATACTGGAATTACAAAGTCATCAATTTACAAGCATAGAGGGAAGGTTTACATCATCCCAGAGTCATCCTAAATCTATGGGGAAACTGTCACAAGTAATAGGGTATTTGTACTGTCTTCAAGTGACTCCCAATAGAGAAAAAACAGAAACCAAAACAGAGCACGAGAGAAATTTGAACTAGGTGATCAAAATGAACATCCCAATAAGGGGAAAATGGACATTGTGTGCTTTTCAGATGGGCTACCGTTTGAGGGACACAGTATCATCTATAGAGTTTTCTAGTCAAGAATGCATAACTTCAGCTAGGTAATCCCAGTGACTTGAGAAGCTAAGGCAGGAAAACTGCAAGTTCAAGACAAGCCTCAGCAACTTAGCGAAACCCTGTCTCAAAAATTAAAAAGGGCTGAGGATGTGGCTCAGTGGTCGAGTGCCCTGAGTTCAATCTTCATACCAAAAAAAACTATATATATTTCAATTTAAATTTCAGTTTAAATTTGGCATAGATTTGCTTTTGATAAACTAATAACTATAACTCAATCCATAAGAGATTTAACAAAAGAAACTTTCAATTTCTTTCAAAATTCAGTATTAAAGTTATATTTTTATTGCAGATATATGTAATAGGATTCATCTAAGATTTTTCAAGCAAAACCTTACCATTAAGTTAACCTTATCATCATAAAACTCAATAAATAAAAATAATTATAGGAAGAAAGTTTAAATCAAATAAATAAATGAGCCAAATAAATTTCCGACTCTCAAAAAAGAGTTTATGTCAAGCTGGAATTGGGTATATTTCAAAACACCATAACAGTTTTATTTTATAAAATATATTAGACACTAGACCTTTGCTATTCCTTCTTAAATTTGCAATGAAAAATTTCAGATAAGTTCAGTGGCAGGGGGAGGCATAATTTTTCAAAATTATTTTCAAGACTACACAGGAAAAAAGTGTGCCAGTCCCTGATACTATTTCAAAAAGTAAAGGTGAAAAGTGCTGTCAGCACCAGTGGCTACAGGATGATGCGAAAGGGTTGGGACAGAAGACAGACACCACAGCTGAGGAGGAACCGAACACACAGAAGACGCTGGGACAAATATCCACAAGCCCAGGGTAGGAAGGGCACAGAGATGACAGCCTCTTGGCCCCCTTGAAGCGAAAGCTTCAACAAAAGATTTCTCTGATACTATTCAAACTCATTCCAAATAAGTGATGTCACCATTTGCAATTCTCTCCTATTCGTATTTACCATCATAGGTACTTGCCTTCAAGGAGAAACTGTTTTTACTGTGAAAAATTAATAATTCCCTTAATAATTTCCAAAAAGTGATAAGCATTCAAATTGTTTTAATTGTTAAAAAACTCATTTATATGTTTATAAAGACATAATCTTTAACAAGTATTCAGGCATCCCATAGCCAGAAAATAATTTATTCTGCACTTTCAAAAATGAGTTTCATTATGATAAATCTAAAACATTCTGAGGAAAGAGAGATGAGTGGCAAAGCACTCTAAATAAAACATCTCGCTAATATAGACCAGAGCCCACAGTGTAAGTGGACATCATTATTTCCATTTTACAGATGGGAAAACTAAATATCAAAGAGATTAAATAACTTTTGTGAAGCTAATACACTGCAATTCAGACTCAAATACAAGTCTGGCTCAAAGGGGAAAAGATCAATATTTTCCAGCAAACCATGTGGTTTGAGGTAGCTTTTGAATGTAGAGACCATACTTTGTTCAGTTATTTTGGCATTGACTTCTGATACTCTAATGTTCTGAAAAAGTAATGCCCATAAAGTAGTTTATCAAACAGCAGCACATGCAGGGAGTACCTGACCATAATGGATAAAAACAGCTTAATATCACAATAAACTGAAAGCTATTTCTCACTGATTACCTCCCTAAATGTCCTTCAACAGGAAAATATGCAATTCTTTTGTTGTTTCTAGAATCCTATTTCTAAAATATCAAATATAAATAAGCTTATCCAGACTGAAAAGAAAAAAAAAAAAAGCTGAAACAGAATAAAAGTAAGGATAAAACATCACTGAATAAGTGATGAGGGAGTATGCATCTTGGCCGTGAACAGCAAAACATTTCATTTTAAAAGTGAGATGTGGCGTTTAAGAATTTATGTACTGACATCATTTGCTGACTAATTTCTAGAATATAAAACACATTCCACTATAACTGGCCCAGTGATTCAGTAGTCAATGCCTCGCACAATGCTTTCCATTCACTCACCTCTCACTGGGGGAAAACACTCACCTGACAAGCAGGTCATCAGGGCCAAGGCAAGCATAGCCCCAGCCAGCACCGTCAATCGGTTATAGCGCATCGCCATGATGGCTGCTATGAAAAATGTCTTATCACCCAATTCAGACACAATGATGACTGATATGGCAGCGACAAATGCATGAATAAATCCCAAATTGGTTTGGGTAGCTGGGTCTTCTTTATTTGTGTGAACTGGGGCTGCTGGTGTAAATCCTTTCTGGAAGAAAAAAAAATAATTATTAAATAATTATTAGTTACTTTTTGAAATAAATTATTTAACATTCTTTTATTTTACATGTGAATAAGATTTTTTTTTTTTTGTCATGGTCACATTTATCACTTTCAAAGTCAGTGGTAATGATGATGACCTTTGATGGTCGATCCTACAATGCACAGCTATGTAAAAATTCTCCAAACTGATTTAAAGAAAATATAGACCAGCTATTATATTAAAATTACCTTATTTTCTAAGTATCTGTTATCTGAGATTTAGTTCTTAGCTAAGTCCCATTAAATTTTTATTAGTAACTTGGGTGGAAGTCCCAGGTATGATTATCAAGCATTCAAATGACATGAACTGAGAGACAAACTTCAACTGAGACACTATAAAATTAACAAAGTAGGACCCAAAAGCTCTCACAGGCTATATTAAGAATTGGCTAAGCTGGATGCCATGGCACATGCCTGTAGTTCCAGCAACTTAGGAAGACTCTATCTCAAAACAAAAAATAAAAAGGGCTGGCAATGTAGCTCAGTGCTAGAATGCTCTGGGTTCAATCTCCAGTACAGGAAAAAAAATAAAAATAAAAAAAGAGTTGGTTTTAGCTAAGACAAGGTTTAATATAGATTGATGTGTACATGGTCCCACAATTAGGTCTAAAAAATTCTTGAAGGTAATGTGGCCTAATAACAAGACAAACCATAGTCTTGGTTGGCATGAAGTTGAAAATGTGTCAAAGTTTCAAAAAGGCAATAAGCATTGTGCATTAAGGAGTTAATGGCAACCCCATAGTATTCGACACTGCTTGGCCCTTCCCCAAAGTGCTGTACACAGTTCTGAGGTCCCACTCTTGAAAACACCATCCTCTGAAGATCACCCAAGATGGAGAGAGAATCTAAAACCAGGGCTTGGCAAGCTCTGTGGAGGCCAACGCAGCCTGTTTGAGAAAGGGATGTTTTTACCTATTTAAGAGGATGTAAAAAAATAAGAAATAGGGAAGAAGGGAGGTTAAGAGATGGGAGAAGGAGAGAGGGAAGGAAAGAAATAAGATTACACAACAGTGATCTCATGTAGCCAGCAAAGATGTAATCTGCAAAACCTAAAATACTGTCTGGCTCATTACCAAAAAGTGTATTGGCTTGGACTCTAAGACAATCACAAGAAACCAGGAAAGACAGTAATTGGTAAAGTCTGTTGTTGGTAAAGTCTGTTGTTAGTCTATTCCCTCTATATGGTCCCAAGAGGCAGAAGTAAAAAAAAAAAAAAAAAAAAATTATAGGTGCAGGTTTCAGATTAATTCAGAGAAAAGATTCCTATTCAAAAGAGCCACTCAAAGCTGGAATGGGCTGTAAGAGAAGATGAGAACTTCCCTTCTCAATGTCCGAGTGCCAGGGAAGGGAACCACCACTTCCAAGAAACTGACTTCACTCTGGTTCTCAACCAGGACACCTATATCTCCAAGAGGGCAGCTGGCAATGTTTAGAGACACTTCTGGTTGTTACAAATGAAGGGGAACAACTGGTATCTAGTGGGTAAAATCTAAAAGCAGAGATACTGCTAGATCTCCTACAATGCACAGGACTTCCCCCTCAACAAAAAATTATATATCCAAAAATTATACATCCAAGATAGTTCCCAGGTTGAGAAACACTGGGCTAGATAACTCACTTCGACCCTAAGAGCTTATCTTTGATTAATTTTTAAAGCTTACCAATCTCTACAAATCCAAGACATAAAAAAGAAACCTGAGAACATAAGTTGTTTTGGAAAGGTAAAAACGAAGTAACATGTTTTACAAAAGGTAAAGGTCCTTGAAGGTCCTGATCAGAGATATCAAAAGGGTAAAATCCTAAATTTATAGTGTACATGTCATTCCTTAACACACAGCATAAAACTTCACTTCAAAACACCATGGTACAAATAAGAAAAATTTAAGTATTACTCAGATTAGACCTCTGAGCTAAAAACTGGGGTAATTTAACAACTGATAAAAAACTTTTCCAGCTTTGACAGTCAGCTCTGGATTGTGCATGTACCATCTTAAGGGCTTCCAGGTTCTCTACATCACCACCAGTTCTCTACACCACACTATTCAGTGTGCCTTTAAAAATGAGGCTCTGGTCTCTTCTGATACCCTAGCATTACGCATCCCAAAGACACATGCATTTCACCTAGGCTCTACTTAACATAGTGCTTTCCTGCTGGATAAGGTTTTTATATGAAAAAAATTCATTGTAAAATTTCAAAATCTTAAATTGAAGGAAAATTTGAGAGATAAATATATACAATTTATGATCAATTAACACTAAGGTCAAAAAGAAAATGTTTACTTTTAAAATCAAATCACAATAGTGATCAAAACTACATATTTCCATGGTTTTATAATTCCTAACCACAAAACCTTGGCTACATTATTTAGTTTCTGTTCCTCTGTGAGATGTGGAGGATAAAATAAAACTTGAGACTACAACAAAACTACATATTCTTAAAAACCTTCCTATATAGAGAACATAAGAAAAGTTAATTTATAGCTTTTGTTGCATAAAAAGCCCTAGATAGCCAAAATCATACTGTTAAATATGATCCTGGTGATAAAACCCTATGACAACTGGAGACTGGAGCAGGAGGATCACCAAGTTTGAGGACAATCTGGGCAACCAAGCAAGACCTTATCTATAAATAAAAATAAAAAAAGAGCTGAGATACAGCTCAGTGGTACAGTGCCCTGAGTTCAGTACTCAGTACTGCCAAACGAAGAAAGAAAGAAAAAGCAAACAACAACAACAAAACCAAAACAACTGGAGACAAAAAGTACCAGGGCATTGGGATGACAGAAGATTTTTTTAAATAAAAATATTATAAAAATACTGGAAGGGTTGGAAAATTATCAGTTATCATTCACTGGCTGCTCACTATATACAAGGATCATTTTCTCTGCTCTACCGTCACAGCGGTAGAATCCGTAGCACTGGAAACAAAAGGTCTGGGTTCATATAAAAGGGTTTACCATTTACTGTGACTTTGGGACAGTAAGTAAACTTTGCTGTGACTCAAGTTCATCTCTAAAGTAAGAGGTAACTATGCCCCAGGATTGCTGTGAGCTAATGAATGAAGTCCTTAAGATGGTGCCTAGCACTCAGTTTTTGTAGCATCACACAACATGACCAGCTTATTTATCTTCGTGAAACTGATTATACCATGTTGCTACATTTTAAAACATAAAAAGAAGTAAAATTATTTGAACTATTTTAACCCAATACCACTAAACTACTATTTAAATTGTAAGCAATATTTTAAAAATTACTAATGAAATATGTTAATTGTTTTTTTTTTTTCATACTGTCTTTAAATTCTAGTGTACATGACACATGGCTCATGGCTACAGTACTGGCAGTGCAACCTGAGCGTCTGCCAAGCTTCTGCTTACCACAGGCCCTGAGTGAATCACACAGTCCCACGGTTCTGACCTCCTTTTCATTATGGTCCTATTAATCAAGATTCCTCAAGAGATGGGGAGGGGAGGGGACAGAGGTGTAGGAAAGACGGTGGAATGAGGACATCATTACCCTAGATACATGTATGATTGCACAAATGGTATGACTCTACATCATGTACAGAGAAATGAAAAGTTGCACTCCACTTGTGTACAATGAAATGAAATGGATTCTGCTGTCATGTATAACTAATTAGAATAAAAGTAAAAATAGACTCCTCAAGAGACAACTCAAGTAGAACCTCTTGAGCAAAGCCTACCCCAGTAACTTCAGCTGTTAATGATCCTGCACCCCCTAAAATAAAACTCTACACACACTATAGGCAGTAAGTCACAGCAGAGACAGGAAAAAAAACTAAGTTTAAGATAGAAACACTCAGGAATTCACCTTTTTGTATTAGAAACATGTATAAATGTAATGCTATCATTTGTAAAGAAAAAAATAAATTTTTATCAATAGAAACTATTAAATGGTAAATCCATGTAACAATAGTATGAAGCTAAAAGATGTTCTATATATACTAATATAGAAAAATCATTAAGAAGCTTCAAATATGTGTCTGTAGTCATCATAATGGGGGACGCATGTAATATATAATATGTATACAACTGTAAATATGGACCAAATCTCAAGAAACAGTAATGGATGTTTCGAAGGAAGGAACCAGAATAACTAGGAGTCAGCAAACTTTTTCTTAATCAAATATTTAATAGCTTCATGGGCTACTTAGTTTCCATGGTAACTCTGCTGCTGCAACTTGAAAGCAGCTGTAGGTGATACCTGAGTGAGTATTGCTGTGTTGAACTAAAACCTTATTCACAAAAACAAGCAGTTAGTGAAAAACTGATCCCTGAACTAGAATTCAAGTGGAAAAAGCAGCATATTTCTCACTATAGGTTTCTCTCTACCTTCTAGATTTTATCATGCACATAATTATAGATATGAAGTGCATCACTTCAAAAACCTCTTAACCTAGCCTCTTACTCCAGCTCTTGGAAATCATTCCTTGCAGTCTAAGGCTGGCTTCAGGCAGGTCCAACCTGAAAGCACACTGTTCTGCACTTAAGTTTTGCTACCTGGGCATGTGGGGAGTTAATGGTGGGTCAACCTTTGACCAATTAGGGAAATCTGTTGTGAGATTCATTTCATAAGGCTCCTTGAAGGTCTCAGTGTTATGCAGTACTAGTCACTCTTGGTGCAGCTAACTTGAACAAGTATTCATCTCCTTTCCTGTACTGGCAATGGGAAAGAATGCAAGCATGTTCTGAGACCAGGCAGTAAGCCATCAGATGAATGACTGGGCAAGATGAGAAAGATACTGGGTGTAGACTGAAAATGTTACAGTTATAGTCTAACTTAGGAGCAACAGTATAAGACATAGGCACTGTGACAAATAATCAGAGAAGAGTTGAGAATACCAGCTACTGGACCAATTAATTAGGAGGTCAGCTGCATAACACAGTGCTGAGGACAAATTAGAGAAGGAAGAAAGTATACATATGATAGAAAGGAAAAAACAAATCAATGGGCCTTTAAAAAGAGAGAGTAGAGGATCAGAAATAGCTTTGAGGCTCGTTGAATGAGAAAAATATTAGTACTCCTAAAAGATAGGTGGGAAAGAGGAATCAGATTGGTTTCAGATGTGTTCAATTTGAAGTGACATGGAGCATTTCAAATGAGGTTTTCTAAAAGGTCTCAGAAGTGGCTCTTATTAAGACAGGACAGCCTCACAGTTGTACCTGGTTGCTGCAACCTCAATTAGCTGAAACTTTGTAAGTAGATGTGATTTCCACAAAAGGCAGAGATAACTCAGAAAATGAGTCTTAAGATTAAGCCTACAACAGTTCTGTTGTTCCCCAGACATGGAAAAACCAAGGTAGGATTTACAGTGTTCCTCTTGAATTACCTTCATCTTCAGGTTGGTCAACTCAAGGGAAGAGAGCTGTCTCATTTGTAGCATTATGTAGTCATGTCTTTCAAAGTTCACAATGCCTTTAAATTTGACTCTCATCTATACCCTAAGATTAATTTCCAGCCTATTTTCCAGCTCCCATCTGTCAACATGGCCTGGACTTATCATTTCTTATCCTGAGTACTTCTCTATTACTTTAAGCTTGGTTACATTTTAACACTTGGAGGTAATGTTATATCATTTTTCTGTGTTTCTAAAAAGGAGGGAGCTTCCCACATATTTATGTCTCAACATACTCATATGATATTCATTTAGGGATCTGAATCCAAAATCACAATAGCTCTCATTTCAAATATGGAAATTCTAAACAAATTATTTTCTGAATCTCCATCTCTTAATCATTTGCGAACTTCATGCTCTACTACACATGCCAAATCTAAGAGAAATACTTGAATAATTCTTGTGGCTTTATTTTGCCATTCCAACCATTCATGAACCTACCAGACAGTTGAACTTTTTGAAATGTTCAAAGTAAAAAGGCACACTCATATTTTTCTTATATAAATAATGCCTGAACATCTTTAAAAGCCTGAAGAGGAAAGGGGATGTTAGTAGAAACTCATTACTCTGAATATTCTGGTGAGCACGCTTCATATATATATATATATATATATATATATATATATATATATATGATATTCTGTAGAATTTAACAAATAAGTATATACTATACATCCTATCCCTAAACTACCATCCTTAATGGATTGTTTTGCATATATTTTCTGCTCCAGCATAACTGACCTACAGCCTTAGTGTTAATGTCTGCAAACTGTTCTGACATACTAAATGTCATTTTTTACTGAACCAGTTTTCAGCCAGTGATCTGTGTGATGGTCAGTTTTATGACCACCAAGGCTAGGCAACAGCCCCTGATTATGCAATCCCACATTAAGTGTGCTACAGCAATGCAGGTCTCTTGCAGATGTGATTGTAGTCCACGATTAGTTGGTTTTCAGTAAGAGAGTTTACTGTTTACTTGAGATTATCTGAGTAGACTGCATTCAATCTTTTGAAAGGCCATATGACCAAAGCTGAGGTTCCTCTGCAAAGCACAAAGTACAACTGTTAAAGCAGCTTTAAGCCATGCCAGAGAATAATACCTTGCCTGCTGGATTGGCCTGCCCTATAGATAAGTAACTTGCCTGGTCATGCCTCGAAACTGCCAAATTCTTGCAATAAATCTTTAAAAAAGCAAAAACAAAAAACCCCACAATCAATCTTAGAAAAGATATTATTTAGGGAAGGGGCTGAGGGTGGAGAAGGAAGAAACAAACAAAAACAGAAATAAAAGTGGTCTTAAACAGCTAGGCACCAAGTACATCATTTACTGTACTTAACAGCAGGGGCAGCTATTATTTATTGAGCCATTAACTAGATACACCAGGTATTTTCATACATATTGTTTCACTTGCTGTTCAAAAAGTTATTAGCTCAATTTAACAGAGGATGAGAAATGGATGCCAAACAGGCCCAATGGTGTAGGACTCTTAAAAAATTCAAATCACAGTTAACAGTGTCAAATGAGAACTGAAAAGACCTCTGGACTTGGCAATTTGCTGTTATGGTACCCGGAATTTCAACAAAAAGGCAGGAGTGAAGCCAGATAGAAATATTAAAGCAAAGTTCAAAAGCAGCTAATTCCCTAATTAGAAGTTTGGTTTATAAAACTGAAGAACAGAAACTAATGCTGTCAAGTAGGGCTAAATGGATGGCTTTTTTTTTTTTTTTTTCTTTACCAAAATAGGAGAAACCCATGACTATATAGAAGCAGATAGGAAGAAAACAATGAAGAGAATAAAGGTATTAAAGAAGGAAAGTACTAGAGGACTTAGGAGAATAGGAACATAGTTACAGAGAGGAAGTATGGAAAGGATGAATAGTTTTGTCCAAAGCACAAAAAAAGAGCAGAAAGTATGAGCACAGAAGGAAATATTTGGAAGCATACAGGAGTCAGATGCAGAAAGTACAATTCCCATTTAGTACAATTCCGCTATTCAGTTACACAATAATCTACCAGAGAAAGTCATCAAATGCTAGTGTTATTTCTTGGTATTAAAGTAGTGGTATAAATACCACTACTTTAATGTTTGAAAAGAAATAATATCTTAAGAACGGGACCAACAATTTGTAATTTAAAAACCTTGCTGAATAAAACTCTTTTCTACTACAATTTAATTCCAAATCAGAAAATTCTGTGTAGTCCTCATTTAGAAGGTATTCTTTTATGCTTTCTTGATACTCAAAAGAAGGAAAAAAATGACAATCAATAAAGAAAAAAATAATTCCTATTCTGGCTCTAGAGTTCAAATTAACACAAATGCTAAAATGGATAGATAACCTGCACCAGAATCTCCATCTACATGATGAAACTTAAGAAGATGCTTGCTTTGAAACAAAATCTAGAGCTTGCTACCTAGGAAAAAAAAGACTTATGTCCTTGCAAAAAAACCAAAGTTGCTCAACAAAAGTTATCAAACAAGAGGTGAAATTATTATTTGTGGTGCTGGGGATTGAATCCAGAGTCTTGTGCATGTGCAGCAAGCACTCTACTGAAATTATTTTTAAGTGTCAGAGGAAGATGCTTATCATTAGCTCAGAACTGTTTCCTCAACACTATTTTACTGATATGAATCTGAAAAGTTTTTTCAGAAGTTATAAAAATGTGCACAAATATACACATTGACTTAAACCAATGACACCATGGATAACCTGGGTTTCAAGACTGCAAACTGAAGACATTAACTTTCAAATTAAAAATGTAACTCTGCATGTGTGGTAGTGGGATTCAAACTCAGGGACTCTTGTGTGCGAGGCAACCACTTACCACTGAGCTAAACTCCCAGCCCAAGATATAACATTTTATTTTAAATTTCTGCTATTATGTTTTTGTATTTGTAGATGATTCAGCTTGTTTTTAAAATAACATTTTATTAATGTTATGTTAATTCATGTTTAACATTTACTTTTGAAAAATATAATTAATGCTTAGCAATTTTATTTTTATGTTACCATTATATAATGCTTCATAAAGTTTAGAATTAGAAATATATCAAGTGTATGTAGTTTTCACTGAATTTTCTTTCTTCTTCTATCTCTTCTCCTTCCCACACTTCTTTTTTTTTTTTTTTTTTTTTCTGGAATATCCAAGATTGAAATCAGGGCCTGTTGCACCCTAGACAAGTGCTTTATACTCAGTTACATCCCCAGCCCTTTTCATTTTGAGATAGGAGCTAACAAGCTAACAAGGTTACCCAAACTGACCTGAAACTCGCCATCCTCCTTCCTCAGCCTCCCAAGTAACTGAGATTGCAGGTATGCACTAACACACCAGACTCAATTTTTCTTATTGAATTGCTTTGATGATAGGACACCATCAAATAAATTCAGTAATATAACAGAGAGGGTAATTATGAATATGTTAAAGTCCTCATAGGCAAGAGCCTCAATCCTAGTAATAAATCAGGAGGCTGAACTGAATGAAGCAGGACTGCAACTTAATAAAAATGGGGGAAATCTTAAAAGAACCTGTAAAAGGTGTTCTCATGATTAAAAGATAATTTTTAAAAATTTCAAGTAACAATACAGTAAAAATATGAAAATGAGAACCTATACTGGGTCAGGCAAGAGGATTTTTGCAGGCTTATCAACAGTGATCTGGCAACTGCAACCAGAATACTTCTCCTTTAGACTTTCAGAATATTCAGCAAATTATAAATTACCTTTATTAAATCTACCTGATCTTCCCCAACATAAAGGACTTATGCTTTGTATATATGTACTCTACCTATGGAAGGAATAAAGGTGGGGGAACCCAAGTAGGTCACTAGAAACATAAACTGCATAAAAGAAAGGATCCAAGAGATACTTTTGAGATCCAAGAGTACTTTATTCCCATGGTTTGTAAATTGGAGTTTATTCATGACTTAAGTTCAGAGTAAATTCCTCCAATTTATTTTAACCTGCTTATTAAACAAAAACATATCCACACAGAAAGCCCAATTTAGAAGTTCAGTCTCCTCACTTTAAAGCACCCTGTAAGATGCAATTACATGTTGACAATTCATCTTCCACTTCAATGCATGAATCTAAGGGATTTTTTTTCCCTTCATTTTTAGAAGTCCACTCACAGCTCCATAAAAAAGGTTAAATTTAAACATTTTTGTCCCTTTAAAAGACATACTATGTGTAGATGCAAAGCCAGCTGAAACTCGATATTCAGCAATGCTGAACCCTTGTTTATGTGGCTATTAAACTGTATTTTGATCATTTTTTACCTCCGTTAGGTACACCAAAAAAGCAAATGATAGTTATATTGCATAGTTTAGAAAATATGTGAAAGCAAAAATTGTCAACATACTGTAGCACTGTAAATAAAAAGCTGAGCATCAACTATTTTTGACATCAAAAAATTAAGTGAAAATATATTAAAAACAAGGCAATTATATTTGCTATAAGAATTAAAAATAAATTCCTAACTCCAAAGGACCAAGAATACATGAAAATATTAGAAGGAAAAAATAACATTATATTGGGCCTTTCCTTTCCCTCCCCACCCCTAGTTTTAAAGACAAAGATCCTTCTGACCACTCAAATATGGTCACTAGACATGTTTCTGCCACTGTGGCCTCTATTTACATAGCTGCATTTTTCCCAGCTTCCTAAAAAGGGTTATTAATAGCTATAACTACTATTAATATCTACCACTAGTCTTCTTAAAAATCATGACTCAAACTTCAACAAAATGCCTAAAAGTTACTCATTCATAAATCTCACTCTCACAGTTACTTAACCCAAAATAGTTGTTATTCTAAAATAAACTTCTGATATTGAGTTAAATGACAATGGGCTAAATGATGAACACTAAGAATAAAGTTCATTATTCAGTTCAACTTCAGAAGTAGATGTGAGGAGCACATCAGCTGAGCCAGAGAGTGACAGGCATAGCTGTCTGAATGGCAGCCCCACTCCTGACCCATGGCTAAGCAGGGAGGGTAGGCAAAAGAAGAGGACAGAGAAGCCCACTCCTCACTTCCCCTGCACCAGTAGAGACCCTGACTTCTCATGATGGTAAATGATGCACACTTCTTTTATACCTCTGACTTGATTTACACTGCACATTTCTGTCATCATGGTATGTTTATTACTCTTGAGTTCAAATGCTTCTAATCTTTTCTTATGCTTTTTTTTTTAACTTTACAAAAATCCCAGAATTAAGAACAATATAACCAGCTAAAGCTAAAACTTTTAAACCCAACACCAATCTATGAATGGATATGATCTCATTTCAGGCAACAGGTGATTAATACCTGGTTTTTCTTAATTTCAACTAGCAGATCCTTCAGCAAATGAGAGAAAGAGACTAGACAGATACAATTAAAAATATTTTCTGTTGAGTTCACTTCATAGTTTTTCCATAGAAGGAAACTGATAGATAGATAACTGATAGAAACTTGAAATGTAATTACTTTAATTCACTCACAGAAAATTACTCAATAAACACCAACAGGCAAGGCCTTATGGGAGAGCAAAGATAAGATATAACCATGGCTGTCCAGACACTAAAAAGCTAACAGAGGCAGATGAAACATGTACACAAATTATGGGAACCCAAGGTAGCAGGATGTAACTGTAAAGATAGAAACAGAAACAAAAGGCTAAAGCACCCCATAAAGGGAAAAAGGAAAGCCAGGCATCAGGATCAAAGACCTGTATCGGCCCAATATCCAACCAACCATTAAAATCCATTAATAAATAAATAGATTAAAAGAGCTCTGGTTTGATACAATGAACACTTAGGACACCTGGTAAGACTCTGAAACCTGAATTTTAATTCTAGTTCTACTGAGAATGAACTTCTTAGCTCTGAGACATTAAACATCACTCTTTCCAA
The DNA here is from genome assembly GCF_047511675.1 of Marmota flaviventris. Classification (NCBI taxonomy): domain Eukaryota; kingdom Metazoa; phylum Chordata; class Mammalia; order Rodentia; family Sciuridae; genus Marmota; species Marmota flaviventris. The sequence continues at coordinate 42,474,095 of NC_092504.1, read as the reverse complement.
ATCTAGTTTTCCCCATCCATGAACAGGAAATGGCACCTGCTCTACCTGCTGAACAGCAGTTTTGAAGATGAAATCAGCTCCCAGAATCTAAAGTTCCCTGTAACTTTAAATCTCTTCAGAGGTGGCTAGTTATTCAACTCCTTCCTGAGTACTTCCAGTGAAGAGAATTTCATTATTTCTCAAAATTGACTACTACAGTTTGGACAGCTCTAATTCTTAGAAAGTTCTTGATGTGTTGAAACCAAAATCGGCCTCTGTGAAATTTCTATCCTCAGGTAAAACAACAAAAAACTGGAAAAGCCAAACAAGGTAACATCCAATGATGTGAATAAATGAAATTTTAGAGAAGGCGACAGAGTAGGTATCTGCAGGTTCTTGAAGGTGGGAAAGGTCTGACCCACAGGCTCTCTTTTAGAGAGGTCTTTTGTTTGGGAGAGACCAGAAAAGATCACCTGGCTTGTCTGAAAGTATCACTGAAACATTTTTTTTTTTTTTAATAGTACACCATATGAGCAAGGGAGTGGTTGCGCAAAAGCGTGGTGGTTAGCTGGAGCCAGAACATTTAGAAACCTGAATATCCATTCCACAAACAAGGCTGCACTGAAATTACTATACAGGGGCAATTCACTGAAGATTGCTGATATGATGGTAGAATTCAATGTTTAGAAAAAGTAGGTGCAGATGGGCTGAATGGAGGCTAGGGGAGATAAAATGGAGGCTAGGGATGGGCAGCTGGACCCCAAACTAGCCCTACTAGGGGAGATAAAAGGTCCAGAACTTGAGAGCTGAACAGGAAATGGAGAGCGCGCCCAAGACTGAATGAGGAAAATTCTTAATTGTTGCCAAGTGAATGAGAAAGGAGTGATTCTCTTAAAGCCGATTTAAAAGTTAGTTTACATCTATTTAGGTAAGGACAAACAAAACATAGATTCTGGTTTACTAATAAATTTAGTTTTGACATCCCACACTGCTCTACCAATCTATACTATCCCAAAGTGATTATTCCTCCGCGTTCCAGAGGGCCACTCCCGGCAAACCATGCCACGTTGTTAAAAAGTGAGAGTCGGGGTACATAATCCACACACACTGAATTTGGCAAAACCCACAGGCCTGATAAGCATTTTGAATATGCTGTTTCAATAACGAAATGGCCGATATGATCATCCTTAGGGAATTAAAAAATTCTCCCAGCTGCCAAAAACTTTCTACTTGGGATCCGCATTTCCAGTATTTCCAGTATAACACATCTGATCGAGACGCGGATTCCCAGCAGCTAGGTCCGCGGAACTGAAGGTACACTCGGCAGGCTCTCCGCTGGCTCTCCCTATCCCTTCCCCCATAAGGAGCTGGGCGAGGCCTGGCCTCACCCGGGGAAGGACGCAGAGGATCGCCTTCCTCCTGGCGAGCCGGGGCGGGCTCCCCTCCCCCAGCCGGCGCCGGGGCGGAGGGCGGCGCTCTCGCGGGCCTCGAGCCTGGTACCCAGAGCAGCCGGCTCCGCAGCCGCGTGCGCCCCATCCCCCTCCTGCCCAGCACGGCCCGCTCACCTCGGCCCGGGCCGGCTCGGGCCCCTGAACGCCAGCGGGCTGCGGCTGCAGCTGCTGGGCAGCGGCCGGCGGTTCCTTGTTCCGGTGGCTAAGGTCTTCCTCCGGCCCGGCCCGGACCCCGACCGCGGACCCCAGCAAAACAACCAGCAGGAGCAGAAGCAGCCGGGGCGCCGATGCGCGGCCGTTACCCCGGGCCGCCATCCCGCCCGCCCAGCCACCCGCGCACGGGCGCCGCAGGAGGAAGTGCCGGTGACGGCAAGCTGCGACCCGGTGCCGTCTGGGCGGCGCGTCCGTCACGCCCCGCCGCCGCTCAGTGAGCAGCCCGAACCATGCGGGTGGTGGGAGACCGGGAGAGGTCAGAGGCAGGCCGCGTCCACAGCTGCACTACGGGAAGCCACCCTCACCCGCGGAGGCCACACGACTCCTCTAACTGCCTCCGTGCGGCCCTGCCCCAACTCCGGGGCCCGCCCCCTATCCCTGACGGGCTCCCATTGGCCCGGCGTCCGCCTCGGCGTCGTGACGTCCTCGGGCAGGTTGAGGTGCGGCTCACACGCCCCTCCCATTGGACGCGGCACTCAGGCAGGTACCCAGGGCGGGTTGACAGTTCCCTCTGGGCATCTTTCCCGCATCCATCTGGAACCTGGCTCCCCGCTCTGTGCCTCACTGTCCCAGGACTGTTCAGCTATTACTTATGCTTCCTTTCGCGACTTCGGCCTTAATATCCAGACCCGCCTTTGCCTACTCTCGACCTTTCTTAGATGTTAAATTAGTTCCAGCGCCGCTACTTACGTGGCACTTTCCTGCAGGAACTGTCACACCTCTCCGGGTTGGGCGTGTCAACCTACTGCACAGAACGTTCTTAAGGATTCAGAATGCTGTTTTTTTGAACTTTGTAATAGGATTCAGAAATAGATGAAAAAAATTTCAAGCCTTGTTTTAAGATGTTATTGCCCATTAATAGCCCCAAACCCAAACCGTCTGACTGGTCCTGGAATACCTTTCCGTTTTGGAGGCTCAGGTTTTGTGCTGCACCTTGGACTGGCCCCTTAAAACGTCTGGCTTTTGAAATTGAATCTTGAGCACTTTTGCACGATGGCGGTTGAAGTGAGCAAAGCTAAAAGACATGAAAGAATAATTGGTAGGCTCGAGAACTTATTTATATCTTATGATAAGAGAAGTTCAGCTACTTAGTTACCAAAAGTTCAAGAGATCCAGCCCCTGGTTTTAAAAACGAACAAATAGTTTTAACCATGTACCAGGCACTATTATAAGTACTTTACATATATTTTCATATGTTAAATCTGTACAGGGTAAAGAGGTAAGGAAGTTTATGACTAATGGAACAAGAAATTAATCCTCCAAAAAAGTCTGTGGCAAAGGGTGCAAATTTGCTTTGAATTAATTGATGATAATATTTTGTCATGTGTGTTGGTAAAGCTGTTGTTCATCTTGTTCTTCCTGTTTGTAATTCCCTTCTTCCATTATTTCCTGGTAAAGTCCTACTGCTATTGTCAAAACTTGTTTAAAAAGACTCTACTTCTTCCCCAACAGCTCCCCTTTCAGAATTCATTCTTAATTTATGCTTCTGGTATTGTGTAAGTAACAGGATGTCTCCTACACCATTTGGAGTGCAACTCTTGTTTCATCCCTGGAGTGCAAATATTTGAGCCCTCACAATGCAGAACTAATAAAAATGTTGAAAGTCTATATTCCTTCAACCACCTCCCCTTAATGCATGCAAGGTTTGCCTTGCTTAAGAGGGACATGAACCAGTCATGATGACGCACACTTATAATCCCAGCTATTGAGGAAGCTGAGGCAGGAGGATCACAAGTTCAATATCAGCCTCTGTGATTTAGAGAGACCCTGTTGGGAATGTGAACTGGTTGTGTCACTGATTGCTGGAAAGTGCTTGATTTATTTTCTGGGATTAGTTGCCAGGGCTCCTGGCCAAATTCCAGTCACTTTAGCAGACAGTGAGAACTCATGGGGTACAGAGCAGGATGCTTAGACACAGGCTTCTGAGCACGAAGTAGCTCAGAGGAAAAGCTGCAAAGGTGTTTAGCAGGAGATGGAGGTAAAGCAGTAATAGAGATAAAGAATTGTCCCAAAGGGGTGGCTCTCAGCAACATCATGGTAGAAAAAGTGTGGATTAGCAAAGCCCCTCACCTCAAGGCTGGAAAGGGAAAATAAGAAAAAGGAAGAGGCTGAGGTTCCACTGTCTCCTTTGGGGACCACCCCCAATGACTGGAAGACCTCCAACTAAGCCCGACTCTTAGTTTCTAGCACCTTCCAATAGCTCAACAGCACTAAACTGGGGAACAAGTCTTTAATACATAGACTTCTGGGGAACACTTAAGATTTGAACTCTGGCATACTTCCATAGTGGGTCTTAAGCCTTCTAGATGGTAAATTTATACCTTTTATCTTTATTGTCCCAGCATATTATCCAACATGGTAATGATAATTAGTATAATTAGAGTAGTAAACTTTTATCAAGTGCTTATTCTGACCCAGGCAGAGCAGTATGTTGCATGAGTTATTTCATAAGGTTGGTACTATTGCCGTTATTTTTACAAATGAGAAATGCAAGATTTGGTGTAGGGTGCCAGTCTGAATGATTTCGCATTCTCCTTCCCTGAGCAGAGAGGTTCTGATCGTCACTACATCTCCTAGTAACCTGGACATTGCCCTGGTCCTGGAGGTTGAGGATGCATCTTCAGATGCAGGCGTGTTGCCCCATGGATTGAGCTACGCTCACCTGTTCCTTTGTAATATTACCCCTTTGCCCTGTTTGGGATAGAATGTTCCATAAAAACACTCTGTTCCCTTCTCTTGCTCTGGCTTTGGGTATGGCCTTCCTAGATGTCAGTCAACCTGCTGACAGCAGACATCATGAAGCTGGACTCAACCCCCTGAAACCTGACCCCTTGCCTCATTTGAATGGCTTTTCCTCAATAAAAGGGTTCAGCACATGCTCGATCTCTTTCTGTGGACCCTTAAGGTCAGAGGAGGTGTCACAGGACCCCAAAGAAAAAGGTATCTCTGTCTCTTGTGTGGTTATTTCGTGTAGCCCAGTTCCCCTGGAGTGACCCTGAGTGTTTTTGTCAAGAGGAACATGACAATTTGGGTCAAGGAATTTTTCCCAATTTATCTAACTAGAAAGTTGCAGAATCATGCGTGATTTCTGCTTTTTGAATTTAATGGTGCCCAACGAACTGAAAATCCAATTTATGAAAATTCAAACATACAGAACAAACCAATTAATTCATGGTAAACACTTCTATCACCTGTTGGAGAATGTCCTTTCTCCATTCCAAGTTTCTAGAAGAACTATTTCCTGGCCTCTCTCAATTCCTTACCATTCCACCTCTGATGACCGAGAGTAATTTGGACAAGATAACTGGGCATATTGGACTTACCTCTGTGCATTATTGTTCTTGGAAGATGCAGTTCACAGGGAAAAGCATCTATTCTCTCTCTAGTGACTTCCCCAAACTCAAACTCTTTGCAGCAGAGTGGAACAACTTCTGAATCTGAAAGTCAGTATGAGACCAGCTCACCTGGCTATCAGACCTTCCAACCACTCCTTCCAACCTGGCCTCCTGTCTTTTTTGCTCTTTGATTTTATCCCCAACTTTTCAGAAATAACGAAGAAGTGACTCATTTCCTAAACTCTGAAAAATCACTCTCAGCACCCCAGAATCATCAAAGGATGAATTAAAGGGTCCCCCCTTTTAATAGTTCATGAAGTAAAAGCTTGTTAGAGAAGATACCAGGCAGGGAGAAATAAAAAGGGAGAAGAGGAAATGTAAAAACCAGACACTTCACACTGAGTCAGCTGAAGATCATTCAAAATTGAAGCAAAGGCACTTGACCAACTGAAATGTAAATTAATGAGAAATAGCAATTTGCAACTTGACCTTCTTGATTTTTTTAAAAGCACACCTAATACATGAAATAGAGCATAACAATACCCATAGGCATGATAAGCCCCTTGAAGTGATGAGGACCTGGACCCTTCTTGGGAAGCTCAGCTGGCCCAGGGCAAGTCCCAAACAACATCGAACATAAACTAAAAATGTTTCCTTCGTTAAAGGCAGTCCAGAACAAATTCATGGAATTTCAGAGGTTCCTAACTAGAAAACCAGATGACAAATTACAAAATGAATGTGAAGTAATGCTCCATTTTCATTTATCCAAATATTTTCTTGTCATCTCTATATGGATGTTTCACAGGCATTTCAAACAAAGCATGGGCAAAATAGGTCTCTTGATTTCCCTTCAAAAACCTGTTTTTCCTTGAGGTTCCTCATCTCAGTAAATGCAACCCTCATCTGTCCTATTGGATTCCTATCATCTCCTCAAACATCACATTCAATCTACTGTCAAGTTTTGTTGTTTTTACCACTAAATTTCAATCCTGAATCTGTTCATTCTGTCTCTACTATTGCCACATTTTCCAAATCAGGAGTCATTTCTCACCTGGACTTTTAAATAGCCTTCTAATTGGTCTCCTTCTGTTCTTGCCAATTTATAATCTAACCAGCATCCAAAAAGAGGTTTCAAAATAAAAAAAGGAATTTCATTTACCTACTTAAAATTCTCTTATGATTTCTAAATGAGTTCTAAGCCCCTATCTCTGAATGAAAAAAGTTCTACCTACCCCTGCCTCTCTGTGTGACTTAATCTCTTGGCTTTCTCCAAGAGATGGCTTTTCTCTTGGTCACCATGTCCAGTCAAGCTTGTTTCCACCTCAGGACATTTGTTCTTGCTTTTTTTTTTTTTTTTTTAAGGTAAAGCTCTCCATCTCTGAGATAAGCATCCTTTATCCTTTGCTGGTTAATTGTTATAATGGAGAACATGACTCCAAATTTGTCAGATATTCCAAATTTTCAAGATAGAAACCAGAGTGCTGAGTTTTTATGCAAAATCTCCTAATTTTTAAAATTTGGCATGTGTATCAAACTAGGATTCACTAAATATAAATATAAATATAAAATCCCAAATCAAATTAGCATCAATTAGAAATGTTTCCTTCATTAATTGTGGTTCAGAATTAACCCAGCAGCCCCACAGAGATCAGGGATCTAAGTTCCTGCTATTTTGTGCTCTGTCTACTCTTCAGGTGTGGTGCTTATCTTTATGACCCAGTGTGACTGCAAGAGCCCTACCATCTATGTTCCAGACAGCAGGATGGAAAATTGGCAGGAAAAAAAGGGGACGGGACACAAGGTACCCATTAGGCATGATTTAAGGGAGCTGCCACAGAACCACAGTACTTACATCTTCTTGGCTAAATCTTAGCCACAAGGCCACAGCTAGCCCCAGGTGAAGTTGGGAAATGTAGTTTTTATGTTAGCGATTTTCCTATAGAGAATAAGGGGAGAAAAGCTACTGGGATCAGCAATTAATAGTCTATGTCATTCAGAATCCTCCAGAGAAACAGAACCAATAGGAGACAGACAATAATTTGGAACTCTTTAGGGTGGCCAACAGCCTGGAAGCACAGGCAATGTTTTTATATTATTTTCCTGAGACAGAATTCCTTTTCTTAAATAAATAAATGAGTAAAACCTTAAATTTGATTCTCAAGGCATTCAACTGATTCCCACTTTATTGAGAATAATCTCCCTTTATTTAAAGACAACTGATTGTAAATGTTAGTCACATTTACAAAATTTCTTCACAGCAACATCTAGATTGGTGTTTTAATAAAAAGCTAATCGCTATTGCTTAGCCACGTTGACACATTAAGTTTACCATTACAGTAATTCAAAATTTTAAAAAACTGTGGCATAATAGCACTTCCCTATGAGCCGGGTTTGACTTGGAACCTGCCAGTTTGCAGTCTTTTCTCTACATGGTGGAGCAAGGAGGTTGGCCCTTTATATACCCACATGTAAAAGTAATTCATCATTTAACTGGAATCACACGTACACCCTAACAAGAGCTCAGCAGTAAGTTTCAAAGTCCCACCCTTCCTGGGAGACTGTTCTTAAATAGATAGCCCTGGTTGGTTTGTTTGGTTTTCTTTTCTTTTCTTTCTTTTTTTTTTTTAACTACTTGGCCAATGGAATGCTATTTGATAAACAAAACGTTTTTCTCCCAGGCCCCTTTCCAACTCATTAAATTATTTTCACTGTAAAACCCAAACTTATGTTGCTAGGTAGTGATTTAGAGACTGACTGGAGGCAGGCAAGAGGGTTAGCGGGGGATGGTAATGAACTGGAGCAAAGAAAAAGCCCCTGGCCTTCTCAGGCCTATAATCACCCACACTCTCCTCACACAGTTCTTTTCAACTTGTGTTTCTCTTTCAAAGTTGACCTCCAAACAGCCTAGAAAATGGAGGCATGCTGTGGAAGCTGTTTTGTCACTAATTCCTATGCAAGTTTTACATATTATGAAATTTTTTTTCTGTTTCTTGTATGGATTATAATTGGTTTTACTTATTTTTAAAACATTGTGTATGATGTCCTTCACTGTAATACTGCACATGCTTAAGCAGCTTTTCTGAGTCTATTTGAGCAATTTAATTACTACGTATGTGACTGAAATGGATCCTCGTAAGCATTGGCACATAAATTGCAAAACTTAGGAATCCATAATTTAATTTTATTAAAAGTTGAGAAAATAGAACTAAAATTATTTGGGGGTAACAATGCAGCTTTTTATGTTTCTTAATTTGCTAAGGGGACAGATAGGAGCAAATGGTGTGAATGCGAAGTTAAGGAAATAATTCTGTAAAATGGGCCCTTTGTGCTGATCCCCACATGCTTTCTTTTCCAAGAAGAAATTTACCTGCAGCCCTGCCTGGTCTAAGTGGAGAGGCTATGTCACATTCCTCAGCAAACTACTGTTATCTGCAGGACAAATGTCAGCCCGAAACAATGTTGATAAGAGCAACCCTAGTTACCCTTCAGGGGGAGACTTTTGTGACACTTTTCACAGACCAGATCCTGAAACTCACAGGGATAAGGATAATTCCTCCTAACCATAAATCTGTAACAATTTATGGTTAAGAATTCAGTTAGAACTGGTGAGCATGGGTCAAGGTGACCTAGAATTGTGATGGCAGTGGGGAATTGAAAGTCTAATGCCACCCTGCTGTCAGTCAAAAATCAAGAGGTGGAGCTGGGTGGAACTCTCTGGAAACTTCTCTGGGATCCCCAATAAAACTAGAGTGAGAAAGAGGCATCCTGTCCCTCTACTCTCTGAGAAGACCCACTCTCTCCCTTGAGATTACCCCCTTTCTATTTTCCTTTCTCTTCAATAAACTCATGCCTGTTACTCTGAGCAACATGTCTGAAATCTTTCTGACTTGATCACAAGAACTGGGGTTTGAAGGAGGGCCTTTGCTCTGCTTCAGTTTCTCAGAAGGCCCTAGCTCTGTGACAATTTCCGCAGTAAGTTTGTTTTACGCAACTGCCATCACACAAAAATAAAGACAATTATAATTCAATGGATCTTGGTGAGCTTTCCATAGGAAGCAAATTTGTTTTTTCTGGTTTAAGTTCTTTTCTCCTTTCACCTTTTCAAAAGGAAGATATCTTTATTGTGATTTTGTTTCTACTGTAAAGTTCATTGAAAGCTGTCATTCCTAAAGAAACCAAAAATAGAAAGTGGGCCCATATCTTTGTGGTCATTTATCTGATCCTTGAAAAAATAACTCTTTGCACTTGAAAATCATAGAATGCTGACAGGAGAACAATTTGACAGGCTTCCAATACTTGAATTTGATCTCATTTGTATACATTTTTGTCAAACTCTTGTTTTCAATGGCAAAATCTGTAGTTTTAATGAGGATGCCACTCATTGAAGGCATTGTCCCAAATTGTTCTTTTGGGACATCAGTCTGGGACCAAATGCAAACCGTATGCCATATTCTGTGCTATAGTCCAGAGTAGTACATTGTTTTACTATTAACATATATTAAATGCCTACTACTTGATACATTTTGTATGAAATGCATCAAGAGCATGCATTTTCTTAGATTTTTTATTCTTTTTCATACTCCTTAAGCATTCAAGGGCATACATTAACTTTCATCAAGACTTATAACAAAAATCAGTGATATTTTTACCTGTGTTCAGACCTGGCAACATAATTTACTGAGCCCAGTGCAAAATGAAAATGTGGCATCTCCCCCTGCACTCAAAAAAGCAGGAAAAGGGGAGTAAAAAGATGCTGCTGCTGGGAGTGGTGGCGCATGTATGGAATCCCAGCCACTCAGGAAGCTGAGACCAGAGGATCACAAGTTCAAAGCCAACCTCAGCAACAATGAGGCGCTAAGCAACTCAGTGAGGCCCAGTCTCTAAATCAAATATAAAATAGTATCGGGGATGTGGCTCAGTGGTTGAGTGTCCCTGAGTTCAATCACTGGTACCCCTCTCCTCCCAAAAATGCTGCTGTAATAGGGATAATGGAGTTACATGAGCAACCACATAAACTAAAAACTGCCAAAATAATATTCTTGTTGTCATAATTTTATATTATGTATTAAGGTAATATGATAATCTTTGATTACTTATTAAAATTTTTCTGGCTTACTTTTCTGCAAATTCATCAAAAACTATACATTTCCTTTCATTTTTTAATTGATAATGAAATTCATGTCATGCAATTTCTTTTTTTCAAAGTGTGACTGAAACAACACCAGTCACTCTTGGCAAATGCAAGATCAGAAGTCAATTTTAATAATTTTTCATTTTGAAGAGGATCTTTGTGCTGGTACAACTGTTAAGAATAGCTTAGACTGACGACACAGTTAAATTTTTGATAAATTATATCAAAATATTAATTTTAATACTTTAGTAGTTGTTGATTCTTGTGGAACAATATTTCTAAACAGATTTAACTCTTCATACAAGTTAATTTTATGTAAGTCTGAAATTAATTTTATATATAGATTTTACAATGGTATTTTAATGTTTCTATAGACATGAAGAAGTGTTTCCTCAAATTTGTGGAGATCATACAAGAAACCAAAAGTGGCTTCATAGTTTGTATATAAGATTCAAAAAGTCTGTTTATGCATTTTGTCATTGTATCTCCAATTACAAGAGAAAATATTTAAATATTCTTCCTTATAAACAATTCTTTTTTTTCTCTTTTGGTACCAGGGATTGAACCCATGGGCACTTAACCACTGAGCCACATTCCCCAGCCCTATTTTGTATTTTATTTAGAGACAGAGTCTCACTGAGTTGCTTGGGGCCTTGCTAACTTGTTGAGGCTGGCATTGAACTCATGATCTTCCTGCCTTGACCTCCCAAACCACTGTAATTACAAGTGTGAGCCACCGCACTCAGCTTGATTCATTCTTCACATAAAAATGTTCTTAAACAAAGTCCTGTGGTACACCTGGAGTTCCAAGCTAATAGGGAGATAACATGGGAGGGTCACTTGACCAGCTTGGTCTCTCTCATAGAAAGAAAAAAAATTTTTTTTTCTGTAGTATTTGATGATTTTGAAATGCCATTTCTTTATTTTCAGTGTTGGGGGTTGAATCTAGGGCCTTGTGCATACCAGGCAACTACATCCCTAGCTGTGTGTGTGTGTGTGTGTGTGTGTTTCAGAGAGAGATTTGCACTTGTGTTACCCAAGCTGGTCTGAACTCCTGGATTCAAGTGATCCTCCCACATCAGACTCCTATGTAGCTGGGACCACAGGTGATCACCACTGCGCATGACTCTAACTGCAATTTCTGTTTCTAAGCCTATGATTGTTTGCTTTGTAATGTTGCAGCAGTTTTCAAAACTAAAGAATCTAAATTCTTGAAGAATTCTAATAAGTCCCTGTTATGCTTTTATGGCAATGTTTATGTATATCCTGAAGAGTTAATATCTGTGCAAGTGATGCAGGATCAGTTCTGGGGAGGGACAGGCAAGTTGACCTCCCACTACAAGTTCTGGCAAGTTTAAAGTCCCAGTGACAGCCTCGTCTTATCTCTGGAGCTATGGCCATTGCTGCCACCACTGTTGCTTCTGCTGCTATGCCTGCCCCAATCCTGGTCTAGCTGCACCCTGGATGTCCTTGAAGCATGGGTTGCATGCAGAGTGTCACATGACCTGAGCCCTCTGCACACACACATGCATTACCTCCCGGTGTTCTCACTGCTCACAAGCATGCTCCATTTGTCCCATTGGATTTCACTTACCAAACACAAGTTCAAAGGTAAAATTATAAAGAATTTCAAAATAGCAACAACAAAGGATTAAATGGAGCTTGGGTCCCTCCTGTGAGGGAGGCCTTGTGCAACTGCACAAGTCACATGCCCTTGAAGTTGACCCTGCATATGGTCATATGGTCCATTAAGCATTAGGATTTGGGCTGTATATAGAGGAGTGACTGGGCAATGATGGGCACTGATAGATTTCCCTCCATGACCTACATTTTAAAGCAAAAGGTTGGTGATAAATCTGCATCCTCTTTCTACTGAAATGCATGCTGTTTAAGAGTAGGACTCTTGTCTTATATAGCCTTGTATTCCCCTCAGGATCTGCGTCTTGTGTTGCATATTGTAGATGTTAAGTAAATGTGTTTGAATAGATAAATTGCTCTTCTTCTGTTTTCATAGTTGTAACTTATAGAGTTGGAAATAGAAAGGCATTGCTTTTACCTAAGATAGTCAACGAATCTAAGTTGTTACAAAGTTGTGTAATAAACTTAGAGAAAAAAGTCACCAAAGATATTACTAACCAAAATCATAAGTGAGGGGTTCAAAATAGATTTGGGTAAATGTATAATCCAATAGACTAACAAATTATTTAGAAAATTTGGGGGATTTTGCTGTTTTTTTCCATCTGCAAGCTTCTATAACCTTTTAACCTTTTCCTTCCTGGAAGGAACCTAATAGAAAACATCCTCTGATTTCACTCTCAGAATCAGACTAATGATTTTAGGAAGGAAGAATCCATTCCTATTTCTTTGTCCCTTCCTCTTGCTTTAATTCCTAAGTTGCATGGCTCTCCTGAAATCTAAAGTTTGCTTCTGTGTCTCAAAAGTAAAATTATGAAAGAAAATCCTACCGATAATTTCAGGTGGAAAAGTAGAGAGAAATGCAATTTGACTGTGAATTAGGTGGAATACTGGTTCATCTTGGTAAACTAAGCCCATCCTTTATTAATCCTTGACTATCAGCCATATTTTGCACTGAAAATTATTTACTTCTGTTCCAATAGGACAAATTCAAAGGAGGGATAACATTATGGAAAAACAAGTTCAGTTCTTTCCCATTTACTAGATTACATAATTCCTCTAGCATGGGCTCTTTTTAAAAACCTCAAGATTTTACACAATCCTACATGTCAAAGTCATGGTCAGAGTTAACAGCAGATCATGGGCAAAAGGTCTAGAGGTCAGAAAGGAAGAAATCTCAAAGTGCTGATTACATTTTTAAGCTTATGAAAGGAATAAATATTAAAGGTATAGTCTCCAAGTTAAAGACTGAAATTCATGCTGTTTAAGAGTAGGACTCTTGTCTTATATAACCTCGTATTCCCCTCAGGGTCTGCATCTGTGTGTTGCATATTGAAGATGTTAAGTAAATGTGTTTGAATAGATAAATTGCTCTTCTTCTGTTTTCATAGGTATGACTTGTAGAGTTGGAAATAGATAAGCATTCTACACACACACATCCCAATTGCCCATGAATGCTGCATGTCTTATAAAACCTGCATATGTCTTATAAAAAGGTGTAGGTGGGATCATGACATTTTAGGAACACTTAAACATTCCTTTTGACTAATTCTGGTTCCTATTTCTCAGAATGTTACTGGATTCTTGGTAGTTTAGATATGCACATCTGGATGATTGCTTTTCACATGTCAGTATAAATTGTGTTCAATCTTTGTAAAGAAAATATATTGCAATTCTGTAACGGTAAAGCAATGCAGGGAACTAATAATTTATGTAGATAACAGTGACGATAAATTCATTTGTTTAATAAATATCAAGTGTCCACTACATATCAGGCACTCTTCTTGTGTTGAGGATACATCTGTGAACCAAACCACACCAAACCAAAAATCCTGCCCTCATGTGGCTTAGATTCCATTATAGGAACACAGACAACAAATGACACATGTAAGTGAAAAAGTACATTGTAGAGTTGTTGTTATATATATTTTTTCTTTTTAGAAGATAGTGCATCAGTTTGCTATTGGTACAAACCACCTGAAAACCAGGCAGCTCAGAACAACATTTATTATTGCTCACTAGAGCAAGAGGAAATGAAAGCATGAGGTGGTGGGACATGCAGGCAAACCAGTGAAGGTTTAGGTTGCAATTGCAATTTTAAATAGGAGGTCACCTTGCTGAAAGTCATGGTGATATGCAGCCTTAGATGATCCCAAATAACCCACATCTCTGAGTCTTTCTTATATAATCCTCTTTATTTTAGTGTAGGTTTGACTAACAAATAGAATATGGCCAAAGTGACAGGATGCTATTTCCAAGACTGGGTTACGCCCTTCTTGGACGCCCTGGCTTGCTTACCTGACGGAAGCTGGTACAGTGCCAGAAGGTGTTCTGTGGAAGAAGATCCATGTGGCAAGGAACTGAGGGAGACCCCAGTTCTCAGTTCAGTAGCCCCCCAGGAACTGACTTCCAGTTAACAACCCAGGGAGTGAGTTTAAAAGTGTTCTTTGCTCTGTTGAGCTTAGAGATGAGACCATAACCCTGGTGACACCTTGATTCAGAGAATATCCAGACAGAGGCACCCAGCTAAGCTGCATTTGTAATCCTGACTGCAGAAGCTATGAGTTAATAGATTCTGTTGTTTTAAGTTGCAAGATTTGGAGTTCTTTGTTACCTGACAATGGATAAGTAATACAGTGATGTTTGAAGACAGTGAGGAGGCGGCCATGCGGCTATCTGGGGAAGGGCATTCCAGGGAGTAGGAACAGCCAGTGCAAAGGTCCTGAGATAGTAGCATGACCAACACTTACAAAGAACAGCACAAAGGCCTGTATGGAGCAAGCCTGAATGAGGGCTTGTTTATAAGGAGCCAGATGATGAGGCCTAGTGGGTTAGTATAAAATCTTTAGCCTTGATCTGAGAGAAACTGGGAGCTGCAGAGAGCATGCTGTACCATGACCTCATTTACGTTTTTGAGAGATTACACTGGATTGTGTTGCAAATCAGCCACAGCAAATAAGGGAGACCAATTAGGAGACTGTTACAGTAATCTAGGCAAAAAGTGATGGTAGCCAATACCAAATGAAAGTACAGTGGTGATAGCACGGATGGATTTTGAACATATTTTGAAGTAGAGTCACTGAATGGTTTGTGGGGTGTTGGAGAAAAGCCAAAAAGACTCATGGTTTTTCAGCTCAAGTTGACAAAAAAAAAAAAAAAAAAAAAAGCGGGAAAACTATAGGCATATCAGGTGAAGGGTGAGCAAAATAAGAAATTACCTTTATTCATGTTGAACTTAACATATCAATTAGACATCAAAGCAGTAGATGGGTCTAGAGTTTAGCAGTGATATCTGGTCTAGGTATGTGAATTTGGAGTCCTCAAAATGAAAACAGAATTTAAATCACGAGATTAGATGGGATCACCAAGTATTGAGGGGAAGGGCCTCCAACCTGAGTGTTTAGACACTTCAGCGCTCAGTGAGGAAATAGAGGAGGGATGGGCAGAGGAACCGGGTAAGGAACAGTCTTGGAGGTAGGAGGAAAACCCAGCAGTAGTGCCTTGGAATCAATTGGAGAAAGTATATCCAGGCGAAGTGGCCAATGGCAGCTACTGTGCTGGTGAAGCTCGGAGAAGTGACCGTGGGACTTTGGAGCATAACTGTTGGTGACTCTTTCAAGAGCATTTCCAGTGAATCCCGAGAGCTATGGAATAATGAGTGGGTTGAGAAGTGCGAGGGAAAGAACCGAAGTTAGTGAGGACAGGTCTTTCCAGGAGTTATGCTGCTAAGACAGCAGGAAACGGAGTGTTATCTGGTGAGGGAAAAGGTGATAGAAAGGTGTGTGTCTTCTGATGGTGATGTTGAGAAGAGGGCAAGAAACTGGTAACACAGCAGAGGAATGGCCAAGAATTCCCTGAGATGGCAAAAGGTCATTCTTCTGCTATGTCACCAGAACTGAATCTAGCACTTGAGTAGAGGGATCCAGCTTGGGTAAAAAGCCAAATTCTGTACTTTCAGGAAAAAATTGTGACTTTTGAAATAAGATAAAAATATTATTGTTGTCCTGCCTAGTATGCTCTTTTATCTTTCATGAGCTTGGAGGTATTTTATAACATTAATTGTAGATGACGGATGGGAATACAAATAATTCTTTTCCAAAGCCCTATGAATGAACTTCATCGAGTGTACACACAATTGATTTCCTTTGCCCGTTAAAGAAGCCAGTTTTGCATCCATTAAGCAGATTCATTTTGGCATGCCTGACTGTCCATGTAGGTATGACTTCAGGATTCTTCTTTCAATTGATTCTAATATCTTACTCATTCCTTGATTCATGAAATAAATAAAATCTTTGGCACATGCTCCTTTGATATTAATATGAGAATCATGATTTTACATTTCTTTTTTAAAAAGTATCCTCCAGCAATTGTGATGTCCACATATGCTTAGGTGTGGCAGTGATGACCTACTGGAAACCCTCTTCCAGTAGCTCACTTTCCTGAGGGCAGAGGACATGTAGTTAGGAGAGTGGTGGAGTGAGTGCCTGGGGAGGTTTTAGCATGATTGCAGCCTGGAGGCCACTGAGGTTAGTGGTCAAGGGTTTAAAGCAATCTGTAAACCGGCAGAGCTCCGCAGGTGCACTCTGCATCATGCACGCACCCAGCGAGCTGGGTTTCACCAGATTGGGGTTGGGGGTTGGGGGCAAGAAAGCTGAAGACAGGTACTGATTATGATTTACTTGGAACTTAAGCAAGGTAAGGTGATAAGATAAGACTTGTGAGCAATGAAGGACAATGAAAATGTGATAAGATAAATAAACTGGAGGTTCTAGTGGGGTTAAAAAATTGCTGGAGTTGCAGCACTGGGAAAATGAGCTGGAAAGGAAGCAAAACACCATCTTTATTTGGGGCCTGCAATCTGAACACTCTACTGTTTGGTGATCACTTACCTGTCAACCACTAAACTTGTGTGTGTGGGAGGGCAGGTGTTTTACATGGACTGCTTCCATCTTCTTCTGCTCTACCCTTATGGGCTCTCCCAATGAGATGATCACGTGAAATCAAGTCTCCCTTTGTTTCTAGAGTGAACAGAATCTGCAGACAGGGAGGCAGCATGATGAGCAAGGTCTCTATGGAAGGTTGTGCAGTTTGTACACTGCACAAAATCACCAGGCTGAGGGAGCAAGTGGAGCTGACAGCCAGCCTGAGCTCTGCTCATCCAGCTGTAGCCCCGAGCCCAGCTGCTTTTTGCGCCCACAAGTCTCATGCTGCTACACTGGGGATGTTCTAAAGTGATGCTTTTTTTAATCCACAGAGAGGCCAAGGAGCCCTGACAAGATGAGCTTTTACCCTGAGGGCTGGACATAAGGGAAGGAAATTTGTCCTTCTGTTGAGAAATCCCTTATGCACTGGTGTCCTCTAAGTGCTTCAAGTGTTCAGTCTTTTTGAAGGAAGAGGCCTAATGTTATACCTTCTCAATTATGTGCATAGAGTAACTTTTTATAATACAGTTTACATTTGAATAATTTAATTTTGTTTTCCCCTAAACCAATACATGCCTCTCTTAGGAGACCTTTGCAATTTGAGAACAATGATGAATATGCCACATGCATTTATTTATGGACTGTTGCCCCTTCCGCTGTTTGTTGTATACCAGAAAAATCCTAGGTTACACAATTATATTTATAAAAACCAGCTCAATGTTTTTTCCCCCCGATAAGTAACATAAAAGAGATGGAAGAAACTGTTGTAGATAGGTTAAAGGAGTAAAAACATTCTACTTGCCTTCTTACTATTTTAAGATCTTCTTTAATGTATGGGTTCATTTTGAGATGCATGATCTGTCAGTGGTTCTGGAGTTTCCAGATTTCTTCAGTCTTGCAAATATTTACAGTTTCCTTAAATTGAGTACCCGTTAAATTCATACAAAAATATCTGCAAAGGCTTTCTTTTTTTTTTTAGGTAGGAATTCTAGCAATAACTACTCATTGAGTTAAAAATATAATACAGAACACAGCTTTATGGAGACAAAGTAATTCATGCTTACTGTAAGCAAACGTTAGTATGTGGGATGAGCTAGAACTTGGAGACTTGCCAAAAACAAAGGAAACTTTCAACATACTTTGAATAGTCAGGAGTGAATCCAGAGACTGCTGCTTTGAGGTAGTTCAGTATCACTTCCTTACCTTGATGCAGCCTAGAATGAAAGGTTAAGGCTACTCACACAGGAAAGTCAAGAATCTCCACCTCCACGCTATTTCTGGGTCATCCTTGTGAAGAATTTGTGAGTCTCTGTGGTGCTCTCCCCTTAGAGGCACAGAATTATTTTCACTTGCGCAAAACAGTGCTGATTCTGCCCTTAGAAGCACAGCACATTTTTTTTTCCATTCCTTTCTTTCTTTTTATTTTTTCCAGTGCTGGAGATGATTCAGGGCCTTCTGCTCTACCAGTGAGCCACGTCTCTGGCTGCTCACAATTCTCAATTATGTGCCATCAGTTAAGCTTTACCAAAAGCCATGCTAGTTTGTCTGAAACTCCTTTGAAGACATCACTATTTCCTTTTTAATTTCCAACTAGAAATGCATTGTTTGGGCACAGAAGAGAAGGGAAAGTAAGAGACAGGGGACAGTGTGCAAGGGACAGCAAGGACAAGGAACAGGAAACGGCAACGCTTTCTCATAGTTCCCGACAGAATACATCGTGGGCATCTGCTCACTATTTCACTTCCAAGTACAGTAAGACTCCAGCACATCAGTCAAATCCTAGGTATAAAATTGCATGTTAAAGTAAAATACAACTTTTCCCTCAATAATTTATTTAAAATTACACAGCCTATTTGTGTGGAAATTAAAACCAACCTAAAATATGCTTTACATTTCCAAAGTAGAAAAGCTTTTGTTCCAGGGTCCCGATTTGGAAAACAGCAAATTCCAACTGACAAAATGGAATGAATATGTCATGTACTTGAACAGACCAAGCAGTGGGCTACATTAAGTGGTATTTGATTGATGGGAGAGAAAATGTGACATCAGAATGAATGAAAGAACTTCAGGATGTGTTTTGCTATGCATGTATTTAAAGTGAGATTTAAAGGAACTGGTTTTAATCTAGGCTTACTACCCAGGATGAAGGTGGGGAATATACTATTAGACTGTGCATTTGATGTGTCTGATTAATAATGAGGTTCTTTCCCCCTTAGCAAGGCACAAATAAGTGCACTTAGTGGACTATAATGCAACATTTGCATAAAAGGAGTAAGTTAATATCTCACCCAGGAGC
Source organism: Marmota flaviventris (assembly GCF_047511675.1). Taxonomy (NCBI): domain Eukaryota; kingdom Metazoa; phylum Chordata; class Mammalia; order Rodentia; family Sciuridae; genus Marmota; species Marmota flaviventris. The sequence continues at coordinate 42,455,133 of NC_092504.1, read as the reverse complement.
TAGAAAGTCCTATGCTGTGTGAATGTGCTCAGGCTATAGTATTATTGTTTAAGATTTAGTTTTCCTTTCATGCTATGCATTTATTTCCCTTTGACTTAAGCATGGATATTTTCTTTAGCATAAGCAATTTAAAGTGTAAACTTTATTCCTAGATAGCTCCAAATTCATTCTGTTAGTTGAAATGCACTCAGGTGACATTATTCAATTTGAATAACTACTGCTGAAGGAGGCCTCAGTAGTATCTGGTCCAGAGCATATCAGTTCAAAGAAGGTTTTTTATGCATAAATATAAAAGTATTTTATTTTTCAATGCTTTTGCTTTTAAAGGACTCTCTTGAAAGGAGTGTCAAAGAAGAATTAAGTAAGTTTTAAAACTTTCTATTAGGCCGACTTGCAGGGGAGATGAGTGGAAATGGCTTCATTTCATAACTTCAAATTTCGTAACTTTTCAAATGGTTTCATAACTGGAGATTCTTGTGGCTATACGTGACAGTATAGATTAACCCCAATGACTCATCTTTCTTTGAAATGGTTGGTGTCAAATTATATGTTAATGTTATTTTCAAATGTTATTCTGCTATAATTGAACTTTACAAATATTTATTGAACCCCTACTATATCCCTCACTATCTAGTGCAGTTCATTGTTCCCTAACAAGCTTTCCAGCTGCTGATGGTCTTGTCTCCTCTTGGTGTACATGTGTACGTGTGTGAAGCTGTCTGGACTTGGTTAGTGTGCTTGTGAAGCAGCTTGGAGAAATCTTGTCTACTTTTTAATCTGTTGGTTGGCTTTGTAAAGCATGGCAGAAAGCAGAGGTGGCAACCCTAAGTCTGCCAGAAGTATTTCTTCTTTGAAGACACTCTGAAGATTTATCTGCTCCAGGGTATTGCTTTGTTCACTTGGTAAAGAATTTATGGAACAAAGAATTTCAAACAGTTCTGCCGAAAGTGCACTTTGGTCTCACAGTCTCTAGGCATTGAACTTGTCACCTAACTTGCTTCTTCATGACTGAGGTTCTCTCAAAACAAAAATGGTAGGAAAGCTTTCCTATGCTTTGGGTAGGAGACAAATTTGCTTTTGTAGAATTTGTGGCTGAGGAAAGCAGACAGGGCCTGGCTGAAGAAGACATATGTCACCACTAGCCACCAAGTTAAATTGTGGAACCCAAAGGTGACAGCCATGGAAATGTAGATCATCAGCTCTGCTAAGTAGTTAGGGGAAGAAACATATTCAAACCAGTCTCCAAATGGGATCCGATGGTTGCAGTGAATGACCACTCCTGAAATGGAAAAGACGACTTCATGAGCATCTCAAATGTTAACCAAATCAAGTGTTAACCATTTTAATTTCCAAATCATTCATGGGTACTCTCAGGTTACTTTGCCAATCATAAGCACAAAGGAAAGCCGGTTCCTTCAGCAACCCTCCACAGTGGTCACTAAGAGCTCAGACCCTGGAGTCAGATCACACGTGTTCCAATCCTGGCTCTCCCGCTTACTAGTGGTGTAACCTAAGAGGGGTGCTTAATCTCATTGTGCCTCTGTTTCCTCAGCTGTGAAGTGAGGTTTAGATTGTACTCATTTCATGTGAGATTTGTACATGTGAACACCTGAAATAGGGCCTCATACAGGGTAAGCACTGGATAAATACTAAAAAATACTACTCCATTTTTAGTACTTCAAGTAGCCTAATGAAAACTGTACTGGTGATACAAGCTAACTGGAAGGTCAGGTTGTTTTGTTTTGGCTGGGATGATACTCACTGCATGGCAATATGAGCTACCATGTGTGGATCAACATTTCTGTGCACTGCAGTCATCCAGAATGTGGGCACAACATAAATCACAGACTTTCAGAACTTATGAGGCTGGAAAGATCGTCAAGGGGAGCCTTGTTTTATAGGTAGGGAGATCAACCCTTAGGAGGTATCTTGTCAAGACTGGGTATTTGGCATAAATGTCAGCTAACTAGGGCAGCAATGAAAAGAATAAAGGAACACAGATAACTGAATTCTGAGGGTTAAAATCCACACGCAGTGGCTCCAAGAGATCTCACCTGCTTTATTTTTCCTGAGATTGCCGAGAATGACGTGGCATTTGTACTGATGGGCAGATGACCAGAAGAACATCATCATTCCCAGGATGTGAAACCAGCGTGCTTGCATCAACAGATTTTTCCCTATTACATAGACTATAGAAAAAAGAGTCATCTTATTAGCCAAGTCTGCAAAGTTTCAGAGACTCTGGGAATTAAGAAATCAAGTTATCCTGGTCTACTTTCCTCTGCACTAGGGAGCCATGCTCAACTGTGGGCAGCTTCAATGGCCGCTGGCAAGGAAGTCCGCACTGACGCTTTCTCTTGCTCCTTCTCCAAAGGCTTCAGGCACACACTAAGCTCCATCTCCCCTTGTGTGATATACCTTTAGGTGGTGAGTCTACTTTTTGTAGACTTCTCACTTGCATTTTATGGTCAGGAAAACACTTCCTAAAGAAATCTCTGAGCCATTCCCAGAGACATCCTGAATGTAAAATACTGAGTTGACTGGCTCTGGCCAGTGAAGAAAATCACTGGGGGAGAAGGCTGAGGGTGGACTCCTCACAGAGGGGAGAAAGCTAAAACTGCAAGACAATCAATGTAAAGGTGTCCCCTTCTGGATAAAAAAAACCCAGTGAAAGAGATTGTTTCAAGAGTAGAAACACTCACAACTTCATCTTCTTTCTCTCTGGCTACCAAGAAGGGAGGAAGGAAGAAGGCAAACCAGCGAAGGACACGAAGAGCAAGCCCCTGGCACTGGAAGGACAAAAGAAGGCCTCTCTAAAGGTAACAGGACAGAGCTGGCTTATGAGTCTTGACAGAAGAAACAAAAGGTGTCCACTGGTTATGGACGAAAGCCTGGGCTCTAGAGCCAAGAAGGGACTCCTAAAACACTGATTTAAGTAAGAGAACCATGGGTCATGCTACTCCACGTGGTACTCACAGGTGGGAGTCCGTTGAGGACAGCTTCTGACTAATGGCAATCCACCCAGGTTCCCCTGTACCAATTTCCATTAAGACCTTGTTTCCTATCAATCTTTATAGCCCTTTAAATGTCCATTAGGCTTAGTCATTTACAAAGGTTATATTTTTATAAGTTAAAAATAAACAAAATATGAAAAGTACGGTTTCAATCTGACAGGGTTCAAGAGCAAATCAGTCACTATAGAATTAAAAGTTAAAGCAAGTGCCCAGGAGTTCAGATCTCTATACTGCGTTCCCTGCTTTAAATGCAGAGACGAGGATTTGTAAGAGTAAGCAGGAATTATAATGCAGGAAAGGGGAGGCAGGTGGAAGGCGCCTTCTTACTGACAGTATAAATTGTGTAGTGTTTTATTATTCATGCATCCATTAGTTATTTATTGAGTGTCCTTGAAGCAGGCACTGCAGTAGGCACAAGGGATAAAGCAAGAGAAAGTCAGGCCAGACCCCAGTTCTCCTGGAGAGACATTCTGGCTTGCAGATCTTTTCACTTCCACAAGGACCTGTGAAGTCGGTCTGTGCCCCTAATTCTGGACGGGGGCTTTGAGGCCCAGAGAGGTTCAGTGAGGCTCAGCTAGGCCCAGCAGACTCCCACGCCCATACTGTTTCTAGCTGATGCCTCTCAAATGCCCTAATGTGTTCTCTCTCCGTGAAAACAACCCTCCCATATTATCCCAAATGGCCCCAGATGACCTGGTGAAGGATAAATAGATGAAACAGAAAACAGCTTCAGAAAAGAATGTTCAGAAAGCTACTTTTGTGGGTGCCTCAACTCCATGGGAGGGAAAGCAGAAGCTGGGCTCCAGCCTGGAGGAAACTGCAGAGGAGCTAGTAACGCCAACAGAGCTGACACACAGGAAGCCAGCGGGTTTCGAGAGAGCTCTCGAAAGTTCTCTGGATGGAACACCAGGAATGACAGCTCGTACACTGGTACTGGCTGCACTCTGGTAGCGTGGTGAACGCTGCAGCTGAACCACTAGGGAGGAAGAACTGACTTGATCTGAGTTCAGAGGAATCAGCTGGAGAGGGATTTGCTGGCAGAGTGGCTGGAGCTAATGAAAACTTCAGGAATCGAGAAAGATGGTCAGTAAGCCCTGCTTTAGGATCATTCCCCTAGCCACAGAGGTGGGCTACAGCAACAGAGGACCTCAGGGTCCTAGCTGACACAGAAGTCAGACCTCACTCATTAAGTATTGGAAATATCTAGACCTCGGTCTCAATTTATGAGGATGGAAAGGGCAGCTTTAGGATACCTGGAGCCTAGGACTTAAGAGAGAAAGTGGTCATGAAAGAGCCACAGTGTCTGGGCTGAAGGACAAGCTGCAAGTCAGGCAGACCTCAGCACTAAAAACTCATTTCAGTCACCCAAAATGACCTGACTGCTTCATTTTGTTTTTTACAAATATTAATTTTCATGTATGTTAGGTGAGCCCCACTCCCTACCTAAAACAAAAACCCATATTTCCGTCTCACAGAGATTTTTGTCATTTCTTCCTGGCTGGAGGGAGTTTAGAACCTTAAGGCAAACTTCATTTACCATGACACTCTTGCCCTCTTCCCTCCGGCTGGGCTGCCTCGCAGGGGGAGAAGCGTTCTTACAAGAGGAGTCATCCCCAGAACTAATGCAACAAGAAGGTTCCTGCTTCCTCTTCCAACAGGAATGTCCACCAGGAGCACACCTCCTCTCGAATTTTCTAGGATTTACTGGGCTCCACAGCCCCTGTCCCCTGCCCTCCAGGTTGAGGAGGCCTCCTGAGGTTACCCGCTGTGCTGCCCTTTCTCCTGCTTCCCACGAGGCACTTGGCACAGTCCCCCCCCCCAGACCACGCCCACGTGGCTTCACTGACTTCAGTCCCTCTAGGGAACCCCACGCCCATCTCATCCTCATTAAACTGAGCCTCAAGAACACTTTTTGCCAGACTGCTTCTGTGGGCATCCTTCCGGTTAACTTCTATTATAGGCCTACGGACAGGCTCACCTCTAGAAACCTACCCTCAGGGCCTAACCTCTGGAATGCAATCCGGTGGGGCCATCCTCCACCTCCCCACACCTCAGAGTGCTTTGTGGGCGCAGGCCTCACTCACCATTCCTGCCATCCAGTGGCACCTGGCTCAGCACCGTCAGGCCGACCAGGACGTAGTAGACAAGTCCAAAACAATACTGCACAAGGTGAATCACGGCGTTGGAGAAGACACTGACGTAGAAGCACTCGAAGAGTCTCCGCAAGCTGTGCAGCCACAGGAACACGAGCACTAAGAAGGCAGACAGTGCCAGCTCACCCCCTGCAACCCAGAAGGCGACAGTTCAGGGCCTCTCTTCTGGGACTAAACCAAAGGTTTTGTTTTTCCCTACTGTTCAACAGGGTCTCAAAACAGATGAGAGCTGGGAAAAGGCCCTGAACAATCCTGCCTGGTGGGATCCCCAGGGTCACAGGCACTGTGGAGGCAGAGATGGAGACAGGAATAGAAAGAATCATGCATTTCTTTCCATATTAATGACAAAGAAGGTCTGGGGATGGAGCTCAGTAGTAAGAGTGCTTGCCTAAGATGCATGAGGCCCTAGGTTTGATCCCCAGCATTTCAAAAAATTTTAAAAAAAGGAGTTATATTTTTAGTGGATAGTGAGCTCTGAGATCTACCTTCCTGCCTGCCTCTTATTCCTCTGCTCCCAGTCTGAAGAAAAGCTGATTTTTAAAATAACATTAAGAAGTAATTTTTCTTTTTTTTAATGAGTAATACATACACACACACACGCACACTCACACACACACCCTATAAGGTACAGCTTAAATTTTTACAAACGAAATCAACCCACAAGGCGATAGTAACCAGCACCTAAACCAAAAAAGAGAGCTCAACCAGCACCCCCTAGTGTTCCCTTCTAGGAACTACCTGTTCCTTCCACCACCCAAGGTACCCACCCCTGTCCTGACTTCTATCAGCATAGATTAGTATCAGCACCAGCTATTTTTGTGTTTTAAATGAATTTTAAACTTGGTGTTTTTTTTAAAACTCTTTAGGAATAGGTTCGAACAAACTTCCAGATAAAACTCCTCAAAACCAACCCTCCAGATACCAAAACACCAGCCAGTATCACAGCAAACAAATCAGGGACAAAGTTTTAGAATGAAGTGGGATTTGCTGAGTAGCTGCCTCTCCCAAATAGGAGGTGGCTGGGTTTTCTCCTCTGACTGTCATCTTTTGCAACAAGTCCCAGGGGTTATATAGAGAAAGATTGTTCCTAGGGGCCCAGTGATTTGGCTGGTGGATCAAAGAACAGAGACAAGGAAAGAGGACAATTTGTTTTAAATTTTGCCCCTCGTCCTCTGTCTGACCTTAACTGAGGCCACTTCACAGCTTTCATCATCAATTCATTTTATTTATGTATTTATTTGACATGTGGGCAGAGATCTCATTACGCTGTCCAGGCCGGTCTTGAATTCCTCAGTTTAAGCAATCCTCCTGCCTGTTTCCTCCTGAGTAGCTACGACCATAGGCAGGAACCATAGTACATAGATTCATTTGCTAACTTTAAAAACTTTTCTACGTATCCTCATCTCCTGCTGAGTGTGGCAAACTTAAAGGCCAGTTTGTGACTGTCTGACCAACATCTACTTGCAGACAATTTTATCCCGTAACTAAAGCCTCACAGCATACACCTTTTCATGTTTACCAAAAAGCAATAAAAAAAAAAAAAAAGCAAGTTTCTGTGTGTTCTAAGATGTGATTCTGTCCGGAACTCTATCAGTGATAAATGTTGCAAGGCAAACCTGAGGAATCCTCACAGCTTCCCCTTTCTGTAAGGACTTCTTTATGACTTTATCAACAGTACTAAACATATCAGAGGGAGAACAGCCAGTCCTGTGCACAACTGTGCTTGGGGGACATTGGGAGTCAGAGCGCTAATGCTGAGCTCTGCCATGATCTGAGAGAGGACTTTGGGACATCCCTTTGGCCAACTAGCAAGGAACCATGCAAAACCCTTCTTGCCCTGGCTCTCTACTTCCCAGGCCCTGCAGGAGAGGTATCAAGAGAGGCAGGAAATGCAGCACAGCTCCCTGCAGACAGGAGGGCAGGGGCCGGATGTAGTGTTATGAAGAGGCTGGCAGATTTTACCTTGGAACTGCGCTGCCCCAAGAATTCTGAGCAAACGGTGAAGCCAGTGTGGAAAAGGTACTCCCAGGAACAGAGATTGGGTAAGGAACCAAAGCAGGAAGCCATTCCACAGCACCGAGATGACGTAGAAGTGAGAAAAATACCTGCAAAAGGAAAAGGAGTTAGGTAACAATTGGGGTAGAGCTGTGTAAAGCCCTTAAGCAGGAAGTATTTCTAGTTGCTCTTTCTTCCTAAAGCCCAAAGTAGAGTTTTGCTTTCTTTTAACAGAATCTGAATCCCACAGGTGTTCAGATTTTTAAAATTCCCTTTCAAATGATAAGACTAGTTAACTGGTAGAAAAAGAGTTTCACAGAACACAGTTGACTTTGTTAGAGTAGACTGAGGGTCAGTTAGTGATTTCTTTCATTTCTGGGTAACAGAACTTGGCCTACCTTTCAAATAAGGGGGTGACGGGCCTTACAAAGAGAATCTAGATTGCACTGTAACTCATGCTAAATCTGTGAAAGAAGGTCGGGTCCTGAGCAATATTGCAGTAGTAGCCACACAACTGTTGCACAAGCTTTGCACAATCAGGATCAGGGCTAGAAGGTCTTATGATCCAGTGCTTTTCTGACTCATGTTGACTTAAATTAGTTTCATTGTAACATGACAATAGAAGTGGGTATCCACTCCCTCTGCATATAATTCTCAGACAATTACAGAGCCTATTTTGCAATGAACACATTTACAAACTAAATATCAAATAAAACCAGAAAACCAATAAGATGAAATTAGCAATGTTAATTTAATGTGAATGATGACATCGATGTGCTGAAACAAAGTCACCTAATATGGCATAAGGTTCTGTTGAGGCTATCCTACCTAAAGTTGAGCATCCCTTATCCAAAATGCTTAGGACCAGCAGTATTTTGGATTTTGAATATTTTTAAAATTTTGGAATATTTGTATGTCCATTTGTAGATAGGTGAGAATTCAAGTCTAAACACATAATTCGCTTTTGTTTCCCATATATCTAATACATACACACTGGGGATAATCTTATACAATACTTTTTAGTGCACCTGAGTTTTGAGTGGACCCATCATGTGAGGTCAGGTATGGAATCTTTCCATCTGGGGCATTATGTCAGCACACGCAAACAGTTGGGGATGCTGGAACATTTTGGATTTTTGGATTAGGGATGCTCAACTTGTATTTTTCCTCTATTGAGATCAGTTCAAAAACTTTCTGGCTCTACTGGGAGCCTGGTGATCACTAGACCTTCCCTGGTTTACCGCAGACTCCCTCCGTTTCTCTTTAGTCTGTGACAATGAAAGGCCACCCGGGGCCAAAGGGAAGTTAGATATAAACTCAGACTCCTCTGCACATGAGCCACGATATGCTTGTTAGAGACTCACAGCCCCCAGAGCAGGCCCATAAACCCGGTGGGCCGAATGCCGATCTAAGATGATCATTCCATGGCAACTCACTCCATTCTTCCCATAACTGACAGCCAATTCCACCCCCGGCTCTGCCACACAGAGCAGCACAAATCTAATTCCACAGAACAGCTCTGAAACTATTTGAAGAGAGCCACTTTCTCCTCCTGGCTCAAGAGCCCAATTTTCTCAAAAGTTCATCCATCAGGGTCAGTTGTCACCCCCGGGTCCTGATTGTTAGACAAGACACACCTCCCAGAACTGAGTCCCGGGGTGGGCTATGCATGTGCAGTGCAGGGTCAAGAAGGCTTTGCTCTGCAGGGTCCTGTGGGAAGGGGAGGGCGGGCTTCTGAAGAGCAACTTCTAGGCCAGCCACTTGAGCTGCTTCATTTTCCCCAAAGCATTTATGGATCGCTTAGATTGTGCTGAATAATGCTCTAGGAGTGAGGACTCAGCAGGGAGCAAACAATCAGGTCCTGCCTTAATGGAACTTAAGCTTTCAGTGGAGAGTCGGCCAAAAACTAAACCTGGAGACATTTAGTGTGGAGAGCAGTGATCTGAATCATGGTCTTTCTGACTCCCTAATGGCTGCCTTTACTCTGGGAACTGCCTGTGCAAAAGTGCAGGGATGATGGCCCAGTTGCTATGGTGACGCTGGCTTGAGGAAACTGTACAAAGGCTCAGAGTTACAATTTGGGACCCTGAGCTGAGGCACTGGCTCCCAGGGATAGAGAATTCTCAAGTCGCCCCAATCCTGTGTCCTTCAGATTGCCTGCTTTGCTAAAACTTTCCCACAAATGACCTTTTGATGAAACCTGTATAATAAACATGCTGAGCTAGCTCTGGGTCAGTGAGGCTCCATCAGAATCTGACTGCCCACCTGGCCCCAGCTTTTTCTGGAGAGCATCTTTCTGTGCATCCGTTTGTCTTTTCTTCATTCCCCATTGCCTCTCGTCTGGGGTTTTTCCCTGAATTAATGGCCTTGGCTCAGAGATTGACGAGAGGGCCATGGCATTTTAGCATATTGTTGGGCAAGAGAACAGAGAGGGTGCAGGGGCAGGCTACTCTGGCAGAGTGGTTCAGGATGGCATCTCTGGAAGTGACTGACGCTCAGCTACAGTGAGTAGGCCTTGTGGACTCTGGTGGAAGAACTGTAAAGGCGCTGGGGTGGGTGTATACTGGGTGAGTTCAAGAAAGGGCACCTGTGTGGCTGTGTCTGGATCAAGGGGGGAGAGAAGCAGAAGGTGGAATGGGAGGGGCAGAGAACACAGCGCTTGGTGGATGTTGGCTTTTGTAGTGGGAGCCGTTTAAGCAGAGGAGGGACCCAGGTAATAATTCATGTTTTAAAGATCCCTCTGGCTGATGGAAAATTTCTAGAAATGGAGAGTGGGGACGGTGGCATAACAAGGAGCATGTTCTTAGAGCCCCTGAACTGTACACTCAAAATGGGCTAACGTGACAAAATTTATGACATGTATATTTTAACACAATTTAAAAAAAAAAAAAACATTTTTAAAGGGGCATTACTCATTCACTTCATACCTAGTCACCTGCTGACCAGGTAGAGAAGTCTAGTTGTGGATAGGGGATGCAGAATAGCGCCTGGGATAACAGTTGAGATTACTAAATCTCATCTTCACAATAATCCTATGAAGTAAATGTTGTTTTCTTCATGTGGTAGGTAAGAAAACTAAGGTTCAAAGAGGTCACGTTACTTATCCAAGGTCACACAGTAAGTGGGAGCGTTTGGCTCCAGACTCAAACCTGATGACTCCACAGTTCAAGTCATTGCTGCCTTCTCATTCACACAGCCTCGGCTTGCCTGAAGCGGTTCTGCCCAACAATACATGTGCCCAAGCCACATGTCAAGCAAACCTCTCAAGCATGATTTGTATAAGTTGCTAAGCCACAACCTGTGTGCTCCTCTTGTGCCATGGTGCTTCGGATGCCAAGGCATACAGTTTTGTTTTTTTAATTACTATCATTCCCACATTTTGTTGTGCCTTCCTAGTTTCCCTCTATAGGAAACATGCCCCACTCTATGGCAAGTCCTAGTGCCTGCTTGTCTTCAAAGCCCTGGCTTGAGCCTCAGAACGCTGGTGTAAAAACCCCATGGCCTCCTGTCTCCCTGTGCTCTTTCCTCCCCTCTCTGGCACTCTGCTTCTTGGGAGCACTGCTGTCCAAGCCCCCAAGAGCAGGGCTCCAGTGAGCCTTATGATCACACAGGGCTCTGTGTGGGCACTCCTTCCATGAATGACTACCTGCATGATTACTATGAACCACGGTGGCTCTGGAGTCTGGGGACACAGCAGTGAGCACAGGAGACAATTCTTGCTATCATGGTTTGCACACACCCACATGCAAATTATACAGCATGGCGGCAGGCAATAGCTGCTATTCACTAAAGCAGGAAGAGGAAGAAGGAATGCTGGGGATGGTGGAAGTATAATTTTAAATGAGATGGATAAAGAGGGCCTCGCTAAAGAGGTAATATCTAACAACTGCAGGAAGTGAGGGCATACACAAGGTGGCCAAGTAGGGGAGAACTTCCCAGGGAGAGGGCACAGGCAGTGCAAAGGCCCTGAGGTGGGATAAAGGACTAGTAGAGAGGCCCTCAAACAGGAATAGAGCCAGTAAGGGTAAACTATAGGAGACTAAATCCACACGGTGGTGGAGGGGGGCCTCTGTAGGTTCTTGAGCTTCTATTGTAAGTGGGCTGGAACTATTTTCACAGTAGTTGGAACTGTCATTATAAGCATAAAGTACATAGGGATTACAAAGGAAACCAGCTACACTGACATGGGTAAGACAACTACCAAAAAGCAAATTTTTTTCATATAGTAATGTGTATTTCTCATGTATCTACAAGATCTAATTACTGTGATCTCATGGGAATGAAAACAATAACATTTTGAGGTATCTTTAATGTTTGCAATGCAATGTAAGAAGAACTATCACAAAATTGCAGGTACTACTAATTCTATGGTGGATCATTTTGAGCCCAGGAGATACGATCTCACTGAATATATATTTGCAGATTGCTGGAACTGATCCCAGGTCCCAGTTAAAGGAGTCACAGGATCACTAAGGAAGGGAACTAGTGTTTACTGGGCTCTGCCCAGGTGCCTGGCCCTGTGCTAGCTGCCTTAACACCATCACCACCTACGAGCCCCACAGGTGCTACTCTGTGACTGCCCTAACCACAGCAGCACCACCACCTTTTGCCTGGACCACCACAGGAGCCTCTTATCTAATCCTCTCCACAGCACCCTAAGGCATCCTTTTAAAACATAACTCATGTTACACAATCCTTCCTCCCTCCACACAAAGCCTTCACCTGCCTTCCACCCACTCAGAATAGAGTCCAAACCCTCTGTGGCCTTGGAGGCCCTGGGGACCAGTTTTCTTCCCAGCCCTCCCCTCCTTTCCAGGTTGTGACTCACACACAAGATCTTGCACAAGATCAAATAACCCTGCTGGGGGTAAGCACTTACCACCATCTGAAACCCTCCTGCTTGCTGAACAAGATCCATGTGCATATTTTCTGTCTGTCTATAAGCTCCAAGGAGCCTAGAATAGCTCTGGGGCACGTCGCAGGTACTCTATGAACACCAGTTAAATAAGCGAATGGAAAAGAAGGTAAGTAGCTCATCCAAAGTTACTCTCAGTAAGGAGTCAAGTTAATTAACAAACCAATTGAATCTTAAACCTCAAACCTCTTTTTTGACATTCATTCAAGACATACTGATGGAGAGAGGGCCTTATTACCGGCAAGGTTCTGAGCCTAGGATATGGCAACAGACAAACAAGACAAATGTAAATACCTGGGAAATTTCCAGTCCTGAGCATGGGTTCTTATCACTTCTCTGCCATGGACCCCTTTATCAGTCTGGCAAAGGCTATAAGCCCTTCTCAAAATGTCATTATGGGACAGAGGGATTACCAAGGAAACCGATTACACTGACATATAGCTAATGTAACTACCAGAAATCAAATTTGTAATGATATGTGTACTTCTTATGCATCAAATAACAAGATCTAGTGGTGAATAATGACAGTTCTACTGGTGATGAAAATGTTTTGAGGTATCTTCTATATGATATGAAAACAACTATCACAAAGTTGCAGATACTGCTAATTCTACTGTGGTCTGTTATAATTAAGGTTATGCTAAATTTCAGCTAGAAGTTAGTGAAAATTCATCTGTGACTTGCTTTCAATTCAAGTTTGTGCTGCATTCTATCCATAGACCCCCTGAACCTGTTGAAGACCCCCTGAACTCCAGTGGAGAAAATCTGGGCAGCTCCCTCTGCCTCCAGAGCCTAGTTCAATTGCAATGCTTCCATATTAGTCAGAACCATTTGGAAATATTAGAAACAGCAGTGCTTCCATACATACTATGGAAGTCAAGAGCACTGTGACTCATGTTCCAGATCACCTATTTATTCAGCCTTTTTGGGAAATCGAAACTCTAGGAACTAAAGGAGAACAAGAAAAGCAACCGTCACTCTCATTTAAAAAAATTACCAGACAGGGTAATGGAAACGAATATTCTGGAAAATGATTTAAAGTTTTATTCCTGTTTTCTTAGGAAAAGAAAAACAAACAAAATTACCTAAGTACACCTTACGTGTGGAAATGTGATTGACAGCTGTCTATTTGTACATGATCAGTTAACCCTCCTAGGTCTATTTATAACTATAGAAATTATAGGCTTGTTTTCATCTTTAGGAGTGCTATTCACTGTTGTGCAAGGAAAAAATATTCAAATATAAGCAGGTAGGCTAAGATTATCAAATAGTTTCAAATTCGGATTAACCAAGATATTACTAAATGTCACCATCTGGGGATGAGTTCATTCTCAGCTTTTCTCTCACCCATGGCTCAGCTTTGCACTGTGCAAGACTTTCCCCATCGGGCATACCACAGGCTAAGACTCATGTTACACAGAATTGGGATTTTAATTCCAGGGTTCAAGTACCACTCATGCTACTTGCTAGCACTGCACCATGGGGCAAGTAACCCCTTCTAAGCCTGAGTCATATCTGTGAATGTGAAAAATGACAACAAATTTCCCTCACAGGTCAACAATGAGGATTTAATGAGGAAAGTCATAAGCTGCATGTACTAGTCAGTATATAACATGCTGACCCTCAGTCAAGTGCGGTTACTGTTAAGATATCAGTAAAATCTCTCCTCTGTGCTCCCTGAATGTTAATACACTATTTTTTCTCATTATAAAAGTTATAAGCACATTGTTAATAAAACAGTGGAAAATATGGATGAGTATAACAGAGGCTATAGACTACCTACTCTAATAATTCCCCCGTTTCATAAAAATAGGGGTACAAAATTTAAAAGATTAATATAGATTTTTTTGGAGACATTGCCAATTTTGATGCAAGTGTTCTATTTTTTTTCTTTTCTTGGGCCAATAAAAATGCCTTTCATTATTGGCCTGGATTTGTTGTCCCTTCTGTAGTGCTATAGGAATTGTTTAAATTTAGGGAACATCCCCACCCCACCCCCCAACACACACAGGCACTTGAACACCATAGAAGGTTGTACTCAAGAATTCTGGAAGAAAAATGGAATAAATTATTTCACAATATATTACAAATTACAAGAAACCCAAAGAGTACCAATTGTTATAGGAATGAATAAGGGAAAGGCCCCAAGCCTCTTGGCTGTCATTCAGTGACAGGTTTGAGCACTAACACCTGGGGCACCTGACCCAGAGAAATAGGTAAAGACTGGTAATGATTTTTAAGTGCGCTCTTTGATTCAGGGAGACTAGTACATTTTCCAAAATTTAGAAAATAAATTGCCACCAATTATAAAGGACATTATGTAATGAAACCTGATTAAGAGAGGATGTCAATTTTTGCTTGGAAAAAAAAAAAAAAGGTCTATGGAATAGAGGTTTGGCCAATGCCTTGCATACTCCTTCTTCCAAGGGCCTCATAACTATTGCTCAGGATGACCTTCTTTCTCAGTGTTAACACCTGCTAGATCTTTCTCCCACACTGAAAGAGTGGGGAATAGTTTCAGGAACCCACTGTTCTATACTTGGCCCTTTTGTGGTCTATGGACCTGGGGCACCACCCACGGGTGTTGGGAAGGATAACCCGTAAATTTAATCCATCAGAAACCATATCGTAATTCTTTCCGTTTCATTTCTAAACATTAACTTAAGATTCAACTCAAAGTTAGAACACATTTCTACTCTATTCTTCTGTTTAGTGTTTGTCTGACTCTTCCTATCTATGTCCTGAATTCAAAATGGACAAAGAAAGAGTTCAACATGGAAGAGGGGGGGGGGGGGGAGGGAGGGAGGAAGTGAATTCAAAGTGAAGAAAGAAAGAATGAATGAAAGAAAATCTGCCGCAAGTCTCCATAATTTTTGAATGAATTCTATTTAAGTCCTAACGATCTAATCCTTCATGGAACTTAATTATGAAATCTGTTGAAAGTCAAATGGAGCTTAGGAAGAGACTGGCCTAAAACGTGTCACCCTGAGCGACCTTCTCCAGGGGCATCTGCCGAGGTATGGCCTGAGGAGGTGGCATCCCTGCGATGACCATCTCTCAAGTCTCATCTGACTGCGAGGGATTGGGAAACAGGTGCCACGGGCAGGTCTGCCTTCATTTCCATAAATTCCGGCGACCTCAAGTCAGGCTGTGAGCCCCTTGAGTGCAGAGAGGGGAACGAAGAGAATTTGGGACAAAGGAGACTAGTTTGCCGCATGGCCAGGCCTAAATTCGGATGTGCTTTCATTTCCGGGAAAGAAAGGCTCCGAGCGGCCACAAGTTCACATTCCAGCGCCTGCGACACTGCACGCGGTTCTGCTCCTTGGTGTCCGGAGACACCTGGGGCACTGCGCCCCCAGGGCCACCAAGCGTTACAGAACAGAGCCGAGCCGCGCCCGGAACCCGCCGGGCCCGCAGCCCAGATCGCCTCTGCTGCCCCCTGCCGGTTGCCCTCGAGCAGGGCGCCCCGGGCCGTCAGCGCCTGGGCAACCGCGGTTACCTCTTGGGGACATCAAAGGCTCGGCAGACAGCCGGGCGCCGCGGACCCCCCAGCTTGGTTTTCCCATAGCGGATCAGGTCCTGGAAGAGCGCGCAGCCCGGGAGCAGGCTGGGCGGCACGAGCTGCAGCAGCAAGGTCAGCAGGAAGGCGGCGGCCAGCGCCAGCCACAGCGCGCGCAGCGGGTTCAGCGACGAGGCCTCGGACCCCGCCCAGGGAGCCATGGCCCGCGCTC
The DNA here is from genome assembly GCF_047511675.1 of Marmota flaviventris. Taxonomy (NCBI): domain Eukaryota; kingdom Metazoa; phylum Chordata; class Mammalia; order Rodentia; family Sciuridae; genus Marmota; species Marmota flaviventris. Next base: position 42,439,325 of record NC_092504.1, on the reverse strand, counting down.
CCGGCGTCCACAAACCCGCGCCACCGCCACCGCCCCGGAGGAGCGGCCACTCCCGCCGCGCGCCGGCCCCGCGGGGCTGGACGTGGATGACGTGGCGCGGGGCGGGGACTCGCTGGGTCCCTCCCCGGACTCACCGCCCAGCGCGCGCGTTCCCGGGCCGCGGTTCTCCAGGCTGCAGCTGCGCACTCGCAGTCTCTCCTCTGACACTGGGGATTCCTCGATGGAACTCCGGAGAGTCATTAAGCAGGATACGAGACCACGTGGCTGCAAGTCTTCACCACAGGATTGTTTCCAATGGAAAAGGGGAAGCATTCCTCAATGTTCCACTTTGGTGTATTTAGCTATATTATGGTGATACACTAACATTAGACGCATTGGCATGACAATTATGGAGTCTAGAAACGCAGAAAGTTGCCTGTGACAGCTTTAATGATATGCTAAGTTAAAACAGAAAAGCCCTCTATAAAATACATAGGATTGCAAACAACTTTATTAATATGAACATGTGTATATGTGGATTAAGAAGGCAGGTCATGCACAAAAAAATGAATAGTTGTATTAGAGTGTTGGGAATGTGTATAATGTAAATATATAAAGTACAAAGTCATCAAAGTAATGGAACATAATAAAAAGTGTAGGGAGGAAAACATTGTATTTAAAAAACAGCAGTACCCTACCCACTAGAGTTCCAGTCCCTAGAAGAAAAGTTTTTAGCTCCATCAGCTGCTGCTTCTGATATTTACCTCCATGTAGTGACCATGCTACTTCTCGATTCATCAATTTTAAAACAACATAGCTTTTTCTGTTTCTGTAAATGGAAATTTACCTCTTTTGAGTACTTAAAAAGCCTTTAAAATGTTAATTCAGAGAAATATTACTGTATGCCTACTGTGTGGCAGGCACTCTTTTGTACACTGAGGACAGAGAGGTTGGTAAGAGGAGTGCTGCTTCCTATTTGGATCTTACATTCTGGGGTGGGTAAGGGATTGAAGAAGGGAGAGGTAGTTTGCTCATCCCCTTTTCCCTAGTGAGGTACCCTAAATGATGTGGGTTGAACTTGGTGGGCAGGTGAGTAGGATTTCAACTATTCTTTGGATGTTAAATATACAAGTGTTTAAAGTTTTGCTTCTTTGTGCAAGAAAGATAAGGGTTGGGCAAATGGGCATTCCAGCTAGGTCAATGAGGCCTTTTTGTGTGACCTAGGATCCCTTCTGCAGGAGTCACCCTTCGTTGTTTCTTTATTGTTCTTGGGTTAATTCCATAGAGATGCAGCTGGCCTTCCTATGGCATCTTTCCAAAGAAGTCTCTTATAAGTACATAAAGGGACCAAGTTTCCTGGGCAGGAGGCTCTCTTATCTGACCTGGGGAAGGAGTCATAATAAGATAGGGATGTGTGTGTGTGTGTGTGTGTGTGTGTGTGTGTGTGTGTAATGGAAATAGAAAAAATCTGAGACTGGGGGGAAATTGTCCCATATTTTGGGGTTTGGATTTTAATCAGAATGCACAGAGAAGCTCTCTGTGAGGGAGTGGCTGAATAAGAATGCGTAGTCAACCCTGTTGGGAGCATTTGTAAATGTTTAAATACCTGCTCGAGTAAGTTATTTCAAAAGTGGAAACCAGGCTAAAGTTTGTGAGAAAGATTATTGCCAGCAAGTATCAGTCAACATTTTAGTCTTTCTTCATTTAATCAGCAGCACTGTATGTTCTACTAAATAAATAAATAAATAAACAAACAAATAAAAGTCATAAGAACTATAAAGGAAGAAATAAAACTGTCACTGTTTGAAGGTAATATGAAACTTCAATAATAGAACTCCAGTAGGGTCTACAGATGAGCTGTTTGGACTAGTAGAAGAATTTGATGAGGTTGCTGAAGAAAATAATCAACACATATTGGTTGTTTTTATTTCCTAGCAAACAGAAAAAAAAAATGTTTTAATGATAGAACTTCCAGTGGCATAAAAGATCCTGTGCCTAGAGATAAATCTAATAAAAGACAAACAAGGTGTCTTCAAAGAACATAATAAAGCATTATGATATTAAAATATATTTAAAACGAGGGATATACTAAGCTTATAAACTGGAAGATTCAATGTGGTTAAGATGACAATTCTCCCCAAACTGATTTATGAAATAAATATAATACTAATCCAACTCCAACTTTTTGTTAAACCTTAAACTGATTATAAACTTCATATTGAAGCAGGAAGGGCTAAATATAGGATGGAGAAAAACATTAGAAGATTTGCTTGGTGAGGTATCAAGACTAGTATAGTGATGGCATTAGTCTGGTACACAGAAGCAGAGACAGAGACAATGGAACATAATGAAGAGTCCAGAAAAAGATCCCCATGTCTATGAACACTTGAGGTTGTATGTTTTATCAATGGAGAAAGGATAACTTTACAATATATGGGGCCGGGACAAATGAGTAAACCACAGGGATAGATATAAAGATAGAAATGAGATCTTTTTTTTAACTCCATTCATAAAAATCAGTTCCAATAGGATTACAGACTGATTGTCAAAGGCAAAATGAATCTTCTAGAAGATAATACAGGAGACCATTTTCATGGTAAGGAAAGTTATCTTAGTCAAGATATAAAAAGCAACTAGAGGAAAATATCAATATATTCTGAAACATAAAAATTAAAATCTCTGCATGAAAAGGTGCCACAGAGTGAAATAAACACAAGGCAAGAGTAGGAAATGGTACTTGCTACACATATTACCAGGATTAATATCTTGCAAATTCATTTTAAAAATGACAGATGTGCAAAAGGAAACATGCTGAAGTCCTAATGGGCATTTCCCTAGCGAGGTATTCAAATAACCAGTAAATCTGAAAAGGTGACAAATCACATTAATAAGAGGAAATTACATGATGAAATACAATCCTACTTCAGAATTGTTGAAAGTAAAGTTCAAGTTTTGGAACAGCTGAACTGCTGGAGTAGTATATTGTAGCAACCACTTTGGAAAACACTTTGGCATTATCTGGTGAAGTTAAAGACACCATATGCTATGACCCCAAATTCCATTCCTGGGTGATTACTGCAGAAATGAAAACATATGTATCAGGACACACATACAAGAGCATTGAAGGGATATTCATGATACTTCAAAACTGGAAACAGCCCAAATGTCTACCATTGTTGGAGTGAATAAATACAGTGAGTCATGTTCATACAATCCAATGCTCTAGGACACTTAAAAGGAACCTGGTGTAACTACATGTAATCATGGATGAATCTCACAAATACGACATTACATGAGACAAGTCAAGACACCCAAGGGCACACTGTATATTTCTATTTACATAAAGTTCAAAAACTGAAGAAAAACAAGGAAATTATAAGAGACAAATCACAAGGGACAGGAGTTTTATTGGGAAGGGATTATATATGAGGAATTTTGTGGTTCAATGTGTGGCTACAGGACCATTGATAGTATTGTTATACAGTCTGTGCTTCATGAAATTTTATGTATGTTTATATCACATCACAATAAAATGTTAGAAAACTATATTCCTAGTCTGATCACTTCATGCCACTAACTTGGTCGAGGCTACTTTCCTCTGGATATGTATTAGTGCAACAGACTCCTAATTAGTCTTTGTTTTCTCTACCGTCCCTCTTAAATCTATTCTCAAAACAATAATCATATTAATAAAATAAATTGTATCATTCTTTTGCTCAAAATCCTCCAGTGGGCTCCCATTTCACTTGGAGTAAAAGCCCAGTGTTTCTAATGACCTACACACCTCTAGCTACATGGCCTACCAAACTAGATCACACCTGCATCCAATCTGCATCTGGGAGTTTATCTGCTACTCTTTTCCTTGCTTGTCTCCTACTCTAAACACAGCCACATGGGAGTTAGGGTCTCAACAAATGAATTTTGGAGGGCACATCTGTTCTATCCATGACATTGGTCTAGTGGTTACTCAAGCACACCAAACCCCAGTGCCTTTTACTGAAATGCTCCCTCTGCCAGGAATGTTCTTTATTGAGGTCATTGAATATCTTGCCCCTTTACTAGTGTAAGTGGCAGTTTTCCCAATCTCACCATTTTAAACAGCAACCTCCCCTGACTCTCCACACTCTCATTTTTCTCCAAATTCCTTTCCAATTCATGCCATCTCTTACATAGTATTTTTTTATGTTTTTATTGTCCCCATTAGAATATAAACACTATGAGGGCAGAGATTTTTATGTATCTTGTTTGTTTGCTGGGAGCCATTAGCCAAGTAGGTATGACAATTTCCTTGCCAGCGTACCCCATGTTGCTTAGTGGAAGGACTCGTGGAAATAGGACATTTTGCAGTGACATTGCATGTAGGTGACCTTGCTCAAGGACCAAGGCGGATCCGGGTTCAGGGTGTTCCCGGTTTAGGATAATCCGGGTTTAGGGCGTTCCCGGTTTAGGACTATCCGGGTTTAGGGTGGTTCCAGGTTTAAGGTTATTCCTGCTGGGAATAGGGCGTATCCTGCTGCCTGAGTTCCCCTTGAGTTCTCATGGGATTCAGACAGTATTTTTTGGGAGACAGAAGCCCAGTGGGGGTGAATTTGGGCAGAGAACGTGAATTTCCCCAGAATGTGATTGTAGAGTGCTGGCGTGAGTTCGGGAATAAAGAGTTGCTGTTTGAATCTACAAGCTGTGTGGTGGCTCCTGATTTTGTGCCCAGCCAGACTGTGGCATTTGTTATTATATCCTCAGCAGCTAAACAGCGCTGGGAACATAGGAGACGCTCAATAAATACCTGAGGAATAAGTGAACAAATTTACTGGGCATCCATTGTGTGTAAGGCTTTATAACATAAGCTATGGGGAGAGGTTATAATGACCAAGATCATGGGCTCCTTGGGCAGAATGTCAAGGAAAAGGCTGTGGGCTCTGGAGGCAGATGCACTTGGATTAGACTAACAGCTCTATCACTGACAATGAGTTGTCTACCATGTGTTGGTTTATTTCACCTGTAACATAGAACCCATCTCAGAGCTGCTGAGCTAATTGAGGGAAGTCAAGTGCTTAAAGGTCTTTGCTCAGAACATGATGGCTTTGTTTGCATTCTTCTCATCTATGAGGGGATTGATATCATCTCTTTAAGAAATCCAACAAGAGGCAACCCACCGGCAGAAGAGGAGCAGCGGCCTGCTGAGAGGCAGTGTCGCCCCCTCCCCCTGTGCCGGCAAGGTAGACGGAACTGTGACCACCCACAGAACAGGCCCAGCAGCCTGCTGAGGGGCAGAGCCGCCCCCCACCCCCCGCGCCTGCCAGGTAGGCAGAACTGTGACCACCGACAGAAAAGGCCCAGTGGCCCGCGGAGGGGCAGAGCTTCCAATCACTCCTGCAAGGTAGGCGGGCCTGCAACCCACCGGCAGAAGAGGAGCAGCGGCCTGCTGAGAGGCAGAGCCACCCCCTCCCCCCGCGCCTGCAAGGTAGACGGAACTGTGACCACCATCAGAACAGGCCAGACCTGCAACCGACAGACAGAACAGGCCCAGTGGCCTGAGGAAGGGTAGAGCCGCCCCGCCCCCCGTGCCTGCAAGGTAGGCGGACCTGCGACCCACTGGCAGAACAACCCCAGAGGCCTGCAGAGGGGCAGTGCTGCTGCCTGCGCCTGCAAAGTAGGCAGAACTGCGACCACCGACAGACCAAGCCTAGCGGCCCGCAGAGGGACAGAGCCGCCGCCCGCGCCTGCAAGGTAGGCGGACCTGCTACCGACCGGCAGAGCAGGCCCAGTGGCCTGCCGGCGTGGTAGGCACATTGCCCCAATTGGAGGAGAGGCAGAGCCGCCGCCCGCGCCTGCGAGGGAGACTTTGCAACTATACAAGACCAATATAAATATATAGGGGGAAAATTCAATAGCACAACAGTTTCACCAAGTAGAAAGGAACGCGAACAGTATGAAGAGACAAGGAAAGAAAGGACCACAAGCAATGCAGGTCAACTCAACGTTAGAAGAGGTAATAGCTGCAGCAGATGGAATGTCAGATAAAGAATTCAGGATATACATGCTTCAGATGATCTGGAGTCTCAAGGAAGACATCAGACAGCAAAATCAGACAATGAAAGATCACTTCAACAATGAATTACATAAACAAATCCAAGAAGCAAAAGATCAACTATACAGGGAGATAGAGGTTATAAAAAACAAACAAACAGAAATCCTAGAAATGCAGGAAGCAATAAACCAACTTAAAAACTCAATTGAGAATACTACCAGCAGAGTAGAACACTTAGAAGATAGAACATCAGACAATGAAGATGAAGTATTTCAACTTGAAAAGCACATAGACAGCTCAGCAAGACTGTTAAGAAACCATGAGCAGAACATCCAAGAAATATGGGATAACATCAAGAGACCAAATTTTGCCGCAGTCTGGCTGGGCACAATCAGGAGCCACTTGTCAAAAGAAACTAACTTTATTTTTAGAACCACACACGCCAAACAAAACAGCCTCTCAGGAAAAACCCTCAGAGCCTCAACTGCCACCACCGGCTTTCCACAAGCCTCTCTCTCCCACACAAGCTTCTCTCCCCCTCCCACAATCCTCCTGCTCTTGAGGCCGATTGGCTGGGTCACGTGGGCGGAGCCAAAAAAGTCCCCCAATGAGCAGCTCCGTGGTCTGAAAGGGCAGGGAAACAACCCAATGAGCATCACCGCAGAGGAGCCAATCAGCTGGATGTTGCTGGGGCCGCTGTGAGCCAATCATCAGCCGGCAGCTGGAAGTTTGCTGGCAGCTGGAAGTTTGCTGGGGCCCCTTCGGCTGTGGCTCTCAACATCTTAAGAGTCATTGGGATACAGGAAGGGACAGAGTTTCAAACAAAAGGAATGAGCAATCTATTCAATGAAATAATACGAGAAAACTTCCCAGACTTGAAGAATGAGACAGAATCCCAAATCCTAGAAGCCTACAGGATGCCGAATGTGCAAAATCATAAGAGACCCACACCTAGACACATTATAATGAAGATGCCCAACATACAGAATAAGGAGAGAATTTTAAAAGCTACAAGAGAAAGGAAGCAGATCACATTTAGGGGTAAGCCAATCAGGATAACAGCTGATCTTTCAACACAGACTCTGAAAGCTAGAAGATCCTGGAATAACATATTTCAAACACTGAAAGAAAATGGGTTCCAACCAAGAATTGTGTTTCCAGCGAAATTAAGCTTCAGGATGGAAGATGAAATTAAAACCTTCCACGATAAACAAAAGTTAAAAGAATTTGCAGCTAGAAAACCATCTCTTCTAAACATCCTTGGCAAAACATTACAGGAAGAGGAAATGGAAAATAACAATGAAAACCAACAGTGGGAGGTAGGACAGTAAAGGGGGGAAAAATAATCAAAGAGGAAAACAAACCATGTTTAGTAACATAAATAAACAAATATGGCTGGAAGAACAACCCATATCTCAATAATAACCCTAAATGTTAATGGCTTAAACTCACCAATCAAGAGACACAGGCTAGTAGAATGGATCACAAAACAAGACCCAACAATATGCTGCCTACAGGAGACGCTTTTGTTAGGAAAAGACATACATAGGCTGAAGGTGAAAGGTTGGGAAAAATCATATCACTCATATGGACTTCGGAAACAAGCAGGAGTGTCCATACTCATATCAAATAAAATAGATTTCAAGCCAAAGTTAATCAAAAGGGATAAAGAGGGACACTACATACTGCTTAAGGGAACCATACACCAACAAGACATAACAATCATAAATATATATGCCCCAAACAATGGTGCAGCTATGTTCATCAAACAAACTCTTCTCAAGTTCAAGAGTCTAATAGACCACCATACAATAATCATGGGAGACTTCAACACACCTCTCTCACCACTGGACAGATCTTCCAAACAAAAGTTGAATAAGGAAACTATAGAACTCAATAACACAATTAATAACCTAGACTTAATTGACATATATAGAATATACCACCCAACATCAAGCAGTTACACTTTTTTCTCAGCAGCACATGGATCCTTCTCAAAAATAGATCATATATTATGTCACAGGGAAACTCTTAGACAATACAAAGGAGTAGAGATAATACCATGCATCCTATCTGATCATAATGGAATGGAACTGAAAATCAACGATAAAAGAAGGAAGGAAAAAGAATACATCACTTGGAGAATGAACAATAGGTTACTGAATGATCAATGGGTTATAGAAGACATCAAGGAGGAAATTAAAAAATTCTTAGAGATTAATGAAAACACAGACACAACATATCGGAATCTATGGGACACATTGAAAGCAGTTCTAAGAGGAAAATTCATTGCTTGGAGTTCATTCCTTAAAAAAAGAAAAAACCAACAAATAAATGATCTCATACTTCACCTCAAAATCCTAGAAAAAGAAGAGCAAAACAACAGCAAAAGAAGTAGAAGGCAAGAAATAATTAAAATCAGAGCTGAAACTAATGAAATCGAAACAAAAGAAACAATTGAAAAAATTGACAAAACTAAAAGTTGGTTCTTTGAAAAAATAAACAAAATCGACAGACCCTTAGCCATGCTAGCGAAGAGAAGAAGAGAGAGAACTCAAATTACTAGCATACGGGATGAAAAAGGCAATATCACAACAGACACCTCAGATATACAGAAGATAATAAAAAATTATTTTGAATCCTTATACTCCAATAAATTAGAAGATAGTGAAGGCATAGATAAATTTCTTAAGTCATATGATCTGCCCAGATTGAGTCAGGAGGATATAGACAACCTAAACAGACCAATATCAATTGAGGAAATAGAAGAAACCATCAAAAGACTACCAACTAAGAAAAGCCCAGGACCGGATGGGTATACAGCAGAGTTTTACAAAACCTTTAAAGAGGAACTAATACCAATACTTTTCAAGCTACTTCAGGAAATAGAAAAAGAGGAAGAACTTCCAAATTCATTCTACGAGGCCAACATCACCCTGATACCTAAACCAGACAAAGACACTTCAAAGAAAGAAAACTACAGACCAATATCTCTAATGAACCTAGATGCAAAAATCCTCAATAAAATTCTGGCGAATCGGATACAAAAACATATCAAAAAAATTGTGCACCATGATCAAGTAGGATTCATCCCTGGGATGCAAGGCTGGTTCAATATACGGAAATCAATAAATGTTATTCACCACATCAATAGACTTAAAAATAAGAACCATATGATCATCTCGATAGATGCGGAAAAAGCATTCGACAAAGTACAGCATCCCTTTATGTTCAAAACTCTAGAAAAACTAGGGATAACAAGAACATACCTCAATATTGTAAAAGCAATCTATGCTAAGCCTCAGGCTAGCATCATTCTGAATGGAGAAAAACTGAAGGCATTCCCTCTAAAATCTGGAACAAGACAGGGATGCCCTCTCTCTCCACTTCTGTTCAACATAGTTCTCGAAACACTGGCCAGAGCAATTAGACAGACGAAAGAAATTAAAGGCATCAAAATAGGAAAAGAAGAACTTAAATTATCACTATTTGCAGGTGACATGATTCTATACCTAGCAGACCCAAAAGGGTCTACAAAGAAACTATTAGAGCTAATAAATGAATTCAGCAAAGTGGCAGGATATAAAATCAACACTCATAAATCAAAGGCATTCCTGTATATCAGCGACAAATCCTCTGAAATGGAAATGAGGACAACCACTCCATTCACAATATCTTCAAAAAAAATAAAATACTTGGGAATCAACCTAACAAAAGAGGTGAAAGACTTATACAATGAAAACTACAGAACACTAAAGAGAGAAATAGAAGAAGATCTTAGAAGATGGAAAAATATACCCTGTTCATGGATAGGCAGAACTAACATCATCAAAATGGCGATATTACCAAAAGTTCTCTATAGGTTTAATGCAATGCCAATCAAAATCCCAACGGCATTTCTTGTAGAAATAGAGAAAGCAATCATGAAATTCATATGCAAAAATAAAAGACCCAGAATAGCAAAAACAATGCTAAGCAGGAAGTGTGAATCAGGCGGTATAGCGATACCAGACTTCAAACTATACTACAGAGCAATAGTAACAAAAACAGCATGGTACTGGTACCAAAACAGGTGGGTGGACCAATGGTACAGAATAGAGGACACAGAAACCAATCCACAAAACTACAACTACCTTATATTTGATAAAGGGGCTAAAAGCATGCAATGGAGGAAGGATAGCATCTTCAACAAATGGTGCTGGGAAAACTGGAAATCCATATGCAACAAAATGAAACTGAATCCCTTTCTCTCGCCATGCACAAAAGTTAATTCAAAATGGATCAAGGAGCTTGATATCAAATCAGAGACACGCCGTCTGATAGAAGAAAAATTTGGCTACGATCTACATACTGTGGGGTCGGGCTCCAAATTCCTCAATAGGACACCCATAGCACAAAAGTTAATAACTAGAATCAACAAATGGGACTTACTCAAACTAAAAAGTTTTTTCTCAGCAAAAGAAACAATAAGAGAGGTAAATAGAGAGCCTACATCCTGGGAACAAATCTTTACTCCTCACACTTCAGATAGAGCCCTAATATCCAGAGTATACAAAGAACTCCAAAAATTAGACAATAAGAGAACAAACAACCCAATCAACAAATGGGCCAAGGACCTGAACAGACACTTCTCAGAGGAGGACATACAATCAATCAACAAGTACATGAAAAAATGCTCACCATCTCTAGCAGTCAGAGAAATGCAAATCAAAACCACCCTAAGATACCATCTTACTCCAGTTAGATTGGTAGCCATTATGAAGTCAAACAACAACAAGTGCTGGCGAGGATGTGGGGAAAAGGGTACACTTGTACATTGCTGGTGGGACTGCAAATTGGTGCGGCCAATTTGGAAAGCAGTATGGAGATTTCTTGGAAAGCTGGGAATGGAGCCACCATTTGACCCAGCTATTCCCCTTCTCGGTCTATTCCCTAAAGACCTAAAAAGAGCATGCTACAGGGACACTGCTACATCGATGTTCATAGCAGCACAAATCACAATAGCAAGACTGTGGAACCAACCTAGATGCCCTTCAATAGATGAATGGATAAAAAAAATGTGGCATTTATACACAATGGAGTATTACTCTGCATTAAAAAATGACAAAATCATAGAATTTACAGGGAAATGGATGGCATTAGAGCAGATTATGCTAAGTGAAACTAGCCAATCCCTAAAAAACAAATGCCAAATGTCTTCTTTGATATAAGGAGAGTAACTAAGAACAGAGTAGGGTCGAAGAGCATGAGAAGAAGATTAACATTAAACAGGGATGAGAGGTGGGAGGGGAAGGGAGAGAGAAGGGAAATTGCATGGAAATGGAAGGAGACCCTCAGGGTTATACAAAAGTACATACAAGAGGAAGTGAGGGGAAAGGGAAAAATAATACAAGGGGGACAAATGAATGCCAGTAGAGGGGGCAGAGAGAGAAGAGGGGAGGGGAGGGGAGGGGAGGGGGGATAGTAGAGGATAGGAAAAGCAGCAGAACACAACAGACACTAGTATGGCAATATGTAAATCAATGGATGTGTAACTTATGTAATTCTGCAATCTGTATATGGGGTAAAAATGGGAGCTCATAACCCACTTGAATCAAAGTGTGAAATATGATATATCAAGAACTATGTAATGTTTTGAACAGCCAACAGTAAAAAATTAAAAAAAAAGAAAAAAAAAAAAGAAATCCAACAAGAATCATTTAAATGAAAGCAACGTATGTACCGCCTGACACATCCGTATCCAAAAATGTTAATTCCATGGACATTTGAAATGTGAATCACAACAGAGAGGAGAATAAGGGCTAAGTGGAGGCCAGGTCATAGCTAACTGGGGTGGTTGGCAAAGGCTTCTGAATGAACCTGGATCTTAAAGGATGAGAGGTGTTCCTGACAGGTGAGGAAATAAAGGGGAAAACACCTTCTCGACGAAGTCCTGTTTTGATGGTGGTGCATCAAATCCCACTGGGAAGGAAGTGGCTTTGCTCACCTTTTGTCAGCAGGTGGAGTGTTCGCACCAGCCACCAGCATTTCCGCTTTGACACCACTGCTCCTTTTCCCATGTAATTTGGCTTCCTGTGCAGAACAGAAGAGCTGGGTGGGCAGCCGACTGTGTCCTCTATGCCTAGGCAGTGGCAGGTGGACAGCAACTGAACCATCCTCCAGAGAGAATTGAATCTTCCAGCTTACTCTGGAGTAGTGTGCAGAACGGAAGGGGCAGGCAGGCAAGGGTGGGCAAGACGGAGGCAGGAGAGCAGATGGGAATTTAGAAAGTCAAGCTGTGGCCCTGAATAGTTCTGTGGTAGAGGAGGGTGAGGTGTGAGTGATTTTTAGAGATGTGGACTTTTCTGCTCCCCTTCCCAGCCCAAGTCTATGTTTGTTCATCACTTTCCTGAATTTTCCATCCCACACACGTCAGTTCATCATTCCTTTCCTTCTCTTGCAGCAGCCCTGCAAACCCTCAGCCTGGTGTGAATCCAACCACTTGCCTTCTATGCTTCTATCAGAGCCACCAAGCAGGACTGGCTCATTATAGTATTATGACCTCTTAACTCAACTGGAAAATCCAATTTCCTGAAATTCTTGAATTGCCTCCCAAAATCCAAGCCCATCCCTCTGCCCTGGGACTTCACAACGTCTTCCACCTGAATCTCCAAGCACCTTGCACTCATTCATTCATTCATTCCTGGACAAGACCATTAAGGGTGAACTTGACACACCTATGGCTGCACCTGTCCTGATCTCTGTTCTACTGGTGGAGTCTGGGTAGATGACTTTCATCTGCCTGCCTGCCTCCAGCATGCAGATCAGTACAGCCTTTGGCACTGCTCCCCTGGCTAGCCCTCATTAACAGGCAGCCTGAGGCTTTTGAGTTTTACCTTTGATGTTCTTTCTCCGGTCGGGTCGCTGGAACTGGCCCACGGCTTCTGCTCACTTCCCTGGGCCTGAGCTGCCCTAGGTCAATGCTTCTTCTTCTTCTTTTTAGGTCCAGCTGTGCTATATGTCTTCCACCCCTTTGCACATATTATGGACTGAATTGTACCCCCATCCTGCCAAATTCACCTACTGAAGTCCTAGCCCCAGTACCTTAGAATGTATCTTTAATTGAAGACAAGATCTTTACAGAGATAGTGAAGTTGCAATGAGGTCATTTGGGGGGCCCTAATTCAGTATGACCAGTGTTCTTATAAAAAGGGGGAAGTTGGAGACAGACAAGGGCAGAGGGCGAATGTTACAGCAAGACTGAATCATGCTGCAAAGCAAGGAACAGAAGATAGGAGAGAGCCCTGGGGAAGATCTTTCCCTCCAAGCTTCAGATGGAATCTACTCTGCTAATACTTTGAATTTGGACTTTTCACCTCCAGAACTGTAAACAACCCTTTTTTGATGTTTAAGCCACCTAGTACTTTGCTATGACAGCCCTATAAAACTAGTATAGCCCATAGGCAGGAACTGGGCTTTGTGATTCTAATGCCTGTTAGTACCTAGGGAGTACCTGATGGGCGCCCTACCTCACCAGGCAGAAGCTGAAGAACAGAAACCTGCTTCTCTGGGGGAGGCAGTCATGTTGAGGGTTAGAGGAGTAGTAGTAGCTACTAGTCCTGAAAAGTTCTGCAGGTGGATGGTGTCTCACTCTCTACATTTTGTTCATTTATTATTTTCAAGTATTTATCATGGAATGTCATCACCCTGGAGACGGAGCACAATGGATTTCAAAAGTAAAAAAATATACTCAGTCTATTTGCCCTTGACTTCTTCTTACTCTCGTTTTTTTTTCAATTGCACCCTTTATTTCTTAGATTTTTCCTCTCTTCTCTCCTCTCCCTCTCTTTGGCCTCGTTTTCTTTGCAGTAGCCAGAGTCAGCAGGGTGACTCCTCTTCCTGTGCTAGACTCTTCAGGGACTTTCTGTTATAGCCAGCACGAAACCCAGACTCCTTACCAGGGTGTCCTCCTCTTAAAAATGGTAAGAATGGTGAGGGGATTGCATGCTTCTTATTGGCAGGGAATTGTCTCCTGTGCCCTGAATCATCTTCCCTTCTTGCATGCACGAGTTGAGTAGATGCTTGAATTCAAATATAGAAAGGCAATTTGCAACTTATAGATAATAGAGTGTATATGTATACACTTATATATACATATAAATGTATATACATATAAAACACTATATGTATATAATACTTTCTAATTTCCATGTCCTAGTCTAAGTGCTTTATATATTGATTGATTTAAGCCTTAACCTTCTGGAGGAAGGTACTAATTTTGCCCATTTTTTAGAGGGAACATTTATAGAGAACTCAAGTTGTTTAAGATCTTACCACTAGTGAATGCCAGACTCCTATCAGAAAGAGAACACATGGGCTGGACGTGTAGCTCAGTGGCAGGGCGTGTGCTTAGTGTGCGTGAAGTCCTGGGTTCAAGCCCCAGAACCAAGACAACAACAAAAGCATGCAGTAAAATAATGAATAAGGGGCAAACTGAATTTGTAGGTGTTGAAGAGAGCAAATGGAGCCCTTGGCATCTTTCAAAGAGCCGATCAGACTGGGAAATGAAAGCTGTATCCAATAGTGTTAATTAAGGTATGTCCTTTCTCAGCATTCTGTGATAGACGCAGATTCCTGTGGTCCTGAACACAGGGACAAGGCACATGTGCTATGGACTATTTCACTGAGATGACTTCTTTAGAAGGATGAATTCTGAAGGAAGATAAATTTATATTCACTCAATAAATCATGTAAACAAAACTATATGTCCCAACCCCCATCCATTGAGAATAATCTGCTTTTCCCCACAATCCTACTCTTGACCCTGCCAATAGAACATGTCTCAAGATTTGTTCATTTATTATTTTTCAAGTTAATAGACTTAATTTTTTTCTGTGGTATCGGGGATTGAGCCCAGCATGCTAGGCAAGGGCTCCACAGAAAAAAATTTTGAGACAGGGTCTTGCTAAGTTGCTGAGGCTGACCTTGAACTTGGGATCCTCCTGCCTCAACCTCTGGAGTAGATGGGATTATAGGCCAGTGCCACGATAGCCAGACAATAGATTCAATTTTTTTAAGAACAGTCTTAAGTTTATGGAAAAAATGAGCACAAAATATAAAGAGCCTCCATAACGTTATAATTAATATACTACTTACAGCCCATAGTTTACATAGTCGTGAACTCGCAGTGTGCATTCTGTGGATTTGGACAACTGCATATTGCCCTGCCGCCACCACTACAGTATCACATACAATAGTTTCACTACCTTAAAAATCCTCTGTGGTCTGCCTATTCTTTCTCTCTGCTAACCCCTGTCAACCACGGATCTTTTTACTGCCTCCAGTAGTTTTGCCTTTTCCATACAGAGCATGGCCTTTTCAAATTGGATTCTTTCACTTAGCAACATGCATTTAAAATTCCTCCATATCTTTTTGTCTTGAGAGTTTATTTCTCATCCTAGATGAGAGCTATCTACATGGGAAATGGTGCCTTTTCATTCTCAGCTACACAATTTGTACATCACTATGGCAAGTTAGCCTCAGTCTTTTAAGGTTTCAGAAGGCCACATTCTTATTTGGCTGAAGGTCTTGTATCTGTCTTGACTTATGACCTGGACACTTGCACTAACCACTGTAGAAACCCACCATGGTAAATGCATTCTAAAACACTCTCCTTTCTGCCTTCCTCTTGCTCCACCTTATTTTCCCACTTTTTTTTTTTCAGTCATTGCTGTGGTCATAGAATTCTTTTTTTTTTTCCCCAGCCATGGGCAGGGGGCAGTTATTCAGTTGAGAGTGAGTAACAAACTGATACGAGAGGTAGGGAGATATTCTTCGTTGTATAGGTTCTGTCCAGTACAACCAACTGTCCTGGGTCATCGCTGCTGGTTCTAGCTTTAGCCATCTTTCTCAGGTGAAAAAAAAATAATTGGTTTAAGCTTTTGGGATGTCTGCCTGGCACAAGAAAATGCCAAACTACTTGGAAGAGATTGATGGTACAGAACTTAAAAAGGTACAGAACTGGGTCTAACGGGGCACAGAACTCACAGTGAAGCAACCTGCTATGAATGACCAAATCAGGAAGATGTGATATGAGGAACAGATAATAGAACGGAAGACTGAAAGAATAGGAAACGAGCCTGTTCAAGATGATCAGAGACACAGTAGGCAGGATGAAAACACTAGGAAAAAATGCAATATTAGGAAAAGACCAGGCAAGTTTTATAATGTCAAATAGAATGTCTAGAAAAGAAAAAAAGGGTGATTGAATCGACAATTCGAGTAGAAAAGAAAGATAGTGTCTTGAGGTTAGTGCAGATAGTGACAAGAAATAGCACAAATTGACAGGTTTAGAAAATGAAAGAAGAAACATGGGGGTGAAGGGGGGAGAGAGAGAGAGAGAGAAAGGAGAGAGGGAGAGGAGAGCACACCACATGCACCAGTGAGTCAATAACTGGGATAGGAAAGAAAAAAGAACATGGAATGGATAAAGTTTGAGAAGATAGTGTCTGAGAAGTTTTCCAAATTGATTAAAAATGTGACTCTTCATGTTTAAGAAACATAAAGAAATTTGAGCCAATTAAATGAAAAAGAAGCATCTGGATACAGAAATGAAATTAACGTTAGAGACAACACATATACACCAAAGCCTAAATGCAGCCAGAGAAGGAAGACAAATTACCTAGAGGAATAGTAATTAGAACAGCAACAATAGAAGCTAGAAATCAGTGGAACGACATTTCAAAATCCTAAAGCAAAGTAGCTGTTAATTAGACTCTATCCAAAAGCAAGTATCATTCAAGAATGAGAATGGAATTTAAAAAATGGATGAAATTTAGTTAATCCCTTATAGGGTTTTGAAAAAAGAAGTATTGAGCATGTCCTTCAGGAAGAAGAAAATTGAATTCAGAAAGAAAGAGTGAGATTCAGAGAGCAATTATAAACAACATAATTGGCAAATATGTGTATTTACTTAGATTACTAAGTAATCTAAATAAAATAATTATAATGGCAAACTTGTAAGGTACAAAAATAAAGCTGGAATAAAATACTAGTTAACAGCTAAGATGGTATGAGGTATTAAATTCTTTAAAGGTCTTTGTACTTGGGAGAAGGATAAGAACTATCATGTTTGATTGAAAGTTTCAAGTTGGTTTTAAAAATATAAAGTCAACCAGTACAATAGAAATAAGATCTCAACAAGTCTGTGTGTGGTAGTGGAAGAAATAAGGAAAAATGCACAAGTGCCAAAACGTAGATCAAAAGATGTTCACTATTATTATCCATCAGGGAAATCAAATCAAAAGAGAAATCAGATCAAATCCAGGTGGTATCCACAATCTTCTTCACACCCACTAAATTAAAAAATAACAAGTACTGTCTAGGACGTGGAAAATCTGAAACCTCATATATTGCTGGTGGGAATGTAAAATTGGACAACATTCTGAAGTTCTTAAAATTGTTAAACAGAGTGCCATTTGATCTGAGAAATTCCACTTCTAAGTATATACCCAAGAAAATTGAGAACATATGCCCGTGCAAGAACTTGTGCACAAATGTTCATAGCAACATTATTCATTCATAATAGCCAAGATTCCAAATGCCCATTAACTGATGAATGGATAAACGACATGGGGTATATCCATGCAATGGAATATTCAGCCATAAGCAGGAAGGACCAATACATGCCACAACATGGATGCTTCTGAAAAACATGATAGGTGAATGAAGCCAGTCATAAAAAAACATGAAACAATATATTGAGGTCCGAGGGGGATAATTCACCACTCCCTTGCCCCTTTCCCAGGCCCCATTTTTTTTGGGGGGTGGACAGGTAACTGGGGATTGAACCCAGGACAGCTGAGTTACTTTAATTTTTTTTTTTTTTAATTTTGAGACAGGATCTTACTAAGTTGCTGAAGCTGACTTTGAACTTGTTGCAATCTTATGGTTTGAATGTGAGTTTCCCTAAAAGTTCACATGTGAGACAATACGAGAGGGTTAAGAGGTGAAAGGATTGGGTTGTGAGAGCCTTAATGTAATCAGTGACTTAATCACCTGATGGGATTAACTGAATGGTAACCGAAAGCAGGAAGGGGGTGGTTGGAGGAGGTGGGCATTGGGGTATATATTTGTATCTGGCAAGTGGTGTAGTCTCTCTCTCTCTCTCTCTCTCTCTCTCTCTCTCTCTCTCTCTCTCTCTCCCTCTCTCCCTCTCCCTCCCTCCCTCCCTCCTCTCTGATCATGATGTGAGCTGCTTTCCTCTGCTGCACTCTTCCACCATGATGTTCAGCCTCACTGGAGCCCTGGGGAATGGAGCTTGCTGCATACGGACTGAACACTCCGAAACTGTGAGCCCTCAAATAAACTTTTCCTCCTCTAAAATTGTTCTGGCTGGGTCTTTTAGTCACAGCTGTGAAAAAGCTGCCTAAAACACAATCCTTCTGCTTTAGTTTCCCAAGTGCCTGGGATTATAGGCCTGCACCACTGTGTCTAGCTTTTCAAATGGAAGTCTTGAGCTCAAGGTCTCTGTCTGGAAAAGCAAGATCCCAGAATCTGTTGAGCTTTACAGCTTTGCCGTGCTGTCCCACATTTATTCCTTAAGCAGGTAGAGTGAGTGATGGACACTAGATAAAGATGCCGAATACAGTTCTTATATTCTTCCTTCTTTTATCTTGTTAACTCTTCCAAACATTGCCTGGTATATGTCCAGTCACCCATTGATTCATTCACCAAATATTTATTGAGCATTGCCCAAGGCCACAGTTCCCAGTGAGAAGTGCACAGATCTGACTGGAGCCTCAAGGAGCTGGCATTTTACTTGGGGGACGAGAACACTAAACATCTGAACAGTTAAGAAACAGCCAGCCCCTCTCCGTGTTGGATCTTCTGAGGTTCAGTCCCCCCAACTCCTTTTTGCTCCATCTACGCCACTCCTTTACTGATCTCATGCAGTCTCGGGGACTGAAATAATGCCAAGGACTCCGCCTCATCTCTCCCTCACACTCTGTTCTCACTTATCCAATTTAAAAAAATGAATGCTTAAAAGCTATACCAAATCAATTTCTAAAAGCAATCTCTGGAGCCATCTCTCCCCCCCCACCACCCAAATCTACTCATGTCTGTTTTCTTAGAAACTAGTATTGATATTCTTCAAATTGCTTAACACCCCACATCTCCTCTTCTCACACACATTGAATTCACCTAAAAATCCTGTGGCTTTACCTTTAACACATGTTTACAATTTGATACCATTTTATTACCTCCACAACCATCATCCTGGTCCGAGCTACCATCATCTCCTGCTGGGATTATTACAACAATCCTCTAGCTTGTCTCTCCCTCCTGCCTTGGTCCCTAAAGTCTATTTCCAACACAGCAGCCAAATGATTCCTTCCAAAGGTGAAGTCAGATCACGGATGAATCTGCTAAACCCTCCATTGGCTTTCCCTCTTAGAGAAACCCCACAGTCCTTACGATGATGTAAGGGTCCTGCAGGATCAGGGCCCGGCTGCCTCCCTGATGTCATTTTTTGGCTCTTGCCTGCATCCACTCCGTCTGTGTTCTCAAGGCTGCTGAGCATGTGCCTGCCTTGGGCTTTTCTACTCTGTGCCAGTGGACCAAGCTGCTCTCCCCCATGTGTCTGCAAGCCTTCCTCCCTCACTGCTCTACCTGAGACCACCCTACATAAAATACTCTTCCCACCTTCTCTGCATTTCCCTGTGTTCCCCACATCACTTGTTAGATTCTGTCACACCACGCAATTCATCACTATGTGTTTACTGTTTGTCTTCCTGGAACAAATGACCCAGGAGGACAGGAACTGTTTTATTCCCTGCTGTATACTTCTAGTGCCGGTAACAGTGCCTGGCATATAGGTTCTCAATGAACTATTATTGAGTGAATGAGTCATTCCATTTTAATTTGAGACATCAATAGAGAAAATGTTGCAATTTGACTTGTAATGTTTATTCTGAATTAAGAATGCATAAATTAACATTTTGGTCTATTTTTCATATTATTATTGCCATTTAAATAGTTACAGTCATCCCTTCTTTGCAGTATATAGTATGCAGGATTGAAATCCCATGATTTTATTTAGGTTAATGACAAAACATGACATGAGTAATGGATAAAACATGAGGAAATGGGACAATTGAAAGGAAGAGAGTGGGAGTTAAAGTTTCCTTCCCATATGACTTACATCATTTAAAAAAATCATTTCATTAATATGCTTCCTTTTCTCCTTAGTGTATTCAATTTATATAACACAGACATCCATTTCCAAAGTTAAATCTACATTTTCCATTTGGAATACAAAAATTGATCATTTATCAGAGAAAACATGTGGGTCATGTATGTTGTACACTGGGGATTGATTAGGCCTGATTAATGTATTATAAAAATGATCACAAAAATAAATATTTTCAGTAGCTTTTGTTCCTTGGCACTATCTGCCAATATTATTTCATTTTAATTGAAATCTCATATTTCTATGCCACAGATAATGTTTTCACAATCAAGGGATAGTGTCTTTTTGAATTTTCTCTTAACAATGTGCTCGTTACAAGGGGCTTATGGCATAAAAGCACTACTAATTTTAGCTATCGTGTTTTCCTGAATTTCTTTACATTGTTGCCAGACAATGTAAGTAGGGATGTTTCCTGAGGTATAGAACCTAATCAGCAGGACAAATCTTTGCATCCAACAAGTCCTTATTCAAAGCTTGTATGTACTAAACTATTGTGAGAAGAGGGACATTCAAAGAATGAGGGAGACCCTCCAGTAGTGGCTCCACTATAAAACTGCAATTCTCATGTCATTTCTTATTTAGCATAAAGGAACCAGTCTTCTAAAAATCATTTTTATTTATTCAGTGATTGGAATGCATATTATCACTTTAAAATTCTGGCCTTTCTTTCTCCATTAATGCATACTATTTGTAAAAATGGCTTACAAAATGCAGGTTGATTATCTAAGAGTAGTGACCAACTTGTACACATGCTGAATTCTAGGGCTGGGGTTGTAGCTCAGTGGTACAGCGCTTGCCTCGCATGTGTGAGGCACTGGGTTTGATCCTCAGCACCACATATAAATAAATAAATAAATAAAGATATTGTGTCCATCTACAGCTAGAAAAATATTAAAAACCCCTAGAATTCTATCATAAATATTCTAAGGACATCACATTTTCTTACATATTTAAATTATGTTTTGTTTCTTCTTTTTCTTTTTGTCACTGAAACATCCATCTTATTTTGTTTTTACTGTAAAAGATGAAAGTGTCCTTAGGGTAAGATAGTGTGGGGTGGGGTGTTCAGTACGCTCAAGATCAGGGAATCAGACTTTGGGATATCTGGCCAAATATCCATGAACCAGTTAGGCCCCCACTCTTTGTATAAGTTTGCCCACTTATAAAAAAGAACACTGGATTACATTAGGCAATCTCAAACTTAATGTACACATGAGTCACCTGTGGATTTTGCTAAAACGCACATTCTGATCCAGTAGGTGGGAGATAGGGCCTGGGATTCTGCATTTCCAATTAGCTCCCGGGTAATGAATGCCCATGCTTGCTGATCCACCCGCTGTATTCTGAGTAGCAGTTAAGAGCGGCATTATTCATAAAAAGATAATGTAAGCTCCGTATATAATTTTAAATTTCTGGTAGTGACAATAAATATGCAAAATAATAACTGTAATAATGAATATTAAATTTAACCTCATATTTTTTGCCAGTTACTTATATAGACTAATCAAAAATATTTCAACATCATCAATATAAACAGGAATGAGATATTTTGCAGTATTTTTTCCACTTTAAGTCCTCTAAATCTGGTGTGTATTTTACACTCCCAGTTTGCAGTGGTCACATTTCAAGTGCTCAATAATCACATGTGAGCTACCATTTAGAGCCACACAGGGCTGGATAATCTCTGGCCACCTTTGGTACTCATGACATCTCTCCAAACATTCATGATACCTTACATTTCAAACACTTCTCCCTCTAGGTGGCGCTAATGTTCTGTGTTTCATCCTGAAAACATGTTTTTGGATGGTTGAGAACGGTGGAAAGGGCTGCTTTATTTACTCAGTAACTCCCTTCTTCATTGGTTCATTTCATATATTTTGTTCATTTCAAATTCTACTGAGAGTAAGGATATTATGTTCTCTAGAAACTTAATCAATAATAAAGCCTAATCAAGTTATTGTTAATTATGCAAAATAAGCTAGAGAAAGAATACTTTAAAAAGTCATTGCTTTCCATTCCTGTTTATATATTTTTAGACAAAGCAGCTGGAAAAACAGTGGAACAGAAGAATCACTGAAGAGTATACATCAGATTTGAATAAGTTTGTGACACTTTATGAAGAGGAGGGAAATATTTCTTCTGTTTTATCTAATATGAGATGGCTGGTACTTCTCATTGGCCACTTAATGTGTCCAATTTCTGAAAGGGCAATTATGAATATAAAAATTAACTTCCATCTCAACTCTGTGGTTTTATCTAGACTCCAGCCATACTATATCTGAGCTATTCTGTATCCAAGATATTACATGTTTTGGAAAAATCATATTTAATACTCAGACTTAAGTTTAAGAAAGCAGACCTAATTACTATTTTTTTTAAACTTGACATTATTTCTTTTGTCTGAGAAATAACTAAAATGTGTTATTAATGATATATATATATATATATATATATATATATTTAAAGAGAGAATTTTTTAATATTTATTTTTCAGTTTTTGGTGGACACAACATCTTTATTTTATTTTTTATGTGGTGCTGAGGATCGAACCCAGCGCCCTGCGCATTCTAGGCGAGCGCGTTACCGCTTGAGCCACATCCCCAGCCCTATTAATGATATATTAATGATAACTAAAATATGTTTGCTAATGTGAAAAATTGGCTTATTTGAGTTAATTCACCCCTAGAGTAAAACATCTCCACATTTCAAGTGAGGAAATGGGTGTTCTAGAGATAACTAACTTGTCCTGGACACATGGCCATTAAGAGGTAGAACATGAATTCACACCCCGTCTGTTTGACCCTGGAGTTCATTCTCTTATCTACTGCACTACATTGAGGAATATCTCTCTCCCTCCCTCTCTTTAAGTTGAATTTGCTAACCAGTCAATAAAATAGTCAACAAAAAGTACAATCTATGATGTCCATGATGGAGCAAAGATGTCTTTTATAATGATAAAAGGTGTAACTTGCTTAAAACAAGGCCTAAGGCCTTAAAGCTTGGTTATCTTTGGATTTTAGTTCTCATTTTATTAAAGGGAAATTAAGTTGCTGTAAGCCAAATTGCTGAAACTCTATTTTCTATTTTTTATAGATTTTTTTCATATATGACAGTGGAATGCATTCCAATTCATATTACACATATAGAGCACATTTTTTCATATCTCTGGTTTTATATAAAGTATATTTACACCAATTTGTGTCTTCATACCTGTACTTTGGATAATGATGTTTATCACATTCTACTATCATTTCTAAACCCCTGCCCCCTCCCTTCCCCTCACACCCCTCTGCCCTATCTAGATGAAACTCTATTTTCTACTCTGTCTACAAAACAGTGAACAGGAAATCTCTTTCATGATTGGATAGGTTGAATTCGTGACATAATTTCATGACATTTCACTTGACAGATATAAATTCCTCCTGCATAACCATTGTAAAAGCATTCTCATTATATTTTATCACACAAAGGTTTCCTAGAAGTTTTTGTATACTCCTTTTTGATGCATGCAATACAAAATAGTGTGTGTTATGGGCTGAAACTGAGCTTAAATCTGTTGTTACCCACTGGACCTGTTGCTTTGGCAGTATATAGAATTTTGAAAGATAAGAGTCCTTAACTGAAAAATCAGGGTTGATACACATTTTTCTGAGGATGTGGTATAAAAATTAAATGAGATGATATATGCAAAATCTCTAGCACATAGTGTAGGACGTGGTTAATAAATGTTAATTTTGGAAGGCAATAGTATAGACTTCTCAATAAGCTACTTCTATACCTCAGTACTTGAGCTTTTTAAGAACTTGACAACTAGTAACAAAGGAAGGTGAAAGGTGAAGCTACTACCCAGGCAAAGAAAGCGAACTCTTTCCTTTCCCCTAAATCCTTAGTATCTTGATGAATTTGGGCCAAGTGCATCTAAATTCTGTAGCAAACTGCCTCAGTTCTTTCTTTGCTGGGCAGTGAAAGTCATTTTTATAGTAATCTCATTAGAAAAAGGCTTCTTGAAGATGTAGTATTTGGCTCCCTATTTTATCCAAGTTGCCTGGATGAAAATTTGTCATTATATCTTTCAGACAAAGGATTTATAATGACTTTAGCATATTATTGAAGCAAAAGACACTAAGAAAATGTGATTATGGGCTGATTTTTATGGGTCCTGATTTGGATGCATTGCTTGAGGATCACAGGTGGAAAAAATACTTTGTTTAAAAAAATATCCACACTTCTTTTTTCTCCTCTTCTTCCTCCTCCTCCTTTTTTTTAGTCATGTGTGACGACATCTGAGAACAGGCAACTTTTGATCCTGTTTTCACCAGGTTCTTGAAAACCAGTCCAAATGATTTTTCCTTATCAAATCCCCTCATTTGTTGTTGGCTCGGGACAAAGCCATCTAGGCCAAGAGATCACGGTTCGCTTCACACAGAGGAAGAAGGAAAATCTATTTTCGTGGGGAGAATATGATCTCGCAATATTCTCCCAGGACTTGGAGGAGCCCCAAAACATATAGAGTATAACAATTTCCCTGGATTGTGTGTTTGAAAAAGAAATGGAGAGTTGGAAAAAGAGGGACAATTTCATCAAGAAGAACATCGGACAGAGGCTTGACAAGAGTGATATCTAAACTCAGTGGGTAAGAGCCCTTCAAGCGTGCTGGTTTTGGACTATATACAAGGTTGGATTGAAGAAAGCTTTATCGAAAGTTCGAATTTTTTGCCCTTTCTACAGAACAGATACAAAATGGACTGTATTGTGTTAAAGCTGGTAGTGAGTGTGGGAAATCAGCAAAAGACTGTCCTTGCCCTCTTCCTCGGTTGGGTGTTCTCTCCTCTCCCATCCTACTCTACCTGGAGTCATTTGAAGTGACCTGTGGTAGGTACAGCCCAGAGCTAGGGTGGAAGGAGCAGGCTTTGCAATCACAGGGAACTGAATGAATCCCTGCTGAATTTCTAAGTGACCCTGGCAATTATCAGCTTTGATTTCTCCTCTAGAAATACAAATATGATCTGCCTCGATAACCTAGCAAAGATGTGTTGAGATTCACCTTAGGTGATGGCCAGGGAGGGCAACACTTTGCAAACTGTTGGGTGCAGCAAATGTGAAGTCTAATGATAATGATAACCTTCCAAGTGGATGAATCTTGCTTCTGTGGACTTTGGTTTGCTGCTGAGACGGCCTTTCCTTCTCTTTGTTATATAACTTGTGGGAAGACTTGCTCAGCCTCCATCAGATGGAGTTAATCACATTCCAACATAGAAGAGCCAGCCAGCGCCTTGCCCTGGGCGCCTGGGCTCCCAGTAGCCATGATCAGAGCCTCAGTGAAATTACTCCCCACTCTGCTCTTCACACCAAGCTGAACAACTTATCTCGACTTGGGGATCCCAAAGTGAACAAGTTCAAGTTCACCGTCACTGTTAAGGAGTGAGGTCAGGATTCCAAGGTGGGCATCTTTTCCCACACAGGGTGTAGGGCTGAGTGCGTCTCTCTCTGGTTCTCCCCACACGACCTTTTTCCTCCTTGCCCCCACCCCCATACTCCCTCTCTTCCTCCTCCCTTCCTTCCTCCCCTTAAGGTTTGAAGCTTTCTTTACTAGAGAATCAGGGGAAATTGAAAAGGGAATGAAAACACAATGAGCAAACGTTGAAAGCCCATATGAGTTTATACGTCTCTCACTACGAGTTCTTTGTTATAAAATTAAAGAAAAAAGTTTTTAATGTTTTAATTGCACAGGAAACACCCAAATGCATTTCCCCTGTAAAATTTTTAAAATTGAACACTATAGTTGAAATTGGAGTCTCTCATGACCCTCTTTTTTTTTTTTTTAGAGAGAGATATCAAGAATTTTAATATTTGTTACTTTTTAGTTTTCGGCGGACACAACATCTTTGTTTGTATGTGGTGCTGGGGATCGAACCCGGGCCGCACGCATGCCAGCCATGCACGCTACCGCTTAAGCCACATCCCCAGCCCTCTCATGACCCTCTTATCTCAGTCCCTTCCCCAGAGATAGCTATTGCTATCACTTTGGTATGTATTTTTCTGGCACTTTAAAAATTAATTATACACATTTATTTAAAGCAAGATAAGTAAATATATTTAATTTTTATATGGATGATATCAATTGTACTTATCATTCTGTAGTTTGTTTTAAAATTTTTGTTCAAAGATCTGTCTCATTACTGGACAGGAGATATTCGTATATGGGGACATGCACACCTGGACTCACTCTTTGCTGCTTTGAGTGAAGCCAATGTGACTTAAGCATTCTGTATTGGTTCTGTTGATGAACTTTTGGATGGTTTCGTTCTATTGCAAACAGTGCTCCAATAAGCAATCTTTTTTGGGGGGTATTGTTTTATTTTGAGGTGTGGGGATTGAACCCAGGGCCTGTGCATACACTGAGCTCCACCTCCAGCCCATCAATGAGCATTCTTCTACCTATGTCTGTCAAGGGTAGATGCTATGGTCTTGTGAACCTGGATGCAATGAAATCAGTTGATTGGCTCCCATCCTCCACTTAACCCCTACTCTCAAAGGATGGTTAGCTAAAGATCTCTTCTGATAATCACTTGGGGTTTTCTCATTTCAATAAATTGTTAGTGTATACATTATAATTTTCATGATCTTTATTTTTGTGCTTTTGTGACAGTACAAACTGAATAAAAAATATTGTTCCTGCTGCTACTCTTGCAATAATCAACCCTGCACTTGACATGGTTGAAGTATGCATGTAGTTAGTGGATTAATAGGGTGATCTGAATTGCCCTCCTAAGTGGCATGCTAATTTATGCTCCTGTCACCACTGTCTGTGAGAACACATTCCCTCAAACCCCCGCCAACACCTGATGTTTTCAAACATGAAACACTTTTCCCATCGGATGGGATGGGGAAGGTGACATTTCATGGCTGTTTTAATTGGCATTTTATCCTGATTTTCTTCTTCTATGGCAAAAATGTGCTCCATAGGGAGTTCTTATGTCCTCATTGAGTAGTGGGGAGTCCCTTTGCCAGATCTGTTCCATTCCAGCACTGGGGAGTCCCTTTGCCAGATCTGTTCCATTCCAGCACTCCCGGCTTGGGCGAGAAGACCATGATGTAGCAAGAGTATGGTGTGTGCAGAGCACCACTAGCACAGCTCCCAGGCCTGGGCCTGTTTTGGACATTCTCAGAGCATGCCTTTCTATGATCCAGCTCTAGACCTTTGGGGTACATTTAGAAATTCTGCAGAGATGTTGTAAAATGATCCATATGCTCCTTTTCCCTTTGTTATTTTCCTAATTATAGGCATTATATTTTATGCTTATATTTAGTTAGCCTTTTTTTTGGCTGCTGTGAACAAAAGACCTGATAAGAACCATTAGAGGAGGAAAAGCTTACTTTGGGGCTCATGGTTTCAGAGGTCTTAGTCTACGGAAAGCCAACTACATTATTTGGGACCTGGGGTGAAGCAGAGGAAAAGAAGAGACAGTTGGGAACTTGGCATCAGGGAAAGGAGAGAGAGAGAGAGAAAGGGAGAGAGAGAGGGAAAGAGAGAGGGGGGAGGGGGAGAGAGAGGGATAGAGATAGAGATCTCTGCTTAACAAGGACAAAATATCAACCCCAAAGGATGCCCTCAGGAACCCACCTCCTCCAGACACATCCTACCTGCCTATAGTCACCACTCAGTTAATCCCCAACATCAGATTCATGCAGTGATTATGACTCTCATAATCCAATCACTTCACCTCTAAACCCTCTTGTAATGTTTCACACATGAGCTTTTGGGGGACAGCTCATATCCAAACCATAACAACCTAATATGTCACTAGTTTTCAAAGAGGTGGGGTCTGCGCTACGGAATTTTAAAATATATTCATTTCTTGTGATTATGTATATTATTCAAAACTTGCAAAGCTGAAAGAAGTATAAAAAAGGAGAAAATTATCTTCTACTTAGAGGCGACCATTGTTGAGATACAAATAGATGTTTTGAAGAAATGCATTTGCAGGTACAGGCGTATCTGCCTTCTCTCCATACTTTTCAAGTGTCTGCTATATACATTTTGTACACACAAAAAAGCCATTTTTAAAAATTTACTGCATATTTTATGTGTTTGAGCATTGCTCACATGGAATATATCTGATACTCATTTTACTGTTTAAACCTAGTCGAGATGGTTGCTTTTCTTACACGTCTACTAAAACTTCATTGGCTTTATTAATCTGCAGAGCTATGAATAAGAAGACTTCAGATTCTGAGGTGCTCAGTCTTCCCAAGGTAGACAAGCCTCTTAAACTACCTTGGAGGGACAGCATAACTTCATAGTTGTCTCAGATCATGCTCAGGGCCACCCTGGAATTTGCATAAGGCCTAGGAACCAGAAAAGAACATAAGCCCTCTTTACAGTCGATGTTGGGAACTAGTTCTGCCTCAGGTGCTGAGGAAGGTCTACAGTGTGGGTAGACTGGCTGTAGGCTGCATGTGAGCCTGTGTCTGCTCAGCATCTAGCTCTAGTCACTTGAGGTCCTGGGTCATCCAGCTGAGGAGACAAAGGTACCTTTTTGCCTCCCACATCTTTAATGTAGCCCAAATCAATCACTGTTGATTTTGCACACTACCTTCTTGGAAAAAGTATTTTTTTCATAAGCACAAGAGAATATTGTTTACCATGGCCAAAATAAATACACAAAGCTGCATAATTTTCCACAATTGGTTAGGAGGAATGTTGAATTAAATGTTTTGGATCATTCTAGTTCTACTGTGAAAATTGTTTGTTGCTTACTACTTATTTTCTTTTCTGCTTCACAGTTTATTTCATTGACTCTGAACATTAAGCAGTGATTGAAATGGTTTGCTTCAGAGCAGATGGTTTCATAGTATTCTGCAGGAAGTACTTTCTGACATCCCCTGCTTTGTGAGATCGTCCTGGGATTCCCAGAAGTCCATTTTTTTTTTTTTTTTTTTACTGTGGTAGGAACACTCAACATGAGCTCTGCCCCCTTAACACATTCTTAAGTGTAAAATACAATATTGTTAACCATAGGCACAGTGTTGCACAGCAGATCGCTAGAATTTATTCATGTTGTATAACTGAAACTTTATGTACATTGATTAGCAATTCACCATTTCCCTCTCCTACCAGTCCCTGGCAATCACGATTTTACCATCTGCTTCTATGAATTTCACTGTTTTAGATATTTCCTATAAGTAGAATCATGTCATTGCCCTTCTGTAATTGCCTTATTTCACTTAACATATTTTAACAATAAAGACTTATTTCCCAGGGCTGATGGATGTTTAAAAGTGCCATTCCATTGCTGGATTGCTTGGCTCAGAGTAGTGTCCCTTGGCTGGTTTAGACCTAATTCATGCATCAAGAATGGAGGTTGGTTGTACAGGTTAGGAGCTGGCTATTGGCAAAATTAGTGAAGGTTCTTACCTTGCTTATAATTTTTATGGTGTTCTCGAGGGAGGACGAAATGTTCTGGTCTGAAATGCTCATGCTGGGATTCTGGCCTTCAGAAGGACACTCCAAGTTCTAGGTGAGGGGTTAGCAGGGTGGGAAAGTTAGTGTCTGACTGGAGGCCACTCCTGGCTATGGTCATGGAAAGGCTGTCCTTAGGCAGATGTGGACATACGAGAGGAGAAACAATGAAAGGAGAAAGGAGGAAGGGGTCTCACAGGGAGGAGGAAGAGAAAGAAAGCGGCTCAGGGTGGTGAAGGTCAACATCAATGGCTGGCTTCCTGCCCAAGGGAGGCTGCCTGAGCCTTAGAGCTATGGGGTGGGGCTGCCTCATGGGTTGTACCGTGGGAACACCAACAAAGTCCTCTGGCTGGGACAAGTGGGCTCTGAAGTTGCCCTGTTTTCACTCACTACCTCACCAAGACATGGGGCAAACACGCCCTAAGAGCTTTCCTAATTCTCCAAGAAGTGCCACCTGTGCTGGCATAGTACTGGTGGGAGGGGCTCCGACTGGCTAAAAGTAGACTCTTAGGGTTTCATTACAGAGTTCCTTCATGGAACCAGAAAGTGGCCAGAGCTCAGAGAAGATCTATTTTTCTATCACAGGTAATGAGCAAGCACATGGACACTTGAATTGAGGGTCATCATACTTGAGGTGATATGGCAGGACCTCTTAAACAGCAAATATTACATTCTGGGTCTCTGGATCAAGACTTCTGGTCAACCTATCCAATGAGCTTCTAGCTCCAGAAAACTTGGATTCAAACCCCAGAGCTGATGTGTTCTAGTAGGATAGTTGGATAGGTTCCTTATACTTTCTGAGTTTCATCTTCCTTGCCTGAAAGTGGAAAATATGGGGATTAAAACAAAGCTTAAAGGCATGTTTGGAGGCCCTTTAAAAACTGTGTAGTGCTATGTCAATATTAGTCTTATCTTTTGAGAGGAATCAGATCTTTAAAGATATGTCAATAGTAGCAAACTTTCTCATAAGCAGAGATACTCAAGACTACACAGGGTAGTAACCATATCAATATCGTGGTATATCTAACATATGGGAATTCAAGAAATATGAATGACATAATATAAATCTTATAATATAAATTTTATGATATAAAATTTCATTTGGTATGTGCACTTTATCATATACTGTATAATAGGGCATGAGATACTTGTTTTCTTTCACACGTCCACTAAAAGTTCATCAATGGACTAGGAATGAGGGAGGAGTGACTCCCTTAGAACACTGAGGAGTGTTCTAGAAAGGGAACTGGAATGTGGGTGACAGCAAGAAAAACAAATCAGAACAACAAATTTATAGATGTCTAGTATATCGGCTTTGTGGGTAAGATATCTGCTCATGTGATATAGAAGAAAGCCACTTAGGTAATCCAGGAGGGTTGTGGTGGGGAGGGGAGCTGGCGAGTGGGGCAGGAGGGAAGGCTTGGAGAGGTCTGATGGGATTTGGAGAGCTGTGTTTTGTGTGAGGTGATCCTTCCATGGGACTCCATGCATATTCAATAAAACTAGAAAAATTACAACATGCTTAATTAAGTCAGTTGGACTTCTCATTGAGATAGCAAAGTGTTTGCATCATATTTGGGGCTTAGCCAAAATTGTATCAGTTTTTGTAGATGAGTCTGGGTTACATGTACAATAAGGGGGATGGCTCTGTCTTCATAGGGCCAGGAGGGTCAACTAGGATCAAGGATTTGAAAATTCTTTGTGGACCGTAAGGGATACACCCCTGGGAGTTGCCCTTGTGTTGTTTTCAGGACTCTCTTTGTGAATTCATATGCATGTGGGTTTCCCCTGTGCATCATCCCCAGATGCTACTGATCATCAGGGAATCAGTCAAGAGTGTAGATGAATCTGCTGAACCCATCTTCCCGCCATCAAAGACTGCAGAGCATATCCCTGCTGATGGCAAGGAATCTTGGCAAACAGTGCTGCCATCTGTGGTTATCATGTAGACAATGATGCAGGAGATGTAGTTGAGCTTCAACAAGTTAGACAAAAATGGACTTCTTACGTTACCTTAAATCAGGGGCCTTTTGTCTGGGACACATTGATAGACATGTTGCATCTGTTCTGAAATTGTACACAAAGTGAGTGAGTGTGTGTGTGTGTGTGTGTGTGTGTGTGTGTTTATGTGCATGTTGTGCTTCTCATATTGACCTGGGAAAAGAATCTATGGCGTTCCACAGATTCTCTAGGGAATAACCATCCTAAAGGTTCAGTATTACTGACTTACAGTGATTGAAATGATGGGACTTTGCTGAAAGGTGCATGAGGAAACTGGAGAATTCTAACCCCACTCAGTTGTTAGCTCACTGCACTAGCTTATCTCCGAGGCTCCGTTGGGCTGTTCTAACATTTACATTTTATAAAGAAGCAAATTGCATAGTTTGAGTGGTAGTACTTGTTCCTTTATTAAAAACATACAGCTTATTTTGTATGTATGTTTTTAATTAGAAGGATGATCACAGTGTTTTTAGAAAAGCTAGAAACTAAAGAAAAATAGAAAGATGTTAAAAAAATCATTAAAAAACCTCAGGAAAGAGTTCACTGGCAGCATAGTATACTGAACACAGGCTTTGATTTCAGATACATCTGAGCTGGTGTTCTGGGAAATTTAGGGAAAGTTGCTTAATCTTTTTAAAAATCTGTCTTCTCATTAAAAAAATTGAGATAATAAACTGGGTGTGATGACTGACACCTGTAATCCTAGCCACATGGGAGGCTGAGGAAGGAGAATCTCAAGTTGTGGCCAGTCTTGGCAATTTAGCAAGACCCTGTCTTAAAATTTTAAAAAGTGAAGGAAAAAAATAAAGGTGTGGGATGTAGGTCAGGGGTAAACTGCTCACCTAGCATGCTCGTGGCGGTGGGTTCAATCCCCAGTACTGCAAAAAACAAACAAATAAATAACAACAACAAAAAACCACAACAAAACAAATAACCAATTGTATTTACATCATAAGGTTCTTGAAGATTAAGTGCTTAGCACAGTGTCTAGTATTCAGTAAGTGCTTAATAGAAGATAATGCTTTGTCACACTTATGTAATTCCAATCATTCTTATGTAATAATTCCCATATTACATACTCATTGTAAATATTTGTTTCAATAGTTATATTATATAAAATACAGGGGATACACTCATTTACTTGGGAATTCTTGGATATTGAGCATATTTTCAATTTTTAACTATTAAAAATGAGTGTTCTCATAAACAAGGTTGGATTTGCTTGTTTCTTAGCACTCAAATCAGATGGTTCCGTTAACATATTTTAGGTGAAATATATGCTACATAAAAATCTATGTAGGGTAGGGGGATTTTTGTAGTGACTATATGTGATTTCTTGAAGATAGTTCTGGAAGATGGAAAACCATCATGAATTTTACCTGGGACTTCTTTTGCTTCTTGGAAACTCCCAAATTCTAGTAGTTTCAACTCAAAGTGACAAGGTGAGGGGGGAAAGGTGAGACCAAGAAGCAGAGGGTGCCTTAGTTCTGTAAGTATGTGAGTTTGCCTGATGAAACAGAGGCTCCAAATCACAGAAGCCGAAATAAATTAGATCATTACTTTCCTTTCATGTGACAGCTCTGCTATAATAGTTCAGGGCTGGTGCGGTGGCTTTGGAGACCCAGCCTCCTTTCATCTTGTCCTCCTACCTACTCCAGATGGCTCACCCACATGGCTGGTGGGAAGAGGGAAATGGGGGAAGAAAGCAGTTGCCAACCCCTTAAGAAGCTGCAGAAAACACTTCAGTTCCTGTTTCATTGGCTAGAAATGAATCATGACCACACCAAGCTGCAAGGGAGACTGGGAGATGCAGTTTTAATTCTGGGAATCCTTGTATCCAGAAAAAAAAATCAAGAGTTCTACTTCCCTAGGAGGAGAGGAGAACAGATACTGAGGGTCAACTTGCTTTCTCTGCCACAGAAGATTTTCAATATAAAAAGGAAACCTGGGATAATCCACAGGGGTGGGTAATAGGCTCTTGCAAGAAGAGAGAAAGTACTGCTGCCAGAACAACATGAGCATGTGGAGTACCCATTACACTGACACTGTGTGTCTACCCTCCGCCATCTTTAGTTTATGTTCTAACCTAGATAGTTAGCATAGTTTCTCCTGCTCTTTCTTGCCCCCTCCTTGGTATCACTCCTCGACTCACAAAGTCCTTCTGTTTTGATAATGCCCTTTTCATTCAGCAAACATTCAGAAAGTGCTGGAGATGCCAAGTGATGGGTCCTCTCACCGAGTGGCTGGGAGGCACAGAGTGAGTGCTGAGACAGACACATGAACAATGGAGTAGTGTTAGTACATTCATGCTCTGCTGGGAGAGCTCCAGTGAAGGACGGGCCTTTTCTAAGTAGCATGGAGCTGAGGAAGGGTCCAGAAAGGACCTCCTTCATATAGAGGGAGGTACTAGACTAAATCTTGAAGAATGAGGAGGTGTTTATGAGATTGACAGGGTGTGGTAAGGAGGAGAGACAGAAGGAAATATGGAAAATCATCTTCCTTGTGTGTAGCGTGGCCATCAGATAACAGTAGGGCAATTTTGACTGGCTTATACATGAAGAACAGATTTGTGGGTCACATTATTGAAAAGTCTGAGGGCTGGGAAGTGCAGTCCAGCTTCAGAATCAGCCTGACACAGGCATTCAATGTGTAGGCCCTGGCTTCTTGTCTTCTTCTCTGTGAGTTTCACTTCAGTAGGATTTTCTCATGAGGTGAAAGAGATGGCCACAGACCCTCAAGTTTAAATACAGTCTCTGAGATACAAAATAGAAAGAGTTTATTCTTCCTAATGGTTCCAGTTAGAGTTTCTAGATTACCTCCGATTGGACTGGCATAAATCACATGCCCGACCATGAACATGGGTCCAAAGGACACCTCCAAGCCATCCACATAAACTGAAGGTCGATTGGATGATACTTCCTGAAGGAAAATGGGTGATATTAGCAGCGCAGGATAGTTTATTTAGAGAACTGCTAGTAATACAAGAAGTAGAGCAAAAAACTAGAAGATGGAAAGCTTTGGACGCTACTATGCAGAGTGTAAACTTTATTTGGTGGATTTTACAGAGTGTCACTGAAGGGCCTTAATAGGGTAACATGACTCTTTGACGTACTATTATTAACTGAAGTACACAGTTTGGGTTTCATTCTGTGTTGCACATTGTATGGGTTTTAATAAATGGATGATGTCACATATCCACTGCTACAGTATCGTACAGAATAGCTTCTCTGCCCTAAAACCCCTAAAATCCACTTATTCATCTGTCCCTCCCTCCAAACTGCTAGCAACCACTGGTCTTTTAACTTTCTTCCTAGTTTTGCTTCTTCCCCAATGTCATATAGTGGGAATCCCATATTATATTAGCCTTTTTAGATTGGCTTCTTTCACTTAGTAATATGCATTTATGTTTCCTCTGTGTCTTTTTATGGACATCCAATCAATCAATCAATCAATCAATCAATCAATAGTATTCCATTGTGTGGATGTATTGGGGTTTGTTTATCAATCTATTTATTGAAAGACATCTTGTTTGCTTCCATGTATTGGAAATTATGAACAAAGTTGCTCTAAATATATGTGTGCAGGTTTTTGTGTGAACATCGCCTTTCATTTCTTTTGGATAAATTCTAGAAGCTGTGGTTGCTGGATCAAGTATGGTCCCTGGAATATCCCTATTTTATCTGCAGAGCACTTTCACTTTCAGTAATTGACTTTCACAGGAGCTCTCTGAGATAAGTGAGGCATGTGTTATTATTCCCACTTTACAGAAACAGAAGCAAAGTTGAGGTTTCAAGAGTTTAAGTGAAATATGCAAATTCACATAGTTGGGGAGTGTGTAATGCAGGCTCTCAACCTACTCTCTATGCATGGCTTGAACTTTATAAAAAAGCAATTAACTTCAGCCAGAATAATTCCCATGATCTCAGGCCAAATCACGCAAACAATAAGACCAGGCTAGTTCCAGAAAAATGGGAAAGTAGTAAGGCTCTTTTTAGTATCTTCCTGGACCCACACCCAGAATTTGCCTTCAGACATCCTTGGCTTTCTCCCCAGATCAAAAGCATCTTTCCTCCTACTCTGGAAACTGCCCAGTGACCAGCCTGATAACTTGATGAAGTCATTTCAGTAATTGTTGTTATAAATGACTCAGTGTGCTACCCCTCCAAGATAAAATGTGCAATTCATAGTAGCATAGTTTATGTCTTAACTAAAAGAATTTTAAAATGTGGGAATTTTCAGTACTCTGGCAGGGCTTGGGGGTGGAGGGAAATGAAGCCAGCTCCCAATGCTCCTTAAACGATACCTGGCATTCAGTGTAGACAAGTGTCACATGCCCACAGGTAAAGACATTTATTCTTTCATTTCATTCCCAGTTGCAGAGATTATCTATCTCCATTGAAGGGCAAGAAGTTGTCAAAGGACAAAATGACTTAGGTCATAGTTACATTTCTTCTAGCAACTGGGACTCCATTTCCTCATCAGCTGTATTTGTAGGTTGATTTCCCTCAGTGAAATATACCACATTTGTTGTTGGGACAGTGGTGGCATGAGAAAAGGGTAGTTTAGGAGAATTTTAATCCCTCTCTTTAATCTTTAAGTGCACATCCCACCTGAATGTGTACTAATTATACAAACGGAGGTTCATGAGAAATCGTTTCCAACCAGGCTACTGCTACTTTAAGCCTCTCCTTGTAGAAACTCTGTAGGTGCCATTGAGAAACCTCACAAAAGTTTTAGAAATTAAACATTCCTAGTATGGATTTTGACATTATTCCTTAAACATAGCAAGAGTAGTGTCCTGGGTATTACAATGGGTGACTGCCCCCCATCCAGCAGACTCTTTTAACCACTAGAATGACTCAAATTCCTTCCTTTCTGCCTTTAAGATTTTAATAGTGGACTGACAAAGCCCTGGCTTTGGGCATCCTCAATCTTATGACTTGGATAGTATATGAAATGTTACACTAAATGAAAGTGCTGCTTGCCTGAATATGATTTGTGTATTTTTAACAACAGAGAGGTTTCTGGGTCGCCGTTTACCTCTTTCTGGGACCCAGGGAAGCCATTGCCTGATTGTGCTGCTGTCTGGAGGAGAAAGTGCAACCCAGAGCTGCCCTCAAAAGGAAGAATCCTTGTGGGTGATGATCGTTCAAGGGAGCTTTTAATTTGGTTCATTCTGGGTGCCGTACTCTGGATGAGTTTGGGGGTTCGCCTAGAGTAAGCATTTGTAACCATACTGATTCATTTAAGATGGTCTATCCTTCAATAGCTCCCTCTGACTTCAGAGTAAAAGTCAAACTCTTTAACAAGACTTTAAGGCCCTTATGGTCCATCCTGATAACCACTCTGGTGTTCCTCTAGACCTGGGTACTTACCAGTCATGTAGAGTTTGCAGTACCATTTGCTTTCCATTCTGTTTCCTCCACTAAGAATGGGTCCTCTGGACCCATTCCTGAGCACAGTGTATGGTATTTGGTGGCAATCTATAAATATCTGATGAATGGATCAATGTGCAAAAATAATTTATTGATGAACCAAGCCCTGGAATGAGGTATACCCACTTTACTAAACAGTTTAAGGAAATGCCTTAAAAAACAAAAGCCCACATATTAAGTTTATGGAGAGTCGGTCTGGGTCTGGTATTAACTGGTCTTTCTTTACTATGAAATTAGCAACCCGGTCAGTGGAAGGAGGGGAGGGGAATTCACTCTGCCCCACCTCATTTTCTTTCTTGGCCCTGGTTTTGTGCCACAGTTCTCTGAGCCCTATGCTTGTTTACACCAGAATAGATTCCTCCTTTGATCAGGGTTTCTCTGGAAATTCCTAGAACTTCTCAGTCTATCTGAAAAAAATTGCACAAAGTTCCTAGTCTAAAGATGATTCTAGTTTTTTTTAACCTTTTAAATTTATTTTAATTAGTTATATATGACAGTAGAATGCCTTTATGCACTTTGATATATCATACATAGATGGGATTTAATTTCTCATTTTTCTGAGTGTACATGTTGTGTACACATTGATCATGCAGTCATATACATATATAAAGTAATAATGTCTGTTTCGTTCTACTATCCTTCCTATCCCCATATCCTTACCTTTCCCCTCCCTTCACTTCCCTCTATCTAATCTAAGGTAACGCTATTCTTCTCTAGTGCCCCCCCTGCCTTATTGTGAATTGGCAAGAGATGACCCTATTTTGATAACCCAGGCTCTTAACTGTTCAAATTTGTGATTGAAAGAACTGTGCAGAGTCTGAACTTGAAGAAGCTTGGTTTTCTTCAATGGGCCTTCTGCAAAAAAGCAAAGGCTGCCCCCTGTTCCGGGATGCTTCTTTCACTACCCTGTTTGGTTTCTTAGCTTTATCTGGGAGCAGTGGAAGGTGTAGTCAAAGTCACCATCATGGCCGTTAATGTTCCATGGTGCTTAGCAGCTTCAGCTACTGAGCTAAGTACTCCCTCCCTCTTCATTCACTGGATCCTCACATCCACCTAGGAAGTAGGTGTCATCATAATCTTCTTGTTGCAGATGAGGAAATGTCTCCCATTTGCTCAGAGTTCCATTACTACCAATTGACCTCTGTAATCCAGCTCCAATTCATTGCACCCACCTGGATTTTTCTTGGGATAACTTCCTTCTCTGTGTGATACTTTAGCAGATATCTCCAATCCTCTGCCATTCTGGCTGCCCGAGGGTTTTTAAGGTA
This sequence comes from Marmota flaviventris, assembly GCF_047511675.1. NCBI lineage: Eukaryota > Metazoa > Chordata > Mammalia > Rodentia > Sciuridae > Marmota > Marmota flaviventris. The sequence continues at coordinate 42,400,921 of NC_092504.1, read as the reverse complement.
CACTCACCTTTACAGAGCCCTCATAGGCAGAGTCATGAAAGCAAAATGTTTCTCTTTCACCATCTTCATTCCTTTAGTCTACCCTTCATTCTTGCTGACAGTCAGCTCTTGACCTTGTGCTGCGTGATGCTTGGATACTGGGCACTCTTCCCAGTAATAAGAGAATCCATCTAGAGGGAGGATGATGGAGAGTAGGAGGGTTAGGTTAGGGTGCTGCCTGGAAGAGTCCATGGGAAGAAATACAGGGAGAAAAAGCCCGAGCCTTTCTGCTCTAACACTGGAGTGTGTAGTGCTCAGATTTTCCGCTTCTGTTACTCTTGTTCTTTAGAATTTATGAAAATAGGAACCCTTTTAGCTTTACCACAGCTTTGTGAGTCAGGCACAGTAAGAAGTGTTGCTTCTTTTTTGCTGAAGAGAAAACAGAAGCTCAGAAAGTGAAATAATGTCTTGTAGGTCTCCCTGTCACTGAACAGGGAAGCGGGTTTGCCGCTTCTTCTTCCATTTCCCCAGAGCTCTGGGGTCCTCTCTGACTGTGTGAGCAGATGACGAATAATAACTAGCATCCTCTGCCTTCCTCAATTCAATGTTACTTTTGTGGCTTCCCCAGAAAACAACCAATAAAAAATGAACTTGACGGTCCCTGTTTACCATTTGCTTGTATTGTCCCTTTTAATGACAGATTCCAGTGTGTTAGGGCTGGTGATAGTGATGCAGGACTCCAGTGGGGTCAAGGCTTCTGGTGCTGAACCAATAATTGAATCATTTTGACTGGAGATGGGGCTCTCCTGTCGGTCTGGATTATTGAAGCCAACTGGCTTGTGCGATTGTGAGTTCCTTAGTTTCCATGCCCATCTCTGTCCAGGTGATGGGGGCATTACTTATATTTGAAATAGAAGAAAGGAGGAGGAGAAAGAATGTTCTAGAACTTCCAAAGGATGCAGCTGCATTCCATCTCACCATTGCACATTGCATCATGTGTTTATGCGGTTTCTTCTCTTCCTTTCCCCTCTCTATCCTTCCCCAGATTTCATTTTTTTTCTCATCGTGGGGATATATTTTTCTTACATAAAATGGCCAGCAACAGACTGAGTCTGCTTTAATTCTAACTGAAGCCTCTAAAGTAGAATGAAGAGTGAATGATGAAATTTGCTTTGAAGGAGAGAGGAAAAAACCACCTAAAGATTCTTTACACTTCTTCTTTTATGCATTGGTATAATCTGGCTGTTTTACTTAAAAGAAAAGTCCTTTATATTTACTTCGATTCAACACAATTTTGTTGTCTGCCAACTTTTGCCTTGTTCCTGATTTGGTTCCGGAAACTATAAGACAAAGGGCCTACCCTCAGAATACCTGTCAAATTGGTGAGGGCAAATGAAAAATGCTGGCTTCCCCAAGACATTCTACTGAGGCAGAATTAGGTCCTAACACCCAGAGCTGGAGTGCCCCACCAGCCCCTGTGGTGCCCTGCAGCCCCTGCCCCTGTTGCTGCTCATCTGAATCCTGACTATGGACCCTGATACCAGCTCCTGCTCCTCTTCCATCTGGTCCAGCTCACTGCTCACATGGTTGATCTATTTTTTGCCTCAGTTATTGTCAACTTTTACATCAAGACAGAAAAGCCTCTTTTATTCCTAATCCCATTACCCTTTCATCTATAGACCACAAAGCAGAGTTACCTTGGCTTCTCCATATCTTATGGGGATGTTTCAAATTGTACAATTTAAAATAATCAAAATAGTAAAAAAGTAAATAAATAATCAAAGGAAACAGAACTCACTTTTAGGATTGCAACTCCTATCCTTTGAGAACTCCCACTAGATTTTAAGTTCCTCAATTTCAGAAAATGCTTATTCTCCTATCCCCAGTCCCCAGTACAGAGCCTGACCCAATTGTAGGCAGTCAACAAATGTTCTGTAGAAAGAAAACAAGGACTGCATGATTCAGGCTGTGTCCCTGTGAGCTTGGCCAAGGACAAGCTGAGTGGCAGACACCAAACTATACTCAAAATTATCCCTTCCTTTGACATTGACTGACTGTCCTTGGAACATGTTTGTGTGACTTGGCCCTCTCCCGCCTCAGGATGAGTTCATCTCCCAGGAGGCTTCTCAGACCCTCATGTGAGTAGAACCTTGGCAGGCCCACCCCAGTTATCCTCCAGGCTTGTCTAGGTCCAGTCTGGAGTGAAGATGGCCTGGGTTCAAGCCAGGGACAGCTTGAATGTCAAACACAAGGGCAAGAGCTAGGAGAGGGAAGAACACTTTCTTCTGACAGAGAAAGTCAAGGAAGCCATCAGGCAGGTGAGAGAGTGAGGGAGGAGCTGCAGGAACACAGGGGTGCAGAGCTCCAGGAGAGGGGTCAGACGCCCCACTGTGGAGAATGATATTGGGAGACAACAGAATAAAGATGGCTTGGGGACAGTTGTGGACCTTAATCTAGAGGCCAAGAGAAACTGAAGCAGACCAGGTACCCCCACTGAAAAGATCCTTACCATAATTAAAACTTCTCCAAAGACCCGCCCCATAATTATGCTTCTTGTCATCAAGATTTTACAAAGTGTGTCAACAGAAGGTCAGCAGGGTTTCTGCAGAGGGCACTGTGGTTTGAAGCTTCTTCTTTCTTGTAAGTGCCAGGTTTGCAGGAAAAAGGTGTGATAGAGTGGATCTCAAAGAGAACTTGTTACTATGCAAAAGTTAGTAACTTTGTTTTCTTGGTGAAAACTTGTAAAACCTCTGTCTAGACTAAGAATATGGGACAAAGAGTAACTGTTACATACACAGACACTGACATGGAACCACCCCACTGAGTATAAAGTTTAAAAAAATTTCCAGACTCAGGGTCCAGAGATTTTTAGGTATTAGCCCCTCTGAACCGGTATAGCCTAAATAAACCTGCTTTCTGAAAATTCTCTGGGTGTCCAGCCTCATCTGTCTGACATCAAAGTAACTTGCCTGAGTTCAGGGAAGTGTCACTGTGAAGGATGGCTCAAGGGGGAGAGGGAGAAAATTCCTTAGGAAGCCCCATCAATAATCCAGGGGGAGGGTTGAGGATGACCAAAGGCAGAACAACGGACTTCAAGGCACCCCCCACCCCACCCCACTAAGTGGTTAGTAAGCAGAGTGACTGGGTAAATAAAGTAGATAGAGAAGACCTTGGGGACAGTGGGTCCCAAGCCTGGGGGTTAGTAAGAGCAAGCAAGAAGATGAAGATGAGGAGAGGTTTGGGGTACTGTGTGTACAGGAGCACAGAGGAAAGCTAAAGTGGTGGCATTTGAGAGACAAGTGTGCCAACTTCCAAGGAAGCCTTGCTCTACACTGGGTGTGATACTAAATTCTTCATGCATAGTTGTTTATTTTACTGATATGATAACCTTATGCACTAGGTAGTATTGTTCTTTGACAGATGAGAACACGGAGGCAGAAGAGGGTTATATAATTTTCTGATGTCACACAGCTAACATGCGGCACCATTAAAATTGGAACCCTTGCCTCTTGGTTTGGGATCTGTTGTATTTGACATATTGTGAAGTACCTGCAGTCAAGTGGCCTGGGAAGACAGCCACCTGCTGTTTTTGCAGATGCCCTAGGTCCTCTGGTTTCTCTTCAGCTCTGTGGTTCTAACTAGGTATATTAGTCAGGGTTTCCAGAGAAACAGAACAAAATATAAATACAGGTGCTCCTCAGTTTAGGGTGTGGTTATGTCACAATCAACCTACCCCCAATTGAAAATACAGCAAGTTGAAAATGCATTCGATACACCTAACCTACTACCACCACAGCTTATCAACACAGCACGCGGCAGGGGACTGGTTGTTTTTCCTCATGGCCATGTGGCTGTTTAGGAGCTGTGGCTCACTGCCACTGCCCAGCGTCACCAGGAAGTATCCTTTCAATATTGCCAGCCCAGGAAAAGATCAGAGTTCAACATTCAAAGCAAAGTTTACACTAAACTTTTTGTCACTTTTATACCATCATAAAAATAATCGTAAGTCCAACGTAAGTTGAGGGTCATCTGTATATACAGGATACGTTTATAGGTCTGTGTGACATTATGTATTATAGGTTAGAGGGGAGAGAGGGAGAGAGAGATCAATTTTAAGGATCTGACTTATGTCACTGTGGGGACTGTCAAGCCTCATATCTGCAGGGTGAGCTTGGCGGGCCAGAGGCCCAGGAAGAATCCCCTCTATTTCCAAGTCTTTTTCTGCTAAGGCCTTCAACGGATTGGATGAGGTCCACCTATGTTGCGGAGGTCAATCTGCTTTCCTGAGTCTACTGATTGAAATGTTAAACTCATCTAAAAAAAATGCATTCACAGAAACATCTAGAATAATGTGTGACCAAATATCTGGGTACAATGACCTAGTCAAGTTGACACATAAAATTATTTAACCATCATACTAGGGCTCAGAAAACAGGAATTGATGCAGGAACTGAGCCTACACCGCAGTCACCATGGCTGAAGCAAGATCGAAGCCTGGATCACAGTTTAGAGATTTAAAAAGTGTTTGCTTGCATTACCCACACTGACCGTATTTAGACATCTAGTAAAGGTTTGACGCTGCGTCATTTTGGTGGGAGAACCTATGGATTAATTATAATTTCTGGGACTATTTAATATTTCTAGGAATATAGAAATAAGTGTAGTTGAAGCATCTGTATTCATGCAGCCAGTTCCCAATTTATCATGGTAGTAAAAGGTAGATGTGTGGAGTGAGGGTCAGTCTCCCTGGGAGCATGTATGCTCTGACTGACCCCGGCTTCTCTGGGAGTCATGAACATCCCAGGCAGCCAGGAGAGCTCCAAGTTGAAGTTACAGCACAGCTCAATCTTAGCATCAGGTTACTTTCTTTCTTCTGACTCAACACACTTATATTCCCACATGTTTTCTATGTGAAGATTTTTGATGAATATTTATTGGTCTGGGTCGTATTACCTTTCACCCCAGTATATATTTATTTGGGACTAGCACTTTTAAATCCTCAGAAACTACCACAAGTATGAACATTTATTTTCTAGTCTCCAAGAAAACATTATCTATGCTGTTTGGAAAGACATCATTTGGTGTCTGGTGAGTTAAGAAATGGAAACATTGAAATCTGATCTTAATTTGGGATTCTAGAACTCCTTTTTGAGAGTATAACTTTAATCTGTATTTAAGGATATTTAAAAAATAAAAGTATATTTAGGCTTTACATAGTAGTTTATAAACATGAGTTCATTCTTTTTGGTTCTTATGATGCTATGCAAAGTAGAGTTATATTTTGAGTGGAGTCAGTAAAACCCTTAAAAGGGTAAATTGGCCTAAATTACTCAGTGGGAAAACCAGGAATTAAAGCCTTGTCTCCAGACTCCCCGACCAGACCGGGGCACCCTGGGAGGTGTTAGAGATCTTGCTGACATCCTGGGAGGTCTGGTAGAAGGAGCATTGACTTTAGAGTCATGAGTTCAAATCTGGGCTCTGCCCCTTACTAACTACCTGAACTTGGACAAGTGATATGATTGATGTCTGAGACTGTTGACCTCATTGGTCAAGCACAGTCTATCAAAAGTTTGTTGTGAGCTTTAAATGAGTTAATTATAAGTGTCTGGCACAGGGTACCCAAGAAACGTCTGTGCTCCCTGCCTCCTGCTCTGGTTAGTAACCACACGTTACTCTCTCTGACAGAGAATGGATCTTGCTCATTCGGGAACAATCAGAACGGGCAAAAATCCTACTCAGAAGCTGAGGAAAACGTTCATGAATGTCGGTTGCATGTTATCAGGGCCTTTTTATATATTGTATAAAATTATTTGTCAAATATCTTATGTCACATGCATTACAGCAGTATTTCCCACTAAAGAGCAGTGTATATTTAGAAATGTCATTTTATACCAGTTGGTCCCCTTTTCTCATCCTTGATAACAGAAGTAATATAGTTTCTTTTTTCTTCCTTTCTTCTTATCTTCCTCACTCCTGAGTTTCACAGGAGAGAATTTTAGTTCATTGTTAAATTTGGAACAGGAAACACTGATAAATGAATATTAAGTGTGATGATAATTCTAAGAAGTGTATAGAACATAAGGAAATGTAGAGAGGAGGTACTTCTCATGGATCCGAATGAATCTGGAAATGCCCTGTCATTTAAGACATATCTAATCAAGAAAATATCAAAATAAAATAATCACATAAAGATTTATGGATGATTAATATTCACCATTTATTAAGTGTCTACTAAGAATGTGTATTGTGATAAGCATTTATATGCTTTAACTTAAAGGCAGGTTTAATATTATTTCCAAGTTATAGATGAGGAAAATAGGACTTATTTAAGCCTGAACAGGTGGTAGTAAGTGGCAGAGCTAAGATTCATATCAACAATTCTATCTTCTGTCTTCTGGGAACAAGAGCTTCCACTCAGAGATGCTGAGGACAGGCAGGCAGCATGCTAAGTGTGGTTCACACATTAACCCACAGCCTCCCTGAAACAGGCCAGAATGTCTCCACTTTAGAGATGAAAGACTGAGGCACTCTAATTATCTGAATGACTTATTAACTGGTACTTCAGCTATGTATCAGTGCGTTGATAAATAATGCTCATAATCTGAGGCATTCTTAAATCTTGTCAAATATTTAAACATAAAAATAATTAAAGTGATTGATGCACATGCTAAATGAATAAAATAGTTCAAGGGGCTTGTGATTCGAAGACACAGTTCTTGGATCCACTGCTTCATACTCAGAATCCCCTCTCCAGAAGAAACCACTTTGGACATTTTCCACTTTGGATTCTTTTGAGGGACCTGTCTTAATTTAGAAAATGTACTCAATAGAAATTGCTCTTAATATATCCAATTTAGAAATTTGCTATTGATGTCAACATTAATTTAGCTCACTTACATCCTTAACTTATTTGTGATTCTCCTCTCAACATAGTTACAGCTCTATATCTAACCTTAAAAATAAATTTAAACCTCCATTTCTTTTTTATTCCCTTTTTTTTTGCTTAAGTATATGATCATGTAACTTCTTAAGCATACCTTCTCTTTGATGTATCTTTAGATGACTTTTGTAGTTCTTTTGTAATTGCTTACATGCTATCATATTCTACACTGAAAACAATCTTCCTTAAGGTGATGTTGGCAATATAGAAATAGGATTTTTAGCCCTCACCTCCCATACACATATTTTGACAACCACCCGTGCATTAGAGAACCTTTGTGGGAGCCCAGAGAATACAGTGGTAAGATTCTAGCACACTCTGTGACACAAAACCCATGAGTAGACATATTGAAGAGGGTGGAAAACAAAAACAAAACCAAGTCTCATTGTACCCACATCACCCCTCCACCAAGGCAGCACACTTTAGTGCCAAGAGACCCCCAGGACTGCAATTTCTCCTATAGTGGAAAGTGAGAGTAAAGTGAGCACCTGGCTTCCCCAGCATGCAGGGTGCTGCCCTAGGGGTCCACTTTATCTTTTTTTTCCACCCAGATCACTGAGAGAATCAGCATAGCTAAATATCTGGAAGTAGCTAGGAGCAGGGAAAAGGGTTGGGTCTCACACCAAACAAGGAGTGGAATTCAACAAAAGGCCATTGTTTCTACTATTGCCTCCTGAAGTCCACCAAGAGGCTTTGCCTCAAACCTCATAGGATGCATCATGAAGCCCCTTCTCAACTGGCCACCATGTACCCAAGCATGCTATACTTCCTTCTTGCTAAAGCTGGCACCTCATTTGTGTCCCAACAGATACTGTGTGCAAGCTTTTGTAGATCATGTGAAAGAATATGCAGACAGGGGTCAACTCTGCAGGATTGTGAGAAGCCATTTAATCTTGAACATTTCAGGGCACTGTCCTACAGAAAATAAACAGGAGTCTCACAGGACCTAGCCTAGTTTTGAGCAATTGAAAGAATGTATACAATCCTAAGATGCCTCTGAAGAAGGAACAAGAGGAATGGGGCAGATGTACCTAAAGAAAAGATCTGAGAGACCCTCAGAATACCTAGTTAGGCTGGCTGGTGAAGACCCGTCTTTCCCGAAGCCAGTTAATAAAGATTAGAGGAGGTGGCTGCTTCTTCAAATGCAAAGACAGCAATGCAAGTTTTTAAGGAACACACACACACACACACACACACACAAAATCAAGAAGACATGACATTACTGAAAGAACACAATAATTTTCTAGTAATCAACCTGAAAGAAATGGAGATCTACATATTACATGGCAAAGAATAAAAAAAATGTTTTTAAGAAAGATCAGTAAGCTATAAGAGGATGAAGAAAACGCATCAAAACCAGGAAAAGAGTACATAAACAAAATTAAAAGATCAACCAAGAGACAGAAATCACCAAAAATAATCAAACAGAATCTGATACTGGAAAATGAAATGAGTGATATAAAAAATGTAGTAGAAGTCTTCAAAAGTAGAACTGATTAAGCAGAGAAAGAATTTGTGAAGCTATTTAAAAATCATAGTATTATAGTTTAGATATTAGGTGTCCCCAAAAAGTTCATGTGTGAGACAATGTGAAAAGGTTTAGAAGTAAAATGATTGAGTTATGAAAGCTTTAACCTATTTAGTGCATTAATCTACTAATAGGGATTTACGGTGGTGTGATAACTGTAGGCAGGTAGGATGCGGTTGGAGGAGATATCTTGCTGGGGGTGTGCCTTGGAGGTATATATTTTGTTCTGGGTAAGTGGAGCTCTCTCTTTCTGCTTCTTGACTGTCATGTCTTGAGCTGCTTTCCTTTGTCATGCCCTTCTGCCTTGATGTTCTGCCTCACTCCAAACACAGAGCAATGGTGTTGGCCAACTGTGGAGTGGGACCTCTGAAACCATGAGCACCAAATAAAACTTTTCCTCTTTTCAATTGTTCTTGCTAGAACTTTTGGTCACCGAAGTAAAACAGCTGACTAAAATAACATAATCAGAGGAGAACAATAATAAATAATGAAAAAAGTGAAGAAATTCTATGGGATTTATGAAGTGAACTCATATTTACATCATGAGAGTCTCAAAAGAAGGAGAGAGAGAGAGAGAGAAGAAATCCTATTTCAAAAAATAATGAGTGAAAATGTCTCAAATTTTGAGACAATGAATATCTCATAGAGATGAAATGGCACACTAAGCTCAAATAACTCTAAGTAGGATGATCCCCAAAAAGATCACACTGAGATGTATTATAAGCAAATCATCAAAAGTTAAGACAGAATTTTGAAAGAAGGAAGAGAAAGAAACTTGTACTATATGAGGGAACTTCCCTCCATCAGTCTTTACATGAATTTCTCAGCAGAAAACTTTCAGGACAAGAGAAAATGGGATGTTATGTTCAAATGTTGAAAAAAAATAAGCAAAAATTGCCAACCAAGAATACTATGACTGGCAAAGCTGCCCTTTAGAAAGGGAGGAGAGATAAAGACTTTCCCAGACAGTGAAAAGCTGAGGGATTTCATCCCCATTCATCTTTCTTCCTTACAAGAAAGGTTAAAGTGAATACTTCAAGTTGAAACCAAAATATGTTAATTAGTGACCTGAAAAGAAACAAAAGCATAAAATCTGTTGTTAGAAGTAAATATATAGCCAGATTCAGAATGCTCAAATATTTTAATGGTGGTATATAAGTCACTTTTGATTTTAGTATTAAAATTAAAAGAAAAAATATTAAAAATAATCACAGCCATGTATGATATGATGATGTACATGACTATACATCATTATATAGTCACTGATAGACTGCATATACAACAGTGGTTCCATAGAATTATATTGTCTAGTAATGTTGTAGCCATCTCAGCTTATATGAGAACACTTTATGATGTTTTCACAATAAAAAAGAAATTATCTAGCACAATAGATATCTAATGACATGTTTCTCAGAATATATCCCTATTGTTGTGTGATAGATGATTGTATAGGTAAAATAATTAGTTAATTGATACATACTATTAAAGGTGTATATCATGCATCTCTAACATAACTTATGTGTGGGGAAGTAAAAATGTAGAGTTTGTGTATAATGGAGGTTAAGTTGCTATGAACTTAGAATAGACTGTTATAACTATAAAATGTTTTATAAAAGACTTATGATAACCACAAAGAAAAAACCTCAAGTACACATAAGAAAGAGATAGGAGTCAAAGCATAGTGCTATAAAAAAAGAAGACCACGAAGACAAATAGCCAGAGTTGAGAAAAGAAACAAAGGAGCTACAAAAAGTCAGAAAACAATTAACATTATGGCAAGAGTAAGAGTATGTCCTTACCTGTCAGTAATTATTTTAAATGTAAATGGGTTAAATTATCCAGTAAAGGACATAGAGTGGTTGAATGAATTAATAAATTAAAAAAAAAAACAAGATTTAACATTATGCTGTCTGTAAGAGACATTTTTTAGCTTTAAAAACACATAAGATGAAAAGGGGTAGAAAAAGATATTCTATGCAAATGAAAACCAAAAGACAACATGAATGGCTATACTTAAATCAGAGAGAATGTACTTTAAATAAAACACCATCACAAGAAGGAAGCAATTTTATTGTATAATATTCTTTTTTCTTTTTATTATTTATGAACACATACATTAATTGTACAAATTAATGTGCTTCATATATATGCATGCATGTATATTGGACATTCCTCATTTCTATCTTCCCTTCGGCTATCCATTCTTGTCCTCCCCTCTTTCTTTCCCACTCCCCAGCCCCCTTCCCTGCCTTTAATTGTCTAAAAGGTTCAGTTCTTTAAGAGGATATAATAATTGAAAATATATATGAACCCAACATTGGAGCACATACTATATATAGCAAATATTCACAAATCTGTGGGGAGAAATAGAGAGTAAAACAATAGCAGTAGGAACTTCAATACCCCATGTTGAGTGATGGACAGATCATCCAGACAGAAAACCAATAAAGAAACAGTGCCCTTGAATGAACCTGTAGACCAAATGGACCAAACAGACATATATAGAGCATTCCATTTAACAGCAGCAAAACACTCATTCTCCTCAAGTACAAACAAAATGTTACTAGATCATACTCTGGACCACAAAACAGCTCTTAATAAAAGAGTTATATTAAAGTCATCTAGTATTATTGTATTGTGTTCTACTTGGTTCTTGTAGTTGAGAAGGTTTGTTTGGCATATCATAGAAGCCCCATTGTTTGGGTCATAGATATTTATGATTGTTATGTCTTATTGATGTATGAATCCCTTAGCAGTATGAAATGTCCTTCTTTATCCCTTTTCACTAGCTTTGGTTTGAAGTCCACTTTATCTGATATGAGGATAGAAACCCCTGCTTGTTTACATGGTCCATGTGAGTGGTATGTTTTTTTTCCCACCTTTTCACCTTCACTCTGTGGATGTCTTTTCCTGTGAAATGAGTCTCTTGAAGGCAATGTATTGTTGGGTCTTTTTTTTTTTTTAATCCAATCTGTCAGTCTATGTTTTTTAATTGATGAGTTTAGGCCATTCATGTTCAGGGTTATTATTAAAATATGATTTGTAATACTGAAAATTTTGGTTTCTTTTTGATTGGAATCATATCAGGCATTTTCTTCTCTACCACAATAGTATGAAATTAGAAATGAGTAATAAGAAAAAATAGAATGTCATGAACACGGAAACAAAACAATGCACTTTCGAACAACCAATGATTGAATCGGTAATCAATAACCTCCCAATAAAGAAAAGTTCAGGACCCAATGGTTTCACTGGTGAAGTCTACCAAACATAAAGAAGAACTAATACCAATATTTCTCAAACTTTTCCCAAAATTTTGAAGAGAAGTTAACACTTCCAAACTGACTTTATGAGGCCAGCATTATACTTATGCCAGAGCCAGACAAGGCCACTACAAGAAAAGAAAATTTCAGGCCAACATTCTTGATGAACAGAAATTCTCAACACAATACTATCAAACTGAATTTGATTTTGTAGCTCCACTGCCTACTCCAGCACCTTGTATATAGTACATATTCAATAAATATTGGTGGATCAGTAAATCCCAGAAGGTGGTGAGGCAATTTCCAGTTCATGCTGATAGGCTGAGTATATTCATTTCCTTTTGCTTCAGTCTGAGATATCTAACCCTCGCTAAAGCTAAATCCCAAAAAGTGGCTTCTTTTTCTCTTTCATCAGTCACTGGACTTTCATATGTTTTTCATCTTCCAAAAATATCTCAAACTTTCTTGGGCACGTGTGATCCCTGAAGTGTTTCCTTGGTTATTGTGAGTTCAAATCATTTTGTTTTTCTATGGTTTGAGGGGAGTTTAGAAGTAAAAGGAAATAAATATTCTCAGTCTGTCAGCATGAACTGGCAGTCAACTCACTATCGTTTGGAATTGACTTATTCACCAATGCTCACTGAATACTATTACTGGGTCTATTGAAGTGAAGATACAAAATTGAATTAGTCATAGCTTTTTATGATCTAGCGGGAGACAGATGTTTAACAAATAATTGGGTTACAATGTTAGAAACGATGAAATATGAGCATGTACGAGATGCTAAAGGATGATAGAAGAAAGAACAATTAATTCTTTTGGCAGTAGAAGTATGTGTGGGGGTGTTGGAAAATAACCAAGTGTCTCTCCCAGGTAACATTTAAGAATTTTCTCTTTCTCAAGCCATAGCTATCTGAAGATAAAGTAGTGTCATATGAATAGAGACAAAAGAATCCTATAATTTCTCTAGCTGATATAAAACCTTGGTTGCATATCTCAGAGGTAGAGTCTGGGATATGTACCAGGTGCAAGTAGTATTGGGAAGATCATTCCAGGGAGCACAATGAGGGATTAGGGAGGAGGAGACAAGTAAGTAAGAAAATTCAGTAAAGGTACACCATTGAACTGGTTGCCTCAGTGGGCAACTGGGACTTGATCCCACTAGAAATGTTTTGAAGAACTTTGCAGAAGATACCTCAGGATTATTTTTCTAATGGGCAGGCAGCTGGGATATTTACCTACATACTTTCATGTCCCATTGGTTGATAGTCACCTATGGGGGGGTATTAATTATCCTCTTTAAGACTGTGGCTACATATGGGCTCAGAGAAAATTCCCCAGCAGAAAAGCTGGAGATACAGTAATCACTCTCACCCATTGTTTATTTTCTGCAATTTTATTTACCTTCTATCAACTCTGGTCCAAAAATATTAAATGGAAAGCTCCAGAAACAAACAATTCATAAATTTCAAATTGTATGCCTGAGTAATATGAAGAAATGTTATTCCACTCCATCCCTCCAGGGACATGAAATAGCTTTTTGTCCACTGTATCCATGCTGCATCTGCTACCTGCCTATAAGTCACTTAGTAGCCATCTTGATTATTGGGTTGATAGTCATGGTATCACAGTGCTTGTGTTCATGTGTCCCTTATTTTACTTAACAATGGCCCTAGAGTGCAAGAGTAGTGATGCTGGGAATTCAGATATGCCAAAGAGAAGCCATAAAGTTATTTCTCTCTTTCTCTCCCTTCCCTCTTGTATTGCTGGGGATTGAATCCAGGCCCTTGCATATGCCAGGCAAGTGCTCTACCTCCAAGCTACATCCCCAGCCCCTATGAAGAGCTTTGTATGTGTAGGAAAACACATAGCATCTATAGAATTCAGACCTACCCATAGTTCCAGGCACCCAAGTGGATGGGCCTTGGAACATATTCCTTGTAGATAAAGAAGGATTGCTGGACTTTGTGAGGAACTTGAGTTGGAATCCAGTACTGCACACAAAGCTGCCCACCATGGCTGTGCTGAATGAAATCAGGAGGGCTGATGGGAATGGGAAGGGGCACAAAAACTGTTTGATGCAGACCTCATCTTTCCTTCAATAATTTTTGCAAATGTGCAAAGGGATCTCAGGTGATTGTAAACATGTGGCTGCAGCTCTGTGCAACCATGTCTGATGCTAAAGACTCTGGGACCCTTCTGGTCCTATAAAACTTCTCACTGCCATGGTGCCGTCAGAGTAGTGTGGCTTTCTCTCTCTGATGATCATCTCTGCCATTCCTACTGATGCATATCACAGCCACACCGTGCTAACATCAAACCATTAAGGCGAGGAAAATCCCTTTTATCTGGGTATCATACATTCTGACTTTGATCCTGAAAGCATGGAGGCACGGAGAGTCTGGGAAACTTTTGGGAAGCTGAAGATGTTGTCCGGGAGAGGAACACCTTGATCCACTGTGACTTATTCCTGCACAACCTTGGATCAGTTGATGTGTTTTATACAAGAGAGCACCAAATTGAGGAAATATGAGAGCAGATGGGTAGACTTTATTGTGAGACTTAGGAGTCTAGCCATACCTGGGAGGAATTGTTTTCTTTTCCCTTCTGAGATCTAGGCAGAAAAGGAAAGGAATCAGGAGAAGGGAATTAGCATGCTCAGGGGCTTCTTTCTACATGTTGGGCATTTCATAATGTTACATCTCATTTAATCTTCGTTACATTTACTTCACATTACCATAACGTAAAAATTACTATTTCCAAAGCAATGAAAGTTCAGAAAGAATAAGTAATTTTTCCCGGGTGACAGAGGCAGAGGTGGGATTTGAATTCAGGTCTACTCAGTTCCAAAGTTCAACTGATCACATAGCAACAGAATGTGGGAAGAAGGGAGAAAATAATGTTAATTAAATTAGAGGAGAACATTTGAAAGGCAGATTGAGCCAAAATTTTTAATTTCATTTTGTACTCTGAACTGTCCAACCAGTCCCCAAGATTAGTTCCACAGGTATAAGCAACCATGTGTGTGGAGAAGGCCCTGGCCACAAGTTCAGTGAGCTGACAGGTGGCAGTTCCTACTAAGGAGGTGAAGCATCCTCAGTCTTCATTAATAGAATTATGGAGAGACACAGGTGTAATGGGCCCACTGTGCTTTGTTCTGTTTGGAATTCATCTGGAGGTCCACTTTTGTTACCATGTTTTAAGGGACACTATTGGATTGTCAGATCAGAGTGTTTGCTGAAAGAACCAGTTGGAAATTGAGTGGTTTGGAAAATCTGATGTATGGGGTGAATTGTGGACCTGAGATACTAAGCCAAAGGAAGGGAACAGCTGAGAGAGGTATAATGGTTACTTTCAGGTATTTAATGAGCAAGTGAGGATTTATAGCCCAAGACAGTGGAACTGGAATAAATAGGAAGGGAAAATCCACTTATTTATCAAGACCTACTGTGTGTCAATTGCTGTGGCAAGGACAATTTAAGTACTCTTAACATGGGGATACTAACAAGTGGAAATGCCCATTATTATAAAATTTCTCATATAATAAAGAAGTGGATATTTTAAAACAGACTGAATTAATGCTGTAGAGAGATATTGTAGGAAAGATTTTGGCATTATATGAAAGATTTGAGTAGAAGACAAATGACTTCTCAATCTATTCGCCATTATAAATACATGGACAATATTGGCCATTTACCCATTCTTCAAGGCCATGGGATTAGGACACTTATAAATTAGATATACTGGGCTAAAAATAGGGATTCTTAAGACAAAGATTAGAAAGTTTTAAAATATTCCAGAAAGATAAATCAGAATACATACAACAGAACATGAATAATGTTGAAATCAACTGCAAATTAGGCAATGAGATACCATTTTATGATGATTAACAAAAAATCACAAGGGTCAATATTTGTAAATGTTGGCCAAATAAGTCCAATGTTGGTCAAATACTTTTGTTGTTGTTGTTATTGTGGGTTCATTAGATGACTCCTGCTACTCAGAAGAGAGAATACGCTTAGTTTGCATAAACAAAATTCTGGGGAGATCACTGTATTTGGTTGTGTTTAGAATTTATTTCATGGGGAATGAGAAACCCCACGTCCTGCTGGTGAACCTGTGAGCTGGCACAACCCAATGAGCAACCTGGCATTTCTTAGGGAAGTGAGGAGGAATGCATATTCCTTCTGACCCATATCCCTTTCCTAGTAACATGGCCCAAGACAGTTTTTCAGAGATTGTATAAGAGATCACTTAGAAGAATTTTTTTTTTTTTTTTTGTGGCATCAT
Source organism: Marmota flaviventris (assembly GCF_047511675.1). NCBI lineage: Eukaryota > Metazoa > Chordata > Mammalia > Rodentia > Sciuridae > Marmota > Marmota flaviventris. Next base: position 42,384,921 of record NC_092504.1, on the reverse strand, counting down.
TTGTGGTGACAGAGAGTTGCAAGAAACTTCTTCATCACAGTTGGGCAGAATGGTGCATGGCTGCAATCCCAGAGACTCAAGAAGCTAATGCAGGGGAGTAGGCCCAGCGGCCTGCGGCGTGGTAGACACATCGCCCCAATTGGAGGGGGTGCGGAGCAGAGCCGCCTCCCACGCCTGCAAGGTGGGACCTGTGACCGACAGGCGGAGCAGGCCCAGCGGCCTGCTGGAGTGGTAGACACATCGCCCCAATTGGAGGAGTGGCGGAGCAGAGCCGCCGCCCACGCCTGCAAGGCAGGCAGACCTGCGACCGATCAGCGGAGCAGGCCCAGCGGAGCAGGCCCAGCGGCCTGCCGGTGTGGTACACACATTACCCCAATTGGAGGAAGGTCCCAGCTGCCGCCCACAAGGTAGGCAGACCGCACGTCCCGGAGAAGGGGCCCGGCGCCATGCCGGCCTAGTTGAAAGATCACCCCAATTGGAGGAGGGGCACAGCCGCCGCCTGCGCCTGCAAGGTAGGCAGACCTGCAACCTGGAGAACAGGCCCAGCGGCCTGCCAGCGTCGTAGACAGATCATCCCTATTGGAGGAGGGGCCCAGCCGTTGCCCGCAAGGTAGGCAGACCACGCGACCTCGAGAAGGGGCCCAGCGGCCCGCCGGCAAGATAGACAGATCACCCCAATTGGAGGAGGAGCAAAGCCGCCACCCGCCCCTGCAAGGGAGACTTTGCAACTATACAAGAGCAATATAAATATATAGGGGGAAAATTCAATAACACAACAGTTTCACCAAGCAGAAAGAAACGCGAGCAGTATGAAAAGACAAGGAAAGAAAGGACCACAAGCAATGCAGGTCAACTCAACTTTAGAAGAGGTAATAGCTGCAGCAGATAGAATGTCAGATAAAGAATTCAGGATTTACATGCTTCAGATGATCTGGAGTCTCAAGGAAGACATTAGACAGCAAAATCAGACAATGAAAGATCACTTCGACAATGAGTTACATAAACAAATCCAAGAAGCAAAAGATCAACTACATAGGGAGATAGAGGTTATAAAAAACAAACAAACAGAAATCCTATAAATGCAGGAAGCAATAAACCAACTTAAAAACTCAAATGAGAATACTACCAGCAGAGTAGAACACTTAGAAGATAGAACATCAGACAATGAAGACAAAGTATTTCAACTTGAAAAGAACATAGACCGCTCAGTGAGACTGTTAAGAAACCATGAGCAGAACATCCAAGAAATTTGGGATAACATAAAGAGACCAAACTTAAGAGTCATTGGGATACAGGAAGGTATAGAGGTCCAAACCAAAGGAATGAGCAACTGTTCAACGAAATAATACGAGAAAACTTCCCAGACTTGAAGAATGAGACAGAATCCCAAATCCTAGGAGCCTACAGGATGCTGAATGTGCAAAATCATAAGAGATCCACAACTAGACACATTATAATGAAGATGCCCAACATACAGAATAAGGAGAGAATTCTAAAAGCTTCAAGAGAAAGGAAGCAGATTACATTTAGGGGTAAACCAATCAGGATAACAGCTGATCTTTCAACACAGACTCTGAAAGCTAGAAGATCCTGGAACAACATATTTCAAACGCTGAAAGAAAATGGGTTCCAACCAAGAATTGTGTATCCAGCGAAATTAAGCTTCAGGATTGAAGAGGAAATTAAAACCTTTCACGATAAACAAAAGTTAAAAGAATTTGCAGCTAGAAAACCATCTCTTCAAAACATCCTCGGCAAAACATTACAGGAAGAGGAAATGGAAAATAACAATGAAAACCAACAGTGGAAGGTAGTACAGTAAAGGGAAAAATAATCAAAGAGGAAAAACAAACCATGTTAAGTAACATAAATAAACAAATATGGCTGGAAGAACAATCCATATCTCAATAATAACCCTAAATATTAATGGCTTAAACTCACCAATTAAGAGACACAGGCTAGTAGAATGAATAAAAAAAAAAAGATCCAACAATATGCTGCCTACAGGAGATGCATTTGATAGGAAAAGACATACATAGACTGAAGGTGAAAGGTTGGGAAAAATCATATCACTCATATGGACTTCGGAAACAAGCAGGAGTGTCCATACACATATCAAATAAAATAGATTTCAAGCCAAAGTTAATCAAAAGGGATAAAGAGGGACACTACATACTGCTTAAGGGAACCATACACCAACAAGACATAACAATCATAAATATTTATGCTCCAAACAATGGTGCAGCTATGTCCATCAAACAAACTCTTCTCAAGTTCAAGAGTCTAATAGACCACCATACAATAATTATGGGAGACTTTAACACACCTCTCTCACCACTGGACAGATCTTCCAAACAAAAGTTGAATAAAGAAACTATAGAACTCAATAATACAATTAATAACCTAGACTTAATTGACATATATAGAATATACCACCCAACATCAAGCAGTTACACTTTTTTCTCAGCAGCACATGGATCCTTCTCAAAAATAGATCATATAATATGTCACAGGGCAACTCTTAGACATTATAAAGGAGTAGAGATAATACCATGCATCTTATCTGATCATAATGGAATGAAACTGGAAATCAACGATAAAAGAAGGAAGGAAAAATCATGCATCACTTGGAGAATGAACAATAGGTTACTGAATGATCAATGGGTTATAGAAGACATCAAGGAGGAAATTAAAAAATTCTTAGAGATAAATGAAAACACAGACACAACATATAAGAATCTATGGGACACAATGAAAGCAGTTCTAAGAGAAAAATTCATTGCCTGGAGTTCATTCCTTAAAAAAAGAAAAAAACAACAAATAAATGATCTCACACTTCATCTCAAAATCCTAGAAAAAGAAGAGCAAATCAACAGCAAAAGAAGTAGAAGGCAAGAAATAATTAAAATGAGAGCTGAAATTAATGAAATCGAAACAAAAGAAACAATTGAAAAAATTGACAAAACTAAAAGTTGGTTCTTTGAAAAAATAAATAAGATCTACAGACCCTTAGCCATGCTAACGAAGAGAAGAAGAGAGAGAACTCAAATTACTAGCATACGGGATGAAAAAGGCAATATCACAACAGACACTTCAGAAATACAGAAGATAATTAGAAATTATTTTGAATCCTTATACTCCAATAAAATAGAAGATAGTGAAGGCATCAATAAATTTCTTAAGTCATATAATCTACCCAGATTGAGTCAGGAGGATATAGACAACCTAAACAGACCAATATCAATCGAGGAAATAGAAGAAGCCATCAAAAGACTACCAACTAAGAAAAGCCCAGGACCAGATGGGTATACAGCAGAGTTTTACAAAACCTTTAAAGAAGAAATAATACCAATACTTTTCAAGCTATTCCAGGAAATAGAGAAAGAGGGAGAACTTCCAAATTTGTTCTATGAGGCCAACATCACTCTGATTCCTAAACCAGACAAAGACACTTCAAAGAAAGAAAACTACAGACCAATATCTCTAATGAATCTAGATGCAAAAATCCTCAATAAAATTCTTGCGAATCTGATACAAAAATATATCAAAAAAATTGTGCACCATGATCAAGTAGGATTCATCCCTGGGATGCAAGGCTGGTTCAATATATGGAAATCAATAAATGTTATTCACCACATCAATAGACTTAAAGATAAGAACCATATGATCATATCAATAGATGCAGAAAAAGCATTCCACAAAGTACAGCATCCCTTCATGTTCAAAACTCTAGAAAAACTAGGGATAACAGGAACATACCTCCATATTTTAAAAGCTATCTATGCTAAGCCTCAGGCTAGCATCATTGTGAACGGAGAAAAATTGAAGGCATTCCCTCTAAAATCTGGAACAAGACAGGGATGCCCTCTATCACCACTTCTATTCAATATAGTTCTCAAAACACTGGCCAGAGCAATTAGACAGACGAAAGAAATTAAAGGCATAAAAATAGGAAAAGAAGAACTTAAATTATCACTATTTGCAGGTGACATGATTCTATACCTAGCAGATCCAAAAGGGTCTACAAAGAAACTATTAGAGCTAATAAATGAATTCAGCAAAGTGGCAGGATATAAAATCAACACGCATAAATCAAAGGCATTTCTGTATATCAGTGACAAATCCTCTGAAATGGAAATGAGGACAACCACTCCATTCACAATATCCTCAAAAAAAAAAAAAAAAAAATACTTGGGAATCAACCTAACAAAAGAGGTGAAAGACTTATACAATGAAAACTACAGAACCCTAAAGAGATAAATAGAAGAAGATCTTAGAAGATGGAAAAATATACCCTGTTCATGGATAGGCAGAACCAACATCATCAAAATGACGATATTACCAAAAGTTCTCTATAGGTTTAATGCAATGCCAATCAAAATCCCAACGGCATTTCTTGTAGAAATAGAGAAAGCAATCATGAAATTCATATGGAAAAATAAAAGACCCAGAATAGCAAAAACAACTCTAAGCAGGAAGTGTGAATCAGGCGGTATAGCGATACCAGACTTCAAACTATACTACAGAGCAATAGTAACAAAAACAGCATGGTACTGGTACCAAAACAGGCGGGTGGACCAATGGTACAGAATAGAGGACACAGAAACCAATCCACAAAATTACAACTATCTTATATTTGATAAAGGGGCTAAAAGCATGCAATGGAGGAAGGATAGCATCTTCAACAAATGGTGCTGGGAAAACCGGAAATCCATATGCAACAAAATGAAACTGAATCCCTTTCTCTCGCCATGCACCAAAGTTAACTCAAAATGGATCAAGGAGCTTGATATCAAATCAGAGACACGGCGTCTGATAGAAGAAAAAGTTGGCTATGATCTACATACTGTGGGGTCAGGCTCCAAATTCCTCAGTAGGACACCCATAGCACAAGAGTTAATAACTATAATCAACAAATGGGACTTAACTCAAACTAAAAAGTTTTTTCTCAGCAAAAGAAACAATAAGAGAGGTAAATAGGGAGCCTACATCCTGGGAACAAATCTTTACTCCTCACACTTCAGATAGAGCCCTAATATCCAGAGTATACAAAGAACTCAAAAAATTAAACAATAAGATAACAAATAACCCAATCAACAAATGGGCCAAGGACCTAAACAGACACTTCTCAGAGGAGGACATACAATCAATCAACAAGTACATGAAAAAATGCTCACCATCTCTAGCAGTCAGAGAAATGCAAATCAAAACCACCCTAAGATACCATCTCACTCCAGTAAGATTGGCAGCCATTATGAAGTCAAACAACAACAAGTGCTGGCGAGGATGTGGGGAAAAGGGTACACTTGTACATTGCTGGTGGGACTGCAAATTGGTGCAGCCAATTTGGAAAGCAGTATGGAGATTTCTTGGAAAGCTGGGAATGGAACCACCATTTGACCCAGCTATTCCCCTTCTCGGTCTATTCCCTAAAGACCTAAAAAGCGCATGCTACAGGGACACTGCTACATCGATGTTCATAGCAGCACAATTCACAATAGCAAGACTGTGGAACCAACCTAGATGTCCTTCAATAGACGAATGGATAAAAAAAAATGTGGCATTTATACACAATGGAGTATTACTCTGCATTAAAAAATGACAAAATCATAGAATTTGCAGGGAAATGGATGGCATTAGAGCAGATTATGCTAAATGAAGCTAGCCAATCCCTAAAAAACAAATGCCAAATGTCTTCTTTGATATAAGGAGAGTAACTAAGAACAGAGTAGGGAGGAAGAGCATGAGAAGATTAACATTAAACAGGGATGAGAGGTGGGAGGGAAAAGGAGAGAGAAGGGAAATTGCATGGAAATGGAAGGAGACCCTCAGGGTTATACAAAATTACATACAAGAGGAAGTGAGGGGAAAGGGAAAAAAACAAGGGGGAGAAATGAATGACAGTAGAGGGGGTAGAGAGAGAAGAGGGGAGGGGAGGGGAGGGGAGGGGGGATAGTAGAGGATAGGAAAGGCAGCAGAATACAACAGACACTAGTATGGCAATATGTAAATCAGTGGATGTGTAACCGATGTGATTCATCAATCTGTATACGGGCTAAAAATGGGAGTTCATAACCCACTTGAATCAAAGTGTGAAATATGATATGTCAAGAACTATGTAATGTTTTGAACAACCAACAATAAAAGTAAAAAAAAAAGAAGCTAATGCAGGAGGATTGCAAGTTCAAAAGCAGCTTCAGCAATTTAGCAAGGTCCTAAGAAACTTACCAAGAAAGACCCTGTTTCAAAATAAAATATAAAAAGGACTGGGGATGTGGCTTAGTTGTTAAGTGCCCCTGGGTTCAATCCTGGGTACAAAAAAAGAAAAAAAAAAAAAAAAAGAAAAGAAAGAAATTTGTTCATCACAATGAGAATGGCCAAGTAAATCATGTGATCATCTCATTAGAATAGTACACAGCAATCAAAATTCAGTAAGCTAGACTAGACATACTCACAGTTTAACCCAGATTGATCTTACAAAAAAAAAAAAACATAGTGGAAAGAGCAAAGCCATGAAATTTTATGCAATATTACTGATATAAAGTAAAAATGCATAAACATTTACCTTTCAATATTACATACAGATGCAAGGATACATGTTATTAAAAATCAGAATGGGGCAGGAAATGGAAGTGGAGATATGCAGGATATGAAAGGGAAAGGGAGGTATAATAGAATAAAATAAGAAAAGAGAGGGGCCTTGCCTAGCCAGCATGCTGACTTCTGTATCTACAATAATGTGCTGAGAACTGAAAAGGTTTATCATGTAGAGTATCCCCCCACCCCATACTGGGGATTGAACCTTAGGGTGCTTTACCACTGAGCTATATCCCCAACGCTTTTTATTTTATTTTATTTGAGACAGGGTCTCATGTGGTTACTGAGGGTCTCACTAACATTCTGAGGCTGCCCTTGAACTTGGGATTCTCCTTCCTCAGCCTCCTGAGTAGTTGGGATTACAAGCATGCACCACCATGCCTGACTTGAAATATGTTTTCTAATAGCAGAAAAATATAATTCATGCTTTTTATAAGCCTAGATGAAATCATAACTCATGTGTTGATTTGCTTGCTGATTTATCTTTTAGAATACATATTTAGTAATTTAAGTTGGTAATATTTGTTTTGGGGCACCCTCTAGATATCTGGTGCAATTTCAGGACTCTAGGCACTGGAAATAGTTATGAATGAAGGCTAACAGGACAAATACCTAGAAGAAGAATTACTGGGTCAGAGGTTCAGCACATTTAGCATTTTAATAAATATTGCCAAATTATCTTCCAAAAATCTGTGCCAATTTGTATTTTTTTCATTATGTGATTTTTTTAAAAAAGATTTTTTTTTAAAGCACAGATTTAGGTTCATAGCAAAATTGAGAAGAACATACAGATTCCCTATATACCCCTATCCTGGTACATGAATAGCTTCCCTAATTAGTAACATCCTCCACCAGAGTGGCGGCGTACTTGTTAAAAATCAACAGTAACACGTCAGAACCACCCAAAGTCCACAGTTTACATCAGGGTTCACAGTGGCGCTGAACATTCACCGATTTAAGTAAATGTATAATGACTTATATCCACCATTATAATATCAAATGAATTGTTTTCACTGCCCTAAAAATCCTCTGTACTTTTCCCTTCTCTCCCTCTAGGTCCTGGCAAACACTGATCTTCCTACTGTCTCCATAATTTTTCCTTTTCCAGAGTGCCATGTATTTGAAATCATAAGTACGCAGTCTTTTCAGATTAGCTTCTTTCATTTAGTAATAAGCAGTAACTTTCTTCCATGGCTTGATAGCTCATTTCTTTTTCTCACTATATATTTAAATATCATTTCAATGTCTAGGTACCAAGTTTATTTACCCATTTGTCTATTTAAGGACACCTTAATTGCTTCCAAGTTTTGACAATTATGAATTAAGCTGCTCAGGAGAATTGCTTAGTCCGAGGACAAGCGTTTTTAAAATTTTAATAGATATTGTCAAATTATTCTCCAAAAGTCTGTATCAATTGGCATTTTCTCTTGGAGGGGCATTTTGACACGGTGTTCAGAGGGGCACTTTCCTGTCACTTTTTTTCTGGATGTAGGGAATGGAAGAGAGGCAAATAGGAAAAATAATAAGGTAAGACATGATTCAAAGTTAGACAGTTTGTGTGAACCGAGGCAGCCCTGAGCAGGGTGGAGACATGGAGACTCAGAAGAAATTCTGATCTATATCAGAAGTGGATGCTGTCCAGGCCGCCTCATCCCAACCCAGCTTACTCTGAGCTGGGCAGTTTCCCTTTGTGGTCATTTGACATTGGGCTTTGTCATCGAGCACCTGTCTGTGGGAGGGGAAAACTCACCTCACGACTGATTGCTGCTTTCCCATTGTCATCCTTTAGCAGGGACACAGTATAAGGCTCCTGTGAGCTTTCCATCCAACGGTCTGAGCCCCAGGGATGCAGGGCGGGGTCTCCACCCAGGGCCCTCAGTGGCAACAGGATGTCGTTTCCAAGTGGGTTGAGGAGCAGCTGCTTATCTGCCAGTGGTCAGTAAGGCAGACAGAAACATTCTGGGTGACCTTCCTTCCTTTGTGTTTTGAAAACCATGACCCTGCTCCCTTTTATGGGGGAGCAAACCGGGTTTTAACTCAGTGGGGTAGAAACATGAAAAGTTCATATTTTTTTCCATTATTAACTTCTATCACGTTCAGTTAATGTCCCTTCCCTCTCTTTAATGTCTTTGGCAGATTCCATAACTTTTTGCTCTTTTTTCAGTTATAAAGAATTCAATCCATTTTGGTTTATAGCATCAATCTCAAGATTCAATTCGAGACTAATCGCCTTCTTCCAGTGCAGATTTGAGCTGAGGCCTGAAAGATTTGGGGCACAAGTGTCAAAACTGATTTTTCACTCTTCCTGCAATCTGCCAGGTGGGGATAGAGAAGGTGGTGGAAGGTAAGAGTCAGGGTTGGGATGTGGAGAAATAGTCTGTGCTGAGATACACACCTCCTCCCTCTCCTGGATCTAACAATATGTTTCTTTAGCCAATGTCATTTTGGGTGAGCTGTTTTGCATAGTTCAGAATATTTAATATTTCTTCCCCCTCTACTCCCTATACACAGTCCCATAGTACTCTTCAGTCTTTTCCCAGCACCCTCCACTTTTCCATTTGCCTCCTGGGGTAGGGGCATTCTGCCCTGGTTGAGATCCATTGGAATCTTCCTGGGTTGGTTCAGAGAGAAGGGCTGGAGGGGCAAGGCCTTAGATTTCTGGGCCTGAGTCAGTGGGAGGAAGAAATCCCTGATTGTCCTTTGGTTGGGTCTGGTTTCATTTGGCTGTCTCTGCTGCTGTGTGGTAGTCTCTGTATAGATCATGTGGTTGGAATTCTAAGCATGTCATTCATCCCTCTCTCATCTTGTATAGAAATGTCCCTCACCAAGGACCCGCAAGGTTGAAAACTTTCAATTCCAGTTCTATTCCCTCTCCTTTCTTCATAGATTACACTGAAAAAGGTTCTGCATGTGTTTGTGGCAGTGGTGGGGGGAGGTTGGAGTGGTGGTGATGATTAGGAAACGCTAGGGGAGGGGCCTTTGTTGTGGCTCCTCTTATAGTGTGGTGTAGTTAGGTCCTCTTTGTCCTCAGCCAGAGCCCTAGTTCCTGTTTCAGGGCAACAGGAAAAGTCCTGCTCAACTTCCTCTAAGGTGCCAAGGGGGAGAACTTCTGGAGTCACGACACCTGCTCTGATGTTTAAATGTAACACTGGGAGATAGGACCACATCCTAGAATTAAACAGGAAAGGAAAGCTCCCTCTTCACAGCCTAAGAACTCACAGTTTTCTACCTTTGCTATTGATCTTTTCCTTTAAATATCCTATCATGGGTAGAGGAGGAGAGAGGAAAATGTGGGTCAAGAGAACAAAATGGCAGAAAGAATGTTTGCAGGGGAGGGAGAAATGGCCTCTTGTTTTATGTGTGTTTAA